>NC_136063.1:1257621088-1260121088 GCF_964261635.1 Lissotriton helveticus | reverse complement strand
AGGTAAGATGAAGTTCTAATATTGTCAAGTGCAAAGCCATGTGAAGATGTTGTCTTTTCTTTGTGATTATCATAGAATGTTGTTTTAATTAATAGCCTATTCAAGAGACAGCTCCAGTGTGCAGACTAGAGCTTCTTTTGTATCTTGTTATAACAGTGTAAGTCTGAAGGCTGCAGAGAGAAGCTTGTAGAGTGAGAAATCTTCAGAGCATATCAAGTATATAACTGCATCATATCACATCAACCTGAGTGAATCGTTTTTTGCAAAGTGGGTGTATTTGGGTAAAATTTTAGAGTCTGTGTGTCTTTAGGACAGAATAGAACAGAACTGAGCAGGAGACCTTAGAGTGCTCTCTCAGAGTGAGGACTGGCACTCTCTTTTGTCTTTCTTCTGTGAAGTGACCTCATTCTAATTCGTCCTCTACTTCCTAGGATTTATCCTATTTGATTCCCTATTAATCGAAGCATATGCATTCTTATTGTAAATTTCTGCTAACTTGATTTTTGCCTTATTTAAACAAATAATCTTTAAGAAATCTTCATGGTTTGATACCAAAACATTCTCTGTCCTTTTTCTGGAGCCTAATGTGCTTCATATAATATTGCATGTATTGATTTGTTGACCAAGCTCAAGTGTGAGGCACCAAAATCCTTGGGGGATTTACACAGCTCCCAGTCTATCCATAGAAGTGCCATATCGTTCTTACATTTTCATAAAGGAAAGCGCTAACAAATCTGATAGGAGAAGATGGTTCCCAACTGGCAACCATCTATGAAGTGCATGGTCCTGGGAAGATAATGGATGTCAACCACTCACCTGCCTGTGCCACCTTCTGCACTTAAATGCACTTTGACTTGAATTCACTTGCTATGTGTGAATGGGGCCTGCATAATTTTACAAAACAGTGCTTCTTCCTTCCCAGTATCTATAATGACACCACCTTTGACCTTGGGTGATTCAAACGTCTAACTGAGGAATTCGTTAGCCTGGTCATCCCCAGAGTCAGGGGCACAGGACACTCGCCCTCAGGCTTGGCCTTCCTAGTAAACATTTTTTAACATCTTCCTGTAGCACACACTAGACCCACCGGATGGTAGTGTATTTTGTAAAAGGCCAGGTTACAAGTTGCGGCCCACCAAACAGACACTAGATGTAATATGTGAACTGAACGAAGATCGAGAGACCAAAATATCACATAATGTGTCTACTTAGATGTCACAATAGTGCAGGCTAAATCAACTACTGAAACATAAGCAATGAATAGGATAGCTTGCTAAAAGCAGTATACATACAGAGTGGAATAGTGTGGGTGTATGGGAGTAACAATTACAGGATGCAGTCTTTCCAAAAATCAAGAGCATTTGGAACTGAAGCCTCCATTGGGATGTGAGAAGGCATTAATACAGCAGATATGCTAATACTTCTCAAAATTTTACATAAGGATGTAATGTCTTTACATCCAAAGGGATGGAGTTTCAGACACAGGGGCGGTTCAGAGAAGGTGTTTTTATATCTTCCACTTTTTGAAAGAAGAGCTTTCAAGAAGGAGGAAGTCTGAGCCCTGGGGTTGTTGCTGTTTGACTGGGACAGCCAATCCCTGGTCTAGGTAATATGGGGGGCCTGAATGAAGAGCATTGGTCATAATTCAGGCTAGCTTACCGATACCTCTCACCGAAATGAGAAGCAACTTCAGAGTAATTAACATTAGAAAATATGATCAAATTTTATGGTGCCTGCCATCAAGCTTGTGGTGTGTGCCCCCTAAATACCGAATCAACAATATAGATAGGAAAGAATATCGAGGATAGAATATCAAAAATAAAATATAGACAGGGCGGTAAGTCTACATTTTCAATACCTTACTCCATAAATATGTACCAACGGTGTACATATATTTTTAACATACTTAAATGTGTAGTTAGGAATAGTAAATCCATACCTCCCACTATGCACTTACATTTCAACATTTTGTCCCTTAATATTCTGTCCTCTATAATAGTATGCCACGAGATTGCTGATGTTGCTATTCAGTAGTACAATCCAGGATAGTTACTTCATTTAAACTTGATTTTGAAGGCAAGGTGTATGAGAAAGAACTGATACTCTGCCCTCTTAGATAAATGACTGCAGGTTCAAGTCTGTGTCCCAAAAGAGGCTAGTGATTTAACACAATACACAATGACGGGGTGGCAGTTCACAGAGAATACTATTAGAAAAAGCTTGGAGGACTGCACTAAAATTTGCTGGTGGAATCAAAAGGAATTCTGTGTTAGGTGACTGAGTTTGAGTCATTGCCTTGGCATCCAGGTTTGGATTTCAGATGGATCCTGGGCTATGATTACAAATGCTGTAGGAGAGGAAGATTTAAAATGCGGTGGAGTTATCAGCATAAAAGTGATGTATATGATGTTTGCATGTCTGAGAGTGGAAACATATGGTTCTGTGTATTGGCTAAAAGAGATGGCTCTTTCTTTTGACCTTTTTCTATCATGTGGATTGTTCTTCTTGCAATACCCACAGTTTCATACCTTGGGGTTCTGTCTTCTTAAGCTGTAACAATCTAGTTTTCTTTAAACAATCTTCACTGCATTAACTTTCTTCTTTGATAGAGACTATCCTGTGGACCATTTATGTGTGTGCTGCATGCATGAAACCCCGTTCATGCACCATTAGCAGATCCAGTATTACACTTACCAACAAATCTGTTTCTTGGAGAATTTGTTGTCTAAACTGGGTGAACATACATTGATGCATGAGCATTAGAGTCACCGTCAATGCATGAATTCACCAGCTTGTGTAATCTACTATCAAACACGTATTTAGTTGTCAGATGTCTGATTCACCTTCCTTGGCGCAATCGCCTTGATACCACATTGAACATCATAATGAACAGTGCCATCCGTATTAGACAGGGACTGGAAGATCTTTTGTGCATCATCTTCATCATGTCTTCCTTTTCTTCTGCTGCATGAAAGTTATTGTTCAGCCAAGCTATCTGGAAGAGTGACCATTCGAGGACCTTTGTTGCTTGCACCAAAAACAATGAAAAGATTGAGGCACAACAATGGCGGCTGCATGCAAAGAACATATAAAAAGTGTTTATAACAAAGATTAGAGGCCAGAGAAGAGCGGGGCTAAGATTGAGACATTTCAGAACCACCAAATTAGGGCCATGCTGTGGTCCTAGCCAAAATATTGGAAGCAAGGCAAGTCTCCATTCACCACATTGTCTCTTATTTCCCCTGAAATTGGTCTGTGAGGTTATTCTGGAAGGTCGCAAGGATGCCTCATTTTGAAGACTTGAAAGAACAAGGGTCTCTGAAATTAAAAAAAGTATAGGGTTCATATGAAGGAGTGAGGGCCGCAGGGTAACACAAGGCAAGTTGATTCACTTTTGTGCTGTCAGGGCAGCAACCTACTTAGAGCTTCATCACTCAGCCTCACTTGTCCATCTATCTGGGGTCTGAGCAACAACTCAACTACGGCTCGCCCAACTGGTGCTTGTCTGGTTTTGAGAGTCTGAGAAGGGCTTAGGTTGTGAACCCCTTCTCAGATTTAGACTTCCTTGGCCTAGCAGGAGTAGGTGGCCTTTTCAAGTTTGTGTAGATTCTACTCTCATGTTGCCAGCCTTCCTCCTTCATGGGGTATATTTGTTCAGCAGTATACAGTATACAATAAATAAATAAATACAATGAAATGG
Source organism: Lissotriton helveticus (assembly GCF_964261635.1). NCBI lineage: Eukaryota > Metazoa > Chordata > Amphibia > Caudata > Salamandridae > Lissotriton > Lissotriton helveticus. Next base: position 1,260,117,388 of record NC_136063.1, on the reverse strand, counting down.
TCCATGGATACCTTTTTCTATCTCCAATTCCTCTTCTTGCCCTTTGGAATCCTTTTACTTATTCAAAAGCATCTCTGCCTGGCACATGTCTCTGCATGGATTTCTGGGCCTTCTCTGATTACCCCCCTGTTTGGTGTATGGACACACAGCATTCCGCTGCCCCGCTGGCTAAGCTGATAAGTCTTTAATATGATTAGAATTTGTGCATCTATCACTCACATACCCTCATCCATCACACCGCGACGCACTGCATCTCAAAGCACAAAAAACACACCTCATTGGTCATCACTTGTAACATGACAACACTTCTCATATAGGCTGAAACAAAAATAACACCTTCCCAATCAAACACCCTACACGGTGTGACTTGCTATCAATGTCTGTAGTCACTTCAATGCCCCACACATGGGTAGTAACTGCTAGACAAATACTGCATTACAATACTAGGCTACAAGTAAGCAGAGGTTCTTCTTCAAAGTGGCAGACTTGAGTGACATAGTCCAGATATCTAAACTAACTAAGAACCCCTTGCCAACAAGATATTTCTCTGCAAAGTGTAGGTTCTGTAAATCTACTAGCGGGCAGGGCTCAATGTCCTTCATCTTCAAATTCTGATAATGGCCCAGGAAGACCCAGAGACTTCAACCAGCCTTAAAGTAATACAGTGTGGTTTAATTTTCCTACCTGTCAGGGTTCTGCATACTTCTATTGTCGGTAAAGGCAGATTGTGGGTCATATCTTTGCAATGTGAAAACTTAGCGAGAGAGGACTATTTTCTGAAGATTCAGCAAGGATAGCCTAAGACGATGGACCCAGCCTTAATGTGTTAGGGGGTAGTTTGTTTATTTTTCTAGCTAACAAGGCTCAGCATACTTTCATCTTCTAATGCTGATAAAGGTGGGTTGCAGGTCATATCTTCACAATACGAAGGATCAGCAGGATGGGACCAATTGCATAGAATTTGGCAAGGCTAGGCTGAGACACTGCGACTTAATATGTCAGAGAGTGCTCCCAGGTCTTCAAGTACTTTCATCTGCTAATGCCGATAAAGGCAGATTGCTCATCATATCTCTGCAATGCGAAGGGTCAGTCGGATGTGACCACACATCCATGAATCAGCAAGGACAGCCTGAGACATTCCAACCAGTCTTGTTGTACTTAGGGGTAGTTTGATTTTTCATGCCTGGCAGGTTGGAGCATACTTTCATCTTTCAAACCAAAGAAAGGCAAATTGTGGGTCATAGTTTCACAGCGGAAAGGGTCAGAAGGAGAGGACCAATTGCCTAGTATTCAGCAGTGCCAGCCCGGGACATTGCGACTAGCCTTAAAGTGGGAGGGGTTCTCCTAGAGCTCCATGTACCTACATCTTCTGATCTGGATAAAGGCAGATTACGAATCATATCTTTGCAATTCGATGGGTTATCAAAATGGGACCAAGTGCCCATGAATCAACAAGGCTAGCCGGAGACATTGCAACTAGCCTTAAGTGGTTGGGATTTTACTCCTGGCTGGCAGGGCTCAGAATACTTTCATCTTCCAATGCAGATAAAAGCAGATTGTGGGTCATAGTTTCACAACGCGAAGGGTCACCAGGATGGGACCGAGTGCCCATGAATCAGCAAGGCTAGCCCGAGACTTTGCAACTAGCCTTAATGTGGCACGGGTGCTCCATGGTTTTGCTTACTTGCATCTTCCAATGCCCTTAAAGGTAGATTACCAGTCATATCTCTGCAATGTGACGTGTCAGCAGGATGGGACCCGCCGCCAAAGAATACATTAAAAAAAGATGGTGCATGGCCCTGCCAATCAGGCCTGATACCATTTGGTGCTAGAGGGCTGCAGTGGGTAGGCAATGGTGCTGTACACAGGAATGCAAGCAAGAAGATTAGACTTCCTATCCCCGACTAGGGAGTAGTGTGCTGAGGTCTCCTCGTGTCTATGGGCCTTGGTGCCACTTCACCTGCTGTACTAATGATAACTTCTGCGCTGCACACATTTAATAACTATGGGGCAGATGTATCAACTGACTTTTTAGTCGCAAAGGCTGCGATTCGCAAAAAAGCAGCATTTGCGACTAAAAATTCGCAAAACGGTATGTAGTAGGGAAATCGCATCGCAAAATTAAGGAATCGCAAAATTTGCGATTCCTTAATTTTGCATAAGCATTTAAGGAATCGCAAATTGCGATTCCTTAAATGCTATGCAACAAGCATTCAATTTTTGTGATTTCCCGTTAAGAAATCGCAAATTACCACCAACTTCAAGTTGATGGTAATTTGCGATTACATTCACAAATGCACTTTTAGGCATTTGTGAAGGTGCCATATGGCGCACATACATGCCCTTAGGGCATGTACGTGCGCCATATGCGCACACATGTTCATTTCAGGAGTGCATCAGGGCGTCCTTATGACACCCTTGCACCCTTGAAATTATTCTCAATTTGCAATTCTCAAATTGCGAATCGCAAATTGAGAATGACTTCATATTCATTCCTATGGGCCTCCAGGCCCATAGAAATGAATGGGAAAGAATTCCTTAATTGCGATTTCGCAATTTGCTAATCGCAATTACGGAAAACTAAGAAATCGCTAAAAAAAATCGATTTTTTACATACATCCCTTTTTGCAATTCTCAAACAGCGATTCTCAAAAACAATTGCTTTTTGAGAATCGCAAACGGGGATTTTCATACATATGCCCCCTAGTCGGATATATCCATATTCCAAGCCCTGATGACATACTCTACCACCCAATGTGTTTTTCTTAGTCCCAATAGAGCCCCCAATAATAATAAGCGTCAGGAGAGATTTACATGTTTCAAGTGGGCTGGTCTTTGCTGTCTTTGCTGTGCACGGACGTTATCCCTAGCCTCGACTTCTACATGAGTTTCACAATCTAGGAATCAGATGCCATGGTGTCATAATTTCTGGCGATCCCCTTGCTTTATGTTTTCTGAGATGGGATGAAAAAGTTAAAACGAAGCGGTGGTGCCCCAGACACAGCCTTGAAGGACTCGCACGGTCTGAAGCATTTTCATGGGGATTTAGTGCATCCTGACAAACAGGACACAATGTGTTGCCTTCCGATGGAAAAAAAATCACAACGCTGTTATAAAGCAGCAGCAGCAACTGCACAGTTTGAATAGTTTAAAACAAAAAAAAGACACACTGCGAACCCTGCCCGATCAAGTTTACCAAACAAGATTCTCCTGGTTAGCTCCTGAAGAGAGGAAAATTACTTTAATTCAATGACGCCCAAAAGGAAAGCATCATCACCACATTCTTTTGCCCCTTCATTTTCATTCTCTAGAGATACTGAGCTGAAGTCTCGTTTCTTGAATTCAACAAAAAAATAAACATGCCTATGTTTCACTGTCGTTAAAATAAGAAACTACAGAGCCGCGATAACCAAAAAATTGATAGCAAACAGACACCATGCTGCTAATAATATGGCCGAAGGCAGTGTCAGGATGCATTTTGTGCTCCAAGCACCAGCGCCATCTTGTGGTAGAAGCGAGTAACGGCGCTTCATTTCACCTTTTCTGCAAAAGTGCAATCTATCCATAAACATCAAGCTATTCCATTACTCATACATCAACAAAGAGACATGTGGGAGTTTGATAGCTGCTGCCAGAACCTACTAATGTAGCTGCTCTAATATTCTGCTTCCTTGCTCAGCCGCAGCACGCCATTCAATAACCAGTGCCAGTCTCCCTTCAAACTGACAATTTTTTTCAACAAATGCCTTTCACTGTGTGGTGCTGTTCTCTCAGTAATCCTACCAACAATCGAGCGAGGGACCCCAATAAAAGAGGGCCAAGCGATAAAACCTTGCAACAGTTTCTAAATACTGGAGAACGGATGCTACATTTTGTCAACCTGGCAATTTCCGTACTTGGAAATATCAGATACATGAAGAACCTGGGCCACCTTTACAGTGAACGGAAGTCAATCTAATGTTTGAAATCGACGGCTGTAATGTATAAAATGATGAACACAAAGGCCAAGATTTATCAATATTTGACGCAGCACAACGCAGCAAGGCTGCTTGCAGTGCTACGTCAAATGGAGAGGACTGGAGTGAGCCATGTGTACCAAGACATGGCACATTCCTGCTCTATTACTGCTCTGACACACTTTGGGGCAGATTTATGATAACTGGCACATCCCCAGGGATGCGCCAGTTATTTTGCGCCGCTGCTCCGCCAACCATGGTGCGCCGCATTTACAAGGTGACGCATCTGTGCCGTAAAGGTGGCGCATTGCTGGAGTTGTGTTGCAAGCGCGACACAGCTCCAGCAAGGCTCGGGGGTGCCCCATCTTTACAATGCTGCGTCAAGACCTACGCCTGCTTCAAGCAGGCGCAGGGTTTTGACGCAGCATTGGCCTGAAAGTGGCTGAGTGAAATCTTATAGATTTCACTCAGCCACTTTTGCGAGGTGCACCTGCCCCGGAACGCCCACCCTGCGCCGGAACGCCCACAAGTGGCCAGGGCTTTACAACGTGACGCACCTGCCTAGATGCGTCACGTTGTAAATGGGTCGTAGGGTTGCGCCACGTTTACGCCGCAGTTGCGTGACGCAAACGTGGCGCATTCCCAACATAAATCTGCCCCTTTGTGCTGCCTAGCGCCGGCGCAGGCATCATTATGCCATGGTGCAAGGGTGCCTGCAATTGCAGACAAGATTGATTTTGTGAGAGAAGATGAACCATCCTACACAAAGACAATCCTTAGAGGCATTATCCCTCTTTCCAAGGGGCATATTTACAAGGGGATATCGCCACCAGGACGTCACTTTTCCTTATTTACAAAGAGACAACAAGCCACTTAACGTGGCATAACGCCACCTTGTAAATAAAGCTATTGTTCACACTTCCCTTAGTGTGAAAGGGGCGTGCAATGGGTTTTGCAGTGGGCGTTCTGCCCCAATAACCATTGCTTTTTTACGCTGCCCCACTTACAAGTCTGGAGCAGCGCCAAAAACTAAGCCAGGGAAAACATGGTCTTAGACTGGTGACACGAGGAGAAATTATTAATTTCTCATTGTAATTGATCTGTCCATGTGTGCTACATTCTGCAGCATCATAGAAAGAGCAAATTGCCTTTCAACATTATTTATGTGCAGGAAGATGTCTCTTCCTGCACATAAACAATCAACCCAACATGGCGCAAGGTAGCTTTATTATTGGTAGCGCTAGGGGAAATACAGGGGTGCACCGCTAGGGGAAATACAGGGGTGCACCGTATTTTTGTATATATGGTGCATCCCTGTATTTTCAAAATGTCGGAGCACAACATTACCAATTTTTGAGTAACACTGTACTTCGACTTTGTGTTGTATATATCCCCCTTAGTGTGCTGCTCAATACAGCACACTTAGAAAGAGGTGAATGATAGTTCTCCACACTGTGCCTGTATAGGGAGTACAATTTTGACACATTGCCATGTTTACTTGCCTTAGTAAATCCCAGAATGCACCAAAATACATTTGTGGATACATGGGAACACCCTCTCTCCACCCATGGAATGCCTTCCCAGTGCAGAGTGTGGCAACACAAGGTGGCATAATGTGGATTGGTGAATCTGACTTAAGTATTGTGTTGCCCTTGTTGCACTGCATGACGCAACGGCGATGCAAGGAAAGGCAATCCTTTGATAAAACTGGGCCTATCGGCAAATGCCCCCACTGGTCAGGAAAGCCGTTTTGGTGGAAATGCAGGACAAGCTGGCCATCTCCATATATTTTTGCTATGTCACACACAAACCCAAAAAACGAATGTATTTGCTTCTAAAACACAAAAAAGAAATATCCCTGAAGTGCTGAGTATGTTCCCCTGAGACTGTGGGAAATGTCAGATTTTTACAGCCATTGCATATCATGTTTCACAAGAAAAATGGATATCAGAAGGCCCACCCTAAGTGGGGCAGTTCCAAACTATCATTAACTGATGTTCCTGTGATGGATAGGTCACAAGCTAAAGGTGGCAGCACCAGCTGAGGCTATCTCATCAGAAATGAGTGGCTCCCTCACCTCCAGGCGAGGCAGTGAACCACAGGATTTATGGAACAGAAGCTCTACTGAGTTACTGTGGGGTTCCCTCTCCATAGAAACCTAAATGAGGCCCAAATCCTCATGATTACCAGCACTTTGGAATGATCCTTGCCATCAAAACAAGCACTGTCTGGAATTGAATGAAGAGGCACACAATTAACTTGCTCCAGAATGGCGTACTATAGAAAATCCACCTTTTCTGCATGGTCATCCCATTTTTTGAACTCTATATTTTTGCTGGTGTTAGAACTCTGTGCACTTTACTCTGCTAACCAGTGAGCGTCCGAGCTCCCCCTTTAAAGTATTTAAAAGGCACGGGTTATGCCCTAATCACCCCAATCAATCTGGGCAGAAGCATACAGAAGCAAAAAGAGAATGATGTCTGGGGATTGATACACAGCAGTTATTTCAACTAGGGAAGAAATACATTATTCCCTTGCGTGAGACCCTAGATTCCAAGTGTAACTCATAAACAATTTGCCCACTTACGGAGTCTTTCTCAATTGTTCCACCAAGCTTTCTAATCTATTTTTTGATATAAATATATATATACATTTTGTCACACAAAAAAACGTACATTCAAAAATCAAAGGTCCAACAAAAAAACTCCTAAACCTTTCCATACCCATCCATTTTAACCCGGTTGCAATAAAATACATACATGAAAGCAATCTGAGGGGGGGTAATCCTTTACACACACATTAACAGAGGGAAACTCCTCCTCTGTTTAGTCCATGTATTGCCTGTGTTGTCAGGTTCCTATATACACATTTTAATTCAATGGACTCCTCCTCTTCTTCTGGCCGACGCTTTTTGGCTCACTGAGTCGGGCCTCATTAGGACATGGATAACACAACAAAACCAAAACCCACCTACAAAACAATTATACATACATTAAAACCTTGTAGCCTCTGCCTTTGTAACAGTCAATGCCATGTTCTTGACATGCATGGGCCCATGCATGTCCATTAAGAAAGCCAAATTTTATTTGTGACCACCTCACTCAACCTTCGGATGGGTAATATATCCAATGTGTGTCACATGCTTCCTCATGCTGTGGGTTACAGTGAACCAGAACCACCTATGTAAAGCACTCCACTCTTGTGTGCAGCTAATCTTGCATTCAAACACCTCATTCTTGTCATTAGCCTTGCTACACATCCCAGTGCTCATAACCTGCACTGTGTGATCTTCGTATGGAATTAACCGTATCTGCATAAAAAAATAATGACAAGCAACCTACTCATGAGTGAGCTTGCCACAACCCTGGGCATATTTAACAAATAATCCTGCAGCGCAGAAAGTCACCTCACTGCACTGTGATGCATGATAAGGAAAGATTAGGAATATACCGTACGTAACAATATACGGCGCATTCCTGTCATTTGCCAGTGCTGGCACACAGTGTGCTGCCACCAAAGTGCAAGAGTACCTGCATTGTAAAATGGATTGTTTTGTGCAGAAAGGGAAACTTTCCTGCAAAAAAACAATCCCCTGGAGACATTTTCCTCTTTGTATATGTGCTGCAAAATGCAACACACATTGACAAAAAAAGTAACTAGGACAAATAAAGATATATCTCCTTGTTACACCTCACCTAGTGAGATGCAGCACACATCACACATGGAAACAGCAAAAACGTGGAGAAATTAAACATTTCTCCTCAGTTCGCCAGGGTAAGATCAGGTTTTCCCTGGTCTTAATTTAGGTGCTGCCCCATATTTACGTCACCCATGTAAACATGATGCAGTGTGAAAATCAATGGTTGTTGCAGTGGAACGCCCACAGCAACAACGATTGCCCTCCCCTTTCATACTAAGTATAGTGTGATAGGGGGTCTTATTTACAAGGCAGCGTTAATCAATGTTATGTGGCTTAACACTGCCTTGTAAATAAGACAATGCCTATATCACCACCACAACGTCTTTAAAAGTGATGTTGTGATGGTGATAGGGGTTTGTAAATATGCCCCAGAGTTCGCTCAACAAAAGAAGCTCTGTAATTTTTATTTAATCCAGTAAATGAAATTATGTGTTATAGAACGTTTACCTTTTTTTAAAATGTTTTTTAGCTAGGTATTGATTATGAAATTTTTTAATTCTTTGTAAAGTGGATCTCATTGTAGATCTACATCTTATAAATACAATTATAATGATGTATTGTTGTATTTATAAGATCTGTGGTAGGGATTTTTGTAGGAGGCTTACAAGGATGCATGTCTGGGATTTTGAGCTCTACATATTCAGCTTGATGATTGAGTCTTCAGAGAAGATGCTGCTGGGAGCTTTCTATCTGCTTGTGTGTGCCAATACACAGAAAAATAGTTTAAAAACTATAGTTTTATAGACGATGGTTGAAAGGATATATTGTAGTTCTGCTATGGTGTTGGGAGGATGGTGAGTGCTGCGATCTTTTTTGAGTTGTTATATTCATTTGAACAGGTGCACTGGTATTTGCATGATGTGCACCAGGAATTATGTATGTCGTACTTTGGGCATATTTACTAAATGTTCACACATCTTATGGCAACAAGCAAAGTTGTTGTGCTGTGATGCATGAATGGGAGAGAGCTGAACGGCACCATATCTAATGAAATATAGCGCTCTTCTGCCATCTACCTGCGCTGGTGCACTTGAGGATGCCTATTGCCAATGCAGGCACCCTAGAGCCATGTGGCAGCTGGCATAAGTGTTGGTGTTGGCAATTAAGTGCTGGTGCCGAACACCAGAAACCACAGGCTCAAGTTAAGCACTGGATATGATACTCTCCTCCCCTCTCCCTAGTGCTGGTGCTGATTTCAGCTGCCATGCACGGGGCTCACACCTAAGCACCATAGTGCTAGGGTATGTGCCTGAGTCTAGCATAGGTTTTGTACAGGAAGGATACCCTTCCTGTACAAAATACTGTGCCTAGACACACTTCAAAATGTTTCCCACCTTTAATGTGTGCTGCACAGTGCAGGGCGCATGCAAAGTCAGAAAATAAAGGAGAAATTAGAACATTTCTCCTATTAAAACCTGCTTTACAGCGGCGTTCATTTTTGGTGCTAAACCCTGTCTACTAATGTTCGTAGATATAGTTTTGCGTCAAAAAGCATTGGTGGTTGCATGGGAATGCCCATGTACTACCTATGTAATGCCCCTTGACACAAAGTAATGCAAAACAGTGTTTCGAACTGCGTTGCGTTACTTTTCTATAGAAATCAATGCTAATACCAATTAGCATTCATTTGTTAATCCCCAAATAGATTTAGCATTGAGTTAGCATTACAAATGTAATGCTAACCTGATGCTAAACCTTTGTGAACCTGAGCCCAAACTGCCAACTCTGATCCAGCGAAATGAATTGCAGTAATTTCGAACCTCCTGACTCAGAATCAGTCCTATAGTGGGGGTGCACCCTCTAAGCAATTACCTGCATATCATTTCCCCTCTTCTCTCTCACTCACTCACTCCCTTCTTTCTTGTCACTCTCTGTAACCACCCTGGTGCTGTTTCATCTCAGTCATACCAGTAGTAGTTGCAACATCAGACAGCACTTGACCCCTTTGATAAGACATTATACATTTTCACAGTTTTTACTGAAGCTTTAAGTCTGCACCATGACAATAAACAGCTGTTTACAACTGCCTAAAAAGCCAGAACCTATGATTAATGAAAGGCAAAGTAATCCTTACTTCACAAGTTTTATCTTTTTATTTTTAAGTGTTTTATTACGTTTCCAGACATGGTATAATAACAGTACCAAATGTGCAGAATAGCATGACAATGTGGCTCTGGAAGCCATATACAGGAAATCAGCAGAATATGGTAGTATAGGTACCAACATCTTAACATGGCATGGCTCAGTGTAGGCAAAACACATTAACAATGAACTAGTAACTTGTGGAACGTGGAGACCGTGTGAGATATTATTATAGCATGATGAATAGTATTGTCAGACGGGGAAGAACCATCTGTGCTTGGGGCCCGTTTGTCGTGTAGTTCCTACTAATCCGGAGGATCTGCCCAATGTTTGGACAACATAAACTAAGGACTTGGTGCCATGACTGATTCTGTACACCCCGCAGGATATGTTGGCCTATAGACCAGTTAGCTCACAGTGCCACCGTAAGGCCCCCCAGGGAGGTTGATAGACAGAAGCAGATAAAAGTGATTACAAGCACCAAAAGCCATATTTCTACCATGGTTCTACCATGGTGCTAAAACAATGTATATATGCAGGGATATAAAACATGGCAGTAATTGAGCGTACTCCTGCTATGTGAACCCTACTTTAAGTGTACCTAGAGTGTATGTAGGTGTAGAGCCAAGACTCCTCCCAAAGGGACAATCCAACCCAATTGCCTGGTGGGAGGGATTGAAGGACCTGATCTTCGTCACAAACTGGCCACCCCTCACGAAAGACCGCTGTTTGGTGATTTCTCAGCATGTGAGGACCTCTGGTGTCAGCTGGAGTGCCTCCTCTGCTAATCTGTTGGGATGCTCATCTTTTATAATAGCAAGCAGCCTTGAGATGTGCATGTAGATCAGGCATGTTATTCTTATGTAGATAGCCCCGTGGATGAAGATAGAGATTACATTTGTACATAGAGTGAGAAAAGACTTTGTACCTGTTTTTCAGGGCATTGTGATAATGTTGTGCGAAGCTAGATGTATAAACAAGATTAGTTTCAGGGAAACAAATCCAACATTGTCAAGCATGCAAATTTGTGCCAAAGGTCACCGCTGAAAATGTTATTTGTGAGGACAATGTGAAATGGATTGTAGTCTCTTCGGAGTCGCTGGAGGTTGGAGCAGTGCACTTTTTTCTTCAAACTGTGCCACCAGTTTTTTCCTTTCACTTGAGAACTCATACCCTAAAAATGGGACACTGAGGTGGGCAATTTTTGATTTTTTTGAAAAATAATTTGTTATACAGGTGAGCAAACTCAAGGATTATGTGCTTCACTCTGGCCAAGTGTTCCATTAATTCATTGTCTGTCAGAGAGATATTGTCTACATAAGACAATGCATCCTGATAGAAATTTTGAAGTCACTCTGTGACCCTGGCTGAAAACATCCTGGGGCTAATCCTATACCCCAGGAGTAATCGACAAAATTGGTGTTGAGAACCAAGCACTGAGAATGCTGTCAAATACCTGCTCCTAGGCACTATATTTTGGTATAAAAATCAATTTGTGATGTCTAGTGTCATCTTGTATTTTTTCCGCTCAATGTTATTCCTTAGTGTGGTACTATGTGCATTTTGTACTGCAAATGTACATATGGATGCATTCAAATGTCTGTAATCTAAGACCAGGCGATATGAATTATCGAGTTTCATCACCAGAAACAAGGGATTATTCATAAGTGAGGTGCTGTTCTCAATCACACCCAGGTACTCAAGTTGATCTAGGATCTCCCTGAATTGTTCCTTTGCTTCATGCTTTTGTGGGTATTGTCTCTGTGGTTGAGAAGTCGATTTTAATAGAATTGTGTGATGAGGTGAGACATCATCCCACCCAACATGACTGTGGTAAAGTGCAGGAGCAAGTCCTAATGCCCACTCATGCGCGTATGAATTTTTAACTGATTCTGGTACGAGGTCGAAGAAAGCAGGTAAAATACCTTCTTCCCCGTTTGGGCAATCCATTACAAAATCAGGTGGAGAATCTTGTTTGGCCAAAAGAATGTCATAACCTCAGGTCAGGTTCTACCAAAAGAGACCCGTTACTTGCTTCTGTATCGAGTGTTATTTCATTTAAAGGATGTGGGACACTTACCCTTGTAAAAAAAAAAACTAAAGAAAATGATGGACGGAGCGTTGACAATACAAGCACTCACCCCCAGTCCACTGATCTGGGTTTAATCCATCACCATTCTTTAGCCCACTCTGCCACCCCAGTTCAGACATGGCCATATGCAAATCAGTCTGACCCTGTGCCTCATGGGAACAGTCCAGCCCGAACTGCCAAGTCATGCCTTCCCTTGACCGGAAACAAGCTACTGAGGACCGGTTTCTGGCATTTCAGCCTTCGTCAGCCCGGCTTGCTTGAACCCAGTGGCAAAGTGAGCAAGGGACTCACGTCTGAGCATACCGTGCCAACTTATGGCGAACAAAGAAAAACCAAAGGAAATGATGGACGGAGCGTTGACAATACAAGCACTCACCCCCAGTCAACTGATCTGGGTTTAATCCATCACCATTCTTTAGCCCACTCTGCCGCCCCAGTTCAGACATGGCCATATGCAAATCAGTCTGACCCTGTGCCTCATGGGAACAGTCCAGCCCAAACTGCCAAGCCATGCCTTCACTGGACCGGAAACAAGCTACCGAGGACCGGTTTCTGGCATTTCAGCCTTCTTCAGCCCGGCTTGCTTGAATCCAGTGGCAAAGTGAGCAAGGGACTCACGTCTGAGCATACCCTGCCAACTTATGGTGAACAAAGAAAAACCAAAGGAAATGATGGACGGAGCATTGACAATACAAGCACTCACCCCCAGTCAACTGATCTGGGTTTAATCCATCACCATTCTTTAGCCCACTCTGCCGCCCCAGTTCAGACATGGCCATATGCAAATCAGTCTGACCCTGTGCCTCATGGGAACAGTCCAGCCCAAACTGCCAAGCCATGCCTTCACTGGACCGGAAACAAGCTACCGAGGACCGGTTTCTGGCATTTCAGCCTTCTTCAGCCCGGCTTGCTTGAATCCAGTGGCAAAGTGAGCAAGGGACTCACGTCTGAGCATAGCCAGCCAACTTATGGCAAACAAGTGGTACAAAAGGGGGTGGTGATGGACGGAGCATCTGAACCAATCAAACACTCACACCCAGTCAACAGATCTGGGTTTAAACCATCACCGTTCTTTAGCCCACTCTGCCACCCCAGTACAGACATGGCCATATGCAACTCAGTCTGACCCTGTGCCTCATGGGAACAGTCCAGTCCGAACTGCCAAGCCGTGCCTTGCCTGGAACGGAAACAAGCTTCTGAGGACCGGTTTCAGGCATTTCAGCCGTCTTCAGCCCGGCTTGCTTCAATCCAGTGGCAAAGTGAGCAAGGGACTCACGTCTGAGCATACCCTGCCAACTTATGGCGGAAAAAGAAAAACCAAAGGAAATGATGGACGGAGCGTTGACAATACAAGCACTCACCCCCAGTCAACTGATCTGGGTTTAATCCATCACCATTCTTTAGCCCACTCTGCCACCCCAGTTCAGACATGGCCATATGCAGGGTATGCTCAGACGTGAGTCCCTTGCTCACTTTGCCACTGGATTCAAGCAAGCCGGGCTGAAGATGGCTGAAATGCCAGAAACCGGTCCTCGGAAGCTTGTTTCCGGTCCAGGGAAGGCACGGCTTGGCAGTTCGGGCTGGACTGTTCCCATGAGCACAGGGTCAGACTGATTTGCATATGGCTGTGTCTGTACTGGGGTGGCAGAGTGGGCTAAAGAACGGTGATGGTTTAAACCCAGATCTGTTGACTGGGTGTGAGTGTTTGATTGGTTCAGATGCTCCGCCAATCACCACCCCCTTTTGTACCACACTTACCCTTGTATCAGGTGTTTCCACCATGATATGCTCAATCAGTGGTACTACCCCAGATAATCCATCACATTCTGGCGAGCTATGGTGACTACTGTCGGGCTTTCCAGTATCGACACTGCCCATTCCCCGTTCAGAAGCAGAGTCCTCAGCTGCATGGAAATGTCTAATTTTGATCCCCGCTATCTTCTTCTTTTTAAATTGTGGCTTAGAAGTCTTTTGTTTGTCTTCCTGTTTAATGATGTAGTCCGAGGTGCGATGTCTCTCCCTTTTTGGCTTGACTCGCTCTTCTGATCTGTGCTCTGACCGTCCGTCTCTCTCCGAATGCTTTTCAGATGTCTCCTGAAAGGAGCAAGAGGAACATGTATCAATATTCTAATACATTTCTGGCTTCCTAATATTGTCACAGCTTCTCAAATTGTATTTTGTTTACGTGTGTTCCTGTTGAGGAGACCCAACCTGTGACTTTGTTTTGTTTTGTTTATTTTTTTGTTTATGATCCCATTTCTTCTTTGAAGAATCGGGTGTTTGCTTAGAGTTATCCTTTTCAGAATTGCTCTTAACTATTGGTTTCTGAGGTCTGGCTCCCAGGTTATCTCTACCTAATGAAGCATATGTTTCTTGGATAATCTTAGGCAATTCTCACTCCTGCAGTGCAGGAGTGAATTCCCTCAGGCGTGGGCATATAGCCGCCGCTGCTGCCACCCCTTTCATGTTACTTAACATAATGGTAGAAACCTTGCAAAATTGCCCATCAATTTCATCCACAGATCTGGGGCAGGCTCTGCTCATTTTGTATTTGTCTCAGTACATCTGGTATAACTGCTATTGAAGGGGTAAATTGTGTCCTGGTATAAACTGAAGCAAAGATTGTACCCCAAGTGACACAATCTTCTATCAGGGGAGCCATCCCCATTGGCAAGCAAGTTGTTAGTATTTTCTGTTTTTCCTGCAGGCTCATATGGGAAAAAAACGCTTCAAGCTGTGCTGTTTTCTGCACTATCCAGAACAGGATGTGCTCCTGGCTGGTGGGAATCGTTCCCATAACAACTTTTCAGTGTTTGGGGGCTAACAACTGTAGTTGCCAATTGAGGCTGTGCAGCATGAGCAGCCCTTGCAGGATGAACCTCTAATGTTCTCATTATGTATTGTATAAAATTGTTGTACATTTTTACTAAATCTCTATAAAGTGTATGTATTCCTGCTGCTGATAAAGCAGCAAAGTCTGGATGCAATGCATTAGAAGCTAAGACCGGCCAGGTTGCTCCTTCTCTGCTGAGCGCACCAAGTCTCACGTGTTCTGTGGGGGAAACAGCCTTTACAACGCAACTTTTACCACGCAGTGCCTTTACGACGCATCTTTTACAATGCAAACCAATACAACGCATTGCGCTGGGGGCGCTCTAGGATAGGGAATAAGTTTAATTTACTGTCCAACACCTTCCCTAGTGTCCACGGAGACTGGAGTTGGAATAGTAAATTAAACTATTCACTATCCAGCACCCCAAAGCGCTATGCGTTGCAAAGGTTTTCGTTGTAAAAAACGCGTTGTAAAGGCATGTGATGTAAAAGTATGCGTTGTAACGTCATACATCTGTTCTGTGGTATTGGGTAGGGAACCTTTAAACCAGTTAATATGCTCTTGGTATTTTAGCTGAACTTCTAAGTTCACGTATGGGAAATGCCAATCAGGCGGTTCAACTTCAATGTATTTGTGAAACAACTGTGTGTGTGCATCTGCAAGCGGGAATTTAACCCATGAGTAGAATACCTCTGTTCTGAATGCTTTGTGTGCCTCAACCATGAAGGTAACATCTCCACCTGTTGCTGTGAATCCATGTTGTAATAGTCTCATAGTAAATTGCCTGTCTGCAATTTTCTGTAATATTTAGAGGGCTACCTGTTCCTCAATGTCCTCACCTCCTTCTCCATTTATGGACATTGTATGAA
This sequence comes from Lissotriton helveticus, assembly GCF_964261635.1. Lineage (NCBI taxonomy): Eukaryota > Metazoa > Chordata > Amphibia > Caudata > Salamandridae > Lissotriton > Lissotriton helveticus. Next base: position 1,260,101,856 of record NC_136063.1, on the reverse strand, counting down.
GATAAAGGGTATTTGGTTGAAATATATTTTATGGAGATTTGGTATGCACAATATGGGAACTTCTAATCTTCCAAGCTTGAATACCCTACAGCCAATACATAGGGTATACCTACTCAGCTGAGGAGGATTCTTTTCCTTCCCACTTCAGACGTCTCTGGTTAAAATGTGAGTAAAATAACTGAACAACTCAAGTTGACCGTTAAATAAGAAATCAAGCAACGTTGGCAGCACCATGTCATGTGGTTCCTACGAATCCGTGGGATCTGTGCATTGTTTGGACAACATGAACTAGGGTTTTGGTGCTTTTCATAAGGACAATGTAAGAAATAAGCTGCTTCGCAACATGGTCCAAACTCAGGAATATAACACCTTGGATGCTCCTTTGTGTGCAATGGAATATGTTACTTGGAGGAGTGTGGGTCAGGCCCTGTGTCGTTCCTGATGGAATGTGCATGGTGAACAGTGGGCCTTAAGGAAATTGCGTTTTGTTACAGTATGTTGTGGGAGAAGGTGGCCACTGGCACAAGCGTGAGTCTGCCTACTACCCAGGGTGGTGTGGATCAGGGTGGATGTGCACCATTTTTTATCTCCTACATGTAGTAGATAGGTGTCCCAACACTTCCCACCTGTGCGTGAGTCCCCCACATACGGAGTACCCTGAGAGTGTTGACCTCCGCTCACGTCCATGTTAACAGCATGGTCAGCAAACGATGAAGGTCGGGGAGGCCGAGTTCCATGTCATCGCTATCAACCTTTCAAATAGGACAAAGGTGACATTGATACATTTTTGGAGATGTCTGTTGCCTTTCGCCCGAGTGCATAGTCACAGTATGAGGATTGAGGTATGGGTTCAACAGGGTATTCTGCAAGTTTGGGCAATCCCATACCATGCGATAAAATCCAGACTCCGGCATGAGAAACCGGGAACACTCTGGAGTCACAGTCAGATACATGCCCTTGATTAGGTGAGGGGAAAGATTAGTGTGATGCACGTAATTATATTGTATGAAGCAAAATCTAGGATTACCTGATATGCCTTTTACTGACTGAAGCACCCAGAACCGTCAAATATTGTGGTAATATATTGGCCCACCTGGCGCACACCCCAGACGCGTATTCCGTTGGGGTTGAGTTGATGGATGTGTTGAGAGTGTTGGTGTGTGGCATGTGACAATGTGAGACAGAAGCACATGTAACATGGTATTAGTGGGAGGCTCTCCATTGCCACCACTCCATGTGACACTCATTGCATGTTGTAGTGTGTGTGATGCTAAAAACGGTCCAGCACCTATTCCATATATGCCCACGATGTCCTGATGGTAGAGTTCCCCCATTTGGTTTACTCCTGCTTCATTCCAGTGGGCAGCGTTGTACCATCGCATCAGGTCTCAAAGACTTGGCAGGTCCCTGATCATTATCATTATTGCCCATGAGTATGGGAGGACAGGCCCTTTGCAGCGCACAAACCTGCATCAAAAGGTGTGGGCCACAGTCATTTGGCACATTTCTCATTGAGAGTGAATATTTTGGTCAGATAGCCATATGTAAATGTGCAGGTTGCCCAATACTGCATGGAAAGATGGCACTTCGGGGCATGTGGGTGTGTACAGCCAAGACATTGGACTCTGCAGCTGTGCTGCTGCATAATGTCGCTTTAAATTGGGCACACCAAGTTAACCTTCAGTCAGTGGCTGCTGCAGACTGGGGTGAAGGAAAACAAGGGGAACCCTATTCACATAGGAACCAGGGCAGACAATTATATCAAAGAACAACGGTTCCTATGGTGTAATACTTATAATATAAATTTAATATGTAGCATAATAGCAATTGGCACTAACACAGAGGGTTGACAGGGATGGCGGAAAGGAATACATAACCAAATATGTACATTTCAAGAATGTTTACTTCATTCTATTAGTAGCATTCAATCATATTCGAATCGTCACACAATCATGTGAATATAAAGACACAAACAAGGTGCACAGTGTCCCAAGTGTACATGTGAAACCAAAATAACACTACATACAACATAAACTACATAAGGGCGCAGTGGTTTCTTATTGGATACATGAAAAAAGGAAAATGACCAAAGAAGGCATAAATAATTATTATAGTGATTCTGATGGAGCGAGTTTCAGAAATGCATTCATTTCAGCTCGTGAAGTTATACTTCCATAATTAATTAATAATATTAATGATGATGTGTGTTGTGTGTTTACTAAACCAACCTAGAATGAAGTTGCATTCACGAATATATGGGTTTAATATTATGTGCTCTATGTTGCAGCAAGTACGTTTTAAAAATAAGTTACTAACCTTGTTTTTTTGTCTATTGTCTTATTAATTGTGGCTGTTCAAATAATGGCATGTGCCTATTTTATGTATGCTTTTGTCTATGTGGTGTCTTTTTATTTTATACAGGTATGCGGAGAATCCTGCTGGACTAAATGAAGAATGGTAGATACAAATGCTGCTTTATTTGTTTGCTTCTGCTAGGTAATATAGACTAATGGGTTAATTATTAGCAATGTTGGGTGGGTAACAGAACGAACTATATTTCTTGCATTAATTATTCTTTTATATTTGTTTATACACTAGTTAACGTGAAGGCGTTTTTGAGGCCTAGTGCATTCGTGACTGAAAAAAAAATTCTGCTCGAAGAAAGCAAGAGTCCAAATGTGGTCGAATTCCCTGCCAAACTTATTGACGTGACGAAAAATGAAACGTGATGAGCTGACTGCTCGTTAGTCAAGCAAGGTCAAGGCCAGGAACCGGCAGAGGAGAATGACAAGTCGAGGAAGTCATGAACCCTGTTATTATAATGTTGCAAACTGGAGGAAGCCTCGCAATTCGAAAAGCAAAGGACAATGGACTCTAAGAAAGAGACGGAACTAAGGTTCTAAAGAATGCAATGACATGATGGCCTGTCACTTGACAGCCAATCAGACTCTGACTTGAGCAGAAAAATATAAGTTTTCTTAGATTAGTTTAGCGTAGAAAGGTATAAAAACTCTTCCCCGGGGGAAGAGAGTTCTGCTTCTTGCTGACCTTTAGATGGGTGTGTCGTGCTGATGGACTTCTCTTGGAGCACGTAAGAGACCCTAAAGACTTTACCCTTTATTCTTTTATGTAGCAAGTGTAGCCAGGAACTTAGAATTTTAATGATGCCAAACTGCTATTTTCTATTCGAATTATGCTTTTAAATTTTACTTGAAACTGTCTTTACCCTTTTTGCAAAAACTTTAATAAAATGCTTTAAATAAAAGATTCTAATGCACTTTCTAAAATAATATGTTAATAAATACATTCTTTAAAAAAACAAGCTGGCCTTGTTATTTCATGGGTTTAGGTTACCATTAGCAGATCTTTTCGCCACAGTGGCTTAATTAATCGTAGGGTTTGTTAAGGTGTGATGAATTTGTTCTACTGCAGTTGTATATAAATGTATATAATTTGTGAATAGGTTAATTAGGTCACATGATTCAGTTGGTCAAAATATGTCATGTTAGTTTATGGGCTTGTGAATAATTTTTGGTGAGTATTGTGAAGTTGGGTAGCGTTGCTTATGGCATATTTCCTATAGGCCGCTGGATCAATTTCCTGGTAGCAGAGATATGGTTGCTATGGTAACCAACATGCTACATGGTAGTAACATAGGATCGATGTTTAACATATGTTGAGTTTGTTCACTTGTGTTACATGTAGTCGAAAGGTTTTTTCCTGCAGTGTGAAAAATCCTAGTTGTACCGGTACAGAGTGGTGTGACGAGAAGTGAAGTTACACAGTGCATTTGATCTGTTTCAGAATAGTGGTATTACTTTATATCACAAGTGTTGTGGTCGTACAACACGTGTTAGGGATTTAGGTGTGCTAGTTTGAATACATGTATAGTGAGGATTATCTATGAAATTTTGGCTTTGAGTATAGGGACAAAGAGCCCGTTTTAAAACTCACTGTGAAGAGAGTAATATAATATATTCGAGCTTGTGTGAAGGGTAGGATAACGTCGTTTATTTTGCTGGTGGTTCTGGATTTCTGAGGCTGGTTAAAGTCCTGCCAGGATTTCACGTATGTGTAGTTTAGGGTAACTTTCCGTTTGAAAGTGCATAAATGATTCTGTAATTTCGTTCGAGTCAAACTTTGAATTGCTACTTTATGTGCATTCCGAGGGAAACGAGTTCGTTATTACCTGTTTGAAGGGTAGAGTAAGAGTTTACTTTATCGGCAAATGTATATTCTGTGAGAATAGCGTCGTCTATTCCACGCAAAAGAATTCTTGCATGTCTGTAAAAACTGTCACTTTATTTTAGAGAAACAGACAAATGGTTTGTTCTTTTTGTCGTTATTAATTGAGTTTCATTGAAAAAGGCATTCTTAAAATGGCGCTGTGAAAAGTTTTTGTGAAGGAGGGGTGAGCGCTGGGAGTGAGACGCGAGAAACCGCAGCGGCTGTGTACGTCACGCGTTCGCGCTGTGCTTGGGTAACATACGTCACAGCTAATACTCTGATTGGCTCACGTGACTTTGACGAGCTAGACGCTGATTGGCTTTTGTAGAAAGCTTCGTTCTTACTGGTTGAGCAAGGTGGTGACGTAGCTCGAACCTCATTGGTCTGTTGGTGTGTTTCGCGCACGGATTGGCTGGGTTTGCGGAACATACAGGAAGTGTTTACGAACATTTCAATTAAGCGAATTTGATTTAAAAATGAGTCATTTTTACAAAAAGGTAGAGCAAAAGCTTACGATGTTTCAAAGATTTAAAATTTTTATTTCACCCGATAAGAAAATTGAAACGCAAGGTGGAAAATTACTTCATACATATAAAACACCTGCAGCGTATATGGAAGGTGAATATGGTTATCATACCTGCCTATGGTTTGATGTTTGGAAATATTACGCTAAAGATGATGGAGTTTTAGCTTGGCCGGAAGATGGTTCATTTAATATGAAAATTTTGAGAAATGTGAGAGAAAAAATGACAGCTCTTGTACCAAAGCCTAGACCGACACAATTTGAAGCATTAGTTGAATGGGAGGATGAGATGTTTCAACTTAAGAAGGAAGCAAATGGTTTAATTAGACCTCCTAAAACATCGATTTACAAACGAGAAACACATGAGGATAGGATGCGGGTGTGGAGACAGGCAGACATGTGTGAGGGTCTTTATGTAATAAGAGAAATGGTTTCTGGAATACCAGGTGAAAAGAGTACTCAAAAGAAAAATAATGCTGTTGTAGAAAGTGAATCGGAAGATGCAGTTTTAGAAGAAATTTATACCACAAATAAAAAGCAGGCCCCATTAAAACCAGCTTGTTCATGGTCCACTCCGATGGTTTCTCCAGGAACCATACCAAGTGCACCTCCAATAAATGAAGAATCACCCAGATTGTACCCGAATAATTCTAAATCTTTTGAAACCCCTTCTAGTGTCTATGATGAGAGTAGAAATTTTTCTGAAACCCCAATGAGAAGAGAAGCTCCTAGAAATTCAATGGGAACTGGGAGAGATGAGGAAGTTGCAAATACATCAGACTATTTACGATCAAAAGAGGAATTAAAGCGGCAGTTAACAAAGGGCATGGAAGCGGTGACAGTTCCAGTAACGATTGGTCCTGTCCAGCCTGTTTTTGATAAAGGAGAAATTAAACAACCAGGTTTGACAATTCCATTAAATGCAGAAATTCAGAAAGTAGCTGAAAAGTTTTATTCGGATTTAACTGAAATACATCGTGAGAAAACAAAAATAGTAAATACCTGATTTAACTTTTAATCAAGGTTCTTTAAACGGAACACCAATGGGTGCAGAATCTGATGCTGAAACTTCAGAAAAAGCAGAGTCTAATTCAAAACTTGATGTGGCAAAATTAAAAGCAGATTTAGAGGAGTTAATAATTGGCACAATTGGTCCTGACAGTTTGAAGTATTATCGAGATGATGAAGTCCCGTTCATCAGCAAAAGCATTCAATGGAAAACAAAAAATAAATATGATCAGTTGGAAGAATTAGCTGCAGAGTTGGATTTTGATTTGAGTAAACAGAAACATTTTGGAAAACATTACAGATTAGATTTTACTGAGAAAGACATTGGGAATTTCAATACAATGGGTAGAATCATGCACATAAAAGAGCTGATTGTGTACATCAAAAGGTTAGGTGATCTGAGTAAATGGAGAGTGAAGTGGACCAAAAAGAAGGAAGACGAAAGGTTAGAAAAACTATCTAGACAGCTTCCAATGAGGGAAATTGCTGGTGGTGGATATGTTCATGTCCCATGGTCAAGACAGGATATTTTGCTTTTTACAAATGATTTTCCTCGGCTGAGAGAGAAGCCTGTGGAATGGTATCGGCAGGTAGACAGATTTATCAAAGTTTCAAAAGTTCTGTGGATTGATCTGGATGGATTCTTTGACATAGTTGTCCCATCAGATCTTTGGACAGAATGTAAAATTGCTGTGAGTTGGCCAAAAGTGGAACCGGAGCGAAATAAAGAGACAGGTGCTCCAGCATCAGAGGTCATGGATCTGTATGACAAAGTGATTTACTGGTTGAAAAAGAAAATTGCCCCAAAATAAGTTGATTGGGTAAAAATAGACAGAACGAACCAGGAACCAAAGGAGTCAGTTTATTCATTATATGAAAGGTTAATACTGGTTTTTAAGCAGTACAGTGGCTATGAAAAATTAGATGAAAAGGATATGAGCCACTTTATTTACAGATTTGTTTATTGTCTTAAACCGGAAATTGGAGAAATGATCAGGAACAATATTGTTGGATGGCAGTCAAATTCAGTTGATGATATTTTGAGAAAGGCAAAATACTGCAGTGATGAATTGGAAGTAAAACAAAATAAATTAAAGGAAAAGGCAATGTGGGCACAAGTGAAGGTGGCTGAACATCAAATTGCAAGCCTTGAGAATAAAAATTTAAATTTTGTTCAGAATCAGAATCAAAATCAGGGTCAGGGAAAGTTTAAAAATAATTTTAACAAGCCAAAATTTAATGTCAACATTGAGGAGTTAAAACAGAAATTACCTTGCTTTAATTGCGGGGAAATTGGACACTGGAAGCGCGAGTGTAAAAACCCGCCCAGAAATTTTAAAAATGCATCATTAAATCCACAGATGCAGAGTGATGTGGATCTGCAGCAACAGCTACAGCGACAGTTGAACGACTTGAGTCTTCAGCAACAGCTACAGCGACAGTTAGCGCAACAGCAGAGTCAGATTCCACAGCCTCCTTTTCCAAACTGCGGGGGTGGTCATAGGTTTAATTCAAACACTGGATTCAGCGGAGGTGATCAGGTAATAAGAGCTCAAAGGCCAAATGTGCAATATGGATCAGGACAATTTTTGATAACAGGAAACCAAGGAAGCGATTCTGATGACTGCTTCTGACGGTGTCCGAGAGAGGGGGAAGAGTGTGTAATTGGAGCCACTCTTGAGGTTGACCAGTCTGGTCCATATGTAAATGGTAAAGTGAATGATGTAGAAATCACTTTTCTTGTGGACACTGGTGCTACCCGTTCTACTGTTAGATCAGTGGAAATTGAAAACCTGCCTCTCTCTGGGGATTCCATCCAAGTAGTCGGTGTAAGTAATCAGCAAATTAAAACAGATCTGACAGAACCTGTGAAGGTGGAAATTGGCAATTTTAAAGATAAACACAGGTTTGTAGTTTGCAACAGCAGTCCTGTAAATTTATTGGGAAGGGATATATTGTGCAAGATGAATTGCAGAATATATTGCTCACCAAAAGGAGTTGAATTACAAACCATGGAGGAAGATGGGCTGTACAGATTAACAATGTTAATGGTTGAAGCAGAAGAAGCAGGACTATTTCCTGTATTTGATAAAGAAAATTTGCCTGATGAATTAAAAGAGACAGTCAAAGCTGAAATTTGGGATTTAACAGGAAACGAGATGGGTTTGATGAAACATGTTGATCCAGTCAAAATCACAGTGAAGCAGGGAATAGATTTTCCAAACATTCCACAGTACAAAATGAAAGCTGAAACAATTGAGGGTGTTATTCCTGTGATTGAGAAATTCATTAAACAAGGTGTTTTGAAAGAAATTGAGAGCAGTCCTTGCAATTCACCGATTATGGGGATCAAAAAGCCAAACGGAACATACAGAATTGTTCAGGATTTGAGAAAGGTTAACCAAATTGTTGTTCCTTGTTGTCCAGTTGTTCCGAACCCTGCAGTCATTCTTTATCAGATTCCACATGATGCAGAATGGTATACTGTCATTGATCTTTGCAATGCGTTCTTTACTGTTCCATTGCATCCAGAAAGCCAGGAAATCTTTGCGTTCAGGTTCCAAAGTAAGACCCTAGCATGGTGCAGAATTCCTCAAGGGTATACAGAGAGTCCTTCTATCTTTAATGAGCTGTTAACGAAATCTTTGGAAGATCTAGATTTACCAGGTCGATCAACCCTGGCACAGTACATTGACGACCTTTTAGTGGCAGCAAAAACAAGAGAAAACTGTGTTACAGATACAATTACTCTTTTAAATCATTTGGCAGATGAGGGACATAAAGTGTCTCCTGCAAAATTGCAGTTTTGTAAACAGGAAGTAAAATACCTTGGTCATAGAATTGCAAAAGGAGTCAGACAGATGACTATTGAGAGAATTAAAATGATTCAGGGAATGCAACCTCCAAAAACGCAAAGACAGGTCAGAATGTTTCTGGGAATGGTTGGTTACTGTCGTCAATGGATTAGTGGATTTTCAGTAATTGCAAAACCACTGCAGAGACTGACAAAATCAGACATAAAAGATCCAATTGTCCTTACTGAAACTGAGTTGGAGGCTTTTGAAAAATTAAAAAGAAGTTTGTGTGAAGCTCCAGCTCTGGGTATGCCAGACTATGAGAAAAACGTTGAGCTGTATTGCAGTGAAAGAGAGGGCTGTGCATTGTCTGTGTTGATTCGGAGACATGGAAATTTAAGGAAACCTATTGCCTACTTCTCAGCAGTCCTTGATCCAGTTGCAAAAGCATTACCAGGATGCTTAAAAGCAGTTGCAGCAACTAGTGTGAGTCTGGAGCAAAGTGAAGGAATCATAATGGGATTTCCTGTAAAGGTTTATGTTCCTCATTCAGTTGAGATTGTCCTTACATGGAGCAAAACGCAACACTTAACAAGCAATAGACTCACGCAGTATGAAAAAATTATTCTGGGATCAGATAATGTTTCAACAGCAAGATGTGTGAATCTAAATCCTTCCACGTTGTTGCCTGATGGTACTGTAACAGAAATTGGAGATGAAAATGATGCGGATCATGAGTGCTTGGATGTTTTGGAATACTATACCAAGCCAAGGCAGGACATTAAAGATGTACCTTTGCCTGTTTCAGATCATGTCTACTTTGTAGATGGTTCCTGTCTGAGATCAGAAGGAGGCGTTTTAAAGGCAGCCTATTCAGTCTGCACAGTTGCAGATGTTGTGGAAGCATCATGTCTTGAAGGAATTCGTTCAGCACAGGTGGCTGAATTGATTGCTTTAATTCGTGCATGTGAAAGAGCAAAGGATTTGAGAATAACGATAATAACGGATAGCCAGTATGGGTATGGAGTTGTGCATGATTATGGACAACTCTGGTCTCAGAGAGGCTACATGACATCAGCAGGTTTACCAATCAGAAACGCAAAATTTATCAAAAGATTGATTGATGGCATACAGTTGCCAAAGGAAATTGCAGTAGTAAAATGTGCTGCTCATCAGAAAGGTGAGGATTTTATCACCAAAGGAAATGCTTACGCAGATGAAATTGCAAAATATTGTGCAAGAAACAATTTTGCACTTAATCGGGAGAAAAATGATGAATATGCTTTGAATTCACTAATGCTAACATCAATAGTTGAAACATGGCAGGAAGTTAAAGATTTGCAAGATGAAGCTGATGATGAAGAGAAAAACACATGGTTGAGAGCAGAATGTAGACAGCGAGATGAGGACGGAGTTTGGACTTACAAAGATGGTAGGGTAGTTTTACCAAATTGCATGATTGCTGACATGGCCAGAATGTACCATGGCCCAGGTCATATTGGAAGAGATTCAATGATTAGACTTTTCAAAGAAACTTGGTTTAATACCAAATTTAGAATGATTGCAGAATCTGTCTGTCAGAGATGTTTGACTTGCCAACAAATGAACCCAAACAGAAAGACGGTTGTGGGAACGGGAACCATAGGACGGGAGGGTGGTCCTTTCACAAGGTTACAGATGGATTGCATTGAGATGCCCAAACACAACAGGCTACAATATGTTTTGGTAATTGTCTGTTTGTTTTCAAGATGGGTAGAAGCATTCCCCACACGTCACAGTGATTTAATTACTGTAGCAAAACTGCTTTTGAGAGAGATTATACCGAGATATGGTTTCCCTGTGACTATTGAGAGTGATAGAGGAGGTCATTTTGATAACATACTGTTGAAATTAATTTGTGAAGCATTACACATTGAGCAGAAGCTGCACTGTGCATACAGACCAGAGGCATCTGAAGTTGTGGAGCAAATAAATGGAACAATCAAGAATAGAATAGGGAAAATGTGTCTAGCTACAGGTATAAAATGGACAGATGCTCTTCCACTTGTTTTGATGACCCCAAGGAGTACACCAGATAAAAAGACAGGTTTAAGTCCTCATGATATTCTCATGGGCAGAGTCACGAGACAAGCATTTATACCAGTAGGAAAACTGTTGAGCATTAATGACAGTGCAATTTTGGAATACTGTAAGAAGCTGTCTGACTTAGTGACTTCTGTGTCTAATCAGGTGGGAACTGAAGTACAGTCAAGAGACAAAGTGCAAATGCATGATCTGAGACCTGGATATTGGGTGAGAACAAAAGTTCACCGAAGAAGAAACTGTCTAGTACCGAGGTGGCAGAAACCGAGACAGGTGATACTTGTGACAACAAATGCAGTAAAGTGTAGAGGCATAAAAAGGTGGATTCATCCCAGTCATACTATTCCTATACCCACACCTGAAAACTCTGATGAAGAGAGTGATACAACAGATGATTCAGATTCTGAAGAAGAAGCTGAAGAAAATCCAGATTCTGAAGATCGACAGGAAGGTCGACATCTGGAAAGTACATCTGTGAATGGAGATTTGACTGAAAAAGATTTAAAAGTCATTGTTGTAGACTCTGAGGATGATGGAGATCTGCTAGAAGGAGAAATAGCAGAAGAATCTAAAAAAGAAGCGGAAGAAGCAGAAGAGTCTGATCAAGTTCAGAAACAAGACCAGGAGAGTATTGAAAAGCAGAAAAGAAGCTCTGAAAGCAGGAACAAGAAATCTGAAACTGGGAAGTTGAAGGTAATTGAAGAAGAAAACGAATTGCTGAGTACCAGTTGTGGAAATAGTGTTCCTAACGGAGTGAGGCTGCCGAGTAGAAAAGTACCTGAGTCAAGAATTGAAGTTTCTGACAGTGATTCTGGAGAAAGTGATGAAATTTCTCAAATAGGGAGATTGAGAAAGAGATCTTGGAGAACGGAATTGAATGTGACTGAGCCAAAGAAGAAATTACCAAGAAAAGGTGATAACTGGCCAGGTGAAAACGGAGGTCTGAGATTCAGATTGATAAACAGGTCAAAAGAACAGGTGAATGAGATAACTAGTCAGGGAGACCCCGAAAAGAAAGCAGAGGTAGGAAAGGAAATAGAAGTTGTCTCTAGAAAAACAAAGAGAATTTTAAGGCCAAACCAAAAATATAAGTCTCCTGAGTGGGCTTACATTATTATTCCACCTGTAGTTGAGATACATAGTAGCAGTCAGGAGGAGATTCAGGACAATAGTGACAATGATTTAAGCACTAATCTGTTAGAATTTAGGTTTCTGTCTTTGGCATAAGGCTGAAGAAATTGTGTTAGGTGACACAAGGTCGAAGAAATTGTGTTTAGTTGGTAAATAGCTTGTGACGCAAGGTCGAAGAAAAGTTGTTAGAGGGTTTTGAAAAAAAAATATATATAATAATAATTAAAAAGGGGGGGTGTTTAAATTTAGGTTTTACATTTAGACATATTTTTAAATTTTTGTTTTCTTTTTCTGAGATAAGGCTAGTGAAAATGCCTGTTGTTTTGAAGCGTAGTACCTCGAAATGTTCCATTCTAAAAAATTGCTGTAAGATGACTCTGATACGTATGCTCATATTAATTCTGCTCTGGTTAGTTTTAGCTGTCATCTTTCCTTTCGGGATCGATAAGGAGATGTACAAAGTCAATATGACAAGCAACGCTTCAGCTAGTCAAGACAAACATAGTGCAACAAACAAAGCTAACAAAGTTATCGATCACAGACCAGAGGCTCATCAAGACAGGTCTGTTGGTGATTTTTCTAGCAATACATTTTCAAGGCTATTGGGAGAGTATGTTAAGGTTATGGGTGTCAAAGATTGTTACATTTGTGTAAAGTTACCTACTTCTGTTTCTGAGGGAGTGACATACAATATGCTTCCTCTTACTTATGGCATGACCTGCAGTGTGATAGCTAGCTTATTTTATCAGACTGGTCGTTTAGAGTATTGCTACTCCAATTACGATGAGATTTTTGCAAACCTGAAAATTGAGAGGGCTTTAAATAAACACAAACAAGCTAAACAGATGAGGGAATTCTTTTTAGTTACTAATGAACTTACTTATGAGTATGCTTACAGAAATAATTTAACCTGCAAATTGAGAGCTGAGGAAAAGACTTTCCTGAACCTAGTCGAGGAGAGAAGGGCAATCTATAAAAGGAATGAGATGGTCAAACAGACCAAATCCAAGTTTTGGCAGAAAGAGGAAGAAAAATTAAATGGCAAATCTTTTGACAATGTTGCAATTCACATAGACAATCCAATTAGTGGTAAGCTTTGCATTAGAAGAGATAATACACTTTTTGACAATTATTTTGTGGGTGCTAGCAATTGTGAGGACACTTACCAAATCATGGGGGGTTGGGGATTCAAAGGTGGTAAAGACCCAATTTTTCCTGGAATTTATTTTGTTTGCGGAGACAAAGCCTATTATAACCTCCCAGACCATTGGAATGGGACGTGTTTTGTTGGTCTTGTTTTTCCAAAGATATTTCATGTTGACAGAAATGCAGAGGGCTCATTTGAAATTAGTAATCATGTAAATAGGTATAAAAGAGAACGTTTCTCAGAAATTTTGGGAGACATTTTTGAGGCAGTGATACCTTTAGTAGGTATTACCCTGAATGCAGGTAGAAACAGAAAATTGTCCACAATAGTTGACAGATTGTCAACTGACACAGCTGGTGGTTTCCAATTAGTGGATATCGAGGTCATTGCAATTAGATCGATGGTAATGCAAAACCGTCTTGCCCTGGACATACTCCTTGCAAAAGAGGGAGGAGTCTGTGGCATTTTACATGTTCAACATTGCTGTACATATATCCCAGACGAAAGTAGAAATGTTAATTTGTGTTCCATTAATCATTGTTATCAATCAATCAATCAATCAGGACACTTATAAAGCGCACTACATACCCGTGAGGGTCTCAAGGCGCTGGGGGGGGGGGGGTGCTGCTACTGGTCAAAGAGCCAGGTCTTAAGGAGTCTTCTGAAGGCCAGTAGGTCTGGGGTATGCCGTAGGTTGGTGGGGAGGGTGTTCCAGGTCCTAGCAGCGAGGTAGGAGAAGGATCTGCCACTGGCAGTCGTTCTTCAGATGCGGGGGACTGTGGCAAGGGCGAGGCTGGCAGAGCGGAGCTGGCGGGTGGGTGTGTGGAAGCTGAGTCGTCTGTTGAGGTATGCTGGGCCGGTGTTGTGGAGAGCTTTGTGTGCGTGGATGAGGAGCTTGAAGGTTATCCTCTTGTTGACGGGGAGCCAGTACAAGTCTCTCAGGTGGGGTGTGATGTGGCTGCGGCGGGGGATGTCGAAGATCAGGCGTGCCGAGGTGTTCTGGATGCGTTGCAGTCATCACAGCAGCTTGGCTGACGTTCCTGCTTAGAGGGAGTATCTGTAGTCCAGCCTGCTGGTGATGAGGGCCTGGGTGACTGTTCTTCTAGTTTCAGTGGGAACCCACTTGAAGATCCTGCGGAGCATTCGGAGAGTGTTGAAGCAAGAGGAGGAGACGGCATTGACCTGCTCAGTCATGGAGAGGGTGGAGTCGAGGTTGACCCCTAGGTTGCGTGCATGGTCGGTGGGTGTCGGGGCTGTTCCTAGTGTTGTCGGCCACCAGGAGTTGTCCCAGGCTGAAGGGGTGGAGCCGAGGGTGAGGACCTCCGTCTTGTCTGAATTCAGCTTCAGTCGGCTGGTCCTCATCAATTCGGCGACGGCTTTCATTCCTTCATGGAGGTTGGTTTTGGCAGTGTGAGGGTCTCTGGTGAGGGAGAGGATCAGCTGGGTGTCGTCGGCGTAGGAGATGATGTTGAGGTTGTGCTGTCGGGCGACGTGGGCGAGGGGTTCCATGTAGATGTTGAACAGCGTCGGGCTGAGGGAAGAGCCCTGGGGTACGCCACAGATGATCTCGGTGGCTTTGGAGCGAAAGGGGGGAGGCGGACGCTCTGAGTTCTGCCGAAGAGGAAGGATGTGGTCCAGTCCAGGGCCTTCTCTTGGATCCCGGCGTCATGTAGGCGTGTTCTTAGTGTGCGGTGGCAGACTGTGTCGAAGGCGGCTGACAGATCCAGGAGGATGAGGGCCGCTGTTTCTCCGTTGTCAAGCAGGGTCCTGATGTCGTCCGTGGCGGCAATGAGGGCGGTTTCAGTGCTGTGGTTGCTCTGGAACCTGGACTGGGACGGGTCCAGGATGCTGCTCTCCTTGAGAGCAGCATCCTGTTTATTGACGATTTTCTCGGTGACCTTCGCCAGGAACGGGAGCAGGGAGATGGGTCCGAAGTTCTTGAGGTCCTTGGGGTCTGCCTTGGGTTTCTTGAGTAAGGCGTTGATCTCGGCGTGCTTCCAGCTTTCCGGGAAGGTTGCTGTCTCGAAGGAGATGTTGATTACTTTCCGGAGATGGGGTGCGATGGCTGTGCAGGCTTTGTTGAAGATGTGGTGCAAGCATAGGTCTAACGGTGATCCGGAGTGGATGGTGTTCATAATCTTGCTGGTGTCCTCGTCGTTGATGCTGGTCCAGGACAGCAGGCGGTTGGTGTGGGTGGTGGTTGTGGGGGTGGTGGTTGTCGGGGCGGTCGTGGCGTTGAAGCTGTCGTGGATGTCAGCGATCTTGCGGTGGAAGAAGGTGGCCAGTGAGTCGCACAGGTCTTGCAAGCGTGGGATGTAGTTGGTGTTAGAGCTGGGATTGGAGAGTTCCTTCATGATGTTGAAGAGCTCTTTGCTGTTGTGTGCGTTGTTATCTAGGCGTCTTTGAATGAGGCCCTCTTGGCGACTCTGATGAGTTGATGGTGTCTGTGAGGTGCTGTCAGGTGTTCGTTCGCAGAGACAGTTCTTCTCCAGTTTTCGGCATGTTCCTTTGGAGGCCTGGAGGTCTTCAGTGAACTAGGTGGCTTTCTTGCTGGTGTGGCTGTTGGATGGTGTCTTGAGCGGGGCGAGGGTGTTGGCACAGTTGTCGATCCATTGTCTGAGGTTGCGGGCGGCGGTGTCCGGGTCGGTGGCATCGGCGGGTGGGCTCTGGGCGAGGGTGGTGGTTAGCTGTTCTTCTGTAACTTTGCTCCAGAAGCATCGAGGCATGTGTTGGGTGCGGTGGTGCGTGGTGGGCTTCCTGAAGGTGAAGTGGATGCAGTGGTGGTCAGTCCAGTGGTGTTCGGTGGAGTGGTTGAAGGTGACGTGGGGGCTTGCGGAGAAGATGGGGTCGAGCGTGTGGCCGGCGGCGTGGGTGGGTGTTGTCACGAGCTGTCTGAGTCCGAGGTTGCTGAGGTTGTCGATCAGGGTGGTGGAGTTGGTGTCGTTGTTGTTCTCTAGGTGGAAGTTCAGGTCCCCGAGCAGGATGTAGTAGTCCGTGGAGGCGAGGGAGTGTGTGCTGATGAAGTCGGCGATGGAGTCGCTGAACTGTGGTCGGGGTCCAGGTGGTCTGTAGACGAGGGTTCCTCTGAGGGTGGTGTTGGGATCGGTGTGGATTTGGAAGTGCAGGTGTTCAGCGGTGCTGAGGGTGTCGTCGGTGTTGGTCGAGACTCTGAGGGTGTTCCTGTGGACGATGGCGATTCCTCCTCCAACGCCGTTGGTACGAATCCTGCGGGTGAACTTGTGGCCTTCCGGGATGGCTATGGCAATGTCGGGAGCTGAGGTGGGGTTCAGCCAGGTCTCCGTCAGGAAGGCGATGTCTGGGGAGGTGAAGTCGAGAAGGTCCCAGAGTTCAACTGCGGGTTTGCTGGTGGAGCGGGTGTTGAGGAGGATGCATCTGAGGTAGTTGGGTTCTTTGGTTGGCGGTTTGGTGGGCCAAATGCTGGTGAAGCTGCAGTTCCGGCAGGTGAAGGGTCCTTGGGTGTGTTTCGGGGTGGCCTGGTAGCAGGTGTGTTCCCGTCCAGGGTTGAGTGCATGGAGGGTGCTGGCATCGTATCAGAGCCGGGCTTTGTGGTGTTCGCGGGGGCCAGGGGTTCTGGTGCTGGGCGCGGTCCAGGCGCGGACGGGCGCAGACGGTTTTGCCTTAGCAACGCCTTTGGCGCGCCAGCGGCGTGCCCATTGTGCTCCTCTGCTGCGCGGCCACGCAGCGGTCACCATAAGAAGGGGAGGTGGGAGGGAGGAGCAGCTGGGAGGGGGGAAGGACGAATAGGCGAGCAGGGGCGGGGCCGCAGGGGACGCAGCGACGAGAGAGCAGGAGAAAGGGACGGCGAGGGAAAACAGAGGCAAAAAGGGCACAGAAGTGACCAGGGGAGTAGCGGTCACAAAAACAGATAAGCAGAGTGCAAAAGTACAATGAGGTGAAAAATGGTCACAGAATGCAATGAGTACAAGAAACAAAAAGCAGTGAAATCACGGGGCAGATAAGCAGAGTGCAAAAAGTACATTGAGGTGAAAAGCGGTCACAGAATACAATGAATACAAGAACAAAAAAGCAGTGAAATCACGGGGCAAACCTACGGCCTCGAACACGCAGCAGCAGCTGTGCTAGAGGCACGGGCACAGTCAGGTGGAGCTGCACGGCGTGGGGAGCGACCTGCCTGAAAGCAGGGTCAAGGGTCATTATGATTGATATTGTGTCATGTGTAAAGCTCTAAAGTCCACTGTCAATATATATGTAATGTTTTGAGTCACTTGTACATATATATGTCGTCGTTTTTCCACAAAATTTGAAAATAAGATTTGAAATCAAAAAATATAGATAAGACATCAATTCAAGTCAAGTACCTGGCTCTCGTGTATTATCTTGATGGAAATAGATGGGTGGAAAGTTAAATTAAGGTATGGGAAACCTTGGTTATACTGAGGACCAAATCATAATAAGATTCATTCCTTAAGTGAACTTCCAGAGGGAGAATGTTGTAGCTCCTTCACAGTGAAAGTACTTAGAATGTATGGTCTAGGAGGTACCCTTTTTTAGAAACTTACTACAGATTCCAGCCTCCTTAGTCCTTAACCGAATCACTCCCCATTTGGAGATCCGTGTTTCAAGCAATGGCCGGTAGTGAGGCAGCAGACCTCACTGGTCGTAGCTGGGCTCCTGCAACCTGGGACAAGGTAGGCAAGCAGCGGGGCCCAGAGCTGCAGGCCGCTCTTTGTCCTCCAGGAATCAGGCAGAGTCTCTCCTGGACTATTGTTGTGGCCTAATCAGAAGTGTGCAGCCTTGTTTCCAGCAGTCCACACCTGCATCAGCATCCAGGGACGTCCACATGGGCAGGAGGGTCCCTGCATGAGCTGCAGAGGGCCTTACAGAAAGCACTCATCACCTACAGCAGCTGGACGCTTCAGGGACCGCCTGCCCCCACGGCACAGCTCTGCGTCAGCAACACCACAGACATAGGTGCTTGGGTAGGGACCCTCACACTGCGCCGGCACTCACATGGTTATAGAGCACCACAGGCCCCATGCCTCAGCATTGTCCAGGGCTCCAGCCATGGTGCCTTCTTTCCCACCTCATAGTGCAATTCAGGCAGGGCAGCTCAGGGCAGCTCAGGCAATAAGAAAGCATTGGCAGGTCGGATGCCGCAGATTAAGCAGGATTTGGTTCAGGCCCAGCATGGAGCTTCTTCAAGGAACATTGGATACAGCTGCCAGCTTGGCCAAGCTCCCCCCTTATTTCACTAGTAAAATCCAGTGGTTGCAAAGTCGGTAGGGGTATCAAACAGTACATCATGAGTAGTATTTGATAGCCCTTCCTACCCTAAATTGAAACATATGACTGTTGCTCGCTATCTGCCCTTTTCCTTCCGCGACCCCCTGTAAATGCAATGTTAGTGCTCCATTTACCCACCCATATGCCATCCTATAAGTCTCACCCCACGTCCTTCCTAAATTTTCTGTTGGCTTACACATTTTCACCAGTCACTTACATCTTCATTTGGCGTTTAGTGCCTCTTTGTGTTGTGTTGACTGGTTCACACACACGGGCAGCTGACTGCAGACATATAATCACATTTCCTAGCAATGTTAATCCCTAGAAATGGACCAAACATGCTCCTACAACAGCTGTGACACCCTGGAAAACGTTTTTGATATGTAATTGCATCCTCATCTCTTTTCTCACAGAGAAACCTCATCCATATCACTTCATCCAGTTAGTTTTATCCTTATACCTTGTGTAATATAACCTAATAGGCAATATTGTCTCGTCCCCACAAGAGGGGCTTTCCAACCTTCTCCAGCAAATCTCAGTTCTATGGTTGGATTAGGACTGAAAATATCACAGATACTCAGATGAAAGTGAACCCCATTAGTGAATCAGACAGCCAACAAAGTGGGCCAAGTTTGCAAATTCGGGCAGTTTTGAACTTGTAAAGACACGTCATATAGGTGTTTTGCAAGGTATGAGAGACTGCATGTGTTTGCGCTTGCTTCAGGCAATGCTTGTGGTAGTATCAGAGAACTCAACAGTAAAAAAACGGCCCACCAGACCATAAGTCAAGCCCCCAGTCAGGCCAGCCCTTCTGGCACTGCCAGATTGTCCTACAGGCCATTCAGTCCCTGCCCAGTTCTGGAACTTGAAGCATATAAAACTGGTTGTTAAGGCCTCTAGTATATGTTGTGGTGCATTGCTTTGTTTTGAACCAAAAAACAATGTTATGGCAGCTGAGCATGCCAAATAAATGTTAAGTGATTGTTTTCTGTAAAACCTATGTACATATTCAAAAGGCATACAGCTCTGGGTGCAACAAGAGGTTCAGGGGCTTTTATACCAGGCGATGAAATTCTTTCTGCCCACTAAGGTGCTTGCAGATCTCAGCCTTACAGTGTGAGTTAGTGCTTAATTTGAGCCGATGGTTAAAGGTGGAGCCCACCAGCGCTCATCTTTGGAGACCTTATTTTTCCTCATAAGACTTTTACCGAGAGCAAGAGAGGGAAACGCTCCCAAAAAGGAAAGGATGAAGAGGAAAAAAATAGTCACAAAGGGAGAAAACAGGAACCGATAGTAGTGAGATAAAGGGGCAGCAGTGTCTGATAGTGGATTAAAGAGGACTGAGGTGATATTTAATAGTACCTTCCTCGGGTTCTAAGAAGTGATTTGGCCACCAACACTCATTCTTTGGCAAACTAACCACTGCTTACAATCATGTCTACAGATGTCAAAAATCCAAGACCTGCTACCGATGGTTTATTGTTGGCCAACACTCACTAGGGATCCGAAAGACTATGTTGCCACCTTCGATGTCTGTATTCACTCTAAGTCCTCAAAAAGGTGGCACATGGCTGTCCACATCTATGGACTTGGTTACGTACCTGCCCGAGAATACCAGTGACAATCCAGTGCCAGTGGTGGTTGAGCTTTTCACTAAAATATGTAATTTCATTCTGTTGAGAGGAGTACCTCCCACAAAACAGATGAGTAGGTTTTTTCTTCAGAACATAGTATGAATCCATGCGGGACTTTCTAGTACTGTTTGTTTCTCACTGTAGCTGAAAATGTGTGCCATGATTCTGAATGCCATTTTTAACCCAATATGTACTACAAGCATGTCCGTCCATGGCTCATCATCCTCATTGAGACGGTCAGACCAATCAAGTCAACTCAAAGGTCTGAAACATGTATTTGCTGTTATCTTCTGGGCCTCTTACTGTTATCTGAATTTTGGGGCAAAAATGCCAAACATACTTCTTCCCAGTACTCCACTTTCTATTGGCAATATGGACGCTTATGCGATATTCTCCAGATGATAATAAATGATTACGCCCAACCTGTCCATATATCCTCGAAACCGCTCTCTAACCCGTTATTACCTTATACATGGTACAGCACTCTGATACCCCAGAGTCATGAACTTGCTTTATAAAAATCTCAATAAATAAGTAGGGGGAGATTCACAAAACAGTCACGCAAAGCAGCCCAGCCCCCGTGGGGCTGTGCTCCGTTGCACGACAGGGAGAGAGCAGGAGATCCTCATATTTTTAGAGATATGGCTCTCTGCTCACCTTTCCTTTGCGCCGGCGCTGATTTCAACGGCTGTACACCATGCAAACACCTTGGCGCCATAGCACTAGAGTTTGTGCATGAATCTAGCATAGGTTTTGTACAGGAAAGGTACCCTTCTTGTACAAAATGCTATGACTAGACACGATTGAAAGCTTTCTACATTTTGTATGCGTGCTGCACAGTGCAGCATGCATGAAAAGTTGGAAAAGCATGGAGAAATGAAAGCATTGCTCCTGATAGTGCCTACTTTGAAGGGGCGTTAACTTTTGCCCCAAAACCATTTCTACAAATCTTTGTAAATATGTGGCCATATTATCAAGAAAGGGTGATACATTATCGCCGCTTTTATCGGCAGGAAACTGCCGCTAAAGCGGCGATAATGGGCTTGATAATATGCCCTTGTGAATTCCCATAGAAGCCCAGGTTAACACCAGAACCTGGGCTTCTATGGGAATTCACAAGGGCATATTATCAAGCCCATTATCGCCGCTTTAGCGGCAGTTTCCTGCGGATAAAAGCGGTGATAATGTATCGCCCTTTCTTGATAATATGGCCCCTGGTTTTTCATCAAAAGGCATGGGTGGTTGCATGGCAACGACCATGTTTCACCCATGTAATGCCCCCTTGGCGCTAAGTAACGCAAAGCAGTGCTTTATGCAGCTTTCCACTTCTTTGAGGGAGCTCGGAAAGAAAATAGCACAAAAAAAAGTGCTGGTTAGCGTCACTTTTGTGTCGCTAGCCCAGCTCAAAATGTTTGTAAAGCTCCCCAATTAATGTCCACTGGAGAATGGAGCAAGAAGCTCTGCTCCGTTTTTTAAAAAAACGTAAAAGCATTTAGAAAATAATGCAAAAGGCACTTTCAGGTGAAAGCTGTTTGCGTACCCGCAAATAAGGCTATCTCCAGTCTATCTACCGGGATCCTGGGGTAGTTGTCTATTAAACATATTTGACTTGTGGGGCTGTAGAAGTTGCAGCCTCTTTACATTGGTCCCTTTTATGTTGCACAAGTGCTCAGCCCAGTAGCAAGTTTGGCTAAGATTGACTCCCAGCCTTATAATTCCTCCAGTGATCTATGCACCCCTTTTGAAAAGAGTCCTTCCCAAACCAAATTTCGTTTATTCTCTGTACCTTGTCATGCAAGTGACTCAACCGGATTATGAAGTTCAAGCAATCATGACCTCCCCAATACAGGTCTATTTCCTTAAACAGACAATGTGCAGTCCTGAGAAAGCCAGGGCCTTCGGGAGATTCTAGGCTGGGGATGGGGGAGGTTTTAATGTTAGGGTGCACTACATTCCTCCAGCCAGCCAGAGCAGAACTTCCACGTGCACACAGCCTTCCACACAAGGGCAGGGGGTAGCAGCTATCAGAGGCCTACAGCAATGCAATGCACTTGAGCAAATAACAAAACTTGTACATCCACCATCGAAGGGACACAATACTTTGCGCCAGTAACTGTACTACTATGTGCATTTTTGCATAAATAGTTTTGTGTAGAGCTAGTGTGACAATGGTCTATGATATTGGTTGCTCTTGTTAATCACACATCATAGACACCTGACCCTTCTATCTTGGAGCAACATCAAACTAGTAGCAGTAATTAGGCCCTCTTTGCGGTTGTGTTGGCAGACATACGGGGATTCACAAATCCCGCAGGCAATAAATCTATCTGGGCCATCCAAGAAGGACACTACTATGAAACTTACACCCAAAGTGCCTTTGATGTTCTGAAGCCACCTCCGAAGCAAGCAGATGGCTTCGGTATTGATGAACAAGTTTTCGCCCCAACATGGTGACCACCATATTTAGCCAGATAGTTGTAGGTTGTTCTTGTGCTTCGGGTTCTGGAGTGCTTAGATTTTTTTTAAAAATGAACTTTTGAGGAATAACCCCTGTCATCTCAAGTCATAGCATATGCTTTATTATATGTTCCTTAGAGACCCTGGAATCAGCTCGAGGGTGCCTATACTTTTGTGCAGCAAGACCCAGCATTGTGCTGAATGCTTGATCAGTGAGACTGGTCCCCATGAGATCTGGTGACAGCGCTACACCATATGTCATAAGAAACAGCTTTTGATTGGAGAACAAGCTAAAACTGCTGGAGTGGCTTAAGACCTATAAAACTTGAATTATGTAAAACTAGAGTCTCAATGCCGGCATGGAGTCTGTATGCAAACAAGAAAAGAACCTCGGCAAAGGTATGCACTCCTTAACGGAATAAAGAAGCACCCCTACTCCAGAGGTGAATTGATTACTAAAGATAAGAGGTAATAACACAGTCCTGATTGACCTTGATCACCTGATTTTCTGATTCCTGGAGATGCTAATTTGGTGGCCTTGTTTCTGGCAAGTTTAGATTTGGCTGCTTTTGCTTTCAATTTTTGGTCGTCCCTTTTTCCCCACCACTGGATCTCACATCATCTGCTATGTTTTATGCCAGTGTTGGCGTTTTGTTTGTTAATAGGGACTAATCGCACACAGCCGCTGTGAGAACCTGGGGATGTCTTCATGGATTAAACCCAGATCAGTTGACTGGGGGTGAGTGCTTGTATTGTCAACGCTCCGTCCATCACCACCTTTGGTTTTGCGATGTCTTCACCCATCCCAGTTATAATTACCAAAGTTGTGTAAATAAATAACTTCTGTGAGTTTCATCTGTAACTCTCCTAATTGTCCGTTAAGCCAAAGACACGTACATATTCTCTCACCTTAATGCTAATGCTAAATATCAGAGTTATGCCTCTTCTTTTGATAGGTCAATAGTGGTGAAGCTTAGTAAAGCCCACATACATGTGCTCATATCTCATCTAAAATTGGTCACATCTTGGTCGATCCTCAACACTTTCCCCATCTTTGCTGAGGAATAGTATAATCCAAGGCGCAATGAGTGGAATGAGGGATAGGGCGGGTAGAAAGTGTAGTAACGTTTCTTGTTGGGTTGCACAAAAACACTATTGTTTCATCCTGGCAATGATGTGTCCCCTACTAAGACCGACATTCGGTGGCGGATATCAATCAATCAGTACGTTTTAGACGAGGACACTGAAAAAAACCTAACAACTATGTAGCTTCTTTTTTCAGTCTATATACTAGGAGGGGCGATTCACAAAGGTAAAGTGAGACGAAAGTCTAACTTTATGACTTTTGGTGTTCACAAAGGTAATTTTATTCGCAAAGGGCATTCACTACTCGTAAATGCCCTTTGTGAGCACCAAAAGTTGAACTTACGACTTTCGATATTCACAAATGGCATTTACGAGTACTTAATGCTCTTTGTGAATATCAAAAGTCATAAAGTTAGACTTTCATCTCACTTTACCTTTGTGAGACAGGCCCTAGGAGGTTCCAAATTAGAAGCTAATAAGTGGGAGTAAAGTCATTTTCCCAGAATATATTCTGCCAGCTAAAATCAATGGTAACTTACTGAAGATACTCAAAGCTTTTTATAGACTTATCGCCCACTGCCAAAGGATATATCGGCAGTTAAAGAGGTTATAACAAGAGAGATGGCCTTTAACAACTGGTATAGCCCGAGGCAAAAGGGCTGTAAGGCTATTTGAACAGAATGCCCTATTATAAATGGCCAGGAGTATAGCTTACATTTTAGCTTAGCACACCATCTTCAAATTACTATAAGTTTGAGCACCTTCTTACACAGAGTTCTCATCTCACTCGCCATACTACATTAACTATAACTTGTGACTCTACCATGCACTGTGTACTGAAAAATCATCTCAATTGAGATGTTAGAAGTGTTGTTCTGAAAGCTATAATTTGACATGCTATAAGTGATTTCTTGTGCAAGGCTATAACCAGTGCATTGAGAAGGCGCAAGGTATAGGTAATGTAGTACTGTGAGTGAAGTGAGAACACTCTGTACGGAGGTGGACGACAATTTAATTTGAAGGTAAATTGTTAAGTTAAAATACAAGTTACAAGTTACACTGTGTACATAAGTACATTACCTATAGTAATTAGAAGGTGGTGTGTAAATTAAACATTTAAGTTATAACTAAGCATGGGCGTAAAATCCGCTCCGCTCGCGGATTTTTCGGATTTTCGGCAAATTCGCAATCCGCGAACTCTCGCGAATTTGTCGAAAATCCGTGAATCCGCTCGCGGCGGATTTTTTGCTTGGTTGCGGCGCGCGGCGTGGTGCACGGCGTTCACTTTCCGTCATTTTGGCGTTTGCCGAGTTGTTTTTCTTTGCGAGTGACGCGCCATTTTAGATCTTGCTGCGTGTTCCCGCGGGAGTTTGTCGCCCGCGAATACGTACTCGCGGCTTGCCACCTTGCACAGCACACCTCGCGAGAGTTCGCAATTGCGAACACGTAGTTGCGGCGGAAAGGAACAATCTCGCACTTGCGAAATAGAGATTTTGCAATTTCGCACAAGAAAATCACCAGCAAACAGGATAAACCTTCA
Source organism: Lissotriton helveticus (assembly GCF_964261635.1). NCBI lineage: Eukaryota > Metazoa > Chordata > Amphibia > Caudata > Salamandridae > Lissotriton > Lissotriton helveticus. Next base: position 1,260,076,961 of record NC_136063.1, on the reverse strand, counting down.
GAAAATTATGATTTTTATCAGAATCACTCCTCAGGTTGACATTTGCATGGCCTTTTTTTTTGCAAGGAGTCCATTTTGGGGGGGGGGGGAGGAAGGAAGTGCCCCACAGTCTCCAACTTCCTGTTCCTGTCCAGCAGGCTCCTCCCAGTGCTTTGTCCATCTCCTGGTCACTTTCATTTGGATCTGGAGCTGGAAGGATTACTTTTTGTGGGTGCTGCTGGATATTTGGATTTGAGGCCTTTTTGACTGTCTTTGGATCACTTTTGGATTAGAAATCAACTTTCACAAGTAAGTTTGTTTGGGGCATTACAGTTGCTGCAAGTACAATTTTTGAACTTTTTCAGAAAATTAAATAAATTATATTGTGGGTAGCCACAGTATCCAGTAGGACCAGGGTTGGTTATGGGTGCATGATACAACTGTTTTGTTGAATTTAAACACCATTGAGGCCATGGATGGGCTGGGATTGTGCAGATTTTATTGTTTTTTGTCGTTTTTTTGGGCCTGCTGGTGTGGCCCTTTGCCCAGGGGTGGTGAGTGAGTGTTGCATGGGCCTAGTCTTTCTGTGGGGTGTCTTCTTGAATTTAAACATAATTGAGGCCATGGATGGGCTGGGATTGTGCAGATTTTATTGTTTTTTGTCGTTTTTGGGGGGCTGCTGGTGTGGCCTTTTGCTTGCCCAGGGGTGGTGGTGGTGCATGGACTGAGTGTGCCTGTGGTGTGGTCTCACTCTCTTTGATGTAAACATCATGGATGGCATTGGATTGTGGTGATTTCTGGCTGTTTTTCTGTTTTTTGGGGGTGTACTGTTGATGTGGACTGGCCATGTGGGTGGTGGTGGTGGCCAACTTGAGTGCTGGCTGGTACAGGCAACATGTGCTTGGGGTGTAAGGGGGCCATTTTGAGGAGAGGCAGTGTCTGAGGCCTGCACTTATTTTGCCTACTTTTCATCCCTTATGCCCAGGGGTAGTGAGTGTTGCATGGGCCTAGTGTTTCTGAGGGGTGTCTTCTTGAAGTTAAACACCATTGAGGCCATGGATGGGCTGGGATTGTGCAGATTTTATTGTTTTTTGTCGTTTTTTTGGGCCTGCTGGTGTGGCCCTTTGCCCAGGGGTGGTGAGTGTTGCATGGGCCTAGTCTTTCTGTGGGGTGTCTTCTTGAATTTAAACATAATTGAGGCCATGGATGGGCTGGGATTGTGCTTATTTTATTGTTTTTTGTCGTTTTTGGGGGGCTGCTGGTGTGGCCTTTTGCTTGCCCAGGGGTGGTGGTGGTGCATGGACTGAGTGTGCCTGTGGTGTGGTCTCACTCTCTTTGATGTAAACATCATGGATGGCATTGGATTGTGGTGATTTCTGGCTGTTTTTCTGTTTTTGGGGGGTGTACTGTTGATGTGGACTGGCCATGTGGGTGGTGGTGGTGGCCATCTTGAGTGCTGGCTGGTACAGGCAACATGTGCTTGGGGTGTAAGGGGGCCATTTTGAGGAGAGGCAGTGTCTGAGGCCTGCACTTATTTTGCCTACTTTTCATCCCTTATGCCCAGGGGTAGTGAGTGTTGCATGGGCCTAGTGTTTCTGAGGGGTGTCTTCTTGAATTTAAACACCATTGAGGCCATGGATGGGCTGGGATTGTGCAGATTTTATTGTTTTTTGTCGTTTTTTTGGGCCTGCTGGTGTGGCCCTTTGCCCAGGGGTGGTGAGTGTTGCATGGGCCTAGTCTTTCTGTGGGGTGTCTTCTTGAATTTAAACATAATTGAGGCCATGGATGGGTTGGGATTGTGCTTATGTTATTGTTTTTTGTCGTTTTTGGGGGGCTGCTGGTGTGGCCTTTTGCTTGCCCAGGGGTGGTGGTGGTGCATGGACTGAGTGTGCCTGTGGTGTGGTCTCACTCTCTTTGATGTAAACATCATGGATGGCATTGGATTGTGGTGATTTCTGGCTGTTTTTCTGTTTTTTGGGGGTGTACTGTTGATGTGGACTGGCCATGTGGGTGGTGGTGGTGGCCATCTTGAGTGCTGGCTGGTACAGGCAACATGTGCTTGGGGTGTAAGGGGGCCATTTTGAGGAGAGGCAGTGTCTGAGGCCTCCACTTATTTTGCCTACTTTTCATCCCTTATGCCCAGGGGTAGTGAGTGTTGCATGGGCCTAGTGTTTCTGAGGGGTGTCTTCTTGAATTTAAACACCATTGAGGCCATGGATGGGCTGGGATTGTGCAGATTTTATTGTTTTTTGTCGTTTTTTTGGGCCTGCTGGTGTGGCCCTTTGCCCAGGGGTGGTGAGTGTTGCATGGGCCTAGTCTTTCTGTGGGGTGTCTTCTTGAATTTAAACACCATTGAGGCCATGGATGGGCTGGGATTGTGCAGATTTTATTGTTTTTTGTCATTTTTTTGGGCCTGCTGGTGTGGCCCTTTGCCCAGGGGTGGTGAGTGTTGCATGGGCCTAGTCTTTCTGTGGGGTGTCTTCTTGAATTTAAACATAATTGAGGCCATGGATGGGCTGGGATTGTGCTTATTTTATTGTTTTTTGTCGTTTTTGGGGGGCTGCTGGTGTGGCCTTTTGCTTGCCCAGGGGTGGTGGTGGTGCATGGACTGAGTGTGCCTGTGGTGTGGTCTCACTCTCTTTGATGTAAACATCATGGATGGCATTGGATTGTGGTGATTTCTGGCTGTTTTTCTGTTTTTTGGGGGTGTACTGTTGATGTGGACTGGCCATGTGGGTGGTGGTGGTGGCCATCTTGAGTGCTGGCTGGTACAGGCAACATGTGCTTGGGGTGTAAGGGGGCCATTTTGAGGAGAAGCAGTGTCTGAGGCCTGCACTTATTTTGCCTACTTTTCATCCCTTATGCCCAGGGGTAGTGAGTGTTGCATACTTGCATGTCCCTAGTCTTTCTGCGGGGTGTCTTCAATGTAAACATCATGGATGGCATGGGATTGTGCTCATTTTTCTGTGTTTTGTCGATTTTTTGGGGTGTATAACTGAACTGATGTTCCTCTGTCTTCCATTGCTTTTAGGTGCACAAGAAGACTCAATAGAACCACCAGTGCCAGGAAGAAGTCCTGCAGCGGTGTGTGCAGCATAACGTCACGCGACGTCACGTCTGGACACAGAACCCTCTGCAACTCGTGCAACTGCTGCCTGCTGACCTGCTCTGAAGAAGATGGCCCCAAAAAAAGTAACCCGTAGCTCCTCTAGCAAGAAAGGTGCCAGTAAGGAGCAGAAGAAGCAAGTTACCAAGGACACTGGTGTGCCGCCCGCCCCTTTTTTTGGGAGTAAAAAAAAAAGTATGCCTGCAGCAGCTGCAGCGGGATCTGCTGGGGACCAAGCTGGCAGCAGCACCCCCGCTCCATTGGGCTCAGTGCCACCACCACCACCACGCCAACTTAAGTCCAAGCCCTTGAGTGCTGCAGAGGCAGCCAGTATACTTCTTCAATCACCATCGACCAGTGATGTTGGCTCATCGCAAGAAAGCAGCAGCAATGTCCCTCAATCAACACAGGTTGTTGTAGCTCATCTGACGAGTGTTGAACAACCACAGCCGCAACAACAATCACATGTGCAAGTACAAGCCCAAGTACATGTGGAAGGAGAGGCAGCGCAAGGAGATGCGCAAGCAGAGGTGCATGGAGGGTCACAACAAGTGCCCACAATAGTTGTTCCTCCCGAAGTAGGGGCACATCAGGAAATCGACAATCAAGGCGAGGTATCATTTGAGGAAGCCACTCCTCCTGATGATCCTTCATTGTCTTCCACACCCCTAGCAAGGAAGAGATCAAGGGTGGTGTCTACATCCTCTTCAAGCACACCTCCTTCTGATGATACGGATCAAACTTGGGAACAAACAAAGGTAGTTAAGCGTAAAAGGAAGCTCGTCCAAAGTCTCAGAGTTATGGAGTGTGATGAGTCTCAACAAGAAGTGGCGGATACTGCTGCTGATGAAGACTCTGCCAACGACGACCCAGTCATCATAAAGGTCACTGCAGCCCCAGCGGGCATGCAGCAAACAGACATTTTGACCCTAGCCCGAAGAGCTGCTGAGCGTGATGATGATGTTGTCGATGAGGAGGCAGTGGAAACACCACAATCATTGGAGTTAAGTAGTACACCAACTCGTCCCGCTTCCATATTTCTTTCTGGCAAGAAGAGACCTCCGTCAACCTCGACCTTAATTAGTGGCGGTGAAAGTGCAAAACGTACAAAAGTTGGGCAATCCACATCCTCCACTTCATCTGGCATTAGCTTCATGACCACCACCACCAGTATTGCCGCCTCCTCCATGTCCCACAGACACTTCAAGTCCCCAGTTTGGGACTTCTTTACTGTTTGTCCAAAAAATCCAAAGTTTGCCATTTGTACCCTTTCTAAGCTTGCAGTTAGTCGTGGTAAGTCAGGTACCAACTATGGTACCGGCGGCCAGAGAGGTCATCTTGAGAGAAAGCACACTGTCAAATGGTTTGCGCACCTAGATGCGATCAAGAAAGGCCAAATTCAAGGAAACGTTGATGTTTCATCTGATGATGACGAGCAGGAAGAAGACGTGTCAAACACTTCCCTTACACCCAGTACCCCTGTCAGCAGCACACCCAATGTGAGGCACACTAAGAGTGTTGGAGCGAGTGAGACACCAACGCACAAAAGTTCACCAGCGAGCAAAATTGGGTCAACGAAGTCATTATCAGCCCGTAAATGCTTGGTCCAGGGCAACATTAGAACAATGCTTACTTCAGACGTGCCATATGAACGCAACCACCCACTGACGCGTCTGTATAACACTAAGCTGGCTAAAATGCTAGCTGTGGACCTTCTACCTTTTTCTTTTGTATAAGCGGTAGGTTTTCTTGAATTAGTGGCAACGCTCTGCCCTAAATGGAAGGTTCCGAGCCGGTTCTATTTTGCCAGAGTTGCGGTTCCAGCACTACATGAAGATGTGCTGCAGGCGATTGGGGCAGCTTTGCAGAAGAGTGCTGTTCACACAATACATCTGACAACAGACATGTGGACCAGTGGCGCAGGCGCTGATTACATGTGCATCACTGGACACTGGGTCTCTTTTTCAGGTGTTTTAGCAAAGCTAAACGCAGGTGTTGACCCGGACAAAGTTTTCAAAGCTGCTCGGAAGCATGCAACACTAGCCATGTTTGGCTTGGAGAAAAGTCACACAGCAGAAAACCTTTTGGAAGAGTTTAACAAAAAGGTCTTGAAAATGCTATCCCCCCTAAAACTCAAGATTGGTTATGTTTCCACGGATAATGGCGCCAATGTAGTAAAGGCCATGCAGAAGGGTGACCATGTTAGAGTGCCGTGTTTGGCGCACTGTATCAACCTGGTAGTTCAAAAATTCTTGAGTGATAAAGACAGTACAGCGTTCGAGGTAATGGCCACCTGCCGCAAAATGTGCAACCATTTCAGCCATTCTTTTAAGGCCCGGAAGCATCTGCGGAGACTGCTATTTCAACGTGGAATGCCAGTGAAAGCACTCATCCAGGAGGTGGCAACACGTTGGAACTCAACCTTCTACATGCTTGAGCGTCTGTATGAGCAGTATACGGTACTCGATCACTATTTCTTCACAGAGGGTACATCTCAGAAGGAGGACCTGCGGATGAGTGCGGCGCAATGGGACATAGTTAAAAGCCTGACAGACATGCTTCGTCCTTTTGAGTTCTTCACGCGTGCAGTCAGCCAGGAGGACTGTAATTTGGGAAAAGCTATCCCATTGTTGTGCATGCTGGAGCACCAACTGATGGCGGTGTCTTCTGAGTTTGAAAAAGATGTACAAAAAAAAGACCATTTTATTTTGTCTGAGAAATTATTAGAGCGCCTACGTGGTGATGAACGTCTTCAAAAGATCAAGTCAGATCAGCATTACATTTGTGCTACTATTCTGGATCCACGCTACAAAAAGGCGCTGGCAGGCGAAGCATTCTTTCCTTTTGCTGATGCAGATGTTCAAAAGTACAAACATTGGTTAGCCTGGTCAGCCAAGAGGTTTGAAAAAGAACGGCAGGTTATTGAAGGAGAAGCCAGTACATCAGCATCAGCATCAGCAGGCCATCCCCAGTCACAAGAATCCACTTCTGCACCTGTGGCTGGGGCACAAGTGACCTCTCAGCCGTTAAAGACACCGGCAACTGGATCATCTGCACCACACACAACAAAAACAGTGGCTGTTGTAGAGGATTGGCTAAGTTTGCTTGGGTATGGTTCTCGAAAAAATGTCACAGCCACAGCAAAAAGTAAGCAAAGTGGAGGAACCGTTGCTGACCTTGAGTCGATGGTGCAGGACTATCTGAATGACTCAACAGTGGTCTTTCTTAATGATGAGCCATTGCAGTATTGGCATGGCAAAAAACAATTGTGGCCACAGCTCTTCAACCTGGCTATAAACTATTTGTCTTGCCCACTCGCAAGTGTGTCTTCTGAACGTGTTTTCAGTGCTGCTGGTGGCATTATAACTCCCAAACGGAGCCGCCTCTCGCCCAAAAATGTGGAGCGGCTGACAATGATCAAGATGAATCAGCACCTCATACCACCAGATTACAAAGTACGAGAAAGCACGCCGCATGAAGACGAGGAGGACGGCAACGTAGATGAGGGGATTTGTTCTCTGTTCGGTGTCACTGACCTCATCCAGCCTGAATTTGCAGAGTATGATGACGAAATCTTGTTCTTATTCCCTGACACCGAGCCCTGAAAATGAGACAATCAATCAAGAACTTTCTTTTTCGTCCTTATTCACTTTTATTCCTGTGTGCTTTGTGTCTCTCTTTCTTTGTTTTGCACAGTTAATTTAATTCAAACTTTAATCACCTAATCCCAAAAACAAGACCATCATCAGAACTGTCTTCACTTGTTTGCTTATTGATTTGAAGGTGCCGCAGTCTACATTCCTCAGGTTCACAAGTTCTGAAGAACATGCTCCTGTATCCTCCTCCTCCAGACTGCGATTTCCCTCCAAGCAGAGTGCTGGATTACGCCCAATGAAGAAAGACTCAGCACTTGTGGGGGTGTTGTACTTCTTTGCGGGTGAGTTGACGGATTTGGGCCCATTGCTGTGAAGCTCTAATAATGGACAAAAGTGTTTTGGACCAAATATGAGGTGGAAATTTCTTGCCGTTTTTGCTGACTTGCTTGCCTTTGAGGTGCTCTTTGGCGGGGTTCCGGGTGTTTGTGGGTAATTTTTGGTGTCTGTCGAAGCACTGATGCGACATTCTAATCTTGATTGCATTTGCTTTTCAGGAAATCCGTGGTGGAAAACAGGAGTTATGATGATTGATGATGATGACCTAGCTGAACAGCGCCGCATTTGGACCGAAGGCCGAGAGATATTGTAAGTATGAGATTTAGCTTTTTCGCTGTTTGGGGGTGTTGTCGGGTGCTTTTTTGCGGGTGGGTTGGCGGGTCTTGCCTGGGGCATTCCTGGGAAGGTCTAATACCGGATAGAAGTGTTTTGGACAAAATCCATAAGGAACAGCCTTTTTTTTGCTATTTCTTCTGACATCTTGCTCAATGTAGCGTTTTGGGGGGCTTCCTGCTGTTCGTGGGTGGGTTGCAGCCGGGGTCTCTGTCTTGTCGAAGCACTGCTGCGACAGTCTAATCTTGATTGCATTTGCTTTTCAGGAAATCCGTGGTGGAAAACAGGAGTTATGATGATTGATGATGATGATGACCTAGCTGCACAGCGCCGCGTTTGGCCCGAAGGCCGAGAGACATTGTAAGTATGAGATTTAGCTTTTTCGCTGTTTGGGGGTGTTGTCGGGTGTTTTTTTGCGGGTGGGTTGGCGGGTCTTGCCTGGGGCATTCCTGGGAAGGTCTAATACCGGATAGAAGTGTTTTGGACAAAATCCATAAGGAACAGCCTTTTTTTTGCTATTTCTTCTGACATCTTGCTCAATGTAGCGTTTTGGGGGGCTTCCTGCTGTTCGTGGGTGGGTTGCGGCCGGGGTCTCTGTCGAAGCACTGCTGCGACAGTCTAATCTTGATTGCATTTGCTTTTCAGGAAATCCGTGGTGGAAAACAGGAGTTATGATGATTGATGATGATGATGACCTAGCTGCACAGCGCCGCGTTTGGACCGAAGGCCGAGAGACATTGTAAGTATGAGATTTAGCTTTTTCGCTGTTTGGGGGTGTTGTGTCGGGTGTTTTTTTGCGGGTGGGTTGGCGGGTCTTGCCTGGGGCATTCCTGGGAAGGTCTAATACCGGATAGAAGTGTTTTGGACAAAATCCATAAGGAACAGCCTTTTTTTTGCTATTTCTTCTGACATCTTGCTCAATGTAGCGTTTTGGGGGGCTTCCTGCTGTTCGTGGGTGGGTTGCGGCCGGGGTCTCTGTCGAAGCACTGCTGCGACAGTCTAATCTTGATTGCATTTGCTTTTCAGGAAATCCGTGGTGGAAAACAGGAGTTATGATGATTGATGATGATGATGACCTAGCTGCACAGCGCCGCGTTTGGCCCGAAGGCCGAGAGACATTGTAAGTATGAGATTTAGCTTTTTCGCTGTTTGGGGGTGTTGTCGGGTGTTTTTTTGCGGGTGGGTTGGCGGGTCTTGCCTGGGGCATTCCTGGGAAGGTCTAATACCGGATAGAAGTGTTTTGGACAAAATCCATAAGGAACAGCCTTTTTTTTGCTATTTCTTCTGACATCTTGCTCAATGTAGCGTTTTGGGGGGCTTCCTGCTGTTCGTGGGTGGGTTGCGGCCGGGGTCTCTGTCGAAGCACTGCTGCGACAGTCTAATCTTGATTGCATTTGCTTTTCAGGAAATCCGTGGTGGAAAACAGGAGTTATGATGATTGATGATGATGATGACCTAGCTGCACAGCGCCGCGTTTGGACCGAAGGCCGAGAGACATTGTAAGTATGAGATTTAGCTTTTTCGCTGTTTGGGGGTGTTGTGTCGGGTGTTTTTTTGCGGGTGGGTTGGCGGGTCTTGCCTGGGGCATTCCTGGGAAGGTCTAATACCGGATAGAAGTGTTTTGGACAAAATCCATAAGGAACAGCCTTTTTTTGCTATTTCTTCTGACATCTTGCTCAATGTAGCGTTTTGGGGGGCTTCCTGCTGTTCGTGGGTGGGTTGCGGCCGGGGTCTCTGTCGAAGCACTGCTGCGACAGTCTAATCTTGATTGCATTTGCTTTTCAGGAAATCCGTGGTGGAAAACAGGAGTTATGATGATTGATGATGATGATGACCTAGCTGCACAGCGCCGCGTTTGGACCGAAGGCCGAGAGACATTGTAAGTATGAGATTTAGCTTTTTCGCTGTTTGGGGGTGTTGTGTCGGGTGTTTTTTTGCGGGTGGGTTGGCGGGTCTTGCCTGGGGCATTCCTGGGAAGGTCTAATACCGTCTAGAAGTTTGTTGGACAAAATCCATAAGGAAACACCAGTTTTGGCACTTTTTGTAAGTTAGGGTTCGTTAGGGTTAGCCCTAGCAGCAGGATTGCATGTGTTTCGGGGGGTTCTATTGCAACGCGGTTCTGTTGTTGTAGAGCACTGTTGGAGCGATGCTGGCTATGGATACTTTTGCTTGCTTGCAAGTGGTTTGAATACAATCCACGGTCTGTATTTGGGCCTACTGTTACTTTCAAAGTACGTTTTGTAAACATTTTTCTGCTAGGCATCGTTTTTGGAGATATGATTGGGGTTCTTCTACATTTTTGCGACTGGCTTTAGTAAGGGTCTTGGTGGGAGCATTGCTGGGAAGGTCAAATTTTGTTCTAAAACACAGTAGTACACCTACCTTGAGGGGAAAGATCCGCTATAATATTTTGGCCATACTTATTGATCCTTAAAAAGGTGACTCAGACAGAGCACGCAATTTCAAAAATATTGTACTGTCTATTAGGGAAATCAAAGTGTGACTTTTTGCACCACACAGCGTACATACCTTTTATTTATTTATCAGTGGTATTGTAATAGCACTTCCTGTTTTCCGTTCAATAATTACAGGCCGGGTTTCAGTCAACATCCGCCAGGCAGGCAGTGGACAGGGTGTCTTCTGTCAGTGGTCACCACATTGATGGACGAAGCGTCAGCTAGAAAGGAGGAGTGCCGCCAATAAGAGGAATTGTTTGCTGCATGCAACTTACTTACCAAATTCAACAGGACAACTCCAACAACATACGCAATACAGATACAGTATCCATTGTTGTCTTTTATTCTATGAGTGTGACTGCATGTGCTTACCTTTAGTTTGTAACCAAAGATTGTCTGTATCTTCAATTATTGTTTGTCCATGCTCTGCTTTTTTTTTCTTCTCTCAACAAAACCTACCCAAAAAGAAACCCCCATTCCCATCCATTTTACAAACCCTAACCCTCTTCCCCCGGGCTGTGTTGTTTTGCTTGATGTCTGACTAAAATGACATCAATAATTCCACACACTTGCTGGGGAGGATAAGGTCATAGCAGCAACAGGCTGGTGAAGGAATACGAGGATATCTTCTAGACTTACTCAGCTTCAGTACTATATCTTCTAGTAGTAGTAGCCAATGTCAAATAAATTCAACGCAAGTACTAGTTATACTTGCAAGCAAATACTTTACCATTTGTTAGGCTACATTATGGCACTGTTCTAGTGTACTGTCACCTGCTATTTTCTCGATCGTACCGTAACCGTTGTAATGCTACAGTAAGGAGGACAAACAAGGTTTCGTTTTCTTTTTTTCCATAGGCATGCAACTGCCACTGTGTCACACCACTAGTACCACCGCAATGAGGAAATGTCACCCGCCCAGGATTGACAACGTTAATCCCCATTTCACCTGGAGCCAGCCCTGGGCCTAGCCCTAATTTCTAACACAAATTACAGGTAAGATAAGCGTTTGGTGGGAGGTAGTATAATGGAGTATTATTTCGGAGTAGACAAGAGATTGACGGTTGTACTACTAAAGTCCTACGACTGTTCAGGAAAACAAAGTTACTGTTACACCCCCGCCCCCCACCCACCAGACTGAAAAGCAGTAAAAAACAGGTATGGTCAGATAAAGTTTAAAAATATATTTATTTAGCCCTAACAAAATAATCTCCCTCACCCACCCTAACCCCAACGATTGTCTCTGAAACGTCCCAAAACGATCCCAACTCCCAAATCCCACCCCCCAAAAGTCTATAAAAAAGGGCAAGGGACACTCCACTACTGGAGGGTGCTGGTGCTGGTGCATGATGCGGCATGGGCATCATACTCCTTGCGGAGGGTGGCAAGCTCGGAGCGGAGGCCCTTAACCAAGTTCTTATACCTCAGGACCTCCTGCTCCAGGTTGGACATGCGGACTCGTAGGCGGCGTTGGCGGTCCTTGCAGCTCCTGTGGGGGGCAGCTGGTATTTCGGTTGCTTGGCGGTGGCGGTCGTCTTTCTTAGCCCGGCTCGGTCCCGCTGGCTTAGTCACGGAGGAGGATGCAGTGGTCACAGTCGAGGATGTCGTTGTTGCCCCGCTCGACTGCGTGTCCTCCTCCTCCTCCAGGGCCACCAGCCGCCGATATTCGGCGACTGTGGCCTCCAGCCTCCGTTGCCGGGCCAATCTAGCCTGCTCCCTCCTTGTTGTTGATTTGGAAGGAGCAACTATATGAAGAAAGAAAGACATAGTCTGTAACCAATGCTCCTTATTAATAACACAAAGTGATTGAGCCGAAAGTTGGGTCACAGAGTACAAGTAGCAAATTGAAAGCACAGTACATAACTATTGAGGACAGTATCTATGTAACCTCCCACTTCTGCATCCTTGCTCTAACATTAGTGGTAGTTTAATGAACAAATTCTACGACCACTATGGACTTCCATTACAGTCGACTATGACAGTACACCAGTCTTATTCTTCTTCTTCTCTCTTGTTTAGGGAAATTGGTACGTTATCTTATGCAAGCCGGCAGAATGACATGGACAGCACAGTGAACTTGCACCCGAGAAAAAAAGTTGCACACCATGATGAGTGAGACAGACTTGCGTTACTGTACCGGTCCAGTACATGCAGGTGGTGAAGCTATTACTTTTCTATTACGGGTGGCACTGAGAATACTCTGTTACAAGGGCTACTGCTTAATTAATTTACCTTTCACCCTACAGTGAAAATGAGTACTAGAAAAGGAAAATGAAGAAGCTAACTAATTTGAATATCTATCACTTCACATGGGACGTATTTAATGACAGATGAGATGACTTTAGGTGCTTTGCTTAATATTGAGTGAACAGTGATACACCCACACATGAATGACGTACTACAAGTAAACTAAAGTTATTAAGAGAGGTACGAAGTGTCCACCGTAATAACCAGATATATGCTGTGAATGCAAACGCAATACAAAGTACTGCTACTATTCATGGTAGTATTGGACACATTTACAATTTCTTTTCCTTGCCTTCCCTGCACTGGAACGGACGTGCGGGTGCGGTGGTACATGCTCTTCAAGGTAACACTTACTTCACCTGGCGACCATCTACTCTCTCTAGATACACATGTGCTATCTAAGAGTCAGAGAATACCATGCTCCAGGCATCCATTCAGTCAAAGTATACGCACACATACAGTTTCTGTTTCACCCACCCAGGCTGCTGTCCTTCCACCCATCCTTGCTTCATCATTGACCCAGCCATGCACCATACCATATTCTTTCCTTCCCAGCCACCTCGGGGGCCAAGCAAACACATATCGTTCTTCTTTGCCAGCCATCATACAAGTTCGCGTCCCACTTACTTACACACTTCTTTCGCTTTTCGTTCATCCCATCCATCACGTTCGTCTAAGAACTTATTGGGATTCTTCTCACCAAAAACTTCACAGCTAAGTCGAAGTACATTTCGAGGAGGCTACTACCTGGTTGATTTGTAATTGTAATACACCCGTGCAGAAAGCACACTATGCAGTCTTCAATCTCAATAAGTAAGGAATATATAGCTTACCTGTTTCCGCCACCACCGTTTGATCCCCCACAGGAACGTCCGCCGGCTCTTGCACCACCTCCTCCCCAGAGGCCTCCGAGTCCTGGTCCAACACAGCCACCTCCGCGCTGGCCCCGTCACCAGATGTTACACCTACAAAGTACATTTAAGAATGTTAGAATACACCACTCACTACAATATAATATTTGGTCTAGGAGAAATGTTAAAAAAACAGAATACAATGTAATAATTTGTGACTGTCGACTCCATAGTAAAAATGTCCCATTTTCCAGGGAAGGCTGTTGTCTTGCTGCACTTTTATGCACAACTGATGAATGCTTGCTTTTGATTTTTAACACGCACCACTTTTTCTCCTAACAGACAGAAGCTTGACTCCTAAGAACACGACCAGGATCAAGTTCAAACCAGGTGAGAGCTCGGCTCGACCACAAGAAATGTGTCCAATTAATCGTCAGCACTAACCACTTTTCCGTTTTCAGTTAAATAGTTTTATGACAAAGTAGATTTTAATAAATGTGTTTACTTTTAATAAAGCTTTTAAACTTAAATAGACTCTGTGGTTTTTGTTCCTCTAGACTAGAGTGGATGAGCTAAAGGTTTTGGAATTTTTGCAAGCATGAGTGCCTCTGACACTTCTTGACTGTGCTGTGACTCCGTACTACTCTCTTGTCCTGCGTACGATAATCTAGAGATCATTGGGGATCTATAATCGGTGACTTCGGGAGCTGAATGACTCTGCCACACTATCTAGTCAGTAAGGAGACAGTGCATAGAGGTATTGCTGAATATAATGGGAGTCCAATGGAATTGCCAAATGTCCAATCTTAGTTAGCTACACAGACAGACTAATAAGAATAGTCTAGTAATACCACAGGGAGTCATATTCGAGGCAGGATAAGAATTTATATCCAGTCTACAAGAAGATCAAAGACGATTTAGAAAAAATCGAATGAGGAACGCTAGGACAAAATAGGTACTGTTTATTTAAAATGTAAACTTACTGGGGCCAGCAAAGGAGCCCTCGCCTGCCCGATCCTGGCCTGCATCCTCAGCACCCTCCTCCTGTGTCCTCTTGCCCTTGGGGGGAGCTGATGTACAACATGAAAGAAAGAAAAACCAGAAAACATGGATGAGATTTTTCAACCAAATCAAACATTTCAAAAGAACAATAACAAAATATTTTGGAAAATTAGCAAATAGATAGACAACTATTCCACGGGATCTATCTCATGTGGTATACTACGTTATTCGTATTGCCTGATTTGCGGAACGTTGACTTAGAAAGTTCCTATGTAACTCAATAAACAGACTACTAAAGAGGTTTGCCTAGGCCTGGCACTGCAGGCAGCAGTGCGCAACACGCGAAGTGACAGACAAAGTCCATCCTGCTTGCAGATCAGTGAATACTCAAACTATCAATCCACCCGCCACCACCGCCACTATTTCTTCTTATAGCCATGTGTCTAAAGGAAGGACTGGACTTCAGTCTGTTGGGGCTGATTTAGAAGTCCCTTGCGGAAGTTGCGGCTCATTTTCCTCCATTGTTGCGTGCCTTTTGTGACGCAGCGGCAGAACAAAAGACTCGCCATGGTGTTGGTGCGGCGTATATATTAAAAAAAAACACATATGGGCATATGGGCGATGCATCACGTTGTAAAGCCCTGCGCCATCAGGGGGCGTTCCGGTGCAAGGGAGGGCGTACCTGCGCAGGAACGAATCCTAAAAGTGGCTGAGGGAAATCTACAAGATGTCAATCAGTCACTTTTAGGACACTGATGCATGACTCAAACCCTGCGCGCTTGAAGCCGACGTACGGCTTGATGCAGCATTGGGGAGATAGGGTACCCCAGAGCATTGCTGGAGCTGCGCCATCGTTGGCACGCAACTCCAGCAATGCGCTGCCTTTACGGCACAGATGCGTAAGGCTTCTGTGACGTTTTGGGCCAATGGGTGGTGGTGGCATGGCACACAATTACTGCCGCATCCCTGCTACTTTGCAGGGATGCGCCGGTAATTGAAAATATGACCCTTACTGTCTAGCATTACGCAGTTCTTTTCTTTACACTACACTCATACATAATTTCTCAGGCCAATGAAATGCTTCTGAACACAACATACAAAACAAAGAAGCATAGTAGCAAGCAAGGCTACTGAGAAGGAGAGCAGTGCACCTGAAATGCATAGAAGATTTTGAAATATAATTTACCTCAATGTAATCGGCAGCATTATTGCTCTTGGTAAAGAACAAAGATTTGCAAATAACAGAGCAGGATAAAACAGAGTAGTAAATGTACTAGTACTACTACTCACCAAGCCCGGGGACCTCTACGCCGAGCGCGTCCAGCAAGTCCCGCTCCCGGTCCATGACATCGGTCCAGCGGTGGGTGGCCTGGTTATATGTGCGCCGGACCCCAGAGATCTTGTACATGGCCCGGCACACCTTCTCCCACCGCTTGCGACGCTCCCGGATGCCATAGCCGGTCGCGATCTTGCCGCCTCCCAGGATCGTCTTGGGGAGGCGGCGCTGGACATGGAAGATCAGTGCCACCACTTCCTCCGCGCTGAAGATCTCCCCCGGGACCACTTGCTCCCCCCTTAAACGCCCGCACGGGAGCCGGGCACGGGGTGCGGGACCCTTCCCCTTCTCAGGGTGCTTCCCGGCTCCCTTTACCATGGTCTGGGCAGAAATAGAGTTAAATGATAAACAAGAAATAGAATAGTGAAGAAGAAAAGAAAAGAGTTTAAAAAAGTAGTTTAAAAGTAACTAAAAGCTGCAGAAAACACAAAAATATAGAGCTAGAAAAATAGAGGGATAGATAATAAGTAAAATTAGATCAAAAAAACTTCAAACAATCAAAGGATGGCAGAGATTGAGAGAGGATAGAGAAAGCATGCCCAGAACCATAGCAATGAATGAGAAACAAGATGGCCGCGCCCGTTCACGACCGCGTGGGTAAGTTCGCGCGAGATTTTCCTTGCGAGTACGCGCGAAATTGTACTAGCGAGCAGCACACTTTGCGAGATTACACATAGCGGGCGGAAACGGAATTACGTCACGCCAACAAGATGGCCGCGCCCGTGTACGACCGATAGGGTAACTTGGCAAACGTATAGCTAGAAGCGCCTCGCGAACACGCGCAAGATCACGCGAACATACACGTCGCAAAAAAAACAATTTTGTATTCGCACGTATTCGCGGCTTCCGAAATCGATCTCGCACGGATTCGCGCCCCAAAAAACGCGCGAAATTGCAGAAAAAAACGATTTTAGCTAAACTGAAAGCAATGAGCAGGTGCAAAAGTTCAAACTTAACATTAGTAACATTCAAGGTAGTGCTTCCTGATGGGCCCCTCCAAAGTTTGCAACTATTCTATGACCCTGCTATGACCCAAACAGCAGGCTCATAGAATAGCTACAAGTAGACCATAAAGGTCCTGTGAAAAAAAAATTTCACTGCAACAAAAAGCAAATTACAGATAAGGAAGGAAGCAGGTGCCAGCCAGACTGGAACTTTCAAAATTACTGACACATTAATGAAACACAAATTAATTGATGGCAGTTGAAGAAGGGCAGGTGTGCTTGCTTTTTTCAACCACCATAATCTACAGTGATAAATAAACCTAATGGGTGGCAGTGAGGATGTACCAGAGGGTGGCATGGGTGTCCCAGAGGGTGGCAGTGGTGAAACAGAGGGTGCTGTGAACCTGTGATGATAAACCAGATGTTGAAACAACATAGTCGCGGCCGTTGCGAGCCGAAAAGTAAGTTCGCAATTGCAAACTTGTCCCAAAATCGGCGCGAACGCGCGCCAACACAAAAAACGGGAAAATCCGCAAATCCGCTAGAGTTCGCGGATCTTCGCGGATTGCGAATCCGTAAATCCGCAAGTTCGCGTACGCGAGATCCGCTAGATCCGCCCATGCTTAGTTATAACTATAAATTTAGAATTTCTAATGTTTTTGTAATTTAAGTATGGTTTGTCTGGAAAGAATAAATAAAGTTTTCCTAACAATAACTTATCTTTAACATTTTGTTTTTCATGGAATTTAATAGCTTTTCATGTTTTGAACGAAAATGGGTTTCAAATTATTGTATTGTGTGTTATTTATTAAGGTCTCCTTAATTTGAGTGTCATACAGTAAAATGAATGAGAGTTTCATACAGTTGTGTGGTGTAGAGTGGAGTATTGTATAGTGGAATTGAGTGCAGTGCAGAACAATGTAGTGGGGTAGAGTGGAGAACAGTGTAATAGGGTGTTGTAGAGTAGAGTGGTGTAGAGTTACACTAGTGTACTGGTCAGTAGAGCTGGGTAGAGTGGATGATTGGACCATGGTGTAGAGCAAGGTAAAGTCTCATACAGTGAAGTGTAGAAGAGTGGATTGCCATAAAATTAAATAGCAAAGACTGGAGTGGTGTAGAGTGGAGTGCCATACACTGGAATAGTGCACAGTGTGATGAAATACAGTAGAGTGGCATACAGTGGATGAGCACACAGTGGAGTGGCGTACAATGGAGTGGTGAACACTGGAGTAGAGTACACTGGAGTGGTAAACAGTACAGTGTGTATAAGTAGAATACCACCTAGTGAAGTTCTGTACATAGGAGTGGCGTACAATAGAATAGTGTAGAATGGACTGTTGAAAAGTGGTTAGGTATGAATTTGAGTTCCATACACTGGAGTGCCATACAGTGAGACAGCATAGAATGCTGTGGCATACAGTGGAGGGACGGACAGTGGAGTGGCTTTGACTGGATTTTCATTCAGTGTAGTGTGTGAAGTGGAGTTGTGTACAGTGGAGTTGCAAATACTACAGCGGCATACAGTGGAGAGGGGTAGAGTGGATTCACATATAGTGGAGTGCCACAGAGTGACACATCATCCAAGGGAATAGAATAGAATGGAAAGGCATACAGTGGAATGGCTTACAGCAGAGTTAAATACAGTGAAGTAGTGTGCATTGGAGTGCCATACAGTGAAGCGGGGTAGAGTACAGTGTCATAGAATGGAGTGGAATAGCATTGAGTGAAGTGGCATAGAGTGGAGTAGCATATAGTGGAGCCGGGTACAATGGAGTTGCGTAAAGAGAAGTGGTGTACACTGCAGTGGCATACAGTGGAATAGGGTAGAGTTGAGTGGTGTACAGTGTAGTGTAGTTCAGTGTAGTGAGCTACGTATGCACTAGAAACCTTGGAGGACTGTATATTATGGTGTGCAGAGTAACACACATCAACTGTGGGAGATTGGTGTCAGGGGAAATGCCCTAAAGTGGCTCAAGAGCTACTTGGCTGATCATGTCACTGCAGTCCAAATGGGCAAAAAAATTTCTGGGGAAAGACCAGTACCTTAGGGCTCTATTTTGAGCCCAATCCTCTTCAATATATATATATGACCCCTCTGGCCAAGGTGATTGGATCCTACGGTTTCGATGTCATATCTTATGCGGATGACAGGCAGATCCTGATCACCAATGGTCCAGATCCAGCCGAAACAAAACAGCGCTTCAAGCAATGCATGTCTCACATTGACAGATGGATGAACTCCAACCATCTCCAATTGAATGGAGACAAGTCCGAGATCATTGCTGTTCGGCAGAGCCCAGGAGCACTGGTCTCATGACTGGTGGCCCTCCAACCTCGGCCCCTGTCCTACCCCTAAACAAACGCAATTTGGGCATCTACATGGACAACCAACTATCCATGGAGAGTCAGATAAATCATATCTCTGGTACTTGCTTTGGAGTGATGCGGAGCCTCCGGAAGGTTTTCAAGTGGATTCCCAGGGAGGCCAGGAAACCATTAGTCCAGGCCCTGATAATCAATAGAATGGACTATGGAAATGCCCTGCTGCTTTCTATTAATGAAAAACTGTTGAAAAGGCTTCAAATTGTACAGAATACAGCTGCCAGGCTGGTCCTTGACCTTCCTCTTAGGACCCCCTCTGCTCCCTGTTTAAGTTCATTACAGTGGCTCCCAGTAAAGAAACGAATTCTCTTTAAGGCCTTATGTCTTATCTATAAGCACATGTATGGAAGGGGACCAAAATATCGGTCCAAAAAATTACAGTGGTACCAGCCTTGCAGGACTCTTAGATCAAGCAATACTTCATTGCTCACTCCTTTGACAATCCGTATTGCAAGGAAATGTAGTCGATCTTTCTCTTTTCTTGGCCCGGCATCATGGAATAAAATCCCTATCCACTTACGCACCATCCCTGATCACAACCGGTTCCGCAAACAGCTGAAAACATGGTTATTTGACAATTAAGTCACCATCCAGTCAGAGCCGTCTGCAAGCGCCATGAGACTGTTTAGTGATATGTTTTGCGCTATACAAATGTACCTGATTTGAAGTCAACAACTTGCCCTGCATTAAGTTTCAGTCCATGTGCCAAGCAAAGCAGGTCGATGCATGGTGGATTTGCCTAGTTTAGTAAATGTTACATAAGTATTGTGTTGCTCTTGCAACACTATGCGTAATGCAAGGGTAATGCAATAGAATCCCAAATGTGTCCACTAGTGATATATTGTGCCATGGTATACCACTGTAAGTTCACGGTATACCGTGGTATATAGGGGTAACAAGGCAATGTATAATTGGCTAATGGCTACCTTTACAAATTTAAAAGGCAGCAATAATCCTTGTAGTAGACTTTTGGTTGTTGTGGCTTAGGTATCGGAATTTTTAAAGAATTTTCTATATATTTATTTAACCATTTGACACAGTACCAGAGTTCTACCTAGCACAAAGCAGTTTTTTTTTTTACAAAATGTACCTTTTTTTATAACTTTTATAGGTGACACAGAAATTTGAAGGTATTATGGCAGGAATAAGTGGACTTTTTTTTACATAATAGAAAATGTAGAACATTGTAATGACACTGTGGTACTCTGAATTTTTTTTTTTAAATATATACAAACTTATACTTATATTTCCCTACCTATTACAACTGAAAGTAAGTGGAAATTGGTATAGGTAGGGAAAACATATTAAACCAAGTACTTATCTATATTTAATGCCCTAATCTACAACACCGGAAAAGTGGCCTTAAAACAACATGGCTGTGGGTAGTTTTTGTAAAGACAGTCATTATCCAATCAGATAATGGCGTGCCATCACTATGTTCCCAGTGATACATACAAACTGCACCGCCAACAGCTTTCACTAAGCTTATCCGCTTCCCCCCAGCGCACATTCCACTGCAGTGTGGGTGCATTTGACGCGTGTGCAGATCGGGTGGCCCCCGGCCGTCCGACGCACACACCCACTGTGAAAATCCTAATAACTCTAAAAATACTTACTCTTTTAGTTGCAAGCAGAATGCGGATCATCTGCATACTATCATTTTCAATCTTGCCAAATTTCACAAATATCTGACCGACCATTTTTGCCCTACGTGAAATATAAACGTCTATGTAAAATGCACCGGAGTGCAACTGTGTTTTGAGACACCCCCCTTTTTTCTTTGCACTACCTTGACCAAATGGCAAAAAACTTTTAATCCTTCACCAATGTAATGGGCTCAATAATCTGCAAAGTTTAGTATATATTCGTCAAACGAGTGCAAATTTATTAAGGGGAAAAAAACAAGAAATTCCTATCTCTGGTAACCATAATCATAACTTCAGAATGGCCACTACCACTCTGTTATATCTATATATATATATATATATATATATATATATATATATATATATATATATATATATATATATATATATATATATATATATTCACTGAAAAAACCATAGGTTTGACACCAGTTATAGTTAGCTAGAAATTTTACTGACATAAAACCATTGAAATTCCCACGTTATAGTTAGTTGGACTCACTATAACTCGCGCGCCCGCAATCCACTGCTGATGATGTCACATATTACATCATTCATGACATGGTCAGTGACATCTCAAATCACTGATGACATCACTGATGACATCTCAAATGACATCACTGATGACATCACTGAATGAATGCATTTACAAGTGCCTAAAGGAATTATTTCGTATGTGCGTGACTGACTGTTTAAGTGAGTGATTGAACGTGTATTACTGAATGCATGGGTTAGTGACTAAACTGTGTAAAAGTCTATATTAGTCTCTCCGTTGGTGTGTAAGCAACTGCATGGGCTGCTGAATAGCTACATGAGTGTCTATATAGGTTATCGATTTGTTGTCTGAGTATCTGTATGGGTCCCTGAGTGTCTGGGTGGGTGGGTTCGTGGGGGGGTGTATGAGTCTGTGCATAGATGTCTGAGTGGGTGATTCAGTGGTTGTATGGATTAAAAAAAGTACATCTGCAAAGGGCTGTATGGGTGAGTTAGTGTGTCTATGGGTGTGTTGGTGAGTGAATAAATGTCTCAGTGGTATATCTGTGAGTAACTACATATGTTTCAAGGCAGTAGATGTGAGTGTTGGAGTATATTAATGACTATACATGAGAGTAAGTTATTTTAAGAGTGGGTGTATAAATAAGTGTCTGCTTCTATCAGTGATTGTATAAGACAGTAAATATGTGTTAGTATCTGTATAAATAAGTGATGTATGTCTAAAAGTAACGAAGTTGGTGTGTATAATTGTATGCATGACTAAATGGGTATGTTATTGATTCTTTGCTTTACTGACTAGGTGTGTGAGTAACTCTATGGATGAGTGGCAGAGAGTGACTGCATGTATAGATGTATGAGTGCATATAATAGTCCTGTATTGATGAGTAACTACAAGTATAAGTGACTGGATGTGTGTGTAGACCTAGGAAATAGTGAGTGCTATGTAGTATATGGCATTCTTCTGTGTATGGTTTCAAAAATAGTAGTCGGCATTTTAGAATGGGTGTATCAAATTTTATATTAGAGCATTAGTATGTGCATCAGCTTGTCACGTGCATGATGTCATGAGTGATGTCATGAGTGATGTCATTTGAGATGTCATCAGTGATGTCACTGACCATGTCATGATTGATGTAATATGTGACATCATCAACAGTTCATTGCGGGCGCGCAAGTTATAGTTAGCCTAACTATCTATAACAGGCAAATTTCTCTGGTTTTATATGAGTCAAATGTTCAACTAACTATAACGTCCCTGAAACCTATGTTTTTTTAGTGAATTTCTAAGCTTTTTAAAAGCTAATTCCTAACTATAACGTGCCTGAAACCTATGTTTTTTTCAGTGAATTTCTAAAGTTTTTTAAATTTTAATTTCATATTTTAATGTTTCTAAAACCTATATTTTTTCAAATATTTTTTAAATATTTTGCAACTCTATTATACTTCTTTTTTTAACTATAAAACCACATTCACATGTATATGCTTCGCGATAGCAACACTTTCAATAATACCGCACACCATTGACATGCTTGTCTGCGCCTATCCACAACCTTGACAACGACATGTAATGTTGACCATTCAATCTTTTCAAACACCATCTCATTACCTATAGTTGCCTCCCCCCCGACACATGCTTCACTATTGTAAATGTAAATTGCACACTCTGCGAGGTTAAAGCTACAAAAGAAAAACACATAGGTACACTTCCTGCCCAGGCATGAACTGAACAACGCCCCGGTCCCCGGAATAATTATTCACACCCCTACGCTGGCCTGGAGTACGCAAGCCCAGTCCACTTTGCGTATGTATAAATAGGATAACCACAACAACGCACGTCCCTCTTCTTCCACACTGCCTCAGGTGATTTGGCTGCATCCACTTCGCATATCACAATGCGCAATTAAAAAAAGGGATCCATGAGGTGTACACAATCCAGGCAATCAACGCTGGCTCTAAATTGTGAGCCCTACTGCCTGTCGTCTACGAAAGGGATCCTGAGGTGTCCACCATCCTGAAATCATCACTCCAGCTGAATTGTGAGCACTGCTGCCCTTAGTGTTTGCTCACACAACAATGACAGCAGGTAAGCAGAGCAGCCTGGGTGCACAGGGCCTCCAATTGAGTGCATTGTGGTGGGACGGGTGGGGTGCATCATCCTGGCTGCACAAGTGCGAACAAACAATGTTGCCCTGCATAATGATGTAATCTCTGACCTGATTCAGTCTCATCTCTGTCTCATTTTAAAGTCCTGCTGGACCGTACTGTAGGCCTGAGCCAGCGGGCAGCGCTGCCCTACAGACATGTGGCGTTGGCTTTTAGGGCACTGTAGTGAGCTTGTTACTAAGTGTACATACACGTGTTGAGCGCGATGCTGCAGGAGGTGTGGGGTGCATCACCCTGAGTGCGCACGTGCAAAAAAGCGATGTTGCCGTGCATAATGATGTGATCTCTGACCTCATTCAGTCACATCTGTCTCATTTTAAGGACCTGCTGTACCATACTGTAGGCCTGAGCCAGTGGGCAGCGCTGCCCTACAGACACGTGGCGTTGGCTTTTAGGGCACTGTAGTGAGTTCGTTACTAAGTGTACATACACACAGCCTTCCGCACTGCATTGCATGCGCACATTATGCTTCTAGCATGCACTCTGTTCCTTTCTATGTGAACCTTCGTATAATGTATTATTATTTAACCTTGTGAATTCTCGAGCACTCCAACTCCTCTTTGAACCACTATTACCACTAACAGTTGGTAGATCGTACTTCAAAAATGAAGGATGCACTCAACTCCTGTTTTCTATCAAGCTTGAAATAAACCTTCATTTACCTCCAGACGTCTCCACCATTAAATTATTTCTCTCTTTTCAGACATTCAATTGAATGGCTCAAGAAGGGCGGAGCGGGAGCTCACCCCGCAATGATGCCCTAGACATTCTGACGCCTTCCATTGTGGTATCAAGACACCATCCCCGACCGGAGACCTGGTCTCCTACCGTACAAACGTACCCCGGACTCCGACCTTGCACCAACACGTCATGGGACACACCGGTGATGGCAGATGAGCAGTGAAGCCTAGGTGTGCAGGCCCTACAATTGAGCACAGTGCGGGGGAAGGGGCTGGGGTGCAGCACCCTGGGAGCACAGGTACAGGCAAGCGATGTTCCCGTAGCTAATGATGTATCGAAGAATGGCGATAATGGGCTTGATAATATGCCCTTGTGAATTTTCATAGAAGCCCAAGTTCACACCAGAACCTGGGCTTCTAAGGGAATTCACAAGGGCATATTATCACCCCCTTATCGCCACTTTAGCAGCAGTTTTCCGCCGCTAAACCGGCGATAATGTTATCGCCGTTCCTTGGTAATATGGCCCCTAATCTCTGGCCTCATGTGTTTCATTTTAAGGACTTGCTGAACCACACTCTTTCTTGCGGACCCCAGCGTCCTAGATAAACGGGTGATGGCAGGGTAAACACTACGGGCTGGGTGCAGTAGGGCGACGCTGTGTCTCCTCCTCCCTCTCTTCTTTTGACTCTCCCTCCCCTTCTCCCTTCCACCCACTACCCCTCCCTCCCATTCCTACGCTTCTTCCACTGGAGTCCAATACTGTTTGTTCTATTAAACTTACGTTTCTATTTATTTGTGTTTTTTTAAAGGTTACTTTTTTTTCAAATAAATAACTAAGTATATTGGTCTTCTTTTTCTGACAACACTTGTCTGTTATTTATTGTGAAAATCATCTAATTATAGGAGATTATAAGGACAAACCTTTCTAATATTACAGTGCACCTACCAAACATAATTCAACTGACTATTACACAGATGAAGTCTGGGTAATTCCACAACTGCAAGAGTTCTATGAGTGTATCACATTATAACACCATGAGTACTGCCCGTGTGATTACAGTACCAATAAGGCCCTACCTAGGACCACCGTGCATATTTAAATAAAGCCCCGGAGTGTGGCGATCCCCGGACTTCAGTTGGCCTCGAACCCCCCGAACAATTAGTAAACAATACCCGGGAAGGTGGCGGTCCCCTAGGCTTCAAAACATCTCTGTGCCCTTCCGCGCCTAATTTACATGTGAAATTAAGATCCACAGTCCTACATAATAATTGGATTGGCCACGGAACATAACCCACCAGGGGCCTCATTTAAATTATGAACGGGTGAGACACGCTTTTTTTTTGTTTCTTTTTTTCTCCCCATTTTTACCATCCGCATCCCCTCCATTAAAGCGATATGAGGTTCTCCTCCTCTCACTTCAAGTAGTCAAACAAGGATTGGATATCACAGGGTGGAAGCCATGCACCAGCCCTCTAATAGCAAATACAAATGTTACGCGAATGCACTCCCAGGTACATTGTATGAGCTGCGCCGGAGAGGTCGCCCATCACTAGGACCATGCTGCATTTGTTAGTATAAACGCATACTAACACTACTTACACACATGTAGTACACCACCCAGAATGTAGTGAAGAAGCAGAGGAAGCGCAAAATCTAAAAATAGAAATCCTACCAGAAGTCGAATGACATAGTTCAATGAGCTGACGACCCTGGCATGATTAGAAACAGCTACACGAAGAAACCGGGTCTTCAGCACAAAGCAAGCAATTTTGAAATATTGGTGAATGGTGCCTTCTTTTTACCTTCTCCCGCTCGTCACCAACTTTATGTAGTGAAGAGGCAGACAGCTGTGGATCCGATAAGTAGATTTATTGCAGGAAAACAAGACACCTGAAACAGCCACCAACAAGAGCAGACAGCAAGTCAACCATCTTCTCCAGCACCGTGTACAAACCCCCCAAGGGTCCCCTCATGATAGCCCTACATTTTAACATTACGTACTTAGATTCTAGTAGAATTACATATTAACATTCTACTATGATGTACATTGGAGTACTACACAGAGCACATGACTTTACAGCAATGAGCTCATGGTTTCATCCATGAGTCTTGAGACCGGTAGGGGTAAGTAGTTCGCTTCCCACTCCCTATATTGTATAAACGCAAACTAACACCACTTCCACAGGTATGCTACAGCGCCCAGAGCACATCACTTTACAGCAATGAGCTCACAATTGGCTTATGGTTTAATCCCTGATTCTTCACAACAGTAGGGGTGAGTAGTTTGCTTCCCACTCCCTATACACAATAAATGCATACTAACACTACTTGCACATTTATACTACAGTGGCTAGCATCCTACAGCCCCCAGAGCCCATCACTTTACAGCAATCAGCTTGGTTTGATCCCCGAGTCTTCACACCGGTAGGCGTGAGTACTTTGCTTCCCACTTCAGGTCTAGTATAAGCGCACGGTACCGGTCAGTAGTTCGCTTCCCACTGTATGGTATAAACCCCTACTAACACTACTTGCACAAGTATACTACAGCACCCAGAGCCCATCCCTTTACAACAATCACCTCGGCTTCATCCCCAAGTCTTCACATCGGTAGGCGTGAGTACTTGCACACATATGTTACAACAACCAGACCACATCAATCACTTTACAGCAATGACCTCACGGTTTAGGCTCTCGGTTTCATACCCAAGTGTAGCACCATATCATATCAGCACCATGTCACTCTGAGTAATACCGCACTTTCAGACCGGTAACAGTGACTACTTCGCTTCGCACTCCCCCACAAAGCTTCCAGTGCTCCCACCCTCCCACCCTCCTTTCCTACTTATTTCGCCCTTCTTTCCCCTTACTCGCTTCAATAGAATCACAAAATGGCGGCCAACACTTCCTAGTTGCAACCG
The DNA here is from genome assembly GCF_964261635.1 of Lissotriton helveticus. NCBI lineage: Eukaryota > Metazoa > Chordata > Amphibia > Caudata > Salamandridae > Lissotriton > Lissotriton helveticus. Next base: position 1,260,050,489 of record NC_136063.1, on the reverse strand, counting down.
CAGTGCAGCCAATAAGTAGCTCGTAACGCCTCAGCCAATCAGATGGCAGAATTCTCAAATATCGATATCTGTAAATTTTTTATATTTCTCAAAAACTACTAAATGGATTTACACCAAATAAACAAAATCGTGCTTTCTACACCAAGACACTTCTCCCTGACAAATTTGGGGTAATTTCGTTCACCCGTTCGACCTGTAGCCTTGTCTAAACTTTCCTATGGAAATTAACATGGAGAAAACATGTTTTGGGGCCCCCTTTTATCTCAGCCCTCCCTTGACGAATCACCCCCAAACTTTCAACCTAGGAGCTGATATGAGGAAAGAATTAGTTTTAGGAATTTCATGAAGATTCATCAAATGATGCGAAAGTTATAAGCATAACAAAACACTTTCTTCCTATGGAAACTTGGTCATAACTCTATAACTACCTACTGACAACCGCCAGTAGGTAATAAAGAACAAATTAGAATAGTTCCTGGATTCTTTTAGCTTTCAAAACTTCTCTCTATTACTGTCATTATAATTTTCCAGAAAAACAATTTTATTAATATTCAAGGACACATAGAAGTCAGAAATGCAACGTATTCTATCAACACACTTTCTAGAACATTCTACAACACGTGGAGGTTAAAAGTTCATACATTTTTTTGTAAACCTAATGATATTTTTTTGCAACATTTTCCCGCACATTTAACGGCACGTGCAGGTTAAAAGTTCATGATTGTTTTAACTTTGAACACTACATCCCAAATGCAAGTAGCAGGTGTGGTTGACTTGATAAAATGTTATCCTATAATGTGTACTCCATGTTAAAACTGTTTTTTCTTAACCAATCACAAAGATGCTTTTCCACAAAACGGATGTGCACCCTACTTTTTAAAAAACAATGCTTTTCATCTCTCAATCAGGTACCATTTGGCATGTGAAAAGAAACTAGTTCCCCATCTTTAAACATATATCTTATTCTGCGAAGGAACTGCATGAGCTACAGACATCTTTCCATACCTTCCAGCCATACCTTCAAAATGCTAGTATGGATCGTAGGACATAGCTATGTTTTCTGGTGCAAGAAGTATGCAGAAGAGAGGCGTATTGACTTAGACCTAGGTTTACAAAATGTGGACATTAAATGGTTTGGACAGAGAGGATTGAAGTGACACCAATTATTGCCTTTGGTGAAAACCTGTTTGCATCTCCAACACCCTGACCTCGTGATTGTGCACTGTGGTGGAAATTACCTAGGCACATTGACTGGGATAGGTTTGGAAATGCTTATGAAGCACCTTTGAACAATTGATGTTACTTTTGCCATAAACTGTCTTTGTATATTCCAATATATGCCAAAGACAGAAGTGGAAATGGTCCAAACAATTTTGTCCTCAGATAGAAAAATCTCGGAAGAAAGTCAACAAAGCTGTGTCTGCATACTCAGAGACCACAAAATGGGCCCCATCAACAACAACAACATACGTTTTGATATGGCGGATATCTCCCGAAGTGATGGAGTACACTTCACAGATCAGGGAAACCGAGTGTTCCTGAATAACTTGAAGCTGTGCATCCACACTTATATGTAGCACCAACTAATGAACACAAGGGCTCTTTTTAGAGCCACCCTATAACTTACAACTTAGGCCCGCTATTTTAGGGCCAGATAACGGCAACTGCCGGACCCTCGCCAAAATTTATTTTCCACACAGCTGTGGCGCAGCAGCCAGACCATCTCACTTTGCAGCACAGACCTCTTGCTTTGAGCCCCGACTCTACTCACCCTGGGGTGAGTAGTTTGCACTTTACAAATATCGTATTAATTTACCTTCGCACTCCCTATACAACACCACCTGAGCACCATATACAAGTGAGCACATTTGGCACAGTGCCCACAGAACATGACTTCACAGCATAGCACACACAGTTTAGGCTCGCGGTTTCATCCCCGAGTCCAACAGCAGCTCAATTTAACAGCATGACACTCTACGCAATACCTCACTTAATTTCTGAACCCCGCACTTTCAAACCGGTAGGGGTCAGTAGTTCAACGGCTTTACCCTGAGTCCGTCAGCAGCTCAACTTAAGCCCCCAGTGCCATCAGACCCGTAGACGTGAGTAGTTAGCACATCACAAATACCGAATTGATTTGATACGAGAGAACGTACCTTCGCACTCCCTCTATAACACCCCCTAAGCACCATACACAAGCTACAATGTTTGAAACAAAAGTTCATCCAAGTAGCTATAACTACATGCTCACACTACTTGGACAGGTATGGTACAGTGCCTAGAGCACATGACTTCACAGCATAGCACACACAGTTTAGGCTCACATTTTCATCCCTGAGTCCGGCAGCAGCTCAGCTAGGCACCATGAGACTCTAGACAATACTTCACAAATTTTCCGTACCCCAGGACTTTCAGATCAGAAGGGGTCAGTAGTTTGTCCTAGTAGGTATAAACACATGCTGACAGTACTTCCACAGGTGTAGTGCAGCGGCCACGGCACATGACTTCACAGCATAAGACACACAATTTGACCTCACGCTTTAATCCCCGAGTCCCGCACCAGCTCACCTTAGTAGCAAAAGACTCTAGGCAATAACTCACTTAATTTTCCGTAACCCACCACTTTCACACCGATAGGGGTGAATACTTCACTTCACACCCCCTCTATAGCACACCCTAAACACCACACAGAGGTTACAGTGCTCCTACCCTCCTATTTTTCACTTTTTTTGCCCTTTTTTCTCCTTACTCGCTTCAACGGAATCACAAAATGGCGGTCAACACTTCCTAGTTACAACCACTCGCAGCCAATAACCAGCATGCTCGTGCTCGTATCGCATCAGCCAATCAGATGGCAGAATTTTCAAATATATATCTGTACATTTTGATATTTCTCGAAAAGTACTGAACGGATTTACACCAAATAAACAAAAGCGTGCTTCCTAGACCAAGACCCTTCTCCCTGCCAAATTTGGGGTAATTACATTCACCCGTTCAACCTGTAGGCTTGTCTAAAGTTTCCTATGGAAATTAACATGGAGAAAACACATTTTGGGACCCCCTTTTTCTCAGGCCCCCCTTGACGAATCACTCCCAAACTTTCAACATAGGAGATGATATCAACAAATAATTCGTTTTGAAAAATGTGCGAAGATTAGTCTATCGGCGCCAAAGTTATTGGGAATAGAATGTTGCAATTTTCCTATGGTAACTAGGTCCTGACTATAACTACCTATTGGCAACTATATACTATATATATATATATATATTCACTGAAAAAACCATAGGTTTCACACATGTTATAGTTAGCTGGACATTTCACTCATACAAAACCATTGAAATTCCCCCGTTATAGTTAGTTCAGCTAAATATAACTCGCACGCCCGCAATGCACTGCAGATGACGTCACATATTACATAACTCATGACATGGTCAGTGACATCACTCATGACATCACTGATGACATCATCCAGTGAATGTGTGTTTTTCTGAAAAATAAATCTTTTTATATATGTATATCTAAAGGTCGATGGAAGAATAAATGGGTAAATAAGTGTCTAAATGGATTTTTTTTGTAAAATTGATTGTATAACTGACTTATTAAGTATATCTTAGTGAATACATGTATTAGCGAGTAATGTTTAAATATGCAAATATTTGTATCAGTGTCTCACTTTGTGTATAAGTGGCTGCATGAGTTGGTGAGTAGCTACATGAGTGTCTATATGGGTTATTAGTTGTTTTTTTGAGTATCAGAATGAGTGTCTGTATGGTTTGGTGGGGGTATTACTTAGTGCACAGATGCATGAATGACTGACTCACTGTTTGTATGTGTTTTGAAGACAGCATGTTTGCAGGACTGTATGGGTGGATGAGTGTGTGTATGGGTGTGTTAATGAGTAAATGGCTGTCTCAATAGTATCTTTATGAGTAACTACATATGTTTTAAACTAGTATATGTGAGTATTGATGTATATAAGTGAGTATATGTCAGAGTGAGAGATTGAAGAGTACCTGTGTAAATAAGTATGTGTTTCTATAAGTGATTGTTTAAGAGAGTAAGTATGTGTATGTTTCTGTAGAAGTAAGTGTAGTGGTGTGTGTATAGCTGTATATGCAAGTAAATGGATGTTTGCTATTTTATTTGTATGTGTGAGTATGTGTGCGAGTAACTCTATGGATGAGTATCAGTGTGTAACAGGATGTATAGGTGTATGAGTACATATGATGAGTGAGTACATGTATGAGTGACTATATAGAACTGTTAGTGAATGAGTGGATGTGTATGTAGCTGTTGGAATTACTGAATAGGTTGTTGTAACTGGTATTGGTATCTCCATTTTTTTGAAAATGTTAGTTTCTATTTTTGAATGTGTGGATCAAACTTTGTATTAGGGTGAGAGGAGGTCTGCCACTCTTTCACAAGGATGATGTAATCAGTGATGTCATCAGTGATGTTATTTGAGATGTCATCAGTGATGTCATGAGTGATGTCACTGACCATGTCATGAGTGATGTAATATGTGACGTCATCAGCAGTGCATTGCGGGCACGCGAGTTATAGTTCGCCGAACTAACTATAACTGGGGAATTTCAATGGTTTTGTATGAGTGAAATGACCAGCTAACTATAACATGTGTGAAACCTATGTTTTTTTCATTGAATTTCTAAGGTTTTTTAAATGCTAATTCCTAACTATAATGTGGCTGAAACCTATGTTTTTTCAGTGAATTTCTAAGGTTTTTTTAAATGCTAATTCCTAACTATAACGTGGCTGAAACCAATTGTTTTTTCAGTGAATTTCAAAGGTTTTCTAAATGAGAATTTTTAAATGTACTAATTGTTATATTTTTTATACTGATTTACTACATTGTTTTAAAGCATTTATTTTTAGATATTTTAGTTTTTTAAATAGATTACATATTTGTAATATAAATTGAAAAAAAATGTTTTTAAAAATATTGAAATTGTAATATTTTTTTAATTTTATATATTTTTTAATTTATATATATTTTATATAGCAGACAATGATATCCTATAGAAGGAAATTCAAGTTACTGGTAAGTACGGTTAAAATTACTTTTCAGGATCAGTACTGGGCTGAAAGATGCAGCACTGAGGTCTCTCCTGATAACAGGTGAGTAAATCGGAATTCGTAGTTCGGCTGATTTTAGAGGAATTTTTTAAAGTTCCAAAACTTCACACTTAGAAGAATTTCCAAGTGAAACCAGTCAATGTTAGACTATGGAAGGAAATTCAAGTTACTGTAAGTATGGTTAGAATTACTTTTCAGGATCAGTAGTGGGCTGAAAGATGCAGCACTGAGGTATTTCCTGATAACAGGTAAGTAAATCGGAATTCGTAGTTCGGCTGATTTTAAAGGAATTTTTTAAAGTTCCAAAACTCCACACTTAGAAGAATTTCCAAGTGAAACCAGTCAATGTTAGCCTATGGAAGGAAATTCAAGTTACTAAAAGTATGGTTAGAATTACTTTTCAGGATCAGTAGTGGGCTGAAAGATGCAGCACTGAGGTCTCTCTTGATAACAGGTGAGTAAATCGGAATTGATAGTTCGGCTGATTTTAGAGGAATATTTGTATGTTTCAAAAATAGAAACTTATCTGGTGAAAGCCACACAATAGATTCCTATGGAAGGAAATACAATTACTGGTAAGTACACTTAGATTTACTTTTCAGGGTCCGTACTGGGCTCAAAGATGAAGCACTGACGTCTCTCGTGATAACAGGTGAGTAAATCGGATTTCGTAGTTCGGCTGATTTTAGAGGAATATTTTGCTCAATAGTGAAGGAAGGGGGTGGGGCCTGAGGTGACATCTGGGCAAACACGCCCTGTGGTGTGTTTTAAGTTGGGGAATTAATTCCTCTTCAATCCTGAGGTCCCCTGTGGGCTAACTCGCCCACCAGGTACCTCAAGCTTGTACCATTTTATCTCTGTCTTCACTATCTCCCCCTCTGTGTGCTCCAATTTGCCTCTGCTTGTAGCATTTGTCTCACTGTTTCCAGCATTTCTTCACTGTTGTACCATTTTACCCTCTGTGTGTACCATGTATATGTCTGCTTGCACTATCTGGGTCTCTGCTTGAACCATCTCACCCACTCTCTGTATCATCTTTTCTCTGACTGCACCATCTGTCCTCTACCTGCAGCCCTGCACCATCTATCCTCTGCCTGTACCAGTTTAGTCTCTACCTGCATTATCTAATTTTCTGTGTGTACCATCCCTCTCCCTCTGCCTGCACCCTCTGCCTGCACCCTTTCATGTTTATCTGCAGAGGCCCATTATGATATAGCAGCTGGTGTCTATTACAATGTTAAATCTTTTCCTTCTCTGACTGTAGTCTCACACCCTCTGCTGTAGTGTAGTTCCTATTTTCCCCATAGGCTCTGCGCATTGGAATAATATCTTCAATAGTATAGACGTAGGACTGTGGTTAACTAGGTCTTCTACTGACGATATTAGACTTAAAGTTATGTGTGCCAGCTAGCTCAGAGTTCACTAGAAACTTTCTCGAATAGGCAAGGAGGAGTTTAACCTCCCTGGATAGACAAGAAGGGATTTCGTTTCTGACAACCATAGAACATGACAACTTTGCTCTCCCCTAATCAAGAGTATATCTCTAGAGTCGTGTGAAAACAAAAGACAACTATTTTACTCAGTCAGTACGTGCATTCTTAGTTTCACCAGTTTGTAGAGAAATAAGAGATGGGCGTGTTTCAATAAAAAGATGTTATTTATTGATCAGTCTCTTTTTCTCATACAAGAGAAATGAATCGCTATTATTGCAATACTTATAGTTAAGTAAAGTGCATACAGTAAAAACAGAATTATAAAATAATACTGTAAAAGCATTTATATGGTTTCTTAGCCATATGATACTTAAAATGGATAAAAGATATACATACATATATACATTGACTAATCGTACTCAACTGGTGCTTCTAACTACGCCTACCCCGGTGTACCTGACCTTAGCCTAATACTTGGGAGGGAGTAAGTAAGTAGCAGTTTAAGTTAAGTTTGTGTTGCCAAGAATCTGACTCAAGAATTCTCTGTAAGGGGTTAGTCAGTTCAGTACCTGGGATTTAGAAGGCTGGAGGGTTGGTATCTCTGTCTCAGGACTCGATATCCCAGTTACCCGCGAGGGCGGCTGGAAACGCCGGAGGCTGGATTTCTCGGCAGGAGAAAAGGCAACGTCTCTCTCAGCGCGTCAAAAGGGAGGGGCAGCGTCCGTGGGCTTTCTGCATCAGCTGGGCTCTCCGGCAAGTAGCGCTGCTCCAAGCTCGTCACTACCGTGTCTTAGCTTAGGGCAGCGTCGGTATATTTATACCTGAAAGGTGCCGTGTTTGACGTAAGGATGGACATAAGACGTCAGCAAGAATGTCATAAGGACTGGTCGTTCTTACATTCTTTGCAGGAGTTCTCGAGCGAAATCAAAACAATGGCTGTGGGAGATTTCCCAGGTCTGTTGGAGGTTTGATTTGTTTTGAGAACTCGGTGTGCTTTCTAGGGGGCTGAAGGGATAGTGCTTGCTTAATGTGACAGCATGCGCTATGACCTAATCTGAGGACGGGTTTCTGTGCCGGTGTATGGACATTAGTAAATTAATAACCGGACAAGGGTCAGAAATAGGAGTATCAATATAGGTACCTAGATAAACACACTACTCCCACTCCATGAATTTATGTACATATTTACTAAACTAAGCAATAGTAAACATAACTAATAGTGCATGTGTATACCGAACCACCCCAAAAATATATATTTTTTTTTAAATGGCGTATGCAAAATGCACGAAATGAGTATAGGTACTGTAGACAGTCAAGCAGTATAATCATTCAAAAGGAGATGCACATTTTATATCGGCATGAATGATTTGCGAAATTACACATGAAATGGCTCTTGATACAGAAAAAAATTGCGAGACCATCTCATCACATATAAACACAATTAATTGCATATAAACTAGAGGTTGAGGTAATGTAATGTCTCTAGTATCCCTAAGAATAGAAGTTCTGTTCTCTAAGAATAGTTTTACTTTAAGCAGAAGATAAGTGCCAAAAAGGTAAATATTTTGGAATTGGAAAAAAGTTTTCGCTATTCAGGGGAGAAGAGAAAAAATAGTTCACAGTCACTTTGTTTTCAAAAGACTGAAGGGGAAATTCAGAGTTCAGGGAACGCCGTGTGCAAGTTTGTTTAAAATCATTCTCTCTGTTTTCCGGTGAAAACATCATTTCAGACAGATTCTCGAAAAAACAGTCTACAGCTTCTGGTGAAAGTTCGACTAGGTTCGAAAATGTCGCTACCATGCAGTCATGCGCATGATTGCTTTCACTGATGGTTTGATCAGAACTGCTTACAGAAGGTCGTACCTGGTCGATGCTGCTTTCATCTTGTACTTCACTACCCTTCAATCGTAGTGGTGAAGTCTCCACGAGTGCCGTCATCAGGATTGGTAGCCGCTGGGGACAGCACAATGCATGAGCCTTTACTGGACCCAACAAAGTATCTGCATCCAATGGTACGTCTGATTGTAGTGTAAGACAGGTGTCCAACACGCATTCTTCGCCGCATAGCATGCACCTTAATACAGGCATAACACAATTCTGCCAGATGGGTCTGAATGAAAGAAACCAGGTCATATTTAGATCTCATAGCCGGGCTAAGCCAAGGACTTTAGTTATGCGGTCCCGGTAGCGGATAGCTAGGATTGTTTCTTCCATTGTTGCTGGAGTCTTGTCTGTGACATGGCTTGCCATAACGAAGCAAGAGTAGCAAGAATAAAATGCCTGCTACGAGTCCCAACAGGAGTGGAAGTCCGCCAAAGATGGAATGGACGAAATTTGGAAAGATACCCAGGATCGCTTTGAATGGGGTTAAAGCGCCTGAAAAAACTGTCTTAAATACACTCGCGATACCACTTGTATCAGAAATATTTAAGATTTCGTTCAGTATTTCTGCGAAGTGTAGGGGGCAATTTGTTGATAACATTGAATGAATCTCTGCCGTTGTCCTTGCAACTTGGAGATCATACGTTTCTTTTGATGACGTCAACTGGGTTGGCGTCTGTAGGAGCACAGTCTTCATTCTGCTTAAAGTATCAATTCGAATATAAGAGATTTTTAAACTGGGCCATAACCTTCCCTCCCTGTCTGGAGCATCATTCGGGAACAATACTCTTTCACAGCACATGACCCTGGAAGTCACGCTTACAAGATAAGGTTTTCCTGATAGCAAGCCACAACATCTGTGATCTACAATTAGAATGTAACTCCCGTTCGAAATTCTTCTAAAGAATGGTTCTATTTGTGTTGCAGGTGTGCCTAACTGGTGACATGACAGGTTATTTGAAGTCCCTTCACAGGCCCCATGTAAACTAATACCCTGACACAGAAGTATGCCACTTAGTGATTTTTGCCAATTATTACCACTAAGAAATACACTCTGTCCGTTATTACTGACACATGTGTGTGTATAGGGCAAGTTCCATGTGGACTTAATGTATGCTTTACCCAACCTTTCATACTGGCCTGCCTGTATATATTTTTGGCAGTATTGAAACTGGAAAGTTGTTATCGGTATATTTATTATCCCATGTATTATCCATTCAATGACAGGTCGTTCTGACATTGTCAATGGTAATCTCTCAAGTTTTTCAATGCTCAGAATTGTATAGTCAGCACCCTTTTGTGCCAAACTGATTTGTTTATCAGTAAGGTTAAAGATATTAAATAGTGACGTTGTGTTGATTAAACGCCAAGGCACATAGCCTGAACGCAGATTTTGTAACGTCCAGCCAAGCTGTACAATAGAACGTAATTGAGACTGACCGTGTTGCAACATCAGTAAGTCTTGTTCTATTATATTGATTGCAGAAGATATAATACTGTCCAGTGAATATATTCTGGAAGACAGAGTCATTAACCCATTGTCCACAACAGAAAGTGATTTTTCCAAATTAACACGGTCAATTTCCTGTATTTTTTCTGCTGTCTCAATTTGAGTTACTTTCCAGGCTTCGTTGTAAGCTGCATATATAGAGGCCGCTATGAAACGTTTTTGACGCTGTTTGCGTGGTCCCATGATGAAATCACGCAAGTCAGCACCTTCTTTAAGTAAAGTTAAGTGTTCCTTAATTTCTGACAGTGTGGATGTATGTAGCCATTGAAGGCAGAGTTTCCCCACACTATAAGTAGTTACAATCCCTGGATGTTGTCTCTGGGAGTATCTTGGGTCTGGCCTGGTCAATGTGAACCCCTGTATTTTGTTCAGGAATCTGTCTTGACAGTTATTTGTGTCTGTGGGCCAGATCAACCATTGTTTCCAATCAGCATGTGCTCTGTTTTGGTTTAAAATATGGGATACGTCTATCTCAACATCCGTTGTGCTATTACTATTAGGTGTTGGTTTTGGGATAGACGGTTTATTTAAGTCTTTAATTTTGGCTAGGTCAAGACAGGATGTCTGTTGAATTGTATCATTCAAAAATATAATTTGTTCTGGGATCATGCAGGCTCTAAATAATGATTCTATACCTTGCACCTGCCAATCTTTTGTGCCCCAGATCGTTTTCGTTTCAATGTTATTGTTCCAGAAATCAAAACCGAATGTATTCATTTTTTCAAAAAATGAGTCTAAATATATCAATTTTGTGTTTGTAAGCATGGTTTTCACTCCTGTCTTATTTAACAATTTGAAATAAAATGATTCTGCATTACTTGTGTTGAACCCTGAAAAGTATGAATATTTATCAAAAAATGTCTTTGAACTGCCTTTTGGTGGAGTTGCACAATGTTCCCATTGGTTAAAATTTAAAACATTTCTAGGTTGAGTAGATTTATGCAGATAATGGTTACTATAATGGTTGTAACAAAACATTTGATCGTAATTAGATGAACCTTGCAAATAATCATGTTCTGTAAATTTAGCTGACATTACTAGATCAGACATCATATCATTAATACGTTCAAAGTCCCAATCATCACCAAACGTGCTTGGTTTTACAAAGTCACTTAATGAAATCTTGAATTGATGAGGATACTTCAGGAGCTCAACCGCACCATAGATTTCGTAATCAGTTTTGTCCCATGCTACCCCACCGGGTATAGGATTGGCTGTGAAGTTTACTGAAGAAAGTTCTCTTTTCTCTATGTGTGAAGACTTGTGTGGTTTCAGGACCAAGTTGATGTTCTGACTTGCTGTGTCCATTGTAGCATATTTTCCCTCAATGAAATGTCCCAAGCATAGTACCATGATGAGCCAAAGTATGAGGATGAATACTCCTAGTGCCACCCAAAGTTCAATCCATGGAGAAATCAGATAGGTTTCTTGTAGTTGATGAAAGAGTTCCTTTGCTTTGTCTTTAAAAGTTTTTGTTGTCGGCTGTTCCTCAGGTTCACTTGGATCCTCAGAAAACTCATCGAAGTTGATGAAGTAGCCTGATGCTGTTCTGTCAATTGTTTCAATTGCTTCTGGATTCCTTTTTGTTTTGGGAATATTCTTTGTTTCATTAGCATAGTCTGTGGTTACATCATTGTAGACTGGTGTTTCTTGAATTAAGATTTTAATTTGGGTTTCAAGAGGTTTAAGTTCCATGGCTTTGTTGCATAGTCCTTGTTGTTTTACTGTGGGTTTATCAATTGTGATTATTCTTTCAGTTTGAACCTCTGTGTTTGTAGCAAACTTTGGTGTTCTACTACTTCTTGGGAGTCCACTTGGCCTACTACTTGTTATCAGCCACATGATTGTGGTTTAACCAGGTCGATGGATACAACTCGGTTCTCCTTTTTACCAGCAAGAGGCGGTAGTACTACTGATCTTGTCCCGTTGACAGACAAGACAGGAACTGCTTTTCTGTAAGAAGGCCCAAATTCCTTCTTCACCGCGATCTTCTCTCTGACCAGATCCCCGATTTTTGGAATCCAGACAGGCCTTGCTGGGACAGGTGGTTTCTCTTCAGTGGTTATTGGCTGCTGTTTCAACTTTATGTTGCTCAGGTCTTTTCTTGTTTCGTTTAAGTCCTGTAAAATAGCCAAACGATCTTTGACATCAAAGCATTTTTCTTTAACCACTGAAGTTTGACTATCAAGGTCCTGGATTAACATTCTAGTCCCAAACAATAGTTCGTACGGACTGAGACCTCTCAGAGAATTTCTTGGTAGATTGTTAAGACTACGTTGGACACTTATTAAATGTTTGACCCACCCAGCTCCCGAACCTAATACCTTTGCCGTTATAGATTGCTCTATGCCTTGGTTTTTTCTTTACACCATCCCGTTTCCCTCAGGAAGGAGGTGACAAGAGTACCGCAATGCTATGCCCATTCCGGCCATGTCCGCCTTATAAGCTCGAGAGCTAAAAGCAGAACCCTGGTCAGAATGTAGCATGCCCCATGCGTATATGCCATTATAGACTCGCAAATCTTTTATAACAGTTCAGACGTCAGCCGAGAGCTGGGGTCTACATTATAAGTGAAAATAGTCTCTACATGTTAATATGACGCATTACTCATACTGGGTATTTCATGTCGATAGCCTAATCCTTATTTAGTGAAAAGCCATGGGAATACACCGTTTCGTTCACTACTGCGATCTCTGTCGCAGTTTGGACAGTTTTTTGCAAATATGTGATGTTGCAGGCTCATTCCTGGCCACCAGTATGTTGATTGTAATTCTTCTAGAGAATCCTTAAGTGTAAGGTGTCTAAGACCCTCACCCATATGTGCGTCTGCTATTAACAAGCCTCTCCTGTCCATGTTTGGAATCACTCTATCCCCCACTCCAGGGATTCGAGCAAAAGGAACGGAGTTTGCATCAATTATGTATGTATAATTGAGTGGATACATGAGGGGTAGCGCTGAGCAGTCGCCTTCTGATGACGTTTTTACCGCCAGCATTGTTTCCCCGTCAATGTATTTTACTGAACGCTTTTTTGTAGCTACGGAAGCCGATTTAGTTGTTTCCGCTGTGGCTGTCTCAGCCAATGAAATCCCTGCAACGTGAACGCCATCACGCTGATGACTCAGTGAGTGTATCACGTGAGTCTTTGGTAGTTCTTTCTTTAAAAGAACTATTTGTTCCCAAAGCGATTTCTGCTTTATTGTGGCACCTGTGTCATCTTTGTACCCGTTTTCAACCCATTTCTGCAAGTCGTTATTGTATGATTTGACGCAGTAATATGAATCGCACACTATTAGTGTCGGGAATTCGCGATCGGTATTATCTAGCACCATTTTTAATGCTATTATTTCAGTTTGTTGTTCTGAATTATTTTCCACTGAGTGTGTTTTTGAAAACAGAGGTTTTAATTTACCTCCGCGCCACACGTTTTTTGTAATCTCGCATGTTGCGTTATAAGCTTCTTCTCCCCAAACTGAGGGTTGAGCATGTCCGTCTGTATGTATTACACAGGCGTACTGTCGTATGGGCAGAATGTCGATTGGCAGAGGATATTCTCTTTCATATTCTAGATTTTTTAATTTTGTCATCTCTGGATCAAAATAGTATTTCACTCTGTCTGTAGCAAGAGAATCTTCCCATTGTATCCATTTTGGATTTAGTGCCATTGTAGGTAAATTACATGGGCTTGTTAATGCCTCAAAGGCCGATTCTGCTGTTCTGACTGTAATCTGTCTGCCGTCAGCTTGGTTTCTTTCTCTTGCTACAGCTGTTTGAACCGCGTGAACAATGTTTTCCTTAATGCTGAATGTTTTTTCAGCTTCTGTGTACAAATGTGATTTGTATGTTATTAGTACCTTTTCTCCCTCATTAGAGGTTAGGTATGTGAATCCGCATCTTCCTGGGATGACTCGAATCACAATGTTGCGTGTGTTATCGCGTGTTTGCAGTTTTGTTTTAACTAACATGTCTGTTTGTAAAGATCTCAAAATTTCTGTGTGTTTTTGAGTCCAATTGATTCTTTTAAAATCTGGTTTTATTAGGTCATAGAGAGGTTTAACCCTCTCTGCATAGTTTATAATGTAAGTTCTTCCGAAATGCAGGAAACCTAGAATTGATTGCAAGTTTCTCAGTGTTCTAGGTGCTTGGATTACAGCACATTTCTCTAGGAAATTGTCAGCCAGGCTTTTGCCTTCACTTGATAATTCATATCCTAAAAATAGGACAGTCAGATGGGCAATTCTTGACTTCTTGAAGTTGAATTTGTAACCCTCTGCTGCGAACCCAAGTATTATGGTGTTCACTCTTTTCAAGTGAGTATCCAAGTCATCATCTGTTAGATAGATGTCATCGACATAAGATAATGCCTCATCATCATATATTTGTAGTAACTCTGTTACTCTCGCTGAGAATAACCCTGGGCTGTTCTTGAACCCTTGGGGCAAACGACAGAAATTTTTCTGCGAGCCATTTATTGAGAAAGCGGTCAAATATCTGCTTTCAGGTGCTATATTTTGACAAAAGAATCCATTAGAGATGTCTAATGTTGTTTTGTATTTTTTGCGCACTATGCTATTCATTAGTGCCGCACTGTGTGAGTTCTGTACTGCAAACGTTTTGTAGCATGAGTTAAGGTGTCTGTAGTCCAAAACTAGACAATATGAATCATCTGGTTTGGAGACAGGAAACAAAGGATTGTTCATTTGTGAGGTGCATGTTTCAATCACCCCCTGGTATTCAAGTTGATCTAAGATCTCCCTGACCTGTTTTTTAGCTTCTTGCTTAATTGGGTACTGCCTCTGTGCAGTCGGTTGAGATTTTAACTGGATCTTGTGAGGAGGAGAGTCCTCATCCCATCCCACATGATTTTTATATAGTGCAGGAGCCTGGGCTACTGCCCACTTTCTTGCAAGTGTATATTTTTTATGAATTGGAATATGATATGAGAAGGCAGGCATAATCATTTCTTCGCCGTGAGGGCACTCCCTGACAAACTCTGGTGGCCAGTCTTTTTCAGCTAGAAGGATGTCATAGCCCTTGGAGAGATTATCCCAAAATAGACCCCTTATTTTCCTAGTCTTATTTCCCTCTATACCTAAAGTTATTTCATATATTTTATGAGGTTTGCTAACTCTGGTATCTGCAGTTTCCACTTGAATGTATTCATTCGTGTCCACTGTCTCCAGATGATTCATCAGGATCTTGCGAGCTATGCTCACTTCTGCTGCGCTGTCTAGCATTATCTGAGCCCACTCTCCGTTTTTCAGCTGAGTCCTCAGGATCCTCGGCATGTTTGATTATTTTAATGCTGGCTACCTTCTTCTTTGGAAATTGTAACTTTTTACTTTGATGAGCAGGTTCTTTGTCTTTGGACTTGACGTGCTCTTCCCTGTGTTCTGACCGTCCTCTTCTTTCCGATTTCTGCGAGGAAGTCTGAAAAGATCGAGAGGGACGTGTATCAATATCTTGATATCTATCAGGTTTCTTCAAATTATCCCTATTTCTAAGGTTGTATTTTTTCTCAGAGGGCTCCCTCTGGGGAGACTTGTGTCCATGGTCCGGAGATCTTTCTCTCCGCCGAGGAGACCTTCCTCTGGACTGGAATCTTTTTTCTTTGGGAGTGGATTGTTTATTTCCATCCCAGTTCTTTTTTGAAGTGTTTACATTATTTTTAATAAATACCTTTTCAGGATTTTCTATTAGTTGGGGTTTCACTGGTTTCCCACCCAAACTATCTCTTCCTAGTTCTTCATAGGATTTTTCTATGATTCTGGCAAGTGCAAATGGTTGGTCTGCTATATCTGTTTCCTTCAATCTTTGGCGGATCGTCACATTTGCTGCTTCCCCTTTTATGTTTGCTAGTAATATTGCCGAGACCTGCTTGAAGTCTTTCAGTAATTTCATACCCAGAGTTAAAGCAGGTTCTGGACCGTATTCATTTTGAATCTGTTTTAGCAACTCTGGTATTACCGCCATGGACGGAACACCATGTGTTTTTGTGTAAATGGAAGCAAAAACTGTACCCCAAGTGTCACAGTCCTCCACATGTGGTGCGATCCCCATTGGGATACAGATAGTCAGAATTCTGTGTTTCTTCACAGGGGTGGTATCTGGAAATACCGCCTCTATTTGAGTTATTTTCTGTGCTAACCAGAATGGAATTTGTTCCCTTTTAATGGGTACTTTACCTAGACAGGACTGTATGTTCTGTGGTGTGATTTTATTTGTGTTCCCCTGATGAGGGGCCAGCTGTGGAATTTTAATAGCTGTTTGGACTGTTGAAGTCCGCATTACATATTGGACTAACTGTCTGTGTATTTTAATCAGTTGTTTTAACTGTGTTAAAAAGTTCTGGTATTGACATTTTTTCAATGTCTGGATGTGGTGTGTAGCTGGCTAGAACCGGCCACGTTGCTCCTGGTCTACCTAGTGGACCGAGCCTGGTGATGTGATCATTATGTTTTAGGGCGCCTTTAAACCAGAGCAGGTGCTCTTGGTATTTGAGTGGTATTTCCACCTCCTCGAAAGGGGTGTACTCATCCGGAGGTTCCTCTATCTTGTAATAATGGAACTCCTTTGTTACAGCGTTTGCTGCTGGAAAATTTATCCATGAATAGAATACCTCTGTCTGCCAATATTCGTGTGCCTCAATTACGAATATGACTGTACCACCTCTTGGTGTCAGTCCATTTTCTATAAGTTTTAAGGTTATAGTTTTTCTTATGCTGACCGGGATGAGTATTGCATCCGGGTCTTGCTGTACGAGACTTGTGTCTTCCGCTAGGAGTTGAGCTGCTACTCTAGCTGTCGCCCTATCTCCTTCACCGTCTGACATTTTACTGACAGGAAGGTTTTTTGTTGCAGATCAGGTTTCCACGGAAACAAAGATTAGATGCACAATATTTTGGAACACTGTATCCTTCAACGTTGAATAAACCAAAAACCATACATAGGAGTCTCCTCCTACTAAGTTTGGCGGATTTAACCTTTCACCCACTCCAGACGTCTTTGGAGTTTTATGGAAAAAAAGGGTCTGTGTGAAAAAGCACGACTGAGTTACTCTAATGTCTTGCGTTAGATTTATCGCCTATCCAAACCGTTGGGCGCCATGTAGTGTAGTTCCTATTTTCCCAATAGGCTCTGCGCATTGGAATAATATCTTCAATAGTATAGACGTAGGACTGTGGTTAACTAGGTCTTCTACTGACGATATTAGACTAAAAGTTATGTGGGCCAGCTAGCTCAGAGTTCACTAGAAACTTTCTCGAATAGGCAAGGAGGAGTTTAACCTCCCTGGATAGACAAGAAGGGATTTAGTTTCTGACAACCATAGAACATGACAACTTTGCTCTCCCCTAATCAAGAGTATATCTCTAGAGTCGTGTGAAAACAAAAGACAACTATTTTACTCAGTCAGTACGTGCATTCTTAGTTTCACCAGTTTGTAGAGAAATAAGAGATGGGCGTGTTTCAATAAAAAGATGTTATTTATTGATCAGTCTCTTTTTCTCATACAAGAGAAATGAATCGCTATTATTGCAATACTTATAGTTAAGTAAAGTGCATACAGTAAAAACAGAATTATAAAATAATACTGTAAAAGCATTTATATGGTTTCTTAGCCATATGATACTTAAAATGGATAAAAGATATACATACATATATACATTGACTAATCGTACTCAACTGGTGCTTCTAACTACGCCTACCCCGGTGTACCTGACCTAAGCCTAATACTTGGGAGGGAGTAAGTAAGTAGCAGTTTAAGTTAAGTTTGTGTTGCCAAGAATCTGACTCAAGAATTCTCTGTAAGGGGTTAGTCAGTTCAGTACCTGGGATTTAGAAGGCTGGAGGGTTGGTATCTCTGTCTCAGGACTCGATATCCCAGTTACCCGCGAGGGCGGCTGGAAACGCCGGAGGCTGGATTTCTCAGCAGGAGAAAAGGCAGCGTCTCTCTCAGCGCGTCAAAAGGGAGGGGCAGCGTCCGTGGGCTTTCTGCATCAGATGGGCTCTCCGGCAAGTAGCACTGCTCCAAGCTCGTCACCACCGTGTCTTAGCTTAGGGCAGCGTCGGTATATTTATACCTGAAAGGTGCCGTGTTTGACGTAAGGATGGACATAAGACGTCAGCAAGAATGTCATAAGGAGTGTTCGTTCTTACATTCTTTGCAGGAGTTCTCGAGCGAAATCAAAACAATGGCTGCGGGGGATTTCCCAGGTCTGTTGGAGGTTTGATTTGTTTTGAGAACTCGGTGTGCTTTCTAGGGGGCTGAAGGGATAGTGCTTGCTTAATGTGACAGCATGCGCTATGACCTAATCTGAAGACGGGTTTCTGTGCCGGTGTATGGACATTAGTAAATTAATAACCGGACAAGGGTCAGAAATAGGAGTATCAATATAGGTACCTAGATAAACACACTACACTGCGTGTACCATTTTATCTCTGTCTTCACTATCTCCCCCTCTGTGTGCTCCAATTAGCCTCTGCATGTAACATTTCTCTCACTGTTTCCAGCATTTCTTCTCTGTTGTACCATTTTATCCTCTGTGTGTACCATGTCTGTGTCCGCTTGCACTATCTGTGTCTCTGCTTCAACCATCTCACCCTCTCTCTGCATCATCTTTTCTCTGACTGCACCATCTGTCCCTCTACCTGCAGCCCTCCACCATCTATCTTCTGCTTGTACCAGTTTAGTCTCTGCCTGCATTATCTCATTTTCTGTCTGCACCAACCCTCTCCCTTTGCCTGCACCCTCTGCAGGCACTCTCACATGTACATCTGCAGAGGTCTATTATGATATGGCTGCTGGTGTCTATTAGACAGCGCTACCGTGTTAAATCTTTTCCTTCTCTGATTGTAGTCTCGCACCCTCTACTTGTACCATTTTATCTCTGTCTTCACTATCTCCCCCTCTGTGTACTCTAATTTGCCTCTGCATGTAGCATTTATCTCACTGTTTCCAGTATTTCTTCTCTGTTGTACTATTTTATCCTCTGTGTGTACCGTGTCTGTGTCTGCTTGCACTATCTGTGTCTCTGCTTGAGCCATCTCACTCTCTGTGTGCACCATCTTTTCTCTGACTGCATTATTTGTCCCTCTGCCTGCAGCCCTGCACATCTATCCTCTGCCTGTACCAGTTTAGTCTCTGCCTGCATTATCTCATTTTCTGTCTGCACCATCCCTCTCCCTCTGCCTGCAACCTCTGCCTGCACCCTCTCATGTGCTTTCTTCATAATACTCTCTGTTTTATTAGACCCCCTCTTAGCAATGATCCACTAAATATAGATAGAGTGCTATATACACTCTTGGGCAGATTTACAATCATTTCTTCTTGCATTGTGTCTCATATTTGGATGTAATGCTGGCAAAAAACTAATGGTGCATATTGGAAATGTATTTTGGAAATGAGTCTGGTTTCTGCACTGTAATGTAGTGCTTATTTACATGGGCTGTGTTCTGTCTCTTAAACGATTTACTGTGGCATATGTGTTTTAGTAAAATGTAAGGTTTTAACATTTTTGACTAGGATCACACTGAGTGTCTGTGTAAATTAAAGAATTATATTTGCACCTTTTTCTATAATGTTACCTGTGTCTCCTCACAGTTTGCATCTCTCTGTTTAAAGGGTACTCCTTATTTTGATATTGTGTCTCATGTTTTGATTAAATGCTGGTATAGAGATAGTGCTGTAATTTGGAAATGTATTTTCTGTCTACACTATCCCTCTCTCTCTGCCTGCACCTTCTGCCTGCACCCTCTCATGTTTATCTGCAGAGGGCTATTATGATATGGTTGCTGGTGTGTATTAGACAGCGCTACCATGTTAAATCTTTTCCTTCTCTGCCTGTAGTCTTGCACCCTCTGCTTGTACCATTTTATCTCTGTCTTCACTATCTCCCCCTCTGTGTGCTGCAATGTGCCTCTGTTTGTAGCATTTGTTTCACTGTTTCCAGCATTTCTTCTCTGTTGTACCATTTTATCCTCTGTGTGTACCATGTCTATGTCTGCTTGCACTATCTGTGTCTCTGCTTGAACCATCTCACCCTCTCTCTGCATCATGTTTTCTCTGACTGCACCATCTGTCCTCTACCTGCAGCCCTGCACCATCTATCATCTGCCTGTACCAGTTTAGTCTCTACCTGCATTATCTCATTTTCTGTGTGTACCATCCCTCTCCCTCTGCCTGCACCCTCTGCCTGCACCCTCTCATGTTTTTCTGCAGAGGCCTATTATGATATAGCTGCTGGAGTCTATTACATAGCGCTACCATGTTAAATCTTTTCCTTCTCTGACTGTAGTCTCGCGCCCTCTACGTGTACCATTTTATCTCTGTCTTCACTATCTCCCCCTCTGGGTGCTCCAATTAACCTCTGCATGTAACATTTCTCTCACTGTTTCCAGCATTTCTTCTCTGTTGTACCATTTTATCCTCTGTGTGTACCATGTCTGTGTCTGCTTGCACTATCTGTGTCTCTGCTTGAACCATCTCACCCTCTCTCTGCATCATCTTTTCTCTGACTGCACCATCTGTCTCTCTACCTACAGCCCTCCACCATCTATCTTCTGCTTTTACCAGTTTAGTCTCTGCCTGCATTATCTCGTTTTCTGTCTGCACCAACCCTCTCCCTTTGCCTGCACCCTCTGCCTGCACTCTCTCATGTACATCTGCAGAGGCCTATTATGATATGGCTGCTGGTGTTTATTACACAGCGCTACCATGTTAAATATTTTCCTTCTCTGGTTGTAGTCTCGCACCCTCTACTTGTACCATTTTATCTCTGTCTTCACTATCTCCCCCTCTCTGTACTCTAATTTGCCTCTGCATGTAGCATTTATCTCACTGTTTCCAGTATTTCTTCTCAGTTGTACTATTTTATCCTCTGTATGTACCGTGTCTGTGTCTGCTTGCACTATCTGTGTCTCTGCTTGAGCCATCTCACTCTCTGTGTGCACCATCTTTTCTCTGACCGCATTATTTGTCCCTCTGCCTGCAGCCCTGCACCATCTATCCTCTGCCTGTACCAGTTTAGTCTTTGCCTGCATTATCTCCTTTTCTGTCTATACCATCCCTCTCCCTCTGCCTGCACCCTCTGCCTGCACCCTCTCGTGTACATCTGCAGAGGCCTATTAGACAGCACTATCATGTTAAATCTTTCCTCTCTCTGTCTGTAGTCTTGCACCCTCTGCCTGTATCATTTTATCTCTGTTTGTTTTTCTCTCCCTCTGTGTGCTAAATCACCTAATTCATGAAGTGAGTCATGAATTAGGAGATGTAGTTGTAGAAAGTCCTATGCAGTATGTGTCTCAGGCCTCAATTCCCAAATTGTGTTTATGCTGGGCAATTTAGATGCTGGCTGTGATGTTGAAATGCAAAAGCAACTGTCTCTGTAGCATGTAGTAATCATTTCAGTGAATTTTCATTCGTACATTCTCAGTCCCACCTTGACTCTCTACACTGCTGGAACACCACTTCCTTGTCCTAAACCCTGAAACTCCATCCCTAGAAAAATATTCTAAACTCTTTCAACACTACTGCAGTGCTGTAAACTCTGAAAGAATACTCCCAGTAAGACCCCCTTTTACTGTAGTAATCATTTTACTGAATTTGAAGGGATAGTGTTATGTGTCTAATATCACAGTGTGAGTCAGTTTTCATTTCAGAAGAATGTGGCAGAATAATTTGCTTAGTTGATGTGTTTAAGAATATGGCAATGCATGTACTTATGAAGTTGATAAAGCTAGTTTTGTATTATCTATTAGTGAAAATGATATAATTTAGTGTTTATATTTGTTTGCAAGGTCCATCAACATTATACTATATATAATGGATCAAAATCAGGACAACATTGAAGTCAATTTTGAAATTTCCATCGATGTCATAGAAGACTTAAATGTACCTTTTGAGGATATTGATCAACAAGATAATGGAAAAGGAGATTTAAGCAGTGATCTTTTTTATCAAAGTTTGGACATTGACTTGATGGAAGCAGTAGAAGAGATTGAGTTTCAAGTTGCAAATTTTGAAGTTTAGGACAATGCAAACGAAATTCCAGATGAAATCATGCTGGATGTTTTGTTACAGTATGAAATGTTTGAAGAATAATGTAAAGATGTCTTCAATGCAGAATAGGCGATTAAAGTTTATCTTTAATGGTCAGAAGTAAAGAGACCTCCAGATCCTTCCACAGCTTCTTCTGTACTGTCTCCTTTTCAGATCATAACATTCTAAGCTCCTAGCAACTTGCTGACAATTCCATAAAGCATAGATCCCTACACATCTCCCCCATTACAATATCAGTAAAGAAAGAATGTAAAATAAACAGAAACAGAAGATAATAGTAAATGAAAATAAAATATAACAATTATGGGGCAGTACATTTTGCAACATTGCCACAACTCCAAGCAGAACCAACATTTAAGATGAGAACATTCTTTTTCACATATTTAACTTGTTTGGGTTGCGAATATTTGCTATCTCCCTTGATTACAATACCACTTTTTTTAGTCACAACCCAATCACCAATTTTTATGTCAGAATCTCTCACTCTCATTCTTAAATTGTACGAATGTGCAGAATCTCACTGTCTTTTATCAACTCCATCTTTCACACTTGAACGGTCAACCCAAACACACTCTCTATTTTTC
Organism: Lissotriton helveticus; assembly: GCF_964261635.1. Classification (NCBI taxonomy): domain Eukaryota; kingdom Metazoa; phylum Chordata; class Amphibia; order Caudata; family Salamandridae; genus Lissotriton; species Lissotriton helveticus. The sequence continues at coordinate 1,260,027,929 of NC_136063.1, read as the reverse complement.
AGCCAGCCCGGAACCTCCTTCAGACCTGGCTCACGTCCCTTCAAAGAAACGAATGGAGAGATACCAGTGACTGAATGCGGAGTTACTTTATATGACCAGACCATCTTCTTACGCTCCTCAGACCATGTTAGACCATTAGCTAAAGATAACTGGATGTTCTCCATCAGCAATCTATTAATTCTCTCAACAAGACCATTGGCCTGTGGTCTAAACAACGCGACCTTCTCATGACAAATTCCCATACCATCCAAAAATTCCTTCATCTCTCTCGAGACCAACTGCACACCATTATCCGATATTAAAGTTTTCGGAATACCCTCGTTTAAAAATGTTCTTTCCATAAAACTTATCACTCTTCTAGTGTCAATGCATTCAGTAGATTCCATTACAAACCACTTTGAATGATAATCCACAAGGACCATTATAAATTTATTCCGAGCACCCAATTTTGAAATCGGACCTAGGAAATCAATCGCCAGTTTTTCCCAGGGACGTGCCGGAAAATCAACGCAGGAAAGAGGAGGTTGCCTAATTATCTTCGTCTTATCGCTTCCAGCACATGCATGACAATTCCTGACCAAATCATCTATATCACCATCCATGCCCGGCCACCAATATGATTCATGGATCCTTCTTTTAGTCATGTTCCTTCCCAAATGACCTTCGTGCGCTATCTTCATGATATTGGACCTGAGATTGCATGGCGGCACCAATCTGTTCCTCCTCCATAGCTTACCCTCAGAAACACTCAATTCAGCTTCTACATTAAAAAAACTTTCAGACGAATATCATTGGAGGATTCCCTAGACCATCCCCCAGAAACGTTTTCCATAACTAAAGAAATTAGCTGATCATCTGCCATGTCACTCTCCCACTCTCCCTTGTCAAATGCTAGGATTTCATCACAGCTAATCACTGGGTCATCAATTTCTGGTTCACCAAAAACCAACTCTACAGGCATTCTAGACAAACAGTCTGCAATGATATTTTTATCTCCCCTTACATATTCCATCTCAAAATTGTACTCAAGCACAGATAAAATCCACTTCGATATTCTTGGAGTGACATTACCCTCCAAACCTCTTCCTCCCTTGAACAAATGCACAAGGGGTTTATGATCTGTCCGCACTCTGAAAGGTAAACCCCAAAGAAAATACCTGAAGTGTTTAAATCCCCATGTACAAGCGAGAGCTTCCCTCTCTATAACTGAATAAGAAACTTCCGCACCTTGAAGCCTCCTTGAGGCGAAACCTATGATTCTTTCCACACCATCAGATATCTGAGAGAGTACTGCCCCAATTCCCACCGCACTTGCGTCAGTGGTAACCAAAGTTTTGGCCTTAATATCAAAGTGACCTAGAGTAGGAGCATGAAGAATTCCCACTTTCACACACTTGAAAGCATCCTCACAAACTTGATTCCATTTGAAAACTACACCATTCTTCATTAATTGCCTCAAAGTTTCAACTACATCCAAAAACCCCTTTATAAACTTTGAGCAATACTCAGCTAATCCCAAGAAGGATCTTAGCTGATCTTTAGTTGCTGGCGTAGGAGCATCGTTAATTGCAGAAATTATACTTTTTTTTGGTTAAATCCCCAGACCAGATATTTCGTGGCCTAGATATGTTACATTATCTCGCTTCAACTGGCATTTTTCCTTTTTATTGTTAAGCCATTACTTTCCATGCGTTCCAAAACTTCTGTTAAGATCTTATCATGATGATTACAATCCTTCCCAACTACCAATACATCATCCTGAAAACATAGAACGTTGTCAATACCAACCAGGACTTGCTGCATCACTCTTTGGAACACCACTGAGGCCAACGCCAAACCAAAAGGCATTCTGCAATAACGAAATGCCCCCAGCGGTGTTACAAACGAGGTAAGATGTCTAGACTTCTCATCCAAGTTTATTTGGAGGTAGGCTGCAGACATGTCAATTACACTAAAAAGCACACCTCCACCCATTGCACTTAACATTTCAGAGATGTTAGGTAGAGGTTGTCTATCAACCCATATATTCGTATTTAAATCGCGCAAGTCCACACAGAGCCGAATTTTGGCTCCACCATCTTTGGGCGCGACCACAATGGGCGCAAGCCATTCTGATGCCTCAATAGGTTCTATAATTTTAAGATCTAATAATTTATCCAATTCTTGTTTGAGAGGCTCCCTCATCAAGTGTGGTAGATTTCTTACTTTGTGAACTACCGGCACCGCATTCTTCTTAAGAACGATTTTGGGAGAAAATCCTTTCAGCTTCCCTAACTTTTCTGAAAAAACATTAGAAAACTTTCTCATAATATCAGTTTCAAAAGTATCAATACTAAGGACAGAAAGTGAAGAAACAGGATTAGTTGCATTTGGATTTAACACAATCCCTAAGTCCTTTTGATGACGCCAACCAAGTAAGTTAGATCCTTGTTTGGTAAGATAAACTCGTCCAAATACTTTTCTACCTTGAAAAGTTATTATCATCCACTTGAGCCCCAGAATATCTATAGTCTTGCCACTATACCCTACTGCTTTTATGTCTGGTGCAGTCCAAGAATCAATGTCACAATCATTCTCCCAAATCTCAATGTATACATCCTTGGACAATAACGTGTACAAACTTCCTGAGTCAACTAACATATTGACATTTCTAGTCTCAGGATGCTTGGGATCTCTACAGTCGAAATTGATCAAGCAATGTGGTTTTTCAAGCTTATCAGTACTCTCGGTGGCTACATCAATAAGACATATAGGTTGTGATTGGGGGCAAGGACAACTTTCATTCAAAATTAATCCATCCACACACAACATTAATTTTTCAACATTTTCACAACAATCGTCGATCTCATTAACATACTGTGTCTTAGCATTACAAGCCTTAGCTATATGGCCCCTTTTTCCACATGCTCTGCAAATAGCATTTCTAGCTGTACAACGTGTACTGGATGCAATGTGCCCAGGAGAACCACACCTGTAACATTTTACTACACGTGAGTTTTTTTGCTGACCAACATTAATAGGACGATACCCTGATGGCTTGTTCATAGTTTTAGAATCAAACTTCCCACTCGCATTAATAATTTTGGTTTCATCAACACAAGCTTGTGTTTGGGAGGATTATGCATTAGAATCTTGTTCTTTCACTATACTGTCTTTTGAGACTATAGAACTGGTGCATTTATCCATTTCTTTTATCCATAAGTCAGTATTCTCTAGACCCTTAGCAATCTGAATCGCCTCTTCCAATGTACAGTCTTTTATAAGTAATTTCTCCCTCACTCTCTTATTATTGGTGCACCTGACGATCTGATCATGAATTAAGGAATCTGCTAAATCTTTGAATTGACAATTTAGAGATAAACCCCTTAAGGCTGCTACATAGGTTGCTATATCTTCATCACTTTTTTGGGCACGACAGAAAAATGTATGCCTTCCTAAAACAGTGTTGATCTTCGTCACAAACCTCTTCTTAACATTAATATACTCATTTCATATACATTAGTAGCTTGTCCATCTCCCACACCCAAAGATATTTCCGGTAGGTCTTCATACAACCTTCTGCCTTCCACACCTAAATTGTGAAGTAATATTGCTTGTCTGCGAACTGGACCATATTTGTCCGCACCAGAAGCCAGAATATAAGTTCAAATTTTTTTTTCCATTCCTTCCAAGGTATTGAAGGTTCACCAGGAGAGGGAAGAAAAGAAGGAGGAGTAGAAAACATTTGATCAGCCATAATACAAGATATTGGTGATAGTATAAGAAAATGGAGACTCTTGCCGACAACAGTACAGTAATCTTGTCAAAAATGAACAATGTGGACAATGGTGATAATAAGCCGATAATATCAAGGTATTGCCGATAATATCACATTTGGGAACGATTTACTTGTGGAATGCTCTACTTAAAGTTAATATCCATGAAAAAAATAAAGTTTCTATCAAAGTCGGACAAAATGCATCACAATAATGCCGATGAAGTTTCGGATGGACAACGAGGATAACAAAGATGGCTGCCACGCTTTTTGACGTTCTGGTCCTGCTTCTGACGCTCTCCGATGAAGTTTCGGATGGACAACGAGGATAACAAAGATGGCTGACACGCTTTTTGACGCTCTGGTCACGCTTTTGACGCTCTTGACCTTACGTACATGATGAAATTGCCAATGCGAAATAAAGATGGCTTCCACGTGGAGGTCACGTTCTGACGCTCTTGACCCCACGTCCCCACGTACGTGATGAAATCGCCGACGCGATGTCCCAGGCGATGATGATGGAGACTTGAACACTCCGGCTGATGACGCTTGACAACCGCTTGACAACTGCTTGGCAACCGCGTGCAGTAAGGCCAGCGAAGTTCAAATGATGCGCCTGAATCTCGCAAAGCGTAGTTCGATCAGCAGTGCTCAAAAGAAGAAAAAAATAAAAATGTCGAAGATTTGAAGAGTATTTGTTAGCGTAGAGTTTTTCAAAGTAACATCCACGTTTTTCAAAGTAGCATCCAACGGCAGAAATTTCCACAAAAATGTTAGTTTCTCTCAAAAATTCAGAAACGATGCAAAAATGCTTCAGGAATTAAAAGCAGTAATTTGAAATGTACATACCAGGTTAATTAGCATGTTAGGTATGAGGATAAGAAGTCCAGATTGGAGGAGTAAAATGTATACCACTGCCAGTAGTACCATCCAGGGGTGGAGGTCACAGAATCTGTCCCCTGCCAGAGTCCAAGGTCCTCGTCGCCAATGTAAAGATGTCTTCAATGCAGAATAGGTGATTAAAGTTTATCTTTAATGGTCAGAAGTAAAGAGACTTCCAGATCCTTCCACAGCTTCTTCTGTACCGTCTCCTTTTCAGATCATAACATTCTAAGCTCCTAGCAACTTGCTGACAATTCCATAAAGCATAGATCCCTACAAATACATTTATGATTTTGAATTAAAAATGATTCGAGAGAGTCTTTTTGTACAATTGTAATAATTTGCTTAGTTGATGTGTTTAAAAATATGGGAATACATATTCTGATGAAGTGAGTGAGGCTTTAGGATAGGTAGTGCTAGAAACTGCTATGCAGTACGTCTGTCAGGCTTCCTACTTCGCAAATAGTCTCCATGCTGTGTACTGAAGATCCTGGCTGTGCTGTAGAAATGCCATACTAACTCTCCGTGTAACATGTAGTAATCATGTCAGTGAATTGCATGGCATATTTCTATCTGTTTTCATTCACAATGCGAGTCAGTGTCTTTTTGAAAATATTTTGATAGAATCACTTGCTCGGTGTATCTGTTTTAAGACATCGGAATACATGTACTCATGGAGTGAGTTAGGCTTTAGGACATCCAGTGCTTTTTACTCGTAGCCCTTGCATGATACCATACACTGCCTACACACAACTCTATTGCTCTAAACTCAGAAATATCAATCTCACCACGACCCCTTACACTGTCTGAACAGCACTGCACTGTTATGAACCCTGAAACATTGTTCTCAGCAAATTACCCTATATTGTTGAAACACCACTGCACTGCCATAAACTCAGAAACAGCATTCACTGCATGATTTCTTACACTGCTCAGACACAGTTGCTGTGCCTTAAACTTACTTATGAAGTAAACCAGTGTTTATATCATTTAGTGGTTGTAATTGCTATGTAGTATGTTAGTAGTGGTCTATAACATGTTCTTTTTTCTTCACAACAGATTGTAATTATCTACAGAAAGAAAAACCAATATGCCTAATAAGAACGCGAAAAGAAAAAATTATAAACAGGCTTACTTTTCCAAGAAAACACAATTACAAGATTTATCTAAATAACAATGTACGGAGAAAAAGAAGAATGCTCCTGGTAAGACAACAAAGGATTTTATAAGGAAATTAACCCAATCTAAAAAAGTGTGGATAATGTGCAAAAGAAAAAAATCTCATCTGTAACTACAAAGAAAAAGCAGACCCCCCAAAAAAAATTTCAAATTCGCAAGAGAATGTTTTATAACAGAGTAGTTTTACATTTATTAAAAAATTTAAAGAATTGTAAAAGGAAAACAGCTTTTTATAAGAAAAAGAAAAATATTGAGAGTATAGTTGATCAGGCTTTTGAAATGAAAAAGAAGATGTATATTTTAGTAATCAATAGAATTTGTACACTAGACAAGGCAATCAATGTTTTGAAAGCGAAAAGTAAGTGGAAAAGACTAATTAATAGAACTAATTTTTGTAATGTTTTTTCTGGAGAATGAAAGCATAGTTCAAGTTGTGAGCCATTTTTTAATGAAGAGACTTACTTTCAGACTAATGATTTGTTGCATGCAGTTGACACCAGTGGTCGAGCATATGAGGTGAACGACGGTTGTCCGATTGAAAAAGAGAAAATTGTGCCTAGAAATGCAGAAGAGGTGTTAGCTGATGACGTTTTAGGGAGACGTCCTAAGACTCCAGTGTACACTTGGAATAGTAGTAGTATTTGTAGTGTACGACAGGATTCAATTGATTTGTTTCGCAATTTCTTACGTAAGTATACTAAGAAAAGTCTTAAACAAAAGATGAAGATGTTGCAAGAATTAGATACTCGCAGACTGAGAGAAAAAACGGGTTTGCAAGGGCATTCACTGGCTTGTCTTTCACCATTTTAGGATGTTAGCAGTGCATCATACTGAAGTGAGGAAATTAGGGAGAAGGTTGTATTATGCAAAAAGTCCAGCACTTAAGCTAAAACAGTTAAACAGTGCTCTTTTGCATGGATCTGTATTAGATGTAAAGAACATTTGTGAAGAAATTGAGGTTAGTTACTTTGGTGAAAAAGAGGACAGTGCAGAAACTGATAGAGTAATAGAAGGAAATGTGGAAGAAAATGTACAGAATTTTAGTACAGAAGTTTTTGACCAAGAAATTACAAGGTTTAAGGTCATTTCAGGTGAAAGGCCAAACTTTTCTTATGTGTGTTGTCGACGAACTCATTATAAGAATCAGACTAGGTTAGTTGATTTATATGTAAAAAGTGAAAAGGAAAATAATAAAGAATGGAAGGAATTTGCAGCTTATTTGTTGGTAGAGAATTGTTTTGATTTGGCTATTGATCAACGTATTTGTAAATATTGTTATAATAAATTAAATGATAACAAAATGAATGCTAGAGCTGTACATAATAATCTTCAGTTGGTATATATTCCTTCTGAACTGATGGATTTAAATACCTATGAGTCTAATCTGATTGAATGTGTGCATCCATTTCAGGCTATAGTTCGCATGGAGCCTAAGACAGGGAAATTGCCTCCTTCAGATTTACAGAGAGGATTAAAGAGAAGAGTTGTCTATTTGCCTCTAGATTTAAAGAAAAATATTGAAACAATTGGTGCAGAAAAAGTGGAAGAGGAACCTCTAGTTATTCTAGTAAATGGCGTTCCTACAAAGAGTAAGAAAATCTGGCAAGAATTAGTGGATGTTAGGAAAGTCAAAAAGGCAACTTTGTATTTGGTAAAAAAACAATCAATACTACAAAAATGTATATGTAGGAGAAGAGGAAACAACTGTAGAAGAAGACAGTGATTTGTCAGCTGGGCAAATTGAAAAAGTGGATGTGTGCAGAAGTGAACACATTTATGAACATTATAGTGTTCATCCTCTGCATTCCAAAGAAGTAATGGGGAATGCTATCAAGTTATTCCAAATGAAAGAAGCAAAAGGAAGTCCCATTAGTGTATGGGAAGAAAGCTTGGAAGCTCGTTGTTTTCCTCAGTTATTTCCAACAGGTCAAGGTGGACAATATGATGACTGACCTGTGCAGATTCCTGCATCTGAATACCGGACATCAAGATTATATGCAGAAGATCCAAGGATTCGCCAATGTATTCCATATTTGTTTCATCTTCTGTTTGAGAGTGACTTGTCTGGACTTTCGTATGCAGGGAACCATCTGCAAAATGTTTCAGCAAGGGACTTTATGGATAAAGTCCAAAAGAAAGACACTGTTTTGGAATCTCAGCGTGGTACTAACGAGTATTGGTACCATCATCATGGGGAATTGAAATGTATGCTAAGAAACTTAGGAACTCCTACATGGTTCCTTACTCTTAGCTGTGCTGAGTATGCTTGGGAAGACTTACTTCAATTTCTTAGAGAGGCAAATGCAAGCCTAGCAAATATAGAATACAAGACACCTGGAGAACTGTGCTTTTTGGATCCAGTTAATGTATGCAGGTATTTCAATCATAGATTTAAAGCTATGATGTCTTTTATCACAAATAAAAAAAATCCTCCTCTCGGAGAGGTTCTGGATTTCTTTTGGAGAAAGGAGTATCAAGCAAGAGGTGCTCCTCACATACATATGCTGCTATGGATCAAAGATGCCCCCAAATTTGGAACAGATTCGGATGACACAGTGATGAGTTTTATTGAACAGTATTCTACATGTGCTGTTCCTAAAAGTACAGAACATAAGAATTTAAAACATCAAGTCTTACGGTTTCAAACCCATCGTTGTTGAAAATACTGTCGTCGAAAATACAAATCAAAGGACAAGTTCTACACAAAATGTTGTTTTGGATTTCCACGACCAGTAATATCAAAAGGAAGAGTGAACAATTTTATGTCATCTTTGCGACATACTGTCACAAGAAAATCACAGAAAAATACCTACAACTTAAGAAGAAATGAAAAGTCAAAATACAAAAATGACTATAACCCAGTCATTTTGTCCATGTGGAATGCAAATATGGATATTCAATATGTTGCAGACAACTCCATTGCTGTGGCTCGATATGTAACATCCTACATAACGAAATCTGAAAAGACAGAACTAAAGGAAATGTGGGAGGAAATTTCTCATGAAAAGAGCCTAAGTAAGAAATTGTACAACTACAGTTTGAAGATGTTATCTCATCGAGAAATTGGAGCATATGAATGTTCAGATCGCTTATCATCTGCAAGTCTATATGCCAAATCTAGAACAATTATTTGGGTGAGTTTAGGTCTTGCAAGAACACGAAACCGAGTTTTGAAATCTGTACAAGAAATTGAGTATTTAGTAGAGAAAGAACCAAACAGTACAGATATTTTGAAGACAAATATGTTGGATACATACTATCCAAATAGAAGTAATCATCTTGAGAATGTTTGTCTCTATGAAGTACTGCAAACCTATACTTTTAAAAGGAATATTACAGAAGATATCAATGAAGGTGTATATGCTGTGATTGGATCTGAAGGATGTCTGGTGAAACAAAGAAAAGGACATTTGATTAATCATCGAAAACTGAGTTGCGAAACTCCTGACAAAAGGGAATTTTACTATTTAGCTCTTTTGCAACTCTTTAAGCCATGGCGTACAGAAGAGGAACTACTTGGAGATTTTCTCAGTTATGAAGATTCATTCAACGCAACCAAAAATACTATAGAATGTCCTGTTTTTACTAATTATCTACAAATGTTGAACGAGGAAATACAGCAAGAAGCTGCAACTGCAGCAGAGATTGCTAGAGACAGTTCTCAAGACAGTCAAAGTTCTGCTTCGTTGAGTCAGGATCCACTAGGAGCACCAATTATCCAAAATGAAGCAGCCACTGCCATGAATGAGGTGGAAAGAGCAATGGAACAAGCTCAGGAGGATGTAATAAACTTAGAAGAATTGGAAAAACAACTAAATGTTGAGCAAAAACAAATATACGATGAAGTGACAGAGCAGATTGAGCATGGTTTATGTCATGAGAAAAAAGAGTGGTCATGTACGTCATTTAAACCTGTCCGACTGTACGTGAGTGGAGAAGCAGGAACTGGAAAAAGTTTTCTAATTAAAGCAATTGCAACTTATCTACAGAAAAGAACTGAGTTGTCACTCTCTTGTGTTGTTACCGCTCCAACTGGGTTGGCAGCACATAACATTAAAGGGATTACTTTACATCGTTTATTGATGCTGCCAGTAGAGCACGAAAATAAATTAGAATACCACAAGCTATCTGGAGAAGCTTGTTGTGAAGTTTCCAAGTACTGAAAAAAATGAACCTTCTCATTATTGATGAGGTAAGCATGGTATCAAATTTAATGATTGCCTTTGTGCATTTAAGAATACAACAAATTTTTAAAACAGAGTATGATGTGTTATTTGGAGGCAAACACGTCATCGTTTTTGGAGATCTACTACAGCTAACTCCTGTGAAAGGACAACCAGTGTTTAAAACCGTTACACATGAAGATACCAGAAAGTGCCTGGGAAGCATTGGAAATGTTAATATTTGGTCATATTTAGAATATTCAGAACTCATTCAAAATATGAGACAAGCAAAGATGCTGATTATAAAAGTATTCTTCAAGATATAAGAATTGGAAAAGTGAGTGAACATGGCAAAGAAGCTTTACAGGCACGATTACTTTCAAATTTGTTTCCAAATGAAAATGTTGGTGCGAAGAATATATATAGAAAAATTGCAGAAAATAAATCAGTGATATGCTTGATGCCAACTCTGCAAGAATGTTCAATCTTCAATGAAAAAATGTTAAAGTTAGAAAATCAAGAAACTATAAAACTGGAAGCTATTGATAGAATAGAGCATGAAGGAGCTACTATTATTTTGTCAGAAAAGTTGAAGTCAAAATTGGATTCTTTAGACAAATCAATATCTAAAACGGCTGGTTTAGAAAAGAATCTATATGCATGTTTAAATTGTCGGATAATTTTACGACGTAATTTACATGTGGAAAGAGGTTTAGTAAATGGAGCAATGGGTCATGTTATTGATTTTGTGAATTATCCAAATAGAGATGACATTGAATTTTTGAAAATCAAATTTGATGAAATTGAAGAAGTACAACAATTGAGTCGTTGTTCAACTCGATTTTTGCTTGTAAACGATTTATATGTCCGCCGAAAACAGTTTCCTGTTTGTTTGGCATATGCGGTGACTATTCATAAATCTCAAGGTTTAAGTGTAGATAGTGCTTTGGTGAATATTGGAAGTACATATGTTGCTTTATCTCGAGTCAGAACTTTATCTGGATTATACTTGATTGATTTTGATGAGACAAAGATTAGTGCAGATCTAAATTGTGTGAAAGAGTATAATAGGTTAAGAAGAGAATATGCTCCAAATTTACCTCAATATCCTTTATTTGAAAAGCTTGTGGTAGGTCGAAAAAAAAGATATGAGAAAAATTGTAGCGAGGTTGTAGAGAACAGAAAAAAACTAGATGAACCAGTAATTGTAAGCAAAAAGAAAAAGGATAGTATTGAACAGGTTGTTGGATTTCAGTTTGAAAACAGTTCTGGTGTCAACTGCTATGCTAATGTAGTGGTTAATGTTTTTTTTCTTCAAACTTTACAACAACAGATTGTTGAAAATCGGGATCAAAGATGTTGTTGTTTGTTGAATTCTGTCTTTGAGAAATGTAGCAGTGATAAAACAAAAATAGAAAGTGTTTCTGATATTCGAAATGTTTTAGACATATGTTCTGGTCTAAATCAATTTTCACAGAATATTCAGCAAGATTATCAGGAATTTCTAATGTATATGCTTGTTGTATTGCAAGATGAAGATATAGATATTGAAAATCTTTTTGGCCTTTCTTATAAATGGCAACATGACTGTGACAATTGTTTGTTTTCAAGTAGTACTGAAATAGACACTGAAAGATTTCTATATTTGACATTACCAGACTGCAAATCAGTGTCTTTTAATAATCTAGTTATAGAAGCAAATCAAAACATGGTCTGTTCCCAATGTAACTCTCAAATGTTCTCAACATTATTTATACAAAGATATGGACAGTATGTAATTTTAATGCTCCAACGATGTAGACCTGATGGAACAAAATTGACAACTTTAATTAAAAATGTTGTGGCTTCTCAATTATCAATTTCAGGAAGAACTTTTGTAACTGTAGCAATTATTTTCCATGATGGTCCTTCTACAACATCAGGACATTACACAGCTTATTTAAAACGTCCGAAAGGCTGGACTCATTGTAATGATACTCAATTGACTTTTAAACAACGTTTGCCTTTTGACTTACCAAATTCTTACCTAGTGTTTTTACAACCTAAATTTTAAGAAAAATAATTGGCCTATGAAGATTAGTGCTGTGAAAAAAAGGTTAGTCTGATGTTGAGAATTACTTTGTGAGTGAGGGTGATCAAGATTAAAAAAAACTTGTACTTGTCATAGATGTAGTGTAAGTGTATCACATAGTGAGTGATATGAGTATTACAGGAAATATTGATCATGAGTGAGGCAGAGGTGTTTTAGACTAGTTATGAAATGAAATGAAATGAAATGAAATGACATTTTTGATTCTCCTAAATAAGTTTCTTTTAATGGTATACAGCTCCTTGCTAAGATAAAGGATGAGCAGAGAGTCATCAGCATACCACATGACTTCCAAACAAAGGACTTTCCATATACTATTTGGCCATGTGGAAAAGTATATCAATCAAAAATGAGTATTTCGAGTAAATGTTGTTAATATATGTTTGTACATATGTTTACTTAGAGAGCATAAAAAAGAAGTAATAATGTTTTCTTACTTTGTGATTGTTGATATTTAGGTAAGAAATTGGTGTTTGGAAGAAAACATTTAAGATATGTTTTTTTCTAATTTTTACATTATTTATTGAAACGTTGTATGGGTTTTTTAAACACAATCTTTTTGATTGTGTTTTTTTTTTGCCCGCTGTCATATGATGAGTAGTATTGAACTCACTGTTTTTAGTGAAATTCAATATATTCTAAGGACAGCAAAATAAAACATATAACATATTTTACAAATTATTTTGTATTTTGTATTGTAAAATATATATTATAACTCAATTGTTTATTCTCTTCCACAGATATTATATTTATAAGGTAAGTAGGACAAACCAAAAACACTTTTACATCACTTTCTTACTTCTCTTTCTCTCTCTCCTTTCTTCACTCTCTCTCTTACTTCTTTACCTTTCCTCATCTTACTCCTCTTCCCTCATTCTACTTACTCCCCTTCATTCACCTTTACACTCCTTCTCTCACCATCAGTACTCTTCCTTCACCCTCACTCATCTTGTCCAACTCCCTCTTTCCCCTGTCTATCCCTCACTTGTCTTTCCTATCTTCCTCCATCACTACCCTTGCCTTGCTTGTTCCTCTGTGTCACTCACTACAACTGATTTACTCCCTCACACTCCATCACTCTCCCTCTGTTTCTCTCTTTTACTGTCTCTCTCTCTCTCCACCAGTCTTCCTTTTCTTTTCTCTCTCTTTCCATAAATCCTTCTCTCTCACTTACTTCTTTTTCCTTTCTCTTAATATGCTTCTTTTTCCATCACTCCCCTTCCCTCACCCTTATATCCCTTCGCTCACTGTCACTGCCCTTCATTCAATCTGAGTCTTCTTCCTCCACTTCATGTTCTCTTCTCTCTGCATCACTCTCATTCTATTTCTCCTGCACCCATTCCCTCACTCTCCCTCATACTCTTTCACTCACTTCATCCGTCAATCCCCTTCCCTAATTCCCCTTACCTCAATCCCTTTTGGTAATTCTCATTCCTTTAGTCTCTCACTCCTGTCACTCCATTTCTCTCTCCCTCTCTCCCTCTGTCTCACTCAGTCTAACCACTTCATTTCGTGTCAGTCACTTCCTCTCTCTCTCTCTTTCTCTCCCACTCTCTCCCTCTGTGGTTCTCCCTCACCCTTTCTTTCTTTCCCTTTCTGTTTTTTTCACTTCTACTTTCTTTTGTATTATTAAATAAATATTATAACTCAATTTTTTCTTGTCTTCCACAGATACTATATCTATATAAAAATATTCTATTAAGTTGTCATTATTTATAAGGTAAGTCTGACAAACAGAAAATACTTTTACTTCACTCTCTTACTTCTCTTTCTCTCTTTCCCATTCTTTAATCTCTCTCTTACTTCCCTTCCTCTACTCATCTTAGTCTCCTTTTCTCATTCTCATGACTGCCTTTCATTCACTTTTACAGTGTTTCTGTCACTATCAGAACTCTCTCTTCACCCTCACTCACCTTGTCCAACTCCCTCTTTCCCCAGTCTGTCTCTCACTTCTCTTTCCTATCTTCCTCCATCACTACCCTGGTGTTGCTGTATCGCTTAGTCTCTTCTCACTCCCCCTTACTCTCTTTCCATAACTTCATCTCTCATTCACCTTCACTCACTCCACTTCTCTCACTCCCTCACTCTGTTTTGCTCAGTTCCCTTCCTTTATTCCCTCCCTCACTCTCCTTTCCTCCATCTGCCTCTAAATATCTTCCTCTGTCTCAGTCACTATAACTGATTTATTCCTTCACACTCCCTCACTCTCCTTCTGTTTGTCTCTTTCACTGTTTCCCTCTCTCTTCACTACTCTTCCTTTTATTTTCTCTCTCTTTCTATAAAGATGCTTCTTTTTCAATCACTCCCTTTCCCTCAATCTTATATCCCTTCCCTCACTGGCACTGCCCTTCATTCAATCTGAGTCCTCTTCCCCCACTTCATGTTCTCCTCACTGTGCATCAGTCCTATTCCCTTTCTCTTGCTTGTATTCCCTCACTCACCCTCTCTCTTTCACTTACTCCATCCGACAATACCCTTCCCTTATTCCCCTTTCCTCATTCCCTTTTGCTAACTCTCATTCCTTTAGTCTCTCACTCCCCTTCACTCCATTTCTCTCTCCTTCTGTCTCACTCAGTCTAACCACTTCACTCTCTGTCACTCACTTGCTCTCACTCTCTTTCTGTCTCACTCTTTCCCTTTCTCTCTCTCCCTCACCCTTCCTTTCTGTCCCTTTCTGTTTCTTTCACTTCTACTTTCTTTTGTATTGTGAATTATATATTATAACTCAATTTTTTCTTGTCTTCCACGGGTACTATATTTATAATAAAAAGTACTAATAACTTATCATTATTTATAAGGTAAGTATGACAAACAAAAAATAGCTTTTCATCACTCTATTATTTCTCTATCTCTCATTCCCTTTCTTCACTCTCTCTTTTACTCACCTTCCTTTTCTTCATCTTACTCTCCTTTCCTCATTATCCTTACTCCTCTTCATTCACCTTTTACACTCCTTTTCTCACTATCAGTACTCTTCCTTCATTCTCACTCACCTTGTCCAACTTTGTCTTTTCCCTCTCTGTCCCTCTCTTCTCGTTCCTATCTTCCTCCATCACTACCCTTGTCTTGCTGTATTGCTCAGTCTCTTCTCACTTTCCCCTTACTCTTTTTCCTTTATATCATCCCTCACTCTCTTTCACTCACTCTACTTCTCTCACTCCCTCTCACTTTCTTTCCCTCACTCCATCCGTCAGTCCCTTTCCCTTACTCCTCTTTCGTCATTCACCTTTGCTGACTCCCATTCCTTTAGTCCCACACTCCACTTCACTCCATTTCTCTCTCCCTCTCTCCCTCTATCTCACTCAGTCTAACCGCCTTACTCTCTCTCAGTCACTTGCTCTCCCTCTCTTTCTCTCTCACTCTCTTTCTCTCTTTCTCTCCCTCACCTTTCCTGTCTTTCTCTTTCTGTTTCCTTCACTCCTACTTCATCCCTCAGTCCCCTTTCCTCTCTCTTAATCTCCTTCCTTCTCTCTCATTCCCTTCCCTCACCCTCATACACCTTCCCTAAGTGTCACTGCCCTTCACTCACAGTCACTACCCTTCCCCACTCCACTTTCTCCTGTCTGTATTTTTCACCCTTTCACTTTCCCGTTCCCTTTTCCTCACTCCCCCTCGCTCTCCTTCTCTCAGTCCATTCTTTACTCCCCTTCTCTTACTCCCCTTTTCCAAGTGCCTCCATCCCCTCACTCCATTTCTCTCTCCCTCACTTCCCATCTCTCACTTTCCATTACCCCCTTCCCTCACCCTCATACCCCTTCCCTCACCGTCAGTCCACTTCTCTTACCTTCACTCCCTTCACTCTGCTCTACTTCTCCCTTTTCATCTCTTACTTCCCTTCTCTGTCTCTGTTCCATGCTCCCCTTTTCTCACTCCTTCTCTCTCAATTTTCTTTTCTTACTGCCCTTCCCTTACTCTTTCTCTCCACTTACCTCACTCCCCTACCCTTAGTCCCCTTGTTTCAGTCACTCTTTGACTGCCCTTTCCTCACTCACCATACTACCCTTTCCTTACTCATTCCATCAATCCTTTCCTCCTTTTCACTCAGTCATTTCAGTCATTCATTTATACACTACACACTCATTCAAAAAAGTATGACACCGTTTTTAAAAGATATAGCTCTTCTTTGAGAAGTGAGGTTAGTTCTGAACTTTTTTTTCTTTTTTGTTTTGTATGTTTTTTAGTTTTTAAACAATTTTATATATTTTTTTGTTTAAAAAACAAAGTAAACAGGTAAAAAAAATTGTTCAACTGGAACAAAAATAATAAATGAAAAAAATTAACTACGGCGGCATACGTGCTGTGAGATCCTAATATCTATCAAGTCCACACTCTGCTCACCATAGCATAAAATTTCTTTGCAAACATTGCAACAAATGTGTACTTTAGAAAAATTTGGACGGATGTCCAGCACTCTTGAAGTGGGTGATTGTGCTGCCGAAGAGGTGGAGGGCACAGCAGGTGGAAGATCCCTGGCCAGGGCTCTAGTGCTCGCACGTGCATAATTATGGGGATGCACGTTCTTCACATGCCGTATCATCGTATAAATACTAAAGGAGTACTTCTTGTTGGGGTCTCCTCTTGACAATACACTCCCACAAATGGTACACGTTACCTTTGGAGCATTTACTTTCTTTTCACCCTCCGGAAAAGTAAAAAACTGCCAAATGAAGGAGTCCTTCTGCTTCCTGGAACGTTGGTCCTCTTCCACCACAACAGTCTCTGAGTCAGATGAGCTCTCAGGGTGCTGTGCTGCCATTTTCAAATACCTGTAGCAAAACAGAGGTCCTTCTCTCTGGAAACCAAAAGAGATAGTGAGGGAAGTGCGTGGAGTTTTTGAAGATTCTGGAACAGAAACTACTATTAACCAATCAAAAGTGTTGTTTTCATGTCACATGACGTTACGTGCGCGCACGGTGTGTGAACGTCGCATCATCAGCAGTGGATTGCGGGCGTGTGAGTTATAGTGAGTACAACTAACTATAACGGGGGAATTTCAATGGTTTTGTATGAGTGAAATGTTCAGCTAACTATAACTGGTGTGAAACCTATGGTTTTTTCAGTGAATTTCTAAGGTTTTTTAAATGCTAATTCCTAACTATAACGTGTGTGAAACCTATGTTTTTTTCAGTGAATATATATATATATATATATTTATATATATATATATATATATATATATATATATATATATATATTACCTACTGGCGGTCGCCAGTAGGTATATATAGTTAGGATTTTTTCTCTATGGGTTTTTTGAAAATTCTATGTCTAATAACTTTGGCGTTTGTGGACGGAATTGGCTGAAATTTTCAGGAAAATGGCACATTTTGTTTCTGAGCAGCCCCTGAAAATTGGGGGGGGGGTTCGTCCAGGGGGGGTCGAGAAAAAAGGGGGGTCCCAAAACGTGTTTTTAACATTGAGTTTTCCATAGGGCGGTTGGCCTCACTTTTAGCCCGAACGGCTGAATGGATTTGCACAAAACTTGGCAAAATTGTAGGGACTGGTAGCCCGATGTGCCTTTTGTAGGTCTCAATATATGTGCTACAGTGGATTCTGAGAAATTAACGTTTAAAAAAAGATATATATCTGTAACAGTGGACCGGGCAGCGCTCCAGGACGCGTACTTTTCGCGCAACGGAGCTTTGTGAAGCGAAGCTGATTGGTTCTCCGGCGTCTGTCAACATTCCAAACAGTCCGTAGCGGCCGCCATCTTGTCTCTCGGTAGGATCGAGAGACAAGAGGAGGCCAAAGCGAAGGGGCAAATGACCATAAGGGGGAATAGTAGATCCTCGCTGACCCCCTAGGTTTGATGTGGAGGTTTTAAAAGGGCCCCGCGGGGCAAAAAAAACCCAATAATAATAATAATCGAACGGCTGAATGGATTTGCACGAAACTTGGCAAAATTGTAGGGACTGGTAGCCCGATGTACCTTTGCTAGGTCTCAATATATGTGCTTCAGTGGATTTTGAGAAATTAACGTTCAAAAAAAGATATATATCTGTAACAGCGCACCGCTTCGCGTACTTTTCGCGTTACGGAGCTTTGCGAAGCGAAGCTGATTGGCTCTCCGGTGTCTGTAAACATTCCAAACAGTACGTAGCGGCCGCCATCTTGTCTCTCGGTAGGATCGAGAGACAAGAGGAGGCCAAAGCGAAGGGGCAAATGACCATAAGGGGGCATAGTAGATCCTCGCTGACCCCCTAGGTTTGATGTGGAGGTTTTAAAAGGGCCCCGCGGGGCAAAAAAAAAAAATAATAATAATAATCGAACGGCTGAATGGATTTGCACGAAACTTGGTAAAATATTAGGGACTGGTAGCCCGATGTGCCTTTGCTAGGTCTCAATATATGTGCTTCAGTGCATTTTGAGAAATTAACGTTCAAAAACAAGATATATATCTGTAACAGCGCTCCGCTTCGCGGAGATAAAATTATATCTGTATTACCTAGCTGTTGCTAACACCAGTTAGCGACGGCTAGTAGGAGATAGCGACCATCTTGGGCCCCACTTTGCATGTGAGTGATATTCATCACTAATGACATGCAAAGTGGGCATGCCAAGATGTTAGCGACTGGAAACAGTCGCTAACATCGCTATCTCCTATTATCAACTTTTGGAAATATTCGAGATAAGCGCGAATATCTCCAAAAAGTAACAGCTGCCCTGAGCAGTTCTTAGCCATGTTATCCAATGGGAGGTGGATAACATGGCTAAGAGCATTAGCTCGGTAATGCATGAATATCGCTGAGTTTTCAGCGATATTAATGCATTGCGGTCGTTTTTTATCGTATTTGCGATAAACCTTGATAATAGCAAGGTTTATCTGCGATAATTTCTGACGGTAAAAAAATCTTTGCAATGCATCGTTAGGGATAAATATCGCTTAACTTTGGTAATATGCCCCAACGTCTGTTAACGTTCGATTCGAAGGAAATCAGGAAGTGTTGAAAAACATTGTCTGCGCCATCTTGTCTTTTTTCAAATGCCACACTTTTGTCGTGCACGGCAGCCATTTTAGATGCCTTGACCAGACCCACTCTGTGGACGCTGTCGATCCTTAGCATGGCTCCCCACCCTCGCAAGCATCTCACCCAGGCAGTGGTCACCCCCGCTCTCTGTCTTATGCATGGGTAATAAACCTCCCCCCATCTGCGCTGCTCTTCCCTGAGAATCACACCCTGTGCCCGCCCGACACCTCCCTTTCGCCCTATTCACTACCGCACCCTCTGACACTCCTTTTCCTCTGTGTCCGATTGTCCAGGCCGGTCCTAGGCTATCAGCTAGCCCTGCAGATGTAGTTTATGGCCACAGCTGTAAAGAATCACCCCTCTTCAAAGGAGTTATAGTAGATCAAGGCCCACACTCGATGAGATCCGTCACAGCAGAAGCGTTGCTATTATCTGAAAACCATCCTGTATTGTGATTGGGGAGGGGACCGAGCGTGAAGCGGAAGATTCCAGGGATGACTCTTTGTACATCAAAGTTTTTACAATTATGTGTCACATTAAAAATATATAGCACTCCGACAAAGTAGTAAGATTATAAAACTTTAATAATTTATAAATATATACAAGAAAACAAAAATAGTAATAACATATAAACATTTTTAGGGAAAAACAACGAAGTAGCGGTCGGCTGTGCGAATAGTCCCAACGCAGCACAACGTCCAGATTTCCGGCGTGGGGCGTCGCGGGGGGTGGGTCATCAGTAGCAAACTGTTGTGCGAATAGTTCCAAGGCAGCAGAACGCGCCGAAATCTAGATGACACGAAAGTGATGTCTAGTAAGTTGCCACCCAGCAAATAACGGCGTGGGGCGTCGCGGGGGGTGGGTCATCAGTAGCAAACTGTTGTGCGAATAGTTCCAAGGCAGCAGAACGATGGCACCAAGGTGATGTCCAGTAAGTTGCCGCACTGGTTTTGGTATCCTACAATGCTGCTCCGAATAACGGCGTGGGGCGCCCCGGGGGAGGCGGCGTGAACGGGCCTCTCCAGGTGGAGTGTCATCTGTTGTAGTGGGGCGCCCCTTTACCGTTTCAGTTGCCATTCCGTCCGTTTTTGGTCCACTGTGTCAAAAGCCGCAATTCAGCTGAGTTGCGCCCACTCTTGCGGTGCAGCGATAGGCGGCTGTCACAGGACTCTCAAAATGGCGGCAGGCTCTTTCCTTTTTGGGCCTGGTCCACTGAAATGGCCCTGGGACACCTTGGAAATCGGACGCTTGTCTGCTAGGTCTTGGACCCCATTCTCGAAAGCGTCCCCTCCGCCTTGAGAATTCATCAAAAGTTTTGGGGGCCCCGACTCCTGCAGGCTTCTGGTGGGGAGCGGCTGCCATGATTGCTCACGGAATGACCACGAGGGAGCTACGAGATGGTGGTGCTCTCATGCTGACGCCAGTTTAGTCTGAAACATCCAGAAACAAGGTGGGGCTTTCATCGTTTGGGAAAAAAAAAAGTTTTCATCCAATGAAAAGTGTTGTTTTTAGGTCATATGATCAAGCCTTCCATCATTAGGAAACCAAAAGTAAAATGAACCAATGAAAAGTTTTATAAACAAGTCACATGACCTGTTATGCGGCATAGGGGATAAAATACGGAGAAAATACGTTGGCACGTGAGGCGGCGTCAGTAGCAGACCGATGTGCGAATAGGCCGAAGGCAATACAACGCGCCAAGATCCGGATGGCACCGAGGTGGTGTCCAGCAAGTTGCAGCACTGGTGTGGCCATCCTACAATGCTGAAAGTCGGCGTGGGGCGCCCCGTTGGCCTGTGAGTTTGCGTCAGTAGCGGACCGATGTGCGAATAGGCCGAAGGCAGCACAACGCGCCAAGATCCGGATGGCACCGAGGTGGTGTCTAGTAAGTTGCCGCACTGGTGTGGCCATCCAACAATGCTGAAAGTCGGCGTGGGGCGCCCCGTTGGCCTGTGAGATGGCGTCAGTAGCGGACCGATGTGCGAATAGGCCGAAGGCAGCACAACGCGCCAAGATCCGGATGGCACCGAGGTGGTGTCTAGTAAGTTGTCGCACTTCTGTGGCCATCCTACAATGTTGAAAGTCGGCGTGGGGCGCCCCGTTGGCCTGTGAGATGGCGTCAGTAGCGGACCGATGTGCGAATGGGGCCAAAGGCAGCGCAACAATATTTTCTGACTGACACCACAAGGCGCTGAGATGCCAAGATCCGGATGGCACCGAGGTGATGTCTAAGTTGCGGACTGATGTGCGAATGGGGCCAAAGGCAGCGTAACAATATTTTTTGTATGGAAGATACCACTAGGCGTTGAGATGCCAAGATTCGGATGGCACCGAGGTGATGTCTAGCAAGTTGCTGTACTGGTGTGGTCATCCTACAATGCTGAAACTCGGCGTGGGTCGCCCCATTAGCCTGTGAGATGGCGTCAGTAGCGGACCGATGTGCGAATAGGCCGAAGGCAGCACAACGCGCCAAGATCCGGATGTCACCGTGGTGGTTTTATAGTTGAGAGGCACTTCATCTGCAGTGGGGCGCCGAGATCCGGATGGCACCGAGGTGATGTCTAGCAAGTTTCTGTACTGGTGTGGTCATTCTACAATGCTGAAAGTCGGCGTGGGGCGCCCCATTAGCCTGTGAGATGGCATCAGTAGCGGACTGATGTGCGAATGGGGCCAAAGGCAGCGCAACAATATTTTCTGAAGAGAAGACACCAAAAGGTGCTGACATTCCAAGATCCGGATGGCACCGAGGTGGTGTCTAGCAAGCTATGCAGTTGAGTTGTGTGCGCACTTGCGGCGAATAGGTCGAAGGCAGCATAACAATGTTTTTTGAATAGAAGACACCACAAGGCGTTGAGATTCGGTTACCACCGAGGTGATGTCTAGCAAGTTGCCGCACTGGTGTGGCCATCCTACAATACTGCTCCGAATAACGGCGTGGGGTGCCCGAAGGGGGGGGAGCCGGCGTGAATGGGCCTTTCTAGGTGGAGGCTCGTCTGCTGTAGTGGGGCGCCCCTTTACCGTTTCAGTTGCCATTCAGCTGAGTTTCGGCTGCTCTTGATGCTACAGCGACAGGCGGCTGCAAGAGGACTCTCAAAATGGCGGCCTGTTCTTTGGATTTGGGCCTGGTCCACTAAAATGGCCCTGGGACACCTTAGAACTCGGACGCTCGATTTTTTTTCCTTTCCTGTACATGCAAAAAAAGGTAAATGCCCGGTACGTTACACGCTTCATCTGCCACGATGAACTCTCCAGAGGAACCGAAAAAAAATATAGTTGTGGTAACTATACCATGCATCGTCATATGGAGAGGTGGCACCAATTAATTATAGTGCTGCATAAAAGAGAGATTTGGAGGAGAACCCCTGACCTGCTAGTACATTCATCAAAGAAGTGGCACTGAGAGCTTCAGAGGCAAGGGAAACGGTCCCAAATATTTAGAAGAACTTTGGAAAGATTAAAATGACATGTTTAGATTGTGGCAAATTAATTTCATGTGGACAGATGAGTGTTACTCTAATAAATACAGCATATGAACATCATCATAGTCGATGGTTGGTAGAGACATTTTGACTATATCCTGGACCTGCCCGTCCTCGCCCAAAATGGCGCCGGAATAAATGGGACTCGTAACTCCTTGTTGTGTACTGGTTGCAGAACCTTGAAATCACGAGATACGTATGCAGTTTTGAAGCACATGGCGGGCGGGGACGAGAATTGATTGACTATTTCGACATCCCTATTGATATTAAGTTCTGATGTGTTATTGATTACTGTACTGTTGAAAGTTCGAATTAACGTCACCCATGGTACTTGCCCGCAAATGTATATCTAGATAATTTTATTGTAACTGGCCCTGTCGTATTTTAATTATAAAATGTACGTCCACCGATTCCGTAACTGTTAGACACCTTAGTTCTTGCAACCTAATGGCCCGCCCGTTACGTTCCTCTACAGTGTAAATGTCTATTCATCATATACGATTACAGTTTGCTCTGTGGCAGGCCCACGTGGTTATAGGCTCGTATTTGTATAATGAAATTTTCACAATAAAGGTTTTTAAAAGAAAACATGGTAGTAGTATAT
The DNA here is from genome assembly GCF_964261635.1 of Lissotriton helveticus. Taxonomy (NCBI): domain Eukaryota; kingdom Metazoa; phylum Chordata; class Amphibia; order Caudata; family Salamandridae; genus Lissotriton; species Lissotriton helveticus. The sequence goes on along the minus strand of NC_136063.1, from coordinate 1,260,004,811 downwards.
ACATTGGTAAAGTTTTTAATAATAGTGACTGTTTTAGAATCATTAAAAGGCAAGTGAAATAAAGCAGACCAATTACATGAAGGGTAAAAGGTATAATACGAAGGAACGCAGTAAAGATAAATGGTCAAGGGCTGTTGTGTTTTCTATTCCTGCAACATAAAGTGATCAATAAGAATCTCATATTCAGGCGTATCGGCGACTAAGACAGCAGGTCGACCCTCTTTTGCTCAACGGCTCCGTCATGGGACGAAGAAACGCTCTTTTTCTCGAAAAAAGAATATATTTTACTTGCAGGACAGTTGTAAAATTTCCGGGAAAGTACATTAGCCTGGAACATTATAACATATATTTAAGAAAAAATAATGTTCGGAAGTAATGAAAAGCGTAATTTTTAGGTCATATGACCAAGCCTTTCATCATTACAATAAGAAAAGTAAAATGAACCAATGAAAAGTTTTATTAACAAGTCACATGACTTGTTATGCTTACGTTACGCGCTGCGCGCCCCGGATGACTTCCGGATGCGCTAACGCGGCGCGTCATATGACGCATTACGCGACAACGCAGGTACAGAATATAGTCAAAATGTCTCCACCAACCAGCGGTCGGAACACAACCCCTTTCAGCAGGCTAAATAGTTCTGTTAAATGACAACAGAAGGGACAGGCAACAAGAACCATCAGTCAAAGAGGGGAGGGCTAGTTCTTCTCTACCGGGTTACATTGGGGCGCTACCGGAACTGATCGAATTGGTAGTCTACAGTGTTTCTGGATGTTTCAGACTGAAGCTGGGGTTAGCATGAGAGCAGCACCATTTCGTAGCTCCGTCGTGGTCATTCCGCAACCAATCATGGCAGCCGTTCTTTATCGTTATTTTGGGCGGGGTGGGTGGCGGAGCCGAGCTGTTTTGCAGCCATCATTGTGTGGAGTTCAGTTCATCTCACTAGTTTTGTATTTGTCATGAGGGGTTGTTCCTAATGTTTCTATTTTAGCGAGGTCAAAAAGAGATCCCATTAGTGGCCTACTGATTTTGCTCGATTCCTTTTCTTTTTTTTTACACGATTTTTCGTTATCTGCAAAGACTAAACAGAGTATTGCGACTCTGTGTTTGTTTGTAAATAGAGAATGAACCAAAGAGAACTAATTCTAAAACAGTAAATACTTGGATAACAATCAATCAAATGGAGAGAGAAGCAGGCACGACGGATTACAACGGGGGCAAAGGCCTGCGTTAACTACCTTTCACTATCTGCAAAGAGAGAGTACTCCTAATAGAAATGAGGGGGGGGGCACCATTCAAAGCAGATCAGTGTGCATAAACACGAAAATGTTTTCACTTACCACGTACTTGACATTCGACAGCTTATGATATTTGCTATTAAAAAACCATTGAAATTCACTGAAAAAACCATAGGTTATAGACCATATATAGTTAGGAATTAGCATTTACAAAACCTTGAAAATTCACTGAAAAAACCATAGGTTATAGACCATATATAGTTAGGAATTAGCATTTAAAAAACCTTATTTTACTCACACAAAACCATTGAAATTCCATATATAGTTAGTTGCACTAACTATATATCGCGCACCCGCAATCCACTGCTGATCATGTCACATATTACATCATTCATGACATGGTCAGTGACATCACTGATGACATCACTGATGACATCTCAAATGACATCACTGATGACATCACTGATGACATCTCATTTGACATCATTCTTGTGCTAATACGATAAACCTCTTCAGACTCTAATATAACCTTAGATACACTCAGTGTATACAGACACTCACACACTGCCACTCATCCATGGAGTTACTCACACACCCAGTCAGTCATGCAAAGAAACAATCTCACCTCCATTTCTTCAACTATACAGTTAAACACACCTTACTTATTGAAACATATACTAACACATATTTACTCTCTTATACAATCCCTGATACAAGTTCACAATGATCGATACAACCACTCACTCATTCAGTGGCTCTCATGCACAGTTATTTATATATGCCAACTCTCACATGTACTGTGTTTTACATATGTACTTACTATGACATGTAGCATTGAGATATCCATTCACTCATCAATACACTCATGCACACAGTCAACTGCCCATGTAGCTGTTTCCACATGCACTCTTGAACTCATACACCTAGTGAATAAACTGCTCACACATCTATGCATAGAGTCACACACCTTCCAGCCACCCCCACACAAACTCAATCTCCCATAGAAATACTTGGGCAACCAATTAATAACACATATAGCCTCTCGTATAGCTAATGATCAACACATGCAGCAGTTTACAGAACAACAGACATAATGATGCACAAATTAAGACAGTTTAGTCACTAACCCATGCATTCAGTGAGACACATTTAATCACTCACTCATACAGTCAGTCACACACCTACTAAATCCTTCATCCAGACACTTATACATCCACTCATTCTTCAATATGTAAGACATATTTTAACTTTACAGAAACATACAGTCACTGGATGTTGTCATCAGTGATGTCATCAGTGATGTCATTTGAGATGTCATCAGTGATGTCATCAGTGATGTCACTGACCATGTCATGAATGATGTAATATGTGACATGATCAGCAGTGGATTGCGGGTGCGCGATATATAGTTAGTGCAACTAACTATATATGGAATTTCAATGGTTTTGTGTGAGTAAAATAAGGTTTTTTAAATGCTAATTCCTAACTATATATGGTCTATAACCTATGGTTTTTTCAGTGAATTTTCAAGGTTTTGTAAATGCTAATTCCTAACTATATATGGTCTATAACCTATGGTTTTTTCAGTGAATATATATATATATATATATATTACCTACTGGCGGTCGCCAGTAGGTATATATAGTTAGGATTTTTTCTCTATGGGTTTTTTGAAAATTCTATGTCTAATAACTTTGGCGTTTGTGGACGGAATCGGCTGAAATTTTCAGGAAAATGGCACATTTTGTTTCTGAGCAGCCCTTGAAAATTTGGGGGGGGTTCGTCCGGTGGGGGCCGAGAAAAAAGGGGGGTCCCAAAACGTGTTTTTAACATTGAGTTTTCCATAGGGCGGTTGGCCTCACTTTTAGCCCGAACGGCTGAATGGATTTGCACGAAACTTGGCAAAATTGTAGGGACTGGTAGCCCGATGTGCCTTTTGTAGGTCTCAATATATGTGCTCCAGTGGATTTTGAGAAATTAACGTTTAAAAAAAGATATATATCTGTAACAGCGGACCGGTTAGCGCTCTGGTTCGCGGACTTTTCGCGCAACGGAGCTTTGTGAAGCGAAGCTGATTGGTTCTCCAGCGTCTGTCAACATTCCAAACAGTCCGTAGCGGCCGCCATCTTGTCTCTCGGTAGGATCGAGAGACAAGAGGAGGTCAAAACAAAGGGGGAAATAACTATAAGGGGGCATAGTAGATCCTCGCTGACCCCCTAGGTTTGATGTGGAGGTTTTAAAAGGGCCCCGCGGGGCAAAAAAAAAACAAAATAATAATAATCGAACGGCTGAATGGATTTGCACGAAACTTGGCAAAATATTAGGGACTGGTAGCCCGATGTGCCTTTGCTAGGTCTCAATATATGTGCTCCAGTGGATTTTGAGAAATTAACGTTGAAAAAAAGATATATATCTGTAACAGCGCTCCGCTTCGCGTACTTTTCGCGTTACGGAGCTTTGCGAAGCTGATTGGTTCTCCGGCGTCTGTCAACATTCCAAACAGTCCGTAGCGGCCGCCATCTTGTCCCTCGGTAGGATTGAGAGACAAGAGGAGGCCAAAGCGAAGGGGGAAATGACCATAAGGGGGCATAGTAGATCCTTCCTGACCTCTTAGGTTTGATGTACCATTTTGCCAAGTTTGGTGTAATTCCGTTCAGCCATTCAGGCTGTAGACGTATGTAAATGTCCTATGGAAAATTGCATGGGGAAAACACATTTGAAAGTGTTTAAATTTAGAACCAATTAAAATGTTACTTTGGTTTTGTATTTGTGTGTGATGAAAGTTAATTGGTTATGTATATATGTCAAATGAGAGGAAACCACAGCCATTTTGTGATACTACTGTCTGAGGTACATTTGTGAGGAATTTTTGGTGGTGAATTTCTGGTGTTTGATTTACACAGTACTAACACTTCTGCTACTTTTAAAAAGGTGAGTTGTTAATTTGTAAGGGGAACTATGTTGTACACTTGAAGATAATTTGAAAAATGTTTTCTGTTATTTATTTGCAGTCCTTCTGTTATACTAAATACTTGATGAAGTTAGTTTTATATTATGTATTACTAAAAACGATAAATGAAAGTGATTATTTTTTTCTGCAATTTACAGCAAGCAATTTCAAAATAAAATGGCTCACAATGAAGAGACCGTGGCAATTTCTTTTGAATTGTCCACTACATTGATTGAAATTGAGAGCACCAATAATGAAATATTGTCACAAGGAGGACATGACTTGTATGATTCCATTAGATTGATTGAAATGGACAGCACCAAGAATGAAATATTGTCACAAGGAGATGACTTGAATGATTCCACTACATTGATTGAAATTGAGAGCACCAATAATGAAATATTGTCACAAGGAGGAGATGGCTTGTATGATTCCATTAGATTGATTGAAATGGACAGCACCAATAATGAAATATTGTCACAAGGAGGAGATGACTTGAATGATTCCACTACATTGATTGAAATTGAGAGCACCAATAATGAAATATTGTCACGAGGAGATGACTTGAATGATTCCACTACATTGATTGAAATGGACAGCACCAATAATGAAATATTGTCAGAAGGAGGAGATGACTTGAATGATTTTTTTGATCAATCTCTTGATGGCGAATTTATCGAGTGTTTGGAGACCATAGAGTTACAAGAATCATCATTGCAGACTTTTAATGAGGAGATTCCAGATGAGATGATTGAAGAGGAAATTACTGATGAGGACATGTTACTAGTTGTTTCAAATTTAGAAAATTCTGAAGAATAAATTTATATTTAGAAATCAAAAATTGTTTGAGACATTATTTATTTTTATTTTTAATTTATGAGGTTGTAGCGAAGTGATTGTAGTATAAAATGAGACTTATAGTATAGAGTGCAACATTTTTATGTTACATGGTAAGTTTACTCATATTTACTTCCCTTCTGCCACTATATTATCTCCAATGTGTATTTGACATGTCTTCTTCATCTCCGGCCTCCTTTCTCTCACTGTGTGTCTCCGATGCATCTTATCGCTGGTATTTTGTGTAATTACAGAAGAGAGTAAAATAAAATAGTTCGGAACGTGAAAAGGGGGCAAAGTAGAGTACTCCTCACCCCCTAGGCCTTTTTAGGCGGTCCCAAAAGGATCAGTTTCTGCTTTCCTGAGAGATTATGGTATGAGTTCCATATACCACAATAACTTGCATTACAACATGCAAGATATCTATCTCCTATTACCAACTTTTGGAGATATTCGCGCTAAGCGCGAATATCTCCAAAAAGTAACACCTGCCCTGAGCAGTTCTTAGCCATGTTATCCAATGGGAGGTGGATAACATGGCTAAGAGTATTAGCTCGGTAATGCATGAATATCGCTGAGTTTTTAGCGATATTCATGCATTGCGGCCGTTTATTATCGCATTTGCGATAAACCTTGATAATAGTAAGGTTTATCTTCGATAATTTCTGACGATGCTTAGTGGTAAAAAATTGGTTGGTAAGCATCGTTAGCGATAAATATCGCTTAACTTTGGTAATATGCCCCAACGTCTGTTAACGTTCGATTCGAAGGATATGAGGAAGTGTTGAAAAACATTGTCTGCGCCATCTTGCCTTTTTTGAAATGCCACACTTTTGTCGTGCACGGCAGCCATTTTAGATGTCTTGACCAGACCCACTCTCTGCACGCTGTCGATTCGTAGCATGGCTCCTCACCCTCGTAAGCATCTCCCCCAGGCACTGGTCACCACCGCTCTCTGTCTTATGCATGGGCAATAAACCTTCCCCCATCTGCGCTGCTCTTCCCTGAGAATCACACTCTGTGCCCGCCCGACACCTCCCTTTCGCCCTATTCACTACCGCACCCTCTGACACTCCTCTTCCTCTGTGTCCGAATGTCCAGGCCGGTCCTAGGCTATCAGCTAGCCCTGCAGATGTAGTTTATGGCCCCAGCTGTAAAGAATCACCCCTCTTCAAAGGAGTTATAGTAGATCAAGGCCCACACCCGATGTGATCCGTCACAGCACACGCGTTCCTACTATCTGAAAACCATCCTGTATTGTGATTGGGGAGGGGACCGAGCCTGAAGCGGAAGATTCCAGGAATGACTCTTTGTACATCAAAGTTTTTACAATTATGTGTCACATTAAAAATATATAGCACTCCAACAAAGTAGTAGGAATATAAAACTTTAATAACATATAAATATATACAACAAAACAAAAACAGTAAAAACATTTAAACAACGAAGAGACCGTGGCAATTTCTTTTTAATTATCCAATAGATTTATTGAAATTGACAGCACCAATAATGAAATATTCTTGTCAGTAGCGGTCTGTTGTGCGAATAGTTCCAAGGCAGCAGAACGCGCTGAAATCTAGATGGCACGAAAGTGATGTCTAGTAAGTTGCCGCCCAGCAAAAAACGGCGTGGGGCGCCGCGGGGGTGAGTGAGTCCAGTAGGCACCACAGCTATTCTTACCGGCATTGCAGAATTACTGCTGGGGACAATGCCTGTGCTGTAGCAGGGTCACAGCAGAAACAAAAAGGATTCTGTTGAAGATGTTGTTGGTTTTCAATTTGAAAACAGTTCTGGTGTCAACTGCTATGCTAATGTAGTGGTTAATGTTTTGTTTTCTCTAGAAAATGTAAAAGAGGGGGAGGCAGTCCAAAGTTCCGTTAGAAGGGCAAAGGAAAGGATCGGTGGTTTGAACTATCAGTCAAAAAGGGGAGGGGGTGCAATAATTTTTCCTACCGGGTCACACTGTGCTTTCACCGGAAGTAAGGTCTGCAGGATTGTAGTAATTCAAAGTGAGGCTGGCGCCAGCATGGGAGCGCCGACGTCCCGCGGATACAGTTTCGTCACTCCACGGGCGATCATGGCAGTCATTCCCCATCGGGGGTCGGAGACTCCCGCGGCTCCTCTAGAATCTTCAAGGTCGTGGAGGACTACGGTGGTGGAGTCAACCAGTGACCGGGCCATTTCTTTATGTTGGGCCCGCTCTTGCCAGGTCGACCGCCATTTTGAGAGTTCGGCAGCTACCGGCGATCGCGGGGTCACATGAGCGGACGGGCTCCACCCTGCCGGGCGAGACGTTGCAGCATGGCCACAGTGGAAGAACCGTTATCTAGGTCGTTCCGAAACTGTGCAGCACTGTAGTTGTTAGGATGCCACCGCCTGGAGCGCTGAGGGTGCAGCTGGGAAGCCTCCACCTGGGGAGGCGGGAGAGGCCTGTTCGCACCGTCTCTCCCTCCCAGTGCACCCCACGGCGTCTCGCTTGAGATTTGTTATGGCCGGACCAGGCGATGAGGACGAGGGGGGGGTCGGAGGCATGTGCAAGACATCCCCCTCCAGTGTTGTCGCAGCCATTATAAAAGAAAGAAGTGTCCCGTCCGTCTTCGGGCCGGGCTTCCGGTGGATGTCGGCCGGACGCCCCTGGCTCTGGCCCCATGAACGGGTTTCTTGGTTTATCGGCTGCAGCCGGATCCCGTCGGCCTCGGCCCCCCGACCGTTGGTGGTCGGACCGGAAGAGCATGTGGCGGGACTACCTGCAACTCTCAAGGGCCACCGCGGCCGGACTGGGAGAGAGAGGGGAGGGTCGAGGAGACATTCCCCCCCCCTGCAACTGTTCAGCGTTGTAAAGGCAATCCCCTGGCCGGGTCCCGCTGGTCTCGGCCTCTCCTCCGGCTACACCCTACGTTAGGATCTCCTGGCCGAGGCGTGGCAGCAGGACCTGCCTTATATGGGCTGCTCCCGGCTGGGCGTAGCCGGAACCCTGCCCCACCTTGGAAGTTTCCAGAGTGGGGGTGGATGTTCTACTGACTTGCATTTTCCCTAGTCTATCGATTTTTTTGGCGTGGCAGGCGGTGGGACAGCGAGGGGTGATTTGGTTTCTCTCACTGTTTTTCTGGTCTCTCACCACTGGCATATTTTAACGTTTTCTTGTTTCTAGGACATTAATAGGTTTTATCATTACGTTATGTTATCGTTTCTTTGTTCGTTGTTTAATAAAAGTTCATGTTCATCAGTGGCCTACTGATTTTCGTTTTCCTATTTTTTTCTTTCCAGGTTGTTTCATGGTAAAGTTTCTGTTAACAGGATACAGTGATCACTTCGTTATTATTGCATATGTCCTTTTCACTAGGGGTGCTCTCTGGTCGGGCCAGATGACGTATCTCTAGTAAATGGTCCGGGTGAAAAAGGTGCATCAATCAGTGGGGAGTAGATAGGCATGACAGATTACAACGGGGGAGAACGGTCCGCATTACGTACCCTTTCACTACTTGCAAAGATTTTCCTACGTTTATTTGCAAACAGGGAATACCTCCAAAAAGAACTAATTCCCAAACAGTCAATGTTCGGACAATCAATCAATCAATGAGGAATGAAATAGGTACGACGTGTTAAAGGCTTGCGTTACCTACCCTTCACTATCTGCAAAGGGAGATAGAATATTCCTATTCTTCCTCGTTTGCAGGTAGAGAAGATCGTTAAGAGAATTAACTTCGAACAATTCAATGCTCGATTGAAACAATCAACAAGGGGTACTGTGAACACAAATGAACGCCGCTTATATACATACGCATTGCTATTTTCAACAGGTTGTTCCTAATGTTTCTATTTTAGCGAGGTCAAAAGAGATCCCATTAGTGGCCTACTGATTTTGCTCGATTCCTTTTGTTTTTTTACACGATTTTTCGCTATCTGCAAAGACTAAACAGAGTATTGCGACTCTGTGCTTGTTTGTAAATAGAGAATGAACCAAAGAGAACAATCAATCAAATGGAGAGAGAAGCAGGCACGACGGATTACAAAGGGGGAAAGGGCTGCGTTAACTACCCTTCACTATCTGCAAAGAGAGAGTACTCCTAATAGAAATGAGGGGTGGGGGGCAGCAATCAAAGCAGATCAGTGTGCATAAACACGAAAAAAAAAATTCTTACCACGTACTTGACATTCGACAGCTTATGATATTTGCTATTAAAAAACCATTGAAATTCACTGAAAAAACCATAGGTTATAGACCATATATAGTTAGGAATTAGCATTTACAAAACCTTGAAAATTCACTGAAAAAACCATAGGTTATAGACCATATATAGTTAGGAATTAGCATTTAAAAAACCTTATTTTACTCACACAAAACCATTGAAATTCCATATATAGTTAGTTGCACTAACTATATATTGCGCACCCGCAATCCACTGCTGATGATGTCACATATTACATCATTCATGACATGGTCAGTGACATCACTGATGACATCACTGATGACATCTCAAATGACATCACTGATGACATCTCACTTGACATCAATGATCACATCACTGATGATATCATTCATGTGACAATACAATGCATCTCCTCACATTTTAATATAACCTCTGTTTCACCCAGTGTTAAAAACAGAGTATAATTTTTGAAACCATTGACACACCAATACTAGTTACTACATACGTACTCACTGATTCCTACGTCTACACACACATTCACTCATTCACCCATACAATCATTCATACATACAATCACTCATGTTTACAACACAATCATATGCACTCATACACCTATACAGACACTCACACTCTGCCACTCATCCATGGAGTTACTCACACACCTAGTCAGTCCTGTAAAGAATCAATCACACTTCCATTTTCTACTCTATACAGTTAAACATAGAGCACCTTACGTTTTCAACCATATACTAACACATACTTACTCTCTTATACAATCATTGATACAAGTACAGATTGATCTGTACAGAGTCACACACCTCCCATCCAGCCACACACACACTCAGTCTCCCATGCAAATACTTGGGCAATCAATCAATAACCCATATAGTTACTCATATAGCTACTGATCAACACATGCAGCAGTTTACAGAACAACAGACATAATGATGCACAAATTAAGACAGTTTAGTCACTAACCCATGCACTCAGTGAGACACATTTAATCACTCACTCATACATTCAGTCATGCACCTACTAAATCCTTCGTCCAGACACTTATACATCCACTCATTCTTCAATATGTAAGACATATTTTAACTTTACAGAAACATAGTCACTGGATGTTGTCATCAGTGATGTCATCAGTGATGTCATTTGAGATGTCATCAGTGATGTCATCAGTGATGTCACTGACCATGTCATGAATGATGTAATATGTGACATCATCAGCAGTGGATTGCGGGTGCGCAATATATAGTTAGTGCAACTAACTATATATGGAATTTCAATGGTTTTGTGTGAGTAAAATAAGGTTTTTTAAATGCTAATTCCTAACTATATATGGTCTATAACCTATGGTTTTTTCAGTGAATATATATATATATAAACACTTGAATTGCAAGTACTTTAGAGGACACAGCGGGGAGTTAAAGGAAGTCTACTTTAATTACAGCTTGTGGCATTACGTGTTTCGGCAAGGTTTGCCTTCATCTGATGCCACTGGTACCTGGAAATTGCCACACCCCTCCTTTGAAATAGCTGCAACATTCCCATTGGTGGGAATTCAGCTGGTCCGAGTTCGATGTGTTCGTGCTTTGCTGTAGTCCTGCATGACACAACTACAGCATTCAGCATTCACCAATGCTGGGAACATATTCTGGCAGGACCCAATGAAGCCCATAATGAGCATAGGGGGGCTGCATGTCAAAGGTAAGTCCCGTTATTGTAATGGCTTAGGAGCTTCCTTGAGCATAAGTCAGCAGGGCCCTGCAAAGCTGATTCAGTGATTGCACCACCCTGTGTAGTCACGCACTGTACTTAACAGCTGCCCTTTGCATTAACATGCTTCTGTGGCGGGCCGAGGCATTCCAATACCTTGGAAGAAAGTGAAGAGCAAGTTGCCAGCAAAGCCCCGGCCACTTGTAGGGCGGATCCTCTCCTCATATGGGCATGTGACTGTGAGTGGTTCAGCAGTCACAGTGCCGGACATTTTATCATCATTTGCTGCCAGCCCTGAGCGAATGGGGACAGGAGGCGCACTCACGCAGCATGACTGGGCTTGATTGGCCAGTGTGCCACACTGCATGCACCACCTGAGAGGATACATAAAGTGTACCTTCATGTTTGGGTTTCAAGGCCTTCAATCAGGTTGCACGCGAAAGCGCTACCAATGACGGCCCTGCAAACTTTATTGTCCAGAGTGCGCCCGCGGCAGTAAAGCAGCAGCACGTGTAAGTGTGTGCCTGCAAGCACACCTGCTGTAACGTGTTGCCAGCCACCATAGTGAATAGTGCTGTGGATGTTCAGTCTGTGTGTCTCTCTGCGCAGGCGGTGGTGAAGTGTGTCGGGATTTGCTTTTTCACACTGTCAATGTCTCGTCACTGTACTAGAGGTACAGTGAGTCACGGAGTGAAACCAACGCGGCAATGGACTTCAAGAGTCCCATTTCGGGAGACAGATGGGAATTCAAAATCAGCCCCGGTAAGCAGACAGTCAAAAAGGTAGAGGATGTTGACAAGGGTGGAGGAGGGCTGTGAATGAAAAGGGAGGAGCACTAATCGAGGAATATTATGTGTATTATGTGGGAGAAAGAAGTAACTGCTCCTAAATATTGGCAAACCTCCAGTGCTATGCTCCCACCAAACACTATTTGAATATTGTGAATTCCTCTAAATGCAATGCAGGCCTCTCATGGATACTGCGAGAAGGCAGCCTGAATACTGCATCCCCCACCTAAATTACACGAAGCCCTGCATGCATGAGCCCCTTCCTAATGCTGAGCAAAGTCACTGGGCATTCTCTGTCACCCAGTGTGACTCCCCCACCCCATCCCCGCTCCTAAATTCAGTGCCAACCGTCCCCAAAGTCTCCACGTTTATCACTTTAATCCCTACAGTGGATACAAATTTTTTGTTTCTGTACATTATTTACTAATCACTGTTTTCTGGTGTGTTAATCCGAATTATCAAACTTAACTACACCAAGACTACAAGTCCTACAATTAACAAACTAGGTAATTTAAATACTAAGCCAGAAAATGTGTGCTTTTGATATGGACTCTTATGATAACCTTAATATGTCGCTATAATTAATTAAATATACCTTGTGTGTAGCCCTCTCCTACCAATGATTACCCTCTGACGTTCCTCTGAATTTCTTTAAAAAAAAATTTACTGGGCCTGCTCGAGGGCATCTTAGTGGTTTACTACACGTACAGTTCCACTCAAGGACCATATTCAATCCTGGTCTGCAGGCTTGTTATTTCTGTATATATGCAAACAGTGCACTATGATCATACAATAGGTTGCTGTGTTGTGAATAAACATGTTTGGAATTGGAACAAATCCACATGCTGCTCTGCAGTACACTTTGGCATGTAATGCATATATCTCTCTTTGGTAGGAACTGTGCCAGCATTGCTCCAGAGTGTAAGCTAAAAGAAAGATGCTTCCATGAGACAGGTGTTTAGTGATTTTTTTACAGAGGCTTTTCGTTAAATGAAAGATGGGAAATATACTGTGGCAACTTTTGTTATCACGTGAAGATGCTGTGAGCCCTATTTATTTATTTGGCTGTTTTTTATCATGCTGACTAGACCGCAAGGTAATAGAGTGCTTTATTTAGGTGTATACACAAATTAGTATTTCCTGTTACAGTATTCACGTCATTGTATAGAATAATGTAGGGCTCCATCTCACTGTGACAACAGGGTATGTTTGATTGACCATTTAGCAACATCTTTATTTTTCCTTACCAGAGTGACACCTCCTCTGGTCGATGCGCAACCCTTCATTGCTGCTCTGTGGCAGAGCTTGGCACGCTTGACTGGCTCTAGGCAAGGTATTTTTGCAAATACTGCCCCCTTCCATCCCTCTCCCCCACCCATGCTCTGCCCCTAGGCAGACATTGCCACTGCCCAGGATGGAAAACATCTTCCCTACCCTTCACATGTGTTGTGGGGGGCAGAGCGGTCGACCTGGCTGTAGTAGCGTCTGAGCAGCATTTGCAATGTCCTAGTGCTGCTCAATGCATGGGTTGACTATTGAAGCCTGTCTCTGGCCTGTTATTAAGCCGGTTTCAGGTGAGCAATGACCATACACAGGAGCAGGGAGGCACTGTCCACGTACTGTTTACATGCTATAATTTGCGTTGCCAATAATAAGTTTCAACGGGGTTAACCCTAAAACTATCTGACCTGGGTCAATAATCAGGTACATACGAAGGGGTCAGAGTTTATTTCTTTTTGAAGCATCAAATGTCAAATATAAACATTGCGTATCTCAAATTATAACCAGTCCAATGATTCAATGCATGTTTTATTTGAGCACATAGGTGAGCGGAACCTTAGCATCAATCAATAAGTTCCGTAGATTATTAATTCAGAAAGACTTGTGATGAAAAACATAAACATAAAGAAATTCCTTAGAGACAAATCATATATATAACTTGTGTCCATCAAAATTATAACATAGTATTTACATAGTTATATAACGACGCGCTCTCAGTGATAAAGAAAAGGAGGTAGTTAGGTGGGATAGGTGTAATGGGATAAGTGTGGGGACTGGGTAAAGGTGTTGTGACCATAACACAATCACAGTAAGATTCAGTAAGACCTTTACAGTCTAATTTAGATCAGTGGTTCCATATATCTCTTTTACATAGGATGGGTTTTATTCCATTTGTTTTCTCCTATGATTAGAGGAATGGTGTAGTCTGGTCTACGTTTCGACCCCGCATGATGTAAGGGTTAGTAGAAAACTCATTCTGGGGTCTTCATCAGGAACTAGATAAGACGGGAGCGCTTTACATTTGGCCATCCAGTGACCATTGAAGTAGGACCATAATGGGGTTCCTATTGTGAAGGTTATAGCTGGGATATGGCAATCATCCAGTCGAGATTTGTGGTTGTTTCAGATTCCTTTCCAAATGTATAGAAACAGCTAAGGGGGTATGCTGACGGTCTCAATGCCCCGTTGGTTCTATTCTTCACCAAGCTGCGTTTGAAGACTCATCCGCCGGTCAGCTCTGAGTCATACCCCCTTAGCTGTTTCTATACATTTGGAAAGGAATCGGAAACAACCACAAATCTCGACTGGATGATTGCCATATCCCAGCTATATCCTTCACAATAGGAACCCATGATGGTCCTACTTCAATGGTCACTGGATGGCCAAATGTAAAGCGCTCCCGTCTTATCTATGTCCTGATGAAGACCCCAGAATGAGGTTTCTACTAACCCTTACATCATGTGGGGTCGAAACGTAGACCAGACTACACCATTCCTCTAATCATAGGAGAAAACAAATGGAATAAAACCCATCCTATGTAAAAGAGATATATGGAACCACTGATCTAAATTAGACTGTAAAGGTCTTACTGAATCTTACTGTGATTGTGTTATGGTCTCAACACCTTTACCCAGTCCCCACACTTATCCCATCACACCTATCCCACCTAACTACCTCCTTTTCTTTATCACTGAGAGCGCGTCATTATATAACTATGTAAATACTATGTTATAATTTTGATGGACACAAGTTATATATATGATTTGTCTCTAAGGAATTTCTTTATGTTTATGTTTTTCGTCACAAGTCTTTCTGAATTAATAATCTACGGAACTTATTGATTGATGCTAAGGTTCCGCTCACCTATGTGCTCAAATAAAACATGCATTGAATCATTGGACTGGTTATAATTTGAGATACGCAATGTTTATATTTGACATTTGATGCTTCAATAAGAAATAAACTCTGACCCCTTCGTATGTACATAATTTGCGTTGCTAGCAGCAGAGGTGTGAACTGCGGAGCTGAGAACAGCTGACCCACTGTGGCCGCAGTAATGAGCAGGTCTTTAAAAAAGTCATCGAAGAGTAGCACTGTGCTTTTATTTTGATGTATATTCTTCCTTTGTCCAAATAATTATCTTGAATAGTGTTCTTAGCGCAAACTGGATATATTCTTTGTCTTAATAAATAGGAATTGCTTAAACTTTGGCCATTTATGCATCGAAAAAGAGAATCAACTAAACTTATTTTGAAAATGATTCTTCTATTACACTGCTGCCATTGGGTTAGGAGAAAGGCTGGTTAAAAGGGGTTAAGGAAAAAGAAACTTGCATGAAGAAAACACTTAAAATATATAATCTTAAGAGGAAAGGGACACAGACATGTCAAACAAGCTGTTGAAAAGACTTGGGGCAGGCTAGTCTCTTTCCACAGGTGCCCAGTTAACCCCCTCCCCTATCTGTATATCGAATAGAATTTACATTCATCCTTAAAATGGTTTCTGATGACTATTTCTGCATAATGAGAGTTGCAACTTTGGGCTGTCGTTTGGGCTGATGCTGGTCTGCGTTGGGCTTATTTTGGGCTTATACTTGAGCAGCTTTGGGCTTGGGACGATCTCAAAATCTTGCAACCGTGGCCCTGGCCATAATTTTGGCCAGCCCTGTCAATGAGAACGTAGCAGTGATGCATCACGTGCTTCACCACTACACGCTCTTGTGAGGAGTCGATTCTGGGGCAGTGGCAGTGCTGGGCGATTTGCTGGCTGCTGCAGCTGAAGTGAACCAACCCCTGCAATAGAGACCCTGGCTCTGGCTGCTACCACTGTGGAGTGCTGCTGGAGGCTGAACGAGGTAAGAGTTACACGTTTTAAGAGGGGATATTTAGTGAGTGGCAGAGTGGCAGCATAGCTGCCAAGGTTTCAGATGTGTGACATTTTCTCATAACTTCAGTGTAATTATGACTGACATTTCAACGACTATGAGTGATACTTTCTCACAAGCAAAATCACGCACTAAAGACGAGGGAAACATACAAATATCAGAAATTACACCCATTTGAGAAACAAGAAACTCTTAGACGTTCTGAAAACTGCAGAGCATCACAGCGACAGTGTGGACTCCAGGGCCTCTCTGTCCCACGTGGGACCCAGCCCAAACAGTATTTGAGGCCCCAACAACATTCTTTTGTCAGCCTCCTAGTAGTGTTGCAGGGTAGACTGGCAGAAAAACAATAAATTGATTCCTGCCTTCGCCTACTGGCCCCCTGGATCCTCCTATTGGCAATCAATCAAATCAGATGCTGCAGAGCATCACTCAGTAAAATGCATTAGTCTAACGCCTGATGTCATCGGTGTATTCAACTGTGTAGCCTTGGACCATGTCATGTATGTGCATGTAACTTGCACGATCGAGGTAACTATTAGCGGCGATACTACGTGTCTCTCGGACCTCTTCCAAGTGCTCACAGTCCTTTTTCCCCAACACCCCCTCCCCCTCCCGGGCGGCAATCTGAGGGATTGCCCCGGGCGCTACAAGCTCTAGCTACGCCTCTGGTCTGTCAGTGACGTTGGCAGAGCATTCTGAAAAGAGTAAACTTTCCAGAGCATACGTTTGAATGAATGTGGCCCAACTGGCCATCTGAAGATAACGGATTACGACACAAACAGATTCCTTTGAGGCTTGCTGGTAAGCATTCGAAGAATCATCAGACGACACACTTACCTGATCAAGTGTCTAGGCATCATGAACCAAGGTTAAAGGCAACTCTGAAACTTTCTCCTATCGTCACTTATCCCTACTCAATCTTTCTTCCAATCATGACCCAAACTCTGCTACTCTTAATATACAGCTTTCAAACTCAGATATACCATTATTTTCGTTAATATTTTCAAGTATGTGTTACTGATGCTAGTTTTCATTGGTATTGTCAAAATGTTTCCAGTTTTCTTTGAAGTTTTAGTTATGTCGAATTTACCTCACGTCTTCACATAGCTGCCTGCACTTTAATATTTTTCAATACACGCTAGTGTTGCTTTTGGTGTGACCCATATTATGAATCACTTATTGTACAGGGATGATTTCAGGATTCCATGCTTGCATGGACCAGTGGTTTAAGTGTTGTATGTCAGTAAAGTGTTGAAGTAGTCTTAACTTATATAAAACACATCATATTTGGGTGGAATCCACTTGACTAAAAATAATGTTTGTGACCTTGTTTACATCATTGGCTCACCAAAAGATTAGAGATTGTCTTTTGTGAGATTACTTTTTAGAGAGAATGCTTCTGTTGAGTTTCATGGTTATATTTGTTGCAGGGTTCTGAGAGGGTTATGCACTTTCCACCTCTGTACTAGCTGGGCGTTCATGTTTTATACTGAGATCAGATTTGGGAGAGAAGTGGACATTTTTTGGCTTTCAATATGATATCTGGTGTTGTTCTCTCTACAAAAGCCCTCTGATGTGATTTTATCATGAGAACAGACGTGCTGATGACACGAGAATGTACTTTAACAGTTGTTCTGTTCGGTGTGTATGAGTAGCACAGATGTGTGATAGTGACGTGCATGCTGTTTCACGCGCTTCTGGATCCTTTGCAATCAGAGACTGGTTTGATTGTACTCCTCATTTTGGAGGTGTGAGCGTGATTCTTAATACAGAGACGGTGTGGTAATCGTGACTCTATTTAAATTCAATGACTTTTGGTTCAATGCATTAATGATTACTCATAGGACTACACACAAAACCGTCCATCTTACATACAGGACAAAGTTTTAAAAAAAGACATACCCCACAATGCAATTCGCTCACCAAATCAAAGTCTCCTATGTATTCCAAGGGTACAGAAGGTTAGAACTGGTGGTAGATCTTTTTCTTTTCAGGCTGGTAGCCTGTAGAACTCCTTGCTGGATCAGTTCAGAGCAACAGTTTTAGAACATGCCTTTCAGGCCAACCTTCAAACTTTTTTGTTTTGCGAAAGGTAGATAGCTCTGGTAGAAAAGTGTATATAGGTGTGGTTTTCTGTTAGTCTAGCGCTGTGATGCTTCTTTGGAAGCAGTTGTTCACACTTTAGAAATGATTTTTCATTCATTCATTGTTTCATGCAATCACTCTAAATGTGTTCAAGGTTCTCCAGCTGATTAGCAGTGTATTGTGGGAGGTGTCAAATTTTCACACAGTTTTCAGTGTGTAGCCTGTGCTGAGCTGCAAGATTAGGCTGCTGAGTTATGGGTGTTTTATGCTGGGTTGCTGGTAGTTTTCCAGCTTTAGTGTTTGATGTGAGTGTTTGCTGGCAGGGCTCTGTGCCCATGTGCATGTATGTAGTCCTCACCAAAATTCATGTTTCTTATTCAACCAACAAAAATCGCAGTAATAGGCCGGATATATTTATCTCATTTGCTGTCACAAATAATCCATTTGCCAATCGCAGCCGATTTTGGGGCTGGGGAGACCCTCTCCCGGGCAGGCAGAAGTGCGGCGGCCATCTTGGGTGGGGAAGCATCTCCACACATTTCGAGTGGCCAGTACATAAGGGGCACTTGGAGCCAGGCTCCGTCCTAGCTGTTTGTGTAAGTGAGTCCCTCCTGAGGCGGAAGCCGGGAGGTTGTGGTGCTAATTCTGTCAGATTTCCTCTCGTGCATTATTTATCTGTGTTGCTTGAGTCACGAAGCACTTTGATTTCCTGCTGCTAATTTTTGACTTACTATTTTAAAATTTCGGAAATCGCTTTTTTATTAAAAACGAGTCAACTATTGACTCTTGCTCACTCACCCCTGCACTGACTTGCCTTCTAATTACATCGCAGCCGATTTTGGGGCTGGGGAGACCCTCTCCCGGGCAGGCAGAAGTACGGCGGCCATCTTGGGTGGGGAAGCATCTCCACACATTTCGAGTGGCCAGTACATAAGGGGATGGGCTCTCCTCCGCGCAGCGGACGCGATCAGCGGATGCGCCGGAGTCGTGCCAGAGTCCTGCCCGTCTGCGCCCGTCCGCGACCATGCCGCGGCCACACCCTCTGATGGATTTTCTACTTCTGAGGTTATTACTTTCAGTAAGGTGACTTTACACTCTTTGAAGCCTTCCTCCTGTGCCCTCCTCCCCCCTATGCAAGCTGATCTTTCTGCCTTTCCCAATCTTTGTAGCCCGTGCTGTCCGGTTCACGATACTGCTGACCAGCCGTACCCCTGCCCCCTCCTACACACCCGCCCTTGGTCTCGACATAGTTTAATTAATCCAAAAAATTTAACCCTCAAAGCTGGCTTAATTAATTGCCGCTCCTTGGTAAAGCATTCCTTAGATATCTTCCAATCATTGGTGGACAATAATTGGGATCTCCTTTTTTTGACGGAAACGTGGCTGGGAGAGGAATCCAATCCTGCTATATCATTAGCTATTCCCCCGAATTATAAAATTTTATGTGTTAACAGACAGAGTCCTCATCCCGGTGGTGGCATTGCGATTATTATTAGTTCACACTGGACCATTTCCTCCCTTCCTTATCCACAAATTGAATTCATTGAAGGACTCCCCTTTTCCATCCAGCTTCCAGCGAATATTTTGTTCTCAGGATTCTTAGTTTATCGCCCCCTAAGTCTAAGGTCTCCTTTTTGACAACACATAGTAGCCCAGCACACTTTAAACACGATCTATTACAATCACTAAGGCAAATGAGAATTTAGTTTCACAAGCAAGCCGATGTTTTTCAATTTCAAATGTTCTTTATTGTTCAATCTTTAAAAACTTTTGACAGCATCACTTTTGGAACCGCCAACGTGTTTCGTCCCGTCCAGGGACTTCTTTAGGGCTTGAACAGATAATATAGTCAATTCTGATTTTCAGATTCTTAAAATGTTCTTTGTTGACAGTTTCTTTTGGATTTTTTTTAGATGATGATAAGGTTTTTCAGAAGAAAAGGTATTCTATTTGGTGACCCTTTGTCAAATCTTCATCTGGTTAAAGTATATTTAATAGTCGGAAGGTCAATTTATGCAGATTAGTAACCCGGATATGGTAGTTCGGGTCCGTAAAGAGGGTCCTCGATCGTCTCTGCTCCCACAGGAATCACCACGGTCATCCAAAAGAAACTGTCAACAAAGAACATTTTAAGAATCTGAAAATCAGAATTGACTATATTATCTGTTCAAGCCCTGAAGAAGTCCCTGGACGGGACGAAACGCGTTGGCGGTTCCAAAAGTGATGCTGTCAAAAGTTTTTAAAGATTGAACAATAAAGAACATTTGAAATTGAAAAACATCTGCTTGCTTGTGAAACTAAATTCTCATTTGCCTTAGTGATTGTAATAGACCGTGTTTAAAGTGTGCTGGGCTACTATGTGTTGTCAATTGTTTGAAGGTTAGGTTCGCTGAATCAGCCTTCAAATTGAGGGAGTATAGGGAATTGTGCTCCCAGCCCTTTGTTTGCACCTTTCTGTTCACCGTAACTGATAGGGACCTTTTTAGACTAGTGCTGGCATCCTATGCTTTAATTCCCTTAGTTTGTTTGCGTACGGTCTCCTTTTTGTCTACCTTCCTGGATTTTATTCTTCAGGCTAGCCACCGCTATGCTAATTTTACTTTATTGGGGGATCTTAACCTCCATGCGGAGGACACACTAGATACCACCTGTCTTAATTTTCCCGCTACCCTGAATGATGGAGGGTTGAGTCAGCTGATTTCTCACCCCACCCATAGAGCAGGCCACACATTGGATCTCATTTGCTCTAACCTTAATGAAATTACTATAGGGGATCTCTATCCTGTAGTCTGGTCGGATCATTTCTTCATCCTTTTTACCTTTTCCTTTGACGGCCGAGATAAACCTCCTGTTCCTGCCAAGACCACAGGTCGTAATTGGAGCAAGGTCACCATTGACAGTATGGCCGCCTGCCTGCCGGCTGCTACCCCATGGGAAGTGCCGGATCTAGATTCCCGATTGACCACCTTTAACAATTGGGTATCTTCCGCTATTGATTCCCTTGCCCTTACCAGGCCTATAAAAACGCACCGAGCTGCCCCTTCTTCACCCTGGTACTCTGATGAGTTACGCAAATCTAAATCCGCTTGCAAACTTTTAGAGCGGCGCTGGAGATTGTCTTACTCTCCTGAGTGTAAGCGGATATATAAAACAGCCCTTAAGGACTACCGTAAGAATATTATAAATCACAAAAGAATCTTCTTAGAAGAGAAAATTAACGGGGCCCATGGCTCATCCAGAGAGATTTTTAATACAGTCAAGTCTTTCTCAGATCCAGTAGCCCTTAAACGTGTTCAGAGGACATCTCAAGTAAGCCTGGGCGTCCGAATCGGCTACGCCCACGGAGTAGGCGTAGTGTTGCCTCCTACGCATTTGGCGTAGAAAGCGTAGCCGGCAACACTACGCCCACTCCGTGTGCGTAGCCGAGTCGGCCGCCACCCACCTCCCTCCCGCTCTCCCCCATACATTATTTAAGCTAAATACCCTTAATTAAACAAAGTTTAAAGCACTTACAGTGTCCGGGGCTCGTCTGGGGCTCCCTCTTGGAATAACGTCCCGTCATGCATACCAATGCGCATGCGTGGGCAGCCACGCATGCGCATTTCTCGGGAGAAATGCGCATGCGCGGCCACCCGCGCATGTGGATTGGTATGCAACAAGGGACGCGATTCCAAGAGGGAGCCACGGACGAGCCCGGGACACGGTAAGTGCTTTAAACTTGTTTAATTAAGGGTATTTATCTTAAATAATGTATGTAGGGGAGAGCAGGAGGGAGGTGCGTAGTGGAGCTACGCGGAGTGCGTGGGTGGGCGTAGTTGCACGCCCACTCCGCGTAGCTCCGCGTAGCCCCACTACGCCCACTACGCCCGGGCTTAATCTCAAGCCCTATGTAACCGTCTCTCAGATTATTTCGAGGAAAAAATTGCTAATATTTATGATTCGTTCCCGAGCAACTCTAACGCTGTCATGGTTGAAAACATTGATACTCCCTCTGATCCTGTATCGGTCTTCTCAGCCTTCGAGGAGATTACCTTAGAACGCTCCTTAACTGAGCTGTCTAAATGCAGATCAGGCTCTCCCCTTGACCCGTGGCCTGCCAAACAATACAAACTACTGGCTCCTCTTTTAAACCCCTCACTTAATGACATCTGGAACGAGTCTTTGAGGTCTGGGCTTTTCCCGGATTCCTGGAAACATGCCCTCCTCATCCCTATCCTCAAAAAGGCTAATGCTGACCCCGATGAACCGGCCAACTATAGGCCTATATCGCTACTGCCTGCCCCTGCCAAGGTACTAGAAAAGCTCGTACACCAGCAACTAGCCGGTTTCCTTGAGACCCATGGCCTTCTCCATACCTCTCAGCATGGATTCAGGACTGGCCATAGTACTGAGTCGGCACTGATTGAAATGGCCGATTCTGTAAGGTGGAAACTGGACGGGGGCTCTAGAGCGGTGTTGGTGCTGCTCGATTTATCGGCAGCATTTGACACCGTCTCTCACCCCGTCCTGATTGACCGCCTTAGGTCTAAGGGTATCCGAGGTAAGGCTCTGGATTGGCTGTCCTCTTTCCTCGCCAATCGGACACAGGCTGTGTCTACTCCCCCTTTCAAGTCCAATCATCGCCCACTAAAATGGGGAGTCCCCCAGGGCTCGGCATTGAGTCCGCTATTATTTAATGTGTATTTCTCCCCACTTGCAGAGCTTATCTCGGAACTGGGAATTAAGGCCATTTCATATGCAGACGACATTCAATTGTTGTTTGCTTATGATGACACCCCTCCTGCCACTACCTTTGACCCATTAAAAAATTGTCTCCGTAAAGTTGCTCAGTGGATGGATGACAACTTCCTCTGACTCAATGCCGGAAAAACGGAGGTCTAATTTTTTCATCAGCCATCACCTCTGAACTCTAACCTTTGGTGGCCACTTGACTTGAGCTCTACCCCTCTCCCGAAGGATTCAGTTAGGAACCTGGGGGTTAGATGGGATACCACTCTTTCCTTTAAGAACCAGGTCCAAACAGTGTCCTCCTCTTGTTTTTCAAAGATCAGGATGATCAAGAAATTCATTAATTTCCTTCCCCCTAACACCAGGAAAAAGATTGTCCAGGCCCTTATCACCTCGCATCTAGATTATGCGAATGGTCTTTACCTAGGGTTGGCCTCTGGCCTTTTAGACAGGCTTCAGATCGTCCAAAACGCAGCGGTTCGGTTAGTGTGTGGTATCTCTCTGCGAGAGCATATTTCCCCCCACCGACGGGCATTGCACTGGCTACCGATCCAAAGAAGAGCCGAATTTAAGGCTCTCACCCTTGCACATCGTTCACTTAGGGGTAAAGGTTGCGCCTATCTGGCCTCCTGCCTCCAACCCTATAGCAATGCAAGGTGTCTCCGCTCCAGTTCTCAACATTTGCTGTCTACTACTAGATACAAAAGAGCTCGCTCAAGGGGCAAAACTTTTCAGGTCAGTGCCTCTGCCCTATGGAACAAACTGCCTGTTTCTATTCGTATAATTAATGAAGAACTACCCTTTCGCAGAGCTCTAAAAACTCTCCTCTTCTGTTAATTTCCCCTCATCTGAGTATGATCATGCACAGCGGCTGAAGCGCCGGGACACCCCGTTGGGGTAGCTGCGCGCTATAGAAAATACACTTAAATAAATAAATAAATAAATAAATCAAGGAATACTTGGGTCCCCAAAATAGGTATTTCCTATGCACAAATTCTATATTTAGTGTCGATTTTACAGACACTTACAATGGAATTCCAAATGGTTACTGATTTGCAATTTGGAAGGGATGTGTTTTGGGCATCCCTTCTAAATTGTGAATCGGTATCTTAAGTATCAATGGTGTGCGACCGCAGTTCTGGTGACAAACTACTGAAGTGTTACCATCTCCAAAGTCGGTGAGGTAACCTAGTCACAAAAGAGCGGGGTACCCTTTGAACCCCTCTCCCTTTGCAAATTGGGACAAACCTTTCAGAATGAGAAGGCAATGAGTAGACAGTGGTCAGGGGATCATTACCAACTGTCAACGAAGACTTTATATAAGTAAAACTTCTTTTTAAAAGCAGACCCCTTTTCCTTTCAGAAAATCGGGCTTCTTAGAAAGAAAACACTTTATTTAAAAACAATACCAGACATGGTGGTCTTGGTGACACAATGACACCATCATTTATTTGTGATTTCTGCATTTGTTTGAGAAAATGTCCCGTGCTAGTGGACCTACCAGAGTTCCGGATTTGCACCAAGTTTGTGCGCTGCAAATACCATCCTTAACTATCCCACTAGCAGTCTACTGACCTTTGCAAGCCACCAGCCGTGTGACTGTGACCAATCAGAATGAGCCTCAATTTGTAACCTACCCAATAAATATGAATTGGGTAGGTTGGATTGTGACTCAATCCATATCCTTATTTTGGGACCCACCTATTAGTACTTACATCTTTTCGCAAAAGAAAATGTTGGCCTCAAAAAGACTGTTTGCAAATTTTTGGTACCCTTTCTATAGTTCATCTCTAGATCTTTGTTCGTATAGTGCAGATTGTACACTAAGAGGCATTATATTTGATTTCAACATTACATGGGGAAATTATTCCGATTCTAATTTGTTTATTAAACACCTCGTGCATTTATGACAACTAAGCTTTCCCTGAAAACCTATTTGATAAATGTTTCAGTGGCTCAAGCAATATATACAAAAATGATTTAGAATTATTTGAACAGGTATTCTATTCGCCAAAATATTAAAGAACCAGCTACCGCCCGCCATCTGAACCAGACTCAATTGAGTATTCTCAACCCCTTCTCTGTTTAGGTGTAAATAACACTTGATATGTATAAAGCTCCCCTGTTTACATTCATTACTGTCATAAACGTGAAAAGAAAAAAGCAGAGGTCGTGTACTAGAGGTTACTTTTCATGCAAAACACCCCGTGGTAGCTGTCAGTCAGGGCTACTCAGTCGCCGCCCTCAGTCATGTATTAGCAGGGCCTCGGGTCATAACCTTTAGTGGCATTTGGAATCGCAGAACCTCTGATTAGTGCAATATTTACATATCCTTCAGTTAAAATGGCCGTCCGTAGAAACGCAGGAAGTGTTGTAAGTGCGCGTGGCCTTTCATCTGAAATGCATAATTATGATCCCGGAGCTTGCATTCAAAGCAGGAGCTGCGTTTAAAGCATATTTGTTTCCCTGGCGCTCGCGCCTAAGGGGCGAGTCAACGCTGCAGAAAAAGGAGGCGGCCATTTTCAAACCACTTTTGTAATTTGAGGCCAAAAGGAAGGCAACTGGGTGTATATTTTTCTCAGGCAATTATTAGACGCTGTTTACGTGCTCTACTTTTCAGGCACCTTGAACTCTCAGATATTTTATTCCCTTATCGGGAGAAACATCCGCCTCTTACCTGGGGTGATTTAATGGTCTCGGCAGGCTTCTAAATGGTGGAAATTTACTGGAAGTGATAAGAACATTATTGAATTATGGCATCAGCACATTCGAGGAAGGTATCACCAATCATGCACTTTCTGATCTCCAATAACACCGGAGCATCATTCACTTGCGCTGCAGAATCAATAATGTTACTTTTTTGTCTGAAACTGAAAATTAGGCCACATTACGGCAGCATCCCACGCAGCAAGGCCTGTGCCATTTGTTCCGCCACTGACTGATCATTTGATTTGTTTGGTTTCTTTATTTGAGGGGAGTGGAAGGGAAGGTCGTTTTAAAACCGTTTCCCCAGGAGGCCTATGTGTCAGCTCGTAGCTCTGCAGTGTTTACGGCCAGAGACACAAGAACTGCCCAACCTCGCGCTGCCTCTATCCAGTGCGTGGCATGAAGGCAGGCTCAACAAACCCAGAGCTGCCAGGTGGGTCCTTATCATGCGAGATACAGGCACTCCTGGATTTTAGTCAACACTTTGCATTGTTGGAATTTTGAGCACACTCCCAATAATGTTAAAAGTAAAAACAACAGTTCCATTTTTTTCTAGCCAAAAATGGTTTTATGTTAGTTGTCTACAACCTAAAATTGCTTCTGCGTCAATATAAGTCAATTGGGAAAATACATTTCGCCGTTTTTTTCCAAAATCGCCCACTTTCCATTTTTAAAGTATTGGCATGTATGTAGAAAGTAATGTGCTGTTTGTTGGCTGAACGCCAAGACTAGCTAAGAGTGTAATGTGTGATGACACACTTAAGCAGTGCAAACCATGATAGGTTGAGTGTTTGATTTAATCTCAGCCACTGGTATTCACCCCGATCTGTCTTCAAGTCTGTTACTCTGTAGCTGGTCATTGCCATAACAGACAGGGCCAACCAGGGCAGGACTAGGAACCAAAACAGGCCCTGACAAGTGCTTGGCCGTCCCACAAGGGTTGTGGGTGCAGCAGAGCTGTTAGCCTGGGCCGGTTTCGGCTGATTTTATTACAGGGACCAATATTGCAGCTATGCTGAAAAAAAGGCCCTGTAACAAAACCGGCCTCCCAGGGGCCCAAAACCGGCCCAACCCTGGCGGTCCACCAGGGAAATGCCCGGTGCCCGCTATGTCCAGTCTGGCCCTGGGGCCAACCATATGCAAATCAGGCCTGGTCAATCCCAAAATGGGGACAGGTGACCCTAAACAACACAAGCACATTTCAAACTGACTTTGGCCTTGTTAGTCCTCATCAGTTATATGCAGGTGGAGTCACGTGGAAAAGCAAGCTCGGTATCCAGACTTTGGCAGAGCCCTCCTACTTTAGCATACCAATTTAGACAACGAAGAAGAGATGCCTTACTTTATCTCTGATAATCGCTTTGGGCAGCATTTTAGTCCATCTGTCCTTGTTAGCTTGTATGGACACAGAACCGGTTCTCGTTTGAGAAAATCTGTAAACAGAATATCATTCTTACCATGGAATGTTCACAATCCTTTTTATTGTTGTTATGTATTCCTCAACTGCCCTATATTTCATATGATTGTGCCCATGAATGACAATCCAGAGGAGCATAGTGGACAAGCACGTGTTAACTTTTAAAAATATTCCCACCTGGAAAATATTTTTGCAGGACAAGAACTTTTTCACCGGTAAACTCCATGAAATAAGAGGATGTTCTAAACCCTTTTCAGTCCTGAAAAAACAATCAACCTGATTCACAGGAAAAAATAAGAAATCTGCACTTGCAGGCTTCTGACCTCGTTTAAGTGCAGGTTTATGATGCTTTGGAATTCACAAGTTTTTCCAGGGGTACATCTGGAAACCTGCTTTTAGGCTTCCATCCATCCTACTGGGATTTTTTGTGCAAATTCCACTTTACTCAGATGAGGATACATTCCACATGCAATTTAAAAAATATACCAATACATTACCATACGAAGATCTCCCCCCTCATGAGAGTCTTGTGGCTCTAAGGACATGTTGTCCTTCTTATCCTTACTCAGGTGTTCCTGTAACTCTTCACTCTAAGACACGAGGTTCCTGTCCAAAAAGTAACACATCTTCTGTGCATCACTCCAATCTCTTTTGCTTCTGAAAATATACAAGTTCGTGAGCTCCAGATTAGCATGTAGGACGTAACCAGCATGTAGAGTTAAGCATGCCGCATTCTGGAAAACTATGACTATGTATGACATTTATTGCAAGCATGAGAGGAACACATTTCTGACATTTTCCCCCTAAACTTCTACCACTAAAGCAATGCTGCAATACATCACTCTGTAGATCTGCAAAGATATGCAGACAGAATGGCTAGTTTAGTAGGTGGAATGTCTCATTGGCTGTCAATTCACTGGTGAAAAAGTGTTCTGCTGTATGCTGAATTTTTGTTCGTGGGCCCAAGCACTATAAAAGTACTTCTAATGGAAAAATACATTGTGATTTCCCAAACTGCACACTACATGGACATGTTGGGGGAGGGGATGATGCCAGCACATTAGGAACTCCATGCTTTTTAACTGCCATTTCTGTCATATTATTATGAAGGATATTTTGTTTTTTAAATTAAAATTGTATTTTGAAGGACTTTCAGTTTGAGATGCAAATGAATTTACTACAACTCTATACGTCAAATTTGCTCTCACTTCTTTCTAAAATGAATGAGGACCACCCGGTTTTACCACAGAAGTGTTTTCAATGCAATACAATGCTGTGACTTCTCTTAGTTACTATGCATCCTCCCCAGAGGTAGCAAGTCCCTGCTCCTCAGCCACTGAGTGAGGTCATTGGATGGTTGGAATGTTAAGAATGTTTGTGATTGGATGACTGGATGGTTGGAGTGAGAAGGGCTGAGCTGTAGGATACTGTTCCTGGTGGGGCTTTACCTATTTGCTTGTAACCTGATTTGATTCTAATAAACCTACTCCGTTTTTACCCTACAAGACTACATCTTTGATTACAACATACCCTACTTTGAATTGGGAGATTTAGTCCTACTGTTACCATACTTCTTTAAACCAAACCCACACAGGATTTAACACACAGGGGTCTGGCAGTAATTTTGTGCATTATGAACTTAGTTTTTATAATACCTAACTAGCCTCATTGTCCTTTCATGGTCATTTTGCTCTCAGAATTAGAAGTCAATATATACACTTCAACACTAACCTTAAATTATAGGCAAATTCAGAGGGGAAAGTTATTATCAAACCTTGAATGCTTTCATGAGCAAATCTCAGAGTTTTGGTCATCAAAAATAATTATTGTATATAGTTCATCATAAATTCAATGTTTACTCGCAAAGCAGTAATTGTCCCCATTCAGAGGACCACAGGACAAACAGGAGCTACTGCGCCCAACTATGTGGGTTGAGGCTTTTTACTCTAGAGGGTCCCAGAGTCCAACTCTCCTCTTGCTAGTGGTAGGGGTTATTCCTCATTTACTATATGGGACATTCAGGTTAAGCCCCACTAGTAGTCCGAGGCTCAGTGGTCTCATTCAACTCTTTATTTAAGTCAAAGGTGTTTCAGCACCAAAGTGCTATACGGAAGGCAAGTTCCCCCGGGACCGCCTCGCCCATAAATCAGCCTTACCCACACCAGCTTGAGCCGAACGACCGAAGGCTCCAAGCCTGCACCCTTCATGGGCATTGAAGCAGCAGTGGTTGTCAACGGTAGGTTCCTCATTCGCGGTCTAGGAGAGGCAGCCATCAGATGTCCTCGAGGTCCCTGTCCTCATTCTGTGCACCGATTATGGCCCGATCAGCACTGCAGTAATCTTCGCAGCGTCCCCACCTGGCATAAAGAGTCGCTGATTTCATTCCACACACAGGCTATGACCCAGTCGGCATGAAAGCAATCTTCGTGGCAGCCACACTTGCATGCGGGGTCACTGACTTCCAACCTGCTCCTAGGCAATGGCCCGATCAGTTTAGCAACGTTCACAGCTAACTTAACAGTGGTCCTCCTCTGGCATACAAGGGTCATCGTCTTTTGCCTGCACATGGGCAACAACCCGATCGGTGCAGCAGTTGTCTCCTAACACCCTGCTACAAGGATACGATTGCCAAGATTCCCCACTGAACCTTGCTCCCTCCAGTGGTCTTCTCTTCCTCACAGGGCACACTTGTCATGGCAAACAGGCAGGCACTGGTGCAACAGGTTCCTGAGGCGGATGGCCTTAGATTCTCTGGGTGATGTCCCCTCACCCAGCTGGGAGACTGGCAGGTCTTGGCCCCCAGTCCGGGTAACAGGTAGAAGTCTTGCAGAGGTTCTCCTCCTCACTCAATCCAACTGACTGCTTGACAGTTAACAATTTTTCAGGCCTCAGGCTTCCCTTCTCAAATTCCATTTCCAGACACCAAATGAGATTTAGAGTCTGACGCTTTCAAAATAATGTTGTGGTGTCTTCTTTCTTTTGAAGTCCCCTCTCCTCTGCCCCACCCTTCTTCCAGAAAGAAGTCTGTCACAGCAGGAGCGACTCCAAATCTGACTGATAGCCACACTACACAGGCCATGGGAGTGACTAGCCACAGTGATATGTGTATCAAAATCTTACCCGAGGGCCACACCCCTACTTTTTGTGATTTTCTTATTAGCCCCATCTCCTTCTTGATATGTGCACAAGCCCCTTCCCTGTGACCTCACTTTAAACCAAAGAGATCCCGTTGAAGGGTTTTTGGACAAAATATTGAGTTGTAAAAATCGGGAGACAGAAATATTGTAAAAAAGTATTGCAATACAAACATATCATGATTCAGAAATGCCATTGTCAAGAATATTGATTTTTTCATTTAAGTAATATCGCTGTTAAGAATATTGTTGTTGTTAATATTATTTTGAATAATATAGTTGTAAATAATATAATTTTTTAAATTATCTTAATGTGTTTAGTCTGTTTATTAATTGAATGTGTTATTATTGTTTGACCAGTTGTTAACATTATTTATAAATATAGTTTGGAATTTTAAGTGATTTATCATTTTTATTTGAACTGCTAATAGTAATTTATAGTATTGTAGTGGGTTTCTAGTTTTGTAGGGATAGAGGGTGGGAGGTTACTGAAGTAATAATTAATTAACAGTTATTGGACCAATGCGTGCCCTAAATGATGGGTTTGTGTAAAATTGCTTTGTGTAGGTCAGCAGGCATTGGCCTAGGCCTACTATCCGTAGAACCTTAAAGAGGTACTCCCAAGATAAAGAATCAAAGGCCTTCTCGTGGTCCAATATGAGGCATGCTGACTGCGGGTATCTCAGCGAGGTCGAAATTGTGTTATGCTTATTTATTTTAGTTATATTTGGAGTGTGAGCTACTAGGTTTCCAAATATATAGTGTGGGAAGGTGATTAAGTAAAGAATAAATACAAAAAAAGTTTTGATTATGATCATGATAATAACCATGTAGATTGTTCAACTGATTTTTTTTAGGATTAATTAACCCCTTCCATGCTGCCGTCGGCCATTGGCCGACGGCAGCACTACCTCGCTGGTGCTGCCGTCGGACCATGGCCGACGCGGCCGCGCCCGTTTTTTAAAACGGCCGCACTGCCGCGAAATCGCGGAAGCAGCCAACGGGTTAATAATGTTCATATTAAAGAATTTTATATTTGGGTCAAATGTTGTTCAGTCACACGGGATGTCTCCCTGAACAGCAGGCACAAACTTTTACATTTTAAATTCATACGCCGCATTTATTTTACTCCGGCGCTGGCACACAAAATAGACCTATCCAAGCCACACAACTGTCGCAAATGTGTCACATCACACGCGGACTTCACACACCTCACCTGGACATGCCAGAAATTACACGACTACTGGGAACATGTACACCGCACGCTAGGACAGATGTTGAACAACCCTCTGACTCCAATTCCAGAAGTTGCCCTGTTGGGGTACGCAGTTAACGTCCCCAAAAATATCCATAGGTTTGCTGCACTGGGTCTTCTATTAGCAAAGCGAGAGGTGGCCCTGCATTGGGGCGGAAGAATGTCACAAATACCCAGAGTTGGCTACGCAGTCTCGCCTATTGCAATGTAATTTGCGAGCTATATGCAAGTATGATGCCCAGTACATCCCACCCCAAAGACATCTGGGGACCCTACCGGTCGTACATCAAGACCCTTCAACAGGAATCAGGGTCCCAGTTGGAACATGGTATTGTCCCGGAGGGAGTGGGGTGATTCCGTCCTTCCGCTTGCAATGGTTTTATGTGTACAACGGTCAGCATGTTAAATCGAGATGTGTGTTTGCTGTGGGGAAACTAGGGGTGTATTTGCTGAACTCTTTTATAATTGAGAGTGGGGAGGGCACAAATTGGACCCTAATGTAACATATGATTATTAATGCTGCTGGTTCTACAATCTGGTGCCTGTTCGCATCGATTTGTATAGTGCATAGGACACTAATTTTGAATTAATAAGACAATTTTTGATTACGAAATGATGTACGAACATAAATGTGTAATGCTGTTGAAATGAAGAAAATGGAACATAAAGTTTAATTTTTTTTTAAATATTTGTTCTGAATGAATAGGGTTATTCAAATGTGTAATGTGTTTGAAATAAAATACTTTCCCTACTGTTGCCT
This sequence comes from Lissotriton helveticus, assembly GCF_964261635.1. Taxonomy (NCBI): domain Eukaryota; kingdom Metazoa; phylum Chordata; class Amphibia; order Caudata; family Salamandridae; genus Lissotriton; species Lissotriton helveticus. Next base: position 1,259,972,875 of record NC_136063.1, on the reverse strand, counting down.
AGACTAGAGTAGGAATAGTAAATCTTACCCCTCGGAAATCCAATGCTGTTGCACAGACTGGAGTGGGAATATTAAATCTAGCCCCTCCAAAGTCCACACTTGTCCTACTGTTGCACCAACTGGAGTGGGAATAGTAAGTATTACTGTTGTGAAGTCTAATACTTTCCCTACTGCTGCTTAGAGTTGACTTGAAATGGTAAATCTTACACCTCCAACGTTCAACACTTTCCCTACTGGGGCACAGACTGGAATGGGAATAGTAAATCTTACCCCTACGAAGTTCTACGCTTTCCCTACTGTTGCACAGACTGTAGTGGGAATAGTAAATCTAACTCCTCTGAAGTTCAAATCTTTCACTACTTTTGCAAACTTGAAACTGTAATCCTTTAGAAGTCCAACGCTTTTCCTATTGTTGCATAGACTGGAGTGGAAATAGAAAATCTTATCCCACCATAGACCAACATTTTCCCTAATGTTGCACAAACTGGAGTGGGATTGTACATTTAATCAATCCGAAGTCCAACACTTTCCCTACTGTTGCACAGACTAGAGTGGAAATACTAAATCTTACCCCTCCGAAGACCAACGCTTTCCTTACTGTTGCACAGACTGGAATGAGAATCGTAAATCTTACCCCTATGAAGTCCAACACTTTCACTACTGTTGCGCAGACAGTTGTGGGAATAGTAAATTTAACCTCTCTGAAGTCCAATGCTGTTGCACAGACTGGAGTGGGAATAGTAAATCTAGCCCCTCCAAAATCTAACACTTGTCCTACTGTTGCACAGACTGGAGTGGGAAGAGTAAATACTACTGTTCTGAAGTCTAATACTTTCCCTACTGTTGCACAGAGTTGATTGGGAATGGTAAATCTTACCCCTCTGAAGTCCAATGCTTTCTCTACTGCTGCACAGACTGGAGTGGAAATAGTAAAACTTATCCCTCCGAAGTCGAACACTTTCCCTAATGTTGCACAGTCCGAATAATTCATGTAGATGGAAGTGTCCCGTTTGGAGTTGTATCATACCATACTTGTCTAATGTGTAGTAGTGGCACTTAGTAGGGTTTAGTAACCACATACTCAGAAACTATACATCATCTCCGCTGGGTGGACAAGGCCCTATTTTTATACAATAGTTGTTCTTCCACTCAATGGGTTGTCTGCCCATTAGGGGGCCAGAGGTAGACCCCAAAGTACGGTTGTGTGTTGTGGTAACTAGTAATGGCGTGTACATGGTGTGATTGTGTCAGGAGAATTATCTTCTCAATTGGATTGGTCAGATCAAAACCATGTCACGAGTGATGTAATATGTTAGGTCATACAGAGTGCATTGCAAGGGCATAATAGTTATAGTCAGCTCAGGTAACTATAACTGCTGAATTTCACTAGTTTTGCTTGAGTGAAATCTGAGTCTAACTATTACATTCCCGTAACCTTTGGTTTTTTCAGTGAATTTCAAACAGTTTTTTTATTTGTATTTCCTAACTATAACATCCTTGTAACCTTTGTTTTTACAGTGCATTTTTACAGTTTTTAAAATGCTATCTCCTAACTGTACCCTGTAAACTTTGAGAATGAGTGTGTGAGTGGCTGTATAGGTCAGTGAGTGGGTGTATGAGTGGCTGTATAGGTCTGTGAGTGGATGAAAGAATCTCCGGTGTCCATACAGCTGCAGGGCAGGTATTGGGCCATAACGAAGGGGCTTACTTATATCCCACCTAGAGACTGCAGGGATTTGCTGAGGAGACACCCCATTCTTTGTGAAGGGGTAATAACAGGGAGACAAATGAGATGTTCCTATGAGCGCATTGACGCACTGACTCCTTAATTGAGGTATCGTAGGAATATAGGCTGTCTTTTCCCTGCTCCTATTTTTATTCACAATTTCACTTTGCACGGTCCTGATGAAGCGCACCAGGATCCATTAGGGACCTATTTCCCAGTGCAAAACATGTTGACCAATTTTAACATTCACAAACACAGACTGGCACTGAGAGCAGCAGAGTAATACCCTGACCTCTAGGATATTTGTTATTAGAGGTGCTCCATCTCCCCTGTATAATTCTTTTATTCTTACCTCCCGAACCAATGAATACAAATTTAACTTAGGGTACTGTTTGGGTAATTTTCATGTTAGTTCTTGGGAGCAACGGTACTGGATCTATCCTTTTTTTCTAAAAATGCTCCCTGTTCCCCCTCTTGAAGTGTTTTGTGGGTGTGGAAGTGCCTGTGTGGGTCTGTGAGTGCCTATGTGAGTGCCTTTGTGGGTCTGTGAATGAGTCTGTGAGTGGCAATATGGGACTGTGATTTGGTGTGTGAGTGGCTCTTTGGGTGTGTGAGTGCCTGTGTGTGTCTGTGAGTAGATGTGTGAGCAGTGCTATGGGTCTGTGAGTGGGTGTATGAGTGATTGTGTAGGTCTGTGAGTGGGTGTACAAGATATCTGTGTGAGTCTATGAGTGGGTGTGTGAATACCTGTGTGCTTCTGTGACTGGGTCTGTGTGTGGCACTATGGGTCTGTGAGTGTTGTGTGTATCTGTATGTGGGTATGTGAATGGTGCTATAGGTCTGTTATTTGATGTGCGAGTGCCTGTGTGGGTCTGTGAGTAGGTGTTTCAGTGCCTGTGTAGATCTGTGAGGAGGTGTGTGAGTGCCTGTGTCTGTCTATGAGTAGATGTGTGAGTGCATTTGTGGGTCTGTAAATGGGTCTGTGAGTGGCACTATAGGTCTGCGAGTAGATGTGTGAGTAGCTGTGTTGGTCTGTGAGTGGCTGTGTGAGTGCCTGTGTATATGTGAGTAGGTATGTGAGTGGTACTATGGATCTGTGAGTAGGTGTGAGAGTGCATGTGTAGGTCTGTGACTAGGTTTGTGAATGGCGCTATGGGCCTGTGAGTGTGTGTGCCTGTGTGGGTTAGTTGGTAGGTGTGTGACTGCCTCTGTGGGTCTGTGAGTGGGCGTGTGAGTGCCTGTGTGTGTCTGTGAGTGGGTATGTATGAGAGGCGCTATGGATTTTGGCCATTTGCATAGTTAGGGGATTTAAAATGGACTCCGCTCTGACCAGGAGATGATAAGAAAGAAACAACTTGTCACAATCACTATCGATCAGATTGTGCTCCATTAGATCAATGATGCATTCGCCTCCATTAAGGATTTCATTTTGTATTTCAATGTGAAATATGAGAGGGAACACATTTGATTTGCCTAGCCCAAGAAGTTATAAATGTTTGTGTTTTACTGAAGTGGAGTCTTCAACTGGAGCTACCTACTATGTTTATATTTGTATGTGTTTCCCGTTGAGGTTTAATTTGTGTGATATGCACACCAGGGTCAGATTGAACCTCTTTTTTCTAGAAGAGTCACCAGTTTTGCCAAAAGTGTCTGCCCAACTGGAGTACTTTCATCTGGTTAATTAGTAAGTGCTACCTCATTGAGCAAATGTCTCATGCATATTTTGCACTACAGTTGTGCTAAGGACCACAGGGTAATGTCTTCAGTGACCTTGTGTCCATGTAATTTAGATAATGTGATTCTTCCTCAAGTGTCTTCAGCTATAAATCTATGATAACGTTAATCCTCATCAAGAGAAGATGACGAGACTACAAAGAGGAGCATCTCCACCAAACAGGGGTATTTCCTCTTGACTAAATAAAGTAAGTGCTTCTTTCTTTGGTGGAGATGGAAACATGCTCACCAGCCTTTAGTTAACCTACCCATCAACTTATGAAAAGGCCGGAAGACCTTAGGCTACTATTGAGTAAAACGGCAGGGGGGCCCCTTTCCCCAAGTTTGATTTTGTCCCCAGGGACCCCATCCCCCGGGGCCTGGCCATGTCTCTCTGGGTGCCATGACTTATCCAATGTGCATGTTGGGGACCAGAGGGGGAGCCTCAAGGCCCTGAGGTCCCAGCCAGCTCCCTGCCTCCTCTGGGAGCCGGCATTGCTCTCGCACACAGGGAGCTACTGGAAGTGCAGCTTCTTGTGTGTGAGAGCAATACTTTCTTCTCTTTCACTGTCAGTTGTCCGCATGGCAGCTGGCAGGGAAAGAGATGAAAACTCTGCATCCAGCAAGCAGGAGTGGTTTGACACCTCCCGCTTGTTAGTAGCGGAGTGTTTGCCTTTGCTTGGCCTAGCTGTCAGCTCCTGCCGAGCAAAAGCAAACAACTATCTCTTGAGGGTGGGCACCGCAGGAGATATCAGGAGCAGGCTCAGGGGGTGGCGTTCCACAAGGCCATATAATGCTTAAGGAGGGGTCCTGAGGCCCCTCTCCTTTGTTCTGTACAGGCTGGCCCCAGGGACGTGGTGATCCTCATGCCATATATGACCCAATTGGCCCCAGGGTGGTAGTCCCCAGGGGTGCAGGTCCGCACCCTAAAGTGTTTGTTTTAGTTCCGGAAAGGTGGTGGTCCCTGGGGCTTCTAACAGCCCTAGGAGGGGTGTCCTTGTGCCCCCCCCGTTTTAAGAAAGCCCCAGGGAGGTGGTGTCCTCATGGTCCAAGGGGCTCTGCTTCACCCAAAAATATGTGTATATAGCCCTGCAGAGGTGGTCTCCCTGGGGCCTAAGAATGCCCAACGAAGGGGGTCCATTATTTTTATAAAGTATTCATGCCCCCGGGACCTAGCCCGCCCCGGGGCTTAATTAAAAACAAGTGCAGGAGCTGGCATTGCTCTTGCACACAAGGAGCTTCTGGAAATGCAGCTCCTTGCATGCAAGAGCAATACTTTAATTTCTTTCCCTGTCCGCTTGACAGCTGGCAGGGAATTAAATGAAAACTCCGCTTCCAGCAAGCAGGAGCTGTCCGTTCCCACCATGCAAAAGCAAACAACTATCACCTGAGGCTGTACATTTTGGGAGATAGCAGAAGCCGGCCCTGGGGAATGGTGTTCCCAGGACTGTATATGGCTCCAGGAGGGGGCTATAAGGCCCCCCTCCTTTCTTCTGTATGATCTGGCCCCATGGAGGTGGTGTCCCAGGGCCATATATAACCCGGGATGAGGGCACTGTGGCCCCCCTCCATTTAAAAATGTTGCATTTGGCCCGCGGTGGTGGTGGTCCCCGAGGCTGGGTGGTCCGCGCGGACCCCCTCCATAGTGTTTATTTTAGCTCTGTGGTGGTCCCTGGGGCTTCTAAATTCTGCTTGGAGGGGTGCCTTGTGGCCCGCTCCTTTTTTAAAAAAGCCCCAGGGTGGTGGTGGTCCTCAGGGCATACAAATGACCATGGAGGGGGTCATGTGTGCCCCCGTCCATTATTTTCATAAAGTATTGAAGCCCCCAGGACCTATCCCACCCAGGGGCTTTATTAAAAACAAGCACAGACCATGCTTTTTTGCCACAGAGTTGTGAGTTTATCGAGATTTTGCAGCAAATCTTTTTTCTACAAAGTGCTTTTTTGCCCTGATGGGGCCCCAGGGGGACCCCATGACCTGTATTAGGGGATCAGGGTATTCCTACCTGCCCACTTTTCTTTTTTTTTGTTACTTTTTTGGATGGAACTCAGTTTCAGCTGAGTCCCAAGATGGCTGACAAAAATTCCTAGATAAAAGAATTGGCAGCCAATCAGATACCAGGACAGTGACTGTTTGATCCTCGGAAGATCTGCGTCCCAAGCTATCCAAATTTGGATTTTCTTTAACATCTCCAAAACTACTGAACAAATTTACACCAATTCACAAAAGGTTCTCTTTCTATGACCAACATCTACCTTTCTGAAAATGTTTGTGTGATTCTGTTAAGCAGTTAAAGCGGTACTCGTGTCCAAAAGCCCTATGGGAATTTGCGCGGAGGAAATGTGTTTTGGGGCCCCGATTTTTCTGGTCCCCCCTTGACAAATCACCACAAAACTTTCAACATAGCAGCTGAACTGACTGTTGTAGTAAGTTTGAGAATGCCATGAAGATTTGTCAAATGGAGCCAAAGCTATTGGCAAAACACAAAACATTTTTCCTATCGAAATTACTACCTATAACTACCTACTTGCAACCGATAGTAGGTTATATATTATTTTGGTCTACTATTTTCATGTACTACTATGAAAAACATATATATGTTCATATATCCAAACACAACATCTCCATAATGGGAGCACCCAACCCTGCAGGGTGGCTTCAGCTTTGATGGCGACAGAGAATCCCGTTCAAGAGTACATCCAAAAACAAGATGCCGAAGCCCAATTCCTCATTCAACCATACATTTTATTTCAAACAAGAGATTGCAGCAAGTCATCAATTATGTCACTGACCATGTCATGAGTGATGTAATATGTGTGGCCATAAGCTGTACATTGCGGGGGCGTAAGTTATAGTTAGCTCAGGTGAGTATAACTGCTGGATTTCACTGGCTTTATATGAGTAAACTGAGCATAACAATAATGTCCCTGTAACCTTTGTTTTTTTTCCAGGGAATTTCTAAGATTTTTTTGTGTTATTTCCTAAGTATAATGCCCCGGTAGCCTTTGGTTTTATTAGTGATTTTCTAAGGTTTTTACATGTTTTTCCTAACTCTGACCTGTAACCTTTGCAAGTGAGTGCATGAGTTTCTCAGTGGGTGTATGAGTGTCTCAATGGGTATGTGAGTGGGTGTGTGAGAGTCTGAGTGAGTCATGGAGTGGGTGCATAAATGTCTCACTGGGAATGTGAGTGAGTGCATGAGTGTCTGAGTGGGCCTGTGAGTGGGTGGGTGTGTGTCTGAGTGGATACATGAGTGTCTGAGTGGTTGTATGAGTTTCGTCTAGGAGTGGGTGTGAGAGTGTCTGAGTAGGTTTGCGAGTTTGTGAGCCAGTCTGTAAATGGATACATGAGTCTCTGAGTGAGTCTGTGAGAGGGTGTGTGATTTGATTTGATTTGATTTGATTTGATTTGTGGTTTTATAGAGTGCTCATATGCCCATGGGCGTCTTGGCGCTGAAGAAAAAGGACGTGTGACAGAAAGTAGTTTGCTGAATTGGCCTATCTGGATTTAAACAGCCAAGTCTTTACTGCTTTCCTAAAGGACAGCAGGGAGGTGCTATTCTTGATAGAGAGAGGGAGTCGGTTCCAGTCCTTGGCAGCATGCAGTAGAAAACTTCTACCTCCCCACCTAGCCTGCTTGAACCGGGGAGTTTGTATTATTTTTGCTTGGCTGGATCGTAGTTCTCTTTTTGGAACATATGGCTTGAGGTGGGTTCTAAGAAATAGTGAACCCGATCCATGCAGCGTTTTATATGTAAGACATAAAGACTTGAATTTAATTCGCTTCGCCATGGGGAGCCAGTGGACAGTGTCCAAATGGTGGGAAATGTGCTCGGATCTAGGGATATTTAGTATTAACCTTGCCGCCGAGTTTTGCAGACATTGTAATTTGGACAGATGTTGGGTCTGCCGTCCAGCATATAGTGCATTCCCGTATTCGAGTCTTGACAAGGCTAATGTGGTGACTACCGTTTTACGGGAATCCATAGGGATGTAGGGTAGTAGCTTCCTAATCATTTTTAGAATAAACCACATGGTGGCTACTAGTTTATTGATTTGAGCATCAAATGTGAGTCTGTTATCTAGCATAATACCTAGATGTTTGACTTACTCAACAGGTGAAGGACAATTACTGAGGTTAGCCGGCCACCAATCTGTGGACCAGATTTCCGTCTTTGAGCCCAACAGCATAACTTCGCTTTTATCCCCATTGAGTTTTAAGCAGTTTCTTTCCATCCATAGACTAACCTGCTCCATACAGTTCTTAAACATATCTGCAGTGTCTGATGTGTCATCTGTAATAGAGACCACAATTTGGGTGTCGTCAGCGTAAGACACCGGGAGGAAGTCGCATGCTCTAATGATCCCAGCTAACGGTGCCGCATAAAGGTTAAAAAGTGTCGGGCTCAACGACGACCCCTGAGGGACCCCACACGGGGAACTGAAGGGCTTAGATTTGACCTTTCCCAGTTCCACTGTGAAAGTCCTATTACTCAGGAATGATGCCAGTAATTTTCTTGCATCTCGGTGAACACCCGCTGTTGTCAGTCGGCCCAGGAGTATGGCATGGTCTACCGTGTCGAAGGCCGCCGAGAGATCTAACAGAATCAAGGCGGCCTTCCCCCCCGCATCCAATACCCTCCTGAGTTCTTCCACTGCCATCAGTAAGGCTGTTTCGGTGCCATGCACCTCGCGGAATCCGTACTGCGAAGGATCAAGGATATCTGCTTTGTCAATAAATTGAACTAGTTGTTTGTTCAATAATTTCTCTAGGACCTTGGCGCCTAAAGGAATTCTGGCTATTGGTCTGTAGTTTCCGGGTTCCGCTGGGTCTAGGTTGGGTTTTTTGAGAAGGGGTAGTACCAATGTTGATTTCCAAAGTGCTGGGTAGGTTCCTGAATTCACTATGTGGCCCATGAGTCAGACTAGTTGCTCACTAAGAAGCTCGGAAAAAAGGTGGAACATTTTTGGCGGGCAAGGGTCCACCATTGCTCCTCATTTAGTTGACATAATAACCTGATGTACTTGGTCCAACTCTGGGGGGAGGAAATTGAAAGATGGTGTACTGTCTGTATTGCGAGTTATCGGACGTGGGGGCTTGTGGGATCACTGATTTAAAAGATTCATAGACAGATGTCACTTTGTCAATAAAGAATTGTCCCAGAGTATTACAGAAATTCGTGCTAACATGCATATTATTGTCTGACTTTACTTTCAATAGTTTTTTTACAGTGGTAAAAAGTTCTCGACTAGAGTTTTTTACCTCCTCTATTTTTTGGATGAAGTAACAACTTTTAGCTGACAAAATCAATTTTTTATAAGTGTTCAGGGAGGCTTTATATTCCTTTCTACTGTCTAGATCATAGCAGACTCTCCAAAGCCTTTCCAGTTTTCTGCATTTTCTTTTCTGAGCCCTGAGAGATTCTGAGAACCACGGTTGGGATGGTTGCTTTTTCCTAAAAGTGGATTTTTTAAAGGGACTGCTATTTTTATGGCCGCTGTTATCCATTTAGAGATTTGATCTGTGGCCGCGTTACTTTCAGGAGTTAGCATCGGTGAGGTAGAAGCCAGATGTTCTTTTAATTTCTGTATATCTAACCTGGACCAATCCAGATATGTGGTAGGTGTGAGTCTATGAGTGGGTCTGTGAGTGGGTGTGTGAGTCTATGAGTGGATATGTGAGTCAGTGTGTGAGTCTCTGAGTAGGTCTGTGAGTAGATGTGAGAGAGTATGAGTAGTTTTGTAAGTGAGTGCATGAGTGTCTGAGTGGGTCTGTGACTGGGTATGTGACTGGCTAAGTGGATCTGTTATAGGGTATTTGAGTGTCTGAGTGGGTCTGTGAGTGGGGGTATCTTTTTTGAGTGAGTCTATGAGTGGGAGCATGAGTGTCTAAGTGGATCTGAGAGTGTCTGTGTGAGTCTCTGAATGGGTCTCTGAGTAGGTGTGTGAGTATCTGAAAGGGTCTGTGAGTGTCTGTATCAATCTCTGACTGTGTTTGTGAGTAGCTCTGGGTATTTGAATGGGTATATGAGTGGGTGTATGAATGTTTCAGTGGGTCTGTGAATAGGTGAATAATTGTCTGAGAGGGTCTGTGAGTGGATGGAGGAGTCTCTTAATGGGTGAGTGACTGGGTGCTGGATGCATACATCTCTTAGTGAGTGGGTGTGTGAGTCTCTGAATGGGTGAGTGAGTGAGTGAGTGGGTGCATATGTGTCTGAGAGAATCTGTCAGTAGATTCATGAATATCTGAGTGACCCTCTGAGTGGCTGCATGACTGTCTGAGTGGACATGTGAGTGGGTGCACTGGAGTCTGAGTGGGAGTTTGAGTGGGTCTATCAGTCTCTGACTGGACCTGTGACTGGATGCATGACTGTCAGAGCGAGTCTGTGAGTGTGTACATGACTGTCTGAGTGCCTCAATTAGTGCCTCTGTAAGTCTCTGAGTGATTCTGTGAATGGGTGAATGAGTCTCTCAGTTGACCTGTTAGTGGATCCATTAGTATTTGAGAGGGTCTGTGTGTGGGTGTGTGAGTGTCAGAGTATGTCTATGACTGGGTCAATGTGTGTCTGAATGAGACTCTGAGTATATGGGTAAGTGTCTGGGAGGGTTATGAGAGGGTACATCAGTCTCTGAGTTGACATGCTAGTGAATGTGTCTCTGAGTAGATCTGTATTTGAGTGTGTGACTCTCTGAGTGGGTGTGTGAGTGGGTTTAAGAGTGGAAGTGGGTCTCTGAGTGGGTGTGGAAGTGTCTGAATGAGTTTCTAAGTGGGAGCATGAGTGTTGGTGTGGGTGAGTAAGTGGGGGTATGACTCTCTAACTAGGCCTGTGTGTGCATGTGTCAGACCCTAAGTGGGTCTGTGAGTGGGTGTGTTAGTGTCTAAGTAGGTCTGAGAGTGTGTACATGAGTAACTCTGTGAGTGGGTGCATGAGTTTCTGAGTGGGTCTGTGAGTGATTGCATGAGTGTCGGTGTATGTGTGTGAGTACCTGAGTAGGTCTGTGAGTAAGTTTGTGAGTTGCTGAGTGGGTCAGTGACTATGCTTGTGAGTCTATAAGTTGCTTTTTGAGTGTCTGATTAGGTCTGTGAGTAGTTGCATGATGTCTGAGATAGTCTGTGAGCAGGTGTGTAAGTATCTGAGCTGTCTGTGAGTGGGTATGAGAGTGTCTGAGTGGGTGCATGAGTGGATGTGTGAGTGCCTGAGTGGGTCAGTGGATGTGTGCGTGAATTTCTGAGTGGGTATGTATATGGGCGAGTGAGTGTCCGATTGAGTCTGTGAGTTGTTGCATGAGTCTCTGAGTGGGTCTGTGAGTGGGTACAAGAATATCTGAGTGGGTCTGTGAGTGGGTACATGAGTCTCTCATTAGCTCTATGAGTAGGTGCGTAAGTGTCTGAGTGGGTCTTTGAGTGGGTGCATAAGAGTCTGAGATGGTCTGTGAGTGGTTATTTCAGTGTCTGAATGAGTCTATGAGTGGGTGTGTGAGTGTTTGACTGGGTCTGTGAGTGGGTGTATGAGTGTCTGAGTCGGTCTGTGAGTGGGTATGTGAGTCTTTGAGTGGGTCTGTGAGTGGGTGCATCTTTGTCTGAGTTGGTCTTTGTGTGTATGAGTACATAAGTGAATCTGTGAGTGGGTGTGTACGTCTCTGAGTGGATATGTGAGTAGGTGCATGAGTCCCTGAGTGGGTCTGCAAGTGGGATGCATGAGTCCCTGAGTGGGTCTGCAAGTGGGTGCATGAGTCCCTGAGTGGGTCTGTGAGTGGGTGCTTGAGTCAGAGTCAGGGTAGGTCTGTGAGTGGGTGTGTGAGTGGTCTGTGAGTAGGTGTGAAAGTGTCTAAGCGGGTGTGTGAGTACATGTATGAGTGTCTGAGTAGGTCAGTGAGTGTGCAAGTGAGTGTCCAATTGGGTTTGTGAGTGGTTGCATGAGTTTTTGAGTGGATGTAAGAGTATCTGAGTGGGTCTGTGAGTGGGTACATGAGTCTCATTAGCTCTATGAGTGGGTGCCTAAGTGTCTGAGTGGGTCTTTGGGTGTGTGCATGAATGAGTGGGATGGTCTGTGATTGTTTTTTTCAGGGTCTGAGTGAGTCTTTGATTGAGTGTCTGAGTGTCTGACTGGGTCTGTAAGTGGGTGTTTGAGTGTCTAAGTGGTTCTGTAAGTGGGTATGTGAGTCTTTGAGTGGGTCTGTAAGTAGGGGCATCAGTGTCTGAGTAGGTCTTTGGGTGCATAAGTGAGTCCGTGAGTAGGTGTATAAGTCCCTGAGTGAGTCTGTGAGTGGGTGCATGAATTCTTGAGTGAATTTCTAAGTGGGTGAATGAGTCCCTTAGTGGGTCTTAGAGTGGGTGCATGAGTCTGAGTAGGTCTTCGAGTGGGTTTTTACAGTCTGAGTGAGTCTCTGAGTGGGTGCATGTCTGACTTGGTCTGTGAATGGGTGTGTGAGTGCCTGAGTGGGTTTGTAAGTGAGCTTGTGAGTGTCTCAGTGGGTCTGTGAGTAGGTTCAAGAGTATCTAAGCAGGTGTCTCAGTGGATGCATAAGTGTCTGAATGGGTTTGTGAGTGTCTGAGTGAGTCTGTGAGTAGCTGTGTGAGTGCCTGAATGAAACTGAGGGTGGGTGTGTGCATATATATTTTTATTTTTTCTGCGATATTTGCAGATTTGTCGCAATGTTACCCGGGTTCACGCTGACCGTCTTGATGAATTTGCAAATATCACATATCAAAATAACAAACAGTTTCTCAATGTATTTTACATATAGGGGATTTCTCAAACACACCTATACACTACCCATGGGGTCAGGGTATCTCTACCCTGACACCTTATGCTACTTTTGATGATCAGTTTCAGCCCCGGGGAGCATGTCCCACTCCTTAAAATGGCAGCCCCAAGCGCAGATATAGTGTGCAAGGAAAACTGAAAAGGATGACAGAGGAGTTCTTAAAGGACTGGGAGGTTTCAGCAACCTTGATTTTTAAGAAGAATGCTGGTGAGAATGTGAACATACAAAGTATATTTCATCCCCAGGGGAGTGTGCCCAGCATCAAACAAAAGGGAAACTTATTAGAGAGACTCTGATGTAAGAAGGTAAGATGCTGGTGGGAGGCTACCTTCTTACAGAACTATCTGTAAGTAGATTGCATTCCACAAGGACAAAGAATTTTCATTATACCAACACTAGGAAGACCAATCCCTCAACTGATAAAGGAGTGGGTGGACAACACAATTGCATGCTCCAAAGGGATGTTGCAGATTTTAATTAGGAATGCATGGGACCAACACAAGGAGTTAATTCTCCAGATTCAGACTCTGATTGACGAACTTAAGAATGAAAGAGATCAGGATGAGACCAAAAAGATATTGAAACTGGTGGACGAGAGAATAAAAATCCATGAAAAAGGAGTATTTGAGAGGAAACAATGTAAATTCCAAAATGACAAACGGGATTACAAAGCAGGACACATTTTGACGTTCACGAGAACATTCAATAAACCCAGAACGGAAATAGCAAAAGATGTAGCGTTGAGATTAATGGACAGAGGAAGTGGGGAATCCAACACAGACATGAGTTGAGATCTGGATTCACCTGATGTTGCTTCGACCAAAGAAATGGAAGTAATGTCTTTTTCCGAGGCATTCCGCCTCTTACAACAAAACATTCAACACTCCTTCAGAGGAAAGCCAAGAGAAAGGGGGAGGGGTGGAAAAGACATAACTAAAAAAGGCTGCAACGTCATAGAAAAAGACAACTGCACTGGCATGGGAACACGCAGCCAGGGACAGAGGAAAAAATAACAGCAGACACAACTTCACAATTAACAGTAAATCATTTGTCAAGCAGGGAACTTTCTGATCAGAAGATAGATCCTAAGACTGAACCTATCTTTCTGTCCAGATATGCCATTAGACTACGCACAGCTGCACATTACTCTATCAAAATTTCCAGGTAAGTTCAAGCTTTATTAAGTGCATGCTTTGCAGAAAAGAAATGCATTACCTTATGTTCCATCAGTGAACAAGGGACCCACATGAATACATCTGAAAGTGAGAGTACCCCAATGAAATATGTGTTCCATTTTATCCAGTACATATAACATTGTTGTTTGAAGCATTTGGTATAGATATAAGTGCACCCAGTGAGACAATGTTTAGATCTGTTTCCAAATGTGTCCCACAGATAGCTAAAGACCATATAGATGTTTCCTGTTAAATAGTAGCAAATGACATACTGAATCTTGCTAATGAGACCTCACATAGAAAGAAAATGATGAGAGAACAATGGGAGGAGGTGACAGCCCTACAGAAAGATGAAGACTTGATAAATCCCTCCAATAAGAGTGGTAATATGGTTATAATGGATAGAATCAAGTATGTCCAATAGGCTCATAGACAGCTACATAATACTGCATGTTACATAAAAGTAGACAAAACATGAGTTGATACAGGGATGGAATGATGCCCAGCTCAAGAATTGGGATGAATGACAATTCCATAGGAATGAAACATTCATGACTCCAACAATATATTTGCTTCTGAAAGTACACAAAAAGCGAACTGACCCTCCGGGCATCCCATAGTCTCATCTAAGAACAGTCTGTTTGAGAATGCGTCTATTTTTGTTGATCATTTGTTATACCCCTTTGTGAGAGATCTTAATTTCTATGTTTGGGAAACTAACGATTTTCTGCAAATAATACAAAATCTACATTGGGGTAGTGAGCATTGGATGGTATGTTTGGATGTGGAAAGTCTCTACTTGAGCATTAGAGATATATACAGGACTTCAAGGCATGCAAACATTGCTTAAGAACGAGGAGTATTCATATGTTAGAACATACACACATAAGTAAAAAAATAATTGAGATCTGCCTTACTGAAAATGTTTTCATGTTCGAGAATGAGTGACTCAAATAGGTGCAGGGGACTTCCATGGGCACCTGCTTTTCCCCAGCTATGCTAATTTGGCGATGGGTGGGCGGTAGGAGCAGGTGCTCTGGTGCAAAGATCTGAAATAGAGGACGAAAATAGTCAATATGACTCAGGTTTATTGATGATGTGGTTTTTTTTGTGTGAGAAGGTAATGAGATGGATTTGAACATTTTCTTGGTAATATTGAATTGGAATGATGTTAACTTCAAATTTACAATGCATTACAGCCAATGTACCATAGAGTTTTTGGATTTGAAATTAATGGTGGTAGATGGAGTACTGAATTAGTCAGAAAAAAGGCAGGGAATTCAATCCTGCACACTCCTGGTTGCCCCCACCAAGTTACAGGTGAAGCATCCCCAATGGTGAGGTCCTCCAAGCCAAAAGGAACTGTAATTTAGAAGAAACCTATCAGGAAAAAAGGGGAAATGGCCTGGAGACTGTAAGTGAGAAATTATCCCCACAAAGCATTGAAAAAAGCCAATCGTAAGGCTCAGACAGGGAAAAGGGAGAGTTCCCTATTCTAACAACCTCACTTCAAGAAAGGAAGAGAAGGAGAGGTCGGACCAATAAGGTTTATAGCCACATATAACAGCCAGACAGGGAAATTCAGACAAATCCTTAAAAACTGTTGGAGAATCCTGACACAAGATATAACTCTCAAAAGAATCTATCCCCGAAGGATATGTTAGTGCACAGTCACCTCTCACCATGGAAGACCAATTGGTTAGGACTAGGAAAAGGCTTTCACCGTTGTGGTGAATGCATGCATGTAGATACAGTTAAAATACCCAAAAGGTTACCTTATACAGAAAGGCGTATCCCAAAGGTGAAAAATTGTGGCACAAGTTTTGTTATCTATGCTATAGTCTGTCCATGTAGGAAATGGTACATAGGTTCTACCGCCTTCCCAGTGAAGAAAAGGATACTGGAACACTGGAGAACTATCACTAGTAATGACCACAGTTATAGTACAAAAGTAAATTCAGGTAGCGTGCAGTGGAAACTGGACATTAGCTAGATATTTTGGCCTTGAATCAGTTCCCAAACATCCAAGGGATGGCAATTGTATTTCTATATTAGGTAGATTAAAGTCCCGTTTCATTTTGCAGATGGATCCACATTCCCACAGGGAATGAATAATGCACTTATTTATAAAGTTTTATATAGCGCGAACAAGAACCCGAAGAATATCAGAGCACTTTACAAAAGGATGGAAGGAAGGTAATGAATGCAGTAACAACATCAGGTACGAGTGAAAACAAGAATAATTGCACAATTGCACTACGAATGGGTCAAAGGATAGTAATACAAGAAACAGGTAAATATCGGACTACGGGGGGGGGAAATATTATGCAGTAAAGAAGAGCAATATCCAATGATGGTCAAGTGGTTGTAGGGGCAATGGCTTTGAGCAGGTGGACCTAGCCACATTAAGGTAGGAATTTGTTCATTAGGAATCTTTTGACTTCCAGTTTGAAGTTAGTTGTTGAGGAGATTCTGTGTACTTCCGATGGCAGAGAGTTCCAAATCTTTAGAGCCGTGCCAGAGAAGGCTCGGTGGCAAGTTCTCTTTTTGTTAAAGATTTACGGTTTCAGGAGGAAAGTGTTAGGGCTTCTTGAGGCTCTACCACCACAGGATAATTCAAGCTTTTGCACTAGATACCTGGGGGTTTTGAAGTGAAGGGCCCTGTGCTCCAGAACTGCAATCTTTAACTGGATTCGAGCTTCGAAGGGCAACCATTTGAGAGATTTTAGGACTGGGGAAATATGCACATTTCGTTTGGTACCTGTAACCAGTCTAGACGCAGCATTCAGTGATGCCCTTAGAGGAGCCAGGGTGTGTTTGGGGAGGCCACAGAGTGTTGCGCTGCCATAGTCTAATCTCGTTAAGACAAGCGCTTGGACCACATGCTTGAAATCAAGTTGCGTAAGGAATGGTTTGATATTTCTAAGTGTCCTCATCAAGTGATTTGTTCCCTTACACACATTGCTGATATGATTCTTCATGTTGAGGTGCTTGTCCAGGGTGATTCCAAGAGATTTGGCCGAGTCTATAATGTGGGGGGTGCAGTTGAAAGCTGTGAGGTGTATCAAGCAAAGGTTTGGCCTAGGGATGTGGGTCGGAGGTGAGATGAGATGAAGAGTTACACTCACATCTTTAGTCAGAATTGAAAATGTAACCTCCTGACCCTGAATTCATGAGTGGTTTTGTTGTAGGTTAGTGATTATTATTATTTTTTTAAGTTGGGCAAACACACTTTTCTGTAAGATTGAGTGTTGAAACTGTCATTAAGGGAAAATGGGCATTATAATGGTTTATAATCAAATGTTCTTTGATTGTGTGAACAAGGGTATTTGATACTGATTGTTAGTGTGAAATAGAATTTTAACCAATGGCTCTGTTTATTTTATTACAGGAGCACAAATGTGGAGCAGGTGAACCATCCAATATAGCCACATCTAGACAGTTACACAGCAAAGGAGAATAAGGATGGCCTGTGAGACAATCTCTTCTGCTTTTAGAAAAAGATGAGCCACAAGTGGTAGGGGTATTGTCAACCATTAGTAAGTTGCGTATGGTTGTTCTATAGATAAGTAGATTCTATGAAAACTGCTATGAGAGCGGAATTACATGATTTCTTTTCTAATATAAAACCCAAATAATTATTGTGGTTGTGTTTTTACTGCATAATGATTAGTTATATTATGCTTAATTATTAACAATTTATAGATTTGAGGAAATTACCTTTGAGTTCGGAACTACACCTAAAATATGCAGTTTGATTGCCTCTTGTGTGCAGCCATTCTATGCAACAAATGATGGACGATACATTGCAGTCATTGTTTGGTAATAATAACAAGTTAGTTAATGCTGTGATGAAGTAATCACTTACTGTGTCACTGATCCTAAAGGCTACTCTAGCTCAATGTTGCCACCCTGCAGACATACTAAGAGATTGAAAAGCATAATCAATCATGGTTACCATTTGCAGCATTATGAATCCTCTTGCTTCACTTAGGTGAATATTAGCAATGCACATTTGTTGATTTAATTAACTCTGTGCCAATTACAATAGAATGACTATAATTGTTGAACTGTGTATGAACTACGATGTTGGATCTTTCACTATTTTCTCTATTGTCGCATGCTGTGTGACGTGCTGGTTTTAAAAAACACTGAGATGAAGCTATGGTCATGTGACCAAGACACCATGTGAGATCAGAACGCGTTTTGTTTTTTTCTGCTTATTAAACAACTTTATAGCTGCACAGTATCCGCAATGACTCATCATTATTACGAGGATATGGCTTTAAGTTTTTCCTTGAATTATTTATTGAGATCTTGTTCATTACTGTTTTTGAGATAGATAGAGCAGCTATACTTGTGGAGCAGGGAGCTTTAGAGGACGAACTCAAAAACAGTAAAGAACAAGATCTCAATAAAAAATTAAAGAAAGAACTTCAACCCAAATTAAAACAATATGAAGCAGACATCAAAAATCGAAAACTCCATAGAGACTGTGTGGACTATGAGAGTGGATGGATCTAGACTTACAGTCATATACATGACCATCTAAGGAAGATCAACCGTCATCAAAGGAAGAAAATACCATCCCACAGACCAGACTGGAATCAATTCCTGCAGAGGCAAGTGGATCCAACACTGACACACCTGCAACTACTACAAGTTCAATCTCAGAAAGACCACTCCCATCTAAAACAGCAACTTTTTTAGATGAATTTCGGGTCCTAAGAAGAGGCCGACAAACATCAAGATCAACACCGACACCACCGGCCCAGGGGAGAGGCCAGAAACAAACAATAATGGATCCCAAGATTGTAAACAAGACTATCATTAACCTTACCGAATAACCCCTCTCGTTCTTTGAAAAGAAAACATTATGCTTGGTTTAACTTTCTGCCCCACAGAGATCTTTAACTATTCAGAAACTCGTATAGACTTATACAAATTCGTCAGAAAGATCAAACTCAAGAAATGGCATTTACTTTAAAAAACTGTGACCAAGAAGAATACTGGTACCAATGCTCCGATTAGTACCTCCACTAATTTGACAGTAGAGGATGCTGAAACCGTCCACCTTACACATGAACTAGCTAGGAATTACATTCCTACAGCATGTTCACAAGGATATCAGTGGGAACTTGATGCTACAATGGACCAGGCTGCCCCCACTAAGTTCAAACCAAGATCAGTTTTTTACCCAAATTTGCCCCATGACAATATCAATACTTTTCATGAAGTAGTAACCAAATCAATACAGAAACTTAAACATCAGAAATCAATATTTTTCCTATCTAACTCCAATTTGTCAATTAACACCTTGAATGCTATGGGGATTTTTCTCCTGTGCTGGAACTCCATGAACCCCATTATTCATGACGAGCTGGGCTCGTCATCAGCGTAGCAGGAGGCTACTGCATGACGAGCCCAGCTCGTCATGAGCGTGGAAGGGGTTAAACAAACGGAAATAATCAGATCCCTATCTGATGAAATCGATATTGCTAACCGACCCGTGGATAAAGGAGGCAATATCGTACTTTGGAAAAGAGAATCATACATCATTGAGGCACTACGACAACTTAATGACTCTAGATTTTATGTTAAGATTAATGTTGAGATGTATAACAAAAGTATTTTTGACACCTGGAGAAAACTGAAAAATTGGGAACAAAATGGCATCATCACATGCTAGGAGTATTGCTTTCTCAAACGTGATTATCCAAAGCTATCTATAATTTATCTTTTGCATAAAATGCATAAGAACCCCATTATGCCACCGGGGAGGCCCATAGTTTCCTCTATCAGCAGCATTTTAGAGTATGTATCTAAATATGTTGACCATTTCCTAAGAGAATATGTAACCACTCTCCTGTCACATGTAAAAGATACTAAGGATTTCCTCTCAAAGCTCAAAGATATAACTTGGGTTGACACTGATCTCATGATAATCCTCAATGTCAGCTCGTTGTTCACTATAATCGATCACTCCCAAGGCATCGAGGCCTGTTTCCATTATCTAAAAAACAGACTTCTGAGTTATCTTGAACATACATCTATGATTTTAGAAATCATAAAACAATGCCTTGAAAATAATATTTTCATGTTCAACAGTACCATCTTTAAACAGATACTTGACACCACGACGGGCACTTGTTTTGCCCGAGTTTGCCCGAGTTTTGCCAATCTGTTTCTTGGTAAATGGAAGGAAGAAATTCGGTCAGATGAGATGTTGAGTGCAGACTTCACCAACGTGAAAATCTGATTGAGTTATGTCGATGTCCTTTTTATAATCTGGTCTGGCACGGAAGAAAAAAACACCGGATTTGTAGAAACACTCAATAGGAATGACCACAACATATGTTTATCTCTGAATATGAACAGAAAACAGGTGGAATTCCTTGACCGCATGATCACAACACATAAAGGTACCTTGCACACGAGTCTTTTCTGCAAAACTACTGCAGGTAACACTCTCCACAATGCTCGCAGCAGTCACCCGGACAACCTTTAGTGGAGCATTCCCTATGGCGAACTGCTGAGAGTGAGAAGGAACTTTAGTACGGAATCTGCTTTCATCACTGAACAAGACATCATGATCAAGAAATTCCTGAGTAGAGGATATCCCATGCGGGTACTCAAGAGAGCGCTCAATAAAATCAGTAAGGTTGATAGAGCTTCTACACTGGAGATGCCCGTAAACGCTACTGTGGACGGTGACACTCCTACATCCGAAGATACCAGAGTCATTATGATTTTCAATGACAGCTCCAAACAAATACAGAAAATTCAAGCTGACAAATGGGATATTCTAACCAGCGACCCCATTATTGGTCAGTACGTGAAAAATAGACCTAGCATCACATATAGAAAAAGTTGCAGTCTCAGAGACATTCTTTTTTTTATTTTATTTTTATTGAACAAGCCGTAGGAAAATATTGGTACATTAAATTCTTCATAATTAGACAAAAATGTTCAAACAATATACAAGAGACAACCCTAAACAATAAAACACCACAGCAAAAATACAAAAACTGCAATAGCGTACGACTAAACATACCGATATTAAAGTGCTAGTACAAGAGAAACAACTGATATTATACATCGAAATTTCTACTATAATTCATGCAAACCTACTGATATAATGCCATGAGGATATTCAAAGATATTATTGCCATTCTTAAAGTATTGGTACAAAGACATGCTAAATTGGCTAATATATAAACAACTGGTAAAAAGCATCAAGATTACTATACGGTTCATAAAGTGCTAGTGCAATAAGGTGCGAAAACCGGCGATTTAGACCAGAGACATTCTTGTGCGTAATGACATAACACAAATACAATCCACGGGGGAACATAACCTTAAATGTTTTTTTCCCTGCAGACATTGCAAAGCCTGTCAAATAGTCACATGATACAGGAGTTTACAGTGCAGGGACGCACTAAAATAAAACGCATTAACCAATTCTTAACATGCAACACTCCCTTTATTGTGTACATCTTGGAATGTCCATGCAAACTTAGATATGTGGGTAGCACCACATTCATGGCCAAAAAGAGAGTGCCATAAATAAGAATGACTTCCACTACCCCATAGCGAGGCACTGCCAAGAATTCCACCTTTCTAACAGTTCCTTATTGAGTTATTTCATCATAGAACAAGTACATACTGGTCCAAGAGGCGGGAATACAGTACTTAAACTGTGCAAACAAGAATCCAAATGGATATTGGAACTTGAAACCAAGAATCCAGGGGGGGCATAATCTGGACGAAGAATTAAGTACACATTTACATGAGGAATGAGATTATGTGACTTACCCCAGATGTACTGTTTATCTAAATTTTGTAATTTCTGTATTTGTCTGCTCTGCATTCCAAATTCATCCATTGCTGTATTGAAACACGTTTTTAGTCACCCGAATACTATGAAAAGTGCTGTGTAATAGTAATTTAGGGTACTTTTAAACCTTTCCTCTAACTCACTTTTCTTGTTTCTCTTTTCACAGGAGGAAAGGAAGGGACCCTCAGCTTCTTGGATGGTCACCTATGACCCGGGTTCCCTACCCTTTTCTTCCCCATCTTGGGTCCATACATCACTGAGATAAGACTTTCTTTCTTTCTTTGGTTTCTTTTCTTTGTTGTGTTCACATTCTCCCACAGTGGTTTATGGGAATCTTACTGTCGCTAGTAACAATGGGGTCCATGTGTATACATTTTTTGGTCTCTTATGTTTATTTTATAAACACGTATCAACACAACACAAGTCATGCCCATGGAAACCTCAGTGTGTACAGATTACAGAGGTACAATGCCATCATAACCACTAGGGTGCATTCATGAGGAGATATGGTACAAGCATGCCCAATCTATATATCCTTGTAATCTGCCATGCTTTATATACTCTGCAATAAGGTAATCCCTTTGATTGTTTTAATACGATAATTCACTATGATGCTTAGAATTTTCATGCAGATGCAGAATATTTCATTTTGTATTACCACTATTGACGAGTGCAAGTGTTTTTTCTGGTACCGGCATTATGTGACTGGTCCACTTAACCGTTTGTAATTATATACAGCATATACGTTTGATGGCGGTGCGATACCACTTGGTATGTAGTCACCCGTGATCACTGCGCAGTATATAATGGCATCACGATCAGTTATTGAGTTTTGGTCTCGTGTAATATCTCTTTATGTATAGTTTTCTTACCATATGTACATGAAATCACCTTTTATTTTCAAATCCATTACCTTGTGAGACTGCTTTGAAAGCGTCAAAATGGCCCCCATGTTTGTAGTAAGAACTATCACAGCATTGATGTGGAGTCCATCATTTGTGTTTAAACAGCGACTATGTAATGTTTCCTAACGTTATTGTTCACTGTGTGATCAAGACAGCTATTCTTTTGAAATGCGCTACCGAATAGACTGCTTTTGGCTGCATCTCCTGAGAGTATATATATATATATGGTTTTTTAAAACACTTTCCCGACTCTTCCCCACTTCCCAGCCAGCGAAGAGAGAAGAGAGAGTCAGGGACACCAAATTCTTCGTGGCAGAAGTCAGGTCTTTATTGAATCTTCACAGCTATGACGCGTTTCGGATAACAAAGTATCCTTGTTCACATACCTATAAATATATGAGTATATAAACATGTATATGTGTGTAGGTATATAATTATATTTAGAATGAAATAGGATGTACATTTACTTAATTTACATTATATAAATGTTAAAAATATAAATGTTTACGATATTTAAGATTTACTATTTCCAGCTATATATATATATGTAGCATTTATTTATATATATATATATATATATATATATATATATATATATATATATATATATATATATATATATATATATAGATAGATAGATAGATAGATAGATAGATAGATAGATAGATAGATAGATAGATAGATAGATAGATAGATAGATAGATAGATATATTACAAACAATATATTTGTTTGTGTTTTAACTTCATTAGCCTGAAACAATGTTTTGGACACAATATTTTTGTTACACAATGTTCTTTTTAATATTTTGTCACCGATCACTTTGAAGTGTACTGAAGGGCCTGGTTCTCCCTCCTTCCGGTGTGTCCCACCCACCACACAGGAATGCAGAAGGGAGATGTGTCTACCTCTTCCTGTTCCTCCAGTTAGCTCTGGGTCTTCCAAGGTGGAATCTAGAATCTTCCATGTATTGTACCATTCACAGGCACATATACGTCCATCACCATGCAGTATGCCTTTTTGTTCTAACAGCATGGCTGATGCAGTGAAGTTATAAGTGAGTTGCAATAATTAAAAGAGAATTCGGTAAAACAGCTATGAACCTATAAATAATAACTCTTATCATTGATGTCTTCTCCCTCTCAAGGGCTGTTATGCAATGCAATGTTGTTTCTTACATTTCATTAACCTATAAATAATATGCTCTTATC
The DNA here is from genome assembly GCF_964261635.1 of Lissotriton helveticus. Taxonomy (NCBI): domain Eukaryota; kingdom Metazoa; phylum Chordata; class Amphibia; order Caudata; family Salamandridae; genus Lissotriton; species Lissotriton helveticus. The sequence goes on along the minus strand of NC_136063.1, from coordinate 1,259,949,542 downwards.
ATTGATGTATTCACCCTTTCAAGGACTGTTGTGCAATGCAATGTTGTTTCTTACATTTCTTTCAGTGTGTGTTCCAATATTAAAAAAGATGTTTCATGTTCATTACTAGAGTACCACCAGAAGGGACCTTGAGAACTGTGGCTATCCATTGTGACTAATCAGTATTTTTTGGGTGGGAGAGTTATGACATATCACACTATTTATACCATTATCAAGTAGTATGGAAACAGACTAAGGGTCTGATTTAGATTTTGGTGGATGGGTTACTCGTTATATAATATCCTATAGGATTTATATTTCATTGATAAGATATCCATCACAGTTGTGAAGGAGTAACTCATCTGCCAAAATCTAAATCAGGCCCTACATTATCAGTACAAACAGGGTGGCATTCACTCTGGCAGTCTACCCACTTTCTCACCACTGTTATACTGTAGCTTTACTCAACTCTACATACCCTACATTGAGCTAACTTGATATTGAATTTTGGTGTTTTTAGAACATTGATACTGCTTATTTCTCAGCAAGAAGATATTCAGGTAAGAGACCCGCTAAGAATTTGGTCATCTTCTTATTAGTTTATATTGCATGGACGATAGCATGGGGAATTGCCTAGGTGTCTTTTAAACCACTGAATCTCTGTAAACTTCCTAATCTTTTAAATCACTAAATTGGATTTGGGTGAACACAAGTTTTAAATATTGAACCATTTCTCACGTTCTCCTGTTCTATTTGTGTTTACAGTTGTATGCCTTCTGGTATTTCCAAGCATTTGGTCTTGCACTTAAACATGCCCAAGATGATTGCCTTTTTTAAAAGACAATAATGGTATTAGAACGGCATAGAAAGAGATTTTTTGAACTTTCTGACTCTTCTGATGTCATGGATTGTGTAGCTGTTGTTCATTTCTTATGTCTCCTTGGTTTGTGTAAACAGGACACAGCATCTAGGTTTGATTGTCTGCAATGTAACTGTAGAGTTTATGTGTAGTTAACATTTTTTTTAACAAATATCAGTATTCTAATCATTAGCTTGTACATGTATCAATTTATTACACACATATGTTCTTTGTATGTGCAGCTCTGATTAAGCCTTTGTAAGGTGAAATGCATTGGCTGTGTTATCTTGGAAATATACAACAAAGACAAATATTGCATCAATATTCAAGACCCACGATCATCTGTTTATAGTAAATATGCTCATCAATAATTATTTCTGTTGCCTCTCGATTTTTGGGAAACAAATGTGTTTAATGTATGTTCAATGTGCAGCTGACCATTGAGGTGGGCAACAGTTTCTCTGCTTGTGTTCTTTTGTAGATTGTAGTGACTGTTTCAGACGGTGCAGCGTTAAATCCACTGGCTGCATTACCTATCTTGATTTGTGACATTTTAAAATGTTATATTGTTTAATGGTATTTATTTTTCAGGATCTTGGGCAGTGTTCAGAATTGAGTAGTCTGTATATCTTTTTAATTCTTAATGTGAATTCGAAAATGAAATGTTTTATTTTCACATTTTTTAGCATTAATGGGTTTTGTATGACTTTTAATTAGAATCTTAGAGGATTTTTTAACATGATTTTTATTTTTACACAGGAGCACGTGGATGATCTTCATTGAATTGAAATTGAAGTGGATCAGCAAAGCTAAGATTTTGGATTTAATTTTTTCGCATTAGATACTTTTTTATTTTGGATTAATTATACTAAATATTGATTCTGATTATAAGCTTCAAGGGTTGAACAACATAAAATATTGGCAATTGTCTGTGTTGACCAATTAGAAATACATTTTCATGGATTTGCATGGTCTTTGATCCAAGTTCAAATGCATAGATCATTGCCCACTTGGCCATGAGCATGGGTACTTAAGTAGCATTGTATTCCTGTAGGACAATATAATTGTAGTAATTTTTGAAACACTGAGGGGCAGATTTACTATTTTTTCATGTAACTCACTGCAGCAGCCACAAAGGCTGTGTTGCGTGAAAAGGAGAGAGGAGGAGAGCACCCTATTTACTAAAATAAGGCACTCTCCTCCCCTCTCACTAGCACGGGTACTGAAATCATCTGCCATGCTCCACGGAGACACCTTTGCGCTGTGGTGCAAGGGTGTCTCCGTGATTCTTGCAAAGGTTTTGTACTGGAAGGAACCCTTCCAGTACAAAATACTATGCATAGACTCACTTGAACCATTTTCCCACTTTATATGTGTGCTGTAAAGTGCAGCACACATGCAAAGTCGGAAAAGTTAGGAGAAATGAAAGCATGTCTCCTTCCTTGCACCTACTTGAAAAGGGCGGGGCTTTCTCATGCTAAACTCAATCTACTGTATTAAGTAAATTGGGTTTAGCATGAGAAACTTTGGCTGCTTGCATGGGAATGCCCATGCACCACCCTTGGTACGACCCATGGCGCAAAGTAATGCAAAGTAGCGCTATGCGCTGCTTCGCATTACTTTTCTGTTATTTCTAGCGCTAAACAAGTTTAGCTCTGGAAAGTAAATAGAGAAAAAAGATTGTGCCGATTTGCGTCACATTTGTGACAGCGCAAAATCTTAGTAAATCTCCCCCTGAATGTTATCCATTGGGGCAGGTTATGAGACTTTTTCTAAAGGCAATATATCTGCAGGACCACCGGAGCATTACTAGGTTCAATACATGGCCCAATCGTGAACTTAGACTGTTTTGAATTTGTATTGTGACAACAGACACTCAGTAACTCCACATGAATATAACTATTGTAGCATCATTTTACACAGATAGGCGGCTATATTTGACTCTCACAAGATTATCTCCCACTCAAAGGAAACACAAGATATTAGCGAATATATTAGATGCCATAGATACAATCATGAATTGTTTTGAATAGGTCATGTGACTTCAGAAAATCATTCATTTTAAATGATCATCAGTACTGTATTAGCAGTTCACACAGTTATATTGATACATTTGACTTTTCAGTGCATTTTTTTGATCTAATATGCATTTTTTGGGCAGAATACAAATGGTTCATGTATTCTACGATGGCCACCATATCCACTATAAAGTTCACTGTGATACTATAGCCTGTTTTACACATTGTAATTTTCACCCATGGGTGAGAATAATTAAATTGTACATGCCAGTTTATACAAGTGACCAATGACAAAGTACTGAAACATGTTGGGGGCATGCCTCTGAATTATGAATAAACACATATTTTTTCAACATTTTGGAGTGTACATGGTGGTTCTTCCACAAACAGGGAGCAAGAACCTCACTGAATGGTATATTTACGGGCTTCCCCACGTGTCCGCGTACCGCTGTGGCAAGTATCCACAGGATACTGGGTAACTTTTTGAAAATTGTGTGTGATGTTATATATATATATATATATTTTACCTACTGGCGATTGCCAGTAGGTAGTTGTAGTTAGGACCTAGTTACCATAGAAAAATCGGAACATTGTATTCCCAAAAACGTTGGCGCCGACTGACGAATCTTCGTGAAAATTTCAACACTTATGGCCCGCTCCGGTACACTCCTATCTTGAAAGTTTCGGGGTAATTCGGCAAGCGGGCACTGAGAAAAAAGGGGGGGCCCAAAATGTGTTTTCCCCTTGGTTCAGGATGAACTCTTTTTGTTGAATGGTGTAAATCTGTTCAGTAGTTCCAGAGAAATATGAAAAAAAGAAAAAATATTGATATCTGGGTGGAGCCTAACCACACATGTCATCGTGAGATCTGATTGGCTGTCAGCACTTCATCCTGGAATTGCTGGCAGCCATATTGGGACCAATGTACATGATAGTACCCCATTGAAATGCATTGTAGTGAATCGAAGATTTTGAGGGTTACCAAAAGGAGAACTATAAAGAGTGATAACAGACGTTAGTTACATTAGAAATCATTTGTTGATGGTACCATACTACTTTCAGGAATTGTGGTGTGTTCTAAGGTGTTTTTACCCTGTGAATAACCTTCTGCTGGGATATCATGAATCATGTTTGAGAGAAAACTATTTTCACATGCTTGTCCCATAGAGTTCTGGAAGGTGTTCCAGAAGCTAAAATTAGAGCATATTTTCTGTAAATTCACATTATCTTTCTCAGACATGTGAGAATGAAGTCTGACATTCTCAGTAAAATGTGTACATCCAACAAGGGCAGAGACTGTCAGTTGATTCCTTTGTGTTCTACTGCAGCTTCCCAGGGTGTTCTAAAGAACAACTAGAGTACTAACAGCCTTACTTATGACAAAAGTATGGCACACCTGAAGCCATCTTGATTGGAATATACCGGTAACACTTAAAACATTTAATTTAAAAAGGAACAAAATGACGGGGTTCATTTTGTCATAGCAATTATGGTTAGTGCTGTAGAAAGAAAAATTAGGACATGTTTCACTTGTGATCTCAAATATCTTCCCGTTATATTTCAACAGGAGCAGCCTGTAAGTTGATGCCTTTGTGTTCTACTGCCGCTTCCCAGAGTGTTCTAAAGAACAACAAGAGCGCTAACAGTCTTACTTATGACAAAATTATGGCACACCTGTAGCCATCTTGATTGGAATATACTAGTAACTCCTAAAATATTTAATTTAAAAAGGAACAAAATGAGGGGGTTCATTTTGTCATAAAAATTATGGTTAGTGCTGTAGAAAGAAAAATTAGGACATGTTTTAAGTGAGATCTCAAATATCTTCCTGTTACATTTCAACAGGAGCAGCCTGTCAGTTGATGCCTTTGTGTTCTACTGCAGCTTCCCAGAGAGTTCTAAAGAACAACTAGAGAGCTAACAGTCTTACTTATGACAAAATTATGGCACACCTGAAGCCATCTTGATTGGAATAAACAGGTAACACTTAAACCATTTCATTTAAAAAGGAACAAAACGAGGGAGTTCATGTTGCCATAGGAATTATGGTTAGTGCTGCAGAAAGAAAATTTGGGGAATGTTTTAAGTGAGATCTCAAATCCTCTTCTTTTTCATTAGAAAATTCTGACATGCAGACTGAAACAATCACTTTCAATACCAGCAGTAGACTTCCAGTCAACTCCCTGGTGAGCAGTAGCTTTACTACAGTGATCTAATGAACAACCAGAGTGCTAATATTCTGAATATATGGCAAATGTGTGATACATCTGAATGCATTCTGAAAGCATTTCCTACTGAGGAGTCTGAGGTGAATGAGGAAATTAGGACACTTTATAACAAATAAGTCTCCCAAGATGGCCACCAGATAAAAAAGAGCCCAAATGTAGCACAAATATCACCCAGATGTAGCCCACATATAGCCCAATGACTGAAGTGTGCAAAACACTTTTTATTTTTCGTTTTTCTGCAGTTTTATATAGTGCAGACTGGTCAGGTTTTGGAGCGTTACATCTTACTTGGACCCCTTATTGCATATTTTGCACGAAGTACATGAGATTGATCTTGCAAAACATTGAACTTTACGGTTCTGTTAACCTGAAGTTGCTCTGAACCGGGCTTTGTAGCACCTGTTTTTACCTACTGGTTTTAATTAATTCTCACTGTATTGTATTAGGAAACAGGATTTACTGTTTTTATATACACTTTTATTATCTATGTTTATAAATCAGATCGAATAAAGTTTAATGAATTCTATGGCAGGACGGAGGCGAGGATTATGCATTTCTTTTCTCATTTCTTTGCGTAGCAGTTCAAAGAAAACGTAACACAACAGTCATTAAACAAAAGACTACACAACTCATGAACCATTAGAGGGGTAGTCTCCAAGGCAACTATAGTCCAATCATATCACAGTCCATTGTATATAATATTGTGATGTCCATTCCGCTTCCTCTTTCTTCACTGCTCTTCAGTTAAGTGCATTCCTTACATTCTTGGCTTAATCTGACGTTGTTGCTGTTTGTATAGCGGTTTCTTGTCCACATTATTAGCATTATTGCCTTGGTTTTGTTTCATATGCCCTGTGGAGAAGGCTCTTGCCCGAGCACATTCTCCCCCTTGCAGTTCATCCCGCTGTGCGCTCTGCGTGCGGTGAGATCCTGTCAGGCGCGTCTGGTCCGAGCAAGGCAGCTGCTCCTGCTGGTCTTTACGCGCGTTTGTGAATCCGGTCACTCCTTTAGTGTCCGCTTGATTCCCGACCAACCCTCGCCTAATTTTGACACCGCTACGCTGTGATTTCCCCACATGGCCACGTTAGTGACTAGTGCCACCTGGTGGTGGTAATTGGTATTGCGCCTTAGACTATTCTTATAACAGCTTCGGGGAAAGCCCAGTTGTTGGAGCACCGGCGAGGGGGCTGCCTTAAGGATTTTAAGGGCATTTGTTCTGTGCTCACACCCTCTGCTATGATGTCTTCTCCTGTAGACCATTTTTACTCCTACCAGGAAGTGGAGGAGGAATGGCCCCCCAACTTCTCTCTCCAGCAGTGGACCAAGCCCTCTCTCTGGCTATTTTTAGGGCGCTGTCTCCTCTTAGGGATCAGGTTGATAAGCTGGCGAAAAGCATCCCTGGGGTGTTCAGTGACCCAGATCTGGTGGTGGCGGGTCCCAGTAGCTCCCAGATGGGGAATAAAAGGGCCTTTAAGCATAACGCGGGGCACTTGGAAGGATTTGATAAGCTTACGGAGACCTTCCGCAAGAGTGCGCAAATGCTAAAACATGCACCCTGCCAGGGGGGGTAGGACCCTGGAGAAAATTGCGATGCTGTTGCCACTATTGTAGTCCCCAACGGTGGGTTTCCCTTAGAGGGAGAGGGTGTATCGGAGGACGATTTCTCCTCTGATTAGGCTCGGGCGTCCCTGGCATCCAGAGTCCCACTCCTCTCAGTCCCGGGTTGGGGATGGGGTCCACTCGGACATGTTCAAGCCTACCAAAATTTACCACCCTAGGTCGGCAGAGTGGACTCCTGATGCCACAGTGGCAGAGTATGTGGTGGGGAAAATCCATCAACCCCTTGAAAGGGAGGTCAGGAATAGGATGAGGGGAGAATGCCCCAGGCCCTCACTGAAGGGAAGGAGGCACACACGCCTGAAATTGATGAGAAACTATGTACCTTTTTCTCCAAGTATATGAGGTATCCCAAGAAAGGAATTGACAGGTCTTGGACGTGGTAGGGCCCTTGACCCAAATTATTCAATTGGCGGAGCGTTCAAAAGAGTCAGGATCCCCTTTGTCCACGGATATTGTGGCTGGTTGGGCGCACAACCCTAAACCATAAAACACTACCCCCTCCACTACCCAAACACTACTGCACTACCCTAAACCCTTAAACACTACCCCCAGCATGACACCATACACTACCCAAACATACCTGCACTGCCCTAAACCCTAAAACACTACCACCAGCACAACTTCCTACACTACCCAAATGTAAATGTGTTTGTGTAAATGTGTTTGTATTTATATAGCACCTTCTACCCTGAGGTCTCGTAGCGCTGTATTCATACCGCTGTGGACCCCTTCCTGGCTTTCCTGTGAAATATCCACTCCTGGGCACCCCCAAGGTGAAGCCAGGCATCCAAGCGCTGCTGGGGCCGTTGTGGAGGTTAAGCAAGCTATTGCCCAGAGTCACAGAGTGGGACCCATGATTAGACTAGGCACCGAGGCGAGAATTATTAGGTCCGGTGAAAATGTGTCCAAGAGCCACCGAGGCGGGAATTGAACCCTGGTCCCGGGCCAGACCTCTGCATCAGGGTCTGCCGCTCTAACCATTGAGCCACGCTTCTCCACCCAAACACCACTGCACTACCCTAAAACCTAAATCTACCCCCAGCACAACCCCCTTCACTTCACAAACACCACTGCACTGCCTTAAACCCTAAAACACTACCCTAGCACGACCCCCTACACTACACAAACACCACTGCACTACCCTAAACCCTAAAACACAACCCCCAGCATGACCCCCTTCACTTCACAAATACCACTGCACTGCCTTAAACCCTAAAACACAACCCCAGCACGACCCCCTACACTACACAAACACCACTGCAGTACCCTAAACCTTAAATCTACCCCCAGCATGGACCCTACACTACACAAACACCACTGCACTATGGTAAACCCTAAGACATCAACCCCAGCACGAGCCCCTTCACTACGTAAACACAACTGCACTACCCTACACCCTAAAGCACTACCCCCAGCATGACCCCCTTCACTACCCAAACACAACTGCACTACCCTAAACCCCAAAACACTACCCCCAGCACGACCCCCTACACTACCCAAACACCACTGCACGACCCTAAACCACGACCCCCTACACTACACAAACAGCACTGTACTAACCTAAACCCTAAAACACTAGAACCCTACACGACCCCCTACAGTACACGAATCCCACTGCACTACCCTAAACCCTAACACACTACCCCCTACACTACACAAACACCACTGCACTATCCTAAACCCTAAATCACTACCCCAAGCACGACCCCTGCACCACACAAACACCACTGCACTACCGTAAACCCAAAACACTACCCCAGCACTACCCCCTACACTACCCAAACACCACTGCACTACCCTAAACCCTAAAACACTACCCCTAGCATGAACCCTACACTACCCAAACACCACTGCACTACCCTAAACCCTAAAACACTACTCCCAGCACTACTCCCTACACTACACAAACACCACTTAACTACCCTAAACCATAAACCACTACCCCCAGCATGACTCCCTACACTACCCAAACACCACTGCACTACACTAAACCCTAAATCTACCCCTGGCATGACCTCCCACACTGCACAAACACCACTGCACTACCCTAAACGCTAAAACACTACCCCCAGCACAACCCCTACACTACCCAAACACCACCGCACTACCCTAAACCCTGAAACATTAACCCAAGCATGACCCCCTACACTACCCAAACACCACTGCACTACCCTATACCCTAAAACATGACCCCCTACACTACACAAACACGACTGCACTATCCTAAACCCTAAAACACTACCCACAGCATGACCCCTACACTACACAAACACCACTGCACTACCCTAAATCCCCCTACACTATACAAACACCACTGCACTACTCTAAACCCTAAAACACTACCCCCACACGACCCCCTCACAACACAAATACCACTGCACTACCCTAAACCCTAAATCTACCTCAGCACGAGCCCCTACACTACCCAAACACCACTGCCATACCCTAAACGCTAAAACACTACCCCCAGAATGAAACCCTACACTACCCAAACACCACTGCACTACCCTAAACCCTAAAACACGACCCCCAGCACTACCCCTACACCACACAAACACCACTGCACTACCCTAAACCCAAGAACACGGCCCCAGCACTACCCAAACACCACTGCACCCCCATAAACCCTAAAACACTACCACCAGCATGACCCACTACACTACTCAAACACCACTGCACTACTCTAAACCCTAAAACATTTTAAAAAGGACATTTTTGTGGTCTCAAACACCAATTTTGACTATTTGTGACGTACAAATATTTAGCATGACTGGCCGTAAGCTCTTATAAATCAAGCCCAATATGCATAGAAAGTTGTTTTTCATATGCATTGTTTTGAAGTATTAAGCAACATATGAAGTAATATGTTAGTGGTGTTCAGGTTTCTTATTATCTGTCCTTGACTGTTCATGGATGTCATTTAGGGGTTGCCAGGGGTCTCAGTTGCGACTCCTGGCTTGCCCCTTGCAACCCTAGAACTGCCTTTGCTGCCTCTGGCCTCAGGGATCACAAAATTAGTCCCAGGAAAACAGTGGAGGCTCATTCGTATGAATGTTTTTTGGGGCTGGAGGGTCCTTTTTTTTCTGTCAGTTATTTATTACACTAATAGTGATTATTATGTTATCCGCTATTAGTGTAATAAAGAATGGAGTACATTTAGCTATAATAAGACCCTCCCTGGCAGCTGAGGTAAGCAATAAATTGCTTTTAAATTTATGTTGTGTGCATGCTTGCGGGTGAGAGTGTGTTTATGTGAGAGACATTGGGGATATTAACAACAAAATGACAGAGCGTGCTGTTACGCTAAAATTGGTAAATCCGCACGCCGACATTTTTAAAACGCAGGGATGCGACATGTTTTTAAAAATACAGCGCACCCCTCCGTTTCCCCTAGCGCTGGATCTAATAAAGCTACCTAGCACCAGCACAGGCACCCGTAAGCCATGTTGCAAGGGTGCCTGCGCTGCCGGAGCGATGGTTTATATGCAGGAAGGGGCACCTTCCTGCACATAAACAATCTTGAAAGGCGATTTGCTCTTTCCATGTGTGCTGCAGAATGCAGCACACATGGAAAGAGCAAAAAACATGGAGAAATTAATAATTTCTCCTCATATCGCCAGTCTAAGACCAGGTATTCCCTGGTCTTAGTTTTTGGTGCTGCCCCAGCATTGTAAATATAGGGCAGCGTCAAAAAGCACTAGTTGTTGCGGTGGAATGCCCACTGCAACACCAATTGCATGCCCCTTTTACGCTAAGTGAAGCGTGAAAAGGGGCCTTATTTACAAGGTGGCGTTAAACCATGTTAACTGACTTAACACTGCTTTGAAATTAAGGAGAAAGGGATATCGCCACCAGAACATCACTAAAAGTATCCCCTTGTAATATGCCCCAGTGTATTTATGTGTGAATGTGTGATTATGTGTAAGCATGTGTACATGAGTGAAAGTCAAAGGGAATGATGTCACTTCTGCTACCCAAGTTATTATGATAAATTGACTTTTATGACTGCTTTACCTTCAACTGCTAACGTTTCTCGTCCTTTTATTGGTATGTTCCTTGTTTTGTTTCTCTTGCATTTAAAATTCCTGGTTAAGGTGCAGTATTTTATGTCAGTTTCAATAACAAAAATGTTGTCTTTAGCAAAAATTGTATGCTAAATACCATTTGCAAAAATATCAATCATTTGCCTATAGATTTTGTTTTATCAACTCCGATGGTGTGATTGTGTGTAAACTATATTTAGGACATAATATTTTTAAGCGGACGATATTTGGGACACAATATTCTGGTATCATAATATAGTGGTCACTGATTGCTTGCAGGTGGATGGAATACAGGGTTCATACTAGGCCAAGGCAATATTAGGCTAAAGCAACACCATCAGGAAGACATCCAATTGCCTGTAACGGCCAGTGTGTTGATAGAGTGGTGGTGCAGGGGAAGGGGGACAGACGAGAAAAATGAAAAAAAACACTTCCCTGCCACATCGCAGCATTGATCAGCTCTCTTCTGTAGGTACAGGCTCCCAGAGTGCACTGGGTCCAATCCTGATGCTCAGGGCACAAGTCCTATAAATAGAAGTGGGGGGACTCTCCAAGTTAGGTGGTGTCACAGGAAGTGACATCACGGCAGGAAGTGACATCGTGGCAGGAAGTGACATCACGGCAGGAAGTGAAACCACATGTGCAGCAGATCTATCATTTGCACATATTTCAAGATTTAACGATTGAAGCTTCTCAGTACTTAAGGTCTCTGTATGGAGGAATTAACAGCCCAAATGTGGATGTAGTTTGGTGTACAACTACATTAGTCAAGCCATTAAGTGCTGTAAGCGAGGCATACTAAAACATTGCACCCTGACCAAAAGCAGAGTTTTTGCGGTGAAAAAACCCAAAGAAAACCACATGCTATAAACTAAAATAGTGATTATCAAAATTATAAAATTTATTACGCTACCTAGAACGCCACATTTAAATATACTGACAGGTAACCATTTTATCGGCCTCGGAATGTGGTAAAGCATCAGGACTCCACATCTGCACGTTCTTTGCAGCAGGCACATTAACCCTCTGCGCTACTTTCATGAAGAGTCAAACCTGCCATCAGACAAAACTTAGCTCTCTCCACTAATCACCAAGTTATCTTGAACATTTATTGTTGCATAAGAACATCTGGACACGTGCTTTTAATCCATGTGTTATTTTCCAACGCAGCGCTCCAGAGGTGAGAGCCAGGTGATGGTGCACCACCTTAAAGTCAGCCCTGCATGTATGAATTCAGTTTTTTCCATTTAATCGAGGTAATTTTAGCTTTGCCAGTTCCATAATGGCACACTGCATTTACTGCAAGGCACAAAATAACTGCTTGTGAGTGTTACTCGAAATATCATCCAGTACATTTCACGCGTAGGCACTCCACAAACACAAAAATGTAACCCATATTATGCACATTGAGAACTTGGTAGCTGTGCTGTGACATTGTACCTTTTTGTGCAAATTGAGCCTGCCACATAACAATGTTATAAATATTAATGTTGTATTGTTCGCCCAGAAAACAATGTTGGCCCGATTTGTTAGACAAGAATAACTGTTTAGGCATAGCTGCAGTCATTTTCTATCTTAAAGCAGCATCCAATATGACTGTTCTATGTGCCCATGAATATATCACTCCAGACATTTTCCAAAGTCTGCGTCCTGCAGCACGTCGTGGGTCAGAAGGAGGAGGGGGCACCGATTGGTCTTTGCTGTATGTGTAGGCCTGGTAACTGTAATGTGGCATCTAAGAGCAAGAGGCCTGATCAAGAAGTCCCCGTACCTTGCCTTCTTCAAGAACTCCCAGCTCGAAGTCAATGCTGCGTGCTTCTCTCTACGCGATAACACAACAGTTCTATTTTAACAAAACTGGCAGATCTAAGTTTGACTAACGGTCCGAAGATAATTAAACGAAATAAAACAGCACATCCTTTGTCAGAAACCGTGCTGCGCGCTCTAACAGAAGCAAAAATGCGCAATAGTGAGGCAAGTCAATTTATGCAAGTAGGTGCAGGGGCGTGGTGACCGGCAGTCCGAGAAATCTCTGGGTTCAGCCGCAATCACCCGGAAATGGGTGGTTTGGTGCACGCTCTATCACACTTTTGATGAGCAGGGCAGGGTGGCCGTCCACATGAGTGATACCCCGGCACGTGCCCTGCTGATGCTGCTTTCATACTGCTGAAACAGCATCAGGATTGGCCTGAGCACAGGCGACTTGCGCTCCCATTTAGACTGGGAGCCTGTGCCTGCTCTTTCCTACCCAGCAACGCAGCTCGGGTTGGAGAGAGCTTCAGTGCGCATGACGGTTTGGCTGGCCTGTCAAACAGTCATGTGCACTAAGTAGCAGTGCAATCATTCCTCCCCCAGCCTGTCATCACCTTGACTCCTCCCCCAAGCCTTGGCTCAGAGAGAAAAAATAAAAAGATAATTAACTAGGGTATATTATTGTTTTATATCTCATTTCTTTTGCCGCTAACTGATGGGGTGCCGCTCCTCCGCCATAGCGGAGGAGCTGCCGCTACTGATTTCCCATGAATGAGACACCCGTGGTTCCATTGCTAGGGTGGAGAATCTCACTACTAAAAGGGAAGCAAATAGCTTACCACTGCCCAGGACAGAAATCGACCTAAAGACCACCGCATCACCAGTGTCTCAAAAGTCAGGCCACACAACCAATCTCAATAAACACTGAATAGGCAGTAAAACATGGAGCGAAACACAGTGCACATTTAGGTCAATGCCCATTACCTCAGAGGAACATGCAGTGAGAGGTTGGGTTTTGTGAAAAGTAGCTGTATCAGAAGGCAGACCAAAGTCTACGGCTGGCTCCAGCCGAGGAGGAAAAGAGCATCTCGTATAAATGTACTAGTAGCTTCAAAGAGTAAATCTGTCCCTCAAGGGCTCCCGGGCGAAGGGGGAAGCAGTAAGTGAAGGTGAAAATATGTAGATCCATAAAGAAACATGCACGTTGCTACACAGAGTGATATATTCTGCTCCTACGGTTTCTTCTACATTTACGGGTCGTTGCTCTGAAATCTGCTTCTGTCCTTTCTTTGAAATCTCTTGGGGTCAGATTTACTCTTTGTGTATGGACATTTATAGGGTACTTCTCCTGCCAGGATGGCTTGCTGTTTCACACTCGCCTTCCAGTTAATCTCCTGGTTTCTAGGGACCTGGTGCTAAAATATCTCTAGTTATATAACATAAAACCTAGTTTCCATGTGATGCTTTCCTGTTAAAACATATGTTGTTTGTCTGATAGATTACAGGTGCCAACCTAGAGTATACACACATATTTTTTTGATTTTCTAAGTAAAGTTTTCCTTCAGATTATAACTCGCGCAATACACATTTTTAGAAGAATGGAAAACATTAAACTGAAATAAACCTAGCACGCGCTGTGTTATGAAGTGGAAGACATTCTCTAGAAAAGCAACAATTTTAGTAACAAGTACAATATACAATTTTGTTAAAAATAGTTAGTAGTAAGGAATACTACCCTATGCCCCAAGATGCTCTGCTACAGTAAGGACCACCAGATATAGTAAGCCATTTAGCTGTCACAACCTCCCCCCCACCCCAATCTGATCAAATCACTGGGTTTAAGGCAAATTAAAGAGCTTTTTACAATGCACTAAACCCATTTTGTGCTTCAGTAAATTGTTTACAAATTGCAAAATGGGTTTAGAAATGCATAACAAATTTACATTTGAAAAAGGTGTACTTAGGGTGTCCCTTCCAAATTGTTATGTTATGTTATAATGATTTTATAGCGCGCTCTAATACTCCAGAGTGTCCTGGCGACGCGTAACAGATACCTGATGAAATAGGGCCATTTAATATGCCTGCTTAAAGAGGAAGGTCTTCAGCTGCTTTTTAAAAAGTATGAGGCTTTGGGTGTTCCACAGTGACAAGGGAAGCGAATTCCAAAGGGAGGCTGTCTTAACAGATAAAGACTGGCCCCCACCCGCATTCTGCGGAAATGTGGGATCGCCATCTGTCTCATGAAGGCAGAGTGTAGTGGTCTGTTAGGTGTATAAAAGGAAAAGCGCTTCCTACGATACAATGGTCCAAGATCCTGTAGAGCTCTATGGGCCAGAACGAGAGCCTTAAATTGCACTTTCTGAGCCACGGGCTGCCAATGCAGCTCGCGAAGATGCTGTTTTACACTAGACCACCTTCCAGAGATGTTAAACAGGAGTCTAGCCACGGTGTTCTGTATGGTCTGAAGCTTATTAAGTAGGTACCCCGGGATACCCACGTACAGAGCATTGGCGTAGTCAATGCGGGATGGAATAGGCGCCCGCAGAACCGTCTTCCTGGTCGTCCTTGGAGCAACGGAAAAAACCTTCTCAGTGCTTTAAGGGTGCTGAAACAGACTCCAGTGAGTTTCTTAATTTGCACCCCGAAACGCAGATCCTCCTCGAACCAGACCCCAAGATTTTTAGCTGGGGCGCCCACAGGGTGAGGACAGGGGTATTGCGAGGGCCATAAGGATGCCCTAAAGGCGGGCGGAAACTGGCCAAATAGAAGGATCTCGGACTTGTCCTCATTGCACTTAACATGTGCCTGCGCCAACCAGCTAAATATAGCAGAAAGACAGTTACAAGCAAGGTCTGTGGACAGGTCAGCGTTCTCCCACGTAAAAAGAAGCTGGGTATTGTCTGCATATGCAATTATTTTTTCACTGAGTTCCTCAGCTAAGGCAATCAAAGGGGTCAGATAGATATTAAAAAGCAGAGGACTCAAAGTAGAGCCTTGAGGGACCCCTGTGAGCATTTTTGTGGCCGAAGAGGCACATGGGGGCATCCACACCTATTGGAAGCGATCTTCCAGAAAGAATTTAACCGAATCCCAATGCCTATGTTGTAAAGGCGAGCAAGGAGTAGATGGTGAGGCACCGTATCGAAGGCGGCAGAGAGGTCAAGTAAAATCAAGGCCGCTCTGCCTCTCGCATCCAGGCAGTCCCTTATTGCCTCTGCCACCTCCACTAGCGCAGTCTTAGTACTATAGGTTGCCCAGAAACCAGACTGCGACGGATGGAGGAGGCCAGAAGACTCCACATAGGCATCAAGCTGACGAAAAACCACCTTCTCACAAACCTTTGCCAGAGCCGGCAAAAGAGACATCGGGCAATAACTGACCAGTTTGGATGAATCGAGAGAAGGTTTCTTCAAAAGAGGTAGAAGCTTAGCCTGCTTCCAGCTCCCTGGAACCATAGCTGTCTGTAAAAATAGATTAATAATCCTATTGACCTCAGGATAGACCACTTCCGCGACCCCGGCCAGCACTCTGGCCGGACAGGGGTCAGTCGGAGACCCTGATTTGAGGGATTTAAGGATGGTCAGGCTATCAAATCCAACTATAGGCTCGAATTTCATAAACAGAGGGGCCAGTGGTAGAGGTGTAGGGAGGGAAGGGAAGATATAGATCCCCGGTGTAGCATCCCCCGGTCCCAAACAATTTTGAATGATCTGTACCGCCTCAACAAAAAAAGTAGACAGCTCCTCACACCATTGATCGGAAACAGGCAGGGCCATTTGTTGTGCGGCTGGTGACAAAAAGCTACTCACAATAGTGAAAATCTCCTTGCTATTGTTGTTAGCCTTTGCAATCCGATCAGCATAAAATACCCTTTTTGCCTCTCTAATTGCTGCATAGTATTCTCTCTGCGCTAAGCGGAGAGCCTTTTTAGCCTGAGGGAAATAATGCTGCCGCCAGCAGCGTTCCAGGGGGTTGCAAGCCAATTTAAGGTCTCTAAGGGTGCCTGAATACCATGGCTTGGAGGATGTTGGTCTCGGTCGCCTAGTGGAAGGGGGTTTTTGTACCTTACAGACTCCTTGGCTAATCCAGGATGAAAAACTATCCACCGCCTCCTCGAGACCCAAGGTATGCGCCGGGCAGGTCTCCACAATAACCCTGGAAAGGGCCAGAATGTCAATCTTCTGACCCGGAATGTTATTCGCCGGGGTAATAGAGCAATGCTGCTTCCCTATTGACCAGGAAAATTGTACCAAATGGTGATTGACCAAGTCACCTGCAGGGGATCATCCACCGACAGGGCAAAGTTGGAACACACCAGGTCAATAATATGTCCACCTTGATGGGAAGGTAACTTAACCCACTGAGTAAGGTGGGCCAAATCAAACAAACCCATTAGCTCCCTAGTGCCTACAGAATCTGGGCAATCTACATGGATATTAAAGTCACCCAAAAAAAGGAATTTCGAGAAGCGAAGGGTACGAGGAATGATTACATCATCCAAGGCCCTCAAAATAGCACCCGGTGGGCCAGGGGGCCGTTAATGCAGTATCCCACCCAGTGTGAAATGGGATGAAATAACGATGGAGAAATCCAAATCCTCCCCCTCCAGTAAGCCTGCAGTGGTCTCGTACGAGAAGGACCACGCCTCCCGATACACAACCGCAATCCCCCCTTCTCTCTCCGACAAACAATCTAATCTTGCAATTTTAAATCCGACAGGAATAGCCAACTCAATAATCGGGGCACAAGATTCCTGGAGCCAGGTTTCAGAAATAAATAACAGATCTAAGTGTCCATCTGAAAGGATTTCACATATGTCGGAAGGATGCTTAACCATGGAGTGAGCATTAATAAGCGCTGCCCTAACTTGTTCTCATTCTCACTGCCTAGGACCATAGCAGGCACCCTGGCATGAAAATGAAACTGACATATGGGACAGGTCCGGAGTAGACATTGAGGTACACCCCATTTCTCCCCACCACCACACCTTGCCTTGTCTAGAGCCAGCAATTCCGATCTGCTAAAAGACCTTCTGCCTCCTAACTCCTCTGACGAAAAACCGGCAGCATGGCTGGCGCTGGTCACCTCCAAGGCATAGACGGGCGCAGACGGGCTTCCCTTTGGCGCGTCCGCTGCGCGACCGCAGCATCCGGTTTTAAATAGGAAGTGAGGGCTGGGGAAGGAGCAACAGCTAGAGCGCTAACCTGTCCACGGGGCCGCTCTAACAGACAGACACCACGGAAACCAAAAAGAAAACACAGGTAGCAGCAGCTAGCAGAACATAATTAAGAACAAAATTGCCAATATATTGAAAGCAAATACAATGTTTAAAAATGAGCATCTAAAAAAGCCTCCCGAACACCGCAGTAGCCCAAAGGTAACGCTATTACAAGTGCGCGACCGCAGAATCTGGTTTTAAATAGGAAGTGAGGGCTGGAAGAGGAGCAACAGCTAGAGCGCATACCTGTCCACGGGCCCACTCTAACAGACGGACACCACAGAAACAAAAAAGAAAACACAGGTAGCAGCTCCTAGCAGAACATAATTAAGAACAAAATTGCCAATATCTTAAAAGCACATTGAATTGTAATTAGCAATGCAATATATTGATGGTTTACAACCCCAGTTTTGAGTGCATACTACTGATAAGTTACTGTCTTCTCAAAGTAGGTGGTAACCCGTCCGCTTAAAGAAAGAGGCCCTCTTTGGATCTCTTCCCCTTTCTGAATATTTTTTAAAGTTTGTTGCAGAGTAGGGAATGATCCGCAAACCTACTGCCAACTCTCAAACAAACTTTAAAAATAAATGCTAACTTTTTTTCTTTAAATGAAGCCTGTTTCCTTTAAAGAAAACAAACTGCATTTAAAAAAAATAGTTCATTTGGTTTAAATGTGAACACCATCATAGCTGTCTGCTAACCCTAGTAGGCCACCACCCCTGTGGTGGCATCCAATCGGTGTAAGTTTCAATTTGTTACCTACCTCATTAATATTCATGAGGTAGGTCAGATTGCATCCCACTCAAAATAGTGTTTTTTTCCTTAAACATAGAAAGCATATAAAGTATCAAAACATGTTTTCATTTATTTACAGGGTATTATTTTCTTAGAATTCAAAAACTCAAGCCTATGCAAAACCCCACCAATCCTTCCTTATATATAAGAAAACAATCAGTAGACACAAAACAATACAGAGGATTTCAACATGTTGAAACAAACAAACATGGAAAGATAAATCATCAAATTGGCAAAATGAATAATTCGAAGGTAATAATTTCTATGATTCTTCAAAAATTGTCATTCACTCAGACATTGTTTTCAACATAATATGGGTTCCTAATAGGATAAGTGGACGTGTTGCATTAGTGCATTTTAACTATTAGAAGTGCCAAAGGAGCAGCTCAATGTGTTTTTGTTTTACTGGTTACCCCAGCTCTATCTCACTAACTGAAAGGGTCCATGCTATTTTGGGGGTTTTATTAATAGTACATAAGTCAGTTTGCAAAATCTCATTGCATTTGCAAACATTCAGTGCACAATTTAAGACCATTTTTTGCAAATCCTATGTTACACATTTGCATTAGATTCCCTCTGGTGGTACTCTTTTTACTGTATACCACATACCACCATTATTTATTTATAGGGCGCCAAGCTTCTTGGCGCTGGTAAAATAGCAAAGCACATAAAATGCTATGGCGGGTAAGAAATTCATTGAAGGAAGGCCATTAGGCTGGAAAGAGAAAGGTTTCCAGATTCTTCAGAAGGTTAAAAGATGATGTTGCTTGTCAAAATACTCGGGTAGATTATTCCACAGTTTGGCAACCAAGCAGGAACAAGGTTTATCAACAGGGGTCACCTCGTATGTTCTCAGAACAGTGAGAATGACTTGGCCCCTGGATCTTCCCTCAATCAATCATAAGGTCTTGTAATGCGCAACTTGTGAACCCAAAGGATCTCCAGGTGCTGGCGTTCTGTGAGCCTCAGTCGGGTGGCTGTGATGGTCAAAGAGTCAGGTCTTGAGCTTCTTCTTGAAGTCCACTGGTGAGAGGGATGTGCATAGGTGGAGGGGTTGGTGGTTCCAAGACTTGGCGACGGTAGGAGAAGAAATGTCCTCTGCAGCGGCTTTGGTGGATTGCGGGGATGTTGGCCAGGGCCAGGGTGAAGGGGAGGGCTCCCTGGTTGGCTGGTGGATTGTCAGGCTGTTGTTATGGATGGCTTTGGAGGCATTAGTGAGGAGTTTGAAGAGGCTTCTTTCCTGGACAGGAAGCCAGTGGAGAGCTCTGAGGCGGGGTAAGGTGCTGGTTCTTCTGGGGAGGTCAAAGATCAGTCTAGCTGCTGAGTTCTGAATGGTCTGGAAGCGGCTCATGAGCTACTTTGTGGTTACGACATAAAGTGTGTTGCTGTCGTCCAATCAGATGGAGATGAGGGCATGGGTAAATCTTCTTGGTCGAGACGGGGATCCATCAGAAGATCTTGCAGAGCATGCTGAGGGTGTGGAAGCAGGCAGAGGAGAAGGCATTGATCTGCAGCTTCATGGTTATTTGGCTATCCAGGACGATTACAAGGTTGTGTGTGTGGCTGGTAGGTGTGAGAGAGGGTCTGAGTGCGGTGGGGATCCAGGTGCCATCCCAAGGGAAAGGCTTGTTTCCAAAGATGAGGACCTCTGTGTTGTCAGAGTTTAGTTTTAGGCAGTTGACCTTTATCCAGGTGGCATTGTCAGTTATGCTGTTACGGAATTTGGTCTTGGTGGTGTCCTGTCATCCATGAGGGAGAGAACAAGATGGGTG
Organism: Lissotriton helveticus; assembly: GCF_964261635.1. Classification (NCBI taxonomy): domain Eukaryota; kingdom Metazoa; phylum Chordata; class Amphibia; order Caudata; family Salamandridae; genus Lissotriton; species Lissotriton helveticus. Next base: position 1,259,929,258 of record NC_136063.1, on the reverse strand, counting down.
TTGGTGTACGAGATGATGTTGAGTCTGTTGGTGATGTCTGCAAGAGGTGTCATGTAGGTGTTAAAGAGGGTGGGGCTGAGGGAAGAGCCCTGGTGAATGCCATTGATGATATCTTTGGGTGAGGTCCAAGATGGCGGATTGACACCGCCAGTTCGGAGTACAGCTAATGGAGGGTCCGGTCATGTTTGCTGCAGCTACTGATTTTTAACAGCTAGCGGCTAACTGCAACATTGCAACTGCAACACTCTTGGCGGAAAAGATACTTGTGAAAGGAGACTATACCGCTCTGACGACTAGGGCGGTAGCTTACCGTAGTCTTGCAACCTTCTGAGCGGGGCTGAGCGGGGCTGAGCTGGATGTGGCGGCTGATTGGAAACCGGCTGAGGCAGTTGCTCCGGTCCGTCCGGCTGACTCGGTCCACCCCCGCAAGTTCGAGCAGCTGGTCTGTGCTCGGCTGGTTTGGTCTACCGGCACACAAAGGTTCAGGACCTTCGCCGGCAGCGGGATTGCTTGCGATGGCGCCAAAGATACAATTGAGAAGTGCTCGAGCGGCGAAAACAGCAGGAATAAACACCGGATCAAACGCTGTAATTGTTACTGCTGTGACTGCTGTGACTGCTATGACAGCTGAAGGAGTCACTATGGAGGGCTCCGAGCCACCGGAATTCGGCAGTGAAACAAAAAACACGGGCAGACCAGAGAAACCTGGACCAGCTATCAGTAAGCCACTTCTTCGTTTACCAAAGTTTAATATACCAAATCAGACTGCAATAGGATCCAGTAACATTGATGCATCTGTTGTGTTAGTTACTTCTAGTCTGCCTGGCAACATTGTTACCAATTCAGTAAGTAGCGAGAATACTGTAACTGCTGAAATTGCTACTACTGATGTTGCTGCTCCTAAAGTTACTGCTGGATTAATAAAAATTTCAACAATTTTAAGTGACTGCGCCTCTATTACATATTCCCAGGGGCAGCCCCACTCAGAGGTCAATAGTACTTATACACCTCCAGCTCCCTGTGAAGAGCTGCTGCTCGGTGGAGAGGAGATAATAGGGGAGACAGAAGAAACAGTGGTGGTTAGAGAGGAGGGAATAGGGGAAGTAGAGGAAACAGCAGAACCAGCGGTGGAAACAGAGGGAGTAGAGTATGCTGAAGGGATTGAGACTGATGAGGAATATATTGACTTTCACGACTCAGTCAATGGCACTCCTTCCAGCTTAACTAAAGTTACTAGCATAAAAAAGGGGAGAGGCAAGCCTAAAAATAAGGTCAAGAAAATAATCAATAAATCAAAGACCACTACTGCAATGGAAAGAGTGATAGCAGAGAACAGCCCCTTACGGAAGTGGGTACAGGCTAAAGGTGGTGTGAAAAATATGGCATTGCGACTCTCAGGAAACAGCCCTACTGAGGCAGCTGCTGCATTGGGGGAATAAAATCGCTCTGGGGAGGTGCCGCAAGTAACTGCTTCAGCTGCGCCAGCAAGAGGTACTATGGAGGCGCCTTCTATATCTTCAAACTGTGACATAATCTCTACTCTGGCTCCTACTGTGGTTTCGGCTGCGACCGCTGCCTCAAAAGAAATTTCTTCTTCTGCTTTGCCAACCGTAATAGTAACAACTTGGTCAGTGTCAACAACGGCTTCAGTATCAGTGTCAGTGGAAGCTGCAGCAGCAGCAGTTGCAATAAAAGATCCTTGTTATACTCAAACTTGCTCGGCTATCGCCTCAGATAAATCTCCACTAAATACCTCACAGCTCACCACAACTCTTGAGTGTAACTCTCAAGGGGAAGTATCTTCATCATTTAAGATGATCTTGCAGTTACTTAATGAACAAAGACATGAAGCTCAAGTTCACTACCAACAGATGCGTGAAGACAACAGTAAAACCCAATCCTCGTTGCATGAGTTGGCTTGCAAATTAGGGGCTATCTCTCAGGAAGTCGAAGAATTACAACAGAGAGTTGTTACAACAGAAGAAAAATCTAATCATTCTGATATTGTGGTGAACAAGCATGAGGACCAGATTGGACAAATGCAAGTCAAACTTGAAGATTTGGAAAATCGACAGCGCAGACAGAATCTTCGATTTTTTGGGATTGCGGAAGGAGCAGAAGGAGCAGATGCTAGGGCATATATTGTGCATCTATTTCAGAAGGCCTTCCCTGATTTGTCCGACTGGGATTGGGACTCACAGATACAACAAGCCCATCGGTTACCTCTGATTCAAAGAAACAAGGGGAGTCAATATCCTCGCCCCCTCTTGATATGTGTAGGAAACTTTCTGCTGCGTCAGGCTATTGCGTTAAAAGCAAGACCTAATACACCAGTATCTATTAATTCTGTCACTTTTTTGTCAGATCAGACTTTAGCAAAGCCACTATGGAGAGGCGCTGGAAGCTGCGCCAATTCATCGACCCGATAAAGGCTCTGGGGGGTCAAGCCTTCTTACAAGAACCTGCAAAACTAAAAAAAATTAAGAATGGTCGCACTTACTATTTTTCTGAAGCAAGTGAAGCTGAATAAGCAATGATCAAATGGAAATCAGAAAGTAATGGATAATAAACTGAGCGACCTAACTATATCTAATAAATAATGATGTGCAACCCTTCATTATGTTAATATTATTTAGATTTCGGCCGACTAAAAGCTGAATTTTTGGATTATCTGATATTATTATTTGATACTACTAGATGTGATATGAGCTTGCAGCATTAGCAGTAGCCGGATCCATGTGGCTGTGACTCCGTTTAGCTGCCACTACAGCGGCAGCTGAGTTAATGGGGGGACCTTCTTTGAGGGACAAGGGTGGGAGGGGGAGAGGTATGGCTAGGGGGGATCTGATAGAGGGGCCTTTTTATCGACCTTGGTAGGATGAAGGTCCGATGTGAGCCCTACTTGACAAAATCTGAAAATATGCTAAAATGACCAATTTTCACCATATAAAATCAGCAAATGAAATCCCATGGATCCCCTGAATCCCGGGGTTGTAGGCCCAAGCCAAAGGCCCAAAGCCACCGGCTTATGTTAACAGAATCCACTGAGCCTAAATAGTTTTAAACGTGCATTTCTGATGTGCTGAACACAGCGAGGCAATTGAGCAAACCTGAAAGTTACAGTAGCCTTTCACAAGCCCCATTGCAAGACACCCCACACACACACGTACACAGACTCAGTCATTACAAGTTGGCACATCTTGGAATCTTGCAGAAATGTTGTTCTGAAAGATAGCTTGCATGAAATGAATGTCACAGCACCTCAGCACCTGTTGTAAGTTCCGCTCTAACACATATATTTTTAGAAATGTACAAGATGTCCTCTTTTAGAGAACAGAGTCTTCTTTGGGGGTGAGCTTCCGGTGTCCTAGAACACATGTGGCCAAATGACCTGCATCAGAAAGTGCGTCAGAAAAGGCGTCAGCACAGTGTTGGTTCTGCATTTTTCAGGTATATGAGATTCAGCCCGTCAAATCTGAAGGCGGGGTTCTGCTAATGCAACTTCTTGCATGCGGGCTCTCCGGCTAGCCGATTGTCTGACTTGGGGTGTCAATTCCTCTCTCTCTCAGGTGGTGGGCACCCTAAGCCAGATAATACTTTTGTCTTTTAAGTGTCTGTCCTCGCTCTGTACTTTCCATTCACACCCAATCCCTTGCATTTTAGGTTCACTTAGGCTATTAGGTCCTGCTGGGATAGTCTCCATAGGCTAAGGGGCTTCTGGGCACTAGACTTTATAGAGTGTCCTGCTTACCCCAACTAATTTCAATTGTGCCCTTTTTGAAAGATCCCAGTCCTTTTGCACCTTGGATCTCTTTGGAATGTCAAACATGCATGGGTAATTCTCTTCAGAAAGGCACATTTCTAGGCACTATGTTTTCATAGAATGTATCCTGTGCCTTTTTAATAATGCTGGCCCCTCACATTAAACTATTCAATCTGCAGGAATTATTCTCTTCATGAAGGCTGGTTTCAAGTTCTCTATATGTTCATAGAATGTATTCTGGGTCCTTCTTAAATTCTAGCTCTAACTGATTTAAATGTGATTTCAATGGATCATTCCAGCTTGCTTCGCAGCACTTTAGAGGCAAGTTCTATTTAGCATATACTCCTGGCAGAGTGAAGCCAGATTGTCTTAAAGAATATTCACTAGAAATGCGTTTTATCGAAATACATGTGTTTTGTGCAATAAAATGTCACCCAACTGTAATCTTTGTTGCTTGTTCCTTATTCCTCAGTGAAGTATTGCGTCGGTGACATGTGCCCACGGCTCGAAACCACAGGGCAGGGTGGTTTATGGTTTGTAACTCGTGACCACACCCCTGAGGGCTTCAATTCACCCTTCATCAGCTGGCGCCCGAACGTCCATCATACCACATACGTCTGCAGTGGGTTTGGCGCACACCACAGACAGGTTCCTGAGAGCACCGCCGCCGCTCCTTGGGGCAGAGACCACGGGTAAGACCAGGGGTTTTGTACTTCCTTGGATTTCCTGGGTCTCTGCTGCCTGGGGGTGCGACTGACTCTTTTGTGGACTGTCTCTGGCTGTCACCTGTCCCTGCGGCGCTATCTCTGGTCATGATTTCAACCCAAAATGTCTGTCCCTTTGTGTGGTCACGATTTGTCACTTTCTTGTCAGAGGCCAGTATCGGCTTTTCTGCTGCTTATTGGTTCATAACAGTTGTGCCTTCGAGGTTGGGGGTCTTCCTGTTTTGCACTCTTGTTTGCTCTGCCGGTTCCGGTCCGGAGGGGATGGTTATAGCGTCAGTGGTTCTAGGTTTTTTGTTCCCTCTCCCCTCGAGTCTGTGTGCAGGGTGTCCCCCGGAGCCTCTGTGTCCGGGGTAGGAGTTAGAGTCTCCCCTAGTTCTCCATTTTCGCATTATGGTTTGACGTGCAATTGCATTTTGTTCTTTGCCATATTCTAGGTTGATAACACATTACTACTTTGCACATTGTATTGTATTGTATCTTTCTATTTTCTTGTGTGGTCACAGTTTTTTGCCTTCCTGTCAGATACAGCGGCTGTGTGCGGTCCCCTTGTGGCTAGCTCTGGGTAGGACTCAGATCTCCCCCCCACCCCCGCGGCATTGCCTATGGTCACGATTCACGAACCCTCTATGTATCTCAGTGGTCCCGTTTGGAACGCTTCCTTGTCAGGTGCCCTGCTCGAGTGCTATTTAAAGCTCAACGTGTGTGGCTTGTGGCTTATCGCCTCCCTGCTGGTTCGAGCACGGAGGGAGCGAGTTGCGGTGTAATTTCCTGTGGTATCAACTAACCCCCCTAGCTTCATGATCCCTCTCGGCAGTTCGAGTCTGCGAGATTGGGTGTATTCCGGCAGGTCCGGAATCGGGTTCGAGTCCCAGCCTCCTCTTTTGTGGGGAGGTTCGCGCTTCCCTACCCCAGTTCGAGTCTAGGGGTACTGGGTGTTTCCTGGGTGTGTCCAGGTGTTCGGCTTTGGGGTGTGGTTGACACGTGATTGTGTCGTGTTCGGCTTTGGGGTGTGGTTGACACGTGATTGTGTTGTCTTGGACACATGCTTTTTCTTTGATGCTGCTTGCCACCACATACTGCTAGTGCCCTCACTTCGTCTATGCTCCTGCTCTACATCTGCTTAAGCACATTATTGCTCCTAAGTGCTGGCTCTCCACTGTACTGTTCCTGAGTGAGGTGGGTCCTGAGAGGTACCTTTTGACCCCACGTTCGAGTCTTGGGAAGTATATATTTATTCACCTGTACAAAATATTTGTATTAGTATTGTATTTTACTCTTGCTACACTGGTTTCCCACTCGCTTCATGAGCTCTGTGCGTTATTTATTATTATTATTGTTTTGTTCCCATTAAGGTTTTCACCTTGTGGTCTCCGTCTCTGGCCTGTGTTTTCTTTCACGGGCGTTCTTCTTGTCTTTATTTCCTCTCTGCGAGGATTGGGTGTCATTATTTTAGCCTTTGTTAGACTGCTCATTCTCTCTCTCTGTTTGCACCATCTCCCCAGTGATTGTTTGTCTGTCATTCGCCGAGCGACTGATAGCCAAGAAGGGGTGGGCACGTATTTAATTAGTCCACCGAACCCCTTGACATCCTCGTCACATCCTCTATATTCGTGATGGCCATCACCACCACACATATTATAAATTGCTCTATGCATCTGGTGCATGACGTTCCTGTGGCAATACATATAACCGCTTTTAACACAATAAAAACACTTGATAGCAAGAGCCGAAAGCGCCTAGCTAAGGCTTGGAACATTCTAGGGTTCCTGTTCACTCCCAATACCCAGGTGACCGTCTCCACTATTTCCATGATTGACGTATTTGCCTGCACACATGCATTTTTCTGCAACGGGCCTAGCCCATCTCAGTCCACTCATTCTATAACTCATTCAAATTATCAGGGTCCATCACACGGCTCAAATTCCATTGTCATCTCTGATGAAGAAGACGCAGAATAATAAGATTCTACGCAGTCTGTTGTAGGTCCACTCATTCGGCACTACCAAAGAGCCCCATGCAAAAGATTCAGGCAGTGTTTGAGAAAGGAACACTAGATCGATTCCCCAACTTTCCCAACATCTAGGGTAAAGATACATAAGCAGGGCACACCCGAGCAATAAAATAGCATCTCTCCTCACAGGCTCACAGTGATCAACATAGACACTAGTGTCCCTATGAATAGGATACTGAGTTCTACTATATATAAGAATACATACTGCCTTTCACATATACTTTATCTTAAAAATTGAAAGTTGGGAAAGACTGCTAATTCTGTCAAGCTTTTGAACAGGATACTCACTTCAGTCTAAAATTTGCCAGTTTTAGCGGGCAATGCCACCCTGGTTGCTGCACAGGATCAAGAATTACAAGACAGTGTATACCCCTGTGTCATTAAGGGTATAGGAGAGGGACATATACCAGATCTCAATTGCAGCCACTAAGAAAGAATAGCCCAGGCAGAATGTGGTTCACACCGGAAAGATACATTTAAAAGAATATCTTGCATTTATACATTTAACAGGGGGGGGTTTAACATGGAATGCTAGGTAGGTAATAAACAGCAGCTAAAGCTTCAATGCCCCCAACGCCAAAGAAATAATATGGGGAATAAGCCTCCCAATGCTGCATGATTTATTTACTCAAAAATAAGCTTTACATATATTGGCAAATTCGAAAATTGTTTCTTCAAAAATAACATTACGTGTTCAGAAAATATCTATATTTTCTATCAAATATATGTTTTTCAATTTTGATATACATACATTAAGTCAACAAAGGACAAAATAGGTTTTCATTTTGTAAAGTGAGCTACATAATAGAGAGCTACCAGTAGCTCAAGAGCTACTGGTTGGAGAAGCTTGTTGCAATTGCTGAGCAGTGGTGGTTGACATGAGCATGTAGTGTGTTTTTTATTATAGGTCACATTTTTTAAGTATTTCCATAGATTTAAAATATTATTCTTTGCATTTGAATGAGGTTGATTTGCACTCCAGAAATGAGCATTTAAATGGATTAATACACTCGACACCCCTATCTCTATCTTTGTGTGGTCACACTTTGTAGTTTTTTTTCTCGCAAATACCAGTTATAATTTACAGTACCCGTTTCAGTGGTTCCTGTGGTTTCAAAAATGTGCCTTTCAACTCCGTTACTTTGTGGCGTTACACTTCTGTGGTGTACTCCTGTATATTTAGACTCCCTCAGCAGCTCAAGGATTGTATGGGGTCCAGGGGTTTAATTCCTGGACAAATGATTTGATGTGCCTATACTCAGTGTGATTTCCTTAGTGTAATTTCCTTGTATAATAACTGCCTTACACTCCGGTTTCGTTTCCATTTTTTCATTTCATAACAATGTCATTTCATCTTCATTGTGCTGTCCTATATATAGACATCATTTAAGGGTTTTTTATTCCTCTTGCTTTCAAAATTAAACGATGTCCTTTAGGCACCTGGCCTCTCCCAAATTCATTTCTCACCCCTCCTTCCATTGTCGGAAGGACGGCAAGGCGAGACTTACTGCCTTTGTCAGCTTGCAATTTGCGCGCACAAAAAGAGGAAGTGCTCTGTGCCAACAATTTCCTGCCACAGTGGTTCACTTCGCCGCATGGCACTTCACCCAACACGATATTAAACACCGGTCTTCCACAGTCTCTCTCTCCTTCACATCTGCTGAACAAACCCCTCTTTCTCTCTCCTTCACTACTAACAGTTCTCTCTCTCTCCAGCTCGTCCCCCAGATGCCCCCTCTACTCTGTGCTGTGCAGCAGCACACGTCATACTTCCCTTTTTCTCCCGGGGAAGGATATTACTTTTTTTTTGCCTCCATCTAAAAATACGTTTTCCATTGTTTTTGCTTTCTGTCTGTTTATGTGTGTGCTTCATGGTTATCTACAAACTGACTACATGTGCCTTGCCCTTCGCCCACTTCCAGTAAATTCTTTTGCCTCTCATTTTGCGCCTGCACACTGATTGCCAAAAGAGGAGGGGTGAGAACTGTATTCCATCCTGGCACTTGACTCCCTTTTGCTACCCCCCCACACCGGTCATGCTCCACCTCTCCTTATCTCCGTAATGTCCAGCACCCCCCCCACATATCCTTCATTGCACTATTCAGTTCTCTCACGGTTACCTGAATTAATTCACAATACCGCTACCAATGTATTGGTACAGCGGCCCAGCATGAGCGTCTACTTAATGACCAAGATGCTGAATATGTCTGCTGAATATGTCAAAATACTCCGTAGGTCAGACGAGGAAAGAGCGAAGAAAAACGAGCAGGCCCAAGGTACATTTAAATGTTATGTTAATAACATGCCCTGGATACCCCCACTGGCTGTAGGGGGAGGAAGTATTTTGCAGGCATTAAATGACCACATCACACAGCAACGTTTTTTATGTTTTCTGGTTGCTATTACACCCTATTACACCCTATTACACCCTAATAGTACTTACTAGTATAGTCTAGGTTCTTCAAAGTTGCAGGAAATATTGTGTACCTATAATGGAAGGTGAGTGTACTAAAATGCTTTCAAGCAGTACATAAGCCAGGGACTACAATAATGGGTGTGCATTGACAAAGCCAAGAGGGTAACAAATAATTTTGAGACCTACTGAATTTGCCAATGCTTGTTTATTTTTATGTTGCAAAGAATGGTACCTACCTTATGTTGGGTTGGGTGAAATATTTTTTGCATTCTGTTTTGTGAACATTTTATTTTGAAAGAAAAGAATTATCGGTCTTGCGTTGAAGCTTCTGCAAATATTTGCATCTAATTGGGGAACATCCTGTGAGCAATATGCATAGCGTCACATTGCTAAATATTGAAAATAAGTGTACACATTTTTATACCCTAACAAGTATCAAAATTGCAGTCTGGGCTTCAAAGATTTACCTAGAGCGCTCACCCTAATAATAAAGTCTTTGCATTAGTGAACAAAAAGAATACAATGTAACACAGGGATGCCAATATAATGTTTAGGCTGTTTTCTTCATTTGGAGCGCCCTTCTTACGTCAGCTGGCAAACATACAGCATGCATCAGTTCAGTAATAGCACATTTATTGAAAGGTCTGTTGCTATTAAAAAGAGTTTCAATTGTAGAATGTGCTGCACACACCTCCTCCAAGGACTGTATATCACGAGGTAACCGGTTGTATGTACACAATGGTTCAAATTGCTTCTTCTCCACATGATATCACGATATGAAGATAGGAGATAATGAGATGTACTATTTCCCTAAAGTCTTTTTCATTGTCTATGACTTATAGGATGTGATCAGATTGTTACTGTGTTTTTCTAAAATGCTGGTACTTAGGTTAAATGCACATGAAATGGACTGCTTCATCTCACCTTGGTGCCGGGACTCATCATAGCCCCCTATTTGAGACTGCAAGTACGTGTTGGTACAACTATCCAAACACTGCAATGTATAAACTTTTTTCCAAAATGCCTCCTGAAGGAGTTCATTCCACACTTTTAAGTGCCTATGCTTTTGTGTTCTGACAATTGACCACCGTTCATCTCACACGTGATTGAAGGGGTGTGCAAGGGGCGAGGAGCTACACAGACTGGATTGATGCACTTCCACTTGCTCTGTTGTCCATGAGTGGCACTACAACGACTAACATTGTTAAGTTCTGAAAGGCCTTCCTGAAGAAGGGACACCAGAAGCCTGGCCAGACAAAGGGGGGCAAGCTCAACTTGCATCAAGAGTGTCATCTAAGGTACGCCACAGGTACAATGTGCACTCCAGCAGACCAGCAACGACAAGATGGATTAGAGGAGAGGCAGATCCCTGCTTGCTGCAGGCCAGGCTTCCTCCAGGAAAGCACAACTCAACGGAGGCAGCTCCCTGCTAAACCAAAGCAGGCCAGGCCTCTTGATACTATCATCCAAGGACTCCTACGTTCTTTTCCAGTGCTAGTGACTGACTTTCTTGATCCATGGTTCTCCTACAAAGAAAGCAGTGACTCCGCCCCATGAGAAGTACCAAGTGGGGATGGTATGCCAAGATCATCCTGATGGGTTGCATGTGCTACACAGCAGAGAAAGGAAGAGTGTAAGCAGACCCCAACCATAAATCACCTAAAGACGTCTGGAACTCCGAATGCCCCAACGCCTCCATCTGCAAGTTGTAACGAGATATCTTTCCCTTCTTCATCACCCTACTTTTTTCATATTTGAAAGTGCCTAGGTAATAGAAGTGCTTGCAAACCTCTCAAATTACCTGAAGACAGGCACCAACGGTTACTTTTTCTGTTTACAGAAATGATCACTGAAGATCTGTTTAATTTTTCAGCTTAAGTTTTGAAAAGACTTAAAGTACAGCAGAAAATAAGACATTCTTCCAACTAATCACACCAACCACACGTACCAACGATTGGAACAATGCTTCAAGACTTTCAGAACAATGAATAAAAATGATAATGAGTGCTACTAGCAGTATTGAACACTATTTACTGCCATTATAATGATTATAAATGTATTGTGATCACAGTGCTATACCGAAGATACTGATTAAATGAGACAGAGATATTGTACTAAAATTGAATAGATAGCCATTGATAAAGATGGGACAAGGGGACAGCTGACAGGACAGGATGTTATGTTTGCACACACTGGCCTACCGTCACAGACAAGAGCATGTGTCATACTGGTCTCTAAACATGTGAGCTGTGTCCTAATGAGCATTATGCCTTGTGAACGCCTGCTTAAATGAACACGATGCAGAGTATGCAAAAATACCACTATAAGTGTTATGTTAGTGACATGCCCAGGATGCGGCCACTGGCTGAAGGGTCACAGAGATACTCAGTTGAAAATAAATGATCATTGAATGAATGATTGAATGATCAAGAGGAGGGAGATGATAGAGGGGCCTTTTTATCGACCTTGGTAGGATGAAGGTCCGATGTGAGCCCTACTTGACAAAATCTGAAAATATGCTAAAATGACCAATTTTCACCATATAAAATCAGCAAATGAAATCCCATGGATCCCCTGAATCCCGGGGTTGTAGGCCCAAGCCAAAGGCCCAAAGCCACCGGCTTATGTTAACAGAAACCACTGAGCCCAAATAGTTTTAAACGTGCATTTCTGATGTGCTGAACACAGCGAGGCAATTGAGCAAACCTGAAAGTTACAGTAGCCTTTCACAAGCCCCATTGCAAGACACCCCACACACACACGTACACAGACTCAGCCATTACAAGTTGGCACATCTTGGAATCTTGCAGAAATGTTGTTCTGAAAGATAGCTTGCATGAAATGAATGTCACAGCACCTCAGCACCTGTTGTAAGTTCCGCTCTAACACATATATTTTTAGAAATGTACAAGATGTCCTCTTTTAGAGAACAGAGTGTTCTTTGGGGGTGAGCTTCCGGTGTCCTAGAACACATGTGGCCAAATGACCTGCATCAGAAAGTGCGTCAGAAAAGGCGTCAGCACAGTGTTGGTTCTGCATTTTTCAGGTATATGAGATTCAGCCCGTCAAATCTGAAGGCGGGGTTCTGCTAATGCAACTTCTTGCATGCGGGCTCTCCGGCTAGCCGATTGTCTGACTTGGGGTGTCAATTCCTCTCTCTCTCAGGTGGTGGGCACCCTAAGCCAGATAATACTTTTGTCTTTTAAGTGTCTGTCCTCGCTCTGTACTTTCCATTCACACCCAATCCCTTGCATTTTAGGTTCACTTAGGCTATTAGGTCCTGCTGGGATAGTCTCCATAGGCTAAGGGGCTTCTGGGCACTAGACTTTATAGAGTGTCCTGCTTACCCCAACTAATTTCAATTGTGCCCTTTTTGAAAGATCCCAGTCCTTTTGCACCTTGGATCTCTTTGGAATGTCAAACATGCATGGGTAATTCTCTTCAGAAAGGCACATTTCTAGGCGCTATGTTTTCATAGAATGTATCATAGAATGTATCCTGTGCCTTTTTAATAATGCTGGCCCCTCACATTAAACTATTCAATCTGCAGGAATTATTCTCTTCATGAAGGCTGGTTTCAAGTTCTCTATATGTTCATAGAATGTATTCTGGGTCCTTCTTAAATTCTAGCTCTAACTGATTTAAATGTGATTTCAATGGATCATTCCAGCTTGCTTCGCAGCACTTTAGAGGCAAGTTCTATTTAGCATATACTCCTGGCAGAGTGAAGCCAGATTGTCTTAAAGAATATTCACTAGAAATGCGTTTTATCGAAATACATGTGTTTTGTGCAATAAAATGTCACCCAACTGTAATCTTTGTTGCTTGTTCCTTATTCCTCAGTGAAGTATTGCGTCGGTGACATGTGCCCACGGCTCGAAACCACAGGGCAGGGTGGTTTATGGTTTGTAACTCGTGACCACACCCCTGAGGGCTTCAATTCACCCTTCATCAGATCAAAGTTGGGGTTGGGGGGGAGGAATTATCGAGGTAAAAAATGCATCATGGGGATAAGTAGTTTAGCGTTAATGCTTAGCAAGGTTTATTTATATAACGTTTTCAAAGACGAGAATTTGTATTATGTAAAATGTATCAACTAAAATGTTTAGCATGGAATGTGGCGGGCTTGAATAGTAGGATTAAAAGAAGCTTAGTGTTTGAGGAACTTAGAATGTATAACCCACAGATAGCTGTAATAACAGAGACTCATATTGCATATAAGGATCGAAATATACTTAAACAATTGGGGTATGATATTTTAGTATGCACTGATTTGAATACCTCAATTCGTGGGGTGGCTATTTTAAAACAAAAACAATTCAGGGTAGAAATTAACAAAACTTGTACTGATAAAGCGGGCAGGTGGGCAACAGTTCAGTTGATACTTGAAGGCTGTAAATATACGTTTTGTGGTGTTTATGCCTCCAATATAGATGAACCAAAAATCATTGATCAAATTAACATGGAGCTGCTTAGCTGGGAAGGGGAGCGTATAGTAATGGGTGACTTTAACTGCATTATAAATTATAATATAGATACGACTAGAAGGGGATCATTCCAGAGAATGCGGAATACTCGGCTGCAATTTTAGATCTTGCCTCAATTCATTCCATTAAAGACGCATGGCGATATCTGCATCCAAATTCAGCTGGCTACACTTGCTACTCTGCCGCACACAAACTATGTTCACGTATAGATATAGCCTGGGTCTCGGATATAATTTTGGAATCTAGCACTATGGTAATTTGCCCAAGAGTTACCTCGGACCATAACCCTATTCTTCTTTCGTTTGATATTGCAATAGAAAGGCAAAGCCCTAGGTCTTTTTCAGTCCCCAGATATTTATTTTTAGATTCAGTCTTTTTAAGTCAATTGAAAGATCATTTAAAAGAATTTGTTAGTATAAATTTGAATTCAACCTCTGGGATGCATGTAAGGTCAGCAGCCGCGGGTTTGCACAACAATATATTTGGCGACAAAATAGGGAGTGCTAATGTCAAAATGAGAGAATGATTGCAGATATACTCTTTACTGAAAATCAATTAGCCGAAGCTTATTGACAGGGGCGGCTAACATGGAAGAACTAGGTTTTAAATTAATAGAACTAAAGTCTGCATTAAAAAATATCTTTAAGGGGAAAAGCATTGTTAAATTAAAAAAAAATTCAATTAACTCAATACGAAGGCGGTGAAAGGATAGGAAAAATTTTAGCATACAAAGTTTCTGAAGATAGGGCTCAAATGGCTATTAAGGAAATTGAAGGAGCTAAAAATCAGATATATAAGGACCCTAAAACGATCCTGCAACAATTTGCTCTGTACTATCAGAATCTTTATACACCCGAAAATGAGGTTACTGAAGATAAGATACTAAGATATATTACTTCAAATAAAGTAAAAAATATGGATGATGAACAATCTGACCTATTACTTACCGACATCACAGTAGCGGAAATTAGAATTTCTATTAACTCCCTTTCAGTTGGGAAAGCAACTGGGGAAGATTCGATCCCCTTGGAATTATATGAAACTTGGAAGGAGGAGTTGATATTACTATTGTCTAAGGTTATTCAGGCTATTGGAAATGGGGACCAAGCTCCCAAATCCTGGAATTCTACTCAAATATATATATATTTTTTTTAAAATAAGCCAGCCGATGAACGAGGGTCTTATAGACCCATATCACTTATAAATAGTGACGCCAAAATATTTGCAAAGATTCTTGCAACTCGGTTGGCACCACTAATGTCACAACTGGTATCACCCCAGCAACACGGGTTCATTCCAAAGAGAGACACCACAGCTCATATCAACATGGCCATCACCATTGATGTGGCACGGGTTGAGCCATCCCCACTTGGTGTGATTTTACTTGATGCAGAGAAAGCATTTGACCGAGTGGGGTGGGGCTTCCTGTTGGCCATTCTGCAGGCTTTTGGTATTAAAGGTCAATTCCTGAAATGGATTCAGTCTCTATACGATACGCCTACTGGTAAAATTAGCTACATGGGAAAGTGTTCCACTATCTTCTCAATAAAGCGAAGGATGAGACAGGGGTGCCCTTTGTCACCCCTGTTATTCGCCCTTATAATGGAACCATTTCTAATAGCTTTACAGAACCAGGAACAGATCTCTCCTTTTGTATTTGGCTCAAACTCTCTTAAAATAACCGTCTATGCTGACGACATTGCAATATATTCTACAAATGTGTCAGAAGCAATGAAGGGTATCATAACGGAGGCAAAAAAAATTGGTTCTATTTCAGGATACAGGCTTAATACCGGTAAGACCCAAACGGTCTTGAACTATAAGTCACCTACTCCGGTGACGGGAGTATGTGAGGCAGCTATCTATTTAGGGGTAAAAATGTCAGCTAACATTACTTCAATATGTGCCTTAAATTATGAGTTGTTATTAAAAGAAACTATTATATCACTGAAGAAATGACATAAATTACCTTTAAGTATCATTGGTCGAATAAATTTGGTAAAAATGAAGATTTTGCCTAAATATTTATATCTCTTCCGTTCCATCCCTTTACGGGTAGACAATTCATATTTTAATAGACTAGATGGCATTATTAGTAGCTTTATCTGGGGTTATAAAAAAGCTTGTCGTGCTATCACCTTACTTAAACTTCCATTCAACCAGGGTGGTTTGGATCTCCCAGTAATTAGATCTTATTTTTGGTCTGCTTTCCTGACTCGTTTTCGTAGTTTGGCGATCCCCAATAATAGATTTTTTTCCCATTAATTTAGGCTTGGGGAGGATGTAAATATGTTCCTTTACAGATTAAACGATCCAGACTATTTTAAACGGGTGAAATTTAAGACAGCACGGGACACTATTAGTATCTGGCGCTCTCTGCTTGTTAAGTGTAAAGCTTCTTTATTTCACTCTAGAACCCCTCTGTGGTCTAATCCTGGCTTTCCGGAAATATTTCACGACCCAGCTGGTTTAGTTCTATCAGATTCTGGCATAAAAACGCTGGGGAATTTGTATGACCACAGGGGTTTTATTATATTTGAAAAACTGAAGGATTGTTATAATCTTACAGAGGGGGCTCGGTTTAAGTAATTATCAGATCAGGGATTATTTTGTACGGAAGCTAGTCTTACTTCTATCTTAGACTCTGACCTATGGAATTGTATCTGCAGGGAAACAGATAAAGCATTGATTAGTATCGGATATAGAATTTTTAGAGGCTTTAGAAATGACGACTCTGCAAAGTTAGCAGAGAAATGGAGCAGGAAACTTGAAATTGATGTTACACTGAATCTGATAACTTCCTCTTTAAATAGCTTAAGCCGCTCTGTCCATTCCTCTAACCTTAAGCTGCAGCTATACAAAACTATATGCCAGCTTTATTACACTCCTGACAGAATATTAAAATGGGCAACTAATAACAGCAGTAGTGATCGCACGAAGTGCCCAAAATGCGATCATATAGCAGCCGATATTAATCACATGTTTTTTACCTGACCACAACTAACTGAATTTTGGAACGGTGTAACTAAAGTTATATCTTTGAAGCTCGCTCGTCCAATTATATTAACATCTTTAGATGTGCTTGTTGGCATATCTGTGGGGAGTGGCCCCAAGTTGATCTGATGAACATTTTAATTACTTGTGCTAGACTTACAATAGCAAGGGTTTGGAGCCAACAAAACCCACCTACGGTCATGGAGTGGTGGAGCCTCGTAAAGGAAATTTACGATATGGAATTTGCTTTAGCGTTAACTAGGGGATTGCAAACTAAATTGAAAGTGGAAAGAATGTGGGGACTAATAATGTAATAAGACTAATATTCTTTTTTCTTCTCTCTGTTATGCAATGTCTTTGATGCTTTATGATTTAATTTTTTTCTTGCCTATGTTATTTTATGGAATGAGTTATCTCTGTATGTACTTATGACTTTTATGTTTTATACTTTGCTTATTCCTCATGATGCTAATAAAAAAATATGTTTAAAAAAATGATGTCTTTGGGTAAGTAGGAGAGGGAGGTATGTGTATCCTCTGTCTTTCGCCATAGAGGAAGGAAATCCAGTTGAGTGTGTTGCCTTGGATGCCAATGTGTTGGAGTCTGGTGACGAGGGTGTGGTGGGAGATGGTGTTGAAGGCTTCCGAGAGGTCAAGGAGGATGAGGGCTTCCATTCCACCTATGTCAAGGAGGTGTCTGACGCAGTACGATGCTGCAATCAGGGTGGACTCAGTGCTGTGGTTGAGGGGAAGCCAGATTGGGAGGGGTCGAGCAGGTTGTTTTCTTTGAGGTATTCTGGAGGTTGATGGCTTTTTCCAGGACCTTGGCGGGGAAGCGGAGTAGTCGGATGGGGCAGCAGCTTTTTAGTTCATTGGGGTTGGTGGAGGGTGTCTCTAGCTTCTTACAGTGGCATTTGAAGTGAGTAGCTTGGGTGGGCCAGCTGGTATGGTTGCGGGTCTATTGCTGGTGGTGTTCCTTGCAGGGGTGATGGTGGCTGTGGTGATCCAGTAGGATTAGCTTTGAGTGCTGAGTTTGAGGGTGTCATAAGGAACAGGTCTTGCTTTTTTGAGGGTGGAGATCCAGAGGGGTCCACTAATCCTGCTCCAGTTTTAGCATGGGAGGGTGAGAAGTCTTGGGGTCTCGTGCAGGTCGTTAAGGGTGAAATGGACGATGTTGTGGTCCATCCAGGTCAGCTCGGTAGTGTGGGAGAACTTGACTCTGTCACTGGTGAAGACGATGGGGACTAGAGTGTGTCCTGCATTGTACATGGAGGTGGTGACTAGTTGTGAGGCCACTACTTTTGCTTATGTTCTGTAGGAGAGTAGTCGAGTTGACGTCTTTGGGTCTTCCAGGTGGAAGTTCAGGTCTCCCAGGAAGATGTAGTGATTGGAGTCGATTGCCAGATCACTGACATAATATAGAATGACAAAATATAGACTTACCAAAATATAGTCACCAAAATATAGAATGCCAAAATATCGAATTCCTATCTACAAACAGGTAAGTCCAAAAATATCGAATCCAAAATATAGTCCGTAAAAAATATAGTTAGTCAAAATATCGATTTTTTTTAAATGTCTTAAAAGTAATTTAAAATTAATGAAATAATGAATATAATTAACTAAAACATACTTAAAAATACTCAAATAACCTTAAAATTAAGATATAATTAATTTAAGTTATTAATAAAAAATTTACAATATTTTACCGTAGGATAGCAGGAGGGTAACATTTAATATTACCACTCCAGTGAGTGCAACAGTAGGGAAAGCGTTGGATAGTGTAGGGGTAAAAAATACTATTCCCACTCCAGTGAGTGCAACAGTAGGGAAAGCGTTGGATAGCGTAGGGGAAAAAAATACTATTCCCACTCCAGAGAGTGCAACAGTAGGGAAAGCGATGGATAGCGTAGGGGTAAAAATTACTATTCCCACTCCAGAGAGTGCAACAGTAGGGAAAACGTTGGATAGCGTGGGGGTAAAAAATACTATTCCCACTCCAGTGAGTGCAACAGTAGGGAAAGCGTTGGATAGCCTAAGGGTAAAAATTACTATTCCCACTCCAGAGAGTGCACCAGTAGGGAAAGCGTTGGATAGCGGGAGGGTAAAAAATACTATTCCCACTTCAGTGAGTGCAACAGTAGGGAAAGCGTTGGATAGCGTAGGGGTAAAAAATACTATTCCCACTCCAGAGAGTGCAACAGTAGGGAAAGCGTTGGATAGCGTAGGGATAAAAATTACTATTCCCACTCCAGAGAGTGCAACAGTAGGGAAAGCGTTGGATAGCGCAGGGGTAAAAAATACTATTCCCACTCCAGTGAGTGCAACAGTAGGGAAAGCATTGGATAGCATAAGGGTAAAAATTACTATTCCTACTCCAGAGAGTGCAACAGTAGGGAACGCGTTGGATAGCGTAGGGGTAAAAAATACTATTCCCACTCCAGTGAGTGCAACAGTAGGGAAAGCGTTGGATAGCATAAGGGTAAAAATTACTATTCCCACTCCAGAGAGTGCAACAGTAGGGAAAGCGTTGGATAGCAGGAGGGTAAAAATTACTATTCCAACTCCAGAGCGTGCAACAGTAGGGAAAGCGTTGGATAGTGTAGGGGTAAAAATTACTATTCCCACTCCAGAGAGTGCAACAGTAGGGAAAGCGTTGGATATTGGAAGGGTAAAAATTACTATTTCCACTCCAGAGAGTACAACAGTAGGGAAAGCATTGGATAGCGTAGGGGTAAAAATTACTTTTCCCACTCCAGAGAGTGCAACAGTAGGGAAAGCGTTGGATAGCGTAGGGGTAAAAATACTATTCCCACTCCAGAGAGTGCAACAGTAGGGAAAGCGTTGGATAGCGGGAGGGTGAAAATTACTATTCCCACTCCAGTGAGTATACAGTAGGGAAAGTAATGATTTAATATATTATTAAAAATAAATTAAATATCAATACCAATAAAACATTAATTGAAATTATTAACCAATTTAATATTATGTAATAATTAATTAGAAATACAACTGCATATTAGTTATTAAAAATTAATAACCTATTCATAATTATTTAACTAATTAATTTTCAATAACAAAAACTAATTAATAATAAAAATTAATACCAATTAAAAATGAACAGTAAATTAATTATCAATACACAAAAAGTATTTTTAATATGTAATTAATTACAATTACATTACTTCCCACCCTATTCCCCTATAAACCCACATCCCACTACAGAAAATACATGAATACAATTATCATAATTATGAAATATTTAATTAATACAAAATAATTACCAATTAATAAAAATTAATTGCCAATTAATAGAAATTAATTACCAATTAAAAATTAATTAACAATAAATTTAAAATTAATACCAATGAATGAAAAAAAGTATTTACTTAATTACAATTAAATTACTTCCCACCCTATTCCCCTATAAACCCACAACCCGCTACAGAAAATAAATTTAGACAATTAACATAATTAACAATTAATCAATTAATACAAATTAATTGGCAATTAATAAAAATTAATTACCAATTAAAAAATAACAATACATTTATAATGAATACCAATAAGTAAATAAAAATATTTAATTAATTACAATTAAATTACTTCCCACCCTATTCCCCACAACCCGCTACAGAACTAAAAAGCAACATTTAATTAAAAATTCATAATAATTGCTAGAAATTAATATTTAATTTAATATAATTAAATTACTTCCCACCCTATTCCCCTATAAACCCACAACCCGCTACAGAATTAAATTACGCAAAAACTAAATAACATAAAATTCATTACTTAAAATACATTAAACATACATTACAAAAATTAATATACACTTTTCACACATATACTAACATACAAAACACAGTTTAAAAAAATTGATATTATTAAAAAATCGATATATTTAATGCCTATATTGTATACTTCGATACTTTGAAAATCGATATTACTTACCTTAAATTCGATATTTTTAACCACTATATTGTGTCCATTCGATATTTTGTCCAATCTATATTTTTACTTCGATATTATGTCCATTCTATATTTTGGAATCGATATTATGACTGTTTACCCGATTGCCTGAGGGGCAATGAAGTCTGGGATGGAGTTTCAGAAACTGGGCTGGGGGCCGGGGGGGCTGTAGGCGAGGGTTCTTCTGATGGTCATTTTGGCTTCTGGCTTGATCTAAAAGTTGAGGTGTTCCAAGATCGAAGTTGTGTTGTCTGCGGAGGTGCATTGGCGGGAGTCCTTGTGGATGATGACAATTCCGCCTCCATGTCTTCTGGAGGGGTCGCAGTGGCAATGCCGAGTGTCAATGAGGGAGTGAACTAGGTTTCTATGATGAAGATCATGTCAAGGGGGAGGGTCGTTATTGTGTCCCAGATTCATGTGGTGTGCTTGCAGTGCGATTGGGCATTGAGCACCATGCAGTGGAGCTGCAGTCTCTTTGTCGGGTGTTGACTGGATAGTGGTCACGAGCGTTCCTTTGTTGCAGGTGAAGTGGCAGTGGTGGCAAGTGAAGGGTCTCTCTGCTGAGCGAGGTGAGGCAATGCTGCAGCTGATGTCCAGGTATTGGGGTTCTGCACTCGGAACTTGTCGGAGGTGTACCAGAGGTGAGCGGCAGTGCCAGAGTGGTGGGAGGGGTAGTCCGGGAGGTGGGAGAGCAGGGGTCAAGAGCTGCAGGAGGTGAACTGGAGTGGATTGGTTGTCTTAGGGTGCATGACGGAGAAGAGGGAGAAAAATTGAAAAAAGTAAAGAAAAATTAAATTGTAGTAAAAAAAAGGACGAAGAAGTTGGCAGGAGACACTAAAGGAGCAGGAATCAGAAAGCGGAAGGACAGGAAAGGTGATATTAGATAAGGCAAGGATAGTAAGAAAATAAATGAGACAAGAAAGTAAAGGCTTAAGGAGACAGGCGATGGCTCTGGAGTGACCTGGGCTGTGAAGCTGGAGGGCCGGGAGCAGTCCCTCTGTGCTACTGCAGCTGCATGGGGGAGTGCTGACATGGGACCAGAAGAGGTCTAAGGCTACTCCGGCATGGCATGGCGGGAGGTCGAAAGAAACTTCCTTTCCAAAACTGTGGTGTGTTCCCAGTTGCAGTGCATAACGGTCAGGGCCTTAAACAGTATGCGATTCTCCACCAGAAGCCAGAGATGGGTTCTTAATACTGGTGAGATATGCTGGCATCTTAGGGAGTTTGAAATATGGTCAACAATTGTGTTCTGTTTTTGTTGTCAGTATTTTAAAAATTCTTATAGAGGTACTCAAGTAACAGACGCACACATAGTCATGACGGCATAAGACTATGGCCATAATTTAGAGGTTGGTGGACAGGCTACACAGTTACAAACGTGACTGTTAGTCCATCCGCTTAATACAAGTGCCATAGGATATAATGCAGTTATAATAAGGCAGACAGAATATATCTGTCACATTTGGGACAGAATAAACAATCCACTAAATCCTAAATCAGGCCAAAAGGCTTGAATGAAAGTTCTATGCCTGTTCTGAGGGTGAACCACCTCACGGCTCCCTTAGTGCACTGGCTCCCCTCAATTGGATCCTAGACGTTGTCCTCCACTGTTGTATTGACTCCCTTTGTTGGTCAATTGACCTCTTATATTATATTGTGTACAGGCTTTTTAGCTACTTTTGTTGCATTTATGTTTAAGTCACTCTACAATAAATACACACTCTGTACCTTATAACGGCATGGCATACAGGGTTTCTGCTACTGTTGATTGAGCTTTAAATAGTACTGTTAATCTCCTTGAATTCTCCTCCCCCGTGCTGCTATTTTGAAGTACTTGCTGATGCTCTTTTTGCCTTTTTAACATTTTGCATGGGCCTTTATTTTTATTTTTATTTTTATTTTTTGCATTGTTTTTATACTTGTATTTAGAAATTTTATCAAAGATTATATTTTGGGTCACCTAACTTTTATCTATTTTTACATATATATGTGATGTTCTGTTTTATAATTTTAAGATCCTAGTGATCAAAATACTCTTTGAACTGATAATGCTATGGTGGCAGGGATCCCAAAAAAGTAAAACGTTCCTTAACATCTTCAATTGTCAGAAGCAAGTATTGGGTGTGCCAGTTGCCTGCTAGTCTGCGGTGACTTGCAAATTTAGCAGTGTTCCCAGATTTTCAACATTTCAGCCAGAGGGAGGTGTCTTCAAAATGAGACACCAGGCAGGGAGAGAAAAGGGCTTGCTTTGGTTTTTCCTATGATCAGAAGTTCCCACGTGAATGGATTGAGTTTAAAAATAAATTGAAGCCATACATTGACAGATCATGGTAAAAGTCTAATTAAATCATTACTGATCTGGATAAAGCGGCTGACCCTGAGACCTAAGTTTAAAAATGAGTTGGCTGCCATCAGCATATGTGCAGAATAACACCTCCTTGCTACCCAACAAGTTGGTAAGGAGAACCATGTAAATGTTATAGAGTAGGGGGCAGAGTTTTGACACCAGAGTTACCCCACACACTGGTGTCTGAGGCTTCGCATCAAAAGGAGGCAGACCTATCACTTGAGGCAAGCCCGCCAGAATGGAGCAGAACCATTGAATGTTCAAATGTTCGAAGCCAATAGATTCTTGACGTTTCTGTAGTCTCTCTTTGTAAATGGTGTCAAAGGCGGCTGATAGGTACAAAAGGACCAAGGGGCTTATTTACAAGCCCTGTGCTCCGCTGGTACATCATGTTGCGTGATGCACCGGTAGCACAACCTGCTGCCCGATATTTACAAGGACATGTAGAGCCACCCTGCGTGGCTTTATGTGTACTTGTAAATATTGCCCCTTCTCACACAACACGTTGCATGTAAAGAACATGACATGGGTGTTGCTGTGGGTGTTCCCACACAACACCCATGTATTCTGATGCATTTCCAGATTTACGAGAAGTTGTAAACCAAGAAATGGGTCAGAATGCTATGTCACTCCAGGGGTGGAGTAGCGAGGTGCAACGAGGAGAAATGTTTACATTTCTCCTTGTTTCTTTCCTCTTTCAATGTGTGCTGCATTCTACAGCACGCATGGAAAGAGGACATCTCCTCAATTGATTGACAAAAACAATCTCCCCACGATGCAGGCATCCTGGCACCAAGGTGCAAAGGTGCCTGTGCCGGCGCATAGGAGCCAATTGTGCGCTAACGCAGGCGAAAGCACAAGGATGCGTCATATTGTTGTAAATATGTTGCATCCCTGTGCTTTGAAAGTGACTCAGTACGTTGCAGCCAAATAGCTTGCGGCATGCACTGAGTCACTTTTATTGTAAATAGGGCCCTAAGGACATCGATGCGTGCTTGTCAACTTTACAGCATAAATTGTCCAAAACAGAGTACTACAAACTCTGTGCTAAGACCTCTTCAAAATCCCAGATGTAGGGGATATAACAGATTAGTTCTTCGACAAATCCCTGGAGTTGGTTAAACATGAGTTTTTTCCAGCACTTTAGCCAAGAAAGGGAGGAGCGAAATAGGTCAGAAGTTATTAGGGTTGGGGCGGGTTAAGTGTAGGTTTCTTTAGGAATGGTGTAATTCTTTCTTTCTGCCATTCTTTCTGCCTTTCACTCCTTAACCATGCAAACCTGCGTTCCTTAAAGGCAAAATGAATATAAGCATTTGGCTCATGAGTGAGATTACTAGTCACGCCAAACTATTTTGGCCTAGTGTAGGTCATAATTGGATCCTTTAGTATGGATTGCCTGGTATTAAATACCTTCTCTCCAAAGATCTTTGACAATGCATCACAGAGGGGCTGTGAGGCCTGTGATTCTTCCTTATTGGGAGGAGGATTGGACAGATTGTATTCTATTTTAAACAGTTCTTTGGGGGAATTGGCCTCAGAGGTGAGTTACTTGTATCAACATAGATCTCTCTCCTTTATAGCGTGAGAGCCTAAGAACATGCCTGCCTAGATTACATGTCATAGGAGGCATGCCAATGATGCTTGGCCTGCCTGCCTTTAGTTTAAGTTGGTATGAATGATCAGAAAACCAGAAGGTAACTCTGTGATGGTAGGGGGTGTGTTTAGCTTTAGAGGCTTTACATGGCTTGACCGTGCCCAGAGCCTGAGTGATGCAAGGGTGGAGCCTGGTGAGGGAGAGGGGACCCCTGATGTTGTAGATGGTGACTGATTGGTGCCTTTGATACAGTGTCCCACTCTATCCTGACGGGCAGACTGAGAACAATTGGCTTGGAGGTCACCGCCCTCCTGAGGATGATTTAATTTCTGAAAGCAAGATCATTCCAGGTATTTTCGGCAGATTCTCGGTCTGAGTCCTGCACTATGTCCTCAGGAGTACCCCAGGGTTCTGCACTGAGTCCCTTGTTGTTTAATTGTTATTTGCGTCCGTTAGCTGATGTGTTGGAGAGCTGCTGTCTGACACTATTTTCGTATGCGGAAGACACCCAAATAATGTCCTTATTATCCCCTCAGAAGCACCATGCTGAGATAATCAATCATGGTCTTAGACAGATAGCCTCCTGGATGGAAGGCAATTTGCTTAAATTGAATGGTGACAAAACTGAGGTTTTGGTCGTGGGTAGCAACACTTAATTGTGGGGCCAGGAGTACTGGCCTGCATCTTTAGTAGCTGTTTCTACCACCTCTTCCAAACTGAAAAGCCTGGGCTTCTGGTTAGATGATGCTTTGTCTATGCACCCTCAAACTGCTATAGTAGCATCCACCTATTTTGCAGTTATGAATTAGGTGTTGAAAATTATTTGGATTATTCCGCACTGAGAATGCTAATTTAGGCCCTTATCCTTTCAAGACCGGATTATGGGAATGTTCTCTATCTGGATGCTGACAAGGTGGCTACCCTTCATCTTCAGGTGGTGCACAATTCTGCGGCTAGGCTTCTTACTCGACTTCCGAGCCGAACCGCTGCCTCCCCCATTCTCAGAGAGCTGCATTAGCTACCTATAGGAAAAAGAGTACACTTTAGAGTTCTCTGCTTTATGTTTAAAGCTAAAGCAGTACTTGGCTAGAAACATATACAAGAGCTGGTCTCCCCTTATATCCCTTCCTGAGATTTAAGATCTGCCAGCCAGGTCCGTTACTGTGTGCCCAGAATCCACTAGGTATGATAAGGTGGACGGTCTTTTGCTTATTTAGGGCTAAAACTGTGCACACTCTGCCTCAGTATATAAGAAACTGCACTTCGTTAATGCAGTTTTGTAAACTTTAAAAAAATATGCCTCTTCTAAATTTGATGTCTTCAGGAGCTCCTTGCAGTTGCTAAGCACAGAGAAACCCGATGGGTAGCGGTGCGCTTTACAAATAGCAAATAATAAAAATAATAATTGGATTGAGAGGCTAGACATTTTTCAAAGTTGATTAATGAGAGCTATTTCCATGGTTTATAGTGAGGGGGTCACAGGCGGTACAACTTTATGCCTGCACCTGGTGGAATGGATCACAAATGTGATTGACCTATGATCAGACTAGAATATGTCCAGGGAAGACATGGCTTGGCAGTTCGGGCTGGACTGTTCCAATGAGCCACAGGGTCAAGACTGATTTGCATTTGGCCATGTCTGAACTGGGGTCGTGTGGTGAGCAAAATCATGATGGATTACCCCCAGATCTGTGACTGGGGGTGAATGTTTTGCCATTGTTCAACATTCCGTCCATCAATTGTTGTTTTTGCATGTGTCACCCCGAGTGGGACGGGTATGCTCAGACGTGAGTCCCGTGCTCTCCATGCCACTGGAATCAAGCTATCCTGGCTGATGACGGCTGATAGCCAGAAACCGGTCCTAGGATGCTTGATTCTGGTCCATGGAAGACATGGCTAGGCAGTTCGGGCTGGACTGTTCCCATGAGGCACAGGGTCAAGACTGATTTGCATAGGGCCATGTCTGAACTAGGGTGGTGTGGTGAGCAAACTAATTATGGATTAAACCCAGATCTGTGACTGGGGGTGAATTTTTTGTCATTGTGCAACATTCCGTCCATCAATTGTTGTTTTTGCATTTGTCACCCCGAGTGGGATGGGTATGCTCAGACGTGAGTCCCATGCTCTCCATGCCACTGGAATCAAGCTATCCTGGCTGATGACGGCTGATAGCCAGAAACCGGTCCTAGGATGCTTGATTCCGTCCAGGGAAGACATGGCTTGGCAGTTCGGGCTGGACTGTTCCCATGAGGCACAGGGTCAAGACTGATTTGCATTTGGCCATGTCTGAACTGGGGTGGTGTGGTGAGCAAAATAATGATGGATTAAACCCAGATCTGTGACTGGGGGTGAATGTTTTGCCATTGTGCAACATTCCGTCCATCAATTGTTGTTTTTGCAGAATATGTCTAAAGCAGCATCTGTTCTGCACGTTCCTCATCTGCATTGTAAATGGCATCAAGGAGATGACCCACTTTATGTGTGTGGGAATCTATTGGGCATAATTAGATTGAAGACATTCATGTCTTCTAAAAAAAATCTCCTGATTTGGAGTTATCAGACTCCAAACAAAGATTGAAATTGCCAAACACTGTTGATGCTTGTA
Source organism: Lissotriton helveticus (assembly GCF_964261635.1). Classification (NCBI taxonomy): domain Eukaryota; kingdom Metazoa; phylum Chordata; class Amphibia; order Caudata; family Salamandridae; genus Lissotriton; species Lissotriton helveticus. Next base: position 1,259,902,345 of record NC_136063.1, on the reverse strand, counting down.
GTCCAAAATAAGTTTGGGATTGACCCATCCAGAGCCAGCACAGTAAAACGTCACTATTAAAAATCATGTGCCAAGCTTGTTAGTGCTAGAGAGAAAGTATTTTTGCATGACGTTTTCACCCTAACTAGCTTCCCTACGCAGTCACAGCACAGAGCCAAGTAACCAAGGGGAATTAACTCATCCAGAAAAGTTCTAAAGAGTTTGGAAAGCAAAATTTCTGTCAAAGACACAGGTCTAGACCAATATCTCAGGATTAGGTCAGCAATGTCTAGTCGATGTAACAGCCATAAGAGCTTTGCATTGCAGTAATTTAAGGTTTTTGGCTTCTGAGATTTAGGGAATGGGTCTGGTTTGTATCTAAGGGACAAACCAAAATATTGGCATGGTACCAGAAGTATCTATCATCTGACAAAAATATTCTGTCATAAATATTGCTTACAAAACTATTGACTATTGGAGTTAATAACAGAAAATAATTTCCAGCCAAAGTGAGCCACGTTCTTTTAACTAATATTTAGATATGATATTTATGTCAGAAGATATTTTTTAATCAATATTTGGACATACAACTCACAACTCTTTTTCAAAGCTCAATTAGTGGAGCTCTTAAACATCTGCACTGCATCTATTGGAACTTATATGGAGCTTTGTACTGAATGTTCTATTCCTGCTGAGATAGGTTTTCTTCCTTCTCCGAGGCAGTGAAAGGAGAATCAACCACAATTTGAAGCTCATGGCTGAGAGGTGAAGGGGGTTTGTCTGCTATCATAGCTACCACTTTCATCAAATGTGCTGCCTTGTTAGGGTAACCTCAGGCAGAAATGCCTTCAGTCCCCATGTCAAATGATGGAATTTCCTTGACCAAATGTAGACTCTGGAAATGTAGCCCCAAAGTGTTGGTAGATTTTTCAGTGCCCACATAGACTTCATAAAATGCTAGAGGTTGTATAAGTTTTTTAGCAACACCCAGCTAACCTTCACATGAAAATTGGTCACCCTTAACATGCTAGTGGTTCATCAAGTTAATTCATCAGATATGATGGTGGAAAAGTCACTCTAAATTGGTTTTTAGCCACCATTATTTCTGGAGGGAGTTACCATCACACCCAGTTAGACCTCATGGCAGATCCTGATAAAATTCTGTAATCTCTCATTGTACGAAAGTCCCCCTTGTTGTCCAGTCACCCCCTCCCATTTGTTTCTCCGAATTCTGATGGTTATGACTCTGATAGTGCACTGGAGTGTTCTGTTCAGATCAAAGGGCCTGTGTTCTCTCCTAAAACTGATACATTTGACTTGTAATTACAACTTGGCAAATACTTTAACCCTTATTTGTCCCTAGTATATAGTACAAGGGGTACCCAGGGAATTGGCTGTAAAGGGATCCCCAGGGCTGCAGCACATTTTTTGCCACCCTGGGTGGCCCAAGCAAACTACTGACAGCAGGTCTGCCATTGCAGACTGCGGGAGCATTGCAAACTGCTGAAATTAGCTGTGCCCTCACTATGTGTGGCACAGTCACCTTCACTGCCTTTAATAAGTAAGACACCACTAAGGTAGGCCTCCACAGCCCAGGAGGCAGGGTGCAGTATATTATAGGTGAGGAAATATAAGTGCTAAGCTATATGCTCCTATAGAAGAGTTCCCCATTGGAAATTACTATAAGTGTTAGCGGTTCATTGGATAACATGAGCTGGCAACCAGGCACTCTCGAGATTGGCAGCTCCATTATTGTACCACTAAAATATGTCATGTTTCATATCAAACAACATGTTTTCTCACTCCTGACATGATTCTTTTGTCCTGAGTGACATGGTATGGACCCAGGTGCCAACTTAGAGGGTGCCCACCTGGTTGCCCCATCTTTACTGTGCTCTGGCTGACCAGTACATGCTTTCACACGCCTGCTGCCACCAAGACAGGATTCTGACCTCCTGCCTGGCAATGTGATCACTTCCAGGAGGCATAGACAAAGGCTTGGGCAGGAAGGAAGTCACACCTTTCACCTCTCATGCAGCCTAGTGAAGTAGCAAAGCAAAGTGCTTCAAACGCTACACCACCTTTGTTATGCATCAGGGCTGACCCCCAGTGGAGGAAACATCCCTCCCTCTATCCCAGGCACCTTTGCTCCTGGGCAAGATTGGAAATTAGATATGCAGGAGGTTCAAACCTCCAGGAAGGCTGGCATTACCTCTAGGGTAGGCTGCCTGATCTGTCCACCTAAAACCGAATTCTGCCATCTTTATGATGGTAGTAATCGTGGGTTCTGGGTAGAAAAGGTGACCTCAGGGACGGATGTGATGCAGGGGCTAGCTGCTCATTGGCTATTAGCTCCCACACCCCACAATCTAGGATTTAAAAGACCCCCTCTGACACCCGAACCCCAGATCTGAACAACGTACTTCAAAGAAAGACCAATAGGAGACCTATGTCGCTGACAACAGGACTTTGCCCACACCACCAAAGCAAAAGAGGGATGCTCTGTCCCTGTGGCAACAGACTTGGAACTGAGTGAAGGACCCTCATCCTTGGCTAAAGCTCAGCACTCCCAAAGTGAGGTACCCCTAAGGAAGTCAGAAACACCCTCAGTTTCCCCTGGATTAGTGGCACTAGTCCCCTGCAAACTGCAGGTAAAAGCACTCGCCGGATCCCAAGAATTGCTGGCCATTGGTCCCTCCAAAGGATCACACAAATCCAGGTGGTCCAGAGCATTGTGGAAGTTATAGTCTCACCTGCACAGATGTTTCAGGCCGCTACTTTATTCCCCCAGACCCAGTGACGGTTCAGAAGCTTTTTGCTGTGCTTACCGTAAAGTCTTGCTGGTTGCCAGACTCGACCCTACATCAAGAGGTACTGACATCAGCAACCTATCCATTGTTGTTCTTTTGCATCTTTTCCCTTATAGCATAGACTAAACAGTAAAAGTAGTTCTCCAGCGGCTCCCGTTCAGCACTACCGACAGCCAGGACAACTCTGTACCCTGGCTCCACGGGCCAGGTAAAATTAAACTGACTATTGTGGCTTGGTCCTGGGACCCACATCACCTATACCCTGCCAGGGTACAATGCAACTCGACCTGCAAGTGATCGATCGTCACTAGCGGTTTTTTCTATTGACCGCAATGTTATCTTTTTTATATATTTTATTGCACTGATTTAATACTGCTTCAAAAATCTATCACTCTGGTTATATATCTGCTAGTCCATTCATTTTGCTGTCTAAATTAAAATAAAAATTCACTCTATTTTTATAAATTGGCATTGGATTTCTTTTGAGTCATTCAATTACTTATCGTGAAATTCTTCAGTGGCCCATGTGAGCAAGATGAAGGCAGTTATTACACCTATTTCTATTTTAAAGAAATGTACAGCAGACCCAGCTATCCATGGGAATTAGCAACCAGTATCCTTGCTCCCAATGCCAATTAAGCTGTTAAAAAAATATGTAAACTCCTCTCTTTCTACTTATCTACAAAGGAATAGCATAATGGCTAATGCCCAGGATGGATTCAGAGCTATGCATAGCACTGAATCTGCTCTTGTTTCATTGGAGGATGAGATTAGATGGATAATCGATCAAAGTACTAATGCATCGCTGATATTGCGGGATCTCCCAGCCCCTTTTGACACCATCTCTCATGTGACCGATTGGCTCCATGAAAAAGGTGTCAAAGACAGGCCATGTGTTTGTTAACATCAAATCTCCAGGACCTCATGCAAAGAGTTTAAATCAGTTCAGCCATGCCTGAATTACTTTCAGTCAAATATGGAGTCCTTTAGAGGTCTTTGTTAAGTCTGACTCTTTTTTATTTCAAAGTGCATGTAATCCCATTGGTACAAATTATTATGTCATGTGGTTACAGTATCGCAAATTTACGCAGACAATACCCACCATATGTCCTTGTTTGGGACAAGAGGCTAAATAGCTTACAATTTAAGAATTATCCTGTTCCCACAGCTAAGTGCCTTCATAACAATGCTTTAAACTTAACTCAGACAAGACTGAGGTCTTCATCTATGGCCAGAATAACCTACCTGACAATATTGCTGGTGGCTCAAAGAGTTGGAAACCCCTCCAGCATTGCAATTAGTGATAAAGAAACTGTGGGGCTTATTTGTGAGAGGCTTGCGCCGCCGGAGCCTCACTTTTTTTGATGCTCCAGTCGCACCAGCCTCTCAATCATATCTATGAGGCGACACATAGCCACACTGTGGTTTTTCATGGCCTAATAGTTAAGGAGTAAGACAAAGCAGCACAAGTCCCTGCATTGTCTTACTCTGCATCACGGAAGTGTTCCATGGGCATTGCGCTGGGTGTTATCCACACAGCAACCATGAATTTTAACGCTGCTCCAGATTTACTTAATCATGTAAACCTGGGGCATCGCGAAAACCTTACGCCTCCCAGAGTAGGAGTAACAAGGAGAATTGTTTTTATTTCTCTTCTTTTTTCCTCTTTCCATGTGTGCTGCATTCTACAGCACACATGGAAAAGAGGGAAACGCCGGTCTGGATCGTTTTTGTGCAGGAAGGTGCCATTCCTCAACAAAAACAATCCTGCCTGCAACATAGACACAATTGCACCATGGGTCAAGAGTGCTTACGTTGGGGCTAGCCAGCAAATTGTGCACCAGCGCAGGGGGGAAAGGACAACAAATGCACCATATTTCATAAATATGGTGCATTCCTGCCCTTTCACATTAGCATAGGGCAGGGCAGCACAGCAAGAACACTTGTGGTGCAGCCGTTGGCCAATTCCTCATAAATGAACCCCTAGGAGCCTACTTAGATCAGGAGTAAGCTTTTGATTCCTACTTAAATAACCAACAGGCTTCTTCCAATTTAAGCTGTTGAAGAAGATGTTTAAATTTTTGAAACTAGAGAGACAAAAATTAGTTTCAATAGCACCAAAGATGTCAAGAACGGATTATTGAAATTGTCTCCATTTTGGCATTTCAATAACTATAGGTGCCCGGCTGATTGAGTAGACAGAAGTATATGTCTGTACTCAAAGGAAGATTTCACTCGATGCATATTGAGAAAAGGATATTACTTAAGCCTTTGTACTTGGTTCATGGTGCTGTCCACAGAAGAGGGCTACTACCAGGGCCAGACGGGCTACCGGGCGTTTTGGCATGCTGCCGAGCTGGGGGCTGATATCGTTGATGGAGACCTGCGTGTGCTGAACGAAATTAGTTTTGCTTTGTTTATTTCAAAGCACACGCAGGTCTCCATCAACAAAATTAGCCTTCACCGCAGTGACATCAGCCCCCAGCTCGGCAGCATACCCAAACGCCTGGCAGCCAGTCCGGCCCTGCTAGAAACTAAAGGGCATATTTATCAATGAGTTGAGTTGCCCTTTCTCCATGCAATTGGCATGGCCCCACATGGTTTGATAATTCTGGAGTAAAGCAACGCAGCACAAATTGCTGCATTTCGTTATTCTGCCACAGGGAGGCGCTCCATGGGTGGAGCGTGGGTGTTCCCAGGAATCCACCCATGGATTTTGGTGCATTACCAGATTTACCATTAGTTGTAGAACTGGAAATGCATAAAAATTCTATGCCTCCCGACGCAACAAGCAGAAATATCTGTATTTCTCCTTCTTTTTTCCTCCTTCTATGTGTGCTGCATTCTGCAGCACACACAGAAAGAGGAAAATGCCTTTGAGGATTGTTTTTGTGCAGGAAGGTGTCTCTTCCTACACAAACACAACCCTGCCTGCAAGCGCAAGGGTGCCTGCATTTTTGCTAGGCAACACATTGTGAGGCAGCACAAGGAAAGGACAGGAATGTGCTGTATAATGTTAAATACAATACATTACTGTCTTTTCCCTTTCCTATAGTGCAGTAATGTGTGAATTCTTGATAAATGTGCCCCTAAGTTTCAATGGTATCAACCAAATTGTCCACTACTCTCAACCAGTGCTCATAAACGTGTGCTCCCCAACATAAAAAATCTAAAATGGTGGAACTATTAGCTATTCAGCAGCCAAAAGATGGCATTCTTTACACCCTAGTAAAAAGGAAAAACATCTGCACTTTTCCATTAGAAAGTCTTGGAAAAACGTGGTTTACAAATTATCTGGAGACGTGTGTGCAATGGTGTCTCTTAACCAGTGCTCAGATGTTCTTTTTGAGTAATAATTTGTGCATAGTAAGAACCATTCACATAACTTAACACTTGTAGCCATTTGTGTGCAGCCAATGGCCCTCTTGAAACCTGGAAGATAGACTGTGTCTTTTATCATGCTCCATTCAAGATATGGATGCTATACTGGTGATCTACATTTATAAATTATTCCATGTATGCCACGTTTATGATCCTCTGGGTTTTCTCTCCTAACAACAAGAAGCATTGTACAAAATCTCTGAATAAAAAATAAAATTAGAAAATATGTATGCTGCTTTCAAGGTTGATAAAATAAATACCATTGCTTTTGGGATTAGTAAAACCTCCCAGAAATGTGAGAAAAATGTGTCATGTTAGCCAAATTTTCATTTTGCTAGATATTTTGGGTAAGAAAACCTCATGCGATCAATGTAAGTCACGCCACAGTGGTCCTTCCTGAATACCTAATTTTCAGAAATCTTTAGATTTAGTGGGTTTCAATGGATGGTGTCCAAGCCAAGGCCCAAATACTGCAAATACCCACAACGCCAAAATAAGCCAACTTTAATGTTGAAAATTTGATGTCTCCAAGTTGCTTTTTGGGACATTTTGTGTTGTAGTTGATAGTCCCCAACACATACACCAGGTACCTTTTTTATTGGGAGAATTTCTGGAATGCTGGAAGGTAGGATTTTTGTAAATCCCCGTAGATGCTAGAACTTTACCTCTCCGAAATGTGAGAGAAGATTTTCACCAAGTTTAAGATCAGCAGGGCATTCTGGGTAGGAAAATGTTGTGCAATTCATGCAGGTCAGACCACCTTGGACTCCCATGAGTGTCTTGTTTTCAGAAATGTCTTGGGTTAGTTGGTTCACCTTTGTAGCAGCACATCCCAGGCCCCAATGCAATCTCTACATAACCAAAATTTGTCATTTTTAATAACAAAATTTGATGTCTTTATTTTGTGTTTGGGATCTTTTCTGACTTAACTGATCATCCCAGCCACATGACCGGGGTAAAGTTTTCATTGAGAGAAGTGTGGGAATAAAGAACAAAATAACATTTGTTATTATCAATTGAATTGCAGTGTGCAAGAAAGAGCACATTTTGCAAATGGCAATTGAATCACATGAGAGTATGGGTAACCACATATACAGAGATGTACAAATAACCACAATTTCTAAACAAGGCATCTTGACAAAATTTTAAAAAATTTCATTGGTTTCCTTCATATCCATTTTGCATTTGCTAGATTTTACCATATGAATTGCTGCATGGTCGGTAAACAATGAAACATTATAATCTACAGCTCAGTTTTTGGTTCTTGTATCTCGTGTTTTGGACAAACAACAAACACTATATATCATTGCAACAAAAAGGATATGATGGGCATAATAGTATATTACGTTAGTAAATAGGAGCAAAAAAATTACAAATGAAAATGTTGTCACCTATTTCAAATTTGTCAGGTTTATTTTCATTATTATTTGATTACTACAATCAGGTTATTTGTGGAACCAACCATGACCTTCACAAATGAGCCCTTTCTGAATTCAGAATGTTGCCTACTTTTCAGAAATGTATAGTTTTCGGGGACCACAAATGAGTTTCACACCTGTTTCCACCAGAACTTGCAAGCTACTACGTGATCATCAGCAGGGATTTGATGCTTAAGGACTACTCAGGATAGTTACAGGAATCTTTATAAGTATTTTATTCAAAGAAATATAATTATCTTATTGTCAAAAGATGTACGTTCCAGTCTTGTTTTTCATAACATCTTCTTCTTTTCCAGGTCCTTCGGTGTTCCTCTCCGCCAGCACCCTTGATAGAAGCAAAGAAGCAGGTAAGTGTCTGCCCTAGTTTGCCAAAATGTATGTTAGTGATGGTGAGTTATTCTGCTTCTTGGGGAGGGTGCACAGTAGCAAAGCAAGTTATCAAATAAACAAACAAATTAGAAAGCCCCAGAACAGTTATTTCACTGCTTATTGCCCCTGTGTCCTTTTCTTTTCAAAAGGATGAAAAAGAAAATCCTTTCACCTCTCTTTCGTTATTCTATTTTATTTCCTCTCGTTTCCCCTTTTCATCTGCCTCCCTTTCTCTTCACCTTCTTGTTCCCCCCTTCTTTCCTCCCTATTCCCTCTTTTTCCTTTTTAGGGCGAGCCCTCGTGATGCACTGTGCAGCAGTGCTCGCGCAGGTGAGCCGTTTTGTAGGGATTTTCAAAATGGACCTGGAAATTCCACATGCGTGTTCATTTCCAATGTTCCATTTTGATTGGGCTTTGCGTGCGTGCTGTTTTTTAACAGAACACGCAATAGACCATAGGCGGTCGCGTAGCTCCGCCTATGGCCTATTGGTGTCTGTTATGCGCACCAAAACCCATATGTTTTCAATTATCACGGCCAGACACGGGCGCGATAATTGAAAACATATGCTCGCAGTGGCACGCGCGCACCGCTCACGGGCGTTTTTTTTTTTCACGCTGCTTGAACGTTGGCAGAGGCGGTTTGCTTTGTCGTCGTTCTTTCAGACCCCTTTGCTGGGCTAGATAGAGATTCCTTCAGAAGTCTGATCTACAGGTCCCTCGGAGGCACGGGCGCGTGACTCCAGTTCCCGGGAGGAGACCTGGAATGCCAGGACTGCCAGGCACGAAGTTCCTTGGGCTGGGAAAGGCGGATTTCTCCATCTGGCTTCCCAGAAATGTTTCCTGCCGAAAGTGTGCTTCGTTCCTGAGCGTGTGCATTTCCTGTTGTCTGTAATTGTAAACCACTTCCAGCCCCATAAGCTAGAGGGGATGGCGGTGTGGAGCTCGAGACGGGAGACCAAGGCCCATCTGGAAGTCGCGCTCCCTGGACAGCCTATGAAGGGACTGTTCGGCAGAGGGATTGAATGCGTTAATTGTTTCTTCACCAAGAAATATTTGTGTTTGTGGCGGTAACTGGTTTATTTTTTACCCAAGCGAATGGTGATAATTTTAACAAGTACAGAATGATGAAAAGTTGAGCAGACCCACTGACGCTGAAGAGAACGTATTAGTGCACCAAGCCACCCAAGCCTCTGCATGCGACAGATCCGGAAAGATGACGTCACCGCTGCCAGGAAAGTACAGCAGAGATGGGCGCTCATCGGGTATAGGCTTCAGGACCCCAACATTCAGGGTGAAAATGAGTCATATTAATCAACGTGGAGCTGGGACAGGCACTGTAGCTAAACCTAGAGTAGACACATCAGAGAGAACAGGCATTGAAACCATTACGCTAGGAGTGACACCTATAGAGAACAGGCACTGCACCAATGCTATGGGAGTGACACCTATACAGAACAGGCACTGCACCAATGCTATACCAATGCTATGGGAGTGACATCCATAGAGAACAAGCACTGCACCAATGCTATGGGAGTGACACCCCTAGAGAACAGGCACTGCACCAATGCTATGGGAGTGACACCCTTAGAGAACAGGCACTGCACCAATGCTATGGGAGTGACACCCCTAAAGAACAGGCACTGCACCAATGCTATGGGAGTGACACCCCTAGAGAACAGGTACTGCACCAATGCTATGGGAGTGACCCCCTAGAGAACAGGCACTGCACCGATGCTATGGGAGTGACACCCCTAGAGAACAGGCACTGAAAACTATGCTATGGGAGTGGCACTCATGCACTGCATCAATGATATGGGAGGGACACCCATAGAGAACAGGCACTGCATCAATGCTATGGGAGTGACACCCCTAGAGAATAGGCACTGCATCAATGCTATGGGAGTGACACCCATAGAGAACAGGCTCTGCACCAATGCTATGGGAGTGACACCCATAGAGAACAGGCACTGCACCAATGCAATGGGAGTGACACCCATAGAGAACAGGCACTGAACCAGTGCTATGGGAGTGACACTCATAGAGAACAGGCACTGCACAAATGCTATGGGAGTGACACCCATAGAGAACAGGTACTGCACAAATGCTATGGGAGTGACACCCATAGAGAACATGCACTGCACCAGTGGCACCCATAGAGAACAGGCACTGCACCAGTCCTATGAGAGTGACACCCCTAGAGAACAGACACTGAAACCAATGCTATGGGAATCACACCCATAGAGAACAGGCACTGCACCCGTGATGAGAGTGACACACATAGAGAACAGGTACGGCACAAATGTTGTGGGAGTGACACCCATGGAGAACAGGCACTGAAACAATGCTATGGGAGTGACACCCCTAGAGAACAGACACTGAAACCAATGCTATGGGAGTGACACCCATAGAGAACAGGCACTGCACCAATGCTATGGGAGTGACACCCATAGAGGACAGGCACTGCACAAATGCTGTGGGAGTGACACCCATAGAGAACAGGCACTGAAAACAATGCTATGGGAGTGGCACCCATAGAGAACAGGCACTGCACCAATGCTATGGGAGTGACACCCATGGAGAAAAGACACTGCACCAATGCTATGGGAGTGACACCCATAGAGAACAGGCACTGCACAGATGCTGTGGGAGTGACACCCATAGAGAACAGACACTGCACCAGTGGCACCCATAGAGAACAGGCACTGCACCAGTACTATGGGGGTGACACCCCCAGAGAAAAGACACTGAAACCAATGCTATGGGAATCACACCCATAGAGAACAGGCACTGCACCAGTGATATGAGAGTGACACCCATAGAAAACAGGTACTGCACAAATTCTGTGGAAGTGACACCCATAGAGAACAGGCACTGAAAACAATGCTATGGGAGTGACACCCATAGAGAACAGACACTGAAAACAATGCTATGGGAATCACACTCATAGAGAACAGGCACTGCACCAGTGATATGAGAGTGACAAGCATAGAGAACAGGTACTGCACAAATTCTGTGGGAGTGACACTCATAGAAAACAGGCACTGAAAACAATGGTATGGGAGTGACACCCATAGAGAACAGGCACTGCACAAATGCTGTGGGGGTGACACCCATAGAGAACAGGCACTGAAAACAATGCTATGGTTAGTGGCACCCATAGAGAACAGGCACTGCACCAATGCTATGGGAGTGACACCCATAGAGAACAGGCACTGCACCAATGCAATGGGAGTTACACCCACAGAGAACAGGCACTGAACCAGTAATATGGATAAGTTGACTATTTTATCGGTTCCTGCCAAAAGAATCCACAAACCAAGGGTATTTTTAGAATTCCCAGAACATGCGAAAAAAGGAAACAACTTTGGCCTGTGTTCCTTTTGAGGAACACATTTATGAAGGCTTAAGCACAGGGTGCCCCAAATTTAAAAAATGGCTTGGCACTGGAGGGCTGATGAAGGGAGATTAAGCAGCTAAGGGGTTAGGATCTTCCGATCACATATGATGAGAAGACCTACATATCTAAGCCTAGTTAAAATAAGTGCTCTGCTACCACTATTCTCTGGTTTGTGGTTAAAAAGTAAAATTTCTTGTAAGTTTTGGATACAAATTACAGACTTGCACTACTTCGGAAACTTGCTTGAATGTAGTTGAACTGTTCCCTAGGTTATGCACAGTTGCTAGCACCTCTTTCTTCACCTCTCTAAGAAATATCTTGCTCTTCTTCATCCATTAAAAATACCCCTCAGACATTTTATGCATCAAAACCCAAACCTACTTTTTGCCTGACTGCTTCATATTGTGAAACATGCTTACCATAACCTTGATAGGCATGCTGCGATGATCCTTAACAAATATATTACAGCACAGTCCACATTGACTGATTGTCCAATGCTAACTTACGCTAATCATAAGATGTCACCCTGTTCAGCATTTTTATATTAGAAATATTATTCTCAAGGCAATCTACCATCCAAGGTTAGTACTTAATAACAAAGAATAAGAATCAGCAGTTACCTACACTGGGCCTGATTCACAAATGTAAACTTAGACAAAAAGCCTAAGTTTAGACCTGAAGTCTAAGTTTAGACCTAAAGTCTAACTTTACTACTAGTAAAGTTAGAGCAAAAGTCTAACTTTTGTAGTAGTAAAGTTAGACTGTTGGTCTAAGTTAGACTTTTGGTCTAAACGTAGACCAAAAGTCTAACTTAAGTAGTAATAAAGCTAGACTTTTGGGCTAAGTTAGACTTTTGGTCTAAACTTAGAACAAAAGTCTAACTTTAGTAGTAGTAAAGTTAGACTTCAGGTCTAAACTTTTGGTCTAAGTTTACCTTTGTAAATCAAGCCCTATGTTTGTGATGGTTGGGCCATTGTTCCGCCAAAGCCACGGAGTAAATAGCTCTGTCACCCTGCTGGAGGTCCCGACTGCTGAATTTATAAATGGCCATCATGTTGGAGGTCATTTATAAAGCATTGGCAGGTACCATTGTTATGGCGGTTTCTGTTAATGCAATCCGTTGTTTGGTATAATGCTGTATCTGCATGACATAACCCTGCACCAAACAGTATTCTTTTTTGTTTTCAAAAACAAAATCCCAAAATTGTATTTTTATTTTTTTAATAAAAAAAAGTAATGTTCCCCTTGCCATGGGAATCATCTCCCATAGCGGAGGAGCATTATTTGATTTTTACTGTTCCTCACAGCCAGGGTTTACCTCTCAGTGAGGGACAGTAAAAAAATGGCTACTTGCCTGCCCATCCTTATTGCGCGGCCAGATGTGTAGCCATTTCTCCGATGGACCCAACTCTATTGGGCCTTTAGAGAGGATTGAGTAAGGTGGTGACGGAGTAGTTACCGCCGTAGCCAAACCAAAGGACCAATCACATTTAAATTGCATGCGAAGGAAAATACATACTGCCAACGTAAAAATTATGCCCTATGTTGTTAAAGAGAATCAGACCTGCAATTTGCCTTACGAAAGTTCTGAATTCACAGCTTTGAGAAAAGGAAAACGAAACTCCAAGCCCAATAGATGATCTCTGCCTCTCTTAGTAAAGAATTGCCTACCCTGCTTTTCACTTATAGGTAGCCTATGCAAATCTATAGAAGTATGGTGTTTATACTTTGTCCTTTTTTATAGAACTATTTGTAGGAATGTGATTTTTGATTGTTGCAGTCAGAGTGTAAAAATAGTTATATATTTTTGGTCTTCCAAATTAGTCTGCTAAATTATGTGGGATTTTACTTATGCTGGAGCGGGAATCAATTTAAAGGGGGCTGGTTTATCATCTCATTCTCACACAAAATTGAATTGATCCCAGCTCAGGGGGGAGAATGCCTTTCACTTGTCTGCAACAGGCCTTTGCAGTCGTTTATGAGAAGATCAGTTATACATCACAAACTAATCACTAATAATACTATTTCTATGTTCAGTCCAGAATAAGGGTTTTGATCAGATTCAAAGGGATTTATTTTCATTAATATGTTTAGTAAATTCTCTTTTTCTTTATTCACTTAGTTAGTTCAAAATGCATCGATCAGATTACAGAATTTATAGTAAAAATAAGGTTAGAACAAGTCAAAAAATGCACATTCTGTAATCTGATTGAAGCATTTTGAACTAACTAATTGAAGACAAGAGTGAGAGAGAGCATGAAGCTTACATTCAATAAAAGAATCTCAAATGAATTTTCCATAAAGAGAAGTTCATAAAGCAAAAATAATCATAGAACAGCATTATAGCAAAAGTATAGCTAGGATACCAAAATAAGTATTCAACTTTCAGCATAAAGCCGTTACATCCAGCATATGAAGCAAGTGTCTGGGAAGGCAGGTGGAGAAGCATGGCATGGCATTAACCTACTCTAGGAACATGCACTAATATAAACAGTCAAAAAAGCAATGTTGAAAATCGTGTTGCGGCTTCTGCTTCATTCATCCAATCATCTATCGATACTTCTTGAGAACAGTCTTGTCTCACCCATTTTCACATTGCCGTACAAACGGTTTTCAAAGGATTATCTCGAAACATGAAACAAATGTTTAACTAAGGGACTCATTTAGATCCTGGTGGACGGGTTACACCATCACAACGGTGACGGATATTATCCCGTCAGCTGAAATATAAATCCCATAGGATATGGTGAGATTTATATTTTGGTGGACGGGATATCCGTCACCATTGTGAAGGAGTAACCTCTCCACCGAGATCTAAATCAGGCCTAAGTCTACATGTGAGGCATTTTTTTCTTAACCCTGCTTTCCCATGGGTATGAGCACATTTCTAACCTTCTAAAGAAATAAATTGTATGTTAAGCTAAACAATAGACAATGTGAGTTTTAAAACATCACCTGTAATGAATATTATTCAGCTCCACATTTCTTCATTATAAATTGGAAAAGAGATAGGTTAAGCTGTTAACAATTTCTATTCATGCACTGTATTTATTGTACGAAACAATATTGAATCATTTTATCCAATGAGAAAGTGTTTCTTACAAAACATTTCAAAAACATTATTATTATTAACCAAATATTTTTCGTTAATAAACTGTGGTTTGAGGCAAAACAAAATAACATGTCAGGGTAAGGTCAATCTTTAAAGCATTTGTGCACATCTCAGCATGTTTAGTTTTGCTGCTGGTAAATAAGATTGCTTTACACCTTTTGAGGCCCAGTACTAATAAGTATAGATATGTATGACAAATCACACATTTTCAATATCGTCAGTTCAATATAAATTTTGCATGTTGATACTGCACATGTATCTTTAACTATAGTATTTTGCATTTTATTAAAATTCCCTCTCACTTTTCATCAAATTGTTTTATATATTGTTATTTATGTTTTAAATGTTTGACGGGAAAATACGTCTATAGGAAATAACGGTATTAACTAGATTGTTGAGTTATCCCCCATCCTCACTTGGTCTTTGAACAGTTTTCAAAAGGTACATTTGATTTTATTTCCTCATGCAGACTTGCCCTAAGAAGGCCACTGCCAGTAGACAGAAAAGCAGAGCCAGAAGGTCTACTGTAGGCAGGGCACAAGTCCTAAAAAAAGAAGTGGGGGAACTAAACATGTTAGGCAGTATGCAAGTGAAATCATGATGCGTGCTATCACAGCGCATGATGACACGATGCGTGACATTGCACGTGACAACACAAGAAGTGACCTCACTGGAAGTGATATCACAAGAAGTGATATCAGATATTAAGACCTCACACATATGTTTATCAGGTATATCATGAGTAGATTTAAGCGCATTATGAGATTTAACAAATGAGATTTGGTGTTGGGGTTGTGCCAAAAAAATGAGCAATCCCGACGCAAAATCTGGGCCTCAACAATTTTTTTAAATCATGCCTCACAGAAATTGGCAACAAGGAGAAAGATGGTAGTGGATCAGTTAGGCTTAATTGTTTTCAAAGTCTACATTTAAAAATATTTGATTGGGTTAAGGCATTTGCTGTGACAGTGCCCAGTAAATCTTGGGATATAGTCATAATGGTGAGATAACTCTGGTGGTTAATGCACTTGCTGACGAGATCTGTGTTTTGTCCCAGATTTGAAAGTAGTAGAGAAGATAAATGTGTCTCCTGCAAGGCACATCATCTAACACCCAGATTACAGATTTTTATTTTATATAGATAGTAAAGTGGGTTTACTTCTTTGAACACATAGATCCTTTTGTTACCTGCAGTTACTAAATTGTAATACTTCTAAAAGACCACAGTGAGGTATAAAGGACACGTGACTCCTACACCTTGTAACCCTCATGGTCTCATGAGACTCATCTTATACATTGATTTACACATGTACATGATTTATTGACAATGTATAACGTGTATGTTACGTAAAGAGCTCTGATACCCTGCATTGGGTTGTATAGCGCTATTAAAGAAATAAAATAATGCTCTTGAAACTCACTTTTGTGTAAGTACTGGGACAGACCAAACCACCTGACATTCTTACAGCGCATGGATCTCTTATATGCAGGGACTGAATAAAGACAAAACTGTCTCTCTTAAGTACTTGTGAAGAGATTACAAGCTGTGTGCCTTTTTTTCTCCTCTGTTGCATTTACTTTTAAGTGTGAGGTTCCAGGTCGCCTCCAGTCAGGATATTCAAACAAAAGGAGGCCTGATGGCCCCTTAAGTTCGGCCCAGCTGAAGGTCAAAAAAAGCTCCCACGCAGCCTGCACTTTGCTGCTGGGAATCGAAAGCAGACAACGTGCAGGTGCCGCTGAACGTGACCCGGTGTCTGAAAATTACACAGGGACAAGTTCAACATATTTCTGTGGGATCCAACTTCTTGGCAGGGGGGATGGCCTTCACCCTGTGAAAAGAGTGGGTGGACGCCATGTACCTGCGGGCACCCCCAACTTGTGCCCTGACTGAAGGTCTTCTGTACTTTCTGACATTGTCAAAAAATGTTGCAATATATTGGCTGCTTTCTGCAGCCACCACAGGTAGACTTTGATCATCTCACTGCCCATGCAGCTTGAGCTCACTAAATGTGAGTTGCCCACAAGGTTTACCAGCAATCAGAAGTCCACAGAGGTAAAGGGCAAAAGTGTGATGGTAACAGACAACAGGCCCCAGGGCATCGCTGTGTCTGTGCTGCACATACAGGAATTGCAGACTGCTGCAACACACACAAGTTGTTTGTTATGCCAGGTTAGCACAGCATGGCACCAAAACTGCTTGCTGCTAGTTTACATGATGTAACAGCCCTGATGATGAGGAAGGCACAGAAAGTCTAGGAAACAGTTGAACTCCAGTGGTGGCTTACCGAGGTAGTGCAGTGGGGCGGGGTGGGGAGGGGCAAGATGGGGTAGTGGAGTCCGATCTACGATGGACTGGAGTAATTAAGTCAATAAGAAATTTACCTTGTGCGTGCTCACACGCTCTGCGTCGCTGAGTTAGCGATGCAGCACACAAGGTAAATTGTTTTATTTATTTAATTACTTACCTTACTCTTGTCTGTCATGTGTCGGTCTCCACTACCCCCACCCTGCCTCGCCCTGCCCCACCACCTCGCAGCACTCCCTCGGCGAGCCGCCACTGGTGAACTCAAACAAGTTGTTTAATGGCTTCTCTATTACAGCGGGTCTGCACAGTCAAACCTTGTCACTAATGATCCAGCGGAAGCAGTGCTAAATTTTGTAATCCTTCACAAATCATCCAACATACCATGAACATGAATCATTTACTATAATCTAGAGCTTGGGCCCATAGAAACTCTATAACCACTTACAAATATGAGGTCTTCCGACAGATCTTTGTAAGAGCTAATAGGGACTCAGACAATAAAAGACAGAAAGCCATTCCTTCATGAGGATCTATTTTGGAGAAATGCTTATCTAACAACAATAGTTAAAAGGTATCAGGTCAATAATTTCTTCAATAAAGAAAAAACAAAACTCAGAATAGTTATCAAGGTACATTTATCTAAACCTCATACTGAATGGTCAATGCACAAAAACACATTAGAATTATCAATCCCTTGGTTATTTTATATTAATACAGGTAAAAATACAGTACACAGCAAATATACATCATAAATCAATAACTGGCATGAAGAGAGAGAGAGAGAGAGAGAGAGAGAGAGAGAGAGAGAGAGAGAGAGAGAGAGAGAGAGAGAGAGGAAAAAATCAATGTTGCAGTTTCTTTTTTAATTTTTTTATTGAATTTGTAACCCTTTTTAGTCGAGGCAGTATATACAACATAACATTGAAAGGTTATGATACATTTCATAAACATTTATAAATCTTAATAAACAGAACACAGAAAAAGACTGTCAAGCCCGAAATAGGCAGGGTTTCCCAGACAAAATAATAATTATTTATGCATACATATCAATTCCTTTGGTCAAAATAATTGGTCCTTCTTTTTCCGCCATTAAGTTAATATAGCCCATCACAAGTTTATATTAGCTACACCAAAATAATTTGCCTACCAAGACGAAGAATTGACTCATGAATCCTTGCATAACTATCCTAATTCATTGGATCCAGTCTGATATTGGAGACCAGATTCTATACCCCATGGCTCTTTTCCTTCTCCCTTTAGTCTTATATATTGATAATTCAAGATTATACGTGGCTAAAAGTCTTGATCGGCAATTAATAAAAGTGGTGGGTCAGGACTAATCCACTCATTAGTAATACAGGCGCGTACCTGCGCCATAGCGATAAATAGAGTAGCAGTTGTAGCTCTCGATCTTATATTAGCCTCCCTATCAGACCCTACACCAATAATTACTAATTCTCCCATGATTGTAATAGGGGATCCAAGTATTATATCTAGAAAATTCTTAATTTCTTGAAAGAACTCCCCTAATCTAGGACAAGAAAAGAACATATGAGTCGAGTCCGTGGCAAATAATCCACACCTAGTACACTTGTCCCCCACTGTTGCACCCCATCTAACAATTTTACTAGGAGTATAATATAAATCATAAAGGGCCATGTAATGCTGAGTGCGTAATCTTCCAGTCATTAAAACCTGGTTAGCAAGATCGAGGGATTTTATTAAATTAATATCCTCAACTCCCAGTTTACTCTCCCATTTTGTTTTCCATATAACTAGATTATCTGGAAAAAATTCCACTGACTGTTGGTAAAATTGACCAGTTGGTGTTTTTTTCCGTCATTTTTTCAATTAAGGGGATTTTACAAAACTGTTGTCCTATTCCTGATCCCAACCGAGCCAGAAAACTGCGGTGTTGAAGGTATTTAAAAAAATCTTGTTTACCTAAGCCGAATTTCTCTTGTGAATCAGAAAATGCTAAAATTTGGCCTTTATCAAGCATACTTGATCTCAAAAGATTATAGGGAGCAATCCAGGAGCGGAGAAAGGGGTTTAGACGTTAAGGTTTAATACATGTATCTTCCGTTTAATTTGTTTCCAAACTGCATAAGCAGCCTTGAGTATCTTAAACTTTGTTTTTTTACAATAACTGGGCTCAATTACCTTAACTAAGCAGCCATTAATCTCTTCTCCCAACCTAAATTCATAAATAGATGGTCTATGAAAAAGGGGGATTTCTGCTTTAGTCCCAACTACCAGGGGCCCCATATACTACTGCATCATAGCTGCCCAATAATAAATCATAAAATGTGGGTTACTCCAGCCCCCACGATGTCGTGGTAAAACCATTTTCTTATATGCCCTTCTCTGTCGTCGGTACCCCCACAAGAATCTGGAACATATCCTCTCTCATTTAATAAAACACAAAGAGGAGAACTCTAGGGGGATTGTTCTAAACATATATACAAATGTCCTTTCCAACGTTGCATTCACCTCCATCACAGGAATAATATTCAAATCGGGGATCTTATCCACTTCCGATGTAATTGTTATTCCAAAATATGTTACTTCGATGACAATTGACATATTTAACAGGGGATCTGTACCTGAGTAAAGTACCCGAGTTTTCTCTATATTTAATTTATAACCGAAAAAACAACCAAACTGCACGGCCAATGACTTAATTGCAGGTAGAGCGGTAACAATATCACTAGTAAGTACAACTATGTCATCGGCATACGCCAATGCTCTATACTTGATATTGCGAAAACTAACTGGTTTAATATCTATGGGGCATATGTAGGTAGGCGTTTGCGATACGCAAATGCCAAAATTCAGCAAATTTCGGCGTTTGCGAATCGCAAACGGTGTATTGATATGTAGGTGCCACTTAGCAAAATAAGGAATCGCAATAATTGCGATTCCTTATTTTGCTCAAGCATTTAAGGAATCACAATTTTGCGATTCCTTAAATGCTTTGTAGGTGTGCTTTTAAAATTGCGATTTTGGCTTAAGGAATCGCAAAATACCACCTACTTCAAGTAGATGGTATTTTGCGATTTCCTGTCAAAATGCATTTTTTTTTTTTAAAATCAAAGTGCCACGTGGTGCACAGACATGCCCTTAGGGCATGTATGTGCGCCACATGTACTTACAGGCACATTCCAGGGGTGCAACAGGTGTCCTTTGGACACCCTGGCACCCTTGGAATTGCGATTCTCAAATTGCGATTTTATCATAGAATATCGCAATTTGAAAATGTATGCCCATTCATTCCTATGGGCCTCTTGGCCCATAGGAATGAATGGGACACTCTTTCCTTAATTGCGATTCGCAATTTGCTAAACGCAATTAAGGAATGTTAGAGGTTCGCAAAAAAATTGCGAATTATAACTACATTCCATTTTGCAATTCTCAAATAGCGATTCCTTAAAAATCTCTATTTGAGAATCGCAAAATGGAATTTACCTACATATGCCCCTATGTGCTGATTTAGTTTATTAAAAAAATAAATCAATATATAATGCAAATAAAAGAGGGGAGCACGGGCGCCCTTGCCTTGTGCCCCTGCTAATACTAAATGATCCAGACTCTTGTCTGGATATGCCTATTGTGGCTACCAGGCGTATGTATAAGGTCTTAACTACTTGGATAAACTGAGAACAAAACCCTTTCCATCGCAAGACATCCAACATATATTGCCAGGAAACCCTGTTGAACGCCTTCTCGGCGTCCAACAGGATCACCCCAATGCAGATTCAGTATGCAATTTAAGACAACAGGATCACAAACATTGAAGTTTCAGTATACAATGTAAGACTCATACGAACCTAAGATCAATAAGCAAGAGCTCAAAGTGCATTAGTCTGAATAGCCAACCCTTCATTCGAAAGGTATAGCCAGTGCAGCTTCACCAGCTGATGGAGTGCAAGGGAAAAAAAAGGAAAGTTGGTTCAGGAAAAGTCAGTGTTCGGCATGTCACGCCCAAGATGTGCAAGGAAATATAGCCAGCACTCATCCTTTTACCATGGGGTAGTTATACCTCAAAATGTTCACCACTCCTGCCCCCGAATATAGCTTCTTCTCAGTTTTACATGATTCCATTGATTGGGATCCATGGTGTGATCATGGTTTGATCATTCACCAGTCCAAAATCATCGGGAACTTTAACTTAATACTTTTGTTCTTTGTGCATAGTTTCTCTAAGAATGTAATATCTAGTCACCTCGGAAATAGGAAGCATACTTTTAACTTTACATATCCACGCGCTCGCTTCCAAGTTAGCTTGCAACAAAGTTAACACAATATTTCATGAAAATAAAGACTCTAACTGTAGGAAGGAAATTCTAGTAATATACACTCAAAACTAAAACAATTTTAAAAACAATGAAGGACAAAATACAATATTTTGAAACCTACATTTAGAAAATACACTAGCAGGCTTTGAGGCCTACATGGAAAACTACATAATTAATCTTTTTCTATAGAATAAACACACTATTTATTAAAGAAAAAACATTTAGGAAAATAGAGAAAACATAAGAAGAGATATAATTTAAGCATCATGTTAGTAATCTTATGAGCATAAAATTTCAAGATTTAATCATTTTACTTTAAACATTTTCATAATCTTATTTTCTATATTACTTGCGTCTACTTTTCACACTAATATTTAACAATACATTTAGTAAATGTCTCTCTCATGTCTTAAATGACTATATTTCACCAGTTTGCAACTCTTCTGCATGCTTTTAAGATGTAGTTTTAAATCTTTCACGTGTTGTGTCACTTCTGAATGCTTTTACGATGTAGTCTTAAGCACTCATGTGTTTTCACAAGATCACACTGTTAGTTATGTTTATTAAATGATTATTAATTCACACTTGAGCAGATTTGATCAAGCAAAATCATTCTCAAGTAATCATGCTTCATCAATCCCCCATCTGATGGCGTATCACGCCATCACACAATCCATATATTATGATAACAATCTGATTATCTTAGAATATACTTGTTTTTATCTGTTTAAATCTAACACTCTCTACATCCCTTAACACTTCATCATAAGCACCCGTTTTGTCTTCGAGCTCTATTTCGTCCCTTTTTCTTTTCCTAGCCCTTCGTTCTGTCTCTTCTACTTTGCATTTACAACATCTAAATATCAGTATTATGATTAATATGCCAACAACAGTAGCAATTATTGGTATTAGTATTTATCCTACTAAGCTGTTACTTAGTGCTGCAACCAATTTCCTACCGAAGAAAAACCCTTACCAAACTTTTCTCATGCACCATCAACTTTTAGTTCTATTAAATCCCTAAGCAAATGAGTAATGCTACTAATGTATCCCCTCAAAGCTCTGCTTTTGTCAGGGTTATAAGTGCACGGTGGGGAGACGTGTCTAGGTATTTACCCGCGAAGCACTCACATTACGATAATAGGTTCAGGAGTCCTTTGCCCCCCACGGTCCATGGGGAACAATCTAGCTCTACTAGAAATACTACGTGACAAGCCTTGATCGTATGTATGAAACTAACGCATGCTTTATTAGTCGCAGCATTCATCACCGTTACTTTTCTTGTTTATAGCACCAAATTATGGTTTATTTAGGAGTGGTAAACACAGGGCTGGTCCCTGTGTTGTCCTGAGGAAGAGCTTGGGGAATGCTCGAAACTAGTTGACACATATCCAGAATCACTAGCCCATTATAGTTATGATCCCTGGTATTACCCCGGTTTTAGATACACCAATCTAGGAGCAACAATACATTGTTCTCACCCACTAGAAAGGTATTTTTAATTCACTAAACCCACTTCACCACACTTCTGCACTACACATAGTCTTCCATTAAGTGCTCCTACGTATTTTCGCAAGTCGCAGCACGCCTCAGCCAGTAGAGGGCTGAGATGGCCCCAATGATGAAGCATGTCACCGTGGGGAAACCCTGGTTAGGGAGGGGACTCAAGAAATACATTTTTCTTTCCTGTAGGCTTTTCCCATCAAATGTGATTAGGATAGCCAACCCTACCCTTTTGCTGGATCCTTTTCCCATTAATTTGGGATGATTTACAGTTTATGATTGGAGGGTGGATCTAGCTTCCAAAAACCCTCTCTCCTCCCCCCTGTTTTCTTTGAGGGTTATAAGTGCACCATTGTTGGATTTTCAGCATATACAGACTCTGCCCTCTTTTGCCAGCAATACATCAAGTGCAAGTTGATTTTGCAAAACCATTGATCTAATAGCAACCATTTCAGCACCCACCAGCAGTGTCCGTTGATAAACGATCAACCACAGTAGACAATTTTCTAATTTTATACGAGTTCAAAATCACTCCCACTAAAGGTATTAATGCACTAAAAATATCACTCACAATATTATATTATATTCCTTGTTAATTTCTTTTCATTGGTGCCATGATTTTCATTCACATGGTAGATTTTCGATAGTCTGACTTCCACATGACATTGTAATAACGTGTTATTTACAGCTCTCGGAAATATCAAAATTATGGTATTAGGCCTACGTACAAAAGTTACTTCACATGGTAGATTTTCGATAGTCTGACTTCCACATGACATTGTAATAACGTGTTATTTACAGCTCTCGGAAATATCAAAATTATGGTATTAGGCCTACGTACAAAAGTTACTATCATGAACATAGGTCACTGTGGACCAACATGGTATGGGTTTCTAACACACTGCATGATACAATCCAATTTTGGATGCTACATAAATCTGATATCCTGAATCCTTGCCAGTGTAACATTTGTTGATTCCATTCATGCACATGTTTATGTTCTGCTACGCATTTCCCACCTACATATCTATTTCTAATCTTCATGTCTGAGCATTCTACAATCACTTGCACACTTCTGTTTCATCTGTGTCACAGACACTGGGGTTGTTACCTGCTAATACAAAAGGTGACCAGACCATGGTGAGGTGGGTAGTGAGTGGCATTGCCATAGCAGTAGTAGTACTGCCAGGCCATGTTATTCCAATTTTAGATGGTTGGAGCCAAATCAGAAACACATGCAAGAGGAAGTAGAGGAGTACTGTAGGAGTCCCACTTTGTATACTCCAAAAATGCCTTTGGGAGAAAAGGCCCCGCAGTGTGTAGGCAGTGGGCACCTATATCAATCTCATATGCAGATATAATTTTCTCATGGCACCTATATATGGGCCATCGATAGCAATGCCAGAAAGTCATATAAGGTATTTTCCTTTGCTCCGCCTTTCATCAATTACAGCACAAATACAGTCTGCATTGATCTCAGCCTTCCACATATGGCAGTTTTTTTTATCAACCTGGAACCAAGTCAAATATTTTGAGGAAAAGGAAGAGAGAGAAAAAGGAAAAGGAAAAGAGAGACAGAGTGTGGGGTTGACTATACATAACATTTGACGTTATGAAACCAAGTGGGCATGGAAGCTGAAAGAATGTATTATTTATCTGTATTATTTATCGAACAGCTCCTTTTGACACATTTATGTTTTTAGTGGTTTGAGAAAAAAGGGTAATCCGGAAAAACACATATTCTTTTTCTGCTCCGATATTTCAAACTGTTACAGTTAGAAAAGATAATATACCTTTAAGTCTTTTATTTCAAATGGCTGTGTTGTTAAGGCTGTTTCTTTAACGGGAGTGTTTGCTTGACCGAAGTATTTCAGAAACAACTTTTGATGCATTTCCTTAAAATAACAACGCCACACACCATACTCGGATCATTAGTGTGAATTAACAGGGCTCGCCGTTTCTTTTGGCTCGGCGCTCTGGACGGATTCCTATGTCCACAGCATCGCTTTTTATACCAACGCCGCGTTCACTCCGGGCTGCACGTCATTCCTGTCAGAGCTGTGTGCCCCAAGTCACGCCGGAGACATCTCCTACTGGAATGTTCCTTTTAGATGGAAAACATGGCGGACATATTTTTCAGCTGCCACGTTTTTCATGCAGTGCTTTAAGCATGTCATCGAAAGGAAGGTTATCTCGGGGTCATTATTAAATGGAGGCGGTTGTGGACTGCTGCCAAGCGAGGGTTATAATGAAGGTCTTGCAAAACGATTAATAGCATAATTGCTCATGTAACTACTTTAAAGCAAATATGTAACTCAAATAGCTACGTAAAAGCAGGTGCCAAAACACTCAACTCCGCAAGGAAGACAACTCTTTGAATACTTCATGATGAAGAAGTCAATTGCTGCAATTTTGATAGTGTCTTGGGGTCCAGTTTGATTTCCCAATGTGTGAACTCGTTTTTCTTCAATTAAACGAAATTGGAGACTTGCTGAAAACGAGATGCTAAAGTAGAAGCCCGCGCCCAATCATAGACAGAACCAGGACTGACATTTATCTTTGGGAAGTGCTCTCAAAAGACACTAGATAGCAGAGAGAAACTTTGTATGTACTTAGATATTGTGTCCAATGAAAAATTAATCCACACCGTTTAGTTATTTGAGGGTTTTGATCCTTTATATTGTTGATCTACCTGACAGCTGTGAGATTGTCCATAAGAATAACTGGACTGCATATTTTACCACTTAACTTTGTGGTTTGCCAAGTCTTGAGCTACAAAGTAGCAAGTAGCTTAGATCCTTTTATATACTGAGATTGCCAACTTTCTCAAGGCCAACCCACCTCTGAGACAAACATGGTTGAAGAATATAGTGAAACTGTTGCTTTCTTTCCTGGCATCTAAACGATCTACAAAAAAAATTGGAGCAACAGAGGGATTAATGCCAGGTCGCCCTCCACTCACAAATCGATACACCAATGACCTGGTTACATAGAACACTGCAACCTTTAAATGTTACATCAACAAAGAGGGGGTTTTTGTATACTCCTAGGTAAGGCTACCCTTGTTTATCAGTCGTGCCCACCTCCAAGTCTTGAAATTGTGTGCGAAAAGGTGAGGAAAAATAAAGTGTAGATGATCATATCATCCATCAACCATCTAGACTCCTTAAAGTGCGAAAGAAAAAACATTTCTAAGCTAAAATGAGTTGTGACTCACTTTTGACATACATACTTTAATTTCCGCGGTGTCCACACTCAGATTAAAAAGAACAGCATGTTTAGTCCATCTTAATTGGAATGGCCAACATGTTTCATTGCCTCACACATTTTATGGCAATTTCATCAGGGCTTGGGGACGCTTCTCCTCCTCACTGATGCTTCTAAAAAAATATGTGGTGATTGACAAACAAGATTAAAGAAAGATTGTGCCAGAGACATAAAACACACATATAGGTTATTATTCTGTTTCGACATTACCACACTTTTTTGAAGTGTGTACATTTTGTGCCATAATTACCAAGTGTTTGCCAGGTGGACTCCTACCAGTAACTCACTCAGGGGTTTTACCAACTTTTCCCCATGAGGTAAAATGCAGCCACCTGCTGTGAACGTGTGAATACATACACACATTATTTAGCCATCATGAAATATTAATACTACCAGCATTTAGTCTCGTGTTTGCCAAATAGTATCTTAATGCCTTCATTGAATCTCTAGAAAGCAAGTGGGAGCACCAGCCAAGGAACCGCAACATGACCCGTGCACAGTGTGCAATAAAGCCTTCTTAATAAAAACCTTTTGGCTTACTCACCCACTTTCCAATACCAGGGACCTGCGCTTTGTTTATGCATTTAGAAGCGGAGCGCGAGTTATACACCTTCCCCATGACTCGCATCTCCCCACTCACCACTATAGCAGAGGGATGAGCTTCACAACTTCCTCGACACCGAGGAGACTTGTGCGCCGAGTGAAGAACTGGGCTGCGACCCGGAGACAAAACATTAGACCATCCCTCTCGCCTGGGTCTACAACAATTAATAACCAATCCAATGCCTCAGGTGGAAACGGGGGTGTTTTTAAGCTACCACGCCACTCCACTCTGACAAATTATTTCAACAAGCGCCATCTTTCAATGGTCAATGGCCGTCTGCACGGCAATTGATGTTTACTACACAGATTTTTTTCTATAGGTTTTATAGTTCCTCGTCCAACTATTAAGGTGTACCCTAAATCGCGCATTTTAGTGACCAATTTTGTTACACTCTATGTGTAATGGTACTTTGTCTAAGGTTGCACGGCAGGGGACATAATCAGCCCAGACCTAAACGATGTAACCAACATCAGAGACGTCATTGTGTCTCCACAAGCAAATAAATTGGATATTGGACTAAGCCATCAGTCTATTCAGATATATACATTTTGGCAGTTGAAGTGGCCCGCTTGTATTCAGGTGGCTGAATGTCACACCAGTCTGGTCAGGTGCCAAAGGAAAAGAAGATAACTGGCTAACTGGCTGTTCTTTCTTTTAATTGTTGTCTTGACCTCTGGAAGTTAGAGGGCAGCTACATCTGAGCCTATCCTGTCTTTGTTTGAAAGGAAGGATGGCAGTTTATTTGTCACTGTTCCCAAACCCCAATAACTTCAAATAAACATAGCCATTCAAATCAGTTGTTGCTGAACTAACTTGCTTTGTCTGATGAATCACACGTTATCTAGAGAGATAATTCTCTGAATTCCCTGCCATCTATATACAGTGATTACTGGACATACCATCTTTGGCATATCCCAAAAGCATACAGAGGCAAAAAAAGAACCTTGCCTCTGAAACTGGCATAATAACACTATTGTAAGCATGTTCAAACCACGAGATAAACATCTTCGAGGACTAAGCATACCATTCAATTCCTGTAAAAATTGCAATTGGACTGGTATCTCTTGTAATGAATGTACAATACAAACTAGTATTGTGACATGTATGATTGGCACACTTGTTTGTTTCTTTTTTTTAAACCAGAAATAGAGTTCCTTGACAAGTAAATGGATGCAGGAAAGGGTGTTCCATTGCCTTTTTCGGAAAAAGGCCTCTCACATCTCGGCTTACAACCTCTTGTCTTGGGTACAATGGAAATGAGAAACAATGTTCAAAGGAAGTCATTTAAAAATGTATATAAAAACGCCACACAGGTTGCAACATCCATGGATGTACTTTTATTTTTTCCCACTTTTTGTAAAATGCACTTAATCCGTGCCTATCGGAGAGAAGAGTTAAAAGATGGAACACATACCTTCAACCAAGGCTACTCTGCTATGCCCTCTGAATCATTATGCACAAAAAAATTTTTCCTTTTGGGAAAGGAATTGGGGTAGTTAAACTCGGCAAGACATTTGTGATTCGCAAAACTGTGAGTAAAATATGGAGTTCGTCTGCTAGCGGGCTGTAGAAAGGCCCCCACTTCGACCAACCCTGGTGAAATATGAGGGCCAAAGAACTGTCTTGAGGTTTCAATTGGCATAAAAGCTGAAAGCCATCATCTTAACAATATTTTCACCAAACTATAACCATTTAGCCTCAGGGCCAGCTTCTGTAGAGGACATATTGCCAAACTAGTGCTGTATTAGAGTAAGAAAACTTTTTTTGTTCCTAGTGGCATGTTTGTGTTATATTCCCTAAAAGACCTACAGTGTGCTTAGTCAAAATCAGGGGCGGTGCGTCGATTAGGGCGCTGGGGCGTTGCCCCAGAAGCTGCCGGCGCCCGCAGCTCCCTCAGCGTCTCTGAACTTAAGTAAACTCACACTTAAGTAAACTCTCAGTTTACTTAATTTCAGAGACACCGAGGGAGAACTGACAATCATGTCAGTCATTACAGGTAAGGGGTGACCCGATACAAGTTTGTGGACCTGGGTAAAGTTCAATATAGAAAAACAATGGCCCTCAAACCAATCAATCACAATCGCAAAATTAATTTACAAATTCTTAGTTTAGAGCTAAAATGAATTAACGTTCTTCATAAGGAACGATCATGCAACATAAGAGTTTTTACAATAAAAAAAGTGGATGTGCAGAAAACGAACTACATATGAAACAAACTGGATTTATTTGCATCAGTAGAATTTTATCACTGGACATTTGTGAGGGTTGCTCCAAAGGGAAATGTGCAAAAAGGGAGTGCTCGAAAGTAGGTGAGTGGGGAAATTATTCCCAGAGTGAAGAGAAAACAGAAAGGTTCAATGTGGGATTGATCAAACGTATCAATCTTAGTGTCCTGTCCCAATACTATTTTACATGGTCTATTTACATCAATTTATACAATCACAGATTGTAATCATCTGTGCATGTAATGGGGAATGGCTGGGTGGGTCCAGATACATGGGTATATGATCATCGACGTTTCAACTCGACTTGTGGCATATAGGACGGTTGAGCCTTTGCCTGCGAGTCTTCCTCAGGACGGGATATGTGGGGATTATTGGAGGCAACCAACCCGTGGTTTTAGCACCTCATCCGCATGCAAACCATTGCGGGAAAAATTGCCGTATCCTGGCACAAAAGCAAATCAGTCGGATGCCCCTCCAGGGTCAGTCCGGTAGGCAACACAATTGCACAGGTTCTTGTGGTAAATAAAATATTACCCTGGCATAATTTCTAGGCATTAACAATTAGCATGTATCAAATGAGAGGCAGAGAGTCCGTGGTGTCCAAGTTAAAAGGGCTTTATTCCAATAACTCGAGTTAAGGGAGAATCTGTTCCATCACCACTGAGGTTCAGGAAGGGTCTTCTAACATTATTTACAGAGAACAACACATATATACATTTTTCCTTGTACATAGGGAGGAGCGCGCCAGGCAGAGCATGAAAGAAAGAGATAAGAGCATGTGGGCGTGCATGAGGGTGTACACTTGATGAGTCACAGGTGGGTGATAGGTGGGTGGCTACATAGAGGAGGAGTTACATGGCAGGCTGGAACTTTGCCCTACTTGTGCACGCAATTTGAGCATGACGTGCAATTGACGTGTAACTGGGAGGAGAGCTGACTTTCAGTCTAGTAGAGAGATCTTTAGTGTCAAGGCGACCAGCACGTCTGGTACTAACTGATATCTTAAGTCAGGGGATGTATTATCTGAAGCACAGGTTGCTTGTCACTAGGAATCAGAAAAAGCATATATTTCTTTGTTCATTGTGAGCTTTCTATGGATGCAAGCACTGTGATTTACTTCAATGGAGACAGAGAGGCTAGGCCCTATCTTTCGCGGACGGGTTCTGTTTACCTTCCTCACTGGGCAGGAATGTGACTCTGTACAGCAGGCAGATAACTATTTTGCAAAACACTGTCTTGGCACCCTTTGCTGGGCTTCTTTCAGCTGAGCTAGAAGTATGCGAGGTCAGAGATACGTAACTGCAGCTTGCAGTGTGTCAGGAGTCATGAAAACCCTAATTCAGAAAGTGGCTCAGACTGAACCACAAAAAGGGTTTGTCGTGATTTATTTAAAAGTGCACAATGCAAATACATGGGCCTTCATGTTAGCTTAATATTTCTTACATGGGAGACTTGATGACTGGCATCCTAATGCAGGACGTGATTGCAGAGGCCTCTTTGTTCAGGCCACTTAAGGGAAAATATGCATGGGTGACATGCACATATATGTAACATAGGGTACACGTAGGGGGCATCTTGGTCAGGCAAAATTTCATTTTCCTCATTCCCTCCTTGTTCCCTACGTAACCCTTCAGGATACATCTATATTCATGAGACCGTATAGTTGATCATACAGCATCATTTGTTCGTCCTTAACCCTTTGTATACTTGGATGTGGAACACATGCAGTTGCACACAGGCCGCAAATGGCCGGGCCACACTGCAGACAGAGACAGCAACCAAATATCATAAGTAGGATCATTCCTAGGAAGGACAACACTTTCCATCCCCAAGCAGATATCACACCCCAGAGCCAACTGGACCAAGTCCATGTGCCTGGGTCTTGATGTATGCCATGAGCAATCTTGTGGAGCCTTGTTATCGCTGCATACACAGATGGCGCGTTATTTGGGATGAAAATGCAACAACTAGATCGGATCACGCTACAAGCTCCGCCCCTATCCGCCAAGATGACGTCTAGAACGAGACGATTTTGAAGAACAACAAGTCTCATAGCAGACTGTTCCTGGGTCAAGTTCGCCAGGGTAGATGCAGTCACATTCACTACTGCCTCAAGAGTCCTTGTTAACTTGCATATCAGTTTACTGTTTTGGACGGGACCTATGAAGAAGAAGAATCCTTTGTTGAAATCTGTATATTGCTCCCAAGCTGTTTCAGTCTGATCAATCCCTGAGGCATCTGTCTCTCTCTTTACTCTAACATGTTCTAGTCGTGAATCTCTATGATAATGGGATGGGGCCAAGAATACAGGTGGCAATAAGAATGCTATATAACAAGTCCCAACCCAGTCTAAGGGCAGATGTACATAGGCTGTCTGACCGCAAATGAAATAGGTATGGCGTGATGTTTTGAAAGAAGAAAGTCCTTTATCATTAAACTCTACTACAACTTTACACTCGCTGTGTCCCATATGTACTGAGCCTTTCTTATTAACACATAAATCACCTTTTGCTGGTAGAACTGAAATAAACGGTGGACCTGTGTTTTGCTTGGGCTGAACATTTAACATTATAAAATTAACGGATGCATTTCCCTGCTCGTACTCTTCATTCTCTAGATCGGTTCCCTTCCTTTTGGGAAATCCGTCTTTGTCTGGAAAACATGCTTCATTCATTACTTTATTCAGGTTTCCATATATCCAGCCACCTGGATAAGCTATGTACTTTCTATCTATTGAGGTCATTAAGGCAAACCATGCTCCACATGAACCATTGTGTGAGAACGGCAGAGGATAGAAGGGCAGAACTCCCTTCGCCTTTTGATAAGGTGGCAGTTGGCCACATACCCAGCAATTAGTCGCATTGCTGGTCTGATGAGAATGGTGTAACATTTGAATAAAAGTATTGTTACGCAATGCAAGTCGATATGACAATTCATGAGGTGGCAGTTCACTAAATGTATGCTCTATGGTGCTGTTACTGGATGAGTGTATATGTGAGGAAATAGGAAAGAAAACATGTAGTAATAAACTTACACATATGATAACGATACACAGAAAAAACAAAATAATCAAAGAAACTATACATCTACTGGGTAATAACTTGCAGTACTTTTCTCTCATTTTGCTCTTCTTACTATTCTCGTATGTGATCTTATACATGTCAGAAATCTAGTCTAACCGATTCACCACCGAGTGGACTTAGACAATTAAACTACGTCTGACTTACTAGATCTTAACTTAGATTTATACTCCTGCTGTGGAGTCTTTTCTAGTAAAGGCGGCGCAGGCGGCGCAAGCGGCGCAAAGTCTGTAATTTTTTAAATCTTTTTAGTGTCTGTATTAGATTGTCTAAAGTGTCTCTTGCAGTGTTGAGCGTGGATCCATCCTTTGCGTCCCTCGACTTTTATTGCGGTCCTCGTGGTCAGTAGCACCAACTTCGGCGTCTGCCAACGTGGCTCAAGGGGGCTTGATCGATCAAAGTTCCGGACACAAATGTAATCCCCAGGGACAATGGCGTGTTCCTTGACCTGGGTGTTGTCAGGGAAGGCGGCAGCAACCTGTGAACGACAAGAAAGTAGTGCAGACATCAAGGAAGCCAGGTAATCTGTCAGCATGTTACTGTCAACATCAGTTATTCTTTTAGGCATAGGCGTACCCCACATATTTGGTGGTCTACCGAAGACTACTTCATACGGGGATAGGCCTGTTCTGGAATGAGCTACCATACGCATGTAAAAGAGGGCAACCGGCAAGGCTACCATCCAATCCACGCCTTTTTCTGCACATATCTTAGCAAGTTTTGTTTTGATTGTCTGATTATGTCTTTCTACAAGGCCTGCTGCTTCAGGGTGTCTTACACAATGGAATTTCCAATTATATCCTAACAGAAGAGACACTTGTTTCATTAATTCAGAGGAGAATGGCTGACCGTTATCGGAATATACGACCCGAGGCAATCCATACCTGGGAAGTACTCGCGCACTAATTGCCTGGCTGTTGTCACAGCAGTATAATCTGGAACTGGATATGCTTCTGTCCATCTAGATAGTGCACACACAACTACCAAGACATACTTGTAACCTCTACATCTGTTCATTTGGATATAATCCATCTGGAGGACCTCAATAGGGTGGTCAGGAGGATGAAATCCGCCTTGTTCCACCGGAATGCCTTTACCTGGATTGAACTGGCAACAGATCATACATGTTCGTACTTTCTGTTTCGCTGCTGCACGCATGTGCTTGTTAAACCAGATATTCTGTAAGCTGTCTATCATTGCCTTTTCTCCCAAGTGTGCTGGACTATGTGCTGTGTTTATGATTACTTGTACCATAGAATCTGGAAGAAACCATGTACCTTTTCCCTTAGTCATCCAACCTTGTTCAGTCTGGACCCCTCCTTGTTCAGTCCATTTCTTTATCTCATCTGCAGTGGCATGTGTCTGTATGTCGAGTACATCTTGAATGGGATCCCTGACTGTCATACATGTTGTCAGTAATGGTACCTCTGTCCTTGTCGTGTCTGTTGGTGTCTGGGCTGTCTGGGCTGTAAGTTTAGCTGTTCGGTCTGCCAGGTCATTACCCTGGGAAATGGTGTCTGTAACTTTGATGTGAGCTTTGCACTTCAGGATAGAAATGGCTGTAGGTAAATGTATTGCTTCCAACAGGGCTTGAATGAGCTGGCCGTGCTGGATCTTGGTCCCATGGGAGGTCAAGAAACCTCTCTCCCTCCAAAGTACCCCGAAATCATGAACAACGCCAAAAGCATATTGTGAGTCAGTATAAATGTTTACTTTCAAGTGCTTAGCTCTTATGCAGGCTTGTGTCAGAGCGATGAGCTCTGCTGCTTGTGCTGATAGTGTGTCTATTTTCTGTGTCTCTATGACTTTAGTAGCAGTGGTCACAGCATAGGCTGCTACTAATTCTCCTGCACTCGTTCTCATGCATGATCCGTCTACATAGAGCGTTAAGTCTGGGTCTGGAAGTGCAATATCTGTCAGGTCTTGTCTTGGTTTCGTCACTATATTCATTACTTCCACACAGTCATGTGGTGGTGCATTTACTGTACTTGAGGGCAAAAGTGTTGCAGGATTCAGAATATTACAACGTCTGATCTCTATGTGTGGTTGAAATAATGTCAGTTCATATCCTGTCAGTCTTGCTACAGTCAAATGTTGTGTCTGTGTCCTGTTTAAGAGAACCTCCACTGCATGTGGAACCTGTACTGTCAGAGGGTGTCCCAACACTATCGAGTCACTTTGTCTTATGGCTAGGGCTGTTGCTGCAACTGATTTCAGGCACGCAGGCAGAGCCTGGGCCACTGGATCTAGTGTACTAGAAAAATAAGCGCAAGGCTTGTGTTTTCCTGCTTGATCTTGTGTGAGGACAGATAACGCTGTTCCATCTCGTTCAGTTACGAAAAGCATAAAATGTTTGCTGTAACATGGAGTCGCTAAAACTGGTGCTTGACATAATGCTCTTTTTAATTCCTCAAATGCCAAGGTATGTTCTTGTGTCCAAGGGAGGACAGTCGGAGTGGCTGCCTCCTGTGTAGTTAACTGTATGAGTGGTTTGGCTAGATAGGCATACTGGGGAATCCATTGCCTACAGTATGAAGTGCGGCCAATGAATGCACGTACTTCTTTCTGTGTCTTGGGCTGTGAAAGGTTAGAAATGAGCTGTATGCGGTCTCGTGTTAGTTGCCTACCCTCCTTGGAAAGTAAGTGTCCAAGGTACACCACTTGCTTTTCACTGTATTGCAACTTGGAAGGGGACACCTTGTGCCCCTTGTCAGCCAGAAAATGTAAAACTGTCAGTGATGCATTTTCGCATTCTTTTTCTGAACGTGCTGTAATTAGGATGTCATCTACGTACTGGAGTAGGGCAGTGTTGGCAGGCATGTGAACACTGTCTAGCTGTCTTTTCAGTGCCTGACTGTAAATGCTAGGGCTTTCTGTAAAACCTTGAGGAGCTCTTGTAAATACAAAGCTACGCCCTTTTAAACTAAATGCAAAAAGGTATTGGCTATCTGGATGAATGGGAACACTAAAGAAAGCATTCTTCAAGTCTATGACAGTGAAGAACGTGGCCTCAGAATCAATGGCAGTCAGTAATGAAGAAATGTCTGGCACCACTGGATATTGTGGTACTACACATTTGTTCAATTCTCGTAGGTCAATAATTTGTCGGTACACTGGCAGTACACTAGGGTCAGATCGTTTAAGGATAGGGATGACAGGCGAGTTACATACATTTGAGTCAGTCTCCACTACTACCCCTCGTGCAATAAGTTTGTCAACTAATTTCAATAAGGCTGTTTCGGCGTCAGGTGGTAACTTGTATTGTCTAATACGTGGAAGTACTACTCCTGCTTTGAGGGTGACATGGTGTGGCGTTATGTCCATGTAACCTACGTCAGTCGGTCCTTGTGCCCATAGAGTCTGTGGCACATTCTTGAGTCTGTGGTCAAAATCAGTCAGCACATAATGTCCCTTAAAATCACGTAAGAACAGGCGTACTCCTTCTGGAGAGCAGCAGATAACTGCTCCTAGGTCTTTTAATGTCTTCATACCAAGTAAGTTTTCTGGACATGACTTAGTAAGTAGCAAGTCAGTGGTACGTGACAGTGGACCAACCCCTAGGGAAACTGGTTTCGATACTTCATTAACAATAGGCTTTCCTGAAAATCCCAGGGAAACATTCTGTGAGCCTGAGAGAGGTGCCCCTGGAACCTCGTCATGACTGATGGTAGTTCTGCTCGCCCCTGTGTCAATCAGAAATTTTCGGTCTTGTCCTAATACACGACTATGTACATACGGACCCTCTTGATCTACAGGAACCTCAATAAGGGGCAAGCCTACTTCCCTCTCAAGGCTGTTTCATGAGAACTGTTGATATTCTGGATAGTCTGACTGTGTGTACTGATACATTTGTGGTGTGGCATGAACTGGCGGTGGTGGAGGAAAATTCGCTACTGTCTGCTGTGTGTTCTGTTGCGTGCTATTCTGTCTAGGAGTGTATTGTCGCTCTTTTGTCTTGCCTGTAGCTATATTGTGTTTCAGGACAGTACATTCATTTACATAGTGACCTGGTTGTTTGCAATAATTACAGTTCCCCTTAACATGTGTCATGTTATTTCTGTTCTTATTTGTTGGTACCGTCTGGGCAACCAGCACCTTCATTTTTGTCTCTTTCATGCGTTTCTTTTCCTGATCCTGCTCTTCTCTAATTCTGTTCTGATGATATTGTAGCATCTGTAACATTTGGGAAGGGCTGTTTGCTTGCCAAGTACTCTCAACCTTCAGTACTCTATTCTTGATCTGGGGTAAGGAATTCTCTACTAATTTGCTCACAAAAAGGTGTGGATATGATTCACTACCTGGCTTAAGGCCACTATTAATAGTAAAGCATTTCTCAAATCTAGAATAGAAATCACTTGTGTCCTCTTCTTGCTTTTGTTTACAGGCTGAAATAGCATCCCAGTCTTCCTTTTTCGTAATTAATAATCTCGGTAAAACTTGTATCAGGAGTTCAGGCAGTTCTCTAGCTTTATCCCCAAGACCAACCCCTGGGAGCCTACCTTTTTCTTCCGTTTCCAGTGCATCCCAGCTTAACTTTTTCTCGCCTACCTCCCAGTCTTTTTCCTTAAGTTTTTCATAAATACCAGCAGGCAACAGTACTTTCAGTAACTTCAGAATGTCATCGTACGTATAATCTCCTATGCGGAGGATGTCTTTTAATTCTCGGTGAAACCCCCCCGGGTCTTTATCATGGCAGGGCAGCATCTTTTTCATTTCTAGTATTTCTATTTTTGTTAAAGGGGTGTAAACATACACCCGTTGCAACACATTGTCCGCATCTTTGACGGGATGTACCTCTCGTAGGGGGTTCTGTCTGTCTACGTGTAAGTTATTTCTGCCGTGGTGTGAGGTTGGAGGCATACATGTGGTCAGAGAATTTATGTACTTATGTCGTTGATCCAGAACAACATTAATTAATTCGGTACCCAAACCTGTCCATCTGTCTAGTAAAATGTCGTCTAGTAATTTATGCAAGTGACCAGGATCAGACTATTGACTCTCATACAACGTTATCAAGTGTTGGACCATGTAAATACCAGCCAAACGCTGTTCGTACGGTGGAAGGCTTAAGAAAGTCTGAGCCACTATATCACTGCTATATATATTAGAATTAGACACCCACTGGGTGGCTGACCGGGCCAATTCAATTTCGTGTGAGGTGGGAGGTCTCTCGCTCCCTATCCGTTTTTTCAGGGCTTGTTCAGTAGCTTGGAACAGATTTTCAAGGGAATATCTTTCTTTTATAGCTGGCCCATGTTTACGGTAGTCAAGACATTTGGGTCTGTCAAACTGTCGCGCTTTTCCTACATAATTCATTTTGTCTTTTGGCTCGTCAACCTCTTCCGTTGATGACTCACCCTTCTCGTCAGACTCTTTGTGTATGGCTAATATTTCCTTTTGTATTTTCTTGTACATGCTCTCTGTCTGTCCCTGTTTATCATGCCTACCGGCATCTATGTGATCACTCCATTCGATCAAACCAGGTTTTACATCTCCGTCTCCTCCGTCTTGTTCCCTGATCAGGCAGTTAATAATAAACCGTAGGATATAATTCTTAACCCCAACCTTTCTGTGTAGCATGGCTTGTACTATACAATCTGGTTCCTCCCCCGTTCTAATGAAACGGTACATTTTATCTAGGTGCTCTTTCATGTCTGGTAATTTGTCCAAATATGCGACGGCTTGTCTTAGTCTTAGTGAAATCACAAGCATTGAACCCTTTCCTGGTTCTGGATCATATATACAATGTGGGATTGCTACATCTACAGTAGGCACCCCTCCCACTGCCCCGGGACCTACGTCATCTTTTACTAGCTGCTGCTGAAGTTGCTGGAGCTGATCTGCTGGTGGGGGTGGAGGGAAACCTGCATTAACGTAGTCCGGTGCGGGCTCTTCTAGATAGGAGGAAATAAAAGCCTCTGATGCTGTCGGCTTCTTTCTACATATTCTAAATGGTACAGGTGGTGGTGTTCGCGACCTACTGGGTCTCTCTGAGGTGGTCACTCTAGCTAGTTCTTCTGAGAGGACGGGATAAATGCCAGTAACGACGGCGTTTCTTTCTCTATCAGCCTGTTCAGTTTTTACCCGTTCCCCCTCCTCCCGTAGTTCTTTTTCTTTGGCTTTTTCCTCTGCTTGTTTAGTTCTCTCTGCTTTATTGAATTCTTTCTCTGTTCTCCTATGTGACTCTTTGCGCCATAATTCAATGGCATCTTTCTGAGAGGGTCTTGACTTCTTTTTCCATAGCGCTTCCTCTACTCTCATAATGCATTCTGCATCCCATGTTCCTGAGATAGGCCATCTATATTTCTCCTCCAGATCCTTCGTGTAATCTACCCATAAATCTAAAAACAAGATGGCGTCTAATCCATGCTTATTATACATATAATGACCAGGTGTGTCTCTAGGCGGGATGTTAACTGACTCTTCTAGTATACCTTTTCTGGTCCCTATCTGACGCAATTTTGAAAACAGTGGCATGTTGAAACCAACACAATGGAAATACAATACACAAAAATAGACTGAAACAATCAACAATCATTCACACTAAAACATCATAACATTAAAACAAACATGATCTAAACCAATACAGAGAACTAAACATGTACTTGAAAAACTATATGCACTGGAATACAGTACAACCATACCGGTCTCAAAAATGAGACACGTCTTTACCGTGCTCGTGTGAACGAACCCGTCTTTACCGTTTTCACGAATAACGTGAACCCGTCTTTACCGTTTCCGCGTTTTACTGTGGACCCGTCTTGACCGTGTTCATATAAAATGAACCCGTCTTGAAACTTTATGCATTCCCCATAGTGGTACTCACCGGGAAGCAGGACTTGAAGGCCTCGGAAACTTGATACTGCGCATGCGCCTCGGAACAGGTGGACCTCTGGAAACCTCGGACCTTGCTCTCTCACAAGTCGGGCTCTGGTTGAGACGATCCGCAATCCTCACCGCCTCGCATGGATGCCTGGTCACAGTCCGTCCTCCTCCTGGGCCTGAGGGAGTAGCGGGAAATCCCGATGGCGTGTACACTTTAAAGTCCGTCACGGCTGTAGAAGGGGGAAAAGCTGGACCTACAACTCCGGCGCGTGGGGAAAGGGATATGTCCCTGTAAGGGCGCCAAATTAATGTGGTAAATAAAATATTACCCTGGCATAATTTCTAGGCATTAACAATTAGCATGTATCAAATGAGAGGCAGAGAGTCCGTGGTGTCCAAGTTAAAAGGGCTTTATTCCAATAACTCGAGTTAAGGGAGAATCTGTTCCATCACCACTGAGGTTCAGGAAGGGTCTTCTAACATTATTTACAGAGAACAACACATATATACATTTTTCCTTGTACATAGGGAGGAGCGCGCCAGGCAGAGCATGAAAGAAAGAGATAAGAGCATGTGGGCGTGCATGAGGGTGTACACTTGATGAGTCACAGGTGGGTGATAGGTGGGTGGCTACATAGAGGAGGAGTTACATGGCAGGCTGGAACTTTGCCCTACTTGTGCACGCAATTTGAGCATGACGTGCAATTGACGTGTAACTGGGAGGAGAGCTGACTTTCAGTCTAGTAGAGAGATCTTTAGTGTCAAGGCGACCAGCACGTCTGGTACTAACTGATATCTTAAGTCAGGGGATGTATTATCTGAAGCAAAGGTTGCTCGTCACTAGGAATCAGAAAAAGCATATATTTCTTTGTTCATTGTGAGCTTTCTATGGATGCAAGCACTGTGATTTACTTCAATGGAGACAGAGAGGCTAGGCCCTATCTTTCGCGGACGGGTTCTGTTTACCTTCCTCACTGGGCAGGAATGTGACTCTGTACAGCAGGCAGATAACTATTTTGCAAAACACTGTCTTGGCACCCTTTGCTGGGCTTCTTTCAGCTGAGCTAGAAGTATGCGAGGTCAGAGATACGTAACTGCAGCTTGCAGTGTGTCAGGAGTCATGAAAACCCTAATTCAGAAAGTGGCTCAGACTAAACCACAAAAAGGGTTTGTCATGATTTATTTAAAAGTGCACAATGCAAATACATGGGCCTTCATGTTAGCTTAATATTTCTTACATGGGAGACTTGATGACTGGCATCCTAATGCAGGACGTGATTGCAGAGGCCTCTTTGTTCAGGCCACTTAAGGGAAAATATGCATGGATGACATGCACATATATGTAACATAGGGTACACGTAGGGGGCATCTTGGTCAGGCAAAATTTAATTTTCCTCATTCTTTAAAAAATTCCATTAGCGGGGACCGTGCCGAAGTTAAGCGCTGCTAGAGAATACCCACTCCTAGGTGATTAAAGGGTCGGGGCTGATGGAAGGAAGCGCGTCCGCTCACCTGAATTTTTCAGTCAGCATGATGTGGGACCGCCCACCCCCTTCAGAGTCTGAAGGGGGTGGGCGGTCCGGCGTCTTGTTGACTGACAGGTATTGTCAGGGGCAGGCAGCAGCACAAGTGCACATGAGAGGGGAAGGTCGGCTAATTTTTCCACCGTTCCCAGTCATGCGCACTGGTGTCTGCTCAGGCTGGCTCATGCCCATTAGGAGAGCAAGGGTTGAGCAAAGGCTCAAACCTCGGTCTCCTAATGGGCTGGCGAGCGGAGAGTAACCGTGCCCTCAGTCAATCCTGAAGCTGCTCCAGCGCCAGAATTGGCTGAGGATTGCCACTCAATTGCTAGCACAGTCTGCAGCAGTGATGCGGCTGTTTTAACGCGCCAACGGACCCGAGGCGGTGCAGACCAGGTAAGATTTTTATTTTATTTAAACCCCCCCACGGCCCCCAACCCCGCGCAACACCCACCCGCGAGCTGCGACTGAGTAGATACCATTCATGGTGCAACTCTTGCACCCATTGGTGGGGTCTGTATAGCGGAAGAAGCTGGTGCTGCTCTATAAATGCAGGTGAAACGCTCTGGCATACTTTTCTGCTCGAACAAGCCATCAGCAGTTGTGGCTGCGTATTGTCACCAACCATACGACAACTCCCCGTAGGTGGTGCACCTGTTGAGCCTCGCAGTGCCATCTATATATAGCGCATTTTTGGCTAGCGCCATGTAGGAGCTGGTTTGGTGTGGTGCCAGATGTTTTAACAACCATTCCGAGGGACGGTGTGGCCAGTACGGGTGTTGCGGTGACTGATTAGTAAGCATGAGGAATATCCAGCTGGTCGAAGTAACGTGCTATCCCCAGTCCATGGCAAATTACAGGGTCAAGGGGTGCTGTGCTGTTTGCCTCCGCGTGGTGCCAGAAACTCGACAGCGCACACGCTGTGGAGGCGCTTAAGTAAGTAGCCCGGGCACCCAGACGCATTTCAAGCTTCGGAGGAGGCCGCCGCTAACACACGAGAGGCCTTTACAGCCCCATCCAATCGTCTTAGAGTTGTCATAGGGCATCCGCCTTGAAATTTGGGCGTGCTCTGTGCAAAGGCTGTGCTCTCACACCCAGGACAGGCAGAAGAGGCCTCGTCATGAAAAAGGCAGCTTGATAGGACTCAACGCAGGCAGGGACACGTCTATCGAGTGGGAAGTGGTGTGATGCTGTAAAACAACAGCTCGGAATGCTACCCTGGGCCATTGCCAGGGGTTAGACTGTGTGCAAGCATCGTCCAGTCACCTTTTGTTTGACTGATGGTGCTGTAAAGACCATGTTGTGGCACACAGAGTATAGCATGCAGTGCTGGCAGGTGATGTATGTTGAGACGGCAGCAGTATAGCAGGTAGTGCTGCTGAAGCCGATATACTGAAGAACTCAGTGTAGCATGCAGTACTGGAAGGAGACCTTTGGTGTGGAGGCCGCAGTATACCGTAGAGTACTGATAAAAGAGGAATAAGTAAAAGTGATTACAGCATACAGTATAGGCAGAGGAGATATGATGCGCAGGCAACAGTATGGCATGCAGTACCGAGAGGTGACCTTTGGTGTGGAGGCCGCAGTATAGCATGGAGTACTGCTAGAGGAGGACTGAAGTGACTGTGAGCACAGCATGCAGGACAGGCAGAGGAGATGTGATAGTAGGTGAGGAATGCTGTGCGGACCGCAGTGCGGCATGCAGTACTAGCAGGTGACGGGTGATGTGGAGAATAGCACGCACTACTGGTTGAGGAGGCATGAAATGAAGACTACATGATAGCACGCACTATACAGCTTACAGAGTACACGCACAGTACAGCAGTAGGTGAGTGGTGACGTATGATGTGAAGGTCACCGTACCGCATGCAGTGCTGGTAGGTGATGTATGATGTGGAGGTCGCAGAATAGCACGCACTACAGGTAACGAAGGTGTGATGTTTCATTATGTTTCATTATGTCAGAACTGAAGCATTTTCAATGTTATATACGAAGCGGTAGTTGTTGCTTATTTATCTTATGCAACTAACAACCATTGACAAAGTCAATAGTCCTGTTTTGTTGTAGGTGTAATGTTACTTGTTGTATCATATATCTGGATGCAACGACAGAAGCAGCAAAATACCAGTCGTACAGCCCACTGTGCTAAGCACAGATGTTTAGCCTAGATGTTTTAAAGCAACACCCTTAATTGCATCATCCACGCCCCCTTGAGAGACCCTCCAGGTTTTTCATCCCACTTAAAGCCCTGGTTAAGGCCACAGTATAACAAGCAGTAGGGGTGGCGGAGATACAATGCACAAGTTACAGTATTGCATGCAGTACTGACAGAACAAGTGTGACATAGAAGACACGAGGTGGCACTAAGTGACGGTATAGTAGGTGTAATATAAAGGTGTAAAGGTCTTTCTGCAGTACTGAGTAAAGGCAGACATCGTATCATGTAGACACCTTGTTGCATCACACAATGGAGCCAGATGACGGGAATAAATACATGCTGAAACCCCAGTACCGGAAGAGGAGGCAGACTTGGTGTAAAAGCCAAGCTGCAGGTGGTGGCGAGGGGGATAGTGCAGATAAATACCCGAAGGAAAGGAGGCAGACAGGCCTTAGTACAGGGAAGAAGTACGGGCTGAAGCAGTGAAATTATAAAACGAGGAGACGAGATCCGGGTAAGGAGAGAAACAGACAGCAGGAGGAGGGGGAAAGGCAGAGTGCAAGAAGACGGACAAACAAAGAGGAAGGAGGTAGCACAAGGGTAACTATCAGAAGCAGCAACGAGGGACGGGAAAGGCACCAGCCCCCCAAAAAGACAGTCAGAAAATGGGTAAAGGCTTCAAAAGCCAGAAAGAGGGGGTGGAAATTAAAACAGCGGCACAAGAGGGAGAAGGGAGTAATGCTAAAGTGAGCGAGTGGCGACACCTGCCGAAAGAGGGCAAGGAAGGATGTTCAGGCAACTTCAGAGGGAACAGAGGAAAACATGTGGCAGCCTAGAGTGACAAAACAGTTGGGGACAGGTGAGGAAGTTATGTACAGGAATACAGTTATCATTAGGTGCATTGCTATTGTTAGAACTCTCAATGTTTGTGATGTTTTAAACATGCTTCATTTCCCCCATACTCTTAAGTTGTTCCC
Organism: Lissotriton helveticus; assembly: GCF_964261635.1. Lineage (NCBI taxonomy): Eukaryota > Metazoa > Chordata > Amphibia > Caudata > Salamandridae > Lissotriton > Lissotriton helveticus. The sequence goes on along the minus strand of NC_136063.1, from coordinate 1,259,859,096 downwards.
AGGAATCCCCCTTGTTACTCCTCCAAAGAGGTATTGATCTGTACTTCTTGAAACCAGTATATCAGTTGAACGATGTAAAACCTTGCTTTGTGACTGCCTTCAAGACATTAATTTGTTGTCTGTTGTTTTTATAGCTTAACCCAAGCACTGCTGCGAAATCTGGTCAGAGTTTCAGTGAGAAAAGGTGCTGTGTGCACTGTGCAGTAGGATTTATTGATTTACAAGTGGTGCCTTTCATGCTTGATGGAGTCAGCTAGAGAGTCATTTTCTAATCTGCTCCATTCACACACTCTGCAAGATCAAGAAGTGTCATGTTGCGTATATTTTTTTAATGTGACTTGTAAAAATATGCACCCGCTATGGGAATCCTTGGGACTGCTGATAAAGGGCTGCTTTCTTTTTAATCTATGTGGTCTCAAGCTATACATTTTGACGCATTTCTATAGGCTATCTCTAGGATTATACAAGAATCAACATGGGGATAATTTCTCAGACCCACACTTTTAACTTTCTGTGTAGCTCCTCTGGCACATATTGTACAGTTCTTTAGCTTTTCTCTAGTGTCCTATGCATGCAACACACAGTCGTGTCCATTTCTGAGCACGTTTTCTGTAGACCTTTTTTAAAGATTGTGTATCACGTATTTTCAGACTTCAAGCTAATGAAATATTTTGGAAATGTGTGTGGCCCAAATTCATACACTGCAGGTTTACTGAATCAAATGGCATTTTGACATCAAGAAAGTTGTTTGTCATATTTCTCATTAATACTTAAAAAAATCAGCAGTTTGATCCGTGTGAACTAAAGATTTATGTCAATTACTTACACGGCCGGCTGTGGGGATCTTTCACAATGGCTTGTAAATAACATCTCACATCCTGCTACCATCCCCTCACAGAGTCCTCCCTGGGCACCTTGCATCTTTTTCTTTCAGGCTCACGTTTGTAGCAGATCTCCTTGGAGTATGCAAGCCTGAATGCACAGCTGCAGCCATGACAGCAGGTGAAGCTGATCTGCTGGCACACGCCAAGTCCAAGATGTGGCGCAACATGCTCTTCAGAACCATGAGGCAATGCACCGTGAGGTGAAGGAGACAAGCCGGCGCAGAGTTTGCCAATCTTTTTTTAATTTCTTTATCAGGAGAGGGACTCTCCCTAGACCGCAGATTTGTCCATTGAACTTGTTCACATTGCTAACTAGTGTTTTCTATTGGAAAGGGTAGAACCAAAGCAGTCTTGCTTAGTACCCTAGCCCTCTTCAGAAGTCAAACTTGCTTGGCAACCCAGAAATTCTCTGAAATAATGTATGAGTTTTCTTCTATGAATGCCTAGAAGAACGGAATTTTTAGTCCATTTATCACAGAAATAGTGCTGAAAATCGCACCAAAAAGATGGCAATTTTTCAAAAAATTCTTCTAGGGGAGGAACCCTCTCCAAACCCACCTTATTGCCATCAAGCTCACTCGCTACATTCGCTCACATACGTTGATTCATTCTATCTACGCCCCACCAGTTTAAAATTCCACCAGCCACCCCTGGTCAAAATTGGATAATAACTTAGAATTAATCAAACTGCCAGCAGCCAAACTAGGCATTCTCAGCCATTTTCTAGATGTTGATCAATGCACCCATGGCATCCAGCAACTTTGTCTTTGCATGGGACCAGGCTCAATCAATTCCTTTGTTAGAGTGGCTACTTTATTTAACAAAAATCATCTATTTTCAAATCAATGACCAGTGTAACCGACCACATTACCATCTAAGATTGAGTGAAGATATCTGACCTCAATTGGTTACAAACTTTTATATGGGAAATCTGATTCTACTGGTACCCATTCTGTGATATTTGGATTCTGAAAATGTGTTGGGTCTCTTAACATCATTTAATACACCCTTAATGGTCTGAAGCAGATCAGGTTGTTCTTTGAACTTTTTTAGGGTATGTTTTTAGATTAACTAATCCACTGTAGGTTATCTGAGAAAGGGGCACACCATCAACGTCATTCAACAGCATAATTGTTTGGGTTCCTTACCATCTGAGCCTCAGCAGTGACTGATAACCACAGAAATTCCCGTTTTAATTGGTAATGTGTACTTATGGGGTGATCCCCAATAGGCAAAATTTAACTGCTAGGTTTCTGCCTTACTCAGTGTACACTGCAGATTCAATTCTTTGTTCAGTGTTTGTGTTTGGAAAGTTCTGAGCACTGCTAAAACAACCAGTTCAACATCTTCATACATGCCTACAAAGCCCTCCACAGCGTAGGACCTGCCTACATCAATCAATATTAACCATCGACTGAACTTCAACCAACCCTCTAGATAGCTGCATTCCTCTTACCTCACCCTCACACACACACCCCGCATCTGTCACAGCCACAGCGGTGGCCGCTTCTACATCTCTGCCAAGACCTGGAACAACCGTTGCCTCCAGCTCAATGCAGCACCCTCGCTGGCAGGCTTCGGAAAGAGACTCAAGACCTTGATCTTCGACAGAGACACAGCGCCCAGATACCCATCAAGTTGATAGTGTTGCACTTTACAAATGCTGTTTGTTGAGTGATTGAAAACTATTTTATCAGCATTTCTCTACTGTGGCATGTACAGGGGAGCAGATAAAGGCTTGGCAGTGAAAGTTCAAGAATGCATGCATTCTAAGAAACATTGTATTTTTTATTTGTGCAATGTCCTTCCAAATGCATTTGCATATTACCGAATTGAGGCCTGTGTTTTTTTCCCATCTTCTTTCCTGAGAATGAAACAAACCGCAAATCGTGCATTTTTCTTGATTGCTACTTAACAAGAAGCAAGCAAATGAAGCATTATATGAGCCCTTGGCATTGCCATAAACTTGTGAACCCTGTGATATATGCATTTCAGGCACAGGAAACAACAGTCTTGGAAGAGGTCAATACTTTATACAGCAATGTTCTACACATTTCTTGAGTGTATCACTACTCAAGATCTATGCTCTGTAAAGTTACTTAAGACTGCTTGCCATCCCCTGGTCAACTCAGTGAAGGCCCCAAAGCCATGTGTAGATCATCTCCAATTCTCAACACCTTTAGGCCAAGGTCAAAAGTAGATGTTCCTGTGTAGATTCCATACCAGAAAATAGAACAAGTACCACACAAAGCAGTGTTAGCTCCGAGAAAAAAACAAGATGAAGGCACTCCTGTTTATTAGCATAAAGGAAGTGAGTCCACATACACGTTATCCCGTCCACCTTGCATACAAAAGTTGCCCCTGCAATGGCTTTTATTGTGAATAGTTCCAGGAAATAAATGTAATTAGACCCTGATGTACCACTCTTCCATCCTGACAGCTTCTAGTTATCCATTAACTTAATTGTACAATAGGTATGCAAGAAACCCTGGGGTGATGGAGGAAGGGAAGAAACAAAACCCAGCTGTCGGAATCCAGTTAATCATGTTGCTAATGGTCCTTTACTTATGGAGAAGTTTGTTTGATCAGCTTTGTTTGTTCACCATAATGTATGATCACCTCCTAAGAAGGAATGCCAGTAAATTGATGCTAGATTCAAAATATGTTCACACATGAAATTAAATGAAATGAAATGGAGATTTGTAGAGCGCGAAACATTCACCCGAAGGTGTTAAGGCGCTTGCTCATCAAAAGCAGGATTTAAGCTAGGGGGTTCGAAAGCACCTTAAAGACTGAACAGCCATGTCTTTAGTGCTTTCCTGAAAGCTAACAGATGAGTTTCCTGTTTCAATCTAATTGGGAGAGAATTCCAAAACCTAGTTGCGCCAACCAGAAAGCGTCTTCCCCCCCAGGAAATTTTTTTGACCCTGGGAACAATCAGATCATGGGCAGACGCGGAACGGAGACAACAGACTGGGATGTAGTGAAGCAGATTCCGCTTTAGAAAGCCGGTCCAATGTCCTGTGTGGCCTTAAAAACTATACATAGAGCCTTAAACTCAATCTGTCTTTTCATTGGCAGCCAATGTAAATCCTTGAGCACCTTCGACACAGATTTGTGTCTTGGGATGTTCGACAGGAGTCGAGCTGCTGCATTCTGAACTACCTGCAATTTGGACTAGCACTTTTTCCGAAGATTGATAAAAAGCCCATTACAGTAATCGGCTCTTGACAGAACGAGTGCTGATACCACCAATTTACGTAGTTCAGCTGGGATAAATGGGAGGATCTTTCTCAAAAGCTTTAATGTGTAGAAAGAGAGAGAGGTAACCTGGTTGACATGATTTTCAAACGAAATTTTAGAATCGAAGGTGACTCCCAAGTTCTTTACCTTGACCACTGGCATTGGTAGTGGCCCAAGCTCCACGGGCCAAAGATCGGAGGACGAAAAGTTACTGTGAGCACCGAAGAGTAAGACCTCCGTCTTAATTTGAAACAATTGGCGGCCATCTTGACTAAGGTAGGTATGAAACTGTGTCATAGTGTCAGTGGGGGATCCTGGCACTGAGACGATGATCTGTGTATCATCGGCATAGGATATAGCCAAGAAACCTAGGGACCTGATCAGTCTCGCCAGTGGTGCAACATAAAGATTAAAAAGGGTCGGGCTCAAAGAAGATCCCTGTGGCACACCGCATGGCAGTGTACAATTGGGTGATGTAAAATCATCTAAGGCCACAAATTGTTCCCTGCCAGACAGGAAAGATTCAAGTAGGGCGAGTGCATTCCCTTTGACACCGATCCCCCTCAGAACCTCCAAGAGTTTCTGATGGTTCACCGTGTCAAATGCAGTGGAGAGATCAAGCAGCACAAGTGCTGCACTGCCCCCGCATCAACTGTCTGCCTAATCATTTCAGATGATGTGATCAAAGCCAGTTCGGTGCTATGGTGTTTTCGAAATCCAAACTGGGTATCATCATGAAAACCATGCCTCTCAACATATTCTGATAGAGTGTTGTTCATGTCTTTCTCCACCATCTTTGCTAGTAGCGGAAGTCTGGAGATTAGACAATTGTTGTAGGGGTCTGCCTCATCCAAGTTTGGCTTCTTCAAAAGCGGGAGCACGGATGCCAGCTTCCAACTAGTGGGAAATATACCAGAGTAAAACATTTGATTAAAAATAAGAGTCAAATGGGACGCGAAGATCTCTGGTAGAAGATGGAAGATTTTTGGGGGGCATAGGTCCAGTGGGGAACCTGGTTTAGTGGATCTCAGCAGGTCAATTGTTGCTTCCGTTGTCAATGTTGGGAAGGCAGATAATTTAGGAGGGTCCCTGTATTCAGTGGGGGTTCCAGGGGTGATCCCTGTCATCACAGGCCTGGCTGAAGCTTTTAAAGAGGGAACCATTCCTTGATCCGTGGACCTGGCAAATCCATTATAGACCGCCTTACCTTTGTCTTGGAAAAACATGGCCACACTGTTACAGAATGCCTGGGTTTTAGGGGAGTCTTCCGCCTCAGAGCATTTGGCTAATCGTTTTACCGTCGAGAAAAGTTCCTTTGAGGAGTTTTTTGCTGATAGTATAGCTGTAGTGAAATAGCTAGTTTTCTCTTAACGATAAGTTTTTTATACTCAAGAAAGGCTAATTTATAGTTAGCTTTATCCTCCTTTTTGTTTTTGTAACCTAAGCTGTTCTGAATACCAGGGTTCAGTGGGTTTGGGCCTATGGTTGGAGATGCATTCGGCTGGTAATACTTGGTCTGTATATTTTCTCAGAAAGTTCTCAAAAGCAGCAACAGCTTCATTTGAGTCTTCTAATAGTAGGGCAGGATTTTGGGCTAATACAAATTCAAACATGTCTAATGCCAGCTTATTCCAGAGCCGGAACCTTTTCCGCTGTCTGTTTGTCAATGTCTTTGTCTGAGAGTTTTGTTCCAGAAACGAGAACATAACAGCTTTATGGACCGACCATACAATTGGCAGTGATGGAAGGCATTGTAAATAATCATTGCTGGTAAATACTCCATCCAGTAAATGACCCCCAGAATGTGTACTACCAGTCACCTGCTGAGTGAGGCCCTTGCTATTTGCAATATCAATAAAATGTACAGCATCACATGTATTATGGAACAAAGCAGACTGATATGTGGAAAGCTGGAGACCTATTCTGCAGGAGAATGAAGACCAAGACACACTGAAATCGCTGCTGATGGAACCAAAGAGGATAATGCCAGGCGATACAATGAATGAATGGATATTTTCAATGTGTGATTTCTTAAAATCATTGCAATTTCCCAATTAGTGCAATCACAATGACTGGAAATAAAATAGGATATAAAATATACTTGGACATACATATTTTAACTGTGTCATGTCACATGCACTCCATTCATTCACAGTGTTGAGAATGAGAGGTATAAATAAAGTGACAATGACAATGCACTTCCCTCCAGTGTGTCCTTTGTCCATGCCTAATTAGTTAAAATACCAATCATAGAGGTGCATACTGTCCCAGCTTAGAGTGCCTATCCTCTAGTGATGGTGCGCTAATTGTAAATTGAACAAGCTTGTGCTTATAGCCTAAAGCTTCTTTATTTTTTAAACCGTGTTGAATCGCCTAAACCACACTTTTGCCTGGTTAGCCTGGTAAGTATTTACTCGAGTTGTTTCCTTGATTGATATAGTTATGCAGTGGGATTTGCGCCATGACATGCCCAATTTTCAGTTGCCAGGTTTAGCGACACAACCACCTTTTGCATATAGCTGTTCCAAGGGTTGCCCTTTCCTTCATAGATTGGTTTGAGCACTGCACAAGAAAAGCTGAAATGAAATTGTAAGCCAATCAACAAGTGGAGGATAAATCACAAGGTGCAAGGGAACTGAGGGGAAAAGAAAACAAAGTTTCAAGAAGAAGGCAAAGTGTTAACTTGAACACTAGCAAGTAACCTTAGCAAGACATCAAATAGTGTATTTACAAGAATTGCCGCTAACCAGTGTTTCCGTAAGTTAGCAGCAATTTTCTTAACCCTGCCTATCGCCGAAAACTTTTGCCCTTGTACTGACTTATGTACAATACGTCGCTACATGGGAATAGTATCAGCCAGCCGCGACAAAAACTGCCTTTAACACTAGCGTCAAGGCAATAAAAGTGTTGGTACTAGCGAGAGAAAAGTGACAAAAGGCCAATTAGCAGCAAAAAACTCACTTTAGTCAACCCAACATCACTTTTCTACCTCTAGAGGCAAAAATAGCCTATAAGTCTACTCTAATGATAAAAAGCAGATAAAAACAATGGCATGCAGAATGGAGCTGCCAGAGCCAAGTTCAGCACAGCTAAAGAACTACCCCAAATCCCCCAACAGTGCCTGGGGACGAGGAAATGCAGATTCAGGGCTCCATTTATGTAAAGATGAGCATTGCTGGGGAAAACCAGTGATGCAGCACTTTGCATAGCTCTATCTTTGCGACACCATGGCAGCTGATGCCTGGAAGCGAGGGCAGTCTCCTGGGCTCTGAGGCCTTGCTGGGTCTGCGTCTCAGACCCAGAGTGGGAGGCGGTGGTGCTATGGAACCACTGTGGCCTGACGGTGGAGGCAGGCCGTGTTGGGCCTGGTAGTGAGGCATTAGCGATGGCTCTGACCTGGTGGTGAAATCTGGTAGGTGGCATGGAGACACGTTGCTGACTTGTGAGAGAAGAGCCCTTGGCGCCCTTTGGAGCTATGGACAATAGTGGCGCTCCTGTGCACCAACGTAGAAAGGTCTGCATCGCATGACACGCACCACCACTACACCGGGGTGCACGGAGGAGATAACCAATGGTGGGCCTCTCTGCATCACAGGCCAGAGGATGTGGCGTTGCCCGTATGGTGTAGAGGGTAAGGCCACTGAACTGTGCCAAACTTGCGTGGTGGGAGCGCTTCAACTTCACGACTAAGAGGGCCCTGTTGCATCACCTGCATTAGGAGGTTCCCCCACCCAATTTGGCAGCGACTGCTATACCCAGGCCTGTGAAATCCTGCCTGACTGAGGCTTCTGCTGGTTGAATCACAGATTTGGAGAGAGTGCAACATATTGACCCCCAGTGTCAATGCCCAGGCGAGGAGATGGTGGGATGCGGAGCAGAGGAGGCCCGGGGGTCAAGTCGGGCCCAGGCCTTGAGCCTGTGGGTGGTGGACACCGTGCCCTGAGCAATCCCTGCACAGCGAGTGACCTACATCACTGAGGGCATTGCACAAGACTGGTAGGGGACTCCACTAACTGGTTAAAGTTGCTGAGATTGGCCATTGGTGGAAGCTGGTGCCAGGGACATGGGGCCGGATCGGGCCCAGGCCCTTGGGTAGGCAGCTTGAAACGCTGTTACTCACTGGGGAACTCAGAATCTGGTTGCTACTGTTAGATCGAAAGAGGCCTCCTGATAATTTGCTTTTGGGTGTACGGGGCACTATCCCTTAGTGTACTTGCTCATCCCACAGCGCAGTGCCATCTGGTAGCTGCTGCTGCTCCTCATCTGCTGCTGCTTGTTCCTCTGACCAGGAGGTCGGGTGTTCGAGTCCCTCCTCCACCCTCAGGCTCCTTAACTGCCCTTTGTCCCTCTTTTCTGCTCTTCCCAACCACTCTTTCGGCTCTTCTCATTTGGCTTTGGCTTTTTTCTTTGCTTTCTTTGTCTTTTTTTTCTGTGCTTTTTTTAGTTCCTTTTTCCCTGTCCTCTCCCTCATAGCTGCTGCGATCTCCCGTGACCCTGCACCCTCCAGTGCCCTTTCACGCATTTCCTGCCTCACAGCTGTCCAGCCCTCCCAGCAGAATTAATTGATAGTGGCCGCTATGTGGCCATGTTCAGAGGACGCGCCACTGGTTTGCCGAATGCACACCAAAGGCAAGGCCGTCTGTGTACTTCCATGCATGGACCATGTCCAGGTAGGGGCCCGGCCTCTCGGACACTCCACCACTCCGACACCAGCACTCTCCTCGCCCTCAACTCTGGATACCACGCCACCTGCCATGTAGCTTCACCAAAGAATACCCCTGCACCCTTCACTTCCAAAACTGCAAAGGCACCTTCTGCTACATCAACCCACCACTCCCTGGAGAACCTTACCAACATCGGACTCAAGCACCTAGTCACTGCACCAACCCACATAGTCAGACTCATGCACTACCCCATCTTCTCCGCCAGCGGGAACTTCAACTACAACCACACCACCAAACTCTCCTAGACCGACCATCTTTGTATACATCAATCCTTCACCACACCCACCGTACACCACCGCCATCATCGCCCCCGGTATCGACTAGGTTAGGCGACATAACAGAACGCGACATAACACTGACCCCGGGGTATTGCCTACACTGGTTTCCTTAAATCGCCCGAAATAAAGTTACCAGCAAATTCATAGACTTGGGGTTGGTTCTGGCTAAAAGGGAAATCCCTAGCCATTAGAAGGTGAACTGTGCCCCTAGCATCTTGAGGTGGCTGAGGGAGTTTATAAAATGGGCAGATTGTGAAGGGATTTTTAGACTGCAAATAGCCCATAGAACTGGCAGTGAAAAAACACTGGACGTGGCAAGAACGTGGGTGGCGTTAGTAGAGTTGCTCAAGCAACCGAGTGATGATAACGAAACACCCCCAGAATGAGTAGCACCGGATGTGGAGGTTGGAACGCTACCCTACCTGTGCATGTAACCTGGCCGACTGAGAGTATATACTGCATAGGGGTTTACCCTTTTTAGATCCCTTCCTACTTGAATTATTGTGTCTGATGCCCTGTACAACTGGATTATTATTCTCCAAAGAGAATTGGATGATTGAGTGACATGCCTGGGGGGGTGGGTGTGGGTAGGAGTTGAGCAGGAGGGAGGGGAGGGAGGTTTCTGTTATTTTATTTATTTGTTGTGAACCTTGTGAGTTCGTAATGGAACAGACTGTTAAGATGTCGGCTATCCACTGAAGGGATATAGAACCTGGCTCGCCTGAGGGCTCTGATTTGACCTCAATGTACTGTTGACATTTTGCACAAGGATCACATCTGGTGAGTATCTGAAGCCAGTGGATTGAGATCATTGTTTATGGATGTTGATAATTATTGTTGAAAGTACGATGTAAGCTCTAGACCCCAATTGTATTGCTTTTGAATGCTTGGATGCTATTGAATAAAATCTGTTTACAAAAAAAATATCATCGCCCCCCGGTTGCAGCTATATTAAGGCCACTGAAGAACTTCTCATCAACTCCCTCAGCACCACCACTCCACCAACACATACAGACGCCAATAATGCAGTGCCCAACCTCCACCAATGGATTTCCAACTGCGCCAACACCCTAGCATTCCTCAAGAACAAATTGACAAACAACAGTCCAACAAGGCCAACTGGTTCACTCCCGCCCTCCACTAGTCCAGACTCACCTGTAGATGTCTTGAGAAGGGATGGAGCCACAACAATACCCCTGAAACTCACACAACCTTCAAATCCGCCATCAACGTACACCACCTGCTCATGAAAACCACTAAGAAAATGGCCCTCCAAGACAGAATCAATGCCATCGCACACAAAAGCAAGGAACTCTTCGCCACCATCAAGGAGTTTACCAGGCCCAACAGCTAGACCACAGACGTGCCCCCCCCAGACCTTTGCAACAAACTAGGCACTTACTTCCACCACAAGATTAAGAAGACCTACGACAGCTTCAAAACTCTGGCCACCCCGCCTGCCACCATCGTACACAACCAAGCCGCACACCAACAGACCATGCTCTGCTGGACTCTTCTCACAGCAGAGGACATGCTCAAGGCCATGAAGAGCATCCATTCAGGTGCCCTGACGGATCCTTGCCTGTACCATATCTTCCAGAGAGCAGCCACTGACATTGCCCCACAGCTTTTCAGCATCATAAACTGCTCCATTGAAATTGCCACCTTCCCCAACAACTAGAAACATGCCAAGATCAACTCTCTTCTGAAGAACTTCAGACCGATCTCACTCCTCCTCTTCCCATCCAAGGTCACAGAGAAGGCTGTCAACACCCAACTCTCCGAGTTCATTGAAGTGAACCACCTCCTGGACAGTTCCCAACCCGGTTTCCGAAGCAACCACAGCACAGAGACTGCACTCCTCGCTGCCATAGATGACATCCACTCCCTCCTCGACCGGGGCGCGACCGCAGCACTCATCCTATTAGACCTCTTTGCCTCCTTCATCACCGTCTCCCAAAGCACCTAATCATTGAGATATTAGAATGGGGCCTATTTCAAAAGGTAAACGTACATATTAGTAAATATACATGTGTACGTTTACTCTTACACTTTTGAGTTACTTCTCTACATTGTGCTGCTCATCATTTACGTGTGTAAACTTACTCAAAACTGTAAACTTACATGTCAAATCCCTCGAATTCCAGGGGTGGAGCTTAATTTCTGAGTGTAAAGTTACTACTTGTAACTTTTCATTTATAGAGGAAATCTCCACCACCGGGGCAGAGATCTCTCTATGCTAAAGTATAGAAAAAGGCTAAAAGTTTATTGAAGTTTAAAAAAAAATTTAATAGGTTTTTTGTTTTAAATATTAATGTTAATCAATTATATATACTTATTATAAATGCTGAGTAATATAAATGCATGTGTAGAATAATTAACTTCATTTTAAATACAAAATGTAACTATTTTGAATGTATTAAATATAACATATTTTTACTGAAGTTTATTTAAAAACCGCACTAAAGTAAAACAAATATGTACTTTAAACTATAAAAAGTGGCATACAGAATAATTAAAAGTAATTTAATTAGTTTATTGAAAAATATTAGTAAAATATTATAACATTCATTAATTATTAGGTTATATTTTGGGATTTTTTTTAACTTTAGATAGAGTTTAATTAGATTTTTAAATAGTTAAAATAGTGTAATTAATTTTAACATAAGTTCCTATAGGGATATGTGAGGAGGTTGCAGTATCTCGGAATGGCCATAGGTGGTGCTGGACTTACTCAAGCTCTGAGTTGGAATACATTTCTGACATTCGTAGATCCTTTTTGGCTGTATTAACTATAGAAGGTTAGCTTCTGAACAGGAAAAGGCTTACTCTTTTGAGGGTGGGTGAATGTCCCTCACTAAATCGCTCCCGTACCCTTACTTAATCCCTCTTTATGCCACTCTTAACCCCTCTTCTTTAGTACTCAGTATTCCCCTTTTTCCAGCTGCTCCTCTCTCTCTCTCTTATATTTAGTACTAATACTAACACTCGGCACATAAAAGGTAGGCAGGGTGGAGGTGAGCCCTCTCTAAATAGGTATGTGAGTAGTGTTTTGTAGTGCAGTAATAGTACTATTGAAATACTACTAAACATGCTACAAAACACATTTTGTGAATGGGCCCCTTATGTTCAACTTATGAGCCTAGTTGTAAAGGCTTTAAGATTCCCCCTCCTTTGAAGAGATGTGAAGGCCCAATGTTACCTCCTCTGTAAAGGTTTCAGGTGTTAGATATAAGGATTTCCTCACCCATGGTAACCAGCAAGGCATCAGAAAATATGTTTATCTCTAATGAGGCTCTCCTGTCAGCTCTAGAGTGGTTCAGCTCTAATGGAGCTCCACTCTCTATTTTATATGTCATGTCATCATTCTGAGCCTTTATAGTGAATCCTTTTTTTTACAGAGCTACACTTCAGCACCCTAAGTCAAAGGAGTCACTTTCTTAATAATGTGGTCCTCCAGTTTACTACCTACTAGCTATCCCTCCAGACAAGGGTGGATCTCTTTGCTAGGCCGAAAGCCTAAGGCCCTGCCTTAACAGGAAGGTTGACCCTAATCTCTTGTTCATTTTCCTATGGTCTTGAAGAGACCCTAAGAAGAGCACGGACTACACTTTAAAGTGGTGCTTTGATGACTTTCTTGATGTCCTATGTCCCCTCATCTGATGGCCCTAGATATGTCGGAACAAGCTCCTTCTGCCTCAGATGCATCTGATAGCTCTTTCATTAGCGGCTGGATTCAGGGAGCCCTGTGTTGATTGAGTGATGCTAATGCCACAATTTCTTATGAATGTCATAAACACATCCAGCTTTAGGCGAATTATGGATAATGTAGACTCGTCAAGGGAAGTGAAGATAGAAACATACTTAGAGATCTTCTTGGGGAACTGATCAATGAGGCTCCCAGAAGAAACAAGCTGACCGAAGAAGTATTATCAGATATTTTCTATCTCTGTTTTCACCACCATAAGTAAGACTCAATCATGTGTCACATCGTTTGCAAAAGATGTTGCAGCATATTCTCATTTTCCACATGGTCACCCCAGATTTGTTGCCTTTTTCTGGATTCCTTTTTTACTGGCATTAGGACACTGTGCTCAGTGACACTGCCCATGAATCTCACAGTACATGTACTCCAGATCTAAAATGGTACTGGTAAAATTGGTTGTGCCCAATTTGTCTACTTAACTGTCCTGCAAAAACCATTGAAGATGATGCAGAAAATGCACCCAAACCATGCAAGTGAAATGTCATTCTTTGGTTCCAGTACATATTGAGCTCACCTACCTATATAACTATGCTGTGGCTGAGTTGCAGTGCAGTGGCATGTGGCTGAGAAAAGCGCCTTTACATGTTGAAAAAGATCATTTTTATATGTGTATGAGATATCCCTAAAGTGTACCTTGGAAACCTGCAAGGCAGGGTGATAATATGTCAAAATCCACAACATTATACATAGGGGTTAGTATGTGCACACAGTAAAATTGAACCCAGAAGCTAGAGGTCACTCTGTAGGATTTGATAGATGTTTCCATGGGCCTGGATGGGATTAAAATCTTTATTTCCAGTCTCTGCATTTGAAAATGCTAAAAACATATTTCAAAGTTATTCCTTACTTAATTTTCAAAATCGTATTTAATGGTGTAATCAGATTTTTGATTACTTAAGTGGGAAAGTACCTTCATAAAAATGTACTTTGTGATGCCTGAGCCATAACAGTCTTAAACTAGTTTTGCCACTCAACTCCTCCAGAGAAGAATGCACATCCTTGGCGGGGACAATTAATGGCTCTGGGTCTGAGCTCAGGAAGAGCTGATAGGTATTGCTAACTAAACAGAGATTGGATATATTGGAGTGGGCAGAAAACCTTAGTTGAAGAAAGGGCAGCTTTAACATGACATTTTTTGAGTTAGAGATTCCATGGAGTACTTCTCCTATTCATCTCAAGGACTCTTAGACAGCTGTGCTCCGGTCAAAGTAGGGCAAATAAACAGTTTGGTCCTATTCCAGTGGGAGAAGAGTGTATCTGAATAAAATCGATCGGGTGACTCAGGAGCTACAGACAGGCCTACCTGAAGTCAGAAGTGATCTGCCATATTGAAACAAGGACTCCTGTGTATTTTTTCCAGCAACACAAAGAGAAAAAGCAGATGAAATGATGCAAAAGGAAGTGGGAAACTAAATGAAAATAGTTAGATTTGGCTAGTGCACAGGATAAATTATCACCACTTCCTCAGACACAAATGAAAAAAAAGGGCCCTGCTGGAAGGAAGAAGACTGCTGACTCCTACCTGAACAAGAGGACTCCTTCAAGCACATCTGACTCCTGTCAGTATCTAGGAACTAGAATTATGTCACGGTTGGCCTCCTTTTTACCTTCTTAAGGGCACATAAAGTAGAAGGACTCCTGTCTCCAAGAGGGTCCAGCTGATCTCAGATGGCTACACCCTACAGGACACCTTGCTGGGGAGAGATTTGGTGCCTAGAAACCTTCACTGATGTGCTACAGACTCCAGGGCTGACCAAAAGGAACTTTTTCAGCAATTGGAAAAAATGTGGACATCATCATTTGGTCCGCCTCTGGAAGACTGGGACATAATGCGGCGGCTTGCCTAGGAAGACCTCACGCTAGGCAAACAAGAAAACAAGGTTTAACCACCATGGGGCCCTATTATGTAAACGGCGCACTTTCCCTGTTTGTGCCGGTGCACCTTAAAACAGGTGCGACAGGTGCAAACAGGGAAAGTTCACCCTATTACATGGAATGCGCTGCCCCTAGGGTGGCACATTCATGCAAAGAATAGAGAGGCTGTTTTAAAGCTGCTCCGTGTTTCAGTGTAAGCAGCAGCCCATCTGCACTTTTAAGGGGGATCAGAGATCCCCTTGCAGGCGAGTGCAGCGAGTGACTGCACCCGCTGCAAGGCGATGCTCGGAGGTCCATGGGACCCCCTCCAGAGGGCTGCACTACTGGGGCGCACTGACAGTGCTCCTCCTGACTCAATCTTTGCTTCTGCACCAGCAACTATATTATGGCACAGAGGCAAAGGAAATCCCTCATTTACATCGGGCAACGACCCCATGCAAATGAGAGATCTCACTCTGAAGATAGCATTGGCGCTTAATGTGCACCAGCGCTATTGGTATTACAGAAGGGGATGCACAAGAGTGTGTGGCCCCTTCTGTAATACCAAAGAGCCCTGAGGGCACTTCCATAATATGCCCCCTGGAGTTTTTAGCTTTACTGAAGACTTATTCAGCTGGACACTGTGAGGAAGATACCGAGGTCTGTGAAAGCCTGCCTGGCTACAGCTTCAGGCTTTGCCAGGCTAGACAATTTGCACTGCCAAAAAAGTGATTAAGTCCTAAGGCAGGGGTCTTCAACCTTTTCTGTAGTGAGAGCTACTTCTGATCAGTGAAAATCATCATGAGTCACTGAAGGCTAAACGACTTGCACATTGTTTCCGTTCACGATCATGCCCAGCTTCATTGACTTTAAGCCTAATGTCCAAGTAGCCAAATACTATAGATTGAACAAAATACTTTGACTTAGGGCATTATGACAGGGCAGCCATGTGTGTCAGTGAATGAGTGGTCTTTAGAGATGTTTGAACATGTGTGCATTTGAATGGTATATATTTTATAGGTGACTGAGGACCTCTGCCACATATACTTGCAGCACAGGACATACCTTTCACTATATGTGGCAACATTACATGTATAACACAAACATGCAATACCTTTTTTTAAATGGGAGAAATTTAAAATAAAGAAAAATGTTCTGCAAACATATACATAATATGGAACATTTTTCCGCACTTTAAATTTCTTTAAATGGCTGTATTTTTCTGTTATACTTAGGGCACAGTGTCCACTGGTCACTGGGAGCAAGAGGCCTGTTTTTTGTAAAACTTTGAAATGGGAGAAAATTAATATAAAGAGTTAACTTAATCATTAAGGTAACTTTTCATTTAAATTGTCTCCAATTTAAAAGCATTCAGAAACACCATTTTGTTCACAGCTTCAATATTTAGCTAATGTTAGAAATTTGAGTCTCTAGTTCGCCGAGGTAGGTACCTTTGTCCAAATAGTGACCCTACCTTCTAGTCAGTGTAAGGGGAATACACAGTTTAGATAACCCTGGGTAGCTTGGCACGAGCAGACAGACTTATCCCAAAGGCAATGTGTAAAGTATTTGTACTCAAAACACACAATAATACAGTGATAACACCACAAATCGACACCACACTGGTTTAGAAAAATTAAGTATCTTTATCTAAACTCATCAGACCAAAATGACAAAAATGACAAAAATCCAACATACAGGTAATAAGATATGACTTTAGAACAGTTATTTCAAAGGTTGTAGAAAACAAATAGCTCCACATGGGCTATTGGGGCGTCGTAACAGCAATAAATTTAAAGTACGGCGCCGACCACGAGGAGCGAGGCATCGGGCATTGACTCACATGGACCCCCAAACAAACAGTACCTTGGAAACAAAGTCTATGATGATGCACTTTGTCTTGGAGCCTAGGCGTCGGTGCTGAGGGCAAAGCTGGCACCCTGCCTGCCACAGGGGAGGCAAGGCGTTGGGCCTGCGAGAAGGCGATGTGTCATGTCCAGGACAGGTGAAGACGGTCGCGTTGGCGGTGAGGCATCGGTTCCAGTGATGATGCAAAGTCGGCAACTTCATGGAGTCACCCTCGGTGGTTACCGGTGCTGCGATAACAGAATGTAGGTGCTAGCGATGACAGAGTCTGTGTGAACGCTGGTGTCGGGCATGGCCAATAACTGCAGGCATCGAAGGACATCGGAGCTGCGGTGCGTTGTTCACTTCAACAGCGGTGCCCTGGGCCTCGGTGCAGGTCGCGGCATTGCGGACAGCGTCGGAGACAGATTTTCTTACTTCTTTCAAGCTGTTTACAGCTCCCAACAGCAAGCACAAACTCCAGAGGCACAAAACTTGTTTAGGCACCTCTTGACCGGTCAGAACTCCCAGCAATAGAGTTCAGGGCAGCTGGTGGTGAAATATTTGTGGCCCTGAGACTTCAGAACAGGA
Organism: Lissotriton helveticus; assembly: GCF_964261635.1. Taxonomy (NCBI): domain Eukaryota; kingdom Metazoa; phylum Chordata; class Amphibia; order Caudata; family Salamandridae; genus Lissotriton; species Lissotriton helveticus. The sequence goes on along the minus strand of NC_136063.1, from coordinate 1,259,841,911 downwards.
GGCCAGCACACACAGGCCCTTTGAGATCTTCTTCAAGCAGGTTCAAAGCAAAGTTCCAGTCTTTGTCCTCTCCTTGGCAAAAACACCAACTGCAGGCCAACCCCACACAGCACACATCAAAGGGGCAGGACTCCTCCTTACAGCTCTTCAGCTTTTCTCCTTGGCAGAGGTTCCTCTTGAGTCCAGAAGTAATCTAAAGTTCTGGGATGTTAGGTCTCTTTGTGCAAGGGTCTCTGAGCCCAATCCAAACCAGTTCTGTTCTCACATGTGCAGTATGACGATAGGGGGTAGAGACAGCATTTTGCAAGGGAGACAGGCTCTACTCAGGTGCAAAGAAATCTCATCCCGCTACTGTAAATTCAGCCAAGGTCTATTCAGCTCAGCTCTGAGTCACCAAGGAAGGGCCAGGCACAGCTCAAACCCCCACGGCCCCTCCCCAGTGGCTGTCCACAGTGAATGCACATCCCCAGCCCTTTCCCACTCAAAAAACCGACAGTCAATACACAAACAGGCAGAGGCACACAGAATAGTTAAACAAGAAAATGCCTACTTTCTAAAAGTGGCAATTTCAAACATATAATTTAAAAAACATCTTTACTAAAATATCTGTTACTGCATTCTGAGTTCAGAGAGCCTAAACTTTTTTTCTCTGTCTTGTCCAAATGAGAAGTTATACATGTACGATGTTACAAAGAATTTCCCATTCTACCCTAATGGGCAGATAGCCTTTCATTAATGAAAAACGAAATTGGCAGTATTTCACTATCCGGACATGTCACACACCCCAGCACATGTCCTACCTTTCACATACACCTAACCATGCCCAGGGGGGTACCTTGGGCCTACCATAGGGGTGCCTTACATGTACGAAAAGGGAAGGTTTGGCCTGGCAAGTGGGTGCACTTACCTAGTCGACATGGCAGGTCAAAAGTGCTGCAGTGGCAGGTCTGAGATACCTTTTCAGGGCTACTTCTGTCAGTGGCAATATCAGTGCTGCAGGCCCACTAGTAGCATTTTATTTACAGGCCCTGGCTCACTTCAGTGAACTTTTCTAGGGACTTACTAGTAAATCAAATATGTAAATCAGGGAGAACCAATTTATACAGGAAGCACTTGCACTTTGACACTGATCAGCAGTGGCAAAGTGCCTAAAGCATCTTAGCCAGCAAAAACAAAATCCAGCACAGCATCAAAAATACAGGAGGTAGAGGTAAAAAGTCTGGGGAAAACATGGCAAAGATGCCAAGTCTAACAGCTGAAAATAACTTATATTTAAGAGTTAAATACCTCATTGCTTCAGTTGTTCACCTCTGTGCCCCAGTCCCAGCTTGGGTCATAAACCTGTCGGAGCATTGCTCATTATCTGGCCCTGCAATCTGCAGCCTGATGTTAAATATACATAAACATATCCTTCACTTACCTTTTAAAGGTATTTATGGCCTGGTGCTTATTTTAAAACAAAATTAAGGCTGTGAGCTACTTCAAAGGTGTCTGCGAGTTACTGGTAGCTCAGTATCAACCGGTTGGAGACACATGTCCTAAGGTATGACCTTTGATCAGGACAAGATAGAAAATGTATCCACTCTGTGAAGCAACCGAGGCGGGAATGAAATGTGACTTTGCCCCACTCTGAGCTATTGGCCCCCAAAACAACTGCTTCTTTGGAAGCTCAACAATGACATATCCAACATTGCTGGAAGATTTTGTGTTATGCCCCATGCTATAAACTTTGACCAGGACAATCCCCTTGGTGTATCCAGACTCCTTTTGATCACACTCAGTCTGAAATCACACCTAGTTCCAAGGCAACCGGGAGCAAGTGTTTTTACAGACCCGCAAGGATTTTGGGGCATCAAAATTAAAATTTAGTGGCAACAATATAGAATTTTTGCATCACAAAGTTGCATTTTCTGTGGCAATTTTGTGCTGTTTTCTGTTATCAATATGTCTTGGTTTGTAATAGATTAACGCCACAGATCCACACTGTGTCCTGCTATTAACCTGCCCAGCAAACACCTTTCTCTGATATTTTCTTCCTATGCCACTACCTTCACACCATTGCCTTCCATTTCCATCACTGGTATGTCACTAACCCCTTCCTCTGCCATGGACCTACTCTCCCATTCTTCTACCATCATCCACCCTCTTCTCTGCCATCACTCTCATTCTACTCTGCCATCACATAACTCCGGCTATTATCCCATGCTGTACTCCACTCCCTCCCCCATCATCTTCACCCTCCTCTTTTGTCACACTTCTCTGCCCCTGCCATCCTCTTCGATCACCATAAATTTGGATACATTTTAATCATTTAAATTGAATAGATGTTTGTACATTTGTGGTTGCCTATCTTATCCTACCTGTAGTCCTTCTTACACTGTGTGCAACACATTTTTTAAACAGTGGCAGCTAGTGCTTACATTGTTAAAGAAGAAATGCTGGGGTCTCTTCTTTTGTTCAGAAACCTCCGGCTAGTGCTAGGGAAGGTTAGGGTGCTGACTATCAAGGCTGTATACTCCTAATTTCCTTCATCACTCTTTAATTCATCACCAAACATTCCACACCCCAAAATCCCCTGCTTGCAGGTTCTTTTTCATCCATGTGTACTCCCTTGTCCCCGTTTTTCCATCTCTCTCTCCCTCCTTCTTTCCCACTTGTGTGTTTATTTTCGCTTTTTTACTCTACTAATTTGTGGTGATAAGTCACCTTGCAACAACGGACTCAAATTAAGCAGTGGTGAAAGTAGGTAAACAGCCTTTGCCATGCATCCATTACCATGCATGCATTTATCATGCAGAAGCCTTTACAAGGTATTCCCTTACCAAGTATGGTAAGTATAGGTAAAGGCAGGTCATTTTAGGGTTCAAGGGTGGGCAGTGTTAAAAGATGGTAAGGGTAATTTTCGGATTTAGGTGGGGTAGAGGTGAAGAGAGTTAAGGGAAATGTTAGGGTTAAGTGGTCGGTAGTGGTAAAGGAAGGTAAGGGTAAATTTAAAAAAGGCGGTATTTTTTCGGTGCACCCAAAAATAAATATATATATAACTATATATATAGAATTATGTTGTTTGAAAGACCAAGAGTTGAACAATGTTTCAATTGATGACTTCATATGGACAGCTCTTTCTTTCACAGCCTGGTTCATCATAACACTAGAAACAGATGCCAGTGTTTACCAGTGCAGTTCAAATGACTGACCCTCTTGATATACACACAGAAGTCTGTAGTGATTGCATTAACCAACTGAGCTTTACCAGCAGAGCAAAGCTTTTTCTACAGATAAGATTAACTTGTGTTTTTGTCATTTATGGTGTGCACATTCCAAATTATAATATACAGTTAGTTGCATGTGAAAGAACGACAAATTAGTTATAGAATATATTGTTCTTTTTTACCACATGTGTGTGGCTCTGCTCCCATGCTTGTGACATCCGACTCTCTGCAAGGAGCTAAAACGAAAGTACTCTTCAGCGTGCATTGCGCAGACAGCCATTCATCAATAAAAAAGGGAAACAGTAAAAAAAACAGGGAAAATTGTTCTGAAGATTTCTTTTTTAGCAGCCAGTGTGACAAAATCGCAGGCATCGTGCTCCATAAAGGATTAGGGGTCAGATGTACAACCCTATTTTGAATGCGCAAATGGGTTTGCGACCCGATTGTGCATGCAAAATCTAAAAGGGCCATGTGCAATCACTATTTAGCGAGTCACAATTGTTTTGCGACTCACTAAATAAGAATTGCGACTCACTATTAGGAAGGAGCATTCCAAGGGCGTCCCTTCCTAATAGCCAGTCAGAGGCCTATGTAGGAATGTTTTGCGACCGCAATTGCGGTAGCAAAACACTCACAACTTACCGCCCTCTTCAAGAGGTTGGTAAAGCACTCGCAAATGGTTGTGTTTATGAAGGTGGTAGCAGTCACCCTCTCGAAATTAATAACCCAATTTTTGATAGATGTGTTTTTAGCTCGGCCTACAGCAGGCAAGGTCATGTCACCGGCAGAAGAGGAGTGTCTGACCTTGATCACTGATTTGAAGCATGTTTATTTTATTTTATGGTATTTATAGAGCGCAACACTCATCCCGAGGGATATCAAGGCGCTAATACCAGTACTGAGACTGCTGCGAACTGTACTGAGATAAAAGTTAATATTTGGGAAATAGATGGGTTTCTAATTTCTTTCGGAACAGGAGATAGTTGGTGGTGAGCCTTAGGTCAAGGGGGAGTTCGTTCCATTTCTTTGCAGCCAGGTAGGAAAAAGAGCGTCCGCCAGTCCTAGCTTTATATATGCGCTTAGTTCTTGCTAGGGCGGACTGCAGGGAACGTAGGTTCCTAGTGGGGACATAAAGTTCAATCTTTTCCTGAAGGATGATGGGGCCAGTTTTATAGAGCGCCCTGTGAGCATGGCAGAGCAGCTTAAAAACAGACCTTTGGCGCATAGTCAGCCAATGAAGTTTTTTTAGGCAGTCAGAGGCAGAATCGAACTTGCCTTTATTACATATAAGTTTAGCTGCAAAGTTTTGTAGAACCTGTAGACGTGTAAACTGGTGCTCATTCATACCAACAAAGAGCGTGTTACCATAGTCTAGACGACTAACTAGCAGAGCCTGTGTGACAGCACGTCTGCAATCCAGGGGGATCCAGGGAAACAATCTGGCCAGTAGCTTCAGGATTGCGAAACCTTTATCGCAGAGAACTCGCACAGGCTCTTTCATAGAAAGGGCATCATCCATAATGACCCCTAAATTCCTGGCATGTTGTTTCGGAGTGGGGGCTGATCCTAATGAAGGGGGCCACCATGTAATGTCCCATATACGTTTAGCGCCACCAAATAGTAGGATCTCGGATTTCCCGGCACTCAACTTTAGACAATGTGAATGCATCCACTGTGCCATTCCTGAAAGACAGTTGTGCAATTTAGTTTTAATCACCTCCGGTTTTTCATCCAATGCCACCATCAGTTGCGTTTCGTCTGCGTACGAGCAGATGCCAATGCCCCACTTTCTTCCAATATCGGCTAGAGATGACATATAGACATTGAAGCTAGTGGGGCTTAGTGAGGCACCTTGGGGGACTCCGCAACCGATGTAGCTTGATTTGGAATGAAATTGTCCCATGTGTACTGCCTGGGTACGATTACTCAGGAAAGAGTGTAGCCAATTTAGTGCGATGGATTTAACTCCCTTACTGCGGAGAATGCTTAACAGGCAGTTGTGGGAGACCGTGTCAAATGCTGCTGACAGGTCAAGCAGTATCAGCGCCATCACCCCACCTTGGTCGGTGGCAGACCTGATGCTGTCCGACACTGCCAGCAACGTTGCCTCCGTGCTATTATTAGCCCTGAAGCCTGTCTGTGAAGGGTCAAGTAGAAGATTTGTCTCTAGGTATCTGGTCAGTTGTCCATTGACCAGCTTCTCTAGAACTTTAGAAAAGTAGGGGAGCTGAGAGATGGGCCGGTAATTTTTAGGGTTTGAGATGTTTGATCCAGCCTTCTTAAGGAGAGGTACCACTGACGCGTGGTTCTAAGTATCCGGGAAAGTTGCGGTTTTAAGGGATTTATTAAATAGTTGTGTGACCAAGGGACAAAGTATAGGGGCAATTTTTGAAAACACAAAGTGGGGACATGGATCCAGTGGAGAGCCAGATTTAACTATGCACATAGTTTTTAGGACCTCGTCCGTTGTAAATGACTCAAAACTATTTAGGATTGGTATAGGTTGTGGGTCTGGTGGATCAAGTGCAATTTTAAATGAGCTCTCTGTGTCAGGGGGCTTATCGGTGTTAATTTGGGGGTTGAAGGTCGATTACATTTTCCCTATTTTTTCAGTGAAGAAGGTGTTTATTCGTTCACACACCTCTACTGAGGGGACAAGAGTTTGAGAGGTGCCGGCGGGTTTACTAAGCTCCTTCACTATTTTAAAAAGCTCCTTGGTTGAGTTACAATTCTCATAAATACGTTGTGAGAAGTGATTCCTTTTTGTATTTTTTAAAGTAAGATTGTAAAGTTTCCTCTTGATCACGTAACTTAGCTTAGCTGCGCTATCTTTGGACTGTCTCCACGAGTGCTCCAGTTTTTGGCATTCTTTTTTTAGATTTTTTAATTGGGGGGTGTACCATTTTTCGGTGTGTGTTCGTGTCCGGGATTTCCTAATATGGGCTATCTTGTTTAGCACTTGGAGTATTTCAGTGTCTAGCGATACTGCATCCAAGCATACTGATGAGTCATCACTGAGCTGGATGTTGGCCTCTTGGAAATGCGTATCAAAACTAGCCTCGTTAATCAATCTCCAAGCTCGTTTAGAAATCGGGTGGTCATTCCTGTGTTTAGGTGATTTGTTTGGTAAGTTTAACATAAAGGTTATAAGAAAGTGGTCAGACCAAAGTAGTGGCAGGACCTCCACAACAGTAATAGTATCAATGTTGGTGAACAATAGGTCTAATGTATGGACCGCTATGTGGGTAGGGCCCGTTACCTTTTGTTTGAGATTAAGAATCTCCATGTCATACTCCAATTGGGTCACCGCTGAGGTCTCCTTTTTCTCATAATGGATATTAAAATCCCCGATTATTACATAATTTTTATGTTTTAAGCAGAGAGGGAGAAGTTGGGTAAGCAATTTGTCCTGGAGGGTTATAAATTACCGCTCCGGCTAAGATGGTATGGCCTTCAAGGAGTATTTGAAAGGATAAAGCTTGATGTTCGTCATAGACTGGTACCGGCTCTGAAAGACAGGTCAGGTGATCTCTGAAAATAACAGCGACCCCCCCCTCCCCGACTTCCAGATCTGTCCTGCCTAATGATTTTGTAGTTCATGGGGATCGCATTAGCTAAACCTGGACCATTGCTGTCAGATAGCAAAGTCTCAGTAATGAAGACCAGGTCAGGTTTTTTTTAATTAAGTAGGTCCCAAATATCCAAAGAGTGTTTAGGTAAGGATCTTGCGTTGAGATATAGGCAAAGAAGATTAATGCCATTGTACTTGGACTGATGGCCGAGTAGTGGTTGCCCCACAATGGACCATCTACAGGAGCGACATGAGATAGGTCCGTGGGCCAGGCCAGGGCCAGTGTGAATGCAAGACCCCTCATTATGGACACCTTTACACCCTTTATCCGCAACGGATAGGAGCTCGCTACGGGAATAACATACATGTGCGGGCAGGTTTAAAGCGACACCAGCAGGGGGTATGGCCCCTGGTCCCGGTCGGGCGCGGACGGGCGCAGACGATCTTACCTTAGGCGCACCTTCGGCACGCCATTGATGCGCCCGCTGCGCCCGTCCGCTGCGCCTCGGCCAACACATTGCGTTAAATAGAGGGGTAGCAGGAGGCGCGGGCTCCTGGCTCCGCCCTCCGTCTTACAGGGATCACGCTGGTTGGTCCGCCTGCCTCCCAATGGCTCTCCACACAATCGGCACACAGCCGTGGTGGACCGGAGCCAGGGATTCGTGGACCGAAGAGCTGGGGATAAGAGGAGCAGCCTAACTCGCTGTTGTCCTCGGGGTAAAGTGCAATGTGCAAAGGCGCTAAAACAATTAAAACAATCGGATATTAAAACACAAACAGCAACTGGGGGGTGAAGGAAATGAGGAGCAGCCTAGCTCGCTGTTGTCCTCTGATCTGTAAAGTGCCAAATTCGCAAAGCAGCCTGATAACAAAGATTTTTTAAAAGCAATACTGATTTAAAACAGCAAGTACAGCGGCGGCAGCAGCTTCATTCGTGGTATGCTGCGCGACTGTCAGAGCCACAGTTAATGTAGCAGGAGGCGCGGGCTCCTGGCTCCACCCTCCGTCTTACAGGGATCACGCTGGTTGGTCCGCCTGCCTCCCAATGGCTCTCCACACAATTGGCACACAGCCGTGGTGGACCGGAGCCAGGGATTCGTGGACCGAAGAGCTGGGGATAAGAGGAGCAGCCTAACTCGCTGTTGTCCTTGGGGTAAAGTGCAATGTGCAAAGGCTCTGAATCAATTAAAACAATCGGATGTTAAAACACAAACAGCAACTGGGGGTGAAGGAAATGAGGAGCAGCCTAGCTCGCTGTTGTCCTCTGATCTGTAAAGTGCAAAATTCGCAAAGCAGCCTGATAACAAAGATTTTTTTAAAGCAATACTGATTTAAAACAGCAAGTACAGCGGCGGCAGGAGCTTCATTCGTGGTATGCTGCGCGACCGTCAGAGCCACAGTTAATGTAGCAGGAGGCGTGGGCTCCTGGCTCCGCCCTCCGTCTTACAGGGATCACGCTGGTTGGTCCGCCTGCCTCCCAATGGCTCTCCACACAATCGGCACACAGCCGTGGTTGACCGGAGCCAGGGATTTGTGGACCGAAGAGCTGGGGATAAGAGGAGCAGCCTAACTCGCTGTTGTCCTCGGGGTAAAGTGCAATGTGCAAAGGCGCTGAATCAATTAAAACAATTGGATGTTAAAACACAAACAGCAACTGGGGGGTGAAGGAAATGAGGAGCAGGCTAGCTCGCTGTTGTCCTCTGATCTGTAAAGTGCAAAATTCGCAAAGCAGCCTGATAACAAAGATTTTTTTAAAGCAATACTGATTTAAAACAGCAAGTACAGCGGCGGCAGCAGCTTCATTCGTGGTGTGTATTGTGAAGTCAATTCCAGTATCTCAATCAAGCATATATTAATGAACAAAATAAGCACCACCAAAGATGGACGAGGCAAAGGGACCTTCCTTAATGATTCCTCAGGAGTTCAAACAGGTAAGCCTCTGGCTCCTCCCAACTTCCCAGGCAAAGGAAGGTGGACATGGTTAACCCCTTCGCTGCTAGGTCTTTTTCCCCTCCTGTGCTAAACCTTTTTTTGGCTATTTGGGGTAGTGTGCGCTTAGGCTCCTGTAAATTTTTGGCCACACAAGGTATACATGGCAATTTTGAATCCTTTTCTTCCAACATCATGGGGATTCTAAAGGTACCTAGGGTTTATGGAGTCCATTGGAGGGGTCCCAGAAATTAGACAAAATACAGTAAAACTTTTCTTTTTTTTTTCAGATAAATGGGGAAAACGGGCTACAAATGAAAGCCTCTGGGTTTTTCTCTGCAAATGTTATCAAAAAAGTTTTGTGGGGATGAAATCAACATTTTCCCAGCTTTTAGGAAATGACAGTCTTTTGTCAAAGAACCAACATTTTTTACACAGTTTTAGCATTTTTCTCGTACATAGCCTATTTTTGCTATTTTTAGTGCTTTCAACCTCCTTCCAGTTAATGGTAAAAATGAGTATGAAAATAATGGATCATGGAAAGCTATACATTTTAGAAAAGAAGGTGAAATTCTGAATTCAGAAAGGGGTAATTTGTGTAGATCCATCAAGGTTTCTTTATAGAAACTAACAGTTAAATATTGGAAAAATTAAAATTTACTTGAAAAAAACAGCCTTTTGAGTCAACCTTTTCACCTTTAACTTCTTGTAATTATGACAGCTCTTTGAAAGCAATATATCATTACATACGTTTGACCTTCCTAGTTATGGGGATATATAGGACTTGTAGGTTCACCAAGAAGCAGACGAACCCAGAGTCAAAAATTGAGTAGCAATTTGAAATGGCTTTTTATTATGTACCAGGTATATCGCAGTTATTGTGCGAAAATAAATACATGGAAAAATCGGTATGAAAGACACCTATATATTTCTGAAATGGGTACAAATTATAGAGTTTAGAAACAGTACATATTTGCACATTTTCAAAATTGGGAATACTCATACTAGCATGAGAATTATTGGTCATTTTTCAAAATGACTTCTTTATTCCACAATGTCTTTCATTTGGAGGGCAGAAATGCATCAAAACTCAACAGGTAATAACAGTTGCTTTACAAATCTGAATTACCCTAAGTCTCCCGATACAAATGGTACCTCACTTGTGTGGGTAGGCATAGTGTCCACGACCGGAAAGGGCTCAAAACCCAACGTGAACACACCACATTTTCACAATGAAAATTTACCCTTTTTTTGCGAAGTGTGTAGCTGTTGTTTTTGAACCCTAGCTCTGCCGGCACCTAGGAAAAGCTAGCAAACCCATAAATTTTTGAAAACTAAACACCCAGGGGAATCCAGGATGGGGTGATTTGACTGCCTGCCACCATGTTCTGTTACCCAGAATCCCTTCAAACCTAAAGAAATGTCAAGAAAGCCACATTTTCCCCACATTTCTGTGGTGAAAAGTTTTGGAATCTGCATGGATCTACACATTTCTACCCACCCTGCGTTCACCAAAGTCTTACGAGAAAAGTGGTACACCACTTTTGTGGGTTGGCCTAGTGCCCGCGACAGGAAACGGCGCAAAACGGAACGTGGTCACACCTCAATCTCACAGGAAAAAAAGGACCCTTTTTTGTCAAAGTGTATAGCTGTAGTTTTTGTACCCTAGGGAAACCTAGCAAACCTATACATTATTAGAAACTAGACACCCAGGGAAATCCAGGATGGGGTGACTTGACTGCCTCTTACCAGGTTCTGTTACCCAGAATCCCTTGCAAACCTAAAGAATTGTCCCCAAAAATATTTTCCCCACATTTCTGTGGTGGAAAGTTATGGAATCTGCGTGGATCCACAAATTTCTACCCACCACGCGTTCCCCAAAGTCTTCTGAGAACAATGGTACCTCACTTCTGTGGGTCGACCTAGTGCCTGCGACAGGAAACGGTGCAAAGCGCAACGTGTTTGCACCTCAATTTCGCAGTGAAAAAAGACCCTTTTTATGCAAAGTGCCTAGCTGTTGTTTATGAACCCTAGCTCATCCGGCACTTAGGGAACCCTTGCAAACCTATACATTTTTGAAAACTAGACACCCAGGGGAATCCAGGTAAGGTGGCTTGACTGCCTCGCACCAGGTTCTGTTACCCAGAAACCCTTTCAAACCTTAAAAATTGTCAAAAAAAACACATTTTCTCCACATTTTTGTGGTGGAACGTTCTGGAATCTGCGTGTATCCACAAATTTCCACCTGCATTCCCCAAAGTCTTCAGAGAAAAATGGTACCCCACTTGTGTGGGTCGGCCTAGTGCCTGCGACAGGAAATGGTGCAAAACGCAACGTGGTCACACCTCAATTTCGCAGTGAAAAATTACCCTTTTTTTGCAAAGTGCCTAGCTGTAGTTTTTGAACCCTAGCTAGGCCGGCACCTAAGGAAACCTAGCAAACCTATGCATTTTTTAAAACTAGACACCCTGGGGAATCCATGATGGGGTGACTTTACTGCCTCCCATCAGGTTCTTTTAGCCAGAATCCCTTGCAAACCTAAACAAGTGACAAAAAAAAACACATTTGCACCACATTTCTGAGGTGGAAAGTTCTGGAATCTGCGTGTATCCACAAATTTCCACCCAGCCCGCGTTCCCCAAAGTCTTTTGAGAAAAATGGTACCTCACTTGTGTGGGTAGGCCTAGTGCCTGCGACAGTAAATGGTGCAAAACGCAACGTGGTCATACCTCAATTTCACAGTGAAAAATGACCCTTTTCTGGCAAAGTGCCTAGCTGTAGTTTGTGAACCCTAGCTCTACCGGCACCTAGGGAAACCTGCCAAGCCCACACATTTCTGAAAAGTAGACACCCGGGGGCTTCCAAGGAGGCATGGCTTGTGTGGATCCCCCAACGTTCCCTTACCAGAATCCCATGTAAACCTCAATTTTAGCTAAAAAAACAGTTTTTTCACACATTTTCACTTGGGAAAGTGTGGCATCACCGGGCTCACACTAATTTCCTACCACCCAGAATTCTCCCAGGTCTCCGGATAAAAATGGTGCCTCACTTGTGTGGGAGGCGCAAGTTGCTGCGACAGGCAAGGGCCCAAAACCTAGTGAGGCAACATCAAAATAGCCTATCTCAAAACCACCTGCTTTTGAAAGGGGGATCACCTGGGTTTTTGGCCCCGTGCTTGACGGCCATCTAGGGAAACCTACCAAGCCCACACATTTCTGAAAAGTAGACACCCGGGGGCTTCCAAGGAGGTATGGCTTGCGTGGATCCCCCAACGTCCCCTTACCCAGAATCCCTTGCAAACCTCAATTTTAGCTGAAAAAATCATTTTTTTCACACATTTTTGTGTGGGATAGTGTGGCATCACCGGACTCACACAAATTTCCTATCACCCAGCGTTCCCCCAGGTCTCCCAATAAAAATGGTGCCTCACTTGTGTAGGAGGCCCAAGTACCCGCAACAGGCAAGGGCCCAAAACATTTATTGATAGGCAATGTCGATGTTGCCTCAACTTAATAAAAATGTTCCTAAAAAAATCCCTGGTCTCTAGTGGGCTTTTTACCCCCCCGGGGGGAAGATTGGGAAGTACTGCCCCATCTGCCCCCGTTTTTAGGCAGCCCATCCAAATTCGAATTTGCCCCAAAAAAATCCCTAGCATCTAGTTGGTTTTTTGCCCCCCCCCCCGGTGGGGCAGATTGGTGGTAATGCCCCCATCTTCCCCCCAGGGGGGGTCAGAAAGTCCACTAGACGCCAGGGAGTTTTTAGGGCAAATTTTAATTAGGGTGGGGTCTGCCCAAAACGAGCATGCCAATGCCCCCACCCTAATAAAAATTTGCCCAAAAAATTCCCTGGTGTCTAGTGGGCTTTTTGCCCCCCCCCCGGGGGGCATATTGGAGACTATTGCCTCATCTGCCCCCTACGGGGGCAGGAAGGCTGTAATTGTTGCAGGGGATGGGATGGGGGCATGAAAATGCCAAAAAAATCCCTGGCGTCTAGTGGGCTTTTTGCCCCCCCCCCCGTGGCGGGGCAGATTGGGGGCTAATGCCCCCATCTGCCCCTCAGGGAGGGCAGAAAGTCCACTAGACGCCAGGGAGTATTATGGGCAAATTTTAATTAGGGTGGGGCTGCCCAAAACCGGCATGATAATGCCCCCACCCTAATTCAGATTTGCCCCAAAATATCCCTGGTGTCTAGTGGGGTTTTTACCACCCCTGGCGGGGCAGATTGGGGGCTACTGCCTCCATAATGGTGACGGGGTGGCCGCATTGGCATGCCCGTTTCGGGTATCCCCCACCCTAAAATAAATTGCACGAAAAAAACTCCCTGGTGTCAAGTGGGATTTCTGCCCCCCCCTGGGGGCAGATTGGGGGCTACTGCCCCCATCTGCCTCCCAAGGGGTAAGAAAAGCTGTAATGGTGGCGGGGGTGGGGTCATTGGCGTGCCCGTTTCGGGCAGCCCCCACCCTAAAAAAATGTGCACACAAAAAATCCCTGGTGTATAGTGGGCTTTCTGCCCCCAGGGGTTAATTGGGGGCTCCTACCCCCATTTGCTCCCCCCCCAGGGGGGCAGAAAGGCTGTAATGGTGCCGGGGGTGTCGGGGCATTGTCACGCCTGTTTCGGGAAGCCCCACCATAAAAAAAGTGCCCCCCAAAAAATCCCTGTTGTGTTGTGGGCTTTCTGCCCCCCCCGGGGGGCAGATTTGGGGCTACTGCCTCATCTGCCCCCGGGGGGGGGCAGAAAGAATGAATAATGTAAATTTCTTTTTTGGGGAAGTAAAGGCCCTTGCACAAGGGGCCGCTCCCCCCTCCCTGGTGTCTAGTGGGTGGATCCCTGCTTGGGGATCGCTCTCCTGGGGTGATCCCCAAGCAGGGATCCGCGGGGGAGATTCTCCCCTTACCAATGATACCTCTCCCATCTTTCTACGTGCTCAGGAGGCTGAGATAGCCCCCTGAGCATGTAGAAAGTGAAAACTAAATGAGCCTAAAGGCTCATTTCAGTTTCGGTTTGTGTTCAATGACGACAGCGCAATGTGTTCGCTGAAGGTCATTGAACGGAAACCAGGGAGGGGGCCTCGGGAGCTGGGGAAGCTCTTCCCCAACTCCCAAGGTCACAGGGGAGAAAAGGAAATCCCTCTGCTGTCTGCAGCAGAGGGATTTCGTGCCCCTGGCTTCATAACAGAATGGTTCCGTCATGAGCACAGGGGCACCGATGCTCATGACGGAACCATTCCGTCGTGAGCATCGAAGGGGTTAAGCAAGCATTGGCAAAGTCAATAGGTCTTAACTATGCAAGAGCTATTGGTTTTGCCAATATATTTTGTACACCAGCGTCGCTGCTTTTCAGCATGGCTACAAGTTAGTGGGATAAAGGAGAGTGGAGAGGAGTGTTGTAGTGTTTAGTAGAGTGAAGAGTTATGGAGTGGCATGGAGAGTTGTAGAGTGGTGTAGAGTGGTGTGGAATGGCATAGAGTGGTGTAGAGTAGAGTTGAGTGGCTTAGAGTGAAGTGACAAAGTGGGGTGGTATAGAGTGTTATGCAGGGAGTAGAGTGTCTGAGTGGAAGGGTATATAGTGGAGTAGAGTGTCGTAGAGTGTAGTGGCATACAGTGGCATGGAGTGGTGTAGCATGGAGTGGCATAAAGGGTGCTGTGTAGACTGGAGTAGAGTGTTGTAGAGTAGAGTGATATAGAGCAGATGTTCATAGAGTGTAGTGGCATCAAGTGGAGTAATGTAGGAGAGTGGATTGGCATTAGAGTGGAGTAGAGCTTTGTAGAATCCATTGGCGTAGAGCACAGTGATATAAAGCGTCAGAGTGGAGTGGCATAGATTGGAGTGCCATAGAATGGAACAGTGGAGTGGAGTAGAGTGGAGTAATGTGTCGCAGAATAAGTTGGTAGTAAAGTGGTATGGAGTGGTGTAGAGGGAGTTGTGTAGAGTGTCGTAGAGTGGAGTAGTGTTGTAGAGTGGCATAGAGTGGAACAGAGTATTGTGGCATACATTGGTGTAAAGTTTAATGGATTAGAGTGTCATAGAGTTGTTTATCATGGAGTGGAGTGTCGTAGAGTGGAGCATAGAAGACGAGAGTGAAGTGCCATAAAGTACAGAGGTAGAGAGTAGATCGGCATAGAGTGCATTGGTTTTGAGTAAATTGGTGTGGAATCTTTTGGCATAGAGTGCAGTGACGAAGACTAGAGTGGTGCAGAGTAGATTGCAGTGGCATTGAGTGCACTAGTGTACAGTGGAGTAGAACAGAGTGGAGTAGAGTGGCATAGAGAAGATTGTTACAGAGTAGAGTGTAGTGGAGCAGAGTAGAGTGATGTAGAGTACATTGCCGTGGAATGAAGTAGTGCAGAATAGATTAGAGTTGTGCAGAGTTGAGCGATGCAGATTAGAGTGGCATAGAGTATAGTGGCGTAGGGTGCACTGCCACAGAGTGCACTAAAGTGGTGTTGAGGGGTGCAGAGTAGAGTGCAGTGACATGGAGTGAAGTGGCATAGAATTCAGTGCCATAGAGTCAAGTGGCATAGAGTGTAGGGGTGCAGAGTAGAGTGATGTTGAGTTCAGTTGCAGAGAGTCCAGTCTTCCAGGGTAGAGTGTTACAGAGAGCATTGGCGTAGAGTTGAGTGATGCATAGTACAGTGGTGAAGATTGCAGTGGAGTAGAGTACACTGGCATAGAATAGAGTGGAGCAGAGGAGAGAGGTGTAGAGTGAAGTTGCTTAGAGTACTGTGTCATAGAGTGCAGTGGTGCACAGCAGATCAGAGTGGCATAAAGTGCATTGGCGTGGAGTGCAGTTGAGTGACATAAAGTATAGTGGTGCAAAGTAGAGTGCACTGGCATAGAGTAAAGTGGTGCAGAGTACAGTGGTGTAGAGTGCTGTGGTGTAGGGTAGAGTGGCATATCGTCATTAGTGTAGAGTACAGTGGAGCACAGTGGTGCTGAGTAAAGTGATAGAGAGTGCAATGGTGTTGAGTATAGTGGCTTAGAATGTAGTGGCGTAGAGTGTGGTGGCGTAGAGTGTTGCAGAGTAGACCATCGTGGTGTTCAGTGCAGTGGTGCAAAATAGATTGGCATAGAGTGCAGTGTCATAGAGTGTACTGGTTTTGAGTAAAATGGCATAGAGTGCAGTGACATGGAGTGAAGTGGTGTAGAGTTCAGTGACATAGACAAGAGTGGCATAGAGTGCAGAGGGATAGAGAAGAGTGGTGCAGAGTAGATTGCAGTGGCATGGAGTGGAGTGGATTGGTCCAAAGTGGAATAGAGTGGCATAGAGTGCAGTGGCGTAGATTGTTTCAGAGTAGAGTGAAGTGGGGTAGAGTGCAGTGCCATAGATTAGAGTGTCATAGAGTGCAGTGTCATAGAGTGTAGTGGCGCAGAGTAGATTAGAGTGGTGAAGAGTGGATTGGTGAGAGTGCAGTGGTGCAAAGTAAAGTAGTATGGGTTAGAGTGCATTGGCATAGAACAGAGTGGTGTTCAATGAAGTGAGGTAGCAAAGAGTGGAGTGGGGTGGTGCAGAGTAGAGTGCAGTGGCATTGATTGGACTGGTGCAGAGTAAAGTAGAGGGGAGTGGGATAAAGTGGAGTATGCATGGTGCAGTAGTGCTCTGCCATTGCAGACAACACATCTTCAATTGAAATGACAATTACATTTACACAGACATACAGTTTAAATGATAATGTGTGGAAATATTATCACCTAGTGTATTGATTTGTTTTGATTGTATTAACATATTTATTTCCACCACGCTTTGGAAATATCAAAAAATGCACTTCATTTGTGTTTTACATATTCTAAAATATATGCACAGTTCATTTACAAACATCTAAATGTTGTTTTGTGCTAGAAAAATAAAAAACAACGTTGTACAGCACACCTCAAGTAGCCAGAATGATTGTCACATAAATCCTCTCACTTTGAAGTCATATAAAGAAAACTAAACACCAAGCTCCGTGGAAGACAGATCCTGAAATTTGACCTCTCTCTTTGAATGTACAGCAATAATGATTTTAAGGCTTGTTTACAGAAATGCACTACTGGTGACAGAATACAGTAAATAGGCTTTGTGCAATGGAAGTTACAAACTCAAGCTGAACAGCATAAATCAAATGAATCCAGCAAATAGAAAGCAAACAAATGTGAGTTACAAACCACAAAGCCAATGATAAGCAATGGGAGGAATGCATTCAGAGGGAAGCTTTCCAAATGTCTCCAAAATGTCATTATCAAACCAGACAGCTGCTCTGTCTTGTAGGGTTCGGCCTAAAAAGGAACAATCTTTCTTGCTTTGGCCTTATGGGTCTTCACCAGTTCTATGTTTCAGGATTGCACCCAATGATAGATTTAAAACTTTGAACAAGTAGGTTTTGTATCACCACGTAAAGATCGAGGGCATCCAAAATTAAGAGATATCTTTGTTACCACGGACTGGATGGTGCTTTTGGACCTAAAATACATTCCTTGTATATCCTCACTGCAAGGAGGTTCAGAGGTTTCAGTAGGATAGTATGATGCGGTGTTTCCATTGACTTCTCTTTGGTCTGTGCTCATACCCTTGATGCTTCACTAAGCTCCACTGTTCAGTAAGGCCATCTTTGCAATGGCAGATGTTGGCTTATGATTTACCTAGACAACATTCCCTTGATAGCTAGGTGCCCTATTTTCTTTCAAGAACATTCTCATCATTCTGAAGTTCAACGTTTCCTAGGTATACTAGTATACTTCAACAAGTTTGCTTGTTACAGAGTTCTATACTCTGCTGTGGACATCATTCTTTATGTAAACAAAATTCCCAGAGAGAATCTTTGCCCCAAGTTTTACCCTTCTGAGCATGCCATGGCAAAAGTGAACCTTACTGAAGCTCTCATACCCAGTGACGATTGATAGATCATGGTGTGCAGCAAAACATTGCAGCAATCCATTCACATTAGAAGGACATGCCCCGCTATCACTGAGACCCACACAGATAATAAATAGATGTGGGTCTCTCCAAACATGGGAAAAACTAGGGTCACTCCCGCATTGATTATTTCTTAATAGATAAATGTTTACTTGAGGGAGTGGAGAGGGTCAAACATCTCTCAGCTACCCTTTCTGATCACTCTGTGGTTAGCCTTTCCCTGAGATTGCAGGATAAAAGTGACATAATGAGATGGAATCTTGATTGGACAATCTTATTAGATGAGCCTGTCCAATTTAAGATGCGCGAAGAGGCCATGACTTTTTTTAAAGACAACAATGGGTCAGCAAAATTCAGGTCATTTGGGATGCTTTTAAGACCTTTCTTAGAGCTCTGGGTACATCAATTATGGCTGGGAAGAAGCGTAGCTCTAGGCAGCAAGAGAACGAACTATTGGAAAAGATCCAAATTAAAGAATTAGAATTGCAGAAGGCTTCTTTAGAGTCTCTCAATAAATTCCCGTCTCTCACTTAGGAGTTGGAAAACCTCCAATTAGAATATCAGGGCGTCTTAGATAAGATTCAAATAGAAAGATGGAAGGTAAGCAAACTCCAAAATTTCGCATATGGGGAGAAGAGTGGCCGGCTTTTGGCCTGGAAAGTTCAAACTGATAAAGCACGTAATTACATAAGCAGCCTAAGAGAGAGTTCCACTGGTCAGATATTGGACACTGATACTAAAATAGGGGCTGAAGTACGTGGGTATATGGCCAGGTTGTATAAAGAGGATACTGTGCCTGGGCTGGAAAAGATCAAAGAATTGTTGGGCAAACTGGAGCTCCCCTCTCTGAATGAACATCAAAGAGAGTTCTTGGCCTCTGAAATAAGGGAAGAAGAGATTAGAGCACAGTTGAGGAGAATGACAAGAGGGAAGGTACCTGGGCCAGATGGCCTCCCGATAGAAATATATCAATCTCTTGAAGATTGTTTATTACCAGTGCTTAAAGAGCTTTTTGACAAGATCTTGAAAGAAGAAGAGGATCCCCCAATATCTTGGGCTGAGGCAACTATTGTTTTAATTTTAAAGACAAATAAGGACCCACTGGCAGCTGAATCTTATAGGCCTATATCCCTGTTGAACACCGATTATAAAGTGTTCACTGGGATATTGGCAGCTAGAGTTGCTAAAACTATAAAGAGCGTAGTTCATGGGGATCAAAGGAGCTTTATTCCGGGAAGGCAGCTCAATGAACTTACATTCACGATGTTGGATGTGGTAGATTTGGCAGAATCTTTTAATATTCCTGTGACTTTGGTGGCAGTAGACGCTGCTAAAGCGTTTTACCAGGTTCACTGGCCGTACCTCTGGCAGACGCTAAGAACTTTTGGATTCCCCATAAATTTAATAAAAGCGGAACAGTTACTTTATGGTGCACCTAGAGCCAGACTCTTAGTCAATGGGGAGTTAATGGAGTGGTTCAGCATTACATGGGGAACAAGGCAAGGATGCCCACTTTCCCCTCTGCTATTTAATACCTTCTATTGAATCTTTTGGAGCCCTAATCAGACAAGATCTCTCCATTCTTCCATTCAGACATAAAAACTTTCAGGTAAAATGTGCTTTTTATATGGATGAGCTCATTCTTTATACGCGGAACCCCAAGGAGGCTATCCCTAGGTTGTGGGCTAAAGCAGATTTGTTTGGGAAGGTCTCCAGCTATAGTGTCAACAAAGACAAAACTGAAGTTATGGAGTGGAATCAGCCCTCTCAGACTTTGGGGGTTAAAACCACAATACGATATCTCGGCATCATAATTACCCAGAGGTTGGCCGATCTTCCTGTGGCCAATTGGAGGAAGATTAGTCAGGAAGTTGTAATGTTACTGATTAGATGGGCCAATCTCCCTCTCAACTTATACGGCAGGGTAAATTTGATTAAAAAAATTATACTCCCCAAAATTACTTTTCTTTTCAATAATATACCCCTTCCTTTTGACATAAATGAGGTAGCAAAACTCCAAGGCAAGATTGGAAGTTTTATTTGGGCCTCAAACAATACACGTATATCTTGGAAAAGGCTGCGGAAAAAATTAGAGAAAGGGGGACCTGCTCTTCCTGATCTATGGGTCTACGCTCATGTTTTTAATTTTAAGAACTTTCGGATGCTACTAAACAAACCAGATGATTCTGCATTAGGTATCATGTTTGGGGCACTTTTTAGTGATTTGGTTGATGGACAGGAGCAGTTCCACTTTAAGTATGGTGCTCCAAAGTATAAAAAAAAATTAAGATTAAAAATGTTGTTGCAGCCGTCAAGAACTGGGTGTATATTTGGAAAAAATTGGGAATATCATATTATTCAGATCATGCACTAATCTGGGGTTCCCCTGGCACCCCAGCATGTTTAGATGATCAACTCAGCCTACCACTGAAGCATGCGGGTATCTCCCGTTGGGGGGATTTAAAAACAGGTGTTGACTTGATCACTTGGGAAACCTTGTCATCACGTACTCATGGACAATTAACTAGATTCAAATACTATCGATTGTCAGCTTGGTGGGATGGACAACAGTGGGAGGATCAGACGGATGATGCCTGGTTAATTCAAGCCATGAATATTGGGAGAATCAACAAAGAGGTGGCCTTGCGGTATCGAATCCTGATTGAAGCAGACGATGATATAAAACAGGATATTCAAAAGCTTTGGAGTAACGATGTAGAAAATATTGATCTGAGTGATGTTTGGTTGAGCTCCTTTTCACTGCTTCGTGAGACTGTTAAGCCTGCATATCTTAAGCAAAATCACCTTTTTTCACTCTTTATGGGGTTTATTGGTCTCTGGCATAACTCACAAAATTCTCTGGAAATCAGTATGTCTGTTTGAGGTGTCAAGATCACTCAATGAATGATTATCATATGTTTTTAACTTGCCCTGCAATCACCAAATTTTGGATCGATCTTTGTGAATTTTGACAGAGGTAACAGGAATTCAGATAGATGTGACCCCTGTACTTATATTTTTTGGATTAGACCAGGAAAGTACTTTTGTTTCAAACAAAATTGTGGCAAGATTGATTTTCTATGTTATTTTATTGGGAAGACAAGAGATCTGTAAAGCCTGGAAGTCGACTGTTACACCTCTCTTTTCTGAGTGTAAAAACAGGATCATATTGTTAGAACTGGGGGTCTCTAGTTGGCAGGGGTAGGTACCACTGTCCAAATAGGGAACCTTGCTTCTAGTCAAGGTAAGGAGGAAACCCTCTGAGATAACCCCTGCTCACCCTCTAGGTAGCTTGGCACGAGCAGTCTAGGCTAACCAGAGGCAATGTGTAAAGTATTTGTACCAACACTCACAGTAACACAGTGAAAATACCACAAACTGACTCCACAACAGTTTAGAAAAATAAAGGTATTTAATCTAAACTACACAAGACCAAAACGACAAAAATCCAACATACACAGTTCAGAATATGGTTTCAAAAGAGTTCTTAAGGTTGCGATAGAAATTCTTCAGGTTGCGTTAAAATAATCCACAGATGTGCTTGCAAACGGGGCAAGATGGCCGCTGCAGCGTTGTGCTGAGAGGTCGCATTCAATCCCTCTCCCGCACAAACGCTATGATGAATGAGAAGGACGTTGTGCTGCCCAGAATCTACCCTTAATGGAGTTGGAGCGCTGGTGGTTCAGTCGGACCTCTGATTATAAGTACCTCAAAAAACAAATATATCGGATTGGACTGGCCTGGACCTGGGCTAAGGGCAGCGCTGTGAAATTTTTTGACAGGCAGAATATGGCGCCGAAGATACCCCCTCGGACCACAAACCAGGAGAAGGGGAGCGAGAAAAGTAAGAAGGCGCCAGATCCCGTAGCAGTAAGAACAGGACCGACTGCAAATGCTAAATTGGATACCCCCGCTGGGAAAAGCACTGGAGCGACAAGAAAGACACTCCCCCCTCCTACGATTGAGAAAGGTGGGAAAAAAGGGGAGATGTTGTGGGGGAAGTCGAGCACAGTGGTAAAAAGTTTGAGTGGGCAATCAGCGGAGGAGCATAATCTAACCAGGACTAACCCCGCGAAAGGAGAGAGCAATAGTAGGAATCGAGATGCGGCTTTGAGACAACCTACCCTGGTAGAGGTACTTGCAGCAAAAATCTCCGAGCAGCCCGTTCCTCCAAAGGAAACAAACGAACTGGCGGCCCTGACTCCCTGTAGCGTCCTCGAGGACGCAATAGACGCTGGAAACGCTGGAAACTCTGAGAGGCTGGTTGCTAAGCAACAACCGGCTCCGGCATGGAACATCGCTCGAAACACCACGCCGGAGGCTCAAGCAGCTGGTGCAGTGCACGAGCGAGGTGAGGTACTGAACGGGGCAAAAGAGGGAAGTAAAGGGGATCCCGGGAGGCCCCCAACCATAGACACAGCAAGAGGAGATACGACAGCTGACATGCTCGGGGCCTTATTGGTGGTTGAGGAAGAAATGAATGCCTCAAGGCAGCGGGACGGTACTTGAGGTAGCAGGGTCAGTCTAGCTGATAAAGATAATCTTGAAGCAATCACAAGCAGGCAAACTATGGGTGGAGGAGACTGCGCCTCTGTGGAAGCAGAATTTTACTCAGTAAACGAGGATTTGGAATCAGCATTACCTACTGACGCTAGCTCAGAGGAGGAAGGTGAGGGTGTAACTGGGATAGATTCCAGCACTTCAGGAAAAGAATCTACAATGAAGAAAAGACGCAGGATGTCAAGGAGTCAGACATTTGGACTTCCCGAACACACGGAGAAGCGACTGCTATGGGACTATTCTGCGACATCGCAGGTATATCAGGAGGATGATAATGCTAGCGCAACATTGGGTGCTGAGGGGGTCACAGGTGGACCTCCACCCCCCAAGCGAGATCCTTTTGAAACTTTATTCAGCACCCTCAAACAGATGCAAGGGGAGGCCAGGGCAGAAAGTCGAAGAGCAAGACAGGCCACAAAGAAAATTCAGAACACTTTGAGGAAAGTCAATAAGCTATATGACGGGATAGTGGACAGAGTAACAGAGGTGGAGGAGCGCACGGAAAGACTGGAGGACGACGTTGGAAGCTGGCAAACATTTAAATCAGAACAGGAGAAACTGGCGGTGGATATGTGCTGGAAAATGGAGGATTTTGAAAACAGGCAGAGGAGGAATAATGTCAGGCTACTGGGAGTGGCAGAAGGGTCAGAAGGACAGGACGTCAGGCAATTCGTGATCAACCTATTGAAGGGGGCTTTCCCAGAGTCTCAGTGGCAATGGGACAGGGAGATACAGAGAGCACATAGGTTCCCATTCATAATGAAGAAAGCCCGTGGCATGGGGGGTGCAGGGAGCGATGGATAGGGGAAACATCCAAGGGCTATCTTAGTAAATCTAGGAAACTTTCTGCTCAGAGAAGAGATTATCAGCAAGGCAAGGCCAGATAATAGGAGGTCATTCGAAGGCGTGACCTTCTTTGCCAGGCCTGACTTTTGTCATGCCACCATAGAGAGGAGATGGAAGTTAAGGCAGATGATCTCTCCTTTCCAGGCTCTAGGTATGGAGGCGTACCTCTTATTCCCCGCCAGGCTGAGGTGGTCGTGAGGGGGAAACCCTGGATGTTCTCTTCCGAAATTAAAGCACACTTATTCTTGGAAGAGATGAAAAAGCAGAAGGAAGGTTAAATAGGAGTGGCATGGGTGTTCACACTAAACACTACTAGTAGAATTCATGTAGAAGGCTAAAAGGGTAAATGGACAGCATAGCATACATATAAAGTTAAAGCGAGAGAGGGATGCGACTAGCGCAACCTAATGCGGGCACACATAGGTCCTTGATCTATTTGCCTGTAAGAGGAGGAGGGGGGGAGGGGAGGGGAGGGGAGAGTCAAGGAGGGGGGGGGTTGGGCTCAGGGGAGGGGGGGAGGGAAAAACAGCACTAATGATTTTTTTTTCAATATATAATTTAACACATTGTTATTTATCTAGAATTTACGGTATGCCTATATACTGGTGGATGATCTTAAAAAGTATTGGTCTAATTTGCTACATTCTCCAACAATCTTTGCAATGGCGTGTAGGATAGCAACAATTAATGTATGTGGTCTCAACGATATGAATAAGAGGATGAAAGTGGCGGCATATCTAAAAACCATGCGTTTGGATTTAATTTGTCTGCAAGAGACCCATATAGAAGGGAGTAAGGTTTATCTTTTGGAGCAATTAGGGTTCTCTGTTCTAGCAAGTACTAAACAGGGTACCAGGACTAGAGGGGTAGCAATCCCGGGGAAAGGTAGGGACGTGATTATTGGATTAAAGAAGGAAGATAAATGGGGTAGATGGGTGATCTTGGAAATAAAATTTAGGGGTCAGACAATATCTATCGCCTTAGTCTATGGATCCACAGAAGATGACCCAGATGTGTTTCAATTCTTTGATATCGAGTTAGCTCAGTGGCCCGAGCCTATAGTGTGCTGTGGGGACTTTATTATACACGACCCAGAGAGTTCATTCACACAGCCTGGCGGGTCATATCGGGGAAGGAAGAAGAAGGTGTATAATGCATTAGCTGCTATGGTTTCTCATAATGCTTTGGTTGATCCATGGATAAAGATACACCCATATTTGGATGGGAGTACTTTCTACTCAGCGCCGCCCAAAGTAATGGTTAGACTAGATTACTTCTTAACTTCTACTACCTTACTTCCTGGCTTACATATAGAAAAACTCCCACGGGTTATCTCGGACCATAGCCCGTTGATTTGCACGTTTAAAATTACTCAAACACAAAGAACACCCTCACAATGGTCTTTCGAGAGAGCTTTGTTAAAAGATGCTGCATATAGGGAGCATATGATTCCATGGATACAATATTTCTGGGATATTAACAGAGGGACAGCATCCCCAGGGTTGATCTGGGACACTTTTAAGGCTGGAGTAAGGGGAGAAACCATGAGTTTTTCTCTAGCAAGGCAGAAGAGGGAAAGAGATAAGAGAGAACAGATAGAAAAAGAGTTATTAAGAGAGAAAGATAATTTGAGTAGGGCAATTGTACGGAAGCTACCCCTAGAAGAACATTTATTTAAAATTATAGCATTGAAAGCCGATGCTGTTGAAGGATTGGCCAGGAAAGCAGCAGATAATTATTTAACGAAAAAGGAAAGAACATACGAATATAGTGAGAGAATAGGGCAAGTATTAGCAATAAGAACTAGGCAGAGAACAGCTGCAGCGGCAATAAAAGAGATAAGGGATGCACAGGGGAACTTGGTTATAGATCCTAATTTAATAAGGGAAGTTTTTAGAAGGTTTTATTCAGATTTATACACCTCGGAGGATATAGCAAGCCCGGTAAATATTGAAAACTAGTTTATGAATATTTTACCACCGATATTGCCCGAAGAAGATAGGGAGATAATGGAGGGTCCTTTTCAGCTGGAAGAACTAAAGGCTGCCCTTGGAAGTTTACCAGCAGGGAAAGCAGCAGGACCGGACCAAATACCGATCGAATTCTACCAAATATTTAGGGATGTGCTACTTGCAGATATGTTTTACACATTGTTGCAAGCACAACTAGGGGAATCTACTCCGGAATCCTGGGGCGGAGCCGATATTATCGTTATTTTTAAAAAAGGTAAACCACCAGAAGCACCAGGATCCTATAGACCCATAACACTGATGAACTCAGATGTAAAAATATACTCTAAAATTCTGGCAAAAAGACTGGCAAAAATTATTGAGCAATTGGTAACTCCCACCCAGCACGGGTTTATACCCGGGAAAGGGACAACCCAACATGTTAGGACTGTAGTTACCATCTTTGATTCTGCAGGTGTCTTAGCAGACCCTGTTGCAGCACTTTTTCTTGACGCTGAGAAGGCGTTTGACAGGGTCTCCTGGGACTATTTGTGGTATGTTATGAAGTGGTGCGGGATAGGGGAAAAGTTTATAAAAGCTATTCAGGCCTTATATATCACCCCTACTGCCAGAATTAGAGTTAATGGAGGGCTGTCAGCTGCAGTAAAAATTGCTAGGGGGACCAGGCAGGGGTGTCCTTCCTCGCCCCTTCTTTTTGCGCTATATCTTGAGCCGTTATTGAGGCGTTTTGAAACTAATCTGGACATACCACCAATAAGAGTAAATAATTCTATAGTGAAGACCCTAGCATACGCAGACGACGTAGCAATCTTAACATCGAACCCTACTTTAGCTTTAAATGAGGTAGAAGCAGAGGCCCTGATGTTTGGTCAGATATCCGGGTATAGTTTGAACAGAGCCAAAACACAGATTATAAAGAACATACACGCTAGGTGCGATGACAACAGAGTGGTCAGCTCGGCAGTATATTTGGGGGTCTCATTATCGGCGGACCTGGGAGCAGTAGTTGAGAGTAATATGACTCCATTAATTTCGACGGTAAAGAGCGATTTAGAGAGGATGAACAATATCCATCTTTCCTTGATGGGATGCACTAACGTGATAAAAATGCTGATTCTGCCCAAATTTCTTTATTTTTTTAGAACTATTCATTTGGTTTTTGAAGTTAAATGGTTTAACTTGTTGGAGAATGTATTGAACAGGTTTATTTGGGCACATGGGAAGACCCTGCGTGCATATCGCTATATGTCTCTTCCGAGAGAGAGAGGGGGTGGGGGGCCCCTGATTTTAGAATGTACCAAATGGCAGCAGCATTACAGTATATGCAGGGACTAATTGGGGGTGGGGGACTCGAGCAAAGAGTTACGACCATGTCCACGGAAGTTTATTCTGCAGTGTTGGGGGTGGAGACAGAAAACTGTTTCTTAAATCGAGAAGAGTTTGGGTACTACAAAAGGACTAGATTCAAGACTGTAGAAGCAGCAGTTAAGATATGGAATGCTTTTTTAAAAAAGGCAAACCTAGGAAGATATAATAGATATATCAGGCTCTATAAGAACAAATCCTTCCCGGCGGAAGTCTTTGCTGATTTAACAATGGCTGGGTGGGCACAAAAAGGGATAATACAGATCGGGGACTTAATGGATGATGAGGGGATTGTCCAATTTGAAGATCTTACCCGTAAATATCATATTGGAACTAGGGATTTTTTTAAATTTCTGCAGATAAGGAGCTTTCTCAGCAATAAGCGGGGTGGAGCAGCGGGCTTCAGCCGTAATGAAATTCTTGAGGAAATAATATTAGGAGGGGATTGTACTATAAGATCTTTTTATGCAAGTCTTGCAAAAGGGAAGGTGGATGACATGAATAAATTTAGTAATAAATGGGTTGAAAAATTGGGGGGGAGCCTGAAAGCTTTACGTAATCACTGGACTTGGGTCGTACCATCTTATGCTCGGGTCCCCTCCAGTCTCAGCATTACAAGACTCTGTTCTCACTGTACCACACTCCGGCCAGAATAGCTAAATGGGGAGGTTTGACTGGTACCACCTGTCCTCGTTGTAATGCAGTAGATGCAGATATTGTTCATATGTTTGCTACCTGCCCCCAGCTACACACTATGATTAAAAATGTAGAAGATTTTATGGGTATCACTTTAAGATTACGAGTACAATTGACACCTCTGTTAATTTTGCTGGGGAGGGATATGGGGGAAGATCACACCTATAAAGAATTTACGTTTATTGCCACAGCAGTATTAAGGCTGACAATAGCAAGAGCATGGTTGGATAAGACCCCCCCGGTTATGCAAACTTGGCTTTCAAATTCACTAGGCATGTATAATCTTGAGAAGGCAATCTACGCACGTAAGGGAAAAAGGGGAAGAAAGTTAGGACTAAAAATTTGGGAGCCAATTGCGAAATGGAAAGAGATTATGGCAATATAGGAACCTATTTGTATTTGAAAATGTAATAGGAAATATAGATATTTGTAAACCATAAGTTTAGATGGACTTTGTGTAAATGCATTTTATAATTTCCATTTTTTATCTTTTTCTTTTTCCTTTTTTTTCTTTTTTTATGGCCATGTATACTAGGAGTAGTCTCATCAAACCAGTTATGGTTAATTATAAATTCAGAATTATTTTGCAAATGTATAATATATGTGATACAATGTGTGTAATGTAAAGGGAAAAAATAAAAAAATATATTAAAAAAAAAATAATAATCCACAGATGTGTGAAAAGTTCACAGTTGCGTCACATTTACTCACAGTACCTTTTAGTTGCGACAAAGTTCCAAAAGCAGAAGCTGGTGCGGTGGAAAACAAGTGATGCGTTGCTCCTGAGACCCTGGGGAGGCGATGCGACAGCCCCGCTGCAGCAGCGGGCGTGTTGCGACGAATCCGGTCTGTATGGGGAGGAAGGCCACTTGTATGGATTCCGGTGCGGAGGTTCCGTAGGAAGTTTGTTCTCGCAAAAGGCACAATGCGACGATCTTTGGAGTTGCGACGATCTCCGGGGCGACGATGCGCGGACCAGCGGTGATCTTCTCACTCGCAGCTCCTCGACGCGATGATTTCTGCGACGACACATTTGCAGCGACGCGATGCGGTCCGCAAGCAAGCGGTGCGGCGATCTCACCCAGCGACGACAGGCTCTGCGACGACACTCGCAGCGATGTTAGACTTTCCCGCACCGGTCTGGTGCGTCCCGCAAACGAAGGATGCGACGTCTCTGGCAGCGGCGTCAGGCGCTGTGACGCTCTCGGCGGGAATCTTCTCGCACTGTCGGGGATGCGCTCCGCAAGCGAGCGATGCAACAATTTCAGTTGCAAAAAGTATCTCAAGCTTAGTTACAAGCTTCCCAGCACAGGTACAACTTCCAGAGGCCCCTTAACTGAATCAAGCACTCTAGGAAGGACAGAACTCTCTCAGCAGAGTTCAGGGAAGCTGGGGGTGAAGTCCTTTTGTTCCTGGAACTTCAGAACAGGGAGCCAGCTCTTCTCAGGCCCTTGGAGATTCCTTCAAGCAAGGGGACACAGCACAAAGCAAAGTCCCTCCCCTCTCCTTGGCAGCAAAGCAACAGGTCAGTCCAGCAGAGCAACAGCAGGACAGTCTTCCTTCTTCAGATTCAGCTTTCTCCTTGGCAGAGGTTCCTTCCTGATTCCAGGATGATCTAATTTTCTGTTGTCAGGGGTCCTGTACTTATACCCCTAAAAGTCTTTGTTCTTTTTGTGCATGTGGGCCCTGAGCCCGGTCTGAACCAGTTCTGGGTGTCTCCTAAGTACTTTGTTTTGCTGGCTTCTCCTTTCCTTTCAGAGTGATGGGCAGGGTCGTCATCCGCCCAGCAGGAGGTGAAGGCAGCATTGTGGAAGGCAGGCACAGCCCTATTCAGGCCCAGGTGCTAACTCCTCCCACCACTCCAGTTGCAAATGCAGTCATTCAGCCTAGGGCTGACTCAGCCAGCCTCCTGGGGCATCCCCAGCCTCTGTCACTCTCAAACCAGACAGTCAATCCACAAACAGGCCAAGGCACACAGAAAGGTCAGACAAGAGAACAGCAACTTTCTAAAAGTGTTGTTCTCAAACACAGGATTTAAAAACAACCTTTCCTAAAAGATGTGTTATTAAATTCTGAGTTCAGGGATACTAGATACTTATTTCCTATCTTGTTCCTATGAGAAGAAATGCTGGTAGCCACTGTAGCCAGCATCCCCCATGTTAATCTATGGAGCAAGATAGCCTTCAATAGTGAAAAACTAAAATGGCTGTAATTCACTACCAGAACATGTTACCTGCACCAGTACATGCTCTACCTTTCACATACACTTCACCCTGCCCAGGGGGATACCTTGGGCCTTCCATAGGGGTGACTAATGTGCATGAAAAGGGAAGGGTTAGGCATGGTCAGTGGGGACACTGACCAGGAGGACATGGCAGTTTCTAAACTGCACGCAGGCACTGCAGTGGCAGGCCTGAGACACCATTTTAGAGCTACTCAGGTGGGTGGCACAATCAGTGCTGCAGGCCCACTAGTAGCATTTGTCATCACCAGCCCTGGCACACCCAGTGCACTTTACTAGGGACTTCATGGTGATACAAATAGGCCAAACATGTATATCCAATCAGAATAACAATTTACATAGGGAGCACTTACACTCTGGCACTGATCAGCAGTGGCAGAGTGTCCAAAGCATCTAAACCAGCAAAAACGAAATCCAGCACAGCATCAAAAATACAGGAGGTAGAGGCAAAGGGATAGGGGGAAACCACGCCAAAGATGCCAGGTCTAACACATATATATTAGCCAACAAGACATGGCATGTGATCCTAGAAGTCAGGAAAAGATATGGGCTATGTTGGTTGATTGGTGCCAGAGGAATGGAGTCCAATGATTACGCCAATAAACAGCTGTCGGTCCTGGTCCCCTTTCTTTGGCATCTTTAGTATGTCATGCGTAAGAGGGGTTGGAGTGGAAATAGCTGGCTTTCTTGTGTGGAATGACTCTAATTCCCATCCGGTCTCAGTAAAGGGAAAGTGAGTATTGCCAACAAGTTATTTGGAAGAATGAGGACCAAAAAAAAAAGGTAAATATTGTCACCTAGTTTATTGATTTGTTTTGATACAAAATATTTATTTCCACCACGCTTTGGAAATATCAAAAAAGGCACTTCATTTGTGTTTTCCATATTCTAAAATATATGCACAGTTCATTTACAAACATTTAAATTTTGTTTTGTGATAGAAAAATAAAAAACAACATTGTACAGCACACCTCAAGTAGCCAGAATGATTGTCACACAAATCCTCTCACTTTGAAGTCATAAAGAAAAGTAAACACCAAGCTCCCTGAAAGACAGATCCTGAAATTTGACCTCTCTCTTTGAATGTACAGCAAGAATGATGTAAAGGCTTGTTTAGAGTAATTCACTACTGGTGGAAGAATACAGTAAATAGGCTTTGGGCAATGGAGGGGACGAACTCAAGCTGAACAGCTTAAATCAAATAAATCCAGCAAATAGAAAGCAAGCAAATGTGAGTTACAAACCACAAAGCCAATGATAAGTAATGGGAGGAATGCATTCCGAGGGAAGCTTTCCAAATGTACCCAAAATGTCATTAGCCAACCAGACAGCTGCTCTGTCTTGTAGGCTTCGGCCTAAAAAGGAACAATCT
Source organism: Lissotriton helveticus (assembly GCF_964261635.1). Classification (NCBI taxonomy): domain Eukaryota; kingdom Metazoa; phylum Chordata; class Amphibia; order Caudata; family Salamandridae; genus Lissotriton; species Lissotriton helveticus. The sequence goes on along the minus strand of NC_136063.1, from coordinate 1,259,811,261 downwards.
TTCTTGCTTTGGCCTTATGGGTCTTCACCAGGTCTATGTTTCAGGATTGCACCCAATGATAGATTCAAAACTTTGAACAGGTAGGTTTTGTATCGCCATGTAAAGATCGAGGGCATCCAAAATTAAGAGATATCTTTGTTACCAGGGACTGGATGGTGCTTTTGGACCTAAACTGCATTCCTAGTATATCCTCACTGCATGGAGGCTCAGAGTTTTCAGTAGGATAGTATGATGTGGTGTTTCCCTTGACTTCTCTTTGGACTGTGCTCATACCCTTGGTGCTTCACTAAGCTCCACTGTTCAGTATAGGCCATCTTTGCAATGGCAGATGTTGGCTTATGATTTACCTAGACAACATTCCCTTGATAGCTAAGTGCCCTCTTTTCTTTCAAGAACATTCTCGTCATACTGAATTTTGACGTTTCCTAGGTATACTAGTACATTTCAACAAGTTTGCTTGTTACAGAGATCCAGACTCTGTTGTGGACATCATTCTTTATGTAAACAAAAATCCCAGAGAGAATCTTTGACCCCAGTTTTACCCTTCTGAGCATGCCATGGCGAAAGTGAACCTTACTGAAGCTCTCATACCCTGTGACGATTGATAGATCATGGTGTGCTGCGAAACATTGCAGCAATCCATTCACATTAGAAGGACATGCCCCGCTATCACTGAGACTCACACAGATAATAAATAGAGGTGGGTCTCTCCAAACATGGGAAAACCTAAATCTACCAAAAAACAGGGTCCAATTCAGGAACCCCGAATGAAGCTGCCAGAACATCAGGCCAATACACCAACTGAGGAAATATTTGATGTGGGCAATATAGGTCACACTGAACTACAGACAGACAAGACAAAATACTCGAGGCCATCACAGCTATGAGGAAAGTGTTTAAAAATAAGATCGACTCAGTAGTGGTGGACTTGTGCTTACTGCTCAGTAGCCAGTAGAAATTAGCTGATAGAGTTAAGCATAACGAAGTCATACTAGGTGAGCAGTTAAACTTGGACAATCTACAGGGGCAAGTGAAGAACCTCACTGATCATATCCACTTCCTGTAATGTAGAGCTAAAGATTGAGAGGGTCGATAGCAATGCAACAACATACACATGTTTGGATTATCTGAGCACATAGAGGGACATGACATGGGAACCAACCTAGATAATTGATTGATGCAGACTGTTGTATCACAGGGCCTTTATAAGTTTTTATACCGTGGAAAGAGCAAACTGGATGCCGACATTTTATCCGAGAACGGGTGCAGCCCAGAGACACTTGGTGGCAAGCCTTTTGAATTACAGGGCAGATTAGCAATTTTCCAGAGAGCATGGCAGGAAGGAGAGTCACTTTCTCAATACCAAGATCGTGATTTTTCTTAGATGGTTTGCTAACAGTGCAGCAGAAAAGCTCTTCCTTCCTGTGAATCAAGCTCATATTGAGAGACTGGGTTGTGTGCTTCATGCTCTTATTCCCTGAGCATCTTATTATGTGATCTAATGAAAAATCACTATTTTGGCAACCCTAAGTAGGCCTGGGATCCAGCTAAGGGACAGTCAACTAGTGGATCTGGTTTGGCCCAACCCTGGGACTCTTGTTCTACATGCACAGCTGCAGGAAGTGCTGCAATGCCTAGATTTCAGAAATGATATGGTTAAGATGCATATTGGAGAAGCCAGGCTTAGGCAGTTATTTTTTTATTTATTTTTTTTGCAGTTTTATATAGCGTGAACTAGACCCGAACCGAATCAGGTATCAGAGCGCTTTACATATTTTTCCAGTTACGTTACATGAGGACACACTAATATTTTGTTATTGCTGTTGCTGATCAAGCTCTAACACAGAGGAATCTCAATCATTGATGTTCAAGACAGCTCTGAACAGTTCACAAATAAACATGGGCTAGAGCAATGTTAACTTAAAATTTAAATACATATTTAATGAATTTAAATATATTACATTAAATTAACATTATTTGTTGAAGATTTATTCACAAATAAATCTGCTTAAAGTAAAATAAATATATATTTTTATTATGTATTAATATTTTGTTAGTGTTGTATTGTATGACTGCCCCCTGCATCCCATCTTAGCACCTCTGCCTCACCTGGAGCCTCTATTGATACCCCTTTCCCTCTGCAGCAACTTTGGGAGCATCATTCCCACCACAGAATGCGCTCTGTGAGCCTCTCCGCCCACGCAACCCTTCTGTCTACAGCCAACTATCTGCACCCCCTCTGTGTCCCCTACCACACTTCTATGTGCCCCATTTCACACAGACCCTCTGTATGCCCTTGTCCTAGCAAATAATTAACAAAACTCTCTCCAACTTTTATTTCTTTACATGTAATTCCTAAAAGAAAAAACACTACCGCCTCGAAAAGTGATAACCTGCTAGAAAAAACGCACCTAACACAAACCATCAAAAAGATATAACTAAGTAAATATACAAAATGTGTTAAAAATTAGACATTCTCCCCAATAGCAGGTAAAAATAAACCTAATGACCCCAACCTCTACAGACTATCAGTAAATAAATAATTAAAAGCAAACTAACTGGCACATCAAGCAAAATAAACTACGTCCCAGAAGGAGAGCAATTGCTAAATCACATGGGTTGCACCTACAACCAAGACAGTACATCAACAGAAAATGTTAATTTGAAATGTATCAAATTTTATTCTAATGCATTCTATGGTAGGGCCACTACAAACGATGATTTTGTAATTCATGTAAGAGAATACCACCAACCCCAACACCACCAACCCCAACATTTTATGGTAGGGCCACTACAAACGATGATTTTGTAATTCATGTAAGAGAATACCACCAACCCCAACACCACCAACCCCAACATTAGTGACAAAAATGGAAGTAAGGGAGATATAACAGGATATAAGAGAGGCAAGCACTAGCTCCCAGGAAACCACAAGCAAAATATTTGCTGGAAGTTCCCAAGCACATCATAGGGCAATTAACACCTATACACACCTTAAAACTTTTAGGGGCTAATTAGAATGTGGGTCGGAAAGCCTCTGACCGACATCCCTCGTTTGACTGACAATGTCTATATTACAATTATGGCAATCAGAATTCAAACTGGCTGTTCAACCCGGCTGACTTCCGATGGGCTGTAGTAGCCCGTCGGCCAGTTGGAAGGATTGCATTATTCCGAGAGGAAGGCATTTCCGCCTTCTGGATTATGATGGCACTTTCCGAAAGCAAATCCATGTCGGCCTTATTGACATGGACTTACTGTCGGAAAGGGCCTTTGGGTGCCCCTAGGAGGGCCCCCCTGGCCCTCCGGTTGAGGGCTTGAGGGGCCTCCTGTTTGGGGCTATGGTGCCCCACAGTAAATCCCTGCACCATGTGGGCACACAGTACAGGGATTTACACAGGCTCCCATTTCTCTATGGGAGCTTGTTGCTACGGCCAGTTTATGGTGGTGGGGGAAAAAGTGCTCAATAACACTGCAGCTTGTGCTGCAGCCCACAAGCCGCAATGTTATTGAGCACTTTGTGCATATTCATGCACCATGTACCAGCCACCATGTGGTGCCTGGAACATGGTGCATGAATGTGCTTGGGGGCATTATATGTGCCCCCAAGGCCATATTACAGTGCTGCATGGGGGCCCAGTTTGGGGCCCCCAAAACCTCTTCTAGCTACCTTTTCATGCCGGTGGCACCGCCTCTATTCAGGCTCACGATTCTGACCACCGCCTGTCGGAGGCAACAGTCTGTCCCTCGACAGTCAAGGGTCCGACTACCTGTATAGTAATGTGCCGGTTGGCCCAAAGGGCTGTCTGATGGTGGGATTGCCATTGACGGTCTGTCGGTGGCAGTCCCCCTAGCATCGTAATGATGCCCTAAGTGTAGAATATGCTGCAAACAGCCAATTCGCCTTTGAAATAAAAAGAAATTATAGCACTAGCCTATGTCCCTGTCACAGAAGCAGCTAGCCGCTGCAATTCAGTAATAGAAAGCCCTTTCTACCAATTAAATGAAGACAAGCTAAACCCCTTAATGGATTATTTATAAGGCATTTGGGCTAGCAGGCTGCATTGCTCCGTACACAGATGCCAAGTCAAATTCTAAGTACCATGGTGAATGTCTATGACAGCACCATGGCATAGGAAGCCAAAATAAACAACACAGTGGGAGGATGGCACCACACCTTCAAATCCACACTAGACAGAACCCACCCTACACTCTATAAATTTATAGAAGCATTAGTAAAAGAGCAAAGCTACCAACAATTATAAATGGTGCAATCAAAACCTATAAAAAAAAGAATATATGAGATTCTACAATTTAAAGTCAAACACTTCAAGCTCTTCATAAACAACAAAGGAGTAGATTGCTTAGAAATAATAGTCAATGGCATATTATAAAACAAATAGCAACCTACAAAAGTTCCAAAAACGTGCCACGAAATCTAAACCAAGAAAACAAATATTTTTTATATAATTAATATTGTATTTCATCAGTCTAAATATTAAATAAAACACCAATAATAAAAAAGGCTGAGACAATAAAATAATATAGAGATTATTTACACTGAATATTTGAACCTGACCAACCAAAAAGCTAAAAAAACAATATAAATTCATCACATAAAATAAATACAACTCCAAATATTCACATAATATTTACACAAACAGTAAATTATAACATTTCCCACTGAAAAAATAATAAAATAAATATACCTTACAGTTGAGTAGCTGCAGATCATCTTCCCCATCATGTAGCTAAAAAGTAATCATCCACCAAAAACAGGAAAAAATATTTTCCAAAAATATACAAAAATTAACAAATCCATTAGACATCAAACAAAGCAATTCGAACTATGTAAAAACCACGAAAAAGCTGAAAACATCTTAAAAACAAAGAAACATTCATGGAACCCCCCCAAAAAAAGAAATCAAACATAAAAATATTGGTTAATTATCAACCAAAAGTGATTTCCTTAAAAAAAAGAAATAGTAACTACAAAACCCCATAGGACACGTTAGTTGACAAAAACAATTAAAATAAACAAGAAACCCCATAAACCACATAATTTTTCCAAAAATGCATCTGCATTACACTGAATCATCATAAAATGTGTTAGAGAACATCATATAATATAACATAACAAAACAGTGATAAAACAGTGAACAAAACCCCCACATTACACACTAGCAAAAAACACTACTATTAATACAACTAAAAGCCTCATTTTGATGTCGGATGGAAAGCCTCCGACCTGTGGTCAGAGGCTTTCCGACCAACATCTTCGGTTTCACTTTCGACTGCAGTATTACAATGACAGTGGTCGGAAGTGAAACCGCCCGGTCATGCCAGCTAGCTTCCGACAGGCTCAAGGAGTCTGTCGGCCAGTCGGAACCGGCATGTAATCCCTTAAAGACGCATTTCCGCCATCGGGATTACGATGTCAGTTTCTCGCAGGCTTTTCATGTCAAACTCTCTAACATGAAAAGCATGTCAGGGCGTGACTTTGGGGGCCCCTAGCAGGGCCCCCTTCTCCCTGCGGCCGCCGGTTGGGGCGAGGAGGCAGCCATGGTGTCCCCCTGTAAATCCCTGCACTGTGTGGCAGGCACCATGAGGTGCCTGCCACAGCATGCAGGGATTTGCACAAACTCCCATTTCCTTATGGGAGCTTCTGCTGTGGGCAGAAACCGCCAGCAGCACAAGCTCCCATAAAGAAATGGGAGTTTGCGACTGGTAGTCGCATGGTAATTTGGTGGTCGGGACCACCGACCTCTGGTCGGTCGGTCGGTTCCAACTCCAAAAAGGTGTGTCCGCCCAGCATAGTAGAAAGGCCATAAATATACAAAAAGAACACAAACAACACTATATATAACCTTTGGTCCTCCCCCCTACACTCACCCTACCTTCAAAACCTTCAAAAAGAACTTCCTAGGTCTAACCAACAGCAGCAACTTACTGTGACCTCGATCCAGGAAAATAGACTAAAAATGACTTAAAGAGCATACAAAATAGAAGGTAGTGGGAAAAAAGCTGTCCGCTAAATGAAAATCAAAAAATACTATTTTCCAAAAGAAATGAATGGAAAAAAATAAAAAAATAAATGTATATAAATTAAAAAAACATTATGCATGTAAAACATGTCAATTATTGTTATAAAAACTTTTAAAAATTGTAAAGTATAAATGAAATAAAAAGAAGCAGCTGTCTCACTGAAACACAAGTAGCATACAGATACACGGGAGCACTCTACCGTTATGCTTGATCCATCCAGCACAGGGAGACTCTAACCAGCCCTCAGTGTACGGACCTATCCCGTCCAGCAACAGCATAGAACATATTACTACTCACCACTTGAGAGTAATACCCAGATTTAATCTTCCCTTCGGAAGGCAAAAATATTAGTTATTTGGATAACGGACACACGTCTGGCTCCGGTTCATATATTTGGCCTATTTACTCGGGATTCACCTTAGAAGAATACAGCATTAAGTACATCGCATCTGGGACACAGGAAGATGGAATACATTACATCTCTCTTTTGGAGCTGCATTCACAGCTGATAGTAAGAATTTGGTACAAGATGCCGACAAATCAAAACCCCATAGAAAGTCATGGGGAGACTCCCCCTATGCGACGAAACACATGTTGGTTAAAGCTCACAAGATTGTCAAAAAAAGAAGAGGTTGAAGAACCGAACAATAAATGAACATCTACAAAATCTTTACTTTTTTTGTTGTATACACTATTATGTACACTAAGGGCCCGATGTAGGTAGCCATATATCGGTCGGTAACGGCCGAAAATCGGTAAATTCGGCCATTACCGACCGGTATCAGTGCATCGAGATGTATGTCCCCAAAAACGTAACGAATCGGTAAATACCAGCCGGTAAAACACCGAATCGGTATTACACGATTCGGAATTTACCGAATACATAATCTCCGAATCGGTAGATAAGAAATGGTAAGTTACCGATTCGGTAAATACCGATTTCATATTTACCGAGTCGGTAAATAAGTAGGTAAAAAAGGCCATTTGAGATGTAGCAAAGTCAGAAAATACCGATTTTCGTGAAATTCGGTATTTAAGAGTCGGTATTTAACATGGATTGGAAGCAGGTGGAAACCAGGAACAGGATATATAAGAAGCTCCCAAAATGCAACTGTACACCCACAATGGCGGCTTTCTACGTTATTGCAAGGCGGCTAAGGATACAGGCAGCAGGAGAGAGGGCCTGGCTAAGGGAGGAGCAGGTATATAGGCAGAGGATCACCCTCTTCCAACTCACTGAGGCAAAGATCCTGCAAAGGTACCGACTCCACCCCAGAACCATCCTGGACTTGATCAGGGACCTCCACCCATATCTGGAACACCCAACCCCAAGAGCACACGCCATCCCACCCCATGTACAGGTGCTGTGCTGCCTACACCTTCTTGCCTCTGGGAGCTACCAGCACGTGATAGCCTATGCAGGTGGAGTGTCCCAGAGCTGCCTGTCACGCTTCTTCAGAAAATTCCTAAACGCCATGATGCAGAGGATGGAGCACTACATTGAGTTCCCTGAGACAGCTGCAGAACTAGCAAGGACAAAAACCGAGTTCTATCAACTTGCACAGTTTCCGCACATTATCGGCTGTATCGATGGGACGCACATACCACTATGCCCACCTGCAGCAACTGAGCACATATACAGAAACCGGAAGTCCACCCATTCAATCAATGTGCAGGTGATCTGCAACGCTAGAAACATGATAACGGACATTGTGGCCAAATATCCAGGGAGTTCCCATGACTCCTACATATTCACCAACAGTGGGATATACAGACGCCTTGTTGCTGGTGATTTTGGTGATGGATACCTACTGGGTAAGTATGTGTGAGACACCCTGACAGTTCATGCAGAAGGAGCACTCCTGAGTATGTGACTAATCATATTATCCTTTCCCACCCAGGTGACAGTGCATATGCCCTGCGTTAATTTGTGCTCACCCCCTACCTGAACCCATCCACCAGGAGTGAAAGGCGTTATAACGTGGCACACAGAACAACACGTTGCGTGGTGGAATGTACATTTGGGCTGCTGAAAAGTAGATTTAGGTGCCTCCATAAGAGTGGAGGTGCATGGCAATACACGCCAATTATCTGTTGCAAGATTATTGCGACCTGCGCCATGCTGCACAATCTAGCCACCAAGGAGGGCACAGAGATAGAACTCACATATCATGAGGACATTGATGATGGGACAGTAGAAGCAGATCACAATGCAGCAGGAGCAGCACCAGCAACAGATGGTCGACTGCGACGTGCTGAAATTACCAACAGATACTTCTAATTGAGCGATGACACACAGCCAGGTCCAGTGATTGGAACACTCACTTTAATGTACACAACTGCACCTTCCAAAAAAACATTAATCAAATTAAATGCACCTTGCACAATGTTTTGCCAAAGTTTCCTCACTTTGGGGGGGCGCTAGGTGGCGCCGAACCAAGATGGCCGCACTACCGTGAGGCTCTCGCCTGATTGAGCACCCTCACCATCCAACAGACCATCCTGACCTGCGAATACCGTCGGAAAGGCACACCATCTCATCCGCGACATTCCCCCGCACACAGCGGTGCCGGGAGCGTCGCGGTGGCCCAACCAACGGCCGAGTTATCTGCTGAAACCCGGGGGCGGACTGCCGGGCCGCTTCGCGCTCACTGCCCTGCTGGATCGCGCTGCCAGGAAAGACCGCGGCTCTGGGGCCTAAGCGGAGCCGCCCCCCCCCCCACTACGGGAGCGAAAGGCTGGAGATCCGGGATTGCTGGAGCCCCCGCTGCGATTGCGGAGACCCCCGCTGCCAAGTGAGTAGAGACCCTGCTGGCTCCAAGTCCACCGGCGAACCGAGTAGGTCGGCAGTCCTCGCTGAGCTGCCGCAGTCCACGCGGCCTGACTGGGACCGTGGCCGCTGCCCTTGCCGCCCGCTCAGGGACACGATTAGGCGGGAGGTTGGGCCCGGCTGTGGTGCGGTGGCGGCCCGGCCCCCTCCCCCCTCCCGGTCCGGCACTGGGTTACCCGCTGCCTGCCACGTTCCCTCGGCCTGTGCCTGAATTGCTCCGGCGGCGCCCCGGAGGTGGGTGAGGCCCCTCCCCCCCCCCCCCCCGACTACCGGACGACTCTTGCCTGAATACCTGCCGGGATAGCACTTTTAAGCGTCCGGAGCCTGGGGGACGGCACGGGGCTGCTCTTCCGGCCGAGGACTGTTGGGCCCTGCTGATCTCTGTCCCCGCTCTGCTCCTTAGTGCTGCATGCCTGTCCGGCCTCTCACATCCCCTGCTAAGACTCCACTGCTTAAGAGGCCCAAGGAGCGAACTACATTCACCGCTGGGTGAGGACCCGCTGCTGCGACCGCCTCCTCTGGGTCGCCGGGCCCCACCAGGCCTTGGCCCTGCTGGGCGCCAAACCGCCATTTTGCCTGCTGTGGCCTGCCCCGTCGACTCACATCCAGCAGCCTACAGCCTAGTGCACCGATTCTGCTCGAATTCACTATAGGAGCTTATACCTACGCGCCAGGCTGGTCTCTGCCTCCTCCCCCAGGCCCGGGGGGGCCGCACAAACATATCTGAGCCGCGGTGGCGGTGCCTGAACCTGCCAGTGCCAACGCGGGAGGTGGCCGGACGCTGACGCTACCGTGGGTGGGTACCACTGACACTGCTGCGCTCTGTGATTCTCTGAACCTAACGACCCCCCAGGACTCTCCGCCCTGGTCCACGCTGCATCCCCTACAGCGCTGCCGCCACCGAAGTTCACGATGGGCCGTACCGACACCAGGCAGTCGAAGATTCCCTTCGAGGCCAAGAAAACGCCCGTGCCCGGCTCGGCTGCTGTTGCGGAGAGGAGTCCCCCGCCGCCGGAGCCGCAGGACGAGGACTGGAAAACCATTCTATTGGGCATGAAGCAGAGCCTTACATCCATCGACTCTAAAATGGACGCTATTAACTCCCGCATTGATAGCATAGTCTCTAAACTAGAGCGCCACGACACGCGTATCCAGGAGGCAGAGGAAAGAATATCTTCTTTGGAGGACGGCGCCGCTACTGGTTCCAAACAGGCTACCCAAATGGACAGACTCCTCAAAATAATCGCCGACAAAAACGAGGATTTGGAGGCAAGGTCCCGGCGCAACAACGTCCGCCTCGTGGGCCTTGCGGAATCCACGAACGTGGGGATGATGGAGGTCTTCATGGAAAATCTGGTGGTCGAACTGTTCGGGAGGGAGGCCTTCTCCCCGCACTTAATTGTTGAACGCGCACACAGGTCACTCGCCGCGCGGCCTACCCCTGGAGCCCAACCGAGACCTGTTATAGCAAGATTCCTCAATTACAGAGACCGTGATGCCGTGTTACGATGTGCCAGAGAGCAGGGCCCGGTAAAATACGGCAACACTACCCTGTCCTTCTTCCCCGACTTTACCCCATCGGTCCAAGAAGCCAGGCGCAAATTTGCGGGAGTTAAGAAGAAGCTTCAAACAATGGAACTCCCCTACGCCATGCTGTATCCTGCAAAACTGAAAGTGTCCCTACATGGAAAACAACATTTTTTCCAAAACCCGCAACAAGTGGAGGACTTTTTGAAGCAGCAACGGAAGGGACGACCCCACGCAGATGAGGAACGACAGCGCTCCAGGTCGCAATCCCCATTGTCACAACAAGACTGAATCTTCTCATGGTTACTTCGCCTACAACTCCTGCCACCACTGACTCCTTGACTCTTTATGGCCGGAGGTCACGCGAGATGGCCGGTGGCCTCCGCATTTGTTGAACCACTCCCTCCATTGCATCTTGGACTGCCAACCCCTTGATAGGCTAGAGATGGGTCTGTGGCGACGCACTTGCTACTTGTGCCGGTGAGATGCTCGTTATGATGCTTATATTTCTTTGGTCAAATGTTAACCTGTGTGCTCGATCACCCACCTCCGTCCCGCTCCTTTGGGCGGGTGTAAGTAGGGAGGTGGGAGGCTGGTCTGGTGCCCCTAGTTCAAACCCCCAATGGGTGTTCCCCTGCAAACCTCTACCCTTCTAAGGTTGGGAGGTGGGTTGTTAATGATTCTTGTTTTTAATTTCTGGGGTTGTTTTGGGAGGGGGTGGGATTCTTCTTCTCGGCAGGTTTGGGTTGCCGTAGTGGGTGGGGGTGGGTGGGAATGTCATGCCACTGTGTCTGTTGACCCAACCACCTGCATGCTATCTGGAATAACATACATGACAAAATACACTGGGTCTTGGCGTGACAAAGGGTTGTATTTGTTGGGATTGGTTATGTCTTACCTAGGCTCTAATGCTACTGATATTGCATTGTCCCGAGAACGGGGAGGGGTGGAGGGGACGAATTTACGAATTGCAATGGTTGGTGATTTTACTTCTAAGTGTCTAATCGCGTTTGTCGCATATACTTGCTATGATTTATTATCATGGGTTAGATGGAAGAAATGACTGCTGGACCCCCCACACTTGACTTTCATCTGGTGTCGTGGAATGTAAGGGGGCTGAATGACCCTAGAAAGAAAAGACAGATATTGGGCTATCTAGACAGACACGGTATCTCCATCGCCTTGCTGCAAGAAACGCACCTCCCCCCCGCTGGGCTCCCCCTCTTTGCCTCGAGATGGGCTACTCACAGGGTATTTGCATCCTACTCTACCTACTCCAGAGGCGTGGCTATACTGGTGAAGAAAGGATTGGGCTTCGCTCCAGAGGGGACTGAGGTGGATTCGGGAGGGAGGTACTGTATGGTCTGGGGCACATTACATACCCATCGGATACTTTTTGCCTGTTACTATGGCCCCAATATTGATGACCCTGAGCCGCTTCTCAATATGTGGGGTAAGATCCAATCGCTAGACATTGCCCGCGTAGTGTTGGGAGGGGATTTTAACACCGCTCTACTGCCAGGGCTGGATAGGTCGCATCCGCAACCAACGCACTACACCCACACCCAGCGCACCCTACAGGGTATAGTAGACGACCATCACTTAATCGACTCCTGGCGGCACCTACATCCCTCCCTGAAACAGGGCACACACTTCTCAGCAGTGCACTCCACATGGGCCAGGTTGGACTACATTTTTCTAACCCCTGGCATGGCCCCCTGGATTGTGAAATCCCTACACCTTGCACGCACTCTGTTGGGTGGTGCCTATCAAAAGGTGGAGGGGTCATTAAAGCACATAGAGGCTCATTGCGACGCCTTGAACTTGAGATCAAGGAACTGGAACGTGAGTTGGTCCACAGCAGGCATGATAATGCGGCTAGGGTGCGACTTCGTCGCAAAATTGACGAATACGCCACTGAGGCTGAGAAGGAATGTAACTTTCTGGGGAAACCATACATAGCACGAGTGTACGGAGAGGGCGACAGGCCAGGCAGGGCGCTCGCCTCGACCATTCGGCCACTGAGACATCACAATTATATTACTACCCTGATGGACGAGGAGGACACCCCACATAGGGACCTCCCCAGCCAACGCGATGTCCTGACCAACCACTACAAGACACTCTATTCCTCACATCGGCGAGAGGAACTCAATCTAGGCTCCTATCTCGCAGACACGGCTATAGCCTGGCTGGGCCCGACCCAACAAACATTCCTCCACCACCCGTTAGAACTCGATGAAATCAAGGACGCTATAATGAGTATGAAATCCGGCAAGGCCCCTGGCTCGGACGGCCTTCCTATAGATTTTTACAAAGCCTACATCCACGTTTTAGCTCCTATTCTGCTACAAGTGTACTATACCGCCTTTGAGGAGGGTTCGTTGCCATTCAGCATGAGAGAAGCCCTCATCACCTCCCTTTTGAAACCAGGCAAACCCCCCGAGCGCTGCGATTCGTATAGACCCCTCTCCCTACTAAATACAGACGTTAAGATATTGGCTAAAGTATTGGCCACTCGCCTCAACCTCCTTATGGAGCGATTGGTCCTCCCGGATCAGGCAGACTTTATCCCGAATCGTGCTACATCTCATAACTTACGCACGCTACAGACAATCTTACAAGACATCACTCCCAGATGTGAAGCCGCGGTAGTGTTCCTAGACGCTACCAAAGCTTTTGACTCCCTGGAATGGGATTACTTATTTGCATTGCTGGAACGTATGGGCATCCCCTACAGTTTTATTGCCTGGATTAAGCTTCTTTATAATAAACCTCACGCGGCGGTCCTGCTGAATGGTTCTAGATCCGACATCTTCGAAATACAAAGAGGCACCCGGCAAGGATGCCCTTTATCCCCGGTCCTCTTTGTGATTGCTATCGAACCCCTAGCCGCCAAACTCCGACAACACCACAACCAGCGCTCTTTGATTTACCCTGAAAGGCAGATACTCGTCTCACTCTATGCTGACGACATGACCCTATATGTCCATAAGCCGAAAGACAATCTGAACCCTCTCCTGCGGGAGATCACTAAATACGGAGCTATCGCTGGGGTCCAAATCAACTGGTCAAAATCAGCCTTATTCCCCCTTATGGATAGAACCACGCAGTTCGCTCTCGATTACCCCCTGGTGTGGGAGGGAGACGAGATAAAGTACCTGGGCATAACAATCACCAGAAGCCGCGAAACCCTCATTAGGGCGAATTATGGCACCGTCCTGGACAAATTAACGGACACTATCACTAAGTGGATTCATCTCCCACTCTCCATGGCGGGGCGTAACTCCCTGATCAAAATGATCATACTCCCCAAACTATTGTACCTATTCACGAACATCCCTTACAGCCCTGGGTCACACTTCTTCCGCACACTTGATTCCCAACTGTCCAGATTGATCTGGGGCGGTAAACAGGCCAGGTTAGCACTTTCAACGCTGAAACTGCCCTACCATCAGGGCGGGTTCGAAGTCCCCAACTTCAGCCTCTACTTTGATTGTGCACAGGCTCACTTCGCGGCCTACTGGCTCCGACCTCCGCCCTTCATGGCACATCTAGCCGTGGAGGATGGGTATATGAGGCCTGCTATGCCTTCAGGATATCTCTACACGGAACCCCGTGTGACCGAGCGTGATCCCACCACTGTGGATTGTACTGTTTTGGCCTGGCATAGGATTGCGACCCGGGCGGACATTGCCTTCCTCTACTCCCCGCTTATGACTATCGCCCACGACCCCAGACTGAGCATCGCCTGCGAGGAACTAGGTCGCAAAATGCTTACCAGGCTAGCACTTCATAAGTGGGGCGATCTGTATGTGGCAGGGAAATTCCGTTCTGCTGCCCACCTATTCGGAGATCAGGCCCCCACGGCCATGGACACTTTCCTTTATGCACGACTGCGGCACGGCGTTAAGGCAGTCACTCCCGACTTCCCGAACGAGCCCGAAATTATAGCGCCGTTGCATGCACTACTCCAGACTACTGCCCCGAAACATGTCGTCTCTATGTTATACAAGTATGCGTACTCGGCCGCAACGCCTCCTACCCTTCGAGCGCGCGCTGAATGGGATGGGGATCTCGACGTACCACTCACGGATGACCAGTGGGAATTGAGCTGCTCCCATACCAACTCAGTGACAGGTAATGCCCGCCTCAGAATACTGCATTTTAAATTCCTTCACCGCCTCTATCACACTCCTGCTAAATTACACCGCTTTGGCCTACGCGAAGATGACAGGTGCCTCCGCTGCAACCACTCGGGTGCCCACTTCATGCACCTGGCGTGGACCTGCTCCCCAGTCGCTTCCTACTGGGTGGAGGTGTTTGAAGCCTTGTCGGACATTGTGGATACTACAATACCACCATGTCCGAGAATCGCCTTGCTGGGACTCACTCCCCCCGAGCTGAAGAACAACCGTAAATTGTTTGCTCTGGGGCTTCTCTTAGCGAAACGACAACTTGCCTGCAGATGGGGCGGCGGCCGCGCCCCCAAGTTTAAAGTCTGGCTAACCTCTATGTCCACCTGGCAGGATCAATTACATAATTATGCAGCAATGTTACCACACACATCACGTCCTAAGGACCTCTGGGGCCCGTTCACAGCGTACCTACTCAAACACCAGACCGAGGCTGACCCAGATTCAGACCCACGCGTAATGCCTGAACACACGACAAAACAATGCAACACAACACGAATAGCCTGATACGGGTTCATATACAAGGTGCGCCTCTATCTGTAACCCAACACTCTAGACGCGCCCTCATTCCGCCGCTTTGCCCTTACAAGCCTACCGTCCACAATGTAGGATAGCCACATTCTACTGACTAACGAGGACTCTAGTGTACGTGTTCCCTCGCTTTTCGCCTATCACTCCCCACTCATTAACCACTTCCCAGTAGCCATCTAACTGATATGAGACACTACGTATTAGATGTTTTCCTACATCATAACGCAATCCACGTTAGAACCTCCCTCCTCCGTTCTTCTCCATTCCTCGCCCACCACCAGCAGGCACTCACCCACGTAGGCTCGAACACATGCAAGCCTTGCAGCGTGGGGACACTAAGTGCTGATCGATACTCTTCACCTTATACTGTGTATGGTGGGAATGTTGATAAGTGGGAAGGCTACACTGATCCCCAAGTTGTTGTTCAGATTTATGAGTTATTGTAAAATGAGACCTCATAGGTTACCTGTTTACTTTCTCTACACTATTGAAATGGCAGTGACCGATAGTCCTACCTGCTTGTGATACATTTCCACGCGGCCGGCCCTGTTGGGTTGTAGGCGACATGCTGTGTTCCCTGAGTTTTCCCCTGATAGAGTTGTATTGCTTGCCTTGACACTCTTTGAAAGCGCTGCCAGCCTGTATACTACAGGTTGTAGGCACACAAGCTGTGTACCACTCCTATTGACACAATAAAGGTCTTAAAAAAAAAAAAACGTTTCCTCACTTTGACCTGTCCTGTGATCAACATATCTTTCAATGCTTGCGCTTACGCATGATGTTTTGCGAGGCACGGGGCTGGGGGTCTACATGTGCAGTGGTGCCGGTGTCTTCGGCATGGAGTCTGCTGCTCCTATGTATGTCCTGAACAGGCGTGCTGGACCCACTCCTGCTCGTTGACTCCTCAGTGTCCCCAACAACCATGTTGCCACCTGTGGCTGTCAGCTGTGTCAACATTGCCTCCATTGCTGAGGTCACCCTACCCATCCCCCGGGACAAGTCACTGCAGCAGTGAACAATGTCAGTCTGCAGATTAACAGAGCGGCGACACTGCAGGGTGGTGGAAGTTGCCAAGCGGTTTATCGACTGATTGAGCAGCCTGACCTCGCGCCTGTACCTGCGCCTCTCTTCTTGGTCACTTTGCAGCCTGTCACAGAGGGTGCCCATGCGCACCTCCATGCCCCTCACCCCCTCTGCCATGGACTCCATCCCTTTGCCCATTGCCTCCATCCCTTTGCCCATGGCCTCCATTCCCCTTGCCATGGCACCTATCCCCCGATCAATGTCCGACATCCTGGTATTCAGGATGCGCACCTGCCGGTGCACAGCCATGATGCCTTTGGCCTGCATACGCTGGACTTTCACCATTGTGGCTTCAAGCCCAGTGAAGACACCCTGCACATCCTGCCCCTCATCCTGCTCTCGTGCCCTACGGACACGGTCACCTGCACGGCCAGATCCCGGTGAGCCAAGTTGTCCTGCGTGGCCAGCCATTGTTGGTGTAGTAGGTCTGGGAGCCACTACCACTTCCTCATCGGAGCTCTCCAGGAACCGTAAAGGTGGGACATCCTGCCTCCTTGGCCTCACGCGCACAGGGGACCCTGAGCTGGGTGTTGTGGCTCCTTCTGGTGCTGGCTGAGTCTGTGTGTCGAACAGCAGGGGCGATAGTGGCTGAGCAGTGGTGTCGTGCTCCATTGCTGTGGGTGCCTGGGGTGAGGGTGTTTCCTCATGGACAGTGCTAGGTCCAGCAGTGTCTTTTGCCTTCTCCCGCGCAAACGATGTTGTGGCACTACACTCCCCTCCCAGCGCTGCTCTGCACGATGACTCTCCTGTGAACAGACATGGACAATGATCAGCTGCCTGTTTTCCCAACACAGATTCCTAACACACATTTTCATTTGTCTAGACTGTTTGTGTATGTATGTTCCTTTGACTACAACTACCATGATGCATTGCTGGGGACTACAGTCATGTGTGCTAGATTGTGAGTGATTCACCCACATTGGGGAAGGGGCCTGGGAATGATTGGGGTACATGTCCATGTATCTTACCTTTCTTACTTGCAGCTCTGGCTGAGCTATCAGCATCCCCGATCCCATGTATGCTTTCAGGCTCCATGGTTGATTCCACGAGCTGCTCCAGGTCGGTGAGGCTTGGGGCACGGCTCTTCCCCCCACCGGTTGCTGCAGATTCCTTCCTCTGGGTGGCTAGTTTTTTTTTGGTGGTGATCCTCAGATCATACCACCTCTTCTTCATGTCGTCAATTTCTCTGTGGGTCACTCCTAGAGCATTGACCTTGCTCTGTATTGCCAGCCAGGTGGTCCTCTTTACAGACTCTTCTACATGCAGAGACTGTTTCCCAAACAGCTGGCTGTAGTGCTGCATGACCTCCTCCACCAGCACCTGGAGCTCTGTGGGGCTGAATTTCACCTTTCTCTTCCTGTCCCCTCCATCCTTTTGTGCCTCCTGGGACTCCATGCTGTTTCTCTTGGTCTCACTGCAGCCTGCTCCTCTGTGTCCCTTCCAGCTCTCTCTGTAGTTTTGTTGCTCTGCACCTGCATGGGTGTGGCCACCTCCAGGTACTGGGGGTGTGGTACTTGCACCTGATTGGCTGATCTCTCAGATGCCAGGATGTGGGGTGTGGTGGGTGTCCCTGATTGGTGCACAGGCTCACATGTCATGTATTCGAAATTTCGAGATCGGATTTTACCGATTCGGTATTTACCGATTCGGTATTTACCGAATCGGTACAATCCGATTCGGTGTCTCCCATTCATTCCTATGGGACTGGAAGGCCATAGGGTTGTATGGGTGTTACCGAGTAGGATATTACCGAATCGGTAGATACCGATTCGGTATTTACCGAGTTTGAATACCGATTGATACCGAATCGGTATTTTTTACCGGATTTTTATGTACATTTGGGTTTCCGGTTTATAAATACCGATTCGGTATGAGTCGGTATTTATGAACCGGTAAAAATATATTACCTACATCGGGCCCTAAATGTTGAGATATTCACAAGTGCCTCATACTGTAAATAAATGAAATAGCAGTATAAAATATATAAAATGATGTAATATATACTAAAATAACATGTAAAAATCATGTTAAAAAAAATATATATATGTGTGTGTACATATCAATGCTCCAAGTACCCAACGTACAAGGAGCACTGGAGCGGCAACATGCTCCTAAAGAGCCTTTATGGTATACAGTCCATCAGTATAACGATAACTTTAAGCAGTTCAATGTGCCATAGATGCCTGACGCTTTTTGAAGTGTCCCCACTTCCCTTCAGGGGCTTCAGCAATTGAAGGCGCAAAGGACACCCTCCTCATCATTCAAATGCTTCAATGCATGCCCTGAATGGGATGCTCTGCCACGACTAGCAGAGCATTATGGGCCTTGTAGTGTCCTTTATCTCCTAATGGAGCGCGCAATGTTGCTGCTGTAACATTGAAAGCCCCCAGATGGGCCTCGGTGTGCCGGTGGACATGCTAAATCCGTTGCTGCTCCACAAAATCGGCCTGCTCGATAACAGACCCCCTGGCCCCTGCATCCTGGGTGGTGCTGCTTCGCGGCATGGTGTGCTCAATATTTATCAAGCTCCAAGTACACAACGTATAAGGGGCACTCGAGCGGCAACATGCTCCTAAAGAGCCTTTGTGGTATACAGTCCACTAGTACAACGATAACTTTAAGCAGTACAATGCGCCATGGATGCCTGATGTTTTTCGAAGTGTACCCACTTCTCTTCAGAGGCTTCGGCAATTGAAGGCGCATAGGACACCGCCCTCATCATTTAAATGCTCCAATGCATGCCCTGAATGGGAAGCTCTGCCACAACGAACAGAGCATTATGGGCCTTGTAGTGTCCTTTATCTCCCAATGTAGCGCTCAATGTTGCTGCTGTAACATTGAAAGCTCCCAGATGGGCCTCGGTGTGCCGGTGGGCATGCTAAATCTGTTGCTGCTCCACGAAATTGGCCTTCTCGATAACAGACCACATGGCCCCTGCATCCTGGGGTGGTGCTCCTTCAGGGTGTGCCGCTTATTTATCAAAGCTCCAATTACCCAACGTACAAGGAGCACTCGAGCGGCAAGGATAAGGATAAGGATTTAGTGCACACTCGCATGCCGAGGCCCATCCAGGGCTTGCTACTTTTGCCAGCAGTAATCCATAGCGCTAACCATCTGTGGAATTATTATGGACACTACAAATCCCAGAAGCTCATCCAGGGCGTACTACTTAGTATGCTAATGACGAGGTGTCCCCAATGGAAGAGCCAACACAGGTAGGTTAATCTTCACCAATTTTAATGATGGCTACAATCAAAGTTCAGAGGAGAACTGCATCATTGTATCTTCGCCATACGCATTTCGGGTATTTTTTTCCCTTAATCACTGGCGCTACAAACGTCGAACAAGACAGAATTTTGCAATCCATTTAAATCCCTTGAACCTGCCCCAGTGGGCGGGGCCATTCGCATAGCCTTCTGGGTCCAGTAGTTTGCACAGTATTCCTCAAGTGAGTCCGTCTTAGACTCTGTGATAAATGTCAACTTTAACCCCCAGTGGGTTGATACAGTCTTGTTTGAGCAAGTTGTAATGTTCATGTCAAGCACTTGATTGTAGCCATCATTAAAATTGGCGAAGATTAACCTACATTTATATATATTGAACAACCAGTTCCAGTTTAACGAAGCTGTCACAGGGTGGTCTGGTGCGTTGTTACCAGATAACCCAAACAATTGTAAACAGTGCTCCCTCCTCGTCAGTAAGGATGTCAGACTCTCCAAAGTGCTGCAAATATAAGTTTTAATGGCACAAAAGACGCGTTTCGGATTTCTCCATCATCACGGTCAAACATCCATTGTCAATTTCCAATTTTAAGTATAATGTTTAAAAACAGAAAAGGGATTACGTTTGTTACACCTCACTTGCTAAGGATGTAACTACGGTGGCCATTTTGTAATGTTGCCTACAAAGCGGCAGCCCCACAGTCTGCATTACTATGTGACCGTCTCCGAGGCGGTCGCATTGCCTATGTTTTGTATTGTGGCCCGCTGCAGTACAAAGCAAAGACAGGTTACATATCCCTGCACTACGTGGCAGGCACCATGCAGTGCCTGCCACATGATGCTGGGATATGTATGGGGTACCATGTCCACGGCCCAGGGATAAAGGGGGGCCCCCACATCCGTTTCCGCCAGCCCTTTCACCGCGGGTTGACCGCCGCAGAACGACAGACAGAAAGGGATATTATATTCCCTATGGCAATGCAGGGACTAGTGGTCATTCCGATGGGCAATCGCATTGAATCTGCCTGTTCGTACCGTAGTAGTCAGTCTTTCAGACTGCCACACTTCCAACAACCATCATAATATTGCGGGTGGGAAAACGCATTTCGATGGCAGAGGGACTGGTGCCTTCGCCATTGTAATCAGGCCCTTAGTAACAAAAAATAACAAATAAAATCATAATCCAATATTGAGAACCATAATTTTTAAATATAAATACACATTTGTATGAAATAAAGCTATAATTTTCACCAATACCATTAAACAATATATATTTTTAAAATATTTGTTTAAACAAATTAAATATTTTATTAGCAACATTAAATAATTCTTAAATAGTATCCATGTGTTTAATTTTAATATTTTTAATTTCAAATTTTGATTTTAATGTTTGCAATACAATAATATTGTTGATTTTCATATAATGAATTTATATTTAAATTAATTATACAATAATATTTATAAAATACATTATTGTTACAAAATAAACTTATAAAGATTACAAGACTCTAAAATATACACTTTAAAAAAAATCTCCTACCCTTATCCTCTAAAGACTCAATATCCCGCTGCTAAAAAAGATTATAAATACATTCTATTTATACATTAATACAACTAAAGACTCAAATGTCAACAATTTACATAATTACTGAATTTTCTTAATAAAAAAACTAACTAAAAACATATAAACATATACGACAAAACTAATATAATAAATGACATACAAAATAAAACTTGCAATAGATATAGCAATTGATATTTTGTAAACCAATGTTTTTTTACAACAATATTAAAAACAACACATAAAACAATATTTTTACCTTTGCTTTTTCTGTGGACAATATTTTTTACATCTTGAAATTCTTGACACAATATTTTCGTTTAAATGTTTTTTCAAAGCACTGTTAAAGAAAAACACTTTTATGAATTTTAAAAAGATTTATCATATTTTTACATTATGTTTGTTGCACCGTATACATGTCAAATGTTGCTCATGCATGGATTCTTAAAACCAAGCCAGACACATGGCTCTGCTCTGCTTCAGCTCACCCTATTAATTTGCTTGCACGCCATCCTCTGCTTCTGACTTGGGCTTACTACCTGGGGCCATCAGTTGCTTGATAAAATGATTTACACAAGGCGAGGACTAGACACATGGAGCCCTTAACTCATGTACATATTTGACAACTCTACCTTCAAGGCTTCTTGTAGTAGAGACAAAGAAGAGTGTTGTGAGAGGCTGGCCTGGTATATGATGTACACTTATGTTAGTGGACACTCCACACCCGTCCAGACAACCCTTATGGTGATTTAGGAGGTCTTAGACAACCATAGAAAGCTCTCTAAGTGGTAGCTGTGCAGAGCAGCCTTCAGGCTTAATCCAGAAGGAGTGTAAAGCAGCTTGTTCTACCAGAATGCAGTCTTATTGGTATAGATTAAATGAAAAAGAACCACACAAGCTATTTAAAAAAAATATGTATTCATTGTATAATACTCACAAAGACGTTTAAATATCTCCTACCCAGAGATATGCACAATGCACACAATACTTTGCATAGAAATCACATAAATAGCATAGAATACACAGTGGACCCCAGCGGGGGACCAAACCCTATCCAAAGAAAGTGGTATAAGAACCACAACTCGGTCAAGACCCTAGTACCCACATTAGCTACACCAGGGAAGCCGGGTGTATAGTTGTGAAGTGGTGTCGGAAAACTGCCGTTGAAACCAATGGAGGACTTCCAGAGTGCTGCTGCTGGAGAAAATGAAAGTGTCTGGTGGAATACGAAGGTGGATTCTAGTTGAGAGGTACCTGCAAGCAGGGGGGACAGAGTCTATGTCACTCAGGAGTGACCCGGAGACCTGGAAGACGAATGCCTACTGATGTCGGATGTTGCAGGAGAGTTGACGGTGATATTGACTCTGCAGCTGTCAGGACCAGGCGATGCTGAGGAAGACCAGGAGCAGTGCACAAGCTGTCCAACGTCGGATGTCGTGAGCTGAGGGGTCGGTGTCCATTGGAAGCACCAACAAGACTTGGCAGCTGCAAACAACGTGGATGTCGAAGCAGCTGCAATGTGGGGACAAGCAAGGTCCAGCGGACTGACCACAAGCAGGGGAGTCAGGGTAGGCCCCGAGCAATCAGGACAGAGGTTGGGGCTAATTGGAGCCCCAAGATCTTGATGGAAAGAAGCCAACAAGCCTTGCGAGTCAATGCGGAGCACAGGGGTTCGGTTCCTGCGGTTCCCATGAGGGATACTAGTCTCGAACTTGGTGAGAGGGCAGGACAGGCCTCGAGAGCTGTGGAGAACCACCACCTGTGTTGTTGAACCTTTCAGAGTCTGTAGGAACTCAGGATCGGCAGACTGGTCAGCTTGGTTGTGGTGCCTGCGGATGCAGGGAAGTGACTCCTTCACTTTAAGGGAGATTCTTGGATGCCCACGGGCCTTGGAATGTTCCTAAATGGTGCACAGGCATAGACAATGCAGCAGACTGAAAGGGGGACGAATTCGAGCCCAAACGAAGTCCAGCGAACTCCAGAGTGCCCAGATGGTAGAAGTTGAAGTGGTGTCTGAATTGAATCGTGTCCCACGATGAATTTAGGGACCCACCCACAGGTAAACCCTTAAGTACCCTCAGGAAAGGGTTAGGATAATTCAGGGTTTCCTCCCAGGGGAGGGAGTGGACCGTGGGGAGGTTACTCCCATGCCGTTTGTCCAGTTTCATGTCCGAGTGGGAGTCTAAGGCTCCCGGAGCTGGTTTGAACTGGATTATGTAAGGGGACACCAAATGTGCTCATCATGTAGACTGAGTAGCGCTGGCAAGTGCACCCACCCAGCCCTAGTACACTAAATCTTGTCTGGGAGGTGGTCACACATCCCTGTGACAGGATACCTATTTTTCTGCCTTCCCCTGCTCGAGCCTGGCTCAGAAGCAGGAGGGCAGCATTGTGTCTCTGGTCGGCAGCAGCCATTTTGTGTTGTCCGGGTCTAGAAGACTGCCACCGGGAGCACTGATAGCCTAAAGGAGGCACGTTCCAGTGCTTGGAATCATATCTCCCACACCTTTTAGGGGGTATGATTCCAACATGTTTGATACCAAACATGATAGGATTAATTGCAGCCAGTTTTGAGATGGTCATCGCGTAATTATGCGGTGCCTCTCTATGTGGTATATGGCTGCTTCACTAACAACCCTGGAGAATGGACTCCATAGGCTGTAGGGGTGTCCTGCTCATGAAGGGGCAACCTCAAACTTAGAGCCAAGCACCCTGCCTTCAAGATTGCAAAGGCCTTCTAAAGGTGTGACTTATAGGTTTTAAGTGAAGTGACCTTAGATAGAGTAAACCTATAGTTTTCATAAGTGGTACTAGCACCATCTTACACGGCTGCAATGGCAGGCCTGTAGTTACAGTTTACAGTTACAGTTTGAATGGTCTCCCATGGGTGGCATAATACATGCTTCAGCCCATGGGGGACCTCTGGGGTACCTTTTCCATGAGTACATTAGTACCAAATACTAGGGACTGACAAGGGTGCCTCCAATCTGGGATGTACCTAAGTACTTGAAATAATAATTTAAGTGAGAAAGCAGAGAGACTGGGGTCCTGATTAGCAGGATCCCAGTCAGACTAGTCAAAAACAGCTTAGCACCAGGCAAAAAGTGAGAATAGCCATGCAGAAGGATCCTACCTTCTGGCATAGCCCCACCCCCGCAAACGAAAGGAGACAAGGCTAGCCTTGCCTAGTTTAGTGTTTATTTCCTAAGTGGCCATATATGCAAAGTCCTGCACTAGCATGGATAGTCCATATCTTATGGTTCACTGAGAGGTTTCTCCCCTGTATGGTCTTGCTTCCTCTCAAAATTTTGGGGTGTCTACCTGTCATCTGTTTGAGCCAATAAAGAGGCTGGTGGGGTGTCTGACTAGGGAAGTGAAGCCCTAACAGTGTTGGTCTCAACATCCTCAGAGCACTGGCCACCATTGAGGCCTTTCTCTCCAAGACTGACTTGTACCTATCCATAGGGGTCAACCTCTGGCTGCTTATAGCTTTTGGATGATCCTGTCTGGTTAGAACAATGGAGGGCCTGGGACATCCTTTTCCCAGGATTTACTTTGCCCAACAGGGTCCGTATGGGGGGGAGTGAACAGTCAACATATCAAATTTTTTATATCGATACACCAAAATATCGAGTTTTTAATATCGAGTGGACATAATATCGACTGTCAAAAATATAGTGGAGCAGAATATCGACATGCAGGTAAAAATATTGCTTTCAATAATATCGAAGTCAGTATTTTTGATAGTCGTAAAATCGTTGTTAAGAATATCAAAAAAAAATTACTGTTATAAGTGTTTAGTATATGTGTTAAAAGTATATAGTATTTTTGTAATGTATGTTGGAATTTTTTTTAAGTAATGAATTTTGTTAAATTATTTTGAGTATTTGAGGTCGGAACTGAGTCCATCAGGTACTGGTGCAAGAGTTGGCTCTGACAACTAATTATTGAGGATCTGCTCTCTCATAATCAAATGGTACAATCCTTGGCAGTCATGCACTTTGCTTCCATGTATTCATTCTTCCAGAGTCTTAATGGCACTGTCAATTAAATCTATCCAGTCCTGGGATGGTGCTTTCTGGGTGTTTCTGAACTTTATCCTATACTGTTCAGTGATTAAGCAAAACCCATTTATGAGAGCACTCTTCAGTACTGAGTAGTTATCAGCATCCTCTTCTCTAACGGTGAGGAGCTTATCTCTACCTTTGTCCGAAAAGGAGAGCCACATCACAGCTGCCCACTGCTCCTGGGGGACCTTCTGAACTTTACAGGCCCTTCCCAATGCAATTATCAATTTGTGGATGTCATCCCCAACCTGGTAGGGAGGGACTATCTTGCTCAGGTTCCTATGGTTAAAAGAAGTTTCTCCAACTCTAGGGACACTGTTGCTGCCACCATGGAACCCTAGTCCCAATTACTTCCTTGCTCTCAGGACTTCTAGGGACTCTTTGTAAAGGGCCATCTACTCTTGCCTGAGTCTAAGCCTAGCTTTCTCAAGTTCAAGAGGCTGGTATTCCCTATTGAAAGAGTTCTCCCTCTTAATAGATATGGAGGTCCCTACTGACTGTCCTGAGGCATTGGATTCTGTAGAGGAGGATCTACACCTCCTTGGTCTACTCTGCACTCTCCCAGGGGGAACAAAGGGGGCCTCCTCAGGGCCACCTGCAGTATCCTCTGGGAGATCTGAGTTTTCCAGGTGGGAGTCATTAAGCTCCTCCTGGTCAGGCTCAGCTTCAGGGTCATAGAGGGGTCCCCCTCCTGTACCATCTTCTAGCCCATGCCCACCGACTCTGTCCTATTTATCCGACCCACTAACTTTTCTTAGGTCATCTAACAGTAACACCTCTAGGAGGAGTTGAGTATTGGCATTTGTCCCTACCTTCAGCTTTCTAAAGGCACACAGGGCTTTCTGTTCTTGGAATGAAAATGGCATCTCCTTTAGAAGACATACTAAATGAGGTGTGGTATTGTACCTACCTAACCTAGTGGGAACTAAAATCTCTGAGGTTGGAGAAATGGTGTGCTAGACCCTTAACTACCCAAACCTAGGTTCAGTAGAACTTACTATCCTAATCCTGTATTATATGTGCCTAGTATTAGTGTTGGTTTTTCAAATAATCACACCAAGATGTATCTGGTAAAACAATGCAGGCTTGAATCCCAACTGCTGCACACCAATGTGAGAGGCTGGCCTGGTATATGATGGACACTTATGTAAGTGGACACCCTGCACCAGTCCAGACAACTCTTTTAGTGATTTAGGAGGTCTTAGACAGCCATAAAAAGCTCTACAGAGTGGTAGCTGTGGAGAGCAGCCTCCAGGCTTAGTCTTGAAGGAGTGTAAAGCAGCTTGTTTTACCAGAATGCAATCTTATTGCTATAGATTAAATGAAAAAGAACCACACAAGGTATTTATAAAAATATGTATTCATTATATAATACTCACTAACATGTTTAAATATCTCCTGCCCGGAGATATGCACAATGCACACAATACTTTACATAGAAATCATGTAAATAACATAGAATACACAGTGGACCCCAGGGGGGGATCTAACCATATACTAAGAAAGTGGTATTAGAATCACGACTCTGGTCAAGACATGGTCTAGAGGACGTAGAAGTGCCGGGCCCCCAAGGAATCACCCAAGATGAGTGACTACGAACCCCACTGAGATCGTGTGCAGTGTGGGAACACAACTGCGTTCTCCATTCGAATCAACGTGTAAGTCGCGGTTGCAATTTTAAAGAAAAAGTACCCTTCCCAGTGCACCCTGAAGAAACCCTGTGGTAGACAGAAAGGTTGGAGAGTCACCCCGCCTGTGGATACGGGTGACCAGACGTCCCCGTTTTCCCAGGACGGTCCCCGTTTTTGGAGAAGTGTCCCCGTGTCACGACATTTTTCTCCAAGTGACTCAAATGTCCCCGTTTTCAAACAGTGTCCCCGTTAAACACAGAAATGTCCCTGTTTTACATTGTTCCGGTTGAGCGTGCACACGCATGCTCTCTTTGCACTGGCATTTGCTAGCCTGTGATGTTTTATTGATTTTTGGCAAATATATGCTATAATCCTTAAAAGTGTAAATGTAATAAGAAGTACTAATGCTGCTGTGTAAAGGAGAGGGGTGCCAATAAAAGACCTCAGATTTGTTATCTGTAATGCTTCATCTCGGTCTGTGGAAGGAGCTGTCATTGTCGTCCTTTTTCTATGTCTATGACAGCTGTAAAATAATCCTACTTTCATGTCGATGGTTACTGCAAACCGTAGTCCTACCTCTATGTCTATGACCTGTCCCTGTTTTTTGTTTTGCGAATCTGGTCACTCTACCGGGTGGGCTAGTTCCCATGTTACCTACACCAGGGAAGCCGGATGCATAGGTGTGAAGTGGTGTCAGAAACTGCTGTCGAACCCAATGAAGGACTTCAGGAAAGTGCCGGTGCTGGAGAAGGAGAAAGTGTCTAGTGGAATTTGAAGGTGGATTCTAGTTGAGAGGTACCTGCAAGCAGGGGGGACAGAGACTATGTCACTCAGGAGTGACCCGGAGACCTGGAAAACGAATGACTACCGATGGCGGGTATTGCAGGAGAATTGTTGGTGACCTTGACTCTGCAGCTGTCAGGACCAGGCAATGCTGAGGAAGACCAGGAGCCATGCACGAGCTGTCCCACGTCGGATGTCGAGAGCTAAGGGGTCGGTCTCTGTCGGGAGCACCAAAAAGCCTTGGCAGCTGCAAACAACGTGGATGTCGAAGAAGGTGCAATGTCGGGACCAGAAGGTCCAGGGGACTCTAATAACACAAGAGTACCAGAGGGTCTAGCCAAAGTATAGTAGAGGTGCAGATAAACACCGGCACTAAACTCAAAAGACTGACTCTAATAAAACTGATTCAATAAGCCACCTTTGGGGATGGTCTAGGACACCCATCAGTCACCACTCGGAACCGCCCTTCATCATTTGGGGTTCCTTTGAAAGACCCACACACACACAGGTGTCTTACTATCAGCAAAAAAAGGCAACCGAGATGGTAAATGGTCCTTTCTACTGGGATAGAAGGTGGTGTGGTCTTTCTATTCTCATAAAGATGTTGAATGGTGCAGCTGGGGTGACCAACAAAAGTGCAGTGCAAATGAAAAGTAAGAAAGTGTATTAAAATTGGATGAGGAAGTATTGAACTACTTTATTCAGATGATACTTGCTCTACCAAAATTAAAAATAGTCAAGACAGGTTACAGAAATTACTGTCTAGATGTGGTACAAGGTCGACATGTTTCAGCAATTTTTGGACCCACAACAACGACTATAGCTACTGCAAATCAAGGTTAACATATATAGTGTAACCAAACTGTCAAAGGGATTTGGAGCACCCTGCTGACACGTCACAGCTGAATTACCTCATGCATCATGGTCGATGTGGTTCAGTGTTACTCGCTTCACACACAGTTCTCACAGTTTGTTGGCCAGTGCCAGTACCAGTATTCTTTTCAAGTGTATCCCCAGACACGTGTTTCTAGATTCCTCTTTCATCAGTGGGGAAAATGTTCATAGGTCGCTGGACGTGCTGCCGCAGTTTCCTCAGGGTTAGTGCCACTCTCAGCACGCAGGTGCTCACAGAGCTCGTCAGCTCACGCCCACGGGAGCCATCTTAAACAGTCAAAGTGATTTGGAGCACCCTGCTGACACATCACAGCTGAATTACCTCATGCATCATGGTCGATGTGGTTCAGTGTTACTCGTTTCACTCACAGTTTGTTGGCCAGTGCCAGTACCAGTATTCTTTTCAAGTGTATCCCCAGACACGTGTTTTTAGATTCCTCTTTCATCAGTGGGGAAAATGTTTATAGGTCGCTGGACGTGCTGCCGCAGTTTCCTCAGGGTTAGTGCCACTCTCAGCGCGCAGGTGCTCACAGAGCTCGTCAGCTCACGGCCCACAGGAGCCATCTTAAACAGTCAAATGGATTTGGAGCACCCTGCTGACACGTCACAGCTGAATTACCTCATGCATCATGGTTGATGTGGTTCAGTGTTACTCGCTTCACACACAGTTCTCAAAGTTTGTTGGCCAGTGCCAGTACCAGTATTCTTTTCAAGTGTATCCCCAGACACGTGTTTCTAGATTCCTCTTTCATCAGTGGGGAAAATGTTCATAGGTCGCTGGACGTGCTGCCGCAGTTTCCTCAGGGTTAGTGCCACTCTCAGCGCGCAGGTGCTCACAGAGCTCGTCAGCTCACGGCCCACGGGAGCCATCTTAAACAGTCAAAGGGATTTGGAGCACCCTGCTGACACGTCACAGCTGATATATAGTGTAACCAAACTGTGTCGAGGGGACTCACCACAAGCAGGGGAGTCAAGGCAGGTCCCAAGCAATCAGGGAGAGGTTGGGGCTACTTGGAGCCCAAAGATCTTGATGGAAGAAAGCCAACAAGCCTTTGCAATGGCAAGTCAATGCAGTGCTCAGTGGTTCAGTTCCTGCAGCTCCCACGAGGGATACTGGCCCAAAACTTGGTGAGAGAGAGCTGTGGAGAACCAGTTTTGAGATGGTCATCACGTAATTAGGCGGTGCCCCTCTATATGGTATATGGCTGCTTCACTTAGAACTAGGGAGAATGGACTCCGTAGGCTGTAGGGGTGTCCTGCTCATCCTGGGGCACCCTCACACTTAGAACCAAGCACCCTGCCTTCAGGATTGCAAAGGCCTGCTACAGGGATTACTTATAGGTTTCAAGTGCAGTGACCTTAGATATAGCAAACCTATATCTTTCGTAAGTGGTGCTAGCACCAGCTTATACAGGCTGCGATGGCAGGCCCGTAGTCACAGTTTAAATGGTCTCCCAAGGGTGGCATAATACATGCTTCAGCCCATTGGGGACCTCTGGGGTACCTATGCCCTGGGTACCGTAGTACCATATAATATGGATTGACCATGGTGATTAGTAGGACCCCAGTCAGACTAGTCAAAAACAGCTTAGCACCAGGTTAAAAGTGGGGTATCCATGCAGAAGGATCCTACCTTCCTAGGATCAGTGAAAATGCATTTAAAATAAGTGATCCCAGAGCAGGGACTCGAGATTGTTGTTAAGCGTGTGACTGTAGTCATGAGTTCCCAGGGAGAACTACCAGGCCTAGGTGGGACAGGGTGATTCGTAGCTTCAGCGGGGGATGCATGGGGTGTCCTCCTGCTTCCACACCCTCCGCCTGCTTTCTAAGATGTTCAAGTGGATCCCCTCTGAGTCCAGGAAAACTGTCACCCAAGCGCTCGTCAGCAGCAGATCCACCACAGCAATGCATTTTACGCTGGCACCACCCAGAAACTCCAAAAGAAACTGCAGAACATCTAGAACGTCTCTACCAGACTCATCCTGAACATCCCACGCCGCAGCCACATCACCAGCCACCTGAGAGACCTTCACTGGCTACCTATCAAAAAAAGAATTACCTTCAAGCTCCTCATGCACGCATATAAAACCCTCCATAACACTGTATATGCATACCTCAACCACCTCCTCTCCTTCTACACTCCCGGCAGACATCTCCACTCCGCTCAACTTGCCCTGGCCACCCTCCCACAGAGCCGCAAGGTCACAGCTGGAGGAAGATCCTTCTCCTACCTCGCTGTGAAGACCTGGGACCTCTCTGCCTCTGCACCTCAGGCAAGCACCATCCCTGCTGTAATCCAGGAAGGACCTCAAGACCGGGCTCTTTGACTGAACTGATCCCCTTCTCAGCTCCTTGAGGCCCTCATGGGTGAGGAGTTGTGCTTTATAAGAATCTAGATTGATTGATTGGGCGTGAAACTCATCAAATGCATACCATAGTCATGAGTACCCAGGTAGAACTAAAAGTCACAGGTAGGACATGCATTGGCATAGCTTCTGGGGGGATACTTGGAGTGTGATACTCCCTCAAATGCATTCTTGGTTTGGTATTTGGGTCTGGGGCCCAAAGTCGGGTCTGCTGTGCCTGTGTCAGTGTTTCTCATTGTTCTCATTTTACTATGAAGTTTTACCTTCAATTTTTAGACCAGGATCTTAAATATGTACAGTGATTAGTTTACCAAAAAAGTATACAATCTGCACCTGTAGAGATACTCTGTGAATGGGTACAAATGTACTACGTTTTTGATTCACAAACATTGGCAGTAGTAGGCTTAGAAAGCTGTGCCAGTTTCACCTTACCTGACGTATTACTGACAACACCCAATAAGTAATGGGATAAATGCTTTCAAATAGTCTAATCAGTGCAATTGCTCGGGATAGCATTCCAACTCATCGTCTTTCACCCACTGTGGCCACTCTAAAAAGATGCCTGTGTTATGCAAATCAGTGCTAAGCCTGTTCCCCATGGAAACACGCAACCCAAATCTTGATCAGCTCACTTCACCCCACTGTATTTTTCTGTTGGGAAATTTGAGATTCACACACCTCAAATCTCAGCTATGCCCCTGTAAACAAATTTAGTGATTTGCCCAGAATCACACCATAGTGAACCAAGAATACAGACTTGTATTCGAATCTTGGTTTCTAGGTTCTAAAGTCGGCTACTGTTACCACTAATCCACATATCCTCTCAGAGATGTGGACAGGTGTATTGTGTGTTCACGCGCAGGTTGACCTTTCGCACCCCTGAAAATGTCATCTATCCCCTGAAGAAAAAAGCCGAAAGGTGTTACAACATCTTACACGGGCTGCGGCGCAATGAGCGTAGATGCCTGAGCATTCATTTTGCTCGCTAAGCAATCTAGGTTCTTGCATGTAGCCGTCTAATAAATCTGTTCAGCGCTTCAGAGGAACTGATTTCGAGAGATGCTAAAAATTACTTGGTGCAAATGATGCAGAGGCTGATGCAGCTGAATTTATAAATTGGGTTGAAAAGTTTGACAAGCTGAATTAGATTACGCCGTGTAATGCATCACTAAGTAATTGATACGTACATTATGTGGAAAGAGAAGAGCCAGTTAACTCAACTGTAACTTTTTTGCATTATTGTCTAACTTAGCCTTCAGTTCATTGCCAATTGAACCAATTTTTTACTGAGCCTTCTCAGTTTATTAGCTGAATAAAAATGCCACTTGTTATAACATGATCATATTAAGAAACCGGAAAATGTGTAAGTACACTTTGGGGCCTTTTTAATGCGCAAAGGAGACAATGCTCTTGAAATTCCACTTGTTTTTGTCATTGCAACGTGATTGCTCATGTTTAATGCAATGAAACACTGGGACGCAGAAATTCAACGCTTGCCTTACTTCTCAGATTGAATAAAGGCAAGCAAAGGTTTGCAAAAGGACACAGTGCAGAGCAAAATTCAATGCACTGAAAGATAATGTCTAAAAAAAAAAGCAATATTTTATTATATTCTTCCTTCCAAATCATTGCCACCGTCTGTGGTATCTTTGTGTGAAAATGTGCAGGTATTCCGGAAGGGCTCAACCGGGCCTGTTTTCTGCAATTACTGCAATGTCTGCTCTGATCCAAGCCTGATTACAGCGCGTGGTCTTAAATCTCTGTAATCTATCGGAGGCCTTATTAAATATTAGAGTGCGGTGTGATTTGTTTTCATACCGCTTTACTTTTAACTATTGCCTCGAGAAGGCGGAACACCATATTCAGCTGGCTGCTCCTTTCATCTCAATTTGTTATTCGAAAATCGTAAAATTAAAGATTAATGAGGGAAATTTAATATTGCAGCCGAAATGTGATTGATACCAGAGTGTTGGCGTTTTAAGATTATAAACCGACTTTTATTTTACGCCGCTCTAATAGTGACATATTTAACATTTTAAGACAGGAGATCATCATTTTATCGGGCAGGATGGGTATTATGAAAAGTCCGCAGCGCAGCACTTTATCAAATCTTCGCGTATATATATATAAATATATATGCTGGGCAAATGTGGCATAAATTGCAGTGTGTGACACTCTGCAATGTGACACATAAATATAAATTCACGTGAAGGTGGTAGTACAAGATTAATGACATTTTAACAACCAAGAGAAATCAGCCAATTCTAACAGGAAAAAAGTCATATATACGTGCTGGGGTTACGGCTTGCGTGTATTTTTAAAACTACCATCCCCGAAGCATCGCAGCTTAACATTCCTTTCAGTCTAAAAAAAGGCTGAGATTTCTGACCAACGTCGGACTCTCTGTTCTAATTAAAAATGGCGACGTAGAAACGCCGCACAAGGTCAGTGTCTGAGGAAAGAAGGGGAAAAAAATATCTCAGTCAGGAAGAGCACACGGTGAACCTGGCTTCAGTGTCCAGCGATAGGATTGTGAGGATGATTTAGCGCCCAGACCATAGGGCCCAACAACCAGAATGTCACTGCTTGAGGAAAGCACCCCAAACAAACATATCTACAGAAAATACCTTGGCAGTCCAACCGTGCCAATAGTTCACATTTACTATGCCGTCTTTCATGAATTCACCAGGGCTCTCTGAGCAGGGAATAAAAGCAGATTTACCCTCTCTGCGCCGGAATGAGTATAATGAATTAAACCAAATGGAAAAAATACCAGCGAATAGTTGGCGTAATCACAGCACGAGCCGGATGGGCTCTTTTTATAGAGAAAGCGCGAGAGCCCATGATAGTTGTGTACAGCTCCTACAACCCTAGCCGCCACCTCTAGCACAATTAGCTGTGCTGTTAATTTTGGGAATCATTTTACTTAATTATTTAGCATTATTCGCAGTGCTTAATTTGTAAAATGTGTTTGGAGGCTGGAGGGGGGGGGATGCAATGTTTTTTTCAGGGGGCTACCACTGCATGTCGAATGCAAGGGTCGCAAAATGCCTAGGTTGCTTAGTCTGGATTCCATTGCATGCCTCTTTCTTCCAGAATCTTCCACTCCCTTTGTCTTTATCTCACTCTTGAAAGTTCTTTTCAGCCGCCTTTCTCCTTCTGTCACTCTTTTCATATATTTCTCTTTCTACTTTTTTCTCCTCTTTCTGTCTTTCTCTCTCTTCTCAAAGTCTGATAATGAAAAGTAACTCCAGAGCCCCAAAAATGAGTGAGTGCCCACCACTTGCAACCACTGGCACAAACTAAGCACTGATTATCCGATGGACTATCGCACATGGAAACAATGAATAGCACATGAAATGTCTTGGCCTGGGGAAGTTTTGTTCCTGTGACAGGAAGTCACATGGTCATGCTAATTATTGTTAAATCATAAGGGACACAGTTCCATGTGGAGGGTGCAAGGTGTCACCCTGTCAAAAAGGAAAGATGTAGAGTAGGAAAGATGAGAGAGGGAGAATGAAAAAGAGAGAGGCAAAGCGGTTCATCCCCAGTATCAAGGATCCAATCCCGAAGGGGAGGACCAAATCTAGCCTCTTAATTGCCCTCACACACCCCGAAGGATGTCATGCTTCATCATCGGGCTCTTGCTCCTCGTCGGGCCGGCGCTGCAATGCCCAGCGGGCCCCCGAAGGGTCGCTTTGACGGAGGTCTTTTAAGACAAAAGCCATTTGGTTAATGCAGGTGTGTGGGGTGGATCTGGTAAAAATAGGTGGTGAGGTGCGTGCGGGAATAAATGCAGTAAAACTACCTAGGGGTATCCACTGGTACACTCTTTAATGCTATGATTACTTTAGGTAATCCCCATTACTCTTAGTCCTACTCGTCCTCGACCCAGTCATTACACATGAGGTATTCCACAAGATAAGAAACAAAACAGGAAACGCTTTTTAGACTCCACCCACCCTCCTGCCAGGTACTATTGCATACCTCACCACTAGAAGCACATCCTGACATACCAAGCAACAAAGGCCTGGAAATGGAGGGGGGGCGGGAAGCAAGACTGGGTCGAGGACGAGTAGGACTAAGAGTAATGGGGATTACCTAAAGTAATCATAGCATTATCTCTACGTCCCTCGTCCTCGACCCAGTCCTCACACATGAGGCATACCAAAGAAACCCCCCATGAAGGCCTTTGGCACACCACATACTGAAACAGATCAGACACCAAGGAGTGCAGCAAGTGAAATGATTAATAACAAAACAGACTGAGACAGAGGAGGGGACCCCCACAGCTTGCAACACACCAGAACCAAAATGTGTCCGACCAGACAGAGCACAATTCAGGCGATAATGCTTCACAAAGGTGGACTCGGATGCCCAAATCCCCAACCGATAAATCTCCTCAAGGGGAACCCCATGGAAAGCAGCCCACAAAGCAGACACACCCCTGGTGGACCTCGCCTGAATCCCCGAGGGGCATGGCAAAGCAGAGCCCTGATAAGCCATCGAGATCACAGCTTTAACTCCAGCGACCCAAAGTGAGATGGGAGGCAGCCTTACCTCTACCAGCCAAACCAAAGGTCACAAAGAGGGAGTCAGAAGACCAAAACTCAGCAGATCGAGCAACATAAACAGACAAGGCACACCTCACATCCAAAGAATGGAGCAAGAGGTCAGACGGCGAGGAAGGAGAGGGACAGAGAGAAGGGAGAACCAACTCCTGAGAAGAATGGAAACAAGAACGAATCTTAGGCAGAAACCCGGGATCCAAAGAGAGGACCACCGCGTCATCCAGAAAACACAAAAAGGGGGGAGAGCAACGCAAGGCCGAAAGCTCGCCCAACCTCCTCGCAGAAGTAACAGCAACCAAAAACGCCACCTTGAAAGACAGGAACTTGAGGTCCACGGACTCCAAAGGCTCAAAAGGAGGGGACTGCAAAGCACCCAAAACCAGAGAAAGATCCCAAGGAGAAACTGGAGAGCGGACAGAAGGAGCAGATAGAGAGAAACTCCGAAACAGACGGGAAACCAACAACCCATCCGAAGGCAGAAGAGAAGCTGGATCCCGAAAAGTCCGAATAGCAGTCCATTGACCCTTCAAAGTGGACAGAGCATAGTGTTACTGAAAGCCATCCCAAAAAAATTGCAGAACAGAAGAAACAGCACAAGAGGCAGGAGACAGGCCCAAGGCAGCGCACCAAGAAGAAAAAGAAGCCCAGTGCTTGGAATATGAGGCCAAAGTGGACTTCCGACGAGAAGCCTGCATCACAGTGATGAGGTGGTAGGGCAAACCACGGACCCCAAGAGACAGCCGTTCAACCTCCAGCCCAGCAGCGAGGGAGACGGGGACCCCAGGGGAGACGGGCAGCGGGCAGAAGCCATGGAGGACCTACCACCTGACCCAGCAGCAGAGGAAACCAGGACCGCCGCGGCCAATAAGGGAGAACAGCCACCACCTGAGCCCCCACCCACTGAACCTTCAGCAAGAAAGCAGGAATCAGAGGAAAAGGAGGGAAGGCATAAAGGAACCAAGGCCGCCAGAGGACCGACAAAGCATCCACCCCCCAAGCCCCCCTCTCCGGAGACCGGGAGCAGAACAGGGGAAGCAGGGCATTGGACTGGGAGGCAAACAGGTCCAGTACCGGAGTCCCGAACCTCCGGCAGATCAACCTGAAAATCCGAGGGGCGAGACACAGGGAGAGAGAGGACGGGAACCTCCACCATGTTGTCCACACCCCGAATGTGCAGAGCAGAGAGGGCCAAAAGATGAAGTTCCGCCCAACCCGCAATCGCACATGCCACCAGGTTCAATGAAAGACAGCGGGCACTGCCCTGGTGATTGATGTAGGCCACTGTCACAGTGTTGTCCGATCTCACCAAGACGTTGCACCCCTGAAGACGATCCAGGAAGAAGCGAAGCGCCCTCTCCACAGCGGACAGCTCCTTCCAATTGGACGACCAGCGTGACTCCCACGGAAGCCAATGAGCCTGCACCGCCCAAGGACCCAAAGTCGCACCCCAGCCCGATGCGCTGGCATCCGTGGTCAACACCAAAGGCGGTGGGGGATGGATCGACATTCCCTTCGACAGATTCGAAGAATCCAGCCACCACTGTAGAGCAGACACCAACTCCAGAGACGCAGGCACAGGAACCGAGAAGTCCCGGACAGGAAAGCGGACCCAACGTTGAACATGCCACAACAGCGACCGAAGATGAAGCTTGGCCCAGGGCACCATGAAGACAGCGGCAGACATGTGACCTTGAACCACCAGCCACTGTAGGAGAGGAGCCGAATCCCGGGAAAACAACCTCCTCACCAACGACTGAAGACGCAGAATCCTGGA
Source organism: Lissotriton helveticus (assembly GCF_964261635.1). Taxonomy (NCBI): domain Eukaryota; kingdom Metazoa; phylum Chordata; class Amphibia; order Caudata; family Salamandridae; genus Lissotriton; species Lissotriton helveticus. Next base: position 1,259,774,181 of record NC_136063.1, on the reverse strand, counting down.
CTCCGGGAGAAACAATTTGCCCAGATTGGAGTCGAAAATGGCCCCGATGAAGGCCCTCCGAGTTGCAGGCACCAGGTGACACTTCGGCAAATTGATGAGAAATCCATGATCCTCGAGCGTACGCATGGTCGAGGATAAGATGGCAAGACATGACCTCCGGAGACGGAGCCTGGAGCAGTCAGTCGTCCAGATATGGAAACACAGACACCCCCAGGAGATGGAGGTGAGCCACCAAGGGAGCCGCCACCTTGGTGAACACCCTGGGGGCGGACCGGAGACCAAAGGGAAGGATGCAGAACTGCCAGTGACGACCCCCAGGCAGAAGCGCAGGAACCGCTGATCTCCCAACGTCATCGGTACATGGAGGTAAGCATCTTGGAGATCGAGCGAGGTGAACACCCAGCCCTCCTCGATCAAGGGAACCACCTTCTGCAAAGTCTCCATTTTGAACGGGATCTTCTGCACAAACAAGTTGATGACCACTTGGTAACCCCCTGTGACCTTCGGGACCACAAAGATGATGGAATAGGTCTCCAACCCATGTTCCAGGGAGGGGACAGGGACAATCGCCAGCTTTTCCGACAGAACCCGAACACCCTCCAGTAACGCCAGATGGCGAGATGGGTCCCAAGGCCACGGGGTCGCCACAACACTGGTGGGAGGAGGAGGAGACAGAAACTCTATCCGGTAACCCCTGGAAAGAACATCCAGCACCCACTGGTCGAAGGTCGTCAGCCGCCAAGCAGGGAGGAACAGCTGCAGTCTCCTACCAACCGCAGGCGGACCACCAATGAGACCAGGCACCGGAACGGCATAGTCAGGAACGCTGTGTGCCAGTCCCCCCATCCGGCGGGGCTTCTTCTGGAACTTCCTCGAATAGGATCTACCAGCACCCCGCTGGCCCTTAAACAAGGACTGCTGAAACCTGGAAGGCTGGCGAAAGGACCAGGCATTCGAGAAGGAGGCACCTTTTTGAGAAGGATGATGACGGAACGACAAAGAATGCTTCTGCTTCTTAAAGACCTTATGCATCCTATCCTCCAGAGCGTCCCCAAAAAGATGAGTACCAGAAAATGGCAACCTCAATGCCATGGAACGCTGAGCCGCATCCATCTTCCAACCCCGCAGCAGCAAGTTCCGACGGGCAGCAATAGAGGAACCACAAGACAGAGCAGAAGCCCGGACAGAGTCAAAGGCGATGTCTGAAAAGAACTCCGTCTGACGTTCCATAGATTCCAGCAACTCAGGACAACTGCCCCCCTCCTGCAGCGTGGAAAACAATGTCTTAAAGTCAGCCAGCAAAGACTGAGCTACGTAGGCACCATACACCCCAGAACGAATAGCCAGGTGAGAGCCAGCATAGGATTTCCTCAGCGCAGAGTCCATCTTCTTATCCATGCATCCTTCAGGATATTATCATCCACCATAGAAGGCCGACCCACCAGGGAAGCAACAATCGAATCCACCTGCACAGAATCGGGCAAGACAACCTCCATATCCTGTAAAGGATAGAGCTTCAACATAAACCTGGGCATTGCAATATGGTCAAGGTCCTTCCATTCTTTCAGGAGAACATCCATTACAAAGGGGTGGATATGCATAGAAGAAGCAACAGTTTTCCGAAACTACGGCAGAACAGAGTCCCGGGAGGTGCTGGGCACAGAGTCATCAGGGAAACCCATATTCTTCCGAACATGAGAAAGAAGGTCCGGCAACAGTTCCCTGGAAATGTACTTGCCCTTTAGATCCACCGCACCCAAGGAAGACTCATCAGAGGAACCAGACGAAGAAATATCAGAATAAAGGTCAGCAGCAGCATCAGTGCAAACCCCAACACCCTTTTTGGAAGCCCGAATATCAGACAATGTCTCCAATATCAGGCGCTTTAATCTTTGGTATCATCCAAACCGGCATGTTTCGCAGATGGAGCGGAATCCCTACTTTCCGGGGAAGAAGAGGAAGACCGAACAGGAGAGACATGCTTCCTCTTCCTGTGGTGTTTCCCCATAGTGAAGGAGTTCCTTCGAACCTCAGCAATCCAGCAAACAGAGCAGACTTGGGACGCACAGCCTGCACCACAAGCACCACACAGGAAATGAAAACAACCACCAGACTCCCGCCAAATAAAGGAAAACAGCACTCACCCATCAGCTGATTCCTAGCGGCAAACGAACGAGGAAGAAGGAGGGGCCGAAGACGAGCCCCCAGGCAGCGGCCACCGAAGGAAATCATCCGGAAGGCACTGACTCCGACGGCAAACCGATGACGTCACCGCTCCAAAATCCCCGTCCAATCAGGAAGGAAGACGAGCACCCTGGAGCCCAACAAGGTGCCCGAACAGGCAAAAGGGAGCAGAGGAGCCATCGAAGCAAAGCGTCCGGTCCCGCCTGCATCCGGAAGCAAAGTGACCCGAAAGGAGCCGACCACTAGGGAAGAAACAGGAACCCTCACGCAGGAAAGAGAGGCCATCCAAGAAGAAAACCGGGGGACCCGAGAAGCCCCGCAACCCAGGTCCTCCGCATCCAGGGGAAGTCCAGGAGGCCCAGCAGCACGACTCTCAAATCCCACGAAGGTCCACGAGAACCCCCAGAGCCCGGCAAAGGAGGAATCCACAGGACAAGCGTAGCAGGTAAGTGCCCGGCACTCAACCAAGCGTCACCCATCAGTATCCACCGACAGGAAACAATACAGGATGTGCTTCTAGTGGTGAGGTATGTTATAGCACCTGGCAGGAGGGTGGGTGGAGTCTAAAAAGCGTTTACTGTTTTGTTTCCTGTCTTGAGCAATACCTAATGTGTGATGTCTGAGTCGAGGACGAGGGACGTAGAGGTAATAGTGTGGTGCCCCTGATAAGTTAAAAAACCAAGAGGTTGGTGCGTTACTAAAGGGCTTAATGCGCCTGTGTAACTAAACAAAAAGTCGATATGTGTCACGCCTTGGGAGTCTGAATGATCAGTGGTGTTTCTTCAGGACCTATCTAGTGTGGTGAGTGTGCACGTCAGAAGTGAAGGGTTCTAGAATAGAGATCGTAACCCAGATGTGTGAGCGGTAGCTTGGAAGAGACCGCAGGGTTAATTGCCCTAATGTGTGGTCCGGAATCTTGTTATGTAGATTCATCCAAGCGAAGAAAGTACCCTCACAAGATATGAGAGCATTCTCCCTAGGTTGAACACCGCTGGAGGCCCGCACCCTATTGGGGTTTCGTCGGGTGCTAGCTCCTATGCACCTACCCTTCACCGGCGGCTGCCTGCAGTGAGTGCTAATAATTGACATTTTTAACATAGTACACATTCCTCACACTGAAGTAGAGAGCTCTACAAAAATGTATCAAATTCAACATAAGAAACCATAACAAATTCAAACTCATTTGGAACCGAACCAAACAGACAGGAGATGTAAAGCAAATGTAATTATTATTTTCAACAAAGTCAACTCAAAGTGAAAAAAAAGAAAAAAGAGAGACACTTTTTGGTAACAAAAAGTGTCTGCTTATAATGTCTGCTTGCAAAGAGAAGTCTTTATGGTTCTTCGGTACAAAAGGAGGTCAGGAAGAACCCAGGTAGAAATCGGCATGGCGTTCCAATAGGGGTGAGCTGGTGAGAAGATCTGTTTAAGGAATGCAACATTTTGGAATGTTCTTACTACCAATAACCTACAATCTATGAACCACATGCAGCTTCTCTGTTGGATACACAGGGATTCCTGGGCAGGCAATGTGACAGTGAACCAAATCTAAAGTGGAAATTACACAACTAAGAGCCTAAATAGTGCTGTGTCCTGGCACCACTCCTTTTCCACTTGTTTGTCGATGCCATCAGCCAATTCATTATGAGCCCAAGATCCTTCCCACCTAAATTAGAGTGATACTGCTATATATAATCCAATGACCCAATGACAGTTCCTTTAGACTTAACACAGGATGGACTTCAGCACCCCTTCACAGCTTTTATACGATTATTACTCTCAAAACTCTTTGGTAATCAACCATTCCAAATCCCTTCATGGTCATTACAAATAGCCCCCCCCCCACGGAAGTCAATCTCTTGGAGGGTGTCAGATAAGGAGACTATGTTAGCACCTGAATATAAATATCTGTGTGTAATCCTCAATGATAATCGTTCCGTATAGTCAGGGACCGACTGGGAAACCAAAGCCGCCTTAGCAATTTGGGTAGACCAGCCCCTGGAGGAAGGGGGGAGGTGCACTTGTAAAGCACTGCTGCTTTTGTTACTGGGGAAAATATTTCAGCACTGCTGCAAAACCGGCCCCAGTAACATAACCTGCCCCCACCTGTAAAATCGGCTCCCACCCCTCCAGCCTCCAGAGGGAAAGCCCAATGTCCGGCACAGCCAGTCTGGCCCTGCTGATAGTGCATATGAACAGCCTGATGCAATACCTCTTGAATCTATTGACTCACACATTTGTCAAAGAATTGCCACTCAATACCCACACTACTTGAACTAATCCGTACACAATATTTACCAGTATTAAAGTATGGCCAGATCGCATTTCTGGTGATGCCAGACAACTGGCTGGACACATCCCAATGCAATTTATATTGAGCCATATTTGATCACCAACCCTCGACTATTCATAGGCATATTAGACTAAAATACTCGCTATGGAAGCAAGTCAGAGAGGCACAAGTGACTTCTTAACTTTTGCCACAGGCTAAAGTTTGTTTCCCATAGGCACTTTGAAATTTAGACTTTGAGCTCCTTGGTCTATTGCAGTGGAGCATGCACTCGATGATCTAGCTATGAAAGATCACTGGGAACAGGGGGACCACACATAGTAGAATTTAAAGCCGCTCTCTCACTGTATTTCAAATGTGTGTCCTATACATAAGATCTAGCAGTAGGTACTCTACTGTCTTATAGCAAAAGTGGAGCACATTCATACACAATAGGTAACTCCCAAACCATTTGCTGAGCAGCAATTCCACTGTGGATGAAATCAGAGTTCTCCGCTTTAAGATTCAGGGCTTAGTTTATCATAATTTTGCATCACTCTTGCACCACGCAAGATAATGCAGATTGATACAAAACCTAGATTCAGATTTACCAAGCCACACCAGGCCACTGTGTGTGGCACGTCATGGCTTGGTAAATCTGGTGTAACGCAAAGTAGCCCAAGTTTCTGCCTTGCGTTACACTGCGTGGTGGGGGCATTACATGGGTGGAACATGGGTATTCCCATTCACCCACCCATGCATTCTCACGCATTCCCATATTTACTAACACTGGTAGATCTGGGAATGTGTCAGAATTGTACACCTTCCCACCAGAGACACAACGAGAAGAAATATCTTTGTTTCTCCTTGTTGTTTCCTCTTTCTAAGTGTGCTGCATTCTGCCTCTGGAAATGCCTCTGAGGATTGTTTTTGTGCAGGAAGGTGCCCCTTCCTGCACAAAAACAATCTTGCCTACAATGCAGGCACCCTTGCACCACAGTGCAAGGGTGCCTGCATTGGCGCAAGGCAGCACGCTGTACACCCACACAGGCAGAGAGCAGGAATGCACCATATATCGACAAATATGGCGCATTCCTGTCCTCTTCCTTTCACACAGAGGAGCACGTTGTGTTGCTGTGTTGCTTAAAAGTATGATAAATCTGCCCCCCAGTATGTTCGGCCTAGGAGATATAATACAAAGATGGAAATACCCACATGCTAAAGAATGTGTTCTTACCTTCGAGAGAGTCTAGCTCATATCACCTGCTGCTGCTATGACACAGCTATATGCTAGCCTTTAGAAGACTGGGCATAAGCAATTTAAATGAGGAAGTACAGGCCTGTTTTCAGGTGGTTTGAAGGTATTTTAACCCTTGGGTTCATTAAATTTATGGGACAAGTTAAAACTAACATATTGAAACTAAAAGCGAACATTTTAAATTGACAAAACCACAGCGTACTTTAATTTAAAAATGGGTCCTAAAGGCATTATCGTGACAAGACACATATTTTACCCAGAAAGAACCTAATCAACTTGGCTGATTCGGCATTCAGCGTCTGTCTTGTATTACAAGACTGCCCTGTGATTAGTCTGTTTTATTCTCTGCATGTGAGAGTCAGTACATTCCCATTTTGGTCTAAGAGTCCTTTAGACTATCTACATGATCCTGGATGCCCATTGTTTTTAAGGTACCATTTTTTATTGTAGCAGATTGATATCATTATAATTAATCAAAACAAACTAAATTTGGATGTTTTGATTTTTAGAGAAGTTTAAAAGAAATATGGTTGTTGCGCTCAAATTCATGAGAGAGACTATCGAACCTCTAAAAAGGAGGAAGGACAGCTTGAAGATCAGTCAATAAAGATAGCATTAGGATTAATACCGCCCGCATGCATGAAACGAGGTCCTGGAGTGCACAAAAAGGGCCCACAATTCCCCAGAAAAGGTTTGATTCATTTTGAATGAGGATTTGTCCATTCGGACAATGCGAGGAAGATAGGAATCAGAAGGAAAAGCTTTGGCAGATGATGCAAAGGTAGAACCAATATAGGTTGATTGAGGAGTTCCAGAGGTGAGAAACGCATTTTTCTTTGTTGGATTAAATTTCATAAAATATGAATACATCTGGAAGAGAGACAGACTACCTTTGACCCAAATGGTAATAAGGAGTTGCATAGCGATGGACAACTGGAAAAGGTCTAAGTGGCTAACCTACGTGGAGTCAGTTTTAAAGGAGATAGGGCTCCACAAACTCTTCTATGATCCCCTGGCTTGTAAAAAGGTGCCGAAGCAGAAAGTCACCAACATGTTTATGTTGATAGCTGAATACAAGCTTAGGGACCATTATAAAGAAAAAGACGCAGCACAGCTTTATCGCCTTAACCCATCATCAATGGAGGGAGATTTCTCAAATTAGATAGCATAAACAGTGTGCAACACAGATTCATTTTGCTAAGATTCTGTACTAATCTAATTCCCCTTCTGCTTGGTTATCCTGAGAAAACATACAATCATTCCAAATTAACTTTGTGCCCGTGTGATAGCTTACCATCCCAAACTGAATTGCATATAGTTTTATTTTGTGGGCTCTACGAGAGCAAAAGGAAAGCCTTTTTTAAACCAATTTTAAAAAAATGGGATTTAGGCAGTGTTGGGTAGCACTATTCTTTTTAAAAACACTGCCAGGCCCTTTGGTTTGCTATTCAGTGGCAACATTCTTATGGGCCTACATGAGGAAGAGGAAGGGGATGACACATAGCTCATTGAGTACGATCAGCAATTAGAACGCACCTTGACTTGCTATATGAATTGTTTTATCTTTTATATTTTTTTTACTTTTATCTATTCTCATCTTATTCTAGGATTGTGAAGAAATATTTGGATTTCTTTAAAATAATGTTTTTGTAATCATAACTTTTATTAATGTATTTATATGTGCTTGTATGGTCATTTTCTAATATGATCGAATAATGAAGGAGATGATGATGATGAATACATCTAGTCCTCAGTGGAAGGGTAGGCAGACCCTCAGTCTGTGGACTTCAACCAAAGACGGCACCCTAAGATAGAGATGAATCTCATCACTAGTGTGGGGAGAAATGTGAGACAGACACCAGATCTATAGCACATCCATATAGAGGTTGAAGTATTTGTGTGACAGCATGGGGCATTGGAGCACCCAGTACATGAGACTGCCCTCAGATACTGGAAGAACCCCACTCCAGACCACAACCACCCTGCCATGTGTGCAGAGAAAAAGTTGAGATAAGTTCCTATCATCAATCATGTCAAAGATCATCAATAGAAAAAGGAAGCGAATCAAACATGTGTCAAAAACATCCAGCATGTATTTGTCATCATTCACAACCAACATCATAGATGTCTAAGAGCGATATCGTGGATGAGAAACATACCGGGAAGTGTGCATAAACTAAAGTCAGATAATTATGTTGCTCTGATTCTTCATGTTTCACAAAGAGTTTCCCCAGAAATGGAAGTCTCACAATAAGCTGAAATGGCCATATCTGAAAAGCTCAGAGTTGGTTTATTGAGGCAAATGAAGTATGAAGCCTAATTTAATACTATCAGGAAATGTGCCTTCATATATATGGGAAGGTAAACATTGTTTAACACGAAACCGGAACACCGCATGCCATTACAACGCAGTCGTTACAACTACCGCGTTGTTACAACGCATACCATTACTCCGCAAGTCGGAACAATGACTTGCTCTAGGAGTCAGAAGTTGTTGGATGTAAAACCCAACATCTTCCCTACTGTTGCACAGACTGGAGTTGGAATAGTAAATTATACTGTTCCAACATCCTGCGCCCCCCCTAGAGCAAACTGTTGCTCCGACTTGCAGAATAATTGCATGAGTTGTTATAATGCGGTCGTTGTAAAGACCATGTTGAAATGGCTCCTGTTCAGCATCAAGGACAGCCAGAACAGCTCTGCACCCGGACTCCAGGGAATAGGTAAAATTGATCTCACTGTTGTGGCTTGGTCCTGGGGCCCTAAAGACCTTACCCCAATTACAATGGTTCCAAGAAACGTGACCTGCAAGTGACCGATTGTCACTAATGGATTTTGCCTTTGACCACAATGTTAATTTGTCTATGTATTTTAAGGCACTTGTTTCATATTGCTTAAAACTTCTATAACTCCAGTTATATGTATAATATCTGGTTTGTTTTGGTGTCTAAATTAAGATAAAAATACAAATAATTTTTATGTTTTGGTGTCTAAATTAAGATAAAAATACAAATGATTTTTATAAATTGGAATGGATCTCTATCAAGACTGTCAGTTACTTATTGTTCATGTTGGTACTCTAAAATGCTTAACACATGCCCCTCTAGTAAACCCTGACTGTTCTTTGCCTCTATACCAGGACTAAGCTAAAGATTTATTAGTGTGAATCCAAGGACCATCTTCGGGGTACTGTGATAATATTATATGGTAAGGCCTCTCAGCCATACCACATAATATTCCACTTTCCTACAACAACTAACTGCACGTGCATTTTAATACTACATCCAAAATGTGAAAACCTTATGATCTCAATTAAGCATAATCAAATTCATGATGCTTTGTCAGTCTAACGATCCTAAACAGAGAGACAAACATGAACTGTTCTACTGAAAATATTTTGTGCCAAATAAATGTTTCAATAAAAAATGCCCTCAACACTTTAAAACTCAATAGATGCCTAAGCACTATTGCAGATGAGAGACAATATGATATTGGCCCATGGGTCATAAGTCAGAATATCCAGAATAAAAATATAGACCTGCCACAGTATTGTGAAAGGAAGGATATTTTGGTAAGTATATATTAAGTATATATTACCTATTCTTAACTCCACATCTATGAACTTTGAAGATATATCTATCATCAAGGTACACAGATGTGGAGTTAAGGATTGCAATTCTATACCCCTATATACACTCACATTCATGACATTCTGGTAGCCAAAATTGTGCCCACATAATGTTATCAGGTTGATAAACTTATAGTAAGCTTGGCAAGGAGTACACTGAACTCTATTTCTGAATATGTAGTAGCCGGGTTAGCAAGGAGTCAGCTAACACTTTCAATTGCTGCTTAGGGAACACACATTTACATACCACAACTACTGTTTTAATACTCTACTGAAACAGTATTCCCTGAAATGGAAATCCTTTTTGCATTCCACCAGCCTTTCCAATCCAAACGGTCACACTTCTATGTCAACTGATCAAGGCTTAAACAGCAAGGGAACATCATAGTGATTCCCCAGTGTTGCAGCCACTATTGTGTAACATACCGATATTTCTTTTTAACTTAGTAAAGACAGTACTGTGTCTTAAATGTAGGGATGGTAGCTTGTATTGTGGTGTGCGGATCAGTGAAATTTTCAATGTTTTCACCATTTTGTTTGCTTTGCATTGCATTGTACCTTTACAATGCCAAACATAAAGTGGCTGCTACCATTATGTGACATAGAATCTGATAGGGAAACATATAAACATAAGCAGGCTTGAATAAATTAACCAACATTTGAATGAGGAGCTAATGTTCAATGTTGCACCTCTTATGAAAACGAAAAACTCCTTCTCCTGAGTTGGGCAAGTGATTAGTAAACTCAGGAGAAGGAGTTTTTCGTTTTCATAAGATTGTTGACCCAATCCTTTTCCTGTCAAAAGGGTAGCTCCCTCTCTATCATTTGATACAATGATGCACCTCACCATGTGGTGAGTAATACCAGTTGTTTAGTAATAATTGAATATCTGGCTAAACATACTCCCCAAACTTTCTCTTCTTTAAGACATTCCACAAACATATGGGTTGGAGGCTCCACTAAATTACATGCTCCATAATTAAGTCTTGGAGTAGGATTAACATAAGCAGTTCTGTTATGACTGTCCAGTGGTGTAGCTATCAATAGTACAGCAGGAGCAGTGGCACCAGAGCTTAGTTGTCTGATGGGACCTGTGCACCCATGGTGGTAACATCTTTTTACCTTTTGCTACCTAGCATGTGAGCCATCACCCTTACTCACATTAGGGCACATGATAGGCATGCTACACCACTGGGAAAGTCTACCACTTAAAGATTGCATCTTAAATTTCATTTTTAACCCTTTTGAACGGTAATGAGACAGAATATTAAGGGTAAAACATTCACCCTACCATAATATCGAGTTACAAATATCGTGGATTGGAAATATCAAGTGCAAGAATATCGTTGTCAAGAATATCAATTTGAAGGTAAGTAATATTGCTTTTTAAAATATAGAAGTTATTAATATCGTTTGCAAACATATAGGGCCAGATGTAGGTAGACTTTTACCGGTCGGTAACGCCTGAAATTGGCCGTTACCGATCGGTAAAAGCCTTTTTCTATGAGGGAGGCTATTTTACAGATTTGGTAAATAATGAATCGGTATTTAACGATTCGGTATTTACCGAATCATCATTTACCGATTCGGTATTTACCGAATCAGTAAATGAGATGTAGGAAGCACTGAAAACTCTGGGCTTTAAGAATTCGTTATTTACCACCAACTATTAGTTGGTGGTAAATAAGGAATTCCTATGTAAATGTATAAATGTGCATTTACACCTGTGCCATGTGACAGACACGCATGCCCTCAGGGCATGTATGTATGCCACATGTGCACAGCAGCACTAATCAGGGGTGCAACAGGGTGTCAAAGTGACACCCTGCCACCCTTGAATTTTTCGGTATTTACCGAATCAGTAATTACCCATTCGGTAATTGACATTCATTCCTATGGGCCTCCAGGCCCATAGGAATGAATGGCAAATACCGAATCGGTAATTACCCATTCGGTAAATACCGAATCTTACCGATTCAGTATTTTTTACCGAATAATTACCTACATTGCATTTACCGATTCGAAAATACCGAATCGGTAAAATTCGGTATTTTCGAGTCGGTAAATCTAAATTACCTACATCTAGCCCTAGGTTGTTTAAAGTATCGATTTTTTAATCAGTGTTATGTACTTTAGTTTATATTTTAAATGCATTTGATGTATTTTTTGTATAAGTATTGTTTATGTTTTTAATATATGTGTCAAGTTTTTAGCAGTTATTAATTATATTTTAATCCAGAGTTGTTTTTTATAATTCTGTAGTGGGTTGTGGGGTTACAGGGGAATAGGGTGGGTAGTAATTTAATTGTAATAAATTGATGATGTTATTGATGTATTATTATTTATTTGATTGAGATTTTAAAATGTTAATTGTTTTTTTCATTTTTGGGGTAAATTTTAGGTGTGTATTGTGGGGTTTATAGGGGTAAATGGTGGCAAGTAATTTATTTTTAATTAATTGATAATTAGTTGTTAATTAACATTAATTAACTGACAATTAATTATGGTAATTTTGTAGTTAATGTTAGGTGCTGGTTGCGGGGTTTATAGGGGTAAAGGATGGGAAGTAATTTATGTTTAATTAATTAATAATAATTAGTTGATCCTTAATATCAATTAATTAATTGCTATTTAAGAAGGGTAATTGTTTATTTTTTGGTGTGTCAATTTTACTTTCATAAGGGTAAAGGGTGGGGAGTAAATTAATGTTATTTACTTTATAATTAGTTGTTAAATACTATTAGTTTTTAAATTGAAAATAAGCTTTAATTGTGTAATTACATTTTTTACAGTTTAATTTAGCTGTGGTTTGTGGGGATTATAGGGGTAAAGTGTGGAAAGTTAATTAAATTTTATGAGTTCTAATTTGTTTTTTAATTAGTAATATTTCTTAAATTGGTAATTAATTATGTTAAATAGGGAAGTACATTTTTTATTTAGATGTGGGTTGTGAATTGTGTGGTGTTATTGGGTAGGAAATAAAAAACTACATTTAAGGAATAATTAATATTTGTTTCTAAATATTTTCTAATTAAAAATATATATTTGTTCGGAAATTATTTTGTAGTTTATTTAATATAATATTGGTAGCTATGTGTCATATGTAATTAACATTATATTATGTTTTTATTTTAAAAAATGTAATATTAAATATATTTGTATGTTAATTTTTAACATTTTTATTATTTTTTTATTTATTTTGTTTTTTAATTATTTTGTTGTTGTTGTGAATATTTGGTTTGTTTTTAGTTTTGAACTGACTAGAGTGGGAACATTATTTGTTACCCCTCCACAATCCAACATGTTTCCTACTGTTGCACTCACTGGAATGGGAATAGTAATTTTTACCCCTCCGCTATCCAATACTTTCCTTACTGTTACACTGACTGGTGTGGGAATAGTAATTTTTACTCCTCCACTATCCAACAGTTTCCCTACTGTTGCACTCATTGGAGTGGGAATAGTCATGTTTACCCCTCAGCTATCCAACACTTTCCCTACTGTTGCACTGACTGGAGTCGGAATATGACATTTTAGCCCTCTGCAATGCAACACATTCCCTACTGTTGCACTCACTGGAGTGTGAATAGTAATATTTATCCATCCGCTATCCAATATTTTCCCTATTGTCACACTCACTGGAGTGGGAATACTAATTTTTACCACTCCGCTATCCAACACTTTCCCTTCTGTTGCACTGACTGGAGTGGGAATAGTATATTTTATCCCTCCTCTACCCAACACTTTTCCTACTGTTGCACTCACTGGAGTGGGAATAGTAATTGTTATCCCTCTGCTATCCAACACTTTCCCTACTGTTGCACTGACTGTAGTGGCAAATTTAGTTTAACGATTTTAAAATAATTTCATGTTTTGATTTATAATAGGATGTTTTTTAATTAGATTTTATGTTATTGGTATACATATTGTGATCAAGGCTTCGTGTGGCAGCCGAAATGCGTGGATGCCATCAACTCACCAATAAAGTTGAGTGAGAAAAAACCCCTTTGGAGTGCTGGATTATTGTTCCTTTAATCAGGAGATTTGCAGCGCAATATCTATATATATAATAGATAGATAGACATATATATATAGATATAGATTACCTACTGGTGGTCGCAAGTAGGTAGTTATTGTTAGGACCTAGTTACCATAGGAAAATTGCAACAATCTATTCCCAATAACTTTGGCACTAATTGACGAATCTTCGAAAAATTTTCAAAACTTATGGCCCGCTTCGGTCCGCTCCTATCTTGAAAGTTTCGGGGTGATTCAGCAAGCAGGGACAGAGAAAAAAGGGGTTCCCAAAACGTGTTTTTTCCATGCAATTTTCCGTAGGAAACATTAGACACGGCTACAGCCCGAACTGCTGCACGGAATTACACCAAATTTGGCAAAAAAGTAGCCCTTGGTTCAGAGAGAGCCCTTAATGGTGTGAATCCGTTCAGTAGTTCATGAGAAATTAGAACAAGAAAAAGTTTCATTATCTGGGCGGAGCTTAACCACACATCTCATCGTGATATCTGATTGGCTGTCAGCACTTCATCCAAGAAGTGTTGGCAGCCATCTTGGGACCAATATACATTATATCACCTCATTAAAAAGCATTGCCATTAATAGAAGGTTTTAAGACTTTAGTTACATTTTAAATCATTTGTTGATGGTACCATACTCATTTTAGGAATTGTGGTGTGTTCTAAGGTGATTTTACCATGTGAAAAAGCCTTCTGCTGGGATATCATGAATCATGTTTGAGAGAAAACTATTTTCTCGTGCTTTTCCCAAAGAGGTTTGGAAGGTGATCTATAAGCTAAACTGAGAGCATATTTTCTGTAAATTCACATTAGCTTTCTCAGTCATGTGAGAATGAAGTCTGACATTCTCAGTAAAACATGTACATCTAACAAGGGCAGAGACTGTCAGTTGATTCCTTTGTGTTCTACTGCAGCTTCCCAGTGTGTTCTAAAGAACAACTAGAGCGCTAACAGTCTAACTTATGACAAAAGTATGGCACACCTGAAGCCATCTTGATTGAAATACACTGATAACACTTAAAACGTTTAATTTAAAATGGAACAAAATGAGGGGGTTGATTTTGACATAGAAAGTACGATTAGTGCTGCGGAAAGAAAAATGAGGGCACATTTTGAGTGACTTCTCAAATTCTCTTCTATTTCATTAAGAACTTCTGACATGCAGACTGAAACATGCACTTTCAATACCAGCAGAAGACTTCCCTGGTGAGCAGTAGCTTTACTACAGTGATCTAATAAACAACTAGAGTGCTAACATTCAGAATTTATGGGAAATGAGTGACACATCTGAATGCCTTCTTGATGGAATCAAAGTAAAAAACTGAAAGTGTTTCCTACTGAGGAAACTGTAGTAAATGAGGAAATTAGGAAACTTCATAACAAATAAGACTCCCAAGGTGGCCACCAGAGACAAAAGACCCCAAATGTAGCACAAATATCACCCAGATGTAGCCCAAGTATAGCCCAATGACAGAATGTCCCAGAGTGTTCTAAAGAACAACTAGAGCACTAACAGTCTAAATTATGACAAAAGTATGGCACACCTGAAGCCATCTTGATTGGAATAAAGTGGTAACACTTAAAACATTTAACCGCTTCCGTGCGGCAGGAATTCCAGCCCTGTGCTGGACATTCCAATCGCGGGCGTGGTCGCGACGGAACCATTCCGTCATCAGCACAGCCCAACCGTGACTCATGATGGAATGGTTCCGTCACAAGCATGGAAGGGGTTAATTTGCAAAGGAACAAAATGAGGGGTTCATTTTGCCATAGAAATTATGGTTAGTGCTACAGAAACAAAAATTAGGGCACATTTTGACTTCTCAAATCCTCTACTATTTCATTAAAAAATTCTGACATGCAGACTGAAACATGCACTTTCAATACCAGCAGCAGACTTCCCTAGTGAGCAGTAGTTTTACTACAGTGATCTAATGAGCAACTAGAGTGCTAACATTCAGAATGTATGGCAAATGTGTGACACATCTGAATGCCTTCTTGATGGCACCAAAGTAAAAAACTGAAAGCATTTCCTACTGAGGAGACTGCAGTAAATGAGGAAATTAGGACACTTCATAACAAATAAATCTCCCAAGATGGCCACCAGAGACAAAAGAGCCCAAATGTAGCACAAATATCACCCAGATGTATCCCACATAT
The DNA here is from genome assembly GCF_964261635.1 of Lissotriton helveticus. Classification (NCBI taxonomy): domain Eukaryota; kingdom Metazoa; phylum Chordata; class Amphibia; order Caudata; family Salamandridae; genus Lissotriton; species Lissotriton helveticus. The sequence continues at coordinate 1,259,758,648 of NC_136063.1, read as the reverse complement.
AGTTCAATGACAGAAGTGTGCAAAACACTTTTTATTTTTTGTGTGTTTGCAGTTTTATATAGTGCAGACTTGTCAGTTATTGGAGTGCTTCACATGAGCATTGGTTACATCACACAAGAACAAATTCATTTTGGTTTTAGACATGGGGAGATTAAGTGATTTTACCAGAATCACAGAATTTCGAGCTGAAGCAAAAACTCCAACCTGGTTCCCCAGTTGCAAAGTCTGCAGCTCTGGAAGTAACACCACATCCTCTCCCCTACGTGCAACATTTAATCAAGTGGTCAATTGGATAAAAAAAGATAAAGATAACAAATAATTTAAAAGTGCTTAGTCGCTATTTGAAAAATCAGAAAATATGTCCTCATTTTAGTTGTTTAGAGCACTAACCATCATTTTGATGCAAATATGACCCTCTCATATATGTAACTTCTAAAGGAAATGCTCTAGGTATTGCAGTATTGATTACATCAAGATGACGTCAGGCGTTCCACACTTTTGTAATAAATATAGAATGTTAGCAATCTAGTTGTTCATTAGGATACTGTTGAGAGACAGAGGCCAGAGGCACGGACTCTGAAAATTGAAGGCAGGTAGGAGGGTGCAGAGGCAACAATTTGACCACACTGGGCAGGCAGGGAGGGGCAGTGGCAGCACAACAGACTATGGAGGGCAGTGGAAAGGGGGCAGGGGCAACAAACCAACAATACAGGACTGGCAAGAGAGGCAGTGGCAATATAATAGACCATTGTGGGCAGTAGGAAGAGGCAGTGGTAGTACAACCATACATGCTAACAGACCCGATTCAGCCAGGAAACGTCCAATGTTTTTAAGCCCAAATGGGCTTTATTTGATCTGTCTCCTGTCTACAATCTCCTCTTTTTCAATCTAAGTTAAAGGAGAAAATCAATACCCCAGTTTTTTTCAAAATCTCCCTCTTACCAAGTTCAAAATGTTGGCAAGTATGGTACATTGGATCATGGAAGACAGGAGGAATTGGGGTAGGGACATGGACTTGGATAACAGAAGACAGGATGGACATGGAGAGGTGCACCATACTGACCCTACAGGGCAGGCATCAGGGTTTGCAGCAGCACAATACACCACACAGGGCATGCGGGACGGAAGTGCAGCACAACAATCCAGAGAAAGCAATAGGGAGGGGACAGGACCATGCACATGGACAACAGAGAACAGAGGGGAAAGAGGCAATGGTAGCTAGCTGACCATAATTTACAGACAGGAGAGAAAGCTGCAGCATAACGGACCATAAAGGGCAGGAGGGATGGATCAGGGGCATTACAATGGAACAGACAAGGCAGGAGGGAGGGGATAGGGGTCTGCACATGGAAACAGAGGGCTGGGGGAAAGGGGGCAGGGCAGGAGCTGCAAGATGACCATGGAGGTCAGGCAGTATGGGCACTAGAAGCAAGACACATCATGGAGAGCAACAGTGAGACGATAATGGCATACACACAGACCATGGAGGGAAGGTGGGATGGGGTCAGGGGCAGCTAGTTGACCACACAGGGAATGTGGGAGAGGCCGCGGCAGCACAGAAGACCATGCACGACAGGCGGGAGGGTTAGTGGCAGCACAATGGCTATGTTGGGCAAGAAGGAGGGTGCAGGGGCATGCACAAAGGACCATGGAGGATAGAAGGGAGGGTCAGGACCTGGGCACAGACAAGAGAGTTCAGGGGAAGGGGCCTCACAACAGACCACATGGGGCAGGCAGGAGGAGCAGTTGCAGCACAACAGACCAGAGAGTGCAGAAGGGTGTGGCAGTAAAATGGACCATGGGGGACAGGAGGAAGGGGATAGGGGCATGGAATGTGGACAGGCAGGGTGGAGTAGCAAGGACAGGTTACAGTCATCTGACAATGATAGGCAGGTGGCAGGGGAGAGGCAGCTCAACAGAACACTCAGAGTAGATAGGAGTGGCAGGCCCATGGAACATGGTGGGCAAAAAGGATGGAGCAGGGGCATGCACACAGATATCGGAGGGCAGGGAGAAGGAGAATAGGGGCAGCAAGCTAAGCACAGAGGCTAAGCAGGAAGTCAATGATGGGGCATAGAATTGGGCAATGGAGGGCAGGAGGAGTGGACTGGTACATCATGCTAAATGGAGGGCAGTGGCAGCACATCAGACCATGCATGGCAGGGGGGAGGAGGCTAGTCCATTGATTCAGACAACAGAGGATAGGGAGGAGGTGAATGGGGCAGCAAGCTAAGTGTTCAGAGAAGGCGGAAGGCCAGTGTCAGAACAACGGCCACACAGGGCTGTAATAAGGGAACGGGGACATGGACTTGGACAATGGATGGCTAGGAGGAAGGAAGGCAGGAGCAGCAAGCTTGGGTGTGGGCAGCACAATACCAGGCCCTGCTTCCAACCCCCCACCATCCATTGTGATATGCATCTTACTTAACGTTAAAAAAACTAGAAATTTGCTGAAAAATACAAAGATTACAGGGACGGTATTGTTAGACTCAGATTTCACTCATACACAACCAGTGAAATTCAGCAGTTATAGTTACCTTAGCTAACTATAACTTACTTTCCTGAAATGTACTGCTAATGACCTCAGACATTACAAAATTCATGACATGGTCAGTTACAACACTCATGACATCATTCATGACATCTCAAATGAGCTGTGAATGGAATGGAACTATAATCACTAGAACTTTATTTAGGGAAAGTGTGTGTATATTAACACCCCTTTTTTTTCTTTTTTTCGTGTAAGAAACATTATAATACGCACCGTGCCCAGATTAATATGGCTGATAGCCTTTCACTTTAAAGTAATGTGAAGTCCATTGTTTATGTAGATGTTTGCAATCCTAAGTCTGTTTATTATGAATAAGTGACGTTGACGAACATACACGTATGGCGGTCATAGGGCAAGATATGCTGAAATGAGATTGTGTGCATATAAACACTTGTTTTCTTTTCTTTAATGTATCAATTCCTGAATTTGCACACCGTGACCAGGTCAATATGGCCGCCAGCTTTTTGGATTAAAGTAATATGTAGTCCTTTGTTAATGTTGGCAACTTTAGGTATTTGTACATTTAAATAAGGATGCTACAATGGCGTCTTTTATCGTTATCAAGGTTCGGACGAGCCGGAATGCGTGGATCACATCCTTTGCAGATTAAATATTTCCAAAGTACAACCTGAGTGCTGATTCCTTCCTTGTAAGAGTGAGAGGAGATTAAATACATATATATATAAAATTCACTGAAAAAACAACGTTTCAGGGACATTATAGTTAGAAATTAGCATTTAAAAATCCTCAGAAAATCACTGAAAAAAACACAGGTTTCATGGACGTCATAGTTAGTTGGACATTTCACTCGTACAAAACAAGAGAAATTCGGCCGTTATAATTAGTTGTGCTAACTATAACTCGCGCCCCCGCAATGCACTGCTGATGACGTCACATATTACATTACTCATGACATGGTCAGTGATATCACTGATGACATCTCAAATGACATCACTGATGACATCATCCACGTGATCATCTGATGCACCTCCTCACACCCTAAAATACAGACTACTATTCTCGAAACCATAGACACACCAATACTAGTACAGCTACAATATTCTGTGCACTATGCATGCAGACTTCTAACCAGATACATACTATTGATACGCTCTTCTAAATACCCAGTTAGTACATATGCAGTCTAGGAATCCTTCTGTGTGTCCCATGCACTTCGCCATTCACCCATTCAGCACTATCTACTTATCCTATCACTCCACCAATACCTAAGCACTTATAAATTCCCTATACCCTATGTTTGTAATACTGTAATTATTCTAGTTACTAGTCATGAACTTATGGAATGGCCTAGCTACTAACACAAGTACAGCTATAATATTTTGTGCACTATCCAAGCAGACCTCTAACTAGCTACATACTATTGATACACTCTTCTAAATACCTAGTTAGTACTCATGCAGCGAAGGAATCATCCAGTCTGTCCCATGCACTTCTTTAATCACTTATCTACCACTATCTACTTATCCTATCACTCCACCAATACGTAAGCACTTGTAAATTAAGTGTTCACTCTGTTTGCAGCACTGTTATCATTCCAGTTACTAGTGGTATTCTTATAAAATGACCTAGGCACCAACACAAGTACACATAAATATTCTGTGCATAATCCCTACAAATCTCTAAGCATATACATACTATTGGTCCACTCAATTAAATATTGAAGTAGTACCCAGGCAGCGTAGGATACCTCCTGTCAGTCTCATGCAATTCTTTAATCACCCATCCAGCACTATGTTCTGCCAATACCTAAGCACTGATGGGGCAGATTTACAAGCACCCTGCGCCACCAGTACGTCACTTTTTGTAACGTAGTGATGGCGCCAGGCACTCCTTCATATTTACAAGGAGTGGAAAAGCCACCCTGCATGATTTTTCCTCTCCTTGTAAATACAACCCCTTCATAAACAGAACTTTGCATTGAAGGGGCGTTCCATAGGTGTTGCTGTGGGTGTTCCCACGCAACACCCATAGAACAAGACACATCTCCAGAGTTATGAGAAATCGTAAATCTGGAGATGTGTATGAATGCTGCGCCATCCTAGAGTTGGTGTAGCAAGGTGCAACGAGAAGCATAAAACAATCTCCGCACAACACAGACATCCTTGCACCATGATGCAAGGGTGCCTGTGTCACCGCATGGCTGCAGTTTGTGCAGCAGTGCAGAGGGAAGCACAGAGTTGCAACATATTCATGTACATATGTCACATCCCTGTGCTTCAGAAGTGCCACAGTGAAGTGCAGCTAAAGGGCTTGCAGTGTCACACTGTAGTACTTCCTCATAAATCTTCACCTATAAATTCACCATACACTACTAATGCGTTCTTTCAGTCAATCATGCTGTATACATATATTCAACCAAACTTTCACACATTACTGTGCAATTATAGTTCTTTCTTTAACCAGATAAGGTAGTTCTGATAAGAACTTTTTTTTTCTTTTTTTCTTTTGTATTTTCTTGAACAACTTTGTATTTTTTATTGGTGTTTTATCAAAAAATGAACAAAAAAAAGAACAAATAAAACAGGAAACTCTGGGAATTACTTATCATTCCAAAAACAACAACAAAAATTAACAACGATGGTTGCGTTGCGCAACACAAACTGCATCCACCGACTGCTCACCGAAGCATATAAGTTTCTTACACTTCACGCAGTGTTGCTCGAGAAAGGTGAATTCTGGCCTAATGAGGACGCTCCAGACGTACTTGCCACAGCAGGTGAGGGGTTCAAAGCAGCTCGCCTCATTTCCTCCCGAGCAAGATTGAGAGAATGCTTGTACATAGAAGCAGTGCCACAAGAGTATTTTTTTCACTGCCTCTTGACAGGACTCACTCACAAATTTTGCACATCACCTTCTCGCATTTACTTTCTTCTCTCCAGGTGAAAAAGTGAAGAATCTCCACACGACAGATTCTGGCCTCTGTGGACGTGGTGCCTCCTGCAAGAATTCTTCTTCAGAAGATACTTCCTGCTGCTGCTGCTGCTGTCCAGATGCAATTTTGTTTGATTTTTTTTGAAAAACACCAAAAAAAACAAGCAAAAAGTGTTCTTGTAGGAAAAGAGATGTGTCTCTAAAGGTGCTCCAACAAGAATGATTCAAATCGGTGGGGTCCTTCAATAGTTACAGTGGGAAATGTTATGAACCAATGAAATCTCTTTTTTTTGGTCACATGGGTTCCGCGCACTCTGCGCTCATGAAGCACGCACCCACCGCGACTTCGCAAAAATATATTTAAAAAGAATATAAGTTTATTATAAGTACAAATATGGTATTTTTATGAATATCTTAGATAATCTTGAGCCTTAATATATCTATTAAAGACACGTACATATCATTTAAGAGCATAATTTTTTTTTGCGGGAGTCGTGCACCCAGCGCACCCTAGCACGTATATGACATCACGCGGTACCCTCCACCACGCAAGCGTCGCGTACCGTAATGCGCATGTGTCGCGAACGGGCAGGAGCAGGAGTCGCGAACTGGTGGCATACCAATCGTGCACATCACGTAATATTAAATGTATATGATGTAAATGAAAAACACGCAGCCGTTGCACACCGTACACGGGTCCTTCACGACTTTTCTAAAATGGCAGCAAGAATCCGCACACCCACCGTGATGTGTAAGCTTTGGGTGCCCAACCCCGAAAAAAAAAGAAAATAATATAAATATATTAAAATAAAACAAATAAATAAACAATATTTCAGTTTGAAGTTTAAAAAAAAGATGTTTTGCAATCATCAGAAAAATATATAAGGTTATTTATTGACTAAAATATTTATAAATAAACAGTTAAAAAACTGTAGAAAATCAGTACAAAAAATAGGTATAACTACTGTTACACTTACAAATTAGCATTTAAAAAACCTTTGAAATTCACTGAAAAAACCTTAGGTTTCAGTGACGTTATAGTTAGAAATTAGCATTTAAAACAGCTTTGAAATTCACTGAAAAAAACATAGGTTTCAGAGACGTTATAGTTAGAAATGAGCATTTAAAAAAACCTTAGAAATTCACAGAAAAAAAACATAGGTTTCAGGGGTGTTATAGTTAGCCGGACATTTCACTTGTACAAAACCATAGAAATTCTCCGTTATAGTTAGTTCTGCTAACTATAACTCGTGCACCCGCAATGCACTGCTGATGATGTCACATATTACATCATTCATGACATGGTCAGTGACATCACTGATGACATCTCAAATGACATCACTGATGACATCATCCATGCGACAATCTGATACACCTCATCATACACTAGTATATCCTTTCATCACTCACTGTAAAATACAGAGTACCATATTTGAAACCATGGACACACCAATACCAGTTACTACATACCCACTCACTGATTCCTAAGTCTACACACACAACTACCCATTCAACAACAGAATCACTTATACATGCAGTCACTAATTAATAGAACACTATCAAATGCACTTATACACATATATAGACATTGACACATCAGCAGTCATCTTAGTCGGTTAGGCAGTCATCCTACTCACTCATGAAAAAATTAATCACACTTACATTTACTCACTTACACAATTATACACACAACACCTCATTTATTCAAACACATAGTAACTCATAGTTAATATGTTAAAAATCACCATTACAATTACACACTCATTCATATAGTTACTCTCACAATCACTGACTCTTACAAATACTTATTTATATACACCAACTCTCACATACAATGCCTTTTATTTTTTTACATTGTTGAGGATGTACAACTAAAACATATATTCACTCACCAACACACAAATAAATACACTCGGTCACAAAAAACAACTGTTTCCACATGCACTCTTAAACCTATACACCTAGTCAATCAACCATTCACACATCTATGCATAGAGTTACACACACCCGATCTTACCACACACAAACTCAGTGTCCCATACAAATACTCACCCATCTAATCAATAACTAATATACCAACTCATGTAGTTAGTGACCAACTGATGCAGTGTGCTATACTACAACAGAGACAGTGATGCACACATTCACGTAGTTTAGTTACTAATCCATGTACTAAGTGAGACACTTTTAATTACTCACTTAAACAGACAGTCAGTCAGCTACTAAATCCCCAATCCAGACAGTTATATATCCACTCAATCTTCAATACAGATTGATATATATATAATACATATTTAAATTTCAAACTAAACCACATTCACTGGATAATGTCATCAGTGATGTCATCAGTGATGTCATTTGAGATGTCATCAGTGATGTCATCAGTGATGTCACTGACCATGTCATGAATGATGTAATATGTGATATCATCAGCAGTGCATTGCGGGTGCGCGAGTTATAGTTAGCAGAACTAACTATAACGGAGGAATTTCTATGGTTTTGTACGAGTGAAATGTCCAGCTAACTATAACACCCCTGAAACCTATGTTTTTTTCTGTGAATTCCTAAGGTTTTTTAAATGCTCCTTTCTAACTATAACGTCCCCTCAGAACTTGAAATTCAGCGTGTATTCATGCGTTTTAGTTTTGTAAAGCACACAAATGCCTAAAGGGGTCTTGGCACAAGCAAACTGTCTGAAAAGTAAAGGTACTTAAACAAGTTATTTTGAAAAAAGCCAGGGTTTAAGCCCTTTCTTAAAGAGGATCAGGTTGGACTGAGTTTTTAAGTGCATGTGTAACTAGTTCCATTCTTTTCAGTAGTCAGTAAAAAGCTCTTCCCGCTCCAGGGAGCTTTTATGAACCTTGGGACCCTTATATTCTTAGAAAAGGCAGATCGTGGTATTCTGTTGGGGTCATACCAACAGAACCTTAACTTTAAGTATGCCAGTCCTGAGTCATGCAGGGCTTTATGAGCCACACAAAGGCTAAATAGGCGTAGCGACGATTTTTTTATCGCTGCCTATCGCTGGATATGTTAGCGGAGAAAACTTGCTATTAGCAACGTTTTTCTCCATTGTCCAGCGATAGCGGCAAAATGCGTTAATATCGCTGAGAATACAGCGATATTCACGCATTAGCGACTAAATGCTCTTAGCCATGTAATCCACCTCCCATTGGATAACATGGCTAAGAAATGGTCTGAGCAGGCGTTAGTTTTTGGCGATAGCGGGAATATTTCCATCGCTACGCCTGCCTTGCTAATAGGCGATAGCGACGTTAGCGACTGCTTTCAGTCGCTAACAGGTTGGGTACGCCCACTTTGCATGTCATTAGCGATAAACATTGCTGACATGCAAAACGGGCCCCAAACCGCTCGCTATCGCCTAAAAGCTGTCGCTAACATCAGTTAGCCATAGCTTGCTAATAGAGCAATAGAATTATCGCCGCTTAGCGGCCGAAAACAGCCGCTAAACCGGCGATAATTGCCTATCGCCACCCTTGGTAATATGCCCCAAAGAGCCTTAAATGTGACTTGTTTTTTTTACTAGCAGCCAGTGTAGATCGACAATTGCCTGAGAAGCAGAATTACATTTAGGGATGTTAATTAGCAGCAGTGCAGCGGCATTTTGTAGATTTTGGAGTTTATTCAGCATTCGCTGTTGTAAACCCATATATATATAAGACTATACCGTAATCAATTCTAGATAGTAGAAGGGCACCAATTACAATTTTCATAAGTTTGAAAGGTTAATGGGAAAGATTTTCCTCAAGGTTTTCAAAAGATAGAAATATGTTGAACTGATGACTAATTTGATCTGTAAAATTGAGCTTGCTGTCAAAATAGACTCCAAGGTTTTAAAGTTTACTTACTAGACAAGGTAAGTTGAGTAGAACCTGAAGCCTCCCCATGGGGGACTACAATGAAGTGTTGTGACCAATTAGAACAGCCTCCATTTTTTATGAGTTTAGTTTAAGACAATTTTCCTCATCCATTTACCCACCCCTGGTTCAAATTTTTGAAAGAATTTAGCAACATCATGCAGTAAGTCTGGTGTGAGGCCCTCGGTGGGTACCCACCTTGCAGCATAGGGACCTAGGGAGCCTAGCGAGATGGGTGCACCAGTGAGACGGTCCTCATTTGAAGTTCAACTCATCATTCTACCGCTCCTTCCTGATGAAAGATGTGCAGGGCCTGTAGGTACCAACCTCCACAAGGGCTGGGAATCCTTAGGGCCAGCATTTGTACCGAGATGGGGTCAGGGTACTGCAGACTTCGCAGTGCTATTGCTTCTGGAGAATACTCAGCTATCGGAAGCTGCAGGATCCAGGGATTGTGCAGGTGGCTGGTGGAAACCTAAGTGGGATGAAGGCTGGACAGGGCGTCCCGAGGAGCTTGGGAGCTTCCCCCCTAATAGACCATTACACAGCAAAGAGTTCATTGGTGGGTGTGAATAGGGGCCCTGTGGCTGCTCATTTCCCTGGAGGGGTGATCTTGGGTTCTTGAATAATAATTTGGAATACAAACATGGTTGGAGGCAGCTGGGGGAGGCAGATGAGGTTACAAGTGGTGCAGGCGTGGCCTTGAAGGCCTAAAGGTGAGGAACACCGGTCAAATAATTCTGTACAGTCAGTAGAGCACAAGGCTGCTCCCATGTCTGTGGTGGTAGGGATCACTGAGCCTGCATTGCCTAGTGAGGGGCATGCCAGGGGGTTTGGCAAAGGGCCACTGGAAGCTTTGGCTGTGGATGGACACCTGCCTGGTGCGGAAAACAGGAACAGTCGGGTAATGGGAATCCTCTTCAGAGGGAAAGGAGTCTGACATTGGCTGTGGACAAGCTCAGGACAACAGTGGCTACTGACAGTAAGTAGATTAGGTGAATGTCAGGGAAAGAGGCACACCCTGGAATGGCATGGACCATATTGGTATCGGGAAAGTGGCAAGCAACCAAGGAGAGAAAACAGTTGCCCCCCGGAAGAGGGGCCAGGATGTGAGTATGATTTCCGGCAGACTCATGGAGGGGTTTGGCAGGTAGAAATAAGGGGTCAGGACTATCAGGATCCTGGGATTTTGGTAGCATGGGGGATTTCGAGAGGATGCAGAAAGTATGGTGGGGGCTCTGCAGTGGTGGCCATCACAGCAAAGAGGAGGGATGTGGTATTGTGGTATATAAGCATAGGTGGCCCTTTGAGGGGTTATTTGATGCAAATGACCAAGGGTAAGATTTGAGCACATGACATGAGTATATTGATTTGTTTAAATTACTGCATGGAGGGACAGTGAGCAAAGAAGGATCGAAAGCAGAGGAGAGAGGGCTAGCTAAGAGGCTGAAGGTGCCTACTGACATTGATACCTGGACTGCGACATTCACTATTTTTGACAGCTTCTTATGTGAAAGGCCCTGGAGCTGAGCGTGGCCTTATGGAGGTACATGGATGTTATTAGAACGGCTAGCCTCAGTTTTAGTGGCTTGGTGTGGTTCAGATATGATGAGCAGTTCAGGGCAAAGAAGAGCACCACACCAGCCAAATCATGTGGGGAATAATGACCAGGAGCTTTGGCTACGGTATATGACATCTACGAGACCTGCACAAGTGGCACATACTGCGAGTGGGCTGCCTATTTCTTACCAGCCCTGTCACATTCGCCCCACCAAGAGTGTTTAAGCAGCCTCCCCCCATGTGGGCCTGCTGGAATTCAAACAAGGCAGCATGTTACATGTATCCAAATAATAGGAGTCAAGAGGGACATAAAGGACTAGGTCGCCCTCCACTCAGTCAAGCACTAATCATAAATTGACCCAGTCCTAAAGGCAAAAAGTAATGTAGAACTGTAAACAGCTATAGTTTGTCAAATGATCGTTCTAATTATACCTCTAATTATAGAGATTATTACTCTGTTTCAGTCCAATGCCATGAATAAAAGATAGCCCGTCTCTGATAAACAAATAACCAGACAACACAGTACAGACATCCACTAGAAGGACAACATTTGAAAAAAGTGTGAATAGCTAGATGACACCTCACGGGCGCACCACCAATGGGACCCCTGGTTGGTACTCACCAGGATGGCCCTGTTCTCATCATCGGTGTCAAATAGCTTAACGTAAACGTGTCCAAAAACCCAAAGTAAAGAGAAAGACAGTGAATGGTGCAGTGTACGCAAAACGTATATGTGACAAGGACTAATAACGTTCAACATATAACACACAAAATACTGCGCAACAAGATGCAACTACCTTTTTATTTATATTTTCTTGTTGCTTACAGTAAACATGTAATATAAAAAAGGGGGTACGAATACTACCTATCGATTCATACTCAGCCCACAGCCGACATGTTTCATTGCCTTAGGTATTTTATCAGGCAATTTCTTCAGGGCAAACGAAAATTAGGGTGCCACTGCCAGCGATACTGTGCTTTAAATGCTGTAAATCAAAAAAAATTGAACACATATATGTATATATATGTAAAAGACTGCCGGTAGCTTTACTGCGTAGTTAACACTACATTGCACCTAGTAATAGACAATAATGCTAGTTACCTGGGGGGCACCTTTAGCTTTCATACCGTTACCAATATGGCTATATACAAGTCTTGGACCCACTTCCAACCGGTAAGTATGGTCTTGCCTCCCTTCTATTTTCATCTGACGGAAAAAATGAAGAGAGGGGAAGGCGCCATACGGGCGCACGTTACAGTCAGCCATTCTAATCTCACCGTGTCAAAAATTGTTATTGTCCGGGGGACAGCGCGTTTACCAGTGGAGGGACTTCAAACGGCGTCTTCTCGGCACCGGAGCGCCGAGTGTATGACGCGCGGTTTATTTACCTCTTCCGGCATCAGTGCTGTTTGGCTCTGATTGGACCGTGCTGTCACGTGTGTAGCGCACCTCTGGTTGGTCCTACAGCTCACAAAGTTATTCTAGCCAGCGAGTGCGGACTTCTACTAATGTTTACACTTCATATTTTATATACATGCTATCAATGGTCGCATTTTCTATATCGGAAGGGGCATAAATATAATCAAAACGTGCTCCTAATGACAAGACATATATAACACGTGACGGGCATTGAATAGAGCGGGCGCCATCTTGGAACGGTGCTGCTTCACATAATAAAGTTATGGTTGTACACAGTGAAGGTGCACACATAGTCATATTAATTATCAACCACCAAGCTCTTTATATATTTCTTTATATATTTCTCCGTGAGCTACTATTTCCATTAGGAGAGCCTCATTAGTAAGAGATATAACTCCTCAGGTCAAATCTACAGTTAATATCTAGTGTAATGGACCCCCTTACCGCATAAGGAGTGAGGAGAATGGATAATTTCAATATTTACAGTTAAAAATGTTTCCATGCGCTGAACCTCATCAGTAAGAACTATCACCCCTCGGGTCAAATATGCAGTAAGTATCTGGTGTACTAGTTTACGGGAACACCTTACGGCATATGGAATAAGGAGAGTGGATAGTTTCAATATTTACAGTGTGGTAAATATGTCATCGGGCTATTAGATTGTCGAGCCAAGGAACAACTATATCATCGTAACTTATTCCATTCCAGTAGTTCGTTTAGTCCTTGCTGTTCGCTAGATTCCTGGTATATCCAGCGTGCCTCTTTAGTTGCCAGGCGCTTTTCCATAGACTGTGCCTCGCCCACCACTCTTTCCAGAACTACCCAAGTAAAGGAGTGTTTATTACGGTGACAGTGTTGCACTAACTTTGTAGTCAGTTTGCCCTGTCGTATCGTACTTAGGTGCTCTTGGATCCGAAGCTTGATTTTGCGTGTCGTAAGGCCGATATATTCAAGGCTGCACTCACAGCTCAATCTATAGACTACATTCGTAGTGTTGCAATTGCTAAAATGGTTTAACGTCCAGATCTTTCCGAATTTTAGCAGAATGGTGTTACATTTGCTCGTGATATGGCACACAGAACAATTTCCACAGGGATAGTGGCCATTTGGTACCGTCGAAGTTTCTGGCGGTTTTTTCTCTATCATTCTGGTGTGAACCAATTTGTCCTTTAGATTGGAGGCCCTACGGAAAGCAAAACGGGGTGGTGGCATCTTATGATCTTGCGTGCTAAGCAGTGGCCAGTGTTTTCTGATAGCTTGTCGGATCCTCGAGGCCAGCGGGTCAAAGGTCATGACCACTGGTAGACACTCTGATTTTTCTTTTTTATGTGATTCTAAGAGTGCTGTCCTTGGTGTATTCAACGCCCTTTTATTAGCTTGACGGATTATTTTACGTGGATAGTCCCGGGCTTGTAACCTGCTACTTAGATCCTTAGCTTGTTCCTTATAGACCTCAGTCGTAGAGCAATTCCTCCTATACCTCATGAATTGGCCCACTGGGAGATTGTCCCTGAGTGCTCTAGGGTGGTAAGATTGGTAAGCCAGTAGCGAGTTTCTATCTGTAGGTTTTTGGTGTACACTAGTAGCAAACTTTCCTTCTGAAGCCTCGATATCCAAATCTAGGTACACTGCACTTGTCTGGTGGTATTTCCAAGTGAAACGTAGACTCCTGTCTTGCGTGTTTAGCCAGTTAAGAAACTGGAGGAGAGAATCTTCTTCTCCTGACCAGATGAGGAGCACGTCATCGATATAACGTCTCCACAGACGTAGATGGTCTTTGAAAGGATTGTTGTCTGAATCGATGACGTGCTCCTCAAACTGCCCCACATAAATACATGCCACACTCGGTGCCATCGTAGCCCCCATCGATGTCCCCGTCACTTGGAGGAAGAGCTCATTTTTGTAGCCGAAGAAATTTCGTGTCAGGGCCAATTCCACACATTGTAAAATGAAACTCTGTGGCGCATCATAAAACCATTCTTGCTTTCTGAGTGCTTTAGCTGTTGCTACTAGGGCCGCTTCTTGAGGGATGCACGAGTATAACGACTCGATGTCTATAGTCACGATATACTCAGTAGCTGGGTTGTAAGTCATAGAGTCTAGAACATTTAAAATATCCGCAGTGTCTTTGACATAAGAGGCTTGGTTTATCACTGATTCGCGTAGATAGTAATCTGCGAATTGGGACAGGGGTTCCAGAATTGACTGGATACCCGACACAATGGGCCTGCCAGGGGGAGGCCTGGCAGGCTTATGTATTTTTGGGAGGACATAAAAGGCAGGAGTCCTCGGGTTGGTGTTAATGAGGAACTCCGCCTCTTTTGCACTTATCCATTTCTTTTCTTTCGCATTGGCAACAAGTTTTGTGATGATATCCTTCAATTCAGGTGTCGGGTCTCTAGCGAGAGGTTGATAATTAGTTCTAACATTTAAGAGTCTTCGAACCTCCGCTTCGTAGTCGGACGTATTTAAAATCACAATTGCGCCGCCCTTGTCCGCGCTCTTGATGGTTATTTTATCGTTGTTCTGGAGGGATTTAATGGAGTCCCGATTTTCTTTCGTCATATTTCTGAAACCCATAGATTTGTTCTTGTTTTCTATGTCTCTAATTTCTTCCAAGACTTTAGCTTCAAACACTGCGGTTTCTGGGCCGAGCGTTGCATTAGGGGGGCAGAAAGTGGAGGGTTTTCTTAAGTTGGAATTAAAACCTCTGCTTTCTTCAGTTGGTTGCTTACAAAAGAATTTCTTAAGTTTTATTCTGCGCATTGTCTCGTGGAACTCGGTTCGGCATTTGAAGGCATCATGGTTCGGTGTGGGCACAAAGCCTAAACCTTTATTTAGCACCTCCTCTTCTTCGGTAGTCAGATGGTGGTCAGATAGATTCACTACGATACTCTTCATAGTGGTTTCTTCCCTCTGCTCCGCGTCATTCGTGGTGAGGAGGTTTGCCATTGTTGTTGTTGTTGAGGTCGATTTCCCCGTCCTCTCCCTCTCCCTTGCTGTTGTTGGAATCCCGGGCCTTTGTTGGATGCTTGGCCCTGTTCTAAAAAATTCCTCAACAGGATATTTAAATCGGTATTCACTGGTGCAGACTGGTTGAATCTCACTCTGCTGGTACTCGGGGCTGGTTCAGGTTCCTCTTCACTTGATGTATTCGCAAAAGACCAGTTGGTGGGTGTTCTTTTCTGCTGTTGGTACCTACTTCCCTTACCACTTCTGCTGCCACCAGAAGATGGTTGTTGTTCTTGGGCTGACTGGTGATATGAGTCGTTGGTATATGGGAAACCCACTCGTGTGTGTAGCGTTGGAGGTTACGTTGCAAGCCTCTGATTTTCTGTGTCACCATATATTGTTTGTATTCCTCTAGATCTATTTTGATCTTCTCTAGGTGTTCCTTGGCATCAACAAAGCTACTATCACGATTTATAGTTTCCTCTAATTCAGCAATTTCTTTCAGAACTTCTTCACTTAGGCGTTGTGCTGTGCTAATTATGAGAATCAACCAGTCTCTCGTACACTTATTGGCGATATAACTCCAGTCACATCGGAATTGTTTATCGTCCAAAAAGATACGCGGTTCGATTCTAACTATGAGGCTGGCAGGGGAAGCTCCTGCTTGATAATATTCTGACATAAGAGCTCCATGTAAGGCAATCCTTATGTGCTTCTTTTTCAGGTTACTTAATTTCTCCCACTCTTCCCTTACTTTATTTGACCCTGCCAAGGGATTGTCACTGAAAAGGGAGGGACCTGCTAGGATGGCTGCTATTTGTGCATCCGAAAATGCCAAGCAATTCTTATCCATTACAGACAATAGGCGCAATGCAGAAACGGCAGTTTTAATGATATACCAGCACAATTAAAGGTTAAAGGTTAAAAATCAGAGCAAACAAATGAGGCTATTTCTAAAGACTCTCACGGCTAAACTGCCGTACTCAATGTATCCAAATAATAGGAGTCAAGAGGGACATAAAGGACTAGGTCGCCCTCCACTCAGTCAAGCACTAATCATAAATTGACCCAGTCCTAAAGGCAAAAAGTAATGTAGAACTGTAAACAGCTATAGTTTGTCAAATGATCGTTCTAATTATACCTCTAATTATAGAGATTATTACTCTGTTTCAGTCCAATGCCATGAATAAAAGATAGCCCGTCTCTGATAAACAAATAACCAGACAACACAGTACAGACATCCACTAGAAGGACAACATTTGAAAAAAGTGTGAATAGCTAGATGACACCTCACGGGCGCACCACCAATGGGACCCCTGGTTGGTACTCACCAGGATGGCCCTGTTCTCATCATCGGTGTCAAATAGCTTAACGTAAACGTGTCCGAAAACCCAAAGTAAAGAGAAAGACAGTGAATGGTGCAGTGTACGCAAAACGTATATGTGACAAGGACTAACAACGTTCAACATATAACACACAAAATACTGCGCAACAAGATGCAACTACCTTTTTATTTATATTTTCTTGTTGCTTACAGTAAACATGTAATATAAAAAAGGGGGTACGAATACTACCTATCGATTCATACTCAGCCCACAGCCGACATGTTTCATTGCCTTAGGTATTTTATCAGGCAATTTCTTCAGGGCAAACGAAAATTAGGGTGCCACTGCCAGCGATACTGTGCTTTAAATGCTGTAAATCAAAAAAAATTGAACACATATATGTATATATATGTAAAAGACTGCCGGTAGCTTTACTGCGTAGTTAACACTACATTGCACCTAGTAATAGACAATAATGCTAGTTACCTGGGGGGCACCTTTAGCTTTCATACCGTTACCAATATGGCTATATACAAGTCTTGGACCCACTTCCAACCGGTAAGTATGGTCTTGCCTCCCTTCTATTTTCATCTGACGGAAAAAATGAAGAGAGGGGAAGGCGCCATACGGGCGCACGTTACAGTCAGCCATTCTAATCTCACCGTGTCAAAAATTGTTATTGTCCGGGGGACAGCGCGTTTACCAGTGGAGGGACTTCAAACGGCGTCTCTTCTCGGCACCGGAGCGCTGAGTGTATGACGCGCGGTTTATTTACCTCTTCCGGCATCAGTGCTGTTTGGCTCTGATTGGACCGTGCTGTCACGTGTGTAGCGCACCTCTGGTTGGTCCTACAGCTCACAAAGTTATTCTAGCCAGCGAGTGCGGACTTCTACTAATGTTTACACTTCGTATTTTATATACATGCTATCAATGGTCGCATTTTCTATATCGGAAGGGGCATAAATATAATCAAAACGTGCTCCTAATGACAAGACATATATAACACGTGACGGGCATTGAATAGAGCGGGCGCCATCTTGGAACGGTGCTGCTTCACATAATAAAGTTATGGTTGTACACAGTGAAGGTGCACACATAGTCATATTAATTATCAACCACCAAGCTCTTTATATATTTCTTTATATATTTCTCCGTGAGCTACTATTTCCATTAGGAGAGCCTCATTAGTAAGAGATATAACTCCTCAGGTCAAATCTACAGTTAATATCTAGTGTAATGGACCCCCTTACCGCATAAGGAGTGAGGAGAATGGATAATTTCAATATTTACAGTTAAAAATGTTTCCATGCGCTGAACCTCATCAGTAAGAACTATCACCCCTCGGGTCAAATATGCAGTAAGTATCTGGTGTACTAGTTTACGGGAACACCTTACTGCATATGGAATAAGGAGAGTGGATAGTTTCAATATTTACAGTGTGGTAAATATGTCATCGGGCTATTAGATTGTCGAGCCAAGGAACAACTATATCATCGTAACTTATTCCATTCCAGTAGTTCGTTTAGTCCTTGCTGTTCGCTAGATTCCTGGTATATCCAGCGTGCCTCTTTAGTTGCCAGGCGCTTTTCCATAGACTGTGCCTCGCCCACCACTCTTTCCAGAACTACCCAAGTAAAGGAGTGTTTATTACGATGACAGTGTTGCACTAACTTTGTAGTCAGTTTGCCCTGTCGTATCGTACTTAGGTGCTCTTGGATCCGAAGCTTGATTTTGCGTGTCGTAAGGCCGATATATTCAAGGCCGCACTCACAGCTCAATCTATAGACTACATTCGTAGTGTTGCAATTGCTAAAATGGTTTAACGTCCAGATCTTTCCGGATTTTAGCAGAATGGTGTTACATTTGCTCGTGATATGGCACACAGAACAATTTCCACAGGGATAGTGGCCATTTGGTACCGTCGAAGTTTCTGGCGGTTTTTTCTCTATCATTCTGGTGTGAACCAATTTGTCCTTTAGATTGGAGGCCCTACGGAAAGCAAAACGGGGTGGCGGCATCTTATGATCTTGCGTGCTAAGCAGTGGCCAGTGTTTTCTGATAGCTTGTCGGATCCTCGAGGCCAGCGGGTCAAAGGTCATGACCACTGGTAGACACTCTGATTTTTCTTTTTTATGTGATTCTAAGAGTGCTGTCCTTGGTGTATTCAACGCCGTTTTATTAGCTTGACGGATTATTTTACGTGGATAGTCCCGGGCTTGTAACCTGCTACTTAGATCCTTAGCTTGTTCCTTATAGACCTCAGTCGTAGAGCAATTCCTCCTATACCTCATAAATTGGCCCACTGGGAGATTGTCCCTGAGTGCTCTAGGGTGGTAAGATTGGTAAGCCAGTAGCGAGTTTCTATCTGTAGGTTTTTGGTGTACACTAGTAGCAAACTTTCCTTCTGAAGCCTCGATATCCAAATCGAGGTACACTGCACTTGTCTGGTGGTATTTCCAAGTGAAACGTAGACTCCTGTCTTGCGTGTTTAGCCAGTTAAGAAACTGGAGGAGAGAATCTTCTTCTCCTGACCAGATGAGGAGCACGTCATCGATATAACGTCTCCACAGACGTAGATGGTCTTTGAAAGGATTGTTGTCTGAATCGATGACGTGCTCCTCAAACTGCCCCACATAAATACATGCCACACTCGGTGCCATCGTAGCCCCCATCGATGTCCCCGTCACTTGGAGGAAGAGCTCATTTTTGTAGCCGAAGAAATTTCGTGTCAGGGCCAATTCCACACATTGTAAAATGAAACTCTGTGGCGCATCATAAAACCATTCTTGCTTTCTGAGTGCTTTAGCTGTTGCTACTAGGGCCGCTTCTTGAGGGATGCACGAGTATAACGACTCGATGTCTATAGTCACGATATACTCAGTAGCTGGGTTGTAAGTCATAGAGTCTAGAACATTTAAAATATCCACAGTGTCTTTGACAAAAGAGGCTTGGGTTATCACTGATTCGCGTAGATAGTAATCTGCGAATTGGGACAGGGGTTCCAGAATTGACTGGATACCCGACACAATGGGCCTGCCAGGGGGAGGCCTGGCAGGCTTATGTATTTTTGGGAGGACATAAAAGGCAGGAGTCCTCGGGTTGGTGTTAATGAGGAACTCCGCCTCTTTTGCACTTATCCATTTCTTTTCTTTTGCATTGGCAACAAGTTTTGTGATGATATCCTTCAATTCAGGTGTCGGGTCTCTAGCGAGAGGTTGATAATTAGTTCTAACATTTAAGAGTCTTCGAACCTCCGCTTCGTAGTCGGACGTATTTAAAATCACAATTGCGCCGCCCTTGTCCGCGCTCTTGATGGTTATTTTATCGTTGTTCTGGAGGGATTTAATGGAGTCCCAATTTTCTTTCGTCATATTTCTGAAACCCATAGATTAGTTCTTGTTTTCTATGTCTCTAATTTCTTCCAAGACTTTAGCTTCAAACACTGCGGTTTCTGGGCCGAGCGTTGCATTAGGGGGGCAGAAAGTGGAGGGTTTTCTTAAGTTGGAATTAAAACCTCTGCTTTCTTCAGTTGGTTGCTTACAAAAGAATTTCTTACGTTTTATTCTGCGCATTGTCTCGTGGAACTCGGTTCGGCATTTGAAGGCATCATGGTTCGGTGTGGGCACAAAGCCTAAACCTTTATTTAGCACCTCCTCTTCTTCGGTAGTCAGATGGTGGTCAGATAGATTCACTACGATACTCTTCATAGTGGTTTCTTCCCTCTGCTCCGCGTCATTCGTGGTGAGGAGGTTTGCCATTGTTGTTGTTGTTGAGGTCGATTCCCCGTCCTCTCCCTCTCCCTTGCTGTTGTTGGAATCCCGGGCCTTTGTTGGATGCTTGGCCCTGTTCTAAAAAATTCCTCAACAGGATATTTAAATCGGTATTCACTGGTGCAGACTGGTTGAATCTCACTCTGCTGGTACTCGGGGCTGGTTCAGGTTCCTCTTCACTTGATGTATTCGCAAAAGACCAGTTGGTGGGTGTTCTTTTCTGCTGTTGGTACCTACTTCCCTTACCACTTCTGCTGCCACCAGAAGATGGTTGTTGTTCTTGGGCTGACTGGTAATATGAGTCGTTGTTTCCCATATACCAACGAAAGCAGAAAAGAACACCCACCAACTGGTCTTTTGCGAATACATCAAGTGAAGAGGAACCTGAACCAGCCCCGAGTACCAGCAGAGTGAGATTCAACCAGTCTGCACCAGTGAATACCGATTTAAATATCCTGTTGAGGAATTTTTTAGAACAGGGCCAAGCATCCAACAAAGGCCCGGGATTCCAACAACAGCAAGGGAGAGGGAGAGGACGGGGAAATCGACCTCAACAACAACAACAATGGCAAACCTCCTCACCACGAATGACGCGGAGCAGAGGGAAGAAACCACTATGAAGAGTATCGTAGTGAATCTATCTGACCACCATCTGACTACCGAAGAAGAGGAGGTGCTAAATAAAGGTTTAGGCTTTGTGCCCACACCGAACCATGATGCCTTCAAATGCCGAACCGAGTTCCACGAGACAATGCGCAAAATAAAACTTAAGAAATTCTTTTGTAAGCAACCAACTGAAGAAAGCAGAGGTTTTAATTCCAACTTAAGAAAACCCTCCACTTTCTGCCCCCCTAATGCAACGCTCGGCCCAGAAACCGCAGTGTTTGAAGCTAAAGTCTTGGAAGAAATTAGAGACATAGAAAACAAGAACAAATCTATGGGTTTCAGAAATATGACGAAAGAAAATTGGGACTCCATTAAATCCCTCCAGAACAACGATAAAATAACCATCAAGAGCGCGGACAAGGGCGGCGCAATTGTGATTTTAAATACGTCCGACTACGAAGCGGAGGTTCGAAGACTCTTAAATGTTAGAACTAATTATCAACCTCTCGCTAGAGACCCGACACCTGAATTGAAGGATATCATCACAAAACTTGTTGCCAATGCGAAAGAAAAGAAATGGATAAGTGCAAAAGAGGCGGAGTTCCTCATTAACACCAACCCGAGGACTCCTGCCTTTTATGTCCTCCCAAAAATACATAAGCCTGCCAGGCCTCCCCCTGGCAGGCCCATTGTGTCGGGTATCCAGTCAATTCTGGAACCCCTGTCCCAATTCGCAGATTACTATCTACGCGAATCAGTGATAACCCAAGCCTCTTATGTCAAAGACACTGCGGATATTTTAAATGTTCTAGACTCTATGACTTACAACCCAGCTACTGAGTATATCGTGACTATAGACATCGAGTCGTTATACTCATGCATCCCTCAAGAAGCGGCCCTAGTAGCAACAGCTAAAGCACTCAGAAAGCAAGAATGGTTTTATGATGCGCCACAGAGTTTCATTTTACAATGTGTGGAATTGGCCCTGACACGAAATTTCTTCGGCTACAAAAATGAGCTCTTCCTCCAAGTGACGGGGACATCGATGGGGGCTACGATGGCACCGAGTGTGGCATGTATTTATGTGGGGCAGTTTGAGGAGCACGTCATCGATTCAGACAACAATCCTTTCAAAGACCATCTACGTCTGTGGAGACGTTATATCGATGACGTGCTCCTCATCTGGTCAGGAGAAGAAGATTCTCTCCTCCAGTTTCTTAACTGGCTAAACATGCAAGACAGGAGTCTACGTTTCACTTGGAAATACCACCAGACAAGTGCAGTGTACCTAGATTTGGATATCGAGGCTTCAGAAGGAAAGTTTGCTACTAGTGTACACCAAAAACCTACAGATAGAAACTCGCTACTGGCTTACCAATCTTACCACCCTAGAGCACTCAGGGACAATCTCCCAGTGGGCCAATTTATGAGGTATAGGAGGAATTGCTCTACGACTGAGGTCTATAAGGAACAAGCTAAGGATCTAAGTAGCAGGTTACAAGCCCGGGACTATCCACGTAAAATAATCCGTCAAGCTAATAAAAGGGCGTTGAATACACCAAGGACAGCACTCTTAGAATCACATAAAAAAGAAAAATCAGAGTGTCTACCAGTGGTCATGATCTTTGACCCGCTGGCCTCGAGGATCCGACAAGCTATCAGAAAACACTGGCCACTGCTTAGCACGCAAGATCATAAGATGCCGCCACCCCGTTTTGCTTTCCGTAGGGCCTCCAATCTAAAGGACAAATTGGTTCACACCAGAATGATAGAGAAAAAACCGCCAGAAACTTCGACGGTACCAAATGGCCACTATCCCTGTGGAAATTGTTCTGTGTGCCATATCACGAGCAAATGTAACACCATTCTGCTAAAATCCGGAAAGATCTGGACGTTAAACCATTTTAGCAATTGCAACACTACGAATGTAGTCTATAGATTGAGCTGTGAGTGCGGCCTTGAATATATCGGCCTTACGACACGCAAAATCAAGCTTCGGATCCAAGAGCACCTAAGTACGATACGACAGGGCAAACTGACTACAAAGTTAGTGCAACACTGTCATCGTAATAAACACTCCTTTACTTGGGTAGTTCTGGAAAGAGTGGTGGGCGAGGCACAGTCTATGGAAAAGCGCCTGGCAACTAAAGAGGCACGCTGGATATACCAGGAATCTAGCGAACAGCAAGGACTAAACGAACTACTGGAATGGAATAAGTTACGATGATATAGTTGTTCCTTGGCTCGACAATCTAATAGCCCGATGACATATTTACCACACTGTAAATATTGAAACTATCCACTCTCCTTATTCCATATGCCGTAAGGTGTTCCCGTAAACTAGTACACCAGATACTTACTGCATATTTGACCCGAGGGGTGATAGTTCTTACTGATGAGGTTCAGCGCATGGAAACATTTTTAACTGTAAATATTGAAATTATCCATTCTCCTCACTCCTTATGCCGTAAGGGGGTCCATTACACTAGATATTAACTGTAGATTTGACCTGAGGAGTTATATCTCTTACTAATGAGGCTCTCCTAATGGAAATAGTAGCTCACGGAGAAATATATAAAGAAATATATAAAGAGCTTGGTGGTTGATAATTAATATCACTATGTGTGCACCTTCACTGTGTACAACCATAACTTTATTATGTGAAGCAGCACCGTTCCAAGATGGCGCCCGCTCTATTCAATGCCCGTCACGTGTTATATATGTCTTGTCATTAGGAGCACGTTTTGATTATATTTATGCCCCTTCCGATATAGAAAATGAGACCATTGATAGCATGTATATAAAATACGAAGTGTAAACATTAGTAGAAGTCCGCACTCGCTGGCTAGAATAACTTTGTGAGCTGTAGGACCAACCAGAGGTGCGCTACACACGTGACAGCACGGTCCAATCAGAGCCAAACAGCACTGATGCCGGAAGAGGTAAATAAACCGCTCGTCATACACTCGGCGCTCCGGTGCCGAGAAGACGCCGTTTGAAGTCCCTCCACTGGTAAACGCGCTGTCCCCCGGACAATAACAATTTTTGACACGGTGAGATTAGAATGGCTGACTGTAACGTGCGCCCGTATGGCGCCTTCCCCTCTCTTCATTTTTTCCGTCAGATGAAAATAGAAGGGAGGCAAGACCATACTTACCGTTTGGAAGTGGGTCCAAGACTTGTATATAGCTATATTGGTAACGGTATGAAAGCTAAAGGTGCCCCCCAGGTAACTAGCATTATTGTCTATTACTAGGTGCAATGTAGTGTTAACTACGCAGTAAAGCTACCGGCAGTCTTTTACATATATATACATATATGTGTTCAATTTTTTTTTATTTACAGCATTTAAAGCACAGTATCGCTGGCAGTGGCACCCTAATTTTCGTTTGCCCTGAAGAAATTGCCTGATAAAATACCTAAGGCAATGAAACATGTCGGCTGTGGGCTGAGTATGAATCGATAGGTAGTATTCGTACCCCCTTTTTTATATTACATGTTTACTGTAAGCAACAAGAAAATATAAATAAAAAGGTAGTTGCATCTTGTTGCGCAGTATTTTGTGTGTTATATGTTGAACGTTGTTAGTCCTTGTCACATATACGTTTTGCGTACACTGCACCATTCACTGTCTTTCTCTTTACTTTGGGTTTTCTGACACGTTTACGTTAAGCTATTTGACACCGATGATGAGAACAGGGCCATCCTGGTGAGTACCAACCAGGGGTCCCATTGGTGGTGCGCCCGTGAGGTGTCATCTAGCTATTCACACTTTTTTCAAATGTTGTCCTTCTAGTGGATGTCTGTACTGTGTTGTCTGGTTATTTGTTTATCAGAGACGGGCTATCTTTTATTCATGGCATTGGACTGAAACAGAGTAATAATCTCTATAATTAGAGGTATAATTAGAACGATCATTTGACAAACTATAGCTGTTTACAGTTCTACATTACTTTTTGCCTTTAGGACTGGGTCAATTTATGATTAGTGCTTGACTGAGTGGAGGGCGACCTAGTCCTTATGTCCCTCTTGACTCCTATTATTTGGATACATTGAGTACGGCAGTTTAGCCGTGAGAGTCTTTAGAAATAGCCTCATTGTTTGCTCTGATTTTTAACCTTTAACCTTTAATTGTGCTGGTATATCATTAAAACTGCCGTTTCTGCATTGCGCCTATTGTCTGTAATGGATAAGAATTGCTTGGCATTTTCGGATGCACAAATAGCAGCCATCCTAGCAGGTCCCTCCCTTTTCAGTGACAATCCCTTGGCAGGGTCAAATAAAGTAAGGGAAGAGTGGGAGAAATTAAGTAACCTGAAAAAGAAGCACATAAGGATTGCCTTACATGGAGCTCTTATGTCAGAATATTATCAAGCAGGAGCTTCCCCTGCCAGCCTCATAGTTAGAATCGAACCGCGTATCTTTTTGGACGATAAACAATTCCGATGTGACTGGAGTTATATCGCCAATAAGTGTACGAGAGACTGGTTGATTCTCATAATTAGCACAGCACAACGCTAAAATCCGGAAAGATCTGGACGTTAAACCATTTTAGCAATTGCAACACTACGAATGTAGTCTATAGATTGAGCTGTGAGTGCGGCCTTGAATATATCGGCCTTACGACACGCAAAATCAAGCTTCGGATCCAAGAGCACCTAAGTACGATACGACAGGGCAAACTGACTACAAAGTTAGTGCAACACTGTCATCGTAATAAACACTCCTTTACTTGGGTAGTTCTGGAAAGAGTGGTGGGCGAGGCACAGTCTATGGAAAAGCGCCTGGCAACTAAAGAGGCACGCTGGATATACCAGGAATCTAGCGAACAGCAAGGACTAAACGAACTACTGGAATGGAATAAGTTACGATGATATAGTTGTTCCTTGGCTCGACAATCTAATAGCCCGATGACATATTTACCACACTGTAAATATTGAAACTATCCACTCTCCTTATTCCATATGCCGTAAGGTGTTCCCGTAAACTAGTACACCAGATACTTACTGCATATTTGACCCGAGGGGTGATAGTTCTTACTGATGAGGTTCAGCGCATGGAAACATTTTTAACTGTAAATATTGAAATTATCCATTCTCCTCACTCCTTATGCCGTAAGGGGGTCCATTACACTAGATATTAACTGTAGATTTGACCTGAGGAGTTATATCTCTTACTAATGAGGCTCTCCTAATGGAAATAGTAGCTCACGGAGAAATATATAAAGAAATATATAAAGAGCTTGGTGGTTGATAATTAATATCACTATGTGTGCACCTTCACTGTGTACAACCATAACTTTATTATGTGAAGCAGCACCGTTCCAAGATGGCGCCCGCTCTATTCAATGCCCGTCACGTGTTATATATGTCTTGTCATTAGGAGCACGTTTTGATTATATTTATGCCCCTTCCGATATAGAAAATGAGACCATTGATAGCATGTATATAAAATACGAAGTGTAAACATTAGTAGAAGTCCGCACTCGCTGGCTAGAATAACTTTGTGAGCTGTAGGACCAACCAGAGGTGCGCTACACACGTGACAGCACGGTCCAATCAGAGCCAAACAGCACTGATGCCGGAAGAGGTAAATAAACCGCTCGTCATACACTCGGCGCTCCGGTGCCGAGAAGACGCCGTTTGAAGTCCCTCCACTGGTAAACGCGCTGTCCCCCGGACAATAACAATTTTTGACACGGTGAGATTAGAATGGCTGACTGTAACGTGCGCCCGTATGGCGCCTTCCCCTCTCTTCATTTTTTCCGTCAGATGAAAATAGAAGGGAGGCAAGACCATACTTACCGTTTGGAAGTGGGTCCAAGACTTGTATATAGCCATATTGGTAACGGTATGAAAGCTAAAGGTGCCCCCCAGGTAACTAGCATTATTGTCTATTACTAGGTGCAATGTAGTGTTAACTACGCAGTAAAGCTACCGGCAGTCTTTTACATATATATACATATATGTGTTCAATTTTTTTTTATTTACAGCATTTAAAGCACAGTATCGCTGGCAGTGGCACCCTAATTTTCGTTTGCCCTGAAGAAATTGCCTGATAAAATACCTAAGGCAATGAAACATGTCGGCTGTGGGCTGAGTATGAATCGATAGGTAGTATTCGTACCCCCTTTTTTATATTACATGTTTACTGTAAGCAACAAGAAAATATAAATAAAAAGGTAGTTGCATCTTGTTGCGCAGTATTTTGTGTGTTATATGTTGAACGTTGTTAGTCCTTGTCACATATACGTTTTGCGTACACTGCACCATTCACTGTCTTTCTCTTTACTTTGGGTTTTCTGACACGTTTACGTTAAGCTATTTGACACCGATGATGAGAACAGGGCCATCCTGGTGAGTACCAACCAGGGGTCCCATTGGTGGTGCGCCCGTGAGGTGTCATCTAGCTATTCACACTTTTTTCAAATGTTGTCCTTCTAGTGGATGTCTGTACTGTGTTGTCTGGTTATTTGTTTATCAGAGACGGGCTATCTTTTATTCATGGCATTGGACTGAAACAGAGTAATAATCTCTATAATTAGAGGTATAATTAGAACGATCATTTGACAAACTATAGCTGTTTACAGTTCTACATTACTTTTTGCCTTTAGGACTGGGTCAATTTATGATTAGTGCTTGACTGAGTGGAGGGCGACCTAGTCCTTATGTCCCTCTTGACTCCTATTATTTGGATACATTGAGTACGGCAGTTTAGCCGTGAGAGTCTTTAGAAATAGCCTCATTGTTTGCTCTGATTTTTAACCTTTAACCTTTAATTGTGCTGGTATATCATTAAAACTGCCGTTTCTGCATTGCGCCTATTGTCTGTAATGGATAAGAATTGCTTGGCATTTTCGGATGCACAAATAGCAGCCATCCTAGCAGGTCCCTCCCTTTTCAGTGACAATCCCTTGGCAGGGTCAAATAAAGTAAGGGAAGAGTGGGAGAAATTAAGTAACCTGAAAAAGAAGCACATAAGGATTGCCTTACATGGAGCTCTTATGTCAGAATATTATCAAGCAGGAGCTTCCCCTGCCAGCCTCATAGTTAGAATCGAACCGCGTATCTTTTTGGACGATAAACAATTCCAATGTGACTGGAGTTATATCGCCAATAAGTGTACGAGAGACTGGTTGATTCTCATAATTAGCACAGCACAACGCTAAAATCCGGAAAGATCTGGACGTTAAACCATTTTAGCAATTGCAACACTACGAATGTAGTCTATAGATTGAGCTGTGAGTGCGGCCTTGAATATATCGGCCTTACGACACGCAAAATCAAGCTTTGGATCCAAGAGCACCTAAGTACGATACGACAGGGCAAACTAACTACAAAGTTAGTGCAACACTGTCATCGTAATAAACACTCCTTTACTTGGGTAGTTCTGGAAAGAGTGGTGGGCGAGGCACAGTCTATGGAAAAGCGCCTGGCAACTAAAGAGGCACGCTGGATATACCAGGAATCTAGCGAACAGCAAGGACTAAACGAACTACTGGAATGGAATAAGTTACGATGATATAGTTGTTCCTTGGCTCGACAATCTAATAGCCCGATGACATATTTACCACACTGTAAATATTGAAACTATCCACTCTCCTTATTCCATATGCCGTAAGGTGTTCCCGTAAACTAGTACACCAGATACTTACTGCATATTTGACCCGAGGGGTGATAGTTCTTACTGATGAGGTTCAGCGTATGGAAACATTTTTAACTGTAAATATTGAAATTATCCATTCTCCTCACTCCTTATGCGGTAAGGGGGTCCATTACACTAGATATTAACTGTAGATTTGACCTGAGGAGTTATATCTCTTACTAATGAGGCTCTCCTAATGGAAATAGTAGCTCACTGAGAAATATATAAAGAAATATATAAAGAGCTTGGTGTTGATAATTAATATGACTATGTGTGCACCTTCACTGTGTACAACCATAACTTTATTATGTGAAGCAGCACCGTTCCAAGATGGCGCCCGCTCTATTCAATGCCCGTCACGTGTTATATATGTCTTGTCATTAGGAGCACGTTTTGATTATATTTATGCCCCTTCCGATATAGAAAATGCGACCATTGATAGCATGTATATAAAATACGAAGTGTAAACATTAGTAGAAGTCCGCACTCGCTGGCTAGAATAACTTTGTGAGCTGTAGGACCAACCAGAGGTGCGCTACACACGTGACAGCACGGTCCAATCAGAGCCAAACAGCACTGATGCCGGAAGAGGTAAATAAACCGCGCGTCATACACTCGGCGCTCCGGTGCCGAGAAGACGCCGTTTGAAGTCCCTCCACTGGTAAACGCGCTGTCCCCCGGACAATAACAATTTTTGACACGGTGAGATTAGAATGGCTGACTGTAACGTGCGCCCGTATGGCGCCTTCCCCTCTCTTCATTTTTTCCGTCAGATGAAAATAGAAGGGAGGCAAGACCATACTTACCGGTTGGAAGTGGGTCCAAGACTTGTATATAGCCATATTGGTAATGGTATGAAAGCTAAAGGTGCCCCCCAGGTAACTAGCATTATTGTCTATTACTAGGTGCAATGTAGTGTTAACTACGCAGTAAAGCTACCGGCACTCTTTTACATATATATACATATATGTGTTCAATTTTTTTTTTATTTACAGCATTTAAAGCACAGTATCGCTGGCAGTGGCACCCTAATTTTCGTTTGCCCTGAAGAAATTGCCTGATAAAATACCTAAGGCAATGAAACATGTCGGCTGTGGGCTGAGTATGAATCGATAGGTAGTATTCGTACCCCCTTTTTTATATTACATGTTTACTGTAAGCAACAAGAAAATATAAATAAAAAGGTAGTTGCATCTTGTTGCGCAGTATTTTGTGTGTTATATGTTGAACGTTGTTAGTCCTTGTCACATATACGTTTTGCGTACACTGCACCATTCACTGTCTTTCTCTTTACTTTGGGTTTTCGGACACGTTTACGTTAAGCTATTTGACACCGATGATGAGAACAGGGCCATCCTGGTGAGTACCAACCAGGGGTCCCATTGGTGGTGCGCCCGTGAGGTGTCATCTAGCTATTCACACTTTTTTCAAATGTTGTCCTTCTAGTGGATGTCTGTACTGTGTTGTCTGGTTATTTGTTTATCAGAGATGGGCTATCTTTTATTCATGGCATTGGACTGAAACAGAGTAATAATCTCTATAATTAGAGGTATAATTAGAACGATCATTTGACAAACTATAGCTGTTTACAGTTCTACATTACTTTTTGCCTTTAGGACTGGGTCAATTTATGATTAGAGCATGTTACATGTACCTCCTGAAAGATTTGCTTAGACTGTTCCAGGTTCGGCCTCAGGCACTCCCAACTGCAGTGCACAGTAGGGGGAAAACTGCCCCAGTGGGATAGAGCAGGAGGGGTTGGCATAGGAGTTGCCGCAAAGGGCAGATACTACGGTTAAACTGGAAGCAATGCTACCATGGTTGAAAAGACATCCTGATGGTGCAAATGCAGCTTTCTTCTGGGGGGGGGGTAATTTTGTTTTTTATATTCCGTACTCTGGTCCCCGAGCAGTTTGACGAGAGGTAATCTGAAGTCCTGCAAAGACGTGGAGGCGCTGGTGTGGGCTAAGCCAGAGAAAGAAGTGAGTCAAAGTAGGATGGCAGGGCCATTTCTGAGTACTCAATCAAGGGAATGGTGTCCCTGCTAGGGGTGATGCCAAAGAAAGCTACGGAGTAGTTTAGGTCGATATACCATCTGTCATTGCCTGAAGGGGGTTCTGTGAATGATTTTATTGACCAGGTTGAGTGTTCTCTGTCATATACCAGCGTAGATATAGCAATTTAGTTAGTGTGAAGGTAAGGGGCCAGTGCAGAACTGGAGAAGGTAGATATTAAATTGGCTTTTTGCCTGTACAGGCCTATCTTTTTATGTGCAGAGCTCTCTGCAGTTCCCCACAACTGTGGAGTCTCTACAGCCATAAAGTTACTATTAAATTGCAGTTTTGTGTATACCAAAAAAAGTAAACTTACTCAAACGTCTAAGTTTTCCTATGTGAATCAGGCCCTTAAAGGGAAACTGTGAAAATGTCATAACAAAGGATGGGTGAGGAAAGACAGAAGGAAGTGGAGGGTGAGGCATGGGGAGGGGAGGGACAGGATGAAAGGAAGGCAGGGGGATAGTTGAGGTGGCCTAACTAGAAGACAAGATGGGGAGGGGGACAAGGGGAAAGAAGGACAGGGAAGAGGGGAAGGTTAAGTTGGCAGTAGAATAAGGAAGAGGGGGGTGAAAAAGCAAAATTGGCATGGAAAAGGAGGGTGGGTGGGTGGAAAAATGAGGAAAGTGTAGGAGAGGGCCACATGGTATGGTCTTGCCTGTCATTGATAACTTATTGGTCCATCTTCCTCCAGTTCATTTACTGAGCTACTGATCGGAGCATTAAGCTTAATCCCTAACTGTGTTGACTCGGCATACATGACCATATTGCGACCCGGAAGGTGACACCCAGATTTATAGACTTGGGGCCAGATGTAGGTAAAATCAAAATTGTGAATACTGAATGGCGAATTTTACCCATTCGCTATTAAGGATTCGCAAAATTGAATGTAGGTAGGAATTGCTAAAATATTAGCGATCCCTTAATATTCCTTAATAACGAATCGCAAATTGAGATTCGCTAATAAGGAATACCTACCCATTCATTCCTATGGGCTCGGAGGCCCATAGGAATGAATGGGAAGATATTCACTATCTGCGATTCTCTATTAAAGAATCCCAAATAGAGGGAGCTATTTCAAGGGTGCCAGGGTGTCAAAAGGACACCCTGTTGCACCACTGAAATGTGCATGTGTGCACATGTGGCGCACATACATGCCGTAAGGCCATGAATGTGTGCCACATGGCACTTTAAAAAAGCAAAAAAGTGCTTTTTTAAAGGAAATTGCTAATTACCACCAACTTGAAGTTGGTGGTATTACGTTTAGTGATTCCTGAAGGCTAAAGTGCACTTTCTTTTGTGCTACTTACATTGCATTTAAGGAATCGCAATTACCGATTCCTTAAATGCAAGAGCAAAATAAGGAATCGCAATTTTGCGATTCCTTATTTTGCTAGTAGGTTTAAACTCACCTACATTGCGCGCATCCAAATACCGATCGCAAATGCTGAAATTCTGTGAATTTCAGCCTTAGCGCTCGGTATTTGGCCACCTACATCTGGCCCTTGGAGCTTATACTTTCTCGCAGACAACTGACCACAAGTTCGAAATTGTACTGTGGTCCCGATGTGTATAGATGGGAGTTGGAGTTGGAGAAATGGGTGTAGTGCTAGATGGAAGTGAACCGGAAGGAAGAGGGTAGGGGTTACGTAAGATTCCGATTTTGCCCACGTGGGATACCATTCTGATGGCTTGCCCCTTTTCTGGGCCCTGGTGGACGAGTTGTAACCACTGTAAGGAAAAACCAAAGGTGGTGATGGACGGAGCGTTGACAATACAAACACTCACCCCCAGTCAACTGATCTGGTTTAATCCATCACCGTTCTTTAGCTCACTCCGCCACCTCAGTTCAGACATGGCCATATGCAAATCAGTCTGACCCTGTGCCTCATGGGAACAGTCCAGCCCGAACTGCCAAGCCATGTCTTCCCTGGACCGGAATCAAGCTTCCCAGGACCGGTTTCTGGCATTACAGCCGTCTTCAGCCGGGCTTGCTTGACTCCAGTGGCAAAGTGAGCAAGGGACTCACGTCTGAGCATACCCTGCCAACTTAGGGCGAACAAAGAAAAACCAAAGGTGGTGATGGACGGAGCGTTGACAATACAGACACTCATCCCCAGTCAACTGATCTGGGTTTAATCCATCACCGTTCTTTAGCTCACTCCGCCACCCCAGTTCAGACATGGCCATATGCAAATCAGTCTGACCCTGTGCCTCATGGGAACAGTCCAGCCCTAACTGCCAAGCCATGTCTTCCCTGGACTGGAATCAAGCTTCCCAGGACCGGGGGTCTGGCATTACAGCCGTCTTCAGCCGGGCTTGCTTGACTCCAGTGGCAAAGTGAGCAAGGGACTCACGTCTGAGCATACCCTGCCAACTTAGGGCGAACAAAGAAAAACCAAAGGTGGTGATGGACGGAGCGTTGACAATACAAACACTCACCTCCAGTCAACTGATCTGGGTTTAATCCATCACCGTTCTTTAGCTCACTCCGCCACCCCAGTTTAGACATGGCCATATGCAAATCAGTCTGACCCTGTGCCTAATGGGAACAGTCCAGCCCGAACTGCCAAGCCATGTCTTCCCTGGACCGGAATCAAGCTTCCCAGGACCTGTTTCTGGCATTACAGCCGTCTTCAGCCGGGCTTGCTTGACTCCAGTGGCAAAGTGAGCAAGGGACTCACGTCTGAGCATACCCTGCCAACTTAGGGCGAACAAAGAAAAATTAAAGGTGGTGATGGACGGAGCGTTGACAATACAAACACTCACCCCCAGTCAACTGATCTGGGTTTAATCCATCACCGTTCTTTAGCTCACTCCGCGACCCCAGTTCAGACATGGCCATATGCAAATCAGGCTGACGCTGTTCCTCATGGGAACAGTCCAGCCCGAACTGCCAAGCCATGTCTTCCCTGGACCGGAATCAAGCTTCCCAGGACCGGTTTCTGGCATTACAGCCCTCTTCAGCCGGGCTTGCTTGACTCCAGTGGCAAAGTGAGCAAGGGATTCACGTCTGAGCATACCCTGCCAACTTAGGGCGAACAAAGAAAAACCAAAGGTGGTGATGGACGGAGCGTTGACAATACAAACACTCACCCCCAGTCAACTAATCTGGGTTTAATCCATCACCGTTCTTTAGCTCACTCCGCCACCTCAGTTCAGACATGGCCATATGCAAATCAGTCTGACCCTGTGCCTCATGGGAACAGTCCAGCCCGAACTGCCAAGCCATGTCTTCCCTGGACCGGAACCAAGCTTCCCAGGACCGGTTTCTGGCATTACAGCCGTCTTCAGCCGAGCTTGCTTGACTCCAGTGGCAAAGTGAGCAAGGGACTCACGTCTGAGCATACCCTGCCAACTTAGGGCAAACAAAGAAAAAACAAAGGTGGTGATGGACGGAGCGTTGACAATACAAACACTTACCCCCAGTCAACTGATCTGGGTTTAATCCATCACCGTTCTCTAGCTCACTCCGCCACCCCAGTTCAGACATGGCCATATGCAAATCAGTCTGACCCTGTGCCTCATGGGAACAGCCCAGCCCGAACTGCCAAGCCATGTCTTCCCTGGACCGGAATCAAGCTTCCCAGGACCGGTTTCTGGCATTACAGCCGTCTTCAGCCGGGCTTGCTTGACTCCAGTGGCAAAGTGAGCAAGGGACTCACGTCTGAGCATACCCTGCCAACTTAGGGCGAACAAAGAAAAACCAAAGGTGGTGATGGACGGAGCGTTGACAATACAAACACTCACCCCCAGTCAACTGATCTGGGTTTAATCCATCACCGTTCTTTAGCTCACTCCGCCACCCCAGTTCAGACATGGCCATATGCAAATCAGTCTGACCCTGTGCCTCATGGGAACAGTCCAGCCCGAACTGCCAAGCCATGTCTTCCCTGGACCGGAATCAAGCTTCCCAGGACCGGTTTCTGGCATTACAGCCGTCTTCAGCCGAGCTTGCTTGACTCCAGTGGCAAAGTGAGCAAGGGACTCACGTCTGAGCATACCCTGCCAACTTAGGGCGAACAAAGAAAAAACAAAGGTGGTGATGGACGGAGCGTTGACAATACAAACACTCACCCCCAGTCAACTGATCTGGGTTTAATCCATCACCGTTCTCTAGCTCACTCCGCCACCCCAGTTCAGACATGGCCATATGCAAATCAGTCTTACCCTGTGCCTCATGGGAACAGCCCAGCCCGAACTGCCAAGCCATGTCTTCCCTGGACCGGAATCAAGCTTCCCAGGACCGGTTTCTGGCATTACAGCCGTCTTCAGCCGGGCTTGCTTGACTCCAGTGGCAAAGTGAGCAAGGGACTCACGTCTGAGCATACCCTGCCAACTTAGGGCGAACAAAGAAAAACCAAAGGTGGTGATGGACGGAGCGTTGACAATACAAACACTCACCCCCAGTCAACTGATCTGGGTTTAATCCATCACCGTTCTTTAGCTCACTCCGCCACCCCAGTTCAGACATGGCCATATGCAAATCAGTCTGACCCTGTGCCTCATGGGAACAGTCCAGCCCGAACTGCCAAGCCATGTCTTCCCTGGACCGAAATCAAGCTTCCCAGGACCGGTTTCTGGCATTATAGCCGTCTTCAGCCGGGCTTGCTTGACTCCAGTGGCAAAGTGAGCAAGGGACTCACGTCAGAGCATACCCTGCCAACTTAGGGCGAACACTGTCAGGGTCTTCCTCCCCATCTATCGAGATATGGGGGACAGTCCCAGCACTCTTCGACCTCCCGTTGACCTGTTAGCTTGACTAACAGTGGGTTCCCAAATAGGTCTGGATGCATTGATTGATATCTGAGGCACTTTCATGCGGGTGTGGGGATGCTCTTGCATGCTGCCCCCGTGAGCGGGTCCTGGGTATGTGAGCCATCTGCTGTCCCCCCTTTCTGTGCTCTTGCTCTATTGGCTGCTAAGTCAATGGGCACTCCCCTATGATGCACGTTGTTGTTACTAAACATTTTGCTTGCCTATTGTACCCCACATTGTTGTGTGCTGTTTGAATAACGTTCATTATCATTTTGTTTTTTGCATTCAGCCTGCAGCTGAAGCTAGGCCGGTGAGCTTGGGCTCCCCTCGTCACAGGGGGAGCAGTGGTGGCAGCACCTAAAGTGCGCATGAGGCTTTGGCCAGCCGGCCCGGGACGGCCAAAGCGTCATGTGCACTTTGCATGTTCTCCACGCAGACTGTATTACAGCCTGCGTGGTGTACATGCAGAGCTTGCCAGCCCCTGTCTGAACTCCGCACCATGGCGCTCAGACCAATCACAGTGCTGCTAAGTTGCATTGTGATTGGCAAGGGGATTCTGGGAGGCTGTGTGCTTCTTGCAGTGCAGAGAGGAGGATAGAGAAAGGAGAGGTGGCAGCTGTGGTAAAAAGGTAAGTCCTTTTCTTTAATTATTTCCCCCCTCCCTCCCTAGTCCCCCAGCCACCTCCACCCACCACCCTGGTCAGTAGCAGCCGCTACTGATTTTGGATTCAAGTCTTAGGATGTCTCAGCTTCTTAGATGTATGCCTCCTCTAGATATTTTTATGGTGGAGTGTAATTTGGAAGGGAAAAATGAATGGCCGTGAAAGAACTACATGCTAATATGAATTTAAGCCTGTCCTTCATAGGCAGCCAGTTTAGGTCCCTCAGAACTAAGGTGATGTAGTTGTATATATGGGTGCCCAATATATATTGAGCAGCAGAGTGGAGGACGTCCTTGAGAGGGGAGAGAGAAGCCTTTGGAACTCCTAAGAGGGTTGCATCCCTATAGATAAAACCGGAGATTATCATAGCTTGAATCACAAGGCGGAGATTTCTTGTTGAAATGCTTTGTTTTGATATTTCAGGCTGAAATTCCAGATATCACTTATTTCACCTATTGAAACTGTTTTTCAGTTTTCCCTGTGAGTGGTATCTAATGGATGATGTTTGGAGTTTTGCTTTGTACATGTCTTCTTCAAGAGATATACTAATATTGTTCCAACAGTTATGAGGACAAACTTAGTTCAGGTGATGGAGCAAGGACTCATAGAAAAGAGACTTGCTCGGAAGCAATCCTCTCATTTAACTCCCTAACATGGTATTAATTACATATTGTGTAAAACTAAAACGCACCACATAAAACGAGGGTTAAAGAAGCTTCTGTATGTATTTGCTAGCATGAATAACTCGAGTGGCTTTCTAAAATGGCTGCAAATGGGAAATCTTTATTGTGCATGCATCAATTGCATCTACGCATTATGACGAGCTGTCGCTTGGAGGGAAATTCTTGCGCATGGGCAGTAGATACTAATATGGAGTATTAAAGATTCTCGTGCTTTGCATCTGCTTCCTTGAAACTAAATGGAGTGAATTTACTAAGGCTAATGCGGGTAAAGTATTAATGAGTAAAGGGAATTAGAATAGAGATTGGTGGTATACAGTGAAACCATTTTTTCTTGAAAATAACATCTGTCTTTCTGACTTTATTACTAGTGCCCATTTGGGCCTCTTTGGTATGTCTGGAGTGAGCCGTGTCACATACGTTTTTGCGCATGGCAAGTGGAAGTCAGCCCGGAAGGATGACATGTGGTTCAAGAAGAGTGCAAGCCCACATTCTGCCTGAAGCCTGAGAACCGGCAATACAAGACCCGAATTAATAAGAACACATATTAAAGTTAAACATTTGTATCGGATGTAATGTGAAGGGGGAGGGAAAATAAAACATGAAGAAAAATTAAGGGGTTGGGGTTATTAACAAAGGGCTAACTGAAAAGATTGATATGTAAGCATGGTGTGATGATCTATCCCCCTTTCCTGACCAAACAGAGTTAGTATTTTTACGATATTAAAACATTAATGGGTGGTACATGAGGAATGAAAAGGTATAATTGAGGATGTTTTTAGTTAATTAGTAGGGGAGATTTGCTGAATGCTGCAGAGCTCTGCATGCCATAGGAGTAGCGAGTGATGCTGATGAAGAAACAAATGCAGAAGCTTAATATCATACATTTTTAGGCTTAGAAAGAAGCTCGTGGAAGAATCTCGAAGAGGAAGAGAGTGTCAGAGAGGGGTGCGACGTGATCGTCGGTGTTAGAGAGGTCATCTATCCTGTCCTGAATCCTGTCCTGAAGTCTTTGTCTCCTGATCTATCCCGGAGGACTCCTACCAGCCCTTTGGCCAGGGGGTTGGTCTTCACACCATCCTAGGTAAATATAAATGTTGTGAATGTGAACATGCTCCTTTCTCTCTGTCCTCTTCTTTCTGAGCGTAAGTCATTGCAAGTTTGAAGTATGTGCTCATGATATGATTAATTGAATCTTCTCTCCTATGAGTGATGGTGAACGTACTGTACTTTGAAGTGGTTCATATGCAATTAATTTAGATAAAAACATAAAACTTACCGAGTCTGTGGTTTTTTACTTTAAGATATAAAAGTTAGAATTTAGTTAATTTTCACCATCAACTAGTTCAACTAATGGTCCATCGACCAGAAGAAAGAACTATTTGAACAGTGAAAGGTTGGTTAAGAGTAAGAAATAATCAATCTTGAAGTATGGAAAATAATAAACCTCTGGCAGATTTACAAGCCCCTTGCGCCACTTTTGCATCACTTTTCCCATGTTAAAAGTGGCGCAAAAGTGGCACAAGGGGCTCGTAAATCCACCCCCTTGACTTCAACGGCTTACTCAAATTGTGTGTGTTTTTATGGGCCCAAATGAGTATATGTTATTGGAGTATCTGTAGCTTGTACGCCTCTGGATCACAGACATGTGATTTGTTTAGAGACAGTTTGAAGTTTGCCTCAACAAAAAAGTATATAACATGTTTTAAACACCCAGGCACTCTTCGTTTAGAATTTCAAATCTGAAGGTACTGATCCGTACTAGAGATGGCATTAGCACTTGTATTACCAAGGTATTTCTACTAGTCTTTTACTACTTAACATCAATAGTCATTCTGTAAACGTATGTA
This sequence comes from Lissotriton helveticus, assembly GCF_964261635.1. Classification (NCBI taxonomy): domain Eukaryota; kingdom Metazoa; phylum Chordata; class Amphibia; order Caudata; family Salamandridae; genus Lissotriton; species Lissotriton helveticus. The sequence goes on along the minus strand of NC_136063.1, from coordinate 1,259,720,046 downwards.
GTATTCCTGAAGTATTATAAACCTGTTTAGTGGCAAAATGAATGGCAAAATGAATGGTTAATCATTCGTAGCTATAGCCATGTCAGACGCTTTTGGAGGTCCCAAGTCCAAAAAACCCGAAGCTGGCCCTGTTTTAAAGTTTAATAAGATATTCTGCATGGAAAGAAAAAACACTGCAACCCCAGCATCTAGTGGTATTAGCCGTGTTACGTGCTTTAAAATCTATAAATACATATTGCAACAGGAGTGTGTGGACATGGGGAATAAATACCCCTATGTCCCTCCCTGCTGACAGGCCTGTGTGACTATTGTCCAGATAGAATGTCACTCACTTAAAACCAACGGAAAGATGCAGAAAGCAATGAAGGACTTGTACCTGCACCATTGATTAGTAGCAAAGCGATGTACAATTAACGATTTTGGATATGTATACATCTACGTTTCATCATTACAAATATTAAGAAAATTCCTTAATACTGACAACTTAATGCTGGGGGTCGTTTTGATTGCTCATCATAGGTTTTAATTGTTCAAGCTCCTTAAATCTAGTGAGCGCCTTCTCCATTCGAAACATATATTTTTAAATATTATTCCTCTAGAAATATAATATGGAAGGAGGTCATTGCTCGCAAATACCCCCCCCCCCCATATTCCCATGAAAGGGCCAAGACCTTGGAAGACCCAACGGCATTTCATGAGATGAAGTACAGTGCAGCAAAAACGTCAAACAAGTGTGTGTTCTACACATGAAAAGTTTCCTACGCATTTAAAAGCACGAATAGGGGGAAACAACGCACGCCTATTACAGCTTGCACAATAGTGCTGTGTTGCTTCGTGCGTACCTCTGCTATGTGCTGTTGCGTTGCTTTACCTCATCAGGAGAAAGCAACGCTGAGGAAGAGGAGGAAACCCATGCACAGGAAGCTAATAACTCGCTTTATCACAAGCCACATATGACGCCGGAGAGCTTTAGCAAGTAAAATAACACCAATGCAATATTGATTTGCATGCAGAGGTGTACATATATAAGTGTAGACAAGCACATAATTAAACAGTCAGTCACAGACACAAAGCAACTCAGGTGCATGTCGGGACTCGCGTAGCTATTTACCTCCTCCTGCTTGGCACAGGTACCTGGGCGCTTGATTGACATGTTTGATGGTCTTAACCTGCTTGGCCTCCAGTGATGATTAACACCTGGTGCCGTCACAAGACAGTGATGACGTTGGTGTCCTGCGTAAGGTCTGTGTTATACTTTCACTATTATTTGCTTAGCAAAGTGTAATTCTTGCACAAATCTGCTCCTGGTCCTGCATGCATTTGGTGAAGGTCTGAAAACATTATCTTGTAGTCTGCTGACTGTTCGGCATCTGAATTCATTTTACAGAAATTTACAAATATTTTGCCTCTCAGTTACACCCTGTTTCAGGCATTGCAGCTGAAATAGTTCACTTATCGCATTTTGCATGCTCTCTGTCCCTTTCATGGCATCACCAAAGGGCCAAACGTCAGACATGTAACTGATTCATTCATGGTATTGTCCACCAGAGCACTGTGCCTGTCAGGATTAGTACACAGCAGAGCGCTTCCTGCCATCTTGGTACCCCATATCTACACTTTGCTGCCCTCTAGTGGCTTCCTGTATGGTTGTCTCTGGCTGAAACCGGCATGAGACCTACTCCATGTCCACGTTCTCTCAGTTCTACACCGCATCTCAAGACAGTGACGTGACCCTCCCTGCTCTGGAGCACATAACCAAACTGCAGAAAATGCGTTTCTGCGCAAATCGCTTTCACTTTCTGTGATTCACGCTGTAAATATGCGTGATATAAATATGTGCAATTGTGTAATATCAAACATATTTGTAATGTAAAAAACAAAAGTACTATGTAGTGTCTCAGTGACATCGTCCCATATTCCATTCATCATATGCTGGTTGCAGAACCCTTATTTCAACCCGATCCCACAAACATAAATCTCTTCTATGTGCATCATTTCATCCTTGAGGTGCTCATACAGCGTTAAAAATATTTTTGTCAATCTAAACTTCCAAATCAAATACTAAAAAGAAAATAGTAAAATACTAAACATAGATGCATGAGCACTTTGGTGAGAAAGTGGTACCCCCTGTTTTCGCCTCCCTTTGTGTTGTAAAACCGATATGTACAGTGACCATGCGCCTAGTACCACTTTGTGACTTCATGAATTTTGGTTTGAAGCCTATGGAAGAGAGAGATGTCACTGGCTTGGTTGGAGATGTGACTGTCACACAACATGTAGTAAAATCACCAGAGTCAAACAGGTTTCAAGGGGGGAATTACCTTGGCTCGCCTATGTAGAGTGGTGACTTCAGCAGTAACGCCGACCCTCAGACACAAACGACAATACAGTAAAAACAATAAAGTTCTTTAAGGTCCAAAGTCAGTTTATGTAAATAGCACTGGCCACTTGATATAACTCTATAAAACAACTGTTCTCTAGAGATATTTTTTTTTTTATTAGTGTTTTTGTATCATTAGAGAAGTAACTGAGCTTGGGTAGACACTGCTGGTATGGGCCGAATTTTTATGGACGACATTTTTTTAAAATGGCGGATGTATTGCAGTGTTGATGTAATATTTCAGGAACCATGAGACCTATATACTTCATTTTGGTGCCAAAACATAGTTTTTGGGGGTTAAGTAGTCTTATAGAGGCAGAAAAGAACTCTTCAGAGCAACACTTCCACCATTTTCCAAAATGGCAGCTCTATAATGCTGTGCTTTAGTCATGATGTTGGTAATTTATTTTAATATTGTTTTTGTTTAAGGTTATAGGTTTATTCAGATTCGTGAACATGAGTGAAGCAGGTGGTAGCAGAGGATCTTTACCTCCTGACAGAGTGTTGCTGACTACAAAATCTGAGGACTCCTTCAACAAAGAAAAATGTGTCATTTGCCAAACTAATCCAAAAGAAAAGCTAACTTTAACTGCAGCTGGACAGAAGAGAGTTTGAGATGCTGCAGAAATACGGAAAGACAAAGTTCACAAAAGATTGAAACTGATGGGTGAAGAGGAACCAATATTATATCATTGTAACAACAAGTGGTGCAAGTCATATACAATGAAAAACGGCCTGGAAAAAGTTTGACAAAAATAGCTGAAACTAGTGAATCACAACAAGAATCTGAGTCTTCTGATAAAGTGACAACAACCAAACCCAATGCCCATCCACTTAGAAGATCGATGGCTGCACCTCGTCCACTTCCAACAACTGATCAGAAAGCCGAGAATCTTCATTGTGTTATCTGTGGTTTAGCCAGAACAAGGGCCAAAGGGATTGACGAAAGAACAAAGTACAGAGAATGTGAGTCTCAAAGGGCAAACATGTTTGTATCTGGAGCAGGTTTTTTCCAAGATGAAGTTTTCAGCCAAGTAACTGATCTAAACAGCCAGGTGAATGTGTTTGCAGTGAATTTGTATGCCCACCCGAACTGCTTGCGTGCATACATTAGAAAATATGAATGTACAATGAGCTCCCAGCAACAACATAACTGCCAGCCTTCAGTTAAGTTTGCACTCTTTAAATACGCAAATTAAGTTTTCTAGCCACTCTTGAATGCTGGCTACAGGTTCACACTCCGTGAGATTAGAGAAATGATGGTCAATATTGATGAAACTGTATTGATCCATAATAATGAAAATAAGGTTTTTCTGGTGTTAATGTAAAATGACAGAATTTGTTGTTTGTCAGTCTAACAAAAAGAATGAGCCACAGAGGTGGTCCCTTATGGCATTGCTCACCTGATATTTTGGCCCTCCTAGCCCCGCAATGAAATGCAACTAAAGTCCTAAACTTTTTAGTGCATTTTAGGCATTTCTGCCGCCGGCTGGTTTCATTATCAGGCATGAGGAGGCAGGTTCTGTGAGAATCCTCCAGTGCCAGTCTGAGGGGGTGGGATGGGGCATATTATTGACAGACAGGACACAGGAGACACCGTCAAAGTCGCTGAAGTGCGCAGGTCGGGGTGGACAGCGGCCTCTTTCGGTCTAGCCTGACATGCACATTAGAGGCCGGCTCAGAGTCCTCCCCCTGTGTATACTGAAGCCCAGGGTGACTCACAGCTGCAGCCTTCTTGTTCTGTAATGAGCTTTGCAGTTCCCTGCCCCAGCCAATCCAGGTGCTGCTGTAACAGCAGATGCAGCGTCTGGATTGGCTACGCTCGTAGGTGCCAGCGGCAGCATGTACAGGGGGATGGGCTTCTCCTCCTTGCCCTTCTCATGCCTGCAGGATCTGAACTGGAGCCTGTTACTAGAGTCCGCTGTCGCTGAGCGGCACGGAGTGGAGGTGCGGCAGAGCAGCAGTTAGCCACCTCTTTGTTCCATCTGGACATTGTCAGTTTCGTCACCTTCCCAGAGCAGAATCCCGACAGCACCATGTCAGGGCTGTGAGGACCAGAGTTGCAGTGCTGGTGGCCACTACATACCTTCTCCACAAGCTGTTGGCCATCAGGTGAGAGGCTGAGAGGTGGCTGCATGGACACCGGGTAGGAGGGTGGTGGACAAGGTGGGCTGCCTGTGATAGGGTGAAGACCAGACTGACCGTACTTTCAGCAACCCCACTCTTCTGACAGGCCCGGGCTGTGTTTACTTTTCACGAACGTCTGAGGGGACTTGAATGTCGATGATTTGTGTTTGTTGTGTTCTTGATGTAATAGTAATTTACTGCTGAGTACAGAACATAGTGATGTTAGGAATAACTAGATGACCCTTCAGCAGAACATCAATGTTTCACCATTTGACCCCTGAATTTGTCAATATTCTTTGAGTAGATGCTGGTTTCTTGCCAAGAGACTTTTTTTGAGTTACATTTCATAATTTTTATAAGAGTTTGTTAGTGATACAATGTTAATCCTACACTTTCCAACCATCTACTTGAAAATAATTTTCATAATTCCAGTGGCATTTAGTTTGTGTTTGTGCAGTATGGTACAGATGGATCACCTTGATTAATGAAGAAACAACAGACTGCCAAAGCAATTTATCCATGAGCAAGAATGGTCCACTGCCCTTAGATTGGCATGCTGAGCATGAACAGTAAACACTATACGCACCCCTTGATTTTCTTTCACACAACAAACAGGAAACACTACTCGTGATGAACCTACATCCATAAGGGCAGCTCAGACTGGAAACGATGCCCAGATATCTTTATTTACATATACACGAAAAATAGAAAACAAAACCAATCCACTTATTTTCACATACACGCCACAAACTAGAAATACTACACATTGTTTCCCGTGTCAATAACCTCTATCTTTCTGGACCTAGAATAGTGAAGCCCTCAGCAGTCGATAAATTAGTTTGTGACTCTTCACAACCAACACATTATTCACCACCCACTGAAAGAATTGCTGAGCAGGAACACTGTGCGAATGAGTCATGACACATTGCTAGGCAAGAGGCAAGAAATCACATCAGCATTATCTACATAGCCTCTCATATAATTTGCTTAATTGGAGTAAAAGAGACTCCTTGCGTGTTCTGCTTCTATAAGGAATTATGGACCATCCGAAGCACCAGCCCACACAACCTTGGTCACGCATGTTTGCTTGCTCAGCCCACTTCCCATGAGTCAGGAGCCGCATTGAACATAAGTTCACACTGCTGCTGGTACACTGCTGGGATACCAGACACAAGTGTTACTGGGAAAGTGGATGCCAAAAATAGAGTTTTATGCAATGGAAGATTAGCCTTAGTAGTTACTGTATCAACTGCAACGTATGATGGTTTATAAATAACAAAACTCTCTTTTTTTATTGTTTAAACTCACTTTTTCAGAAAATGACTGTTCATGTAGAATGGAGCATATGTTCATAGCTATAGAAAATACAAAAGTGGCTAACATCAGGATTCTCTCCGTTGATAGTATGATTTTAGTACAGACTGAATAGGTACGGAGAAAAAGACTGACAGCCAACCTGTCAATCTCCCCTATATGATGTTTTAATTGATCTCAGTCTCGCAGGGGGACTGTGTTGTGGTGGATCTAATGTTCTGGGGAACCTTTGAGGTTATTCATAGCCAGAGGCCAATACTCCATGTAATAGCACATGAGATTGTGAACCTAGCCCTCCGGTCTGCTGGGAGCCAGTGAAGTGACTGAAGCGCACCAGTTAAGCAGCCACTGCCAATACTTCTTCACATACAAGTCACACATACCAAGGTCCCATTGACAGTTTTATTTTCATGTGGGAGGTACTGCATAGCTGTGTATAGGATGTGGCAAGATGGAGATGAATGTGCAGCCACAAGGGCATGAGCTATAAAGTCAACGATTGGAGGGCTCAGTAAGGCAAATGACAATAAGGTTTGGTTATGATGTATACGACTCCCAACTCATGCCAATTGCATTGTATAGTATTGTTTGGTATGCACCATTTGTACAGCGCCTCATATCCATGACGAAACTAAAGCGAGAAAATCTCTGAATTGCAGCTTACTGTCCTAAAACCTAGCATGCAAGGCTTAGCACATCTGTAACACAAATTGTTAGGTAAAGAGGAAATACATTATTAGCTATGGTGGTTAAGACAAGGGCTGTAGAGATCTTTGTGTGACAAGAAAGTGTGAGGGAATTATAAGACTGGTAAGACAACTCTGGTTGTTAATTCAGTTCTGAGAGAGGTCTGTGTTCTGTCCAGCAATGGTTTTGGCTCATAAGATAGCATGTGTCTGGTACAAAGCACATTGTGTATCATGCAGATCACAGATTTGTATTTTATGTAGGAAGGTAAGTGGACTACTGCTTTTGACATTGAGATGATTTTGTTCCAGTTCATAAATTGTGATCCTTCTAAAATAGCACAGTGATCTAATTACTAACATCAAGGAGCTACCTGCAGACTGCAAGTCGTGTGTATGTGTAGTATTTGCAAAGCAGGAATCTGGCCCAAAAAAGGCAGAGGAGTTTTGTACAAGGTAAAGGCAAGCGTACAGTAAATGAGTGCTAGGAGTAGTATCTGGTTAGTGATTTTTTTTCTTGCTTTGTGACTTACCATGCTTCAAAGAAGTGTGTCTCCAAATCTTTCCTACATTGCAGCATTGTTGGGGTGATGTTAATGAATATGAGAATGTTGTTCCAGATACTGGGTGCAGAGATGGAAAAGGCCTGCTATCTTGCTTTTTCGTTTTTTACACTTCTCAGTCTTCAGTCTGGTAGTATCCTGGAGGGCCCAATCCCACGAGCCCTCCTTATTTATCGGGCTTGCACACTTCGCTATTCATCCAAAACTTTTACGCGTCACCACTTTAAAATGTCACCAGCTGCCACCGATGAGCCACTTATGGTGTTCTCAGCTGATTTGACTCCTGAAGTTCCTGCTGCCAAAATAAGATCAGACAATGCAGTAAAATCAGGGGAACCAAGATTTAGATTTTGGACTTAATGCCACATTTTGTGATGCCCCAGAGCTTCGCAAATCATGGGAGTTAACAAGAAGACCTGATTTTCTCTTAACATTTTTTACATCATTGTTTAATATCAGCAAAGCAAGACTATTACAAACTAACGTTCTTGAGTTCAGAATAGAAGCCAACAACATTGATGGTGACTTTGAAGATATAAGCATAGAAGTGGAAGACAATCCCATGAACCGACAGGCTTATGCTGTGGAAATTTACTTGTCTTTTCCAAATTATGTTTCATGAATTACATCACGTCAAACACAAAAAACTGCTACACCTGATGACTGCCCACACAATGACCAGTGCAAAAGTAGAGAGTTAATCACTTCAATGATTAGGATTGGTGTATCAGCAAGTTACATTGACATAGTACAGAGCAGGAGCTTGTTAGCAGCCTGTGCTGTAAAATCTTGTGATTCCAACAGCACACCACTTCTAAGTGACTTTACCAGGAAATAATTTACAGTTGCTGCTCTTGATAATGTTGATTTTGAAGATAGGTCTTCTTTGTCTGGAACATCCAGCACACATAATACTGCCATGGTGCTTTTTCAAGAATGTACCAATGATGTAGCTGCTGGAAAACAACCTGTGTCAGCTGTAGGCATGAACGAACAAATCTGCAAATGTATGACTCAACTACCTTGCCAACGTGTGCAAAATCACTGCAAGCCATCAACACGTTCCAATCTACACATATGTTATTATTGTACTACTTAGATTTGTTGCGATGTTCATAAGTCAAGGATTGTTGAGATCATGGATACATTATGGAACAGGCGAGAAAAGACACTTAAACCCACTTCATATTCTGTACAAGAAACATGACCCAGAGATGCCCAGTGTTCTTATCAAGGCACATATTCTTACGGGTGATGACACTATGAGCAAAACCCGAACAAAACTTGGAGCTTTAACTGCTGAACCTGTGAAGCTTCTAAAAGGATTTGCTGAGACAGAAGAAGAAAGTGACTTTAAAGACGTAGAAAAATACCTTGCATGTCTGTGGAAAATGAACTCTGAAAGTCACACATTTGATGATCTTCGGTACAGTGAGTGGAAGAGATCAGTCCTGCTTAGTGACCATCACCCAATGTCATATTACGTGCAAGGACACATCAAAAGAGCATTCTACTTGATCAGAAAATATGTAAATATTTTGGATCATGCATATGTAGAGAAAGATCCATGTGAATTTGGTTGGGAAGATACTAATGGGGTGCTAAAACATACACAATTTCTAAAGCCTCTATCCCACATAACTTACTCGTACATGTATTTGCAAAGCCTGTGCTACAAAAAGATGTCCCTGTCCATATGCTCTTCTCAAATGTTCAACATTCTGAAAATGTACCACGAGAGACTGCCGAAACAAATAAATAAAGTGAACTATGAAAATGTGTCTAAAAAAGGAGTGATAAACATTTTTGTTTTCATATTCAGATCATAAACATTGTTTGGTGTATACATAAAAGATTAAAACACATTATTATTTGTTTTATTTTGATATATGTCTCTTCTTCCTCAATTATAGCCGCCAGTTTTGAAAATGGCGGAAGGGTTGCTCTGAGGTGTTATTTTCTGTCTCTAGAAGACTATTTGACACCCAAAATCAATGTTTTGACAACAAAATGAAGTATATGGGTCTCATGGTTCCTGAAATATTACATCGTCACTGGAACACATGCCCCATTTTTAAAAATGTTGTCCATAAAAATTTGCCCCCGATCAGCAATGTCTACCCAAGTTACATTACTTCTCTAATGATCGAAAAACACAAATCCAAAAAGAAAATCTCTGGACAACAATTTTTTTTCTGGAAGTATATCAGGGGGCGAGGAATAAAAAAGGCGAAAATGTAATAAGTAAAATAAAACAAATTTAAATAAACCTGTGGTTGGGCTGAAAAAAATGGAAATGGAGACAATGTTCCATTGAAACAAATCTAAGTCATTGAGTTAAAAGTGAATAGACCGCCCCTCTTGGAGATTTGAAGAGGACCAAAAGTGCACACTGCCAGAATAAATATATTGTGTGGGACCTTTCAAAATGTACGCCTTTGAACTTGGAACAATTCATGAATCAAGAAAATGTCAAGCAGGACCAACTTGGTGGGTGCAACTGACCAAGGCACTAGGGAGGTTAGCTGTGCACTGAAGATGACTTCTCTGAAAGCTGAACATCTGATTGTAAAAACTCTGAGAGTAACAAGGAGACAAAGTAAAGCCTGACAGCAAACACTCTGAGATCTGTAGGAACATTTGGACCTTTTGAAGATTTCTATTATCGGACTTAGACCCTTCTATGGAGCTCCGATCAGTACTGCCAGATGAAGTTGAATAGTGCATCTGATTAGGGCTGCAATGGAAGAGATTTGCCTCCACAGGCGGGGTGGGGGGGAGAGCTTATTGAATATCATTTTTAGGGATTAAAAATACCTAAGCACGATAAGGCAGTGCAGCTATTAAGTGAGGTCATGTTTTTTTAGAGGATGCTGCTAGGCCGCCACAACCTTCTATACCCCACAACCAGATGGAAACTAATGTCCCCAAAATATGCAAGTTGTTTTTTAAGGCAAATTATCCTTTGAGACAGGCTTTTAACTCTCTTCTTTTGGACTCATTCCAGTAACACCAGCCTAGTTCGAGTGAACAAGCAACTCGTGCAGGCCTTCACAGTCTTCAGAAAGCAAGGGCCAAACATACTAAGATTTTGCATCTGGGATGCTTCACTTATTTGGCACAACCCAACACATTATGTGTATTGGTACTTACAAAGCCACACAAAGCCTGATTTACGTGACTTGGTGTGACTTTGTAAAAAATAATTAATGCAATGCCTCTTATAGTGCTGGCTTGTTACCGTGCATCGGGGAGGTATAACATGGCTGGAATATAGGCATCCCAGTGCATCCACCCATGTATTTTGGAGCATACGCAGATTTACTATAGTCTGTAAAACGCTGTGCCTACCTGAAGCTGGCGTAACAAGGAGAAATACCTTTATTTCTCCTTAATACTTCCTCTTTACATGAGTGCTAAAATGGAATAGACCTTTAAGGATAATGTTCATGCAGGAATGTACCCTTCCTGCACAAAAACTATCCTGCCCAAAGCACAGCCACCCTTGCATCATGGCACAAGGGTGCATGCACTGGCACTAGCAGCCACAAGTGTAACAGCACAGGAGAGAAGTGAACAGCACCATATCTTTATAAATATGGCGCAGTTCAGCTCTCTCCTGTTCACGCAAAGTAGCGCAGCACTGGCTTTGCTGTGCTGTGTTGCATGAACTGTTAGTTAATCTGGGCTCAAGTTTATCAGCAGACTAGTAGCTGTAGCCCAGTATTCAACTATCAAAACATTCCTGTGGCTTGTGTCATTAAACTTTCTCTCCTGACTCTTAGAAACACGTCCTGGTAAAGGAAGAGGTAGATAATATTTTCCAGTCTTACTTTAACAAGCAGCACAATTTCTTCTTATCCCAGCAGATAGGGGAGGAGCCCTTATTCCTTGGCTCAAGTGCTGACCTGTAGATTCAGTGGACCAAACCTAGGGGCCCATTAGGATGGCGGGCGGATTGCCCCCACCAGGCTGGCGGTAGCCATCTGCACAGAAATGACCCCCGCCACATTAGGATGGCTGGGGGGGTCCACGGCGGACGGAAAGACCGTCCGACGCTTGCGACAGGGGCGGAAAAGGTCTAATAGGGTGGCGGTGTCTATCAGACACCGCCAGCCATATTAGGATGGGCTTTGGAGAATGCCTTTCCGTGGCGGCAATGCCGCCACGGAAAGGCATGCGGAGACTACCTGCGGGAGCCCGTTGCGGGCCCCCTGGGACTCCGGGGGGGTGCACATGGGGGGTACCTATGGTACCCTCGCATTTCAAAGTGCAACATGGCAGGCACTGTGCAGTGCCTGTCATGTTGTGCTTTGAAAGGCACAACATGCTTTTTTACCATTGAGGCGGGCAGTGCTTTCAGCACCGCCCACCACAATGTTAAAATGCGGGTGTATCCTAATTCCGAGGATGGGGCCCCCGCCGTTATGGCGAGCGGTCCCGTTGTCCGACAAGATGGCGGGCGGACTTTGTCATCCTAATAGGCCCCCGAGTTTCTTAAAGATGATATCTAGCGAGTGTAAAAATATTGTGCTACCAGAATATTGTGGCAAACATATTGAGGACTAGATTATCGAGGTCGCAGGTGCATGTAGATAAGTATATATATATATTTAATATTCTTAACTCCCCATCTACATATCTTGAAGATATATTTATTGTCAAAGTACATATATATGGAATCAATAAAATAAATGTATACTTACCTACAAACTTACCTTTTGAATATTTTTAACCTGGCTGTTTTTGCCAGGATATCCTGGTAGCACAATATTTTGCTATTGATATTAAGGCAGATTACCATTGTGACATATCACATGGGCATTCTCAGTGGTCCTTCAACCACATCAGTGAAAATACTCTAGGCCATAAAGCTAAGCATGAAGGGAAACAAATTAGGAAGTTCAGATATTGTTTGGTTGGGTTAGTGGTGGGATGGGTGTTGCATGTTAGCAGTTAACAGAGAAAGGAGTGGATGTGGTGTGTGGTGTGTGGTGGACTGCGAGATTAGCTATTTTGCTGCTTCAGTGATGATAACTTGTCCTCAGCATTGAATTCACTTTTATACATGGAACCAGTAAAGGAAACGAAGGAAGTATGATGCTCAGGTTGCACAAAAACTATGGCATAGCTTCAATGTAAAGTGCCTAACCCATGCCTAACCCATGCATCATCTCCTGATGGAAGTCACCGTTGCTTGTAGGTTTTAATACCAGGGCGCAGATGATGGTGAGTGGTACAAGCATCCGTCTCAAGAGTACACTAGAGCATGAAAAAACGTCCTTTCATGGCAAAACTCACCCCACCCAAGCAAAAGCACCAGTCTCGCCCTGCCTATTTGCTCATTGATGTCGCCATCTTGTAATGACCAGAACCTGCTCTTTGCCTTTTGCAATCTGTCCCTCCACACTGAGGACCTGACTATAATGTCGGTCAGATAGCCACCAACAGGCTGGTGGCAGTCCGACCGACTGACATCCTTTTGATCCCACTGCCGCATTATGATGCAGACGGTCGGACCCTCAGCAGTCGGGGGAAAACCACCACCTCTGACGGGATCTGAGATCCCGTCAGGGCTACAGTCGGCTCGTATCCCTTGAATGGGGGTGGTGCTGAGGCAGGCACTGCCGTCAGGATTACGATACCCCTTTCTGACAGTGCTTTTATGTTGGATAGACCGCCATGAAAGGCTGTTGAAAAGTGCCTTTGGGGGCCCCACACAGGGCCCCCATCCGTCATGGGCCACTGTAAAGTGGCCCAAAGGGCACATGTAGTACCCCCACGCACCTACATGCACTGTGGGTCATGCCCCACATGGTGCACAAGGGAAAAAGAAGGAAGGCTGGGTCCTGTCTCTGACCGGCCGGACCACTCTTATAGAATAAACAAACCAAATTGCCGGGCAGTGTTAGTTGATTGACACAAGTACGCACCTAGTATAATAAATTGCTAGGCTGACAAACCATCTGTGTTTAGTCACTTGTATTTTTATAAAGAAAATTATGAGAAGATGTCATGGCATCAAAAAGGATTCACATCACATTTACAAAGGTTCACAAGTACATTGAAAAAACCATAAACAATACATTAAATCAAAACATACACATATAACAATTGTGATAACATTAAATAAAGACAACTGTAGAATGCCTCAAAAAAATTCCTTTGTAGAGGCACCAATCCTGAATGCAATTAAACAAGTGGACAGCTAAGATGACAAACTAGCCTACTTGTTATGACCACCACTAGATACACATAAATCAATTCAACATATGGTGCACAACATAGGAAGACACAAAACTATGCAACAATGTAGAGTTGTGTATAAGTTATATTCCTATTGTGCCCTAACAATTCAGTATCTGGGTGGAACAGGACGCCGACGCGTTTCGAACCCGTTGAGTAGTTCTAAGGGTTCTCCTCAGGACAAGGATTGGGGAGGTCGTTGTCGCTTATTCTGGGAATATCAGGATGCTACCTTGATGTTTAATGTGCAAGCACACGAATGAGGGATGCTGATGTAACTAAGGTCGGGAGGTGCGCCTTTGTGTGCAGATAGTTGATTCACAGCACGAACACAAGCGGCAGCCGCCGCGGGTTCGGCAAATTTTAAGACGAATGAATCGGCGATGTGCTTCGGGCTCCAGACGGCAAAGGACTGACAACGCATGACATCTTCTCATAATTTTTCTTTATAAAAATACAAGTGACTAAACACAGATGGTTTGTCAGCCTAGCAATTTATTATACTAGGTGCGTACTTGTGTCAATCAACTAACACTGCCCGGCAATTTGGTTTGTTTATTCCACATGGTGCATGGCACACAGTGCGTGGATGTGCATAAAGTGCTCATCTACACTGTGGCTTGTGCTGCGGACCTTTTCCTGGGCCGCAGCACAAGCCGCTGAGTAAATGAGCACTTTCCAACTGTCATATCAAAATCCGGCCCTGAGTCTCAGAGTTCACATGTGAATGAACCACAGTTCACCAGGATGCCATCTTTGGAATTTACATACACCGTTTGAAACATGGTCGAGCTCAGGACTCCTCAGTAGTCCCCTAGGAGATCCCCTAGCACTACTTAAATATCACTGATGCCACTTTGTTAGTCTATACAAGCAACCACTATCATTTTCAGTATATTTTAAATGTTTCTCAATTTCTCCCTAACCATAATATTTTCCTCAATCTATTTTCCTCAATTTAAACAATGCAGTTTCAATGGTAATTTCTCCTTGTCTAGTTGTGTTTTTGTCCATTTTAGTAGCGATCTGATGGGGTACCTCCCTCGTCAAACATCCGTAGTCTGCCTTTTTAATTCCATATTTTTGGAAGTTCCTGGGAGGGACCAAGCATACACTGAACACTCTTTACGGGATCCTTATAAGGCAGGAAGTGCTTCATCTCATATGTTAGTGGAGAGCCTTTAACTCACTCAGCGAATCTGGTGGCTGTAGTTAAGTACCACCGACAGACAGATTGGAAACCGAAACCGACCCTGGCAAACAGCTTGGCCGGCCCCAGGTGATGGGGGGCAGGTTAGTGTAAAGCACCACTGCTGCTTTTGTTGCAGGGGGCCGATATTGCAGCCCCCGTAACACAAACGGAACTCAGGGGTCCAAAACCGGCCCCAATCCTGGTGGCCCACTGGGGAAACGCCAGGGGCCCGCTACGGCCAGTCCAGCCCTGCTAAGAACTGGTGTTTGTTTGGAAACCTCCAGTTTAGGGAAACTCGCACACCTCCCTGCTGTATGCAAAGTTTTCCTCCAGAAACCATGAGTTCTTCAGTTCACTCCTTCACTTTCTTGGGCTTGTTCTCGTCAAGGCTTTGAGCCTTGGTAAAGTACTGTTGTGAAAAAACATTGTTCATTGATTTGTTATTCAAACAACTTTTTCCTGCTCCTGTAGACGTGTAAAGATCTGTGTGTCTCATAATTAATTTTACCGATAATATAAATACCTGTACGTGACTTGCTTTAACATACCGCCAGGTACTAAATCCTTTTAAGGGAGTTTTTTTGTGCAAGTCCTAGACATGCAAGATCACAATCAGACTTTACACAAACAAAGATGGAAGTAAAAACCTCCTACCACGTTAACACAGGATGAAAATACTTCAATCACTGCGAACATCACAGAGCATCTTCGTGCATGAATCCAAAACAGCTGCACCCGGATGGAGGCTTCTAATATAATTTCCCACAGCAATCCATCACTGCTAAAAATTATTTCATTGATTGGACATGACAAACATTAAGTAAGGGGGATGTTACATTAGGTCAAGCCAATCTCTCACAATGTCCAAACTAATTGTATCAGGGATAATGAGCAAAACACAACTTCGAGATTAACCAGTGTAATCAAGGCAAATAAACTAACAGCACATGAAAAATGTGAAAGACTGGAGCATCTTAAAATCTGTCTTTTAGTCTTAATATGGAGATCCATTCTGCTCCTCTACAAAATTAGTTTCCGTATTAAATAAGATGTCTTTGAAAAACTGGATTTGAGGTTGGCAAATTGCTGTAGCAATGTAAGGGGTGACTTTGGGGAAGCAAGCCTTTAATAAGCCTTTCTGATTAAACCATGAATACACTCCATTTACATTTTCTAATGTACAAGCCATTAAAGCACTGTTCCTTCCCATGCTTTACTCCATTTAAAAACTTTTTGATGCATTTTTGAGCATTTCTTTTGAGAGGGACGGTTGTCTGAGTACACACTAAAATAAATAATTACAATGTGAATTGTGGGTTTCAAAGAAGTAATTTAGTTTACCATGTTGATTTAATATGTTCTAAGCCCCCCCCCCCCCCCCCGATCAAAAGAATGGGGCTGAATTTAGACATGTGCAGTAGTTGCTGTTAAGGCCCACATCGAAATTCAGGGTTTAATGGCAAACATATCACCCCTCACAATTTCCCCGCCAAGTCAAACCTACCAAATGTAAAATGTTGGGTAAATCATGATACTTGTGGAATAGGGTGTTAACATGCTGAGTTTGGTGTGGAACACAACTCAGCATGTAATTCCCCATTTTTTGGGGAATAGTTGGAATAGGGGGCATCCGGTAAATACCCCTGCTGGGGTAATGGTATTTACCCCCCACTGGGATAATGGTATTTATGAGGACTCTGATTACGAGTGCAGTTGCTTTTTATCGCACCAGAAATACTTCAGGGTACGTTATTTATCAGGTGTGATACATTGTGCCTATTACAAGTTTTTGGGGAATAGCATGCACATTTTTCTGTTTAACGCACCAAAATCTGCATGGTAAAGTAAATACAGTACACATTTTCCTTTTATTTTCAGCAGTTTTGAAGGTTGAAGTATTTAACGCAATCTGATAATTATTGGATGAGTCTAATCAAAGACTAAATTTCGACCCGTGTGCAAACAGGGGCTCACACAAGGGTCGGAATACACCACTCAAAATCAGGCCCTTGGTCTGGTAAATACGCCACCCCACTTGTACCTGTAATTCGTGGCCTAAATTGTCAAAGCACCCTATTTGTCACTAAAACATTGTGTAACTGTTTTCTCTTTCTCTGAGTCGCTGAGACTAAATTGAGCTGTCGAATATACGGCAAGCAATATTAGTGAGCCGGTAGGTAAAGGTAGACCAATATTAATTCCCAATATAAATGTATAATCACTCCTTTCAGGGTCCCAGATCAATAATAGCTATAAAGTGGACCACCAAAATCATCTAGTCTCCAGCTCCATTTTACCACTTGCAGTATTCTAACTCCACTATGTCGGCCAAGTGTCTTTTTTATCGGTACTGTGTTTTTCCCCTTTCTGTGAAGAACCCCTCAGGGCGCTTCTGGGGAGCTTGCATTTTATGACCACTTGGTTTAAAGCCACACTTTGGCTTCAGTATGCCTCGTTTTTTTATGAGGTGGTACAAAAGGGGGTGGTGATGGACGGAGCATCTGAACCAATCAAACACTCACACCCAGTCAACAGATCTGGGTTTAATCCATCACCGTTCTTTAGCCCACTCCCCAGTTCAGACATGGCCATATGCAAATCAGTCTGACCCTGTGCCTCATGGGAACAGTCCAGCCCGAACTGCCAAGCCATGCCTTCCCTGGACCGGAAACAAGCTTCCGAGGACCGGTTTCTGGCATTTCAACCGTCTTCAGCATACGGTGCGTGCACCCTGTGATTTAAAAAAAAAAAATAATAATTGCAGGGGCCTGGGGGGGTCCTTGTGGGACGCCCTGAGCAGGCCTAGGGGGTCAGGGTGCTTCTACCCTGCTCTCTTTGCGTGTTTTCCACCTTTGTTTCACTGCTTTCTTGTGCCCTGGTTCTACCGAGGCACAATATGGCTGCCAACACTTCCTGGTTTGGAGTGTTGACAGACAGTGGCAGCCAAAACAGCATGCCTTCCCGAGAAAGCTGCATGCTCATTGGCTGTCAACACTTCTAACCAGGAAGTGTTGGCATCCATCTTGTGCTCGATAAACCGAGGCACAAGAAAGCAGAAAAACAAATGTGAAGAACACAAAAAAGGGGGCAGGGTAGATACAGCCTGACCCCCTTGGCCTGCCCAGGTGGTCCCACAAGGACAAAAAAGGCCCACATTTTATTTTTAAAAACCTGGTCTGCTTTTTCAAAAATTACCCCCCGGGGGGACCAAATCGCGGCGACATAGTGATAAAGAAGTGTGGGGGTCCACAATCCCCCACACACTGCCCCAGGGACCGCCGCCCCCAGTGCAAAGCAACGCAGCCCCTTGGCGCACACTGGAGGCTCCTGGTGGGCTACTTGGCCCCCAGGGACCCCCAGTATGCAAGGGGAATTAGTTCCTATTTTGCAAACACACCAGGGGTTGCGCTGCAGAGAGGTGTAAAAAAGGGTGTGGCCTCATTACACCTCTCTGCAATGCAGCCCCCTGGCACATACTGCAGGTTCCAGGTGGGCTAGTTGGCTACCAGGGACCCCCAGTATGCAAGGGGAATTAGTTCCCCCTCTGCAAACACGCCCGGGGACTGCGTTGCAGAGAGGTGTAAAAAAGGGTGTGGCCTCATTACACCTCTCTGTAATGCAGCTCCCTGGCTTATACTGGAGGCTCCTGGTGGGCTAGTTGCCACCCAGGGACCCCCAGTATGCAAGGGGAATTAGTTTCTCCTCTGCAAACGTGCCAGGGGCTGCGCTGCAGAGTGTTGTAAAAAGGGGGCGTGCCCTCTGAACACCTGCCTGCAAAAATGTAGTAAATCAGTATACAAAAATAGCAATTAATACATTTAAAAATTGTCATTTAAAAAACCTTCGAAATTCAATGGAAATACCATTGGTTTCAGGCCTTATATATGTAGGAATTAGCATTTAAAAAACCTTGCAAATTCACTGAAAAAACCATAGGTTTCAGGCCTTATATAGTTAGGAATTAGCATTTAAAAAACCTTGCAAATTCACTGAAAAAACCATAGGTTTCAGGCCTTATATAGTTAGGAATTAGCATTTAAAAAACCTTTGAAATTCACTAAAAAACCTTGAGAAAATTTGAGATGTCATCAGTGATGTCCCTGACCATGTCATGAATGATCTAATATATGACATCATCAGCAGTGGATTGCGGGTGCGCGAAATATAGTTAGTACAACTAACTATATAGGAGCAATTTCAATGGTTTTGTATGAGTGAAATGTCCAGCTAACTATAACACCCCTAAAACTTACAGTTTTTTGAGTGAATTTCAAAGGTTTTTTAAAAGCTAATTCCTAACTATATAAGGCCTGAAACCTATGTTTTTTTCAGTGAATATATATATATATATATATGAGAAAAGTCCGCCGTCTTCGTGCTATACCTCAGTAAGTTCAAAAGACGACACAGATCCCAATATCAGGCACTAACGTTGTTATTGTTAGTGGAGTTAGTGGTCGCCAGTAGGTAGTTATAGTTAGGACCTAGTTTCCATAGGAAACTCATTTTTTGTTTTCCCAATAACTTTGGCGATGGTTGACAAATCCTCGTGAAAGTTTCTAAACTTATGGCCCGTTCTGGTCCGCTCCTATCTTGAAAGTTTCAGGGTGATTCGGCAAGCAGGGGCCGAGAAAAAAGGGGGGTCCCAAAACATGTTTTCTCCATGTTAATTCCAGTAGGAAATTTTAGACACGGCTACAGCCCAAACTGCTGGACGGAATTACACCAAATTTGGCAAAAAGGTAGCCCTTGGTCCACAAAGAACTCTTTTTGTTAAATGGTGTAAATCCGTTCAGTAGTTGCTTAGAAAATCAAAATAAAAAATATCGATATATAGAGGCGCGGTGGATCCGCGCACCCTGCCGATCACGAGCTGCATTCTAATTGGCTGTCAACACTCCAAACCAGGAAGTGCTGGCAGCCATCTTGTGCCTCAAAGGCACAAGAAAACACAAAAACAAAGCGCAAAACAAGAAAAGGGGGCAGTGTAGAAACACCCTGATCCCCTAGGCCTGCTCAAGGGGTGCCACAAGGACCCCCAGGGCCAAACAAAGCATTTTTTTATTTAAACGGCGAGATGCACGCTGGGTGTGAGGATCCAGCTGCGAAAATAAAAAATTGAAGTGCGGGCTGCCGCGCTTTGTTTAATGGAAGCCCCCGGGTGGGCCAGGTCCCGGGGGCAGTGCACAAAATGTGGGGGGCCCAATCCCCCCACACTGCCCAGGGGACCGCTAACCCATCCGGGGCTTTGTATAAATATTTGTGGGGGGCACAAGACCCCCTGCAGCCCTGGGGACCGCCACAGAGCTGCGTCGCAGAGTGGTGTAAAAAGGGGCGTGGCCTGGGCCACCTCTCTGCAGCACATTGGCGCTTACTGGAGGTGCCTGGTGGGCTGGTTGACCCCAGGGACCCTTAGGATTGAAGAGGAATTAATTCCCCAACTTAAAACGCGCCACAGGGCGTGTTTGCACACATGTGACCTCAGGCCCCGCCCCCTCCCTTCACCACTGTGCAAACGCGCCCCATGGCCCATTGTAAATTGGGGAATTAATTTGCCTTGAATACTGAGGGTCCCTGGGGGCCAACTAGACCACCAGGTACCTCCAGTATGCGCCAGGTAAGTGCGTTGCAGAGAGGTGTTCGGAGGCCATGCCACTTTTTACACCTCTCTGCAACGCAGCTTACTGGAGGTACCTCGTGGGCTAGTTGGACCCCAGGGACCCTCAGGATTCAAGGGGACTTCATCTCCTAACTTAAAACGCGCCACGGGGTGCATTTGCACAGTGGTGAAGGGAGGGGGCGGGGCCTGAGGTGACATGTGTGCAAACACCCCCTGTGGCGTGTTTTAAGTTGGGAAATTAATTCCTCTTCAATCCTGAGGGTCCCTGGGCCAACTATTCCACCAGGTACCTCCAGTAAGCTCCACAGCGCTGCATTGCAGAGAGGTGGCCCAGGCCACGCCCCTTTTTACACCACGCAGCAACGCAGCTCTGTGGAGCTTACTGGAGGTATGTGGTGGGCTAGTTGGACCCCAGGGACCGTCAGGATTCAAGGGGACTTAATCTCTCAACTTAAAACGGCCACAGGGCGTGTTTTTACACATGGCACCTCAGGCCCCCCCCTTCGTTCACCACTGGGCAAACGCGCCCCGTAGCGCATTTTAAGAGGTAGTTTTAATCCCCCTGCCCTATTACGTACTAGGGCCTTACAGAGGAGGTCATGATAATCACAGGGGTACCCCAACGCATAGTGTTCCCTAGTGTATGTAGGTGCTTTCACTGTATACTAAGTCTCTTTTAGCATTGCACTGGCCCTAGGCCTGGTTAGTCAGAGTCCGTTACCACCAGTACCCGTCTGAAAAGTTGTGGGCACAGGATGATTTTGCTCCTCTATTGGTTTTTTCTGCACATGTCTTGCTTCTTTCTGCATTTTTCTTCATCTTTGTGGACTTCTGTTGCTTCTTTCTGCATTTCTTTTGCTTCTTTCTGTGCGTTTTTTCTTCTTTCTTCACATGTTCTACCTGTGTAGGCATAATTAAAAACTAGCATTTCAAAAACCTTTGAACTTCACTGAAAAAAACATAGGTTTAAGGCACGTTACAGTTATAAATTAGCATTTAAAAAACCTTAGAAATTCACTGAAAAAACCATAGGTTTCAGGCACGTTATAGTTAGAAATTAGCATTTAAAAAGCCTTAGAAATTCACTGAAAAAAACATAGGTTTCAGGGGTGTTATAGTTAGCTGGACATTTCACTCGTACAAAACCATAGGAATTCTTCTGTTATAGTTAGTTCTGCTCACTATAACTCGTGCCCCCGCAATGCACTACTGATGACGTCACATATAACATCACTCATGACATTGTCAGTGACATCACTGATGACATCACTGATGACATCTCAAATTACATCACTGATGACATCTCAAATGACATCATCCATGTGATAAATTGACGCATCTTCTCACACCCTAATATAACCTTTGATACACCCACTCTAAATTACAGACTGCCATTCTCAAAACCATAGACACTCCAACACCAATAACTACATATACACTCACTGATTCTTAGGTTTACACACACATCCACTTACTCACCCATACAGTCACTCATACTTATGGTCACTCAGTAAAGGACTATCATATGCACTCATACACCTATATAAACACTCACACAACAACTCATCCATAGAGGTACTCACACACCTAGTGAGTCATGCAAATAATTAATCACACTGTCATTTACTCACCTATACAGTTATACACACACCAGCTCACTCCCTCATACAAATACTAGCACATTCTTACGCTCTTATACAACCACTGATACAAGCACACACTCATCCATACAGCCACTCTCAGAATCACACACTCTCACTTATTGCCATTTATATACTCCAACACACATATATTCTGCCTTTCACATATGTAGTTACTCACACATGTACTACTGAGATATACATTCACTCACTAATACACCCATACACACACTCACCCACCCATACAGTCCATCACAGATGCACTCTTTAACCATGCACCCAGTGAATCACCCACTCACACATCTATGCACAGAGTCACACACATCACAGCCACATAAACACTCAGGCACCCATACAGATACTCAGACAACCAAACAATAACACCTATAGACACTCATGTAGCTATTCACAAACCCATGTAGCCGGTTACACACCAACAGACAGATGGATACAGACATTCACACACTTTAGTCACTAACCCAAGCATTTAGTAAGATACATTTAATCACTCACTTATAGTCAGTCACGCACCTACTAAACCATTCATTCAGACATTTATACACCCACTCATTCTTCAATACGCCTTTCCCTATATATATTAAACATATTTAAACTTTACAGAAACACACAGTCACTGGATGATGTCATCAGTGATGTCATTTGAGATGTCATCAGTGATGTCACTGACCATGTCATGAGTGATGTAATATGTGATGTCATCAGCAGTGCATTGCAGGGGTGCGAGTTACAGTTAGCAGAACTAACTATAATGGAGGAATTTTTATGGTTTTGTACGAGTGAAATGTCCAGCTAACTATAACACCCCTGAAACCTATGTTTTTTTTCAGTGAATATATATATATATATATCAAGAGCGCAAGAGCTCATTTGGTGATTTGAATATGGACACGGCTGCTCTTGGCCGTGCGTGAGTGCACCGCTCTGTTCACTGGGAAAGTCGAGGTGAGCAGAGAAGCCGTGGGGGAGAACAGCTCTTCACCGTTCGGCACGACATTTCAATTTTTAATATAGCGCTCACGCCCTGCTTCTCCTTCCTACTAAAGGATAAATGAAGGACATTAATTTGTGCACAGAAGAATGTAACCTACTATAGGGAAACTTCAGACCCACCATAAGGACTACAAGCACCATCATGCTGATGGTAAAGTTGTGGAGCCACGCCCACTGAGGGCGGTGTTTGCCTAATTGAATAATAAAAACATGAAGGCTGCAAAAGGAGGGTTGTCTACATTCCTCTGTGTGTCCCCATGATAAAGAGGCGGAGTGGCCTCGAAACGCGTCAGGAGTCAGGACTTTTAATTGGAGAAAGTGCGTGAGAGCTACAAGAGGCTGATGTGCAAAGTTGCAGAGATGTCGTGATATGCCTCTCGAGAGCGCAAGAGCTCATTTGGTGATTTGAATATGGACACGGCTGCTCTTGGCCGTGCGTGAGTGCACCGCTCTGTTCACTGGGAAAGTCGAGGTGAGCAGAGAAGCCGTGGGGGAGAACAGCTCTTCACCATTGGGCATGACATTTCAATTTTTAATATAGCGCTCACGCCCCCTGCTTCTCCTTCCTACTAAAGGATAAATGGAGGACATTAATTTGTGCACAGAAGAATGTAACCTACTATAGGGAAACTTCAGACCCACCAAAAGGACTACAAGCACCATCATGCTGATGGTAAAGTTGTGGAGCCACGCCCACTGAGGGCGGTGTTTGCCTAATTGAATAATAAAAACATGAAGGCTGCAAAAGGAGGGTCGTCTACATTCCTCTGTGTGTCCCCATGATGAAGAGGCGGAGTGGCCTCGAAACGCGTTGGGAGTCAGGACTTTTAATTGGAGAAAGTGCGTGAGAGCTACAAGAGGCTGATGTGCAAGGTTGCAGAGATGTCGTGATGTGCCTCTCGAGAGCGCAAGAGCTCATTTGGTGATTTATATATATATATATATATATATATATATATATATATTTTCCAACTCCCTTGTGCAAAGGGAAAAAGTTCGCACTCACAAAAGGATATCTTTTCCCAGTTTTCTGTTTTATTCGTCAAATTGCAGCATGCCAAAAACAAAACCAACGCGTTTCGCAACCCACCGGTCGCTTGTTCACGGTAAGATTACCGTGAACAAGCGACCGGTGGGTTGCGAAACGCGTTGGTTTTGTTTTTGGAATGCTGCAATTTGACGAATAAAACAGAAAACTGGGAAAAGATATCCTTTTGTGAGTGCGAACTTTTTCCCTTTGCACAAGGGAGTTGGAAAATATAACTTGAAGCAGGGCTCTGCTTAGTAGTTCGGCACCGGTGAATGGAGCGCCATTGGATTACAAAAACTCTGAGCCAAGCCGTGGAATATATATATATATATATATTCACTGAAAAAACCATAGGTTTCACACCAGTTATAGTTAGCTGGAAGTTTTACTCGCATAAAACCATTGAAATTCCCACGTTATAGTTAGTTGGACTCACTATAACTTGCGCGTGCAATGCACTGCTGATGACGTCACATATTACATCACTCATGACATGGTCAGTGACATCACTCATGACATCACTCATGACACCATCCAGTTAATGTGTGTCTTTTTAAAAAATAAATATGTGTTATATATGTATATATAAAAGTTGATGGAAGAATAAATGTTTAAATAAGTGTTTACATAGATGTTTTAAAAAAAATGATTGGTTAACTGGTTTATTAAGTGTATCTTAGTGAATACATATATTAGAGAGTAATGTTTAAATATTTAAATATATGTATTAGTGTTTCACGTTGTGTAGAAGTGACTGCATGGGTTGGTGAGTAGCTACATGTGTTTGTATATGGGTTATTAGATGTTTTTCTTAGTATCAGTATGAGTGTTTGTATGGTTTGGTGGGGGTATTACTTAGCACATAGATGCATGAATGACTGACTCTCTCTTTGTATGTGTTTTGAAGACAGCATATGTGCATGACTGTATGAGTGTGTATATGTGTGTGTTAGTGAGTGAATGACTGTCTCACTAGTGTCTTTATCAGTAACTACATATGTTTTAATGTAGTATATGTGAATATTGATGTATATAAGTGAGTATATGTGAGAGTGAGGGATTGTAAGAGTTCCTGTTTAAATAAGTATGTGTTTCTATAAGTGATTGTTTAAGAGAGTAAGTATGTGTAAGTTTCCTTAGAAGTAAGGTGGTAGTGTGTGTATAGCTGTATATGCAAATAAATGGATGTTCAATAGTTTATTTGCATGTGTGAGTATGTGTGAGAGTATCTTTTGGATGACTGTCGGTGTGTAACAGGATGTATAGGTGTATCACTACATATGATGAGTGAGTATATGTATGAGAGACTATATAGAACTGTTGGTGAATGAGTGGATGTGTATATAGATGGTGGAATTATTGAATTGGTTGTTGTAACTGGTATGGGTATCTCCATTTTTTTGAAAATTTTACTTTCTATTATTGAATATGTGTTTCAAGGGTTACATTACAGTGAAAGGAGGTGATGTAATATGTGCGTCATTAGCAGTGCATTGCACGCGCAAGTTATAGTGAGTCCAACTAACTATAACGTGGGAATTTCAATGGTTTTATGCGAGTAAAACTTCCAGCTAACTATAACTGGTGTGAAACCTATGGTTTTTTCAGTGAATTTAATAGGTTTTTTAAATGCTAATTCCTAACTATAACTGGTGTGAAACCTATGGTTTTTTCAGTGAATTTCATAGGTTTTTTAAATGCTAATTCCGAACTATAACTGGTGTGAAACCTATGGTTTTTTCAGTGAATTTCATAGGTTTTTTAAATGCTAATTCCTAACTATAACTGGTGTGAAACCTATGGTTTTTTCAGTGAATTTCATATGTTTTTTAATAGCTAATTTCTATAGCTATGAAATATAATATTTTTTATAATAAATCTTATATTGTATATTTATGTAATACTATTTTTTTATGTATATTTTTCCCTTTTTTTTTTTTTTGCCTAGGTGCCCTCCCGGTGCGCGTACCGGTGAACGCACCGGTAAGCGCAGTGTTATGGCGTGCCCCGGTGCGCGTACCGGTGAGCGTCCCGTTAGCGCCATTGCCGTGAACGAAAACATCATTGTGACGTATCGCGTAGTCGCGTGATGCGTCTTATGACGCACGCCGTAAGCGCACCCGGAAGCGCCCGAGCGCATACGATCGCGCAACGTAAGCGTCGCCGGGCGCGCACCGGGGCGCATAGCGTAAGCGCGTCGGGTCATGTGACCTGAAAATAACTCTTTTGATTGGTTGCTAATAGTGTTTTTTTTAAGAAGGAATGAAATCCCCACCCATTTCCTTCACTTCTTCTTTCACTTTTGTGACTGCAAGACCTCTCTTTTTGCTGTCAGCTCTTTGCTGAATTAATATCTTGCATTACCATGGCTGCCAGAGCATCCAGCAGTGAAGATGAGTCAGAGGGATTTCTGGATGAAGAGGTTCCTCAACCGAAAATAAAAGAACACTTCATATGGAAGTTTTTTTCCATTCCACCTGATCAGAAAAAAGTAAATGCTCCAAAGGTGGAGTGCAGGATTTGTAAAACTGTCCTGTCACGGCGTGACCCCAGAAAGAAGTATTCATTTGGAAACTCGATGATGATTCGACATGTGGAGAGGAGGCACCCCCAGAACTTTGCCCGGGAGAGTGTCAGGGCTCTGGCACGAGAGGCTCCCAGTGATGGAGCCTCTACTTCAACCAGAGGACAAACTGCATCAGGGAGGGAGCAATCACAAGAACAGATTCCCAACATCCAGCCTGCTTTTAATAAAGGCGTTATTAAATGCAGATATTGCGATAAGTTACTTTGCTATGGGGAACAAAGTGTTCTGCTCATGGTTCGAGCATTGGATAACCATCGCTGCCGTTCCCAGCCCTAATTTTGTTTTGTTTTTTTGCTCCTGTTGAGCAGTTTCCCATTCACTGTTTTTGTTTTTGTTCTAAAAAAAGAAAAAAAGAAGAAAAGAAAAAAGTTATTTTCAGAACTACCTCCAATTCTCATCAAAGAGCTGTGTTCTTAAAAAAATGAAAAAGAGTAAGTGAAGTGGAGTGCATTGATAAACGAGAAGAAAATGAGTGAGAAAGCACAGAAAGGGACGAGAGGAGAAGGGAAGGAACTAGTGGGACTGAAAGAAGGTGAGTGTGGGGAAAGAGAGTGAGGAGAAGGAGAGTGAACATGGGGAATGTGGATATGCGAAGAAAATGTAGTAAAGGAACGGGGGTGTGGAAGGGTAAGAAAAGAGCAGTGGCTTAAATTATAATTTTACTGTTTCACTGGCTTTTCCGCATGGTACGCTCCCCGGTACGCTCCCCGGTGCGCGTACCGGGCGCACCCCCCGCGAAAATCAAAAAAAATATATTATTTTTTTTGCCCCGCGAAGCCCTTTTATGGCCCCCACATCAAACCTATGGGGTCAGGGGGGTCTACCCTGCCCCCTTTTGGTCATTTCCCCCTTTGTTTTTGCCACCTCTTGTGTCTCGATCCTACCGAGACAGAAGATGGCGGCCGCTCCAGACTGTTTGGAATGTTGACAGACACCCGAGAGCCAATCAGCTTTCCGCTCGCGAACTCGCGTAGCGCGCTGGTACGCGCCCCGGTGCGCGTACCGGGGTGCGCATATAGATATATATATTTTTTTTAATCTCAATTACTCAAAATCCACTGGAGCACATATCTTGAGACATAGAAAAGGCACATCGGGCTACCAGTCCCTACAATTTTGGCAAGTTTGGTGGAAATCCATTCAGCCGTTCGGGCTAAAAGTGAGTCCAACCGCCCTATGGAAATTAACATGGGGAAAACACGTTTTGGGACCCCCCAAATATCTCGGCCCCCGCTTGACGAATCCCCTCTAAACTTTCAGGGAAGGAGCAGAGCGACCGCCAGTAGGTAATATATATATATATATATATTTTTTTTTTTTTTATTTTTTTTTTTTTCCCGGACTTGGAACCTTTTTTCGAGGAGTACGAGATTATAAGGGGACTCAGACAACGACCAGCAGCTACAACGCATCCGCCAAAAGCCACAAGAGGAAGAGGAAAACAAGGAGGGGCAGGAGGGGACGCCCAAGGACGATCGACTCCTGTACAGACGAGGAGCACTCGAGGGAAAAACTGGAAATGAATCCAGTGACATCAGGACAGAATATCATTGTAAATCTGTCTGACAGGACATTGACAGAGAAAGAAGAGAAAACTCTCCAACTTGGCCTAACCTTCTGTCCAACTCCGGCTTTCGATTATACGCAGACACGGATAGATCTGTTTAGATTTATCAGAAAAATGAAATTGCAGAAAATCCACATGATGCATCCAAGAGATAATGATACACCAGAAATGGAAGAGACTGATCCATTGGAAACATTAACCAACGATGACCTGGCAACAATTGCAACAGCACAAACCCTGATTGGAACAGGTAACACACAGGATTGGGATGTGCAACCTACACAGATGTTGGGAGAAAGTGGGATTGCCCAACACAGTTGCAAAAGTACAATGACAATTAAGTCAAAAACCAATCCCAGGACTCCTCATGATGGGATCGATACTTTCCAGGAGATAGTAATCAAGGAGTTGAAGAGTCTACAGGAAGAGGAATTTGACTGGAGGAGAAGAAATTTGAAAAAAGAAGAATGGGAGATAATCAAAAGCCTCAAGGAAGATGAAAATATCGTAATCAAACCAAGTCACAAAGGCGGGAACATCGTGATTTTGAAACGCAGCCAATATGAGGATGAGGCCCTTTCTCAGTTAAATAACAAAGAACACACTATACCCAAATAAAAAGAGAAAAATATGTAGAAAGTACTGCGGCCTTCAACGAATTGATTACTAAATGGAAGGACGAAGGAATTTTGGATCTCAGAGACTGGAAAAATTTAAAGTGTGATTTTCCAAAAATAGCCACATTCTACCACCTACCAAAGGTGCACAAAAGCAAGGTGTGGCCACCAGGACGACCAATCGTGTCTGCCAAAGACAGTCTATTAGAGAAAACATCCATCTATATAGACAGCTTATTTCCCCGTTTGTCAAGGATCTCAGTTCGTATCTTAAAGATACGAAAGACTTTCTAAGGATCATACAGGATGTGAAATGGGAGGAAGACATGTTCCTAATCACACTAGACATTGTCAGCCTATACACCTCGATCCGACATGAAGATGGACTATTGGCGATGAAGAGTTTCCTAGAAAAGAGAACACTCAGGTTTCGCAGCCATAACAAAATGTTGTTAGAACTCACAGACTTTTGCCTCAGAAACAACATATTTCTATTCCTGGGGCAACTGTATCTGCAACTCCAGGGGACCGCGATGGGCACGTGCTTCGCTCCCAGCTACGCAAATTTATTCGTGGGCTGGTGGGAGAAGCACGTGGCCTGGGCAGGGACGAATGAGCGGTGGATGAACAATATTATGTTGTGGACCCGCTACATCGACGATCTTTTTCTGGTGTGGCGGGGCTCTCGAGAAGAGGCTGAGGAATATATAAGTGAATTGAATAACAATAAATTAAATCTCAGGTTCACTAGCAACATAAGCAAAAACGAAGTCTTCTACCTAGACCTTCGGGTCTATGTTGAGGATGACGCCATTCAAACAGCTATCTACCGCAAGCCCACGGCAGGCAATACAATCCTACACTCGAGAAGTTACCATCCTCGTAGTGTAGTGAATAACATCCCGCTGGGTGAGTTCTTGCGTATGAAACGCAATTGTTCAACGAATGCGGAATTTGAAAAGGCAAGGAATGAGTCCAGGAAAAGATTCCAACAAAGGGGGTACTGTAAAGGCATCCTAGACCAAGCAGAGACAAAGAGTGAGGTGGTAGCAAGGAATGATCTACTGATAGATAAACCCAAATCAGTAGAATCAGTGATCAGGATGATAACAGATTATTCTGAGAAGTCACCAAAGGTTTTTAACATCATGAGAAAGAATTGGAAAATCCTACAAGCTGATTCCATAATAGGGAAATCGCTATCCAACTACCCACTAGTATCTTACAGGAAAGGAAACTCACTTAAAGATCATCTAGTGAATAGCCATCATGAACACAAAAAAAGGAAGAAAGCAACAGTCTTGGGCTTCTTCCCCTGTATGAAATGTAAGGCCTGCAAAAATTCTCACAAGGTCAAAGAATACCAAATACCGGGGAAGAAGAACAAAACTAAGATCTCCAAATTAGTTAACTGCAATTCGGAGTATACTGTTTACTGCCTGGTATGCCCCTGTGGGAAAAAATATATAGGAAGCACAGTGAAGCAAACCAAACTCAGGGTCCTCGAACACATGAGGGCCATCACCTCGAAAGACCAGAGCTACCCGGTAGCCCGTCATTTCGAGAGGATGCATAAAAGCAACAGTAACTTACTTACTTTCTTCATATTGGATCAACTAGTCAGAACGGAGAGAGGAGGTAACTGGGTAAAAAAATTGCGAACTCTGGAGTCTAGATTTATTATCCAGCTGCGCACGAAAATTCCAGAAGGGATGAACAACGAGGAAGAGATGTGGACACATATCTGAAATGTTGTTCCATGCAATACCTTGGCTAAAAAGGAAGAAATAAGATAACGGAAAGATACTGAAATAAGTCCATTCTTTAAAGGTATGTGTAGATAAGAAGCTAAGAAGCTGATGAGATGAATATAGTGTCTGCCCCTATCTCCAAAGCAAAGCAATACGATGCAATGATGTATATAGGAGGAGAAACATGCCCATTCAGGGCTTGACGGTAAAAAATGTAGAAAATGTATAAAATATTAATAATTGCAATTCAAAGAATATTTTGACTTGCTGAACAAATCGAGTTTAGATACTGTTAATTCACAGATCCGTGGACCATTCACTAAGGCACTAAACAAGAATGTTGAGAGCTTTGTGAATGAACGGCACAGATAACGAATGGCGATCAGGGATATACTTGACAATACCCCCCATTAACGTGAATATCATTTTAATTCTGATTATGATTAAACATATGATTTGAATATATGATTGATTATCAAACGATATGGATTGAAATATAATGAAATATAATGTTTAAAAAGAGCTGCACAGTGAAATTACACAGCTGGGCAATATAACCATGATAAGATGGCCGCCATAGAAAATGTGCAAATGAAATCAATTGTGCTGTTTTTTATGTTTACTGTTTTTTAGAATCACGTGACAGGATGTCACCACAAAGTTTATTTAATTTGTCACTCGAAAAAATGCCAGTTTATACTGACGAAGGCGGTAACGCCGAAACGCGTTTGTAATCTGCAATGCGAAGTCTGCAATAAATAACTTGGCTAGAACCACGCTGGAGCGGCTTTGAGTGCTCTTTTATATCCATTTCCAAGGAAAGAGGAACTGGGCGTTCGTAATATATATATATATATATATATATTTATTTATTTATCTTTTTGGGGACGACCCCAAACCCCCATACTTACCTTAAATGTGTGGTGAAGGCAAGCGTGGTAAACACCTATACGTGCTAAACAAATGTGGGGTAACAAATGTGTGTCAACCTCACACCGAAACCTCTAACAGAAACAGAGATCAGAGTATTAAGTTTGGGACTAATGTTTTGCCTTAGCAGTCACCTTTTATACACACAAACAAGGATCGATCTTTTCAGTTTCATACAAAAGTTGAAATTACACAAATATTTCAAATTAAGATCGAACATCAAAGAAACAAAAAAAGTACCACAAAGAATAACGGCCACAGATATGCTAACTGGAAAGGATTTGCCTACTATTTAACTTTTGGAGAATCTTCGAATAGAACAAGAGGATAACTCAGTCACCAACAATAATATGGCAGAAAGAGCTAAAGATGTTGGTATTGAGCAAGAAATGGTAGAAAGTCCATTCAAACCTAAATCCCTTTTCAATCCACAAATGCCGTTTGATGCGATTGATGTTTTCTCGGAAGCCATGGTTAATGACCTGTTAAAATATGATCTAGGAAAATGAAAGGTCCAATAAAGAGCAATGTAATGATGGCAGAGAAGGTAGCATTACAAAATCTGATGCAAGACACTTCCATAATAAGCCTTCGGATAAAATGCGGGAATGTGTTTCTCCAAATGAGGGAACAATATTGCAAGGAAGCTCTACGGCAACTGTCAAATAATAAATACTATGAAAGAATGATGAGTGATATCTATCAAAAAAGTATACAGAGTTATGACAATCTCACCAAGTCATGGTATGATAAATCAATGCTGGGGACTGATGAACATTTGTTCCTTCGTAGCGCAAATCCTTTCATCCCTACCTTTTACCATATCCTGAAGTTGCACAAAGATAGCTTTTATCCACCAGGCAGGGCGAACGTGTCCTCTCAGAACAGCCTTACCGAGCATCTATGTTCATTGACCATTTTCAGTCTGTATTTGTGGTTCAATTGCAATCGTACATAAAGGACACAAAATAATTTTTGAACAAAATCTCAGTTGTGAGGTGGGATCCCTCATATTAACTGATGGTGCTGGATATCACCAAATTATATACTTGTGTTAACTATGAAGACGGTTTGCAGGCTGTACAGTTTTACCTGAATAAGCGACAATTACGCTTTTCAGAACACAAACTAATGCCAATTGAGTTTATAGGTTTTGTCTAACGGACAATATTTTTCTATTGGAAGATAAGTACTTTAGGCAAACCTCTGGCACTGCAATGGCCACCTGCTTCGCCCCCAGCTATGCGAACTTGTTTGTTGGCCGGTAGGAGGATCAGGTGGACAAGTCCTACGAAAGTGGGACTACAAGTGGTAAAGTGGTTGTTTGGCATTGATACATCGATGATTTGTTTATTGTGTGGCAGGGGACAACTGATTCAGCCCATAAGTATATTACAGTCCTGAACATGAATAAACTAAAATTACACTTCTCGGGTACAGTTAGCCCAGTGGCAGTGGTCTACCTGGACTTGAGGGTGTTCATAGCAAATGGCATGATACATACAGCCTTATATTGCAAATCCACAGCAGGGAATTCAATATTATTTGCGACCAGCAACAACCCACCCAAACTCATAAATAGCATGCCTTATGGCGAGCTTCTTAGAATAAAAAGAAATAGCACCAGAGAGAATGACTTTGAAGCGGCTGCCACAGACTGTATGGCTAGGTTTGTCCTGAGGGGATATGGGCCAGCAGCATGGAGCAAACGTTTAATAGAGTAAAAGGGATCCCTAGGGCCCAACTGTTGATGGAAAAGAATAAATACTTGAAACATGAAAACGAGAGCTAGTTCAGGATGGTAACCCCATACTCAGCAGAAGACAACTTCTTGAAACGTATGCTTAAAAAGAATTGGCATATTCTAAAAACAGATAGCATTATCCGAGATGACATTCCAGCCTATCCCTTAGTGACCTTCAAGAAGGCGAGATCACTGCGAGATATGCTGGTAAAAAGCCACCTAAACAAAGTACCACAGCAAATAAGCACCCTGAAGGAAATTAAAGGTTTTTTTCCATGCAGAAAGTGCAAAGCCTACACAAACAGGGAAAGGGTACTGTCATATAACATACCTGACACAGAGAAAAACAGAAAAATAACCAAGTTCATTGCCTGCAGTACTACCTATGCAGTGTATTGTTTAATATGTCCTTGTAGGTTACGTTACATAGGCAGTACGATTCATCCACTCAAGATCAGAATACTAGAACACCTTGGGCCATAGACAAAAATATGAAGCATACCCTGTGTCATGTCACTTTGCTGACAAACATTCAAGTGATAGAAACAAGCTACAGTTTTATGGTCTGGATTTTGTTCCTATGAGTGTGAGAGGAGGGGACAGAACTCGCAAATTGCGTAGATTAGAGTCTCGCTATATCATAGACCTGCTCACTAAATTCCTGAGGGGATTAAATAGTGGGGAAGAATTGGCCTCGCATTTAGGTTCATGATCTGTCAATTTATGTGGGTTCTGGCTGACACACAGCATGATGAGATGAAGCTCCTGTGAATGATTTCCTAATTCTGAATAAATATTATGGGTATTTACCATAATAGTGCATTGGCCCGCTCAGCGAATGTACCAGCCAGAGGATTTCCAGGTGACTTTGTAAACAGAATTGAGAAAGGGAAATGAGAAGGGTGACATCCTTTCTCTGGAAACTTCGCATTTCAAGTAAATATTACGAACGTGGCAGCATGAGTATGCACTTTGCACTTTTGAATCACAGCATGCACCTTGAATAATGACTTTAATTTTCGTGACATTTGGCAAAAATAAACGCTATTACAACAAAATGGAATGTTGCACCATGTCACGCTGCTGAATCACTATGATGGGGCATTCTCGGGCCGGTAGTTGTGAATATGGGCCATGTGACCACTGGGATTTAAAAATGACACTCACCTGTGATCAAGGCGGTAAACGCTGAAATGGTAAGGGGGAAATGAGTGGTTTTAATGTTGCTGCGCAGATTAATGAATAAATGTCATCTTGAAAAGAAGTCGAAGTTGGGCTTCGCATATATTTTTTTGGCAAAACCTATCGTAACAGGATTCTCCGTTCCTGCTCGTAGAGCCCGCCGTACAGGGTCAGGGCCCCCAGTTAAATGGAGCCTTTCCGTGAACATTTAAAGGAGGGGGCATGACCCGCTCAACGAACGTACCAGCCAGAGGATTTCCAGGCGACTTGGTAAACGGGAGTGAGAAAGGGAGATGAGAAGGGTGACATCCTTTCTCTGGAAACTTCGCATTTCAAGTAAATATTACGAACGTAGCAACATGAGAGTATGCATTTTGCACTTTTGAATCGCAGCATGCACCTTGAATAATCACTTTAATTTTCGTGACATTTGGACAAAATAAACGCTATTACAGCAAAATGGAATGTTGCACCATGTCACGCTGCTGAATCACTACGATGGTGCATTCTGGGGCCGGTAGTTGTGAATATGGGCCATGTGACCACTGGGATTTGAAAATGACACTCACCTGTGATCAAGGTGGTAAAGGCTGAAACACGTAAGGAGGAAAGGAGTTGTTTTAATGAATAAATGTCATCTTGAAAAGAAGTCAAAGTTGGGCTGTGCATATATTTTTGGGCAAAAAAAAATAATATATATATGTTCTACGGCGGTGCAAACGGTGGGAAGTACGGATCAAAACTGCTTGCATGCCCTGAATAAACACTGTGAACCCTTACCTGACTTCGTTGTCGACCAGCCTCAATTGTGGGGTTTGAATAAATCGGGTAAACAGGAACGCCGCTTGCAGCACATTGAGGACCACTACTGCACTCTGGGAGTTGCAGTTTCAAGTGCTGGACTATGGAAGCGACTCCTCCCCACACAAAACACAGGTGTGCACTCTTCTACTTTAGATAGCCAAATCACTTTGAAAATGAGATCGCAGTGGCAGTGGCACTTGGCAGGGGAGTGCATCTGATGAAGGCAACATGCTGAAACGCGTCATGCTGATCCCCTGCAAATAAAGATGTTTGGTTTTGCATCCGGAGTGCGCCCTAGTTTTACTTTCTTTGAGAGGGAAACTGGCTGTGGCAATATCGGCGCGGAGAGAGACCGTGCAAGGTATGCACCTTCCGAAATGACCGGTGTAAAGGGAATACACTTGGACAGCCTAACATCGCTGAAGAACATTACCCCCGCTTTCAAAGAAAGTCCATGACAACATGGAGAAACACCGCTACTTGAGTGATGTCACGGACTGTGTTCTACGGCGGTGCAAAAGGTGGGAAGTACGGATCAAAACTGCATGCATGCCCAGAATAAACACTGTGACCCCTTACGTGACTTCGTTGTCGACCTGCCTCAATTGTGGGGTTTGAATAAATCTGGCAAACAGGAACGCCGCTTGCAGCACATTGAGGACCACTACTGCACTCTGGGAGTTGCAGTTTCAAGTGCTGGACTATGGAAGCGACTCCTCCCCCAACGAAACACAGGTGTGCACTCTTCTACTTTAGATAGCCAAATCACCTTTGAAAATGAGATCGCAGTGGCAGTGGCACTTGGCAGGGGAGTGCATCTGATGAAGGCAACATGCTGAAACGCGTCATGCTGATCCCCTGCAAATAAAGTTGTTTGGTTTTGCATCCGGAGTGCGCCCTAGTTTTACTTTCTTTGAGAGGGAAACTGGCTGTGGCAATATCGGTGCGGAGAGAGACCGTGCAAGGGATGCACCTTCCGAAATGACCGGTGTAAAGGGAATACACTTGGACAGCCTAACATCGCTGAAGAACATTACCCCCGCTTTCAAAGAAAGTCCATGACAACATGGAGAGACACCGCTACTTGAGTGATGTCCCGGACTGTGTTCTACGGCAGTGCAAAAGGTGGGAATTACGGATCAAAACTGCTTGCATGCCCAGAATAAACACTGTGACCCCTTACCTGACTTCGTTGTCGACCAGCCTCATTTGTGGGGTTTGAATAAATCTGGTAAACAGGAACGCCGCTTGCAGCACATTGAGGACCACTACTGCACTCTGGGAGTTGCAGTTTCAAGTGCTGGACTATGGAAGCGACTCCTCCCCCAACGAAACACAGGTGTGCACTCTTCTACTTTAGATAGCCAAATCACTTTGAAAATGAGATCGCAGTGGCAGTGGCACTTGGCAGGGGAGTGCATCTGATGAAGGCAACATGCTGAAACGCGTCATGCTGATCCCCTGCAAATAAAGATGTTTGGTTTTGCATCCGGAGTGCGCCCTAGTTTTACTTTCTTTGAGAAGGAAACTGGCTGTGGCAATATCGGCGTGGAGAGAGACCGTGCAAGGGATGCACCTTCCGAAATGACCGGTGTAAAGGGAATACACTTGGACAGCCTAACATCGCTGAAGAACATTACCCCCGCTTTCAAAGAAAGTCCATGACAACATGGAGAAACACCGCTACTTGAGTGATGTCCCGGACTATGTTCTACGGCGGTGCAAAAGGTGGGAAGTACGGATCAAAACTGCTTGCATGCCCAGAATAAACACTGTGACCCCTTACCTGACTTCGTTGTCGACCAGCCTCAATTGTGGGGTTTGAATAAATCTGGTAAACAGGAACGCCGCTTGCAGCACATTGAGGACCACTACTGCACTCTGGGAGTTGCAGTTTCAAGTGCTGGACTATGGAAGCGACTCCTCCCCCAACGAAACACAGGTGTGCACTCTTCTACTTTAGATAGCCAAATCACTTTGAAAATGAGATCGCAGTGGCAGTGGCACTTGGCAGGGGAGTGCATCTGATGAAGGCAACATGCTGAAACGCGTCATGCTGATCCCCTGCAAATAAAGATGTTTGGTTTTGCATCCAGAGTGCGCCCTAGTTTTACTTTCTTTGAGAGGGAAACTGGCTGTGGCAATATCGGCGTGGAGAGAGACCGTGCAAGGGATGCACCTTCCGAAATGACCGGTGTAAAGGGAATACACTTGGACAGCCTAACATCGCTGAAGAACATTACCCCCGCTTTCAAAGAAAGTCCATGACAACATGGAGAAACACCGCTACTTGAGTGATGTCCCGGACTATGTTCTACGGCGGTGCAAAAGGTGGGAAGTACGGATCAAAACTGCTTGCATGCCCAGAATAAACACTGTGACCCCTTACCTGACTTCGTTGTCGACCAGCCTCAATTGTGGGGTTTGAATAAATCTGGTAAACAGGAACGCCGCTTGCAGCACATTGAGGACCACTACTGCACTCTGGGAGTTGCAGTTTCAAGTGCTGGACTATGGAAGCGACTCCTCCCCCAACGAAACACAGGTGTGCACTCTTCTACTTTAGATAGCCAAATCACTTTGAAAATGAGATCGCAGTGGCACTTGGCAGGGGAGTGCATCTGATGAAGGCAACATGCTGAAACGCGTCATGCTGATCCCCTGCAAATAAAGATGTTTGGTTTTGCATCCAGAGTGCGCCCTAGTTTTACTTTCTTTGAGAGGGAAACTGGCTGTGGCAATATCGGCGCGGAGAGAGACCGTGCAAGGGATGCACCTTCCGAAATGACCGGTGTAAAAGGAATACACTTGGACAGCCTAACATCGCTGAAGAACATTACCCCCGCTTTCAAAGAAAGTCCATGACAACATGGAGAGACACCGCTACTTGAGTGATGTCCCGGACTGTGTTCTACGGCGGTGCAAAAGGTGGGAAGTACGGATCAAAACTGCTTGCATGCCCAGAATAAACACTGTGACCCCTTACCTGACTTCGTTGTTGACCAGCCTCAATTGTGGGGTTTGAATAAATCTGGTAAACAGGAACGCCGCTTGCAGCACATTGAGGACCACTACTGCACTCTGGGAGTTGCAGTTTCAAGTGCTGGACTATGGAAGCGACTCCTCCCCCAACGAAACACAGGTGTGCA
Organism: Lissotriton helveticus; assembly: GCF_964261635.1. Classification (NCBI taxonomy): domain Eukaryota; kingdom Metazoa; phylum Chordata; class Amphibia; order Caudata; family Salamandridae; genus Lissotriton; species Lissotriton helveticus. Next base: position 1,259,681,906 of record NC_136063.1, on the reverse strand, counting down.
CTCTTCTACTTTAGATAGCCAAATCACTTTGAAAATGAGATCGCAGTGGCAGTGGCACTTGGCAGGGGAGTGCATCTGATGAAGGCAACATGCTGAAACGCGTCATGCTGATCCCCTGCAAATAAAGATGTTTGGTTTTGCATCCGGAGTGCGCCCTAGTTTTACTTTCTTTGAGAGGGAAACTGGCTGTGGCAATATATATATATATATATATATATATATATATATATATATATATATATATATCACAGCTACAAACATCCACGAACCGACTGTTCGTAAGGAAAGTAGCACACGCAGGGGGTGGTTCCACGAAGATTTTATTTGGGAACTTTACAGCATACGACGCGTTTCGCCAGAGGGCTTCGTCAAGATATGCAAAGAGCCGAGGCGCTCAACTCATTTAAATCAAAAATCTTACTTCTGCTACTATAATAGAAAGCAAAAAAGGACTATATACAGGGTCACAAATAGATCAGCCATCCTAGGACAGTGTAATAAGATATTGTGATATCACATTCTTAGATTAAACATATGTAGAATATATATACACATAAAAACTTTTTGCGTAAGTCCCATCGTAAATAATCTGGGGATTGCATGAGTTATCACGCCCATAATGGGCACCAGTAATCCAATAGTCCTTCTTTCACATACACGCCCTGAATGGGCATACCAACGAACAGGTGAACAGTACTACATATTGAGGTGCAGACAAAGTAAATCAAACACTTAGCGATATGAAAAGCCATGTGAGCACATATGGATACATGATTATGTTATACGAAAACCAGAGTAAAAATACTCTGAATCCAATGGCTTCTAGAGACAACACTCCTGTAATTATGTGTAGATGCACCTCTAATGACATTGCCAAAATAGCAATCATAAATAATGCCCTGGATGGGCTAGTAAAATACTGCACCTGTACGAGGGAATTCAAAATAACAAGAGATGTAAGCACTAATTATAAACACAAAATTTACGATTCAGATATCCTAAAACCAGAAGTACTAAATATATGTATTGACACGAAAAGATACCAATCAAGAATACAGTGCTTATGCCATCACGGATGTCCATGATAAATAGAAATGCATGTAAATTAACCCAAATGAACTGAAAGTTCTTCATGCATATTAAGGCCATTCGGGTGTTTGCTCTGCAAGTCAATTATATATCTGGACTCAAGCCTTCGGAGTTTAAGAAGGCAGTCACCACCCCTGATGTTAGCTGCTACACTATCGATACAAATATATGCTAACAGATCCCTGTTACTATTGTGTTTCTTTTCGAAGTGCCTCGCTACGGGGTAGGTGACATCTTTTTTGGCAATGGCACGCATGTGCTCTAATATTCTTAATTTAACCGCATTGGTGGTACTCCCAATATAGTTTAAGCCACAAGGGCAAGTGAGACAATAGATGACATATGCAGTTGAGCACGTCAGGAATTTAGTGATCTTTTTCGGTGTTTGAGTCACTTCTTTCTTGGATATTTTATTTCTTTGTGACTCATTGTATCCTTTGGGATCCAGATTTTTGCCCTGGCTTGCTGTTGTTTTCTTGTGATCCTTCATCTTCAAGTAAGTATATATATATATATATATATATATATATATATATATATATATATATATCCCTCTCACACGGGAATGCATGAGCCATGTCGGATAACACCGTCTGATTCCTGCGACTGATTCCTGTCACAGAGGAATGCATCCGCCATGTAGGATAACACTGTCTCATTACTGCGACTCCATTTAAATTCTGATTGGCAAATACGACGTGAACTGTTCTTTTCAAGGTACTGTTGAAATTGCAGTAAACATACTTTCATCTATCAAACAAGAAAAACAGTAGAATTATAACTTCCCACGCTGACAGCTGTTTTCAGAAGCCATCTAACAGCCCGGAAAAAAGTTTCATAACATGTCATGTGTCATTTTCAGTGATTTCAGAACAATTATTGAAGCTGGCTCTTTTTCTTCCTTTGTCTTGAGATGCACTGCGTTTTGTCAGATCCTGAAAAGAAAAAATTTAGGTTTCTGTTAAAACGGATAGTACCATCTTAAGCATATCACTCCCTTCAGAAGAATCCTGTCATTAATTTAAAAATGCTAGCACCATGTGAAGTTTAGAACAAAATGGAGTTAGTTTTCTGTGAACATATAGAACAGTGAAAGGTGTGTATCTCTTAAATTATAGTCTCCAAAACTTGAGCCTTATAATAATAATGCAACAACCTGATGCGTGCGCAGTCTACTTTTGTGGAATTTCCTGAGATGGATCGCAATTGGCAAAAGTGGCCCAACCAAGTCCCATGTAAATTAGATACACTTGGATTCTTTGGGCCTTATTTACAAGGAATTAATGCAGCATAGTGCCTCTAGCTATTTTGCTGTGTCAAGCTGTGTTAATTCCGAAGCAAAGGGATGTGTCATATCCTCAACAATATGATGGGTACCTTTGCTCTCATCTGACGCACAATTAGCTGCCATGCGTTGACACAGGCATCCTTGCATTATGGTGCAAGGATGCCAGTGTCACAGGGAGGATTGTTTTTTGAGAAGGTAGGGACACCTTACTGCACAAAAACAATCACAAGAGTTGATTTCTTCTTCTTATGTGTGCTGGTGCATGCAGCACGTGTTATAAGAGGAAAAAAACACGGAGAAATGAGAACATTTCTCTTCGTTGTGCCTCCCTATGCCTCCCCTGGGGAGGCGTAGCATTCTGATACATTCCAGGTTTACGATTTCTCATAAATCTAGAAATGCAGCAGAACCCATAGGTGTTGCGTGGGACATCCACAGCAACACCCATGGCACGCCCCTTTCACACAAAGTGTTGAGAGTAAAGGTTCCGTATTTACAAGGACACAAAAAGACACGCAGGGTGGCTTTACGTGTCCTTGTAAATATGGGGCTGAAGGTTACGCCGCCGGTGTGTCACAAAAAGTGACGCACTGGCGGTGCAAGGGGGTTGCAAATAAGCCCCCTAGTATGTAAATGTGTCTGACATGGCTATCCTGAAAATGTGACATGGATCTGCATTCCTGGATATGTGTTAACACCCCTGGCATAGGCCAACAACGCTCCTTATGCCAGAACCAGTATTAACCTATGTTGCAGACCTTGAACATCGAATTCCACGAACGAGGCAAACGGGGGCAGAGCCTTCATGAGTATTACCTGTTCGATCCTGCACTTAATTTCCTAACACTTCACTGTGTCAATGAAAAATAGATTTAAAAATAAATGCCACATGGAAGAGATTAGAAGCAACAAACGACAAAGCCTCCTACAGTGGTCTTCTTTGAAGTGCCACTTTAAAACCACTGTTCTAAGAAATCAATCATCATTGGAAAACATTGGCCAACATTTCAACCACCACAATAACCTCAATTAAAACTAATTTAATAACTGAGAAACTGAATTTAACTATTGAAATAACAGAAATGGAGTGGGAGCAAATACTGAATGATCTACAACTGACTTGCAGCCATCCATGAATTAGCTGACCTTGTGCCCTGAATATTAAGAGAAAGTGCAATAAGGCCAAAAGTGACTACACACGCTTGTTATTATATGTGAGAGAATTGAAGAATTCCACAATGTAATAAAAAGACACAAGTAACCGGGGAACACATACAAACCAGTGGGAAGGGGTCGAAAGAGTCTACTACTTCCATTTTTGAGATAACACTTGATCTAGGAATAACCTGCCAGTAACATATATGTTGAAACCTTCCTCTCTAGTTCCCAGCATTGCTCAAGACACCATGTGACATGGGGAAGGTCAGCATGGCTTTCTGAACATGCAGGTGTGGCCTGGTTGTACTATATTAATGTGTTAAAAAACCTTCCCAGCACATGTCCTTGACATTGACTTGAAGAGTCATTGCCTCTCCTCTTCCTTCATAGAAGACAAATTGCCTGCTTTGTTCCACTACAATGGAGGTGCTCCAGACTACAAACAAGGGTAGGAGAAATCAGAGTTGTTGAGGAAAGCGGGACTCATAATATTGCCTACCAGACCCTGACTGAGAGTAAAAGATGGAAAGACGAAAGGTTCAGAGCAAGAAACTCGAGAGAGTAGGCTGCATGTTTCAGGAGGGAAAAAAAGTAGGAACTGGATGTTCCATCAAAGTACTGAATATACAATGGCCGATTCAGGTAATTAAATGCTTCTCTGAGGAATTTAGGTTGTTAAAAGCTAAAGAAAGGCAAGCCCTTCAGGAATGGCATAAGAAATCCACTGAACAATAAACTATAGTGCTAAAAAAGAACCAAATTCCATATAAAATGGTACCCGAGAGGGAAAAAGGAGCCAATTCTCTTTTAAAATACTTTTAAAATGTTTTTAAAATCTGCTCTTCTGTGGCTTTTAATACATTGTGCACCACCACCAACCCAATTATCTATTCCATGGTGGAATGGTGCCTAAGGATGCAGGACTCTTTTGTTGATAACATTATTTTGGAAAGAACCTTGTTTATTAGCAGAAAAATGGCCCTCATTGAGGTTTTGCTGGACATAGAAGCAACTCTAAGAGGCATGAATCCTCCCAACTGCCCAGGTAATCCTTGAGCTTCTAGCTTCATTGTGTTGCACAGTAAAACTTTGGTACCTACTACAGCTGCATTTTTAATGAGACTTTTAGAATTGTCTCAATCCTGAACGACTTAAAAAATATTATGGATAACCCTCTGAAAAAGAAAGCAAGACTAGACCCACTAAGTCCAAAGAATTTTGGACCCATGTCCAACATCCCTTATTTATTGAAGGTGTCTGGGTGGCAACAATGCAACTACAGGGCTCATCTCCTCTATGGGATAGCTGTCGTACAAGGCCGGTAGAGACCTAATTATCTTCCTGTTGTGAATGAGGGTGTAGAGAGGTAATGGGGACAAGAAAATCTAAAGTAGAAAGAGCCCCAGCAAAACGGAGTCCCACCCATGTGATGTACCCCTACTATGGAAAAAGAACATGCAGGTATATTGAAGAGTGGGTTAAGTGCACTAGCATTGGGGTTAAAATCATTTTTCAGAAGAAATGACCCTTCTTATTAATCTTAAATAACCTTGAAAAGAGGAGTGAAGGATCCGGAAGTACAAATCAAGCTCAGAACACTAGGCAGCTTTCTTAAATTTGTATGATGAAGCCATGAATCTAAGGCATACATCTTAAGAATGGTTACTGAAAGACAACCATGAGAAGCTGAGATTCCAAATTAGTCATTTGAGGGATAGGGTTAAGGCTTGTTGTCATGTTATGTTAAAAATAATTTGTTGAGCGCACTGCCACCGATTGGTTTCCTGGCGCTGATAAGAGACAGAGAGCGAAGCCGGAGGTCATGAAATATGCTGGGATTATTGGTATGCTTGTCTGAAGAGCCAGGTTTTTAATGCTTTCCTAAATGACATGAGGTCTGGACAAGCTTGTGCCCTCATGCTCCGCCTCCTTTTTAAATATTTCCCCAAATCACTGATAAGAGCTCAGAAGATGTATAGGAAAAGGAGGAGGAGGATTTGATAGATGTTCTGAATTTTTACATGCTAGCAGGAGATGTTGGAGTGTACCACAAGATGCCGGCCAATGAACTGGCAGGTGGGACTTAAGCAAATCCAGCACTAGCGAATGAGGCAACTGCACCCAGTGACAGCAGGAATGGCTCGAGGGCAAGGTGAGAAGCTGACACAGTGACAAACCGTTTGCCTCCTAAAGTGAACTTGCTCTGCATGCCACCTTTCCGAAATACTGTGTTGGAGAGGGCGGGCTCCCAGCTAAATTATTACCCAGGATAGCCAAGAAAAGACCACAGGGTGGATTGCGAAAGAAACTGAGAGGACATCCCTCCTAGAGAAATGCTTCCTAAAGGTATGCAGGAAGACAGTGATGACCCCAATGATACTGCCCTTGTCAAATCAGATGGGCTTCTGCTCGTGAGAGACTACCCCGGCACTGGAGTAGGAGGCTTAGTCACTGCCCATATTCCCTAGTACTGTGCTGACCAAGAAAACATTAAATGAAAATTCGGACAATTCTAGCAGCAACTAGAGCAGCTACTTGAACATGTGCTTAATGTGGCCAATTGGCTTGGTCTAATAATCAATCCAGTTAGGCTTATGACATTCAAGTATAGTTTTTAGCTCTTCACAGGGTTTATTGTCCATGTCCTCAAAGGCATTCTCCCTGGTAAAGGCTGCTTGTTTGATGCCAGTGATGCTCGCTCCGACGGAGGACCGATGACCCGGATGGGTCACATTGATCTTTGGCAGAATTTTGTCCAATTTCTATTTGCCATACAAGTTTGGATTTTGAGCCCTTGCACTCATGGCGACCGGAACCTGTCGTAATAGGACAGTTTTTGGTTTATGCAGCCGTTTTCTAACCTTATTTATTGCGGTGGCGGTTACTCGCAATTTCACCGCAGCCTCACAGCCCTTTGGATGTAAACTGGGGCTACCTCCCCGAGCAACTATTTCTTATAGTGTCACCCTCTAAAGAGCACATCCATGGCTGGGTTGTCCTAGGGGATCCTGGACATAGAAAAATCGATTTCTGCTTTTGAGGTAGTCTGCTTGTGCTCAGGGTTTTCAAGAATCCCCTAGAGCCACATCATTTATGGAATAAGAACACCCTTGGAAAATTAGTGTGTTCACATTGTACAGAACCCGGCGTACTACATTTAATGAATGTTGATGCATGAGCTACAAATGGTTTTAGACCACTGAACAATTTATTAATTTAGCACCCTGATGAAGGATGGTACCTCGGAAACGTGCGTCGAGGCATTCCTCGTGTTTTGTATGCTGTGTGTAAATTAGTATGTATGTCCATTTAAGTTTAATGTACAATTGTTTTGTTCTCACACTATATGGTTGTTTTTTTGATTGTTATTGTTGGAACCATGTACATATCATGTATGGTTTCTCAATAATTTTGTCTAGGGCTCTATTGCAACTTATGAACAATATTTATGATTGTTTTTATGTATACAATGTTTCACAATGTACTTGCAACATTGGTAAAAAAAAAAATTGAAAACGTATAAAATGATAAATATGTTTTGATAATAAATGAAACAAACTACAAGTCTGTGGGGCATGTTATTTTGGATAGATTACCGAATTCCAAAATATCAAGTAGGGGAAAGTGTTTTCTGTTGTTGATTAAAGCAGCCAGGGCACAACCTAATGAGAGATGGCAGCAGGGGTTCTGGGGCAAAGATTAAGTATTAAGGAATGGTGAGGCGACAACCACAAACTGGAAAGAGAGTAATGCAGGAAGGGTAATTGAAGTATGAAGTAATCCAAGAACAATGGTAGCACAGAAGAATATTTTTTTTAAAAAGTTAGCAACATACCAGCCAAATAATGATCAGAATGCAGAGAGTTTGGAGGTTCCGGGCTCTGTAAATCCCTCCTTTGATGGATGCATTTTTCCTTTGTATTAGAAGTTAAGGGTTCCCCCATGGGCCCTCTCTTGTGATCTGAAAGAAATCATAAAGCTCTTATAGTGTCTGAAGATATGCACTAGACGCAGACCAGAATTTTAAATAAGCATGGACAACTTACACTTTGGTATCATAAATCTATAGTGTCTGGGTTTCCATGCTCAAGGAGATGAAACACACCTACATGTCTGTCTACACAACTACAATGAAGTAGTGAAGTAGCTCTGCAGCACAAGAACAGACCGATACCCCCAGACCAGGGCCCAACTTACTTTATCCCCCCATGGGTGAAGGTGGGCTTTTCAGCTTGGTGTCAACCTCAACTAGCCCTCTTCTCCTGAGCTGAAAGTCTTGCATGATTTTGATAACATCATGGGGGCATCTGAGGTCCACAGCAAATCATGGCTGACAGCCCTTTCTCCTTTCTCCCACTTGTTGTTTCTTTAATGAAGCTTCCTGTGGATCTGTGCCTTTTCCAAGCCAGGGCCTCTTTCCATAAATGAAGTTAACCAGACAGGTGACTTTGTCCTATCCTGAAAGGATGTAAAATGGAACTGCATGGAGATATGGCGGTATGGACAACATATTGGCTCTTCCTGCCCTTGCCAGTGCTGTGAATTGACTATATGCCGTGCCATCAGTCCTGGCCCCACTGGCCTGCCCAGTATAGGACATAGGTCTTAATAGGAACAAAGAAAACAAAGACAGACTTGAAAGGAGCTGATGGTGCCTGGAAGCTCCTTTCTTGGACGGTATGTAAGCCAAACATATCAGCACATCGTTCTACAATGATGTCATAACATGGTTTCTCTGGAGTTGCTCTAACTAATTAAGGATTGAGAGTACTACGAGAATAAAGCAAAATATTTCCATCAAAATATCACACTCATTTTAGAAGTGAAATCCTTGCATTATAATACAAGAGTTCATAGTTTCAAGGTTCAAGAGAAGAAATTACACAACGTACATTGATTCAGTACTGTCCCAAAACAGCGAATGCAGTAGCACAGGGACTGCACATTGAAACAAGGGTCTGGACAAAGTGATCATTGTGCAATTTCTTCCACCGATAATCTGTAAAACAAATGGACGTTTTCCCACTTCTAAGCCTGCTATGTCTTGGCTATTACACCGTGCACGCATTTGGCAGAGAACTGAGAATTGTGTTCAAAACATAATTTATCTAAGCGTTCTTTGTCATGACTTACATGTCCGTGATGTGTTGTGGAACTTGTCGTAATGACCATTTTTTAGGAAGTAAGGTGTACGCTAACCACCCACCTTCGAATCCCTCACCTAATTCACTGAACGTGCATCAGTGTTTCCACCTGCGTGTGTTGGTAGATGGACTTCCTTGTAACATATTGAGGGGTCTTTAAACATATTTCATATTACGCCCTCATTCATAATCCTTTCATTTCAAGAATCTGCTTTTCCAACAGTGTACAACTGCCTATATATAACGTTCATAAGAAATTGCTATTTGCTAATTCCACCTGTTTTGAAGCTTGATTTCTAAACTGAAAGCCCACGCGCTTAAAATTAATTTTCACATAAGTATATGAAGCAGGTTCCATATCCCAAGTGCACGGGCGATTATTCGCGCACCTGGACCAATGAGAGCTCTCCACAACATCTGTCCTTCCGAAGGGGCAGGGTTGACGCGGTCTTTTACGCTTTTCTAGAAAAATCAGGCGCATGCAGTCACAGAGAATTCTGTTGTTACCATGAAATGCACTATTAAGCTTAATTTGCAATGCTGATGAAGAGGAATCTATCTCGTAATTCGGGTGAAGGTAATTGTTTCATTTCACTGCAGTCACCAAGCATTGAAAATGTGTCCTCTGCTTGGAGACATGCAATTTACATGCGTTCCTCATAAAACACTAGGAGGACAATACTGATCTGTTCACGTTGTTACTCAGGTAAAATGGCTGCCTTTCGTTGTAAACTGTGGCAAATGAATGCCACCCAAATTATTGCTACATTTTTATTTTAACAGTCGCAAATTAGGAACATTCTTACATTCATTCCTTACTTTGATAGTGTGAAAGGACTTAATTTCCATTCCTAATCCAAATTGGGCTAAAAGGGGCAGCACAGACAGCATACTTGCTCATTGTGTGAAAAGGGGCGCTTTTTTGAAGACAGGTGCAAATCACAGCAATAAAAACCCTAGGGACTTTGCCTCACAAAACTACACTTCACTATAATATAATTCACTTACTTCTACTTCCCCCCTAAGATTTCCACCCCTTAACATCTTTATCATGCAACTGTGTAATTTCTACCCTGTCTTTGAACTGATTGATCTTTAAATCCATTAACACTTTAACCTTGATCTATTAAGATCTAACTATGTAAGTATTCTAAATCTTAACTTTTAATTTGTTGCATCCTCCAGGTTTAGCTTTATCACCCCCCCCCATTGTCCTGATTCCCTATGTTCACAACAATAATTAATCTTAATGTATAACCATGGCAACTGAAACTGCGAACGGCCACTCAGAAAAGGCCATCTCCCAACTTTTCTGCCCCGCGCCCCCAGGAACGTCTGTTACACCTGTTATCCTTCAGTGTTCTCTCTAGCACTTCTTTCACTTGCAACAAATATAGCTCCATCCCATTTTGAGACAAATTAACCCCAACCCCCCTAAGGAATTCCGGGGCATCGTACCTCAACTCTGGATGCTCAACTCGCCCAAACATTTAGTTACTACAAAAAACTTGCATGTCCCTATTTATTTTGTGTCTGGCCTTATAAATGGCGGGGGCTTGGTCGCCTTACTCCAATGTCTCCTCGGAATGAATTCTGATAAGAGGACAAAGGTTTCCGACCACTGCAGCTTAATTTCCAGCATATCCCTCTTCATCTCTTTTATCAAAGGCAGTCCTTTACATTCCCCCAAATTATTTTCACCCAGGTGCACAACAATAACATCTGGACATCTAAGACTCTTCAATAATGTATACCAGCATTGTAACAGCTCCCCCATCTCACGCCACCTTTCCCTTGCCAAGTCACTTTAAAGAAGCGTTCGTCAAGCCTGAGATTAGCGCCTTGTCCTTTCTGGATTTTGTGCCTTTCTGCCCGCTTAATAAAGGAATGTCCTACAATCCATAATGACAAATCAATTGCCTCTGGCCCAGCAACTGCACCTGAAAAGAATAACATATGTGAGGTACAACCGAAATGTCACACGTCATACACCACCCCTTTTCTCCAAGCGCACATACCGACAAAAGCACTCCAATGACCAACGCCCCAACTGCATGATCCAACCCCAGCTCTGCTGAGCTGCATCCGTTGCCACACCAATCCTGAAAGAATGTGTTCCATAATCCCCCAGAGGTTCACCAAGACTCAAATACGCCTCCTGCAGTACCTCCAACAGCATGTAAGAAGTCACCTGTGCCTCATTAACGAGGTGAAAACCAATCCCTTAGAGGCCCCACTAATCGCCCTCAACATGGTGCCCCAACATACTGGGCACATACCCATAACTGGGATTGCCAGTAACAAACCCGTCTTCCCCATGACCCTTTGATCTGTCTTAGATTGACGTATGTGCAATTCAATAGTGCCACTCATACCTCCCATGTCCGCCCAGTCCAACCTGGGGACCCCTTCTTTCCCCAGTAGTGTGGAGATCCTGAAGGCCTCATAAAACATTCATGACATCAGAGTTGAAAACTATATCCTCTTCCCCATTGTATAACGTTGGCAACATACTCAAAACCTTGCCATGCAAATGCCTTGATAACATCCTCCTCACCCATGGCCGGCAACCCTTTTCCTTCACTCACCCCCCAGCATCCTCCTTCCCAGCTTTCTGGCCAATGGCAAATATCCACAGAAGAGCTTGCCCATGAAGGCAATTCCAGCCAGTTTTCCACTATTGTAACTTTAGACAAACCTTTGTCAATCAATGTAAGGATGAAGTATACTATGTTTTCTTCCCTACTCCAACACTCTGAACTCCATTTTGCCACCGCTAAAAACTCCTGCCAAGCCTATGAATACGATTGCCTGGTGGATTCTGCCAAAGACCCTACCAGCAACTGAAGCATCCTTTCTCTCCTAAGTTTTACTTGTCGCCGGGCACAGGTGTCTTGTCCTTGTCTGCCTCCGTGGTCAGCCCATGGAACCTCTCCCACTATGAATGAGACAGAGCATATGCAATCTCATTGCTCACCCAAACACATGTCACATCTTGAGGGCTACATCTGTCTCAAATAACCCATCATGAAGACGCACAGCTGCTTAAGGACCGGATCATTCCTTGCAAACTGCTACCACAAGAGGGAAGAATTCAAAGAAAGTAATGCTCTTACCCCCATGCTTACACGTCACAGCTCAATCCTCTGCAGAACACATGCCCTACCAAAACAACCCAAAACTGAAGCTCCCAGATGCGTCGGAATATATCTGCATGTCCCAGTCACATTCCTTTTGGGTTACCACTGGAAAGCCATTAAAATCATTCAAGTGCCTACACCACATATGCAGGTCCTCTCTCACTCGCTCCCACAGACAATCGAATGTGGTAATGAGGCAATGACAGTCCAGCTAAGGACATGGCCAGACGCTCATCCTGACTATCTGACAAGCAAAATGTAAGTGCCCTATCATGTACTGCACTTCCTTGAATGTCACCTTGGGTTTTTCCAACATCGCGTCTAGCAAAAGGTGCATCTGTACTTTCTTGTCAACCATGAGGCATGCCTCCATAGACACTGAGTCCAAGTCTATACCCAAAATTGAGAGTACTTTGGCCGGCCCCATTGCACCATCCAGGTTGATGAACTGCCGGGGCCATACCGGACCTTCATGTGGCAGTGTTGTAGCTGTCCCACGTTGGCATCTGGCTAGCCAGGTGAGACCCTGCCATCTCATCCCCTCAGGGTCAGTTAGCTGCATAAAGAGCTCTCGAGTACACATATCCGCTGTGATGCTGATCCTGAAAAATAAAAGGAAGGTCCGGCGTGCCTCAGTTAGTGTACCTATCTACCTGATCGTCACCCCGTTCTGGCGCCCAAAGCCAACCCCCCTACTGTTGTGTCCCTGCCTACCTACTACACCTACCTCACCTTCCTGTGCCTGCTGCAGAAATCACCTCTGCCCTAACCCTACCCACTCTTGCCGAGTGAACCCTAGCTGCGCCAGTATCACACCTTTATCAGTACTCTATTGTGTATACATCCTGGAAGGTGGCCTCATGTCAACTCTCTGCCGCTCTATCTCCTCAAACCTCCCGTATCCTCTTCATCCTGCTCCTCCTCGTCGATCCACTCCATTATTGCCACTACCAATGCTGTTGCAGGGCCCCCACGAGGCCCTGGGTATCTCCCTTTGCCATCCCGGAGGCCTCCCCTCCTGGCTGTAAGCATGAAACCAGGGCAGCCACCTTAAACCACCCGCCCTCCTCAGACCACCATGACTGCAGTGCCAAGGGAGCACTCTCCAATCATTCCACGGTTGACAGCGAAACAGGGGCCACTTCCTTGCTACCCCAGCCTTGCCAGCCCCTCTCCCACCCCCCTGTTCTTACCCTCTCCAGCATTGGCCCTATGTTTCTTTCTGAATCTCCCTCCCTCTGTGTGATGGTGTCCTGGCCTCCATGACTACTCGTCTGCCCCTTGCTTACAGTCCTTTCCTTCTGTGTACAGGGCATTATGCCAAAACTACTGTCTCCCTGTACCTTCTCTGCATGCTCATGTCCTGTTCCCAGCCCCCCCATTTCTTCTCAGCTATCCCTACACCCTCCCGCCTTTTACCTCCACAATGACACACTTCTCCTGGGTCCCCGTGGGGCACAGGTATTGCCTCCTGTGCCCCCTCACTCTTTCAATTGCGAGGCCTCAACCGGTACTACTGTCCACACCCAAGCCCCGCCCTCTTCCTGGCTATAAATCCAAGTGCGGGCCACCGGGCTGTGCCTGTCATGGCACGCCAAGCTCATGTGCACCCTGAGGCCTCTCTCTTCCCCATTGAGTGACCCTTGGAGCTTACCTTAGGCCGCACCTCCACATTACTCCCATGACGTGGGGTAGAGCAGGCCAATATCGCCGCCACGACACCGCTTGTTGCACGCTGTGCCAGGCACACCTCTACACATGCCTAGTGTTAGTAGGTCCATGCGCCCTACCTCCACAAGCAGGAGCATGGCTTCTGGCACCCTAACATCTTCCATCCCAAACACTAGATTCCTTTAAATTACTCTGCAAAACTGGAAATTCACTAAATTTGCTGAAATTGAATTGCTGCTTAAATGGCAACTGTGTCACCTACCAAAATGAGGCCTACATCTCTAACATGGCCACATTTATATTGGGCTGATAGCCCACTGGTATATAGCCCATGATAGCCCAATGAAGCACAATGTAGCCAGAGCTGGCCCATTATCTCAATCTCCCTGGGGGGCACACCTCAGTTTGATCGGCTGCCCCCAAACACCCACTGTCTGTGGCCCCCAGTATGCCTTTTTATTCTATCTGAGCAGATGCAATAGTTGGATGCCTGAATGAGGTACGGCAGCCTAAAACAAATGGGCCCTATTGTTAGCCGCTTAACACCTTTTACACCAAAATTGATAATATTTCACCATAAACTCGTTTTGTTTTTTTCCTCTTTTATCCCCAACAACACACACAATCTGCCACTTATTTAGGATGCAGAACTGAGCTTCGGTGCCCACACAGTGGTACAAGTCTCGGTGTGTTGCCTATGTCAGATCAGCTACATCATCCCCTGAACCAAATGGGGGCATCAAGATGGAGAGGAGCGAATTGTGAACAATGCTGAACTGGACCACGCACATGGCCATCAGTAGCCTGCCAGCCTACCAAGTGCTGTGATGCCAACATGCTCCAAACACTGAAGCCCCCCCTTTCAAATTGAAGGGCAATAAATACAATCACATCTTCCAATGCACTTACAAATTGTATTGGATCGCTGTGACCAAGAGAGCGACCTTTGACCTAGCACCTCTGACGTTCAGATTTCGACATGGTTCAGCCCCACCCTCCTTCAGGGAAAACGTAATCCTTATAAGTCTGGATTGTTGTTAATGTCTAGTAATATCTGTCTAATCCAAAATCCGAATTGCAAAATTAAGGTGGAGTGGGGTTTGAGATGTTTGCAATGGTCCCAAGACCATAGAACTGAGCCTCTAGGAATTGGATTACTTGTCAAATTGCTCTCCTTCGTAAGCGTGTCATGTCAGCAACTTTCTTTTTAGAAGCAAGTGCCCTGAGCCAGAGATTAATATATGTTATAATTCAATAATTCTCATCAGTTTTTGTTTCTGCTCTGCCCACGTGCATAGTGTCAATTTGATTCTACAGTGGGCCTTCTAACAATCAATAAGCAGTAAAATAGCAGTTTGGACATCCCACATGCAAGACTCGAACAATGTAAATCTTACATGTTAGATGCAGAGAGTCATGACAGAAATCACACTGCCTTGGGAATATGATGGCACTGAGACCCTTTGCTTGGTGTTAATGAAGATGAGAAGTAGACAGTCTTTAGTGAAAATCTGCAAACTCTGGGGCATAATTACAAGCTCCTATCGCCACAGTAACGTCACTTTTAATGACTTTTCTTTGGCGATAGGGGCTTTGCCTTATATACAAGGCGACGTTAAGCCACTTAGTGTGGCTTAACGCCACCTTGTAAATAAGGCATCCTTTCACACTATACTTAGTGTCAAAGGGGTGGGCACAGGGTGTTGCAGTGGGCGTTCAGCCTCAACACCCATTGATTTTGATGCTGTCCCCTATTGACAAGGGTGGCGTAAATAGGAGGCTGCGCCAAAATTAAGACCAAGGAAAACCTGATCTTAACATGGCGAAATGAGAAGAAAGCTTTATTTCTTCTCGTTTTTGCTGTTTCTATGTGTGCTGCATTCTGCAGCATATATAGAAACAGCAAATTGCCATGAATAATAGTTTAAGTGCAGGAAGGTGTTCCTTCTTGTACATAAACAATCATTAAAAAAATGACAACTTGCAACTTCTGTGTGTGCTGCTCACACACAGAAGTTTCAAATCGCCGTTTGTGATTGTTTATGTGCAGGAAGAGACACCTTCCTGTACATAAACAATCATTCCTTCAATGCAGGCACCCTTGCACTATGCTGCAAGGGTGCCTGAGTTGGCGCTAGGCAGCTCAATTTAGCACCAGTGCTAGGGAAAATGTAATGATGTACCGCATCTTTGTAAATACGGCTCATCCCTTCGTTTTTGAAATGGCAGAGCGTGGCGTTAGCATTTTGTGCTTAACGCCATGCTCTGCCATTCCCTTGTAAATATGCCCCTCGATGCTTCTTTCCTGGTGCCCTGATTCTTGCGCAGTTGCTGTCTGCCTCTCAGATGACCAGGAAGTAATATATTTTTCTGCTGCATTTAAATCACTGGAATTTTCTGAGTAAAAGTGTGTCTGCAAATTAATAATTTTAAATCGTTAATTTTTAGATCAGTCTTCAAGTTTATTAAAATCGAGCCAACCTAAAAACGTTCATATTTCATGATAAGTATACAATAATATTATCTACAAGATATATTTACCTTGCATCCCTGATCGTTTCGTGTTCGAAACACAATTCTACTGAAGTAGCTTTGGTTGTATATGTAATGCCCAAGCCCTGCAGCAACTTCTAGAGTGCTGTCATCAAAAGATTTTAAAGCAATGGTGTCCAAAACAGGTTCCGAAGAGCCAGATAAATGCGATGGTTACAGAATAACCATGGGTTATGTAAAAGATTTCCATTTAGATGCACTGTATGAAAATGTATTCTATTTAGATAGCCTGAAAACCTGGTGTGGATTCAGCCCTACTGAACCGACCAGTAGCGGTTTCTCCATAGGAGCAGAGGAGCGTCACACCCCACACTGCTGCCCAGAACGCGTGAAAATAAAATGGTAATAAAGTGATTTTATTGCCATTTTATTTTTTACTCTCTGCTAGCAAAAGCAGTAAGGGGCGGGGCCTGCACGTCACTGCTGCTGATTGGCAGCAGTGAGGAGTGACCATTTCAGTTTGAAGTTCCTTTATGGTTTCGATGGTTACCTAGCTATGGCCAGACCGGCATGCGCACATCAAACCTCTGTAACCCCGCTGTCTTGGACAGCTGGGTTTGAGACCAGGCACAGGACTCCAATGCTTTTTGAAGTGAAGAGCCAGCCCGCACCAGCCAATCCAGCTGCTTCACTCATGCTGCTTAACAGTATGAGATCAGCACATTGATTGGATAAGGGAGTTGGCTGTGGGACCTCGTGCTCAGCCTGGAGCCAGTAACATCGAGGATGTGCTGGAAAACATCGAGGACATGCAGTGTAAGGTAAGTGAAACTTATATTTTTTTCTGTAAATAGACTTTTTGCATCTCTCCTATTTATTACATCAGCAACCACCACTGGAACCTACCTTGACCTCCCTGGGCAAAACCAGGCAGTGAGAGTAGTTGGGCACATACGCAATGGGATATGAGTGTATGCACGACAACTGTATTTGGTCTTAATTATTGTGGGGTACCAGATGTAAATATCGACCCTGTTATTTATTGCACTTATTTAGCTTGCGATGTTTGCTGTAGGGATATCCATATCCATGGTGGAGAGGAATACGAAACTGTTAAATGTGTAATACTTGGGGTAACACAACAGATTTACATGATTCTGACTTGGGGCCATATGTATGAAGCCAAATTGACTTCGCAAACGCCGAAATTCACAGAATTTCGGCGTTTGCGAATGCAATTTGGCCTAATAGTATGAATCAAGGGAATTTGCTAGCAAAATAAGGATTCGCAAATTTTGCAATTCCTTATTTTGCGATTGCATTTAAGGAATCGCAAATTCTGCGATTCCTTAAATGCAATGTGAGAAGCCAAAAAATTTCGCAAATTGGCCTTAAGGAATCGCAAATTACCACCAACTTCTAGTTGGTGGTAAGTTGCGAATTCCTTTCAAAATATTTTTTTTTCATTTTTCAAAGCGCCATGTGACGCACAGACATGCCCTTAGGGCATGTATGTGCGCCACATGTGCAGCCATGCAGATTTCAGGGGTGCAACAGGGTGTCCTTTGGACACCCCTGCACCCTTGAAAATATTCACAATTTGTGATTAGCAAATTGCGAATCGCAAATTTCCCCTTCATTCCTATGGGCCTCCTGGCCCATAGAAATGAATGGGAAATTATTCCTTAATTGCGATTAGCAATTTGCTTATCGCAATTAAGGAATTTTAAGGAATCGCTAAAAAGTAGCTAATTTCTTGATACATACCATTTTGCGATTTCTAAATAGCGATTCCTTAAAAATCGCTATTAAGGAATCGCAAAAGGGGATGTTGATACATGTGGCCCTACATGAGATAGCCTGGGGCAATAGCATATTTACATTATTCAATTAAGGACCATACACTTTAAACAAAATATCTTATGAAAGGACAACACAGTGCAATAACCAGTCAAGAGGAGTATGATCACAAAAATATCCCAAAGGGGCCTGGGGCCTGGAGAGGTGCTCAAAGCTGCCATCTTACTAAAACCATAAACTGGGCACCTATTTCTAACTCTTGATCGTCCATCACAGTGTTAAGCGCTGTGATCTATTACATCATAAATGCACCTCGGTGATCATCAGGCACGTCATGGAAACACTTCCCCCCACATGCATCATTGTGACATTTTGCACTTCTTAATTTGCGAAAAATAAGGAATCGCAAATTAAGAAGTGCAAAATGCTATGCATCATTATTTTCGGTATTCATTTGTGATTCGGTAAAAATCGCAATTTTTACCGAATCCCAAATAAATACCGAATTCTTAAGTACATTTTCGCAATTCCCATTGATTCCTATGGGCCAAAAGGCCCATAGGAGTCAATGGGAAGGCAGTAGCAAATTGCGAGTGGCACTTTGAAAATTTCATGGGTGCAGGGGGGGGTCCAAAGGACCCCCCCATGCACCCCTGAAATGTATTTTTCGCATCATGTTTCACACACACATGTCCTAAGGACATGTGTGTGTGTGAAACATGAATGTTGAAAAAAAAACATTTTCAGCATTTAAAACACTTTTTCCAAATTTACCGAGTGGTTCAACCACTCGGTAAATTTGACACCCTAATTGCGATTTTGCACTTTTAAAATTAATGATGCATTGCTTTTAAGAAATCGCACATCTGCGACTTCTTAAAAGCAACCGCAATTTTAGAACTCGCAAAAATGCTACGAATTCTAAAATTGCTTCATGCATCCCAAAAAGTACTTTTGGAATCGCAAACGGACGATTTTAAGGAATCGCACCGTTTGCGACTCCAAAAATGCTTGATGCATGTGGGGGTTCCTATATAGGATCAAAACAAAACCCCCCTCCATACCTAACCCCCTACACAGTGTAGCATGTTGCTCTTGCAGGCAAGCGCTTCAGCGCCCCAGATAGGGATAGCAAGCACTAAATAAATACTTCAATGCGATATCATATTTTCATACGGTTTTATATACAAACAATTGAAAATTCACTAAAAGGGTATTTCCATGGTGCAACATTCGCAGCTTGTCACTCATCCATCAAATAAAATGTAAGCCATTTCCGACCACTTTCAAGAGACTTTCAAGCTTATTCATCAGGGAAAGACATTTAGCGAAAATTCAAGACACTTCGGAATTTTGATGTTCAAAAATACGTCTTAACACTACTGAACACCTGACACATTGCCTAATTTCACGCTACATATCTCTGCATAGAACGACTCCCAAACCCTTTGCCAATATCTGATTTGAGGGAAAGGCGTGTAATTATCAGTTTACATATTTTACTCAATTTAGACTGTATTTTTAATGTACACCACGTGCTGCATTTCTTAGAGAATGATAGATACACCTTCTATGCATTCCAATAGGATGATAGGGTCATTTTGTGCACTGCAATATGTCTTTGGAGATTCTTGTGCATTTTAGAAGTTACAATGTTCATCAGACCTTTCGGGGTTTATCCATTTGTTTACATAACATTTTCTGAGACGTATTCACAATGGTTTTTTGTATTGTGAAATTTTGTGGGACTTTACATTTTCCATAACTTAGTATATTGCTCTAGATCTAGGTGGGATTTTGTTAAAAACTTTTACGCATGATCTTTACCTGGAAAAAAAATCAGACGTTTTGATTTAGTTTGCTGAATTCTCTCAAACACATCAGCGTTTGACATGAAATGAAAGGGGCAACAATACAGAAAGCACAACTACTTACTGTCTTTTATTTTACTTCACAAGTGCAAACCTGGTGGCTACTCTGTTTCCTTCAAATGAACCCGTGTTGAAGTGATATCATTTTCCAGGCATGGAAAGAGTTGGGGGCGGGTGGGTATGGGGGAGGCATGCTTTTAGGTCTCCTGCAGGAAATGAGGACATCACAGCCATGCGTTTGAAAGGGAATTTTAAATGAAGGCTTCCTAGCCTGCTGGGATTTTTGTCATAGAACACAGTGGGGAGATGCAGGACCAGCGGAATTCAAAGATTTTCCCTCGTCCCCTGTGGCTCTATGAAACACCAATATTTCTAGTTTCATTTTCAAATGGTATTGAGATGCCTGTTTTATCTGAGCAGTGAA
Organism: Lissotriton helveticus; assembly: GCF_964261635.1. NCBI lineage: Eukaryota > Metazoa > Chordata > Amphibia > Caudata > Salamandridae > Lissotriton > Lissotriton helveticus. The sequence goes on along the minus strand of NC_136063.1, from coordinate 1,259,661,828 downwards.
TTTCCATGATTCGGTACCTACCTACACCACAGTGCACTGCACTGATAATTAGCCCTGTAAAGTCTGCCCCGTAAAGTATGTGAAATCGTGGTCTTTTTATTAGTCGGTACATGGTTTTCAAATTGCTGAGATGCTTTGGCCCTCATTATGGTACAATATAGCACGCTTAGGTGATCTGTTGTGGTATGTAAAGGGGAAAAAAGCACTTTTCTCAGGTGATACCAGAATACACCTTTTTTATACTCACTATGTCACCTGGTTCCCCGTGAGATGAGGCCTGTATAAACAAATGGGGCTTATTTATGAGAGGGTTGCATCACGTTTGCACCTTGCAACGTGGTACATGTGTGACGCAAACATCTCTAAGTCTGATTTTTGAAGCTACCTACAGCCACTTTGCACGGTCTGAGTGGCTTCAAAAGTCCGGAGTAACGCAGTGCAAAGCACTGCACTGTGTTACTCTGCCCTGGGAAGGCGTTCTTTGGGTGTGTGCATGGGTGTTACCATGAACTTGTAAACCTGGGGATGTGCCAAAATCTTACACATTCCATGGGGAGGCGTAACAGGGAGAAATATATCTATTTCTCCTCGTTTCTTCCTTGTTGTACGTGTGCTACATTCTGGAGCACACATAGAAAGAGAAATATGCCTCCCAGGATTATTTTTGTGCAGTATATTGATGTCCCTTCCTATGCAAAAACAATCCAAATGCAACACAGGCATCCTTAAACCATGATGCAAGAGTGCCTGCATTGATGCTAGGCACCAAAAAGGTGTCAGTGCAGGGAAAGGACAGGAATGCTCCTTATTGCCTTAAATACAGCACATTCCTGCCCTTTCTCTCTCAGGCAGTGCAGTGCAGCAAGGTATCTTGCTGCACTGCACTGCGTCACAAGCTCATAAATGAGCACCCTAGAGTTTTACAGGTTAATCGGTGAGCAATATAATTAAAACAAGGCTTCCTGCAATTAGAAACATGACAAAACATGACTGTATGTGAATGACTTGATAGTTCACCCGTGTACATTGATATATGGTAAGCAACATGATAGAACAGCAAATGTCTCAAATCAAAAACAGCTTGTTTGTCTTGTCCCATGGTCAACATAGGATGACAAGTGACCTACATAGATATTCTTGGTGTAGAGGAGAGGAACACTATTCAGGTGGACATAGGACACAAGTTTAGATCTGCACACACACATTTTATACTAGGTGGAGACTGCAATCAGGTTTAAGATAGATTTCTTGGCTGTTACTTTTCTACTAAGTTTTCCCCTCACAAAACTCATAAAGCTTTTCAACCAAGCATATCTCAGCACCCCCTGTCTGACCCCTAGAGAATTTTCACTCCAGATCTCAATGAATATTCCTTTTACTCTGCTCCTCATCATTCTAAAACCAGGATTGATTATATTTTCTTTAGTAAGAATTTGCTTCAGCCCGTGACCAATTCGGAGATTGGGTCAATTTTGATCTTAGACCATCCTCCCATTTCAACAAATCTTGAAATTCTCAGTGACCAGAATCACAAGTCGCAGCGGAGGTTTAACAAATCCTTACTCTCATATAAATGTTTTCTTACTTCTTATGAATCTTTGTATCATAATTTTTCTAACAGTATGATAAAGCAGACACTCCCTCTCATTCCGTAAGGGAAGCTTTTAAGGCAGCATCTAGGGGCTTTATAATAAACTATGTCTCCTCTGGAAAGAACCTAAATGAAAAAGAATTCATTGCTATATTAGCAAATATCAAGCACCTCGCGCATACTTACTATGCATCCAAAAATAGGAAAGTTGACCTGGAAGCATTGATTTCAGCCAAGATACAATTTAATGCATTATCTACTGAAAAAGCTTAAATCTATTAGTAACACCGTAGGTACCTAACTGCTCCATGACACTGAAATAGAAGCTTGCTTTGCAGAATATTATTAACAATTATACACTCCTGAAATCAGTCCCCCAGTCAGTCAGCCGGTCAAAAAAATAATTTCAGCAGCTAAAGCCATGGCTACAGAAGAAGAGGAGGATTCATGGAAAGGGGGCACGTCCTTGATCTTCGATGACTGTTTAGTAAATTCAATAGACCTGTTCAACCGATCGGTACAGTCTCTGCTAGGCCAAAAGGGGACAATAATGTCACCGCAACTTTCTTCTTCTCTGCGATTGTTACGACAGACGCCGGAGGAGGTAATTAGACTGGGCTCGAGGCACAGTGATGAAAAAACCCCAAACCCAGATGAAAGTTTTGATGGACCAGAAAAGCTGGTATTATCAAGAAACAACGACCTTGTAGGTCTGGACAAAAATGGCGACATAAATGGCGAAAACCAGCCCTCTGAGATAAACTTGGAGTCGTCAGAAACACCAGCGGCCTCAATCTTGGAACTGATGTTAATGGTGCAGAAATCGTTGCAAGGACTGTTAGAAGTAACAATGCTAAACCATGATATTCTGAAAAGCCAAAAAATGCACCTGTCTAAAATTGAGGGAGAATTACATGGTATCAGGGATCAAATGCCCTCAATGTTAAGACCCGTCGTAGATCCGGTGGTTACGGGTCAAGGGAGGGAAGGGGAAGAGGAAGGTGGAATTACTAATCTCCTATCTGCAAGTCAAGCTGATATAGCCCATTCGGGGGAAAAACAAGTCTATGTGTCAAGATGGCCAATGCTGGTAAAAAGAATAGACGAACTTAGGAACTATGGCCTCTCAAAAAGAGTAAGAGTGGTAAGAAGAGGTGTGAAAGGAAAGATGAGCAAAAGAGCGACAAAAATGATGAAGAAAGGAATGAGTTAACAGAAGCAGTAGTACAAGATACTAAGTCCCAGCCTCATAAAATGGTGAGAGATTCCAGATTAATTAGAATAAGACCAGAGAATTGGGGCAGTAGGCCAGAAAAAGGGGAAAGCAGTTGTAAGAAGCAAACCCACCAGGAAAAGGTGATAAAAAATATAAGACAGGTGGCCCCTGAGCAAGTGAGTGCACCCGCCCGGAAGGTCCCAGCTAAAAAGAAGGTATAATGGGAACATAGCATGGAGGAGGGTCACAGTATTAACATAGAACCACATCAGGGGGAGGTTAAGTCTGGAGAAGAGATGGATAAAGAGAACAAGTCACTTTACTTTGAACAAGTAATATTGGGAAGGGGTGGGAAAAAAGCAAAAAAGAGCGCTTATCTAAATAGGTCCCACCTTCTTAACATATTTGCGCACTGCCCAAATCTAAAAAGCATAGGCACAGAAGACTTGAAACAGGTGGGATTCCAGGTAAATAGTGATGGTAAGGAGGTTACTAAGGTACAGTTCTATTCTGCTCTGGCCTTAACGGCAATAATAAATGCAGAGCAGGAGATCCAAAAAGAGGGGATTAGACTAGTGCCCAAAGAAGAGTTAGTACAAGGCCTGATGGTGCCTCAGCAGAGATCTTTCTTAAAGTACCATGCAGGTCTAGGTAAGAGACAAGTGAAGCTACCAGGAAGAGAAACGGAACAAGGGCGGGAAAACTTCAATATAGTGATAAATAATTCGGACCTAGTAGAGTCCTGGAAAAATTGGAGCAATATCGAAAGCCCGGCAGGCCCCTCACAAAGCTATAGGGAGGAATCTGAAATAAATGATTCCCTAAGCGATGTAGAATAGGTAAGAGGGCAGCCACGGAGTACATATATGGTCTCTTGGAATATAAATGGGATGGGTACCCAAGTAAAACAGGAAGCTCTGAAAGAACTTGCAAAAAAGTGTGAAATCATTTGTATTCAAGAGACCTGGCTCTGTGGTGAACCTCTGGTTGTGGAAGGGTTTAAACAAATTTACCGTCAAGCAGAAAAATCTACCTCTGGCCACCCGGCCGGTGGCTTGCTGACTTTGATTTCAACATGTTTACTAACTACGGTTTTTCAGATACCCGTGACGTCTAAGTGGCTCTTGGCTTGTAGAATACAAACATCATTTGCTGATAAAAAATATGAAAATATGCTGATCCTAAATGTGTATATGCAGTGGAGTTCACGGAAGGAATATGGGGACGAACTGTTATATTTTAAGAATGATATGGATACACTGTGTGATAAGTATGGAAATGATTTGATGTTGTTACTGGGAGATTTTAATCACAAATTAAACCCAAAATTGTCAGATCAGTGGTATACAGAAATTTTAGAGGCTTGTGAAGTAAAAAAAGCAGAATTTCTGGAAATTAAAATACAGACTGATGCGGCCAACCTGGGCAACTTCTTAGCGACAAAAAGTTTATTTTGTCTAAATGGGAGGACAACTCAGGATTGTCCTGCAAAGAAAACTTTTAAATATGGGACACAAAATTGCCCGATAGATAATATTTTTATGTTGGCTTGGAATTTTGAGTTGATAAAAGATTTTAGGATTGACCCTGCGGAATGTAGTGATCATAAAATGTTAAAATTAGAGCTTGTAATCGCCCAACATTTAGCATGTGATATAGTTATCCCCCAAGAGATGGACTATCCAAAGCGGATAACCACTCGGTTAACTGAAAAATATATCGAGAGGTTAACTAGTCTGCAACAAAAGGTGCAACTAGGTCGCGTGTGCGGCCAAAATTTACCTTGGTATGTTGAGAAAATAACGCAAGTAGTGAAAAGCATAAGTGTAGAATCAAGGTATGATGTAAGCGCCAATAAGAATAATGGAAGGTCACAAGCAATGCGAGGAACCTGGTTTAACCAGGAGTGCTTATTAAAGAAAAGAGAAGTTAGGCGAGAAGAACGGAGCCTACGGAAAAAATTTGTGCAAGCAAGGGCAGAAAACCTAATAAAAATAAAGAGGGAATATACCGCACTAATCCGCAATGCTAAAAGGACCTATAGAGAAAGGTGTTGGGGCAAATTATTGGAAGCAATCGAAGCTAAGAACACACAGTAGTTCTGGAAGTTAATCCACTCAGCAACGGGATCTTCGGTTGCACCGATGATTTGCGTAGTGGAAGAGGGGGCGTGGGCAGAGTATATACAACAACTGTACGCCCCTGGGAGCGGGACTGGAAATGAAGCATCTGAGGACTGGCGAGGCCTAGTAGAGGATCTAAAACAAGAATGCTCAAAAACAAATGTCCTTAGTATAATAAGGACACTGAATCTAACCAGAGCTGCAGGACCAGACAATTTACCAGACCTGATATTAAATTCAAACCAGACTTGGTGGGCGGAATTCTACGCGAAAATGTTTGCCTTAATCTTAGGCCAAGGGACCATGCCCCCAAACTGAAAGGGAGCCATAATAAGAGCGCTACATAAGAAAGGGGATGTACATGCCCCGAAGAATTACAGGCTAATCAACCTATTGGATATAGGAGAAAAAAAATTCTCTAAAATAATCCTTAGTAAGCTAAAAGCTTGGGTGGAACACAGATCTATCATTCCGGTCGAACAAGGTGGCTTCAAAGAAGGCCACTCCACGATAGATCATTGTTTTACACTGTGGGCATTGGCCAGGAAATCGATGTAACAAAACGGCAAATTATTTTGCTGTTTCGTCGATTTCCGGGCAGCGTTTGACACAGTGGATCGAAACAGCCTTTGGGAAGTACTAGAAAACTATGGAATGCCACAGGGTATATTGAACATCTTAAAAGAATTACATAGGGGCAATTGGGCCCAGGTCATTAGAGACACAAAGGGCTCATTAACCCATAAAATTCCAGTAAAGAACGGTTTGAGACAAGGGTGCGTTTTGGCACCCTTGCTTTTTTCAATCTTCTTGGCAGATCTCCCAGCGGCCTTGGAAGTTGAAAAAAGTGCGAGCCCACGAATGAATAGTAATAAAGTGTCATGTCTCTTATACGCTGATGACCTTGTGATCTTGGATCAAACAGAAATGGGCCTCCAAAGGAAACTAAATGTGTTCAAAAAGTACTGTGATAAAAAGCTCTTAACCGTGAATATGGAGAAAACAAAGATCCTCTGTTTTGGAAAGAGGGTAAACGATTTTAATTGGTTTTTAGGACAGGATAAATTAGACGTAGTAGGTGAATATAAATACTTAGGCCTTTGGTTTAATAGCTCATTAAAGTGGAATATCCACTTGGAGGCACAAACGGCACAGGCTTATTCATCGGTCTGTGGTCTGAAAAAATGTAACAAAGATTACGGTGATATGTCACACAGACTGCTTTTAAAGGCTTTTGAGGTTATGATCCCCCCACATGTGCTTTATGGAGCAGAGGTGCTTTACCTGAGTGGTAAAAGAGGATGGGACCGGGAAGAAGGTAAAATTCTGAAAATGTTGCTGTCCCTACCAAATAGCTCCTTGATTCAAGCTATTAGAATGGAGTTGGGATTGACATCATGGGAGGTAAAGTCTCAAATGTCTTTAATAAGATTTTGGAACCGACAGGAGATTGGTGGTAATGAGAAGGTTTCAATTTGGTGTAGAGAGGAAATTCGAGTAAGCAGCTTACGCTGGGCACGAGACATGAAGAAAAGCCTCCAGACGGTAGCCGCGCACTTGAAATTGAGTCTCTCCCCACCATTGTGGAATATAGTCTGCACTAAAAAAATGCTTAGAGACCAAGGGCTTGAATACTCCAGATCACAAGACATGGACTATCTGAGGCTAAAGAAATCGGTGAATTGGGTAAAGAATGAATGGGAAAAGGAGGCCCGGTTCCCATACCTGGATTTACTGCCCAGTAGATGGCTAAGACATGAAATCCTGAAGGTTCGGGTGGGCCTAAATCCATGGAAGATTGAAAAAAAAATAAGAGTGGCCCTGATCCAACTGGACGGAACTTGTAAATGTGGTCTAGGAGTAAGAAATGTTATTTTACATATACTGTTTGATTGTACATGGATTTTAACAATTCGGAAAGTCTTCTTACGTCCAATTTTTTTAAAATATGAGTTGACCTCTCGTGCTGACGCCATTAACCTCCTTACAGAAATGCCATTTTTGGACATTACAATCGCGTTGGGGAAATTTCTGAAAGCGACAAGAGAATATGGAATGGAGGCAACAAAGGAGAGTGGGAGAGTTTAAAATTGTAGAGTACCCCAATTTTATGCTTGATGGTTTTACAAGTGTTGTAAATGTGTAAAATGAAATGTGGTTTTAAATATTTATTACTATGTGTGATCCATTGTTCTATGTATGGTTTATAGACTATTGTCTAAATAAACTTTGTTAAAAAAAAAATATATATATTTTTTAAAACAGTCCCTCAGTCGACTTTCTAGATTTCAACTCCTCGAATCTTAATCCTTGGATTTCCATTAATACTAATACTTCTTGGGGCGTGGCTTGTGCGCCGCTAAGTGATGGCGGGTCGCGCTTGAGCTCCGGGACAACAGAGGCCAGCGAGGAGGTTTACGGTCCTCACAGGCGAGGAGCCCCTTCTGAATCGGCGTTGCGGTGGGCGGAACATGCGGTGACCAGCCTGGTCACATTTGCGCTGCTCCCGGTGCCTGATTTACAAGGTTCATGTTCGCGATGTCCTTCTCCTCAGTATTTTCGCGGGCATCCGTCATTTTGTCTCCTGGTGGCGGCACTCGCGTTTTTCTCTGCCCAAGCACTTCTTATTATGATGATTCCGTGGCAGACATATATTGAGGATGCTGCACGACATCTAGCATTTTACCACTGGATACTTGAAGAGGATTTCCTTTGTTTCTGGTATTCACTGGAATTTCAGAGGGAAGCAAATATTCAGGCAATGTGAGTTCATACATTTCCAGCTTTTTTTTGGTGCAGTTTGTGTCTACCCTTGTGGCATTCCACTTACACATAGATTTACTTGCGGTCTGGTCTTAGATGACGTTGTGCGCATCTGATTTTTCTCCTGAAGTTGTGACGCTGAACCATTTGGCTGTCTCCTCTGACTTGCTCCTCAAAATGGCGGCATATACCATCTGACAAGACTGTCATAGATGCTTTTGGTCAGCTCTGCCTGGTTGTCTTTTCTTGTTGTTATCCCTTCACTACTTTTTTAGAAGAGGATATTCAATGCTGTTTTCATCGTTGTAAGTCAGTAAGAGATCTTATTTTTCTGGCCCTGAACTGCCAACTTTGCTGATTCCCAGGGTACTGTTTTCAAAGGGTGAGGTGTCTGGTGCTACTGCAGCTAGGTTACTAAACGGTGTGGGTTTTTGCAATATTTTTATTGCCTTTTCCTATGGCAGACAACATGGACCTTTCTCCCAAAACCAAGGACTCTAAGGAAACCTTAAAAGATCTTCCTACTCCAGAATCTGTGCCGAAAGATTCCAGTACTACGTTGGATGCTATTTTATCTCGCCTAAACGCTGTACATGATATTGCGCAGTCAACTAAAACTAATACAGACTTACTTCAAGTAGAGATTGCAGCAATCAGAAATGACTTTAAGACCTTATCACTTCGCGTTTCTGCTGCTGAATCACGGATAAGTGGTGTGGAAGATACTGCGCAACAACAGTCTAAATCAATGCAACAGATGGAATGCTCCTTGTCTGCGTTGCTGAGAGATCTTACTGAGCAGGAAGATAGAAATCGTAGAAGTAATCTGCGTATCTTTGGCCTGCCCGAGGATGCGGAGAAATTAGCGTCATCAATGCTCGACTTTTTGCTCCATTGGAATCCTACTGTGTTGCAGATTTCTTTTCAGAAGGACTTTGAAATAGAACGTGCTCATAGGATTCCTACATTTAGACCGAAGTCTTCACCTCATCCGAGACCTGTGGTTTTTAAACCATTGCAACATCAGCATTCTGAACAAATCTTGGCCCAGATGCGGAAAATCAAAGCGATTACTTGGGAGGGCCACAAAATTGCCATCTCCCAAGATTTTGCTAGAGACACTGTTAACAGACGAAAAGGCTTTCTTAATCTACGGAGACGATTGCTTGACATGAATATTCCGTTCTCTTTTGCTGGTCCTTAGCGATTTTGCATAACTTTTAGAGGGCGCACTCAGATTTTTTATGAGCCTTCGGACCTATCGACCTTTTTGGATAATCAGACGGAGTCCCTGATGGAATCTTCTTCTTCTCCTGATCCGTCTGGTTCTTGAGTATTGTTTGGTGGGATGTTTTGTATTCCTACTTGCATGTTTTGCTAGATCCGTGCGCTAATGCTACGGTCTGTGCTCCTACATTTACGCAACAGTTAGGCGATGTTTCCGATGTTTGAAATGTTCTAAACTTTTTCTTGCAGGTTCTGCTCTTTTTGTCAAAGGATGCGTCTCTTTTAGTTCTATTGCTGTTGGTTTTCTTTTTCTTTTTCTTCTGTTTTGTTAGTGTTTTTCTTGTTTCTTTGTTTTTACTTTCTTTTTCTATTCATTATTAGTGCTGTTTCTTTTCTCTTACGTGAGTCTAATATATGTATGTATGTCATTTTGAAGTCTTGTCCGCTGTTTAGTGTAATCTTTTCGTCCTCTTGCTTCTGTACGTGGGTGGGTTTGTTTCTGTATGGTGGATTATGTTATATTAGACTGTTTATTTGTTTGTCTCTATATGAGTGTAGTGCATGATGCATTTCTTAATTTATGCGTGGATCGCTCAAGTTATTAGTTATGGTCTGTTATATCTTCTCTTTGTCTGAGTTTGTGAACATAATATGTGCTGTTCTTCTAACCTTCGCACAGATTATTCATGTTCATAGTTCATATTTATTTTGTCTCTGTTGTTTTACCATTCTTATTCTGGTAATATAACCCACTGCTCCCTTACCCTGTTCTAGATAAGTTATTAATATTATGATCTATTTCTTTTTTGATAGTTGCCTTCTACCAATATACTGTATGATTTGTTATATATGAATTCTCTTTTGATGCTGAGAGTGTTTATCTATTTGGATACGCTTCCTTTATTTATACTGTTCTATAGTATTATCGATTTTGCGCTTTGATATGTTATGTATATGATGAGCACTTTATACGCTATTCTTTTCAAATACTGTTCATACTGATTGATGGCTCCTTGTTAGATCAATTGTTCATCAGTTTATATATTATAATGTATTTATATATTTATTATGCCTTGCCTTTCTCTGTTGTTTTTATATTTAATTCTCTATTGCTTTCTGCCTGTGTGGTGATTGGAGTTTTTTCTTTTTTCTTTTTACGGGCGTCCTTGGTTGCCCCTCCATGTTCCTCCCTCGTATGCATTTTGTCTCTTATGGACTTCCCCTGGTGGGTTCTTTTTTCGCTGTATTTTCTCTTCCTTTCTTTCTTTTCTGTTTCTCTTTCTCTAATCTCTTCTTATTCTTTCTTTCCTAAAGTCTCCTGCTGTTGTCCTTTGTTCGTGTCTTCAGTGGTTCTGTTTTATTCTTGTTGTGCAGATGTCTCTGTTATGGAGTACTTTTCTCTGGCACCGAATTATACTTGTTTTTTTTGGTTTTTCGCTATTATGCCAGGTTTGAACGTCTTATCCCTTAATGGTGCGTGGTTTGAATCATCCTGTAAAGAGGGCAAACATTTTGGATTATGGTAAAAGCCTTTCTAGTGACTTAGTTTTGTTACAAGAAACCAAAATATCGTATAAAGAAGCACTATTATTGAGAAAAGAGTGGGTTCTTGATGTTGTTTGTTCTGAGGCCTTTGGAAAGAAGAATGGAGTGGTGACTATAATTTCCAAAAATTTGGGTTTGACTGTTGTTGCTGGGGAACATGATGCTGAGGGTAGGTGGTTGCTGTCTCGTCTATCCAATGGCTCTCTTGATATCTATGTCATGAATATTTATGCACCGAATTGTGATGATCCACCTTTTTGGCGTTTTATTACTAAAAAACCTTCGGAAGTTTCTAATAATGGTAATTTGATTGTCGGCGGGGATTTTAATCTCCCATTGGATCCCATTTTAGACATACATTCTGCTTTTAAATTTCGTCCTCCTAGGGCTCATAAACAGATGTCTAACATGTGTTCCTCCTCTAATCTTGCTGATGTATGGAGATTACATAATCCCTCTGGTAGTGACTTCACTTTTTTCTCTTCTCCTCACTCTAGCTTCTCTCGTATTGATTATCTCCTAGTTCACTCAGCTCTTTTATGATACTCCTTGACTCCTGTCATTCATCCCATTCTTGTGTTCGATCATGCTGCGCTTTCTTTTACTCTCCTCAATTTGTCAGAAAGCAGGGAGCCTCGCGCTTGGCGTCTGAATTCAGAGATTTTGCATGATCGATCTCAAGTTGACTTACTCAACAAGGATATAGAAACTTTTTTTTGTGAAAATGAGTCTTCCGTTGGTTCTTCTGTGGTTTTATGGGACGCTTTTAAATGTACGATCATAGGGCAGATTATTAACAAAATGGCAAAAAAACTCAGATATCAAGAAGGAACTTGCTGCTTTGGCAGATACCATTAAGGAGAAAGAATCTCTATATCGGAATTCTAAAGACAAGGCGCTCCTTCAAGATATCAAGAATTTAAAATACTCTTACAATTCTATTGTAACTAAGAGAGCTCACATTGGCATCCTGACACAGAATGCTAAACGGCTACTCCTCAAAAACCGAGCAGGGGAGGTTTTGGCGGCTACATTAAAGTTTCAGGAGTCAAATATCAGATCAGCACAGATATCTTGTATAAACAACAGTTCTGGTACTAGGAAATTTCAAACTAAGGAGATCCTTGAGGTCTTTCGTGAGTATTATAGTAAGTTATACACTCCTCACAATCAATCTTCTCTTGATCAATGCCAACAATTTTTAAACACAATTCCTATTCAGACTGTTTCTGATGCTGAGGGGGCCAGTCAGTCAGAATATCTTTATTCGACTTATTCAAAGTCATACAAAGAAACAAACAAAAACAATTAAAACATGACATAAGAAACATAATTAAGTTTCCTAACATCTAAAAAACATCATACCCAGTATACATTATAAATACTATTTACACAATTTAAAAAGGATACATTTATATTTAAAACAATACACATAAACTCATTAAGATAAAAAATCTTTTAGACCGGAGATTGTCCAACAGCTTTCGCCCTAGAGGCTGCGACTAAAAAGTTTGCTAATCTAAACGTTGTGCATGGGTTTGTCATGAGCTGTAAATAGAGCAGCGCCGGGCGCACCTGTGTGAACCCTGATTCTTTAAATAAAGGGAGCAAATATTTTTTCCTCTGCTCGTGATATAGGCTACAAAACATGACGAAGTGCATTGTATCCTGCACAGAGAAATTGTCGCAGCTGCAAGGGGCGGCTAGTTCTGGCTTCTGCCATCCCTTAAAAGAGCCTAGGTGGAAATGAATAAGATTAAACCTAAGTTTAGTTAATAAAAACCTGTGGTAAGGGATTGTTACATAGCGAAGATAAGGTGCCAAATTAGGAGTGCTAACCAATAGGTAGTGAGCCCTAACTGCTGGTTTCTGCAGCTCAGATACCTCGCGGCAGGCTTCCTTCCCTTCTTTAAATGCCTTTTTTATAAAGGCTATGTCTTGGGCCCTAATGTTCTCAGGACAGAGGAACAAATCTGGGCGACCCAAATCTTTAAATGATTTACTTAAGTAAGCCAACCATGGGATTTTACTATAGTTATCCATTGATTGGACATCCCTCAAAATCTTATGGTTCAGCGGAAGATCAACATTTAACCACATTTTAAGCCACATGATCAATGGTGCTACACTCAATGAGTCCGACAAATATGGTAGGCCAACCTCCTTGTGAATAGAATAAGTTGGGGTTGACTGGGGCACAGAAAGGAGTGATCTTATGAATCTATTTTCTGCCCTCTGAATGGGGTCAAGATTAACATACCCCCACAGAGGAGATCCATATGAGGCAATGGCAACGGGTTTGCTCTTATAGATCTTTAGCAACGCTTCCATGGGCCTGGCACCCAGCTTGCCAGCAAAACCCAAGATTGCAGAAGCAGATCTAGTAACTGCCAGCCTTTTTGCACTTATCTGTGGTCCCCAGGTGCCTTTTTGGTCGAACAAAACTCCCAGGTAAGGGAATGTGGTTACTTCCGAAACAGGGATCCCACTACAGAAAAAAGATTTGTGACTTCTCTTCGCACGCTCTCTGCCCATGACCATTGTATGCGATTTGGACGCATTGACCTTAAGGTCCAGATTTTCCATAAAAGAGCCAAAAGAGTTAAGAAGGACCTGTAGCCCGTTACCCGTGCGGGCGATCAGCACGGCATCGTCCGCGTACAGGAGTGCCGGAATATGGTCATCTCCTGCACGTGGAACATCCGTGCTCAAGCCTCTCAGGTAAGCCCCCAGGCCATTAATATAGATGATGAAAAGCGTGGGTGCCAAGATGCAACCTTGCCGTACCCCTTTCAGAGATTTAAATAAAGGAGTACGCCTACCGTTGTTAGAGACTCGTACGGATGCAAAAAGCTCCTGATGCAGTTTGGCCATAAACATAACCAGGGCTTCATCAATACCTAAATCCAGGAGGGTCGACCATAATTTGGACCTATTAACGAGATCAAAGGCCGAAGAGAGGTCCATGAATGCCAGGTACACTGAGCCCTCCTTAGCCAACGTGTACTTTGAGGTAAGTAGATACAGATTAATGCATTGCTCTATTGTACCTTTACTCTCTCTGAAGCCATATTGTAGTTCGCACAAACCGCCGCAGCCCTCAACATTCTCCCTCAGTCTTGATAAGAGGACTCTCCCCAAAATCTTTACGGTAGAGTCCAAAAGGGATATAGGCCTATAGAATGCTGGATCATCCCGCTGCCCTTTATTTTTGTAAATGGGGACGATGGTAGATGTAGCCCATGATGCAGGAGCTGAGTTATCGTTGACAGCATTAAACACGTTGGACAACACCCTTGACCACATTTTAGATGAAAACATGAAAAAGTCGGCCGGAACTCCGTCGGGGCCAGGTGCCTTGTGTTTAGTGGTTTCCGCAAGTGCCTTTTCTACTTCTTGGGGGCTAAAAACAATTGAATGTACAGGCCCGTTGGGCGATAGGCGCCTGTCGATATGCACATCAACTAAGTCCCCCCCATATACATTTTTGAAAAAAGACAACCATTTATCCTCAGTAATCACACAATCCATTGGTGAATTGCTGTCCTCCGAAAAAAGGGGCTGCTTAATAAGTTCCCAGAATCTCCTGCTGTCCTTCAACACCGCCGCCGAGAGGAGGTTATCCCATGCTTCACTTTTAATGGAATCTTTGCGGTTCTTTACTGCGGCCTTATAGATTTTCCTAAGCCTCGCAATTTCCTCTTTTACTCTCGGGACAGTTTTTAGAGCCGCCAACAAATCTCTATGGGCCTTTGAGCAAACAGAATCAAACCATCGCTTGTGACCCTGCGCTCCCTGAAAGGGTTTAGCTAAAAGTTCGTTAGAAACCTGAACACATATTTCCTCATAGCCTGATACCACGAGGCTTCCTTGGGTGTCAGGGTTCTGACAAAGCTCCACCTGAGATTTAATCTTAGGGAAGCATTTTTTATAGAAATCTTCCGGGATCACTTTCGCCCATTTAACTCTTCTGTCTTGATCTGTAGTCCTCAAGCGATGGGCTGATTTTATAATCGATGGAGCTGCGCCCATCTGGCTGCCCCACATCACTTCTAGAAGTACTGGATTATGGTCACTGAAGTGAGTTACTATCGTTGTATATGCGGCAGTCAAATTTAGGATACCAGGAGAAACAAAAATATAATCTATCACAGACCCATATTGACAGCCGGTGAAAGTTGGCGTTCTCAGACCGAAATTTGGTTCATAGAGGTTGAAGTTTGCAAGTAAGTCCTCAAGCTCCTGACCCTCTGCTGAATGTTCGAAATGAGGTGCTACTGGGGCGTCATCATCCTCCTCGCTAACTTCACTTCCCTTACATGCTAAATTGCACAAGTGTATATTAAAATCACCTAGTAAAATTAACTCAGATGCGAAAGAGATATTCTGTAGGACTGAATTTAAAATACTATCTAAACTGGCAATATTACGCCCTTCATATGCGCTGTTCCCAGAGTTATAGAAGTTAATGTATAAGGTCCTACGGGTCTTATTAATAACCCTTTCAACAATCAGTATATTGTCAGATTCGGACCTAATCTGCCTATAACTTCCTTTTAGGTCCAAGGCGAAAAAAAGGGCCAACCCACCTCTAGCCCTGCCTGTTCTGCTTGGGACAGCTGGGCTTATAAAGCTAGTGTATCCATCCCACCAGATGTTACTAGATGTATCCCAAGTTTCTTGTAGGGCAATAATGTGGTGCTTTGAAATGAAGCTCCGCCATACCGGGTCCTTACATTTGGTGTTCAAACCCGCCACGTTCCAGCTTATGATCTTACATGACTCCCTACTAGTCATTAACTTGCTACCACTCTCTGATTCTCCAACCACTACTGCCTGCGATGGTGAAGCAACGGTGATTTTTACTAGGCGGCCAAACTGTGTGCCCACTCCACCCAAACCCTGGTTACGGGCAGACTCACCCCCAAATGAGGTTGCTTGCTTACCTAGAGTGGTAGATGGTTGGGGCTTAGTGGCTACATTAGGCGTCGAAAATCCAAGGAAATCATCGATGCTTAGACCATCGCTACGAGAGTTTTGACTAATCGGACCCACATTATTTTGGTCAGTACCTGGTTCGAGTCAATCGCACGTGTTAAGGTCAGATAGGGGGCCAAACCTATTACCTGTAGTAAAGCCCCAAGCAGATGGAGTAGCTAACTGAACCTGCCCGTTGTGGGATAAGTTCCACGAAGGATGTGGGGTAGTTGGGTGGATCAAAGGAGGGTCCATTCTCTGCCACCGTGTTGGCATGATACCCCGTGCACTTTGAGCGTACCCTAGTGCGCCAGGCCCCCACCCGTTGAATCCCAACCCATACTGATGAACCGGCTGAATATTTTCCTCATGCGGGTAAATGGATCTTCCTGACTCTCGCTGTACTACAGGCGGGAACCGGTCATTTACATATCGCAGGCCCCTAGCCCCTCCCCAGCTACAGTTGTTACTATACTTATTCTGCCTGTTAATCTTATGTATAGTAGCGGGTTGAGGCTCATTATAGAAAAAACCAAGAGTTAATGGGACTATGGAACCATTGCGCCGCTGAGGTGGAAAAACATTAGCCAAGATTTCAGGGAGGACCTCGGCGTTAGTGAAATTTATGATAACGCAGTCGCCTTGAAACCTTTTCGGCTTACTGCCAATACAGGGTACCCTCCTGGTCGAAACTATGTTTCCTGCCAGTTTATCAAGCCCTTCATGCGCCATATGCATGTTGTTTGAGAGCCAATGTATGGCTTTATCTTTGAGGCCCTGATCTGACTCTGTTTTGTCTTTTAGCAACGGTGGAACATTGGCCAGCACCAAGACTACCGGTGAGGCCTCCGCTATAAATTGAACTGGGCTGGCCTCTTGATGGCTTACCACTGTTACAGCAGTGGGGATGGTATGAGGGTCCCCAGTTACGCCATTCTGATCCGGAACAGTTGGTATTGTTGATGGGGGTAGGGGTAGCAACCCTTGTTGGACGGGCTGTAAGTTATTTTCACTACCAGGGGCCTCCTCATCCGTGGATATTAAGTCCGCGACGAGGGAAGATAAATTCTCTAGCTCCTTAGTCAGAGTACTATGAACCCCCCCCAACTTTCTGACTTCGGCAGTTAGTTTGTCCACTTTCCCGATTAGAGGTTTAATAATGGTCTTTATTTTGATATCTATCATATCTTGAAACCTGTTGAAGAGGTCATCATCGATAATGCGCTTGGACTCGTGATCGATCTCACAATCTAAATATTTGCCCAAATGCCTGGAAGGAGGTGTGGCAGGCTTCTTCCTTCCCAATTGTTTCCCCCCTCGTTTAGCTGTTTGTTTCCTACATGCTCTAACAGCACGACTAGGTGGAGGCTGGGGCTGGGGATCCTCTTCCGTGGCTTCTATCTGAGTACTTGATTCAGAGCTGGCATTGTCTGATAGATCAATAAGATCTTCTCTGTCTTCGCTGTTCATGGCGGAATCAGGGACAATAGTGGCCTCCAAGTGGTTGGCTAGAGGATTAAAGTCAGAGTCAGTTAAGTTGTGCTGTACACTTCCTGTCAGGGAATCAGACATAGCTGTACTTGCAGCACTTATAGGTGGGCTTTCTGCGGGCAACACAGGTGATTGGCTTAGGCCCAAGGATTGCCTTCGTTTGCTGTTAATACTACTCACCACTTGGACCAGGTATGAATCAAGAGTATTCACAGGTTCAATAGGGGGTGGTACCAGCTTTTTCCCCATTCCTTAACTCTTACTCTGGATGAACACGATCAACACAAGTGTTAGCAAGAAACCAGGTCAGTGGCTGGTCGACGCAAGAAATACTGTAGGTTTTGGGCGGACTTTGAAATGAATAAGAATAAATATCGTCAGCAAAATAGAACGTGCCAAATAACAGGCCAATATCAGTACCTTTATTCCACACGAATATTTCCGGATGATAGCCTCTCCTCGCCTTTCCGTGCCTCGGAGGGCCTCAGAGGGCCCGCCCTTTGCCCGGGCTTAGCCCCGGGCGTCCCGCTCGCGTCCCGCGACGCTGAGGGCTTGCAGCTTTGTAAGCCCCTCCCGTCGCTCCTGCCGCGTCGGGGAACGCGCCGCCGCTGAGCCTGATGGGAAACGTAGTTCCCGGCGGCGGCGCGACTGGTGGCGGGATTCCGGTGTTGGTGGCTGGTCCTGGACAGACTTTCTGTCTGAGTGCTCCCTCTCTCAGACACAGGCAGGTAGGAAACTGGGCGAATTCAGCGCGTTTACAGCGCGTTTACAGGCTCCCCCCGCTCCACCGAGGGCTTGCAGCTTTGTAAGCCCCTCCCGTCGCTTCTGCCGCGTCGGGGAACGCGCCGCCGCTGAGCCTGATGGGAAACGTAGTTCCCGGCGGCGGCGCGACTGGTGGCGGGATTCCGGTGTTGGTGGCTGGTCCTGGACAGACTTTCTGTCTGAGTGCTCCCTCTCTCAGACACAGGCAGGTAGGAAACTGGGCGAATTCAGCGCGTTTACAGCGCGTTTACAGGCTGAGGGGGCAAAGTTGGGGGGTTCGATTGAATCCGAAGAAATTATTCCTGCTATTAAGGCCATCCGCTCTGGGAAAGCTCCGGGTCCAGATGGTTTTCCCATTCTTTTTTATAAAAACTTTCTTCCATCTTTTGTACCTCGTCTCAAAGATGTCTTTGATAACTTTATTTAGACAGGTTTGGTTTCTGGTTCTGCGGCGGAGGCTACCATTGTAGTAATCCCTGAAGAGGGTAACGATCATTTGGATCCTAAAAATTTTCGCCCTATATCTCTCCTGAATATGGAAGCAAAAAATGTTGCCAAGATCCTGGCTAAACGTGTGCAATCTTATATTCCTTTACTTATTCACCCTTCGCAGACTGGCTTTGTTAAAAGTAGGTTGGCTAGAGATAATATTTGAACATTTTATCATATCCTGGGGAAAGCAAAATTATCCAATCTGCCTGCTGCAGCCCTTGCCCTTGATGCCGAAAAGGCCTTTGATAAGGTCTCATGGCCCTTTCTGCAAGCAGTGGTTCGAGCCCCCAATCTTGGAGATCCTTTTATTAATATGGTGATGTCTTTGTACGCACATTCTAGGGCAACTATTAGGGTTAATGGTGCTAGTTCTTCTTTCTTTAATCTGTGTCAAGGTACTAGAATAGGGTGCCCGTTATCGCTTCTTTTGTTTTAACTATCTATTAATCCTCTTCTTCGCTTAATTAACCTTAATCAAGATATTAAAGGGTTTCAATTTGGTTCCAACTGTATCAAAACAGCTGCCTATGCAGATGATGTGCTCCTTTTTTCCGATTATATAGTTACAGCAATTCCTGCTATTTCCGAGACTATTAATCTATTTTCTAGTGTCTCAGGATATACTCTCAACAAAGATAAAACGGAAATGTTTCCCCTCAACGTGTATTGTTTTCCTGCACACATGGGGGATGCTGGTTTTAAATGGCAATCAAAACATATTAAACATTTGGGGATTTGGTTTTGCAGTACTCTAACAGACACAGTTTCCTATAATGAAGCTCAAACTTTACTTAAGGTTCGTCAACTTCTGGATACTTGGTCACCTAAGTATATTTCATGGTGGGGACGTCTTCAAACTTTAAAGGTGATGATAACACCTATTATTAACTTTGTGTCCTCAATGCTTCCTGTTAAATTATCTTCATCTTTTTTTCATGAAATTGATTCTCTTACTTCAAAATTCCTCTGGAGTGATAAGAGAGCAAGAATAGCCTATAAACATTTGAGGAAACCTCATGACTTGGGGGGTTGTAATTTTCCTGACTGGGATCGATATCAAGTGGCTTTTTTAGTCTCCCAAGGGGCTCTTTGGTTCTCTACAGATCCTCGACATACTCCGCCGTGGGTGTTTATTGAGCGGGAATTATCTTCTCCTCTACCTACCTCTTCTTTTTTAACTACGTCCACATTGTCTATTCCTTTTTCTCGTCTATTATTTTAGATACCATTGCTGCAGTGAAAGCGATTGATAAAAAAGTTTCTAAGCCAATCCATAAGTCTATATGGTCTTCTTTGTGGCACAATCCAAAAATTAAAATTGATATTGATTCGTCTTTGGTGTCGTACTGGGCTAATAAAGGTATTACCCTTGTCCAACATCTTTATGATTCCAATCATGATACATTACCTTTTTCATCCTTGGCTCGGGAGTTTTCTCTCACTAATTTAGATTTTTATACATTTTTAAAAATCAAAGTTGCCGTTGCTAAGGTTCATTTTGATCCGGTTTCTCATGCAGTTTCTCTCCTATCTATGTGGTATAAATCAGGTCATATGGCTTCTAAGATTTATAAATTTCTATCTTCCACACCACCTCTGTCGACGACTGTTACACAACAGAAATGGCTACTTCATTTTGACCATAATCTTCTCAAACATATCTCCTCAGAAACTTGGCAACTTATTGGGAGTCTTTCTCTTCGTTCTTAGATTGCCCCCTCTCTAATTCAATCTAAATTATTTTCTCCTAATCTGTTACATTGGACACCGGTACGCCTGCACTCTCTCAATCTTAAAGATAATGACCTTTGTTGGAGTTGCAAATTAGCCGCTGGTACCCATCAGCATATGTTTTTTGAATGTTCTTCCATGGGATGCACCATCACCATTATCATTAGATTCTGTGGATATGCAATTATTAGATTTGTTGTTGACAATTGCAGTAAAGATTATTCTTACAGAGTGGAAATCATTTGGATCTGTATCCTAACATACATGGTGGGCCTAGGTCTCTTTTCTCCGTGGGGCTCATACCTCTGTGGAGGAGAATCATCTCTCTCCCTCCATTTCTAGTGAGGTATGGAGAACACTGGATAGGCATGTGGACTTGACCTCGAAAGGTTTGGTAGAGCAATTTCCCTTTGTGTCATCTACTTAATTTCTTTTTCTCATTCTTTTGTAGCAGGAGACTCTCTCTTTTCTCTTCATTCTTCACTCTTCACTCTATTCTCTTCTCTTTCTCTTTCCTCTTTTATCTTTCCTTTCTTTCTTTTTTCTCTTTCCTTTTCTTTTCTTACTTTTGATCAATTTTTATCAAGTGATGCATCTGACTTTTTAATATGGTTCCTTTATATTCTTATTTCTGAAACATGATATTTACATGGTTATGCAGGAGCTATATATGACAGTATTGACATTGAGTCTTGTATTGCTATATTGTTAGTGTATTGCTTTCTAATGTATTTAACTATTTATATGTTCTTTCTAATTTAATAAAATATTAGAACAACAATACTAATACTTCTTTGCTTGAATCTGCTTTAACAATAGATGAACTACAAGCGGCTGGCAAATGTTTGCCAAAAAGTAGGGCACCTGGTCCCGATGGCTTCACTATTGAATTTTAGCCCAAATTTCCCATTTACTCTTTCCTAAGCTATTTAACGCGTTCCATGCTCCCGTCGGCCAACGGCCATCAGGAGCACTCCCTCCCTAGTGTTTTGAACGACCGTTGGCCGGCGCAGCCCCGCCCACCCTTTAGAACGCCCGCACCGCGGCGGAATTGCTGCCGCGGTTAAGACGTTAAGCTTACCGATTATATTCTTTCTCTAACTCCTCCCTTGGTTCTTTCTCAGAGGAGATGATAGGCATTATTCTGAAAAAGGAACGCTACTTGAATCTATGTAAAAATTGCTGTCCAATCTCTTTGAATAACACTGACTGTAAGATCTTTGCTAGGACCATTGCTCTCTGATTAATTGATTGTATTCCTGATCTCATTGCCATAGAACAACCTGGGTTTGGTAAACACAGGAACATTGAAGACAACTCAAGTACCCTTTAGAATATTATCAGTAAAGCAAATAAACTCACCCCCTCTCTTACTGCACTAACCCTTGATGCAGAAAACGTTTTGATAGAGTCAATTAGCAGTTTCTCATAAAAACCCTGGAATGGCATGATTTAGGTCCCTGATTTCTACAACTTATTTCCTTGCTTTACTCATTGTTTGGTTTTACTGCCATGATGAATCGACTACAATCTCTTCATATCCCTCCTAACAGAAGTACCAGACAAGGTTGCCCCTTATGTCCTCTATTATTCATACTTGCATGGTAACCCTTACTACATCAGTTAACAACTTCAGACACCCTTTCTGTCTTTCAAATTAAAGACACCCATATTAAAAACACTGCATATGCCAACATTCTCCTTTTCATGTCAAGACCTGATTCCTCACTTCCATTTTTTTTAATGAATTGCGATTATATCAGGCTGTAAGCTTAATTTGGACAAATCTGAAGCTCTGCCCCTCAATAAATACTGCAGAAAGGTCCCTTTTATTCGGGCAGGCCTATCTTGGAAACCAATATGTGCCTGAGGGGAGTGGCCGTGAATTCAGATATGGTGGCTGCATATTAGCAAGGCTCCGTCGCAGTTCCTCAATAATCCTGGTTTTGACCGCTCTGGGGCAGCTCCGATCCATACCGGAGGTGTGGGCACCTGGCGACCACACAATGGCAGCTAAAAGCAGGGCTGAAGAGGTGGCTGGCACGGTGCCGCTCCGTTGAGCAGCACGGAGAAGGATAGGTGAGCTGCAGTCCTTGTGACCCCGAGCACTCGCGAGATGGCGGCGTCCCCTGGAGAGACCCGGTCTGGGGCACGTAGGATTGGAGCGGCCTGGAGCCTTGCAGGCAGATGACGGAGCAGTGGAGAGCGTGCTGTGGGGCTCTGTGCTGGATCGACAGGAGGCGGCTGGAGCATTGTGGGCTGGCTGGGACCCACAGGGGGGGCCCAGTGGAGTGTGCCCTGACCGACTACTGCTGAGTGATGCCTGCGCTCCGGTGCCTGCACCAGCATTGAGGATTGGTGGTTGAGCAGCCTTCGTGCCTGGGCTGAAGGAAGGCGGTGATGGGGTGTGTTCTCTGGACCCCTGCGGCGCAACCTGTAGGCAGTGGACAGTGGGCACTGAGGCCCTTCGTGAGGCGGGATTGCAGTACTCCTTGCTGTTCCTGGCCAGGCTCCGAATAATATTAGATGGCTCCACCCATTTCTGCAGCATGCCAGACGACGCCTGGACGTGGCTAGAGGCTTATGGGAAAGGTGTGCCACTGCCTAAATCACAGCCCAGCGTGGGAGGAGAGAAACGAGGAGCTAGAGGATGGCAGCGTCGCCCTAAGAAATCGAGAGCATTTCAGAAACCCACCGTCTAACAGACGCAGCAGGAAAGAGAGGAGGCGTTAAGGCGGTGGCCCGGTTGATGTCCCCAGGTGGTGGAGATCAAGACAGAGACACATCTTTGGACAGGGCGAGCCACACGTCCCACTTGGACGACCACACCGGGACTGACACTGAGCTCCCGAATCTGACCCAGCGTACAGCCAATGACATTGCCGGATGAAGATGTGCGAACAGGAAAATTCACTGGGATTGGGCCGCGCTTGTTGTTGAGAGTAGTGAGAGGGAGAATGCCCCTGCACTTCATGCGAGTCCGGAGGAGACATCTGCCCCTCACTTTCTTTTTTGTTTACTACCTCTTGAACTGCTGAACTTTGGTGTTCCTTGACACCCCTCTCCAGAAGATACCACCTCTGGAAGGAAGCATTACGCTGGACTAAATGGTCTGTTGTAAGTTTGGGCTGTTGACCATTGCCAGTCCGCTCTTGGGATGGGGAGTTATAAAGTTGGGGTTATTGTCTTATTTTAGGGAGTCCACAGCAACTACTGATGGGGGAGTTCGCTGGGGTGTTGGGGTGGGGGAGGGAGGTTATTAATAGGTAATGGCTAGAAATCATGGACAGGCCGAGGAGTTCAAGCTCCTAACTTGGAACATTGGGGGTATGGGTTCTCCATAAAAAAGATATAGTATTCTTATCTATATTAGGCATAGATGTGTACATATAGTGATGTTGCAGGAGACCCACCTCATGGAGGCAGATGATCTGCTCCCCGAAGAGCATTAATGCTGTGTTTAGGGACTATTATGAAGGACTATATGGGGAACCAGCAGGTCTACAAAAGGAGACTTTGATGGTGTATTTGGAGGGTTTATACCTGAGAGGTCTGAAGCAGGCCACTAGAGAGGCAATGAAGGCACCTGTAGCCCTACAGGAGATTAGGTCCACTATTAAAAATATGGCAGCGGGGAAAACTCCAGGACTGGATGGCATCCTGGCTGAGTTTTATAGCACGTTTGTTGATAGTTTAGCCCTGAGGCTGGTGCAGCTGTATGCAGCGGCGTTCCTCCATCTGCCAGAGAGGCACTGTGATCCCTCTGCCGAAGACCAAAAAGGAAGTGGCAAGTATGAAAGACTTTCGACGGCTCTCCATGCTGAACCTTGATTTTAAAATCCTCAGCAAGGTGCTTGCAGTCGGGCTTTTACCACACATGCAGAGTTTGGTCCACACGGACCAAAACGGATTAATTCCTACCCGCTCCACATCAAATAGTTTGCGGAGATTATATCACGTAATGTACCATCCAGAGTTGGGGATGTTTCCGGACTCAGTAGTGATGGCTGTAGATTTGGAGAAAGCCTTCGACTCCTTGCGGTGGGACTTTTTGTTAACAGTCATGGAGCGGATGGGGCTAGGTGATGACTGGCTAAAGTGGGTTCATCTGTTATACGCAGGCCCTAGGGCCAAAGTCCGAACAGAAGGTATGGTATCTTCCCAGTATCCTATTCATAGGGGACCAGGCAGAGGTGCCCTGTCACCTCTGTTTTTTGATTTGGCGATAGAGCCGCTGGTAGACCATTTTCGGCAGCAAGGCGCGAACCTTGGAGTGCTGCTAGACGGAACAGTGCACATGGTGTCGCTTTATGTTGATGACATCTTGATCTATCTACGTAATGGCCCCCGTGGGATCCCGATAGTGATGCAGATACTGCAGGAATTCGCTATTCTATTGGGACTACATGTAAACACCAGTAAGACATTCATGTTTCCTTTGACGCCCTGCCGTGATAGACCGTTGGACATCCCAGTCGAATTCGAATGGGCCCGGCTCCTTTAAATACTTGGGAATTGGGGTGTGGCCAAGATGGCAGCGTGATAGGACGTGGGATCCTGTCCCTCCGGCATAAGCCTTGTTTTATCACTCACTCCCAGTGTCATCCGCCCCCCAGTTGAGTTGCTGTGGCTCCGCTGCCCCGCTGTGCAGCCCCTACTTGAATTTATTTTATTTATTCATTTATTTATAAAGTGCCAGAATTGACCCCCGGAGGGGTATTTCTATGCACTAGATGGTTCGCGTGAGGGGAAAACTGTGAGCTAAAGATCAGAGGTGAAAAGAAAGGTCTTAATCTGTTTCTTGAAGTGGAGATGTTCCGTGCATTGTCTTAGTTGCACAGGGAGCTTGTTCCAGTGGCAGGGATGCAGATAGGATAGGGCCTTCCCACCTTGTCTGGCTAGTTTAATTATAGGCACTGTGAGGAGGTGCTTGGATTCTGAGCGGAGAGGCCGCCGTGGTGTGTAGGGGATGCATTTATGCGCAAGATAGCTAGGGCCAGAATTGGACAAGGCCTTGTGAATGGTGCAGTAAACTTTAAACTGTACACGCTTCCGTACCGGGAGCCGAGAGACTGTCCTTGGAGGAGCATTCAGAATCAGACGGGCCACCGTATTCTGGACAATCTGTAGTCTGTCAAGGGCAGCCTCGTTGGCAGACAGCAAAAGACTATTGCAATAATCCAGGCAGCTTAATATAAGCGCCGGGGTTAGCGCCTTCCTAGATGAATCAGGAAGCAGAGGAAGGATACGTCGCAATAGACCAAACACATGGAAGCACGAGTCAGCTGTCTGTGCAGCATCCTCCTTCATAGTGAGGGTCTGTTCAAGGCGAACACCTAGGTTTTTAACACAGGTTTTTGGGGTGGGGGGAGTGCCTAGGTCTGAGGGCCACCAATCGGGGGTCCACAGCAGTTGAGCTTCACTGAAGAGCATGATTTCCATCTTCCCCACATTGCACTGAAGAAAGTTACTCCTCATACACTGAGAGATGTTTCTCATTCCCAAGGAGAAGAGCTGCACTGATGAAGTAAACTTTGCAAATGGAAAAAGCAGTTGGGTATCGTCCACATAAGAGACAGGGATGAATCCACTGCTCCTCAACAGATTGGCCAAGGGAGCCACATAGATGTTAAACAAAGTCGGACTCAAATAAGAGCCCTGTGGTACTCCCTGGACAATTCTGTTGCGGCAGATCGATAGGAGCCAAGGTTAACCGCCTGGGAACGAAAAGAAAGAAAACTCGTTAGCCACTGAAGGGCCAGGTCTCTGAGTCCAATCTCCTGAGCAAGATTTTATGGGAAACCGTGTCGAACGGGGAGGACAGATCCAGCAGCACCACATTCGAAGAGTGGCCTCTATCCAGGGTCATCCTGATGTTATTGGTTACCGCTAGTAAGGCTGATTCTGTGCTGTGTTTAGGGCGAAAGCCTGATTGAGATCGATCAAGGCTGCCTATCCGTTCGACATGGTTAGAGAGATGGGTATGTATATGTTTCTCCAAAAGCTTGTCCAGGAATGGGAGAAAACAAATGAGACGGAGATTGGAAAACCCAGTTAGCGGGGCCTTGGTGTTCTTTCGGATAGGCATAACCTGTGCTGCTTTGCATTCCAAAGGGACCAAACCTTCTTTAAGGGAGAGATTGAGGAGATGTGCAATGGAGGCGGACAGGTGGCTGGCAGGAGAAGTGGTGATTTTTGCCGGCATATGATCCTGAGGTGATCCGGATCTTACTGAGTGGATCAGTGACTCAGTCCCCACCTGTGTCACCGGGGGAAAACTTCCCAGCAATTAAGTGACTGCCTGCCCAGATTCTACGGGAATCATGGTGATGGAAGAAAGCTCCCCTGATTGAACAATTTTGTCATAGATGGTCTCAATTTTTTGTATAAAGAAGGTGCCAATATCATCTCACAGTTTTTGTGTAGGGACCATCGGGTTCTCGCAAGCCTTAGGGTCCGTAAAGGACTTTAGGATGCGGTATAGCACCTTGGGGTCATTTTTGGTCAGGTCTAATTGTAGGACTATGTGATCTTTACGTGCTGCCCTAATATTCTTGTGGTAATCGGCCAGGTCTGCTTGATACCGAGCTTTATCCTCCTCCTCATGAGTAAGACACCACCGTTTTTCATACTTCCTACAAATTCGAATCTGCGTACGAAGTAGGGGGAATACCAGGCGTTCTGGGGGAGCCTAGGCATACTGGGGAAGGGTTTCAGAGGTGCTAACTGGTCCACAGCACTAGAAACTGCCAAGTTGTACTTGGCAAGCACCTATTCGATGTTGTCTGATTCTAATATCCATGGCTCTACAAAAGAGGCTTTGAATCCCTCTGAATATCCCGGGTGGCGGCCCCCGGCTTGTGGCCCTTGGTGGCAGCGAGGAGCGGCGGCCTAGCACTCGTGGTGGAGGAGCGGTCCAGTTGCGGGGCCATCTTGTTGCAGCTGAAGGCTGGCCGGGTAGGGGCTCAGTTGCGGGGGCTCGTGCACTCTTGCAAGACGGTGGAGTGCGGCAATCTGGCTGGGCCCCACGGCTGTGGCCACAGCATCGCAGACAGAGTTGGCTTGCTTTTGAACCCACGAGAGCCCGGTAAGCAGTTGCATGTGTGGCGCAATGAGGCCCAGCACAGCTGACTCAGTCCGTTAGTCGGTGGAGGGCGAATGCTGGCTGGTGGTGCAAGAAAGCTGGTAGGGGCTGCATGCTTTGTACCACGGCGGCCAGCAAGATGGAGAGCTGAGACTGAGGGTCCCCCCCGGTAGTGAGCGACCTGCGGTACCTCAATAGTGCATGGACTACAGTCTATCGGCTGATTGATTGGGCCCACAGAGAAGAGGCTGGCCCCGCCGGCTGAGGTGTATGTGCTCCCTGCCTATGGTGACTGCACCTTAGCGGGGCTTGGGCAGTGAACATCACAGCTAGCCTGGCCTGTGGCATTGCAAGGAAAGCAGGAGCTGGTGGCTGAGCGCTCCGGTGCTCCAAAGCAACCCCATATCAGCAGAGGTGATGCTGCGGGCGTATGAGACTGGTGGGGGTGGAGATACATGTACAGGTGAGTGACCCGCTGAGAAACGCTCTAGACTGGTGATTGCAGAAGGTTGAGGCAGAGACCTGAGCATGAATGAACGAGATTGGGGTTAGGGCAAGCCTGGTCGGTCCGTGGAGCGGCGGACGGGTGGTCTCAGAGAGACCTCTGCTCAGCAATTATGCAAGCACCTTTCCAAGCGCCTGGGGCTTTGTAGACGTTAGGCCTGCAGCCGGAGAGTTGAGACATTGGAGTGTGAGGGAGACTGCGGTGAAGCCTCTAGGTCCGACTAACGGAGAGCAAGATGCTCGAGTGGTCACTTGGGCAAAGGAGTAGAGTCAGTGGACCGGAGTGACCTGGTTGGGAGTATTTGCTGTCCGCAATTCTGCAGACGGTGGGTCCTAGAGTGGATAGGTGCACACGAAGGTGCAGCAAATGGCGTCCGAATGGCGACAGAGCGAAGCGGCTGGATTCTGTGGGGCGTGCAACTGAATCCGAGAGCCATGGCCGCAGCAAGGGCACGCAAGGAGAAATCTTTAAAGGAGCTCCTCCTGAAACAGTCCGTGCATCCGGCGGCACAGGGTAACAAGGAAACCGCCTCAGCAGAGGGCGAGGACTTCCCAGCGACGAAAGACTTCATGGTGGAGCTCTTCTCGGCGATAAAAGAGGACATACAAGACTTACGATCCCAGCTGGCCTCAGATTTAAAGAAAGTGCGCCGCGATGTTGATGAAATTGGGGAGCGGGTGGTGACCCTGGAAGAGCATGACCTTACTAGGGACGAAGAGATCCATCACTTGCAGCAATAAATGCTACGCCGATCTAGACGGAACAACGTGCACATGAGGGTGGTCCCATGGAAAGATGAAGGTAATGATCTCAGATCGTATGTCAACGCACTCTTCCAGCAAATCCTCGGTGAGGAAGAGGCTGCGGACATTCAAATGGACCGGGTCCATCGGGTGCGTCTCCCGCGAGGTAATAAAGTGCCTCCACCTGATAGCTTAGTGTGCGTTCATGACTTTCAAGTATGAGTGCATACTGCGGAAAGCCCGCAAAACTCAACCCATCCACTTCCGCGGCTGCCACCCGGCTCTTTTTCAGGATCTGGCGGCCTCCACCCTCATCAAGAGGCGGGTGTTCAAACCTTTGACCACACACCTAAGAGAGCACAATGTTCCCTATGCCTGGGGCCACCCCTTCTGTCTGATTTTTAAACACCAGGGCAAGTTGCTACAACTCAGGTCACTTGAAGAATTAATAGGAATCCTTGGCCTTGAACATTCCACACCCGCGGATGGCAGGGAACTACCCAAGTCGCAGCGTGTAAGTCGCACCTCAGGCTGGCAGCGGGTGGGCAGATTGTCCACGGTCAAGAAACCTGACCATGCCACACAAGTCAAAGAGAAAGAAGCAGTGTTTTACGCCTTGGCGCAGGCCACGGACTGCCCTGTTACACCATGGAGATGTCAACTGATGGCACGGGAGTGGGCAAATGGAGGGGCATCGGAGGGAAGGAACGTAGTGACCTGTTGAGAGTCTTGTCGACTCCACTTGGGCTGGACTTTGGTCGCAGCCACGATCTCCCAGATGTTACTCTCTGTGACGAACTTTGGTCATGCTTTGTTTGTTAGCGTTTCTTCAATTATGGGTTTTATGGTATTGGTAATTTTGGGGTCGGGTGGGGGTGGGTTGCCCTTGGTAACCTCTGCATCAGTTCGGATATCAGGGCGGCATATCAAAAGAAGCACCAGGGTTGTTGCGCTAACTCCTGTAAGGGGCAGATGCCAGCACTAGCCATACATGGCTCCTCGCCAATTGATATATGGTCAGGTATCTTAAGATGGTGAGCCTGAATTCTTGCGGGCTGAATAACCTGGTCAAGTACGCTGCGGTGCTCTCCATTCTTGAAAATGCTGAAAGCGACATTTGTCTCCTACAAAGAGACGCATTTTCTCTCCAAGGACGCAATGCGCACGCATGATAGGCTACTCCCACAACAGGCGTGGTCTGCGGGGTCATCGAAGAAAAATGGGGTGGCTATCTTAATAGGAGCCCGATGCCAATGCAAGATCATATTAACAGTGGCAGAGATAAAGGGGTGGTTATTGGCATTAGAGTGCAGTGGGGGGACTTATCTTACTACCGGGTCAATATATGCCCCGAATGAGAAGCAGGAACCCTTCCGCCTGTCTGCTTTATCTGCGGTTCTCGCTTCACCGGACGCGGCAATCCTGGTGGGTGGAGACCTGAACCTGGTAATGGAAGCGGGTCGGGATAGGTCAGGGCAGCGGAAACATCAGGCTGGCGCACTGTAATCGGTGGGATCGGAGTGGCTGGCAGATAGTGGGTTGTGTGATGTGTGGCAAGCTCAGCATCCCAATGACCAAGACTATACATATTACTCTGCAGCACATAAAACATACACGTGACTAGATCATTTTTTAGCCTCTACCTCACTCATGGCCAGCCTCCACTCCTCCGACATTGCCCCCGCTCCCTTTCCGATCACTCTCTCATCTCTGTTCTCCTACCTGCGCAGCGTACATGAGCCAATCCGCCTGGATGTGGACTTAAAGAGAGTCTGTTGCATTCAGAAGACGTGGTGAAGTGCGTGCAAGACACTACAGTACACTACCTCCAGGTGAATGATGTGGGGTTGGTGTCCCTGTCATTGGCCTGAGAAACTCTGAAACTGGTTGCTCGAGGGGAGTTTATTGCAATCGCAGCAACCTATAATGCCATTCGCAGAGATATTTACAACAAGGGGTGGTGAGGGACAGAGTCTCTGAATTAAGCAGAATACTCTCACCCTGTCAAGAGATCAGGGCTAGATCCTAAACCGATTTTTAGCTCACTGCACCATCCCAGTTTCAGAACCTGGCTGTATGCAAATTAGTCTGTTCCTGTCCCAGTGCATGATGGGAACAGGGCAAACCAAACTACAAAAGCCAATTCTTACACTGGGAAGGAAACAAGCTTCCGGGTGAATAAGCAGAGATAAGCGTGCAACGTTGGAGAGGGAAGTCGGTGAGCTGGAAGCGATCCATAAGCGTACCGGGGCCCCACGGATTTTGAATCTAGATAGAGCGGAACATACTCTCCTCAGACTGAGACAACATTTTTATCTCAGCAGTGATCAGTGCAGGAAAATTTTGACGCAGAGGCTTCGCATTAAGATGCAAACCTCAGTGATCCAGTCAGTCCGTGATCGCAAGGGGGTTGACCAGTCGGCAGAAGAGCAGATCGGGGATGCCTTTCGCAATTTTTACCAACTTCTCTATTCAGATCGGGATTCGCCTTCACCGGACCCACAGACTTACCTGAGCACCTGCGACATTTCACCTCTCCCTACTACCGTCACAGAAGACCTTGAGGCGCCATTTCGCATTAAAGAGGTGATTTCCGCGATCTCTAGATTGAAGCTGGTCAAATCTCCGGGACCGGACGGATTTACGGCGTCCTTTTATAAGACGTTTTGTGTGGAGCTGGCTCCCTTTTTAACCCTTTATTCGACAAGGAGCTGAAGGGGTTCTATACGGATCAGGTCAAACCCCCCACTCAATAGTACACAATACAATACGACTTACCCTACTGTGGGAACAGATTCACTTGGACTTCAGGTACATCTGTAGCTCCCACAACTTTGTGTGCTACGTGGGCGATTACTTGTATGCCTTTCTCCCACCATGAATCCCTGTTCTCTACCTTGTTATGTTCCCCTCATATACATACCCTACCGTGTAGTGCAACACAAATCCTAATACAATAAAGTAATGTGAAAAATGTGTGCAAAGGTATGGAGTGCCTCACGGAAGAAACACCACTGGAGTAGGTTCTCACCAGGGGGCTCTGGTTCTCATCATTAGCACAACCATACCAAAACAAAAATTAAATACAAACAAAAATAATGTGTAGGCATAGTGTACAACCAGTGAGCCAGTCGTGAAGGTACTAGTGATATAAGCGTTAGGACGTGTCTCCTTAATGCTTATGGTTACTGACCCCAAATAACGTGAGACCTGAAACTATAGGACCACGTGTATTTGAAATAAAAACGAGCTAAACCTACACTGGCTATCCTCTTTTATTCTGTGCCGTGGGTTTGCTCACGTTAAAAGACACTCTGTTGCCTAGATAGAAGGCAACAGAGTGTCTTTTAACGTGAGCAAACCCTCGGCACAGAATAAAAGAGGATAGCCAGTGTAGTAAAACCATGACCTACCTCTGGGCCAGTTTCTAAATTACCATAAAAAAAAGGGGCGATGGCTGAATTATGGGGAAGGATACAAGAGAACCTGCCATTCATGGGGCCCTTCAGGCACTGGTGACGTTGAGGTCAGCGGGCCATTTGGTAAAGTGGCTTTACTTAACAATCATAGAGATGAATCGGCCAACCTTGCCCCGTATAAAGGTGAAATGGCAGGCCTCTCTGGACAGACAACTGTTGGAGAAAGAATGGGAAAAGATTCTGAGGGGTTCAAAAAATGTGTCTAGGAATACAGCATTTAAGCTTACACAATTCAATGTTTTGCATAGAATGTACCTTAGGCCGCATCAATTAAACGTAATATATAAGAGGAATGACTTGTTCTGTGCCAGATGTCAAAAGTTGGATGCAGACTTTGATAACATGGTATGGTCCTGCCCGGAGTTGCAAAACTTTTGGGCCACAGTTGTTGAGTTCATAAATAAGGTCCTGGAACGCAGTTTGTCATGTAGTCCTGAGGTTTGCTTGTTGGGACTATTACCGAGGCCCAAACCCAAAAAGATGGACACAGATTTGTAGACTTGGCCTTCTTGCTGGCCAAAAGGAGAAGAGCTCTGAAATGGAAGACAGCGCAGGGCCCACCGACAGTGGATTGGGAGAAGGATGTGGACAGCTGGGCTAGGGCGGAGGAGAGGGCCTGGATCTGTGAAGACAAGGTCACAAAGAGGTGTAGACCCCTGGCAGAACCGTGGGCTGAGATACTGGGGGCCTGGGACACCTGCCATGAGATGGCCTGAGAGTCACAGCCGGATTACTCAGACCCCGGAAGGAGTTCGCACATAGGACTTGTCCAGTGAGGGAGGAGAATAAGCAGAAGATCGGGTGGCTGGTTGTTCCATGCTGAGGAGACGACTGCATCGTTTGGCCCCTTGTCAGGCTCACTTCCTTCCCTCTGCTCTATCCTATGCGACCCCACTGCACCTCCATTGCCCCGGGGCTTCCCCCCGTTTTTTTCCTGGCACTAAGAGAGCACAAAACACTTCGAATGCACAGAAACAGAGAACAGATGTTCTGATATATAGGTAGTGGACCCAAGGAAGTTCTAGACAATGTTCGGTTTAGTTGGGTATCTTCTTTTTGCAGATGCCCTTTTGTTTGTTCTTCTTTCTCTTTTGGCTTCTAATTAGTCTGCATATGGACATATTTATTAATTCACACAGGGCATTGGTGGGCGAACATGGCACGTGGATAGAGGACGCTGCTGCTCCTAGTGAGATATCCTAGTATGTCGAGGTCTTGATAACATGTGCAGGAGCTGTGTCTGTGGTCATTTTGTACTGTCCCATGATTGCTAAGGACTGTCACAGTGTGACGTGCTCATATGAAGAAATTGTCAATGATGGTGTTCCTATGGGCTATTCCTGCTGCACCTGCAGTGGAGTGGGGTCCACCTGCCTGATCTTCCTCATCATCGTCCGGTGCATCTGGTATTCGTATCCATGGGACATTGGTGCATACACATATGTTGTGCAACACACAACATGCAACAATCATCTTGCACACAATGCCTGGGCTGTACAGAAACCTACCACCTGTGGTGTCCAGGCACCTGAAACGTGACTTCAACATGCCAAATGTGCGTTCCATGATGCCCCTGGTACGTTTGTGGGCCGCATTGTACTGCCTTTGGGCTTGTGTGTTCGGGGCTCGGAGGGATGTCATCCTCCAAACGCAGAGTGCATATCCTTGATCACCTGAGACAGTGCAGAGAGACATGAGTCAATAGCCGTGTCTTAAGGAACGGTGTTAAAAATGGGGTTAGAATCCTGGAAGTGAATAACAGATGGTATAACCCTGCTGTTTATAACAACTGCTATTAGATGTTTCAGACGGTGGAAATATGCACATAATGAGACTGTACTTTTAAATGTATGGTTTGTTTTGTTTGAATGTCATAAGTGCCAATAAAAAAGATTTTAAAAAAAAAAGATTAAGGGCCTGATTTAGATCTTGGCGGTTGGGTTACTCTGTCACAACTGCGATGGATATACCGTGCACCAAAATATAAATTACATTATATCCTATGAAAGTTATATTTCAGTGGAGGGGATATCTGTCACGATGGAGTAACCTGTCCACCAAGATCAAAATCAGGCCCTAAGAATTTGGGGGTTTTCAATCCAATATTATTATAGACACACGTTAAAGATCAATATGGAAAGTGTGACCTCAGGCTCACTCACCTGACCAAGGGTTATGCACCCCTATTTCGGTTTTGGTGGGGTCGTTTTAGATGCTACTTCCAATTGTGAATTTTTTCCTTCAGATGTAACCCACAAAGATTCCCAAAGAGTACTTTAACTCTTTGGATAAAATGTTATCTCGGTTCCTATGTAATGGGAAAGCATCTCAGATTTCATTAAATAGATTAAAACACCCCAAATCTGCCGGC
Source organism: Lissotriton helveticus (assembly GCF_964261635.1). Lineage (NCBI taxonomy): Eukaryota > Metazoa > Chordata > Amphibia > Caudata > Salamandridae > Lissotriton > Lissotriton helveticus. Next base: position 1,259,627,728 of record NC_136063.1, on the reverse strand, counting down.
GGTGTTAATTTTCCTGACTTTTCTGTCTATCATAAAGCGTTTGGTTTTAAGCAGATTCAATACTCTTTTTCCCACCCTAATAAAACAGACTCTAAATTATGGAGCTGATTTGAATCCTCCATGAAATTCCCTTTCTCTCATAAACATATTGTTTTCATGTCCCAACTCCCGAGGTTTTGGTTACCATCAGTAATATTGTATTCTTGTTCCCTGATTAAACCATTTATTAGTTTCAGTACATCTACATATCATCAATTTCTCCAAAGCTCTATATTGTACAATAAACATCTCATGTTAAAAGGAAAGTCTCTCATTTTGAGAAGTTGGATTGATAGAGAAATATTTAATAAATCAGTTATGAAACTCTCTCTCATTCATATAAGCTATCATCTACATTCCTTAGACAACACAAGTTATTGAAACATCTTCTTCTAATTGTCTTAAACTGTTTCCCCATTCTTTGGGTCGAACTGAAGACATGCAGTCTCCTCCTTATTCACCAAACAGCACTTCCACAGCTTCACTTATCTACGTAAAATTAATTACAGCCATTTATGATAGACCCAATTCCAAACTGGAAATCTTGCTGGAAGCTGATTTACAACACGGTAAACAGTCATAATATCGATTCCAAAATATAGAATGGACATAATATCGAAGTAAAAATATAGAATGGACAAAATATTGTATGTTAGTATATGTGTGAAAAGTGTATATTAATTTTTGTAATGTATGTTTAATGTATTTTAAGTAATGAATGTTATGTTATTTAATTTTTGCGTAATTTAATTCTGTAGCGGGTTGTGGGTTTATAGGGGAATAGGGTGGGAAGTAATTTAATTGTAATTAATTAAATATTTTTATTTATTTATTGGTATTCATTTTGAATTTATTGTTATGTTTTAATTGGTAATTATTTTTTATTAATTGCCAATTAATTTGTATTAATTGATTAATTGTTAATTATGTTAATTTTCTAAATTTATTTTCTGTAGCGGGTTGTGGGTTTATAGGGGAATAGGGTGGGAAGTAATTTAATTGTAATTAAATAAATAATGTTTTTCATTTATTGGTATTGATTTTAAATGTATTGTTAATTAATTTTTAATTGGTAATTAATGTCTATTAATTGGCAATTAATTTTTATTAATTGGTAATTATTTTGTATTAATTAAATATTTGATAATTATGATAATTGTATTAATGTATTTTCTGTAGTGGAATATGGGTTTATAGGGGAATAGGGTGGGAAGTAATGTAATTGTAATTAATTACATATTAAAAATACTTTTTGTGTATTGATAATTAATTTACTGTTAATTTTTAATTGGTATTAATTTTTATTATTAATTAGTTTGTGTTATTGAAATTTAATTCGTTGTTAAATAATTATGAATAGGTTATTAATTTTTAATAACTAATATGTAGTTGTATTTCTAATTAATTATTACATAATATTAAATTGGTTATTAATTTCAATTAATGTTTTATTGGTATTGATATTTAATTTATTTTTAATAATATATTAAATCATTACTTTCCCTACTGTTAAACTCACTGGAGTGGGAATAGTAATTTTCACCCTCCCGCTATCCAACGCTTTCCCTACTGTTGCACTCTCTGGAGTGGGAATAGTATTTTTTACCCCTACGCTATCCAACGCTTTCCCTACTGTTGCACTCTCTGGAGTGGGAATAGTAATTTTTACCCCTACGCTATCCAAAGCTTACCCTACTGTTGCACTATCTGGAGTGGGAATAGTAATTTTCACACTCCCGCAATCCAACGCTTTCCCTACTGTTGCACTCTCTGGAGTGGGAATAGTAATTTTTACCCCTACGCTATCCAACGCTTTCCCTACTGCTTCACGCTCTGGAGTTGGAATAGTAATTTTTACCCTCCCGCTATCCAACGCTTTCCCTACTGTTGCACTCTCTGGAGTGGGAATAGTAATTTTTACCCTTATGCTATCCAATGCTTTCCCTACTGTTGCACTCACTGGAGTGGGAATAGTATTTTTTACCCCTACGCTATCCAACACTTTCCCTACTGTTGCACTCTCTGGAGTGGGAATAGTAATTTTTACCCCTACGCTATCCAACGCTTTCCTTACTGTTGCACTCTCTGGAGTGGGAATAGTATTTTTTACCCCTACGCTATCCAACGCTTTCCCTACTGTTGCACTCACTGGAGTGGGAATAGTATTTTTTACCCTCCCGCTATCCAACGCTTTCCCTACTGTTGCACTCTCTGGAGTGGGAATAGTAATTTTTACCCTTATGCTATCCAACGCTTTCCCTACTGTTGCACTCACTGGAGTGGGAATAGTATTTTTTACCCCTACGCTATCCAACGCTTTCCCTACTGTTGCACTCTCTGGAGTGGGAATAGTAATTTTTACCCCTACGCTATCCAAAGCTTTCCCTACTGTTGCACTCTCTGGAGTGGGAATAGTATTTTTTACCCCTACGCTATCCAACGCTTTCCCTACTGTTGCACTCACTGGAGTGGGAATAGTATTTTTTACCCCTACGCTATCCAACGCTTTCCCTACTGTTGCACTCACTGGAGTGGTAATATTAAATGTTACCCTCCTGCTATCCTACGGTAAAATATTGTACATTTTTTATTAACAACTTAAATTAATTATATCTTAATTTTAAGGTTATTTGAGTATTTTTAAGTATGTTTTAGTTAATTATATTTATTATTTCATTAATTTTAAATTACTTCTAAGACATTTAAAAAAATTCGATATTTTGACTGACTATATTTTTTACAGACTATATTTTGGATTCGATATTTTTGTACTTACCTGTTTGTAGGTAGGAATTCGATATTTTGGCATTCTATATTTTGGTGACTATATTTTGGTAAGTCTATTTTGTCATTCTATATTATGTCAGTGATCCTTACAACACATTTGGCCTCGCTCCATTAGTGACAAGCTTTAAACGATAATTCAGTCAACTGATCATCTATCCAACTTAACACAAACATTATAATTACTTCTAAAATAGATTATTTTACACTCCAGCTCGCATGTTTAAACTCAAGCTTCTCAAGCAAGATACTTGTTGGCACTGCAATTCTCTTCTGGCTCCTAAGTTCATGTGTTTTTTCATTGCCATGTTTCTTTTTTCTGGACTCAGGTATGGGATAGAATTGTAGTTTTTACTGGAATTTCTGCACCATTTTCTTTAGATAAATTATTCCTTGGTGGATTACATTTCATACAGTCAGATAACAGAGTGATTGGTAACTTAGTAGACCTTTTATTAGCAATTAGCTCACAGGTGATTACATCCAACAGAAAATCTACAATCTCAACATTTAACAATGGTGGAATTTAGTATGCCATAATCACAGAATCGATAGATCTATACTAATATAATAAAGAGAGAGCCCAAACCTTTGAGGCGGGTAATCTCAGTAACCACAGCACCAATCACAATACCCAATACAGCGTTGGAAAGGGCAGTTGCAGCAGAAGGACATAGGCTATGCAGACGCCCACCATATACATTTAAAAGGTAAAAGAACCGTGCCAGCAAAGTAGTCCCTTGTGGGCGTGTCTGCGTTGTGCTGTGGGCGTGTGCTGGGGGCGTGACAATCGCTGGGGGCGTGTGGTACGTTCCGCCCTTCATGCCATGTCTCCTATCGTATACTAATCCCACCCTGCTCCCTTTAAATACCCCGCGATACAAAAGGGGATGATGGACGGAGCATTTGAACAAATCAAACTCTCACCCCCAGTCAACTGATCTGGGTTTAATCCATCACCATTCTTTAGTTCACTCAGCCACCCCAGTTCAGACATGGCTATATGCAAATCAGTCTGACCCTGTGCCTCATGGGAACAGTCCAGCCCGAACTGCCAAGCCATGTCTTCCCTGGACCGGAAACAAGCATCCTGGGACCGGTTTCGGATTCATAATCCTCATCAGCCAGGCTATCTTGAATCCAGTGGCCAAGTGAACAAGGGACTCACGTCTGAGCATACCCTGCCACACTTAGGGCGAACAAAGCGATACAAAAGGGGATGATGGACGGAGCATTTGAACAAATCAAACACTCACCCCCAGTCAACTGATCTGGGTTTAATCCATCACCATTCTTTAGTTCACTCAGCCACCCCAGTTCAGACATGGCTATATGCAAATCAGTCTGACCCTGTGCCTCATGGGAACAGTCCAGCCCGAACTGCCAAGCCATGTCTTCCCTGGACCGGAAACAAGCATCCTGGGACCGGTTTCGGATTCATAATCCTCATCAGCCAGGCTATCTTGAATCCAGTGGCCAAGTGAACAAGGGACTCACGTCTGAGCATACCCTGCCACACTTAGGGCGAACAAAGCGATACAAAAGGGGATGATGGACGGAGCATTTGAACAAATCAAACACTCACCCCCAGTCAACTGATCTGGGTTTAATCCATCACCATTCTTTAGTTCACTCAGCCACCCCAGTTCAGACATGGCTATATGCAAATCAGTCTGACCCTGTGCCTCATGGGAACAGTCCAGCCCGAACTGCCAAGCCATGTCTTCCCTGGACCGGAAACAAGCATCCTGGGACCGGTTTCGGATTCATAATCCTCATCAGCCAGGCTATCTTGAATCCAGTGGCCAAGTGAACAAGGGACTCACGTCTGAGCATACCCTGCCACACTTAGGGCGAACAAAGCGATACAAAAGGGGATGATGGACGGAGCATTTGAACAAATCAAACACTCACCCCCAGTCAACTGATCTGGGTTTAATCCATCACCATTCTTTAGTTCACTCAGCCACCCCAGTTCAGACATGGCTATATGCAAATCAGTCTGACCCTGTGCCTCATGGGAACAGTCCAGCCCGAACTGCCAAGCCATGTCTTCCCTGGACCGGAAACAAGCATCCTGGGACCGGTTTCGGATTCATAATCCTCATCAGCCAGGCTATCTTGAATCCAGTGGCCAAGTGAACAAGGGACTCACGTCTGAGCATACCCTGCCACACTTAGGGCGAACAAAGCGATACAAAAGGGGATGATGGACGGAGCATTTGAACAAATCAAACACTCACCCCCAGTCAACTGATCTGGGTTTAATCCATCACCATTCTTTAGTTCACTCAGCCACCCCAGTTCAGACATGGCTATATGCAAATCAGTCTGACCCTGTGCCTCATGGGAACAGTCCAGCCCGAACTGCCAAGCCATGTCTTCCCTGGACCGGAAACAAGCATCCTGGGACCGGTTTCGGATTCATAATCCTCATCAGCCAGGCTATCTTGAATCCAGTGGCCAAGTGAACAAGGGACTCACGTCTGAGCATACCCTGCCACACTTAGGGCGAACAAAGCGATACAAAAGGGGATGATGGACGGAGCATTTGAACAAATCAAACACTCACCCCCAGTCAACTGATCTGGGTTTAATCCATCACCATTCTTTAGTTCACTCAGCCACCCCAGTTCAGACATGGCTATATGCAAATCAGTCTGACCCTGTGCCTCATGGGAACAGTCCAGCCCGAACTGCCAAGCCATGTCTTCCCTGGACCGGAAACAAGCATCCTGGGACCGGTTTCGGATTCATAATCCTCATCAGCCAGGCTATCTTGAATCCAGTGGCCAAGTGAACAAGGGACTCACGTCTGAGCATACCCTGCCACACTTAGGGCGAACAAAGCGAGGTGTTACCTCGAAACCGGGCCGGTCCTCGGATGCTTGTTTCCTTTCTGGGAAGGACATGGCTTTCGTAGTTCGGACTGGACTGTTCCCATGGGGCACAGGGTCAGCGCTGATTTGCATATCGCCATTGTCTAACCCAGGGTGGTGTGGAGTGGAAAAACAATGGATTTGGGCCCAGATCTTTGGACTGGGGTGAATGTGTGACATTGATCCACATTCTGTCCATCACTGTTGTGTTTGCAATTACCGCTCTAAGTGTACTGGGGATGCTCAGACGTGAGTCCCAGGCACTCCACACCACTGGAATCAAGCTAGCCGGGCTGATGAGAGGTGTTACCTCGAAACCGGGCCGGTCCTCGGATGCTTGTTTCCTTTCTGGGAAGGACATGGCTTTCGTAGTTCGGACTGGACTGTTCCCATGGGGCACAGGGTCAGCGCTGATTTGCATATCGCCATTGTCTAACCCAGGGTGGTGTGGAGTGGAAAAACAATGGATTTGGGCCCAGATCTTTGGACTGGGGTGAATGTGTGACATTGATCCACATTCTGTCCATCACTGTTGTGTTTGCAATTACCCCTTTAAATACCCCAGCACCCTTAAACACTAACCCATCTTAACCCTATAAATATACCCTGTACCCCAAAACCCAAACCTATCCCTAAACCCTAAAAATACCCCTGTACCCCAAAACCCAAACCTAGCCCTGAACCCTATAAATACCCCTGTACCTCAAAACCCAAACCTACTCCTGAACCCTAAAAATACCCCTGTACCCCAAAACCCAAACCTAGCCCTGAATCCGAAAAATACCACTGGACCCCAAAACCACCCCTGAACACTAAAAATACCACTGGACCCCAAAACCACCCCTGAACCCTAAAATACCCCTGGACCCCAAAACCCAAACCTAGCCCTGAACCCTAAAAATACCCCTGTACCTCAAAACCCAAACCTAGCCCTGAACCCTTAAAATACCCCTGTACCCCAAAACCCAAACCTACCCCTGAACCCAAAAAATACCCCTGTACCCCAAAACCCATATCTATCCCTAAACCCTAAAACGACCCCTGTACCCCATAACCCAAAACTATATCTGAACCCTTAAAATACCCAAACACCCCAAAACATATACCTCAGTACCCCAAAACATATACCCATACTTACCTTATCCAAACATAAAAAAAAACATGCTTTTACCATTCATGCATTTACAATGAATTTCGTTGTAAATGTATGCGTGGTAAAAGCATATAAAATGTAATGCCATTCGTTATAATGGCATTGCGGAGTCATGGTACTTTCGTAATGAAAGTATGCGGAGTGATGGTATGCGGAAAGAAAGTTGTGGAATAATGGGTGTTTACCCTCCCCGGTAAGTACATTAGTGGCACGGCAGCCCACATCTCCAGCAACATACTCATATTTTTTCACCGCCCATTTGAAAAATGCACAGGTCTCTCTCATTGATGGCCAGCACCGACATACACTTTTAGACACACCTCCCGCCACAAGTTGTAGAATTGCGAACTTTAGAGCTGGGGAGCTACGTTCGAATCTCGGCATCAGCTCAACATCCTGTGATTCCAGGCAAATCGCTTTGTCTCCCCGTGCCTACCACAAATGAATGTGTTCTTCTGTAATGTAAATTGTGCTCACACCATGTTGTCGAGTTCGCGCTATATAATATTGCAAGGAAAAATAAAGTAGAGGAACTCGAGTTCACACACTACTGAATGCGCACTCTTAAGTGCATCAACAGTGCACTGTGAATCTGAGCGTTTCACAGGCCTGTCACAGATAAGAAATGCTATCAAAACGAAATCCTACAAAACAATATACTACTGGCCGGCAGGAATTAATACCCGGACAACGTCGGGATGGGCTACTAGTATAATATACATTCTTTTCCATTGGCTATTATATGAGATATTCTCTGATTACCTCTCACTACTGATCTTTCTAATGCTGCAATTCGTAATTCCTTTTGACCTCTACTAATGATTTTCTTGACTTTCTTATTTTAGTGTTACCATAGTTTTTGCTTCTCCATGATATTGTTGTATTAGTTTAATGCATCTTTATAGATATTGATATATGAAGGTTATTCTCTGATGTTCAAACCAGGCTTTCTCTTTCTTTGTCTTTTTTTTCTTCTCTCTTCTTCGTATGTGCGCATTATAGATTGTCTTTCAGCACCATATTCCTCCAACATTCACTAATAGGGGGATATTCTCAAGAACGTGTGGTAATTATCGCAAACTAAGCTTAACACAACTCTTCACATCGTAGTCTATTGTGGGAAAATAATGATGTGTTAACGTTGTATTCTCAACACGGCGGTACCATGCGATAGTTTCACAATAACGCGTAAAATGAATACGTTAAAATCAACGCAACACCGCAAAAATGCAAAACACGAACATGAAAAAAGCGGTGATGTCCCAACCCACGATAGAAAAATCAGCGATAACCAGCCACAGGCCTGCAATTCCCACCCGTCATGAAGAAAAATGCACCAGAAAAGCAGTGAAAAAAAATGGTGAGATGACAATGTACGAGTACAACCCCACATCCGTGATGTAGAACAAATGTCCATTGTCCTACATTAAATAGGCATCTCCTCACAAACAGTTGCAATGTACAGTGACAAGCAGTCTGCATGTAAACTGCGCCAATGTGGAAACATACATGGAACACACTGTGAAACCGCATCTCCTCTGCACATTGTAGAGGGACAATCAACACCTCCTGCACACAGATGTGTCATGTCTATGATCAATCAAGTGTGAAAGCATGGATGAATGTAGGGACAGTGACTCCCCCTTACGTATATGTTGCTAATATTGTGGGACATGAGTCACAAGGTGCATCCCTGCATTATGGTGTTACATAATTGACCCCAAAAGAAGCCCTGTTGTCACTTGTAGATCACAAATGACTGCCTATATGTAATGAGTTGTGATGCATGTGAAACGCTGAAGAGTGGGATTCCGTACTATCTGGGACACACAGAACTGGCGTTTCGAATACGTGACACCCTAAGCAGCCTCTCCGTACAGAGGTGACACACCTACCATCTATCATCAAATTATGAAATTGTTAGCACTACATGTCACACTTACACTTGTCTGAGTGATGTGCTTGTACAGATGAGTGACATGCACTCAGGGAATGTGTCTAAGAATGCATTTATTTGCACATGCTGTGCCTGTGGTCATTTTGTACTGTCCCATGATTGCTAAGGACTGCCACAATGTGACGTGCTCATGTGAAGAAATTATCAATTATGGTGTTCCTATGGGCTCTTCCTGCTGTAGCTGCAGTGAGGTGTGGTCCACCTGCCTCATCTTCCTCATCATCGTCCGGTGCAACTGGCATTGTATCCATGGGGCATTGGTGCGTACACATATGTTGTGCAACACACAACATGCAACAATCATCTTGCATACGATGCCTGGGCTGTACAAGAACCTACCACCTGTAATGTCCAGGCACCTGAAACGTGACTTCAACACGTCAAATGTGTGTTCCACGATGCCCCTGGTACATTTGTGGGCTGCATTGTACTGCCTCTGGGCTTGTGTGATCGGGGCTTGGAGGGGTGTCATCATCCAAATGCAGAGTGCATATCCTTGATCACCTGTGACAGTGCAGAGAGACATTAGTCAATAGTTCAGTCTGCATGTGTTGGCAGGCCCACTGGTACATTGGTGTGTGATATGTGTGACTTTGTGATTCTTGTATGACATGTATTGCATGTTGCAAATGTGCGGCCTCAATGTGCATTACGTAGCCTCATTGCTCCTCTTCCATCCCCCCGGGCCTATTTACAATTGTGCGTAGCACAGTTGCATCACTTGCACTCCCACGGCACACCGTTGTCATGCCTGTCTGCGGATGTCCACAAGCCTGACAATGACACTGTGATGTTGTGCGCTGAAGGTGGGTGGCCACGTGTGTGTTGACCTATGTTATGGATAGGGCGGACACAGATGTTCATGGCTGGCTGAACTTGAGATGCAGCTGAGGGTAGAACTTTGACTTATGCTGCGGGAATAGTGACACACACAACAGTTGGCATGTATGATCCCTGACCCCGAGCAGGCTTGCTCTCCCTCATTTACCCCTTCGGCCGAGCCTGCACTACGGGGGCATGCTACATAGCAACATTGTATATTGCGGGACGGGTGGCGCTGACACTACAACAGAGACACATGCATTAGTTACTTCCTTGGCAAGGCCTAAACTTAACCTCGCCCAGAGCCCCTGGTTGATTAACCTCACCCCTACGCTGGACTGTCGTGCACAAGTCCGCTCCGCTTACTGTTACATGGGGGTACGACACAGCTACATGGCTCAGGTCTACCCCACCATCTGAGGTGACATGTTTGCGTCTGCTGTACACAGCATAATGTAATGTGGCAGGGCCCGGGGCCCTCATTCATACATACTGACCACACAGACACATTTAGATAGTTAATGGAATTGGCTACAGGTACGTGCGCCCGGCCTCTTTCATTGCCAGGGTTACATGTCCAGTGACGCCTGTGCTGGATGGGTGTGGGGTGAGTGTAAGCCACCCCTCAGGGGCTGGTTGGTGCTGGCAACAACTACAACAGTGATCAGACAATCAGAAGTTCAAAGTTCAAACAGCAAGTGTCCATTAATTGAGCAGCACTGGGTTAGTGACCCCAGATGCACTGCGGCCGGCACAGGCACACTGCACACCGCCACGGGACGGTGACTTGCGTTGTACTGAAGTAGTGCCACGCGAGCTGAGCGGGTCCTCGTTGATGTCCAAGGAGAATGTCGTGGAGTGTTTCGGGGGACAGTGGAAGGTGTCCTCCTGGGCATGATGCAGAGGGCAGAAGCTGGCAGAAACAGACAAATGGAGGAGTTGAATGCTACAGCCTCGTTTTGCCACCAGGTCAATTTCAACCACATGATGAGGGTATACACCTGTTACAACGCAACTTTTACTCCGCACTACCACTACAACGCGACCATTACTCCGCATACTATTACAACGCATTGCGCTGGGGGGCGCTCTAGGATAGGGAATAAGTTTAATTTTCTATCCAACACCTTCCCTAGTGTCCACGGGGACTGGAGTTGGAATAGAAAATTATACTTACCACTATCCAGCACCTCTAAGCGCTATGCGTTGTAACGGTATTCGTTGTAAAAACCGCGTTGTAATGGTACGCGGAGTAAAAGTATGCGTTGTAACGTCATACATCCACATGATGAGTAAGACAACCCCCAGGCCATAGACTCAGACGCCACCAAAGTTCAATCAGAGAGTGTCCATGAATGTCGGGGTACAGAGTTAGTGGCACCGGAGCTCAAAAGGGATGCAGTCTGCGATGAGGCCTGTACAATGATATAAACTCTGCCATAAATAAATCAAGACTCAGTTCCAAATGTGTGACCTACTCAACCGCAGTGTAGGCCATAGGCAGCGGACATCAGGGGCACACAGCCACGTGTCTTTGCCTTGCGATGCACAGGGTTAGTAACACCAGGGCAGTTGCTGGTAGTGTTCGATCACCTCCGTAACGATGATCCTTTTTTCCTCCGGAATGAAACGTGTCTTTCTGTTACACCTCTCTTTGCGTTCAATGATATAAACTCTTCCATTGAGAAATTAAGACTCAGTTCTAAATGTGTAACCTACTGGACCATAGTGTGGGCCAAAGGCAGTAGTCAGCAAGGGACCACAGACACGTGTGGTTGGAATGCTATGCACAGAGTTGGTGGCACCACATCGAAGGGAGTTCAGTCATATCAAACATTCCTTGAACATATGAACTCGGCCATCAGGATATCAAGACTCAGTTCCAAATGTGTGACCTATTTGACCGTAGAGTGATGCGGAGGCAGCGGTGGAGAACGTCAACGAGAAAGGAGTACTACGGGCCTGTGTAACGGAGGCCGTGATGGTCTGAGGAGGCTGCCAAGGTTGCGAGCCTCGGGCTTGGAGCTTGCATCTGCACGTGGTGGGCCCTCTTTGACACACGCTAGTGTCGGCAGGTGAGCAGTGAGGCCTGGGTGCGCAGGGGTGGGCAAGAAGGGTTTGGGAGCAGTGGCCCGGGGTCCAGTAGGAACAGGCAACACCGCTCACGGCAATGGAGTCAGCTTCATGGCGGTGTGAGAGGCGCCGCACTGGCAGACACATTGGCCATTCCGTAGGAGAACCACTCTCAGGGCTATGTGCTTTTTATTCACACCTGTACGCTGGCCTGGTATAAGCCGGGCCAGCCCACTCCGCTCACGCTTACAAGGGGAGATGTAACAAGCTACATTTCCCCGATATTCCCCACTGGCTGGGGTGATATGGTTCCATCCACTGTCCACTACAATACAAACACCAGCAGTGTATGACGACATTAAGTATGGGCGAAATTTGGCAAAATTGCAAAAAAAGTCCGCAAGTTCGCGAATTTTCCCGCGAACTCGCGGATTTTTGTGCCATTTGCACAAATATGTGACAACGTGTGCCTGTAACTTTGCCAGCGCGCCAAAAGGCGCCGAGGTCCCTTGAGTGAGCTGGCCATTATAGTGGAGACGGGCGGGAAGACATTTCATACCCCTAGTGTGTGGTGGATGGGGCCAAACGGGCGGGGTTTCTATGCAAGTTCACATGCATCTAGTTTATAAAGGGTCAGAGACCGAGCAGAGCAGCAGATAAGGAGAAAGCAGCCTCCTGGTCACAAGAGCTACACGGGGATGGCGCTCGGGAAACTCATGGATGCAAAAATATGTTTGGCACAGGACCCCAGAATCCTCCAGATGTCCAAGATAGCTCTGCTGCGCATGTTGGTACAAAGCCATTCTGATCCTGCCCAGTGGGTACATGCGCATGCAGCTGCTGCTGCTGGACAATGTCCCATGTCATACTAAACTGCCCCGTAGAGGCATATGCTGGCGCTGGGCAGTAGGGTGAAGTGGCATGCGGGTGCTCCACGCCTGGTACATGCGCATACCGGTGCCAGGGGGGACACGTGTTTATTGGTGCTGTGTAGCAACTTATGACTTTACATTTTGACTGCACCAGACGGTGGTACCACCTACACGGATCAGGAGCATCCAGGCACCAGACTTCATGGTGCAAGAGCATTATGGTGCTGTTCGGTGCGGGTATATATGTACTGGGGGCAGGGGGACACTTAGCACAATGTGTGCTCACACCCAGAGGGCTCCCAGGCAATTGAGCACGAATGATTTTCACACTGAGAGGGCTCAGGGGCAGTTCAGCAGCACGGGGGATCACACCCACTAGGCCCCGGGGCAGTTCAGTAGCGCGTGGGCCCACAACCCCTGGGCAGCTCAGCAGCGCAGGGGCTCACACCCACAAGGTTCCCGGGCAGTTTAGCAGCGCCACCCTCTGGTTCATCACTGCCACCCTCTGGTTCACCACTGCCACCCTCTGGTTCATCACTGCCACCCTCTGGTTCACCACTGCCACCCTCTGGTTCACCACTGTCACCCTCTGGTTCATCACTGTCACCCTCTGGTTCATCACTGCCACCCTCTGGTTCATCACAGCACCCTCTGGTTCACCACTGCCACCCTCTGGTTCATCACTGTCACCCTCTGGTTCATCACTGCCACCCTCTGGTTCATCACAGCACCTTCTGGTTCACCACGGCCACCCTCTGGTTCATCACTGCCACCCTCTGGTTCACCACTGCCACCCTCTGGTTCATTACTGCCACCCTCTGGTTTGCCACTGCCACCCTCTGGATCATCACTGCCACCCTCTGGTTCATCACTGCCACCCTCTGGTTTTCCACTGCCACCCTCTGGATCATCACTGTCACCCTCTGGTTCATCACTGCCACCCTCTGGTTCATCACAGCACCCTCTGGTTCACCATGGACACCCTCTGGTTCATCACTGCAACCCTCTGGTTCACGACTGCCACCCTCTGGTTGATCATTGCCATCCTCTGGTTCATCACAGCACCCTCTGGTTCACCACTGCCACCCTCTGGTTCATCACTGCCACCCTCTGGTTCATCACAGCTCCCTCTGGTTCACCACTGCCACCCTCTGGTTCATCACTGCCACCCTCTGGTTCATCACAACACCCTCTGATTCACCACTGCCACCCTCTGGTTCATCACTGCCACCCTCTGGTTCACCAATGCCACCCTCTGGATCATCACTGTCACCCTCTGGTTCATCACTGCCACCCTCTGGTTCACCACTGCCACCCTCCGGTTCATCACTGCCACCCTCTGGTTCATCACAGCACCCTCTGGATCACCCCTGCCACCCTCAGGTTCATCACTGCCACCCTCTGATTCACCACTGTCACCCTCTAGTTCACCACTGTCACCCTCTGGTTCATCACAGCACCCTCTGGTTCACCACTGACACCATCAGGTTCACCCCTGCCACCATCTGGGTCATCACAGCACCCTCTGATCGCCACTGTCACCCTCTGGTTCACAACTGTCACCCTCTGGTTCATCACTGCCATCCTCTGGTTCATCACTGCCACCCTCTGGTTCACCACTGCCACCCTCTGGTTCACCCCTGCCACCCTCTTGTTCATCACTGCCACCCTCTGGTTCATCATTGCCACCCTCTGGTTCATCACTGCCACCCTCTGGTTCACCACTGCCACCCTCTGGTTCACCACTGCCACCCTCTGGTTCACCCCTGCCACCATCTGGTTCATCACTGCCACCCTCTGGTTCACCACTGCCACCCTCTGGTTCATCACTGCCACCCTCTGGTTTCCCACTGCCACCCTCTGGTTCATCACTGCCACCCTCTGGTTCATCACTGCCAGCCTCTGGTTCACCACTGCCACCCTCTGGTTCATCACTATCACCCTCTGGTTCATCACTGCCACCCTCTGGTTCATCACAGCACACTCTGTTTCACCACTGCCACCCTCTGGTTCTCCACTGCCACCCTCTGGTTCACCACTGCCACCCTCTGGTTCATTACTGCCACCCTCTGGATCACCACTGCCACCCTCTGGTTCATCACTGTCACCCTCTGGTTCATCACTGCCACACTCTGGTTCATCACTGCCACCCTCTGGTTCATCACAGCACCCTCTGGTTCACCACTGCCACCCTCTGGTTCACCACTGCCACCCTCTGGTTCATCACAGCACTCTCTGGTTCACAACTGCACCTTCTGGTTCATCACAGCACCCTCTGGTTCACCACTGTAGATTATGGGGAGAAAGCACACCTGCCCAGCCTCAACCGGGGGCTGGTTAATGTGTTACTGAATTTGAGCTTCAAGTCCGGCACCTGCTTCCTTATCTGTAAGTGCTTCCTGTTGTGGTTTAATTTTTGTGACAGCCTGGAGCATTGTGCCATACTTGTAACTATTCTCTGACCCTGCTTCGAGGGTCAGAGCAGGGTCAGAGAATAGTTGCAAGTAGGCAACAACTCTGGAGGCGCCGCTCAGGAAGCACTTACAGGGTTACAGCAGGTGCCCAAGTTGAAGTTAATTTCTTTGCAACCATTTTGTAAATGGTTACAAAGAAATTAGCTTCAACTTGGGCACCTGCTGTAACTCTGTAAATGCTTCATGTACTTCAGTTTTTGAAAATCCATCCCGAACGCGATTTCGTGGATTTTTCTGCAATTTCGCGAGATTCGCGGACCGCGATATTGCAGAAAATCCGCAAATTCCATGAACGGAACGGATTTTACGTCCATGCTTAGTTGACATGGGTATGTCTGTGGTATGCATACTGCAGCCTGGCTAGCACATCCATGCCACACTTGGCATAGTGTACATTCTCATTCATGGGTCACTTGCCCCCTAAGCACATGCCTGGTTCCCTTGGACTGTCGTAAGGTGTAGTAATAATGTACACTGTATGGGTAGTTGGCGACGACATTGGTGAATAGTCCCTGGTGGTCCACTATTGCCTGGACATTGATGGAATGCGTGTGCTTTCTGTTGCGGTAATTGTGTGCAGTGATGGCACGGGCATAGTAGGACATGTGTGCAGTCGATTACCCCCAACACGTGTGGGAAGCCAGCTATAGCGTAGAAGCCTTGCTTGGTCTCCAGCTGTTCCTGCACAGTGTAGGAGAAGTAAAGGTACTGGGGTACCAAGCGGATGATGGCATCCAAGACAGTTGTGGGGAACTTTGATAGGGCTGGCTGTGAGACTCCTCCAGGGGTGGTGGCGGTGGCGGTGGGTGTTGTGGCCCTCTTGGGGCTCCGAGCTGCATGATCAGTAGCTCCATGGCATCTGTTGTTCTTCAGGTGTGGCTCTGGGCTTGGCTCCCTTTTATGGTGCAGGTTGTCATCCGACTTTACACCAGGTAGGAGCAGATGTAAAACCCCTGCTGTTAACGCGCCTTATCACATGTTTTGGGATGTTATCGCCGATCTGGCTAGTCGTTGGGAATGTTGCGAAGTGGTGCTTTCGCGGCTTTTTACACTGGAACGCCTACTCTGCATATCATTAGCGTTAGTTGCCGGGGTCATCTGTGGCGATGTTGTTTGCGGCTGCTAACACAGGTAAACTGGTGATATGGGCTGTTAGCACCAGCTTGTGAATGGGGCAGTACATTTATCGCCACTTTTACAACAATAAAGTGCTGATAACTCTGCAATAAGTCCTTGAGACTATGCCCCATAGTTTTTATGTACTGTTTTTAATTGAAGTTCTTTTTTTCATACAATAATATTTTTCATCTATGGACTGGTATGATTATCGCACGTATACATGTACACTCAAATAAAAAAAAGATCTGCGCACCGATTTTTTTCCTATTTACTTATTTTTTCTCATCATTAACAGTGTTGTTTTATTATTTATCTTCAATGGGTAGATTAGAGAAATGTGTCTCTGTTCCTGGCCTCTCAAGATTCCTGGTAACAGGTGTGATTAGCTCATCTACTTCATTTTATTTGCCTTCTTGGACTTGTAGCCTATCTCATAATAGGATATACAGAATTACATATCCCAGAATGCAAATAAGTAAACCTAGACTTCTTGAGCTACTGAAGCATGGGACTGGGAAGTTTGAAATCACTGATCTCCTATGGTTGGTGGTAACACTGGCCTTGGAATCCATGCTCACTGGGTAATTTTAATCCTGATTCCCACTGAAGTGCTACTCAGACTTATACTTCTTGACAGAAAGGAGTCTGTGTGGTGATCCAGTGCTGCCTGTTGGTACCTTAAACAAGTCCAGCAAGAAACTGAACTAATCCTGTGTGGTGGCAGCCTTTACTCTGACAGATCTATAATGTCACAAAGGACTATGCTGTGGGATAGACTGAGAGCAAACCTCACATTTAAATGCCACCTTCAGTGAAGAAAGGAACCCTATAGTTTAGGGAAAATAGGGTCTTCAGGGATGGACAGGTGTACTGATGAACTCAGATGAATTAGTTCCTGGCTCCTTAGAAAGTATTCACTAAAATAACCATTCACAAAGGAAAGCTAACAGCGCAGATTTCCTACTGGACAACTCCTGAATACTCGCAGACCAACCCATGAATCTGATGTTGCCTGTACTCTCCATGATAATGTCCAGTAGGAACTATAACGTCTATATCCAATGCACTAAATTGAGAAATATAGTTCAGAGCGTTACATCAAGTCAACTGCATTATTAGAAGACACAATACAAGAGCACTACTATCAGAGTAAAATGCATTGTAATAAAACAGCCATTAGTTGTGTGGTCTGCACAAGTAATGGGTCCACACTTGTCCTCCACTGGGAAACAAACACCCCATTGTAGCGCTTGACTCTCCCAGGGTAGCGAAGCAGAGCAGGGCAAGGCCTAATGAAGGAAGTTGGTATGGCCTTGTAATCGCCATACACAGGGACACAATAATAACACTCAATAAATGTTGGTCCAGTCTGTGCTTTTTCTTTTGAAAAAGTACATTCATTACACACACACACTACTCAATACTACGCAGTAATTTACAAATATACATAAGGCTGATGGAAATACTTCTTGGTGGCATTTTGTAATTACTTTTCTTTTTTTATATTTGAACATATTTTTATTGAACACAGTTTGGACTATATATATATATGTTTCAGATTTAATCAAACACATGCAAGCTTTATAGTCACTGTAGGAATCCCTTGCAGCCTCTATAAGTAGAGTACTTTGAATTAAAAATACATTTTGCGTCTCTTGGGTCTGTCAAATGGTCACACAGGGGGTCACACCAATTCTAAGTACAACGAGGCTTGCACATTTTCAGACCAAATTCACATTACCTTTTATTTGTTGGGTATAAAACGTATATTTTACACCTTTGTGCTACAGCAGATGCTTACTCCAGCATTTGCAAGGTTAGTGTTAGTTAGTTGCGTCTTCATTTCGGTTCTTTAGACCATACAAGCATATGAAAACATTGTGTAAAAACAACGAATAGCATTGTCAAGTAAGATTTTAGTTTTTATAAAATAATTAAGATCTTAAAACTATTTTTTACAAGTAAAAAAGATCAATTAAAACCAATAAAAACAAAGGGTCCACATACACAGTCCATCATTGCTTTGGGCAAGTAAGTAACCAAGAAAAGAGCTTGATCTAAAAAAAAAATATATAGTGGCTAACACATTTCCTTTAAAAAGTACAGTGCTGCATTGAACATAACACATCAACTCAGGGGCCATCGTGGGATACATGTAAGAAACATAGACAATAATAGAAGGGCGTAAATATCCAATTACTATATAGCTATGGGGTATAGAGGTATCGACTGACTCCAAATATCACTGCCTGGCTCAAGATATGATGAGCCACCCGATATGCCCTCACCCCCCAGAGAGGGCACAGCGGTTTTGTCCATCTCTGCCTAGGTTTGGCATAAGCAGGACAGACAAAGAGAATATGTTCAACATCCTCAATGGCGTGTTTGCAAACATCACAGTAGTTTGGCGACACTTCCATCTGTATGTAAAATTATACGTGAAGTGTTCCCAGTCTGAACTTTACAAGCCAAGAAAGCTACGACTAACCCCTTTGAACTCCCTTTTTGATGATGTTAATTTATTCTCTTATCCCAGAAAGCTCCTTTAACTCTACGTTTTGTATCTGCCACAATTGATGTAAGGTGGCTTAAGTCAGGTCAAATAGATGGAGTTTGACATGCCTTAGCCAGGGGAGAAGATGAGCGTTGCTTTGGCACATGATGTCCTCCGAAGCTAACCTATAATGGTGAAGTGCAGGAATTGCCCGCAGCCTCACCCAGTAAAGAGGTGGCTTTAACACTGTTAAGCCAACCACCCTTTTTAGTTGTAATTACTTTTTTCACCACCTAAAAGGGAGGTAAACTTTAACAAACTACATGTCAAAACATTAACTTGTACTTAAATGCAATGATCGACCATAACCTGGAATGAACGCTCTTAATACTGGAAATAAAGCATGTATACTTTGAACACAAGTGCCTGTCTGCATCATTATTTCAATATAGCGTTCATAAGACAATTGTGTATGCATGTCTGTATGATATGTGCACTCCTAGGAAATTGACACCATGAAAAATGCAATTTAAGCATAGTTTCTAGAAAGCATCACATTTCTGACCACAATAACTACAATCATAGCCTTTTGCCCCAGAGGGTGTTGCACAACATGAAAACGCTAAACTCCTTCAGGCCACAAGAACTGCAGCCATAGACATTTCCCTAGAAGCTCAGCGCCCCTAGCTGAAGAGCACATGCTCTAGCCTGGAGAATGTTTGGAATTATCTAAGAAATCCTGATGTCATTATTTTGCAGTCTCACCCAACTTAGGAAGCGCACTTCTAAAATACTTTTGAAATGGCCGGCTGCACTGTTCCTGCAGCACCCCCACACTTTTTAATCCTGTTGGTGGAGATCCTGTCGTCCTGGGGCTACAACAAAGTGAGTAATGGGCCAAAATCAGGGCCAGGCCCGCAGGGCATTATGGGGGGCTCCTCAGAGCACGTGCATTTTCATTGGTATTTCCCTTTCACTTTCTTTTGCTTTCTTTGCTGTGCGACATAATGCTGCATGGCCTTTCCCTTTGTTTGGGGGTGGCCAGTCACAACTAGACATCCCATGCAGGCCACGTAGGGGGGCAGCCCAGGGAGCCCACCACAGGCTGCCCCTGCCTGTTTCCCACTCTGCAACACTCTACTGTGGTGCCGCGGAAGCCGGCAAGGTTCCTCTGTCCTACTCCCTCTGGTGGGCAGGTGCTGATGTGAGTGGTGGCCTCCCTGTCCCCCCAGGCACGGGGAGCAGGTTGGGCCAGGCATGTTGGAGGAAGCACATTGGTGCTTCTCCCAAAGCCTCCTCTTCTCAGGGCCCCAGGGTGGGGTCCTGGGCCCCTTCTCATACCTGTGGGGGGGGGGGGGGGGAGTGCAATGGTTGTCCCCTGCTGTTTCCTCTTCTTGGGGCCAAAGGATGGGCTTCCACGTGTGTGCAGCCATCAGGGATCCAGAGATGGTATCCCATGCACCTCAATCATAAACCTGGTCCAGGGTTTGTGGTCCCCAGGCCTCGGGAGCATCTGGAAGGGAGCCCCAAGCATTCCTTTACCCTGCTATATTTTTTCTAGGATCTGTTCCTCGCTGTGACCCCCTGGCCCTCACCCACCCCGAGAAAGGAAATCAGCCAGGCAGCAGCGCTCCAAGTGCTTCAGGATACTCTACCGGAGGACCTACATAAATGTCCCAGCCACATCCGCTTCAGAAAACTTCAGAAGACGGAATTATTCAAATTCTAAGCTGTGGTTACTTTTTGCCTGTCTAAATCTCGCTTTCCGGTAGCGCAGAGATACCCCTTCGGGAGTGATTCCTGCGCTTTATAAATCAGCTACATATATACATACAATGGCCCTTCTCTCCAAGGAAAGTGACTGAATGGCTCAACATGTGCACTGCCACAACCCGCAGTTGCACCTCTGGTTCCAAACATAACTGGTTTGTGTCTCTTAATAGATGTGCAGAGGCTCATTACAGACAAGGGGGCTTTTTTTGGAAGATACGGACTCATCTGTATAGATGTGTCCGTTTCCTGCGCCTGCGTGCGGAACCCTTGCGCCGCTATGGGTGCACCTTATTTACAATACGGCGCACCATGGCGTAAGGATGCGTCAGAAATGTTCACACATCTGTCAGCTCAAAAGTCACACATTGCTGGAGTTGTGTCAAAAGGACGACGCAACTCTAGCAATGCATGGAGAGGCCTATTTCTAATACATTGCGTAACTCCTTATGCCTGCTCCATGCAGGCGTTGGGGTTGGACGCAGTGGCGTCCTAGAAGTGGCGCTGTGAAATCTTGTAGATTACACTGCATCACTTCTACGAGGCTTTCCAGTGTGGGAACACCCACCCTGCATACTTTATACCTGATGCAGGGCTTTACAACATGACACTTCTCCCTAGATGCGTCACATTGTAAATGGACCGCACCATGGTGCATTGTTTACGCCGCCACTGCTTCACAAAAAGTGATGCAACAGTGATACAAAACTATAACAATGGGTTTTCACTGTAAGGACATGTTAAAACTAAGGGACTCATTACGATGTCGGGCGGAAAGTCTCCCCCTGACAGTTGGAACCCCCACAACCGCGTCGGAGCCCATACGACTGACTGACCGCCCGATTACGATGTTCGTGGTCGGAACGTAAACCGTGCAGTCGGTTCTGACCGACTCGCGCTTTATTCCTGTTGGTTGGAACTGCATCGTAAACCCCTATGGACAGCGTTGCCGCTGTTGGGATTAGGATGTTGATTTCCAACAGCCTTTCCATGCCCGCCTGTCCAACACAGAAAGGCTGTCAGAAAGTGACTTTGGGGGCCTTTGGCAGGGCCCCCTAGGCCACGCAGCCTAGGGTTGATGCCAAGGGGGTACCTAAGGGACCCCCTCTAAAACCCTGCAGTGTGTGGCAGGCACCATGGGGTGCCTACCACAGGGTGCAGAGTTTTCTGCACCTACCCCATTTCCCCAAAGGAGCCTGTGTTACGAGCGGTTGTTTGGCGTAACATAAGCTCCATAGGGAACAATGGGAATCCGACCGAGCAATGTTCGGTCGCATTGTAATACGGCAGTCGGAAACACCAACCTCAAGTCATTCCGTTCTGATTCAGAGTCGGTGTCGGGCGGAGGCTTTCCACCCGAGATCGTAATGAGCCCCTATATGTCTGCATGTCCTAATTTAAATACCATGCACTCTGCCTTATGGACAGTTAGGACTACTTAGGGAAGACTATTAATATGTAAAGGGAAAGTTTAGGCATGTCAAATTGGGTTATTCAGACAAGTCAAGTTTGCAGTTTAAAACTGCAATAGCCAGGCTGCTATGGTAGGCATGCATTCCCGATTGCACTGTCACTGTGGTGGATGGAAGTATATGCATTACAGTTCATTAGTGACATTTACCTTACAGTCGGTGTGTACAGCTTGTACTACATACTTGGGACTGATAAGTAAGTTAAGTTTGCTAATTGGGGATATACCAATTTCATTATGTTGGTTGGAAGGAGAAACACAGACACTTTACCACTGGTTAACAGTGGTAGAATGTACAGAGTTATATAGACAGCAAAAACAATTAAGGCAAAAATGGTGCACCACGCAAAAGATCATCATTTCCTACAACCATATATATGTATTAATTTTTTTTGCAGATTTATATAGCACAAAGGTATTGGAGCGCTTTACATGAGCACCAGTTACATTATACAAGGGCGCATCCATTTTTGGTAGGCACTGGGAGATTAGGGGCCAGATGTAGGTAGGCAATTACCGGTCGGTAACGGACAAAATTACCGAATTTCGGCCTTTACCGACCGGAATTGTGTTTTTTAGATGTAGGAGTAAAAAGGTTACCAATTCGGTAAATACGAGTCGGTAATTTACCGATTCGGAATTTACCGAATTCTTATTTACCGAATTCTTATTTACCGAATTGGTAAATAAGAAATGGTAAAAAATCTATTTTAAGATGTAGGAATCCTCAAAAATACAGAATTTCGTGAAATTCGGTATTTAAGAGTCAGTATTTACCATGGAGTGAAAGCAGGTGGTAACCAGGTGCAGGCTATAAAAAAATCCTCAAAATGCAACTCTGTGACCAGAATGGCGGCATTCTACGTCATTGCAAGGCGGCTACGGCTACAGGCAGCAGGAGAGAGGGTATGGATGAGGGAGGAGCAAGTCTACAGGCAGAGGATTACGCTCTTCCAACTAACTGAGCCAGAGATATTACAAAGGTACAGATTACACCCCCAAACCATCCTGGAGTTGATAAGGGACCTGCACCCACTACTGGAGCACCCAACAACAAGGGCGCACGCCATCCCACCCCATGTGCAGGTGCTCTGTAGCCTACACCTGCTTGCATCTGGGAGTTACCAGAGTGTGATCTCTGCGGTAGGTGGGGTGTCCCAGAGCTGCCTGTCCCGTTTCTTCCGTAAGTTCCTGGAGGCCATGATGCAGAGAATGCATCATTACATCAGCTTCCCTGACACACATGCAGAACTGCTCAAGACCAAAACTGAGTTCTATCAACTGGCACAGTTCCCTCACATCATAGGTTGTATAGATGGCACCCACATCCCAATCTGTCCACCTGCAGCCACAGAATACATCTACAGGAACCGAAAGTCAACCCACTCAATCAATGTGCAGGTGATATGGAACGCTGGCAATATGATAACAGACATTGTGGCGAAATTCCCGGGGAGCACCCACGACTCGTACATATTCCAGAACATTGGGATCGACACACGCCTTGCTGCCGGTGAATTTGGGGAAGGATTCCTGCTAGGTAAATAACTGTGACACACCCTGATTGATAATGCACATGAATGTATTTTGAGTATGTAACTCATGGCACTTTCTCTTCCACATAGGCGATAGCGCTTATGCTGTGCGGTCCTTTGTCCTTACCCCCTACCTGAATCCATCTACAAGGAGTGAGAGACGTTACAATGTGGCACACAGAGCAACACACAACGTTGTTGAACGCACATTTGGCCTTTTAAAAAGCAGGTTCCGCTGCCTCCACAAGAGTGGAGGTGCACGGCAGTACACTCCTATCATCTGATGTAAAATCATTGCAACCTGTGCCATGCTGCACTACTTGGCCACTAAGAAAGGCACAGAAGTGGAAATAACACATCATGAGGACATTGATGATGGAACTGAACCGCCAGAACCCTATGCAGCAGGAGTACCGCCAGCTACTGATGGTAGAATGAGACGGGCAGAGATCACATGCAGTTATTTTTAAGCAAGTAAGGAGACACAGCCAGGGGTTCAATGTGAAAGACGTAGTTTAATGGTCACTACGGTAAATGTCAAATGACACATCTTTGTAATCCAAATTGTGCCTAGCCTAACTAGGCGGACACGGGTTACCTCATCCTAACATGTCCTCTGGAGTGTGGGCAGCATTACTGTCTGCGCCCACGCACAACACTGCGTGATGCCTGTGGTTGGGATTGAACATTGGCTGTTGAGCCAGGGCCTGTAGTTTGGCGTCTGCTGCTCCTCCTAATGTCCTGTATAGGGGTGCTGCTGCTGCTCCTGCTAGTGGTGTCATCAGTGTCCCCTAAACCTTCATCTCCTGCGTTGGCTGACTGGTTTGTCAGCAGCACTTCCATCGCTGTTGTAACTCTCACCATCCCCCTGGTAAGATCTGTGCAGCAGTGCACCAGCCCCTCCTGCATTGCAACAGAATGGCGACATAACAGGGAAGTTGCTGTTGCAAGACGGTTTATGGCCTTTGTCTGATGTTGCATGCATTGCCTCTCCCTGCGCCTGTGTGTGCGGTCTTCATGCAGTTCTTCACAAAGTGACATCACGCACTGGGGACATGTCCCTCATCCCATCTGCCATGTCCCTCATGCTCTCCGCCATGGAGGTGATGCCCCGGTTCATGTTATCCATGTTACTGTTCAGATGGCGCATTTGTCTTTGTACTGCAGTAATTGCTTTTGCCTGCAGGCGCTGCACCTTCACCATCGTGCCCACAGAAGACCCCGTCGCCACGGCCACTTATGCTTTCCTCCCGACCCTACGGCGTCTTGCGCCTCTGTGCACAGCTACAGGAGTGGACGGAAGCCCAGCAATGTTTGCCTCCACTGGCTCAGTTTGATTCTCACCCTCCCTTTCCTCATCCCTTGAGGTTGCAAGGATTTGTAGCGGGGGAACATCATGCCTCCTGGGCCTGTAGACTTCCGACACCTCTGAGGCTGTTGATGGAGACTGTGTTTGTGGGTCCTGCTGTGGATAGTCATAGAGCAGAGGCGATGATGTATGTTGTATGGTGCCTGCATCTGGTGTGGCAGCTGTATGTGTACTGGGTCCTGGAGGTGTTACAGAGCTGGGCCCTGCACTCCTGGTTCCATCCTCACTCCTCTCCCTGTGGGGTGCCCTCTTCTCCCTCTCCTGCACATTCTTGCGCGATGACTCTCCTGTGGACAGATATGGACATTGGCTTACTGGTGCTGCAACCGTATATTCCTATATTAAATTACAATTCAGTCACACAATTTCATGGTCCTCAACTGCCTCTAAATGTAGTGTGTGGCATGCCTGGAATTCTTTCATGATGACTGCATTGATGTATGTTCAAATGACTACCACTCCCATGATGCATTCCTGGTGGATACAAAAGCCTGTACTGGAGTGTGTAACACACAGCCACATTGGGGAAGGGAGACAGGCAAGGGGGGAGGAATTATGGACTTGTCCCTTACCTTGTTTTGTTGCAGCTCGGGCTGAGCTATCAGCATCACCAATCCCAAATATGCTCTCTGGCTCCAGGGTGGACTCCACTAGCTGTTCCAGATCCGTAAGGGCAGGTGCCCTGTTTCTTCCTCCACCTGTGACATTGGCCTCTTTTCTCTGTGATGCCAACTTCTTCTTAGTGATGATCCTCAGATCATACCATCTTTTCTTGAGGTCATCCACTTCTCTTGTAGTCTCCCCTATGGCATTCACCTTAGCCTGGATACCCAGCCAGGTGTTCCTCTTTACAGCCTCTGCTACCTGCAGAGACTGTTTTCTAAAAAGCTGGGGGTGGTGTTTTACCACCTCCTCCACCAGCACCTACAGTTCACCTGTGCTGAACTTTAGTTTTCTTTTCCGGTCAGCACCTTCCCTCTGGGAGTCTTGTGAATCCATCCTGCACTTCTGCTCAGCTCAGAACAGCCAGTCAGTGTCTCACAGCTCTCCTGGATGTTCAGTTAGTCTGCACCTGCATGGGTGTGGCCACTTCCTGGTTGTGGGGTGGAATGGATGCACCGGATTGGTTGGTTCCTCTGTTGCTTGGTTGAGGGGTGGGGTGGAGGCACATGATTGGTTGTTAGCTCAATTACTTGTTTTTTGTATCTCCGATTCGGTATTTACCGAATCGGTATTTACCGATTCGGTAAATACCAATTCGGTAATTCATTCCTATGGGCATCCAGGCCCATAGGAATGAATGGGAATTACCGAATCGGTAAATACCGAATCGGAGATTCCGAATTTTACCGAATTGGTAATTTTTACTGATTTTTTTCCTACATCCCATTTTCCATTTCTAAAATACTGAATCAGTAAAATTCGGTATTTTAGAATCGGTAAAACAGATTTACCTACATCTTGCCCTAAGTGATTTGCCCAGAATCAAAGGATGCTGGGCCAATGCCGAGGCTTGAACCTGGTTCCCCAGCTCCAAAACGGCAGATCTGGCCATAAGGCCACATCCTCCTCCATATTAACAGTAGCAGTACAGCGTACAAATGCTGATAAGCCAGCTTATATTATAGAGCCCTGATACTTGTACCATCCACCAGGGCACTTTGTTTGTCTGTTCAACTGTGCCTCGATATGTTTTATTTTATGCTCAATTCACTCAAAGGCAGATCTTTCACAACCTGTTCTAGTGGCTTTGGATTGCTGTGCACCTTCCGGCAATCCCCGGCAATGCAGCCTCTGCTGTGCAGCTATCATGAAATCATTCACACAACTTACATGGCCTAAGCCAGAAACTATTTGAAGGAAACTTGCTATTTCAAGGACAATCTTGTTATAATTAGGGTGATTTATGACCTAATAAAATGTAAAACATAAAATGTATTTCTGTTCTTCAAATAGGAACACAAAACATTGACTCTATAACTCAATGGCATTTGTGATATGCTACAAAATAAAGTGGACAGAATCAGAAAGACAAAATAATAAGGTGTTGGAGAGTCTTGAAAGGTTTATTTAAAATAACATCCCTTTAACTCTCATTAGGTCCTTGGGGACCTGCAGAAGTGCTTGTTTGTGAGAACTTCTTTATAGAATGCAATGGAGCAAGACATTATTACAATGCATTTGGTGCTCCATGCTAAGATGTTGCTGTGCCAAGCACTTTTGACTGGATGAGTCGACACCGGTCTTAACAAACGTGCAGTACACGTCGTTATCAAATAAACATTCAAAATACATTTTAATCATGTTTTCTGGAGTGATGTTTACCAAGGTAGAGTTGGCAATTTAAGGACTCTACCTTAGTGCCCAACTCATCAGTAAATAAATCTGGAAGCAACAATAAGACACCACTGATACCAAAGATCTGGAAAGCTTCTCAGAGTGGTCACATAGAATGTATGTAAAAATCAAGAGAAGGAAGGAAGAGGGAAATGGACTGTGACTCACCCTCTTCATATACAGTGACACAATCAAGAGAGAGTCATCCTCAAGTCATCTGTGGTGGGCCCACTGAATATAGGCGCAAGACCTTTTTCTTATAGGCATTCTCATCACTGAATTTGTATTCAGTGAAATGCTTCATCATTGAGTTCTTCACAACCCTCTGAGGGAGGGACATAATGCGACCTCTTTCTTTACAAGGGAGCACATTTTAAGGAAAAGGGTGTGGGATCAATATGAGGTCATCTTTAAAATTGCCTAGGTGGCGTCCAAATCTATATTTATTTAGGGGTCCCTCTGACAAGGTTAACAACTGGGGAAAACAGGATAGTTGGCGTTTCTATCACTCCTAGGCCCTTAAGTGTGTGATCAACTAGTTTCTTCCACGTACCACAATCCGATGGCTTTTGTCAGGCTCAGTATGTCCTTATTAATGCCCTTTTGGGAAAGGGTGACTGGTTATTTATTTAATCATCCACACCATGCTACACACATGCAGGGTGCACTACCGTAATACGTTTTCTTAGAAGAGGGTCCACTTATTTAGCAGATGCCTGGTGCCTCATAGGGCTCTCCGGAGGGTAGTGTGCCCAAAAGTTGCACAGTCATCATGGGTCCCCTCTCAGCCCGAGACGTCTTGACCTCCTCGGGAGCCTGCATGTAGACTGTATGTCAACTAAACATTCTCAACATTTAAACAGAAATGGGCAATTTAGTAAAACTGGATAACCCTGCAGCAAGGGTCTGTCGTAAACTGCAATAAAAGGCATTGCAAATGTGCAGTTTGATATTTAATGCAGATGAGGAGTGCATCAGAATTCACACTCACATTAGGTTATTATGCAATGATCAAGTGTTTATTGAAAAGTTACGGAGCTCCAGTTGTGCTAAGTGCCATAGAAACAGGCCCACTGGGCACTAGTTAGATATTTATAACAGTTCTATTTTGGTCCTGCTGCAAACCAGTACCTTATAGATGGCAGACGTTAGGTTTTGGCGAAAACCGCGGTTTTCGCCAAAAACTAACGTCTGCTAAAATGCGTGGGCCACCTTGTAAATATCGCAATGTACATTTAGCGATATTTTACAAGGGAGTCTATCAGGGGTACGCCCAGTGAAGCCCACTTTGCATCTCATTAGAGATGCAAACCGAGGCGTCGGGGAAAATAGGTGCTAACCTGCGCTAATGCATGTTAACACCACCTTGTAAATAGGGCGATAGAAATATCTCTGCTTTAGCAAAAAGTGCCGCTAAAGCGGCGATATTGCCCTTGTTAATATGCCCCATAGTGAGTGGGAAATACTAGTTTGAGAGGAATATGGCGCTCACTCAGGGCTTTAAGTGGGCCGAGTCTCACCGGTCCTGAGCACCGGCAGTTTTTTAAAGGAGGCCTCGAAACGAGTCTCTATCAGGCTCTGTTTTGTGCCCTGGAACAGGCGGTCCATTTTTTGGGGACTGCAGTGACAGCATGCACATTATGTGCGTGGCCTCACATTGCTCAGTTCTCACTAGTGGAGAAGTTGAGGCATAATGTCATGCCATGACGTAGGGGAAGGGAAATCCTTCAAAGACAGTCATTTTCTCTCTGGATTTCCATTCTCTTATTGAAACTCAGGAGCAACAACATCGTCGTGGTGTCACCAGGGCTTTAAGTGGAAGCTTTTTCAATAAATATATAAAAGCCATAGTTGCTGCTTATTTATCTTATGCCGTTAACAACCCTTGACAAATCCAATAGTCCTGACTTGTTGTTGGTATTATGTTACTTGTAGTATCAAATATCTGAATGCAAGGACCAAAACAGCAAAATTCAAGTTAGGTGGAACACTATGCTAAGCACAGGTTTTTTGCTTAGGTGTTTTTAAGCCACGCCCTTAATTATGTTGACCACACCCGTTTAAGAGACCCCCCCCCAGTTTTTTCATCCCACTTGAAGCCCTGCGCTCACCTATATTACAGGCCCCAGCTCCCTGGTTTCCCATAGAGTAGGCAGCAGGGGCTCTGGTGTTGGAATCAATTATCTGAATCAAATATAGCGTGCCCCCAGCAGGGAATGTACAGAAACAATTTACGTTAGTGTTAATGGTAGTTATGCTTATAGAGCGCAAACTGATGCCCGAAGGTGTCCTGGGGCTATGAGAAGACCTACTGTGACCTGGAAGGTGAAGGCAAAGACACCTGATCAATTAGAGAATAGCCATGTTTTTACCACTTTTCAAAAAGGCAAAAAATTAGGCATGTTTCTAAGGGCTAGTGGTAGAGCATTCCATGATTTAGCCGCATTAACGGTAAAGCTCCTGCCACCCCAGTTAGCTTTTTTTACTCGTGGGACATTTATGAGTTTTGCTTCGGCTGATCGCAATGCTCTCTTTGGTAAGTACCATTAAAAGCGTGGTTTTAAAAATTCTGGTTCGTTCCGTGAAGGGCTCTAAATACCAGACACAGGGATTTAAATTGAGTCCATTTACTTACTGTAAGCCAGTGAAGTTGTTTTATTTCAGCTGAGATAGACTTGTACTTTGGGGTGGCTGTTAGAAGTCTGGCTGCAGCATTCTGCAGCATCTGTAGTTTATTCATCGACCCTTCGTGGATCGTGAGATACACTGTCTAATCTAGACATTATAAGGGCCGAGACTACAGTTTGTTGTGCGTCCGTCGGCAGAAGAGGCATTATATTTTTGCAGGATTTGAGGATGTACGAAGTAGCTGAGGCAACGTGGTTGACTTGGTCCCTAAAACTAAGTTTATCGTCAATCATGACTCCTAGATTCTTGACTTTCTTGATTGGCGTGGGTAGAGATCTCATCTCCTCCGGCCAGCAATTAGGAGTCCAGAATGTAGGGTTGTTTCCAAAAAGCACTACCTCCGTTTTACCGGATTTCAGCTTCAAACAATTCTGGTCCATCCAAACACCCACAGCTTTCATACATTCCTGCAACATTAATGCAGTTTCATGTATGTCCCCTGGTAATAATGTCACCACAATTTGGGTGTCACCGGTGTAAAACGTCAGGGTGAACCCAAAGGTCTGAATCAGGGGAGCTAGTGATGACACATAAACATTGAACAGTGTTGGGCTCAACAATGAACCCTGCGGCACCCCACAGGGGAGGGAGAAAGATTTAGCAACGTCTTTACCCAAAGGATTTCTGGCATCAAATACCACCTCATGCACCTGTGTTTAATCTGTAAAATAACTGTTTGTGTATACTCTGAACTACAGTCCTTAATTACCTCATACACAAATGAAAACACAAACAACAATGTGTATGATCCACAAAGTGTTGCATTTAATGCCACCTTTAGACATAGAGCACAAAAAGGGAAACTTAAAAAAGTGCACTCTGTATTAAATACTAAATCACATGCACAAGTTTAATGAAGCTCAGTGGGAACAACAGTAAAGGTTAGGACAATTCAGAAAAACGCTGGCATTGTGTCACAGTTGTAGCTATTTGACAACAACCGTTAAAGCTGGATACCAAACAATAGAACTTTGTGTCCTTCTTTAACTTTCTTTAAACAGTAACGCAGCCCAGTGCTATACATGTACTATTCTAATATCATAGGGGCTGATTTTGAATTTGGCAAAAGGAGGTACATTCGTCAGTATGGTGGAGCACTTTACTCCTACCATACTGAGGGTTCTCTGACCGACAAATTTAGAGATGTCCTCCGTCCCAGTCGACATTTCTTAGCATTGGCAGGAACCGCTGTGGTGGCGGTTCAGGTTTGTGTATTAATAATTTGACTGGTGGTACAGTCAAAATAGTGTTATCACCTGTCAAACGTTTAACATGTTTTTGTATTTTCAAAAGGAAATTCCCAAAGCTGAATTTTGTTTTGGAAAATATAAAAATTAAGGAGTTGTCTCCCATGGTGTGGGGGTTATTTTGCAGTAGAAAGTGTCCATTCAACTGCCAAATGAAACTTATACAAAAATGACTGGGTCTTCGAATCGCCCAACTTTTGACTTTCCTTACTCTGTATGGCCAGAGTATCTCAGCAATCAAGACAAAGTAGTGTCTGTTCCTGACATTCTTACACTCTACACTCTACTTGTCTGTAATTCGCGTTTGCGGACCTTCAGTTTGGCGGAGACAGCACTATTCCATTGCTGTAACAGAGTACCTTGCCCACCAAACTTTAAATAAGCCACATACTCTTTACAAGTGATTATGTCACCGGAAAAGCAAAAAAATCTTTGTGAATGTTTCTTTTGTAAGACAGTCTTTGAAGAAAAAACATTAGGGCATATTCACAGGGAGCTATCACCACCCTATTCACAAGCTGGTGCTAACAGCCCACAACACCAGTTTACCCGCGATATCAGCCGCCAAAAACATCGCCACAGAAGACCTCCGCGACTATAGCTAATGAGATGCAGATTAGGCGTTCCTGTGCCAAAAACCGTGAAAACACCACACCTCAACATTCACAACAGCTAGCCAGATCGGCGATAAGAACACAAAACATGCAATAGGGGGCGTTAGAAGCAGGAAATTAACATCTGCTCTGACCTGGTGTAAAGTGAGACCACAGCCTGCACCACAAAAGGGAGCACAGACCAGAGCCACACATGAAGAAGAACAGATGCCCTAGAGCAACTGAACATGCAGCACGGACACCCAAAAGGGCAACCACACCCCATCCAGGCCTGCAACACCCGCCCCCCCCCCCCCCCCCGGCCCACCCCCAACCCCAGACTAAGAAACTGCGCACCAACACCACAAATCCCAAAACAAATATTTTGTCTGATGTTGCACAAGCAGGAAAATCAACATACATGTGTGGCCAGAAAATGGAGAATCAGTCATACAGCAATTCAATCACCAACACAAAATACCATACAAACAGAAGCCAAAACAACCATCCGGATGAGTCCTAGCGGGTCCTCACTGGACAATCCGTAGGACACAGTCTGGAAGACAAAATCCAACAGAAGAAGGTGTACCATGCGCCCAACAAAGGAAAGCGATGGAGAGCGAGGGAGAGAGATGGAGTGAGATTGTACAAGCAGCGCAAGGCCTTGTAGGGCACCTTGCACCACATGCCAACATGTGTGTGTGTATCGCCATCCGTACACCATGAGCCCAAGGTTGTGTCCCAATCTCAGCACCAAAGCCACGTCACATTCCGAAAACGCAAGTCGTAGTCAGACAAACATCAGGGATGAAAGCTCCACTGTACCAATGCAGAAGGCCGGAGGACACCTGCACCTCTGACCTTGGTCCAGAACATGCCGGGAAAATCTTGAGAGAGATGCTATGGCAGATGGGGACGACTTCCACACCACGCATTGCGCAAATTAAATATCCGACTTATCCACAACCCACACACAGAAGCCCCTGCCTGGGGTACCTCCACATGGGATGCACTAGACACTCATGAAAACAGCAACTCATTCAGCCCAATGTTGAACACACATTCGAATCATTGCCCAGAGCTGTGGCATATCCTCCACACAACTGCCACAAGACAGAAGAGTGCCGGTTCCACGAGACACACCAAGGCAATCGCAGGCCATACCGGGCACATGCACAACCCCCATCACGTGAAACACTACCGTGCACGTATGCTGCATTTACTGGGCGCAGTGCCACTGGCAGTGCTGCGGATCAGTTACCGGCTCAGCTTCCGCATTGCCTACGTCACCTGCATCCAGCCCTGGTTCCACTGCCAAACATGCACATTCGAGTGTCCCATGGATGTCTGCCTATCCAACACAATCGTAGATGAATTGGACGATGACTTGTGTCTGCGCCCCCTGTTGGAACATGAACAGGAGTGCAAACGAGACAGCTGTGCATAGGATGCCTTGACATACTGCGTATGTATTGTCAGTTGTGATGGGAGATTGCACAATTCCTCGTGTGCAGTGACCACATTGAGGCACTCCCCTATTGGGCTGTGTTGCATATTGGTGAATCGGCATGGGCTGAGCACACCTGCCCGGACCAGTTAATGGATTGGCTCACCCTGGTGTTCCTTGAACACAACAATGATGTACTATTCGAACACATTGCACATGAAGCTGCGCGGACATTCATTGACGAGTAACTACGTTCCTGCAGCCACATCCAATTGTTACCCACAGCACAGGTCCCAACAACTTGTTGCATCGTGGGGATTGCTCACATATCCCACCACTGCAGTGGACACGTCTGCCATCGGCCGGACTCTTGATTCATGTGTGTGGAACAACGCATGTCTACACACACACCACTGTAAAGTGATGCAGGTCCATGGTCGGAGCAACACAGAGCCATGTGGCGACGTTGCAAATTCAGACACACTGCCGGGTGAGAGCACACACATGGCAACCTAGCACGACATGTGAACTTGTCGGCCCCTTTCACCTGATCAATGTCAGCAGAGGTGACAATCGGTGCACTCCAGTGGCAGAGCACTATGCAGGTTCCATGGGCAGTGAGTCGTGCCCCCTCACACGGGGCAAT
This sequence comes from Lissotriton helveticus, assembly GCF_964261635.1. Classification (NCBI taxonomy): domain Eukaryota; kingdom Metazoa; phylum Chordata; class Amphibia; order Caudata; family Salamandridae; genus Lissotriton; species Lissotriton helveticus. The sequence continues at coordinate 1,259,593,959 of NC_136063.1, read as the reverse complement.
GGGCAGACGCCAAACAACCCATGACTCATCCAGCAAGGCAAGGTTGGCAAGGAGCATTGCCATGATTGTTGTCCATGTTTGGACCAACATTTTCGGAACCTCGACATGTACCCATGCTGCGTGTAAGTGTCTGAAGCATGTCCCTGCCTGTTGTGGTCGTTGGCTTGTCCGTACTGACACGCACATGCTAATACATTCTATGCCACCCCCTCTGGTTTCTAACTGTGAGGTGTGTTGATTTTAATGTCCATTCGTGTGCCACAATGAGCATCGTCCCTACACAGGGAGGAACTGACTGTACAAATGCATTGGGGGGTGTGTCCCTTTTGCAAGCTCAACCTGTGTGAGCCAGACATTGTTTTGGGATAGGTGCTGGCCGACATGTGCACTTATGTGACCTCAGCAATGTGAGTATGGTGTCCAACCTCTCACCATGTAGAGCAATGTCATACATCATTACAGAATGTGTCCACACAGATGTGTGTAAGTAGGTATGCGTCGTGAAGTTCTGTTAACACATTTGATGTAGGACACCACTCCTGGCCTGCTACCGATTTGGTCACACCTACACACAGCCCTATTCAACACATGGACGTGGGCCTACTTGGGGGGTCATGAGATTGTTGTTGATGTGTAATCGGGGCGCAGCTAGTACTCACCTTTCCAGTCATCCAACTTGCCATGTGTCTCAGGGATGCAAATGAGCATAGATGGCAGTTACAAGGGTGTACCTTCAGGTGCAATCATTGACCTTACATCCAGCCATACGTCCATACGTGAGTGAACATAGTAATGACACACCACTGTGATTTTAAATGTTTTTTTCACATTCAGGTGATTGACGGAGCTGGAGCTTTACATGGCCATCCAAGCCCACATCACATGGAAGCCCAGTGGTGGGCCAACCAGAGTCTGTTGGGGGTTGAGAAGTGATTAGGAAGTGGGAGAGTGCAGTCCGCAGCTAGATTGCTGTGTGACTGTCCAGCAGTGATGAAACGGGAGTCAGTGTTGGGGTCCGGGTGAATGTCGCAGAGTGTTCCGGGGTCAGTAGGAGGTATTTCCCAGGGCATGAGGCATAGGTCATCACCAGGCAGGGACAGGGCATGTGGCAGTGATGGATGCTACTGCCTCCTTCCTCACAAAGTAATTCCCATCCCCTTCTTACTACCCTGATACAGGTTCTGTGTCCGGTGTGTCCAGTGTGTGTGGTTGGGTGATGGCTGCATCACTGTGTGCCACTGACACAACAGACTGTGAAGGTGATGGGGCAGCATCACTGTGTGCCATGACACATAAGGGGTCGGAGCTGTGTGTGTCGATGTTCCCGCTGCAGTCATCTGAGAGAGACTCAGTGGCAGCAATGTCAAGCTGAAGTATTACAGGGCACTGAACTTCCCAGATGCTACTCACTGGTGTCCAACCATGGCATACATACTTCCAGCCTGCATCTGCTCCATGGTCTCCATTGACCTCTGCAACTGTGCCGACTCTCTGCTGTAATCGCTGGTGCCTGTCTGACCAGGCATTTCTTGTATTCGATTCATGGCCCCAGCGAGGTCAGTCAAGGTCTGTGGCGGAGCATGGTACCTACAGGGGGTCTCCGATAAGGACTGTACCTGGTCCCTCATGGGATTCAGACACCCACGTATGGCATCAAGTTTGGCTGCCATGAGTTCGAAACCCACCCGCAGGTGTTCCGCCAACTCCACCTGGCAACCCCACAAGCTTTGTAGGAACTCCATGTATTGCTGGGGGGGTGCTGGGAGACAGCTGTGGTGGTTTGTGTTTCCTGCTGTGTGGTCTGTGCATGTGTTGGGCTCACCTCAGGGCAGCTGGCCTGCCCTGTGCCTGGGGATGGTGTGCGGAGGCGGTCCATTATCCATTGGAGGGTGTCTCAACATATGTGCAGGTTGTCCTCTTCATCATCAATGATGTGAAGAGTGGTGAGCCCTGCAGAAGGTGTTGTTTGTCCCCCTGTAATGTGAAAGGGGAGATGCAGGTCAACAGAGTTACACATGTAAGTTGGAGATTTGCAGAAGTTAACATTCAGACTGCATGCCAATGTACATTGTCACTGTTTTGGTGGAGCTGGCTATTTGATGGTAGTCAGTGTGTGTTACGAATACATGACGGATGTGTGGTAGTAGCCGTGCGTTGTCATCACACAGTGTCAGGCAATGCCAGAAGTGAGTGGACAGTTACTCTGCACAGGCGGGAACTGTTGTGAGCGGTGTCCTATGGTGTTGCTCTTTGTACCTCATTGCCGTCATTGCTGATGTTCTGTGATTGCTATGTGTGTGTGCTGCATTGTGAGTGAGTTGCCCCTGCAGCTCTGAGTTCGTGAAGCCTTCTCCCATTGAGGCAGAGTGCCTTCAAATTGTGAGCTTTTCGGGGCATGATTTGTTTTTGACTTGGGTCATATGTGCTCTCAGACAGATTTTGTGGCCTTGTGCATTGTTCTTCTGCTGCGTGTATGGTACGGCATGGGTTGTGTGTGTAAGTGAAAATGTGAGGATGTGACCTGCTCCTTTACGGCTGTGATCAGCACTGGGCTACCTCAATGTCGATTTGTAGGCCATCTCATGTTTTTGGCCTTCTACCATGCTATCGGGCATGCAGTGCTACTTGCATAGACAGTGTGGGTCACAGAGCCGTTGCTTTGCTGGATTCAGCACATGTGCATGGGTCGGTTGTGATATTGGTGATGTGGAGGGGGCCCCTTTGTGCACATTGTGGACGGGTGACCTGGTTGGTGTTTCTATGTGTGCTGCAGTGTGCCAAGGCTATCAGTGAAATGTTCCATGATCATTGTGGGTGTGCAGTGTGCGACACAGAATTGTGCATGTGTGCCATTGTGATCATCTCCCCCCGTCCTCCCTGTCCCTGGTCGTTACTCACCCTGTTGCTTTTGGGTCTGGTCCTATCGTGCTGTCCAGGCCCCCAATTCCTTCCACCGTATCCACACTGCTGACTGTGGCCACCATTTTCTCCAGCTCATCAATCTCCTCCTGTGTCGCAGGACTCCCACCTTCAGTCGCCCTTGCTGCCTTCCTGTTGGCGGAGAGCTTCTCCTTGATTTGGCAGTGCACTCATGCCTGTGCCTCTTGACCACCTCTAGTGACCTCCTCGACACTCCGACTGCATTGACGTTGGTGACGATGGACTGCCATATTTCCGTTTGGGTTGCCAGGCCGCAGTGGAGGTGCCGAACAGTTGTTGATGGTGTTCTATCACCTCTGTGACGATGATCCAGTAGTCCTGCGGACTGAACCCCGTCTTCATCTTCCTCTTGTCCTTGCCTTTCCCCGAACACGGGGTTCCTGGCAGTACCTCCGTGGGGCTTGAGAGATTCGGCTTGTCCTCTGCACCTGGTCCGGGTTGCAGCGCAGTTTGAATTGCTATTTCTTTTTTCTTTTATAGTGCTGTTTCCCGCCAGACATGTGGGATTTGCAGGCCTGTGGCTGTTTTTCTCTGATTTTTGTACCGAGTTTGGCCTCATCGCATGTTTTTCATGCTGACATTTGATGCGTTATATGGTGACTATCGCATGCTTCCGCCTTGTTGTGAATTCCACGTTGGCACAGGGTTATTGACCCGCGATAGGCTGCAATGTTGAAAGTTTCATTACGCTACTCTTGCGGTAGTTATCACGTGTTCTTGTGAATATACCCCATTGTCTTTACAAAAACAATAACAATTATCTACAATATCGCCTTAGAAGTAGCATGAGTTGCTTTTAAACACATTACAATTTTTACTATGAGAAGCACACTGTGTGAAACATGTCAATCACATTTTTAGAGCAGAACATTGCTCCCCTGGACCATTAAGCCAGCGAGCAGCCGCTGTTTTGTATTTTTAATAAGGTGGATAACCATTCCATTAAACTCTTCTTTTGGATTATCCAACCTTTTTTAATATCACTCATTCACATTGACACCTACACTTAGGACCCTCAGACCCAAGGCACCAACCGGCAGGAACAGAAGATCTCCGCTAAAGAGCCCCATTATGGGTGCAAGTCGGGTATTGCACCGCCGACCCGACGTAGAGCGAGTCCATATGATGAAGCATGACACCTAGCTTGCTGGGTGTGTGAGGACTCTAGTTCCGTTTAGGAGGACCCCTATCCGGTGACCCCCACTCTCGTTGTTCCATCCCTTAGGGAACTGCGTACCTTTCTTAGTTTACAGTATCTGGGCATTTACGCTGGACCCCGTTAAACAGCCCTATTAGTCCCCCTTCTTGTTTAAGACATTCCAGAGCCTCCCAGACTATTTGGGGATTAATTACGGAGGATCTGTTAAATTCTATGTCTTTTTTAGTTCATTTTAATTATTTCCTTAAAGGTAGTGTCCTCCATAAGAAGGTTGTTCATTTTCCATGTTTTAGTTCTTGTGGTGTTGCAGGAAATATCACATAGGCGGGAAATACAAGCATGATCTGAAACAAGGATTCTGTTTAATGGTAGGAGAAGACGTGGCTAGCATATGCATCGTCAACTAGGTTATCTATTTGGAAGAAAGAGCTGTGTGGGTAGGAGAACGAGTATTCTTTGCCTTTAGGGTTAAATACTCTCCAGATATCTTTTAGTTTAAGAGAAATGCATAAATTTAGTATCTGTTTGTGAGACTTGTTGGATTTAAATTGGCAGGCAGAATTTCTATCCAGGATGGCATCCCACAGTAAGTTAAGTCCTCTCCTAAGATGAATCTGCATTGAGGAGGCAGGATTGACAGTTTTTTGTTGAGGTTCCCCCAGAACGCCGGGTTTTCATTATTGGGGGCTGTTAGACCTGACATCATTGGCATGAGTCTCTCCTCCATTTTTTCTGTTTGCCTCCTCTGTTTACGATGTTTTTGCTGGTATATTGCTTTGGGCACTGTGCCACTGCTGATCAGTGCCACAGTGCAAGTGCTCCCTATGTGAAATTGCTGTATTGATTGAATTCCATGTTTGGCTTATTTGGTTTACTGTCAGTCCCTAGTAGAGTGCACCAGGAGTGCCACGGCTTGTAAATACAAATGCTGCTAGTGGGCCTGCAGCACATGTTGTGCCACCCACAAGAGCGGCCTAGTAAAAGTATGTCTGAAGGTCTACCATTGCTAGACCACGTGCAGTCTGACTGTCACGAGGACTGCGCAAGTACACCTACTTGCCAGTCCCTAAACCTTCCCTTAACTTCATGTTAGTCACCCCTATGGTAGGCCCAAGGGCAGGGTGCATTGTAAGAATAAGGTAGGACAAGCCTGACAAGGTTGGCATGTCCTAATAGTGAATTACAGCCATATTCGTTTTTCACTATTGTAAGGTAACCTGCTGTCCATAAGTTAGAATGGGCTGCCAGGATTATTAATGCTATAATCCTAGCGGGCTCGGGGAGCATGGTGCAATGTCGAGTTTGGTATCCCTGAACTCAGGGTCTAATAATGCATCCATTTGGGTGGATGGTTTTTGGACTCTGTGTTTGAAAATAGCACTTTTAGAAAGTAGCTATTTTCTTGTCTAACTGTCTACCGGTCTCTGCTGGTTCTGGTGTGCGTGTGACAGGAGCTGGGTGGCTCCAGAGGTCTGAATGAGTCAGTGTGGGGTGAGTGGGGCATTTGCATTGAGAGAAGGGGAAGAGTAGCTCCTGATAGCCTGCCCTGCCTGATACAATGCTGGCTCCGCCCCCCTGCTGGGCGGCTAGTGACTCTTTGCCTGCCAGGGACTTTCCTGGCCCCACCTCCTGCCGGGCAACTGATGGCCCTGCCCCTGCCAGTGACAATGCTGGCTCCGCTCCTGCTGGGCGGCTGAAGTCTCTGCCCTGCACAGTGAATAGGCCAGGTGCCTAGGCCTGGCAACACCCACAACAAACCCAAGATGGGGGGAAATTCCCCTGCATGGACAAAGGGATCAAAGCCAAAAAGGGGTATAAGAGAAGGACCCCTGAACCAAGAATTTAGATCACTTCTGACAAGGAAACCTGAACCAAGGACAAGAAACCTGCTGATCCAAGGACTGCCTACCCCTTCTGCCAGAGTGCTGTTTGTTGGGGGAATCCTGCAGTTGCTTCTTTATTTTTGCCAAGGAACCAGGAGAGAGGAACGGAGTGTGAACTCTCAAACTTGCTAAGAAAATCTCCAAGGGCTGGAAGAAGTGCCAGCCTCCTGTTGAAGTCACAGGGTCAAAGGACTTCATTTATTTGCTGAAAGTGCTTGTTGCTGGAAACCTGAAAATCCAGCACCTCTGAAGAATCCAGCAATCTCGACACCGACGGACGTCGCCGAATCCAGCTCGACATCGTGTGTAACGGCTCCAGTGTCCCGCACCTTCGACGCCGGCCGCCGGGCCCGATCGACGCCAGTAGCGACGCCAGTGAGTAGCGAGTTCGGCTCCAGCTCCAAGTGACCCTGTGTCGACACCGCCGCTGATCGCATCGACGCCGAGCCCTCTCGACGCCGTGAGCGCTGCTCACTCTTGCAACATCGACATCGACGTATCCTGCTTCATCCCGTGAGCGCTGCTCCCGCCTGACTTCGGTCGACGCCGCTGCAGATCGCCCCGACTCCGAGGCCCGATCGACGCCGAAGACGCGACGCCGGACATCTCGACGCCGCTGATCATCGAGTGCTTCACTTTTCCAAGGTACTGTGTTGTTGGGGTCTGTGCGACTCCGGGCTCGACGTAGCGCTCCTCGCGGTCGACGCTGAACCTTTGGATTAACTTTGCCTCGACGTCGTGTGACTCCCGTGTGGGTTACATTGTTGCCAAGAACTGTGTTTTAGAGAAGAAGAGTTGCTTTTGATACTAAAGACTTTTGTGCTAAGAAGAAACCGTGCTTGAACTATTATTTTTCCTTCCAAGAGTATTTATTAAGATTGTGGTATATTTTTGTCGTTATTTGGTCTTGTGCTAAGCCTTATATAAAAATCCTTATTTTTATAATACTACTGTGTCGTGTCCATTTGTAGTGTATTCACTTTATTACTGTATGTGGTCATAAATGCTTAACGCACTGCCTCTGAGATAAGCCTGTCTGCTTTGCCAAGCTACCAAGGGGGTGAGCAGGGGTTATCTAAGTGTGTGATCCCCTTGCCCTGACTAGAAAAGGTGTGTCCCTATTTGTCAAAAGTGTATACCTCTGCCAACTAGAGACAGCAGCTTCTAACATTGGTGGGTCAGCGGTGAGGATTTGAACTTTGCATTTATGACCCATGTGCAGTGATTAGTGTGCGCTACATAGTGAAAGCAGACCATAGCGCAGCCACAATCTGTTTTGGTTGGATATCCTATTTTTGTTCTCCGCTTTCCTGGAGCTTGATTTTTTAAACTGCCAGTTTTGACCATGAGTAATGCTGGAGGCACTACACCTGTTGTTGAGGAGGAGTTTGATAGGAGTAAGATAAACGACTATCCAGTAAGGATGCTGAAATCCTTTTGCAAGCAGTTGAAAGTTCCTACCCCAGGCATCACAAGGAGAGGAGATTATCTCAAAGCATTGCAGGCCTGGTTAGAGGCCAGAGATCCCTCTGATCCGGTGGTGGTACCGACAGGGGAAGGGGAGGAGGAGGTGCCAGTGAATGGGCCCACATCCACTCCCGGCAGCAGTGTTTCCTCCAAGGGTCTTTCTCCTGAAGAAAGAGAAGAAAGGGCGAAGGAGCGAGCATACAACATGGAAATGGCAAAACTTAAGATAGATGGGCAGTTGGAGATAGAGAATGCAAGGGGCAGGAGAGAAGCTGATATGGAGATCAAAAGGTTGGAGTTTGAAAGAGAAAAGTTAGCTTTTGAGCGTGAGAGAATGGCGAGGGACATGGAGCTCAAAGCTAAGGAGTTAGAATTGAATCGCTCTGGTGGCAGCATCCCATCTGTGCCTGCAGAAAGTAGGTTTTATTTTCCTAAAGATGTGATCAAAGATTTTCAGAAGAATGAGGATATTGGTCAATGGTTTAAAGCATATGAATTAGCATTGTTGGCCCACCGGGTCCCTGAGAAGGATTGGGGAGCGGGGTTGTGGGGTCGCTTTGTGAATGAGGGAAGAGATACCCTGTTAGACATGCCTGTTGAGGATAGGATGTCTTATACTCATATGAAAGATGCTTTATTGTTAAGGTATGGCCTAACCCCAGAAAAGTACAGACAGGCCTTTAGAGAATGTAAGAAACTGCCTGGTATGACGTGGGTTGAATATGTGTCATTTTTTTGCAGAGCCATGGATGGTTGGGTAAAGGGCAGCAAAGTGGAAAGTTATGATGCTCGTTATGATTTGTTTGCTTGGGAGCACTTGTCTAATAACTGTTTTCCAGAGCTGCGCCAGCACCTTATTGATAGCAAGCTATCTAACCCTAGAAAACTTGCTGAGGAGGCGGACCGCTGGGTCAGTACCAGGGTCCACAAGGGTCCAGTGGGAGAATCAGCCAAAGGTGGGCAGGGTCCCCAGCAGAAGAGTGGGGGGGACAAGGGTAAACAGAGGGAGTTCCAGAAAGGGCCCCAAAGTAATCCCCAAGGGAACCAAGGGAAGGGTTCCCAGCCTCCCCCTGTGAAGAAATCAGAGGCCCCGCCAGGTAAACCTGGTCATAGGGGCCCAATGACCTGCTTTGCTTGTAAGCAGGTGGGACACCGTTTTTATGATCCTCAGTGTCCCTTGAAGAATTCTGGTGCACCACCCAGTGCACCACCCCGTCAGTAGGCGAGTGTAGCCCTGGGAGGGGAGGAGATGGTTGCCCATGGTGGGGAGGGTCCCGCAGAGATGTCCCTGGTCTCTCTAGGAGACATGGAATTGGTCCCTCCACCCCCTCTGTCTAGTAACACTAAGAAATATAGGCAGTGGGTAACCATTAATGGCCATAGAGTGGAAGCTCTCAGAGACACCGGAGCGAGTGTGACAGCTGTCAAGTGTCACTTGGTGTCCAGAGAGCAGGTTGTTCCCCACGCATTCTACCCTGTGATAGCTGCTGACAACTCCCAGAGAGAGTGTGAGGTAGCTCAGGTTCCCTTTGAATGGGGGGGAGTTTCAGGTACTCTTCAAGTTGCTGTAAGGCCCGCCATGCCTGTTGATTGTCTCCTGGGCAATGATTTGGAAGACTCCCCTTGGGCTAAGGTGGAGAGGGAGACACATTTGAAAATGTTGGGTGTGCCAGAGTGGGTGTGTGCAACCACTCGATCCATGACAGCAAGTAAGGGCTTTGATGGGGTTCTGGAGCCTGAAAGTATGGCCCAGGACCCAGCTGTGAAGAGAAGAGGCAGGGGGCGCGGGAAACCGTCCCCCGTAGTTCCCGTGGTCCAGGAGGAGGCAGACCTCGAGGGGTATGCCCTGGAACCCACAGGTGAACAAGTTGCTGAACTGGGAGACCTGCCCGAGCTGACCCACTGGCAGCAGGATGGTGGTCCCTCCAGGGAAGAATTTTGTGCAGAACAGAAAGTGTGCCCTTCTCTTGTGGGTATGAGGCAGCAGGCCTCAGCCCAGACAACAGGTGATCAGTCAGGGTCACATTTGGTCTACTGGGAGAACGATCTCCTGTATAGCGAGCCTAAGGCTGCTGAGCCTGGGTCAGCCCGTGTGCTGGTGGTACCCCAGCGCTTCAGAGCCTTCCTACTGGGTTTGGCTCATGACGTTCCTTTAGCTGGACATCTGGGGCAGGACAAGACCTATGACAGGCTTGTCACCCATTTTTATTGGCCTCAGATGAGAAGGGATACAGATATCCATTGCAAGTCCTGTCAAACTTGCCAGGCAAGTGGGAAAAGCGGGCGGAAGCAGAAGGCTCCCCTCCAACCTTTTCCCGTGGTCAGTACCCCCTTTGACCGGGTGGGGATTGACATTGTTGGGCCCCTGGACCCCAAGACAGCCATGGGCAACAGGTTCATCCTGGTCTTGGTGGACCATGCCACACGGTACCCGGAAGCCATCCCTCTCAGAACAGTGACGGCCCCCATGGTGGGACGGGCACTGATGGGTGTTTTTTCCCGAATGGGGTTCCCCAGAGAGGTGGTGTCAGACCGAGGTGCCAACTTCATTTCCAACTATATGAAGTCTCTGTGGAAGGAGTGTGGGGTAACCTACAAGTTCACCACTCCTTACCACCCTCAAGGTAATAGGTTGGTTGAAAGATTCAACCGTACCCTTAAGGGCATGATTATGGGTCTTGAAGAACCAATGAGGCGTAAATGGGACGTCCTCTTGCCATGCCTGTTGTTTGCTTACCGTGAGGTGCCACAGAAGTCTCTAGGGTTCAGCCCCTTTGAGCTTTTGTATGGACACCCGGTAAGAGGACCTTTGAGTCTGGTCAAAGAAGGCTGGGAGCAATCTCCCAGGAAACCTCCCCAGGATGTATACAGTTACATTCTGGCCTTTAGGAACCAGACTAGGCGCTTCAGAGATCTTGCTCAGGCAAATCTGGAGGCCAGCCGGAAGAGATGAAGCGGTGGTACGACCGGAATGCCACTCTGGTGGAGCTTCAACCTGGACAGAAAGTTTGGGTCATGTCCCCTGGGGAACCTTGTGCGCTCAAGGACAGGTGGACTGGGCCATTTAAGGTTGTGGAGAAAAAGAGCGATGTCACCTACATGGTGGACTTGGAGTCTCCCAGGAACCCCTTGCGGGTCCTGCATGTCAACCGTTTGAAGCCCCACTTGGAAAGGTCCGAAGTGGGCATGCTCCTAGCTACAGATGCTGGAATGGAGGAGGAGAGTGAGCCTCTTCCTGACCTCCTGTATGCAAAAGAGCAAGATGGGTCAGTGGATGGTGTTGTCCTCTCTGACACACTGACCCCTGAACAGCAGCAGGATTGTCGCCAATTGTAGGGACAATTCCCTGATCTGTTTTCCTTGATTCCTGGTGTCACTCAGTGGTGTGTCCATGATGTGGACACCGGGGACAGCACTCCTGTGAAGCACAAGGCTTACAGAGTGACTGACAAGGTCAGAGCATACATCAAGGAGGAGGTCTCCAAAATGTTTGCCTTAGGGGTGGTTGAGTCCTCTAGCAGTCCTTGGGCCAGCCCAGTGGTCTTGGTCCCGAAGGCTGCGGCGCCTGGTGCTTCACCAGAACTTCGGTTCTGTGTGGATTACCGAGGACTCAATTCAGTCACCAAGACTGACGCGCACCCCATCCCCAGAGCTGATGAGCTCATAGATCGGTTAGGGGCTGCCCGGTACCTTAGTACGTTTGATCTAACGTCTGGGTACTGGCAGATCGCCTTGACTGATGGGGCAAAGGAGAGGTCAGCATTCTCCACACCAGATGGGCACTACCAGTTCCGGGTTATGCCCTTTGGGATGAAGAATGCCCCTGCCACCTTCCAGAGGTTGGTCAACCAGGTCTTGGCTGGACTGGAGGATTTCAGTGCCGCCTACCTGGACGACATCGCAGTGTTCAGCGCCAGCTGGGAGGAACACTTGCGCCACCTCCAGGAAGTGTTGTTGGCCCTGCGCAGAGCAGGCCTCACAATCAAAGCCAGTAAGTGCCAGATTGGGCAGGGTTCAGTGGTGTACTTGGGGCACCAAGTAGGGAGCGCCAAGGTGGCCCCCCTGCAACCCAAGATTGATACCATCCTGGCATGGGCACCGCCCAAAACCCAGACTCAGGTGAGAGCCTTCTTGGGCCTCACGGGTTACTACAGGAGGTTCGTCAAGGATTATGGTAACATTGTGCACCCCTTGACTTCGCTGACTTCCAGGAAGCAGCCAAGACTTGTGATCTGCCTGTCAGACGGCCTTTGACACCCTGAAAACTGCAATGTGCACAGCACCCATACTCCAGGCACCCAACTTTTCTAAAGAATGTGTTGTCCAGACGGACGCTTCAGAGCATGGCGTGGGGGCTGTTCTAGCTCAGGTGAATGAAGAGGGCCGAGACTTACCTGTAGCCTTCATCAGTAGGAGGTTACTTCCCAGGGAACAGAGGTGGAGTGCGATAGAGAGAGAAGCATTTGCTGTGGTCTGGGCGCTGAAGAAGCTAAGACCCTACCTGTTTGGGACTCACTTCCGGGTTCAGACAGACCACAGGCCCCTCAGATGGTTGATGCAGATGAGGGGTGAGAATCCAAAGCTGTTGAGGTGGTCCATTTCCCTACAGGGGAAGGACTTCACGGTGGAACACCGCCCTGGCACAGATCACGCCAATGCTGATGGTCTGTCCAGATTTTTCCGCCTTAGTGATGAGGACTCCCTAGGGTAAGGGTAGTTCTCCCCACATTTCAGCTGGAGGGGACACGTGTTAGACCTGACATCATTGGCATGAGTCTCTCCTCCATTTTTTCTGTTTGCCTCCTCTGTTTACGATGTTTTTGCTGGTATATTGCTTTGGGCACTGTGCCACTGCTGATCAGTGCCACAGTGCAAGTGCTCCCTATGTGAAATTGCTGTATTGATTGAATTCCATGTTTGGCTTATTTGGTTTACTGTCAGTCCCTAGTAGAGTGCACCAGGAGTGCCAGGGCTTGTAAATACAAATGCTGCTAGTGGGCCTGCAGCACATGTTGTGCCACCCACAAGAGCGGCCTAGTAAAAGTATGTCTGAAGGTCTACCATTGCTAGACCACGTGCAGTCTGACTGTCACGAGGACTGCGCAAGTACACCTACTTGCCAGTCCCTAAACCTTCCCTTAACTTCATGTTAGTCACCCCTATGGTAGGCCCAAGGGCAGGGTGCATTGTAAGCATAAGGTAGGACAAGCCTGACAAGGTTGGCATGTCCTAATAGTGAATTACAGCCATATTCGTTCTTCACTATTGTAAGGTAACCTGCTCTCCATAAGTTAGAATGGGCTGCCAGGATTATTAATGCTATAATCCTAGCGGGCTCGGGGAGCATGGTGCAATGTCGAGTTTGGTATCCCTGAACTCAGGGTCTAATAACGCATCCGTTTGGGTGGATGGTTTTTGGACTCTGTGTTTGAAAATAGCACTTAAGTAGCTATTTTCTTGTCTAACTGTCTACCGGTCTCTGCTGGTTCTGGTGTGCGTGTGACAGGAGCTGGGTGGCTCCAGAGGTCTGAATGAGTCAGTGTGGGGTGAGTGGGGCATTTGCATTGAGAGTAGGGGAAGAGTAGCTCCTGATAGCCTGCCCTGCCTGATACAATGCTGGCTCCGCCCCCCTGCTGGGCGACTGATGACTCTTTGCCTGCCAGGGACTTTCCTGGCCCCACCTCCTGCCGGGCAACTGATGGCCCTGCCCCTGCCAGTGACAATGCTGGCTCCGCTCCTGCTGGGCGGCTGAAGACTCTGCCCTGCACAGTGAATAGGCCAGGTGCCTAGGCCTGGCAACACCCACAACAAACCCAAGATGGGGGGAAATTCCACTGCATGGACAAAGGGATCAAAGCCAAAAAGGGGTATAAGAGAAGGACCCCTGAACCAAGAATTTAGATCACTTCTGACAAGGAAACCTGAACCAAGGACAAGAAGCCTGCTGATCCAAGGACTGCCTACCCCTTCTGCCAGAGTGCTGTTTGTTGGGGGAATCCTGCAGTTGCTTCTTTATTTTTGCCAAGGAACCAGGAGAGAGGAACTGAGTGTGAACTCTCAAACTTGCTAAGAAAATCTCCAAGGGCTGGAAGAAGTGCCAGCCTCCTGTTGAAGTCACAGGGTCAAAGGACTTCATTTATTTGCTGAAAGTGCTTGTTGCTGGAAACCTGAAAATCCAGCACCTCTGAAGAATCCAGCAATCTCGACGCCGACGGACGTCGCCGAATCCAGCTCGACATCGTGAGTAACGGCTCCAGTGTCCCGCACCTTCGACGCCGGCCGCCGGGCCCGATCGACGCCAGTGAGTAGCGAGTTCGGCTCCAGCTCCAAGTGACCCTGTGTCGACACCGCCGCTGATCGCATCGACGCCGAGCCCTCTCGACGCCGTGAGCGCTGCTCACTCTTGCAACATCGACATCGACGACGCCGTATCCTGCTTCATCCCGTGAGCGCTGCTCCCGCCTGACTTCGGTCGACGCCGCTGCAGATCGCCCCGACTCCGAGGCCCGATCGACGCCGAAGACGCGACGCCGGACATCTCGACTCCGCTGATCATCGAGTGCTTCACTTTTCCAAGGTACTGTGTTGTTGGGGTCTGTGCGACTCCGGGCTCGACGTAGCGCTCCTCGCGGTCGACGCCGAACCTTTGGATTAACTTTGCCTCGACGTCGTGTGACTCCCGTGTGGGTTACATTGTTGCCAAGAACTGTGTTTTAGAGAAGAAGAGTTGCTTTTGATACTAAAGACTTTTGTGCTAAGAAGAAACCGTGCTTGAACTATTATTTTTCCTTCCAAGAGTATTTATTAAGATTGTGGTATATTTTTGTCGTTATTTGGTCTTGTGCTAAGCCTTATATAAAAATCCTTATTTTTATAATACTACTGTGTCGTGTCCATTTGTAGTGTATTCACTTTATTACTGTATGTGGTCATAAATGCTTAACGCACTGCCTCTGAGATAAGCCTGTCTGCTTTGCCAAGCTACCAAGGGGGTGAGCAGGGGTTATCTAAGTGTGTAATCCCTTTGCCCTGACTAGAAAAGGTGTGTCCCTATTTGTCAGAAGTGTATACCTCTGCCAACTAGAGACAGCCGCTTCTAACAGGGGCATAAATGTTTATGACTCTAATCTCAGTATTATCTTTCTGTAACTTGGTGAAGAGCAACTTGCCTTCAGGGTCTGCTTCTGAGGTTCGAGATAATAAGGCCACAGGATTTGGAGAGGAGAGCAAATAGACAATGTTTTGGGTAATGTGTGGTGCACATGATAAGTCTCAAACCCATTCTGTCTTAGAAATAAAGCCACTTTGGTTTAATGATAGGAGTATAAGGTCTCTGTTAAGCATGTGGATGTAGTCTAGTTTATTTTTAGTTTTGATGGGTGGTTTAGTGCCTTCAGATTTACGGAGAGTGCTTTTATGTTGTGCAACGTAGATAGATATGGTTCATAGTGTCAATGTCCAAGGCTGGTTGCTTGCGGGTGCTAGCTGGTGCAGTGGGAGTGGGTTTGAGAGGGGGAGGAGAAGAGTGGGGAAGGGTTGGGTGTAAGGGAAAGGGGTTGAGGGAAGGGTTAGAGAGAAGGGAGATGAAAGAGAAAGATATACAATAGAACAACAGGACATAAGAGAAAAGATGGATAGTGCATAGAGTAAGAAGTAGGTACTGTAGAGATGGTCTGCAGAGTAAGAGCAAGTGTCTAAAAACTCAAAAGGGGTACATAAGGGGACATATCTGAGGGTTGGCGACATGGGCCACAAACAGTCGAGTCTAGGTTCTAGAGATACTGTGTTGCTCCGTCCTTTGGTACTTTAAGAAGTGTACTAGTGGTTTATGGTTGTTTTTAGGTGAGATGTATGTGTGTTAAGAAATAGGTAGTTGATATGCTCAACATCGGCTCAGTGTGGGCCTGGCAATCCCAGTATCATAGTGTAGTAAGTGGGGTAGCTTGATTGTCTTAATACTTGGTGGTGTGTATACCCTTCGGTGTGTGCCAGTGTGTACCAGAAACAATATATTTAACTTAATGTCATAGTCATATAGAACATTTTGTTCATTTGAACAATCTGTAGTACGATCAATGTGATGAGATTAGTGCGAGGCCTCAGGGGACAGACACCTTGTTCTGAGCTGTTTAATTCCAACACAATTTATTTTTTAATGATACAGTTCAGAAGACTACATGTCTAGGACTAGCAAAATTACAGACTTCAATGCCCCTAACATTCCTTTCATTGCCCGATTTGATAATTGGCAACATCTCACAAATTACACTGAAGAACTACTCAATAGTATGTTGCAGAATGGTAAACTTACCTCCACACTTTCAGGTCTCAACTGGTGGTTATTTTGGCCAGTGGATACAAATGGTTGTTATGCAAAAAAAAATTAATTCAAAACCAGGGTTTACGGCAAGCAGACCCAACCCCCATTATTCCCACTCTCAGCATTCAGGTATTGTCATCACCTACTTGGTAGTGAAACTATGTCAAAAATGGTTGGAACATCCCACACTGTGGGCAGTAAAATAACATCTTAATCTTCTTTCAGAAGACATTGTCCTATCTGATTTTCTATTGGGTCCTAAGTCTCCACAGTCAAAAGGATTTATTTATGCTACCTATAATGAAATTATCACAAATGGAAGCTGCTGCGCGATTAAGACACATTTATCACGATATTTTGGATAAAGGAACTGCTGTTGTTGATAATAGTATTAAAACGTTGTCTTCTCTCATTTACATCTCGAACATTGCGTTATCTGTGACTGATAATTTGTACAGTGACATGTCTTCATTGTACCATGGGCAAAGTCATCTTAGGTATTTTGTCCGGTTTAGGTGGACACTTCAGGCACTCAAAAGTGGTTGCGTACCATGGCATTACCTTAATTCAACACAGCTATTCTTCCATTCAATCTGACTTGCAAACAATGACTCATGGTCAAAAAAGATACCACATACACATTACATCTCGAGAAGTTAGAACAGCTCCCATTCACAATAGCAGACCAACGTCTGCAGTGTGGATGATATATGACGTAATATCTTTGCCAATTTCAACATTCCAGTTCACAGCTTGCATGAAACATTTCCCGGTGGGTAAATATGAAACCCTAGGAGGAATCTTTATTCATAAGTTATGATCACTCCCATTTTCTTATCTATGTGAGCGGGCTGAGTAAGAGGCCTTTCTTACTGAAAGGGAGTGACACTCTTCTGTTGGTCACTCACTTGTCCGTAAACATGTTACCATTCACTTAATGTTTCAGTGGCCAATTTGGCAATTTATCTAAAAGGAATACCAGCCCCTTCAATTCTCCCCCTCATTACTGTGCTTTCATGGAAGCTATTTAATGCTAAGTGATCAAGACTGCTACTGTTTGAAGGCCAGGATCCTGGATACTTTATTGGTCTCCCAGATTGCGACCTGCTTCAATAATGTCCTTTTTCGCCCTACGCATGAGGCCTCAGATGCTACATTGTGGCCTTAAACCCCAAATGTATGCAGATTTTAGCAAGCTAAGCCGACTCAAAGCTGTATTGTTTCAAAATGATGTGACATTACACTTTGGTGAGCTAGTGCACCAAATATTTAATGCTTCCAACACTACTGAAATTGCACTTTTTTGGGCAATAATCAGAACTGGCTTGGTCAGTACCTTCCCACACATTTTAGGAGTAAAATCAGCATTTATGTATTCATTTCCAGTGTGTTTGGAGGCACACCCTTGTTGTTATTCCTCATTTGCAGCATTTTGATTCTATTTTTGCTACTTCGCAATGGATGTTCCATTTCGAAGGTCCATTGGTACTGGAACTACCATTGGTCCATCTGTGCCGAGAGTGCATAATATGACTCTTTGGAGTTCTGTAGCTCCTGGAACTGATCAGTGACTGGTCATTGTCATTCTGACCTGCCTGGATCACCTGGGTACAGCCCGTGTTTCATTGCCTATGGGGCCTCTTTGAATGGGCCCTGGATATCTGCTTGGCTCTGCATTCGCTTGTTCCTTTGGACATGAACCTGTTGATGAGTCTGATACCGACACATTTTTGGAGTTGTCCTATGAACTTACAGCTACTTCAAGATGCCTGGTACGAGTGCCTCCCCTTGGGGGAGATGAGTACATCAGCACAAGGAACACTGAAATTGACTTTAATAACATGTATGCAAATTGCCCGGCAACTTTCTCTGCATCGGCTGATAACGAGGATCACATCTGTTCTTTGGAGCTCTTAAACGGGGCTGTTGTGGAGTGATCTGTGCAAATGGAACCTGTTCTGGATTCACTAACCATTGATTTTGTGGAAGCAGTCTTGGGTGTCTCCGCTCACCTTAATTTGACCACATTTACAAAATTGTCATGTTATTTTTTTAATTATGATTATAATTTTTTTGTTTAGGGGCGTGGCCAGCCGGCTACCAAGATGGCCGCACAGCTGTTGAGCTCCGAGATCAGGGAAATTAAAACCTCACTCTTCGCCACAATAATACGCCGCAGCCGAAAATAAACTCACCTTCTGAGACTCCTAGCATAGTGGGCACTGACTGGCAAAAATAAAGAAGTCCGGCTGCCGTATAGACGCCAGAATCAGCCGAAAACCGTGGTGCAGAGAAAGCGAAAGGCGGAGCATCGGGAACAGATGGAGCTGTGTCCTGTGACGCAGCTGTAGAGGTATTGCCAGGTGGGGGTGGAGAACCGATTTCCTCTTCTCCCGCTGTTACCATCGACAGGCACTGGCCACAGCCCAACGAGCGAACCTGGGGCCATGCACCGCGCCACTAAGCCAACCAGCAGTGAACCATTTTGGCAGCAGTTGGAGGAAACCAACGAGTTATCGGGAGCGGCTCCTGCCGAGACGCTCCGATTTGAGCTGGACCCCGGGCACTTGACCTCGGACATAAGAGAGTGGGTAATCATATCTCCCCACCATCAAAACGAGCACCACGAGGAATGGCGCAGCTGGCATAGTCATGGTGGAGCAGATGGGTCAAGTTAACTGTGGCCCGCAGCCACTGTGAATCGAAGTGCAGGCGGAGGTCGAGTACCCAGGCCTCAGGGGCAATCAGAGACTGGGGGCGCAGTTCCCGCTCTCGGGATTCAAGTTGGTTGCAACTTAGCGTAAGAAAAACGGTGGGACTTATCCTACGTCCCACTCAAGCAAAATAACCTCGAGGAGGCATTGCGATATTAAAATATATTTTGGCTAAATGGCTACGCAGAGGGGATCAAAGCCAACGCACCAGACAAAACTCGACAGATACGCCTATACGCAGATTACTTGACATTAAGGGCACCGCCTTGCAATTTTAAAATACTTTCACCGAACATTAACGGGTTGGGGGACAGAATCAAGCGAGGGGTGGTATTACAGTATCTCAAAAGGCAAGCGCCGGATGTGTTGTTGCTACAAGAGACCCACATTCAGGGAACTTCCTATTGTGCAGTAAATAGATAGGGCTATAAGTTGGCCGCCCATGCAGGGTACACCAGAGGGTTGAGAGGGGTGGGGATTCTCCTACATAAAACATTCCCCTTTACTTTGCAGTCGGTCAAGCATGATACACAGGGTAGATTTGTGATGCTTACTGGACACTGGGAGGGCAGATTGTTGAATATCGCTTCTCTTTATATACCACCCAGAACACACTCCTCGGTTCTGTCCGACCTGGGGGCTCATTACATGGAACTACCGTAAGGTGATTTATTAATAGGAGAGGACTATAATGCGGCCATTAGTGGAGACTAAGGGGCCCACCAAAACACCCCGCCGGACAGCCTTTTACCCCCCCTCCACATAAGCATGGCGGGGGGTACCGCAGCGGACAGAAAGACCGTCCGCCGCTTTTCCGCCTGCCTACCGGGCTGAAAAGGCCTGCAATATGGTGACGGTCCATATTATGATGTTGGTGGTTTAATGCCTTTCAATGGCAGAGACTCAGCCATGGAAAGGCATGCGGTGTTCCCTTTGGAGGCCCGTTGCTGGCCCCCGGTGGGGGGATGCACTTGGGGGGTACACATGGTACCCACCAACATTGGTATACACAAGGTGATGGTCACGTTGTGCATGCCAATGCACATGTATATATTGCATTGTGGCGGGTGCTGCTTACAGCACCGCCCATCACAATGTAATATATTGCGGGATGTCACCACCACCGTGGCGGTGACATCCTATTTGCCATGGCGGGACCACCTGCACCTCTGGCGGTCGGTACCGTGTAGACACGGGCGGGCAGACAAAGTCCGTCCCCCATCATAATGGACACCTTAGATAGGAAACCAACAAAACCAAAGGAAGCTTCAGGAAAAGCCTTAGAGGAATTTCTGAGAACGATGGGCCTGATGGATATTTGGAGAACTTATAACCCTACGGCTCACCAATACACTTTTTTTTCAGGGGTGCATGGAAGCTTGTCCCACATAGATTACATGTTTGGAAGAGCGGAACAACTCCCAATGTTTCCAGAGGTGGGACATCTCCCAAGGGGTATCTCTGATCATTCCCCTTTGATTGCACGATATGGGGTATGACTCTTCTTAAGCAACCTAGGATGGTGCTCAACCAGGCAACCTCGGATAGTGCTCAACCCCTGGTACCTTAAAATCCCGAGTATAAGGGAGGACCTGACTGAGGCAACCACTTATTATTTCCAAGAAAATGATGGCACAGTAAAATCCGCTCAAATGATCTGAGAAGTGTATAATACAGTAATCAGGGGGCTAGGTGCCTCGGCAGTAGCGGGACACAAAAAAGAAAAACGCAAACAGTTGCTAAATGTAGCGAAAGAAATACGCAAGTTAGAGCACGAACAAACACTGCAGGACTCCCCAGACATCAAGCATGGATTGCAGATCAAACAAAAAGAATATAAGGATATCACCGAGGAGGCAACCAGGACGCATTATCAGGCGCCCAAACATAGGATATACGAGGTGGGGGATAAGGCTGGTAAGCTGCTGGCATGGTTGGATAAGCATGAAAGGAACACCAGATGAATGTTCGAGATAGAGTCAGTTGAAGAGACCCTGCTTAAAGATAGACAGGGAATAGCAGACACCTTTGCGGAATATTTTGAGCAAGTATATGCATCGCCAGAGACATCCACCCAAACTGAGGCTCAGGAATTGCTGGCTAAACTGGCACTTCCATCCTTGGAGACTACTGAGAAGGAGGAATTGGAAGCGGACTTAACTGAAAAGGAAGTTGTACAGGTAATCAGGGCACTCCAGGCAGGGAAGGCAATGGGCCCCAGTGGACTCCCAATTGAATTGCATAAAATGAATGCATCCATAATCGCTCCATATCTGGTGCGGATGTACGAACAAAGTGTGGATAGGGGTAGTTTACCTGAGAGCCTAAGAATAGCCAGCATAGTAATACATAAAACTGGGAAACCCCCTGAAAAATGTGGCTCCTACCGACCTATATCCCTGTTAAATCCAGAAGTAAAAATCCTTACAAAGATTTTGGCCACTCACTTGACCCCATTGCTGCGCAAACTGGTTCACCTTGACCAGTCCGGCTTTATGCTGGGCAGAAATACTGCGCTTAATATCGGACGCCTTAATGGGGTCCTGGGAAGAGCAGATAATGTCAGAGAAGAGGCAGTGATAATGTCATTGAATGCCAAAATGGCCTCTGACATGATTGAGTGGCCCTTTTTGTTCGCAACTCTTGAAAGTTTAGGATTTGGGGAAAAATTTTTGTCATGGATAAGGCTATTGTATACTGAGCCTCTGGCACAGGTGGTGGTGAACGGAGGAAGATCATTGAGTTTTAAATTACAGAGAGGCACACAACAGGGTTGCCCGGTCTCTCCGTTAATCTTTGCACTGGTGCTAGAGCCCCTGCGGTCTGGATCAGAGGCGACCGACTGATTAGGGGACTTAAATGGATGGAGGAATGGGAAGATAGAATTTTCCTATATGTGGATGATATTCTGATCTATTTAGCAAAACCACACTCCTCAATACAGAGGGTATTACACATATTAACACTATCAAAATTACAGAGTTACACCATAAATTGGGACAAGTCGTCATATATATATACTGTACGGAACGGACATTAACTTCCATAGGGTCTGTATTGCTAAAATAGTCATCGAAGGGCTCAGATATCTTGGGGTCTATGTGACTACTAACCCATCAGTTTTCCATGACAGGAACCTGGCTACCCCACTACAACGATTGCAAGAAGATGTGCAGCATTGGAAGACCTTGCCCCTCACATTGCTAGATAATGCTGCATTGTAAAAAATGATGGCCCTCCCCTTGTTTGTATATATACTGCAGAATACCCCATACCAAGTGCCTAATAGATACTTTAAGGCAATAGAATCAGAGATTCAAATGCTGCTCTGGAACAATGGTAACCCGCGAATAGCACTAACAAAACTCACAAAAAGTTGGTATGATGGGGGAATGCACTAGCAGCAATTCAATATTATTACTGGGCATCTCAATTGATGGTGGTAAACCATTGGATGCATTGGCTGGATACAGAACCCGCCTATAGAATGGATAGGTATAAAATGACCCCAGGGAACTGCTTGGGAGCAATTTACTGGGGGACGAAAACATGCTCCAGGCAAGACGCCAAGTTACTCGAAGGTGACCCTGTGGCATAGGGCCTCGAAGGAGCTGGGGGATAAAACCATGATAACGAGGGCCACTCTTAGAAACTGGACAATTGGGGTTACTAGTGAGGTGTCCAGGATTCGATAAATGGGAACTGATTGGACACAATATGGTAGGTGATTTGTGGAACGAGGCAAAATTATCCCTTTCAAGGACCTTCAAAGAGATTGCGAGCTGAATGAGGGGGAAATCTTCCGATACATCCAGGTCCGTAGTGCACTACAAAAAACACTCCCTAAGGATGCTGAACTCTTGGCCTCCACACCTTTAGATGACTATATACCAAATGTGATGTACAAGAAGATATTAAATAACTCACCCAAAAAACTGGGATTTTTTTTTTAATGGGTGTACGATGTAGGGGATACGAATGAGGAGGAATGGCAGGAGGTGTTGGCATCCCCTTAGGAGGTAGTGATTCACTCAGGGTTTAAATTAGCCCAGCTAAAGGTCCTGCACAGAGTGTACTATACCAGTGTGGCGTTGGTTAAAATGGGTGTGCTGCACTCACCAATATGTCCCAGGGGTTGTGGACGGGAAGGAACGTTTAAACACCAATGGTCGGAGTGTCCAGTGATTAAACTCAACTGGGAGGAAATTAAGTCAAAAATGCTAGCTTTGTGTGGCAAAGGGATGAAGATTTCACCCCGATGGTGTCTCCTTAACATATGGGATGTGACAGACCTAACTGTGAAAGAAACAACATTGGTTTCCCTGGGATGTATGGTCGCAAAGCATAACATTGCAAGGGCACGGCGGGATACGATTGGTCCTAGATATTAAGACTGGGTGACAGACATGGATTAGTGCATGCAAGCTGAAATAGCGGTTTATTATGGTATATTCAGCCCACAAAAATGGTCCAAGATCTGGGGGCATAGAACAAATATCGAGGGATGATTTGTATGCCGATGGCCGACCATGAGCAACAACGGAAATAAAGTAAACAGAGAATATTCAACGCTGTAAAAATATGCAAAACACAATATTGAGGTCAACTGTTTATATTCTGCATGTGTGTTTAATAAAAAGATCTTTTATAAAAAATTGTTTAGCATATTGTATTGAATTCACTTAGCTTGTGCTTGTTTGGACCAAAGGGGGGTGTAGTATTTCCCCTTCTGGGCCCACTTTGGTTCTCCCCTGGTAACATGTATTGGCAGCTTTAGGCTGTCTTTGCTTTGCACAGTCACACATAATACATTTGTTTTTGTGACATGATATTATTTTAGCATTCTATGAACATCATTTGATATTCAGTGCCTCTTCTTGGGATTTAGGCTGAACTTTCTGTACATGGTAGAACAACATGGAGCACTGTCTTTCTTGTGCTCGGTCAGCAACATCTACTAACGTTTTTAGACATAACACAGTAGCACAGCTGAAGGTTTACTAACACAACAGTATCCATTTTTTAAACTGTTTATCGACAACTTGGAGGTTAGAGGGGAGATTTCCAGCAGAGGGATCAGTCTTGGAATGGAGGCAGTAGCTTTGTGTAAACTGAGTTTACACATATGATGTGGACCACCTAACTACACAGACAAGGTATGGGTTTGGAGCTAATCCCAGAGATCCCTAATTCAGCCCTGTGCTCAAATTGTGAGGCTAGGCTAGGATAGCTATATTAGTTGCTATGGTCGGGCTGTTCATAGTTTACAGTCTATTAGTAATGTTAATTACTTTTCATATTTGCTTTTGTTTACTGATCGCAGCAAATCTGCTTCAAACTAGACTATGATAGTTCCAACAATTACATTGTAAACTTCCTTCATGTCTTTCCTTTGTTTACTATGGACATGCATGAGCACACAAGGTTATGATCTGTTTCCACGGTTACCTTGGACTAGAGTTAATTTTCTAGGTTTGCAGTAATCACCTGTTACTCTGGAAGGTTAGGAGTGCAGGTGAGGCACTGTGAGCTAGTGGGATTTAAGCCTGGTAGTGAGACTCGGTCCCTACATCCTGTTCTCGAGGCACAGTTCTGGGTCCAAACAGAGTCCCAGCAACAACCACGGGACTTTGATTGTGATGATGTTGCAGGAGCGACTTTGGGAGTGGAAAGAGGATTTTCCCTTCGACTTTGATTGGACACTGAATGGAGTCTTCTGGTACTTGATGATGTATAGCTTTGCCTTAGAGTCCCATATGGCCTTCAGGTACATTGAGGCATTGAGGTCTCGTAGTCGTGTTCTGACCCCAAGCCTCAAAGACAAATCTGATGTGGTCTGTCACAGACCTTTGCGTGAGAAAGTCCATATATGGTTTGAACCCTGTGGCTTTAGGAGTTGATATTTACCCTGCATACTGGTACTTTAAGTACTTTTTAAGAAAACCGCCTCATGAACAGAAAAAAGACAGCTCCTGATCCAGTTCTGGTGGCACGGAAAGAAAGGAATTGATGTTGGTGCGCATGGGTAGACCTTAAATGCTGCTCAACATGTCAGTTCCGGAGCAGAACAACGTCAACACCGAGCTGCACAATACCTACTGGTACGAAGGGGTACTGATAAAGATTTTCCAGATCCACTCCTGGAAAATATTTAAAATGTGAGGAATCTGTTAGAGGTATCCACCAGAAAGTACATTATGCATATAATTTGTTGTAAATCAAAAGATCTTGGCTAATGTGAGACCTACAAATAAATAGCACTGCCACTTCTTCAGGAAAATACTCATTCCCGATCATTTACTTAAGAGTGTGGCTTGTTTTGTTCCCCTTAGGTTGATTCATGCATTAAACTTTAAAAAGTCAGTATTCTGATCGAACACTTTATCATTATCCTCATTGAATGAACAGCAAACTAATGATGAAAGCAGTAGCCTAATTTAGGATGATCCCCGAACTCACCTGTTTGAAACTGAAGGGCAGAGGGCCCCAGCTCCCACACTGCTGTTGATGATATTCATGATCAAGCTGCACTTTAAAGACCAAATAGTTGGTCCTCTGTTTTTCAGTTTCCAAAAAAGGGCAAAAAAATAAATAACCAGGAAATCATACAACATATCGAAACTCTGAAATCTTGTCCACGATAAGTCAGAATGGAATCATTTGGTCACAGTGACAAACATAGAATGTTGAACGTTAGATAACAGTGCAAGTTTTGATTCTTATAACAATGTGAAAGCAATTCTATGGTGCACTTTTACTATCCAATATATGTTTCAGCCCTCAAATTTTGTATCATAAACTAAAAATATGGGTCTTCTTTTTGCTGGGAATCCTTGGAATTTGCAGCAGTACTTAATCATCTGACCAGAATTTAAAAAATCAACAATTCTTTTTTTACATAGCTGCAGACGTTGATTCTGACTTTTGACAGAGATCCAGTCAACAACGAAAAGGAAAAAAATGACTGAAATGGTTACTTACCAGTAGTAGTTTTTCAGCTTGAAGCATTCTCTGGATTCATGTGCTGAGCATTATTCAGCCTTCTAGTGGTAGGGTTTGAAATTGTCTTGATAGTAACCTTTGTTCTTTTTTTGCTGCTGGACATTGTCAGTGGCAACTTGGTGCTCTATCTGCCCTCATCTGATGTCAGACCTGCGCCCCGGGAGCATTTGTGCGTGGTCACCATCTTCAGATTTTATTTTACCCTTTGGTGACCTTCTTTAGTTTTTGTTGACTTCCTTTGTATCTTAAGGTTTTGCAGTATGTACCCATCTTTGTTCCACCTCATTTTCTGGGGGGATGGAGGGTCACATGTGTATACAGAAAATTCTTCAAGCTGCAAAACTACTCCTACTGGTAAGTAACCATTTCATTTTGAAGTTAATTTGAAAAGGATGAATTTGGGTTCCCTGGTGCTCACTCAAATATCAGCACTTAATTAGTATATATTACCAAGTAATGCCATGCACAAAAAAGTCCACCCAATATCCACAAACATAACCTAAGTGTTCTATATGAACATTTATACAGCCTTATGGCACACATAATGGTATAAGAATTCAGTCTTCAAACGTTGTATTTAGTCTTGAACATTATAAATGCTTTATCCAATTAGCCTTATCCCTATTAGTCAACCAGTGTTTCATCATATTCACGACTTCGTCAATGCTGAAGTTTTCACAAACAATCCTGGTGTGATATGCCGATAGAATTCTTCTCCAGGCACACAATATGTTCCGAAGGTATTCAGCACCGTCCTCGTGCAGTATTGTCATCACCACCAATGTCCTGAATATAAGTCAGTATTATGTTCCAGAATGTCGTGAACCATGACATACTTGCTACGGGAGAGTGCGATTTTATTTCGGAGCCAACACTTACCCGTATTTGGAACTCTGATGTTGATGACATACAGCACGAGGACGGTGCATGAATAACTTCGGAACATATTGTCTGCTGGGAGAAGAATTCTATCGGCATATCGCATCAGGATTGTGTGTGAATACTTCTGCCCTGATAAAGTCATGATTGGCTAATTGGAATAAGGCTAAATGGAATAAAGCATTCATAACATTCAAGACGGAACGATTGAAGACTTAATTCTTATACCATTGCATGTGCCATAAGACTGCATAGTTATTTCATTTTGCAGCACAAATCCTTTTCTCGATTCACATGCTGTGGATTGATTTTGTAAGGCTATCTCTGGTCACTTGTGAAAGGGGATTAAAATGAAACAAACAGATGCTTTAGTACTCTCTGTCCCAGTTGTGACCGTTTGTTCACTTTGATGTCTACACAATAATGTTTTGTGAAGGTGTGGACTGCAGACCATATGCCTGCCAAACATATGTCACTTATTGGCACGTTTGCTAGGAATGCAAGGTAGATCTAATTTTCCTCGTAGAATGTGCTTTAGGCCTTGGATTGTTTGCACTATGCATCTTGTGATGGTGCCCTTCATCAGAGGTGACCCTTTGCAAGAATCAGCGAAAGGTAAGAAGAACTGGCTCCCTTTTCTGATCTCCTTTCTCCCCTATAAGTAGTACATCATTGCCCTGCTCATATCCTGCATAAGTAGAGGTCTCTTAGCCTGGAAGCTGGATTGTTTGGTTTATGTGGAGCTGTTATAGGACCTTGGGGAGCAGTGCTTAATTTGAGCCGTGGTTTGCGGGCTCAGCACCGGCATCTAATTGCCAACATCGGCACCAATGACAGTCTGCTACATAGTAGCAGTGTTTGACTAATTTGCAAATAAGTTGAACACAATTGTTGATTTGATATACAAAAAAATGACTAATAACTGCTGCCCAAGCCATTGTTATAGCTTTGGGGGCCGAAAATAGACTGAATGGTCCCATTTGTCGGACTCTAATGGTTAATAGTTATGTTGGTACCATCACTGGCAGGGCTGGCAGAGGCAATGGGTGATGCAAGATGCAGTGGCCTCTGGATGAGGGCCCTGGCACTTATTCATTTACAAATTAAGCACTGTTGGGGAGGAAGCGTGAGTAGGCCTGCATTACTGCCCTGTCGTTTTGCATTTGTAAGTAAGCAAAAAACACATAATTTATGTACGGAATGCAGAACAAATCAAAACATTCATCCTCAGTCAAGAGATCTGGGTTAAATCCATCATTCTTTTGCTCACCATGCCACCGCAGTGTAGACCTGGCCATATGCAAACCAGTCTTGACCCTGTGCCTCATGGGAACAGGCCAGCCCAAACTGCCAAGACAGGTCCTCTCTGGACCGGTAACAAGCATCCTATGACCGGTTTCGGGGTTTCACCCCTCATCAGCCAAGATAGCTTGAATCCAGTGGCACAGTGAGCCCGGCTCCACATCTGGGCGTACCTGGAGCACTAGGAGCAAGTAAGCAAAAAACACACAATTGATGGACGGAATGCAGAACAAATCTAAACATTCACCCACAGTCAAGAGATCTGGGTTAAATCCATCATTATTTTGCTCACCAAGCCACCCCAGTGTAGGCCTGGCCATATGCAAATCAATATTGACCCTGTGCCTCAAGGGAACAGTCCAGCCCAAACTGCCAAGCCAGGTCCCCCCTGGACCGGAAACAAGCATCCTAGGACCAGTTTCGGGGTTTTACCCCTCATCAGCCAGGATAGCTTGAATCCAGTGGCACAGTGAGCCCAGAACCCACGTCTGGGCGTACCCGGTGCAAGTAATAATAAAAACACACAATTGATGGACGGAATGCAGAACAAATCAAAACATTCATCCCCAGTCAAGAGATCCGGGTTAAACCCATCATTCTTTTGCTCACCATGCCACCCCAGTGTAGATCTGGTCATATGCAAATCAGTCTTGACCCTGTGCCTCATGGGAACAGTCCAGGCCAAACTGCCAAGCCAGGTCCTCCCTGGACCGGAAAGAAGCATCCTAGGACCGGTTTCAGGCAGGGTAGCTTGAATCCCGTTGCACAGTGAGCCCGGAACCTGCGTCTGGGCGTACCCGGCTCTCCATGCCATTAGAGTCAAGCTATCCTGGCTGATGAGGGGTCAATCCCCAAACCCAGTCCTAGGTTGCTTGTTTCCAGTTCAGGGAGGACCTGGCTTGGCAGTTCGGGCTGGAATGTTCCCATGCAGCACAGGGTCGAGACTGATTTCCATATGGCTGGGTTCAAACTGGAATAGCATTGGGAGCAAAAAAACGATGGATTTAGGCCAAGAGCTCTGTACTGGGGTGAATGTATGACATTGTTCTTCATTCTGTCCGTCAACTGTTTTTTTTGCATTTGTCACCCGAGCGGGATGGGTTTGCCCAGATGTGAGTCCTGTGCTCTCCATGCCACTGGAGTCAAGCTATCCTGGCTGATGAGAGGTGAAACCCAAAACCGGTCCTAGGATGCTTGTTTCCAGTTCAGGGAGGATCTGTCTCGGCAGTTCGGGCTAGACTGTTCCCATGAGGCACAGGGTCAAGACTGATTTGCATATGGCTGGGTTCAAACTGGAATGGCACGGTGGGCAAAAAATAGATGGATTTAGGCCCAGATCTCTGTACTGGAGGAAATGTATGACATTGTTCTGCATACTGTCCATCAACTGTTCTTTTTGCATTTGTCAACCCGAGTGGGATGGGTATGCTCAGACGTGGGTCCTGTGCTCTCCATGCCACTGGAGTCAAGCTATCCTGGCTGAGGAGTGATGAAACCCCAAAATCGGTCCTAGGATGCTTATTTCCAGTTCATGGAGGACCTGGCTTGGCAGTTTGGGCTGGGCTGGACTGTTCTCATTAGGCACAGGGTCAAGACTGATTTGCATATGGCTGGGTTCAAACTGGAATGGCATGGTGAGCAATAAAACAATGGATGTAGGCCCAGATCTCTGTACTGGGGTGAATGTATGACATTGTTCTGCATTCTGTCCACCAACTGTTCTTCTTGCATTTGTCACCCCGAGTGGGACGGGTATGCCCAGAAGTGGGTCCCGTGCTTTTCCATGCCACTGGAGTCAAGCTATCCTTGCTGATGAGGGGTGAAACCCAGAACAAGTCCCAGGATGCTTGTTTCCAGTTCAGGGAGGACCTGGCTTGGCAGTTCGGGCCCGACTGTTCCCATGCGGCACAGGGTCATGACTGATCTGCATAGGGCTGGGTTCAAACTGGAATGGCATGGTGAGCAAAAAAATGAAGGATTTAGGCCCAGATCTCTGTACTCGGGTGAATGTATGACACTGTTTTGCATTCTGTCCATCAACTGTTCTTTCTGCACTTGTCACCCCGAGTGGGACCGGGTATGCCCAGACGTGGGTCTTGTGCTCTCCATGCCACTGGAGTCAAGCTATCCTGGCTGATGTCGGGTGAAACCCCAAAACCGGTCCTAGGATGCTTGTTTCCAGTTCAGGGAGGACCTGGCTTGGCAGTTCGGGCTGGACTGTAGGGTCAAGACTGATTTGCCTATGGCTGGGTTCAAACTGGAATGGCATGGTGAGCAAATAAACTATGGATTTAGGCCCTGATCTCTGTACTGGGGTGAATGTATGACATTGTTCTGCATGCTGTCCATCAACTGTTCTTTTTGCAGTTGTGGATTTGCAGGCAGGGCTCATGGGTGGTTAGTGTCACCCTATGCAGTGATATGATTTCGACTAGGAAGGAGGTCTTCTAGGTCAGGAACCGAAGATTTTGTGTAGTGGTTCAAAGATTGCCTTTGTTAATTGTGTGTTAAATCCCAGTTGAGGCTCCACATTTATGTTGGTGCAGATCTTAGTGGAGCTATTCTTTTTGCTCCCTCTAGAAATCTTTTAATGACGGATGTTGCGGAGCAGCTTCTTCCAAGGTGTCCTCTTGTTTAGGATGCTGTTATGTGTACTGTTAGTGAAGCATTTGTTAAGAATGGTATCTAGCAGGTGCAGGAGGTATCTGGTTACTGTGGTTTCCTCTGTTTTATTGTGGAACAGTTCATTGCCTCTGCACCACAGGACATGCCTCTGCCATTTCTCTGAGCAACACATTCTTGTCCTTGGCCTTCTAGACCCTTTTAGTGTGTCCAATGATCGCTGTGGAAGGTTCAAGTGCCCAAATTCTATGTCCTCAGAAGCCAGGCCTCTTAAGTTCAGGATGCTTGCCTACAGGTGGTGTATTTTTCCTCCCTGCATGGACAGGAGGTGGTATTTTACTGGTAGTCTTCTTATATTTCCTTGTGTCGTCTCCTTCAGGTGCAAGAACATTTGCCTTGCCCACTGCGGAGCAAAAGGATCAATGTAATTTGAAACTGTTTACACGTGTTTATCACTAAAGGAATGAGATTAATCGGTGGAAACGCATATGCAAATTTCACTGACCAGTCTATCCCCAGGGAGTGTGGGTGCCTGTCCATGAAGTCTTGGCTTTTTGTGTTTTCTGGTACTGCGAACAGGTCTTCTCTGTTTTCTAGTCCTGGTAGATATATTATTTAGGGTTATTCTTCTTTGAATGGCCCATATCATTATTTCCTTGGCTAGTTTTGACATCATTTGCGACTTTGTCCCTCTTTGCTCGATCAGGTAGAACATTATGGTTGAGTTGCCTATTTGGATTTGCAATGTCTTTCCTACCACTTTTGCCTGAAAGGGGAAGCACCCTTTACAACGAGGTTTTTACCTTGTTGTGCCTTTACCACACATTTTTTGTGCACATGTTTTTACCACGAATATGTATTTACAACGCATGCCAATACCATGCATTTAAGATAAGTTGGGGGGTCTCCCCCACAAATACATGTTTTTTAAATCTAAAAACAATGTGTGGTATTGGCATGAGTTTTAAATACATATTCGCGGTAAAAACATGGACGAAAAAAAATGCCTGTCACAGGCATGCAAATTAATTGCATGCGTTGTACCGTCGTACAACCGCCTGAAAGGCCATCAAGGTCAGAAAGACCATTTTTAGTTCCAGGACATTTAGGTGTTGGATCTCTTCTTCTGCTTTCCATAGCCCTATTATCTTTAGTACCCCCATGTTTGCTCCCCAGGCCATGTGGGACGCGTCAGTGGTGAATGTCATAGTTGGAGTTGACGGTGTGAAAGACCTGACAACTGTTGTTGTCCATGTTTCGCCACGTCACCTCTTCCTGCACACTTGGCGTTACAACCACTAGGTCCTCCATCTCCCCATTGCCTGTGACCATTGTTTTTGGATCCACTCGTGGAGTGATATAAATAGTCTGAGTTAATTGAAAGCACAGGTGCACCATAAAATGAACAGGTTTATCAATGAGAATTTTACAAATATGAATGTCCAGAAAGTCCGTTTTGTTTAGATGATTTATTTTTCAATAAAGTGAGAATAGGACAGCCGACGCGTTTCGTCCCTGCCGGGACTTCTTCAGGGCTGTGTTTACAAAAGACAAAAGATATACACATACAATTAAAAGCTGGAACATTGCAACACCCAGCCGAGTATACAATAGTCCCATGCATTAAAAACAGTGAATCTACACTTCCAAGACAAGCATCATAACATAGCTGCGTTCCTGGAATTTAACCAGTGAGTGATGCCCCAAGTTAACATTGTATGAAAAAAAGGGGAAACATATATTATTTATATTTTATAGAATCATTTGCAACTCTTTGTTGAAGGGTGAAAACATACAGTTTCAATAAATCATGCATTATTGTATGCAGTTTGTTATGGGATGGGTACAAAACATCCCTTAGTCTAATCTAGTGATTCCCAGAGGCACGTATGTTGCACTCATACCGGTTCAAGATGGCCGCCCGCGATTTAACGCCCCTTACTGATCCAACATGGCGGCCAAGTGAATTCACTTCAAATTACTTTTTTATTTTACATAGGATCAGGCCATCCCGTATTTGGCATGTAATACAAACATCCATTAGCCAACAATTCTATTGATGAAATCGAGCAATTCCGATCCCTTGCTCCCCTCAATCAGGTCTTCGGCATCATTTATATCACTATACCCCTATTCTTTTACTCTTGTAAGATGGCGGCCGCAATTCGCCGACATCCTACAGCCTGTTCATGTTCACCGCCGTTCAGGTGAATTTCATTTTTCAATTAGGATAGGTATATATACGGGTGGAGCCATGGCCGGTTACCATCAGGCGTTATTCATACTGAGGGGACGGTTCGTGTGGGCGGTTATCTTCCGCTTTTTCTCATTTTCTTCGAGGTGAGTGCTTTTGGGTCACTTATGTTACTTTTTTCTTCCCACTTCTTTTTAAGAAAACTTAAAAAACATATTCTTTTAAACATAATATTGCCTACAAGGTCTGCTGTAGCTTGTCCCCTTTGGGTTTATTATTTGAATTTGTTGGGGGTTACGCTTTTTTCATCAGGCCTAACCCCTTGGATTGAGGATAGTTACCATAGTTCCCCATTTCTTAAAGTCCAATAAGCAATACACGGACACACTTTGTATTTTGGGCTTATAATTTAATTTTTATTTATTATGTTTACAGTATGTACAAACTTATGACCACATCAATTTTTTCATTTGGATGTGTTTTTTGATTTCCAGAACTAATGAGGAAGAATCATGAATATTTTCGTTTGAAGTCAGGATATCCGCTGTAAGGGGCTCTTGGCCGTTTTATAGGTACATTCTATTGCTTTTTGTTTTTCGTTTATCTTAAGCCGAACTACACAACATGACTTGCAATAATAATTGTAGTCTTCTCTCTTCTTCTTTTTCCGTTTACTCAGATTTTAATGCACAACGTTTTGTTGGTGCACTATATATCTATCCGATGAGATATTTGGATGTCAAATCATCCCTCTGATAAACGCTGATAGTGCTCTTATAGGTAAGCAGGGTTTACAAGTTTGTGCATTTTGGCTTTGTCATTTCGCCCCTGCCTAGTCCCTTTAACTCAGTCCAAATTAGACAAGTGTGCACGAGCAATTCACTATCCTAAGAATAAACTTCTTGAAAGGACTTTAGACACCGGACTGTCTTGATTTATTGTGTCTTTGATTTCTAGAACCAAGGAGGAAGAATCATGAATATTTGCTTTTGATGTCAGAATATCGGCTGTAAGGGATTTATAGCCACCCATAGGTACATTCCATTACATCTGATGTCACTCTTCTTCTCCCAACCCTAATTACACGACATGAGGTGTAATAACTATTATTGTCTCCTCTTTTCTCTTCGTTTATTCAGATTCAGTGCACATCGTATTGTTGGTGCACCATATATTTATTCTGATGAGACAATTGGATGTTAAACCATTCCCTCTGAGTAACGTTGATAGCGTATCTATAGGTAAGCAGGGTTTTTATTTCTCTGCACTTTGGCTTTGCCACTTCACTACTGCTTAGCTTTTCCAATATAGTTTAAATTAGACAGTTGTGCACGAGTCACCTATTATCTAAGTATATTCCTTAGAAAGGACACTATATACCGGACTGCCTTGCTCAAATTACAATAATATAATATAACCTTGTTTTTTGGCTTATCCCCCTTCATAGCACCTTTGCCAAGACTCCGTGTACACATGAGATTTAGTGACTGATTTGCTTCATGAATACTCACGTGGATACTCACCATTGTGTAAGTGGTAGACTTTCTCATCTACATTTTGGATCACTAATGCTGACTCTCTGAACATGATTCCTTTGCCGCGATAGTATAGCTCATCTGCATACTTGTTTCTTTCCCCTGTTGATTCCTTTTTTCCTCACTCATGTATGGGCCTTCTCCTTACCTCTGTTCATTCATCATTTTTTTATTTTTTTATTGTTTCATTTATTTTTGTTTACAGTATTGAAAATAGAGATTGACAGAGCTGTCTGCAACCCAACTGGTTTCCATACTTTATCCTGGACATTGACTTATTTCTTGGTAGGTGCACTTTCCTCATTTTGGGCCCTTTATCTTTAGGCACCAAGAGGTTTACAAATTATTAGATTGTCCACCCTCTTAATCATACATCAAGAGATGTTTTGTACCCATCCCATAACAAACTGCATACAATAATGCATGATTTATTGAAACTGTATGTTTTCACCCTTCAACAAAGAGTTGCAAATGATTCTATAAAATATAAATAATATATGTTTCCCCTTTTTTTCATACAATGTTAACTTGGGGCATCACTCACTGGTTAAATTCCAGGAACGCAGCTATGTTATGATGCTTGTCTTGGAAGTGTAGATTCACTGTTTTTAATGCATGGGACTATTGTATACTCGGCTGGGTGTTGCAATGTTCCAGCTTTTAATTGTATGTGTATATCTTTTGTCTTTTGTAAACACAGCCCTGAAGAAGTCCCGGCAGGGACGAAACGCGTCGGCTGTCCTATTCTCACTTTATTGAAAAATAAATCATCTAAACAAAACGGACTTTCTGGACATTCATATTTGTAAAATTCTCATTGATAAACCTGTTCATTTTATGGTGCACCTGTGCTTTCAATTAACTCATGTTGTAGTTCTCTTTTGAACTGGCATTGTGTTGGCGGGTGTCGTATCGGTGTGCACATGATCCCCACCCAAGGGTTGAGATAAGGGGAATTTTTTCACATAAGTGGCAAAAAAATATTTTGTATCAGGTGCATTTGTGTCAAGGTTCCGCCAGCCACCATGCTATAGAAGTCTCTGTTCACCTTGTTTGCACTGATCAGCCTCAGATTTAGATTGTTACTTAATCAATAACCGTGGGCATAATTTTTGGCCAGGTTTGACAACATGCCTGAGTTTAAAGATAGACGGCAGGAATTGGCTCAGGACCTTTTCGCAACAACTCCCAAGACTGGCACAACTCAAGGTCCCAAAACGGAGGGCTTGAAAATGAAATTTCAGAGACTTGAACGTCTCAAAAAAAGTGAGATGTCTAGGTGGTGGGATGGGACCACTCTAGAGAAGTACATCGAAAATGAAAAAATCCCTCGTGGATTGAGAATCCTCATATTTCCAACTTTCGAGGATCTGGATCCCGAACAACTAACAGATTGGGAGGGTAATCTTAGAAATGCCTCCTACAATATGATGAAGATTCTAATTCTCAATGCAGAAAAGAAGGGTGAAAAGCTTAGGAAGGAAATTGAGGAATTAGAAAAGGAAATTGATAATTCACCACTTAAGGAAGTGATCAAGAAAAACTATACTATTCTTGAAAAAATCTTGGAAACCCACCAACTTTATCTCAGGGACAAAAAATTAAAAAAAATTAAACGAGATGACAAGGATTACAAAGAAGGCAGAATTTACACCTTCGCCCACAAGTATGACAACGTAAAAACAACAAGGGAGGCTAAGAGAGGTAGGGAGGAAACCTTAGAGTTAACCTCCGCCAGTAGCATCACCTCTCTGTCATCAGTTGCTAGTACAGCCTCAATAGAGATCATTCCAGAGACCAATGAGGGGGAAGCAAGACCTACCACCAATAATTTTTTATTGGAAATGGAGAGACTGAGACTTGGTGCAAGACCAAAGGAACAAAGACTAGAAGGGGGGGCAGGAGGTGGCAGGAACGAAAACAGAGGGAGAGGTCAAAGTGGAGAGGCAGTGGCAGGGCAAACAAGGTCGAACAGGACAAAGAAGCAATGAGTAATATTGTTAACAACATGGTCGAAACGGATAAAAACATTGTTGTCAATCTTTCAGATAGAGCCCTCACTGAAGTGGAAATAACAGTTCTAAATAAGGGTTTGGGTTTTTGCCCTAATAACATGGGTGTAGATACTGACATTTTTGTGGATTTGTTCAAATTTATTCGTACATTAAAATTGAAAGATCATTTTGTCAGAAACCCTACCACTGTGCCCACTGTTTGTAATGTTGATACCATCTCTGTATATACAGCCACGGAAATAAAAGTCATCCAATCTATGATGTCAGTGGAACTTGATACATCTTTTGAAAGTGATGTTGTTTGTGCAGAATTGGGTGTTGTGGATAAACTTACATCTGATAGTGGCTTAAAACCCATGTCCAAATTCATCCCAGTAGGGACGCATGCTAATATTGATATTTTCAGACAGAAAGTCACACAGGGTTTATACCAACTCCTTGACCACCCGATCCGTCCTAGTGCACGCCATCACAACCTCTCATTAGAGGAACGCTTCGCCCTTAACAATCTGAAGACAGACAAAAATATAGTCATCCGCGAAGCGGACAAAGGGGGGAAATGTAGTTCTGATGCGAAAGGTAGACTACTTCTCCGAGATTGAACGACAACTCTCCGATATCTCTTGCTACACTAGGATCCCCAACAACCCTATTGCTGCCCTGAGTGCCCATATTAACATGAGACTCGTAGATTGGCGAGAAGAGGGACTAATCAGTTCTGAAGAATGTAGATACCTCATGGTGTCTGAGCCCACATTCCCATGTATTTACATATTACCCAAAATACATAAGGGCGGCGCTTTTCCACCGGGCCGCCCAATTATTTCTGGGGTTAATTCTCCGACTGAACGCCTTTCGGAATATGTTGATACCTATATTCAACCTTTTGTACAGAACCTCCCATCCTATATTAAGGATACACAAGACATTCTAGCCAAATTTGATGATCTGATATGGGCAGAGAATATGATCTTCGTGACATTAGATGTCACGAGCCTGTACACGTGTATCAAAAAGGAATTTGGCATTACAGCACTGGAGTTCTATCTTGGACAGAGGGCTGCGGGCTATATGGACCACAATGAGGTTCTTTTGGAGATGACCAATATCATCCTCTCCAAGAACTTTTTCTTACATGACTCCATGTGGTACCAGCAAATCCAGGGCACAGCGATGGGCTCCAGGTTTGCTCCAGCTTATGCCGGCCTCTTTATGGGGTGGTATGAGCGGGAGCATGCCTGGAGCCGCCATGCTACAGAATGGTCAGAGCATGTGATTTTCTGGGGCAGGTACATTGATGACGTTATCATGTTATGGAATGGACCTGTCCCAGCATTGCTGTCTTATTTCGAATATCTGAACAACAACCCCTACAACGTCAAGTTCACTATGGAGTATAGTGCCAAGGAAATTCATTTCCTTGATATCACATTCTTTGTGGAAAACAACAAGGTAAACAGTAAAACCTACAGGAAGGCGACTAGCTGCAATAGTACACTACACTTTACTAGTGCCCATCCCCGACATGTTGTCAATAATATCCCTTATGGGGAGATGGTCAGGATGCGCCGAAATTGCAGTACCCCTGAGGCATTTTCTGAAAATATTAAGGAGACCACAAACCGATTCCGAAATAGGGGCTATCCCCCTCAAGTACTGAATAAAGCTTTGAAAAGAATCAACAATGTCCCCAGAGAGTCCACCCTTAGTTCATCTAAAAAAACTAGGGACAAATTTCCTGGTGTTGCACTTATTACCTCATACACAGATGAGAGTGCAAGAATCTATAATACCTTGCGCAAGCATTGGCATTTGCTAACCTCGATACCTAGTCTACAAGGGATTATACCAGCAAAACCCAAGGTCACATACAAACGGAGCCCCAATTTAAGAAACATCCTTTGTCCCAGCTACATCACCCGAGAAAGAGGGGTGGATTGGCTTAACAGCAAGCTAACAGGCTTTTACACTTGCAGGGGTTGTAATATGTGTGGTCTTGGCAAGGATAAAACGAAAGAGTTCTGTTTCAATACCACACATAGGTACAAAATCAATCATTACATTAACTGCAACACCCCCTACGTAGTGTACGTTCTGGGATGTCCATGTGATCAAATCTATGTGGGCAGCACTAAGAGGGCACTCAAAATCAGAATACAGGAACATGTAAGGGCACATAAAAATGGGGATTTCAAATATGCTATGACACACCATATGCTAGAAAAACATCTACCCAGTGACACTATTTGGTTCATGGGTATAGATCACATCCCGGTTAACCCTAGGGGAGGGGACCGATTAACAGCACTACGCAAGAAGGAAGCAATGTGGATCTGTAGATTGAGGACACTGGAATTTGGCCATAATTTTGACGATGAATTACACCATTTTTTGGCATAATTTGACCGGATGTCCGAATTAGAAATGCCTTCAGTATTGATAATTGAAATTGTTTGTTCGATTACAATGTTTACCCCTGGGACTGCAATGTTCATGCCTGCCATGTTTTCTTTCACCTGTGTTCATTGTGTTCCATTGTTTGACTTTCTGTGTCGCGATCTATTACCAGCAATGGGGCACAATGTCAACATCTTGATTATACAACATAGATGCATTATACACAATTGATTGATGACTATGTGTATTATGTCTTTCCCAATGAGATTATGTTTTGATATAAATCCGTTTTTCCCTCCTGTACACCCAATATTTAACCATTCAATGAGCTGGGTCCAGTTGGTTTGCTATTCCGTTCTGTCTCTCATTACTGCACAGTTATATAATGTTTTCTCCTAAGTATTTTTTTTAGACACTCTTTGTTTTCGTAGATTTGTTTCATAGTATGTGCCTCCCTTTATCATATATTCTTTTCGGGAGTATGTTTTAATACCGTATAGACGGCTATAGTTTCCTCCAGACCTGACTCCGAAAGGAACTTGCGCTATATAGGACCCATTTCACCTTTTTTATACAATATACGCCCATACACTGCTTTAAGATGGCCGCCGCGTAGTAGATGGATTACGACCTTACCATCATGGCCGCCATGCTTCCTGACTTTCACACATGATTTACTGCGCGTACACGCATTGTGGCACCCCGTATAAATTGGCAATGTCTTGTAATATATTCCATATATTTTTACAAACAGATCCATGTCGTCTCGGCTTAATATACAGCTCTAGTTATTAGTATAGTTTTAAGCAGTGGCCCTTTGATGCATGGACCTATTATTTATACTGTTCTAAGATGGCCGCCCCTTAGTTGATAGATCATGACCTTTTCATCATGGCCGCTACGCTTTTTACGCTGACGCACGTTTAACTGCGCTTACATGCATATTGGTACTTCGTACTATTCGGCCTTTTCTCGCAATATACTCCGCAATTTTTGGACAATTGTATTTTTTCTTTTTTTCTTTATATATAGTATTGGTCAAAACCCTTAGTCTAATCTAGTGATTCCCAGAGGCACGTATGTTGCACTCATACCGGTTCAAGATGGCCGCCCGCGATTTGACGCCCCTTACTGATCCAACATGGCGGCCAAGTGAATTCACTTCAAATTACTTTTTTATTTTACATAGGATCAGGCCATCCCGTATTTGGCATGTAATACAAACATCCATTAGCCAACAATTCTATTGATGAAATCGAGCAATTCCGATCCCTTGCTCCCCTCAATCAGGTCTTCGGCATCATTTATATCACTATACCCCTATTCTTTTACTCTTGTAAGATGGCGGCCGCAATTCGCCGACATCCTACAGCCTGTTCATGTTCACCGCCGTTCAGGTGAATTTCATTTTTCAATTAGGATAGGTATATATACGGGTGGAGCCATGGCCGGTTACCATCAGGCGTTATTCATACTGAGGGGACGGTTCGTGTGGGCGGTTATCTTCCGCTTTTTCTCATTTTCTTCGAGGTGAGTGCTTTTGGGTCACTTATGTTACTTTTTTCTTCCCACTTCTTTTTAAGAAAACTTAAAAAACATATTCTTTTAAACATAATATTGCCTACAAGGTCTGCTGTAGCTTGTCCCCTTTGGGTTTATTATTTGAATTTGTTGGGGGTTACGCTTTTTTCATCAGGCCTAACCCCTTGGATTGAGGATAGTTACCATAGTTCCCCATTTCTTAAAGTCCAATAAGCAATACACGGACACACTTTGTATTTTGGGCTTATAATTTAATTTTTATTTATTATGTTTACAGTATGTACAAACTTATGACCACATCAATTTTTTCATTTGGATGTGTTTTTTGATTTCCAGAACTAATGAGGAAGAATCATGAATATTTTCGTTTGAAGTCAGGATATCCGCTGTAAGGGGCTCTTGGCCGTTTTATAGGTACATTCTATTGCTTTTTGTTTTTCGTTTATCTTAAGCCGAACTACACAACATGACTTGCAATAATAATTGTAGTCTTCTCTCTTCTTCTTTTTCCGTTTACTCAGATTTTAATGCACAACGTTTTGTTGGTGCACTATATATCTATCCGATGAGATATTTGGATGTCAAATCATCCCTCTGATAAACGCTGATAGTGCTCTTATAGGTAAGCAGGGTTTACAAGTTTGTGCATTTTGGCTTTGTCATTTCGCCCCTGCCTAGTCCCTTTAACTCAGTCCAAATTAGACAAGTGTGCACGAGCAATTCACTATCCTAAGAATAAACTTCTTGAAAGGACTTTAGACACCGGACTGTCTTGATTTATTGTGTCTTTGATTTCTAGAACCAAGGAGGAAGAATCATGAATATTTGCTTTTGATGTCAGAATATCGGCTGTAAGGGATTTATAGCCACCCATAGGTACATTCCATTACATCTGATGTCACTCTTCTTCTCCCAACCCTAATTACACAACATGAGGTGTAATAACTATTATTATCTCCTCTTTTCTCTTCGTTTATTCAGATTCAGTGCACATCGTATTGTTGGTGCACCATATATTTATTCTGATGAGACAATTGGATGTTAAACCATTCCCTCTGAGTAACGTTGATAGCGTATCTATAGGTAAGCAGGGTTTTCATTTCTCTGCACTTTGGCTTTGCCACTTCACTACTGCTTAGCTTTTCCAATATAGTTTAAATTAGACAGTTGTGCACGAGTCACCTATTATCTAAGTATATTCCTTAGAAAGGACACTATATACCGGACTGCCTTGCTCAAATTACAATAATATAATATAACCTTGTTTTTTGGCTTATCCCCCTTCATAGCACCTTTGCCAAGACTCCGCGTACACATGAGATTTAGTGACTGATTTGCTTCATGAATACTCACGTGGATACTCACCATTGTGTAAGTGGTAGACTTTCTCATCTACATTTTGGATCACTAATGCTGACTCTCTGAACATGATTCCTTTGCCGCGATAGTATAGCTCATCTGCATACTTGTTTCTTTCCCCTGTTGATTCCTTTTTTCCTCACTCATGTATGGGCCTTCTCCTGACCTCTGTTCATTCATCATTTTTTTATTTTTTTATTGTTTCATTTATTTTTGTTTACAGTATTGAAAATAGAGATTGACAGAGCTGTCTGCAACCCAACTGGTTTCCATACTTTATCCTGGACATTGACTTATTTCTTGGTAGGTGCACTTTCCTCATTTTGGGCCCTTTATCTTTAGGCACCAAGAGGTTTACAAATTATTAGATTGTCCACCCTCTTAATCATACATCAAGAGATGTTTTGTACCCATCCCATAACAAACTGCATACAATAATGCATGATTTATTGAAACTGTATGTTTTCACCCTTCAACAAAGAGTTGCAAATGATTCTATAAAATATAAATAATATATGTTTCCCCTTTTTTTCATACAATGTTAACTTGGGGCATCACTCACTGGTTAAATTCCAGGAACGCAGCTATGTTATGATGCTTGTCTTGGAAGTGTAGATTCACTGTTTTTAATGCATGGGACTATTGTATACTCGGCTGGGTGTTGCAATGTTCCAGCTTTTAATTGTATGTGTATATCTTTTGTCTTTTGTAAACACAGCCCTGAAGAAGTCCCGGCAGGGACGAAACGCGTCGGCTGTCCTATTCTCACTTTATTGAAAAATAAATCATCTAAACAAAACGGACTTTCTGGACATTCATATTTGTAAAATTCTCATTGATAAACCTGTTCATTTTATGGTGCACCTGTGCTTTCAATTAACTCATGTTGTAGTTCTCTTTTGAACTGGCATTGTGTTGGCGGGTGTCGTATCGGTGTGCACATGATCCCCACCCAAGGGTTGAGATAAGGGGAATTTTTTCACATAAGTGGCAAAAAAATATTTTGTATCAGGTGCATTTGTGTCAAGGTTCCGCCAGCCACCATGCTATAGATGATATAAATAGTCTTGCGATAGGTATCTGGGAATGCACAAGGTCAAAAAGCCCATCACTTTCTTTACAGTTCTCAGAGACTGACCCTTGCGGCACCTACGAGCCTGCTCTGTGATTGCCTGTATCCTCTTGTATGTAACAAAGGCTCTTGCCTCCACTGTGTTTAATCTGGCTCCCAGAAAGATTTGTTTCTCTATCTGGCTTAGTAGACGTTTCTAGGTTGACTATGAATCAAAGACTGTGAAGTGTCATGATTGTCCTGTTGTGACTCTTGCATTGTGAGAAGTTTGCTTTAACTAGCTAGTCGCCTCAATACATATATAGGTGGATACCATTTCTTCCTAGGCAGTCTCCCACCAAAGCTAGGTAATTTGTGAAAGCTCTGGGTGCAGACTTGATTCCGAAAGGAAGCACTCTGAATTAGTAGTGGCTTTGGTTGACGCATGAATGCTTGCATTTTCTTGAACATGTTTAGGTAGCGTAGGTCCAGCGTTGGTCTTAAAGACTTGTCTGGTTTTGGGACGAGGAAGTGTGCTGAGTAGTTTCCTTGGTTGATTTCTGCAGTGGGCGCTCTCTCTATTGCCTCTTTCCCTAAGAAATCATACACCTTGCTTTGCAGGCAACGTCTCTCCTCTTCTGAGGGTCATCTCGTCTATGGTCTGACCCTGGGTGGTGTCATTATAAGTTCTATGCAGTATCCATCTTGGATGATGTTTAGGATGCATTTGTCTGATGTGATCCTCTTCCACTCCTGGAGAAAGGCCTCTATTCTGCCATCCCTCCCCTACTTGTGTTATGTGGTGGAGTGGTTACTAAGTGGAGTCACTTGGTTGAGGAGCTGGCTCCTCTGGAGTACTGTTCTCTTCCTCTGCCCAACAGGAGCTGCCACTGAGTTACCACTGCTGTGCTGATGGCTGCTGCTGACCTAAGTGGTGGTAGGGTACCTCTGGTGGTGTGCTGGCAAAGTTTCCCCTTCCAGTTAGTCTCCTCAAAGGGTTGTCCTTCTCTGTGGCCTCAAAACTGCAGCAGTCCCATGGCTTTGTCATCATCTTTTTTAAGTTGTTGCAGTGTCATCCACTGCAGAGTTGAACAGGTGTTGTCAAACGAAGAAGGTATTGATGATGCTTGCCTGCACCTTGCTCTTGAAACCTGACACCTGTAGCCAGGTGTCAGGGTGTTGCAAGGATCTGCTCATACACAGAACTGTGCACAGAGACCTAGGACATCAGTGAATTGTGGTGTACCAGCAACTCACCTCAGTACCTAGAAAAACCCCAACCAGCTAGCATTGTCACATTAGCTCTTCGTTCTATAGCAAAGTAACCAATTATTAGACAACCTAAAACATGCGACTTAGGACCATCTCAGGAATGGTGGGAAGTGAGAACACTCTTGTTATACTCTCATACCAGCCTACAACAGGAGTAAATTAGAGACACAGGTAAGGTTAAAATATTTATTTTAACGACGTGATCTCATGTGCAGTATCTTAGCCAACATAAGCAGACATATGATTAAAAATAATATGGTCAGCATTGTTACAATTCCATAAAATACAAAAGGGAAATCATATTACAATGATGGTGAAAATGGGTCTTATAGCGCCTAGTTTTAACACCCTCCCTATATAGGAACTATATATTATAAACTAAAGAAGGTCTCTTAGGCTTGTTTGGGGGACCCCATTACCTTTCCGCTCAGTATGAATAAATCACATCTGGATCAGCATAAGCCCTCTACATGCATCCCTAGGAACTGAAATCTTCAAAGTGTGTGAAATCATGGCAACTGTGGAATAATAAGGGCACCAGAATCTCAGTTGGCTCACAGCTGCCAAATTGTTGTGTCTATAAACGTTAGCCGATCATGTTGAACAACAGCTACCATGTTATGATAACCTTGACGGCTTCAGCACTCACTGTACAGACTAGGGGCACAATGTAAGTCTAGAGATGTCGGAAAGAAACCTTTTCTCATGTGTAGACCTTCACGAAGGCTAACTTACAAAAACAGCTATATGTAGTGTTGTG
Source organism: Lissotriton helveticus (assembly GCF_964261635.1). Classification (NCBI taxonomy): domain Eukaryota; kingdom Metazoa; phylum Chordata; class Amphibia; order Caudata; family Salamandridae; genus Lissotriton; species Lissotriton helveticus. The sequence goes on along the minus strand of NC_136063.1, from coordinate 1,259,549,546 downwards.
TGCAAAAGCGGCAAAAGGTAAAATGGCGTTTAAACTTCTAATAAGCAATGCTAACATAACATGCTTGCAAAGAAGGCCTAAGGCCACACTACAAGGGTTGTGCCTGTGACCATCTGTCTGCACGCTGTGTCTGCGGTGTCAATGCAGACTTCAGTAAAGTTTTAGTTATGCTCTTCCCTTCTTCCACTAGTGTGTCTTCTCCCGTTTGGAACTGCTCTGGGAGATGTTTCATCAGCTCTCCCACACCTTCCCTATGTCGGAGGGTGTACCCATTTAGGAGATCTTTGGAGTTTGCGATCCTTCACTGTGTTGCTACATCACTGTCCAGTTTACATCCCACCATATCAAATCTCTTGCACTCTTTCTCCAACGGTGGATTCTTAGCGCTCGGATGTCGGCTCTCTTTCTTGCTGTGACCATGATTATGAAATCAGCCATGGTGTTTTCCTGGATGTATAGTGGGTCCTTGGAGGAGTGCTTGTATATATTTCTTTTTGACCCTTAGGGTTTCAGCCTTGTAGGCTGCTCGTTCTCTGAAAGACTCTCTTTACTGATCCAAAATGATGGGAAACATTAGGGTTGTTTTGGCATCTGCTTTGCAAGTGTAAAAGAGTTTCAAGGAGAAAGCATGTATCTGGTTTCTATTACTCCAGTTGGTCTTGGTACCCGTTGGGTGCCTTTGTTACCACTGAGTTATACATGGTGATGTTATCAGGAGGGCAAGGCCTTGAGGGGTACGAAGGGGGTTCCTCCGACGGTGAGTTGGCGTCTAAGTCTTGTCACTGGTCATTGAAGCTTTCAACATCAGGGAATAATCTTTGGTCCGCATCGATATGTTCGTCCTGGAAGAACATTTCCTGTTCTTGTGGCTCCGGTTTCGTCAGTGAGTCTAATTTGGCCTCCTCTGTCTCCTCCCAGCTCGTTCTCCCGAGGCCCTCAGAGGGATTCAAAGTTCTTTAAGGGATGCTTCAAAGTCATTTTTCTTTTGTAGAATCACCGACAACCTGGATTTCAGACATCTTTTTCATACTTTCAACCTCAAGCGCCTTCTCGTCAGCATTATTATTTTTTTTAAACATATTTTATTGACATTCGTTGACAAAGTTCTAGATGCAGTACTGATCATTGCTTTAAATCTTCGAATCAATTACAATACTGTAATATTACTTCACCGTAAGACAGTTCTATCATCGAGTCAGTATTGAAGTTTTATAGTAGCACTGCAATCTATTCACTTCCTGCATCCCACACTCTAAGTAAAAATGTAAATGTAAATTGATACTTGTATAGCGCACTACTCACCCGCAAGGGTCTCAAGGCGCTTGTACGAATACCGCTGTGGAACCCCTCCTGGCCAGGCATCCTTAGCATTGTGGGGGCCGTTGTGGAGATTAAGCAAGCTATTGCCCAGAGTTGCAGAGTGGGACTCCATGATTGGAATAGGCACAGAGGCGAGAATTATCAGGACCGTGGAATTTTTTAGCTCAAGACCCGCCGAGGCGGGGAATTGAACCCTGGTCCCGGGCTAGACCTCTGCATCAGGGTCTGCCGCTCTAACCATTGAGCCACACTTCTCCACTAGTTAGTACAACTAACTTACTTACAAATCCACTTCTAGCCCCAACTAACACTCGCCCCCTCTCGTCAGCATTGATCGCAGTCAGCAGCCTTGTCCTAAGAGCTAGGGCTTTAAATTTGTTTGGGTCCTTTGTCCTCTCTAACTCATCTTTCAATGTCAAGCACTTGGGTGTCCTCCAGTAGTGTCCCTGTGCCGTGTCCTGTGGGGCTTTTCGTGTTTTGAATTCCTTTCAGTCGGCGACTCTTTTGGTGCCAAGGTAGTGTTGCAGGACTTAAGAGTCTGCTTATTTTTGTCCAGCTTAACCCCTTTTCTCCCCGGGTACCTGGGGTCTTTTGGGGGATCTCCCTCCTTATACCTATTCAATGTGGCATGTGACGCAAGGTCGACATCCTCTCTGCCGGCACAAGACCCTTCGTCTTGAGCCACTATGTGTCCACGTTGTCCTCTTCCTCGCTCGCCAGCCCAAGCTCTTTGAAGTATGGGGTCCCCTTTTTCTGTGTCAGCATGGTGGCATAGTGTGCTTGTCTCTACTAAGCTCTAATCCTCAGCAGCTTCCGGAGGAACTCGTGCCACATCTTGCAGCCTTTAGCACTAGGGTCCATGGGGTAAGTATAGGCTGCAGATCTGGTGATTGACCTTTTGGACACACTTGTGGTGGCACTTAGAACAGACCTATAGGAAGTATTTTCCATTTCCCTCTCCGGGTCGTGTCCCCTGTTCATGCATTCTCTGGCCGCATGGTTGACCTAACATGTGGTGCATCTACTTTCAGTGAGAGTTGATGACTTTCAGTTCTTTTATTTTTTTTTTCTCCATAGATGTCCTTTAGGGAAATACTTTTGCTTCAATGATTCATTGAATCACAGTCTTCTTCTTTCTTGGAGTCTGTGGCGCTTTGGCTGATACTTCCAGAACCAACAGTGAAAAAAAGAAATCTGAAAATGACAATCACGCACAAGAACTTCTGGGGTGCACGTCTGATATTAGGAGTCAAACGGACATACACCAAATGGCCACAGACGACGCCCAGCAAAACAAGAGAACTAACAAGAAAATCCCAGCCCCAACCACTGGATTGCAGAATAATCCAGGGCATATGAATACTTTGCATGCACAAAAACCTACATTCTTTCTTCATTGCTCTAGGAGTCAGTACAACTGATGCAAGGTTAAAATATTCAGTGCTGGAAATTAAAAGACTTTACTACAGGACCCAATAAATTAAAGGTCTAGTGGTGGAATGAGAAAGGGTGGAGCTATGATTAGCAACGTAATGAGAAGAGGTGTCTGGCTGGCAAAGTATACATTTATTTTTAAAAGCTCTTACCCCAGAGAATTTGGCATAAATGACAAATTCAATAGTAAATCCGTTCTGGCGTACTTAACTGGTCACAAACAGTGCATTTTAAAAGATCATATTGGGTTAGGGCACTTGGTGCAGACATTTTTGTGTACCTATCAAATTCCAAAGCAGAATAAAAATACAATACCTCTGGCGGTTAATACCCATGTTGGACACATTTGTGTGCAGTGCTTTTTAAAGGTTTGACACATCATAAATTAACATAGACCTTTAATGTGCTTGCTTGAAAACCAAAGAGGAACATGCATGTCACAGATTTCTTTTTTATATAGATAGTGGGTAAGGGAATTTGTTTCATAGATCACTTTGCTGCCTACCAATCACAATTTACAATCCTTGTATTATTAGCTTAGCACTGTGTCAAGGAGAAACATTAAAATTGTAGGGCATAAGTTTGAAACCTTACTATTTTTTCTCAATCTTTTTTATTCTAGGTTCCCTTAGATAATATCCTTATATGCAAATATCATACACATGGGCATTAAAGTAGTTAAACAAACAACTAGAGATTCAGGGTTATTAGGTCACTCCTTTACCCCTTCAATAACTGATTAACAACAACCAAAGAGTGACAAAAAAATGTAGAATATTTGAGAAAATAATTTTTCACATTAGATGAAACCGTAAGTGCCACAGAAATAAATCTGGTGAAAAAAGAAAGAAAAGAATTTCTTTAAAAGAACCATCACTCACCAACCTGGTTGGTGACATGCTTCATCATTGGGTTCCCACTGGGGAGACCGAAGGTCCCCCCAGTGTGCTACAACACCTGAATTACAGCGGAGCTGGTTCTTTTCCGTTTGTGAAAAGTGTGAAAAAAAGTGATGATAATCTGAGTGAATTAAAAGATGCCTGGTTGTAACCTGTATTCAGTTTAATAAGGGCCAACCGGCACCGGTTAAAAGCAAGTGAAAAGAACTATTCAGAGTTTATAATTGAAACCCCGTGTCCTACAAAGTGGTGGTCAACATGTTTCTGCTATCTCAAGCACAATTCGCTCAGCATTCGTCAGGACCTCAAAGTTGATCCTCCGGCGGTATGAGCACACTAAGATGCACCCTGCCGTAAGGATGTGTGTGTGAAAAAGACAAAATTACTCACGGAATTACCCGCGGGGGCTCACCCAGACTTCTCTAGTGCCCGGCTGTGTATCAGTGACGTCATCAATAATGCCATTTGAGATGTCATCAGTGAAGTTATAAATGAGGTCATAAAACATGTCATGACTGATGTAATGTGTGAGGTCATAGGCAGTGCATAGTGGTGGCATAAGTTAAAATCAGCTCTGCGGACTACAGCTGGTGAATGGCTGACATAGTGAAACAAATATTTTACTGAAAATATTTTTCCAATCGTGAACGCATTAGCCGGCTTGTAATCATCCGTCTGCTGAAATGTCAAAGAGTAGCATAATGCTTATTAATTTAAACAAAATTTAAACAAAACTGAGTCGAATACAAATACACTTAGAAAAAGTGTAAAATGTTAAAAAATCAACAACTAAAAAAGTAGAAATGTATATAATTCATTCTGTAACAACTAAGAGAGAAAAATGCGTAGAATCAAAAAATGCTACTTGAATGCATAAGTACGGCTTAAGGGGAGAAAGAGTAAAAAAATTACACAAGCTTTGTCATTGCAGATGAACACGGGGAAGACGTATAACATTTACATTTATAATGACCATAGGAAAACGTGTTATTTGCATAGCAACAAGGCCTGTGTTGGTATATTTCAGGACACTGACCTGAGATATGCTACACATTTGACTGGTAGTATTAGAGAATGTAATTTTCACTTATATGATACAGCATGTTTTCTAAACTTGTGTATTCATGGCATACTTTTCATTATTTCAACATGCATCAGTACTCTCCCTGCTCAAAGTCTGTACACTGCAAAACAAGCAAATAAGCCCATGGAAGATTATGAATGTTGAGTGTGCTTTGGACTAATGCTTGCCTGTCACTGAAAAGCTATTTATTAAATGCTCAAACTGTTTCTGCATTGGAAGGAAATAAGTCTCATGAGCTCCTGAAGCAAAAACTGCAGGGTTCCTCAGCTAATCTTGGCACAACTCCATTGGCTGTAATGTGTCTGAAAAATATGGGCACAATGTCCATGAAAGGGTCAACTACTTCCCATTAAAATGGTAGTGGCAGGGTGAGGTGATCATAATATCTTGCAATAGCATCGTATGAATGGGTAGCACTGCACTGGTCAACAAAAGAACTTTAAGTTTTATTTACAAAGACATCACAACCAACACCCTTGCTTATCTTGCAGATAAGCTCACCAACTTTGGCGGTTCTCTGTATACCTGCAGCCAGGACACCACCAGATTGCAGACTAAGAATGGTAAAAAAGAAAAACAAGAGACAATAGGCCTTTTCCATCTATGCACCCAGGATCTGGAACAACCCCATACTGATCAGGACGAACCTAGGGCTGCTATAATTTAGGAAAGAGCAGTAAGATTTGCCTCTTTAAAGAACACTATCACAATGTATTAACCGTCTACAACTCAGCTTCCTCTACTATTACTAATCTGGCCTGATTCACAAAGGTAAACGTAGACCTAAAGTCTAATTTAGACTTGAAGTCTAAACGTATGCCTCAGGTTAAACTTACAGACCAATTTACAAAGGGGCTTACGACAAAGTTACGAGTGCAGGGTCTCCACACTCGTGGTGTAATCTCCACACTCAGGATAGAATCTCTGCACTGAGCACTGCAGTGCAAAGAGTCCACTCCTAGTGTGAAGACTCCGCATTTGTAAATTAACGAGTCGTAAGTCACTTTGTAAATCGGCCTCTTAGACTTCAGGTCTAAAGTCAGACTTCAGGCCTTAGGTTAGACTTCACCTGCTTTAAAGTATCTAAAAGTGTGGATGCGATCGTACAATATAACGCAGGTTTGACAAATAATTAATGTGTGACTTTGCTACTGTTTGCAGTTTCTCCCCTCTGGGTGTAGTATGCCTATTCATTTTATTATTTCTTTTACTTCGCCAGTCCAGTGGAAGGCAAGTCTATGTAAATGCCACTGTCTGTTGAAAATGCTCCATGTCACTCTTGCCTAAGTCAAGTAAACTTCATGCATAAACCCATTTTGCTTTTAACCACTCTGGTACTGGAATAAGTTTGCTTCACTAATATATTTTCCCTTGTAGGCATTTTATTAAATGTTTGCATCAGAGCTCCCACGTCAACTTTACAAATCGGATTATGAGGATACAAACCCTAATTTCTTTGTGCTAATGCTTCCTGATGCAGACACTGCAAAATCTTGCAGGGTCGCCTCACATCCGTCTTTGCGTAGGTCTCAGAATAGTTGACAACAGTCTAGCTGAGGCCTCATCAGTGGTTTTAATGTTAGACAACTTATTTAACTACTGGTTAAACATATCTTGATGAGATCCACCTTTACCATGTCTCTCCACAATAATGAATTGTGTTCATTTTTTACTTCAGCCAATCGGCTTTAGAGATACATCAGGGGAATCATTTAGAAAAATACTGCAAGACTGCGAGTTCATTAATTTAGGCTTTTTCCATTCTTCACACATGAGCCCATTCTCTCTACAACTTTGCAATTCCATTCTTCTGTTTTCTATCACTGCTAACACATGGAAATGGTTTGCACCCACCTTGGAAACGTCCCAAATGTCTACAGGCTTAGTGGAACACTGAACAGTTCTAAAATCGGGTTAAGGGAAGCATCTTTTGAAGTTCTCGGGTTCAGAGAAGTTCTCTAGGAACTGGCCACATAAACAATTTTCAAATCCGGAAATCTTTAGAGCATACTACCAACAACAGCAGAAAGTTTATGCAACAATACATATTAAATGTACAGGGGTACATCCTTCTTCAACATAATAGCTTACAAATCTGAAGAAATAAACTAATATATCAGAGTGGTCGATGACCCCTTTCCCAACATCCTCCCCCTGAGACATGAGACTGCCACAATGTTGGATGTCTCTCTATTGGCGGCCATTAAAACTTTTCGGCCTATCATCCAGAACAGTGTGTGTTACTTTAATGCCCGTGTTTCCTGAACATGAAGTGTTGTCAGAGAAGGAAATCTCCCGACACTCTTCTTCCTGGCTCCACTGGGGTCCTGCCAAAAAATCAAGAGGAGATATGGCAGACAGAAGATGTGCTCTTTAGATAATCAAAGCCTTTATTGTGTAAATTACATTAGACGGGAACACTGTAAAAAGTAGCCTGTTGAGGAGTGAGAAAACAGTAGATTGGCAGAGGTAGTAGAAATGTCTGTAACAGTCAACAGATGTTTAACAGGAGTGTGGCATGCTGAAAAATCTAGGTTTAAAAGCTGATCAAAACACATTTGACTAAATAAATAATAAACAAAAATCACATTAAATACTATCGTCTAATTGATTTCACTAAATAAACAAACCAATACAATACTGATGATGCAGAGGTTGGGGAGGAGAAAAGCTAAAGCTTAACTTTTGAAAGAGCGTGTGGTCTGTGAAGGGTATTAGCACCCTCAGAGTTGTGTTTTGTGTTCCACAAAGCGAGCATCACTTTTCGGCACTGTGCCCACACATTTCATCATCGGCACTGGTTTGCCACTACTGTGGATTCCCAAGAGGATAAGTACCCTGGTTTTAGATGAAACCCCAATACTCTCCTTCCTTTGTTAGATGACCCTTGGCAACGAAGCCAGCAGAATTAGGCCTTTTTTCCTGATTAACTAAATTCCTGACCAGGCTAGAGCCACATTGGGTACAGGGTGACGCTTAACGCTGTGGCAACTCCACTTGGTTAATTTCAAGGAGACACACGCTGGAAATGCAGACATTAAGTCTAGATGAGCCTCAAAATGACAACACTGTCACAAATAAATGTGTTTGCACAGGAGGTGTACCAATGAATGTTCCATTCTAGGCTATCCCTCTGGTGGAAAAGCCAAAACGAAAGGTGTTCAAGCTCAACAGTGAGAGATTCTGCACAGACTTTTTCAGCTTTCATGAGGACCGCAAAAAATAGTGAATGTGAGCCCTTCGCAGAGATAACATTGTGGAAAGTATATTCAAGTTAAAACGTTATATATACTGGAAAAAAATTAGGACTCTGAATCTTTTCAACGGTCAAACTCACAATTCATTTTTGAGAAATTACCAGCAGTATCCAGAACCAAACAATACATACAAATATATACTTATTTATAAATATATGTTGTTTGGGCAAATCGTTTTGCAGATAAAAGAAACAGATCTTTGTGACAGAAGTCGGTATACTACAATAAAAACAATCAAAACAAATCTACTCATGATAACAATAGGTAAACTGTTGCGTTCATCGGTATTAAAGGTTAGCATCTTTTCTGTACATGTAAAATTATTGCTTTTTTGAAAAATATATTTAGCATGCTAGTTTTAAACCATTTCCTGCCTTTACAAAATGTTATATTTAAAAAAAATCTAGTAAAGCTTTTGCAAAAAATTTCACAGAACCTTTTTTTTTCTTTTCCAAGGCAGCGGTAACTTTTTCTGATAATGCATAAAATCATATGTGCAAAATATGAAAACTCTCAAAAATATTACTATCACACATAGTGTCACAGCAATAGGAAAAGGAAATATTTATACCTGGTGAAATGCCAGTTTTCATGGTATGTACGCGGTGGCGTGCCACAAGCCTCATCTCCCTGCCATGAAAACTCGCACTCAGAAGAATTACTGTAGAAGAGGTATATAAAGCTTGCCCCGGAACCCAACACCAACAGTGACTATCACCAAGCATAAGGCATGGCAGCGCCTCAGAGTAAATGAACCTGCCACAACAAAAGAAGCTTTGCTAGGCCTTCGCCTAGAAGGCCACGCGCCTCGACAAACAGCGATGCAGCCTCAATCAGCAGCACCTCAACTTACCAGGCCCAGAATCGCAGCAACATGCGCATGGACTCATCACAGTAGCTTCTGCGTTCGACATTGTTTTTTGCATAAATCCATTGTGAGCAGGTTTTAGAAAGTAGCCCTATAGCGACAGTGTCCTGAGAGTAAAACAAAGAAGCCTAACCGCCCCTGCGGGCTCTCACCATTTTTTCTTAGTGTTCACCTAATGAAATCTTTTTCTCCACAGCACAATGTTGCGTTTTCTGTACAAGTTTTCCCCCCCTAATTAACACACCAGCAATGGTGTGTCAGCACGGTAGGCTCAGCCAAGGAGCAGCGTAAATGTCTAGTGGTCCCGTGCGTTCAAGGAATGAAACATTGCAGGATACTGCGCTTCTCAGCCCTTCCATCATTGAGCGAGCGCTGAACTTCAGAGCACCCAGGGCCAACGCCTGCTACTCCTCATGACAAGGAGCAATGGTTCTAGGTATACTTCTACCTACTTGAGCCCTCTTTCCAATATCCATCAGTTCTTACACACAGAATGAATCAGTGTCTAGAAATATTGGGGAGACTTATTTTGCATCTTCTTTTTAGAGTACTTTGTCATGCTGGCCAAATCGCAATGTTGCTTTTTCCAGTGCTGGAAACAAACCTTGTTTTGAACTGCTAGAGTGCTTGGCAAGCCCACCAATAATGATTACGGGGGCAAGGGACCTTTGAGAAAGAAAATATATATATACATATATATATATACACACACATATATATATATATTTATATATATATATACACATATATATATATATATATATATATATATATATATATATATATATATATCCCCCCCCCCCCTATAGAATGGCCCTTGCACGCCCTTCCTCAACCACACCACATTTACTCAAGCATGGTGGCTCCAGGGAAGAGACGGATGGTGGAAGTGTTTTCCAGCTTCTATGTCATTGAGTTGCTGGCCTCCAGGTGCTCGGTCTGTTGGAACTGCTTGTCAGGGTACTCGCTGTTTTCAAAGGACAACCGGTGAACGCACTGCACGTGCGTCTTTAGATTCCCTTTCTGAGAGGCACTGTATGGGCAATATCTGCACTGGAATGGTCTCTCCCCTGAAACACAAGTGGAAGATAGGAAAGTTTAGGACAAACAATATATTTATTTCACAAGATGTATATGTAGCTCATTTTTAATCAGTTGCCTCACATTGCTTTTGGGCCTGCCTCAGCCTTGAGCGAAACAGGCTCGGCTGCCATCTACTCCCTTTAATTATTGGCACTTTATGCATTCATTAGGAATTTAAATACATCAAATGTCTATTTTGAAAGAAACCACCCAGAGGAAGGCACGGAAAAGGCCCCTCAAGTGACATGACAATTATGGCAAAATAGCAACATTGAAAGAAGAGAGAGCAAGAGGGTGAGAGAGGGAGAGGGGGTAGGGATGTTTAAGGATGTATGCACTGCATGACAAACATGTAAATAAACACAAGCCTGAAGCTTAATGGCTAAGTCCTAAAATGACATTGCAAGCATGGGTTGCTGAGCAGCGCAATCCGTGATGTAGATAACTGGGGCAGCGTGGAAAATGAAATGTTAAATACATTAACCTTAAACCGAGGTCCTGCTTTACTGAAACTGGTCATTTTGCATTAACATGAGGCCCTTGAGTGCAAAAACCATAGACAAATTCACCCCCTCACCTTCTGGGCTATGCGCATCTGACAAACGAGTTATCCTCGCGGGCGCGTTCATAACAGCAGCAAACCCAAAATAATGACCAGCCTGAACATTACATACGTTAAGACATCGGTGTCGAGTCTTACTTTATCAAACTGGGGGCGCGGTGGTGTGAGTTGACTTATCTGGAGCTGTAAACCACAACCTTGGTGTTTGTGCGAAGTCTACCGTCAGTGCACAAGACATCTCAGCGCCATTAAGGAATGACGCGCATGCGCTGAATGACTCTATGACCTACGTAGCCCTTCATGGGATTATTCACAAGATGTCCACTAAATGTGGGGACATAACTCTTCTGTACAACTAAACGTTTAACCAGCGAGCAGCAGAACGTTTCACTGAAAATTAATCAGCGGTCAGAAAAAACACACATCGCCTCGACAGGTGCAAGCGACAAAAGAGTTTTCACTATTGTGGGCATTCTCTAGGACCTCCTAATCTTGGCCCTACTGCCCTCTAACCGTGAATACTTTCATCACTGTACAGAAAACAAGTGGTGCCCATGCATGTCCACACCCTCGACAGTCCATCGCATCACGATGCTTGGAAAGAACCACAACATTTTTGTTTTCACCTTTTAAAGCATGATAGAGCTACAGAGAGCCACATCTTTCACCAAACTGACACACATTACTTACGAAAGTGGGAGTAGACAGGTAAAATATTCCGAGGCAAAGAATGTCTAGAATGCATTCTGGGAAAAATGTGGTCTTCGACTAGCGAGTCAGACCTGCAGACCCATACTAAGGTGATTTTAAGAGGTCCACTGTGCTGGCCTTGTCCCTAACAATGTGGGAATGAACACCATCACTGTTGTCCTTGCGACTTACCAGCACTAAGTTATATAAACAACGATGCAAGGGAGTGTAGCAGAAACCAACAAGCTGCTTACCATCAGTAATGCTCTTACTGGTGGATACTCTAACTGACTGCAGATTCTTCACCTTTACAATATTCCCAGCGGTCAGACCGGCAGTTTTACAAGCAGTAGCTTCTGAATGCTGCTCGGTGGCTCAGTGACCCCGCTGCACCACTCTTGAAGTGATGGAGCGGAGTCACTTGTATGTGCCACCCCTGTCAGCCGAAATCGCTATTTGTATTGTCCTCCTTCAGCGCCCTGAGGCGTGGATCTACTAAAACAAACTGCAGAAGGCAGTGTACTGAAAACTACATTGGGACCATTTTTTTAAATGGACAGTTGTCTACTCCACAGAATAGGGAAGCCGGAGTGTGCTGAGGAAATCTACAGTTGGACAGTAGAAAGGGCATTCCCTAAGTTAAGTAACTTGTTCTTCTGATGGATACCCCTAACCGCAGATTCCTCCCCTTTAGAATAGATACACAAGCAGTGCATGCTAAAAGGTTGAGGAGTTGAAGAGTGGACTCCATGAAAACAAATTCTGTCAAACTAAGCAGGCAATATGACCCTCTTTGTGGTTCTGGCTGTCAAGACAATAGTGCTTGGTGAATGTGTACACTGATGCCAATGTTGCAGCTGTACAGAAGTCCAAAACAGGATCTCCCTAGCTAATGCAGTCATACGCTGCCTTCGCTCTGGTATAGTGGGCCCTTTTTGCTTCAGAGGCTCCTTCTTGGGAAGAACATATTGAATCTGCAAATGTAGTATGATCCACCTCAATAGAGCCCTCTTTAGTACCTCATTTCCCTAGTTAGAACCAGCAAACGCTAGGAAGAGCTGATCATTGACACAATACTCCTTTGGGCGTTCACCGTAGAAGCTTATGTATTGTTTGCAGTCCAGCAGTTGAAGTCGTTTCTTCCCCTTAGAGGGATGTGGAGGAAAGAAAAATGCTGGTAGGGTGATGCATTACCCTTACAGCTTAAGGTAGAAATGTAGCCCTTGTCCTCAGCACCAACCTATTGCCGTAGAAAGTGGTGTACAGAGGTTGCTCTGACAGTGCCTGCATTTCACTCATGTGCCATCCAGAAGTGACTGCAATGAGACAGTCCATCTTTATGGTTAAGTAACAGTTGTGGATACGGTCAGATGGAATGCACATGAGAAACGTTTGAATCAAGTCAAGGCCCCAGTGTAGCATGACAAAAGGCTTTCGGAGGAAACCTGAGATTTGAAGAGGTAAGGCCAATCTGGCAAATGCAAACAGGCTGATATGAAACCCTTAACTGTGCAAACTGCAAGGCCTGAGCTTGCCACCATTCAGGTTTGAGGTTAATTTGCCACCAATGGAGGTCACTGGGTACCCTCCGACACGCAGATGGGGTCAGATCGAGTACTGTGAGGCTGAGCCCAGAACCATTTTCACTGTGACCCACGTTTGAGCCTGAAACATGGTGATTATGTACCAAATAATCTACTTGCTGCATTGGTGGAAAGACCTAGAGCGCCACCATGTCCAGAATAGTCTCTACAAAGGGAATCCTTTGCATATGTATCAGGTGGAACTTTAGTTCACTGATGGAAAAACCCAGAGAAGTCAAGAGGGCGACCATCGTCCAAAGGTGGTCTGCAAACCACTGCGGGCAGCTGCCCTCAGCAGAATGCCATTGGGGTATAACAATAAATGTATCCCGGATCTCTGAAGGAAAGCTACGACCACCACCATCACATTTGTGAATACTCAAGGGGCAGAGGTTTGGCTGAAAGGTGGAACAGAAAACCATGAACCACAGGTAGCCTCTACGGGACTGCAGAACGGATATATGAAAATGCGCGTCCTGCAAGTCAAATGACACCATTTAGCCTTCTAGGTCCAGAGCAGAAAAATGTTGCACCAGAAGGAACATTTTTAATTTCTTCTGCCGCAAGAAGCCATTCAGAGGGCAGAGGTGTGGCTTCGGTCCTTGGACAAATTAGCACGTGCAAAATACTGATCTAAAATTAGCACATGCAAAATCCTCATCTACCTCTGACTCCAGTATCCTCCCGACAGCACCCTTGGCCAAAACAAGACTGGCCTCCTGCATAAAAACTTTGGTATGATCTGGTGGAATTTGACCTGGTAACGGGGAAATACTAGTGGGAACAAAATTAATAGGAGGGTGCAGCACTTGTGAAAAATGATCCATCCAATGTGATGGATTTCAGCCAGGGAGGAAAAATCCGATTATGCCCCATACCAGCTGGTTGTGCATCTGGAAGGACAAATCAGGACCTTGGGCAACCACTACAGCAGGGCAGGATGATGGAGCTGTCTTTGCAGAAAGAACGCCCTCGCCACAATCCAGGTCTGCGAAAGGCCTGGGCTAGTCGCTGCACTACCTGAGAGGACTGTTGCTAGGCCTTGTGAATAGTTCAAAGAGTCTCCAGTTGATATAATTGATGGGCTGTGTAGAGATACCTTAGAGAGAAGGTGGTGGTGCAGCTGTCCTTACAGAATTTCAGCCCCAAGACAAACTTCTCCCCAAATAGTGTAGAGCCATTATATGCCATGTCTATCAAGAATGCCTGAACATCCAATAAAAATCCTCTGGTGTGCAGAAAAGTGTGTCATCTGAGCACAATGCTGGTGCACATGGTACTATCCCCGCCGTCCATAGTATCAAAGCTAGCACGCAATAATGTATCCTGCCTGTCCTGAATGGTTTGAGCCAATGATGCTGTAAAGTCCTCTGAGGTGGCCAGGAAGATTTTGATGGCCTTATCTTACAATGTGTAAGTGTATCAACCCAGGAGGCAGACTGTGTTTGGTAAGTGCAAGGCTAAGCTGAATGGAGGAAAACATAACTTTCCAGAAAACGCCAATGGGCTTAGATTCCCCTCGGGAGTGCTGGAAGGATAAGTGTTTGGGTTTATTTTACTGGTTGACACCAGTCTCCAGCAGGCTTTCTGGTACCCGGTGCGGAGTGAGAAATGTAGGATTACTATGTCACCCAGCTACAGGTCGACTAAATGGATATGCTGAACTCAGTTACATTCTCGTAAACATAAGAGTCCCCGTGATTACCTTATTGAAGGGCAATTAGGGCTCTAGAGGCTGGCCCTAGTTGGAAGATTTCCATGAGCAAATTTGACTTTATTGCAACAGTAGGCAGTTGTAGATCAAGGAATGCCACTGTCCTGTGCACAACTGCAAAGGAAGCACTTTCTTCCTTTGGTGGGCGTGGTGGTGAGTCCAGCTCTGTCTCTAGATAGATATCTGAAACACTTACGTCATGTAGATCCAAATAAAGTCCTTCATCTGTATGAGTAGGGAGTAAGTTGTCCGACTCCTGAACCTCACTGACATCATGGGGGACATGATGTAAGCCTTGGGCAAAGTCTGAATCTCAGACGAAAAGAGCCTTCAGACTCTATTAGTATTGGCGTTTGGGAAGAGACTGAGAATAAGGTTTCATTGCTACTGGCTGAGCCGCTGTAGTTTGATAACGTGAAATAGGCTGGGCACAGGTGGGTGTCGGCTCAGTGTTGGAGACCAGGTCAGGCACTAGCTTAGCGAATGGCAGCCTGAGCACAGAAGGAACCAGCATGATCCATGGGACCAGACTGGAGGCATGGAATGATGTAAGGCTAGGGCCAGTAGTGGTTTCTATGGGAAAATTTGGCGCTGGGGAAAAATTGCTAGCAGAAGTGCGACTGGAGGCCCTTGCGGCTCGGTGGGGCCTCAAAGATGCTCCAGAGGTAGGCAGTAGCATATCAAAAAACTGCAGCATGGCCGCTTTTAAGACATCCATCTGCAGCGAGGTCAACATCAACCTGGAGAATTCGAGTTGTGCCAGGACCAGTTATAGAGCAGGTGCGTTGATGCTAGAGGCCATAGACCCATGCCAGTGCCATCTGTGCAGCTTCTTGCCCGACTCTGAGTCACAAAAGATGGCCGAATGCTTTAGATTTTAACTTACCGGATGATTTGAAGAGAGACCAAGATTTTGTGCAGTACTGATCTCGTGATTTGGAATTATAACGGGTCTGCAAGATGGATCGGGAACTTTGCTTTGAGCATGAACTTGTCTTATATTCGGCAATGTATAGCTTTACTTCCCACTTCTGATTGCGTTAGGATGCATCAGCGCGCACTTCTGGCATGACTTCGAGGTCTGACTGGAGCTCAGAAACGGAGGTCAACATGAAGGGTTGGCGCAAATATATGATTTGGGTGCATCACTTCCAGCGCAGTGCAAGGTTATCCACAGCTCCACATACTGGGGAATAGCAATTACTGCCTCAAACTCTTCAGATCCAATCTGACGGCTTTGAATATTCTAAAGGTGCACAATCTGTGATTAGAAGAATCCATCAGAAAGAGGCCTTGTGACTCGGATATTGTCTAGCTCCTTTGTCATTGTCTTCCATTAGTTGGTTTTCATGATCAAACTTGAACACCCCCTGACATCATGATTACAAAGTTCTATTCATGCAGGGACTGAATGAGGGAAATAATAAATTATACTAACTTGGCACAACCCAAAATACATATGGAGGATGGTGAAAACAGGGTTAAGGTGTAACAACGTACTGTAAAGGTCTTCAGTACAATAAATGTTACGGCTAAAGGGTCAAAGGATTTTCGTCAAAGATGCACAAAATTCCTGGTACTGAGAAGAAGCCTTGGTAGTGGAAAAATGGCATTACCTGTTCTTTACCCTTAGCAGAAAAGAAAGAACTAACGTGAGGTACAGCAATGTGCCTCATCAGGGAACCCGTATGAAGGAAGGCACAGGCTCTGTCCTTAAGATATTTATTCCCCAAAGTTTGTCGCAGCTCTGCCGCTAACCAGAAATTCATTCAAAACACTAACGCCCAGATTCATCATTGTCATGTTTTGCGAGTCCTTAATAGCTATTATTAAGGAATCGCTATTAAAGACTCGCAAAACGGGATTCATGTAGAAATCACTATATTTTTTGCGATTTCTACTGCTTCCTTATTTGCGATTCGCAAATTGCGAATCGCAAATAAGGAATGGCTTTCCCATTCATTCCTAAGGAATGGCTTTCCCATTCATTCCTATGGGCCTAAAGGCCCATAGGAATGAATGGGGAGTCATTCCTTATTTGCGATTAGCAATTTGCGAATCGCAAATAAGGAAGTGATTTCAAGGGGGCCAGGGTGTCCAAAGGACACCCTGTAGCACTCCTGAAATGGTAATGTACACTGGTGTTGCGCACACACATGTCCAAAGGACATGTGTGTGTGTAACATACAACTTAGAAAAATGCACTAAAGTGCATTTTTCTAAGTTTTCGCTATTTACCACGTAGTTAGACTTCGCGGTAAATAGCGGCCCCAGATTGCGAATTCGCATTTTTAAAATGGTTCATGAATTGCATTTAAGGAATCTCAAATTGAGATTCCTTAAATGCAATTATTCGCAATTTAGCGATTTCTAAAATTCCGATTTTTGCATTTGGGATGATGAATCCCAAATGCAAAAATAGCGCTCGCAAAGGGCCAGATTCTCAGAATCTGGCCCTTTGCGAGCCGATTTTGGCTTGATGAATCTGGCTGTAAATCTTTGGGTAACACCCCAAGATGGTGGCGGGCAGTGCTCAGAGATGACAGCCACCCAGGGTTTCAAGCAGCATGAATCCCTGGTGAGGAGCAAGGGGTTAAGGAACAGTTTATACTTCACATGTGGTCTTCTGGGTGTTGACAACAACTATTTTTGCGCTTTCCATAAATAACTTTCCGAGAGGTAGTGGTAATGCTACTAAATAAAGTGTGGGCGGGGCTGTCATCAGAGTCAACTCCTTTCTGGAACAACTGAGGGCAGACAAGAGAGCATAAAAAGAACATTATCCGCTAATGACTTGTAGAAACCTATAGAAGGCGTGTAAGCATAACACCAATATCCAGTACAGTGACCTACACCAGCCCTCGATTCCTCGCATAATAATCTCCATATCTATGAATGAGACAAATTAGGCTGCCATTTGTTTGTTTGTTATCTATTATTTTGAGTAATGGAATACTCACCCCGGCATAACTATTTAAAAATAACATTTGCAATAATGAGAAACATGCTATTAATCATACTCTTGGGAATAAGAAGCCAAGGGTCCGGCCATTACGTCGCATATGTCAACATAATGCCATCACTGGGTGGATTGTAGTGGTTTACGATTTAAATTAAAGACAACAAAACGGTGTTCCATAAGTCTCGCAAACAGTTTGCGAAAGCTGATGGAAAGCTAGCATTTACTGAAAAAGGTTTTCAGTTACTAAGATCGCTAAGAAACTGAGCGCCACGCCCTCAAATTGCACTGAAATGACGAACACATGGCTTGCTCTTTAGCCAATACGCATGCGCAGCATCTTCCAATGGGCTTAAAACATCTGCATCTGTACACATCTTTCAATGGGCTTGAAAGATCTGCATCTGTACAAAGTACACACCTCGAACATATCCTAAGCATCAATGGACGTAGAATAATGGGCGTATATCGAAGGGGTGTAATAATGCTAATTCGCCCATACTGGCACTGCCTTTGGTGACCTCTCTTTCATATGACATAGGACGTGTGGTCTTTTTGCTCCTAGGATTATAATTTCCCATCCATTTTCCTTGCTTCCACTTCTCTGTCATGTTGTTGTCTGTTTCTTACCCCAGTTTCCCAGGTACGTCTATGCATTGAGCAGCGAGAGGGGGCTGAAAACGTGAGGGAAGAAAACAACGGTTCAAGTAGGAGGGATAAGGACGTTTATTGTATGGTGTGGTGGAATTTGGACAGCTCTTTCCACCTGGTTGTGGGGAGAAGCGAACTAAACAAAGTAGGCATGCTGAGATGAGAAGCATACATTACGATGGGTGACTTTCCTGCTCTAAGGACTGGATGCTTTTAGTTGCTTAACATTGCCAGGACTAGGAAAAAATGTGATGAACCACAACTCAGAGTTACAGCATAATGTCAAGAGAGCAATACGTGCCTTGGCAAATATGTGGCATTCTGGGTTATATCATGAATACAGCTGCAACCCAGAGAACTGTCCATTCCATCTTTATTTTGCATCTTCAGGGTGTAAGCAAAGTCAGAATATAGATATAATACTTGTGGCAGCCCAGCAATAATGATATTATGTGACTACCAATTCAGTATGCATGCGATTAATGTGTTGACATGCAAATCCACCAGCATTTAAGTGTTTATTTTAGGAAGTTTGAATATGCCTCATTCGAAGCTGTGTGTACTAATATAAATCAACACAAAAATATGACAATATGCATAAAAGCCCACAAAAAAATTGAAATTTAGAAAAACCCTAAACAAAAGGGTAATATACCACAAGAATAATGATCAGATAGTTAGACTCTTACACTATGTTGTGCCCTATCCTTAAAGGACAGGGGGCTTCTTTCATTGTGTTGGCTGTTACGGAGAGCTTTACCACACCAGTCTGTTGAGCTACACAGAGCTAAATGGAAAAACGAAGGTTGAGAGGAGGGAACGTGCCAGGAGCTTTTGTTCATGTTAAAGAATGCATGAGCTAGAAAGCGGTTCAAGAGGTCTTCAATGGAATGAGATATGCCCATGGGCCTAGCTGATCTGTTTTAGATGAAGAAGTTGGAAAGGAAGCGTCTCCCCTCAAGATGAGTACATAGCCATTGGTTCAATCCGACACCTCAAACAGTAGGGTGTTTTGGGAGACTCTTAGTTTACCTTTGTACAGTCATGGTTCTGGTAGTGGGTTTAGGTACTAGTTCTACAGTATGTGCTAAAGAGAGATGCTGTCTAGTTGGCTCAAGTACATTGCCTTTTGCAATCTTCATGACAATATTAGCCCGCTGTACACAGTAGATCTAAATGATGTGCAGTATCCCATTAATGTAAATTGTGCTTTACTCTTTCCTTAAGGGGAGAATCCCAATGTCCTCATTGTAAGAGGAAACAAATGGAAATGTGGGTAATAGTCTCTATCAGACTTTGGTTAGTGAGCACTTCTTCTGGACACTGGGAATGTACGAACGAGATCAACTACTAAAACAAATGAAACCTCAGTCTTGCCTGGAAAAAAATCTGCACAGTTAAAAAAGAGAACCCATTGGACTGATAAAGCGAGAACGTGCCAAAAATCACCTCAAATTCCACCCCTGAAGTAACATTAGACTGCAAAGAGAGTTAACAGTTACCTAAATTACACAATCCATCAGAGGCAGCATTTAAACGGTTGCAGCCAATCTAATGCATGTTAACTACGTTGTGAATTGTGGCGACGTGGAAGTACCGAGAAACTGTATGCAGTGCACTGGAGTGTGCCTACATCCTGCAAATCGAAGTACCACAAAATCCCTTTTTTAGGAGGCGCATTAGTGAATATTTACAAGTGAAGTAAGCCTAAACATTCTCTGCATTCAGCTGTATACCAACAACTACCTTTTGGTGACAGTAGAAATTTAAAACCATAAAAAGCAAACATTGCAAGAAATGAACATGAAATCATCTTGGAGGCTATGACTTTAATTTCTTACTGGAACGGGGAATGGACACATTTGTTGCAAAGGGCATTTATATGACCTGCTTCTGTTTTTTGTTGAATTGGTCTTCCTGGCGAGGTAATAAGTTAATGTTGCAAAAGGGTGGGCGATAAACTCCGTTACTCCAGCGGAGGACGCAGAGTTTTGCTCACTCCACGCTCCGCTTGGAGTGCGGAACTCCGGAAAAACTCTGCCAACCACTGAGTAGCAGAGTTTTTTCTCCTGCGTAGCTCGCCAACACTAAGTTGGCGAGCGCAAGGGAGAAAATCGAGCACTAGACTGTCTCCCGGAAAAAAATCTCAACAATGGGTGTTGCTACTGCTAGCTTTGAGAAAGCTGTCGTTAGAGAAGAAAATATAGTTGGGTGCCAGAAAAAATCAGCGCCCTTCCGGCACGTTATGTGGTGCCGTTCACACTGATTTTACAGCGTGGGACAAGCTCCCGGCACTAAAAATCCGAGCAAGCAGCGCAACATACCAAATTTTGTTTCTCGTGGAATTTCGCCTAGTTTTTAGGCATCTCCATGGAATTCCGCGGAGTGAAAACCTGTGAGTTCCGCTCAACCCAACATCTAAACAGAGCTGTCATTCCTATTACATATTTTAATTCAGGGTTGTATTCCCACAACATTAAAAGTTTATCATACGTCAACAAAAATGCATCACCCCGAATTCAGCAGACTTAATTAACAGAATTATTTATTTAGAGGGAAATGGTTAGCTGAGTTTAAAGAAGCAGTCTAGTTAATGATGTCCCCATATGGCTCAAAACCCCAAGAAACATTCTGGAATACCTGTTCTTGGTGGTTGTTAAGAGATGTAGCACTGGGAATGGAGAAATTAATGTTTTCCCCACAGAATGACTCCTTTAAAGCAAAAAATGCCCCCTGGGGTCCTTTTCACTTTAAGGGGTCATGTCTTGGGCCTTCAATGGTGGAGGCCCAAAAACCCCAACCAATGATGCTCTATAGTAAAGGAAACGATTTTCATTTGACCCTCTCAAATGACGATAAGTTCTACTGCTCAAGGACGGGTGTATGAAAGACAGGGTGGTATGAATAGAATGCAAAATTCTAACCCAAAGTAAAAGAAAGGCTCAGTAGATGACTCTTCCAGCCTTCACCAGAAAATAGGAATACCAGCTTGCAGATCTCAGACGGGCCAGAGCACATTATTTGTATGGGCCAACAATACTCTGTGTTGTCCAATGCTCCAAAAGGTGATGCTGCACACTCCTGGGTTAGCCTCTGTACTAATCAGGATTAAATGCTCACTGGCACAACAGTACTGAGGCTCATCAAGGAAATGCTAACACCGCAAAATAAGCCCACCATTGAACAAGGGAACAGTCTAGTAAATTATGCTTGCTGCCTCCATCGCCTCCTACACCACTGAGCTCCACATCCATATTGCTCTGTGCTCATAGACTGAGCTTGCAGGACTTTACAATAAACCATGCTCAATTTTGGCTACAGTGACCTCTATCTGACCTTGCTTCGATTTCTTCTCAGCCCTTGATTCTATAGCTATGGAAATTTCTTGACCAATTTTTCGATTACTATGAGTCACTATTTTTTAACAACACCATACGCAATGCTTCAACTTTGGGCTGATTCACAAATTGTACTTTGTAGTAGGTTTTGTAGTATTACAAGTGCCATTTACAAACTGCGCTTTTGAAGTAACTTACACTTTTGATTAAGTTTACTTTTTGGTATTCATAAACTGCACTTTCGTAATAACTTACTGTTGCAATGAAGGGCTCGTGAACCAAGGTAAGTTAACTCTTCTTTATTGATGTCACCCTGCTCTCCACACTGACAGGAATAAGTCGCATTCCATGGATGACTGGGGGGAAGATACCAAGTGGATGGGGCAGGGAGGGGGGGATGGATCGTACCACTTTATTAAAGTTTGATAAACATGCACAGGTTACAACACATCTCCCTTTGAACCAACAAAGCATTTACCATACCAGCTTAAGTTACAACACATCTCCCTAGGACCGAAGAGAAAGAGGGATGGAAAAGAGAGGAAGGGGAAAGGGAAGGCAAAGGGGTGGGGGGGGGGGGAAACTGGCACTCAATAACAGTAACACACAGGGAGGAGGACCCTAATAACACAACCCCTCAAGGGGCGATTGGAGAGGCTTAGGAGGGTATAACCCTGGTCAAAAAACAAGGACATCAAAACGTCTCTCAAAGCGGCACTTCGTCTCCTCACAGCCCGCTGATAACACGCCACCCAATTTATAGATGTTAGCAAGTATACACGTTCCAGTCAGTCAGAATCGCAATTTTTTTCTTTCCCAACTGAAGATAGTTTTGGCAAGCGCGTCACCAGGCTTATAATACGCTTCTAGAATAAGGGTCTTTTCCTTATTATAGCATTTATATTCTTATGCTGACCCGTTTAAATAGATATTTCTAATTTATCACGTCGCATTCACTCCTTCTTTCTGCGCTGGCTGGAGTTTGTCACACACTCCCTATGCCTTCATTTACTCACGGCACAGATCTCGAAGGTCTCTCGGCTTAGCTGGTACCTCATAAATCAGTGTAGCACCGCGCCGACTGTCATTCCGCCATATCGACAGCTGCAAGGTCTGTTGTGGGCACTTATAGATGGACGTGACTGGCTTTAATCACGGCTTCTGCTTCAATTAAATCTCCCGAAATCACAAGATGACAGACCTTCCTGAATCCTAAGGCTACTAGTCCGTCGAACCGAGATCACCAATGGAACTTTTCACCTCATCTGTACCAAGCACGAACTTCACAGCATTACTTGAGCACCGGTTGGAGAGAGTACTGAAAGGGGAGGTGACAGCTGGCCCCCCTGCGCCAGGTTCTTCGCCTCGTCGCCAGTGTTGCAATGAAGGGCTCGTGAACCAAGGTAAGTTAACTCTTCTTTATTGATGTCACCCTGCTCTCCACACTGACAGGAATAAGTCGCATTCCATGGATGACTGGGGGGAAGATACCAAGTGGATGGGGCAGGGAGGGGGGAATGGATCGTACCACTTTATTAAAGTTTGATAAACATGCACAGGTTACAACACTTACTCATTCCTAGTAACTTATACTTTTGTAGTAGCGTACACGTTTCTAGTTAAGTCCTTACCGCCATTATATTATATTGCAGGGTGTTGCAATACTATTTGTTGGCCATATGTAGTGCTGGACTTACTGCAAAAGTGTAAGTTACTATAAAAGTGCAGTTTGTGAATACAGAAAAGTAGTAAACTTACTCAAAAATGCATGTTGCCTTGATGAATAAGGCTTTATATATCCTAAAACCGTGGCGATGGAAAGATGTGGATGCTTCACTAGCACGCTGAACACCATTCTATATTCTGACTCCCTAATGTAAATGTATCGTCTGGAAACTTGGGAGAGCCTAGTTGAATGTCAACCAGGCCTAGATATGCACCCATGTTACAGCCTCTACCGCATCCTTTCAACAGTACATTGATCTCACAGAGGATTGACTTCAAATTGAACAAACCAACAGGGTTACACATGCTATGTACTCCAGATGTGAATATTATCCTTTTCTAGGTGTGAAGTCCTATTTGTCTTTGTCTATTAGTTGTCATCTTCTAGGTAGAATGCCTCCTCTACACCTTTTAGATCCTGAAAAAGTAAAGATGCACAGTAGATGAGCAGTGCTTTATTATGATCATTTATATGTCAGTATGCACTGGTGGCACGGATCTGTGTGCACACTATAGGTGATGCATCACAATCCTGGCCAGGCAGCCTCACGCTTTTTATAAGCTTATATACGGCATACTATGAAGGGGAGAATAAGAATGTGCTGTTTAGTGCAAATAATCTATTGATGTTTACCGTAAAGGATGTCAGCCAGATTTGCATGTAAAAAATCACAGTGAAATATGTTTTCCTAATGGGGGAAGTTAACAGTCTTTGAAAAGAGGACAGTACAAAACATAAGTTTAAGGCATGTGTCGATGGGACAAGGAATAAGGAGTAGAGAAACTGTCAAAATAGGAAGGGGCTGAGAACTGGAAACAGGAAAGTACACCACCACAGAGTCCACAGAAAGAGAGAGGCAAAGGACATCTCCAGGGAGGCATTAGCAAAAGGCATACTCTTCAGAAAAACACAGAGTATATATGTACCTATATGCATCGTAACAGAGGCAGGACTGGCACATGGCTCAAATTTACAATTTGCCCACACCCCATTCAATCCATACCCCCACCTAAATCTTTCAAAATTGAGAGTGCTTAGAAAGAGGCTATATTAACAAAGGTCTGCATGTAACAAATGATTTTTCAGTGCTTACTTTTTTTTATGCATTTCAGCCTAAAGTATGAAAGTAAACTAGCATAACCCCATGTTGGTTGAATATCTGTATTAGAAATATGAAAATTATCTGGGATTGATCTCAGAGCAACACTTAAGGCAAAAAAAATAGGTATGCATGAAAAACAAAACTGTCTAGTGCTTTACTGAAGAGTATGGATGAATTGAGCTTACACTCCCCTCCCCATCCCCGAAACCCACATTTACAAAACAAAACACCCAATGAATCTGAAAACATACTTGTTTTTGGGCATCTGCGGACGTGGTGTGAACTTCCGTACCTCGGAGTCCATTAGACTCAAATACCACTGTGGGAACAAGGGGGCTTGTTAACAAATGAATGGTGAAGCGTTGCTCGTCTCTGCACATTATTTTGAGACCACAGTTGAACCACAACAGAAAAAAACGAAAAGACACCATCTACTAGCCTGTGGCCAGAACGTACCAATTTACTGTAACACTTACTGTGAGAGAGTGTGCTAATGGTAGCCTAGGGCCACTGGCCTTTTTAATTCAGACTTCTATGCTGAAGAGAGCAATCACTGACAACATTAATTATCAGCATGTGGAGAGAGAGACCCCCGCTCTGCATTACTTACCATTTGGCCTCTGTCATTTCGCATCAGACTGGCTTCTGAGTGCATCATTCACACTTCTGACGAGGACCCTCGCTACCCTGGCACTGCTGCATGCATCTCTCACGCAGTTACTGCCACACTAGCAAACTTTACCGTCTGCAGCTCGTTTTTAAGTGAATATATGGAAGGCCTAGAAACTTTTTTAATAGTTAACTTTGTAACACCCAGCTTTGAACCAAACTGTTACATGAAGGAATTATTTGGTAAAATAGGAATCTTATATAGAAGGACTTATATGGTAAGATGGGAATCTTATAGAAGGACTTATATGGTAAGATGGGAATGTCATAGAAGGACTTATATGGTAAGTTGGGAATCTTATATAGAAGGATGTATATGGTAAGATGGGAATCTTACATAGAAGGACTTATATGGTAAGAAGGGAATCTCATAGAAGGACTTATATGGTAAGTTGGGAATCGTATATAGAAGGATGTATAAGGTAAGATGGGAATCTTACATAGAAGGACTTATATGGTAAGTTGGGAATCTTATATGGAAGGATGTATATGGTAAGATGGGAATCTTACATAGAAGGACTTATATGGTAAGAAGGGAATCTCATAGAAGGACTTATATGGTAAGTTGGGAATCGTATATAGAAGGATGTATAAGGTAAGATGGGAATCTTACATTGAAGGACTTATATGGTAAGTTGGGAATCTTATATGGAAGGATGTATATGGTAAGATGGGAATCTTACATAGGAGGACTTATACGGTAAGATGGGAATCTTATAGAAGGACTTATATGGTAAGATGGGAATCTTATATAGAAGGACTTGTATGTTAAGATTGGAATCTTATATAGAAGGATTTGTATGGTAAGATAGGAATCTTTGTTTTCGTTAGTGTCAAACCTTTGAATTTTTTGGGAAGCTTTATTAATGAATATGTTTGTACACACAAGTTTAACTTGGATGTGCAAACATGTGAACTGCATTAGTAAACTCTTAAAGCTCGATTCAGAGAATATGCGGACATTTAAACAAGTAGATAAATCTTACAACTGGGCGCTATAGGGAATTGGCCATCGTACTACATTTACAGGTAGAGGGTGAAAGCTTGTACTACAGCCTGATTGGCAAGTCTGTCGATATTTATTATCATTTTACAGTTTGTCTACCACAGGCACCATTATTGCTAAAAAGAAACTGAAGTGCCTTTTCGGCGTTGGAAAAGGGTTCCCATATACGATATGGGGTGCACTGGAATGGGGTTCTCAGCAGGAAAATGTCTTTATCTATGGAGAAAATTAAACAAAATATTGCAATTCACAATTCCTCCGGGTGTACCTCGTCGAATGTACTTTAAATATTAGGGGGAGAACTGGACTTTTCATGGTTGCTTCACTGGTTCTTTTAAATCCCTGAGAAGTCAAATCTATGCAAACTGTAAATCCGTAGATCAAGACTTTTCAGCAAAACCTTCGTGAAACAGGCATGAAAAATTAACCCTCTGCCATAATACAATCCTCATAAAATTAAGAGATGTATAGTGGAAAATGCCTGTAATTCAATGGGTGGTGAACAATGAATAAAATCAAATGCAAACTATACGGAGATGAGGGGACAGCAAAGAAGTCTGCAGGAATGAGAAACTAAAATAGCACAGAAATATGGCTGCCCTGGCAAAGAAATGTGCGTTCTTAAAAGTCCATGGACCTCTTGGAACAAATTCAACTGGACGGAGAGACGAAAAGGTCTGGGAGGAAAGGTACCTGTGTGGGACCTCATGTGAGTCCTGAGGTGACTGGGCTGGTTGAAGCATTTCCCACACTCTATGCAGACGTAGTCTCCTTGCCGTGCTTGTGTCCTCAGCATGCCTGCAGTGGTGGGAAGGGGATGGGTGGGAGGAAAGGGGACAGGGAGAGAAGAAAATGTTGAGAAGAAAACGTTACGCCCAGAGAAAACATCATTAGTATGTCTAATGTGTCATTATGCGAGGCTACCTTCAGGCCCTGCATGACAACTGTCGGCCTTCATCTGGGCACGGGCTGACAGAGCAGGCGCGCGCGGGACGGCACCAGTGCATAAATTACAGTGAATTAAAAGGCGCTTCCCATGATGTGCCCGCACCAGGGCTGGCGTGTCAGGTGTGTGTTCCTCCCCGAGCAGCTGGATACACTTTTCAGCCATCACCCAGCTTTGTCAAGCAGTAGATCAGGCGAGTCAGAGTGACTTCCAGCGTGGCGGAGACGAGTCACGTGGCTAATCGGAAGTGAGTAGAACAAGAGCCCGGCTGTCCCCCGCGGGGCCTGCCGAGCATTGGAGACAAACGCGGAGTGAGCGGGAGCCATGGCGGAACCATCAACTCTTACCTGCCTGCCGGTGCCGCTCCGACCCGAGGCCTGGCAGGCATGGACGGAAGACATCTGTGAATGAACGTGTCAGTCTGGACAGCAGCGCAGCATCCGCCGTCCACCGGCCTTTAATAAACATGTTTTCTGGGCGATTAGCATTTGTGGAGAAGCACTGAAACCTCTCCTTTTCTCAAAAGGTCACTTTACAGTTTCTGACTTAAAGGGCTAGATTTTGCCTTTTGTTGCTGATCAAACACGACATGTAAGACTTTCATTATTTTTTCTGCATTTATGAATAGATTTTCTATTATTGTATGTCTTTCTTTTTTTCAAGAAGGAAGATCCCTCTCAGACAAATAGATAGCCGTCTCATGCAAATTCACAATTTTCTGCTCCGTCTGAGCCCTCATACCAGGTTCAAACCCTACCAGGAAAAGGAGCCGTGCTCGCACCGAGAAACATTGGTAATCGCCACCTACATCACATTCCCTAACGGAGAGCGCTATTTAAAGTGCTATTTTTACGAATGCGTCTGCAATGTAAAGAATGAGGAAATCCAACAAAATCCATCTAAGAGGCCAATTAAAGGGCTTAAAGATACCAATTACACCACGCCAGATCAAGGCGCCGCTGGCATTTAGCAGGGCAGGAAACGGAACTGTAGGGCTCGGCACCAGCCTAGGCTGTCTAGTCTTAAAAGAGACCCTCGACCAGAATATAACCATCACTGATAACGCAGCCAATAACCCCCGATCCGCAGGGCGAGGCCAACCCAACAACGAGGAACTACAGAAATGTACCATAGAAGCAGCGGCGTCGAATTAGTCGCCGCATTTGCAAAGGGTTTTTAGCCTGGCCTATCTCAGCATTCCTGCCAATAATGCAATATAGCTCCTCGTTACAACCGGTCTAGCCTCGTGAGGAAGAGGAACCGTTTCTAGCAAAAGAGTGTCACGTGACATTGTTTCCCTTGTGGCTGCTGTTGCTTCCATGGCATAAGAGGGAGGGGATTCCTAAAACAACAACCAAGCCACTGTCTACTCACCAAAGGCAAACAAATATAGATGAAAGAAATTGTTTCAAAACATTTCTAACAGAGTGTGGTTTTCAGCAAACCGCTGTGTCCTACATTTGCTACAGCAACTATCGTGGCACTGTGTGTGCGTGTACATTTACTTTTCCTTAACCGTAATCTGAAACAGGGCATTTAATTTTAATTATAGTGCACCTGTGCTAAAAAGCGCACACAGCAATATAATGTTCAAAGCAAAATACAAACGAAAAGCTGCAGGCAAATTTCAAATTAAACTTAAAAAAGGTGTGAAAATCAATATGGAGTTCAGGATTCTAAAGACGGAACAGATAAATGTTTTGGGAGAAAGTAGCAAAGAGAAAATAAACAGGTGAAGCAGTTCAGTGCGTAGAAGCAGTAAGGGGAAGTCAGTAGAAATAGCATTTCAATGTAATTATCAGTAGACACGGGTGCTAGAAACATGCACAGAGTAGTCACAGAGGACAAGTCTAGAGGAGCTGAGGCATGGTGGATACATTTAAAGACTACAAAAAGTTATAGATATTTGCGGTAGATTTAATATTAGTAATAAGTGAAGTGTTATAAGTGAATTAATGATATTGTTGGGGGAGGGGGCAATGCTAAAATGAAAGCAAACATCATGGGTAAAAACTGATGGGAGAGGAGAACCCAGGAAAGGAAAGCAGCAGTAATAAAGACAAGAAAGAGCAAAGGTAAAACTAATCTATGCAGTCTTAAGCATCTTATAGATTCGAGAAAAGAGTCTAGAGGGAAGGTAATGAGCAATAGTAAAAGATAGAACAAGATTATATGCAACGTGGGGGGGGGCAGAGTTGGGAAATCAGAACAGAAGAAAGAATGGCTAGCACAGTCAGGGAATATGCATGCGGTAATAGCAAAAGATTGACTGGGAAGGTAGGTACATAACATTCCCTGTAGTGGTGAGCAGGAAAGATTCCCTTGAACATTCTTCCCGCCCTAAATTTTCTCATCAAGAGGTTTTCAGCCATATTGCGTCTCATTATGAGTTGGATGGGATTCCTGTCTCCACTGAAAACTGATAATACCCTGGTATTACGATACTTCATGTAACTGGTAACTTCTGGTCCTGTTTTACCACCTTGAAGGCAGAGGTAGGAACTTAGTGGACTTTCTAATTTCACTGAGGAGGAGCGGTTATTCTAAACACGCAAAAAACTAACAAAAAAAGTGACCCTTCCGTCTGTGGAACTGTGCATGCCCACACCCAAACCGTGTGACTTTATCACTAAATAACGTCACAGGCCTGTATTCAGATTTGAAATGCTCATGCAGCAAGGAGGAAAATTAACTAATGAGAAAAAGATAGACTGACAGACAAATTAATATTGAGATAAGACACAGGGACTTTCAGTCAGCTCTCTTCATCCACTGTATAGCAAGTTACAATGGCTCTGTCGGGGAGCAATAATTACTTTGTTTCAAAAGAATAAATCATGAAGAAAATCTTTGTAACAGTATTCTCAAAAGGTCAACTGATACTGTGAATAAAACAAATCCATGCACGTGAAAAAGTAAATCTGAGAACACCCCAATGCAAATGAGAAACACAAAGGTACTTTGCAACAAGGATTTATGTTGTTGAATTGTTCAATCAGATATCACAAATAGACATATTGTAGGTCTGTCCAAGTGAGATTAAAATATCAAAGTGGCAAGTGTATTAAAGTGACATGAGTGCTCAGTGCTGGTGACAAGGTGTATATGTACAATGGTGAGGATATGTACATATATATATAATTACAGGGATGGTCAGAACAAAGATTGACAAAATCTCTAAGGTTGCTCTGCATTAAGAACCAGAGGTATGTACTGGCTGAGCCAACATGAAGTGTCGACGTTTCGTACCTGGAAACACATTAATTATATGTTGTGTTGGGTCTTCTTCAGGACAGGGGACAGCCCCAGAAATGGAAAGAAGTCCAGTGAAGAATGGGGGTTGCCAGATGGATCTGCAAGTGTCAAGGAAGATGTAAGTAGACTCAATCTATCTATCTATCTATCTAAGCATTTGTATAGCGCGCTACTCACCCGGAGGGTCTCAAGGCACTTTGGGAGGGGGGGGTCCGCTACTGCTCGAACAGCCAGGTCTTGAGCTGCTTCCTGAAGGGGAGGTGGTCCTGGGTCAGGCGGAGGTGGGTCGGGAGGGAGTTCCAGGTCTTGGCGGCGAGGTAGGAGAAGGACCTTCCCCCTGTGGTGGCTCTTCGGATGCGGGGGACGGCGGCAAGGGCGTGGCCGGTCGATCGAAGCTGGCGTTTGGGAGCGTAGAAGTTGAGGCGGCTGTTGAGGTATCCTGGGCCTTGGTTGTGCAGGGCTTTGTGTGCGTGGGTGAGGAGACGGAAGGTGATTCTCTTGTTGACTGGGAGCCAGTGCAGGTCTCTCAGATGTGTGGAGATGTGGTTGCGATGGGGGATGTCCAGGATGAGTCGTGCTGATGCGTTCTGGATCCGCTGGAGTCTCTTCTGGAGTTTGGCGGTGGTTCCGGCGTAGAGGGGGTTGCCGTAGTCCAGTCGGCTGGTGACGAGGGCCTGGGTGACCGTCATCCTGGTCTCGGTGGGGATCCACCGGAAGATCTTGCGTAGCATGCGTAGGATGTTGAAGCACGTCGAGGAGACGGCGTTGACTTGTCTGGTCATGGATAGGGAGGAGTCCAGGATGAAGCCCAGGTTGCGTGCGTGGTCTGTTGGTTTGGGTGCGCTGCCTAGTGCGGGGGGCCACCAGGAGTCGTCCCAGGCGGAGGGTGAGGATCCCAGGATGAGGACTTCCGTCTTGTCCGAGTTCAGTTTCAGGCGGCTGTCCTTCATCCATTCGGCTACCTCTTTCATCCCTTCGTGTAGGTTGGCTCTGGCGGTGGCGGGGTCGTTGGTGAGGGAGAGGATCAGCTGGGTGTCGTCGGCGTAGGAGATGATGTTGAGGTTGTGCTGGCGTGCGATGGCTGCGAGGGGACTCATGTAGACGTTGAAGAGGGTTGGGCTGAGCGAGGAGCCTTGAGGAACGCCGCAGATGACTTCGGTGGCTTCTGATCTGAACGGGGGGAGGCGGACTCTCTGTGTCCTTCCGGAGAGGAAGGAGATGGTCCAATTCAGTGCCTTCTCCTGGATTCCGACGTTGCTGAGGCGCTGTACTAGGGTACGGTGGCAGACAGTGTCGAAGGCCACGGAAAGGTCTAGGAGGATGAGGGCCGCTGTTTCTCCATTGTCGAGCAGAGCTCGGATGTCATCGGTGGCTGCGATCAGGGCGGTCTCGGTGCTGTGGTTGGCCCGGAAGCCAGACTGCGAGAGGTCGAGGGATCCGTTCGTCTCCAGGAAGGCGGCCAGCTGCTTGTTGACGATCTTCTCGATGACTTTGGCGGGGAACGGGAGCAGAGAGATGGGTCGGTAGTTCTTGAGGTCGGTGGGGTCGGCTGATGGCTTCTTTAGTAGGGCGCTGAGTTCGGCGTGCTTCCAGTTCTCCGGGAAGGTAGCGGTGTTAAAGGAGGTGTTGATGATGTCCCGCAGGTGGGGGGCGATGACAGCGTCGGCCTTGTTGAAGACGTGGTGAGGGCAGGGGTCGGTTGGAGATCCGGAGTGGATGGTGTTCATCGTGCGGATGGTGTCTTCGGTGTTGATCCGGGTCCAGGCGCGGAGGGTGGTGATGGGGGGCGTAGGTGTGGTCGTGGGGAGCGTCGGTTGAGTGCTGAAGCTGTTGTGTATGTCCGCGATCTTGTTGTGGAAGTAGGAGGCGAGGGAGTTGCAGAGGTCTTGCGAAGGGGTGATGTCGTTGTTTCCGGCGTTGGGGTTGGAGAGCTCTTTAACGATGTTGAAGAGTTCCTTGCTGTTGTGTGCGTTGTTGTCCAGTCGTTCCTTGAATGCAGTTTTCTTGGTGGTGTGGATCAGTTGGTGGTGTTTTCGGGTGGCGAGCTTGAGGGCAGTCATGTTGTCCGGTGTTGGGTCTCTGCGCCAGGCTTTCTCAAGGGCTCTGCAGTTCTTCTTTGAGTTCTTGAGTTCGTCGGTGAACCATGGGGCTTTCTTGCTGCCGGGTCTGCTAGGCGGGGTCCTCAGGGGGGCGAGGTCGTCTGCGCAGTCGTTGATCCACTTCGTGAGGTTGGTGGCCGCTTGGCTGGGGTTCGTAGCGCTGGTGGGTGGGTTCTTGCTCAGGGAGGTTGCGAGCTGGTCGGCTGTGATCTTGTTCCAGCTTCTGCGTGCAACCTGTTGCTGTTGGTGGTGGATCGTGGTCCTTTTGAAGTTGAAGTGGACGCAACTGTGGTCCGTCCAGTGGAGTCCGGTGGCGTGGCTGAAGGCGATGTCCTTGCTGGAGGAGAAGACGGGGTCGAGTGTGTGTCCGGCGTGGTGGGTGGGGGTGGTCACCAGTTGCTTGAGTCCGAGGTTAGCGAGGTTGTCCAGCAAGGTGGTGGTGTTGCGGTCGTTGTTGTTCTCCAGGTGGAAGTTGAGGTCCCCGATTAGGATGTAGTCAGCGGAGGGGAGGGCATGCGGGCTGACGAAGTCGGCGATGTCTTCCCTGAATTGTGTGCGTGGTCCCGGGGGTCTGTAGATGAGCGTGTCTCTGTTAAAGAAGGGGGACAGCATCGCTGATGCTGACGGTATGCAAGAGTCCTGTGGTTTAATTCAATTCAGGATTACTCAAAGCAGGTGTGTGGCCAGAGCCCTGGGACTTGAAGACCAAAACAGGGGATGATTGCAACAATGATGATTCCGTCCAGGCAATGAGTCCATGGAAGAAACAGGAAGGGGATGCTGCCCCCCCTCTTTCATGGGTTTGAAAGTGTCAAGGAGGATTCAAGTAGACTCAATCAAACCCGTGAAAGAGGGGGGGGGCAGCATCCCCTTCCTGCATATTGTACAGTCAATACACATTTTTCAGTAAAAGCCATTAATGATCAACTTATGGCAAGGGGTGTAGTTGTGTAATCAACGGTTTGCCTTTTAAGAGTTATGGTCACTTGGGGATCACCAATATTGAACAAATTATGGAAGCTCGGTTTTAGCAGTCACTTGATAGTTTAATCACAAGTTATGCAATACCTAATTACGGTCAACATTTCAGGTTTTCCGCGCTTATTGCAGGGTGTAGAACTAGGACATACGCCAGTCAATCATTGTAAGGTGCTTAAAGGTGATATCAGTCAAGAGACTGTAATTCTGAGACCCTGCATGCATAATCGGTAAGGATATAAAAGGGTCCTGACCACCGAATTTGGTGGCATGCTTCATCAATTGATACTCACCATACACTGACTGTGCATCAGGTTGGGCTCAACCAGAAGCCTGGGAGCTCTTTGATAATGTAAGGATCTAAAATTATCTATGATGTTACCATATAAACACTATTTAATAGTGTAACGAAGGGGCCAGGCAGGAAGATGATGTTAGGGGTGTAGCTTTCATTGGTGCAGCAGGTGCAGTGGCACTGGGGAGCAGAGGCCTGAGGGGCCCACTAAACCGTGATTATTGCTGTATTTCACAGTTCAGGCCTATTTCCTCCTTGAGCTACGACCCATGCTACCCTGACTACACCTTTGACAAGGGTCCTGTGTTCACGAGGCCACGATGGGAAAGACAGCGGGATTTGAAAATAATACAAAGAAGGCTTCTGAGGTGAATGGAGTACAAGTTGCAAAAGCAACTTGCTGACCAGTAACATGGATTTGTGCAGCTTGTCAGCAGCACAGTGCGTGGTTGCTATGGTGATCGGGTTCAGCAACTACTCTATTTTTGTAACAGATCATGTGAGTTTAGTAAGCCAGGAACATAATATAACAGGGTGCTGGTTTATTTAAAATTACTGGTAGCATGCTAAAAACCACATGCCAAGCCACTTAAAATATTAACCACTACAGTCAAACGACACCATCGGTCCTGTGGAACAGGACCCACTCTGCTGCTCCACTGTGTGAATCAGCCATGAGGTAACGGTGTGGAGAAAGAGCCTTATATCAACTTACTATTGATCCTCAATCAAAAAGAGGTCAATAACAACCCTTTCACTCGCATAAATAACGTGATAGTAGCAAGCCAGTAACCTCAACAAATGAACTGCCATAAGTAGCAAAGAGGACTGAGAAGGACCACATGTCTGCCATAAGAAGACATGAATCAAACCCTGCCTGCAACTATTATACCGGATGTCAACAGATGTCAGTCAGTGCTGTGAAAGTTTGGAACTCCCTAAGCAACATTTAAAAAAAATAGATTTTCGTACAGCAAACATATTCCACCAAATACACATCCAAATCGGGAAAATGGGTAAGAGTACAACTGAAAGATCGAATGTTGTGCGTTAATTGATTTTGGACCAGGGATCCGAACACCTCAGCTGGAGTTAGTAGACATGGAGGAAGGGCTGTGCTTCATTTCAATTGACTGAGTGCAGTCAGTTTAGTGAAGTTTGGCGAAGTTGGGTGAGGTAGGGAAGCAGAGGATGACCATAACTTGGAGTGCCTAGGTAATGAAAGGTTTATGGAAGCAGAAGGTAGGATCTGTCAAGCGCTGGGTGTCCATCAAAAAGCTACCTTGATGTTTGTGCTCTGGAACACATCTTAATGATGGATTAAAAGAAGCCCAAACAGTAACTGTTTTTGTGTGAGGAGAGAGGGGTGGAGGATCTTAGTTGGCAGGGAAAGTTCAAGGTATAAGGTTTAGATTTCAAAGTACTGAATTGTTGGTTCAAATTCTTAAGATTTCAGAGACAGTGGAAGTAGTCGGCAAACCTAATTAATGCTACTCCAGCAACAAATTGGCGCCCAGAATGTGCCATGCTGTTTTGTTAGCATTTATTTGTCTTCATATTAATTAAATATAATGAGCTAGCTGTTGCTATGCAGGAGACTGCCTTATTAATAGTCAAAGAAGGCTGCCAGTGTTGAGACGATGCAATTTTACCAGCCCACTAAGTAACAACCACAAATGACTGACCATTTCCCGAGAAGGGCAGCTAGTCTGAGGACCAACAACTGAGGAAGAGCACATGGGACTAAGTGACCATGCAGATGTTATTCAACAATGAACAATATGAGGCTTAATTAATAAATAAGCAGGAACGCCAAGTACGAACTGACAGAGACTTCCGTCTATAACTCATATTCACACAACTCTAAGACATATGTTAGAGAAATCCATGACTGTCATACTTTTCTAGAAAAACGCTCTTTCTGGTGGACACTAACTGTAGATTCCCCTCCTTGAGAATATTCCCCAGATGAGAGTGGTCTGCATCTGGTCAGATTGTGGTTGGGAAGCAACCACTACAGATCTTGTGCAGTCTCCGTTGAAACCTAGATGACATCCGATAGATTTCCTTTGTGTTGGTCTCACTGAGACTTCAGTTCGCCCTACAGAGACTGTATATGCCACCTAGGCACAGGGACAAGGAGGATTCATGAGGCCCACAGACCCAAAAGTCTCAGAGCCGCTTTCACTGAGATCCAGGACCGAGGCTGAACCATCGAGATCATAGATCAAATGTCCTGGACTCACTGCAACAGAGGGTATGCAGTGATCAGCACTATAACCAGAATGGCCACAACAGAGAAGAGCCTCTGCAAAGGAGTGCAGTCCAGCTTTGGCTTGTTGACAGAGAACTATAGCAATGTTAGGTAGTTCACTGTCATCTGGAGGAGAACCATGACTGATTGTGGCAACTTGACTTCAGAAGGCAGTAATCAATGTAGGGGGAAAAGACATTCCTAACCGTTGAAGTTGCACCACCATCACTTTCATGAACACCCAAGGGCTGCTCGTAAGGCTGAAGGGGAACACGGCAAACTGAAAGTTTTCCTGGCCATCCTCTCAATGGCCCCTTTGGCCAATTGAGCCTGCACCTCTTGCAGCAAGACGGAAGGATGCTTTCCAAAAACAGCTCTGTTGTGGGAGGAAGCTGAGGTGGTTCAGTAATTAATGACATGGCAGAGCACTATTGGACGATCTGAAGGACCCACCTGTCAGATGGGATGGTCCGCCACCCTGGTAGAAAATGTTTGATCCTGCCTCCCACTGGATGGCTGTGTGCCACTAAGGGCAAGCTAAACAGGCTTGGAGGCGGATGCCGCATTGCGGAGGACTGAGAGGAGTACTGTCCCTGATCCTCCGGACACAGCCATAAAAGGACTGCAGTAATTGTTGTGGAGATATTGGAGCCTGGTGGTGCCTATATGCCAGCTCCATCAAATAGCCTCGGAAAGGCACTGGGGAAACTGTTAGGCAGCGATAGAAAGGCCCAAGGAATTTGCGGTGGCTCTGCTTTCTTTAAAGCGTTCAAAGGGCAGAATCAGCCTTTTGCCAATAAGGTGGGACCATTGAAGGTCATACCCAGTATGGCCACCTGCACATCCCCTAAAAAAACATTTGATATCACCCACACGTGGCAATGGAGCACCACACCAGTGCCCACCACCAGCCTCTAGCAGTCGGTAGAGTCCAGGCCCATCTGGATGACATATTTGGATGCATCCTGGCTGTCCTGAATGATTTGAGCCAGTGAAGCCCAGAAACCTATGGAACCACTGGTAAGATCTCAATGGCTGTATGAGAAAGGATGTGCATCTAATGGCTTAATACAGACTAAATTGACTGAACTCAGTGACAGGCTGGCGAAGGAGGAGGTCCGTTTTCTGAATGTCTCAATTCTTTCCAACTTCCTGTCCATGGGGCAATAGGAAATACATTAGATTACATTTACTGGTGGAAGCCTGGACCACCAAACTTCCAGGAGTCTGGTGCTGAGTAGGAAAGTCCGGATAGCCTTGAGACGACCTATTGAGTCTGGTCACCTGCCTGTTTACGGGCAG
The DNA here is from genome assembly GCF_964261635.1 of Lissotriton helveticus. Classification (NCBI taxonomy): domain Eukaryota; kingdom Metazoa; phylum Chordata; class Amphibia; order Caudata; family Salamandridae; genus Lissotriton; species Lissotriton helveticus. The sequence goes on along the minus strand of NC_136063.1, from coordinate 1,259,512,472 downwards.
GCAGCAGCAAAGTTTCCTCCAGGTGTCAGAGCCGCATTAAATGGGAAGGAAGGCTCAAATGGCGCTGGCCATCGGTGCAAAAATTCAGTTGCTATATTGGTTTTGAATTCTACTGAAGGAAGCTGTAAGTACAGGACTTCAGCTGCACATTTAATCACCACAGCAAAAGAAGCACTCTTTTCTGTAGGGGTCCAGTGGGTGACACCAACCCTGTGTCTGAGCAGGTATCCAGCCCACTGGCCAAGTGCAAGTCCATGTAAATGCCATCCTCATAGTATTAAGGTAAATCCTCCCCATCATCAATGTCACGCTGGTCTGAATGTGCCCTAATAAGGTGCCAATGCCTTTGAGGAAGACTTTGCAGAAAATTAAGAGTTTTGTCAGAATCAGGGTTACTGGGACAACCTATGCTAGATTGCAGTCAAGGCACGATCTTGGTTGTAGTTCAAGTGGATTCAGCTCGAGGATAAACACTGGAGTCAGCAGGGGCTTGACCTCTGGTATCGCCTGCTTCAAGACTGGGGCCTGTGGACCGTCGTGGTTTTTGAAGCGGGAGTGGAAGTGGAAGTTGGCACCGGAGGTGTGTGGAATCGGAGGTATGTGGAATCCAAGGTGGAGTTGCGGTGATCAGACAGTGCAGAGAGCAGATCCGCTTGTGGTAACCCGACTTTGGTTCTGGGCTATCCGTGGGGCCAGAAGGCATGCAAGAGGGAGCCGGAAGAGTGCTAAACAAAGTCAGCATGGCCTCCTTGTAGGTCTAGAACTTCTGCAGCATCGCTGATGGCCTAGAAATTTGGGGCACAATCACACAAGTTGGGGAATCAGCTCTGCGACAGGGGAGCATCAATTATTAGAAGCCCACTAAAATCTGATGTATTAGCTCAGTTGTTTTTATAACACTGTTTTAAATCCTCTGTCGTTGGTGGGTGACTGTTTTTAATCTCCGAAGATGTATTGTTCTGTTTAGCTCTAGTATTTCCATATCTGAATGCATCTTATTATATCTCAATAGAGTTCAAAGTTGAGATCTGAGAGCACTGAGCTCTCTGCATCCCACTCAGGGCCTAGTTCACAAAGCTAAATTTATACTTTTGCAAAAGTTTACGACTTTTTGCTAATCACAAAGGAATTTAAAAGTAGCATCTTTAAGAGTGTGTAGCCCACCCATGTAAAAAGATACGACTGTCCTTCCTTTTTATGTGCAGAGACTGCACTTGTAAAGATACTACTCGTAAATCCCTTTGTGAATAGCAAAGAGTTGGAAACTTACAAAAAATTGTAAGATTACCTTTGTGAATCAGGCCCTACATGTGTGAATCTCTTGAAGGCATCTGAAGGTGACAAACTTGAATTTTGATACATTTTACATACACGCCATTCCGATATTCACTATTCAAATACATAATTTAGTAATCCCGTAATAAACTTTGGAATGGAAGCCGCCAATTACAAGATGCCATGTACCCATGAACATTCTAAAACATATTTTTGCTGGATAAGTACTGAGGACCATTCAGGGTTGCCAGTATCTTATGCGTTTACTTCCCAAACTTTTTCGAACCGCAGTCCAATTTTTAGGATGACAAACTTTCGCAACCCATCTACCTTTAATGGACAGGAGGCAGGGAGATTGTTGAATGTAAATAAAGCATTGTGTGGTAGGGCCATGTCATTTACAGATAGCACATTTGCTGCTGGAATGGCCCTTAAATTTCCAAACATACATTTTACCAATAAAACTATATAGCACAGAATTGATAATGTGTGGAAATCGTGTTTCCGATTAATAGTTATCATTTGTGCATCACCTAGTACAGTGTCTTGATTTGTTCCAATCTTTTTAACCACATGAATGCTACAGCAATTCATGCTCTGTGCTGCAGATCCATATTTACCATTGTTCATGACGAGCTCAGCTCGCCATCAGCACACAAGCAGTGTACTGCATGACGAGCTGAGCTCGTCATGAGCATGGAAGGGGTTAAAATCTCAGTTTCCAGCACACATCAGAATTACAAAAAATGAGCCTAGTTTTTTATTCCCTAACTGCTGAATATAAACTGTTCATTTACAGGTATTTACATTTTGCTGTGTTACCCAAAAATATCCGACAGCCTTTCTTTTTACAACATGTACCCCAGTAAGATTGTCACATAATTCACTTAAAAAAAGCTTCTCACTTTGTAGTCAGCGAAAGAAAAGTAAACACCAATCCCCATGTTACAAGAATAAGTAGCAAATTGTGAGAGAACATAGCCTGACAATTCACCTCTATCTTTGAAGCACTGGCATGTAACAAGGTGAACAGAATTCGAAGGCATCTTTATTTATTGCATGGACTTTCCCGACCATCCAAATATCACCCTGCGACTCATCAGTGGATTTCAACCCACAGTTTTGGGAAAACTGTCTTATGCCATAATATTTTGTGAGTGGCTTGTGTCTGAGAAGCTCACCCTAACATTCAAGTAACAGTAAAATGTACAAGCTTGAAGTTGTAAAAGCACTCTCGGAGGAACCTGCCATAATATCAAGGTGTTTCAGTGGGATAACAATTTAGTGGAAAGTAATAAAATCGGCTCACTTCGAATTTTGGTTAAAGCTCCTATTCCAAGACTAAAGTTCAACAATGGGCACCAAATCAACTTACCTGCATGATCCAAATTGGAAGTATTGGCACCCCAGCTTTGGTACAGTGTGGCGAGGTCCTTTGGGATGTAGGTCTTAAATATGTTCAAAATGTCCAGGCGCTTGTCGTGCCCCTCAGATGAGGTCTCTTGTTTAATGCTGGAATTATACGATGGGGGAGGACCTGCAGAGCTGGGCTGAGCCGGCATTAGTGGACTTGTCCGGGCCCCCGTTGAACAGTTGGCCAATGTCCTCAGCTCATTCATAGCCTGGGAATGAGACTCCCGCAAGGGCACTGCAGGACCTTCATGCTTAAGATAGGAATCTGGCTTGCACACAGAGAGATAGGGGGGTGGCAAGTTGGGTTTGCCCTTCACAGTGTCAGGTGTAGAGTGCTTACTAAATGTTGATGGGCTTGCAGCTCCCTGGAGGATTGCATACTTCTCCGCTTGCTTGCTGACTGAGGGTTGTGCGCCTTGCCTGGGTGTAGGATTTTGGGTAGGTGTGTGACTTCGAATATAGCTTCCTGATTGTGCCACTTTAGGGTTTACTTCAAACTTAGGCTTCTGCAGCAGACCTGCTGTGCTGTGCTGCTCTTGGGCATGGTTTAATTTGGGCTGCTTGTATCCATCAAGAATTGAAGGCTTTGAGCCACCCTGCCCAGACACATTATAGTCCCTTGTTTGAGATCCACCCTGCAGTTTTGAAGTGCTTCCAGCAAGTGCTGCATTGGTTTTGGGTATGGCCACTACACCTGGCACCTGGGTACGTGCAAATCTGGCCACTGGCAAAGGCTGACACTCTTTGCCACCGAGTGCTGGTGGCGGGCCAGTGCGCCCATTCCTTGCCAAGAAAAGCGAGTTGCTTTTCATGTTCTTGAAACCGTTTTGTTGAATCCATTGTGGAGCCATGGCACTACAGCTTACTTTGTGCCAAATTCTTTTGTGCATCCACAGTACTTCTGGGTAGAATGTCTTATGATCACAGAAGGGACATGGATGGACAACCAAAGCAGACTTAATGGCTGAGGTAGAGTCTTTATTGCATGAGGCGGCCCTGCTTGACTTTTCACTGAGATCAAGTGGAGCCATCACTGGACCTGCATCATTATTCTTTTCAAGCTTGAGGTGCTCCTTGAGGTCAGGGGTCTTTTCATCCAAGAGAATGGGATCAGGCGCCAATACATTGTGCAAGTCTACTGTGTTTACAGACGTCTGTCCAGAACCTGAAGCAGCGCCAGTGCTTGAGGGCTGCTTACTGGAGCCAGGAAGCTCTTTGCTTGGATAAAAAACTGGAATTTTTATTTCGCAAGGAACTTCAGACTTTATGTCTGTCTCGGAAGCAGAAGCAAAAGACGTGCCCACGTCAGGTTTACACTCATCATCACTGCGATTGATGGCTTCTCCCTGATCCAGGACAGGATGGGGATCAACTGGTGATGTTATCATGGGTTCTTCTGCAGAAAGTTTACAGTGATATGGCTTGTCTCCTGCACAAAAGCAAAAAAAACTATTTAGCATTACATAACAGCAGGACTAGCACAAGTTAATAGTACCAAACAGGTAAAGAATGAACTAGTACGCAGGCTTGTACAGTGTCAATTGCTGTTTAAATTCATAACAAGCACTAACAACAAAATGCAGAACAATAACAAAAACCTTGCGGCCCAAGACCTAAAACAAATGAATGCACTTGAAATCAAGCACAGGGGTTACTGGAAGAGACGTACAGTAAGAATGATACAGCAGTTTGTAGCTCGCTTTCTGCACGACATTGAGGTCAGTGCAGAACAACCTCAAAGATAACAACCTAAAAACAGACAGCATCAGAAGATATTCTTAGTAAAATCCACTCCCAAATTCGCTCCTGTGACATCTTCATCGCAATCAAAGTCCTCTGGTTGTTGGAAGGACTCTGTTTGGAAACAGAACTGTGCCTCGAGAGAACAGGACGTCAGGATGCGAGTCTCCTTACCACTTCGGTACCTGTAGGCCCAAATCCTACTAGGTCACAGTGCCTCACCTGCAAGCCTAACCTTCCAGAGTAACGGGTGATTCCCGCAAACCTAGAATATGAACCTCTAGTCCCCAAGGGAACCGTGGAAACAGATCATAACCTTTTGTGCTAATGCATGTCCATTGTAAACAAAGGAAAGACATGAAGGAAGATTACAATGTATTTGTTGGAACTAGCATAGTCTAGTTTGAAGCAGATTTGCAGCAATCAGTACAAAAATGCAACTAAGAAAAGTAATTAACATTACTTACGGACTGTAAACTATGAACAGCCTGACCATATCAACTAATATAGCTATCCTAGCCTAGCCTCAAGATGTTTTCTGTGCAGCTGAACAAGATACCTGAAAATGTGAGTTACAAACCACAAAGCCAATGCAAGCAACAGGCAGAATGTGTTCCCAGGTCAACTCATGGAAACTCCCAAAGATGCCTTTTGGATACCATACAGCTGCGCTGTCTAGAAGGCTGCAACATAAAAATGCTCCTAAAACATGCCAGCAAATTTGGATGGGGATAACACAATGTGCTGTCAAGGCCCACACTACCATTGCCAACAAGTTCAATTGTGCTTACATACAGAAAACATGTTTTATTTAAGTTTGGAACAGTAATTTGTTAAAAATTAAAGCCATGACCTAACTTGGAATGGAAAAGCAGGAACAGGATAATACCCAGATCAATGAATACAGAAAGCAAAATGATGGGCTGAATGCCAGCTGCAAACTTTAGTATAAACGAAAAGGTTTACGGTTCTGTGCATTGTAGTTGTAGTTCTGTGCATTTGGGGACTAAAGGCAGGGCCTCTGGAATTAGGCGATTTTGGGGCTCTGTGTTTTCCACATACTTATGGATTTTCCGCATTTGCCACATATTCCATCATCTGCTGCATCATCTGTCAATTTAACAAAAAATATATTTTTGTAGCTCAAACGGATCAAAAGTTACTAAAAACACAGCAATACTTTTTGCTGCACATGGGAAAGGCTTTCCGCAAAGGTTGCCTTGTTCATTTTTCTGCTGCTTATTTGTGTATTTTTTGTGTCAGATGGTTAGAAGTGAAGCCTTTGCCCGGATAGTATTAACAAATGTCACAATAATGAGTACTAACTTTTAATGTGCTTCTTACTTTGCCTTTTCTTGACGCATAATGAAGCAACCCCTGCTGCATAATTTCAGTGCCACTGTCTTACGGACATAAGTTCTAAAAGAAAGGACAACACTGTTATGGTTCAGGTGTAGGGGTTTCTTCTGTTATTAAGTGATTTAAAAAATGTTTGTTCCAGGTTTTTCGGGTGGGACTTTTCCGCGGATTAAATTTTCCATGTTTGATAACACGAATGTTTCTGGTCTTACGTGTGTCTTTGTTATCACGTTTCTTCCCTTTTTTCCGTTGTTCAAAAAAGAATCTCAAATTGACAACGTCTGGTTTTCATCTTAAACGCTTTCCTTTTTAGTTTACCTACTTTAGTGATTTAATATAAAGATTAGGAGAGCTAACTATCGGGTAACATTTTCCTATCACGCACATGCAGATCCTGCAAGCAGTCATACATTGAACTTCTCACTAAACCTCTACGACAGTTCACTGGTAAACCACAACTGCCCTGTCGCTTCATAGATTTATGTTCTGTGTTACACTACGGAGCATGGTGTTTTGGGGGCCCGTGGGCCAGAGTTTCCTGCCAGAGGAAGTCTTCAACGTGTGTCTGTTTAAGGGGCGCATATATCCCCATGTATTTCGTCTTGTGATCAGCATAAAGAGGCCCCTAAAGCGCGCTCACACGGGAAGGTTTCTTTGTGCATTAGTTTAGGTCATGGCGGCAAAAAAGCTTGTTCGGTGAGCGCACATGCCAGGAGCCATTAGCTCCATTTATAATTTGAAACAAAGACATTGAATGCTGCAGTGAAATGTGACACTACACATCTGTTTCCCTCCCCCTCCCACACCCGCGCTCCATCTGCCACGCGGAGCGTGCCTTGATCTAAAACCTGCCTCTCCGGTGGCGGCCACGTAAAACAACGCACACGACTCCGTACAGCGCGATATGTGTCACGTCACTACGTACTATGAAAACGTAATATTGGTACTACTCCGGGGATTTGTTAACAATGTACCCTCTTGCAAGCTGTCGTGCTTCCTTCACCGGTCTTGCACAGCACTGCGTGACCCTTCCGTGCTAGGCTGACTCTTTGATAATGCAATTAGACAGGCATACAACAGCATTCACAGCTGTCCAGCGCCCTTATAAAAGTGTCGCAGTCGGAACGACGCCGCGCAAGGCCCTGAAAGACAGCCAGGTATCTGGTTTTCTACAGCCAGAGCAGGTTTCTACCCAAACAGGAGCAGGTTTCCACCCAAACAGGAGCAGGTTTCTACCCAAACAGGAGCAGTGAAGGAAGCATCTTAGAGGTGATGATATCACCACCAAAGTTTTGAGTGCACGGGAATGATGGGTGCATGTGTTGTACTGCTGTCTACCGCCCCACTGTGGAACATCTTAGAACTGCAGGCGGAATACTTAAAGCCTTATGAAGCAAAAAGACCGGTCGCGGGACCAACTTTGTTTATGCAACATTAAAAAATGTTTTAAATGATTTGATATTTGAGTAAGATAAAAAACATGCACCTGCGGGGACTTTTTGTTGAACATCTATGCTATTATTTTGACCTGCAACAGTACCAGCTTCACTGTAGTGAAGAGAGGCAAAATGTGGGATTACATTCGAAAAATAATCAAGTAAAATATTACAGGGACTTATAAAGAGCACAGCTAGACACACAGGCAGCAAAAATCTGCACAACAAGGGAGGAGAACTTAATGGACGAGGGATTGAGGAAAGGAACAAACGGCGATAGAGTTGGGAATGACGCCTAGGACAACAGAAGAAGAAGGATGGAGTGAAGCGAAAAGGGTTAAATGTGAGTGCCTGGGGGGCGAAGGGCAAGGCCTACAGATGTTTTCCACCTTGACCAAACAGTTCTTGGGTAGGTGCTGTTTGAAGAAAACAGTCTGGGTGGCTTTCTGAAGTGTGGTAACTGTTGTTTGTTACTTTTAACCATTTGGGTCTGCAGTTATTGTATTAATCCATTTCTTTATTACATGACTTTCGAAGGAAGCCTTAACAGTTACTACAAATTTAAGAAGGTTTGAAAAAATAAATACGATAACTATCGTAGAAGGTAGATGGATTAATGATATAACCAACCTTTTCTTTTTCAGTTCTCACTTTCTGGCATAAAAATCAATTCTTTAAAAATCGGTGTCGTGAGACACGTAACGTTGGGAGGCTACATGATGCAAGTCTTGGGTACCGATTTCGCAAAGAGGATATCTTTCTCCCATCTTTCTAAAGTACACTGTAACAGTGGCGGCCAGCACAGATCTGGGATTGTAAGGCGGGGAAGAGGGGTAAGGAGGTATAATTGTTAAAAAGAAAAGCAAAATTCACTTACCTCCTCGCCGCTCTTTCCGACTGTCGTCCCTCCTCTGCTGAACAGGGAGAAACCAGGCTCCCCTGAGCCAATCACATGTGGTTAGCTCCCCAAAACCAAATACAACGCTGCAATGCAGCACTGTGATTGGTCTGAGCGCTGTGGTTCGGCGCTCAGACTGCGACTGGGAGCTAGGGCATGTTCTTCATGCAGGCTGGAAAGCAGTCTGTATGGAGAACATGCTATAGTGAGCATGACTGTTTGGCTGGCCCAAGAGGGCCGGTAAAAGCATCATGAGCACTTTAGTGTGCCCACCACTCCTCTCCTGCTCTGTCAGCAGAGCAGCCCTGCCCTCATGCTGCCGCGGCAGGGAAGAATAACATGATAACGTTCAGTTATTATCATTTTATTCTTCCTTTGTTTCACTGCTGCAGAGCAGCAATGGGGCGATGTTCCTCCGCCTTAGAGAAGGATCCGCCAGTGCGCTGTAATGGTATGTGTCGGAGATGAGGGGGATCTCTGTTTTGGCTGGATTCAACTTGAGGAAGCATTTGGACTTCCACGCCTGAATGGCGACGAGGCACATTTTTTCGTCAGCTGATGTCCCAATGGAAGTGAAGGTAAGGTAAAGCAGAATATATTTGGCGTAACGGTGCACGCTGATGCCTTTTTCGGTCAGTGGAACAGGCAGTAATTTTTCAAATATGAAATATCTGTCTTAAGGCTCGCAGTACTAAAAGTTGCTACTTGGAAGCATACTGTGCACAAGAGCATATTGAACTGTCAATAACAAGCTTATGCTTATTTCACTGCAATGCCGGCAAAGAAGCTAAATTCCAGACATCCCAGATGTATCAAAGACCTACTTCAAACCAAAACCAAGGCAGTACAATAGTGTGTGTGTGGGGGAGGAGGGGGTCGTCTTCGAGGTAAAAATGCGTGGTTCATATTCTGAAACTACTTCACAATGTTTAATTAAGGAGGGAATCAATCCGCCTGAAAATCAAATACGGCCGGCAGCTCGCCTTTTGGCACTTCATGGTGTGATCACCGCACCGATGTTCGACACAGTGCCAAGAATTGTAAGGGCTCAATAAGCATATTATGCCTGATTAATCGCTTCGTATACACCAAAAACATACATTTTTTGTGACTTTTGTTGTAATTGATGTTCCCAATAGGTGGCGCCGTAAGGATGCTACTTTACTTCTCTTTCTGGAATCGGAGGCCCTGACTAAGGCCCACCATTTCAGTCATTAATCCAGGGGGTGGCCTGCTCGTATAGAAGACACAATAAAAATAACACTGTTCGTCAGTCCTTGAAAACCTTGTTGACAGATTGTCGTGTTCTTTGTATTTGTTAATCTAATTTACTGTCTGCATAACAACATTCACCTTCTGAAAAAGTGCCCTCGAGGAGTAGGCATAGACTTGGTTTATCGAGATTACAAAACATCTTCAGATCCCCATTTACACCGGTTCTTGCTCAAGGCCTGTAATAGGCGGGATTTTTCTTGAACTCTAATATTAGCAAGAGCAAAACAATGTAGCTGGTGTTTTGCTGAAATTATGATCACTGTGGATTCGGCCAGCATGCCAAGATACAATTAGGTAGGCATGCAGCCAGGTCAAAAGCATCAGTAACCTGCCCTCTATAGTGACCGTCATAACTGAGATTAAAGCATGTAAAACACGGTGAGTAAAAAAGGAAATGTTCGGGCCATAAAGGTGCTAGTGCAACAGATGGATGGTAAAAGGGGGTTCAAACAGATCTAAGTCCTTATTTTCTGCAGCACGAAAATGTACGAGTCGTGAGATTATTGCAAGGTCAATACTGCACTTTTGTGCCACAAGCTTGCTTTACTATTACCACCCACCAATAATACAAAGAGCCACTTACCCAAATTTTGTCAGCTGAACTAACCCATTCTCAATCTTCCCCAGCCTCGTCCTTAGGCACCAAAACAGGTTTGCTGCTGACATTTCCTCGCTTTTGCATTAATTTTCTATATAAATCGCCCCACAAATCTTTCTTTGAGGCCTAAGTGGAGAGGCTTCTGCTTCAACCGCTGCCAGATTCGGTGCCTCATAAATCCCACAGCCGAGTGACTGGAAGTGGGCCTAGTGTGGTGAGTGATGAGGTGTGGCTTGCTTATTTCAAGGACTGTCAGTGCACACCCCAAGACAGTCATGTGACACTGTGTGGTGGTGACGAATAAACAACACTTTAGGCCTCAAATGCACGACTGATGATTTTCATCTTTCTAAAGGTGACTATGGAGCTATTATGTTGTGTTATGTAGGGACAGAAGGGTATACCAGTAGCAACAACCATATACACAGAGGGCTCAAATCCAGTGCTTAATTTGAGCCTGTGCTTTCTGGCACTGGCACCAGCACTTAATTGGTTTCCGGAGCTTGACACCAACACCTAATTGTCAACACCATACTGAGAACAGTGTACCACATGGTGGCGCTGCTCATATAATTTACAGATGAACAGAACAGTTGTTTAGGAATACAATATACTTTAAAATAGTGCCAATACCTGCCTCCCTAGCCATTCCTTTAGCTTCGGGACCTGGAATAATCTGAACTGCTGAATTTACATCCGAGAGATATGGTTAGTAGTTGTTTTGGCAGCTATGACAAAGGCGATGAGTGGTGCAAGCTGCAGTGGCCTCCTGGTCAGAGCCCTGGCACTAATATTTTACAAATTAAGCACTGGCTCAAATAAACCACAGCCTGCAACTACCGCAGATGAGACTGTTGCTTCCTAAGGAAGAACTCGCCACTGAGCGAAGCAGCTTCAGGCAAGCACGATGGACACTGAGCCTGCTTTATTACAAAAGCATTACATCCTTGGGCACTTGTAACATTTGTGATGAAACACCCATCCCCCAAACTCTAAATAAGGCCTTTTATTTTTACATTTTACACTTTACCTTTGCCATTTTTTTCGCCCAATTAGTGTGATAATTTGCAATCTAACCCGACCAAGTACGAAAATGCATACAGATTTTTTCTTTGAAAGTTTTCCTTTTGCAGAGCTTCTTTGAGTGTGATGACACTACGATGGAGAACACTTCATGTTTTCTGATCAGTGCATTTCATTTCAGAACCATGTTGTCTGTGTTAAATCACAAACTTATGTGACACAAACTGTCATGGGTGTCACATGGATGCGGCAAAGCAAAAAGTATCACATCAGCTGCTTACTTATCTCTATAATAGTATCGAAGAAAATGAATAAGACCCAGCACTCTTTTGTCACGCATGCAGGGACCGATCATGCTTAATTTATAATAGAAAGCTTAACCCATAAACCTGTGGCTGGTGTTGCCGAACGTCAGGGTTGCCGAAAACTGATGCTGTCTTGTCTAAATTCTTACCTCATTCTTTTTTCATTCACCACCATACACTGTTTATTTATTTTCTCAAACTTGCAGTTTCTTTTTCATCCTTGCATTTTTGTTACAGTTTTTCCGTCTTTCTCTTCTTCGTCTTTTCCCTTTTTTCTGCCTTTCTTTCATGTTCTGGGGGAAAGTCTGATATTGAAAAATATGTGCCATCACCAAAAAAATGACAAAGTGGGAGCCGTCTGCAACCACGGACACAAACTAAGCAGTGACTGAGGGGCAACTGGTTTGTGCATTGGGAACCATGTTCAGAGAGTTTGACTCTCCTTCCAAAATGTACTATTAGCAACTGAGTAAATTACTAGCTTTTGTTTGCAAACATATGACATAAACTTTCCAAATTACACATTACACAATAGAAAATTCAGACTTGGGCCACCTTCCTGTGTCTAAAGGCCCCACAGCCATTCTCACTGCTTTGTCACATGCTGGTCCATGCAACAGTACATAAAACAGCCAGAGCCTGCATGCTGTCCTTACCAAGAATGGTGACAATAGCACCAGAGGCTAAGAAAGTTCTACCACGTATTTATCGAGGCGCAGTAAATGGATCTCTACGGATATGCCCATGTGGGGGTCTATGCAGGTTAATACCTCCGTGTGAAACCTTGCCCATATGGAACATGACAGTCCTTAACCCCTTCCATGCTGATGACGGCCCCCAGCCGTCATGGCACACAGTGCTTGTGTGCTGATGACGGCTGGGGGCCGTCATGACCACGCCCGCGATCGGAATGTCCAGCACAGGAGCGGAATTCCGGCCGCGGGCAAGGGGTTAAACAGGAAAGGCTAGATGGCCAGCAGGCCTCGTCGTAGGTGAAGAATGGGCCAGGAAAACCAACCTGAGAAGCAAAGATTGAATGTTTCCGTTCCCTTGCACCATAACCTTACTGAGCAACAGGGACCACCACTTTCAGCCTAGTGAAGTGAAATCCTGCTATGACTGGAGTTTCACTTATTGAACCCACCTAAACTGTCCATGCTGTGGCACTTCGACTGAGCGTAAACTGCCTGTGAAGACTATAGCTGGCACCCGAAAACAACGGAGGCCTAGTAGTTAGGATAGTACTTCATCATTTGCTCGAATATCTGCCTCTTCTCTAATCTTCAGGGGGAACATAGAAATACGATGACTTCCTGGAGTCATCGATAGAGGGGGGACCTTCCCGGCTAGAGCACTTGCACATCGCCAGGAGTCATCCTGTGGAAAAACACACTAGGCCAAGGCAAAGGGAGTGACGACTCTGCTGTCAGATCTCGGCACTCCTTCCTGAAGTTGGGCTTATGATTTCAGCCCCTGTGTTGTGAGGCTTGTAAAATTAAACCCATGCTAATACAAAGCATTGCTGCTAATGGTCAACTACTGCCTAGCAAAGTACCCAGACATGAAAGACGAGTTGCATCATCACCCACAGCCATTCTGTAGCCAAACCATGGCATGTTTGTAAACACTAGGGGGCGGAGTGTAGTAGTTAATGCTTCAACATAGAATGTTAAGATTGTATTCTATGTAATGTCCTGTATTCCTTTATGTATTTCTTTGAACTGGCTCCACTCACCATAGTTAGAACCAATGTTAAACACCGAACTGACTGCAGACGTTCCTTATAGGGATGACGTTGCATCATAGAGGTCGTGCCAAGGTGAGGCTGGCCCTTCAGTCATGCTTAATTTACACCTGCCCATGTTTTCCTTCGAACACAATGATGGTTCCCCCCTGCCCCTCCCTCCTGCGCCCACACCCGGGAGTGAACACCTGTCGCCACCGGCTGCTCCCCCCCCCCCCCCTCCCAGCGCGCAGTCACTTGGACGCTGCCCTCCTACAGGTTATCTCGCCAAGATTAGGTCCGCACAGAAGCAGTCAGTCCTCGAGCCCAATGGCTGCACTGCCGTCTAATCCTGCCAGTTCCTTCTCGGTGCTTTATCAGGTTACACACGGACCACTCGAGCTCAAGGTGCTATAAATGATTAACAGGGCCTCCGCCGCCGGCACCGGGTGCACGTGAAGGGCACCGGAAGCCGCACGTCACGGGCACCGGAAGCCGGCACGTCACGAGGCGCGGACCAACCCTCGGCACTGAACTTCGCCGTCTGGGAGTGTGAAACCTCAGGAGAGCACGGGCCACTCAGCGTGGCTCTCCGTCGAGGCGGCCTCCGAGGCCTCGGGGACTCTGGAAGCTTCTCGAAGACTGGACGTTCACCAGTCAAGGGGCTTGAAGGGCGACTTGAACTCGAGGCACCTCATTCCGTTTTACGCTGCTGTAACTCCCAAGCCACATCACCGCCACTGCAGCTGTCCACGGAATGTGGGGGCGTGTTACAAAAATGGTACTTTGAGTGCACACTCACTGTACTATGCGCCGGAGAGCATTCGTTCACCATGCTGACGTCATGCCGCATAAACGTTATTTAAGGACTGGGCATAACTGAAATAAGGAGTACGGGCACACGCTATTCCAACCCTTCTAAAAGACGTACAAAACAATAACTCAAAATGTCGTAGAAAAGAGTCGTGGAACATGGTAACTATAAAAGAGCTGATAGATGAGACAGGAAATATACATTTATCGTGGATTTTGAGAGCACTCTTCAACAGGGCAAGACTGGAAGCCACAATCAGCCTTAGCAAAAATGTTCAAACCACCGCACGGTTCGGGACGCCACGCCTAGAATGGGGCGATGGGGACATGGTTGCGGGGTTGGAAGCCCATCCTACAATGAAAGCAGACCTCAAGCCTGCAGACCAATGGGGAAATTGCCAGTGAGACAGAATGGCCCGTCCAGTCCCGCTAGTCAAGAAGAAGCAATGTCACAGCTATAAATGATTTCTTAATCACTGCTACTTGTCTTCCTTGAAACAATAAATCGGTAAATCACCCTACAAAAACCCCACTATAAGATGTATCAACTATCTTTTCCAACTGCTTCTCCATGGCTACATATGGCACTGCCAAGAAGTTTGTGTATGCAAGTGGTACCAGGTTTTGTTCAACAGGGACACCAAGCAGTATAGCCCATCACCACCCCGTATACACGCAAGGATCAAATTTACTTCTGTACTCTCCAGACTAAAGAGATCGGTGCAAAAAACCTTAAAGGTCCTCTGGGTAAAAGTGGTCAGGCATGGCGCTGCGGCGCCATCTCAATTTGTGGTTGCTTAGCCTTCAAACATCAGTGAAGAAAAGCAGAGGGCAGGTGCACCATCAACAACCCTCTCTTGTAATATTACAAAAGATATCCAAGGTCTCTTTTGATAACATAATGTTCTCAATGGATTCACAATTCTTAAATTAAAAAAAAAGCCGGTGCTGATGCCAAGCTATTTTTTTTCTAAAATGTGTGGGTAGGCTAAGTTGAGTTACTTTCTCTGCTTGTACACAGCTTCAGCCCACTTTCCGAGTAGGATTTGTCTCTCAGGCAGGCACAGTGAGGAGCGTGAATTTAGGACATGAACACTGTGGTGTCGAGCATTTCTGACGTGTATATCTCAGCACAGAAGGGCACGTGGCTCACTATGTTAAAGGATTGACTATCGAAAATTTCGTACTGCTTGCTGAGCCTTAGAAAGAAATAACATAAGGGAGAAAAATCCAGACACGGGAAATGACTTTCGGGTCTGTGTAATTCTGCAGTATGTTAGAACTACTCAGAGGGGAGGATGAGAAACAAGCCAAACATAGGTAAGCACTGCCACTCTGTGGTTAGTTTTTGAAATGCAGCTTTTCACAGGAGAACAAAAAGTCTCTTGAAAGGAAAAAAATAACACACCACAACCATAATATAGATGTTTTTAAAGCAAAAAAATGTGTTTTAGAGGATGAGAACATGGGTCGTTTGGCTGTAGAAACAATAAAACAGCAATAGCCCCATATGTTTCTATTTATAACGATAGCCCCAATATTTAGCCCTAAAAAGAAGACTGTCAAAATCTTCTTATGTTTTTAAAACCAATACTCTGTACATGTAAATACCGAGTTGTTGAAACTCTTTCCAAATCCACTTGCACCCGTTTTATTATCAGCAATCATTGTATACGAAGTGGTAGTAGTCACGTCGACGGAGCGCTAGGGATCTGCTCACAGCGTACACATTCCAACCAACAACATGTAGTAGTAATGAGGTTTCAGGCTCCAGTTTTCAGACAGGCTTCAGTACCCTTCACCCCCACAGCTCTGATATGAGACTTTGATTAAGGAACCTTAATCTGCTGTCCTTTTCCTGGCATGATCATTTTTTCCCCATCAAACTAAATAAATGTATAAGGAGGCTACAACGACAACCTTTAACCATCCATATCCATGCTTGAAAACAAGTGTTATTAAAATCACCAGCCACTCCAAACAACATTTCAAGGTCAAGCTATTTGGCACGTTACGACATGAAAAAGACAAAAGTAAAACATTAAAACTCAAGTCCAAGAAGTGAACGACTTTCGTAGACTGCAATCTGCTTAGGATATCAGTCCCAGCTGGGAGGCCCAAAGTACTATGGCATTCTCTAAAGTCCGATTTGTATACCTGAATGCCTATGCAACTCCCTCCTGCCAATCTAGGACTCTCACAAATCAATTTTCTGTCCCTTCCATTTTCTTCTCCGGCTTGAAAAACAGAAGGCAGGAGGATCACACATGGCGACCGTCCCTACTATAGTCATGGAAGTTACTCGCTCCAAAAATGTGAAGTACAGGGTTGTACAGGCTTCCTAGCGAAAACCCTGGGGGACCATCTCTTATCCTGTTCTGGAGGTAAATGGTAAAGGCGAGGCTAATGAAAACGTGTGCTACTTTCAAAAAGCAGAGCTTCTACCAATCCAATACAAGGCACATTCTCTCTGACAATTCTGCAAAGGAGGGTGTGGAGCAGAAACAAACTGGTGATAGGGATGCGTGTTCCGGGGTAGGAGAATACACTTCCCTGTGAGGTAGCTCCTATATTCAGCCAGCTTCCAGCTCAAGATAAGGGATCAGCCGACGATGGGTGTGAATTGGGACCCAAACCGAGCAGACATCAGTCAGGCTTTATGAGGGGTTTAGCTATGTGCAGTAAGTTCTTCTCAGGCAGTCCTTTCAAGATGTTACTCTTTTCTGGCAAGTTCAGTTACCAGTTCATGGACTTTTTATTCGTTGGGCTCTTTTTTCTTTATGTGCACTGGGAGCACTATTTCATTCACTTTCATTCAGTATGACGGTGATATGTATGATAACTTCACTTTTGGACACCTTGATGAGTTCTGTTTGCCGTCACTTCAGGTCATGTCGTTTTTTTTTATTTAATGGAGATGAATTTGCGTTATTAGATAACCATGGATATATTTTTGTGTATATAGGTCCGACATTAGTAGTGTATTATGTACATGACACGTGGATATATTGGTTGTAAATAGTGCTTTTTGATATTTTAGGTACTTCATATTTTTATGTCTATATGGAAGCCCTAGTCCTGATGAGGCCTGCAAGTTGATGGGCTGAAACGCGTCGACATTTTGGATATGGACACCTAATGAATTAAAATTCATTTACAATAATAATCAGCAGTGGATAAATAATAAGGATCAAATCAAGGATCTCTTGAATACTGCGGTGATAAGGTGTACCTGATTAATTAGGCATGCTCTTTTGACAATAGAGGATAGAGCATCCAGTCAAACAGTAGGGGCTACAAGAAATAATGAATGAATGTATAACCTATTATTTCCAGTGTTTCGTAATCATTTGTATATGTTGAGTGTATATGTTTGTAAATATTGATGTATATATGTGTATACTGTAGAAAAGAAGTGAAGTAAAAAATGAATATATGAAACATTTGAAACCAAATAAAGTATAGAAAATTGAGACATATCCGGTGAATACAATTAGTTATTGAGGTAATGGTTGGTAACTGACACATCAAAAATGGAAGGATTTATTCCAGAATAAGAAATGGGTCCAGATAGGTAATTTACAAAACCTGTCTGAGTAATTTTCATGAATTGGTCCCACAGCATCTCAGTTAAGGGAGAACAGGCACAAATATCCTAGAGCCCATATCCATTGTCGTGAATCGTTTCCAAACGTGATAATCCCATGTAGGTTTAGATGGTTCATATTGACAGGTCTAGGGCAGATGTGGAGTGGTCATGATTCATGGTGGTGTAGGCCCCACGAACTACCAGGTTTCCTTGGACCACAGGCGACTACTATACCATGTGGAGAAGATAGAAAGCACACTAGTAGGAAGTGTGAGAATCTACCTGCTATTACCAGGGGCTGAAATACTTATGCTGGGATGGGTACAACACTACTTAGTAAGGCTGCCATAACTTGAATGGAATAGAAGTATTTTTTTCCTTCATTAAAATGATAAACTTTTGTAAAAAGAATTTGCGAGGGGGAAGGTATCAGTCAATTGACAAAAGTGTTTGCAAATAAAAGTATTGCATTTGAAGCCGATACTTAGTGTTAATCAGCATTCTCTCTGAATCACTCATCTCTAATCTTTTTGTAACTTTTCTGCTGCTTGAGTCTTTAAAATAGGTCTAGCTTGGCTATAAACTGACAGAGATTGCGAGATTTGGTGAACCAAACAGATTCTCTTACATAACAAATACTGAAAATCTATTTTGGAGGGTCAGGTTAGAAAAAGGACATGAGCTGTAGATTGATGCCTTGGAAATTAATAGTCCACATCAAATTATCTTTTGCAACTTCCAGTATCACCTACGATTTTTGAGAATTTGTTTAGCAACATTGTGTACTTAACTCTTCACATTGTCCCAGAGCAGAAAACTCTGCTACAATATGACACAGTCCAATACAAGAACTGAAAACTTCTAGGGAGTGTTAGCTTGACTGTAACACTGTTGTATATTTGTTCTTCCTTCAATATGGCTACTTTGTGTCAGTAGCACTTTCTTTGTGTTCCTACCTTCCCAACCTCCTATAGTACCTAAGAGTGTTCTATCTTGTATGTGAAGCTTCCAGCCTTGGCAGTTGATGGTCTGGTCAGCTGTGAGGTTTACTGCTCTGCTGTACTATCTTAATAAATCTATCTTAATAACTTGAAGACGTGTCATGCTGCTTACCTAATCTACTTACAACATTTTGGCGACATTCAGCGCTGACCAGACCAGAGGAGCAGACCAGAGAAGAAGACCAAGAAGAACAGCGCAGCATGAGCAAGACCTCACAACCAAGAACCCACCTAACTGCGGCCAGTAACAAGAAGAAAAGCAACTAAAAACCTTCGTTAACGCAAGAAAGCATGAAGAAATTAGCCGCAAGTAAAAATAAATGAATTAATTAATAAGAGGAATACCATACTTTTAAGAGGATATGGAATCAGCTTCTACTGCCTGTAACTTAAGAAGAAACATGTTGCAAAAGGAAGTGTTGTAATCTCCAAGGAATGAAGAACAGAATCCGTTCCAGTAAGGTAGGAGGAACTTTATTTGAGCAGTGTCTCCAGCAGCGTATACATTAGAATGGCCAGTAACTGTCCCCGTCCTCCCATTCATACCATGCCACTCTCATTCAAAGCTCAACACGCACACGAGACATCAGATCAATCTCACACAGCACGTGAGCACACACGCGACATATACACACATTCAAACCACAACAATGCGCACATTGTTTGTGGATGACGCGCGTGCATACACACGCGTCATCCCAACAATAATATATATACCACACACCTCCCCTCTTTACTCTTTTTTTTATTTATTTTTTTTATGTCAGAACAAAATCTCTGAACCGTATTGGAGCTCTGCGACTTCTTGAACTCCTCAACAATTCTTGTGCATTAGTATTCCCATTGACAGAAACCGCAGTTGCCCCAGGTAGTTGTGAACTGTCTGCATTGTCTGCAGTGACATCCAAAAACACATTGGATGAATCATTTTCGTCCAAAAACACATTAGATGAAACATTTTCTGAAAAATGCTTGCCAATATTAAACTTGGAAAGTCTACTAAAATGCCAAACACTTCCGTCTAACACTCTCACAGCATTCTTAAATACTTCAATTACCTTAATGGGATCAGACCACTGTGCTAATCCTTTATGTACATAACTTCCCTTTTTTATTCTCACAAAGTCTCCCACATGAATGGGTACACAACTTCTTGTCCCCGTTTTTGACAAATCTTTCTTCATTTTCTCTTTATAAGTATCAACCTTCTTGCGAATTTCACCAAAATCAATTTCTGCAAAGTCAATGCGACCACTATCCTTGTTCTTCAACCACCAAGGAACAAGATTAGTACTGGGTTTCCGCCCTCTCAGTAACTCAAAAGGCGATAACAAGGTAACGGCATTAGGAGCAGTTCTATAAGACAATAACATGGACTGTAACGCCTTATTCCAGCATAAACCACTTTTGATAGCTAATTGAATGGCTTCCTTGACAACTCTATTGAATCTCTCTATCTGACCATTGGCCTCTGGACGGAATACTGCTATTCTTCTATGAGAAATACCACATCTACTAAAATAACTCTCCATCTGTTTACTAACAAACTGTGGACCATTATCCGTCACCACCTCTTGAGGAATACCCTCTCTACAAAAAATTTCGGCCATAAATTGTATAATAGCATCACTGGTAACCTCCCTGACCATCTTTATTTCTGGCCATTTTGAAAAATAATCCATCAGCACTATGCCAAAAGAGTGCTGTTGTGGCAACACACCAAACGGTCCAATAATATCAATGCCAAGTTTGTTCCACGGTGACACAGGTAATTCAACAGGTTGTGGTACACTGGGTAAAACTTTAGCTGTTTTATCACTCTTAGCACACAATTCACATAACTTCACTTGTTGTTCCACAAAATAATCAATACCAGGCCACCAAAAGTTGTTTTTTTATCGCCTTCTAGTGATTGATATGCCAAAGTGCCCTATATGGGCTAAGTTCATAAATCTCTTCCTGAGACCAAACGGTGGTATGAATTTATCACCTCTTAATAAAATGTCGTTTTCTATGGCTAATTCATCTTTAATTTTATGATAGCTCATTAAGCCTCCCGTAAAATTTCTTCCTTCAGGCCAACCCTTCAATACATATTCTTTCACTTCTTTAAGTTCTAAATCTTTGTCCATTTCTTCATTCCATATTTCTTCTTGTACTACCGAATTTTCACCAAACACTAAATTCACATCACTGAAAACATGTGCAACTTCACACTCATCTTTATCAACTACATCAGATTCACTGCATGCTAATGGGAGTCTTGACATGCAATCCGCATGGACATTAGACTTACCAGGAATATATTCTAAAGAATATTGAAAATTTTGTAACCTGGAAGAAAGTCTTGCTAATCTAGATGACAGTGTACGACCTCCACCAGGTGACAATATATGCACCAAAGGTTTGTGATCTGATTTAATGATAAATTTTGTCCCCCACAAAAAAGGTCGAAAATGTTCTGCTCCCCAAACACATGCTAAAAGTTCTCTTTCAATCACAGAATAATGTCGTTCTGACTCTCTCAACGTCCTTGAGGCATATGCCACAATCCATTCTTTACCCCATTCCTCTTGAATTAACACAGCACCCAACCCGCAATTACTTGCATCAACCATCACAATACATTTCTTCCCAATTACAAATGGTTTGAGACAAGGCGCTCTAACAATCATTGACTTAACATCATTGAAGGTTGCCGTCATAGAATCTGTCCATTCAAATTTAGCATTTTTCTTTAAAAGTAATCTAAACGGTTCAATTACACTAGCATAGTTTTGAATAAATTTAGCATAAAATTCCACAAGCCCTAAAAAAGCTACCAACTGTTCCTTGTTTTGAGGAATGGGTGCCTTGCTAATGTTTTCTAAATGTGAAGCTTTAGGTTTAATGCCATCTCCACTAATGCAGTGTCCAAGATATTCTACTTCTTCTCTCTTGAATTTACACTTAGAAGCACGAAGTGTCAGGCCTTTATCTGTCAAGGCATTTAACACTTTAATTAAGTTCTTGTCATGTTCAACCCTATCTTTTCCAAAAACTAAAATGTCATCTTGGAATGCAATTGCTCCATTTAATCCAGCTAAAGTCTCTTTCATCAACCTTTGAAATACAGCAGCTCCACTCGCCAACCCAAAAGGCATCCTGCAAAATCTGTATAATCCTTCCGGTGTAATGAAAGCAGTTAGGTCTCTTGAGTCCTCATGTAGGACTACTTGATGATACGCACTTGCCAAATCCAAACAAGAGAATACTTTAGCATTGTCTAAGGTGGAAACCATTTCATGTAGATTTGGTAAAGGATGTGAATCTACACAAATAGCATTGTTCAAACTGCGTAAATCAATGCATACACGAAGATCCCCCCCCCGATTTGATCGAAATTACAATGGGCGAAACCCAAGGAGATGACTCAATAGGTTCAATTATTTTCTTCTCACACATATTATTAAGAATTTCTTTTAGTTTCTGTCTATATGAGAGAGGGACATTCCTGACTTTATGACGAACAGGCAAGGTGTTTGCATGTACTTTTATTCGATGCTCAAATCCTTTATATTTTCCTAATTCATTGCAGAACAGTTTAGGAAATTTCTCTTTAATTTCAGATATCAACATATCTTCTTTCTCTTTGCTTGGTACAGAATTACTCGGCCCAGAATCGATGGAGTAAACAGGAGGATCGGCATTTGGATCAAGTTTCATTCCAAGTTGTTCTTGGTGTGGCCAACTCAATAGTGAATCACCAGATTTTGTGATATACACTTTCCCAATTATAGAGTGATTCTTGAATTTAAGTTCAGCTATGAAATAACCAATAAGTTGCAGTCTATGCCCTGTATAACCACTTGGTGTAATATCTGGTTGTATTAGATTGGCTTTAGGCCAACTGGATCTAAATAAAGAATCAGGTAGAATAGTGTACCATGAGCACGAGTCTACAAACACTTTAGTAGATATTCCATCAATGATGATATCACACGAAGGACATTTTTTCACTTTAGGTTCCTTAGTTATGCACATTATAGTATTAACATCAAATTCACAATCACTTGAACCTTCTTGCTCTTGGTCTTGAATTAAACTAACTTTCCTTGGTGCAGATCTACAGACTTTAGAAAAATGCCCCTTTTTCTCACACCTTGAACACAATTTATCTAATGCTGGACATGACCTCGAGTTCCCTAGATGGTAACCACTACCACATCTAAAGCAATATATATTGTATGTTCTAGAGTCTGGTTTTTGCCATGTAATCATTCTTTGATCCGATCTTTGCCAACTATTCATTCTCTGATCAGGTTTTTGCCATTTATTTCTATTTTCACTCTTATATAAATTATCATTCCTTGAATTAATAGGCTTCTTTAGTTTGTCATTTTCTCTATTAAGAATTAACACATCTGGCTTATTACCACTTTGTGATCGAATTTCATCAACGAATTTCTCAGAATGCTCTATTGACTTAGCTATCTCAATTGCAGTGTTCAAAGTCATGTCAGAAGTCGTCCATAACCTCTGCTGTATCTTTTTATTGTTGGTACACATGAGGATTTGATCTCTCAATACTTGATCATAGTTAATATGTTCAAAGTCACATGTAACTGCTAATGCTCTCAATGCAGAAACATAGTTGTCAATGGACTCATCAGTTTGTTGTTTCCTAGAGTAGAATTTAAATCTTTCCATGACCATGTTAATTTTCTTTCCATATCTAATGGAGAGTTGTTTAGCTGCAATTTGATATACATTCATATTAGCAGTATCATTTAAAGGAGGTAAACATTTGAATTCTTTAAGAGCAATCCCTCCAAGACAATGCTTTAATAAAGCTAATTTCCTTTCTGCTCCACAATCATCTTCTTCAAGAACCTCAACATAAGCTAAGAACATAGGTTCCCAAATGTCCCATTCAATTGGAGGATCACCCTTAATTGTTAAGAAGGATGGAGGAGGTTGAATCCCCGTCATAGCTGTATAGAATCAATAATAACCAATATAAGTAATAAATGTAAATAAGTTATTTCACAGTTCCTTCTCCCTTGGAAGAATAAGAATAAAATGAGACTCGCAATTTGTGTGCGAATCACAGAAGTCACTTACTGTTCATTTTATCTTGGTACTGAAGGTTATTGGTG
The DNA here is from genome assembly GCF_964261635.1 of Lissotriton helveticus. Taxonomy (NCBI): domain Eukaryota; kingdom Metazoa; phylum Chordata; class Amphibia; order Caudata; family Salamandridae; genus Lissotriton; species Lissotriton helveticus. The sequence goes on along the minus strand of NC_136063.1, from coordinate 1,259,488,886 downwards.
TTTTTTCCTTGTAAATATCCTTACTGTCGATATATTTGACTTATCTGCAGTCCTTGGTCAGATTAACTGAAAAGAAAATATTTCCACAGAAGTGCAATACTGACCAATATCCAATGAGAAAGTTCGTTTTAACTCAGTCTTGTTATCATCCAATAGGAAGGAGAAGTAAACATCCAATAGAAAGAGCCAAAAGACAATCTCCGATGTCAATGGCCAATGAAATGAAATGTAGACAAAATCTGACAATTTCTTCGAAAATCCACTTTAAACACGTATGGGAACGTGTTCCCGATCGTCGCCAGTGTTGCAAAAGGAAGTGTTGTAATCTCCAAGGAATGAAGAACAGAATCCGTTCCAGTAAGGTAGGAGGAACTTTATTTGAGCAGTGTCTCCAGCAGCGTATACATTAGAATGGCCAGTAACTGTCCCCGTGCTCCCATTCATACCATGCCACTCTCATTCAAAGCACAACACGCACACGAGACATCAGATCAATCTCACACAGCACGTGAGCACACACGCGACATATACACACATTCAAACCACAACAATGCGCACATTGTTTGTGGATGACGCGCGTGCATACACACGCGTCATCCCAACAATAATATATATACCACACAATATATATACCACAAAACATGTAAGAGCAGTAACACCTGAAGACTTTTTAGACTTTAAAAAACATGTAACAGATTATAGTGAGACACTAGCTGCTGTCAAAACAATTAAACAAGCTGAAACCTATCTAAAGTACATCAACTACTGTCTATCTTGAGTCAAGACGTTCTGCATGTTTCAAGACTGCTGCGTTTGAAAGTAATGCGGTAATCAACAAAGAAACCTGTCAGCTAATGCCTGGAAGAAGAGATATATGTCAATAAGCAAGCTGCTGCCCACGAATGAGTGAAACTCAAAATAACCATCGCAGGAGAGTGAAGGGCACGCCTGTCAGAAACAAATAACTCACCATATTTAGCCCAGGTGCTGCCATACTATATTCCGGATTTGCAGTTTTGAAGAAATTTGGAAAAAAAAAGAACAATATTATTTCTGGTACTCTTCACACCATCTTCATTAACCGTGAGTCTGCTTCTGGTGTGTCTGTTGTGTCCGAGTGTCCTCTTTTACCGTTTGGTAGCGGGAGATCCTTCTGCTATCTCCACACTGATGACATCACGGAATCTCCATGTATCCTAGACAAGAACCAGTGTGTCATCAGCTTCCAGCGTCTTTGTGCCTTACTTCGATCTCTGACTTTCAAAGTACTTTGAGGACGTCATTGCGCAAGGTCACGCAACGTCGAGCAGCCATTTTGTTTTTTTTTTCCCATAGTTACGGGAACACAACGGAGTGCAAATTAAACAGTGATAGGAGGATTTGCTCACGGTGAAAGTGCTTTCTTCCGAGCTGGAGTTGCCTAGGATATCGCAACATCTTGGTCAGTTTCATTACACAGCGCACGTCGATGTATCCCAAGATCGAGATTTCTTTTGTGGAAATGTCTTGCACCTTGTTATGCTCGTTAATGCCTGTCCCTCAACTCGATGTCACCTTTCCTTAAGTAAAGGTAAGCGACCACATGTATTTTAAATACTGGTGCCTTATCCTGAGAGAGCCTGCGCCTGTCTGCGCTTTGTGGAATAAAAAAAAAATGCCCTTTGTGCACAGAGACTTGCGAGTTGACAAAGCATTCAGAAACATTACGGCAAAACTTACACCAGTGAAATAGCTGTAAGATTGTGAATACTGTCACTAGAGTGCCATCTAGTGGTTTGTGGAAGCATTTTATTTTGCTGGCAGTATGAGTCATCTTTGTAACACAACAAAGCGAAGCCTCACCAGATTGTACATTGTGGGATCACAGCAAATATCAGAAAACATTTCAAGTTTGAGGTTTAACACATGCGGTGTGATAGTTTTGGAGGAGATTTTGTAAAGCACTTAAGTCTCTTAAAGAAATGTAAAGACAAGAGTGCTATTGTGAGTGAAACTGAAAATAATTGTGAAAGCTTTTTTTAGGCAGCCACCATCAGCTTTTGGAGAGAGTAATCTATTGGATTACAGTGTCTTACAAGGAACAGCTTAAATGTAAGTGAGGCGGTAAAAAAAAATGATACGTCTTTCAGTTTTAAGTGTGATGCCACCATTCAGAAAGACTATGAATCTCATGAAAAGAAAGCAATTGTATTTTGGAAAGTGGCAATGAGTATTTAAATACTGACCTGGCGGAAACTATAACAAGTGCATTGTGAATCTAATGTGAACCAGGACAGAGAACATAGGGTTGGACTCAAACTCCAATTCAGGGAAAATGAAGAACTTAAAAGGTGAGTCCAGAACGAGGCCGGAAGAGGTCAGAGGACGTTCCAGGACCGGAAAGGAAAAAAAAAGTCCCAGAATTATTACCGGGAGAGGACAAAGTAGGTCCCAGGACCAGCAGAACCAGGAACCAGGAGAGGATAAATAATGTCCCGAGACCGGAAGGGGACGGAGTTCCCAGAATCAGAACCTGGAGTGGACAAAGTGTGTCCCAGGACCGGGAGAGGACAAAGCTAGTCCTAGGACGAGGACCAGCAGAACCAGGAACCGGGAGAGGGCAATGGAAGTCCCAGGACTGGCAGTAATAGAAGGGGGCAACGGATGTCCCAGAATTAGTACCGGGAGTGGACAAAGAGTGTCCCAGGACCGGGAGAGTTCACGACCGAAATTCATGACGGACAAGAGTTCCAGTACCACGGCAGGAAAAAATTGTGACAAGGTGGTTCTCTAAACCGGGACAAACGTTCCCGCGACTAGAACAGGGCCTTATAGCCCACAGTACTGAGACCGTTTGTTCACAAAAAAAAAAAATAATTAAAAGGCAACTTAGAGGCCCTAACCAATACCAGAGGCCCATGAACTAAGAAAAAGAACCAGAACCGAGACACCTGGTCCAGAACTTCAACTTAGACTGTAAGAGAACTGGCTCCAACTTTTTCTTTGGGAACATCTTTCCAGAACTTTTTGAGCCTTGGAGGCACTTGTTGAACTGTTCTATCTTCAACAATGAGCGGGAAGCCGTGGAGGAAAAAAAAACTTATAGGAGAAAGTAAACTGTCTCTTCCCGATTTTGCTGGCCACAATGACGGATTGTAGAGTAGACTGTCTCTTTTTGTTTTTTCGTCAATTGAAGGGGAGAAGGTGGTCATCATGATCCTCGTCTTAATCCTGTGCCTTTGCCTTCTTTTCTGGAAGTTCAAGAGGTCGCTGACCTCCTACGTGTTATATGTGTTCTTCTTCTTGTTTTCCATGCTAACTCTTACTATGTGATGAGTCTTTCAATTTTGTTTTATCTGTAAAGGGAGAAGATATGATGTATATTTGTACTTCCTTCAGTATGGCTACTTGGTGTCAGTAGCCCTTTCTTTGTGTTCCTACCATCCCAACCTCCCATAGTACCTAAGAGTCTTCTATCTTGTATGTGAAGGTTCCAGCCTTGGCAGTTGATGGTCTGGTCAGCTGTGAGGTTTACTGCTCTGCTGTACTATCTTAATAAATCTATCTTAATAACTTGAAGACGTGTCCTGCTGCTTACCTAATCTACTTACAACATTTTGGCGACATTCTGCGCTGACCAGACCAGAGGAGCAGACCAGAGAAGAAGACCAAGAAGAACAGCGCAGCATGAGTAAGACCTCACAACCAAGAACCCACCTAACTGCGGCCAGTAACAAGAAGAAAAGCAACTAAAAACCTTTGTAGCGCAAGAAAGCATGAAGAAATTATCCGCAAGTAAAAATAAATAAATACATTAATAAGAGGAATACTATACTTTTAAGAGGATATGGAATCAGCTTCTACTGCCTGTAACTTAAGAAGAAACATGTAAAAGCAGTAACACCTGAAGACTTTTTAGACTTTATAAAACACGTAACAGATTATAGTGAGAAACTAGCTGCTGTCAAAACAATTAAACAAGAGCTGATACCTGTCTAAAGTACATCAACTACTGTCTATCTTGAGTCAAGACGTTCTGCATGTTTCAAGACTGCTGCGTTTGAAAGTAATGCGTAGAGCCTGATTTAGGTCTTGCCGGAAGGGTTACTCCGTCACAATAGTGGCAGAAATCCTGTCCGCCGAAATATAAATCCCATACGATTTAAATGTCTGCGGATCAGATATCGATCCTCGTTGTGACGGACTAACCCATTCGGCAATATCTAAATCAGGCCCACAGTCTTCATTTCATGCCCATTGAAAATAGACCTCTTTGCTCAGGCTGCAAAGCTCTTCCATCAAAAATAAGCAATCTCTGCCAGAATGTTCTGGATTCTCCTCCTCCCATGTTGAAAAAAAACCCTATATGTCCCATAAAACTATTACTAACCTCCAGAGAAAATTCCACTTTTATTTTTTTAAATACATCATCGCTAATGAGTTGCTCTGATATTTTCATTTTAAAAGTGTAGCTACAATTATCAAAATGCAATGTATTATCTCATTAAAGGCACAGAAGCCCTTTTAAAAAACTACCTGTACACCCCCATTCAAATTTAGCTGCCTTTTCTATCCTTGGGAAGTGAAGAGTTCCACTGAAATTATAGCAATACTACTGAAAAGGGGTGGAAATGCCTTATGCAGTGGTTTCTTAACCTCTGACTTCTTTGGAACCCCCATGGAATAATTACTGGAATCCAGGGACCACCACTGTGTAATTATTAGAAGCCAGAGACCACCAGCCAGAGGAATTTCTATGATTTGAATCTCAAAACAATACACAAAAATATTAAAACAGGTATAATCCCCAAAAATGCACAACTATTCAAATATTTCGTCTAATTCACAATCAAATATAGAAAAACGTTTACAAATGTTAATTTTTGCTTTTTAATGTGTATATTTTATTTAAATAATTGTAATGTTATTTCATTCTGTAAACAGTTATGGGCCCTGTGATTAGACCTCACAAACTTCCAGGTTTCCTTGGACCACAGGTGACTACTATACCATGTGGAGAAGATTAAAAAGCACACTAGTAGGAAGTGTGAGAATCTACCTGCTATTACCAGGGGCTGAACTACTTATGCTGGGATGGGTACAACACTACTTAGTAAGGCTGCCATAACTTGAATGGAATAGAAGTATTTTTTTCCTTCATTACATTGATAAACCTTTGTAAAAAGAATTTGCGAGGGGGAAGGTGTGAGTCAATTGACAAAAGGTGTTTGCAAATAAAAGTATTGCATTTGAAGCCGATACTTAAGTGTTAATCAGCATTCTCTCTGAATCACTCATCTCTAATATTTCTGTAACTTTTCTGCTGCTTGAGTCTTTAAAATATGTCTAGCTTGGCCATAAAGTGACAGATTTCGAGATTTGATGAACCAAACAGATTCTCTTTCATAACAAATACTGAAAATCTATTTTGGAGGGTCAGGTTAGAAAAAGGACATGAGCTGTAGATTGATGCATTGGTAATTAATAGTCCACATCAAATTATCTTTTGCAACTTCCAGTATCACCTACGATTTTTAAGAATTTATTTAGCAATATTGTGTACTTAACTCTTCACATTGTCTCAGAGCAGAAACATCTGCTACAATATGACACAGTCCAATACAAGAACTGAAAACTTCTAGGGAGGGTTAGCTTGACTGTAACACTGTTGTATATTTGTACTTCCTTCAATATGGCTACTTGGTGTCAGTAGCACTTTCTTTGTGATCCTACCTTCCCAACCTCCCATAGTACCTAAGAGTGGTCTATCTTGTATGTGAAGGTTCCAGCCTTGGCAGTTGATGGTCTGGTCAGCTGTGAGGTTTACTGCTCTGTTGTACTATCTTAATAAATCTATCTTAATTACTTGAAGACATGTCCTGCTGCTTACCTAATCTACTTACAACCAACACCCTTCAAGAACAGGACTATTTCATGAGCCCTTTCACAGCCTATGTATGCTTTTAGCAGATGTATGTGAAAAGCATACAGTACAACACACTACTTGACCTCATTTTCCCAAAATGTTCGTGGGGAAAATCAACCACTACAAGCCCTCCTTCATACTGCCACGCCCAAAATGGCAGCATCAGTAATCAGAAGGGATAAATCAACATCTCAATCGCCGAGTGAAGGGCGCAATCAGTCGGGTCATCCTTAGGCCAACCACTGGGCAAAAAAAGACAGAAACTTTGGTCCTTCTATTCTGAATAATTTTAAGGAGATTATAGACTGTTATCCACTAGGAATTATCCTAAAATGCTCAGAGGAGGATCAAGGTGTATCAAAGTCAGTATTGAAGAAAAAGTCATTAGTTCATAGGGACGTGGATATTATCAGATAATTGACTGATAGTTCAAAGTTTTCTGAAAGGGCTAAGAGGAACGGTATAAGATTTAGAACTTTAAGAAAATGCATAAAAAGATTGGTCTGGAACATGAAGGTACCTATAGTGAATTAAAGGTATGGTGCAGACAAAATAGACCTAAAAGAGGTACCAAATAGGCATAAAGTTGTACGAACATATTTTACGTGAAAATCAGGAGTCAGACTTTATCAATTTCAGCACATAATTAACGAAGCCCAAAATGAAATGAAGAACACAAAGTCCTTGCATATGAAGATGATATCTGGAAATCAATGCATTTTGGTAGAAGCAAGCATGCATCAGTCTATTACACCATCACCTAAGGGCACGCCTCGGTATTTGTGCATCTTAAGTGGAGCATGTGTGCTTACTAAATTTAGCGATACAAAAGAGGACTAAATTTAAGCAGGTTTTTGACTTTCTAGGATGGAGATTATTGCACAAGTGAATAAGCAAATAAAAACGTACAAGCTTGTGGGTATTTACAATCTTTTCAATGTACATTTCTGCCTTGAATAGACAAAGGATTTAGACCTGTTAAGGGCCAAGGTAAGTCTGTCTACAGGACAGGAATGAGCAAAAATACCCTCAAGTGTATTTCTGCTAAAAGTATTTTTTTAATAGATGTTTCATTTATGTAAGGGCTACATATGAGCACTCCTGGTAAACTGCAACAGTTAGAGCTTCCCATAAGCACTCCTGGAATTCTCAGATCTGAAATTCTAGAATTCCTAAAACATCAGAACATTACTCCAAACTTTGCCATACGCTTTGAATGTACATTTCTGACATTTTTGTGAACTGAGCCCTTATTAAGCAAACTCAAAGCAGAACTGAGCAGCTTCCTTCAAAATATGAAGATTTATAAAAACGGACAGGGACAATGCTATATTCATTTTTTCGGGAAACCAGTAGATAGTGACAAAAACAGAAAATAGAGGCACTTTACAATGAAGTGAAACAGTAAGGCAATAATTGTTTTTTTTTTTTAAAGGATGAGTTCAGGTACAGATAAACCATGACAGAAGAAAACCAAGCATTGATCTTGCCTTTGAGACCTATTGGCTTTACCAATGCCTTTTTACCATACTGTGAAGCACGGCCGAAAGAAAAAAAATTAGCAATGACACAGCTGCTACTGGTGAGCCAGTCAGTTTGTAGACACAACCATGTGTAATGAGGCATGCGCCTTGTGCGCTCCTATAAAAGCATGCAGAAACCTATTTTTTCTTATTAAAGCTGTGTTGGACTGCTCTGACTTGGTTGCTGTGTGACTGATGGTTGCGAGCCCCCCGTGCACTCATTCTCCTTCATGGAGTGGCAGCTCCCCTGAATTGTGAGCCCATGGACTTAGCCGTTTCATTGTAATTCTTCATTCTCTGAAGGGGCTCCCCCACTGCTGATCCAAAACGGGATTCCATATGAAAGGCATATTCACCACTGCTGCCTGCACCTCCTGCTTGAACCTCAATACCGTCAGCCTGGAGTCGCTCCTGAGTGTGGCCCCAGTGCAGAGCTGCCTGCTGGTGGTGTCTGCAGCGTCTGGGGTTGACTTCAAATAGGTACTGCTGATAGTATTTCCATCTTGGATGAGTAATTTCCCTCTCTTCTGAAATTGCTCTGGGAGGAGCTGCAAGAGACTCTCCATCTCCTTCCAGGGGTGTTTGGCATCCCACCTAAGGAGGGTGTGGGGAGTTAGCAATCCTCCACTGGTCTGTTACCTACTACTCCATCTTCCTGCCCACCATATCCACGCACTTGCTCTCTACTGGGTGGAGGGCCCACTGATGCTGGTGAATTGGCTTACCTGGATGCCATGGAGACGACAATGGAATCAGTAGCAACTAATCCCTGATGTAGGCGGGGTCCAGTGTAGAGTGCCTGTACTACTACTCCACATGTGTGGTAAAACCTTCAACTTGGCTGTTCTTTGAAGGCATCTTGTGTGCTTTGCTGTTTTTCCTATTCCAGCACACATGAGAGCTTTGGGAGAAATCAGCTCCTTCTCTGTGATGACAGTAAAGTTTCAACTAGGAAGCAAGTCTCTCCATTTCCCTCTTCAACTTTGACACTGTAGATGTCTGCCGCACATTTCACAACTGTGTGTACACAGATATGTCATCCAGTGGCAAGGGGCTTGTTTCCAGGCCCTCCTCTGTGAGTCGGTATTGACATCCTGCCTGTCCTTAGAGGTATTGGCCAAGAACAAGCCCTCCTGGTAGGAGCTGTCATCAAGCTCCTCTTTGAATTCGAAGGCCTCCTCCTGCTCTTCAGCTGACTATGAGTTGGCGGGACTTCTAACTCTGGTTCTTCGGCTTCGACCTCGACTGGTCTTTCATTTGCGGGCTGGAGTGGGATATTGTATTCCTTTCAAGAATTAGGCAAACTTTTTTTTTTTTTTTTTTTTAAATCAAGACCTCCATTTCGGCCTCAAGGTCACTCCTTTTCTTTTCAATGTTGAGCGATTTTTTCACGGCATCGACCACTGGTGCCGAAATGTCCCCCTTGCGGTTCGATTTCTCCCTCACATGCTCTTGATCCCCTTTCAGCCCAAGGCTGGTTCTGAGTGTAAGCCTTGTGGCACTATGTCTGTGATTTGATCCAGGGGGGCTCTTTGGGTTTTCTATTTAAGCTCTGCCATCTTCTAGTTTGAAGGAAGCTTTTTGGGTTTGGAGTCCGAACTCTTCAGCTCAATCCCTGATTTCCCCTGTACCTCATGTCTTTAAGCTTCGGCATCCTTCAATGATGGTTTCTTCAGCGCCCTTCCATTCTCAACATCAACTGTCTGGGCATGGGAATCTTGCTGCTGCATCATTTAAGCATTGTTGTCACTGTAAGTCTTCTTTGCCCTGGGTCTGGTTTTGTGTCCATGGCAGAATGCACCAAACCATGTTTCTCTCTTACTTTGAGTTTTTTTTTGTTGAAGTTTGGCACTGGCAGCGAAGCACTCCTGCATGTGATCCTTGGGCAGGAAAAAGTTAGACTTGATGGCTATCTTTCTGGTCAAATGTATGATGGTAATTATGGTAGAACCTGAATGGTGTGTATTCTATGCCCTACCAGCATTCATCGGTCTTGTGGTCAAGGACCTTGTGGTCTGCTATGGTTGAAAAGCCAAAGATCTTTGCTGTAAATCTAGTGATCGTTGGTGTCAGATGGTGTTTTGTTGGTTTGCTCTGGTTCTTCCTAGTTTTCTGTTGAAAAGGGCTCCTTTTTCTCCTGGCTGACCGGAAGCAACCTCCATAGCATCCAGATACAACTGCAGGAAATAGAATCTCAAGATGGCGACCATATAATAGAGGTTCCTGGGGGTACCTCTCATGTCATCAAGAAGGGACATAACACCAAACGGTCGACAATGACACCCACCCAAAAAAGAGAGAAGTAAACATAGAGCATTTCGGACCTAACCCCTATATGGCAGAATAATTGTAGTTGCATTTATATAGCGCTTTTGTAATTGCATTTATAAATAGCGCTTACTTCCCCTGAAGAAGTATCAAAGCGTTTTTCTGCAACCCATAAAGGATTCGAGGTGAATTAGTATAGGGAAATATGAACTGAATTTGCGCGTTGGACATGTGAGTCTGTTATTTGGGTTGAAAAGGATATTGGAGGGATAGAAGAGTGAGGAGTTTGCATGTATTTAGAGCTTGGTACCCCTAATGAGGCATCTAAGTGCTTTGCGGAGTGGCACGCTACTCCAGAACCAAGAGGATTAGTGATAAATTATTGTAGGGAATATGAAATGTATTTGAGCGGTGGACATGCGAGTGTTAGTTGGACTGAAAAGGATAGTGGAGGGATAGAAGAGGGATGGGTCTAGTAAGTGTTTATTTAGAGATTATAGCAGCAGGTCTGGGATGAGTAGGTACCAAGAGGGCTTAATCCCAACAACGGGGTTATCACTGACGAGGGAGTTTTGTTTGAAGACAAGCTACAGAGAAGAAGGTCCGATGGGAAGAGTCTGGTGCCTCGCCAGGGGCTTGGGGGGTCCTACCTTTTCCATGCAGGACAGATGCTTGGAGTTCGAGAGGTCTTGAGGTACCCTCACTAGTGGGTTCAGCCTTCTTGGTGTCACTGAAGGGGGGCTCTGTGAAGACTAGATGCAGATGTCATGGAAGAGACTGGTGCCTTGCCTGGGGATCTCCTACATGTCCATGCAGGACAGCCGCCTAGGCCTCGAGAGTGCATGAGCTACCAAAAGGGCCGAATCCGCCAGTGGGGAATCACTGAAGGGAGGGGTGGCTGTGTGAAGACTAGATACAGAAGCAGATGCCATTGGAAGAGACTGGATGTGAACACTGACAAGAAGGGTAAATTTATGAGAACCCAGATTCTCAGATGCACCCTACTCTATGATAAGGAGTCCTGGTCTATGTATGAGATTAATGTGTGATAATACCTTTGTAGGATCGCTTTCAAGGTACCAGATGGACACGAGAGTGCAGTATACTCAGGAAGAGGCAGGGCAAGGTACTTTATAGTCACCAAAATGTTATATCCTGATGAACATGCAGCAGGAAGCAATGAAACATGTTGACACTTAATTTGTATTCAACCTGCAATGTGTCCAACTTTTAGGGGTTGGCACAGGATGAAAAGTTTCTGAGCCCGATTCACAAAGTCCAACTTTAGACAAACATCCAACTTTAGACCAAAAGTCTAACCTTAGATCAAAAGTCAAACCCTGGACCAAAAGTCCAACCTTAGACCAAAATTCTAACACTAGACCAAAGTTCTAACACTAGACCAGGATCTAACACTAGACCAGAGTCTAACACTAGACCAAAAGTCCAACTTTAAGCCAAAAGGCAAACTTTAGGCCAAAATCGCAACTCCACTACTCTTCGGCATTCACAAAGTCAGGTTACCACTAGTAAAGTTACCACCAGCAGTAAAGCTACTAGTAGGAAAACTACTAGCAGCAAAGCTACCAGCAGCAAAGCCACCAGTAGCAAAGTCACCACCAGCAAAGCTACTAGTAGCTCTGCTAAACAGAGATACTCAATTGGTTGGAGTTGGGAAAGAAATACAAAGATGGTTACTGATCAGCTCCATAGTGCATAAGTACACTGGTTGTAGGTGAGAAGGGGAAAATAAAAAGCATGAGGCAATGATTATCATGCACACTGACGATGGGTTTTAAGTGGAGATGTGACACTCATATCTGCGAGGCAAATGGAAAAGAGGAACAAAAGTGTATCATGGAAGGAGCAACAAGGGAGCAAAGGACCGGCATGTAATGCGTACTTAATGAAATTCAGGTAATGGCTATGAAACCTATGGCAGAATAGAAACAAGCAACTTCAAACTATAATACAAATTTACGTGTGAAGTACAACTGAGGCTGTTTATTGCAGATTCATGAAAAGCAATAGTCACATCTGGACAGAAACTCAATACAAGCTTCAGCAACTTATAGTGACAACCCAAGATAGACGAAACTCACCCCCAGGTCTAGAGACGGGGACAAGGACCTGGTCTGAAGGAAATGTCTAGATGACATAGGTCAACTCACCTATATTTCAAAGAAAAGAGTTTTCAAAATGTGCCGAAATGTAACAAATCCCACGAAGAAGAAAACCATGGTAGCTTAAAGAAACAAAGCCGTAGCATAGACAAGGACCAGCACCAATATTTTGTATTTTTAAGATAGATGCTGTGTGAGAGCTCCCACTACAAAAGTAGCTGTAGGTGATGGGAAATGAACCCTAATCAACATGCTGGGGAAAAAACAATGCACTGAGTTGAAAAAGTAAAATAATGAGGAATTGAATAAACGCTCTTGCTACAGAACTCACTTTTTTCTGCATTCCAACAATAATCTCTATAGCCTGCACCTCTCTCCTCTATCTCTGGGTATGAACCACATGAACAACTGTAATACGTTGTATTTCTATCTCTTTGAGTCCATTCTCCCTCCCCCGACTTCCCCAGGGCACGCTACTGGTTTATTTATGTTCATATTCCCACTGGAACACACGCATGCCATGATTTGTTTTAGGAGCATTATCCGTCCTAAAAGTTCGCAAGCTGAAAGCAGTAAATACAACTTGCAGTTTTGATGCTATATATCATGACGGTGCCAACATTGGGGCATGGTGAACACGTAAGTCAGATACTCAAGTTTGGGAGCTGAGAAATATCAACGCAAAACGCATTCGTGCTTCCATATAAAATCTTTCTCAATATGATAAGAAAAAGGTTAAAACAATCTAATTTTACGTTTGACTTTTTACATCGTTATCTAAAATGTGAAGGTTGTTTGTTCTTAGGAAAAAAATATCAAAACGAGTTCATTCACATTATTGTTCGCCGAGACTGTGTGTGTAGCTTTAAACCAGCAGTACAAACTATTATTAAAGTATATCTGTGAGGCCTCCAATTTAGCAACGTAGATACGGAGCCCTACATTAACGGTGATTGGCGAGCAACTTGTATGCTAGAGACACAGCGCCAGGGTGAAGTTTCTGGATTGAGCAGCGAGGGAGGAACTGCATCTTTAAACGTCAGCAGTGGCACTGTAAAGGCCGCAGAACACGCATGTCTATGTTACAATCACCTGCAGATCTAGTTAAGAAAAAATAGAGCTCTGAATTCAAACACTTGCTTCCCTAGAAGCCTATCAATTATAACAATTGTGGCCTTTAAGAAGAAAGGCCTCCCATCCATCCATTTCTAATCTTTCAAAACCGCAAAACGTTTAAAATGCAGCGAACAAGGGTCATTTCATTTCATAGAAGGCCTTTGTTCAGCGAGTAATACAATAAGATGCTGGTAATTCATTCAGCCAACAGCTGTTTCCATCATAGTCCCTGCCGTTTTGTCAGAGAGCCACTAGATGGCGCATGCCGACAATTTATAAAAGGCGAGTGTATTCGTGAATAGCACCGGTGGTCTATTTTTATCGGCTAATAGAAAAATGCGAAAACATCTGACTACAAAGAATAAAACATCTTATAATTCCTTCAACTACCTGCTCATTTAATATGTACTTCTGAAAATAGTACTTCACCCTGGATTTCAGCAGCATATCGCCCAGGGAAGGAAATTTCTAACCTTTTTACGAGAAGTTCTCTGGATGTTTTTGTGTTCTTTGTGTAAACTCAGACATTCCTTTAGGGAACACGTTCTGCTATGTTTATTCAATGTGGCTTCTTCAGCAATTCGCACGATTTCACCAAGATGGCAATACACATCTCTCGCTCATTTTTGTGTATCCCCTACCGAGACAACTTACATTGCAAGGTGCAACTAGGTACAGTTTACAAAGATTTACTTTAGCTGAAATCCATTAATCAAGCAGTGGGATGCTTTGTTACAAGAAACAGCAGCTCCCCACCCCCCTTTCTGCTGCATGGCACCAAGTTCCCTCCCCCACTCATCCCACTCTAACCACATTCTCTCAACAGCTCTGGCTTCGTGACAGATGTGACATCACGTTGTCTGCAACTGCCCGCACGGGACTCGTGTGAGCTTTTAGGTGGTAACGCAACTAGGTTCCCTTGGTGGTGCTATTGCTAGAACTGTCGACTTTGGAACCAGCTTCGGGTCTCGTCACCAACTCACCATTTTATGATCGTGGGCAAATTACTTAAAAACCCGGTGCCTAAAAATAGAATGCGCCCGTGCAGAGCGCTACAATGTATTTCGGTGGAGGTCGCGCTGTATAAAACTACAAAAAGCAACATAATGGAACAATTCGAAGGGTCTGTCCAGCTCAGCTAGCCAAGGGCTGCGACTGACTGCTCCCCGTCAGCTCGACGGCGTTTTCGCTCCCAGGCACGTCCCTCCACTTGTTGTCTCCGGTAATACTACCCTACCCTGGACGGGGTGTTTCCTGTCAGAGTGGCGCTGGCAACGCCGTCTACTCTCTGGGCAGAATCTCCCCAAAGTGTTTGCAGCTTAAACAATAACATGTTGAATCTTGCGATGGCGGACGAGTTTGCACGTGGGAGGGGCCATGGGCGATGTTGCAACGTACATTTTCCTTCTCTGAGCTCGGCTATTGCCAGAGAGAAGAAATGAGCTGGGGCTTGTGAGGCAACTTTGTTGACCGAATATATTAAAGTCCTCGACATTTGTTTGGCCACCATTCGAAAAAAAAGTTTGAGTTTCTATTTACATATTTCAAAGGTTCGTCTCACAGGGACACGCACTGGTTGAACTCTGAGATCTGCAAAGCCAGAATTTTCTTGACGTGAGATTTTACTGCTTCTTTGCTCAGTTTGAGTGTAGTATGTAAATTAAAAAAAAAAACATTTCTGAGAAGCAAAATAGTAGAAAACCCATTAAGCGGCAAAACAAATTATTAGAATTGCAGTTTGGGTAAAAATATTAAAAACAAACCCGTAGGAAAAGTTAAAAAAAGAAAAAAAATGTAAATGGAAAAAAAAACATGAACCCCTACATATCGAATCTTTTGCTGGAATAAAAGAGGTAAGGAGACAGAGGTGGAAGGATGAAGGGTAAGAAAACCAAAGAGCAGAAATGAGAATACAGAAGGGGCCTTAAAAAATAAATGAGGGTACAGACCCCCACCCAAAAAAATTACAAGGAGGAAGAAAGAATGTGAGAGGGAGAAAAAGCAGAGGAAACCTTGGATGGGGAGCTAATTTAGAAGGTTTTTTAGAGACTGCACCTTAGAGAGTTCCCCAGCACTGAATCACCAAAGCTTCAATGAGTGATAACATGATGTGACGGGCGTATTTGTAGAGCCACTGTTCACCCCTAAAGAGGTCTCCTGGCACTATTGACAGATAACGGATTTATTTGTTATCCAACTCAATGGTGCTCATTTTATGGATCTTGGAAGGATGCGTGGATCCGCTGGAATTAAAACCTGCAACCATGCGGTCAGGCCCAAATGAGAGGAGAAATGCACTGGTCCAGAGCCAAAAGACCAGATCTGTCCTGGTTCTGAGAAACCACAGTAGGTCATGAAGCAGCGGAAAGGACTGATTGGTTACTGGTTGCATGTATTCTTAATACAGGGACTATAATTAATGACCCGCCTGTAAACAAATTAACATTAACAGCTTCCCTGCACATTTAATGTGCAACCAGTGCAAGACATATCCTGAGCACTTTGTTTCTCACTAGACTTTGAAATGGAGAACTCTGAATGTATTTCCCACTACGATTCTCAATAAAACTGTTTGCTTCTGACTGAGCTACAATACGCAGCTTGGAAACGGGTGGGAACAAAAAATCTCCTTCTTTTAGGAATGTGTTGGGCATTTGATAGATTCTCTTATCTCTGGCCATTCTTCTGTTTAGAAATCATTCTTTTGGTGGGGAACCAGGAAGTGACCTGTGTAGACCAGCTGCAAGCTTACAGATGCTCCAGAATCTAGGGGTTTGCCATCTTAATTCCACCACATCTGGGCAAAGATAAAGCTTGCATATACAAAGTAATGTGTGGGAACAAATGAAAAAAAACATGTTGCTATATTCAATAGTCCATACGGAAGGTCGTCCAATATTGATATACACATGAGCGAACAACAAAGCCCTCAGACATATATGGTGTGTATTCAAGTGATATGCACGTTGTAATATTTAGTTGGACTCTTCCATTCCAAAAGGGCTTTGGTGTTCCCTCCTGTGTATATCGATATTAGACGACTTTCCGTATGGACTGCTATACCCTATTGAATATTGCACCCATATATATTTAAAAAGTCATTGTATAATGAAGAGAAAATCTTTATGTATATTATATATGTTCTAATGTTTTTTCGATGTATCTAAGTGTTTGTTCGCCCAATAAATAACATTGGAGACTTGGAATTGGTGTCAGCTTGTGAGTTTAGAAATAAACCAATACAGGTGGTTGGGATAATGAAACCCAGCAATAGAGATTCGTTAATGTTTTTTTCTATGAGAATGGTTTTTTGAAATTGTTCCCACACATTACTTTGTTTATGCAAGCAAGCTTACAGATGAACATTGTTTTAGTCAGATTTGTTTGGGAGGATACATATAATTTCATGATAAATAACCTTTACCTTGGTATCTTATTAATATTGAAACCTTTCCAAACAATTAGGGAACTTGTGGCCAAAATACTGTAATAATGCTTGAGAACTGCTGCTGACACCGACGTGGGCAATGCACACAGGAACGGATCTTGGAAGTTTATTTGAGATGGGACATGATATGGATTTAGAGTACTTCTTCTAGTACCACCAGAGCTTTAGTTAGCTCCTACCAATTTGCAGTCTGTCTGCTGCCGTCTGCGGTGACTTAACATCCATGCTGGTGGTTTTGGCCCAAAGACAATAATCTCTTCTTCTGTTTTGAGTCCATACGCATGCAGAGCTGCACATCTCCCATCAGTTCACCTGGACTGGCGTTGGAGTTAACATTAGGTTACCAGACCTGGTTAGGACTCAAATAACTTGGTGCTCTAAAGGAATATATGTTCCTGTTATTAGCAGTTCAATCAAAGAGAGGCTTCCTGTTTAGACTTCATTTCCCTAGAACAGCGACAGATAAAACATCACGTATGGGGTAGTAAGCGCTATATAAATTTAATTATCATACAATAGGATCTTTTCTCTAAATTAAACAAGTCTAACGTGATTCTGTCCCTTGCTTCTCCATCTAGAAACGCAGACATCAATGTCACAATGCTTAATTATGTGTGTTCTTTGTGGTGAACCCTAGAAACAACTCAACCAAAACGTGACATCATATAGCTACAACTTAGGGGATCTTTCTGCCTTGCAACAGAGGTATCTTTGAAATCCAACATTCTGCAATCTACAGCGGTCACTCTTCATTGCATATTTGCAGACCATGCCTTATGATAGGAACTTCTAGTTATCGTTATTAAGCTAAATGTTATTATTTCTGCCGCTCTCTGTTACCCTTTAGAAGACCTTTACATTTAATCTCAAAATCCAATGAAACATCAGTATCTCACCTACACCCTCTTACTACTCTCATCAATCCACCACACACAGAAACACAGAATCTATCTTGATGGCTGCCAGCAATGTAAAATCTCTTGAGGGCCTGGCGTTGGAGGCGATTGGGCATGTTTTGCTTTGATCTATTCCTATGCTTCTCAGACTTCCTACTTTTACCTCCATCAGGAGAGGATGCATGTAAAGTTTCCATTTAGTTGCCACAACAGGTGACTGTTGTGAGGAGGCTGGTGATCATTTGGTGCCTTTCCTCAAAAGTATGTCCACACTCTTGTATGGATTAGAATGCTGGCGGACGGTGCAAAGCAATATAACCAAACTGTCAGCCACACCAGTAGCCTGTAAAGAATCTTGTACTAATAACAAAGCTTCTTCCGCCCCAATTGAATTTTCTGAATCTGGAAATTGTGAGGGGGTTGCACCAAAGGAACATAGATCTCTACTGAGGGTATACAATTCAAATGTATGCTTAATAAACTCAGGGCCAGGATTATGCAGTGCCTTATGGGTACTGCAGAGAGGTTTAAATTTGAGGGTGAGCAGGCGCCCCGGATTTCCCTACAGTCCCGGTTTCCAGAGGACCACCCCGGTGTCCTCAAATGTTTCTTAATTTTAAGTATATGTCACAGTTTTTGGGATCAAAGCCAGGTCCCTCTGCAAGGCAGAATTGAAAGGTATCCTCTGCTTACACAGGCACCTCTGAAGACTGAAATCTTTCAAGTAATGTATCTGTTTCTGTCAGGCAGCAGAGGAGGGGGAAGGCTGCATACTCCTAGCAGAGGGGAGACAGGGTGGGTAGGAGATGTGTGCAGCCGCCCTGCCTGTGAACAAGAACTTTTTAGTTTGAAATGCGTAAGGCACAGCTATCAGGATCTTCAATCTGTTCACATTTCACTGCTGCCGTACTATGTTGGGGAGTGCCCCCTGAAGCTCTTGGGCACTTGTGAAAAGTTTATTTGTTGCACGGCGGTCCAGCCGTGAGGGAGCACCTCTGCGCTACTACACGCGGGCCGAGGGCTCTGTGATTACGGGGCCCCTTCCGGACCAACAGTAGGCTTTGTATTCCGCAGTGATTATGGACGTTTTGAAAAGAGCCCACGTATGGCTAAATATTAATTTGGATTGAGGACGGTACTGCAATATTTATTTCAATGGTGTACACTGAAAGACATTGCGAGTGACACGATTGCGAAAGTACTGCTACCACAATGCTTTGCCTTATCATGTGACCAAATTAATGTAAATAAATAAAAGGTGTTACTCAGCAGCAGTTTCTTTATATGTGTGCAGCTGCCCTGCCTGTGAACAAGAACTCTTTAGTTTGAAACGCGTAAGGCACAGCTATCAGGATCTTCAATCTGTTCACATTTCACTGCTGCCGTACTATGTTGGGAGTGCCTCCTGAAGCTCTTGGGCACTTGTGAAAAGTTTATATATATATATATATATTTGTAATCCAAAATGCTCTGCTTTAGAGAAGCACAGGAAAGGACGGAGGTCAAACCATTTTCTGCAACATGAATAAATAGAGGAATATCACCTCACTGCTGTCGTGTGCTTCTCTAATGCAGAGCATTTTGGATTACATATATATATATATATATATATATATATATATATATACACACATATATATATATATATATATATATATATATACACACATATATATATATATATATATATATATATATATATATATATACATACACACACACACACAAACAGGCTTGTGTGTGTGTGTATATATGGTGGAGGTCCTGACATAGAAAATGTTATGTGATTGTAGCCTTGTAATAAATATTATATACATGTATATATACATAGACACACACACATATATAATATATATATATATATATATATATATATATATATATATATATATATATATATTGCACTCGAACTTTCCATATTCTCAAAGAAAAGATGCAGCACTCAAGGAGGGGTTGCGAAATCACGCTATAATTTATTTAGGGGAGACTGCACAGACGCGTTTCGGCGTGCTGCCTTCGTCAGTGTGTCAATTGTGACTCAAAATCATCATGTTCATAAAGTTTTTCTACAATCAATGACATCAACATAGGACTAACCCCTCACATGATAACATGAGCGCCATATTGGAATGTCTATATTAAACATTATTCCACATACAAAAGAGCCTATTAGGTCCATTAATGGACTTCGTGTTCATATTATGAGGGTATTATTTCTTTCAAAAATGTCACCAAGTTTTGATTGATATATATATATATATATATATATATATATATATATATATATATACACATATATACACACTGAAAAACCTGAAGGTTACAGGGAAATTAGTGTTAGCAAATAGAATTTAAAAAAAAGTAGTAATTCACTGAAAAGACCAAATGTTACAGGGACGTTATAGTTAGGCTCTGATTTCACTTGTACAAAACCAGTGGAATTCAGCAGTTATAGTTACCTGAGCTAACTATAACTTACGCCCCCGCAATGCAGTGCTTATGACCTCACATATTACATCACTCATGACATGCTCAGTGACATCACTCTTACTATATATATAAATACATAGAGAGAGAGCGAGACACATCATTCACACAACATTATCCATGGCAGGACCTCCACCATATTTTATGTATATATATCTACAACAAGCCTGTGTATGTATATAAGTAAGACTAAAGGCTAAAGTCATACTTTAATGTCCGGCCTGTCCCGGTTTTTTCTTCTCATAATCTTGTCACCCTATGCAGGATGTCAACATAAAGACATTATTTAGGTGCTTGCAAGCCCTGGCAAAACAGAAGCCAAAAAAGCTTGAAGCCGCATGAGCAGGGTTCACCACATTGATCCTATTAAAAGAAATATTTATGGGGCGGCCTTCATTTTTTTTAACAGCTTCAGTTTATTATCAATTACTTTAATGCAGTGTGCAAACAGTGTTTACAATGGTGGCTTTATGTGAAATGTGGCAAAATATGAACAACGGGGCAACCTTACGATGGAAGGAATGAATGTTCTCCCACCACCAAAGTAAATAAACATTACATATGTAGCAAGTTCAACACACATGCTCTGTTTTTATTCCAAAGTGACTGAACTAGGAAATACATTCCAAGAAGTCTAAACAGCCTTTTGCCTGGGCTGCGTGGAATCCATGGTTTCAGGGCACAGCAAATAACTTGTGACTTAAAAGATGAAAGGCCTCGTGGGGGATCAACTTGCGCGTTTTTTTGTTGTTGTTTTTTTTGTGGCCTATATTAAGCAGTGATGCCAGCTGCTCGATTTAAAATTCCATTTCAACTACACTGTGTATATAGAAAGGTAGAGTAAACCATTGTAAGGAACGTGGAGAATGGACTTAGTTTAGCTAGGAGTCTGCTGTCTGTCATGCACACGAGACAAGTAACCATTTCAAGGCGAGAAGAAACCTCAAAATGGAGGCCTGCCTCCCCTGCCGGAAGCACTGCTGCCTGCGCACGTGGGAACAGCCAGGCTCGAGGCCACTTTGTTTTTCTTTCTTTTTTATCCAAACGAGCAGAACGTGTTCCTCTTCGCTGAGGCCTAGTACTGGGGGAGAGTTGTCCCACGCACACAAACTGCCATTTCAACATAACGAATTAGCATAAAACCGCAATTCAAAGAATTTCGCTGTAATATGTGTTCAGTGCAAATTATGCAGCCCGGGCACATATGAACTCAACGCGAGATAAGCACGGGTGCTTTTCAAGCTCTAAAGTGGTAACATTTCAAACATTTTGAAGATAATGTTTAATGTTCCCTCCGTTTACCTATACATTGATGAAGAGATTACACAGTCTGGCTTCAGAAAACCTTCGGGTTGGTTTGACTTGCATCGTCTTCCATGTTAGTTGGAGAGCAAATTATATATGCTTATTGCTTTTACTGATAGGACTTACAGAGTGTTACTACACGACCGGGGGCTCCTATTATGTTTTTCTTACCTACATGAAACAGACCTTCAAACAAGTCATTATATTTTAAACTATGCACGATTGAAAGCAGGATCACCACTTTTCTTGCTGCTCACAGTACAGTTAAGAACTCTGAACTCTGTACATACCTGCTTATATTTTTTATAGTACTTTTATTTTTCAAGCGTTGCTTTGTCTAATATTGGAGGTTTCTAGTTGTGTTTTGCCTTGTTTTGCTTTGTTCTGCAATGGTTTCAGAGTGCACTATATCTCATGCGGCCGGATTTGGCAGTAATAACAGTGATATGTTGAGCAACATAACTGGGGTTTTCTCTTCCATCAGCTAAAGCTCCAGACACTACTGTTGACTGGTAGAAGCTTTACCAACATTGAATAAACCTCAGACTAATGTAGTACACTTCAATGCTCTGGAGGATGATGATAGGGCTGACACCAGTGATCTATTTGATCTTGACCCGTCTGATGATCAATATTGGATTGGCCTGCCTGGGAAAAACCACAAATGTATTCAGATCTGTGTGCACTCAATTAAACATTTATTCCAGACCTTTCAATATCACAGACCCTCATGTTTGTGAGTTAGGAAATAGCCTTGCTTCATCAAAAGGGAACAACGAACGTTCATCTTTGAACTTTTCTTAATCTTTGAAGCTCCATAATCAAAAGAAAAAAAGACCATGTGACCAGTTATAAACCTATGACGTTTCAAACATGTGTTTATCACCATTTTTAAATGAAAACAATTAGTTACACCTCTAGACTACCCCTACCAGGATTCTAATATCCAGCCATTCATTAGGTTACAATTACACACTCGGCGGGGTTCTTTTTGTTTTTCAGGACCTGGGCTCAGTAGCGGTTCTAGCACTTTCTTTCCAGATTGGTTTCAAATTCCTTCATCTCCCGTTTGGTTGAGCATCAGCCCCATGGCGTTTCACAAATCTGATGAAACTGGTAGTCTCTACAATTAGGACTCATCGGATAAAGATGATTGTCTACGTAAACAAAATTATTTTTATGGCACAAGACCAGTTGATTTTTCAGCAACAGATTCATATGGTGATTATGCTGCGTAAAGGTTTAGGTTTTGTCAACCAACGAGACATGTCCAATCTAACTCCCTCCAAACCAAAGAATTTCTGTGTTTTGAAACAGATTCAAAAGAGTCATTTTGCAAATTCAAGGTTAAATAAAAGTCACAAATAAAAAAGGAAATTTACCAAGTACTTCTCAGTTCTCAGATTTCTTTACATCACCTAGCCAGTCTTGTGCATATTTACTTTTAAGAGGTAGTAGTAGTAGTAGTAGTAGTAGTAGTAGTAGTACTACCATAACAATGTAGAAATATTTCAAAGAGGATTAAAACGTAGTTAGTTCATTGTAATGTCTTATGACATACAGAAATGAAGGGTAGGGAAAATCATTTAAAATCAATTTTGGTTGTCTTAATGACAGTGTGATTGTTTAAATTCAATTACAAGTAAGCCAAAGTGCACTGTGCATTGAAATAGATAGGTCCATATGGACTTGTAAACATCACAAGGTTAGGGTATCAGAGAATAAAATACTTATTTTAGGAACAGTAGTCATTTCATAAAAGATCATGTAAAAATCTGTTGCAGATAAGCCAAGTTGCCGGGTGAATTATGTTAATCGGTGTTCATCTCTGATTTAAAAACATTTTTAGTTAAGTCCGGCACTGCTTTGAAGTATTTGCAAAAATTCCGTAGAGAACACAATAGTAAAACTACAGGTCAAGGTCTTTCCTACTCCATTTCATTAAGGAGCACTGCAGACCTTGAAGATTCAACAACTGAGAAAAGGAACAGATTACACAGATATCCTTCCTTGGATCACAGAGCTTGGGTAGACCTCCATTGGTGGTAAATCACCAAGATGTCTCAAATGACAATTTTTTTTGCATCCACCCCAGATTTAGTTTTGAAATCAGATATAAGTCTCAAAAGTTGGTGAAGTGGCTGGAATCCAAGAGAAGGCCCTTGACTGGACCACGTGCTTCCTCTCCGGCAGAACCCAGAGCGTCCGCCTCCCGCCCTTCCGATCCGAGGCCACCGACATTCATCTGCGGCGTCCCCCAGGGCTCATCCCTCAGCCCAACGCTGTTCAACGTCTACATGGCCCCCCTCGCACAAGTGGCCCGCCAACACGACCTCAACATCATCTCCTATGCCGACGACACCCAGCTCATCGTCTCCCTCACCAAGGACCCGCACACCACCAAAACCAACCTCCACGAGGGAATGAAGGCCATCGCCGACTGGATGAAGAACAGCCGTCTGAAGCTGAACTCGGACAAGACGGAGGTACTCATCCTCGGACCAACCCCCGCAGCCTGGGATGACTCCTGGTGGCCGACCACACTGGGAACAGCACCGACACCCACCGACCATGCACGCAACCTAGGATTCATCCTCGACTCCTCCCTCTCCATGTCTAAACAGGTCAACGCCATCTCCTCCTCCTGCTACAATACCCTCCGCATGCTCTGCAGGATCTACAAGTGGATCCCGATCGAAACAAGAAGAATGGTGTCACAGGTCCTCGTCAGCAGCAGACTGGACTATGGCAACGCACTCTACGCAGGAATCCCAGCCAAACACTTACGACGACTACAACGTATCCAAAACGCCTCCGCCCGACTGATCGCCAACGTCCCCCGCCGCAGCCACATCACCTCCTACCTGAGAGACCTACACTGGCTTCCCGTCAACAAGAGGATCGAGGATCACCTTCAAGCTCCTCACCCACGCACACAAAGCACTCCATAATGCCGGAACAGCCTACCTGAACAGCAGACTCAACTTCTACACCCAGACCCGCCAGCTCCGCTCTGCCAGCCTCGCCCTCGCCGATGCCCCCCGCATCCAACGAACAACCTCCGGCGGCAGATCCTTCTCCTACCTCGCCGCCAAGACCTGGAACACCCTCCCTACCCACCTACGTCAGACCCAAGACCTACTCGCCTTCAGAAGACTCCTCAAGACCTGGCTCTTCGAGCAGTAGCGGCACCCCCTCCCCTCAGCGCCTAGAGACCCTCACCAGTAAGTAGCGCTCTTTACAAGTGTTCGGTTTGATTGTGAGGTGTGGCCAATTCTTGGCTGGGAGAGCAGGAAGCTAGACATAGCCCTCTCTGAAGGTCAACAGCCAAGAGAGACTTACAGGGTTTTTTGCCAATGAAACCTTTGCAAAGGGAAGGTTTCAATGGCACCACTCCCTTAAGCAAGGGTGATTAATATTAATAATCATATATACATCATTGAGGAGGCACGAAATTCAGGCCTCTGTTTAGAAATGAAGCTTGGAGCACAAATCTCAAAGAACATGAATACAGTGGCAGAGAAGCACTACCAAAATCTTTAAAACTTTGGCGACTGTTATCCGCATTTTTCAGTTTTCACTTATACTTTTTCCCACGGAGATGCTGTGCCAATTGATCTGTCTATGTCCTATTTAAATTATGTTTTTGTGAACTTTTTTCAGGTGGGAGACTAGACTCTCTGGCTCGAGAAATGTATGCTTTCTTACAGGACTGTCTTATGAAACTCAGTATGCATTTCTATTCTTCATAATGTGTTCTAGCGAGTAAGATGCCAAGAAGAAATACAGTCTTAATATCTCTTAATGTCTATAACAGATCTGGTTTAGAATGTTATTGAAACTCTCAATAGATTGACTAACGATGATACCGTCATTTAACAATCTGTTGAGCAACCTCAAAGCCAATGGCTCAATCAAAATCGGAAACCACATTTTGTCCCTGGGAGGTTTCGAGTTAGCTCAGTGAACCCAAGACACTTCATCAAAAGCTACTAACCTCATTTGCAACTCCTGGCATACATTTAATCTCTACAAATGTTAATGGTAAGCAAGGATCAGCTGGCCCATGGACCACTGTGGTGTTCCCTTTTCAGCTATCGTAATGAACATTTTGGCATCCTTGAACAGGCAAAGTAGATCTTATGATACGAGCGGCTAACATTCGGCACACATTGACAGAACATGAAAAAATAGATAAAATGAGTGTTGGAGAACATCCAAATGTATATTGTCATTTACAAAGAGTATGTTTTGATACACCTTCAGTTTATATATGCCATTGATTATGAGATATTTATTTAGTTTATAGTTTCATACAAATCTCTCAAAATCTTACTTGCAAAATAGAGACTGCTTCTGGTTTTACGGTCTATTAAGATAATATCTTAGCCGTGGGTGTTCTACTAGGCAGTTTTTTTCCTAAGGGACTTTATTTTAATATGTTGCCTAAGACAGGAATTACCTTAATGTCAGTTGAATACCCATTCCTTCTTGATTATTTAAACTATGAAAAGGTAGATATATGGCATTCCACCCTAATATCAACACCAAAATATAGGACTACCAGAATATCCTAGGAAAAATGTTGAGAAAAAAAATATTAACATGTTGAGTATATACAATAAAGTGTAGGTCTGCTTTACTTATCTCCACATATATGTACCTTGAGGATATATACCTTCAATGTATGTAAATAAGGAGTTAATATTAATAAACCTATTCTAACCTATATGCACTTGCCTTCTAGAACTTTTGGCTTAGGTTATTTTGGTACCACAGTGTTTCTGTAGTCAATATTTCGGCATGTAGCCTAGGTGCATTAAGGCTTATGAAATGGTAACAAAGTGGGAGAACTTTCTCTTCTTCCCACGGCTTAGTTTTGAAAGAAACACCAATGCTTCTATATCCTCTCTAATCATAGCTCGCTGGGTTTCTTGGATCCAGTCTTGCCAACTTTGGAGCTCATTCCTCAATGGGTGCCACAACTTCCAACATTTTGTGAGCATAGTTCAATTTAGAGGACATTCTAAGATCAGCTGACTAGATAAATTATATCACTTTCTCAATATATTATTGCTGGTTAGTTCTGCATTCTTCTATGACAGTTATCAGTTGGATTTAAACAAGCATTATATGAGCCTTATATTTTGCCATAAAATGTGGATTTTCCTATCAATGTAGTGTTCGTCAGTCCCAATTTTATTAATGACACAAGGAGGTTGTCATCCTCCCTCAGTAATCTCTATGGTCACACCGATATTTGTGTCACCTTACTTTTCAGTTTGTTTCAGCTTCAAGGGCTTTATTACCCCAAGAACCTGAGAGAAGACTTGTGGAAGTTTAGCAATAAGTTTCCATTTTTTTCTTATGACGTTGTTCATTCTGTTTTCATACTGTTGCCCCATCACCCTTAACTGACTGTAGGGCAAGAAAAAAAGTCTATGCTGATTGCAATCAAGGATACTCTAGGAGACAAAGACTTTATAATTGGTGGACTACATCTGTTTCTATTCGTAGTTCACTTCCCTAAGAGTTCTGAGAAGTGTAGTTTTGTTCAGACTTGGCTGCTAATTGATGAAAGGAAAGTAAAAGATGACACTCAAGTCTTTGTCTATAATAAAAGTAGGACTTTCCAATGCTTATTAGTTATTAAAAAAAAGCTGCATTCACGAAAACATTATGAAAAGCTCACCAATTCACACATTGTATGTTTCCTTTAACATTTTGAACATACTTACAACCTTTCCAAGATTTACAAACATTTCTGTGCACACTCCCACAGCTATCACTCTAGCATATGTTTACCCTAATGGAAATGTTTCTTCAAAATAATTAAACTATTTCCCTACACCCATTTTAAATATGGTGGTGTTTTAACACTCCATCTACACACTCCAGGCTTTTTGTAGCAGTAATTCCTTCCTTTAAACTTTAGCGGTGGAAGTCACTAGCCTACCATTGCCAAGGTTTGACCACTCATGGCGAGGTGGCGATGCCATATCCCTGCCTCTACCACTGCTAGCAGGCAAATCACCAATCTGGCAATAATGAGCTGATGCCGCTCAACGCATATTTTTTATATGATCTAAAAAGGAGGAAGATTCTGAGGCGTAGCGGTGGAGGCCAAAGCTGTGAGGTTGTTTTATAGGTTTGTTCTAGGTTGTTTATCTACACTGCGCGAGCGTTTAGACAAACCTCTATGCTTAGGGGGAGGAGAATGCCATATTTCCTCAGCTCCAGGGATGGGGAGACTGCCCCCATTGTTCCAATCACCTACCACAAGGCACCATGGCAATCCTTAGAATTACCTTCACTGGAGGTACGCAAATCACCCCAGACAAATAGGGAATTGTGGATGTTCCCGGACTGGTTTTCGAATTGTAGGTGCAATTCTGGGAACCTCCCAGTGCTACACTGTAATCGCTGTGAGCTTCATAGACACAAGGGCAATTTTATGCCACACCATTGACCCCTCACACGTGGCCAGGCTCCATGGAATTAAAGGGAAATATCACTGTCTGCTCAGTGACAGGATGATAGCGATGACACCTGGGTGTGGCACTTATTACGCTAATGTCTAAATAAGGACATAAGTATATGTGATACAACGGTGTGAAACTCTACTATGGCTCTTAATGTCCCTTTCAACAATCAGCCATCTTCCACTCCATGAGGAACACCTCTGTTCATTCCCTTAACTGTGAATTTATGCTGAGGACATTTTTATAAACTTGTGGATTTTTCCCAGTGATAAACTATATCTGCAGGTGCACAGGACCGCAAATATTGATTGGAGTTGATGTTGAAAAAGAACTCTTTTGGCACACCTAAATGGCACAAGGGTGCGAGAAAGATGTGGCGATGAGCACCACTATTCTAAAGAACCCTGACATAATGTACTATTTTTAATAATACTGAAAATAAATATTTAGAGCGCAGCAACATTTTCAAGTGACTTTTCATAAATAAGATCGTACTGCTAAAACTGACTTCTGAGACACATAATTAAGTATTAATAAATAAAACTTAGCATACTCAGACACAGCACTAAGCACATCAATTGTGGGGGCAGGAGCAGTACATCCATGCTGGAGGGCAACCGATGACAGGAAAGGGCAGTACTCCAACGGGTGCTGATTCTGCTCCTGGGCGACACCTGCAGGCTGAGTGGGAAACATCCTTTACAACGCAACTTTTACCACGCAGTGCCTTTACGACGCAACTATTACAACGCAAACCATTACAACGCATTGCGCTGGGGGGCGCTTTAGGATAGGGAATAGATTTAATTTACTATCCAACACCTTCCCTACTATCCACGGGTACTGGAGTTGGAATAGTAAATTAAACTATTCACTATCCAGCACCCCTCAACACTATGCGTTGTAATGGCTTGCGTTGTAAAAGTTGCGATGTAAAGGCATGCGTGGTAAAAGCATGCGTTGTAATGTCATACATCCGGCTGAGTAGATTAACTTTATCTGAGTGATAGCTAATAAACTGCTGCCCACGGTATACCAGCTTTACTTTACCGTGTTCTTCTTCCTTTTTTTATTTGTGTGGGTTTTATGTGGTATGGGAGTGCACTGTGACTGGGCATGCTCAGGAATCCTATTCCCTCAACCCTTACACTTTTGGGTCCACATGCCTTGCTTCTTTCTCTGCTCCCCAGTGAGGCTCCTGCTCACACTTTTATCAGCACTCATGAAACGTGGCAAAGACATAACTAGGGGCAATGGCTGACGGAAAACGGTGGAGGAGCAGACACAGGCATAGAGCGAGTGGGCTGACATGCAAGGGTGTGAGCGGGAGGTCACAGAGCCAAGAGGTCAAAAGGGATGCATATCATATTGAGGAGAGGGGAGGGTAAATGAACAGTATGATACAGCCAAGGGAATCAGGGGGGTTATGAGTAGAAAGAGGTGGTGACCAGCAAGCGAGATGGTGACGGTACCAGTAGACGGAAAGAAGGTAAAGACAAGTATTGGTGACAGAGAAGAAGAGGGCTGAGAGAGAGATGAAGAGGCGTGAATTCACTAAGGGGGTGACAGCACTTCACAGTGCCTGACAGAGTAGAGTAGAAAACGAATCAACGTGTATGAGAAATAGTGAAAGGGAGAACTAACTAAGGGACAAGATAGTCCTCAGGGTTCAATTTGCTGCGTTAATGGGCTGGTGGGTCAAAAACTGAGAGATCTAGCTCCAGATCTTTTATGAACCCTGAAGAAGGAATCCATCCTACACAGCCATTCAGGTGTAAGTCTCGTTTGAGTATCTACAACTTGACAAGAGCCAGCAAAATGCAAAACTGGTGAGTGTACTCCACGTGGAATATACATGTATAAGTCAGTGTTCAGCCACCTGGCTCTTCCTGAAAACCTATGTATAGCCTATCCACTCTTCCCTCAGCACAAACGTCTGTACCATCTTCTAGCGCCTTGATGCCTTTGGGCTTAGTTGCGCTATATAAATCCCCAATTCATTCATTCATTCATTCACCCCTCATCCAATGATGACGATAACCCTTAAGCTGATTAACAGAGGACATGAACAAAGATGTGTACTACCCATTACATCCTGTGCCGGCTAATTTAAGCGACTTCACCAACACCGCCTGCCTGCCATAAACTGTGATTATGAATTGTCTAGCATGATGGTCACGACAAAATGGCTTCCTTGTTTTGTCAAGAGCTATCTGTTACCTGCCTACGAATATGAGCAACCAAGCACTAATGTACTGTGTATCCGTCACACCAACCGTATTGGCTGTGAATCCGCCCCGTACAAAATTTCAGCAAATATAGTCATGGACAGCTGTTCCTGTCTTGCAGGACAAAAAACCTGGACGACCCAGATGTCACTTTGTTTTTGCGCTCTCCTGTTAACTTTCTGTTTGGATGTGAGCTTTCCACTTGGTAAGGTTTTAGGAGGGTTCTGGCTGGAATTCTTCAGTCATTGGTGCTTTCGTTCTTTGATCAATTTAGGCTTATTGTTTTTTTTATCAGGTGATAATATTTGTGGATATTAAAAGGATAAACAGCAATGAAACAATTCGAGCCTGACTATCTTACCGGTTGGCAAGGAAGTAACTTAAGACACCTGTGAAGTAAGGCATGTAATGGGTAGCAAGATTCATAAACTTAGAGGGCAACCTATTTGAAGTGTTATTGTAATTTCAGACTCTGAGGGTTTTATCAATGCTCGTTTCTAGTTGGGTTATTATTGTAAAGAGGTAGCGCCATGAGTCTCCACACCCCAATGTGAATGCACACTATAAATTTACAAAAAGGCTTCTGCAGCACAACAAGCTAATATTTGCATTTTGTCACACCTCCGATACTATATCCCCACTGTTCTTAATTTGGTTTATGAATTGCAATTTACCAGGGGAAATGTTATTAGGCAGTATTATTTTGGAGCAATCTTGAGCACTTCATTCATACACTGAGGGTGTCTGTGAAGTAATCTATGTGGTGTGGGATTTCTATGAGCCTTTTAAGAGTGTATAGTTGGAAGGATGTTGGATGCAGTATGTTGTGGAGTACAAAGACATGCTGTGTATATGAACTCTATATATTGAGGTCGGGCAACGGGTTGGTCCTGCCAGCCTTTGCTAACCATACAGGACACCCTGCCATTTTTCCTACAGGTAGGTCTGGTTGTGTTATCTAGGACAAACAAGGCGGTGGGCTAGAGGGTTCTTATCAGGACTGGATAGGCCTCAACCCACCCAACCTCGAAAGTAACCTGAAAGAGCAGAGCAAAATGGAGCTGTAAAATGTGACCCCCCCCCAAACACACACATAAAAAGAATTGGGGTTGGGGGTCGAAGAATGAGAGAGAAATCTTATGTCCCTCCAGTTACCCGTAAGTTTGTCTGGCTCTCTCACTGTACAACACTTAGAACAATATGGGACTGAAATACAATAAGGTTTTCCATTCTGCTTTTGATTCCCAGTCCAGCTATGAGAATAGTATGGGAAGGCTGGGAGGTATGCTGGCTGTGCCTGTGTGTGGTGTGCAGACTGAGTCAATTCTGATTGACCACAGGTAAGATGATGCACTAAACCATCTGTCTGTTCTCTAGGAACATATCTATTGTTGTTAGTTGTGAGCCAGAGGTTGCAAAGCTCAAAAGCAGTGCAAACATCTGTCTGTTCGCCATGGAGGTAATCTATGTAGCAGTCCAACTCTTCCTGGAGCAGGAACCAGAGAGTAACAGGCTTGAGTTTGGTGGCCAGAAACACCTTCTGGCAAGACAGGGGGCGTACATAACCGTTTGGGACAAAGTCCGAAAAGCCAAAAAGGGAACCTTAAACGATTATTTATGGTCGGAACTAGAGCGAAACCCAGCCTCACCATCTAAGTATCTGAAAGACAGCCTGGCGAATCTCGGCTTACAACAGCTCTGGAATACCCCTACCAACCATATAACGGTTAAAAATTTGGTAAAGAAAATAATTAAACATCTCTCATGGACTGAAGACAAAGCATTTCTTGCGATAAGGTCTCATGGATGGATGATCTTAAACTCCTATTCTACACAAGCACAACAGAGCTATCTTGACTTGGGCTACTCAAAAACTACTAAGTTGAAATTCTTAAAGTATAGATTGGGCCAGTCACCTTGTATCTGCCATTTTCCACACTGGCTTAAGGATAAGGCAGGATCCCTCTGTCGCTTATGTGGCATGGCGCCTGAGGATACGTCGCACCTGTTGTGTTCCTGCAACAAATTGCTGGAGGAACGAAAACGTTTGCTAAATTCTCAATTTAACCAGCAAGGAATACGCTCATGAAGACAAGCAGTTCTTGCCTGTTTTGCACCAGACGACCTGCAGTTGAACTGTAGTTTTGTGAAGTTTATGAGGGTGGTGGAAAAGAAAATGTCAAAACCTGACTCTTAATTGCCTCTCAGATAACATTATAATATAATTTATATCTCATTCTAATAATGATCGTCTAAAATAATTGCCATTTTATGATTTTAAAAGAAAAATTTAAACAGAATATATACAATTTTATGTATGCAGATAAAATTTTAATGTTTTTAGTGATAAACGTTCTTGTGTGTAGACGTAATTTTAATGGTTGTATTGCAATGGTTTTAATTAACTATGCAAATAAAAATTACTTACAGAGAGTAACAAGTGAGATAGGGACCTGCAACATGCAAGGTTGGGCCACAGGTCCCACTCCAAACACCTCTCACGTGTAAAGTCCCTGTCAAGATGTGAATCTGCTACTACCAGCAGTGGGAAACATGTGGAGTAGAAGACATCTTACTTGGGAGGATTAAGGGGTGACAGGGAGCAGAACACCACATGGCTTACGATTTTTGGGGTTTTGGAGGACACATGGGATGAACCCCAGGGTTCAAACCCGCATCCAGCTAATACTGGTCTGCCCCAAGCCTCGAGCAACCAACCACTGGTATAATGGTCAAGGGCACGAATTAGCAAGCAGCTTTCAACACCGTGCAGGCAGGTCCACGAATGGTTCACTGCACAGATCCTTAGGGGGGGGGGAGAGAAGAGAGAGAAGAGAGAAGAGAGAAGAGAGAAGAGAAAAGAGA
Source organism: Lissotriton helveticus (assembly GCF_964261635.1). NCBI lineage: Eukaryota > Metazoa > Chordata > Amphibia > Caudata > Salamandridae > Lissotriton > Lissotriton helveticus. The sequence continues at coordinate 1,259,456,240 of NC_136063.1, read as the reverse complement.
GAGAGAGAGAGAGAGAGAGAGAGAGAGAGAGAGAGAGAGAGAGAGTCTGTGTGTATGTGTGTGTGTCTGTGTGTTATGCCTCTGTGTTGACAGCACTTTGAAAGAGCCATGTGATGGCGCTAATAGAGTCCACTGGGAAAAAACACATCTAAATGTACTTTCCGGTTAATAGCAATAATAATACAAACAAAAATAGGAAAAGTAGTAAATGAATACTGATTTAACAATGACTGTGATTACAAAAAAACCAATTGGAATAATAGTGATAACAATCAATATTATTCCTTATTATTTATTTACTGTTATGACAAGATCTGGAAATGTATTTACTTTTGGTGCTTAAATAAGAGTGGGTTTTACAGTTACCGAACGCCTGAATACATCAAATTAGAATGCGCTTTATATTTTCTAGATTTCCATGGCCGGATGTACAGCATGAGAAGAGCATGTTCGACATACATGAGATGGAGGTAACATTCAACCTTAAATACAAAATCTGGATTTTGTTTAGAGACTGCCATTGAATCCCTATTTAGTTCACACTAAAATCCGAGAACCGGAACTATGAAGTTGGCAAATGGTAGGTAAGCACAAAACGAGTTCTGTGTTTAGGAATCACTTCTGTACTTACTCTAAATTTGCAGGTTACATTGAATGGAAACACGCAAGATGTTCACAGCCAGGGGCCTAAAAAACGGGCCGGTCCAGCTTTAAATAAAAGCCTAGCCTGCAGGGGTATTGTAAGGATGTAATTTCATCCCCGAGCACAAGAGCGCAGCTCACCCTCCCCTTGTGCACGTCTGGTTAAACTCTCGGTGGAACACCAGTGGGGAGGGCTCTTCTCACAATGGCTGCCCTGATAGTAGGAAAAGTAAAACGTGTCCATGTATCTAGCCAGGCTCCTCCCTCCCGGCTCTGCTTCTGTATGTACTTGACGCGAAGTGCTATCACTGAAAAGCCATTTGCATTTCGGGAGTCTCGTCTCTGTTCCCTTCAATATAATCGAATGGGCTTCTAACAACAGATTGGGGTGGACAGGCCAGGAACATATGGTTCGGACCATACTATATCAGCCACCTCCTTTCCCCCTAGGTTTACCTGCTTCCATTTGCTCAAATCACACTTACACAACCACAAACAAATCTTTTGCAGGTTCGAACATACATTAAACCACAAAAGGTATGTGTTTTTATGTCAAACCCTAAGCTATTCCCCCCTCCCCGGGAACTCAGCTGCTCCCTTCAGACGGTAAATGCATGCGTAACTAAGGTGACCCTGGTGGCTCCATGTCACGAAGATACCATTTTTCCATTCATGGACTATGATTTTACGTATAAAAGCATTTTCGGAGCTGTAGTCATGATTCACTTTAATTGAGCCAACTGTACCCACATTTGAGAACAATGACATGGATCTATATATTTATTACTGTTCTTTTCATTCAGCATATTCAATGCAGCACCCTATTTCTCACCGCTCTCAACTAATCCTCTACCTCAACTCTCTGACGCATCTCAAACCTCTTTATACTATTCTTTCTAATGCACAAACCTATTTCTCACCCTATATCTCTATCGATTTATTTTTTTACTGTATTTATTTATTTATTTAAAGAGTTTTATATAGCGCTGGCTAGACCCGAAGGTATCAGAGCGCTTTACAAAAGAATCAACAATGTAACAGAAAAAGATCAAAAATTACATAATACATCAAGAAATAGGCAATACAATTAGGAGAGGAGAGAAATGAGAGAGAAAAGTAGTGGATGGGGCAGGGAAGGTGAGAAAGGGAGGATGAGGGAAGAGACGACAGGTGAGACGAAAGGAAGTCTGTCTAAAGACTGACTGGGTAGGTGACGTCCAAGGAGGGAATCCCTGACCTGTCTCCCCTATAGCTAAACCAGGTAGCTCCATCGGGCATCAGACAAAATAGCTAGGTCTCAATTTACGAGGGAAAGTTCACAGATAAACAGGGTGGGGACTAAGGGCCAGGACAGGTGAGGGCAAAGGTCAGTAGCAGGAAAGTGGAGAAGAGTAGCGCTGGCTAGACCCGAAGGTATCAGAGCGCTTTACATGAGAATCAACAATGTAACAGAAAAAGATCAACAATTACATAATACATCAAAAAATAGGCAATACAATTAGGAGAGGAGAGAAAGGCGAGAGAAAAGTAGTGGATGGGGCAGGGGAGGTGAGAAAGGGAGGATGAGGGAAGAGACGACAGGTGAGACGAAAGGAAGTCTGTCTAAAGACTGACTGGGTAGGTGACTACCAAGGAGGGAATCCCCGGCCAGTCTCCCCTATAGCTAAACCAGGTAGCTCCATCGGGCATCAGACAGAATAGTTCAGTCTCAATACATTGAAAGAGGAGAGACATAAATAGAGGGAGGATGCAGGAGGAGACGACAGGAGAGACGAAAGGAAGTCTGTCTAAAGTCCGACTGGGTAGGTGACGTCCAAGGAGAGAATCCCCGACCTGTCTCCCCTATAGCTAAACCAGGTAGCTCCAACGGGCATCAGACAAAATAGCTAGGTCTCAATTTACGAGGGAAAGTTCACAGATAAACAGGGTGGGGACTAAGGGCCAGGACAGGTGACAGCAAAGGTCAGTAGCAGGAAAGTGTAGAAGAGTAGCGCTGGCTAGATCCGAAGGTATCAGAGCGCTTTACATGAGAATCAACAATGTAACAGAAAAAGATCAACAATTACATAATACATCAAAAAATAGGCAATACAATTAGGAGAGGAGAGAAAGGAGAGAGAAAAGTAGTGGATGGGGCAGGGGAGGTGAGAAAGGGAGGATGAGGGAAGAGACGACAGGTGAGACGAAAGGAAGTCTGTCTAAATACTGACTGGGTAGGTGACGTCCAAGGAGGGAATCCCCGGCCTGTCTACCCTATATATATCCTCTACCTCCACTTTCTCATTCATACCACACCCTATACCACTACTATGATCCCCATAACAACCCTTTCTAGACTCTTCCCTACTCTACCCCTCCTTGCATCATATCATACCTCTTTTACTATTCTGATCCCCAAAATAAACCTTTCTAAACCCTTCCCTCTGACTCGTACCCCTCCACTTCCCTTTTACTCATACCAAGCCTCCTCTTACTGGTATGAGCTTCAACACGAAACAAAAAAACACAAAAAAATCTAAATCCTTCAATCTTTCAATCCAAATAACAGACTAACTTGTCCAACACTCAAATTAATTTCATATTTCACTATACTAATGCACTACTAATCCTTTATGTGTTCCGGAGCAGCGTGCTGGGTTCCGGAGTAGCGTGCTACTCGCCAAAAAAGCATTTCAACACCTCATCAGGGGTAGAAGCGCTATATAAATGCAAACCTTCTTCCCTCTAATATCCCTCCACTATCCTTCTTAATGCAAATAACTGTCTAAAATATCCACCACTCAAACTACTTTCATATTTCACTATACTAATTCACCACTAATACTTGGTGGGTCGGGAATAGTGTGCTACTCACCGAAAAACCCTTCAACACCCCACTAGGGGGAGCAAGCGCTGTATAAATGCAAACCTTTTTCCGTCTTCTATCCCTCTTCTATCCCTCCACTATCCTTTTCAATTCAAATAACTGTCTAAAATATCCACCACTCAAACTACTTTTATATTTCACTATACTAATTCACCACTAATCCTTTATGGGTTCCGTAGTAGCATGCTACTCGCCAAAAAAGCGCTTCAACACCTCATCAGGGGTAGTAAGTGCTATATAACTGCAATTACAATAAAAGCAAATTTCAGGAACGGAAAAGTGACTTCCCGCTGGCATGGGGCCATCACTTACCCTATACGCAACTGGTATATATTCAGACAGGCAGAAAGACTTCTAAATACTACAGGTCTGCAAAATATGTTGGGCAGGGTGCTCGCCAGTGTATAAATAGTTCATTTGCAACTTTTAGGGTTTGCATGCAAGGCTTGGCTACCAAAGCTGAACTGGGTCTCACTCCAGGCTTTCATGAGACTGTTCTCGTGGAAACTACAGCAGAACAGATATCCACCCCACCTCTCCCCTCCCCCGGGCATTCTTTTCAGGATAGAGAGCCATTTTCTGACAACCACTGCCATCGAGCAGGCGAAAGGGCGCCAGATAAGTGCGCTTTGTGGTTTGCCTTTCGTATTTCGAGTTTAAAAAAATGGGATTGACACATTTTATGATTTTTTTTTCTTTTAAATCCACGAGCATGGTTCATACTCGGTGTAATCAACATATAACGTAGTTTTAACAACCACAAGCACAAAAAGAGCCTAAAACTATGCCAATGAAGTACGAGGCCGCCAGCACGAGGGCGATTGTTCATCGACAGGGACTGGGAAGGAAAGCTGTACTTTGGCCCCGGCCGAAACAATTACTGGAAAATGAAGCACAGAAAAAGAAGGGATTACCAAAGCACAAAACAGCCATTAGCCCGACGTTTTTACGAGGGTGGGTAGACCAGTCCGCACTGCTGTTCGGAGGATTCGGCACAGCCTTTCAGTCATCGTAATGCAGCTTAACTATTCAAAGCGTTTGCCCACAACGCTCGGTGACAGCACCCAGAATGGTTTTATATTTTGCAGCATTTTTTATTTCACGCGTTACTTAGAATACGAAGAGTTTCACTCAGGTGTACCTCTCTTACATAGCTTTTATTTTTTACACTTTCTGATCAAAAAATGTTTTGAATTGAACTGTAAGTAGATAAGAAATTCCCTATGGCGGGAGTAAGTACGGAAATAAAATGTGGGTCTGCTTTACAATTAAATACATTAGCGGTTCTGTTCTCTCCTATATTAGACCATTAAACGTTGTTATTTCTAAATGAAAACATATTATAGATTTTTTAAAATCTGTTTCTTCGTTTTTTCCCCTTTAGTATTACTGTGGTGTATTCTTTTATCGTCAGCTCTTTTTAATATGGAGTTTTGAAATGGTGTAAGGAAAAAAGAAGTAAGCAGACCTGGCTGCGATGCTCCCTTATTCTACGCTTTCATCTAGAAGTCACGTTTTGTATAAATGCACCATGTTTACCCCATTCCTCTGCTGGTTGGCTCAAACAAAGCCACTTTACTCACAGAGGCCCGCATTATGAGTCGGGCGAAGTGGAGCAACTGTATGGAATTCCACTCCATCTGATCATGATTGGACTGGTATTGCTGCATCCAGTTTTCCTGGGAGTTGGGACACTGGACCCGATGTTACCAAGCAGTAATCCATCTGATAAAATCGAACAATGCTCTGGATGCAGCAGTCAAGCCTAATTCCCTGATTTTTTTTAGTCGGAGGAGCAGTCAATGCCCCACTCGCCAGACAGTGGTTAATTTGTACCAAAAATAAGAGCCGGGGCTCTTGTCAAGAGGCAGCCTGCCCCAACCCATTTCTCCTGTTAGCGCACCTAAAGGAGAACCAAACTTGATAGTGTGGAGGGGATGTGGCATAATGGTGAGAGCTGCTGACTTCAGAGCTGGGGAAACAGATTTGAGTCCCAGCGTCAGCTTCACATCCTGTTATTCTGGGCAAATCACTTAATCTCTCTGTGCCTGCCATAAATGAGTGTGTCCTTAACTGGTGCTCATGAAAAGCGCCGGTGTTGATGATTAAGTGCCGCTGCTGAGCACCGGAAACCAGTGGCTCAAATTAAGCACTGTTGCCAGACCATATCTGTCCTTTCCCTCTGTGCTCCTGCACCCCGCCCAAACCATCCCACACAGAGCCCTGCTTATATTTACCAGCAGCTAACAGCCGGCAGTACATTTATGCATTAAAAACCTCAATTAATAGGGAATTTTGTGTTTTTATGCCTGGCAAAACCTGTTCTGCCTGGTAATTCCCTCATTCCATGTGGTTTAACTCCGAATTCTGCAGTACAACAGCGATGTTACCACACAGTAAAGTAAATTTCACAACCAGATTTACCACCGTAGCACCAGAACCATGCAACACGTAAGGAGGTCCTCAGTAGGATATGTTTTTGTAACGACTAATAGAACTCAGAGACCAGAGTTTTATAAACTCTCTCCTGTCAGAATCTGTCTTTTAGATAACGTGAGCGATACAGCATGTCAGGTCATGTCACCTGTCCATGCATAGAAACTGTGACTTCTGGCTTTTAAGGGCATGCTATTCATAACTCCCTTCAACAGTTCAACTACACATGCAAGATGGATGGTTTGGTCCAACAGATTTCTATTAATGATAACCCCACTTTCTGTACAACATTACAATCAGAAAGAGGCAGAGCCCGTGGTGGCAGAAAGTGGTGGACCCTTGCACTGGTTTCTTTACTTTTCACAATTAACAACTGCTGGATTTTTCATCGCCATCGAAAAAATGTGAACAAAAATGTGGGGTACGCGTACTCTTGTCACTATTGTAATTGTAACTGTAAGTGAATCTATATACGCTTACTACCCCTGATGAGGCATCAAAGCGCTATTCCAGAACCCAAAAAGGATCAGTGGTGAATTAATATAGTGAAATATGAAATTAATTTGAGCAAAAGACACGTTAGTCTGTTATTTGGATAGAAAAGGATAGTGGAGGGATAGAAGAAGGACGGGTTGCTGTGCGGTCACTGGTGAGCATTCACAGACATACAGTCGTCAGGACACGGAGGCATGTATTATTAATATTAAATTTATATATGGCGCACAGCTATCCGGAGGTTTCCCGGCGCCTACAGACACGCAGTTCAAGGAGGAAAGGGCCACAGCTCTACTGATTAAAAAGCCAAGTTTTTATATCTTTGCGGAAATTAAGGTAACTCGTTTCGTTTCTTTAAATGAAATGGAAGTGAGTTCCACAGGGAGGTAGCTAGATAGGCAAAAGAGCGTCCGCCCATTCTAGCTCGTTTGATCCTGGGAACTTGGAATTTTAATTGATTAGAGGATCGTAGTAGGCGTGAGGGACGATAGTGGTGCACCAAAGCACCTAAATAGTGGGGAGCAGAGCCCATGTTTACCCTATGCATGTAGCAGAGAGCTTTAAATTTCGCGCGATTGTCTATTCTCAGCCATTGTAGTTCACGGAGTGAGCCTGTAGCGGAAGTCATTCTGGAGAGTTGGCAAAGCAGTCTGGCCGCAAAGTTCTGGACCACTTGCAGCTTGCGAAACACTTCCCTACTAGCACCCAGATAACGCACGTTTCCATAATCTAATCTGGACACGATCAAGGATGTAGGGGCAGATGTATCATCCGTTTTTTTTGTCGCAAACTCTGCAATCCGCAAAAAAGCAGCGTTTGCGACCAAAAAAACCGGCAAATGCGATGTATGAAGAAAATCGCATCACAAAATTAAGGAATCGCAAAATTTGTGATTCCTTAATTTTGCGCAAGCATTTAAGGAATCGCAAAAAGCGATTCCTTAAATGCTATGTAAGAAGCAATCAAGTTTTGCGATTTCACATTAAGAAATCGCAAATTACCACAACTTGCAGTTGGTGGTAATTTGCGATTCCTTTTACAAATGCATTTTTTGGCATTTGTAAAGGTGCCAAGAGGCGCTCATACATGCCCTTGGGGCATGTATGAGCGCCATATGGGCACACATGTAAATTTCAGGGGTGCAGCAGGGTGTCCTTAAGACACCCTTGCACACTTGAAATTATTCTCAATTTGCGATTAGCAAATTGCGAATCGCAAATTGAGAATAACTTCCCATTCCTTCCTAAGGGCCTCCTGGCCCATAGAAATGAATGGGAAAATATTCCTTAATTGCGATTCGCAATTTGCTAATCGCAATTAAGGAATTTTAAGAAATCTTAAAAAAATGCGTTTGTCTACATACATCCCTATTTGCTAATCTCAAATAGCGATTACTAAAAAATCGCTATTTGGGATTCGCAAATCAGGATGTTGATACATCTGCCACGTAATGTCTTACTTGCCTCGCAAGTGCCAGCAGTTTGTGTGCGTCATACAACTCTATGAAAAGAATGAGCCAAAGGCCATCGCTGAGGTGCACTGGGCTTTGAACCACTAGTCTGGCTTGGCTTTGTTCATATGGCATCATTTTTAAGGTGAATAACCTCAATGGACATTCATGTACCAGTGTCCTGCCCAAAAAGTAGGAAGGGAACCGATTTTATGGGTGCCGAATGCAATAATCCTAGTTCCTGTGGCCAAACAATGCATGTCGATATTTGACCAGTGAGCTCTTCTGAAAGGAATAAGCTCTCCTCTGGACGGCAGAACACAGTGCCCTCAATGGGCATGCCAAGGTAGTCATTCAATAAAGTACTTTTATCTATCCCGTACTCACGTACCGCCTTGAATCTAGGGATACTCGCATGGAGAGTTACAACTAATACTCCTTTATCACTGAAAGGTTCCCATTAGTTTACAAGTACCTTCTTAAACTCGGTGTTTTGTTTCTTTTTTGGCCATACACAACCAAAGAGTACCCGTGGGACAGTATGACCCTGCCCATTGTTCTTCTACAAACTGCTAGAGTCCATCAGTCCCCCTTCAGGATTAACATTTGTGGTGACATTTAACCGCTTCGCTGAGGAATTTGACGCATGCGCGGTCGGACGGCCCGGCTGTCCTCCACACACGCCCACCGTGACGTCAGACGGCCGGGGGACGTCTGACGCACGGAAGAGGTTAAGCACAATAGAGGAGAGGTATTTTAGGTGCCAGCAACAAAACGGCAGAAAATGAAGCTGTAATGAAATCTACCCACAGACTGACTGTTCATCTCTGCCTGGTAAATATGGACACCTATGTCCTTTTGGATCAAGGACAATCTTCAAATGTGCATAGAAAGGTGTTTCGAAGAGCTACAGATTTGCAAAATAGGTCGATTTTTTGGGACAAAGCACACCTTTGAGTGAACCTAATCAGAATGCACCAGTGAGTCGTATACCAAAAAGGTGTGAATGACTAGAAATAAAGACACAACATCCACCTGAAGTTTTGAGGAAAGTTCAAGTTGCATGATGTACCAACGAAAATGCATGAAGCCCTCAACATCTCCTTAACACAAGGAACAATATGCTTATAACGAATGGCTGAAAACCACATTATTTGCATAGCGTTTTACCATTTACAGGGAACTTTCTTAGCTTTTGCAAAGCCCAAATGTCAGTTGTTTTAGGACAGACTCAGCAAACTGCCAAAATGCGTCATTAAATTAAATACCGTGAAAGCACAGTAAGTTCTCTGCACGAATGGCAAATTCTAATTTGTCCTTATACAGCATGGAATACAAAAAGCAGAACATACAACAAATACACAGCGTGTGACACTAGACCACTGGGCAAAACAATATACCGTGAATGACACAGTTTCAATTCATCAGTCTGTTGACTATTTTATGCATTTCTTATTCCTAACCGAGGATAACTCCTGCTCAGTTTCTATGTGGCTGAACTATTTGGTGTCAACCTGCAGTTGAACAAAAAATGCTTCAATTCACCTTTTCATCAAATCCACATTCAAACCCGCTTTGCCCAGAGCATTATTACGGCTTTTAGGTGGTCATAGAAGCTTCTAGAAAGAATGAAAGAGGCTGTTAATTACTACTGCAGAACAGAAGGCCTGCACCTCACTCTGGCACCATCTCACATATGCAGACTCGACTAGGGTACAATTAACTAGTCAGTGGTGTTCACCCAGACTGCCTGGCCCAATAAATGTAGGCAAGACAACCGCTATATCAAATTTAGAGCTCTCTGCAAATCTTGGCTATTTAAGCACTGTTGACATGAGACCCGTCCTAGGATGCCTCAGGTCTCTCTGAATAAATCTGTTCTTTCCTGGCAACACGGATTCCTAGCGCCAAGAGGCACGTATATGTAGTGTGCGCTAAACAAAAATGTTAAAGTAATCACTCATTCAACCAATACATAACGTTCTTAACTGTGAGAGGCCAGACAACAATTTCTTATACTCATTATTTATTTTGTTTTTCAAGTTCTGATTCACGTGCCTAATTAGCAAAATAATGAGTGCGGGTGTCCAAAGCTCTGCTCAGAAGCCCATGGCAGGAGCAATAAACACTGGCACACATCGTCCTGAATCCATCTAATGGACTTTAGTCCATTCATAAATATTTCCTGCCCCTTTATCTCACTCTTGTAGGGCCCTGATTTTCTCTCTCTCTCTTTTTCTCTTTGAGACTATTTTTCCATCTTTCTCTTCCTCTGTTTTTCAGTTTTGTGTGCTTTTCTCTCTCTTGCTCTTGATAAACGTCTTATGAGAAAAAATAAGCACTAGTCACCAAAAATGAGTGCCAGTGGTCTTCACCGGAAACCACCGTCTCAGATTAAGCACTGTTGGTTCACTAGGGCTTATGCCAAATCCTGAAACATTGAGGGCAGATTCAAAACCTGTTCAGTTTGATCTGTGGCACCTGTTCACATTATTCTAAGCCGGTCAGACCATAGTAGTCAGCACGCGGCTGCTGCGACCTGGAACTCTATACTCTTATCGACCACCTTCCAATTATTTGTACCCCTGATCCACACACAGTATACCATCACGACGCTTTGGAGATACTGTATTCTGTGAAACAAAATCAATAACAGAGATTAATACACAGGCCAGCTTTAGCGCTGGTGGCGCCTGGTGCGACAATGTTTGCTGACACATCCCAATAACCACCTCCACCACTGAATCCCTCACCATCACCCTTTAACAATGCCCCTCAAGTCTCATTAACCACTCCTCTAAGATACATCTAATTAGTTATATAGCACCACTCATACCAGTGTAGAGTTTCAGACCACTTTGCATCACACACACATTACACAGAGACAATCAATCATACGTTTGTAAATCAGTGTATAGGACATGTTACATAAGCCAGAGGACTACAAGGTGTTGGGGTGACATGCCATCCATACTGGTAAGCAGTATAGTTTAAGAGGGCTTTGTCTAGAGAAGAGCAAACTCAGAATTGAAAAAGGAACACCATAGTTGGGGGTTCTCTTTATTAATAATCTATACTTTGCAGTGTACATGCAGGTCTTTGATGAAAGTTATCAGCTTGCGGTTATAAGGATTTCAAACTTATAAACTGCAAGTAACAAAAGGATGACTCTTATAAAAGCAGGAACCCACTGACCTATTTACATTATATGCACTTTGTGATTTGCATGGCACCTGGTCTTTGTAGCAGGCATATTAACCCTCCGCGCTACTTTATCCACGAAGAACATTAATCACTGGAGTTAGCTTGACATTTTTATTGTTGCTGGGAAATTGTTGGAGGCAAGGGATGCAGCAGCAGGTGCTTTAACTCCTTCCATACTAGTGACGGAACCACTCCGTCACGAGCCACGGGCGCGCTGTGCTCATGACAGAGTGGTTCCGTTATGCCGCGGCTGCGCCGCCCACGCACACTGATTCCCTGCCTGTGCGGGAGAATTAGTGAGTGGGTGGGGCCGAGCATATCATGTACCCAAAAACTCCCAGCTTGAGCAAGTGAACAGGCCGCTTGAACTCCCAGTTACAAATACGTTTTTATGCACCGGCAAATCTGCATTAGGGAAAGTGTCCGGTGGTGAATCTTTTAGCTGCTCCCTCTATAGATATATAGCCAGGCATTTGGTAATCTTGGTCGCCTGCTTCAAAATACAACCAGGTTTAATTCAGAGCGCTGTCTCCGGCTCAATCGCAAATTGTTTCCATTCTAAATATCAAGTAGCTTACCCTTGAGAAGCTTTCCCGGAGGCTACTTCATCTGCGCAGCTCCGTGGTATGGGCTGTTCAAACAGGCTCACCTTAAGTATCTAATGTTTGTGCCCCGCATTATTTAACTACTTGAATACGAAACCCAGGTCCAGTGTCTTGGATACCACCCTGGCTTTTCTTTTAGGAAGCATATCTGCTTCATACATCACCTCACCATTGAAAATCACTAGTGGCACTCCTGATGAAGGCACCCCATGTGCCGAAACGCGCGTTGAGAACTCTCATCACACCGCCACGTTATATCAGCTTTTGTGTGTAAATGTTTGTCAGAATTAGATGTTTATCTATCACATGTTTGTGTTTTTTCATTGTTTAAATCTAATTGGTCATCTGCCTCACTAAACAATGTACATATTGTATCTGTCTTATAATGTATCAATTTGCATCTTTATTTGTCCTTTTTTGCCCATTTTTATATAAACATGAATAAAGTGAATTTCCACACGTTTTAAACAATTGCTCCTCCTTTACACTGAGTTCTAGTTATCCCTTTAGTCATGTTAAAAACTTATTGATGTGATTTGTATTATGTAACTGCCTAGGAATTTTTTCTTCCATTGCGGGGCCATGACGGAACCGCTCCGTTATAAGCACAGCTCGCCCGTGGGTCGTGACAGAGTGGTTCCATCACAAACATGGCGGCACCGCGCAACCCCCCCCCCCCCCCCCCAGCGCCGTGGCGGAATTACCGCCGCGGCCAAGGGGTTAAAACCATAATAAACATGAAAACATGACGCCCCTCCCAAGTCAGCACCCGGTGCGGTGGCAGCGGTAGCACCGGTCACACCGCCCGAGAGCCGGCCCAGTTCATACAAATGGGCGATTCCCTCTTTTTCGTGTCAGTGTTGGCTTTAAAGCCTCTTATTCATAACCGCTGAAATTCACAAACGGCCTCTTTTCTGTTCCTGTGTTTCTTCCGTGTTATTTGTTTTTTCTCTGCTGTTAAAGTGCTCCAGTGACATTTGCCTTAGCAAGCACTTTTTATCTAACCATGCACAAATTATTCCCTAAAATACAGCATGACTACTACACACTTAAGCAAGTGGAGGATTCGAGCACTTGCCAAGATCTATAAAAATATGAAGGCGTTCCAGGGTGTGGCCTAATGCACTGTTGACGAAATATGTTTTGAATAAATCACAGTCGAGCGTCCCAATGACGTGTGGAAGAGAAACCAGAGCACTGCTTCAGCCGGGTTACACAGAAGCTCTTACAGAGAGCTGTGCAATTTTCCAGGAAACACCCACTGTGGGGTTCCAAACATAAGAACAAGAACAGGCATCTGGTGGACAACAATAAAAGTTTAAGGTGCACGCATTAGCCAGGAGCGCTCTTTTTCCCAGGACACCTTTTGCGCTGAGTCCCAATAACATTCTCTGTGTTTACTCTACTGTGTGATGGCAATTTTGCATTTTACAATTGATTATGCAAACTGTTTCTCTGGTGGTAAACATGTTTCTGTGGCCTGCCTTTATTTACCCTAATTGGATTCTTAGCCTGCGCTTGCTGCTTACTGGGAATCAGGACTATTTTGGTACCTGGATTAAACGAGTTTCCTCGTCGTGATTAATTCACTGGTGGATAATCAGCCAATCCTGCGGCTCGCAATCATCTTGGGAGATGGCGCTGCAACACCGGATGTATATGTATTCACCCTAGGTCTGCTGCCATTGCACGCAAAAGGGATATTCTGCTCCTCGACTCCTACCTGTTGGTGGTTCCATGGGAGCATCACCTGCCCCTCAATGAGTATAAACAAAAATAAGGTGATTCAGGCGCTCTACAAATGACATAAATAAATAAATAAATAAATAAGCAACAGATTGGAAGCTGCTGCTGCGGGCTGAGACCGGATACATGTCGCTGTGTGTAAAACGATCCTAAAAACCTTGGGAAGAGGGCAGATGGAAGACGGCGAAGATATTGTAAATACAATATATGAAAGGCTGCAAAGGCTATTCGTGTGACAACATGAGCGGAACACGCCATGATACCCTAAAAAGGTCGGCCTTTGAGGGAAGAAACATGCCTGTGATTCATTTTGGTGCTATATGATAGAATTGTAAGGCCATCCAAGGGCCAGGATAAATACATTACGAGAAATAAATGGTTGATTAAATCTTTGCGATCTACTAAACAATCATGTACAAAAAACATTTGTTTGATTTGTGGACTAGTAATTGATGAGTTAGAGTTCTCCAAGCCCCTACTCCACCCACCCATGCACTGTTGGTGAAAGAGTAATTTGGAAAAACAAAAATATTTCTTCATTGCTCATTTTATAATGTAGATGAAATGTCTGATTATACCAGTTAATTTAATTGATATATATACAGAATGATGGATTGTTTCCGGAAAAAATGACTTTTTGTAGTCTAAAGTGGTGATCTGAAACTAAGAAGACTGCAGCAAGGGTCGAGTCCATGTTATCTAGTTCCCAATGAATATCCATTCTACGCGTGTTGTTATTTCAAGTGGCAGAGTAGGCAGCTCAACTTTTTGTTTATATATTACAGCCCACCCTGCTGTCATCCCAGAACAGTGGAGGAATTTGCGAATACTTCCACACCAATAAGACTACTCGGAGTTCTAGAAAAATATGTAGATGTATCATTTTGGCATTTTACTAAAATATCAAAGTTTTATATTGACTTCACCGTTTCAGCAAATAACATATCATCAGGGCAAGTTGATTTGTAGTTAAGAATAGTAAAATCTACAATTTCCCTATGTATGCTCAGCTTGTCAATATATCGGTAGTGAATACTGTTGATTCTAGAGGTTCGCTGTTCGATGTCTATGAACTCCATATGGACACATACAACTGGAATGTTGCCTGCCACTTGCAAAAAAGTATACATTTACAAGACTAAAAGATAATGCATGGATCTAATTATAATTATTGTTTTTTTTTGCTGTTCAGGAAAGTGCAAACGCAGGCAGTTAACATTAGTCATGGTACAGACTCTGCTGCTTCTCTAGTAGGACACTCACCTACCAATATCGAAACAGGACTGGGCAAGGCAACCCAACTTTGAGAAAAAGCACAGTAATCCAGCAATTGCATGCTCCATGTATCAATTATTGGGTGAAAACCAAGAAAAGTGGAACATAAACAGCTATGAATTAATAGATTGCATCAGTAATATATGGCTTATCGAGAGATTAAGGAAAGTACAGAAGGAAAATAAACACTTTTTTAAAGAAAATGAGAAGTGGGAAGAAAATAAAGAGTCTTTTGGTCTTACCTGATATTAGCAGAGGTGCCTCCTCTTCAAAGCTATCATCCGCACCATCCTCACACATTCCAGACATCAACAAATCTTCATGCGCTGAGCCTGAGCCAGGCGTACTGGGTCTGCTAGCAGAACCAGAGTCTCCTTCACTCACAGATTCATATCGGTCACGCTGGGTCACCGATCCACTCTCGCTATGGCTTCGCATGTCCTTTCTGTGCACTCGGGAATGAAGAACCATCTGGTGATACGTCCGAAAGACCTTCCCACACTCAAAACACTCAGTGGATTTGTTCTGTGTGGAAGATCGTCGGCTCTGTCGGGAGGGGGGACGGAATTCAAGGTCATCAGGGGAGTCCACAAAAGTTTCCCCCATTTGGGCATTGCTGCTTTTCTCTGTGCGGCTGCCACTAGAGCAGGTGCGCTTCTTTGGGTTGCTGGAGCTTTGCAAGTCTTGCTCCCTCTTGCGCTTCTCTTGTGTGACCAGAATGTATTCTCCTTTGTCTTTGTCGTAGGTCACATCCGCATCTGCAAGTGTTTCATCCCATCCCCCGTACTTAACATATTCTGCTGGTTCTGCTACTTTTCCTTTGGTGGCCAATTGCCAGGCTTGGTAGCTATTGACTGGATCCAGCTCAGGTACTCTCTTTCCGCTCTGTCCATCCATAAGGTTGTCAGCCTCCATGCGTGGTCTCAAATTTAGGCACTCTAGAAAAAGATGTTGTGTAGTAGATGGATCTAAACATTCATCAGTTTCACCCAGGAGCACTTCGCTGCCCTCCTCAGCTTTGCCTTCTGATCTGCTCTCTTCAATTTTGCAGTGAACCAGGTTGTGTGCTTTCAGACTGTCCAAATTTGTAAAAAAGTTGCCACACTTCATACAAACTTCATAAAGGGACAAACCTGTCATGATAGTTTCTTCCTGAACTACATCGTTGATTGTAGCAACAGGATCAGAGTCAGTTTTTGGTTTGTTTTTAGTTCCCATCTTTGGACCATGAGATTTCATATGGTTTTTTAGAAACCATGGCTCTTTAAACCTTCTGCCACAAATATGGCAGCCATGATCAAATGACCCCCCGTGCTTCTTCATGTGGGCTTTAAGAAACCAGGACTGACTAAAGGCCTGACCACAAACCTCACAAGGATACTCCCCTACGGTTGGCTCGCTTTTGCCATTTTGCTTGCACATTTCACCAGATGCTGAATTTGGGGTTGTAATGTGTTCCTTCTCAATGTGGTTCAATAAGGTCTCCTCTCGTAAGGTCATATAATTGCACAGCCTGCATTTATAGGGTTTATGCACTTGCAGGATATGCAGCTCCAGGTTCTTTTTTTTGTCAAACTTACTCTTACAGAAGTTGCATACGTAGGTGGTAAACTTGTCATCAGATCCCAGAGAAGCCCCACTTACCCCCTCTTTTTTGATACTTCTCAACAAGAACTTGCCATTCTCCAGCTGCATTGACCCATTTAGTATTTTGTTGCAGGCAGATGAACTCTTTGTAGGGCTAGTGCAACCATCAAGGCCCTCAGAAGCCCCAATTTCTCCGAGATGGGCATCTCCCATCTCCACATCATGCCCATGACTTAATGTGCCTGTTCTGTGAGTGCGAAGGTGTAGCTTTAAACTGCCCTTCTGAGAAGCTCGGTGGTCACAGTAGGGACATTTGTACGGCTTGTCTCCAGTGTGCTTTCTCATGTGCTGCGACAGTGAGCTTTGAAAAGGGAAACTCTTGCCACAAATAATGCAACTGAAGCACTGTGTTTTCTCTTCGGATGCATCATTTTTTTTTACCTTTGCTGAGACCTCTTGCATCTCCACTTCAATCTCTTTTCTTTGCTCCATCCCTAAAACATTAGTCGAACAGCATAAAATAAACTTGCAAGGCTGTGTTAGGCCACCTTAAGTTTTCGGTCATATGAGTATAACACAGTGATTCTCCATTATTTTTCTTAAGGATGAAAAATGCCTTTCCAATTCTTATCGCTACAAATTCGGAGACAATTTCATTCATGCATATTCTCAAAACGTACAGTCTTCACCACAGCACAGCTGGGCAAATACACCTGAAGGTCAGAAAAAACACAAAAGCAAAAATTTGTAAAGAGAACATAAATGTTAACAATTCACTTCATTAAAACTGCTTTAGTTCAATAAAAGAAAAGTTTCTAATCAGAAGCATATTTGGTTTGAACACCCCAATCTCCATTCTCTTACCAATGTTCATATGCCTTTGCAACTTAGTGGCAAAATTGGTTATAGTGGCTTAGCAGAGTAATGTAACAAACTTTGCCATTTGTCTGCAGAGCACCGAACAAAGCAATTCTTAAAATGGAGTGTTTGCATCAGTGATTTCCTGCCACGGTGCCTTTTCTTCTTATCAATCCCAATTACCAAATGTTGGTTAAGATGTTTTTTTTTTACAAAATACATTCTTATACATTATCAATTCTCCTAGCTTGCACCAATTGTACAATTTTAATTAGCCCCCAGGAAGCTGGAGGTTAGTCCTGCGAAACGTGCTGGCTGATTGTAGAGATAACTGCCCAATGACTTAATCTTACTCTTTGCTGCATGCTGTCTAATGGAATATTTGAAACTAAAGTTGTAGAGAACTTTGTCCTCAGAACCACCAGGGATGAGCAAGTAGTTCCTACAAGAAGGACTCTGTATCTAGAACTTTGGAATCTCAATAAATATGTACCGTCTTTTGGACAATTCATATACATTTTTATCAAAGGATCACTAATTGAGCAAAGTCCCAAATGAATGCTTTGGTTCAATAATCAATTATGTGTACTTGATTTGCTGTTGTCTTCTATGATTTTAATAAACTAATAGGTGAATTGTGTGATACAGTGACAATTTCAAATTAGGTTCTGCTTGTCCAATATCTTGCATGATTCATGTTTTTTGTATTATCTCAGGTGTAAATGAGCAAATGCATATTGATGTGCAACATTTGCTGATCAAGAAAAGGTCAATCCCTTCAGGAGACAAGAATCAGCAACGAGCCAGAATGTTACTATAGAAGAGTAAAAGGGATCTTCGTCTAAAGTTGTATGCCGTTATATTTAGTATATATGCCCTATCTCTATGGTATCTCTGTAGCAGTCTGAGCCTTAACAGTCCTATATTGTAAGATGACATCATCATATTATTATAGTTTCTCCCCACTGGCTGATTCTACATAGACTACAAACAAATCCTAGCACTAGAATGTGAGAGTAAGGGGCTATTTACTCTCATGTCTGACTCTTTTCCAGGCCTAATCTGTTTAAAAACGGTGGAAGCTGACTTAATTGTAGATCGAGGCCCATCACTGATGGGTGATGCACCAAATGTCAGGAAAAGGACGCACACTGTTGTTGAATGGTGCCAACCAAGTTATCTATGAGTGAAGACTTAGAAATGAAGCAATAAAACCTCCAGAGCTGGGTCACAGAAACTACACTGAGAGTGGCTCCTTAATCCAGCGGATCCTGATTGACCCTAGACACTGAAAAATCCCAGATAGATGATCCAAGTAAAACTAACACTTGAAATCAAAGTAATTATGTTGAAAGGAAAGGAAACATGAGGTACTTCATTAATTGGACAAGCTTAGAATGAAACACATGGGAAAATATCAGTAGTTTATATCGCACTTACAGGAAAGTCTACACCCAATAGCATGCAATTTGTCTGAACAATATTTAGGACTCAATATTCATGTGAGACAATATTACTGTGAACGATAGTCTCACTTAAAACCATACTGGGTCTGTTGGACATCTCCTGCTAAGACAAAGTATCCAGTTTTGCGACTACATTTCAAAGTAAGTCTAAGGTTCGAGAAAGGAAGAGAGTTTAAAGCAAGCGTACTGCCACTTACTTATTCAGCCATGTGCTTCAAGTTTGTGTCACCCAACATAATCTGCTAGAGTCACCTAAATCTAATTTCTCGAACACTTATTGCAACAACACTGAACTTTCATGATTTAAGGATGCACTGTTTTGAAGCACAGTGATAAAAAACATCAAGAAATATCCTAAATCACAAATGGCACAAACATGTTCAATTTTAATTTAAATGATAAGGTTTCTGCATGATGAATGTACAATAAAAATTTGAATTTTATCCACAGTGACGCTTACATCATAGTTTCATTTGCAGAGCTCTGTATCACGTTAGAATCAGTACGGACTCCAAGCCTAACTTCGCAGTTGAGTTTGCGGTATTCCTCCGCAGTAAAATGTACCTTTAAAATCACAAATAGTAAATGCGCCTTTTGATACTGAAATACATGCCACCCTCTGTGACCATACATAGTCATGTTTATTATACATGCAGTCAATGTATTAACTATCAACTATCAGTAAGGGTTCTGAAGTACTTCCCCTCACTACATCAAGTCTATTACATCGCGTGGCAATGCATCATAACAACATCATCATGGGATCTTACCATGCCAAAGGTAAGTAATATAAATAAGCACAAATGTTAATTCATTAAAAAAATAGAGAAAGATGATGCAATCACCCACAATATATTGGTTGCACTGTACAGGCTCACATTTTAGTAGCTCTCAATCTAATGATATAAGTCGCCACTAGGTGACATGTCAAGAGATGTCCAAAACACAGTGAATAAATACCTAATGGCAAAATGAAATGCATGTGTCCCACGAGGCCGGCTGCTGCCTTATTTGTAAACCTCCCAGACAAGCATCTCATCATTTCCACCAGTTACTACTGCATCATGAATTAGTTTGTGTGGGTGAATCACCAAGTGTCCCTGTAAATGTGACCCCAGCTTCACAGCACGGAATAGCTCTGGGTTTTCTCCGCATATTCACTCCCATGTTTTTGATATACAAGCCTGGCCTTCTGCAGGCCTCATGAGAGTCCTTTTACTAATAGCCAAGTTCCTCATCACTAGAGAGATAACAACTATGCTCTAGTTCCCTTGAATCCTCTGCAAATGTGAAGGTCTCTCTTGTCTGATTGCACTTTGAGTTCCTTCAAGGTGGAACCAACAGATGTGACCTTACCTAAGGTTAGTTATCACAGAAAAAGAGAAAACCACCAAGCTCTCAACTGGTAGGTGAATCCATAAGCATGCTGACTCTCCATACAAGGTATTATTGTAACTGGAGTTGAAGGCCTTCACTTACAGCTTATTGTGTTTCATACAAATCTACCAGAGTGTACGGTTTTCTCTGGAAGGCCAGCATTCAGCCAGCATGTAATACAACATGGGAACTCACAATTCTGTTGCTTCAGTTCGATCTCCATCTAGTTTTCCTTTCGCATTCTCATAAGTTTGCTTTGCCTCTATAAGTCACTACATTGCTGTTAACATGTGTCATATCACTGCTTAATGCACCATCTGTGAGACCCATCCCTCATGCATGGAAATGTATCTGGGGCTCGGAAAGCCAGCATTTCTTGCAGCCTTCAAATCAAAATTTCAGGCACTTGCTTCTTCAGGTACAAACCTAAGGACAACACAGTTCAATTGTTCGTAATTGCTGTTAAGCCCTATCAGAGCTTCAGATAGGCCTAGGTGTAACTTGACTCATGTGCACGGGTCTCTAAGGATAATTTGTTTTTAACAAGGGGCTCAATGTTATGGGATGACCAGTGATTAATTTGTAAAAGGACATGTGCTGTGGGCCCAAAGTTTTGCTCAGAAGCCCGCGGCCGGCGCTACTGAAGATCAAGTTGCCGAATACCAAAAGTCTGCTAGTCTTGTTTCCACCTTATTACCTTACATCCACCCCAGCCACTCTCAGCCTCCACCCCCACCCCCAGAGACTCTCAACCTCCACCCCCAGAAACTCTGTCTCCACCCCCAGACACACCCTGCCTCACTGTTTTTTTTGGCCCTGCTTACTTCCTTTGTCACTGTATTTCAATGTTTCTATTCCTCCTTTTGTGCTTTTCTCCTCTTATGCTCTGGGTTAAAGTATTTTGAGGGAAAATAACAGCCGCCCCCAAAAAGTGAGTGTAAATGGGCCCCGCCTGCAACAGTGGGCGAAAATTAGGCACTGGTGATGACCATACACTCTATAAAGCATTGTGTGGAACCCCATACTTTGCCTTACCAACTGTGATGGGGAATCTGCAGACCAAGGAGCATTTAAAGCATCAGACTAATGAAAAGCCTGTGCCGAACATTTGTTTCAGAGATAGCTGCCATTAAGTACCAGTCAGCAATCGAGGTCATTTGAGCACCTCATGTTTACAAGTTGAGGTACAACCCAGCCAGTGATTGCCAGCCTGTAACCCGGAGCAACAGACTAAAATTACTTTTCTGATAGCTGTAGTTATATCAATTTCTTTGCAGTATGCTATAAGTGGCTTACATTTGCAGTTGCTAAAATATATTTTTTTTAAACTAAGACGATGCGGCAAACCAGGTTGATATGCAAAGACTCTGCTTGGGTTTCTTACTCTTTACTCTGCTTCGGCATCCGTTTGCCTTCTTCATTTGATACTTTTGCTTTACATGCTTCACCAAAAATATGGACAAAGCTTAAGGCATAACAGTAACCATCTTCCCCTATTTGTCCCAATGGGATCACAGCATTATGTGCCGGCTGACTTGGATGTCTCAGCCGTATGAATACGTCTGTTATTAAGCTCTTATTACACCCTCAAAATAACATATAATCCAATTACGCTAAGGTGTTAGCAAAGTTCACACTCAACTATTTTATTGACTAATTGATGAGTGTACTAACTATGTGTAGTTTCAAGTTAGTAGCAGACAACCAAAACAATAGTGTCGGAGCTCTGAAATTGTGGACTTGAGATCTGCCTCCAGTGTTTAATTTGAGCAGGTGTTTGCCGGTAATTGGCACCAGCAGTTATTTCTAGGCACAAGAACGTATTTATGACTATTTACCACATGGTGGCACGGTATTTTTTAACATCAGCAGGTGCTTTAACAATGCAAAACACACTAAGAAATAATAGTACCATCGCCCACAGGCCATTCTTGCAGCTGTGGGTGACCAGAAAAAGTTAATCATGTCACATTTGTAGGAGTGTGATGGTAAGTAGGTAGCACTGATATTGGCATGTGGCAATAAAAGCAGGACGTGCAAGTGTTAATAAAATCTGCTGTGGCCTCCTGGGAATTATTTTGGGCCTTGGCACTTCTTTTTTCCACAAATTAACGCTGCTTTGCTCACAGCAACGGGAACCAGCTCTGCTCTTTTGATTCATCTGTGCTAAACACCCATTTTCATTGCAAAATTGTGAACCTGCAGAACCCCCACTATCCATTTGTAGCTCTCCCTGACTCAATGGGGCCTATTCACAAAGGCATTTTAGAGTACGTAATATAGTACTCCCAAAGTCTTCCTTTACATAGTTTTACATACCTTTGTGAATTGGCCCCAAAATGTATACAATGGGAATATTCTGGGAATATTCACATACAAATACTACACGCATAAAGGACTCGGCCACCTTTGCTCCTTTACTGATAGATAGTTGGATGCTTCAGGGCCGATTCGCAAAGGCATACAAGAGTATATTCTGGAGTCTCAGCTAACCCGCTGAGTGAGTCCACTGCGCCAAAGGAGCCACTCACACATGAGGTTTGATATGGCACCCCTTGCCAAAGCACTCCCTCTCCCCTTTCTGGGGAAGGATTTGGTATGTAGGCCTTGGAGTCTCAGAGACCCCTCTGAGAGAGACCACTGCGCAAAGGGAGCCTCTCGCAACAGAGATAGGGAAGGGATACCACTTCTCCTGGGATCACAGCTTACTGGACTTTGGACGTTTGCCTTGACTCGTCTATCGGTTTGTGTCCCCGTCACCCTTCCCCTCCTCTTCCCATGCTGTGTCTCTCACACTACCCTCCTCTTTCCCGCTTCATTATCAGTCTACTTCCCCTGCTCCAACCCCCCTCCCCTGAATCTCTCACCTTGCCTGCTTTTCCCCTTACGTATTTGTGCTTATTGTTTATCTCAACCTTACAAGTAACTATGTGGCCATGCTCTACGAACTATGTAACCTTTGTAACGATGTAACCTGTAACTATGGTCTGATGCTCATGTAAAGCGCTCTGATACCTCCGGGTCTAGCCAGCGCTATATAAATCTTTTGAAAATAAAAATAAAAATAAATAAAAAATACTCCAGTAGTAACACTTCCCGCGCTCATAAATGCTTTTCAGGCTCGGTGCTGAATCAAAGTGCATTTGTGAATTATCTAAAGGCAGAGGGGAACCGCTGCCCAGCTCTTCCTCAGGAAACGCTCCATTTAAGCCAGTTTCAGTGACCCAGTAAATTTCTGTTCCACATGCCTATGTGTGGCACACTTAGGAGGAGAGTGGGTGCCTTTCATCTTGGAAAGCAAGAGGCTGCTATGGGGTGAGTTCCCAGAGGCGATTTTCAAGCGAAGCGAGAACTTTTAGTCCCACTGTTAGACGTCAGTGCAACTGCTGGGTAATTTCACGTCCGCAAGAGTACACTCACCGCAGACATTTGCTGCAGGTTTAAAATAGAAGAGATACTTTTGTGAACAGAACAATGTGACAGCACGATGCCGGGTAAAAAAATAATACTTTGAAGACAAAAAAAGTAAATAAAGCTTGTGCAGTAGCAGAATATTTGTACGGTTGGTGAGGGTAAGAAATGCTTAGGCGAGATGTGAAAACTATATTGATTTCTTCGTAGGTCCAGGTATATAAAAATGATCAGTAGATATGTTTTGCAACGATCCGAGCTGACAAGCACTCATCTTATTATCGAATAACCAACAATCGCAGTTTAGAATACTGACAAAATACCTTCTACAATTAGCTCTACCACACGTCTTTGTCCAGCTCCCCTACCCCTCTCCAGTAGCCTCCTCCCCTCCATAATCACCCCCGCCGCCTGCGGTGGTGACGATTTCCACAAACAGCCGGAAAGTTACTACCAGTACCTTTTCGCATATACATCATTTGGTATAAGTCCCTATGCTCTCACTGTGTGAATATGCAGCCATCTGAACATCAAGGCCAACGCATTACATAAGACAGATCTGTATAAAAATAATGCCCTAACGCAGAGCACTAGTTACTTCCACATTAACAACAGCATATTAATATGCAGGGCAACAGGTATATGGCTCAAAACTGTGTCCTGGAATTCCTGGATTCTTTATCTGTGTTTTAGTTACAACTGACAAAGGCCGATGATGTTTAACAATGTATTCAAAGGTGCAATGCACGATCATGATTATATTCAATTACTGCTACTCAATCAAAATATGTAACCGTTATCTACCTCCGAAGGATAAAAGGCTGAGTTGGTTCCAGAAGAATTCAAATCTGTAGCCAGGTTCTAAAGCTGGTTTACTAATCCACCTAATTAATTTCGCTGGCTTTTAATTCTAATATGCTTCATGAAAAATGTTTTCTAAATAGCTTGGACAAAGCTGGTTATCTACTTTGAATTTAATATCAATTTCCTTACACGCCAATGCACAATGTAATAAGTGGACAGGTTTATAACTAGCTTAAAGAAAAGACTACGGTACGAGGCCAAGAACTGTCTGACTGATGTTCTTCCTGGAGTAATTTAAGGACTGAGAGGTTGGTTCAGACTTGGGGAGGGGGCATGGGTCAATATTAGCACCATTTTTAGGTCGAAGCCTACCTGACAGCTTATATGTCTGGATTTAAAGATGTCTTGGGAACTTCCTGAAAGCTTCCCTTTAAATACATTCCACCTACTGCTTACCATTTACTTTGTAACTACATTTGCTTGCTTTATATTTGCTGACTTTACTTGTTTTAGCTGTCCAGCAGTCTTTGTCCCTCTCGTGGAGCATAGCCCGTTCACCATCACTCCTTGTATTCTCCACGAGTGCTCACTTTCTGTAAACAGGCCTTTACATTTTGCTCTCAGCTTGTCACATTTGATGTGAATTCAATGGCAGAAGTCGAATGCCAGGCTCTGTCTTCGAGGGAGCTTGGGCTTTACTTTTCTTTCTCGACTGAGAGGATTTATGTGGCAATCCAGCTGTATTCCCATGTGAGAGGAAAGGCTGAAGGATGTTATTTTTCTAACACAAAAAAGAATTCAAATGTATGTACATGAACTGTGCAAATATTTCAGACTTAGGGCCACATGTATCAAATTTGGAAATAGCGACCACCTAATTGAGATAATCACTATTCCCAATGTATGAAACTCCATGAGTTATAGAGTTTCATATAGTGATTCCTAATCAGTCACAAATCGACCTACCTCGTGAATATTAATAAGATAGGTCACAATTTGTGACCCAATAGGAATCGTTAGACTCACAGGGATGATGGGCTGCTTGGGACTCCTCATTTGCGAATGGGCTACCATCACATTTAATCTGATGGTGAACTGCGAATGTTTTGTGACCGGTATTTGGCCGCAAAACATTCATGCATCCCACTGCCATTCGGTATTTGGAAGGGATGCCCTAAACATGCCCCTTCCAAATACCGAATCGCAAATCCATTTTGTGACTAGGTAACAGGTTACCGAATCGCGAAATCGAGGTTGGTACATTGGAAAAGCCTTTTTTGCGTTCGCAAATGGGCCAATTCTGAGAATAAGCCCGTTTGCTAACACAAAATAGCTTGATACATATGGCCCTGTATCATTATTTTCTGTCTCTGACTCCAAAGTGAGAGGATTTATGTGACAATCAAGCTCTATAGCTATGTGAGAAGAAAGGCTGGAAGATGGTATTTTTTCTAGCATACAACACAATCTAAATGCCTGTAAATTAGCTGTGCTAGTATTTCAAAATATATCCTAATTAGGAAAGCATAAATGAAGCACTTTATTTGAAATTCTGAAGTATGGTGGAAACCAATATTTTAATACAATCAAAACAAATCAATACATTTGATAATGCCATTTGTAAAACATTAGTGTTTGTGCGCTGTATTGTTTTATCAGTAAAACTGTATGTCTGTGCAAATGTAATGGTCATTTCAGTAGAAAATATAGTGTCTGTAATGGCTGTGTGCTATTACACCATGCATACTCCACGACACACTACTCAACTCTACACCCGTCCACCCTAAAATACTCTATGCCACTCTACTTTACTTCACTCTACGCCACCCTACTGTTTTCTATGCCATTCCACTTTACTCAATGAAAAGATACTCATCTCTATGACACTCTATTCCATTCCAATCTGTGCCACCTTACTCTATGCCACTTTATGTCGCTCCACTCTACGACACTCCACTCTGCTCGAATCCACTCCACTCTATGATACTCTACAATACTGTATGCCACTCCACACCAGTGTACTCCACTAAGACACTTCACCTTAGGCCACTCCACTGTACAACACTCTGTGCCACTCCCCTCTAACACTGTAATTCACTCTATGCTAAGCCACTACACTCCCAACAATTTATTGTTATTGTTATTGTTATTGTTGTTTTGTATAGCGCCAATTCACCTGCAGGTCTCAGGGCGCTTTGACCGCAAAACACAACAACCGAGTCAGCCGAAAAGGAGCGAAGGAACTGGGTAAGGCTAAGCTGGGCTAAGCGTTGCTCTGAATAGAATTGTTTTTAGGGTTTTCCTGAAACGGAGTAAGTTGCCATCCTTGCGGAGGGCCTCAGGACTTCACTCTATGCCCCTCCACTCTTCATCTCTCTATTCCAACACTTTACACCACTCTACGTCTCACCACTTAACGACACTCCACTCTACTACACAACACTGTGCGCCACTCTACTTATCTCCACTCCACAAAACTCCAATGTACACCACCCTACTCCACTCTATGCCAGTCTTTATGCCATTCAAATCTACACTATTCTATGATACTCGACTTTACGATACTCTAATCCACTTCACTTTACAACACTCTACTCCAGTCTATGCCACTCCATGCTACGCCACTCTTTGACACTCTATATCACTCTATGCCACTTCCCTTTCGGCCACTCCACTCCACGACACTCTACAACACTCCGATCCAAGCTACTTCACTCCATTCTAGGCCCCTCCACTCTACACCACTCCACGACACACTATGCCACTCTATGCCACTTCATGCTACGTCCTTACACTCTATGCCACTCCACTCAGCGCCCGCCACTCTACGATGCAGCACTATATGCCTCTCCACTACTATATGCCTCTCCACTATGCCCCAAAACTCTACACTATAACATTTTATGCAGCAATTCTATACACCACTCCATGCTACTCATGCTACTTCCCTCCACTCTTACATTCCACTCTACGCCACTCCACACTACACAACTTTATTACACTATATGTCACTCCATGCCACTTCACTCTAGGCCACTCTACTCCACTCTATGCTACTCCACTCTACAACACTTCACTCTAGGCTACAATTCACTTCATTCTAGGCCACTCAATTCTAGGCCACTCACTCTACGCCACTCCACAACACCCTATGGCACTTCATGCTACGACACTATACTCCACTTTACTCCACTCTATGTCCCTCCAATCTATGCAACTCCAATAGGCACCCCTCCCCTCTATGATGCAACACTCTATGCCCCAAAATTCGACATCTCAAAACTCAATGGCACAATATTTTAGGCTGCAACACTATAAACTACTCCACTCTACACCACTCTACTCCACTCTACGCCACTCCACGTTACTTCACTCCACTGACATTTCACTCTATGTAACTCTGCTCTACGCTACTCCATTACATTCCACTCTATACCAATTCACTCTACCATACTTCACTCCACGCTACTCCAGTCTACGCCAGTCCACATGATGTCACTCTGTGACACTCTACACCAGTTTACTCCTCTCTACACCCGGACACTCTACTCAACGACTCTCTATAACCTGCAACACTCAATGCTACTCCACTCTAAGATACTCCACTCTACTCCACTCCAATCTACTCTACGACATTCTACTCCACTTCACAGTACTCCACGCCACTCCACTCTATGACTCTCCACTTTACACCCCTCCTCTCTATGACACTCTATCCACTCTATGCCACGACAGGTAATGCCCCACTACACCCCTCCACTCTACACCACTCCACGAGACTCCATGCCACTTCAAGCTACTACACTATATTCTACTCTGCGTCTTTCCACTCTGCGTCCCTCCACTCTGTGCCCCTCTACTCTACAATACAAAGCTCGACGCAGCAACACTCCATGCTGCAAAACTCTACGCGCAACATTTTAGGCTGCAACACTATATGCCACTCCACTCTATGCTACTCCACTCTTCACCACTCCACTCTAGGCCACTCCACACCACTCAACGCTACTCCACTCAACGCTTCTCCATGACATATCACTCTATGCCACTCCACAACATTCCACTCTAATCCACTCTGTACCATTCCACTCTGACACTTCACTCTAGGTCGCGTTAATCCACGCCACTCTCCTCTATATGACTCCACTCTATAAATCTCTATACCACTCCACACTACAACACTCTACTCCACATTAAACCCCTCCACTCTGGGCAGCAACACAGTAGGCTACTCCATGCTACGCCACTCCATGACATTCCAATCTATGCCACTCTATTTCGCTCTATACCCCTCCACTCGACGCCGCAACACTCTACATCACAACACTCTGCACTGCAACACTCTACGCTGCAATGTTTTATGCTTCTACACTATATGCCACTCCACTTTATGCTACTCTACGCCACTCCATTCTACCCACTTCACGCTACTCCACTCAACGTTACTGCGTGACATTTCACTCTATGCCACTCTACAGCATTCCACTCTCCTCCATTCTGTGCCACTCCACTCTACGACACTTCACTCTTGGTCACTCTAATCCATGCCACTCCATTCAATACTGCTTCACTCAATGCCATTCTACACCACGCCACTCCACGCCACTCCACACCACAACACTCTACTCAATTGTACGCCTCTCCACTCTAGGCCCTTCCACTCTAGGCTACTCCAAGCTATGACACTCCATGACATTTCAAGCTATGCCACTCCACGCCACTCTATTCCTCAATGTGCCACTCCACTCTACGCCACTCCACTCTTTGCGACTCCACTCTACGACACTCCACACCACTCCTCTCTACAACACCATACTCCACTCTGTGACACACCACTCTACACCCCTCCACTCAACGACCCTCTAATGTACGCCCCTCTACTCTGACATTCTACTCCATTCTATGCCAAAAATGTCTATGCCCCTCTACTCTACTCTCTGCCCCTCCACTTTACACCCCTCAACTCTACACCACTCTGTTCCACAACACTCCACTCTAATCCACAACACTCCAATCTACTCTGCGACACTCTCCTTTACGACACACCGCTCTATGGCACTACAATATGATACTCCACTCTATGTCACTCCACTCTTCTCTATGCCACAAAAGTTTAGCCATGCTGAGCAATAGCCACACTGGTCTGCAACATGGCTAAAATACATTGGCACAGCTAATACCTCTTACAAAAGGTATCAAGACCTGTAGGCGTTGCTAATGCTTGTTAAATTTACGAACAGAGAGAACCAAAAATAAAGTTTGAAAAACAAAAACGGGCAAACAAACAAAATACAAGGAGAGCTCGCCCTCCACCCCAAAATATATATGATATGAGGATGTTTGCTGGTCTGTGATCTCCCAAATAACCATGTCACAGAGCACATGCTGGTCTAAATATGCCAGACCTCTCATAGTCATAGAAACAATTCTATATCATAAATTTAAAAATGTTTGTGGAACAAATGACACAGACCACCAAAGAGGATGGGTACTTTCAAGATGTATCAAGAACACAGTTTGTGTTCCTGATTATTTAAGGCCCGAGGGACCAGTATGGAGATATACGAATTTCTGTATGTTCATACTCAAAAACAGGCTATACGTGCGTTCTTGGTTAGGCATATTTCGAAAAGTAGGTGTTCAACATGAAAGACAATGAAGTAATGGAAACAATTACAGGCAGAAGTGGTTTAAACGAGAAACGCACTGGGTGGAAATTAAGGACCACTTTCCAACCATTAAAGCAGTTAGCTCCTAAAATAGCTGCACGAGTGACTTGTTTTGCAGCCTGACAACATAAAGCTTTTTACAGAAAGCAACAAAAATCACTTGTGTGGAGTTTGGACAGGAAGTTCCAATAGTTGCCTTCAGACTCTGTGATGTATAATAAATCTCAGGTTTTGTTGTTCGGCACAAAGTCGTCTCCCCAGTGGTGTGTAATAAACTGTAAAATATTGTGGCCTTCCTTTTATGACTGCTTATCATTTTTGGACTAAATGATTTAGGCAACGTATGCTAGAAAGTGAGCAAGTGAACTGGTGATGGCCAAGCACCAACTGAAGTTTCAGTGAATACGATAACACTTAAGAAATCACAACACTAGCATACGCCAAAGTAATTTTTCCTTGGTAGATGAAAGCAGTCATTAATGAGGCTAGATGATTCCTTTTTGCTTTTTAAAAAATACAAATCACAAAATGTGTAAACATGTAGAATGAAAATGAGAAAAAAAAACTCGGGTGCAAATACTAACTCAAGCCGTCAACGGGGAACCACTCAATGCCAAGAGGCTGCAAGCTTGGCCTCTCATGTTTACTTACTTATTTCTGGAACTTTCTGAATAACTTCTCTTTTTCTCAAGAACTAAAAACTCTATTTCGTCCCATCCGTGACACTTTCTTCTGCAGATCGCTCAGCTGCATTGGTTTCATATACTTTAAACTCCCACAAAATATAAGCAGTAGTGCATAATGACAGGAACCGATTTGAATTTAAAAAAACGCACCAACTGTCACATATTGTAACTCGTCATTCCGCATGCGGATCGGTAAATCACTTTCGGGCCTATCAAACAAAACCCTTCATGAACCAAGTGCAAGCTGGTAAAAGGAACTGGAGCCTGAGGTCCTATCACAAACTCAAACAATTCTTAGTGCGTAAGGCCCCATCATCTTTAACTATCACATTTATCTGCTAAATACTCTACCATAATAGCTGTGAAAAGATTCAGAATTGCATGTTTTCATATTTAATATTAACAGGTAAAAACTAAAGGTAGTGCTGCAGCTGTAAAGACCATAACAAAGCATTTACGCCAGTAATCCTAGCACAAAAGAAAATGTAATCGAACAAATGTTCATTTTCTCCAACATAATCCTGGCGTTTTCTAACAACCCAATTAGCCTGTCTTGAGATAATCAATAGTAACAGCTGCAGGTTAAGACATACCCTGCAAACATTTTTCTGGGATACGTTTCGCCTCATTCCATGCGGTGCATCATATAGGGAGGATGCAGGGCGTTCTTGAAAGCCCAACCCGACGCTAAAGGCAAGGTTCTACCCGCTTATTCTTAGTTAGCCCATCTCCCACGCCAAACATAACCGGTGTAAACTCACAGTAGAATATCCAAGTATTTATCATTATGGGGCAGGTTAGGGACACAACGTCAAATGGCATGCCAGAGTTTAAAATAGTGCTGCCCAATGGAGGTGTGGATCCATTCTAGATTTTGAATATGACAAATTATAATACTATGTAAATCCTGGACCTTCGCTGGATACCCCTGGCCTAAAATAGCACCTTCAGAGTTTTCTTTGAGTGTGGATGGTTGTGTGTATCTGTGAGGCAAACTTTCTAATGCCACATTTCACATGAAAATCTCATCTGTGTCTCAAGCCCGGCAAGGTTGCAGAAGTTGCTTTTCCACTGATCTTCCAGCAAATCCATTCAGAATCTAATTTCCATATTCTTACAAAACATGTGAACACAGAATTGCGTAAGATATCAGTATATTTCAAACTGATATAAGCGTCAACTGCTACCGGACACTCCGGAAATTATCACCAAATGTGCGAGGAACAAAACTAATTTAAAACGGTCTAAAAATTCTCATAACTGTAGACGTTCAAATAGAGGCCAAACTTGCACACACTAGCCATTTGTGTTAGTAGTATCACATCAATGGTTTAATACATGACTTTAGTGTTATGATATGGTCTAGGTGAGGTATTTGTGGCCTGATACATACAAACAAAAATGATTCCCATGCTAAACAATTACAAACGCACCAGAGCTGGTACAGCACAGTCACAGCAGGAAAAGACCTAGGACCCGATTACAATGTTGGTGGATTGGATACTCCGTCACATACGTGACGGATATTCCGTCCACCATATTACAAGTTCCATAGGGTAAAATGGAATTGTAATATGGTGGACGGAATATTAATCAGGCCCAAAGTACAGCATAAGCGGACTCTCTCTCACACACATACCAGGTACACCATATTTAGCAGCCAAGCTACTTTCCTACGCACACAGAACGGGACAGGCATAACAGGCACTGTATGAGCAGCAATAGTGCAACACACATAAACCTACCAAACAGGCCATATACAGGCAAGGATTAATGTGTAACTCGTTGTGTCCTGATAATGAATCGGCTTTTATTAAGCGCAGCATACACTCCATGGAGCATCTTGGCGCTAGTCATCTCGTGTCACAGATGAGAAGAAAAGAAGGGAAAACGAAAACTGCCAAGGGGAAAAGTGGGAAGTTAAGTAGGAAAAGTGAGTAAGATTAAATTAATGCTAGACATAGTGTGTCAGTAGCCTTGAAAATCCATGTTTTAATGGCTTTTCGGAACAGGGTCTCTGAGTGGATCAGGCGCAATTGAGGGGGGAGCTTGTTCCAGGCTCTGGCTCCTAACACTCCAATGGATTTTCCACCTTTTGTGGTTAGTCTGAATTTAGGGATGACTAATAGGTTCAGGTTGGATGATCTGAGTGACCTGGAGGGTGTATATCTTCCAAACCTTTGGGAGAGATATGTGGGGCCCGACTGGTGGTAGGCTCTGAAAGTAATGAGTAGTATTTTGAATAGTACTCTCTTGTGGATGGGTAACCAGTGCAGGGTTTTTAATGCTTTGGAGGCAGATGATTTCCTGGGCAGTCTTAGCACCAGGCGGGCAGCCGCATTCTGAACCATCTGCAGTTTATGTAAAACCGCTTTGTTGGAGCCTGCATAGATGCTGTTGCAGTAGTCTAGTCGGGATGTGATGAGGGCCACTGCTACCGTTTTTCTGGCTGTCAGAGGGAGGAGGTCAAAAAACCTTCTGAGACCTCTAATGATGTTGAAACAGGACCCTGCCACAGCCCCTGCTTGCTGTTTAAAGGATAAGGCTTCGTCAAACCTTATCCCGAGGTTGCGGGCCGACGTGATGGTGTTTGGTGGGACTTCGGCATCTTGGGGCCACCAGATGTTAGGGGAAAAAAGGTTATTCTGGCCAAAGGGTAGGATTTCAGTTTTTCCTGAGTTGCATTTAAGGTGGTGAGTTCTCATCCATTCAAAGGTTGCAGTGAGACATTCTCTCAGATTTGCTTCTGCTTTAGTTGAGTTGTTATCCAATACAAGGATGAGTTGGGTATCATCCGCGTAGGATATTGTACTGATGTTGAATGATGAGATGAGTTCAATCAGGGGGGACATGTAAAGGTTGAAAAGAACGGGGCTCAGGCTTGAGCCCTGTGGTACTCCTGTTGTTAGAATTTTTTCATCTGAGCATACATTTCCTAATATGATGACTTGTTTCCTATGGCTTAGGAAGTTTTCCATCCATTTGAAGGCGATTCCTGTTAGTCCCGATTCTGCTAGGCGGCCAATTAATACGGGGTGTGAGACCGTATCAAAGGCCGCCGATAAATCGAGCAGGATCAGGACGGCCTTTTTTCCCTGATCCAGAGCTGACTTAAGTGTCTCTACAGTATGCAGAAGGGCTGACTCAGTGGAGTGTTTTGCCCTGAAACCTGCCTGGTTAGGGTGTAGGAGTTGGTTTTCCTCAAGATGTTTAGTTAGCTGTTTATTTACTGCTGCTTCAGTCAGTTTAAACAGCATTGGAAGCAGCGAGATTGGGCGAAGGTTAGAGAGCGTGGTAGGATCAGCTAAAGGTTTTTTCTGCAGCGGCTTTACAGCAGCACACTTCCATTCAGATGGAATGACTGCGGTGGTCAGAGAGGAGTTTATGATGGAATTTATGGTTGGGTTTACTATGTCCACCAGAGTGTGGAGCAGCAGTGGGGGGCACGGGTCGAAAGGGGAGCCTGATTTACAGGAGAGAATTGCTTGTCGGGTTTCATCAAGACTGATGGGGGCAAAGTTAATTAGCTGAGGTGTATTGTTTGTTAATTGTACATTGTCACAGAGGGGAGGTTCTGCAAGATCTGGGAAGTCTTTGGTGAGATTTAATATTTTATTCTCGAAGTAATTAGCTATGGAATTACAGAGTGTCCGAGAGGGTGGTATCTCCTGCCTGAGAATTCTAGGGTTCATGAACTCCTCCACTATTTTAAAAATCTCTTTCTGTTTGTTGTTGGACCGATCAATAGCTTCTAGGAAGTGATCCTTTTTAGAATTTCTGATCATAGAGTGATAATGTTTCCTAGCGGTTTTGTAGGCAAGAGCTTCCGTTACGTCATAGTTATGGCGCCATTTCTTTTCAAGGGTTCTGACCTCAGTACGTTTGATTTTTAGAGCGGGGGAGAACCAGGGTGCTGACTTTTTATTCTGTTTTTTCCGTATTTTACCTGAATTAGTAGGACCACCAAGGTCTGTGACCCATTTACAATAGTTGTTATAATCGGTTTCAGTACATCCGGTAAGGGACGGTTTAGATTTTTCTGCCATGAGATGCAGATTGGGTGAGTTGGCAATTTTTTTCCAATCTTTCTGTATCGAGAAATCGATTTTTGGGTTAGTATTAGGTCTTTTCTTTTTGGTTGTAAGCTTAAAGGGGATTAACCAGTGATCGGTCCATGTCTGGATCAGTGGAGTTTCAACGGTTAGGGTTTTGATATTAGTACAAATGCAGTCTAGTATATGGCCTGCTTTGTGTGTGGGCATTTTTGTCAGTATTTCCAGCCCTAGGATACCCGTTAGATCGTTAAGCCATATTGTATTAGGATCGTTGGGTTTATCTAAATGGAAGTTTAGATCACCCAAAACTGTAAAATTGGCATATTTCAGGGTTAGAGTACTGAGTACATCTTCGAAGCTTTCGAAGAAGCCATTCTGAGGTCCTGGGGGGCGATAGATTAAGGCCCCCATGAAGGTGTTTTCCTCATTTAACTGAAAACAGAAACCCATACTTTCTGCCCCTTTTATGTCCGAGAGTTCGAACGTTGAGCATTTCAGAGAGTCTCGGTGGATAATGGCTAGTCCACCTCCTCTCAGTTCCGGTCTGTCGGTCCTCTGAATGAGGTAGCCTTGAGGGACAGTTTCAGTTATAATCGGATTACACCATGGTTTAAGCCAAGTTTCCGTAATAAATAGTAGGTCAATATTTCTCTCTGTGATGAGGTCGTAAATATGCTGGCCATTCTTACATATTGACCTAGCATTAATCAAGGCTCCTCGGAGAGAGGTCGTATTTTCCATAGTGGAAGACTGTATTTCCGGGGTGAAGAGTGTTTTACAGGTAAGACAGTAAGCAGGTTCTGACCACTTTTCAACATCAATCATGCTGTGACAGTGATTTTTATTAAGATTTAGGGCGAGTAACTGATCTCTAGTATATGTAGGCGTTTGGTTGGTACATACCTTAGATCGGACAGCATCATTGGCCCTGGGCCCGGCCGAGGCACGGACGGGCACAGACGGGCTTGCCTTAGGCGCGCCTTCGGCGCGCAAACGGCGCGCCCGCTGCGCCCGTCCGCTGCGCGTCCGGAAATGACACATTTTTCTATGGACAGGAAGTTGGGAGGAAAGGGGGGCGTGGCCTCGTGAGGGGGCGTGTCCGAGCTTCGCGCCGGAGACGGCGGGGGAAGCCTTTCTGTGCTTTGGGATTCCGGGTAAGCCCTAAAATCGGCTCCGCGGGTGCTTCCTAAGCGTGGATGGAGGTAGGCGAGTAACAACCACAGTGCTAAAATACAATTCAATTTTTAAGTGACTCTCAAATATTTTAAAAAGTTCTGGCCTAGCTCCCGGCTTTCCGCCTCAGGAGACACGAAATGGCAGTGAAATCGCTTGTTGTCAGCGGCGCCTTTATAGCGCGATTGTAGTGGGCGTGGCCTCGTGAGGGGGCGTGTCCGAGCTTCGCGCCGGAGACGGCGGGGGAAGCCTTTCTGTGCTTTGGGATTCCGGGTAAGCCCTAATATCGGCTCCGCGGGTGCTTCCTAAGCGTGGATGGAGGTAGGCGAGTAACAACCACAGTGCTAAAATACAATTCAATTTTTAAGTGACTCTCAAATATTTTAAAAAGTTCTGGCCTAGCTCCCGGCTTTCCGCCTCAGGAGACACGAAATGGCAGTGAAATCGCTTGTTGTCAGCGGCGCCTTTATAGCGCGATTGTAGTGGGCGTGGCCTCGTGAGGGGGCGTGTCCGAGCTTCGCGCCGGAGACGGCGGGGGAAGCCTTTCTGTGCTTTGGGATTCCGGGTAAGCCCTAATATCGGCTCCGCGGGTGCTTCCTAAGCGTGGATGGAGGTAGGCGAGTAACAACCACAGTGCTAAAATACAATTCAATTTTTAAGTGACTCTCAAATATTTTAAAAAGTTCTGGCCTAGCTCCCGGCTTTCCGCCTCAGGAGACACGAAAATGGCAGTGAAATCGCTTGTTGTCAGCGGCGCCTTTATAGCGCGATTGTAGTGGGCGTGGCCTCGTGAGGGGGCGTGTCCGAGCTTCGCGCCGGAGACGGCGGGGGAAGCCTTTCTGTGCTTTGGGATTCCGGGTAAGCCCTAATATCGGCTCCGCGGGTGCTTCCTAAGCGTGGATGGAGGTAGGCGAGTAACAACCACAGTGCTAAAATACAATTCAATTTTTAAGTGACTCTCAAATATTTTAAAAAGTTCTGGCCTAGCTCCCGGCTTTCCGCCTCAGGAGACACGAAATGGCAGTGAAATCGCTTGTTGTCAGCGGCGCCTTTATAGCGCGATTGTAGTAGGCGTGGCCTCGTGAGGGGGCGTGTCCGAGCTTCGCGCCGGAGACGGCGGGGGAAGCCTTTCTGTGCTTTGGGATTCCGGGTAAGCCCTAATATCGGCTCCGCGGGTGCTTCCTAAGCGTGGATGGAGGTAGGCGAGTAACAACCACAGTGCTAAAATACAATTCAATTTTTAAGTGACTCTCAAATATTTTAAAAAGTTCTGGCCTAGCTCCCGGCTTTCCGCCTCAGGAGACACGAAAATGGCAGTGAAATCGCTTGTTGTCAGCGGCGCCTTTATAGCGCGATTGTAGTGGGCGTGGCCTCGTGAGGGGGCGTGTCCGAGCTTCGCGCCGGAGACGGCGGGGGAAGCCTTTCTGTGCTTTGGGATTCCGGGTAAGCCCTAATATCGGCTCCGCGGGTGCTTCCTAAGCGTGGATGGAGGTAGGCGAGTAACAACCACAGTGCTAAAATACAATTCAATTTTTAAGTGACTCTCAAATATTTTAAAAAGTTCTGGCCTAGCTCCCGGCTTTCCACCTCAGGAGACACGAAATGGCAGTGAAATCGCTTGTTGTCAGCGGCGCCTTTATAGCGCGATTGTAGTGGGCGTGGCCTCGTGAGGGGGCGTGTCCGAGCTTCGCGCCGGAGACGGCGGGGGAAGCCTTTCTGTGCTTTGGGATTCCGGGTAAGCCCTAATATCGGCTCCGCGGGTGCTTCCTAAGCGTGGATGGAGGTAGGCGAGTAACAACCACAGTGCTAAAATACAATTCAATTTTTAAGTGACTCTCAAATATTTTAAAAAGTTCTGGCCTAGCTCCCGGCTTTCCGCCTCAGGAGACACGAAAATGGCAGTGAAATCGCTTGTTGTCAGCGGCGCCTTTATAGCGCGATTGTAGTGGGCGTGGCCTCGTGAGGGGGCGTGTCCGAGCTTCGCGCCGGAGACGGCGGGGGAAGCCTTTCTGTGCTTTGGGATTCCGGGTAAGCCCTAATATCGGCTCCGCGGGTGCTTCCTAAGCGTGGATGGAGGTAGGCGAGTAACAACCACAGTGCTAAAATACAATTCAATTTTTAAGTGACTCTCAAATATTTTAAAAAGTTCTGGCCTAGCTCCCGGCTTTCCGCCTCAGGAGACACGAAATGGCAGTGAAATCGCTTGTTGTCAGCGGCGCCTTTATAGCGCGATTGTAGTGGGCGTGGCCTCGTGAGGGGGCGTGTCCGAGCTTCGCGCCGGAGACGGCGGGGGAAGCC
The DNA here is from genome assembly GCF_964261635.1 of Lissotriton helveticus. Lineage (NCBI taxonomy): Eukaryota > Metazoa > Chordata > Amphibia > Caudata > Salamandridae > Lissotriton > Lissotriton helveticus. The sequence continues at coordinate 1,259,418,137 of NC_136063.1, read as the reverse complement.
TTTCTGTGCTTTGGGATTCCGGGTAAGCCCTAATATCGGCTCCGCGGGTGCTTCCTAAGCGTGGATGGAGGTAGGCGAGTAACAACCACAGTGCTAAAATACAATTCAATTTTTAAGTGACTCTCAAATATTTTAAAAAGTTCTGGCCTAGCTCCCGGCTTTCCGCCTCAGGAGACACGAAAATGGCAGTGAAATCGCTTGTTGTCAGCGGCGCCTTTATAGCGCGATTGTAGTGGGCGTGGCCTCGTGAGGGGGCGTGTCCGAACTTCGCGCCGGAGACGGCGGGGGAAGCCTTTCTGTGCTTTGGGATTCCGGGTAAGCCCTAATATCGGCTCCGCGGGTGCTTCCTAAGCGTGGATGGAGGTAGGCGAGTAACAACCACAGTGCTAAAATACAATTCAATTTTTAAGTGACTCTCAAATATTTTAAAAAGTTCTGGCCTAGCTCCCGGCTTTCCGCCTCAGGAGACACGAAATGGCAGTGAAATCGCTTGTTGTCAGCGGCGCCTTTATAGCGCGATTGTAGTGGGCGTGGCCTCGTGAGGGGGCGTGTCCGAGCTTCGCGCCGGAGACGGCGGGGGAAGCCTTTCTGTGCTTTGGGATTCCGGGTAAGCCCTAATATCGGCTCCGCGGGTGCTTCCTAAGCGTGGATGGAGGTAGGCGAGTAACAACCACAGTGCTAAAATACAATTCAATTTTTAAGTGACTCTCAAATATTTTAAAAAGTTCTGGCCTAGCTCCCGGCTTTCCGCCTCAGGAGACACGAAAATGGCAGTGAAATCGCTTGTTGTCAGCGGCGCCTTTATAGCGCGATTGTAGTGGGCGTGGCCTCGTGAGGGGGCGTGTCCGAGCTTCGCGCCGGAGACGGCGGGGGAAGCCTTTCTGTGCTTTGGGATTCCGGGTAAGCCCTAATATCGGCTCCGCGGGTGCTTCCTAAGCGTGGATGGAGGTAGGCGAGTAACAACCACAGTGCTAAAATACAATTCAATTTTTAAGTGACTCTCAAATATTTTAAAAAGTTCTGGCCTAGCTCCCGGCTTTCCGCCTCAGGAGACACGAAATGGCAGTGAAATCGCTTGTTGTCAGCGGCGCCTTTATAGCGCGATTGTAGTGGGCGTGGCCTCGTGAGGGGGCGTGTCCGAGCTTCGCGCCGGAGACGGCGGGGGAAGCCTTTCTGTGCTTTGGGATTCCGGGTAAGCCCTAATATCGGCTCCGCGGGTGCTTCCTAAGCGTGGATGGAGGTAGGCGAGTAACAACCACAGTGCTAAAATACAATTCAATTTTTAAGTGACTCTCAAATATTTTAAAAAGTTCTGGCCTAGCTCCCGGCTTTCCGCCTCAGGAGACACGAAAATGGGATAATGATCTACCTACCCTAGTATGGATTGAAACGTCTTCGACTTGAGTAACTTAACTTGCCATGTTCACTTATTTTAAATGAGCAAATGTACTTTGTAATTGTGGCTCATTTGTTGTATTACTTCAGCCACATGTTGTGTAATGCCCGGGTTCTGGAAGTCCCATGACTTCTTTTTTCTGCTTCATATTGTCCCACTTCTACGGTTCTCATATATTGTTTGAAAAAATAAACTGATAAATCTCCATTTGGAATTCAAAAACATAGACATCATTTTATCTCTGTGTGTTATTGCTGGATATAACCCCTGTAAAAAAAATACTTGCACCCTGGGTCCTTTTGACTTCCAGGGTTCCCTTGTTTCTTGAAAATGGAACGTAATGAAAAGCCAGTGGAAACGCAACGGAAGTGCAAACAACCCACTCGTCTATCCAATCATATATAGGGAACACCAGTACATATTTCTGTCACACACACAGCAAATGGTGCTGAAATTAATTAACATAGACAGACGTAATGCAAAACACATCACCTCCGATACAGACGATGTACAGGCAACACATAGCATGTTATGCGTGTTACTGCCTGAGATTACATAATTATGCCACGCTGGGTAACTCAGATGTGATTTAAGTAAAAATCCTATTGTAAGAGCACAGAAATACGAACAAAACACAAGCAGCTGTTGTTCACATCACATGCTATTTTGCACTATTTAAGTAGCAGGAAATGTGTCCGTGTCATTCATTTTGTACTAAAATATAGTGCAAAATACCAGACCAGTGCTTCACAGACTTTTGAGTCTTTTTTGGCCATTCTGCGTAATGTCTTTCTTTTAATCTTCATGAAATTATTTAAGTGCAGCAGCTTGACACCAAGCAATTTAGAATGTATATAAGAGCACCTGTTCTTTGCCGTGGCAATGGTTGGGATGTCGTGTTTCCAGTCACAACAAACCACTGTTCTAGGGTATGCCTTTCAGATTAGTTCACGTGAATTGAATCCAGGCTTCCCTTATAAGAACGCATTCATTGTTTCTTTATCAGTACGTCTGCACCCTTGAACAGTAACATGACAGGGAGTCCGGTCAACTCCTGGGTTGCAGGGTTAGCACAGAGTTTGGGTGGTACCCCGAGGTCCCCCCAAAAATGTATAAATATCAGGTGAACCTATGGCCAATTCTCCCCTAATTCCCTATTATTCTTTTTAGTTTCCCCTGAAGTTTTCAACAGTTTCGAACAGTTCTAGGATCAGGGGAAAATGTGACTAGCCCTTATTATCTCTATGAACCTTATAGTCAACAATGGAAATTTTAATCTGCACGAAATGAGGATCTTAGCTGTTACATGGAAGCCCAGGACCAGAACGATTGTCTTTTGGTGATACAACGTCGTCTAGCGCGCTTGCCCCTTGCAACCGGCTTTGCGCCCTCTGCCTCACAGCCGGCAAAATCAGCACCAAAACACTTGGGCGAATGTGCACTCCTTGTTTTCTAATAATTACACTGATAGTGAATAATATTAATACAATTCTATTATTTACTATTCGTGTAATAAAAAATGGAGCACAATGAGCTGGAAAGGGCTCTGCTGCAAGCTTAGGTAAATAAAAAACGTATTTTAAATAAACGTGTGCGTGTTTGTAGGTGAGAGTGTGTTAGTGACAGTATGTGATCATCTATATCTATCTGTAAGCATGTGTGTGTGAGTGAGTCAGTAAAAGGCTGTGAGTGACAATTAGTGAGCAAGATTAGGAGTGAAAGCAAGTAAGAATGAATTTGTTTAAGAGCGTGTTGGAGAGTGTGAATGAGTGACTTGAGTGAGAATGTGGTATCATGGTTGTGAGTTTGTCATTGTCCCTGGCATACTGAAGGTAATTCTTGTCTTACAGAAACACCCATGGCATAATATTGGTGCTGGCATACTTGAGACAATTCTTAACATGACAGACACCTGTGACAAAGTATTGGCACTGGCAGTAATTCTTCAATAGGCACTCATGGTAATATACAGGTACTGGCATACTAGAGGTAATTATTGCATATAGGGCACACATGGAAAACTGCTGGTATACTTGAAGAAATTCTCGGCCTGGGGGCACATATAGCAAAATGATGGTACTAGCACATTGGAGGTACTTTCTGACATAAAGGAAGTAAACAATACATATGGGAGGGTAGCAACCATGACAAAATTCTGACCCAGGCAAAAAGAGATAATTTTTTTTTAATAATGGTTACTTGTGGCATACGGATAGTATAAATGGCAAAATGTTAGCATTGACATATGAGGTGCACCCGTGGCATAATGCAAACCTATGACAACAAGCATTTGCAATGCAATAAGTCTCACATTTAAGCGAGTTTGAGCTATTGGCATTGTAAATGACCTTGCCTTTTATTTTTGTTTTGATTTTTAAAACATAAATAAAAGGCATTGTCATTTACAATGCCAATAGCTTACACTTGTGTAAATGCGAGACCTATTGCATTGCCCAAGCTTTTCCACAACTTGGCGAGTGTGCTATGGTAGATGCTGCACACTTATTTGTGCAGACGTGAAGCTTACTTATAGAATATATACACTGAACTCCAATGTGCCTTCATAATTCCACTATAAACTTTGAAAAGTTCCAAGGTGATAAACTGCTTCCACACACATTGGGTGATTGTCCCAGCAACAATATTAGAAACAGTTGTATTACAAAAAGTAAACACTGTTTTTATTGCATATTTGAAAGCAGTGAAAACATAGAAACAGAAAAGGCCCAGTTGCCCTTTTCGTCTTTAGCCTTGCTCAGGACAGATTAATGACAGAAATGCAGAGATTGGAATGGAGCCAATGTCAGCCATGACAACAAAATCCTTAAAACTAAATATATGTCCGATTATAACACACTATCAAGATGTCTCTGTTTGCAGAATACAAGATGCTTTGTAAATTGTATTAAAAAAAAAGTTCAAATGAAGGTTTACTGGCCCAGATTTAACGAGACAACGTGGAGAAGAGATCGTGGTGCTAGAGTGCAAAGAGTGGGTTATCCCCATGCAGGATTCGAGGTCCAACCCATTCCTCCCACAACTTGCATGCAAACCAACACTTTCCTCGAGCACCTGACCGAGCAATGCAGTTAAAGATAAATTACTCTGATTTTGCGTGCACGTTTGCCAAAATTGAGCTCACCCTTATTTTGTAACTCTCCTAAAACTGCTCTGCATTTAAAACTGATGAAAGCCCGTAGAGATGACAATTGTAGTAATAAAAATGCATGAAGCAAGGAAAAGGTGCAGTAACACAGGCGGTTACTAGGTGTCTCTGTGGGTGCAATGCCTTAGGTTTATAATAGAGGTTTGTTTATAACTCCACAGGGACACCTAGTAACAGCCTGTGGTAATGCACCCTTTCCTTGCTTTGAGAATAGGGAACACACAGCGCCGTAGCTGAAGGAGTTGTTTGCGTGGGAACATACATTTAGTAATAGCGAAATATAATGCGTTTGATAAAATTAGAGATAAGAACAATATGTAATAGTGAAATAAAGAACAGAGGGAGTGTCAGAAAGGATTAAAAGGAAATGTGATGGAAGATAAACAGAAGAGAGGGAAAAGTGGATGCCGCCTGGAAGCCAGCACTGCAACTCCCAGTGCTTGTGCTCGGTGCTGCATTTTAAAATAATACGGGGACAGCTGGCGGGCCAGAGAGGCTGAGTGAAGGAGGGCAGCGGAAGTGGATGCCGCCTGGAAGCCAGCGCTGCAGCTCCCCGTGTTTGTGCTCGGTGCCGCATTTTAAAATAATACGGGGACAGCGGGCGGGCAAGATAGGCTGTGTGAAGGAGGGCAGCAAAAGTGGATGCTGCCTGGAAGCCAGCGCTGCAGCTCCCGATGTTTGTGCTCGGTGTCGCATTTTAAAATAATATGCGGACAACGGGCGGGCCAGAGAGGCTGTATAAAGGAGGGCAGAGGAAGTGGATGCCGCTTGGAAGCCGGTGCTGCAGCTCCCGGTGTTTGTGCTCTGTGCCGCATTTTAAAATAATAAGGGACAGCGGGCGGGCCAGAGAGGCTGTGTGGAGGAGGGCAGCGAATGTAGATGCCGCCTGGAAGGCAGCGCTGCCGTTAAAACACTCACTCACAATACAACGGAGTGTGTATAAAATTGCATCATGATGAGCACAGTGCTGATTCTGTAGAATTAACAGCGCGGCCCTCGTGAGAGCTCCGGGCTGATTATGTATGCAAGTGAGCATGCTGCGCTGCAAAAATCCTAAAAAAAGTTCCCTTTCGACACAATTGAAACACGAAAGCTTTTGAAAACAGAAGTTAGGGGGTGCTGCTTCCGGAATAAACAGAAGTGACTTATCACAGCCAACCATAAGCCTGCTATAAAGAGCAATGCCACAGTTAACAAATGGCAAGCAGCAGGAGAAATTACCCGGAAGTTTCACCCCTGATAGAGATTACTTGAAGTTTCGGAGACAGCGCATGCGCGCTGCATTGGCGAGACCTAAAAAGGGGGGGCTTGTCATAATGGAGTTAATTTGGGGGTATGAGGGCACCCACAGCTTATTTTGAAAAAATGGGTCCAATTCCTTGAGTGTTAAGTTGCAAATACTTGGCACACTTGAAAGGAGTTGAATACTTAACAACTGTTCTTTGAAAATCTGTGGCATTTTGGCAAATTTATGTGAAAATTGTGCTTTAAAATGCACTATTATATACCTTTCTTCTCAAAAGATTTTAGGGGAGCGAAACTCCTTAAAAGAGATCTGGCTTGCTTATTTCACTTGTGCGCTACAATTCAGGGCAAGTACCATACTCAGAACTTTCAAAGATCCAGCCAGCACCATATTATTGTTTTTACCTTAAACAGGCATTTGCCTGTGTTGGGTTGTTACATTAATCATGAAAGTATTATGAAAAGTCAGTACTTAATGTCAAGTGTTCAAGGTTCAGATCATGTGACATGATTCACTGGAAAAAAATCAGGGTCAATGATTCTATGATGTAATTTCCTATGAAGTCATTAAGGTCAAAGGGTATGTGATGTCACTTCCGCTACCCCTAACATTTTGATGAATCGACGCCCATGTAGCTGCCCTATTAAACAACTACGCACTATTCATTTTAATGATTCTGTGAAGTATCATACGCTCTACCATAGGAGATTTACATAAAAACCCGCAGGGTTTTGTATGTCAAATATAGCACTGTCTGATGTGTAGTGCAAAGAAAAAAACACCTATGATTTTGGTACTCGGACCAGCTGTTAACGTTTCACGGTTGTTTGTCCATCACTGAAGACACATGGCAGCACACTGACACTGAAGACTGAGACATGGCCAGGCCTTTGTTAAAAAAAAAAAAGTTTACAAGATTATTTTTAAAATTAAAATGCTAATTGTCCCGTCCAATTGTAGTTTTGTTCTCCTTTCTCAGCAATCTTGAGAAGCTCCTGCACACGGGTGTTGATGTCAACTGCAGCTGCGAGAGCGATAACAGATGCCTAAAATACTCATCTGACACCAACGGCTTGGTGTAAGCACAAATGTTACACGAAAACTGCAGCACTTCCCAAAATGAACATTGTATTGCTTTAAAAACATAAATCGTAATATTAAAAAACGAGGAAGATTCAAAGAATGTATTTTTTCAACTGTTGTAGCATGGTTACAGTCTATTTTTGTACAGAAAAATGCCAATGACCAAATACATATTTGAGATGTTTCAAGTTTCATGGTAATGTGAGGATTCGAATCAAGGGCAGGGAAAAAAAACAAAGAGTTTATGTCGTAAACACTGGTGTGGGCTGGATAAAGCTTTTTATTACTTAGGCACTTTAGGGGATGATCAAAATTATAAAGCCTTAGTCATGTCGTTTCATGATAAAATGCCGTTATACCCAGGACTCCTTTGTCGGGCGCTGCATCTGACACCCTAAGCAAGGGGAGGCTATAATTTGTTGAAATTAGAAAAGATAGTGCTTCCATTCGATTATATCCGACACCCTAAACCAAGGAATCTTATAATTATTGAATACAGTCACAGATACTAGTTCTGACTACTAAGTCCCATTCCCACCACAAAAGTTTTTTTTTGTAGTTAAGAAGATGTGAGAATACAAGAGGGTGAGCACATCAAAGAGACACAAGCTACGAAGCTTCAATAACTTGGTGCATCTTTCTATCCGTGAGGAAGCATCTTGGCCACGGAATACGAGCTGGCTGTAAACGATTGTGAATATCAATGAAAGTGTTTCGATGTACTACAACAATTGAGGCTGATGTTATCTATGTTTTTCAAAGTAAATAAAGGGGAATTTTCAATCATGAAATCGACATGACTATGACTTTGTAATTTTGGTCAGCTCCTGTCTTGCCTAAAATTATTTGCTGAAATACATGTAAGTGCACCGGTGGGTAGCCAGTGCAAGTTGGACGTGTAGTTCAGGGCAAATATTTTGCTTAACCGTATTTGCATTGACATGTAAGCTAGTTTTTAGGTCAAGCCAGGGTAGCGCATGCGCTGATCTGCGAGCCATGCTGTATTGGAGTATGTACTTGAAGCCCCGCCCATATTTGTCATTGGCTTGTATCATTATCCTTCGTAAATACTGGCTTCTGATTCGTTATGAGCCTGGTTAGTCCCTCCTTATTACTGCATTGTCTTCATTTGTAACCTCCTATGAGGACTGGTCCTTATATTTTGGTTGTTACACAGTATGTCTTCTTTAAACTGTAAGCACTATTTTCTTTAATCAGTTTATCTTACTCTAGGAGGGCAGGAGGGTCTCTCGTGTGCAGTTGTGACCACGGGCTTGTTTATTTAACTCGTAGCCAACCGGGAGCTCTTCAGGGGCCTTGGGAGACAGAAGGGGGCAACTCAGCGATGCCGTCAAGCATTTGGAATGCAATAGGTCTCGCATTTGCGAGAGTTTAAGTTGTTGACAATGCCTTTTATTTATGTTTTAAAAATCAAAACATAAATAAAAAACACTGTCATTTACAATGCCACTAGCTAAGACTTGCGTAAATGCAAGACTTATTGCATTGCAGATGCTTGTTATTTCTCTGTGAACGTTACTGAAAGTGTTAAAACTAACGCACCAAACAAATGAGAGGGGCCCCTTAACCACCAAAGGAGTAGGGCACCAAATTGACCGTTGTCAAGAACAAATCCCCTTTGGGTTAGCTTAATACAAGAAAGCCAAAGCACTCATCACATCCAAAATATCACCAGAACATAATACACCACCATCAAAGGCCAAAATGTGTACAAAGTATAAAATTATTCTATTAAAAATTATCCGACAATAATCAAGAGCAAAGGATCATTTTACAGTGTTAAAAAAGATAAAAAACATACCTATAATACAGTCTACACAATTAATCAAAAGGGAGATTCTGCAAGAAAGATACTTTCTAATCATTGAAAAGGCAATACATTAGATCCAGATCATATGTTCAACATATAATTATCGTGCATTCGGTTTTGGCAAGAATAGATCACAAATATCACCCCAATCTATTGTATGCCTTTATACAGTGTGCGTCGACGCGTTTCAGCGGTTTTCATTGTTCAAAACACCACCTTCCTCAGGAAAAGAAATAATACCTCCCATATGGATTATTCGGATCAGTCATGATTTCAGGCTCTACATCCAAAAGTAACTGCAGTAAATAGCATCCGCAGGCCCATACATGAGGATTAACTATTCTCTCCGTAGGACATCTCTCTCGAAATTCAGGATTGATCTTCCAATTGTGTATTCATGGTACTTCCAATATTGTAGATAAGAATTAGAGGAATACCACACCCTGCTGCCTAAATTTGTGTATAGCTTGTAACTTTTGATATATTCGTCATTCAGATAGTCAGTAGTCTAAAATATTTTCCCAAAATAAAAGAAAATTTTTCATGGTTTTATTTTTAAAAAATCTCTGTGCAATTTAGCGAGATTTCACCAATTTCTGGCCGATTTTCAATGATTAGAAAGTATCTTTCCGACTGTATTATATGTATGTTTTTATCTTTTTTAAAACTGTAAAATGATCCTTTGCTCTTGATTATTGTCGGATAATTTTTAATAAAATATTTTTATACTTTGTACACATTTTGGCCTTTGATGGTGGTGGTATTATGTTTTGGTGATATTTTGCAGTGCTTTGGCTTTCTTGTATTAAGCTAACCCAAAGGGAATTTGTTCTCGACTACAGTGATAAAACTAAAACCTTGTTTCCTGAAGGTAACATTGAGTACCCAAACTGATGGTTTGTCACAGGCACGGGCTTGGTATGCGGTAAAAATGCACATGCCTAGTAACATCCAGTTGTGATCGCAAGCCCTTGTTGCTTGGTGATGGGAGTTGAGATTTCAGAGAAGTGACCACTGATCAATTCACCACTTAAATACTGCATCTGGATGGTTATCACAAACCACATCTCACCCAACGAGAACAACTTGAAAGCTGTATATAGTGACAGGAGAATCTAATGTCTTGATGGAAAGCCATATAGATCTTTAAGCTCCAGGTGCACCCGGTAGGTGAACTTCCAGGACCATTCACAACTGAATTCTCTATCTGGCTGTGACGATATTGATGGAGCAGATCTGTGTGCAGACTCAGCATGAAATGAACCAGTCCTGACAGTCGTCCTAAGCCACAATCTTCTTGCCCAGGCAATTTCCAACAGATTTCTTGGTGAAACGCTTCCTTTCCCGTACTTACTATGGCACAGTAGGAGAAGAGAAGCATGACAGTAACTGCTGCTCAAAGGCACGGTGTTTACAAATCACAGGCCTACTAGCAGTGCTCAATTTGTAAAAAAAGAAGTGCAGGTGCTGAAAATTTTGCCAAGGCCACAGCTCACTTCTTTCTCCGGTGAGCCCCACTTTCAACACTCTCACTGCCTCAGTCTCTATCTTCTAACCTTGATCTGTTGTCTGTCCCCTAAGTCTTTGCTCTAAGAGTCTATCCTCTCACCTAATTGTTTTCTATCAACTTCGTCACACCTGGTGTGTTACCTTATTCCCTGTATTTCTGATTTGCCCTCTATTCATTCTAGCCCTGCCCTTTATCCTCTTCACTTTTATCCATGCTCTTCTCTCTCTCCCCTCGATCTTGGCTCTTTACTGCCACTCTTCTCGCAGTGATTAGCTGTGTCTCTGTTTTATCATTTGTCTGCTTTTTTTCCTCTGTCCTGTCCTCTACATCCTTTCATTCTATCTTCTCTCTTCTTAATGCTCTCTTCTTCACATCATGGCTGCTTTCTCATTGTATCTGATTTGCTCTCCTTTTCATCTACTTAGCTCTGTCTTATCTCTCTCCCCTCTCTTATTGTTTCTTTCTCCTCTTTACTCCTGCTCTCTCTCTCACCTATAACACTGCTGCTGCCTGTGACCCCTATTGTCAGCCTGTACATGTCCCTGCTATTTTGAACTCTGCATTTTCCTGTGTCATTCCTAAAGAAGTGGAAGACGGCGTGTTTTACTTTCTTACCCACACTGAGTGCAAAAACAAAATGTACACCAAATAAAAATGCTTTTTTTGCATATATTAACCCGTTCTGTGCTCCCGTCGGCCAACGCGGGTGCTCGGAGCCCCGCCCACTCAATAGAATGCCCGCACCGCGGCGGTAAAACCGCCACGGTTAAGACGTTAATCAGTGCGGTATGACTGGGTTTATTGCGGAACAGATGGCTGCTCGAGCACAGCAGGTGATGCCACTGCTAGTGCTGCCTGTAATTAGTAGGTCATGGGATGGTGACCGCATCGGCATCCACTGCTCAGCTTTCTATGACCCTGCCTGCTACAGCACAGGCATTGTCCCCAGCTGTAATGCTGCCAATGCCGGTAAGTATGGCTGTGGTGCCTACTGGACTCACGCACACTTAGCAATTACCATGCTGCGGTCCAGCGCACAGATTCTACAGGTGACGCCATGGCGCACAAAAGTTGTGTTGGTCCACAGCCACATAGAGCACGTTGAGTATAGCAGCAATGCTTGGCTGCAGGATATGCTACTCTGGCTAAGCAGCAGGTGGTAAGTCCACACTTACTTTAGTTTATTCTTCTTCAAGAGCCCTCATTCCCAAGTTCCAAATGCGCTCTCACACCTTCCTTGCCTCAACTCCGTCATGGGCCAGCCCCCAGCTACAATTATCCAATGGGAGGCTTAGGGTCAGACAGTAGCAGGGTGCAGCAGACACTGGGAATAGAATGCAAGCCATAGTTTGTCGACGACTTATTAGATTTGTGATTGGCATGATGACATCACTAACGTGGTGATACACAACCATGCCTGCCTGGACAGGCGTGTGCTGGCATGTCTATGAACATTTACCAGCTAGTCACCATGCAATGTATGTTATTCTTTTTATTTTGAATTTGAACTATTAACATTGAGACTACGACCTGCAGGGTCAGAAATTGTAGCCCCGGCCCTGTGAAAGAAGTGCCGGTGCTGAGCACCTGAAAGCACCTGCTCAAATTAAGCACTGCCTACTAGGAATTACTGTTTGTGCCAGTGTATATCCGCAATGGGTGACAGGGAGGTGTTCTTATGTGCCGAGCTAAGGAAGGGGCTTTTCCCTTAGGCTCAAATAGCAGTAAGTTATTCAACACTCTAAATGTGACAACAGTGCAAAATAACTTCTACATTAACTTTGCACTTCTACCGTACACCTACTTTCACTGACACGAACTTCAATCTGCTGTTAACATCCAGCAGAGGCCTAAGAATGTGTGGTCATTAAGAGTCAACAACTGAATCATCCTAAGTTGAGCAGTCCATCTTACAAGATGGTTTGGGGTAGGGAGAACTTGACTTCACCTGCAAGAGATCCTGTTATGTTGCAGACCCACGCCTATCTCCTCCATCCAACTAGCTCTCAATTGCAACCCAGGTCATGACACTATTACTCTCCATCCACCACACGAAAGCAGGGCAGTCAAATTTAGAGTTGCACACAATAAACTATTGCTTAATGAAATTCCAATGACTAAGGACACTGGATAGTTGCCAAAATAGAGAGAGAGGTAGAGGCTAGGTTTATCCTCTTGACAGTTACGTAGTTAGACAAAAATCGAGTATATCGAATAAAACCTACCCTTAGGGAATTAGATAGGATACAGCAAGAATTTGTTGCAATCCCTTGTCTAGAAAAAATACTTTTTTTCTAGAGACCCCTCACCGACCAGGGTTGCCCCCAGGTGGCATGCTTCATCACTGGGGTTCCTCTCAATCCTCTATGGATTGAGGCATGCTGCGACATGCGAATTACATAGGAGCACTTTTTATTATAGATTATAGACTATATGTAGTGCAGGGTTGTGGAGTGGAAAGGGAAAGAAAATCTAAAAATACCTAACTAGTTGGCCACTCTTCTATTCCCGCCCCTAGTTGGTATGGCTAAATATCAGGGGTCGTTTACTGATAAGAAACCTGACCTTAATGAGTCTGGTTGTCTCAGTAATGAGTTTTTGTCAACATATTTCGAACTGTTTCCCTAATAGCTCTTCAACAGGACTCCACTGGGCCCTATCCCCGTGTGTACCACTCCTAATGAATAACTGTCATAAGGACACAAACCATGCACACATAATGCACACTGTATACATAGAGTTCTAGTGATTAATCCGTGTTTCTGTAGATGCTATTTCATTGCATCATGGTCAAAGCCAAGGGTAAAGGGGCTTGTAGTCACACTTTTGTCAAAGAGACGTACTTTTCTCCCTGGGGACCGTAGCAGTCCCCAGGGAGAAAAGTAGGTTACTGTGCCACCTAAGGGCAACCCTGGTGGGTGAGGGGTCTCTAGAATTTTTTTTATTTTTGCTAGACAAGGGATTACAACGAATTCTCACTGTATCGTACCTAATTCCCTAAGGGCAGGTTTTCTTCGATATACTCGATCTTTGTCTAACTAAGTACACTGGAACCTGAAAACCCAAAAAGTTCCAACAAAACTTATTTGAAAGTAAGAATCTACTAGATAAAGTTACTGTGAGTGTTAGACCACTGAAAGGTCCTGAGGTTGCCTTCACAAACAGGGGGACAAGGATGTTGTAGCAGTACTACTCCTCCTTGACTCAATCTGCATCACTAGACATCATAAACTACCCCTTTTTAAAAGGCTGTTTGCAAAACTTGAAAGTCAGAAATCTCCTAGGCCCCTTCCTTTCAAAGCCATTCCAAAGAGTCTGGCCAACCCCTGAACTGCAAGCATCCTTTTTGCCCGGCACCCTTGCTTATAATCCCCACTTAAGAACCCAACAATGAATCCCGAATGACTGGAACCCCACGATTAACCAGTCACAATCTGTATAAACTTCATGACACCTTTTTAAAATTGTAAAGGACTTTTCGCATCCTGCCGCTTTATCTCCCCAGATCCCGGCTAGCCAGGCATTATGTAATGGTCTGTCTGACTACTTTCAGGAGAAGATCGTGACCATCAGATCTTCCTTCCCCGTGGAGGGAACTTTACCGGCCCCTAGTGAGATAGACGGGGACATTCCCTCCCTTGAGTCCTTTAAAGAGATGACTATTGAGTCCTCTCAGAGATTAATCACCCAATGTAAATCTGGCTCCCCTCTCGACCTGATTCCGGCTAAAATGATGGGTAATTTAGCCCCTATACTGATTGAGCCGCTCCTTTCTATTTGGAACTGTTCTCTTGGCTTAGGCCAGTTCCCCTCTATCTGGAAGGAGGCTATGTTAGTCCCTATCCTGAAAAAGGCGAATTCAGACCCTGGCCAATTTTCTAACTATCGGCCCATTTCCCTTCTCCCTCATTCAGCTAAGATCTTGGAGAAAGCAGTTCAACTGCAATTGGCAGAATTTTTGGAGACTAATATGCTCCTACACGATTCTCAGTCGGGATTTAGAACTGGCTTCAGTACGGAGACGGCTCTCCTGGAGGTCTCCGAGACTATCAGAGAGTGTGTGGATAGGGGCGAGGAGGCCTTGTTGGTCCTCCTCGACCTATCTGCCGCCTTTGATACGGTTTCCCATGCGATTTTATTGGATCGCTTGAGCCAGGTGGGCATAGGAGGTACAGTGTTGACCTGGATCAGCTCTTTTTTGAAAGATCGTTCTCAGAGGGTTTTTTTAAGGCCTTTTAAATCTGCTGGGAAACCCCTCCTCTGTGGTGTCGCCCAGGGCTCGGCCTTGAGCCCTCTGTTATTTAATGTGTACCTTGCCCCACTGGCCAAGGTGGTAGAATCCTGGGGAGTCAGAGTGATCTCCTATGCTGATGATACTCAGCTGGTGTTTTCTTTTAGGGATCACTCTGACACCTCCTTTGCCAACTTCCGCCAGTGTCTGAATAACATTTGTAACTGGATGACCACCAACCACCTCAGGCTTAATACTGACAAAACGGAGGTAATGTTTTTTAATCAGAAAACGACTATTCCCTCTAGCCTGTGGTGGCCAACGGTTCTTGACCCCCCCCCCCCTATTCCAGCTCTCACAGTTCGCAATCTGGGTTTCCAGTTTGATAACACCCTCTCCTGCACTCCTCACATTAACAAAACAACCTCTGCATGCTTTGCGAAATTGTGTATGATTAAAAAGATTCTTCCGTACCTTCCGCTAAATGCTCGTAGAACTGTGGTCCAGTCATTAATCACGTCTCACTTAGACTATGCCAACAGTCTCTACGCGGGTGCTCCTTTGTATCAGATTGAACGTCTACAAATCGTGCAGAATGCCGCGGCAAGACTGATTGGAAATATTCCTTATCGACAATCTGTAGCATCCTATCGCAAAAAATTGCACTGGCTTCCTATCGCAAAACGTATCCATTTTAAGATTCTGATACTTGCTTTTCGAGCCTTGAACAAACTCGGCCCAGGCTATTTGAAAAAGCGGCTTGTTCTATCACAATCCGTTAGATCCTTACGATCTAATAGTCTACGTCTCCTGGTTGTCCCACGCTTCCGCCTTTCTAGAGTGGGCGAGCATTTGGAGTATCAGCCGCCAGACTGTGGAACAATCTCCCCTTGGAGCTAAGATTTGTCCCCACTGAATCCATCTTTCGCCGCAAACTTAAGACTTGGTTGTTTTCCTCTTAAATTTCTGTCTTTACACTTTCTTTCCTGGGCTCGTTAGTTGTTAGCGCCGGGACACCCCCTCGGGGGTAGCCGTGCGCTCTATAAAACCCAAAAAAATAAAATAAAAAATAATCTCTTAGGTCCTGGTGTAAGAAACAAAACCAGGATTCCTACTTTACTAATCCGGCCCAGTCATTTACACACTGAGAGTTACCATTAACTTGGACATGAAAAAAGGTTTTGACACCTATTCTAGGGTACTAAGTGCTATACAAATGCAATTATAATTACAATTTCATACCTCCTCATTGTCTAAAACTATTGAAGAAATCGCCATACAGAGAGTTCTCTTTCGAACACAAACCACTGAGTTTTGGAAAACAATCCTGAGGTATATCTGTAACATCCACGGACAACTGGACTTCAAAAAAGCAAGAAAACTGTGAATAGTAGCCCTTTTCCTTCACTTTTGTAACATTTAGACTATGTGGAAAGCCGTTTTCCTGGCCATCCGCTCAGCCTCACTTGTCACCTGGGTCATGAGCTTTTTTTAAGGCAAGCTAATTGGTTTAGTTGTAAATTGCCTGGTAACTTTATTCAATGGTTATAGGATGTGTTCTCTGTTAAAGGACTGTCACCACATTTTCACTCTTTTTGATGTTGTTTGTAGTGACGTAAATACCATTTTGTGACAATACCACAAAAAACTTTCAGAATGGATGAACACACTGTGACCAGAACGAAGATAAAGGGTAGATCATACAACCATTGGAGAAAGTTATCATGCTACATAATTTTTTTTTAATTACTTTGTCCTGAAAAGGGTTATTCTATAAATTTCCTGAGCAAAACATGTCAACTAAAACATACAACTAATTTTCACCAAGCAGCAAAATAACGGAAAAATACATTATCTGCAGATAAACATTAAGCTTTGGTGAGTTCATTGCTTTGACTTCACCCACTGCACATTATCAACTGGTTGTAAAGGTCACTGCTGGTTGTAGCCATGTAGCACAGGTAATCAAAACATCAAACCGTTCTGGAGCAACAGTTACCTCCGACCTTCACTATCTCTACTAGCTATGAGTGAAGTAACCGTTTTGCAACAGCGTTGTCCTTAGTGACTAAATGATCGAAACTCTTTTGCCCCATGTTGAAGGGCTCACTTCCTGGTGATCTGTCTGGGTGCCTGCTGTGCTGGAACCCCTGTGAATTCGGTCTATATATAAGGAGATGTGCCTGGGAGTCTCCAATGAAATTGCCTTTGTGGCATGGTGGCCATAACTGTGGTGGTGTTTTCATTTGTCCATCTGGTTGGCTGGTCCAGAATGGAACGGATAATGTCAATCTGATTTTCTGCAACCAGGAGCTCTGAAACCGTTATTCACGGTGTTAAGGGAGGTGGGGCGACAGGCCACTAGAAGGGACATTTACAGTCAATACTAATACCAAAATCTATTTTTTGGGATGCGAATTCATCAAATTATCAATAAAGAGGTGTCTGCTGCTGCAACAAGGCCAATTTGAGGCATTAACAAAGGCGAATGATGAAGTCAGGGGGTCATGGTGAACAGAACGAGGCCTGCATGTGCATAGAGAGGGCCACCATGCCACCCTGGAAACCTCTCAGCACACAGGGCATCACCAAAGAAGGTTCTGGATCTATATAGTGCTTTAATTTAGCCATTTAGCCCTCTTTACACTCTATGGCAACCTGGGAGAAAACAGCGTGTGCTTTATCGGTTACTCTGTGACCATCAAATTAAAAGACATCATTATCACCCCATCTTACCGCATAGACAAAGAGAACATTCACTTTAAAAGTGACCGAAGGGGGAGGAGGAATGTAAAACAACCCCGACAAGTGTTCGTATCCTAAACCCGATCTGCAGAAGATGAACAATTACAGGCTTATATTGTGCAGGCGTGGGTCCCGAATGGACGCATGAAGCGATGCTTTCACCACTGGCAGAGTAAGTACCATTGACAACAACGCTTTGGGGGTTTGTGCTGTTCTCAGGCCAATCAATAATCCATTATGAACAAACTACATCTCGACTCCAACATGGAGAAACGGACAAAGGGAACTAGTGCCAGCGTTAACCCGCGGGAGGGGGCGCGGGGTGAGGAGACGCGTGGAGAGACAGTAGCATCCTGGCAAGGTTGTAACAAGCATCAGCGATGACGTGCACCATCAGTAGCATACATCCTTGGGTCTGTGAAATACGAGTCCATCCTTCCGCGCTGGGTCCCATTTCTGAAAACCCCGCGCACAAAAAAATGCCCAATTTGTAGGGACAGCTATTGTTTTGGCTCGATACTATGTCCTGGCATTAGAAGAGTGTTGTACAGAAACCCGTCTCCCCCTCCAAAATAAATGAAACCTCTTAATCAGAGGCCACCGCCTGGACCCTGCTAATTGACGTTAATACGATTTCATGACAACAGCTGCTCGCTGTAGGAGCAGGGCGCTGCTCTGCGCGCGCTGTCACTCCACGAGCCGACGTAAGGGCGCTAATCAGCTTAAGCATCCTCCTGTTGACTACCTGCAGCCTCGCGCCAACATAACCTGTGTGCAGGGCCAATTGATTCGTTGTGAGCCTGCAATCCTCTGGCAATCCCCCGCCCCCTCCCTCCGCTCGCGCCGCTTACGTCTGTCAAAAGATGCTCTGCGCAGCGCCGCTCGGGTGCAAATCAGCGGTTCTCTAAATGGCGCAAAAATAGCTGTACAGAAAAACATTTAAAGTGGCTGGAGGTGTTTGGGTGACGAATCAAACTGGGGCCAACATTACCGCCCCATAAGGCAGTCTATTTCCTTTTGCTTTTGAGCCAACGCGAAGGAGCAGCACTTGAAGTAGGTCCCTGTCCGGGTGGGGGAAGGGATTAAGACAGATGAATTCACAACGGCATTATTGATCCGGTACAGAAGGGGCGAGAAATTCAAGTGCAAACGCATCTCTCCCCTTTTCGGGGTCATTATGCCACACCAGACTGAGGCAGGCATCTTTTTTCCTCTGGGCACGCAGTTGAAAACATTATAAGGCTAATGTGCATATACAGGCCAGGTGCATTTTTTAAAATTGTAATGACTGCACAAAATATGAAAGCACCAAACTGGCATCTCATGTAGAGGGGACCTCCATGTGTACTGATCGAAGACTATTTTATAAAAAGTGTTTGAAAGCACAACATTATCAGCATGCCACTGACTGTTAATGACAGGCACAGCTGTGTATGCCCTTGTTAAAAATGGCAACAAAGAAACGATTCAAGGAGATAAATGGCTGTCTGCTCATGGTATTAAAAAAGAGACTTGAAATTAATTAAAACACATTTTTGCCCGCATGTCACTTTATATACACATGAAATGCAAGACACAGAATTAATAAGAGTGAAACAAATTAACATGAACATCCTAATAGATGAAGGAAAAAAGCACATTATTTTACGACCATCTATGACACTTACAAGTAGCCTTCAGTTCACTGATTACAATTATTTTATTTAAATAACAATAACTTCATTTTGGATCTCAGTAATCACGCTGTTGACTTTAAGTGGAGGACATAATCCAATCTGCAGAACTTAATTTGATTTGCCAAATGTTGTATTCCATGGAAAATAAAAGATGGACACCTTTTACTGTCCACACACACTAAGTGAATGAAATGCCTACTTTGGGATGTGTTAAGGGTATGTCGCACAGTCCCACTTTGTCTGTGCTCAGAATGCAGACTGGGACAGGCAGTATCACAACAAAGTGCTGTTCACTAAGCAGGAACAAACCAGCACCTTCCCTAGAAGTGGCACACTAATAGAAAATTGACCAACTGTTTAAAGGTCCACCTTTCACTGTGTGGCTGGTAATGCAGCCTGCATTTCAAAAACGCATAGAGTGCTTGAGTGGCTGCCCAAGCCTGCAGGGGATCTCTGGGATGACAAAGGAACCCTAATCTCAGGTGGCACCATTGGGGGCATGTACTGCCTGTGCACCACCTCCACGTGGGGCACAGGCAGTGGACCCCTTGAAAGCTCCTTTGTCTCTGCACCCGGATCTGTACTATGGTGCAGGCACACATGGGATAGTTCATGGTTATGACGTGTAGATTTGAACATATAGTGCCAGCACGATATTTATTACATGTGGGTATGCGCAAGCATCTGCAATCCTTTCTGTAATATCAAAGAGGACCATGGGCGCAGGAAGCAGGTGTACACACCAATTGTGACACCAGGATATTTTGTGTAAAGGGCACATGATGATGTCATATTTTAGATACGTCAGACTGCTATTAGAATAATCAGCCCAGCAGCATATAGGTGGTAAATACTTCTATTACTAAGAAAATGAACCAGTAAGAACTCACAGCAGTCCAATACAGTACTATACTGCAAAACTATAGGCTGACATTACTAGGCTGGGCTAAAAACCATCAAATAAAAAATAGTATGAAAACTAGAAGAAGCTTTGGCAAAACCAATAGGCATGTGTTTAATGTGCCACATTACTTAAACAGCATTTGCGCAGGCCTGTGTTGACATATTAAAACCAGACCTATTTTCTTTGCCAATGTTTGTTTATCATTGTGCATGGCAAGCTCATACAGGTACAACGAAAGTCCTGACTAAAACAGTAAAATAAAAAAAAATAAACTAAGGTTTTCCTGCTCTGGACTTCTGAGTGGACTTTAGGACCATTGGGGGATGGAAGGTTTAATAATACATTACGTTGATCATTAAGTATTTGAGGTTGTTTTGCTTTAACCCTTTTTCGATGCTTTCTTTCGAATCCCCCCTTTTCAATGAATTTTCATCTTTTCTTTTTCCAGAGATCCGACCCTTTCCTTAGCCCACTTACTCTGTTGTCTATACTTTTCACTTACCACTTCCATTTTGGCGCTCATTTAAGGAACTGTGCGGACAGCTATAATACTTTTTTTTTTTACAATTGTGGTGCATTTTCTTTCTTGGTCTCTGAGTTTACTGTTTGGGTTTCCGATTACCAATTAAGTGCATTATTTGTAATAAGTGGAAACAATAGGTCTGGTAGATATGTCAAGACAAACCTAAAAATTGACAATGATTTTATTTCAAAAGTTTAAAAATTATCTTTTAAATAAAAACATAAAAACAAAATATTTTTGCTATTAAATAGCACAATAATATAGTGAAAATTCCCGTACATGAAATCTAATGTAAACAGCTTTTTACTATTATGCTTTCTAATTTATCGCAGTCAACATTGACAATTATAAAATGGCTTGAAAATGTATTTAGATATACAAATACATTACTATCTTAAATAAAAAAGGAACTCTCGTTTGATATGGTTAAGGAATTCTTCATATTTTTCAACTAACCACTTTTATTTAAATGAAATTGCTTTAAGCACGGCAGAAATCTTCAACTTGGGGAAACGATTATTTTGTACAGGTATACCAAGTCAAGCCCCCTTCATTAAAAACAAAGAAAGATAGTATACCATGCTGATGGAGAGCAAAAAACAGGAACTGGTGGCAATGTGCTCGTCGTCATCTAATATAGTCTCATGCAGTCATATCCGGTGAGCGGAGTCACAGATTAAGCTGCGCTGTGCTACCTGGCAACAATGGAGAGCTACTGCTGGTGATCTAGTTTTTTGGATCCAGTCGGATGCCTGAAGGATATTTACAAAGTGAAGAATCTATATCCCTTTGTTATATTTAACCATCCCTATTTTTGCCTAATTGTCAGTCATTTTTCTCCCCAACATGAACATGTATTCATGTTTCATATTGAATATTGAATGTTAATATATTTTCCAATAAATCCCATTTTACTGGCTTTAACCAGAGCTCAGTTGAAGGCCGTAGAAGAGATATGAGGAACATAAATGCTAAGCTTGTCTTTCAAATAAAAGGCATGAGAGAAGGCAGTTATCAGGAAGAGACTGCTTCGTGCCCCCACCCCAAAAGACACCTTGCTTATTTTGTAAAATTTTACCTCTTCTTCGTCCTCCAAGCAACCTAAATCATGCCTATTGAATATTTTAAGTGTTGAAGCTGAAAGGGTGATTAAGCAATAGAATGAAGCTTTCCGTGGGCTGTATTTCCTCTTCTGGTGTTTTCCCCTACCCTGGAGCAAGGACCCATTACCCGTGTCTTTCCACTGCCCCTTTTCAGGCAGTGGAAAGACACACTTTTTTCTTTTAGTTTAAGCACTCTATTTGAGATTTTGTTTTCCAGCTCTCACCCTTGTGTGCTTAATCTTCCTCTTTCTTGTCTGTGTGTTTCTCCCCTCATCCTCCAGCCTCCAGTTGCCGTTCTTCCTTCCTTCCCTCCCATGATTTATGATTTAATCTCAAAACACCAAAGCACACCAAAGAACAGTAACAATAAGGTTGCTTGATCAGTTCCACAATGTCTACAAACAGTCCAAATCATTTAGTCCAATTTAACATGTGCTATCTGAGCTTTTGGTCCACAAAGGAATGGCCCGTATCCAAAGACCATGTTCAATTGTCACTTTTTTTATTTATTTCATACACAAACGGCAGCCAACGCACGTTTCGCTTGACAGGGCTTCCTCAAGGCTTATAAATGCTTTCTATGTATACAAGGTAAGTTAGTCGCTTTCCTGTATATTCAATATTAACAACAACTAGTGTGTCTCTAAAATCTATCCCTTGATTCTATTATAACAAGACTGATGCGACTCGCGGTCAATCCATATAAAAAGGTACCATGACAAGTCCTTTCGAAAGATTCCTGCAGTCCCGAAAGCGTCTTTCAGTGGTGCACCGCTGAAAACGATAACTGAACATTGTCTCTGGATACAGACCATTCCTTTGTGGACCATAAGCTCAAAGAGCACATGTGAAATTGGACTACATGATTTGGACTGTTTGTAGACATTGTGGAACTGATCAAGGAACATTATAGTTACTCTTCTTTGGTGTGCTTTGGTGTTTCGAGATTAATTTGTATTTGGACTACATTGTAGATCTAAAAGGGTAATACTCAAGGTGGGTGAGTATTTAGCACCATGTGAGCACCCAACACAAAATGGAATGAGAATTAATAGTTGTGACATCGATTACTAATGAACTTATGTTGATGTGCAGGTCGAAATAGTATATCCACCAGTTGTTTCTGTTGTAATGATTTATGATTTGTAAAGCGCACGAATACCCGGAGGCGTCTTGGCACTGGATGGAACTGTAGAGAGCAACCGAGAACAAAGTGAGAGATATAATAGATTAAATAACCAGGTTTTAAGTTGTTTCCTGAAAATCATGAGTGAGGGTGCAGTTTTCAGAGTTAGTGGTAGACGATTCCAATCCCGGGCTGAGCCTGCAGAAGCTTCTTCCCCCCCAAGTGGCACACTTAAAGGAGGCGACCTTCAACAGGTTGGATGAGCCAGAGCGTAATGTTCTGGCGGGAATATACTTCTCAAAGTTTTTAGTACAGAAGGCAGGGGCTTTTTCCTTAAGAGTTTTATAGGCTACACAGAGCTTTAAAAGTGATCCGATGGCAGACTAGAAGCCAATGAGGCTGTAGAATAGTGGCCCTGGCTGATTGATGTTTATGAATTCCCAAGAGAAATGGGCTACCGCATCCTGGATGGTCTGTCATTTCTTAAGTGGGCCCTTGAAGAGGCT
Source organism: Lissotriton helveticus (assembly GCF_964261635.1). NCBI lineage: Eukaryota > Metazoa > Chordata > Amphibia > Caudata > Salamandridae > Lissotriton > Lissotriton helveticus. The sequence goes on along the minus strand of NC_136063.1, from coordinate 1,259,395,091 downwards.
AATAAAGAGGCTATTGTAGTAGTCTATTTGAAAAGAATTAGGGTGATGACCACTCCTTTCAATAAATCAGCCAAAATAAATTTTGCAATTTTCTTTAACATTCTAAGACGAAAAACAGAAGATGAGGTGATTTGATTGATTTGATCTTTGTATTTTAATTCACTGTCTAAGATAAAACCTACATTTTTTACTTTGGGAATTTGCTTGGGTGCTGAACCCAGGTCCGATGGCGACCATAGAGGAGACCAGAGGGCTGGTTTGATTGTTCCCAAATTGGATAACTTCAGTTTTGGAGGAATTAGCCTCAAGCAATGGTTGCCCATCCATTCGCTCACTACCCTCATGGAGTTGTTAAACGTGGCACCAGCAGCATTTACATCTTTAGTCAGACACTATAATCTGAGTGTCATCAGTGTAAGATGCTGTTGACAACCCAAACGATTTTATCATGCAGCAAGCGGGGTGACAAAAGATTGAACAGGGTGGGGGTCAGGGCGGAACCCTGAGGGATCCCACATGGCAGACAAAAAGTTCCTGATGCAAAATCACCAAGCGATACCACTTGTTGCCATCCTAAAAGGAATGATTTAAGCAGCGCCAAAGCTAAGTCACTTATCCCTAATTCCCTCATACGGCCGATCAGTAGTTCATGGTTGACCATATCAAAGGCTTGTGAGAGATCCAACAGAATCAAAACGGCATTGCCTCCATAGTCGAGAGATGAGCGAATTTCTCAGTGTCTGTAAGCAAGGCAGATTCAGTTCTATGATTTGCCCTGAAGCCAAACTGCGAGTCATGCAAAAGCTGGTTGTCCTCCAAAAAGGAGGAGAGTTAAGAGTTCATTAATTTTTCAGCTACTTTCCCTGGAAAGGGGAGTCTAGCAATAGGTAGTAATTAGGATCAAGAGGATCGAACGTGGGCTTCCTGAACAGGGTAAGCACTGACTCCGCCTTCCAGCTAGTAGGAAAAACCCCAGTATCAAACATAGAAGAGAAAACTGTAACAAGGTATTGTGCTTTGACTTCAGGAGCCATGTGAATAATCTTGGGGGTGCACAGGTCAGCAGGAGATCCAACTTTCACCTATGAAATGTGTTCAATAATCTGTGTTACTGAAGGGATATTAAAATGCTTAAAGTTGATTAGTTTAGGACTAGATTGGGTGCTCCAATTGAACGATTGTGGTTAGTAAAATCATTAAAGATGTTAAGCACTTTACCCTGAAACATACTGGTTAAGGAATTATAAAAACCTTGATTGATACACTGCCGTTCCTGCTTCTTTACCCGATTGCCTATGAGCTTCCCAATCTCTGCTTGGCCTCCGCTTCTCCATCCCCATCTGCACTCCATTATCCATGTGCTTCACCACCCCACCTGCCCACCCTCCATTGGCCATGTGCTCCTTCATCTCCCACCCTTCAATGTCCATTTGCTTCTCCATTGTTGTCTGTCCCTTGTCCTTCTCTACCCCTCCCACATCCTTCCCTACTGACCTTTCTCTGTGTTGCCTCATGTGTGGCCTGCTCCCCAACCCACTTCCCCATTTGTTTACTTATTTTTTTAAAGTACATTTGCGTTGTATCAAAAAAGTACATTCGTGCTATATCAAAAAAGCACATTTCATGCAACTTTTTACTTACAAATCCCTCTCGGATTAGTAATTAAAAAGAAAACAAATGGTCACTTCATTTTCTAGGTGAGCGCCAACACAGATGACTTAATGGACATGTCATACCACTTTTTTTGCTTTATTTTAAGCCATGTTACACAGCCACAGGGCTGATGTACATCATCAGTAAAAATCATTGCCAACAGGTCTCGTTATCAAGACCTACTGGCTTTGCCAGTGTTCGTTTAAAGATAAGGAGCACCATAGTTCACTTCCATTAATATAGTGTTGACCACGTTTTCTTACAGACAGCAACACCATTAGTGAGGCCATTAATAAATGTGGTTGCTGTTTCACGATTATTACTGAAATACCATGGGAGCTTTGCACATCATGGCTTTTTGCGATCCAGATATACCAATAATGTGTGATTTAGTAAGGATGGGGATAATTGTACCATATAACAGTGCAACTCTTACATTTGTTATCTGCATCACAGTCTGTCTATTGCAGTACAAGTTAACATTTTAGTTTCTTTTCCCAAACTTGAAAAGTTTCAGAAAATATTTCTTTTGGGAAATCAACTTCTTAAATCTCTTTCTTTTGGATTTTTTTGGCTCCGAAACCTTTTTCAAAGAAATTGTCATTAACAGTTCTAAAAAAGTTACCTAGCGTTTCCTGTAATCCGTCACCTCATTAAAGCCTTAGCTGCTTCGAACGTTCAGCGCCAGTGCTGAACGTTCGAAGAAACGGGTGGGGCCGCGTCGGCCGTTGGACGTTCGCAGCACCAGGGAGGTAGCTCGCGCGACGTCCAACGGCCGACAGAAGCACTTAACGGGTTAATAAACAAATATCTGTCAGATATGCTTAAAGCAGGGATGGTTTCTCAGTGGAGGCAAAAGGGTGTCGCCCACCCCCTGCTGTGAGCCACGCATATGTTTGCAGTAAGGAATATGCTACTTACCAGTATGCATCTGTTCTTGGCATAGAGGGCTGCAGAGTGGTACATTTATGAATAGATCGCCATCTGGTGTTGGGCTCGGATGATTGCACTTTGTTTTTCTTCTGGAGAAGTCTTTGTCGTCATAGGTGACTCCTCCTCTCGGTGTTAGTGCGCATGGGCATCGGCTCCATCCTTAGATTGTTTTGCCATAGTAGGGTTAGATGGAGTAGTGTATTATAGTACATAAAGATATGCCCATGTAAATGTATCTAAATAAGATAATGTTGGGACAGACACAGGTTTCCGGGGAGGCAGGGAGGGCATGTACCACTCTGCAGCCCTCTATGCCAAGAACAGATGCATACTGGTAAGTAGCATATTCCGTTCGAGGCATATGGGCTGCAGATGGTACATTTATGAATAGATTGTACAGCAGTTACCTCCCTAGCGGTGGTCACCAGTGTCTGTCGCAACTGTCTGAAATAGAGTTTTTAATACAGCTTGGCCCACTCTGGCTTGTTGTGCAGCCTGTACATCAACACAGTAGTGCTTTGTGAATGTATGTGGTGTAGACCAAGTTGCTGCTCTACATATGTCATCTAGGGGAATGTTCCCTAAGAATGCCATAGATGCTCCTAGTTTTCTTGTGGAATGAGCTCTAGGAGGAACAGTTAATGTTCTCTTTGCTTTAATGTAACATATTTGTATACATCTTACAATCCATCTTGCGATGCCTGCTTTAGAGATAGGATTGCCCTTATGTGTTGGGGAAAATGCTACAAATAGTTGTTTAGTTTTTCTGAAGTCTTGTGTTCTTTCTATGTAGTACAAAATGGCTCTTTTAACATCTAGTGTATGTAGAGCCCTTTCTGCCACCGTCTGTGGCTTTGGAAAGAAGACTGGTAATTCCACTGGCTGATTGATGTGGAATGCTGAAATTACTTTAGGCAAGAACTTTGGGTTTGTTCTAAGAACCACTTTATTCTGGTGTAACTGTAGAAATGGTTCTTGTATTGTTAATGCCTGTAATTCGCTTACTCTTCTGAGTGAGGTAATAGCTATAAGGAATGCCACCTTCCATGTAAGGAATTGTATTTCGCACCTATGCATAGGTTCAAAGGGTGGCCCCATTAGTCTGGTGAGTACTACGTTGAGGTTCCAGACTGGGGAAGGTGGTAATCTTGGTGGAATGACTCTTTTAAGACCTTCCATGAATGCTTTTATCGCTGGTACTCTGAACAGTGATATGCGCTGCCTGTTTTGTAGGTATGCTGCTATAGCTGCTAGATGTACTCTGATAGATGTGTACGCTAGATTACATTGCTGTAAGTGTAATAAGTAGCAAATAATCTCCCTTGTTGATACGTCTAGAGGGTTGATATTGTTATTAGTACAGTGTATAGCAAACCTCTTCCACTTAGCTGCATAGCATGCTCTGGTGGTTGGACGTCTCGCTTGTTTAATTATTTCCATGCAATTTGGGGGGAGATCTAAGTACCCAAATTCTAGGATTTCAGGAGCCAGATCGTTAAGTTCAATTGAGTTGGATCTGGGTGCATTATTTCTCCATGGTTCTGTGTAAGGTGCATGGGTAGAATTCGTAGCTTTTGATATGGCACTTGTGAGAGTTGCAAGAGCGTGGTGAACCACGGCTGTCTTGCCCACGTGGGTGCTACTAGTATCATGGTCATTGAATGTTGTTGCAGTTTCCTGACCACTAATGGGATTAGTGGGAGAGGGGGAAAAGCGTATGCAAATTTGTTGGACCAATTTATCCATAACGCATTGCCCTGCGACAGGTGATGTGGGTACCTGGACGCGAAGCTTTGGCATTTTGCGTTCTGATGAGTGGCAAATAGGTCTATCTCTGGTTGTCCCCATCTTTGGAAGAATGGCTGCAGTATTTGTTGGTGCAGTTCCCATTCGTGTATTTGTTCCGACTGTCTGCTTAAGATGTCTGCTATCTGGTTTTGAACTCCTGGTAGGTGTTCGGCTAACAGATAGATGTTTTGAGGAATGGCCCATCTCCAAATTTCCTGTGCTAGTCTGGATAATTGGAGAGAGTGCGTCCCCCCCTGTTTTTGAATATAATACATTGCTGTCATGTTGTCTGTTCTGATCAGGACTGCTTTGTGGATAACGTGTATCTGAAAGGCTTTCAATGCTAGAAACACTGCCAGTAGTTCTAGATAGTTGATGTGCAGTGTTCTTTCCTGCACACTCCACCTTCCTTGTACTGTGTACTTGTCCATATGTGCTCCCCATCCGGTGAGCGATGCGTCTGCTGTTATTGTCACCTGTGGAATTGGCTCTAGGAACGACCGCCCCTTGGTAATGTTTGTTCTGTTCCACCACTTCAGAGAGCGGTGTGTGCGGTCGTCTACCAACACCAGATCCGTAATCTGCCCTTGAGCCTGATTCCACTGTGTCGCTAAGCATTCTTGTAGCGGACGCATTTGTAGTTTTGCATATGGTATTAGCAGTATGCAGGATGACATCATGCCTAATAGCTGCATGAACACTCTTGCTGTTAGTGAGTGTTGTGGCTGAAATCTCTGAATGATTGTAAGCATTGCTTGGACCCTGACTGGGTTGGGGTACACTTTGGCTTTTTCTGTGTCTATAGTAGCCCCCAGATATTGTTGAACCTTGTTTGGTTGTAGGTGTGACTTTGTGTAGTTCACCGTGAACCCTAGCTGGTGTAGTAGCTGAATTGTCTTTTGTGTGTGTTGCAGACACTCCTCTTGCGACCTGGCTTTTATTAGCCAGTCGTCCAAGTATGGGAAGACATGAATTTGTTGTCTTCTTAGGTGAGCTGCTACCACTGCCAGGCATTTTGTGAACACCCTTGGTGCCGTCGTGACACCAAATGGAAGGACTTTGAACTGATAATGTTGTCCTTCTACCACAAACCTGAGGTATTTCCTGTGGGCTTTGTGAATAGGGATATGAAAGTAAGCGTCTTTTAGATCCAGTGTAGAAAGAAAGTCCCCTTTCTTCAGTAAAGGAAGTACTTGTTGGAGCGTGACCATGTGGAAATGTTCCGAATTTATGTATGCGTTGAGAGGTCTTAGGTCCAGTATTGGCCTTAGAGACCCGTCCTTTTTGGGAATTAGGAAGTATAGGGAGTATACTCCTGTTCCCTGTTGGTGCTGTGGAACCTTCTCTATGGCATGCTTTTCTAGCAGTGATATTACTTCTTGTTTTAATAGTGTCAGGTGATCTTGTTTCATTGGACGCTGTTTGGGGGGGATGTTTGGTGGGGTAGCTGTGAGTTCTAGGCAATAACCATGTTGGATAATTTGTCTTACCCACTTGTCTGATGTGATGTTTTCCCAGACAGGTAGGAACTGTGATAGGCGTCCCCCTACCGGTGTTATATGGTCTGGGGGAAGCTCTATGAAGTCACTGTTTTGGGGTTGGAGAGTTGCGGTTGTTGTTGTTTCCGCGACCTCTACCCTTGTTGTTGTTACCCCTGTATCCACCTCTAGAATTACCTCTGGGTGATGTAGGTGTAAAAGAGGTTTGCTGTTGGTTTGTACCTGTACTTTTGGATCCTCCTCTATAGGTGGATCTACGAAAGGAACCTCTTTGTGTCGGCTGTTGCAATGCTCCCATTGATTTAGCCGTTTCTGTATCCTTCTTCATCTTTTCTAGGGCCTCATCTGTCCCTGTGCCAAAAAGTGTTTTCCCATCAAAAGGTTGGTTCAGTAACGATGTTTGTACCTCTTGTTTGAACCCTGACACTCTGAGCCATGCATGTCTCCTTAACATGATGCTTGTATTTGTCGACCTTGCCGCAGTTTCTGCCGCGTCTAGGGCGCACTTTATTGAAGTGTTAGTAATTAACTTCCCTTCTTGTATAAGTTGATCTGCTCTCTTTTGATGTTCTTTAGGGAGATGTTTGATGAGTGTTTCTAACTCATCATAATGCGCTCTGTCATACCTTGCAAGTAGTGCTTGCGTATTAGCTATGCGCCAACTGTTTGCCGCTTGAGATGCTACTCTCTTGCCAGAGGCATCTATTAGTTTAGACTCTTTGTCAGGAGGTGGAGCTTCTCCTGTAGATAAAGAGTTTGCTCTCTTGCGAGCGTTTGTGACCACTAGTGAGTCTAGAGGAATTTGTCCCTTAATGTATATTGGGTCTTTTGGAGCTGCCCTATATTTTTTATCAATTCTTGGGTTCAATACCCTAGCCCTCACTGGGTCTTTGAATATCTCTGATGTATGACTGAGAAGGCCCTTTAGCATTGGTAGTGTTCCTGATGTTCTTTGTGCAGTAGGTAGTGTTTCTAATAAGAAGTCCTGTACTTGAGGTTCTGTATGTAGGTCTACCTTATGAAATGTTGCTGCTCTAGTAATGAGTTGTGCAAACCCAGTATTGTCATCAGGATGTGAAGGTTTTGAGGGATATGACTCAAGGTCGGTATCATTACCTGATCCCACATTATACTCCTCCCATGGGTCTGCCTCCTCTGGGATTGTGTCCTCATCATCCCCAGGGTGTCCCCCCTCCCCTGTGTCACTCTCTCCATCTGTTGTAGGTGTAGATGGACGTGTGGGAGGAATATCTGGCCTATTGTGAGGAAGAGGCGAAGATGGTGTGTGAGGTTTGGGAGAAGGGGGAGGAGTTGTATTCGTCCCCATTGTTCTCTTCTTTGGATGAGCCTTGTCGTCCAAATGTTCATGTTTCCTCTTTTTAGGTAGTTCTGTGGCTACCTTGCCAGTCTTTGGGTCAATAAACAAAGTCTTTTGTTTAGGATCCGTTCCGTGTTCCTGTGTCGGTAACGCAGTTTTCGGTTCCGAAAGGTGTTTTTTCTTTGAAATGTCCATTTGTATTTTCGGTGCCGAAGTTTTGTTCGGATCCGACTTCTTCGGTATCGAAGATGTCCCCGGTGTCGAGGGTGTTTTCGGCGCCGAAGCGTGCTTCGGTGTCGACATGGACTGCTTCGACTTCGAGCTTTCCTTGACCTGGTGCTTCGGTGTCGATGTGGTCGGTTTATCGGAACCGGAACCATTATGATGGGGGACCGAGTGTTTCGGTTTCTGTTTCGTTGCCGGGCTCGAAGGCGGGGCGTTGGAAACTTTTTTCGGTTGTCTGACCGGGCTCGAGGGCGGGGTCGACACCGTGCGGGGTCTTTTTTTCGGTAAAGGGACGTCGTCACTCACGGTTTGTTGGACGTCGATTTCCTCGACGTCGGACTCGTCCGCTTCTGACCCCGCCTCGTCGGCCTCTTCTTCCTCCTCTTCTGGGTGCTGGTCCTCGAACAGCTCCGGGATTGCTTGTGACTGCATTCTCGATACCTCGTGTCTTCGGGCTCGACGGTTTCTAATCGTCGATTTTGACGAGAACGCTGCACAGGCCTCACAGTCCCTGGATTCGTGTTCAGGGGACAAGCAGAGGTTGCACACCTCGTGTAGGTCCTTGTGTTGGAACTTAGCACCACACGTTGGACATTTTTTGAATGGAGTCCTTTCCATGGACCCCGGGCTGGACTACGTCGAGTTTCTCGTAGTCGTCGTCCTTCGAACCGCGTCGGTATGGAGTGAAGTCGCGTTCGATAACGATACCGTCGATTTGGAAAGGAATACGCGCCGGTTATAACCTTCTTTGTTGAAGTCGGTCCGGAGCGCTTCGATCCTCATCCGAACCCGATGGCGGAAAAAAACAATCTAAGGATGGAGCCGATGCCCATGCGCACTAACACCGAGAGGAGGAGTCACCTATGACGACAAAGACTTCTCCAGAAGAAAAACAAAGTGCAATCATCCGAGCCCAACACCAGATGGCGATCTATTCATAAATGTACCATCTGCAGCCCATATGCCTCGAACATAAACTTAATAGTTTATTCTTTCTGTTTCCAATGCCTGACCTCAGCGCTCTTTCTATTGTGACGGGTCCGGTGGTGCCTTACAGGGCACCACTGAGGGTACAGGAGGAACTGCATTGAACAGGGTCAATGACTCTGAAGTGCCCATGTCTTGTTGGACGGTTGATTTTATATCTCCAGCCAGACATGCGTACATGAAGCCTCTAAAATCCACTGTGTATTAGGAGCTGGGGAGAACACAGATGCAGCTTCCCAGTCTCCTATGGAGAGTAGGGTTTGCCTGACCAAACCGATCTTGTTGCTTCTTTCATGCTGTTTAATGTTATAAACCCTATGAGAGCAGTATCAGGATTGGTTTTAAAGGTTGACCTATACTCCCAAGGCCTGAACTAGAGTGGCAACACGGGGGCAGGAGAATTTGCACTACCTCACCAATCACTGTGTGGGTTTGGTTTGAGGCCACACAGTGATTGGTCATTTGTCGGCAAAAGTCTCTCTCTTGCTTTCTGGCAGCATGATAACACCCTTTGCACTACACAGCTGACAACACTGTGTAAGCAGAGAGGGTAAATGAGACCACTGCCACCAAGAAAGGTGCCTGTTGACCACTGTGTGCACAGGATAGGCACAATTAGCAATTCAGCAACTCCGGAGTGACTGCAGCATGTACGTTAGGAGTGTTTGCTAAGGATATTGCCAGTCCCTGTTGTTTGTTTTCCTCGTCGACCATTCTGCCTCCTCCATTAAGCTTACCCAGCTGCTGGTCAACAAAGCAAAATAAGCTAAAACAACACTGTTACTAGAAGACAAGAAAGAAAGGAAAATATTTATTTCTTATCTTCTAGCGACTGCGTTTCTGTTTATTTGGCTTTATTGAGGAGACACAGTCCATTCCATTGACAGCCACGTTTACGCCTCACCACTTTTAAAAGTCACCATCTGCCACTGGCTTAAAGAGTTCTCTAACCACACAGAGGTAATACAGTGGTAACTATTTAATAAAAGTTAACATACCCTGAACATTTCCAATGTTGCTGCACTCTTTCCATCATTACAGAGGAACACAAAGGCGTCACCCTCTTCTCCACTGAACTCTACTGCTGGGAGTTCTGACCTGACAAGAAGTGCCTATTCCAGTTTTGGGCCTGTGGAGGTTGTTCCTACTATTGGGAGCTGGAAGCAACTTTAAAGAAGTGAAAAATCTGTCTTTGATGGTGTCAGCGATGTCACTGTCATTCCGCGAACTGCACCATGTATAACCTAGTTTCCTGTTCTCTGAACACTCCTCTGACATACCTTGTTGGAGGTAAATTCAAGCCAGGCTACTTTTTTGATTACTTTCGGCACAAAATACATTGTGCAAACAAAAAAAACAAGCATTGGAAATGCAATAGGTCTCGCAATAGAAGGAGCCAGATAATGAAGTTTATGTGCCCCCCTCCCCCCCTCCGTGCCCATGAGAATAGCTCTCTGCCCCCTCCCCACTCCCACCGCGAATCTGACGGCTCTGCCCGGGATCGCTCTGCCAGCTCAGCTGGAAAGGAATGTAACCCTTGCAGCGCTGGGAGGAGGGGAGGGCAGAAGGGGGGAGGAGCCGAGCTGAGCAAGAACCGAGGAGGAACTGAGCAGGGTCGAAGAGGAGGGAGCGGGTGGAGCGGGTGGAGGGGGCCAGAGGAGGGGGGCGTGGAGGGGGGCAGGGGGGACTGTGAGGGGAGAACAGGAGAGGCCGGACAGAGGGGAGGAGGGGCTGAAAGAGAGCGGGAATGAACCATGGAGGGGGCACACAGGGTGAAGAGAGGGGCGCGAGGTTTGAACAGAGTATTGAAAACAGAACGAGGCAGGAAAGAGAGAGGGGAAGGGAAGGATCGAGAAATACAAAGAAAAGAGAAGGGAGAGCAGAGGACTAGAGACTAGAGAGAGGCGGAGAGCAGAAGGCCACAAAGAACAAAAGCGTGAAGAAAGACAGAAGAAATAGGGGCCGAATAAGAGAAAAGAGAAGAAACAAAGAGAGTGGAGAGGAAAACAGAAGGATGGCCAGTGATGGAGAGAAGAAAAGAAAAGACAAAGCAGAGCAATGCAAGCAGAGAGAAGGACAGGGAGGGAGAGAAAACACTGGGCCGAGGAACACAAACGGAAGAGAAGCAAAGAGAAGAGAAGCAAAGAGAGAAGAAGAACTAGAGAGCGAGCAGAGGATCACCTAAAGAACGGCTCGAGATACATACGAAAGGGGGGGGGTGGCGGAAACAAGTCGAGTGGTGTAGAAAAGAAGGACGGAGGAAGGCAGGAAAGGAGGCAGAACGGCTCGAGATACATACGAAAGGGGGGGTGACGGAAACGAGAAGAGTGGTGTAGAAAAGAAGGATGGAGAAAGGCAGGAAAGGAGGCAGAACGGCTCGAGATACATACGAAAGGGGGGGTGACGGAAACGAGTCGAGTGGTGTAGAAAAGAAGGACGGAGAAAGGCAGGAAAGGAGGCAAAGGACAGTCAGAAACAACATGACGGTAGTCGGAGATAAGAGAAGAATAAGACAAGATGGGGAAACAATAAAAGGTGGTGAAGAGACAGAGGAAAGAGACAGACAGCAAGAACAAAGAGACCCGTGGAGAGAGGCAGAGGACAGGAAAGAAACACGGTGGAGAGAAGAAGAGAGAAGAGAAGAAATAGGCAAAGCAGAAGAGTACAGAAGAATAGAAAGACATAGAGAAGAAAGGAGAACAACAAAAACAGACAAGAGCGGCAGGGAAACTGAAAGTACGGGCGGCCAACGGCCAGCCATGAATAATTAGGGGAGGAGAAGCCGCACAGCGCACGCTGGGCGAAGCCCTTTGATGTGCTGTGCGGCCGTGAAAAAATGCAATTAGGAGGGAGGGAGGGAGGCTGATGCGCGTGCTTGTTTAGTCACGTGATTCACGTGAACTTAATGAAAACCGCAGCGCAAGAAGCCCTTGGTTTCACGAGGATTTCGAGCACTTGAATTCTCGCTCCGCTCAATGCGCTTGCGCGCATTGATAGGTCGCGAGACCTAAAAACGGGAATACAGTACAAGTAGAATGGAAGCAAAGCAAACCAGGTTTGGCGAATGCGTGCATCTACAACTAATAAATCCAGAATTTTAAACTTGCACACAGTTGGAACAAGCCTCTTAAAAGGCCATTCTTTCTATCTCCGTAAGGGTTTGGGAAGTGTAGCATTCACTAGAAGGGTAAACAAACACATGAGCCTTGCCAACACCAAGAAGAAATAAAGAGTTTCCAGTCTTCCAGCAGTGGTTCTGGATTTGGTATTCTCTTATTTGTCAAAAGGAAAGGAATAAGTATATGCCTATGAGCCAGGTGAGGCAACATTTAAAAAGTACAAGCAGCATATGTGCCAGAGAGATCATGAACAGACTGGGTGGTTGGTAAGTGAGGCTAAAAGGGTAAGAGGGTAGTAGACGCAAGAAAGGTAGGGCACCATGGGGACAGCTCAATGGAGTAGAATATTGCATAAGCCTAAGATAAGGAACTAGCAACAAAGTTAAAGGGTAAGTTATAGCTAAAGTGTTGTAAATGGATCAATAGTTTGAGCAAGCAGTCATGGGGGACAGCTCACAGTGAAAGCGTAACGTCTAAGACTGTGAATGAAAAGCCAGAAGTGAATAATCTGGAATAGGTGTCAGCATCTGAAAGGAATAGCAACAATGTGGGCTGGATAAGGCAAGGGACTGGAGCAGAAAAGATTAGGGAATCTTCCAAGGGATCTGAAATTCCAGAATGATGGAATTCTGAAAATTAAACTCTAGAAGAGCAGCTTTTTAGGGTAGCAATTTCCAGGGACCCTGACCATATCTCCAAGCATGGATATTGTAAGAGAAAGCTGGTGCTCATTAGGTGCAAATGGGCCGGCGAAGTGAGGAAGCACTCAGTGAGGAAGACTTCAGATCCAGGCATGGTCCCAATCTCCCTCATAGGAATGGCCTTTTACAAGCCTCTGGTATTGGCTGCTCTGGGTGACACAAACAGCTTTACCCTTTACTATATTACCCTCTTCACAAGGATTTCCTTCCTTTTCAACACATTTCTCACTATGCTAAATGTTGATTATTGAGTGTACAAAATTAGTTACACTCGGCCTGGCAGATAGTTCCGATGAATGCAGCGAGCACATGGAACAGCATTATGAGGTAAATCGCTAATGGGTGGTGGGGAGGCAGTCGGTAGAGGGGTTTCAAAATAAGGTACAATCCTACAGAGCATCCAATGACTTAATGGTACCCCTGCTGACAACCCTTAAGCAAATCACCAGTGACGGACTCTCCTAGGTCTGCCTCATTTGTTCACTTTTGTAATTCTGCCAGGCTCCGGCTAAATCTCAATGGGCACGGTCTGTGCAGAAACTTGCCCGAGCTTCTGTAGCCATGCCAGCAGCACTGCAAGCCGCTTTCTAGCATCATCAGACGACCGGCGGCTGGAGTCTATAAAGAACGAGGGGGTAGATGAGCTGTCTCCCATTTAGTGTAAACCTTAAGAGAATATACTACTGCTCCTCACCAAATCAAAGCGGCCCTGCACGTATGCTTCTGGCCAGAACTATCCGCCTGGAGGCGAAAACAGAAAGTGAAGACAACCAGTGCAAACTAGCACTGCTCCTGCAGCAACCTCTATAGGGTGTAGGGTGAAGGCATGCATTGCACTCAGAGACAGAACATACTTGTGCCTAAAAGGTGCCCTTTTGTCAGTCACTCTTTTATAAACACGCAGGCATCAGGAACTTTCTAAAGTGGCAACATGCAGCATACAATCAATATAAAAATAGTATTGGGAGAACCAACGTTTATTTGAAAAAATACTAAAAAACAAATAGGTTAGGGGCATTTGATTAAAGATTTTTTTAAACTCCATTTTTAGTTTGACAATTATGTAGATGCTGCCAGAATAACTACTCCGTAATTCTGTTTCACGGAGTGGCAGTAAGACAAGAAATTGTATCCTAATTTCTACTCGCCTCAGTGAATGCATTACAGGCTGGTCTGAGATTATAGAAATAACCTGGTTAGATACATTGACTGTAAAACTGCCTTTTATAGAAAGTACACTTGTAAAACGATGGGTGAATTGTGAATTAGCCTTCTGGTTAATAAAGCGATCAACTCTAGGTACAGCAAGCCTTGCGTTGCTCCAACTGCTAGGCAAGAAAGAGCAAAAGAAGATTCGCTAGAAATACCTACACACTTGCATAGAAAAAAGCTAATGGTTATTAGCTAAAGTAATTTACATTTTTCTGGTGACCAACCTAAACGTGGCAGCTACTGGCGGCTTCCAACAGAAATGAGACTGAAGTAAACATTAAAGAACACTAAAGAACTGTTATATAACTGAAGGCTGCTAGACAGTGCCATGTCACAGCTGTAAATGTAACCGACAGATTTGGAAAAGTTTGATTTGGCTGATTGCATGTTTTGCTGTCCTTTATATTCAAGCACGTGTAAAATGGCCGCTCCCAAATGAATCAAATTCTTCTCCGGGAAAACATGAAGCCTTCGTTTGTGTGAACATCCATAGAGAATAAGGCAGGGTTTAAAAGGGTTTCCTTTATTTAGAGGAAACATAAAAGTGGTGTAAAAATGTGAAACGCAGGACCGTGTTGGTGAAAGATGGAGTTATTTGCAAAATAGAAGTGTCTACATAAAAGGTCCGTTTGGAGTTCTCAGCCTTCTAACATGACTTGAAAAGCAAATCCCTCTCACTCGGGTGAAGGCTATTGCTTTGTAATGATCAACAGACGGATGAGACAGAGGGCAAATGGCAGCATCTTAATCCTTTTCAGAACCGTACAGGCTGCTTTAGGGTGGGGGGCGCGAGGAAGGCCGGGCAGGAATAGTAATCCAATTTAGGACAAAGTTTGTAAAATCAAGCACAAGAAAAGGAGAAAAGAAGAGTGGCTTCTGAATACTGCTAACTGCTAATAATTTCAAGAATTTAAATGTATTTTTCCAAATTGACCACTTAAACCAGCGACCACCAGGAGCACAATCCGAAATAACTGTGTGAGACCAGATATCACCTCTGCAAAGATATACCTTATTTCTACATACAATGACGCTGAACACATTAAATATCAGAGCTTAGAAATCATTTACCACTGTCAACAACAGACAAATGGTGCTTAATGGGACGGGTCACAAACAACAGAAACATTCTGAACACATTCTGAAGCACCAAAAAGAAAGTTAGGAGGTACAACAGAACAACAGAGAAGGCACAAACAACGCACCACTAAGCCCAAAATGGTCACCAGTTTCTATGCCTCGAAAAGCCCAGCCGTGATTAACTTGATGGCTCTTGCGATTTGGCAATGGTCCAAAAAATAATAACTTGTTTTTAATACAGTGCTTCATACCACCTTCTGCCCTTTTTAAGTGCTGATAATAACAGGAATTTTACTAATGCCCGATTTAATGGTATTCAGTTTACTGTCCTTTAGCAGGTTTCATCGTTTTGCTCTTGCCAATCACTGCACGTATCAACAAAGATCACACATCTCACTTTGTTTAATCCAAGCGCAGGCAAAGCCAATAGGTGTCGCTCTTGTGACCTATTGGCTTTTCCAATCGTTTTTGGGTATGCTGCACAGCGTCTGCGATGCTGTGCAGCATGGCTAAAGTAAAACAACAAAAAAAAGAGCAAAACAAAAATGCTATGACACGGCACATGCATCATTTTGTAGTCCCACGCACCAAGCATGCGGATCTTTTTTTATATTCAAAATCAGAGTATGGTCTGTAAATACAAAGAAATAAAAGAAAATTAACAAAAGTGGGATTTTTTGTTTAGCAGGTTGGCGGAGGCAATAAGGGCAAGGGTGTGAAGAACAGCGAAGCAAGTCGCAAAAGCTACATAAGGGTTGGGGGAAAGCAACACAGAGGGTGTGGTGGGGAAAGCAGTGGGGAGAAGCACAAAAGGGAGGAGCACAGCTAATTAGTCAAGCAACAGAGAGCAAAACGAAGTACAGGGGGAGAGGCATACACAAGGGAGGCAGCTGGAGAAAAAAAATGCAGTCCGATGGAGTGATTCAGATTAAAGGAAAAAAAAGCAGTGCTTGAAAAGCAAGCAGTGGAAGAAGCAATGCCAGCCAATCAAAGAGATTGATAAGAGGCATGGTTCCATGGGAGGGACTCACACCAGACTGACAAGCTGGATTACTAATAAGAAGAATGCCAAACAGAGTGACTTGCAAAACCAAACAATGGTAAGCAAGGGGCGAGCTCTAAGCTCTTTTATGGTCTTGGTAGGCCACAATTTGCCTTGCAACAGACAACAAGATATTTGGGAAGGTATTCAGTTGAGGGGTCCTTTGAAATCTGAGATTTTCAGGATGCCAGAAATTGCATGGGAAACCAAATGTCATAAATTCGAACTTGTTACCAACTAACTTACTTAAAGCCATTTTATTCCACCGCGTAATAGCATTTGTGTTGGATAAATGGGGCACCTGTCCTATATTGGAAGCTATGTCATGATATTCTAGTAATTTGTAATGCATGTTAAAGACCTCAATTACAAGTTGCCTGTTAAAATAACCATAATTTCCCCACCTTTACATTACAATTTAAAGGGGTCCTGTTCAAAACAACTTTTAAAAGGTAACAGCGATTACAAGCATACAGTGCAGAAAACTGTATTTCAGGGTTAATGCCTGCATCTTTTTTCACACAGCGATTTTGGTTTGTTCCTGAAGCTGAAATCTCGTGAAAAACAAAAACGTTCAATTCTGATTGGCAGTGACGTAGCTAGACAGTGTGCCGCCCATGGCGGTCCCTGTGGCAGCCGCCCCGAGGGGACGGCAGCCGTATGTAAGAGCAGGGAGTATGGCGATTCCCCCAGTGGCAACCGCAGCTAAAAGTGTGTGGGGGAGGGGGTGTCGCTCTCCCCAAAACCCATGTTATCTAGGGCAGAGCCCCCCCTTGCTACTACGCCACTGCTGATGGGTCCAGTAACTCCTGTCATCAGGCCGATCACAATTTACAGGTATCTTATAGCTTTAGGGGTTAAGAGATAGGCCCGCAGTTCTTAATTTCCAAATTGGACAGGCTTCTAACAATCCACGTGCAAGGGAGGAATTTATGTTTGCTGACGAGTAGTTAGCCAAACTGGTCTTTCGAAGAAGGTTCCACAGAGAAACTGTCATCACTATAAATGCAATGTAGATGTAAACCCATGCAAGTGGTGCGAAGTGGAAGAATCAATGAGTGGCTAGCCCTTGTATTTTTAATATGTACACCAAACGTGTGAATTTGTGAATTTTCATATAATACTCTCAGTCCCTTTCCCATCATAAAAATAGTAAAAAAATTGCCCCAGTAAACAACTGGACTAAATCAAGTTCCAAGATAGGAAGGGGAATGTAACACCCTCAACCTCTTTGGGGCACAGGGAAAGGTGATTTTCCATGGGGAAAAATGCCTATCACGCGGAGTGGTAAAAAGTGGAACTGCATATAGGTGCTGGCTTTCCTGGGGCTTGCACCGTATATACAATTCTACACTGTGGGCATACACAAAGATGGCACATGACATTTATAATTGTACACTGGAAAGGCTGAACCAGATACAATCCTGGGAATGGAAGTGAACTACAAAAAGTAGTAAATACATAAAGGTTCGAAAGAGTAGTAATACGAGTAACGATTTAAACCTTCATTTGTGAATCAAGCTCAAGAAATACAACTTTCTGTCTCTCTGATTGTAATTATTAGATTGGTTCACAGCCATCTCAAACCACCCAACGGAAAACAAAGTCTGTTTCCTGGGTCCATATATCTTCTATAATATGAGTTGCTCTGATCATTGCCTCAGACAAGAGTTAAGGGAGAAGTCCAACAAATATGTTCTTTCCCAATGTAGGTCCCTTAGGAAAATGTGCTATATACAGCAAAGAAGGCTGAACTAATATTTTAAAAACTAGGCTTTAAAGAACAACTTTATTCCAAAAGAATACTTTTGCTGGTTTGATATAAATCCTTCCACTTGGTTTTGAGTTGTTTTAATTTCAAAATGGTGTTGGGTAGGCTTTAAAGGGTAAATACTTGTTTATATATTGATCGTTCCACTTTGCAGTCTGTGGACGAGAATTCAAAAAATAAAAGCCTCCTTTTGGATAAGGGGGCTTTTTGCTCCCATTGTCGATTTTGGGTCCACTGTCTCAGAACTGACACCATGTACCCAAAGGTTGTGATTAGCTAGCAGCATCCGCCATTACAGAACACGATTAATGGTTCCAACATTAAAAAACATATATATAAGGGTACATTAAGGGGCAAGGTGAGCACACCCTGACCCTCAGTGGTATTCCACAAAGATTACATTTATGTTTTAAATAGGCCACGTGCCAGAGTCTGCAGACTTTATAGCCATTGCATGGACCGAGAAACACAAAATTGGACACATAGTTGGGTGTCCTCTGTATTGAGACTGTGGCCCCACATTGGAGTGATTTTCACTGTCTATGGTCTCAGGACTGAGGCTGTGGACTTTGGGCACTATTTTGAGTGTGTTGAGTTTGCTGTCTTGAAAAACTGCCCTTCGACAACTGATAAATTTAGAGGGCATAAACGTTCCATAAACTTAACTTTGAACACGTAAAAACGTCCCCCTCGTTGTGCCCCGACATCAGTTACAAATTGTAATGGTGGGTTACTCATAATTTACTGAACATTTGCTCTTCAAGTCCGCAGTCTCTATAACAGACCAAGGACTCAGCATGCCTAGCCAAGTCAAGGCAGGACTTCCTTCATAGACCACTTCACGTCCTCGCTAATCCGAGGAGCATTTCACATAAAATATATATACATGTATATTTGTGTTTATGAATGCTTTAAGAAATTTAGTTGGTAGTTGGTTTTGACCCTTTACGATGAATTTAATGTTAAGGAGTTAATTTGACAGTGTGATGTAGGGCTATGGAATTTATGATTTACAGTTCACCTAGTGGGCCATTCAGGCCTTAATCACCAATGAATTTATCATGGATCTAATCAAACAAAAAAAACCTTTTTTTCCTTAAACCTTTTACCAACAGATATATTGAAAATTAGAGCAATGCGAATTATGTTGACTTAATGGAATTCGGTTTCTTAATTTGATAACCCTAATGAGTTTAGCCCATCCAGGGCAAGAATGTAAAAATCAGACTATTAATTTATCGTTAGTCTGTCAGATATGTATTATTTGTTCAACATCACGAACATTGCCTCATTATGATTCTTTTCACTATTTGAGTTATTTACCATTCTAAGATGGCGCTCAGGAATTGTAAAAATGATCCGTTTTTTATTTCAATTGTTATGCCCTATTTCAACTTCCGCCTTGCCGTCGCCAGCTGACACTGACGAAGGCAAGTGCTGAAACGCGTCTTGTTTGTTTGATTTTTGTGCAATAAACCGAGAACAAGGTTTAACCTGCTGCGAGTGCTGATTCCTGTTGGTTTTTTGAACTACGGAGCTTTAATATATATATATGTATATGTCATTAGGACCTAGTTTCCATACGAAAAGCACTTTTTGATTTGCTAATAACTTTTGGCATAGTTTGGTGAACCTTCCCGCAATTATCAAAATTAGTTCAACTAATGTCTGGAATGTTTCGGGGTGATTCATCTAAATAAGGCTGAGAGAAATGGGTGGTCCCAAAACGTGTTTTCCCCATGCAATTTCCCACTGAGTTTTTAGACACGACTACAGCTCGAACCATTGAATGAAATTACACCAAACTTGCAAGAAAGCTAGATCTTGGTACAGAACGAGCCATTCACTGAATGAAGTCATCAGTGTTGACATCTGAGATGTCATTAGTGATGTCACTGACCATGTCATGAGTGATGTAATATGTGAGGTCATAAGCAGTGCATCATTGGGGTGTAGGTTATAGTTAAGCTCAGGTAACTACAGATGCAGAATTTTTATGGTTTGTGTCAGTGAAATCTGAGCCTAACTATAGTTTTTTTCAGTGAATTTTTACAGATCTTTAATGTTTTTTCCTATCTATAACATCCCTGCAACCTTTGGTTAATTAAATGCCAAAGATTACAGGGACGTTACAGCTAGTTATAGAATATATATAAGGAAATGAGTGAGGCGGAGGACCAGGAGCCATACGGGTTTACAGGTTGATACATGCGGTATGAAAATGCACGCAAATATGTTAAAGTATTACAATATGAAATGTGATATCACCTGTTTATCCAGCTAAAACCTTGAGCAAGTTTGCACATTTCCGCAGATATATGTATATATTTATAGCATTGAAAGTATTACTTTTATGTCTATTGCTGAGTTTACACACGTGATGGATCACATTGAGCACTCGTCACTTCAAAAATGAAAAGCTTACTCACTTCCGTGTCACGTGATCAAGGCTCTCCCTGAGCCGAAACACGTCAGATCGAGTAAAGCAATAAAAATTCTACAGCACAACATCGTGGTCCGTCTCCATCCATAGTATGCATGCCGAGGAGTGACGGAGTGTTGGGAGATATATATATATATATATATATATATATATATATATATTAACACGCTTGCCACTTTACCCCCTGGATACCCGAAGAAAGGCAAGTGCAGACCCAAATAGTTTCAGCCGCGCAGTAATAAATGCCTACCCTGCCTCGAATAAAGGATTGAAACAAGCACTGTTGGTGTGGCCTGTCTCACGTTGCAGAGAGATACGTGTGTCTTGTGGAATATATATTATATATATATATATTAACACGCTTGCCACTTTACCCCCTGGATACCCGAAGAAAGGCAAGTGCAGACCCAAATAGTTTCAGCCGCGCAGTAATAAATAAACTCGAAGAAAACTTGTGGAAAGGCTGCTTAGCCTCATGTACACACACACACACACACACACACATTATATATATATATATATATATATATATATATATATATATATATATATATATATATATATATATATATATATATATATATATATATATATATATATATATGTGGCTAAGCAGCTTTTCCACAAGTTTTTATCAAGTTTCACATTTATTTATTATTGCGTGGCTAATTAAAGCCATTGCAAATAGATACAAAGTATAAAACAAGACAGCTTGATGTGGTGTCAGGTGCTGTGATAGCACTAGTTACAGTATGATTTAAAATTCCAGTGCATTATTATTAAAATAAGAATTCGTTCCACAGGATAACAAGATATTACCCAAGTCTTCTTTGAAGTATTAGTGTAAGGTGCTTGTGGCTGGTTCCTGACATGCATTGTTTGACTCAGCTAGGAGTCATCTCTTTCCAGTCGGCGGGTGAGGCTTGTTCGTTGGGGTTTTGAGGGCGTGCAGGGTCAGCGCTGGCGGGAGGGGCTGAAAGGCCTATAATGATACATGAAGTGGGGTCTGAGCTCTGTCTACACACTGGGCTTAGTTTTTCACCAGGAAACTTAAAAACAGAATTTACACACCACCAATCAGATGAAGAGAAAAATAATATCCTACAGTAATTGCAGGTATATTGTCTACGTTTATGTCTCCATGAAGATGAACAACTGAATAGGAGGTAGTTTGTAGCACGGTAAATGCATTAGCAAATATCCGGTGGGAATGTGGAGGCATGGTCTAAGCAGCAACTGCACCACCCTTAACTACCCAGCACACATATGTGATGTTGAAAGAAATGCCTTTGGTAACTTCAATTAGTTATTCATTGTAGTGCCTTCCTTTTCTTGTGCTACTCGGTCTCATGGCACAGTTAGGTAGTCCACAGGAACTGTTTAGGCCCACTAGTTTACATGCGTTGCTCCTGAACAGGATAAAGATGTATGCATTCAGCCAGGTTCAATCCAATGCATTGATTACTTTCACCAAAACTCGCCCAACCAGATATGAGTCACTGGTGTGTTACTTGGCAAAGTGGTTCCAGTTTATACAGAACACAACTCCATAATTACTTAAATTACAAAAAAGTGGCTGGTGAATTAAGCTTGCAAGCACCACACCTTCTTTACAGAATCACAAAAATGGTAATCCGCGCTGGCCATGACGAAAATAATGAAAAATACCACTCTGCTCTTGAATAAAGTATGTGTGTATATGTTTTAAAGTACTTAAACCAGCGTGTACCCCATATCGAAGGCTCTCAGGGGTTTGAGGCATATCAACTGTCCACTGGGAACTGGAAATGCTTCACTCAGTCACAATGTGGCAAAAAAACAGATTAAATCACAGGGATTCCTGGCTGTTCAGTCGGTAATTACACCAAATAACTGTTATTACAGTGGCTTTGAAAATCGTGTTTTCTGTGGTCAAAAATACCGTAAACGATACAGTTATACCGTGGAATATGATAGCCTTGTAAAATATAAATATTGGACCCCTCTCTAACGTGCACCGTTTACCTCCAGTATTATCAAAGAAACTCGGGGCATATCATAAAGCGGCAGCGATAATTATCACTGGCCGCTCTTAGCGAGAACTCATTTATCGCCGGCAATTATCGCCATGCTATCGCTGTATCAACAACGCATAGCGCAATGACAATAATTTCCCAGCGATAGCGGTGTTTTCCATGGAACATCGCTGGTTTTCCAGCGATGTTCCATGGAAAACGGCGATAACCTTGCTGATACGACCCTGCGGTCGCATCAGCAAAATCCACCCCCATTGTTAGGTATAGGTAAGTCAGCATTTTAGCAGGCGTTAGTTTTTTGCCAAAACAGCAGTTTTCGCCAAAAACTAACGTCTGCTAAAATGCGCGTGACTCCTTGTAAATATCGCGATGTACATCCAGCGATATTTTATAAGGTAGTCCGTCAGTGGTACGCCCAGCTACGCCCACTTTGCATCTCATTAGAGATGCGAGGCGTCGGGAAAACGGGTGCTAACATGCGCTAATGCATGTTAGCACCACCTTGTAAGTAGGCGATGATAATATCGCCGCTTTAGCTGCAAAAAGTGCAGCTAAAGCGGCGATACTGTCCTTGTTAATATGCCCCCACGTTGGGTTCAGTTCTTAGAGATGAATGCCACCCCCCTGCGATTAGTACTCGCCACAGGCTAATATGCAATACAATCAAGCTGCTTGTATACTTTGCCTCGAGTGCGATCCTAGAAGTATAAGCTAAAATAAAGTTTCAATGATCAGTTTGTGGGACCGTTTTCTCGTGATAGTCAGCTTAAATTTGGCAATTCATTTGTAGCAATACAAATATACAATCAATACGGTGTAAACTATTTGCATCAATTGCACCATATGGAAGACAAGTGTAATATCCTCTTGAAACATGCCTAAAATAAAATCGCCACATTTTTTGTTTGGAAAATAACTTTTTTGTTCTGTTTTATTTATGAAGTCTTCGCATTTTAAATTTCTGTGCTACACTCTACTAAATGTGGGCTTCTGTCCCAAAATGCTACTGTATACATTCCCAATTGCTAGGTAAGTAGGAGAAAGCAAACCATTCAAGACATGTATTGAACTATTCAAAGGTGCGATGGTTCTGCAGTGTATTCTACAACTCTAGCTTAGGTGGAAAAATTTTCATATACAACCTTGTTTAGATGATGCATCTGTGCAAAATCATAGTTACACACCCTTGTAACTTCACACAGTGGCGAAGTGGCGAAGCATGCATTTCGGCACCGCTAGTACTAGTAGAAAGCAACTCTGTTCAGAAACAAAAGCAGACCAAAAAGCAGAACCTCTCAAGTGCAGGCACTCACCAGTCATGCCACGAGGGACCCCCAGAGATCAGTTACCGGTTGTTCCGTTCCAATGAGAGTCCGCCTCATACCATGAGCACAGGTACAATGGCGGCTTGTATGGCATGGAAACTACTCAAATTATTTTCTTCAATTAAATGCTCCTAACAGAGACACCCTCTTCGAATGCAATATCACGTAGTACCCGACCAGAGAAAGGAGGGGTATCATTTGGGGCTGATAATCCCTGTGGTGCAGTTTGCAAACTATGGACTCCTGGATTTTAAGCAATCAGAATAATGATATTTTAAAAGCTAGTTAGCATTAACTTTTTGTGCCTACCTGCTACCGATCAGTGTTTATCCATGAACCTGCTGCTATACCGAGTTTTTAACAAAGGGTGTTTTTAAAAATCACTGGCTACCCCGTCACCAGTCAAAGAGCCTGCAACATTATTTCCTCTAATCTCTTTGCTGGTTGAAGGGTATATGTATGCACTTCTGTTGTCCAGATGAGGGTGGTGAAACAGAAACGTTGTACAGTTCTGGGCTTCAGTTTATTGTCGAACAGTAGCTCATCTCTAACTTTTAAACAAGCACTGGTAAGACCACTTGGTTTTGCCACTGATTTTTAGCCATGCTGCACAGCAACCGCAATGCTATGCAGCCTGGCTAAAATAAATATAAATGTTTTAAAAGCCTTTGATAAAGCTGCCCACGCACCTACAAAATGGCACGGCCACTTTTTTTCTTTTTACATACCAATCTGAGTTGGATTGGTAACTAAAAAGAAAATAGAATGCACAAAAGCATTTTTTTAAGCGGAGAGCAACAGGAACAGAAACAACATTGAGGAGGGTGTGTGGAGTACAGGAAGATACCGGAAAGCAATGGAGGCAGGGCTTGGGGGTAACGCAAAAGCAATAGGGTGAGGGCCAGAACAAAAGCAATAAGGAGGTTGGGAGAAAGCAACACCGTGAGTGCGAGTGGGGGGGGAAGCAATGGGGAGAAGCACACAGGCGAGCACAAGAGGGAGGGTGCAGAGAGAAGCAGTTGGTCAACAGAGAGCAGCACAGAGTGCAGAGGAACAGACGTACATGAAATAGATGACTCGAAAATACCTACACTTTAATGGAGTGGTTAACACAAAAGAAAAAAGTAGTGCTTGAAAAGCAAGCAGTGAAGCAATGATGCCAGGCAAACAAAGAGACAATAAGAGGCAATGAGAAGAATAAACAAAAGATTGACAAGTTGGGACATGAATAAGTAGTTGCCAAAAAGGACATAACTGAATCAATTGTTGGACATAAAGTTGGAAGAGAATACATTGTAGTTACCCAACAAGCTTTCTGAGAATATAAAATTCAAATGAGAAATTAGGAGACCCTAGGTTTAAAAAGACAAATTTCCAGGAGGGTATACTCTACTGTTGAGGATTCTGGTGAGATACTACTATTCAAGAATAAAATAAATAATTATGGATATAGTTTGCAAGATATATCATAATGAAAAGGTGACTTAAATTTGAGGAAATGAATACTCCTGTTTGTCAATTTCTCAAAAGCAATCTATACAGGTTTGTGTTCATAGCCGAGATTAAAACTGCAATTTAGCTTCTAAAGAATGGAAAAATCACAAAGTGATAATGACTTCACTTCTGAAAAAAAGAGTTTTCAGGCAGTTACTATTACTATTTACCTACATATTGAGGAATCAAATCATGTTGTTTAGTATTTGCACTGGATGAACCTCTCTGTTACCACAACCACAAAGGGACAATAGGTATTTGCTGGAGAAATAATAAAATTGTGACCCTCCCTGGGGTACTCCTACCACTTCTGTAAATGCAGTGCATAACTTTAAACCTCCGCAGGCACATGCTTATCACCGCACATCTCGAGATCTACAAGCAGTTTGGGAACTGGGACACATTTGGAATAAGTTCTGCAGTCTTCAAAATTTTGATCAGCACACATACTTGTGGCTGTTAAGTGGATACATGATCACAATATATTCTAAAAAAAGAATGTTCTCTAAAAACTACAAAGGGCCTTACGTATTACATCAGGTTGTCACTGGTGTAGTGTGAGGGCAACAAAAGCTCATGAACTTCATGTAAATAATATATATAGTGGTTGCCGCTTCAAGCATACTTGGGTCCTAAAATATTAATACCAACTCCAAATGTTTAGCTGTATATTCCCATAGGCATTCCCTTGAATTTCTTACAATACGCTGTCCTTCCAGCAGGCCGTTCCAATGCACGAAAGGCAACATTCACTTCCAACTCTGGACTGGACCTGGATAAAGCA
Source organism: Lissotriton helveticus (assembly GCF_964261635.1). Lineage (NCBI taxonomy): Eukaryota > Metazoa > Chordata > Amphibia > Caudata > Salamandridae > Lissotriton > Lissotriton helveticus. The sequence goes on along the minus strand of NC_136063.1, from coordinate 1,259,369,702 downwards.
AGCAGCCTCTACTCGCCACACCGGAGCTAATGGCATCCATTTTACATCCCAAAGAATGCAAATCAAAGGCTGACTGCTTTGAATTGTTTGCTCCTTTATGGAATTCCTTCAGTTGACACTGCCAGAAGCAGAACTGAGCAGTGTTGTTTACATTTTTATCTACACCAAGATCCCATCACTGAGGACTAAATTCACAAAGAATTTGATGTGACTTACTCTTGTTGTACTCCAAGCATAGACCTGGAGTAAGTCAGGAGTGTTCTTTGAGTACTCCTACCTTACTCCTGGAATCAAGGAGAAAGGCAGGAATACAACAGAAAGTCACTACTACTCGCTGAAAAATCTGTGCATCAGGCACTTATCTTGACTTTCTACTTGTGTAAAACAATGAAAAACTGACTGAGGTCACGATATTCCTAATGCTGGTGCAATGACTTCGGATTCTGGAGAAAAACTGCCGCAGATGCACATACTTATTTTTCTTACATGTTGGGGGCTGCATGCTTCTACAACGTTATTCCACCACTTAAGAAATTAACAGCACCATTTTGTTCCTGCACTCTTTTCTACAATTTTGAATATTGCCGCGACAAACAGAATATAGTCATTTTATGTAATTCAACTGCGCACGTCAGCCACAACACAGAAAAAAAGCAAGGTCTAAAAGGCAGCATAGCATTACATTAATAATTGCCAGTTCAATGAACACGGTGTACCTCAGGTCACAATAAGCAAGCAAAATCTACTTTAAAAAAAATTGTGACAACCGCCTGAATCTGCTTTGCAACTCTGGGTGCGGAGTGGAAGCTCTCGCGCCCTTTTTTAGGTTTTGTTTCATGTTTCCGAGCCTATTCCATTTTGCAAACGTACAGAGCTGAGGCTCCGTGTCAGAAATTACCGCTGCGCATCCATTCCGGCAGCGCTAACCTTCTGGACAGCATACCCAGGGAAAAGGCAATTACTGGCTCGCAGAAAATAGAGTTATTTGTCCAGATTCAGCACTGTCAACCTGTACTTTGCAAGTGACCCAGTTCAGTTATCACTAATATATATGTACCTCGAAGGGCTGCTGCAAGATGCATTGCTAGCCAAAACATTTGCGGTATAAATCAACGCAGCTTTAAAGAGCATTTTCTGACAGGTGCATTATGCAACGACATTATAATCCTGACGTCCAGCGGTTTAGAACTTACCTGCTATTGCTTTTGATGACCTGATGCATTGCAGCAAGATCTGCTTTTCAACAAACAGTGCTGCGTCATCTTCCAAAATTCAAGGGACCCTCGCTCTTTATTTCCTGGTTATTTCAACAAACGTCAAGATCGGAGGAGGGCAAAGGTCAGAGTCCAGCCATCTTTATCCTGCAAAAGAAAACAGGTTACGTCAGAATGCGTGCCATACACAGGACCGCGTTCAGCAGGGTCACTCGATGCTGTTTCCGCAGCGCACCGGCCTCAGAAATCATGTTTGGGGTATTTCATGCTCTGACTAGTAAATTAAATAGATCTACAGCTAACTTCGTAAAATAGGAATTAATTTAAGCTCTTCCGGGCGCACAGAGGAAACAACGAACCAAAGACAAACTTTGCGTGGCTTATCGAAGATTGGCACCAACGAAAACAACCAATACGATTACGGGCTACTATACTGTGCACAGTAGGGAACCACCCTATTACAAGCACTGTAAAAGAAATGTACAAATTATGGTGCGGAATTAGTATTAGTCCAGTATAAATGTAGCCGCAAAGCTTGGGGCTGGTTCTGTCTTTGATGTAAATGTTCTTTGAAGAGGCATGTCAAAAAATGCCATCCCAAATCCCAAATCTACCGGTGCCTAACAAGCTGTAGTTTTTCAAAGTTTTGCTGGATAATCGCTAGAAAAGACGCTATACATCTTATCAGATGTAGTTTTCTAGATCCAAAAACAGAGCTTAACATAAAAGCATTGGCAAAGCCCGTGGGTTTGACTCTCGCACTCCAACGTTGGCCATAGGTTTGACTCTTGCACTCCAGCGTTGACAAACGTTATAAAAAATGCCGGCTGCAGTGCAAATCAATTTAAAACAAGCACTGGCACAGCCAGCTGGTATTACCTTGGCAGTTGTGATTGTTTTTTATTGCGAGAAGAAGTAGAAAAACAAACAACATGCTGCAGCTTCAACAGGGCGAGAACATGCTTCCAATAAAAATAGTAAATTAAAATAAATATTGGTGGCATGCAGTTTTAATAGAACTGAACGTGTCCTTCTTAACAGGCAGGAGCAGTATTTGGAAAAAAATATGCAACTACCTTATAGTTTTGATGCACATCATAGAAAAATAGGATTGACTTTGAATTATGTAAACCAAAGACATAGTTTAAACTCAGAAAAATTTCTATTTAAAAAAAAAAAAAAGGATAAGGAATTACCAGAAAAATAATTGACATTGTAGGGTACCTGCAACCAGCCTTGGCCCTGTCATTTCTCTTTAGGCAATGGAAAGGTCAAACATTTTGGATGTAGCTGTGTGAACAAGACGCTGAATGGCAAAACACAGGGGGTGGCAGTCTTAGATCAGGACAAGAGGGACGCTATCATTGCAAATGCTTCCAGCACTTTAAGATGTGAACCAATGGAGATCCCGAAAAATAAAACGCTAGGCTGATTAAGAGACAAAGTAGTTCCAGGCGTAACCTGGAGGTCAAACTTCAGAAAACTGAACAGACTGCACATACTCAAATGGGGAGCAGAGACAAGTGCTGGAGGTGACAACCTTCCCCAATTTCTCTTGCACTGCAGAGCTTTAGATAAGAACTCATCATCTTAAGTTAATCTTGGAAATCTTTGGTTCAACCATGGCTTAAATCAAATTCTTGACATGTAATTCACCTGACACGAGAATCATGGCTTTGTACAACCCTCACTTGGTCTCTTTTGAACTAAAGGCCTCATTACGCTGTCGGTAAGAATGGCATTCAGATTTTCCTAACCCGTGTAAGAACCCATGTTTTTTTTTTTTATATATTTTTATTGGATTTTTTTAGACCTAAACATGCGACAATTAACATATAGTCATCTTCGCATTGTCCATACAGGGTGATGGTCCATTTGACTTAGATGCTGGTGGCATTGTTTACATAAGCTTGAACGACCCTGCTAGACTACAAATATTTGTTGTCGCTTTGTGCTGGGGGTCTCCATAAGGTAGGTCGGGTTGCAGCACATTATGAGCTTGATTGGCCCCCTTTCCAATGGCCTACTCTGGGAGAAAGTAAAGAGGGGGGAGAGAGAGAAGAGTCTAGGGGGAATGTGGGGAAGGGGGTGTCCTGTTCTAACTGCAGGAGAGGTGAAGGGCTCTGCGACTGGTACTGACTAGCACTTTCAGGGTAGTTCCTAAGGGTCTAGGAACCTGTCCAAGGAAGCCCACATACCCATGTTGAGATTTCTCCATGGTGTGTTACGTAGGGCTGTGAGGTCAGCTCCTCTCAAGAATGTCACCCAGTTGAGCCACTCCTTGAAGGTGACTTTGGAGGTGTCCTTCCAATTGGTGAGTACTATTTTAGCTTTTAGCAGGAGGTCAAGGAGGTTTCTGTCGTGTTGCGTGTCTAGATCAGATGTTATAAATGCGGTGCGACTGAGGCGAACTCTTCTTTAAGTGTGCACCCTAAGGCTTTGTTTATGAAGGTAAATATGGTGTTCCAAATTTTTTTTTACCTTTGTGCAGTGCTTAACAAATTCCTTTGGCAAGACAAAAAACCGAGAATAAGCCTGAAAAAATTACAACTAGATAAGAAACCAGGAGGCCTAAACTTGGCAGATTTCAGAACATTTCAGACTGCATTTATAGCGAGACAGGGGATCTACTGGATCCTGCCCAACCAGAGCTACACGCCGGTCTGGCTCAGGATGGAGAAGGCCATACTCAACAATCTTGACTCATTAACACTACTCACCGCAAACAAACAGACACAAAACAAGAGACCCATATTCAAAAACACCAGACACGCCCTGATTAAGGTAGATCAGAAACTAGAACACAGCGTTAAAAACTCAAACTGGGAATCTCTGTGGGCAAACACAAAGATAAAATATAGGGGGAACCCCTAACTATAGACGCAAGGAAAAAAATAGTGTTCTCATTCCCAGCCCAACTGGAAGAAGGGGGAATCCCCCTCACCTAGAACCCATGTTTCCAACAGTTCGGAAACATTTCCGACCGATTATGATGGAAGGTAACCGTTAGGTCATTCTGAATTGGTTCCGACCGGCATTCGGAGAATCCGAGTGGGTCGGAGCCGAATTGCACATCTCTATGGACCGTGTTTCCGACCGACGTATTACAATGTTGGATTCGGACACCCTTTCTGAATCGGTTAGTCCGACACAGAACTGCTGTCAGAAACTGACTTTGAGGGCCCATAGCAGGCCCCTTTACCCGGAGGCCTCCAGTTGAGGCCCGTAGGGGTACCCATGGGTCCCCTCTTTAAAACCATGCACATTGTGGCAGGCAACATGAGGTGCCTGCAACAGGGTGCAAGATTTTCTGCAACCACCCCTTTTTTCAATGGGAGCCTGTGTTGACGGTTGGAACACAGGCTCCCATTGATGGGAGACTTTCCGAACGGTATTAAGAACCATCGTAATTGGTCGGTTGGACTCTCCGAACCAGAGTCGGTCAGAACCGATTCCAACAAGGAGTCGGTCAGATTACTTTCCAACCGACATCGTAATGAGGTCCTTAGTACCAACGTAAATGTCTGATTTTTGCAACCAACAAGTTTCTTTTTTCTTTAATTTACCTTTTCTTCTTACTTTTTCCCCATGACCCATTCTGATTAATTTTCTTGGTTGGTAATAATGTGCAACTTATCTTTTCACGTTTTGATGTCTGTTATTTGTCTGGTGCACCTAAGGATTGCTGATTCACAGGGTATTTAGTTAAAACGAAACTACTAGACTGACTGGGCTTATTCCAGAGAAGCTCAAACTTTGGTTTACAGTTTAAAGGTCGGGTTGTGCAAAGCAAACAAGATCAGAGGCATGTGGCAAAGCAAGTCAGATGGATAGTAAAACTGCAGTTTATAGTAGAAAACCATCTGAAGCCAGCAACACAGTCGACCCAGGAAAACTTCCACAGAAACGAGGGGAGATAAACTAGCAAAACAATGGACGACACTGAATATGGATGACATTAGTTCACACACAAACTAATAACCCTAAAATGGATTTCCATTCACTTTTTTCTGGTTGCTAATGCTAGATAAGTACCCAAGCGTCAGTGTTTTTTCAAAGTGGTAACTGCTCTCTATTAAAGGTGTGTGAACTCTACAGCCTTTTCATTTGCATAATTCCATGAAATGTCAGGAAAATGATGCGTGATTACATGGAATGCAAAACTGGCAATTTGGCTCCACATTTTAACATGCATCCCTGTGCCTATTTTGGGTACAAAGACGCATTTGGTGCTACAAAGAAAAAATCAAAACTCCCATGTAATGAAAACCGAGCAGCTCAAATTCTAATATTTAGCGTTGCTCTTGGGCACCATGTCCTTTACTTAATTTACACAACATGGCGTAACAGCATTATTTTGTGAATTTTGCATAACAAGAGTAAGGGAAATTTTGCAAGATTACACAGTCATACCAGAAATTTCACCTGGGCCTATTCTCTACATGGCCATGCTAAGAACAAAGGAGAGATAAAAGCAGTAAGCACTGCAAACCTGGGAATACTGACTGCATCAAATACACCACCACATGTATTCTGTACTTCGCGAGAACCTCAAACATGAATGCAGCACAATTTGAAGAGTAAAAATTATTTGCCTTTAACTCAATAAACCTTGGATCATAAGGTAGACGTAGAGCTGGTCATACTGTTAGGTGTTTGATGACATCTCATGACTCTTCTATTCACTTTCAATACAGATTTTTTTCACCTAAGATTTGCACACTTTGCGTTTATGAGTTGTTTATTTGTTAGTGAAGGTGTTCCTCGACTGCCCACCGTACACCATTTTAAACAAAAGGGTTCTTTAACTAATACAATGAGATCAATTCTAAGTGATGTAATCACAGTCAAGGCAATTGCAATATAAATTATTTTTCTGGCTGTGCCATTATCTTTTTGCGCTTCTTTTTTCACAACTATGCTCGGGGCAAGCAAAACAATCTACTTAAAGTTTGTGTAAAGCTGCATTTTCTATGCCACAGAATACATTTTTGATGCATTTGTAATTGATGTGCAGATGGTGTGAGGTTAGCCAAGGCATTGTGAATGATGGCATGCTTCATTTTCATGTTTGCAATTCTGTTTTGGCATGTCACACCTTACATTCACAACGGTTGAACTTGTGAGGGTCTTGGGGGGGTCGTTTGCCTTGCGCAAAGAACCACGGCCACGGATGCAAATAGATAGCAGCTGAGGGCACAGAAGGATGAGGAAGAGCTGAAGTCTGCGTGCAGAAACTGTGGAGAAAGATCCACGAAATCGAAGAAGAGACCGTGACGGCTGGTACCGGAAAGCAGCGATGGGGCTGGGAGGGGGGAAGAGGTGTAGAAAGGTTAAAAAAAAACACTTACCTACCTGCCAGCTGGCCAGCCACCACCACCCTCGGTCCTCTTCATCTGCTTCCTGACTTCTTCGGTGGAAACAGGAAGCACCCAGGCTCCCCATGGGAGCTAGGGCATGTTCTCCACTGAGGCTGTAATGCAGCCTGCATAGAGAACATGCAAAAGGCCCATGAATGTTTGACCAGTCTGAGAGGGCCGGTCGAACATTCATGCGCATTACATAGTGCCCATCACTCCTCCCCCTGCTCTGAGAGCAGATCAGATCAGCCAAGATGCCGCAGCAGTAGCAAATAAAATAATAATAAAGTTGAGTTATTATCATTTTATTTTTCCAGTGGGACGACGCTCCTCCGCCTTAGCATAGGAGCCGCCACTGAGAAGTGTGACCATTGAAGAAAGGAAAGGGGGGTTGGTAGAATGGACAGGCAGAAGGCCAAATGCAAACATTTCTTTTGAAACTAAGTTTGAGAATAACAACCAATCATGGGTATCTAAACGTGAAGGGAGACATCAGATTTGCCAATAACTGAAAATGCTGGGAATAACAGCGTAAAAAAAACACAACAGTGATGAACTACCAGAGCAAGGAGCAGAAGAGAGAGAGTATTTCCATCCTCAGGCAAGCATCAGTAACAGCACAAGGATCAGCAATAATATGAGAGCACGTGACTCAAGTGTTTGAAAAATAAATAGTCCAGATACCACCACTCGGGGTCTATGGCAATTATCACATAATTTGTGAGAAGCCATGGCAGTGTTAGTTACCTTGTAATAGAAACACAAGCACCTAGTGAAAACCACAATTAATCCGCATGTCTACTTTGTATCATCTGGAGCATTCACGGTCATATTTTATACAAGAGCATGCTATTTGTAACCATGTTTGTGTTTACAGTGAATCCTGTTGACTCGTTATTTCCTATGTAAATCCTATTTTGCTTTGTACCTGCAGTATTTTTAGGTCTTCATTTTAACACCCACAATATGGCTTGCCATGTTGGGTTCCCAAGAGGAATCATCTTTCACCACTTGTATTTAAATATTTATTGTGGCCCTCTGATGGCTTTTCTACACGTTCTGAATCTGGGCTTTCGCTCATATCTTTTTTTTCTGTTTTTGGTGCCTCTAGCAACGCTGCTTTTGATACAATAAGAAAAAGAACTTAACATTCAAATGTCAACAGTTTCAAAACTGTTTTCATTCAAACTCCTCGACAACGTTTATCAAGAGTAACAAAGTTACCTTCATCTTTGTATACAAACACAAGAGGCCTGGGGGTCACCTCTGATGCTGTGGTGAGCCTCTGCAGCAAGGCTATATAGAAAGGTCTCTTAATGGACATGTTGTGGCACTTTTGCTTCTTATAAATCGCTGGCCTCATTTTACCAACTGTATTTTGCTCTGCAGCCAAGGACACCATGCACTATTTTCAAAAAGTTCAGAATTGTTAGGCTGGCTTGATCAACAGACATGGGAAGCAAGACTCTTTCGATATAATTCTAAGGAAATGTTACTGGTCGTAGGATGAAAGCATCAATTCCTATACGTTTTTTTGCTCAGTTCAGAAGAGCCTTTGGGATAGAATAAACTTATTATTATGCATTATGTACTTCATCTAACTCTATTTTCCAAACTGTGTAATTGATTCTAGGTTTCCAGTCCACCTTTCACTACAGCTTCCTACTGAACTTAAATTGTACAGTCATTTTTACGGGCTCGGCGACGTCACCACGAAGTGGGGAGGAGCTGCGAGCCGTATTGTAGCGAGTTTCTTGCTCATGCTGGATAAATTCTTTTTTGCTCGTGCATTTGCAGTGTTTAATTTTGTAATCTGAATGGTCATTGGTCCTCGCGGTGGTGTTTTTTTATTAGTCTTGATGCAATAGGGCATATGTAATGTTCGTCCGCCATTTTTGGCATTTTCTGTGCGGTTTCGCGCATGGCAGACCATTAATTTTAATTAGGAGCTGTCAGGGGGCCCTTCTAATGCAATCCAGATGGTGGGAGCGCGTTCACCATTCTGCATTGCATGTATAGGGCGCGCGTTCGTCTGCAGCCTTTTTGGGGCTGAAAAAGAGGCAGTATTTAAATACAGATTACCGAATGAGTTACACAATGATTGTGCTTGCCTGTAACTGCACGGAATCACTTTGTATAAGCATGGGTAGTCTGCGCGCGGTATCCAGTACTACCATCACCAGTACTACCACTACCAGTACCACCACCACCAGTACTACCAGTACTACCACCATCAGTACTACCACCAGCAGTACCACCACTACTACAGCCACCAGTACTACCACTACTACAGCCACCAGTACTACCACTACTACAGCCACCAGTACTACCACTACCACCACCAGTACTACCAGTACCACCACCACCAGCACCACCACTACCAGTACTACCACTACCAGTACTACCAGTACCACTACCACCACCACCAGTACTACCACTACCAGTACCACCACCACCAGTACTACCAGTACCACCACCACCACCAGTACTACCACTACCAGTACCACCACCACCACCAGTACTACCACTACCAGTACCACCACCACCACCAGTACTACCAGTACTACAGCCACCAGTACTACCACTACCACCACCACCAGTACTACCAGTACCACGACCACCAGTACTATCACTACCAGTACTACCACTACCAGTACCACTACCACCACCAGTACTACCACCACCAGTACCACCACCACCAGTACTACCACTACCAGTACTACGGCCAGCAGTACCACCACCACCAATGCTACTGCTACTAGTACCACCACCACCAGTACTCCCACTACCAGTACCACCACCACCAGTACCACCACTACCAGTACTACCACCACCAGTACTACCACCACCAGTACTACCACCACCAGTACTACCACTACCAGTACCACCACCTCCAGTACTACCACTACTACCACTACCAGTACCACCACCACCAGTACTACCAGTACCACCACCACCAGTACTACCAGTACCACCACCACCAGTACTACCACTACCAGTACCACCACCAGTACTACCAGTACTACCATCATCAGTACTACCAGTACTACCACCACCAGTACTACCACTACTACAGCCACCGGTACTACCACTACCACCACCACCAGTACTACCACCATCACCAGTACTACCAGTACCACCACCACCAATACTACCACTACCAGTACTACCACTACCAGTACTACCAGTACCACTACCACCACCAGCACTACCAGTACTACCACCATCAGTACTACCAGTACTACCACCACCAGTACTACCACTACTACAGCCATCAGTACTACCACTACCACCACCACCAGTACTACCAGTACCACCACCACCAGTACTACCACTACCAGTACCACCACCTCCAGTACTACCACTACTACCACTACCAGTACCACCACCACCAGTAGTACCAGTACCACCACCACCAGTACTACCACTACCAGTACCACCACCACCACTACTACCCCTACCAGTACCACCACCACCAGTACTACCAGTACTACCACCATCAGTACTACCACCAGCAGTACTACCACTACTACAGCCACCAGTACTACCACTACTACAGCCACCAGTACTACCACTACCACCACCACCAGTACTACCAGTACCACCACCACCAGCACCACCACTACGAGTACTACCACTACCAGTACTACCAGTACCACTACCACCACCACCAGTACCACCACCAGTACTACCACCACCATTACTACCAGTACCACCACCAGTACTACCACTACCAGTACCACCACCACCACCAGTACTACCAGTACTACCACCATTAGTACTACCAGTACTACCACCACCAGTACTACCACTACTACAGCCACCAGTACTACCACTACTACAGCCACCAGTACTACCACTACCACCACCACCAGTACTACCACCACCAGTACTACCACTACCAGTACTACCACTACCAGCACTACCAGTACCACTACCACCACCACCAGTACCACCACCACCAGTACTACCACCACCAGTACTACCACTACCAGTACCACCACCACTACTACCAGTACTACAGCCACCAGTAATACCACTACCACCACCAGTACTACCAGTACCACGACCACCAGTACTACCACTACCAGTACCACTACCACCACCAGTACTACCACCACCCGTACCACCACCACCAGTACTACCACTACCAGTACTACGGCCAGCAGTACCAACACCACTAGCACTACCACTACCGGTACCACTGATGAAGCAAAGCTTCGCATATTTTGCGGCTTGCCGAAATCAAGAACCTCGTTTATGTGTAATAAGGTAACAAAAGTGTATGTTTTACTAACATTTATTTTGTTTAGGCAAAGTTCCCGAAGCTTGCCTATGTGTATTTCTAATGAATTAATCCGTGTCCCTAAAAATGGCCGCCGCTTGTATTTTAGTTACTGCGCATGCGTCAGCCACACTCACGTGTCCTGACGCGTCTGCAGAAGTGGAGGGAAAGTTATGCGCATGCGTAATTCATAGCTGTGCTTATCATGTGGTACTGCTCGTGCCACTGCTCTTGTGTCCGTATCAATGTAGCTAACATTTAGATGCAATAAGTTTATTTCTTGATGATGAGTTAAAAGTACAAACCCTGTGATGTGTTTTCATAATGACATTATTATGTATTAATTTGTTTTCGCTTACTTTTCATGTACCGCGGGAAATGGGGGTCTGAGTGAGAGGAGAGCCATATTGGAGGTCCCTTCTGCGCCTGCGCGACATTCGGCAGCACGAGGGACCTTGGCTGATGGAACACCGCCAGTTGGCAGTGATGGGCAAGATGCTCCTGAGAAAGTCACCTCTGCCCTGCGAGAACAGCGAATGTTGCTCCTCATATGATACAATGTTAAATTGTCATTGTGTTTCTGCACAGTTTTTCCTGGGAACCCCAAACCTGCTAGGCGGTACCCAAGTATGCTAATGAAGGCTTAAAATCTTGTATTGTGATTGGTGTGTTACCCAAATCCTACCTTAGGACCAATCGAAATTGAGGGATTCTGACACTTTGCAACATTGGGGGGTGGTACACTGTCCCCAAACTGTATATCTACCCTGGGTTCACCTAGTGAACCGTCCGACTTGTCTGGTTTAGCTGACCTGTCACTGACCCAACGCACTCAATAGGTGACTGAAGATACAGAGAGCTGCGGAGCACTCTGTCCGAATTTGACCATAGACTAAGGTTCTACTGAACCTTAAAGTGCTGGCAAGGCACTTAGCTGGGAGTTCGCTGACCCAATCGGGGTCTTGATCGATAGCTGCAGAGCGGGTGGAGCGCAGGCGTTGCTTCCGAACTGTGGGTTCCGGTCCTGTCCTGAAGAGGGTCCTGTCCTGAGGGTTTGCTGTCCTGTCCTAAGGGTCCTGTCCTGATTCCTATTCCGAGGGTATCCTGTCCTATCCTGGGTGTCCATTCTGCACCTGCTGTCCTTTGAGGGGTATCCTTCCTTGAGGGTTTCCTGTCCTTAACTGACCCGTGGCCAGGGTTTGGTTTCCACACCTTTCTAGGTAAATATTGCTCTGAACCTCTTGAAATTCTTGCACCTTCTGAATTTCTAACTTTTGCTTTAATAAAGTTCAACATTTGCATATGTGATATTTTCCATGCCTTTCTGCAACTATTGAAAGTCATTTATAATTTTTGCAAAGTTATTCCTATGCCTTCTCATTTGTTAGAAATTATATTTTGCATAGCAGTGTGTCATTTCCTGATATGGTCTAGAACTTCGTTGCCTAGATTGTTCAAAGGCCCCTTCACCTTAAGTGAAGCGTGTTATTCATTATAAGCTCTCCTATAGTCACCCACACTTAGTCTATCCCTGTCTAGATAATACTGACTTGCATAGTATTTTCTCGCTACATTTTATTTAGTACCTTGATGATTACTCTGTCATTATTTCTTCATGCTTATGTGATTTACGTTATCTTGGTTATTGATTGCCTTATTTTACTGTACCTCATGCAAGAAAATATTGAACTTTAGATAAACATTTTAAAACTTCCAGTTGTCCGTGGTCATTTTAAACAGTATTTGAATGTTATTGGTTGGGTTTGTATTTTGCTGCCTTTCTTTTACAGCTAGCTCCCTGATTCATTGTGGTCATTAGGCACCCGCATCGGTGGATGGTAAGTCGGGTGCACCGAAATTTGGTAGCAGGGAACACACACACACCAACCTGGTAGAGCTCGTGAAGTCACCCGATCGATGTATATGGTGATTTGGAAAGTATATGGGCCCTGAAGCCGGAAACGGCGAAAACTATTGGCCGGGTGGCCTCGCGCGCTCTATCAGTTTTCTGGTAGCTAGAGGATGGTTAGGGACTAGTTGAGAGTAAGGCAGGGATTAGTTGGACTAGTTAAGTCGGAAGCTGCTATTATATTAATGCTGCTATAAGAGCGGCTGTTCTAAGAGACCTGATCAATCTCTTGTGAATACGCACAAATAATATCTTGTAAAAAATAATTCATGAATTTTTGTATTGTCATTATTCTTGTTCTTATATTGTTATATGTACTAATCCAGGCATTTGTAAATCGAATCGTTAAGTGTTGTCCGAACTCCCCGGGGAATTGAAAGGGCAAGTGGTGAATAGAATCCATTGTCCTGAGGTCACAGGTTCGAGGAAAGTTAGGTGCAGGTTAGGATAACCGGGAAGCACTAACTAGGGTTTTCTGAATACATGTGTGAATAAATGACAGTAACGGGGTTCATTGGCAAAATTCCCATAGTGGCGTAACCTAGTAAGGGTCACATCGGAAGAGTAGCAGGTTCCTCGGAGCTAGCGTGAAAGCAGAGGGGTCCGCTGAGAAACCTTAAACTCGGAATACATCCCGGAAAGAAGTGGATGAGTTTAGGGGAATAACAGGTTCACCGATGCTAGAGTGAAGGGTAGGCGGAAGAGATCTGCCCGCAGCGAGTGAAAAGTAAATGGAAGTAGTTTACTTGCAGTAAAAGAATTCTTTCTCTGTCTAGACACTTGAGCACTGTGGCGAATGTGTATTTGTTGTAAAATAACCAAGCACTGAGCACTTTAAAAGAAAGAAAGTTTCCGTTACCTTGTGAAGGGAGGGAGTCAGTCGCGAAGCGCCTCTGACGTCACTCTGTGCCGCGCTGGGATTGGTAGAAGCAGCGGGCGGGTAGCGGAGCTGAAATTGTAAAGGAGGGGTGAGCGCCGGAGCGTGGGAACTGTCTCACGAAGGGGCCGCGCACCCATTGGCGGAGCTTATTTTGTGTCGCGCACCCATTGGTTGCACGAATTTTCTGAAGCGCGTTCTGATTGGAGGTAGTTTGTAAACAAAGTTAGCGCAGAAGTCGTATGTGGCACTCGCGGACTACAGAGACTCGACCTGATCCAAGGCATTTAGGGTTTGAAAGGGATCAGTGGAAGGCTAACAGATACGATATTATGTACGGAACCAAGAGAAAAATGTCCCTTGTAAGTAAGGTGAAAAATTATTTTAAAACGGACAAACCGATAAAATCTAGAGAAGGTGTTCTTGTCCCAGCACCCAATACTCCCGCCTCATTCATGATGTTTGACCGAGGGTACAATACCTGTGTGTGGCTGGAGAATTGGGTGAAGTACACAAAAGATGACGGAGTATTGGCTTTTCCGTTAGATGGTACTTTCAATGGTAGGATCTTATTTAATTTAAGAACCCGAATGAATGAACTGCATCCCAGACCAAGACTAACGCAGTATGAGGCATTAGAGGAATGGGAGATTGAGGCTTTTGAAAGAGAGAGACCCCGAATGGACAAGGGTTTGACCAAGTGGTACCCCAGGCAGAAACAGGAATCCAGGGATAAAAGGATGAAACAGTGGAGACAGAGCATGATTGTTGAGGGTCTGTTTCCCATGATGCCGGCGTGTCATAACATTGGAGCGGGTGAGAAAAGTACTGAAAAATGTAAGCATTGGGGGGCCCTGGGGGATTCAGATGATGAACTAATAGATGACATCTGTACCAGAAGTCCGCCACCTTACAATGAGGGAACCCGACCTTCCAGTGTAGGAGATGTTCCCCGACGCCACTTCCTAAAGGAAGAAGACAGGTCCCTGGGACTGGGAGGGGGTGGTCAAGTATTGCCCTATCCTGAAAAACCCGAACTGACGGAAACAAGGGATATATATCCCAAAGTGCCCGCAAGTCAGGAAGAAAAATATTCACGTACGAAAACCTTTTTTCCCAGACCCTTGTATGAAAGCGAAGAGAAACCCTCGAATTCAGGACTGCCTTTTGTTCAACCTCCATATGGGGAAGAGCGCAGGTCCTTTAATACTGGAACTTTATTCCCGAAACCAAATTATGGGGGAGGACCAAGTGAAACGCATCCTACTGCCCCGAGTTTTACTCCTCCATTGACCCCCCAGATATTACATGACACAACTTTAAGAAGGGTACTAGTGGAAAAGGAGCAAGAGGCTCTAGCTAGACAAAGAACAGAAATAATTCAGAAAATTTCTCAGTTAAATACCAGTCCTGAGGCATTGACTATTCCAGTAACTATTGGACCAGTGGTCCCGTTATACGGAAATGGTCAGGGAAATCCGATTACTCCAGTTATGACCCCAGTCATGGCAACCCCGAGACAGGAACCGATCATCATAGATGATCAGTCCAGTGAGTGCGAGTCTGAAGTTGCGTTTTTGGAATTGCCAAACAAACAGACTGGAAAGGGAATACAGCAGAGGTATAACCCTTTTAATACAAAAGAAATTAAATTAGAGACAGCAACAGGTACTAGGAATGTCTCTCTGGTAACTCCGGATGAAATTGAGAGTTGGAGTCGTGAATTAGAGAAGCAGACTCCGCAAACAAAGCCTTTAGATCTCTACAAGCTGAGGGTCGAAATAGAAGAATTAATGGCAGGAAATGTGGGGTTGGATCGATTGAATACCTACTCTGAAGAAGAATTGTCGTTCATATGTAAAAGCTTTACAAGGAACACCAGAGTGCTCCACGAAAAACTGACCGAAACAGCAGTTAGTATGGGGGTAGATATCTCAAAATCCAAGCCCTTACAGAAACCGTACAGAGCAGACTTCTCAGACAAAGACATAGAACACCTGAATGTGGCAGGGAAGAAGTTGCAGATTAAAGAATTAATGGGGGTACTGCAGAAATGGGGAGATGTGGAAAGATGGAGAAGCAGGTGGGCGAAAAAGAGGGAAGAGGTTCGCTCCCGACAAGTGACTCCCGAGTTTGCTTTAAGAGAGGTAGAAAAACCTGAGCAGTTATGCCCCATGCGCGAAGTTCCAGGGGGGAAATATGTGCATGTCCCCTGGTCTAGGCAGGATATTGTGTCCTTCACGAACGATTTCCCAAAATTACGAGAGAAACCAGTTGACTGGTACAGGCAGGTGGAAAGGTTCGTGAAGGTACAGAAATGTCTGTGGAAAGACCTGGATGGGTTTTTCGACATTGTGGTTCCAGTAGATTTATGGACCCAGTGTAAAATAAACATAGACTGGCCGAGTGAGGAGTACCCCAGAAACAAGGAAACTGGAGAGCCATCAAAGGATGTCATGCGAAAATATGAGCAGGTAATTCAGCATTTGAAAGAAAAGGTGCCCGCAAAGGAAACTGATTGGACAAAAATAGATAGAACAACACAGGAAAGGGACGAGACAGTGCACTCCTTCTATGAGAGGTTATTGCAGGTATTTAAAACATACAGCGGTATTGATAACATCGACCTGAAGGATATGACGCACTTTATTTACAGGTTTGTAAATGGTTTAAGACCTGAAATTTGTCAGTGGATAAAAGATAATAAAATCTGTTGGCATACTAAGAAAATGGATGAGGTCCTGCGGTACGCTAAGTACTGCGAGGACGAGATGGCAGAAAAGAAAAAGGCCCTTAAGGAGAAGGTTATGTGGGCTCAGGTGAAGCTCGCAGAACAACAGGAAAAACAATTGAGTAACATGGTTAAAAATGCTGAGAACAAAGGTCCTGGGGGAGGGGGTGGAGGAAAGCCCCGGCCCAAATTTAGCAGGGAAGAGGCTATGAAAAAATTTCCCTGCCATCAGTGCGGCGAAATTGGACACTGGCGAAACGAGTGTCCCCAATTAGTCGATGTTAATGAGAAAACTCCTGATTTAACTCCACAGACGCAGAAAGAAAGACCAAGAAAGACTCAACCCCAGGTAAAAACAGTTCAGGTGCCTCGAGCACCCAAGCAGGTATACAGGGGAAGACAGGCAGAAAATGAAGAGATAGAGGTTTGGGAAAGCGGGGAGAACAGAAATACAGCAACTTCGCAGTATCTGCTAAATGATACCTTCCTTTGTAACGATCAGGACTGACGGGGCCTGAGAGGGGAGGACGAGGAGTGCGTACTTGGCGCTTCCTTGCCGGTAGACCAGTCTGGACCATATATTGAAGGAAAGGTTGACGGAAATGATGTCACCTTCCTGTTGGACACTGGCGCTACCCGTTCTACTGTAAGAACAGTGGACGTTCCAAACCTACCCCTCTCGGGAGAAAATATCCAAGTAGTAGGTGTATCTAATCAATTGATTAGTACTCCTGTTACCGAACCAATGG
This sequence comes from Lissotriton helveticus, assembly GCF_964261635.1. NCBI lineage: Eukaryota > Metazoa > Chordata > Amphibia > Caudata > Salamandridae > Lissotriton > Lissotriton helveticus. Next base: position 1,259,352,577 of record NC_136063.1, on the reverse strand, counting down.
AGATTTCAATTGGAAATTTTAAACAGATGCATAGATTTGTCGTCTGTGACACCAGTCCAGTGAATCTACTGGGACGTGATTTGCTGTGCAAAATGAACTGTACCATCTTTTGCACACCAAAAGGTGTTGAAATACAGACCCCAGATGAAGACGGCATTTATAAATTATTGTTGCTTAGACCTGACTCAGAAATTAAAAGATTGACCCTGCAGGACTTGCCCCAAGAACTACAGGAAGCTGTAAAGCCAGAGGTGTGGGATTTCACTGGAAAGGATGTGGGGTTGATGAAAGATGTGGACCCCATACAAATAGCCATCAAGGAAAATGCAGTATATCCTAACACTAGGCCCTACCGAATGAATGCTGAAGTGAAAGCAGGTGTCACTCTGGAAATACAAAAATTATTGGAAGGAGACATCATACAGGAAGTGATGAGCAGCCCATGCAACTCACCGATTATGGGCATCAAAAAGCCTAGTGGCAAGTATAGGGTAGTGCAGGACCTGAGAAAGGTTAACAAAATTGTAGTTCCTTGCTGCCCTATTGTCCCAAACCCTGCAGTGATATTGTACCAGATTCCTTGGGATGCTGAATGGTTCACTGTGATTGATTTGTGTCATGCATTCTTTTCGATACCCCTGCACCCCGACAGCAAATTTCTTTTCTCATTTGCTTTTGAGGGTCACGTGTATTGTTGGAACAGGGTCCCTCAGGGGTATACAGAGAGCCCCTCTATCTTTAATCAGATCTTGAAAAAATGTCTAGAGACTTTGATCTTACCTGGGAACTCTGTGTTAGTGCAGTACATAGACGACCTTCTACTGGCGTCTAAAAGTCACCGGGACTGTGTAGTTGACACCATTGCCCTCCTAAATCATCTGTGTGAGAAAGGGCATAAAGTAGCCCCTGACAAACTACAGTTCTGTGCGAAATCTGTAAAATATCTGGGACACCAAATAGAAAAGGGTGTCAGAAAAGTCACATCAGAAAGAGTGAGAATAATTCAAAAAATGCAGTTGCCCCGTACTCAAAAAGATGTCAGAATGTTCCTGGGTGTATTAGGGTACTGCAGGCAGTGGATTCTGGGATTTGCAGCCTTAGCCAGGCCCTTGATAAAAATGACCACGAGAGGAATGCCAGATGTTGTACAGTGGGACGATGAAAGTCTAATGGCTTTCACAAGATTGAAGAACTGTCTGTGTACAGCCCCTGCGTTGGGAATGCCAGATTATTCCAAAGAGTTTGCCCTTTTCTGTGACACTCGCGATAATTGCGCATTGTCTGTCCTGACTCAAGAACATGGCACGACCAGAAGGCCTGTGGCTTATTTCTCTGCCACATTGGACCCAGTAGCTGCTGGGTTACCAGGCTGTCTGAAAGCGGTAGCTGCTACCTGTGCAAGTTTGGAACAGAGTGAGTCCATTGTCATGGGACATCCTGTGACCGTGTATGTTTCACATGGAGTGGTAATTCTATTGACCAGAACTAAAACACAGTATCTCACCCCTAGTCGGCTGACTAAATACGAGAGGATTCTTGTGGGTGCAGCAAATGTAAGCATTGTTAGGTGCGGTATTCTGAACCCTGCCACCTTACTCCCCGACCCATTGGAAATAGAAGGTGGGGATAATGATGAACATGATTGTATTGACCTGACAGAGTTCAGTACTAAGCCACGCCCAGACATAAAAGAAGTACCATTGCCTGAGCATGATAAAGAACTATTTGTGGATGGTTCCTGTCTAAGACATGAATTAGGAGGCTTGAGTGCTGCTTATGCAGTAGTGTCTTTCACAAAAATTGAACAAGCAGGTTACCTATATAACATCAAGTCTGCACAAGTAGCCGAATTGATAGCCATGATAAAGGCTTGCAAAATTGGGAAGGACTTACGCATAACAGTGTATACTGACAGTCAGTACTGTTATGGCGTTGTGCATGACTTTGGCCAATTATGGCTACAGAGGGAATTCATGACTTCCTCAGGTACTCCCATTCGGAATGCAAAAGTTGTTCATGACCTTTTAGAGGCCATCCAGTTGCCCAAAGAACTGGCAGTGGTAAAATGTACTGCTCATCAAAAGAGCATGGACAGAGTATCACTGGGAAACGATTATGCTGATCGAGTGGCTCAATGGTGTGCCAAAGATCGGTATATTGTAAATCCAAAACGAGGGGGGCCAGGAACCAGCTGCCAGCTTCAGGTGTTTGAGGAAGTGCCTACATGGGATGAGGTGAGAGAGTGGCAGGAGTCGGCTCCTTGGCAAGAAAGAGAGAAATGGAAGGAGGATGGGTGTAGACCGAGACGTGTGGATGGTGTCATCTTGGGCCCAACTGGTATGCCTGTGTTACCCCGACACTTGCTTGGCACAATGGCTAGATTAATACATGAAGGATCACACATTGGTAGGGATGCCATGATTCTGGTATTTCAACAGACTTGGTACAGTAAAAAGTTCAGGAAGGTAGCAGAGTCCCTTTGCCAGAGGTGCCTGTCATGTCAACAGATGAACCCAGGCAAGAGGACAATGGTTGAACTGAGCAAGATTGGGAGATCAGGGGGTCCCTTTATAAGGATACAGGTTGATTTCATCACCATGCCCCGTTGTGAAGGGAAACGATATGTCCTTGTCATTGTTTGCGTATTTTCAAAATGGGTAGAAGCTTACCCTACTCCTCAAAGTGACGCACTGACAGTAGCGAAGTGTTTACTAAAAGAACTGATACCTAGGTTCGGAATACCATGCATTATTGAATCAGATAAGGGTGGACATTTCCAGAATGACATACTGGCTGAACTCTGTAAGGCCTTTGGAATAAGGCAGAAACTCCATTGTGCATACCACCCAGAGGCTTCTGGAATAGTGGAACAAGTAAATGGAACTATCAAAAACAGACTAGCAAAGCTGACAGATGCTACTGGCATGACCTGGGTGAAGGCCCTACCCCTGGTCCTGATGGGACTGAGAAGTGTTCCAGACCGCAAGACAGGCCTAAGTCCCCATGAAATCATTATGGGAAGAGTGATGAGACAAGCATGGGTGCCAGGAAGCAAACTGTTGAGTATTACTGATGATTTGGTGCTTGAATACTGCAGAAGATTGGGTGACCAAGTGCGTTCTATCTCTCGCCAGATTGGAGACGACGGCATCCTCAATCCAACGACTCCTCTCCACAGCTTGGTTCCAGGAGATTGGGTCAAAATAAAGAAGCACACTCGATCAAGCTGTCTGGCACCAAGGTGGGGAAAGAAACGCCAAGTAATCCTGGTGACAACCACTGCAGTGAAGGTCGCAGGTGTTCCTCAGTGGATCCACGCTGGACACACCCAGAAGGTATTGCCAGACAGAGGATTTGAAGAAGAAGGGCAACCAGCAGAGGACCCTGAAGGAGCCAGACCAGAAGCAACTGACAACGAGCAGCCCAGCACCAGTCAGGTTGCAGGAACAGCAGACGTTGGCCCAGGAGTAGTTGACTACGAACTGCCAAGAATCCAGCCTGCTGAAGAGGTCCAGGAAACTGAGCCAGGAGTAGCTGAAGACGAGCTGCCAAGCATATGGCCAGAAGAATGGATACCGATGATTGATCTGACCGAAGATCCTATCAGAACAAGAGAACGACTTAGTGAAGGTAGAGAGTGGACTAGTCAGGAAAAGCAAGGCACAGGCGAAGAACCTCAGCCGCTTGAGATTCAAATCAAAACTGAGGAAGGAGAAGGACAGACAGGGACAGAGCAGGTATTCGATACACCACCGCGAACACCTGATGCAGATAAGGGAGAGACTAGAAATAGAGTGATAGTTCGAGCAGAAGAAAATCAAGAGATCGAAGTGCTTGAACAGGATCAGAGAGGGTTAAAAGAACGGGTTCAGGAAACAGAAACAGAAACAGAGACAATCGAAAGCCAAAAACAAAATATACCTGAACAAGGCCAGATTAGCAACCAGGCAGAAGAATTTGATGCTAGCCCTGGAACTAGTCAGATAAGGGAAGTAGGAGAAGAAAGTGGAGAAGAATTACCACAAGATAAAGAGAACAAGAGAATAAGAAAAGATAGTGAAGTCCAAGTACCAACTAAGAGACTAAAGAAAAGAAACAACCTTGAGCCTAGGTTTGTAAAAAGATTGAGACTTAGGATAAAGACAGTGGAAGAAAAACGTGCAAAGGCAAGAAGAAGTGCTCGGATAGCAGAGCAAGAAGAAGACTCTTCCAAAAGAAGGAGTGAGCGAATAAAAAGACAAAACAAAAAGTACAAGTCTCCTGAATGGACACTGGTTTTGGAGGAACTTGAAGATCTTGATATAACTGACGTGAGCGACGGAGAGCCCGTCCCAGAGTACTCAGCTGAAGAGGAAGACGAACCACCGTGAATTTGCACAAAGTAAGCTAGTCGAGTAAAAAGCCAAAAAGAGGGGTGTGAACACTCCTTCTGAGCTAAAATGTCTGATTCAACAGTGAATGGTAGACCTAGTTGCAGCCGTTTTAAGACGTGTTGCAAGGTGTGTATATGTAGTGTAGTAGTACTGATAGTTATCTGGATAGGATTAACAATTTTCATTCCCTTTGCTGTAAGTAAAGATACTAACATTGTCCCTACTGAAGTTGTAAATACTGACAATGAGGAGCAAACAACACAGAGTGTAGAAAGACATGAGAGAGCATTGAGACAAACTAAACGAGACTTAGAAGCATCAGATGAGGGAGGACTACATTATCATGGAATGAAGAACAGGACACATTTAAATGTTTTCGCAAATTTGTTAATACACTATGTAGAGACTATGGAAATTGAAGATTGCTATGTCTGCATGAAGCTACCTACTTCGGTGGCTGAAGGCGTGACATACCATCATCTGCCATTGACATATGGAATTTCCTGTAGCATTTTAGCTAGTTTATTTTACAAAAGGGGACCGTTACAGTATTATTACTCTAACAATGACGTGATCTTTTCTGAACTTCCTATACGTGGGAACTTGAATCCTGTACATACCAAAACTGACACCATAAGATATATGGGAGACTACTTTCTGACTATAGGGAACATTGACATAGCAGACGCACACAGAGATAACTTGACTTGTTCTTTGCGTGAGCAGGAAAAGATGTTCCTGAACATGGCAGAGAAAAGGAGAATTAAAATTCAGAAGAAGGCTAATGACGAAAGTCAGAAAAAGCCAAAGTGGGCAGAAAACATGGAAGGCACCTCATCTGGTGGAGCGGGTCCTGCTCTGTTGCTGGATTTTGAAAAGAAAGGCAAGCTATGTCTTCACCGCGAGAAGACTAGCTATTATAATAATGTTTTCATTGGTTCCAGTGAATGCGAACATAATTACAAGGTAATTGGAGGTTGGGGTTTCAAAAATGGGTCAGAGCCTGTGTTTCCTGGAATTTATTATATTTGTGGGGACAAGGCTTATTTCAAATTGCCGGATCACTGGTATGGGAGCTGCTACTTTGGCATTGTTTTCCCGAAAATATACCATGTGAATGGAAAAGCTGGAAGCAATGAAGTTACTAATGGCTTAGTGCGCAGTAAAAGAGAAAGTATAGGTGAAATTATGGGTAGTATTTTCAGTGCACTGATACCTGGAGTGGGAGTGGTTCTGAATACTCACAGAATTTGCAAATTGTCTACTATAGTAGATGTGCTGTCTACTGAAACAGCTCATGGATTTCTGCTGGTCAATACCGAAATGGTTGCGATCAGATCAATGGTTTTACAAAATCGACTTGCTCTTGACACCTTATTAGCGAAAGAGGGCGGAGTCTGCCGGATGTTGAAGGCGCAACATTGTTGCACTTATATTCCGGATAAAAGTGTGCAGATCAAAAGATATGTGAAAAACATTACTAATTTGGCAAAGGAACTCAAACCACTCGAGGTTGATAGTGCCTGGAAGAGACTGGTAGATGGTCTCTCAAATGTAGGTCATTGGCTTGCTAGCATAGGTAAAAGCTTATTATTCAAAATTCTGATGCCAATTGGTATTATAGGTCTTATTATACTTTCCATTTTCTTATGCTGTAAATACCGCAAGCGCACCAAAAAGCACGAGGTAAATGCAAGAGGAGTGAAACGAAGTGTGGATGAGATTGAATTAGAGGAAGTGAATGATCAGATATACAAAAAGGTGAAGACTTCTCACCCTGCTAAAACTGAAAGAGAAAAGTTAGAACGGTTGCTGGAAGAAATAGAACTTTATAAAGTGTGAAAGAAAGTTGGCATCTGGTTCCATTATAATTTGTGATGATAGTAGATATCATCAAAGAGGGGATTGATGAAGCAAAGCTTCGCATATTTTGCGGCTTGCCGAAATCAAGAACCTCGTTTATGTGTAATAAGGTAACAAAAGTGTATGTTTTACTAACATTTATTTTGTTTAGGCAAAGTTCCCGAAGCTTGCCTATGTGTATTTCTAATGAATTAATCCGTGTCCCTAAAAATGGCCGCCGCTTGTATTTTAGTTACTGCGCATGCGTCAGCCACACTCACGTGTCCTGACGCGTCTGCAGAAGTGGAGGGAAAGTTATGCGCATGCGTAATTCATAGCTGTGCTTATCATGTGGTACTGCTCGTGCCACTGCTCTTGTGTCCGTATCAATGTAGCTAACATTTAGATGCAATAAGTTTATTTCTTGATGATGAGTTAAAAGTACAAACCCTGTGATGTGTTTTCATAATGACATTATTATGTATTAATTTGTTTTCGCTTACTTTTCATGTACCGCGGGAAATGGGGGTCTGAGTGAGAGGAGAGCCATATTGGAGGTCCCTTCTGCGCCTGTGCGACATTCGGCAGCACGAGGGACCTTGGCTGATGGAACACCGCCAGTTGGCAGTGATGGGCAAGATGCTCCTGAGAAAGTCACCTCTGCCCTGCGAGAACAGCGAATGTTGCTCCTCATATGATACAATGTTAAATTGTCATTGTGTTTCTGCACAGTTTTTCCTGGGAACCCCAAACCTGCTAGGCGGTACCCAAGTATGCTAATGAAGGCTTAAAATCTTGTATTGTGATTGGTGTGTTACCCAAATCCTACCTTAGGACCAATCGAAATTGAGGGATTCTGACACTTTGCAACATTGGGGGGTGGTACACTGTCCCCAAACTGTATATCTACCCTGGGTTCACCTAGTGAACCGTCCGACTTGTCTGGTTTAGCTGACCTGTCACTGACCCAACGCACTCAATAGGTGACTGAAGATACAGAGAGCTGCGGAGCACTCTGTCCGAATTTGACCATAGACTAAGGTTCTACTGAACCTTAAAGTGCTGGCAAGGCACTTAGCTGGGAGTTCGCTGACCCAATCGGGGTCTTGATCGATAGCTGCAGAGCGGGTGGAGCGCAGGCGTTGCTTCCGAACTGTGGGTTCCGGTCCTGTCCTGAAGAGGGTCCTGTCCTGAGGGTTTGCTGTCCTGTCCTAAGGGTCCTGTCCTGATTCCTATTCCGAGGGTATCCTGTCCTATCCTGGGTGTCCATTCTGCACCTGCTGTCCTTTGAGGGGTATCCTTCCTTGAGGGTTTCCTGTCCTTAACTGACCCGTGGCCAGGGTTTGGTTTCCACACCTTTCTAGGTAAATATTGCTCTGAACCTCTTGAAATTCTTGCACCTTCTGAATTTCTAACTTTTGCTTTAATAAAGTTCAACATTTGCATATGTGATATTTTCCATGCCTTTCTGCAACTATTGAAAGTCATTTATAATTTTTGCAAAGTTATTCCTATGCCTTCTCATTTGTTAGAAATTATATTTTGCATAGCAGTGTGTCATTTCCTGATATGGTCTAGAACTTCGTTGCCTAGATTGTTCAAAGGCCCCTTCACCTTAAGTGAAGCGTGTTATTCATTATAAGCTCTCCTATAGTCACCCACACTTAGTCTATCCCTGTCTAGATAATACTGACTTGCATAGTATTTTCTCGCTACATTTTATTTAGTACCTTGATGATTACTCTGTCATTATTTCTTCATGCTTATGTGATTTACGTTATCTTGGTTATTGATTGCCTTATTTTACTGTACCTCATGCAAGAAAATATTGAACTTTAGATAAACATTTTAAAACTTCCAGTTGTCCGTGGTCATTTTAAACAGTATTTGAATGTTATTGGTTGGGTTTGTATTTTGCTGCCTTTCTTTTACAGCTAGCTCCCTGATTCATTGTGGTCATTAGGCACCCGCATCGGTGGATGGTAAGTCGGGTGCACCGAAATTTGGTAGCAGGGAACACACACACACCAACCTGGTAGAGCTCGTGAAGTCACCCGATCGATGTATATGGTGATTTGGAAAGTATATGGGCCCTGAAGCCGGAAACGGCGAAAACTATTGGCCGGGTGGCCTCGCGCGCTCTATCACCACCACCAGTACTACAACTACCACCACCACCAGTACTACCACTACCAGTACCACCACCAGTAACACCACTACCAGTACTACCGCCACCAGTACTACCACCACCAGTACTACCACCACCAGTACTACCACTACCAGTACCACCACCTCCAGTACTACCACTACTACCACTACCAGTACCACCACCACCAGTACTACCAGTACTACCACCATCAGTACTACCAGTACTACCACCAGCAGTACTACCACTACTACAGCCACCAATAGTACCACTACTACAGCCACCAGTACTACCACTACCACCACCACCACTACTACCAGTACCACCACCACCAGCACTACCAGTACTACCACTACCAGTACTACCAGTACCACTACCACCACCACCAGTACCACCACCACCAGTACTACCACCACCAGTACTACCAGTACCACCACCACCACCAGTACTACCACTACCAGTACCACCAACACCACCAGTACTACCAGTACTACAGCCACCAGTACTACCACCACCACCACCACCAGTATTACCAGTACCACGACCACCAGTACTACCACTACCAGTACTACCACTACCAATACCACTACCACCACCAGTACTACCACCACCAGTACCACCACCACCAGTACTACCACTACCAGTACTACGGCCAGCAGTACCACCACCACCAATGCTACTGCTACCAGTACCACCACCACCAGTACTACCACTACCAGTACCACCACCACCACCAATACTACCACTACCAGTACCACCACCACCAGTACTACCACTACCACCACCACCAGTACTACCAGTACTACCACCATCAGTACTACCAGTACTACCACCAGCAGTACTGCCACTACTACAGCCACCAGTACTACCACTACTACAGCCACCAGTACTACCACTACCACCACCACCAGTACTACCAGTACCACCACCACCAGCACCACCACTACCAGTACTACCACTACCAGTACTACCAGTACCACTACCACCACCACCAGTACCACCACCACCAGTACTACCACCACCAGTACTACCAGTACCACCACCACCACCAGTAATACCACTACCAGTACCAGTACCACCACCACTACCAGTACTACAGCCACCAGTACTACCACTACCACCACCACCAGTACTACCAGTACCACGACCACCAGTACTACCACTACCAGTACTACCACTACCAATACCACTACCACCACCAGTACTACCACCACCAGTACCACCACCACCAGTACTACCACTACCAGTACTACGGCCAGCAGTACCACCACCACCAATGCTACTGCTACCAGTACCACCACCACCAGTACTACCGCTACCAGGACCACCACCACCACCAATACTACCACGACCAGTACCACCACCACCACCAATACTACCACTACCAGTACCACCACCACCAATACTACCACTACCAGTACCACCACCACCACAACCAATACTACCAGTATCACCACCACCAGTACTACCACTACCAGTACTACCACTACCAGTACCACCACCACCACCAGTACTACCACTACCAGTACCACCACCACCACCACCAGTACTACCACCACCAGTACTACCACCACCAGTACTACCACCACCAGTACTACCACTACAAGTACTACCACCACCAGTACTACCATTGCCAGTACTACAGCCAGCAGTACCACCACCACCAATACTACTGCTACCAGTACCACCACCACCACCACCAATTCTAACACTACCAGTACCTCCACCACATATACTACCACTGCCAATACCACCACCACCACCAGTACTGACCACTACCGGTACCCCCACCACCACCAGTACCACCACCACCAGTACCACCACCACCAGTACTACCACTACCAGTATTACCACCACCACCAGTACTACCAGTACCACCACCACCAATACTACCACTACCAGTACCACCACCTCCAGTACTGCCACCACCAGTACTACCACTACCAGTACCACCACCACCATTACTACCACCACCAGTACCACCACCACCAGTACTACCACTCCCAGTACTACAGCCAGCAGTACCACCACCACCAATACTACTGCTACCAGTACCACCACCACCAATTCTAACACTACCAGTACCTCCACCACATATACTACCACTGCCAGTACCACCACCACCAATACTACCGCTACCGGTATTACCAGTGCCACCAGTACCATCAAGCATTTGCAATGCAATAGGTCTCGCATTTGCGAGAGTTTAAGATATTGGCATTGTAAATGACAATGCCTTTTATTTATGTTTCAAAAACCAATACATAAATAAAAGGCACTTGCATTTAAAATGCCAATAGCTCAAACTCTCACAACTGCGAGACCTCACAAGAAGGACATCACAGGCAGCAGCTGTGCAAGCTTCTTACACTCACAAGGAGACCACAGGCAGCAGAGGTGCAAGCTTCTCACACTCGCAAGAAGGACAAAACAAGCAGCAGTTGTGCAAGCTTCCTTCACACACTCACAGCAGGTACTGTGCCAAGGCAGCAGCAGCAACAGAGCAAGAGTCCCTTACAAAGAACAGGCACAGCACAGAGATGCACAATGCAATCTTCTCATACTCACAGGCAGCAGCGGTGCAAGCTTCTCACACTCACAAGAAGGACATCACAGGCAGCAGCTGTGCAAGCTTCTGCCACTCACAAGGAGACCACAGGCAGCAGAGGTGCAAGCTTCTGCCACTCACAAGAAGGACATCACAAGCAGCAGCGGTGCAAGCTTCTCACACTCACAAGAACGACATCACAGGCAGCAGCAGTGCAAGCTTCTTACACTCACAAGGAGACCACAGGCAGCAGAGGTGCAAGCTTCTCACACTCGCAAGAAGGACATCACAAGCAGCAGTGGTGCAAGCTTCCCTTACACACTCACAGCAGGTACTGTGCCAAGGCAGCAGCAGCAACAGAGCAAGAGTCCCTTACAAAGAACAGGCACAGCACAGAGATGCACAATGCAATCTTCTCATACTCACAGGCAGCAGCGGTGCAAGCTTCTCACACTCACAAGAAGGACATCACAGGCAGCAGCTGTGCAAGCTTCTTACACTCACAAGGAGACCACAGGCAGCTGAGGTGCAAGCTTCTCCCACTCACAAGAAGGACATCACAAGCAGCAGCGGTGCAAGCTTCTCACACTCACAAGAACGACATCACAGGCAGCAGCAGTGCAAGCTTCTTACACTCACAAGGAGACCACAGGCAGCAGAGGTGCAAGCTTCTCACACTCACAAGAAGGACATCACAGGCAGTAACGGTGCAATATTCTCACACTCACAAGGAGATCACTGGCAGTACATGCCACATGAACACACTCCATAACACATAGCAACAATACATTGGCATTTACAATGCCATTAGCTCAAACTCAAATAAATCCGAGCCCGATTGCATTTCCAATGCTTGTTTCCTTGGCCATGGCCACTGTAACATGGGGTGGGGATGAAGGGGTATTAGCATGGTATTCAGATACCATATTCCAGCTCTCATCCACACCCCCAGAATAGCTCATTTCTCAGGGGACCCAGACCTTTAAGGACCAACTTGAAATCCCACAGTAAACTCCACACTCAGTATTAGGATTATTAGTAGTATCTGCAGCTAGAGGGAGAGGAGGCGGCGAAATGTTTTTCCAGCCAACTTGCAAAGGGCTCTTTAATGTTGTAAAATGTTCTACTGCATGTCAACCACACCAATATCTGTACGACAATAGTGTTTCAGCGTGTGAAAAGTTCAGTAAAGGTTTTTTGATCCATCGCTGGATATCCAGCAAGTAAATCTCTAACTTGTCTACGAAAAGTATGTCTGTGACTTTCATTCAAACCATTCAAGTCTGCCGAACTCCTAAAATAATTTACAAAAATGTAAATAGCAAATCTCTCGGTGATTGTGAAAGTTTTATGAGGGGTTAGGCCAAGTTAATTAGAAGGACAAACACAGACGAGTCTACTGACATGAACTATGTCGTCACTTGGCAGCAATTCCATGGCAATGTGCAAGTTATCTGCTGAACACATCCTGCATAAGTGCAATCAATCTGAGGCACAACACATCAGTCAGCCTACCTTTTGAAAACAAAAACAAAACCATCAAATTACTACTCTGAAGCACTGTTGAGGGACATCGTTTGATGACTGACAGGAAAGAAAGGTAAAACAACTAATTTCGACATTATCTAAAAAGTGACTCAAGAGACTAACCATAGGTAACAGACCAATTTCTAATGGTCCCTTCATTACTCATTCTTTCAAATATTGATTATTCAAATAATCTGTATACTGGACTGTTCTCTCAACCATGAGAGGACCTCAGAGAATTCGGAACCGTGGCAAGATTACTTTTACATATAAAGACATGCACACACACACACACACACACACACACACACACCCTCTTGAAGGTCATTTACTGGTTACAGGTCACAAGAAAATCTTCATTCAAACTATTGTGTAGCACTCATGAAAGAATATATGATAAAGGTCATGAATTCCTCCAGGTGAAAATAAACAAACACTCACCACCTAGGAACCAGACAAGCAACATCATTTATCATTCCACATTCCAAAAAAAAAAGAAAACAGTTGGAGGAGCACTTTCTCCGTACAGGCTACCAAATTATGGAATTACCTCCTAGCAAAAATAAGAGCCACTGATGACCATCTGGAAATTAGAAGAATGCAACTTGTCAAAATCTTATGCAAGGACCCAATCAATCTTAGTTGCCAGCAGATCTTCCTCTCAATCAATCAATGTATAAGGTATTCAATTTTAGAAATAAAATCATAAAAGTCAGCACTATGTGATACACTACATAAATAGCGACATCAACACAAATTACAGTGTGGCTTGTTTGAAACACGAGCAAGATAACATGATAAAAAATAGCATACTGTAGGGGTAGTTAAAAACTGTAAAAACAATAATGCAGGTCTCACTTGATTAAAGTTCATAGACATCCGAAGTGGACGTATACATTAATAACACAAATAGTTATATCTAGGGCAAATCATAACTATATGCAGAGTGTCACTAATAGGAACATTATCGCATTCACACAAGGGCAACATCAAATCCTATAACAGCCATGATTAGAGGGCAGAAGCCCCAGGAATAAATTCAGCCCCAAAAAAGTAAATAATAGTCAATGGTAATAGGACATGTCCAAAGTAAGATAAGCTCCAGACCACTTACAGTTTTCACCAGTATCACATGAAGTACTGAATGCTTATTCAATGCTATTGCCTCTTGTTCTGCTGCCATCTTATCTGTAAGCGCTTTTGTAACCCATCTGTGGTCAGTTTTGACAATACAACTTAGATCAATGTAAAGTTCAGGTCTCCCTAAAGCAGGGGTCTCCAAACCAGTCCTGGAGGGCCGGATCCAAGCCAGATTGTGTGCATATCCCCATTTAGATACATGTAGTTATTTTAAAAATCTAGCATGGATCCGGCCCTTCAGGACCGGTTTGGAGAACCCTGCCCTAAAGTGTTCATATTAGATAAGACATAGATCATTCAAAGGATCTATGATGAGTTGTCCCAATTCATGTAATCTTGCACAAGCAATCTGTTAAGTCCTAACTCATCAGTGATCCAAACCGAGAGCCAAAGCAGCAGAAGAAAGAGACTAATATAATTGATAACATAATCCATGCCCAACTCTTCTTGAACAACCTCAGAAGGTGTACTTTGTGGGACCCCTAACAGCCCTTTGAGGAATTTATTTTCAGCTGTTTGAATTGGGACAACAGGCCCGTATCCCCAAATACCACGACCATGGCTGACTATCGGGGTGCATTTATCCTTAAATATATCCAGAACTGTCTTTATATGGGTACGACATAACCAACAAGAAAAGTCTTCTTATACTGTACATAGCCCTAATGAAAGCCATTACGTTATAATTTATTAGTGAGTGCCAGTTAAGACAAGTCAAATTGAACACCCAAAAAACGGAACTTGTCAACCTGGCTAATATGGTGACCTTCTACTGCAATTTCATAGTTTTAGTCTTGAACAGGTCAAACTTCATCACATGTGGTCTGCAAAAATTAGTGGACATATCAAGGCTATTCATAAAATCAATATAAAGATCTAAAAGTCTCTGTAACCCCCCTGGCAGTCCATGCAATTAATCAGGGATTGGGTGACCTCCAGCTCTAGGAATATCCAGGGGAAGATCTGTCAAGACTGATTCCATTTGATTAATATATATATTTTTTAAATGGCGCAAATATGCAGCCCTGGTGGATGCCATGCTTCAATTTAAAGCTCAGTGTGCATTCCTCATTAGGGCCATATCTAACAGATGATGAAAGGTCCTAGTGCAAATCACGCAAAAAGTGGACGAGTGCTGGCTTTATGCCCATCTGAGCCATCATGGACCACAGCTTACAGCTAGCAACTTTTTCAAAAACTGAACTGAGGTCTTTGACGGCCAGATGGATTATCCTCCCCTTAGCTTTAGTGTACTTACAGATCAGCAAACAAAGATTCAGGCTTTGCTCAATAGTGCCCCGGCCTAAACCCATATTGCAGACCAGACAAAATGCTGTGGTATTCTGCCCAAATTGAAAGCCACTCCAATAGGACCCGTCCTATAATTTTAACCTCCAAATCAAAAAGAGATATGGGTCTGTAGCAAGCTGGATCTAATCTATTTCCCTTTTTAAAAATTCGGACTACGACCGACTGACACCATGTCGGTGGAGGGGAGCCTCTAGAAGCTGCATTTAAGTGCAGGTATAATAAAGGGCCCCACAGGTCGACCGAGTATTTAAAAAGATCACCAGGCACTCAATCTGGCACAGGTGCCTTGTTGGATGGAAGACAAGAGATCGCTGATATCACTCCGGCCAGTTGAAACACAATTATGTGATCATCCTTACTATCAACTGAGTCAGTCACCTCTCCCTCTTGATTATAAATGGCCTTACAAGGCTTGAGCCAACCTTGAGGTGTGATGGTTGCCGACTGATTAGAAAGTTGGTCTCTATTAAACAAGGGAAGATTTACCACTCTCCAAAAGGCAGCGCTTTCATGCTGAGCTCTAGTGGCGAATAGATTATCGCAGGTCTCCTCTTACAGCTGGATCCTACACTCCTTACAAATTGAGCGGCAGGCCACCCTGGCTCCCTTGACCTTATTCTAAGACTGAGGCATTTCATGCAGGGTTTTCAACAGATTTTTATGTGCTCGCGAGCAGTTTTTGTCGAACCTCCTGATTGGATGAGGCGAGAATGGGGCTCCTGGTTTACAAAGAGCAGATTTAATAAATCTACAAATATATGAAAAAGGCAGCATAATAATTTGAGCCGAAGCGTCATCACTAAGGCAAATGGAGAAATTAGTTAAGCAAGAAATAACCAAAGTGGAATTAAAATCCCCTTCGACCCTAGTCGGTAGGTAATTCTGGTTCCTTGAAAAAGTAGGTCACACCAATAGGCTTTTTAACACATAGAAAGGTAGCCATCAAAGGAGTATGTTCACTGAAAGTGGTCCCTCATGACCTAAAATCTACAAGAGCTATACAAAAAAAACAAGATACAAAAATATAATCTATAGTTGGCTGATGCCCATCCCCTTAAATGTAGGTATCCTCTCAATGGATCCCTCTGGTCTTGGGTCCATTAAATTAACCATATTATACTCGGCAATTAGACTATTAATGGTATAACCTTGCTGTGTATGTCTAAGGTGCGCCAGGTCAGTAAAAGGATTCACATTCTCTGATACAACATTGTCTTGAAAAGAAAAACAAGGGTGCAAATTAAAATCCCCTAAAAACATAATCACAGTAAATAAAGACTCTGAACGAAAAAACAAATCTATAAAAACTCTTAAACTAGAGGTAGCATCCGATTCATTCCAGGTTACAGTTCCATTATAAAAATTTACAACCAGCATTCTGCATTTATTTGGAAAGGTCAGGAGGGTACCAAGAATATCCATCAAATTGGGCCTGATAAGTTCAACGTTACAGTTAAGGCCCAAATTGACAAGTGTAACAAGGCCTCCACTAGTACGCCCATTTGGGGACAAAATGGCTGGTAAGGTATATGTAGCAAAGCCGTCCAAGCATCAGCATCCTTTTGCATCCTGCATCTCTTGCAGACATATGACATCAAAGGTGGCCAACGTTCTGATACATGGAACATCGGATAACTTGTCCAGGACCCCTGCTATATTCCAACAAGAACCCTTAAATCTGTGGGCCTACTGTGCATCATACGCTTATCCAAGTCCTCTTCATCGGGGGCTGCACCGTCAATCAAGATCTTCCAACTGACTCCGAGATTCAAAGCGATTGCTGAGTGCTATGCTTGCAGTTTTACTTTGACCTAAGTGAGCAAAAAGTCCATCTTGCGGCCTGTACTGGCCAGAATGCAATCCTCCCCTTTCCAGTGACCTTACAGTGTGTGTAGATAAAAGAAGCAAAATGGAAACACTAAAATGTGGTCCTTAGTGGTATCTTTTAGCCCAAGAGTGTGGCGCATGCATCCCACCCGCAAGCACTGCAGAAATGAACTATTATACAGTCACCCGCAAACATCTTTTTTAGAGAGACTAATCCAGCCTACGCTGCGTACCATAATGATTTTATCAAAAAAAGTTTGGAATGAAGTTGCCCTAGTCGCCAACCAGTGAACGACTTTGTTCTGAAGCTGCCAGTAATTTTCCTGAGCCTCCATCCCTAAGGGGGGAACGTCCACCATCATAAGAACATAAGGGGTAGTGGCTCAGGGCAACTGTATAACATTGGTATAAGGATATTTTGCACCGGAGACCTTTTGCAGCAAATGGTGGGCTACAGCCATGTGACCATTAAATTAACTAAGGCTAATCAGCTGGGGAGGATGAAGGTCCATCTGGTGAGCTGAATAACCAGTGTGATTAGCTGATACCATTGGAAATAAGGGGCTTGATTCCTTAATTAAGGCCACTGAATCCTTATTGGCTACCTGATGCACAGATAGCTCAGAGCAATTTGGTAGACCCTTAGTGACACCTTTATCAGAATGCGTTTAAATAATAAAGAGTGCTTAGTCTAGGGGCTGGGATACAGGGCAGTTCATCAACTTGAATTTGTATAGTGTCCACAGACCATTGTAGCTTTCCTAAAGCAGTGATCCAAAAGCGGCAAGGGCTGTTGACATCTTGAGTTCCAAGTTATGAAACAGATCTATATGCTGCACTTAGACTTATTAAACCCTGAAGCATTATTATAATAAGTACTGTTGTCGGTTAGATGCTTCGTAAGGGCCTTCCTTGTAACATTTTCTGACTTCTTGCTAGGTTTATTGGAAATTGGCTGTCCTTGATTTTTAGGTATCGGCTAGCGTAGGCTGCGCACATGCGCAGTCTCACTGGCGAGATTTAATGAGATAGAGTAAGTTTCACTAGCGAGGTTAAACCCTGCCCCTCTTTTCCATTGGCTGGCGTCACCGTTCATGCTAAACGGTGGCCAGCCATTGGAAAAGGAGGTGTAAGTGACGTACTCTTTTCTCTTTTGAAGCAGTCCCACTTGGACTGGCTTCCTTGACTTACTGCTGTGGTAAAAGGTTTGGTATCTTCTTTATGGGGTGAAACAGATGGCCCCATCAAGAAGAATAATAAACCTTTTAACACAGCAGTAAGTCAGGGCAAGCCCGCTTAAGTGGACCGGCTCTAAAACAGAAACCTCGGCGTCTCCCCTGTCTTTGTTTCAAGCTCCCCTGCTCGCTGCTCCTCCTCCTCTCCCTTGTGTACCTTCCCCTGTTTCCCGTCTTCCTTTCCTTACTTGTGCTCCTCGCTCTCTGCCCAAGTGCTTCTTTCCCCCTACCTTCCCCGGTACTGCTCTCTCTTGTCCTTCAGTTTAGCCCTGTGATCCGGGATTCTCTCTTTTGCCTTTGTGTGTATCCCTTTGCAGGTAGCTGGCCCCGGCGCCCCACTGCCACTGGAGACGGTGTCCGGAGCCTCTACCGCCGCCGCCGAGCTACCGCTCAAGCCCATCCTGCCTGTGACCCCAGCGCTGTCTGAGCCGCCCCCGCGGACCAACCCGCATCCCCGATCTCCCCTGCCGAGCCATCTCCTGCTATGCTGCTGCTGCCCCCGGGAGGAAGGGCGGCCAGCCCCCGGCCTCTGCCCTGAAGAGGAGCGAGCACCCGCACCGGCACCACCGGCAGTCCGAGGATGCGAGGCTGAGCGCAGAGGGGGCATCTCCGAGGCCCCGCGCACCGTCAAGAAGGTGAGACAAGGTACGGAGACGTACATAGTCGTTGTGAGGAGTGGACAGAATTGAGTATGGGGCGCTGGACAGAGACTTTGGGTGCAATAGCGTCACTGAAAACACATAGGCGATCACAGTGAGCCTTGTGCTGAGAGGCATGTGCTCGAGTGATATTTCACCACTGTAGAGGAATGACCGCTTTCACAACCGCTTGTAACGCCCTGCTGTTTACAGGAATCTAGCGTTAAACCTGCGTGTTTTCATCACTTATATTTACAGATACGCCAGCCACCACTCCGCGGGTATATTGTACCCTGCCTGCATTTATAACCAACTCCGGTTCTAATTACAACAGCCAACCCAGCAAGGTATTCCCGTTGTACTTCCGGCTGCAACGACCGTACACCGTTCCATCACATGTATTTCCGGGTTGAACTGACAATAATAGCGTTACCGTACAGTGGCCGTTACTCGGTTCCTAATGCCCTGAATTCCATTGGTCCGCTGCTCTGCCAGTCAGCACGCCGTAGCATTCGACTGGCTGTGTGCCTGGTATCCCGTGTCCACTTCCTTCTCGTCATTTGTGATTGGTCGCTCCCACCCTGCAGGGTCAGGATCCAACAGAGTCTGCATTGTCCGGAGACCGACAGGGACATGGGCACCCGGGACAACGAGTATGAGTACCTGTTCAAAGGTACGGAGACACGGGACCCTGGGAGGAGGGAGACGGTTGAGAGGGCTGGAAGGGGCCGGAGTAGTGGGTCCACAGCAACTGTGCCTCTGCGACCAGTACCGGGAAGGAGGCGGAGCGGGTGTGGGGATGGGAGATGTATAGTCGCCCTGACACTGCTGTTGTAGACAGATGATTGAATCATCACTTGGAATACAGGGGTATTCCACCGTAGCATGTTCAATATGCTATTTATGCGGTGATTTTAAAGTGGGCATTTTAAGGAATGCAGATGGGGAAGGGACTGCGGGTGGGGCCTAGGGCGATCTAAGAAATGGCGAATCCTGGACTCTGCAGAAATACCATTATGAGGTCGGGGAAGGAGGCACTATTGAATCTGCATTGCATCTTTATTGTTCCACATAGGTTCCTTCGTGTCAGTGCAGAGGGGCATTCTGATGTCAGGAAACTTGCACCCTTGATTTTGCAGGAGTGTCTCCGCTTCTGCTGGGAGGCTTCCTGGGGTCAACATTGGGGCTTCATAGGGTCTGCAGTAGCATCTATTGGATATCTTTACATAGTGGAAGTAAGACACTAACTACTCTAGTGGGTGAGATTGTGTTTTTGTCCCCAAAGGACCCTAGCAACCAGGTCATACTACGCTAACGAAGCTTGACACCTACCAAGGATTGTGCTGAGATAATAGTGTGTTAGTGGTGAGGTGCTCTGGTTTAAGGCCTTGCCCCAGGCTCTTTTAAGTTATAGGAACACCAGAATGCCATCATCATCAGAGATGGCAAGACTGCCGGTGACTGACAATTCCATTGACTCGGTGACCTTTCTTTTATGCTCAATGACAGGCTACAGGAACAAAGTGTGTGTTTAAAAGAGGCACAAGTTTAACAATGATGCACACCGATGTAATATGGGTGCGTTGGACTGGAAGTTCTCATGAATAGGCATTTTATGAAAGTGTAGCTACAATCATGTTATTCCTACAATAATTATTTTACAGCCCTTTTGTTTAAGTAGTCTGTATTGATTTTTGCTATCCCAGGTTGCAGTCGCTCTTGTAGGTACCACCCACTTACTATCATGTTTTATCCAGAGAAGCTTCTCCTTTTCATCTAGTAATGCAGATTCAGTTCCATGGTGCAAGAGCTAGCTTGTTTGAGGTTGAAAACCTTTTACAGCTTTACTTAGTGGGACAATATCATGTTTGTGATTTTATCGAAGTATGGGAGACTTGATATCATATTGTAATTGTTCGGTTCTAGGTTTTTGCATTTTAATCTTTTTTTAAGACACTGTGTAACCACAACATAAATTAGCAGCATGGCATGAGTTCAGTTAGGAGGATGACAGTATGATGGCGTTGCAGTCTTGGTTAAATCTGTTTAGAGGATTGGCCTAAAGTCTAGAAAACCTAGTACTTTACAGACTCATCCATAATTCCAAAGACCAGAGTGGACCTGAAGCTGTATTGTGACCCAAACATCTTTTTTCTTTTGGATAAAGACAGTTTTAAGAATATTTAAAGTTATCATGAATATTATGAGGAGATGTACACATAGATTATTGATGACTGCAAAGGAATGAGATGTTTGTGCTTTTGGTCTTATACGCATCTCATAGTGTACGTTCTTGTGTAAAAAATTGGCTCTTCAGAATGGTGCAAGTTGTATCTGAGAGTCCTCTATTTGTTCAACGACTCTGGGAAAATCTCCTCTTTTTTGAGACATTTTTTAGATCATCTGAAAAACGTGCCCATCACTAAAACAGGTGAATTGCATGACGTCCAGGTTTTTGAATGTTAATGGGAAAAAATAACAATTCTGGCGTGTATTTGAGCCAGGATCACAGCAGAGTCTAGAAGATTTTGATTATTGGGGCACCTTGTGTTGCTAAGTAATTTGTAAATCTTAAGCAACTAATATGTTGAACATCGAGGTAGTGGTTTATGCCATATTGTAAAGTTTGAGTTGGTATTGCAAAATGCGGTTAACGTAAGGAAAAGTTTGCATGATGATGTTCTATAAATTTATATTTTGTATATTTGGTTAAATTGTGAGGATTGGCAAACCTACTCGAATTGCATGCATGCATAATGGTAGATTTTAATTTGATGGCATATAATCCATACACTAAAGAATTTCCAAATTTCAGCAAAAATAGTCTGGTTTTCAAGCAGATCAAAAATTGCTAAAAAGTTAACACATCAGTGTAGCAAAGAGTTGGGAGCTCCACAAAAGTTAGGAAAGGGGTAGGAAAGAGAGAGGAGAGAGGGTATTGTATAGCAACGCAAATGCCTTTAAGTTAATAAAAGGTGAGACCTATCGCAATTTTTTTAATGCTTGTTTACATTGCATCTGGCTCCTGCCCTCTGAGTTTCAACATGTTTTCTTGTTAACAAGGGGCTGCTGATTCTTATAATGTGCCTATTTGGGTATAAAATGTGTGGGTGATTGCTGGCGATGGGAGGAAAGATTAGGTAAAGGTTCAGGAGAAACAATAGTTGAAATAACTTTCCCTTCGCCTTGGACGTCTCTGGGTAAAATAATGGCTTGATGGTTCGTGGCCAGCTCAACTTCGGCACACAAAATTTCATTCGAGAGCAATCCTCCAAGAGCCTGGTTGAGAAAGGACAGTATCGTTTTACTGGGTCTTTTTTGTCAGTCCCATTGGTGGATTCTGCTTTCGTCTTCCCCATAGTATTACTATTATTATTAGCTCACTGACACAAAAGTTTAAATAGCCAGGAGGCCTGATGTAAAGCAATAACGTTTTAAACGTACATTAAAAAAATAACCAACTAGATAACTGAATGTCAACACTAACTGGCTTTAAGCAGAGTCACTTTGCAGATATTAGGGAGGTGGCCCAGCCTCCTCCAGGCACTGATGGGCATAGGTTGGCCCACCCTGCAGGCATCCCGTGCTGCGGGAGCCCCAACAGTAATTTATGTGCCACTGTGGCTAAGGAGACGCAGTAAATTTCAGGTCAGTGTGAGAGCTGTAGTCCTCAAAACCCCCCCCCCCCCGTTCCAAACTCAAGACTCCAGCAAGTGTGTTTGTCCTATGCTGCGGGAGCCCAGCCAGTAATTTATGCGCCTCTGGGCACCAAGGTGGTGCCGTTGTTATGAACCCCAATGTAGACCTAGGTAGTTACACAACCTTTTACCTACATCTGTCCTACTATTGTTCTACATAACGGGTCTGGCCCTGACCTTTTAGTATTACTACTGTCTACATTTTAACTTTGTATAAGGGTCCCCTCTATTGTCATCCTTGCCCGACATACCCATAGTACACTTCTAGGTAGAACCCCTGAGGGTACCTTTCGGGTATAGAAGTACTACATCGTCACTGGGCAAGTCACAGGAGAAAAAGATTTTCATGCTGACACAAGATGCTGACGTTCCTGCAGGCAGGCACTCCAGCACCCAGTGATCTGACATCCCTCAGTTTATGTTGTCTAAAAGAACAGGTCCTATATAGATTTGTAGGAACTGCATGACACAGTAATGTCAGGGCAGTCTGGGGGCTCTAGTCCTCGCCCCCGCCCAGCTCCAAACTCCGTCATGGGTTTGTGTGTCCCTTAATTACCAGTCGATCTTCATCTCACGTAGTCTCTAATTTAATGTAAAATAAAAGTATTACTAAAAACACACATACTCCCTCCTTTTTCAATATCACCTGCTCAAGACTGCAGGAAGTCTATCAAGGTTCCAACCCAATATATTCCATAATCTCTGCAACACAATGTCCATTAGACCAAGCATTCCCACCTTGCTCTGTTCCCCTTTTTTAACTCCAAATAGCATGTCCTTAGTCAACTCTTACACAAAACTGCATATCCTCTAGCTTACTTGTACTTACGTTAAAGCACCGTCTCTGCCCGTACCCTATAACCCCTTTACCCTAACAAACAGGTAATCAGTGGGCTCCAATCTATCAATATTCTACCTTTTTTCTCCCCTAGCTATCCACTCCGTCACTTGTTCGCACAAACTAACATAACTGCCATCCACCACCAGCAATGCATCAAACTCCATCGGATCCCAGCACAAACAGACTGCAGTAAGGCACGGAAGGGTTCCTTCTGAGCACACAAGACTAAACGCACCAACCAAAAACACTTTTTAACTGGGGTTCCGGTGGAGTATGCTACTCGCCGGCAAGCACTTCAACACCTTGTCAGGGGCAGTAAGCTTCATATTAAATGCATTTACAACACAATACAATGTTATGGGTCTGAAACATGGGCAATGCACGTGAAGGTCTTCAACGAAAATAAATTCCAAAGCAGAAAAAAGCAGACACATAAAAAATCGACTTCTCAAACAAAAATCGGCTGTCGATTTTTTTTTTATATATGTTTGGAGTGTATACATTTATATAATAGTGTAGCCACTGAAAATGTACAGCCTTTCAGTGCTGGCGCAAATTCAATGAAACAAAAAAAGTCCACTGCTCATCAAAGCAGGCCATGGGCTGGTACCTAATTATTGGAATCGTCAAATCTATTTCCTCTGCTTCCATGCACATGGCAGGGCCGTTAATACAGACCAGAGATGGCGTCAGAGCCAGCTCTATGGCTCCAACGTGTGGGAGGGCGAAGTTTGTCTGCAGCTGCTCTGCACATGAAGACAGAAAAAAAAATACTTCCCCACCATATCTGCTCACTTGCAGGCCCTAGTGCGTTCGGACGGAAACTGAAAACTCTTTAGCGACTACATTCATTTCCATTTCTATTTTCTCTACGTTTTTCCTTTTTCCTCTATCAGTTGTTGCATTTTAAACGCATAACGGCCACATCGGATTCTATATTTACATTTCTGACAGGCGAAAGAGGGGGAATGGAGCACAAAGTTGAACCAGTAGCACGAAAACATCTTTCTTGTGGCTGCCCAGTGGTAAATTATGCACACTTGTGTGCAACCGGAGCCAATGAATTTAGCTCAAGAACGAAGACTACTGTTACTAACGCTCACTCCCCGCCCCTCCCCCACGCTCGTATAAATCCTCACTCAGCTTGTTGGATTTGCTCAGCCGAGATGTGAACAGATGTGCAAGGTATTGCTAAGGAAACCCGCGAGCCATTCGGGAACAGTGCAGGAGTCAGCGGCCGAGCACGGCACGACCCTTTAAATACACACGGCGGAGGCACCAAGGCCTGGCAGGGCTAGGTGCCCAAATCAGGTGTCAGGAGAATTGCTTCTGTGTGTATACAGAACATGTGGAGAGTTATTTATTGGTGCCCCACCACTGCCCTCTTTCTCTGTAGATACCTTTACTACAACCCTCCAACAGTGCACTCCATCTCTTCGTAGCCCCTTCCCCTCATGACCTCCTCCTCAGACTACCTCACTACCACCCTCCACCAGTGCCCCTTATCTCTCTGTATCCCTCATCCTCCCCCATGACCTCCTCCTCAGACTCCCTCACTACCACCCTCCACCAGTGCCCCTCATCTCTCTGTATCCCTCATCCTCCCCCATGACCACCTCCTCAGACTCTCTCACTATCACCCTCCACCAGTGCCTCTCATCTCTCTGTATCCCTCATCCTCCCCCATGACCTCCTCCTCGGATTCCCTCACTGCCACCCTCCAACAGTGCCCTTCATCTCTCCAAAGCCCCTCTCCCTCATGATCTCACCTCGGATTCCCTCACTACCACCTTCCAACAGCGCCCCTCATCTCTCCAAAGGCCCTCCTCCCCAAGACTCCTCCTTGGATTCCCTCATTGCCACCCTCCACCAGTGCCCCTCATCGCTCCGTAGCCCAGCCCCCTCATGACCGCCTCCTTGGATTCCCTCACTGCCACCCTCCAACAGTGCCCCCCATCGCTCCGTAGCCCCGACCCCATTACTTATTCCTTGGATTCCCTCATTGCCACGCTCCACCAGTGCCCCTCCTCTCCAAAGGCCCTCCTCCCCATGACCTCCTCATTGGATTCCCTCCCTATCACCTTCCAACAGCGCCCCTCCTCTCTCAAAAGGCCCTCCTCCCCATGACCTCCTCCTTGGATTCCCTCATTGCCACCCTCCACCAATGCCCCTCATCGCTCCGTTGCCCTGCCCCCCATGGCCTCCTCCTTGGATTCCCTCACTGCCACCATCTAACAGTGCCCCTCATCGCTCCATAGCCTCTCCCCCTGATGACCTCCTCCTCGGATTCCCTAATTGCCACCCTCCAACAGTGTCATCTCTCCGTAGCCCTTCTCTCTCATTCGATTTCATTTGTTGTATAGCGCTATTCATAGTGTAGGGTGTCATAGTACTTTACATCATGCACACATTATACACAGACAATGACAAGTATGTATATCAGCCTATAGGGAATGTCACATAAGCCAATGAGGATTACAAGGTGTAGGAATCGCATGTCATCCATACTGGTGGGCAGTATGTTTTAAGAGGGTTTGGTCTGGAGAAGCACAAATGCAGGATTGAAAGCATACCCCAGTGTTTGTGGGGTTGACTTTACTAATAAAATGTATATCTGCCAAAACAAACTCTTTATAGCAACATTAGAGTAATGAAAGAGTAGGGAAATTCTAACTATTTTGAAACACACAAAAAAAGTTCCCAAGTATACCATTCAGGTTTGCATGCAGCTCTTTGATGTCATTTTATAGATCACTGTCCTATTTTAGGATTGTAACTTCTGTACTGCAAGTAACCCATTGAGCTATCCACATAAAATACAGTTTATCTGCATTTAAAAATTATGAACAGACAAAATATTGCTTTTTACTAGTTGTGTCTTGCATCCGTCATGATAACGATATAACAATATAAATTAAATACACGCAGCATACACAAAGTATGTGTCTTGCTGGGCCCTCACAGACTTTTAGAATATTAACTAATATACACACATCCTCGAAGCATACACAAAGTATATATCTAGCTGGGACTTCGCAGATTAAAAAAAAACGAAGCAAAAGACACACATTCTCTTACCTGCTCTGTTCAAACTCTGTGCTACAGCCGCATCTGATAAACAGCTGAAGGGGTCAGCCTGACGTCACTGCGAGGGCCAAGGTTCATGTTTGGGTGGACCAGACTCATGTTTGGGTGGGCCTGGCCCACCCGGCTCACCCTCTAGAACCAGGCCTGCTGGGGTACAGACGCTATGAAAATGTTATTATGCGATTACCTCTTCTTGAGCAATATTATGTCTGTGCCTCCAGCATGTAGTTAAGTAGTAAACAAGCAAGTTAGATATGACCCAAGCAGCAAAAGGGATCAAAATGGCGCGTCATTCTTAGCACTTGCAAATTTCTCAATTCCATGTTGTGCGTGTAGCTCTTTGCATTGTGGTACTTGTAGGTCTGAATGATGATGTCACAAAAAGAAGACAAGTAGTCCAGAGTGGACGATGACCAAAAAAGATTAGAAGTTCCAGAGTGCTAAGGAAAAAATGCATTTGTAATGCAATAGGTCTCGCATTTGCGACAGCTTAAGCTATTGGCATTGTAAATGGCAATGCCTTTTATTTATCTGTTTTTCTAATTAACACATAAATTAAAGGCATTCTAATTTGCAATGCCAATAGCTCAAACTCTTGTAAATGCGACACCTATTCCAAGAAGCAGCTGCAATTGTCCAAGGCTGCTCGAAAAGTGAAAGCATGCATGGTGCACTGAATGTTGCAGGAAAGCATGTTGTGCCTGCAGTAGGAGAAACTCATTAAAGAAAATAGTGCTTGCAGACTCAAAAAGAGGTACTGTGTAACAACCGAAGGCAAAGGGCCAGTCCTTATGGGAGGTTACAAAAGAAGACAAGCTGGTACTAATGAGGGACTAACAAGCTTATTAACGAATTAGAAGCCAGCATTTACAAGAGCAATGACACAAACCAATGGCAAGTATGGGCGGATAGTGGGCTGGGCTTCAATTCCATACTCCAATACAGCATGCCGCAGAGCAGCACATGCACTGCCCAGGCTCGACCTAAAAATGGATGCCATGAGCTACTTGCACATGGAAGTGGGGGGCTGGAGAGTGCTGCCCTCCCTGTGAAACTTTGCAAAACACAATGATAATGTCTAGGCTGCAGGCTTTGAGGCCTGAGCCAGATTCTGGCCTTGGCACTTGTCCAACAATAATGTGAATCTAGGAAAATCACATGCTCTCCCTCTGCCTCCTAAAACATAAATATGTGAAATGCAGTTGTGCTTTGTGGAATGTAATTCTGCAGTTCAAAATATATAAATCCACACTTAATGGACATGACCATGTATCATCTTCCAGTATGCCCCATGCTGCATAGCACTCCACGGAGCCCAATCTATGTCAAAATTGTATAAATATATACATACAATACGTCATGAGAGTTGGCAAAGGTCACCATCCTTTCCCAAGAGCTCTTGCACTCTTCGCTGCATGAGGAGAACAAAAGCAAGAAAATCCGGTGGCATTCCAAAGCAACAACTCCCATAACACATCACCAGAAATATAAGTGGAGAAATGGCAGATACACTGGTGAGCACACAAGGGAACAACTGTAAAGAATTCCGCTTGCAGCTTCGGCGTAAAGATTTGAATCCCTTTTCATCACAGTCTTTTCATACTTCTCAGAATGTATGTGGTCAACACACCTATTTCACGCCTTTGCTGCATCACTAAATTCCAGAGGCAGCTTGGTAACAGCAACACCAACCAAACTATCATCAGCCATTCCAGAGCACCTGCTGCAGGAATACCTGTGTCATCCTAGTAACACACTGGGCAAACAAAGTGCCAACTTTTTGCTGTGCAAAAAACATTAAATACCCCTACTTCCTGATATAATACAAACATTAGCATTACAAATACACGTATTAAAACAGTTAAGTATGTGAATTTCATAAGCATTGTTTGTGTTCGTAGTTCACTCTATATCTGTTAGCAACATACACATTTATATAAATTAAATCACAGGTAGAGTTCATTGCGAAAGGAAAATATAGAATAAAAACACAATTAGAGTTACTCTCTACCCTTTGAATCAATGCAGCAAGTAGAAATTCCTCATTTTTGGATGCCAGCAAGATTCTTAATACTTTTGGTGACATAAGTATCCTGTAACACCAGACCAGATAGATTACAGCTATTGAGTCAAGTGAAAATATGGAATACAGTCCCTAGTTTGCAGGACGCTACATTATTGGCTGAAAGGATCAAGATTTAGTTTTTGAAAGTATTTTTCCATGTTGGAATGTCCCTCTATCACTTAATACAGTTTTCCTTTGTTTATGTCGATGTGTTTCGACTCAAATCATTTTTTTGGTCCCCTCGGGACAAGAACAGTGATGTTATGACTCTTTGTAATATATTTGTTTTGCATTAAATAAGGCCAATAGGGGTACTTTGGGGCATATTACCAACGATTAGCGATATTTATCGCTAACGATGCTTAGCAACGAACTTTTTAATGCTAAGCATCGCCAGAAATTATCGCAGAGATAACTTGCTATTAGCAAGGTTTATCTCAAAAGTGATAAAAACCCTCACGCTAACTGCCAAAAAAGAGATTATCGCTGGAAAACCAACGATAATCTCTCGAAGTTTGGCGTTAGCTTGATGATAGGGGCTCACAAACTTAGCCATGATATCCACCTTCCATAGGATATCATGGCTAAGTCAGGAAAATACCAGGTGTAAAAAAAGCAGTGCTAACCGCGGTTAGCGCTGCTTTTTTTTATCACTAACAGGGTTAGCGAAACCCTTGATAATAGGAGAAATGTCGCTTAACAACATTTCTCCTATTATTTTTCTCTGGTACGCCCCCTTTGCATCTCATTAGAGATGCAAGGGGAAGCGTAGAGAAAAAGGGTGCTAACATGCGAATTTGCGTGTTAGCACCCTGTTGCTGATAGGGAGATAATTTTATCTCCGCTTTC
This sequence comes from Lissotriton helveticus, assembly GCF_964261635.1. Classification (NCBI taxonomy): domain Eukaryota; kingdom Metazoa; phylum Chordata; class Amphibia; order Caudata; family Salamandridae; genus Lissotriton; species Lissotriton helveticus. The sequence goes on along the minus strand of NC_136063.1, from coordinate 1,259,323,450 downwards.
TTAGCTTTTAAAGCCAAAAAAGCAGAGATAAATCCCTTGATAATATGCCCCCTTGTTTTTATTTTGGGTCTCTCAGGTCCAGCCCACTGTCAATCTCCATTCTTGTGTACACGTTTTTCAAGAAACACCAGGGGGAACATTTTCTTGTACAGACAATATTTGCATAAACTCTGTGTTCAGTTTACAGGCCTGGCCTTATCATGAACAAGATGCTAGAGTATTTGTGTGCTACCGTGATCACCAACTTCTTGACCTCTTTGTGCCTTCGCATGAGCAGACTCTTTTCTGTGATTATGAGTATACCCGACAGAGGGTCTTGATCAGCTGACAAACAGTGTGCATTCCAGCACCACTCCAGGCTGTAGGTCTGGTCCTTTGCAGGGACAGGGTTCTTGGTTCACCAAGTATTCTCGCTACACACTTTATTCACTCTGGTTTTTGGTAGAATAAGTCAGTCCAGTGCAGCTTTAAATATAGATGCACTCATAAGCCAACTTACCTCATTTCTCCTACGGTTCACTGCAGTAGGTTACTGCCTTTCAAAGGCCAGCCTTATTTGTAAGAGAGAGAGACTTAAATTGGGTCTTCTGATGATGTACTACTCAGTACAAATGTTACTGCGCCTGTTTCACTCTCACACGGCAATGCAGAGTTTTGACCTTGGTTTGGTCTGGAGTTGTCTTCCTAACCAGCACTGGATTTATACGCTTACTCAACAGTAACAATTCCTACTTTCACAGAAAAGCCACATATATTGCTTTTTTTGTTTCAGCCAATTTGATAACACGCCCATCTACCACCACCTCTGGCCATGTCTACAAAATATGAAAATTGACAGTCTTAGGAGGTCCACTTTGCAGCCCTTTTCCATGCTTTATCTTACTGCTGCCTTAATCACACCGCAGTGATAAATAATAGAGATACACTGGCAATCAACCGGAAAATGACTGTGCCACTGTGAAGGAAAATTAAACACTTTTTATATTTTGTAATCTATCTTTAGCTTCTGCACCAACGTTCCCGTAAACCACATACCACACACCTTTCCAATTGATAGACGCATATAAAAATGCCAAATCACTTACACCTCGCAGCTGTACTTAGTGCAAGGCAGAAGCAGTGCCTATGAGTGTCAGCTTCTTCTGCATTCAACAGGTTACGGTAGCAGAAATGTTCCATTTTAAAGAGGAATGGCTATGTTTAGGGTAGCTTTTTATGGTATTTTACCCTGCTCCACACAAGGTGGTATGTTTCCACAATTAGACCCTTATTTGCTCCATCATAAGTATGGCTCCTGGTTTTATAGTATTTTCTTTTTGTTGTCATTTCCGTCTGTATTTAATCCTATTTATTTGTTGCTGATTTCATCTGTATTTTTCCATATTTATTTTTGATTTTGTGAAGAAAAAAATGAAGTTGAAACTGGTATATTTCCACTTTTAACCGATAAATAAGCACTCATGCTTGAATGCCTGCCGAGTTTTAGTCATGAACACCCGCAGAAGATAACTCAATGCGCTTCTATATACATGCACATTTAATTATCAACCTTGTGCATATCTACTGCTGTTTAAGCCTCTTTACTAAACTTGATTTCTTTTTTAACCCCTTACCTAACATTCCACACAGCTATTGGCCTAGTAGTCATGGTAGAATATTTAGAATCACTGAAAAAAGCAACCCGATTTCCGTTTTTACCCACATTTTAAAATAAATACAGACAAGCAAATACATGATTTTCTATCTGTATTAATCCCTAAAAATCAGTAAATAAAAAACCGAAAACAGTGAGCCTTAATCATAAGTAATGTCTATAAGGGGCAATGCTCTTGTTAAAGAAACGCACGTTTAACTAAATTTTGCCGAGAAGCTTCCAGTTTTACTACCCGTGCCAAGTTATACTGATAATGGTATTGTCCACACTGTCCCGAATGAAATGTTCTTTACAACAACGCATCGACGCGCAGAGCAGAGGCAGGAATACATGTTGCTGTAAGCCCCGCTATCGTCTCCTGTAACAGATCTCAAGGTCACATTCCAGTCCCTTCCCTCTCCTCAGCGACGCTCAGAGAAGTCTGCGTAGCGCTGCCTCCCTCAGGCTCCGCCTCGAACTGCTCTCACAGGGTTTCCTCGGTAGCACCACAAAGCAGCGAACACACCGCTATGCCGGAGTGGGGTTTTGCACCAAAATAAAAACGATATTTTTCAGAAAACGCATTTTCTGTCATATTTGAATGATGGAACTTGGATGGCGTGCTGTAAAAGAGTATGAATCACGGGCAGGAGGGGTGGGTGGGCAGTAGGGTATATATACTCAGGGCTCGAGTCGGGGGTACCACGTGGGTGGACGGCGTCCCCCCACTTATTTTACAGGGGGGACGCCATCCCCCCTGCCAAACAGCTGGACGTCACTCTTTGGCCTCTCTGGGACGAGGAGCTCGGCACCTTTCTTGGCGTCACTTCCTGTCGTGACGTCACTTCCGGTGACAGCTTCCCCCACTTCTTTTTTTGCGACTTGTGCCCTGTATAAACTACTACGAGTTCTACAAATGCTCCAAACAGACGCACCAAAGACCAAAAAGAAGAGCGCGTCCCTTTTTCAAAGATCAGCGTTTCCCTAGTTAAATGCTGCACATTTAACATACAGAAACAAGTGTGACGCACTTTGCTATATTTGTACATAACTAGCCTGACAAGTTCCAACCTTTGCTCCGTGGTCATCCGTGGCCTTCTTTTGGGAGCAAATGCAGCGTTTGGACCTAATGGCCTGCGTTGGGTTTTTTGGCCATCAGGTTCCTCTGATCATTCCATCTCCAAACCTGTCGGTGTGCCATTTACTAGAATATCGACCTCATGGCCAGCAACTGTGCGGAATACGGTATACGTTGCTGGAAAGTCTAAAGCAAGAAACTGTGCAGGTTAAAGTGGACAATTCTATGTCCGAGTCAAAGTGTGTGCGTCATTTCCTGCTCAACGACTTGCTATACGCATGGGCAGATTTGCCCAGATTGACCGGGCTCATTGGGGCCAATTCACAGAGGCATACGTGGCTTCCAAACAACATACATGCCACATTAGATACGTACATTGAGAGTGTAAATATTATGCTCAATTTACAAAACTAAACAGAAGTGAAATGTACCCACGCAGGTGTGACGCGAGTGAGACATGCGCCTAATGTTACAAACTTATGCTTCATTACATGCACACAAATAGCAACTGCCTCTGCATTGGTACACACACACTAGGGAACGTATTACAAATGCATTTTACACTCACAAAATTGTAAATTGTTGGAGATACATAAATGTTGAAGAAGTCGCGTCTCACTTCTCACTAGTCAACATTCATAAGGATATGGATGGCTGTGGTAACCATCTCCTTGTGTCGTTAAATGCCTTAATCACCTTTAAAATCAGAAACCACGAGGTACTGATTAATATTCAGCAAAACTAGATAGGTATTGTGGGACTGGGTACTAAACTGGTGTTCCAGTCAACTCCTTCTGGTCCAGACCAACTGCCCAACAATATCTGTGGTCTTTAACCCCTTCGACGCTCATGACGAGCTCAGCTCGTCATGAGGTACGCCTCTCGTACACTCATGACGAGCTCAGCTCGTCATGTAACGCGGGGTTATGTTATAAAAAACTCAGCACACCGCGATAAATCCCACCGCGGCTAAGGTGTTAAGGAACTACCCGGTATCACCAGAGCTTTCTATTTTGCATATGGAGTGGCTCGCAGGGCGGATTTCTAAGTTAGGCACCACAAGGCACCAGCGGATGAACAGCATGCGCGGTTTGCCACAGGTGTTTGGTGAAGACGAATCATAACTGCTGAGGAACAATCTTCAGAGTCTGGGTGAAGATGAGGATAGCTATTTCCTGAAAATTAACACTTACAAAAAAGCAATATGGAAAATAAACGTTTAGAATTTCACTTTGGTTGTAGGCAGGTGGACGGAGTGGCAGTCAGTGCTATGGTTGCCACATCGGCCACCTGTTGGTTGCTGGCTGTGTCTCAATGGTTGCCGGGCTGGTGCAGGAGGAACTCAAATACAAGGCTCTGGTTTTAGAATCACTTAAACGGCCTCCATTCCCTGAGCCTACTTAATTTAAGGGTGTCTGCTTAACACAAGGGGCAGTTCATTCTCGAACATCTTCATCAACTTGCTCATAAATAAAGAATATTTAATGGTTCATTGGGTCTAAAGAGGAGGGAATTAATTGTTCGGTGATGCAACGAAAATGCAACCTGTGTAGTCGGGGTGGGCAAGGAGGCTGACATCGAGATTACAGAGTACATGTCACCTAGCCCACCGAGAACACAAATGATGGCACTATCTACAAAGAATGTCAAAGAAACTGTGATAATGGCCAAAAAGGAGGGCTTTGAAGAGTGATAAAAAGCACTGCTACTATGAACTATTTAACAGGCTTTTCACCTTAAAACACACAGGGATTGTTCCTCGTCTTCACTGCATACAAAGAATACAGGTTACAATGGCCACTGGGATGTTGAAGAAGGGTGTGCCCAAACGGAGTATGCTTGGATCTCTGAGGAATCGCATAGACTGCAAGTACAGAATTTAGAATTTTAACCTATTCAATAGGAATGTTAGTAGGACCATAGTACCTTGCAGTGGCTGACTGACAGAATTAGATTCTAGGCAATGTATATCACATACCATCAATTGTGGCGGAACCTCTGCAATGGGTAACTGCAGTACAGAGCACCCGTCATGAGTGCGGGTCTACCGACATGAGTGAGGAGGCCCTTTGGGAATTTGGTCCTAAGGGTGTAAATCCAAGTCCCTCTTAAAGCCAGTTTCCTCAGATCTCAGGCTCCGAGGTCCCTTCTTCCGTGATAAAGGAGAACCAGAAAGCAGTTTATATTGTCTTCCAAAGCACGAAATTAGGACTATAGCAGTTGTTTGTAATAGTCCAAAACATATCATTAAGAAAAAGAAAAAAATGGAATCCTCCCTGTTGGGTCACATTTACCTCTGGTTTTGAAGTGCACGAGCTTGGAAGAACCTCCGCCGCTGTCTCTTTAGTAAAGCGGTCACTCTTCGGACAGCCTCTTGCTGTTGCCTCGATAATGTTTGAGGCTTCCTCCTATTTAATAAACACTCGGATACCGGGCTGTGATTTTATTGTAGTACACTACTTGTTTATTTTTACTTTCACTCATGTATTTTTTTTACCACTTTTCTTTTTATATTAGTACAGAGCTGTGGTCGCTATTGCAAACAAAGTCTATGCATCTGAAAAACAACAAATACTTCGAAAATACACACTTGACCACCCGTAATGTAAATTTGAAGGTATAATTTCGTTGCCCATCAGAAAAAGTGCAGCAGCATTATCCCTCAAATTCCACCATTCAGTAAAAAAACCAGGCCTAAAAAAAAAAACCAACATGTGCATGTTTCGCTGGTTCTTTTGAAAACTACACAAATAAATGCAAATCAGCATCTTGCTTTAAAGGTTGTATTATCTGTGCAGCAAGGCCGAGTTGTACGTCATTGCTTTCAGTGGCGCATTTGGGCTCAGTCCACTGCTGGTGCCCCCCCCCCCCCCCTCTCCCCCTTGTGTGAGGTGTAAGCACTTCAGAGTGCTCGGTAGACATTACAGATCAGATCATATGACACAAACGGCAGGGGGCGGCGGTTGGCCTGCCTGGGTTCAATCAATAGATGGGAGGAGTTTGTCTTCTCTCATTTCTGTAGCGAAGGTAGAAAGGCGCGAGAGATACCAAAAACACTGTTAATCTCTGCTTCCTTTCAAGCTGAACTTCTAAACTGTCCACAAGCTGCCAACAGACAAACCTACTGCAACTTCCTATAGAGAAGCCGAGCAGGATACACGAGGTTTCTTAGCCAACATGCTACCGCCATGTGAGAATGAAGATTAACTCTTTCGGATGACGCAGCCAATCACCTGTCAAGCCGCAAAGGGCCTCTGCGCAACTTGAATGACCACATTTCATCTTGACTAACCAAATTCTAATCTTTCCTTCTTTTTACATTATAAACAAAAAGGTGCTCAGCACATACCAATATATTTGAAATATCACAAAATAATATAATGCCGTTTTTTTATTAAAAAATATGATCATGTATTTTGTTTTTATTGAATGAAAACTTCATCTATCAAATAAAGAAAGAAGAGAAAAACATTTTGGATAAAACAAAGTCTTCAGAAGACTTATTGGGCCTTGGGAGGTCTATTCTTCATAAGTGTGATTGACATTGGATTGTATTTTTAATTTTAAAAAAACTGCATTATATTATTTTGTGATATTTCAAATATATTGGTATGTGCTGAGCACCTTTTTGTTTATGGTACTAATTTTGGTTTTTCCAAAATATAAAGGGAGCTAGAGAGGTCAAGTTCCCAGTTCGCGCACTACCACTGTTCTGTTCATATTGCCTAGAATACAAGTAAAACCAGTGCAGGTCTAGAGTGCCTTGACCTTTTCCGTTTTTGTGTTTATTCTTTTTACATTATGCCTGCACAGTTTTTTGGAACGTAATTACACAATTTTGGGATGTAGGCTCATGTAATAAACAAGCACTGGCAAAGCCAATAGGTCTGGCATTAGCCTGGGTTTTTTGGGGGGGATTTGTCACCGCTTGTTTTGTTTTGTCATAGTTTTGTTGGAGGAGCTGGCATGACCTTGACAAAAGTTTCTAACACAATGTCTGCTCGGACTCCAAAGAGAGAAGATTGGAAAGGGAGATAGATAGATCTGAGTCATACACAGGAAAAAGGAGTACATAAAGTTAGAGAATGCTCTAGAAAATTTGACAAAGTATGTAAAGGATGGACTTGTGACACATGAACAATTGAATTGCTAGTGACATGGGGTGGGGTGGAGTAGGGGAGGGTGAGAGAGAGGGAGAGATGGGTCAGTTTTGCTATTTTTGTATGTTATATGTTTAAAAAACAATAACATGCTTTACACAAAAAAAAGTCTAAAAGAGAAAAAAAATGGTTTAAAAGAGCCGCATTTCTATAGCAATCCCTGTCACTTTGTGTGCGGATGTGTTCGTTGTGAAAAATCAGAATGCTGTCACTCAATGTGAAGTTAGCCAATGGCAGAGGGTAGCCCCATAATGTGTGCTGCTGTAGGAGACAAAACATGTGAATGGCATAACAATAGACTAATGATTTAAGAGGGTGGGCTAAAATCCTATGTAATTTTAAAACGGTAGCTAACAATCTTTATTATTGTTTAGACACATGTCTATAAAACAATAAACCCACATTCATACCCTGTCTCAATCCCCCCAAGTCATATATACACAATCATTAAACCCACATACTCCTTTACCCACACCTAACCACAAAATAAACAATAAAGCATAATATCACCTGTCATCAAATTTGCTGCTACAGGACACCTCCTACAGAGACAACATGGAGTTCGGCCCGCTTTAACCAATATTAAACTCTAACAATAATTCTAGTCTATGCTCGTTTTTAACCCCTTCGCAGCTGGGCAAACTCCCCTGCTGTGCTGGGGGTGGGGGGGGAGGGCACGCACAGCGGCCCCGTGCTCATGACGAGCTCAGCTCGTCATGACCACACCCGTTCCTTTAGAACGCTCGCACAGCAGGGGAATTTGCCCAGCATGCGAGCGCTCTAACAGTCATGACGAGCTCAGCTCGTCATGAGCACACGAGCACCGTGGCTCATGACGAGCTCAGCTCTTCATGAGACTTGAAGGTGTTAAGAATGTTGCTAATGCACAAACCTCATCTAAAAATTCCACGTTCATGAGAAGAGCCAGTGCCTCATTGTGATGACAAATATTATATTTTAAAAAGAGTGGTTACAGAATCGAACATTGTAATCTATAACAATTGCAAACAATCCAATAAGAGATCAACATTAAAATTTGCGGACCATAAACCACAGGTGCAGTTATTATCAGAATCAAAAAGTGCATCAAACTCCCCCAGTTTTCAAAATAGAAAAATAACAGCATACGCAAATGGGGGCTTGGGAGTGCGGATACTTAAGGATACGACCGTAGGTTATCCCAGGAATCCAACATGTGCCTCGTTGAGGGTTTTCTTGAAACATAATAGAAATCTGCTGCCCTAGATTCTCTCTTACAGGCCTCTCTTAACTCCCCGTTCAATAGGTGGGATGCCTCCATTACTCAAAATGTTCCCAACCTTCAGTGTCGCCACGATTTTCACTAATCTATTTCAACCTTGGCAGCCCACTTTAGTTCACTTCTTGATATTTACATCACACTGAGGCATGACACCTTCTGAACCTCCAAAGTCAAAAGCTTATCCCAAAAGCGTATGGTAGCTTTATAGGCTAAAAATGTCCACGCCTGCAGGTTTCCTTCCAGTCATATCGCTGGGCACATTGTGCTTTTGTGCAGCCCTAATCATATTTTCAGACATTTATCCTCACACTTCTCCCAGCATACCTCTGTGCTTAGGATCAACAGTCCTGCCCCATATAAATACTGTGTTGGAACCACAGCATTATAAGCGGAAAGTACCTGGGACAAAGATGGTCCTCCAAATGTGTTTTAAATTTGACTAGACATCCTATAGTCAAGAGTGTACAAGATTCCACCATTTCTTCATGCATGGCCCAATGTCATTTATCATTATACATCATTCCCAAGCATTTATATGAGGTTACCACCTCAACCATATCATTACCTAGCACTCACTTATAAGCTTTCGTTTTTTCCCAAAAATCTATCATTTTTGTTTTCTCCAAATTAACCTTTAACTTATTAGCCAAACAGTACAAATTAAACCACTCCAGCTTCCGCTGGCTGCAAACTTATGTCAGATCAAAAATAGCCTAGTACTCCGCATACAGGAGACTCAAGATATGTCTGTCTCTTATTTTCAGTGATCATTTTGGTAAAATCAGGTGAATGTGAATAATGCCAGAACGAAAAACTGCATAAAACAATATACATACATACTGGGGTTTGGGGTCATCAGTCTTCATCCACTGTTTGGTTTAACTGTCTTTCACATTTTGCTTCCACCTTCCACAGCATACAGCGTTGTAGCATTAGCTCAGACCACTTGAACTACTGTAAGTGATGGCATTTTGTCTCATCACATAAGGACATCTGCCTTAAAAAGCGCACTTCAATATTATGGCATGGAGACCCATACTTCACTTTGTCAATGGCTTTTCATCCCATGGTTAGGTCTCGCCTGTCGATGCGCATGCGCATCGAGCAAGCGAGACTATAGGGGCTCATCGACTCTTTATCTAACTTGCAAGGAATCGTGGCGATTCCTTGCAGTGCCCGTGACTTTTAAGCTCAATGCGCATGTGCATTGAGCTTAAAAGCGCGTGCACAGCCGCCCGCATTCCTCCGACACCTTTGAAGTGAAGCTTAGCTTCACTTCAAAGGCCCGGCTTCTTCACACCCACATGCCGCTCTGCCCCGCTCCGCCCCCTCCCCTGAGTCATCCTGCCTGCCCCTTCCCGCCGTGTCGCATTTCTCCTCCCCCCTCCCCTCTCTTCCCTCCGTCTTGTTTATTTTACCCGCTCTGGCCTCTCGCATTTCTCCTCCCCCCTCCCCTCTCTTCCCTCCGTCTTGTTTCGCATGTACCCCCTCCTTTATCCCAATCCCTCTCAGCAGTTTCCCTTTTAGCAGCTCTCGTCTTTACTCGCACCCGCCTCCCACACCGCGGACGCTTCCATCTCGCGTGCACCTACTCCCTTCTTCCATTTCCTTTTAGCAGTTTTATTTCCACCAGCTCCCCTGTCTTTACTTGCACCCGCCTCCCACACAGCGGACGCTACCATCTCGCATGCACCTACTCCCTTCTTCCATTTCATTTTAGCAGTTTTATTTCCACCAGCTGCCCTGTCTTTACTTGCACCCGCCTCCCACACAGCGGACGCTTCCACCCGCCCACTGCCCCTGCGTCCATCCAGACAGAGGCCATTTACACCCGCTGCCACCGTTTTAGCACTGTCAAAGTTTAAATATTTTAAAGTCTTAAAATTATAAAGTCTTAAAATAAACATTTATTTAAAGACGCATTTTAGACGAGAGCGTGTGAGTGTATATGTGCGTGAGCATGCCTCAGTGCCTTTAGTTGCACCCACCTCCCACACATCTGACGCTTCCACCCGCCCACTGCCCAGTTTACTTTGTGTACTCCCCCACAGAGGACATGCCCACCCACTGCCACCGTCTTAGCAATGTAAAAGTTTGCATTTATTAAAGGGCTAAAATAAATTTTTAATTAAAGTCGCATGACAGACAAGAGAGTGTTTGTATATATGTGCGGGAGCATGTGTCCATGCCTTTATTTGAACCCGCCTCCCACACAGCGTACGCTTCACATGCCCACTAACCACGTTTAGTATGTGTACTCCCACACAGAGGGCATTCCCACATGCTGCCACCGTATTAGCACTTTAAAATGTTGCATTTTTTGAAGGATTAAAATAAATGTTTCATTAAAGTCGCTTCACAGACAAGAGCATGTGCGTGTATATGTGCGGGAGCATGCCTCCATGCATGTGTGTTTGAGTGTGAATATGTGTAGGTATGTAGGAGTGCCTGCATATGTGTGCTTGTTTATGTGTGTGTAAATTGCTAATGCCCTATATGTTTGTGCATGCTTTTTTTGTGTGTATATTTATGTGCGTGTGTAAGTTTGTATGTGCTGGTCGCTGCATGCATGTGTAGTTGCATACATCAGTGTATACGGCTGCAAGTGGATGGGTTTCCAAAGGTGTGCCTGGTCTGTGTTTGCACGTTTTTTTTTCATCTGTGCTTGCGCGTTTGTATGTCTCTGTGCATCGGTGAATTTAGAAGTTTTATTTAATTGCAATTAAGTCTCTGGGGTGGATGAAATTTTTTTTTTTTTTACTAAAACCGAGAGGTGTGACAATAACTAACGGCGCATAATGAAGAACCCAATGCAGGGAAATCTCTACAAGCTTTAAAAGTTTACACTAAATTAATACATCTAATTATTTTGCTACGTATTTTGAGACAAATATAACATCTATCCCTTCTTACATACAAACCACCAACATTTCACTTGGTAGCGAAACAAACGTACCGAAACAAACGTACAAGATTGAAGGGATTCAACCTATAACCTGTAAAGATCGCTTTTCAGGATACAGCCTGGAATTATTTCGCACTACTCCTTTACATTTGTGTACAAGTACACAAGGGAAGCACAGTTCATTTTCATACATGCCCAATTATATTACATGTGGTTTGAAAACTCAACAGGGCTTAGTATGCTTGTTCCACAATATATAGAGCGCGTGCATTAAGGAATTCTGTTTGCGAGGTGCAAGGTAATTTTCAAAAAACAAGCGCTTTTATTACATTAAGTATTTACTGAAGGGAAAAACATTTGCGTGGTTGCGTGCATTTTGTTACAGAAATACCGGTTCTACACTCTGTTGGTACACATCTGTGTCGTTTTTTTTCATTTTCTCTGCTACAATTATTAATTAGCAAGTGTTACTTTGGAACCGACAACTGGCGCCACTGGGGACAAGGCAGACAGAGCCATTCTTATGGGGGTACCCCCTCCCTTCTCCCTTAGCAGCATGTGCATCCGCCTTCTCCAGCTCTTCTGCTTGAAACAGACAACAGGCGCCAGTGGGCAACAACATAGACAGAGGCATCCTGCTTGACGATGGGTTTGTCAATTACGTGTTAACACTAAACCGACCCGAGGAGCCAGGAGAGCACAAGCTCTCTCTCTACACATCGCTCTCTCTAACTCTCTCTCCACACACCTCTCTCTCTCTCTTTCTCTACACACCTCTCTCTCTCTATATGCATCTCTCTCTCTCTATATGCATATCTTTCTCTCTCTACACACCTCGCGTACTCTTACTATCTCTCTCTCTCTCTACACACCTCTCTCGCACTCTCTCTCTCTACACAACTTTTATTTAAGTATTATTATTATTATTTTTAAAAAAGCCATTGTTATTTGTAATATCAATATATCCAAGTCTCACATAAATACAACACATATTGCATTACAAATACTATAGGTGTCACATTTGCTATTGGCATTGTGAATGACAAAGCTATTAATTTTGCTATTATTTTTATAATTGTATGGCTAGTGTTGACTAGACTTTGAAGCGCTAGAAGGCCTGCTTTGCACTACTTGGGAACCCAAGGCTCGAGTAACCAGACTTTTGTTGTTTTTCTTCCCGGGGATTGGGTTGCAGCGTGTGAGGTGGGACGCCAAAGAATGAGGAGCTTTCTCGTGTTCAACCACTCCGCTCTGCGAGTTTTAACTGCATCAGTGACTGGAGAAGCCTCGCCCGCGGTCTGAGTCAAAATAAACATCGCCCTTTCACTTTCCTATATTATATTTTGTTAAAAAAGCGTCCATACACGGTTTGCAAACTTCTCACAATTTCCGGTCTCCTTCCCATGCCCCAAATAAAACACAGGGAAACTGTGCTGTTCGTCATTGCAGAACGTTTTATCAACAATAAGTTTTTATATGTATCCAACCAGAGACATTTTGGTATGTTGCATCTTTGACCAAGTCCATATGGAGCAATCGTCCTGGCAAGACTGACATCCCAGAGACCAGGGACCCAGGTCAGCTGTGAAACAGCATCCCCCACTCTGCCTCATTCCGCCTCACTCCACCTCACTGTTCCTTACGGTGCCTCATTCCACCTTATTGTGCCCCAGGCTCTGTACATGGGCTCAGCTGTGTAACAGCATTACCCATTCTGCCGCAGTGCCACATCATTATTTGCAACATAATTACACTGCACTCCATGCAACTTACACTCCAAATACCACTCAGTGCCACATAATTACAAGCCACATAATTACACTGCGCTCAATGCAACATAAATACACTCCACATAATACCACTCAGTACCACATAATTACACGCCACATACTTACTCTACTCAATGCAACATAAATACACTTCATATAATACCACTGAGTGCCACATAACTACACCATATAATTACACTCTCCTCAATGCAACATACACTCCACACAATACCACTCAGTGCCACATCATTATTTACAACATAATTACACTGCACTCAATGCAACATACACTCCAAATACCACTCAGTGCTGATCTGCTGCTCTCTTCCATCCCACCTCCTCTTTAACTCCCTGTTCTCTTCTCCTGTGCTGATCTGCTGCTCTCTTTCACCCTGCATCCTTCTTTAACTCCCTGTTCTTTTCTCCCGTGCTGATCTGCTGATCTGCTGCTCTCTTTTACCCCGCCCCTTTTTCAAATCCCTGTTCTCTTCTCCTGTGGTGATCTGCTGTTATCTTCCACCCGCCTCCTTCTTTAACTCCCTGTTCTATTCTCCTGTGCTGATCTGCTGCTCTCTTCCACCCCACCGCCTTCTTTAACTCCCTTTTCTCTTCTCCTGTGCTGATCTGCTGCTCTCTTCCACCTGCCTCCTTCTTTAACTCCCAGTTCTCTTCTCCTGGGCCGATCTGCTGTTCTCTTCCACCCGCATCCTTATTTAACTCCCTGTTCTCTTGTCCTGTGCTGATCTGCTGCTCTCTTCCACCCTGCATCCATCTTTAACTCCCTGTTCTTTTCTCCCGGGGCTGATCTGCTGCTCTCTTCCACCCGCCCCCTTCTCCAACTCCCTGTTCTTTTCTTCTGTGCAGATCTGCTGCTCTCTTCCACATGTATCCTTCTCCTACCGCACACACACATACATACAACCACGCACACACACACATACAACCACGCACACACACACATAACCACACAAACACACACAACCACACCACGCACACAACCACACAAAAAAAACAACCACACAAAAAACCAACCACACACACAACCGCACACCGCACACACACAACCGCACACAACCACACACACACACACACACACCACACACCACACACATCAATCTGTCGCCCTCACTCTATCTATCTATATGTCGCACTCACTCTATCGATCGCACTCACTCTATCTATTGCCCACACTCTATCGCCCTCACTCTGTATCTATTTATCAATATATCGATCTATTTGCCTCACTCTATCTATCGCCCTCACTCTAGTTATCTATCTCTCTCTCTATATCTATCTATATATTTCTATCTATCTATCTATCTATCTCTATCTCTCTATCTATCACCCTCACTCTATCTATTTATCTATCTATCTATTGCCCTCACTCTATCTATCGCACCACCACAGCATCACTCAGGGAAATGCAATAGGTCTCGCAGCATTAGAGTTTGTGCTTTTAGAATTGTTTATGGGGTTTTTTTTAAAATCTTTAGCATTTTTGTTTCCTGTAGGCAATGCTAAAGAATTACAAAGAAAAAAAAGCCATAAACAAATCTAAAAGCTCTAACTCAAATGCTCCGAGACCTATTGCACTGTGTGAGGGTGAGGGGTTGAGGGTGAATGCAATAGGTCTCGCATTAGGAAAGTTTGACCTATTGGTATTGTAAATGACACATTTTGTATTTATGTGGCATTGCCTACAGGAAACAAAAATGCTAAAGATTTAAAAAAAAACCATAAACAATTCTAAAAGCACAAACTCTAATGCTGCGAGACCTATTGCATTTCCAATGCTTGTTTATTATTTGTAGTCATCTTTGTGTGTTAAACTATGTTTTCAGGTGTCAGTAATTCAAAGCCAACAATAATCTTTGCACTTATAAGAATTATGTTTTCCAGTACAGTGCATTAAAGCTAACAATGATTCCTATATCTTTTCTAAGTACACTAGCCTACTAGAAAGAACCTGTACTGTTCCATTAAAATTGTTAACTATGGTTATGATTTTTGATTAATTGTTTATTGCAAGCATCTGGCTGCCGGGTTTAGGTGGTGGCATTTTTTCTTCTTTTTTTCCATCTTTTAATTTTTGTGGCATTTACTTACAACACTTTTTGGAAATGTAACCATCGCATCAGATTGTGAAGGTTAGACCTAAGAGCATTGCTAATGTTTGTTCTTTCTGATGAAAAAATGCTTATATCTTCTTAATGTGTGTATGGATATTAAACATCACAGGAAGTAAGTATTTTGGGTTCAGGAATCAAACACTAGGCAGCTGCTGGGAATTGTCAATATACACCAAAAGGACTGATATAGAGAGGTAGAGTGATCTAATGTGTCTGAGACCTCAATCAGTTATGTGGATGATGTGCAGCTTTAGCTCAAAGAGTCCAAATCTAATTTCGTAAAGGGCGGTCCCCTGCATCCCCTTTTTTAGTTTCACCTATCAGCAGGTCCACTGGAATTATGCTATTTTGCAGCCGCTGTGTTTCTTCATAATTATGGATTTGCCGCATTTGCCACGTAATCCATCAGGTGCTGCATAAACTGCAGATTTCAACAATAAACTTGTTTCTAGTTCACAAAAAGCTTGGCAACATTGTTGCAGCACAAAGGAAGGTCTTTTCCAAAGAATGACTCATCAACTTTTGCGTATTTCTGTATTTGGTACTAATGGGATGAAACCATTCCCAGGTTGTTAAAATTCGAAAACAATGAGGTAGTACTAACAATAAATGGTCTTCATTAAGCCAAATGAACAGCTTTTTCTTCTCGCATAATTTAATCAACTCTGCTGCACAATTTGGTCCTCTTCTGCCGTTCTGTTAGTTGTCTGATTGTGAATGACTGTTTGTGGGCTCTTGCAAGAATTCACAGTGGGCTTACATCCCTCCACTGCTTTCATTAGTTGGCATTATTGTCAATCTCTTGATTGTTTCCTATTAAATGGTTGTCTTTACTCTGTGTGTTTTGCACTCTGCTGAAATAGACTCTGTATGAGCATGTTGATGGCAGACTTGTCTCCTTCCCCGGTCTACTTTTAGGGAACTATTTTTTTCGTTTTCATCAAGCACTCCATGAGAATGCATGCATTTTCTAGCTTTCTCCCTCGAATGCTTCTCAGCCTGCCAAATACCAACCACTGTGCTCTGTTGTTGCTCTCTCCCTTGTGTGTCGCTTCTCTTATAGCCATTCTCCCACACTCGGATGTAGTTTTACTTTTCTCCCTCCTCACTCTATGTTGTTTTGTCTCATGTGCTCCGGTATTGCTTTCCCATGCCTCAAGGGCATTTATTTTATTTTTTAACTTGCAGTTTTGGAGGGCCAGGCGGTTGACATTTGTTGCCAGGCCCTTCACTACATGAAAAAGCTTTTACGCAATTAAAAGTAATTCAAAAATTCTTTCTTTTTTTCTTCTTCGGATTCCCCACATGGATTCTCCCACTTTGTTCCTTCTGTTTTCTGGGTGGTTTTGTGTCTCTGTGCGGATGATTGCTTCACTGTTGTCCATGGCGTCTTTTATCTATCTTTATGTACTTCCATGCCGGGTTTAAATGTATTATCCCTTAATGTTAAGGGATTGAATCATCCGGTGAAGAGGTCGAAGATCTTAGATTATTGTAAGTCTCTATCTTCTGATCTGGTCCTTTTTCAGGAGACCAAGGTCACTGCCAGAGAGGCAGTATTTTTGAAGAAAGAATGGGTTTCGAATGTTTGCTGTTCGGATGCCTCGGGCAAACGGAATGGGGTTGTTACATTAATTTCAAAAAATTCTGGCTTGTCTATAATATCTTCTGATCATGATTCTGAGGGTCGTTGGTTGCTATCTAAACTGTCGGATGGGCATCATGATCTCTATGTGATGAATATCTATGCTCCTAACGTTGACGATCCGAATTTTTGGAAATCTGTTACCAAAAAATTGAATGACACCCCGCATTCTGGCAATCTGATTGTTGGCGGAGATTTTAATTTACCAATGGATCCTCTTTTAGATAGAAATTCTGCATTTCAGTTTCGGCCCCCTAAATCCCACAAACAAATGCTTCACATGTGCTCCTTTACTCACCTGCAAGATATATGGCGTCTTCACAATCCCACTGGTAGTGACTTTTCTTTCTCTCATTCTTCCTTTTCTCGTATTGATTATCTCCTTGTCCATTCTTCTCTTGTTTCATCTTCCTCCTCTCCGCTTATACATCCTATTTTGATTTCTGATCACGCTGCGGTTACTTTTACGTTATCATCCTTTGCCCCTAAATCACATGCTCGTTCCTGGAGATTGAATACCGAAGTTTTGCATGATGTATCTCAAGTTAATGAATTTTCTAAGGCTATAGACACTTTTTTCCATGAGAATGACGGCTCTGTTTCTTCCCCAATCGTCCTCTGGGATTCGTTTAAATGCACTTTCCGTGGCCAAGTTATTAATTGTATGTCAAAAAGGAATTCTGCTATTAAAAAAGAGCTCACAGATTTATCCTCTGAAATCAAAACTCTGGAAGCCACTTTCAGACATTCTAAGGATTCATCTTGTCTACAACTAATAAAACAACTGAAATACAAATATAATACTATTGTTACTAAAAGAGCCCATATTGGAGTACAAGCGCAAAAATCCAAAAATTTACTGTTAAAAATTCGAGCTGGGAAAATTCTGGCGGCTACACTGAAATTCCAAGAATGCTCCTTTAAGTCCTCGCACATTTCTTCTATTACTGACCACTCGGGATCTAAAAAATTCCAAACTGATGAAATACTTGAAGTCTTTCGTGATTTTTATAACAAATTATATACTCCTTCTAATCAATCCTCTTTTGATCATTGTCGGGATTTCTTAAAATCGGTTCCGGTTCAGACGGTCTCTGAGGATGATCGTATTTTATTAAATAGACCAATCTCCCCTGAAGAAATTGTTACCGCAATTAAAGCTACTCGCTCTGGTAAGGCCCCAGGCCCTGATGGTTATCCTATTTTATTTTATAAAACTTTTCTCCCTACACTTGTTCCCAAATTACAATCTGTGTTTGATTCTTTTCTTCAGGATGGGTCTGTTTCTGGTACTGCTGCTGAAGCAACTATAGTAGTGATCCCAAAAGAAGGGAAAGACCATTCGGATCCCAAAAACTTCCGTCCTATTTCTCTTCTTAATATGGAAGCTAAGATCTTTGCTAAAATCCTGGCCAAAAGATTGGAAGCCCTTATCCCTCATCTTGTTCATCCTTCCCAAACCGGTTTTGTAAAGGGTCGTCTTGCGCGAGACAATATACGCACCTTTTGTCATATTCTTGGTGCAGCTAAGCGATCTCGACTCCCTGCCGCGGCCTTGGCCCTTGACGCGGAAAAGGCCTTCGACAAGGTCTCTTGGCCTTTTCTTCGAGCTGTTTTATGCGCTCACAACCTTGGGGACTCTTTCATTAACATGGTAATGTCCTTATATTCCCAACCTAGAGCTAACATTAGAGTGAATGGGGCTACATCGTCATTTTTTAATCTTCGTCAGGGCACTCGACAGGGTTGTCCTTTATCTCCACTTTTATTCTTATTATCTATTGATCCTCTTCTTCGATTAATTGACTTACACCCAGATATTAAAGGTTTTTCATTCGGATCTCATTGTATTAAAACTGCTGCTTACGCAGATGATGTTCTTATTTTTTCCGATAATATACCCCTAGCAATACCTGCTATTTCAAATACCATTTCCCTCTTCTCATCGGTTTCAGGTTATACCCTAAATAGAGATAAGACGGAAATGTTCCCTCTCAATGCCTACTGTTTCCCTTCGCATATGGGTTCTGCGGGCTTTAAGTGGCAGTCTACACACCTGAAATACTTAGGGATTTACTTTTGTTCTACCCTTTATGCTACTACTGCCTATAATGAATCCCAGACTCTCCTTAAAGTGCGGCGTCTTTTGGACACATGGTCTCCGAAACATATTTCCTGGTGGGGTCGCCTCCAGACTCTCAAAATGATGATCACCCCTATTATAAATTTTGTTTCATCCATGCTTCCGGTTAAGTTATCAGATTCCTTTTTTCGCGAAATTGATGTTTTGACGTCTAAATTTCTATGGAACGACAAACGTGCTAGAATTGCATACAAATTTTTGCGCCGGCCTTGCGATATGGGAGGGTGCAATTTTCCTGACTGGGACAAATACCAAACTGCCTTTTTGGCCTCTCAAGGTGCCTTGTGGTTCTCTCCTCCATCTCCTCATGTTCCTTCTTGGCTGCTCATAGAACAGGAATTAGCATCTCCTTTGCCTATTGCCTCTTTTTGCACCACATCTAATTTGCATATCCTGTTTTCTCGTGCTATAATTATAGATACAATTGCGGCGGTCAGGAAAATAGATAAGAAAATGGCGATTCCTTTACATAAAACTAGGTGGACGTCTATTTGGCGGAACTCTAAATTTAAACTCAACATTTCTCCCGTCCGCATGTCATACTGGGCAACTAAAGCGATCTCTCTTGTTAATCACCTTTATGGCGCTTCTGATGAGCCATTACCTTTTTCCACCTTGGCTACGAAACACTCTTTAACAAATCTTAATTTTTATACTTTTCTTAAAATTAAAGTGGCTCTTGCTAAGGTACGTCTTAATTCTACCTCTTCTACTGTTTAACTTTTTCATATATGGATTAAATCTGGTCACGTTGCCTCCAAGATTTATAAATTTTTATCATCTGCTTCACTACCCGCACAGACGGTTGCTCAGCAAAAATGGTTACACCATTTTGCTCCTTTCATTACGGATCATATTTCCTCAGATACTTGGCAACTGATTGGTAAACTCTCTCTTCGCAATAAAATTGCTCCATCTTTAATGCAGTCTAAATTTTTCTCTCTCAATCTCCTTCATTGGACGCCCGTGCGTCTACATTCGCTCAATCTTAAAGATGACAATTTATGTTGGAGCTGTGGATTGTTGCCGGGCGATTTTCAACATATGTTTTTTGGTTGTTCCCTGCTTCAGCCTTTTTGGAACCTCATCCATAAACATCTCTCTCTTATCTTTGGTATTGAGGTCCAACTCTCTTTCCCTTTAATTTTATTGGGACCACTGGCTGCCCTACTCCTCTCCCCTTGGATCCCATGGAAATACAATTGATGGATCTTCTTTTGACTGTTGCGGTGAAAATTATACTTATGGAGTGGAAATCCTTTTCTTCGATTTCCTATCATACATGGTGGGCGTGGGTTTCCTTTTTGCGCAGCGCTCCCAGTTTCAATTGATCATGCTCATCTCTCTCCTTCTATCTCTAGTGGGGTTTGGAAAGCTTTGGATGATTATATGGATCTGTCATCAAAAGGGTTGGTTGCTCAGTATCCTTTTTGATTTGTCTGTCTCCGTGGTTTTATATGAGTTTATATGATGGGTTACTCCTGTGGGAATCCTCCTTCTTCCTTCTTCTCTTTTCTTCCTCTATCCTTTTTCACCTTTCCTATTGCTCTTTCTTTCTTTCTTCTTTCTTTTCTTCTATTTCCTCCCCTGTCTCTATTTCAAAATTTGATAGTGATACTTTTGTTTATTGCTTTGATGATAAGTTTTACCTAATCGGTATCTGTATTATATAATACGTTGCCTTTACTTTTATACGCACTTATTTTGTTTACATCTTATTTTTTAGCCCCTGATTGGGTATCTATCTTGATTCAATTGTATCACTTTTGTTGTATTTTGATCCTTATTTTCTTTGACACTTCTTTATAAATAAAATATTTTGAAATCAAAAAAAAAAAAAAGTAATTCAAAAAAATCTATGGATGTAAATGGTGTCCTCAATCTTTGATCACTCAATAAAAAAAATTAAAATGGCTCCTGTGTGATTTTGTAACTGCGTCCATGAGTGGTGACGAGTGTGTGTGAATGTGTCGTAACATATGCACGACTACATAATGACATGATTGAAAGTAATGGCACACAATTGTGCTTTTTTAATTCTTTTATTTTTAGATGCTGCACAGCATCAACCATAAATATTTAGCTTTTTGCCATTGCTGCACAGCATTGATTGAAAGCACAAAGCGAATAGTTCTACAAGGCAAGGCCTATTGACTTTGCTAATTGATGATATTTTTTCCGATCATTCTCCACACACCACCCAGCCATCTGGGAGATTTTTTTAAAATAATTTTGGCGCTGAGGAGTAAAAAGTGTCTGAGGCTGCTGACATCTTGTCATCTTACAAATACACCACAAATCAACCACATGTGAGAGGGAGCCAACAAAGTCAATGAGGAGTTACAGACACTGATCCCTGGTTTTCGCCCTTCTTGTGTTCTTTTAATGCACGGTGGCCAGACACCAGATAGGTGTCACAAGAATTGTTCTTTAACCATCAGATACAAAAGTGCTGCATGGAGTACCTATTTAGTGGAAATCTGAAGCAAGCCTATGTTTCTCCTCCCAGAGACCAAAAGAATGTTTTAAAAAGATGCAGATAAAGGATATTTGCTGGAGACAAATCATTAATTAAAAAGGGAGGAGTAGATGTATCATTTTAACCACTGTATTACAAACTAGGTATGGACATAACTTGTATAATTTGCAGTAGCGTAATTATATGAAATTGCATCAAATTTGCAAGCTACTGAGCAGAAGTACACGAGGAGCACAACCCAGCATTTAGTGCTACTTTCTTAGCAAAAAATACACCCCTGTGTCCAATATGGAACAGAGGATGCATTTTGCACTAAGAAAATAGCACTAAATGCACCAGAACACAAGCAGCAGCAGCGACTTGCTAAGTTTGTTGTACCTGTGCTGCTGAGGTAGGATTTTTATACCACAATACTCATAATTATGCGATCAGTCAAACCCACCTAATTTTGGTAATTTCGCATCAAAAGAGTAACACAAAATCTCAGAAATTACTATGGCGTAATTAAAATGTCATCCAGGCCTATTACAAACCCCTTTTTCTATCCTCTCCAAGTATGATTGATCCCAAGTTTGTACCCACCTCTTAACATGTAGCGATAGCTTGAGTATATTATTCTCTACCCTCAAGACCCTTGGTGCAATGCAGCCCTGCAACAGTGGCAGCAACAGAACAATTCTTTATTTTTCTTTATATGCCCAATCATGTAGTGCATTTGGTTTGGATATAATATTTGGTAAGGAACATGTGAACCAAATAAGTGAGTCTCCAAGAACCTATCGCTTCCCAGTTACCGCCAGGTGTGCCAAGAGAGAGGTACAGTGGCCAAAAAGGTGGGAGTCGTCATCTCAAACACTGAATAAGACACTGTTTCTAACTGTGGGCGCCATCTTCTTTATCACAGGTATCAACCAACACACGTGGGGCTGGCTTAACCTCCCATATGAAATGCAGTTCATCAGTTCCAGCCTTCATATGGTTACCATGAGAATGCAGAGAAGCATTATTCCACTTACAACTGCTGAACAACCTCGATATATGTTTCAGGGTGGGTTCCTTTCTTAAAGCTGCAGTCGTTTGTACAAAATCAATGGAAGGTTCGCTTACTGCATTGTTTGTGACAACTGTTACTCTGTGCATGGTGTTGTTGCAGAAATCCAACATTTTGAGTTATTCGAGGGTTGAGATATTGTCTGTAAATTGTTTTCATTACATTTGTTTTTTATAACTTGGATATTGATATTTTTTTAACCTATTTTGTTCCTTGCTTTTAAATTGTTCCGTGTCTTTTCTTTTTTGGCCGTGCTTGGCCGAATGAAGATGTTTTTCATTTGATTTGGCTACCATAAGAGACTGCAGCATTTTTAACTTGTAAGGTCGCACACCTACGTTCAGAGCAAATCAATAACCCTTTTTACACTTCGAGGATGTTACAGTGTACTTGTGTCTTCTAAAAATACAATCTACTGTTAACTCTGTCAGCTGATTCAGCTCTGCCCAAAATTGCCCGTTGAAAAATGTATCAACTGTCCTACTGAGTTTTCTCGAACTGAGCCATGCAGCGTTCTCTTAATCGTGGTGATAGTTCTTTGAACTCCCTCAGCAGTGTGTGTGTTGGGCTTTTTTTGGGCTATTATGCAGCCCAACACAAAATGGCAGTCACTGGACTGCACAACCCTCTAAATCTGCCCGTGGGTGGGGAGGGGGGCAGACTTCCCTCTGGTCAGCTTCCCCCCAAACCTTCATGACAACGCACAAGCCTTCCAGACTTGCTTCCAAGTGAAAACAAAACTCCAAAGAGCAAAGGTCCTCTAATTTTAGACCTTCTTACTTTCTTTATTATCCGGCAGTGTACTGCACTACAGGGCTTAGGGAGCAGAAGCTGTGAGGAGGGCCCGTGCAACTCTCGGTTCATCAAACAAAGAAGGAGTCTATTTAGCTGATCGTAAATCGAAACACAGAGACCGCAAATTAAATATGGCTCACTTTCATCCTGCGCCGAGGAAAGCAGCTGGACACCGACGCACTCTCCAATTAACATACATTTCCCAATCTTTTATTTTGTAGTCCAGCGCCCGGGTGAGGGCGGGTTCTATTGCATTGCAGCACTCTCTGGAGTGGCCTCCTGTCCTGTCAATGATTCACTCCCTTCTGTAATGGCCGCTAGGCAGACCCTGCTCTAACCTGCAGGACAGATTTTTCCAGACGACAGACGCGATTAACCTAGCCATAAAAAGTGTGAAAAGTGCACAATATAATCCAACCCAAATTAACTTTGTTGTTTGCATTTTACAGCCTCACAGTTCTCTTTGCAAGAAAAAAAATTCTGGGCATCTTTTATTTAAATAAAAAAGTGCAATAAATATAGGATCAGCACATTAGTAACCACGCAAATATGACATATTTCCATAGCAGGAAAGCAAAACAGTGATGGATGGAAATGCCTGAATGAATCAGAACTGTGGGTATTTATTCTGGGAGGGTTCCATACCACTTTATTTTAGCTTCCATGTGCCATTACATAAGGGGCAGGCGATATGCAAATGAGTCTCGATCCTGCTCCAATAGGGACAGTCTAGCCTGAATTGACCACGGCCAAATTGCCTGTGAATGGGAACCTGAGCAATCAGTTTAATTATTCCTACTGGTACCTAAACAAAGGTAAAGTTGGCCCCTCTAACTAAAAAAAGAAACCTTTTTGTGAAATTCAATTTTTCACTTTATTTTTGGTAATCCAGAGTTATTTTGAATGGAGCTGTTGCGATATCTCTGTCAAGGATGCAGCCCAGGAAAACCAGGGCCCGTATTACAAGAGTGACCTGGGTGGCGTAACGGGCATTTGCACCTGCTTTGTGCGCCCTGGGTCACTTTGGTATTACAGAAGGGGCAGAAAACGCTTGTGCTGCCCCTTCAGTAACAGATAGCACTGGCGCACATGTAGTGCCAGCACTATAGAGCGAGAGCGTTCCCTCATTTGCATGGGGGTGACCCCATGCAAATGAGGAAATCTCTTTGCCTCTGCTCCTGCACTGTATTACTGCATGCCTTTAGGAGGTGTACTGAAAGTGTGTCACAAAAAGGTGGCGCTTTTCCAGTGCGCCTCTTAACCCCTTGGGTGCGGCCGCGATTCTGCGCTTGTGCGGTGCTTTTTGAAGTCGGCGGGTTTATGACGGACCCCAGCCGTCATCAGCACACTAGCCCCGTGATGCATGACGGCTGCGGGCCGTCATCAGCATCGAAGGGGTTAAAGGCAGTCCATGAAGAGGAGAAAGGGCATCCCATGGACACCCCTCACATCCCCTTGGGAGTTAATGCCGTCACTCACTGCACACGTCTGCAATGGGATCTCTCTCCCTCTTGAAAGTGCAGTTAGGTTGCACCCCGCGCTGTAAGCAATGGAGCAGTTTATAAACGGCTGCTCCATATTTATCTAGCATGCCCTGCCCTTGGGGCAGTGTGAGCTCGTGGTTGCCCGGAGGGCCGCGCATTCTCTCTAATAGGGTGCACTTTCTCTTTGCACCTGGAGCACCTGCTTTAAGGTGTGCCGTGTTGCGAACAGGGAAGAGCGTTCTACCTGTAACAAGGACACAGGTGATTTTCCCTGATGCTGCAACATCAACATATAGGCATAGTTAAAGAGAGGAACAGCCACAGCCTCTTTCATACAAGAAACTGTCAGCTGCATAGATTGGAAAACAATACTGAGCAATTTTGTCTGTCTCGGATGCTACATGCAACAGGTTTGAAACAAACCCCACTACGTCTTAATTGGTAATACACATATCGTTATACTGAAATTGTAGTTTCATATTATAGTCTTGCAAAACATTCAGGAACCGGCAAGCTTGAAAGTCATATATTGCCACCTCTCTGTATCGCCATAGGAAAACCTACCCTGAAGATTGGTTCACTCACTTTACTCCCACAATGCATCTCATCTCTTCTACTGCACACCCAACTCGAGAAAATTGGAAGACAAAGGCTTTGTGATGAGCCCCTCTGCTCCCCTGCAATGGTGAGATCTCTTGCGATCAAGCCAAAGGTTGACATTCCCAGAGCAGTGGTGCCAGGCCCTCACGGAAGCATCAGTAACTCAGTTTTTAGCAGTCACATCTTACACTGCTTACAGGTGAAATCACCTCCATTCGTGTAAAGATCAGATAGACTGACATGTACCCGGTTGGGCTGCACCAGCAGCCCCTTGGAAGCCTTCACGCTATTCCCTAACCTAATATAAAGCCCTCTTAGTGCCGCGCCACCAAATCATCCCAGAGGCTGATACCACAAGCAGTATGAGTACGTCCTCAGCACCTTTCAAAGTGTCAATAAGGCCCAAGGCCCTGCCCATCATCTTCTAAATCAGACTGAGATTGGCTTTTGAGAATATGTTGCATGTGTGAAATGTTGCAGGTACTACTCTTAGGCAGTTGTGGCTCCTCTGCTAAGGCGGAGGAGCGTCGCCCCACTGCTGCAAAGCAGTGAAAGAAAGAACAAATACAATGATAATGACTCAAGGTTATTATCCTTGTATTTGTTCCTGCTGCCAGCTTTGTGGGGCAGGTGGGGCTGCTCTGCTCTCTGAGCAGGGGAGGAGTTGCTTTCCCACTCCAAGTGCACAAAGACTGTTTGGCTGGCTCTCTGGGAGCATCCAAAACAGTCATGCGCACTCCGCATGTTCTCCATGCAGGCTGCATTACAGCCTGCATGGAGAACATGCCCAGTCCCCCATTCCCTGGATGAGTGCCGATCCACGGTGCTCAGACCAATCACAACGCAGCATTGCAGCATTGTGATTGGCTTTGGGGAGGGAGCCTGGCTGCTCTCTGTTCGGGCCCCAGAGAGGAGAGACTGAGACGACGTGCGGGAGAGTGGCAAAAAGATAAGTTTTTTAACTTTTTATTTTTACATCACAATATCCCCCCAACCACCCTCCGCCCTGCCACTCCCATTACATGCCGGCCGCTACTGCTCTGAGGATCCATGACCCAAAAAAAGAAGTGCATCTGTCAAGGAGCTCCATCCCCAAATTTACCTCACTAACAAAGAATACAGGCAAGGACCCTCGCTGGATAAAAATAGGTACTAAAGGAGAATGTTTCAGTTTTTTCAAAGCTCTCATTAGAATTCTTTCAAACTGAGTTAAAGTTTATGCATATGACAACTGCATGTGCAGCACCACATACCAGATATCTATCTCAGTGGGGACATCCAGTGAGTATCTTACCATTGAACTTCCCGTATCCTGAATCCACTGCATCAACCACACGAACAACCAGACAACTGAAGAGACGTCCGGGAACAATACACTCTGCCTCTTCCAGATACCTATGAAAAAATGTCATGTGTCTGTGACTAGCCCAAAGACAGCTCCTGCTCGTAAGAATCAGCACATACTGGCCTAGAAAAACTTGACTCTGCCATAACAGCACTATCATGCAGCTAGCCAACCACATAATGTCAGTGACCGAGAGAAATGTCATCCCTTAGATTCCCAACTTATCAAAGTGACTAAAAACCTGTTCTGAAACATCCCAGCTCACATCAGCTGGTGCCATATTACACACCTTCCGAATAGGTTCCCTACTCTGCCCGACCCAGACACTGACAAGTTACAACAAATAGATTATCTCACATTAATAGTGCAAAAGAGTGGAACAGGTCCATATGTGGCTTAAAGGCAACAGATAACCTTTATATTGCAGAGACCTCTTGAATTCCTCCTCAGCAAGTCAGTGCTTTTACAGGTTGTGCCTCCACCCCTTCTTCTGAAAGGATATTTTACGCATTCACTACTCCCTCGGTAAGAAAAATATCATATTAATAATGACAACAACTTCCTTCAGCTTTCAGTTGCCTCTTCTGGGTCTCTACTTATCCTACCAGAATTCCACAGTGCTCGAAAACCTACACTCAGAAGGGACATCATCCAGTTGCAACATCTTTACTCAAAGCCTAACTATTGCTCTGCAGCATACAGACTTGTCTGTCTCCTATTCCATCAGAACAATTTTGGCTTGTGACAACATGGCTGCTCTGTGCCATTCTGCAGATATGAATACGACATTCTTGCATTAGGTAAACACACAGTTTAAAACTCTATCTGAAGAGCCTGTTTTAACTTGACTTGTACCTGTCCTTGTAAATAGATTCATTGATCATAACCAGGGCCACAGTAATTAGACGATTTTGCTGTCATGGCATTTTCAGCACAATGTTCAGATTCGCCACATAATCCAATATCTGCAGCATAGTCTGCAGATTTTAACAAAAAGTGTTGTTTTTAGCTAAAATTGATCAAAAGTTACTAAACACGTGATGACGTGTAACTGCGAATTGGAATGCCCTTTGCACTGGTTGACTAGTCCCTTTTTTGTTGTTTATTGCTCTCTTTGGGTGTCAAAGTGGTAGTTATTTGGTGAACCCTTTGCCACAGTGTTAACTTGTGTAAAAATGACAAAATAAGGAAGTCATACTTTCACAAAATGTGCTGCATTACGTCGCATCATTTGCCTTTTCTTGACACATAATTTTGCCATCACTAACATCACTAACACATAATTTGGTCCTCCCTGACAAATAATTCTAATGGCACTGCTCATGACACAATGTAAAAATCACAACATTTTAATGTAACACTTGCTGCAACAGTCTAGCCATATTGTAGTACTGTTCATGAAGTGTTAATGTTACCAAACTCAATGCATTCCTTTTATCCACCTGGTAATGATGAAATAATATGCTGCTCCAGCGGGAACTTGAACGTGTGACCTTATGTTGCACAAAGGCTTATTCTGTCTTACCAAGTGAGTTAAACCTATTGGCGTCCAGTCCAGCAAGCATTTATAATGGGCTGAGAGAGAAGAATGCTGTATGAAATCAGAGACAAGCCTGCCTAACGGGGTGTTAACATGACAACTGATGTTAAAACTCAATAAAAAATGTATCTAAAGACATTTTTGTCAATGGGTATAGCACTGTCTATGAGAGGACACAGGTCGTAGCGGCTGCTACCGGGCAGTAGTGGTGAGGCAGGAGTGGGCTTAAGAAAAAAAAGATCAGGGAAAAAGAAGAAATAATCACTTACCCTCCTGGCAGCGCCTTTCCTCCATCCTCATCCTGTTCGGTCGATGAAACTGGAAGCACACAGGTTCCGACTCCCCTGACCAATCACAACGCTGCCTTACAGCAGCACTGCGATTGGTCTGAGTGCCGTAGTTCCGCCATCAGAAACGTACTGGGAGGCTGGGCATGTTCTCCAACGGGCTCTACAACACATCCTGGTGAAGAACACGCCAAGTGCGCATGATGGTTTGGCCGATCTAAGACGACTGGTCAAACCCTCATGCGCACTTAGGAGAGTGCCACCATTCCTTCCCCTGCTCTGCGTGAAGCGCAGCCCCGCCTGCATCTTTACACAGCCAAAAAATAAAAATAAAATGATAATAATGTTATTATCATATATTTTTTCTTGTGGGGCCACGCTCCTCCGCCTTAGCGGAGGAGCCGCCCCTGAACTGGTGCGATTCACCGTCTCGGTGAACAGCAGCCATGATCACACACCAGTAACAAGCGCACTTACACACAACTTCAGGGGCAAAAAGGTCAGCAGTTTCCCTCACCCTAAACGAAAGGCCTAGTTTCGTATTCAGAAGCTCATCAAAACTTCTTTTCTCACTATAGAATTTAGGAAGAGGTATGTATGCTTCCCAGACACGCCTCAGTGTCTCCATCCAATGAGATCAGTGTAGCATGTTGTTTTGAAGTGTTGCTAAGCTCTCCGTCAACGCTGTGGCCAGCTGCCAGGTCAAACTTTAACCAGCATCTTAGTTCATGGAATCAGGTTAACAAGATCACCTGAAAGCAAATGTGGCGTCCAATGGGGTCTAACGTTAGGCAAGAACTGGGAGCGCACCTCATATAAGGACTCAAATAAAAACACAAAATACCTCACGCTTATTTCCTCACAGGAAGCATGCGCCTCACACCAATGTGATTGAGTCCGACAGACAGGAGAGGCGGGAGGAAACGGTGACCGAATATTAACGCAAAGCTCGCACAAAAAGCTCGACCAACCGATTCCTTAAAATCCCTGACCTGAGAAAGGACGTGAGGCGTTAAAAAAAACAGTCGCAGTAAACAGAAGTGCAGTCCTTCAGCCCTCTCTGTGCACTACTAGCGCGAGCCAACGAGCATTAAGTTGTACAATTGATCGAAGCTACATATAATTATCGCGGCGCAGTACTGGAATCCCCCGAGGTGGAGGGGAGGGGGCGGGGGTGCAGCTGTCTTGAGCAAAGCCCAGCGCGGCATTACCGCGGCAAAGTGTAACAACAAGGACCTTCAAGGTACAGAAATGAGAGTAAAGTATGCACGCCTGCTTACGACTCTCAGGGTTTGAATTATGGGGTTTAATAATTGATAAGGACGTGACATCTGTGTGTGTTATTTGTCACAGGAGGTTAGATATAGCTACTGCTATGACTTGGTGAGGAACTGACAAAAGTCATGCATATTAATATGTAAAAACATAGAAATGTAAGATTGTGCTTTCTTGTTTTACACCACGTTATGTTTTTTTGAAGTAGCTCAACACACTAACATATTTTCTGTGCAAATCCTCACTACAATGAAAACAAGCATTGGCAAAGAATGGATTTGGCATTGGCAAGCTGGTGCACGTGTAAATACAACACAAGGAGAAATCTTTTTAGTTTTGATGCACATCACAGGAAAATATAAATCTTGCTAGTGCAAAAAAAAAAGATGATCACTGACTATAAACACTTGAGGATAAGTTAAATAAAGGATAATGGATGTAAAGAACATGTTAGCAAAGTATCAGGTCACCTGTATATGCACCGACGTGCACTTTTTTTGTAGACAGATGCGCTCAAGTGATCAGACTAAATGCTGCTACAGACAATGCAAAACAGCCAAAGGCTAGACTGAGCCATTACCCATTTTGTATGTTGCTATGGAAGAAAGCAAAATATGAATGACAGTTGAACGGACCAACGGGTAATGAGGGTTTACCAAAAGCCTGCTCTACGTATATACATATGTATTTTTTTTATTATATGAGGCAGGCAAAAAATAGAGATGATGGGGAGTTCGGGCAGCACTTGTCTGTGTGTTTCAAACGTCAACAAGTGCGTGAATTAAAGTTTTCCAGGTTGCCGGGCTTTATTTGCACTGTTCTGAGTAACTATGTCTCTGAGTTTGTGTTGGTATGCAAAGGGTAGCACAGGATGAACAAAGTCAGAAAAGACGAATTACTTGTAGCGTCGAAAAAGAGTTCCAGAAGTAATTTTTTTTAAACGTGAGCCGGGGCTGTGGCATGCCGAATTTCCTTGGAGAATGGCGGATACAAACCCCTTGCTCACCGCGTTGGAGAATATTACTATACGTTATAAAGGGGTATATTATCAACAACTAGCGATAATTTTTGTCTCTAACTTGTTTAGAGACAAAAATTATCGCCGCACATCGGCGATTTTTATCGCAGATAAACCTTGCTATTAGCAAGGTTTATCGCAAATGCGATAAAAAACGCCCGCAATGCATGAATATCGCTGAAAAGTCAGCGATATTCATGCATTATCGAGCAAATGCTCTTAGCCATGTTATCCACCTCCCATTGGATAACATGGCTAAGAACTGCTCAGGGCAGGTGTTAGCTTTTGGAGATATTCGCCCTTAGCGCAAATATCTCCAAAAGTTGGTAATAGGAGATAGCGATGTTAGCGACTGTTTCCAGTCGCTAACATCTTGGCACGCCCACTTTGCATATCATTAGTGATAAATATCACTGACATGCAAAGTGGGGCCCATGATGGTCGCTATCTCCTATTAGCTGTCGCTAACTGGTGTTAGCGACAGCTTGGTAATAGGGAGATAATTTTATCTCCGCTTTCTTGGCTTTTAAAGCCAAAAAAGCGGAGATAAAACCCCTTGATAATATACCCCAAAGTTCTCTGCGAGGAAGTCCGCGAGGCAAGCGTTTGAGTGACATTTTCATCAAGCTGCGGTTTAAATTTTAAATACAAAAATGTGACATTTAATTACAGGCTTACTCCACAACATTATATTTTGCAAAATGTTTTCAAACTACGAACTTTGGCAAAACCAGATCTAGCAGCATGAAGAAAGCAGGGGCAGAAAAAAGTGTGTGCAATAGGCTGAATGTTGTTGTTTGAGGTCTAGGAATGCTCCTCTTTCTGAGAATAGAATTGCCACATACTTGGATAAATAGAATTTGTGAATAATCAGACAGAGACTAATGAACTACCTTGTAAAACCAAATTTAAGAGAGCCTGCCAAACAACCAATGGCCCATAACTAGAAACGGGGTAATCAACAGGACATCAAAGTGGGGCACCGCTCAAACTATTTGTATAGAGATTCGCATTAGCATGACCACCGCGGGAGCCTTTAGCCATTGCTTGATTTTAACCCTGCACTCTCACCATCTAGCGCTAGCTTGCGCTTTTTAAACTCATTTTGCTCACCTTGCCATCAGGGACCTTGCCCTCGACCCTGCCTCCCGCGCAGCCGAGCTTGACGCTGCCGCGGCCTCACAATCACTCGCCTGCCGCCTTCAGCGGACGCTCCCCCGGCCACGCCCAATTCTTGGCCACGCCCACCTGGGGCGCTACTTAGGAGCTGATTACAAGCTCTACCTGACTGGATCACTCCCCTGCCTTCCGCGGGAGCCTTTAGCCATTGCTTGATTTTAACCCTGCACTCTCACCATCTAGCGCTAGCTTGCGCTTTTTAAACTCATTTTGCTCACCTTGCCTTCAGGGACCTTGCCCTCGACCCTGCCTCCCGCGCAGCCGAGCTTGACGCTGCCGCGGCCTCACAATCACTCGCCTGCCGCCTTCAGCGGACGCTCCCCCGGCCACGCCCACTTCTTGGCCACGCCCACCTGGGGCGCTACTTAGGAGCTGATTACAAGCTCTACCTGACTGGATCACTCCCCTGCCTTCCGCGGGAGCCTTTAGCCATTGCTTGATTTTAACCCTGCACTCTCACCATCTAGCGCTAGCTTGCGCTCTTTAAACTCATTTTGCTCACCTTGCCTTCAGGGACCTTGCCCTCGACCCTGCCTCCCGCGCAGCCGAGCTTGACGCTGCAGCGGCCTCACAATCACTCGCCTGCCGCCTTCAGCGGACGCTCCCCCGGCCACGCCCACTTCTTGGCCACGCCCACCTGGGGCGCTACTTAGGAGCTGATTACAAGCTCTACCTGACTGGATCACTCCCCTGCCTTCCGCGGGAGCCTTTAGCCATTGCTTGATTTTAACCCTGCACTCTCACCATCTAGCGCTAGTTTGCGCTCTTTAAACTCATTTTGCTCACCTTGCCTTCAGGGACCTTGCCCTCGACCCTGCCTCCCGCGCAGCCGAGCTTGACGCTGCCGCGGCCTCACAATCACTCGCCTGCCGCCTTCAGCGGACGCTCCCCCGGCCACGCCCACTTCTTGGCCACGCCCACCTGGGGCGCTACTTAGGAGCTGATTACAAGCTCTACCTGACTGGATCACTCCCCTGCCTTCCGCGGGAGCCTTTAGCCATTGCTTGATTTTAACCCTGCACTCTCACCATCTAGCGCTAGCTTGCGCTCTTTAAACTCATTTTGCTCACCTTGCCTTCAGGGACCTTGCCCTCGACCCTGCCTCCCGCGCAGCCGAGCTTGACGCTGCCGCGGCCTCACAATCACTCGCCTGCCGCCTTCAGCGGACGCTCCCCCGGCCACGCCCACTTCTTGGCCACACCTCCTAGCTGCACTATAAATCATGTGCCTCCACCGTTCGCGCAGCGGGCGCGCCGTTTGCGCGCCGAAGGCGCGCCTAAGGCAAGCCCGTCTGCGCCCGTCCGCGACGGGCCGGGACCAGGGGCCTTAGACTCTGCCCTTTCTTTGGTGTACTCCTCTGCCCAACTAACTTCTCTCTCTGCCTCTACCCCCCTCCTCCCCTCCGTAGTCCAACACTTATCCTCGCACGGTATCTATGTCCCCCCCCCTCTGGTTCTGTCTCTCCTACCCCCCCTCCCTCAATTTCTCCCACGCCCTCCGCTACTCTTGCAACCCCCGGTTTCCCTGCTGCCTCTGCTATTCTTCTCAACACTCGCTCTGCTGTAAAAAATCAAACTGCTCTTTTCAACCTTTTGGACACCGATTCCCCTGACTTCCTTTTCCTCACTGAGACTTGGCTTTCCTCTGACTCACTTCCGGACCTTCTTGCTATTCTCCCTGGCACCCATTATGCCCTTCGCGCTGACCGCCCCGATGGAAAAACTGGAGGCGGTGTAACTATGATAGTTCGCCGCTCTTTGCAATTCCAGCTTCTCCCGCATCCTTGCATTTCTAGTGTTGATTTTCAGGTGGCCCGCTCTCTTAACCTCCCGGTACCCCTCACGGTGATTCTCATGTACCGCCCCCCTCAAAATATGCCATCATTTGTGTCTACCTTGCAGGACCTCTTGGCCACCTTGGCTGTAAATAACTCCTTGCTACTCCTGCTCGGGGATTTCAATTTTTGGCCGGGTGATCCGAGGGAGGACTCCTCCTCTAAAGACTTTTCGGCCACCCTTCGCTGTCTCAACTTCTTACCCCACGTCTTGGCCCCTACCCACACCCACGGTCATATTCTGGACCAGATCTGGTCCTTACGCTGTAATCTCTCGACCACTTCTATCTCCCCTTGTGTTTGGTCAGATCATTTCTTGATCTCCTTTTCCATCCACCTAGGTAAAACCGAGAAAGCCCCCCTGCCCAAAAACATCTGGGCTCGGAGCTGGAACAAGACTGATCTTAATGATCTTTCTTCCTCTCTGTCTTCATCGGCTCCTACCCTGACCGACCTCTCTTTGGAAAATCAGGCGGATGCCATTAACATCTGGCTTTCCTCGGCTTGTGACCGGGCCGCTCCACTAAAAAAGATCAGATCAGCCCGCCTTCATGACGCCCACAAGTGGTTCTCCAACGACCTCAGATCCCTGAAATTAGAGCTTAGGCGGTCTGAGCGGCGTTGGTGCCGCACCTACTGTCCTACCCTCCGCCTCAATTACAAAGCCAACCTCAATAACTATAAGATGGCCATCTTAGCGGCCAAATCCAAATATTTTACGGAGCGCATAGCCCTCTCGGCCAATAAATCTCGTGAGATCTTCTCACTGGTTCGCAGTCTTGCCACCTCTGACCGAGCATGCCTTTCCCCTGCTCCCTCTCAATCTCTCTGTCACTCTTTGAATGATTACTTCATCAATAAAATCATTACCATCAAGGCCAACATTCCGATCGTGCCTCAACCTGATTTGCCGGATCATTCTTACCCTTCTCCCGCTGCTTTGGATCACTTCGAACCCATCTCACCTGAGCTTTTCCTTGACCTTCTTGTCAAGGTCAAGTCCGGCTCCCCTGCGGATTGTGCACCTGCACGGATCCTCAGAACTCTATACACTAGCTGTCCTACCCCTCCCCTAACTTTTCTCAATTCTTCCCTGGCTTTGGGTTCTGTCCCCTCTTCCTTTAAATCTGCCATTGTTCTTCCTATCCTGAAGAAAGCTGGCCTGGACCCCTCCCTTCCATCGAACTTTAGGCCGATCTCCCTTCTTCCCTATCTAGGGAAGATTCTTGAGAGCTATGTGACATCTTGCCTTTCCATCTACATTGAGGAGAACAACATCCTGGCCTCTCACCAGGCTGGCTTTCGACCTGGCCACTCTACTGAGGGTGTGGTCCTTGCGGTCCTGGATGAATTGAAAGGGAAGGCCGATAGTAACCTTCCCCAGGCCTTAGTCCTCTTGGATCTGTCCGCTGCGTTTGATACGGTCGATCATGCCATTCTTCTCGACCGGGTCAGCGCAGCGGGCATCCAGGGCACTGCCTTCTCCTGGATCGCGTCCTTTCTTCAGGGCAGATCACAGGCAGTTCACCTTTCTGACTTTTCTGCACCCCCCCTCCCGGTCACTTGTGGGGTACCCCAAGGCTCTTCCCTCTCCCCCCTTCTTTTCAATCTTTATATCCGCCCCCTTATCTCTTCCCTTCTCGAGCTGGGGGTCTCGGTGTATAACTACGCAGATGACCTCCAGCTCGTCTTCGATCTCTCTTCCCCTACTGACTCTCTCTCTAAGTTTAGCTCCACTCTTGTCTTCATTTCCCAGTGGATGAGCTTCAATCATTTGAAACTCAATCCCGACAAGACAGAGCTCGTTCTCACCGGTGGCCCCTCTAATCCCTGGTCTTCAGTTCACTGGCCCCTTTCTTTTGGTCCTCCCCCCCCCCAGTTCCCTCTGTCCGGACTTTGGGCATCAAGATCAGTAACGATCTATCCATGCATGCTCATATCAGTTCCGTTGTCTCCTCCTGTTTCCTTTCCCTCCGCCTCATTCGCAAAATCTCCCGGTTTTTTTCTGTTGATGCCCTCAAAGTCATTATCACTGCCCTCATTACATCCCGCCTGGATTATGGAAACGGCCTGTACGTTGGCATTCCCGCCTACGAAACTCGCCGTCTCCAGGCCATCCAGAACCAGGCGGCCCGTCTTGTCCTCCGTCTTCCTAAGTTTTCCCACATCACTCCTGCCCTTAAAACCCTTCACTGGCTCCCCGTTCATTTCAGGTCCCAGTTAAAACTTGCTTGCTTGGCCTTTCGGGCGCATGCCCGTTCTGCTCCTCTTTTTATCAATTCCTTAATTTCTTCTCATGCCCCCAGTCGCTCTCTCCGTTCTTCCTCCCTCTCTCTTCTTCACGTCCCCCGTTTCCGTAAATCCCGCACCGGGGGCACCCGTTTCTCGGTGCGGGCCCCCCAGATCTGGAACAATCTCCCCCTCTCCATTCAATCCATCCCTATCTTCTCACACTTTCGTAAAGCCCTCAAAACTTTTTTCTTTCTTCAAGCTTTCCCTGGCTAATCCCCCTGGGTCCCTTGGCAGATACTGATGTGTTCCTTAGCGCCAGGAAGCCGCTTGGCCGCAGTGCGCTCTAGAAATCTCTTTTTCATTTAATTTAATTTAATTTAATTTCATTTCATTTCATTTCACATGCGAGTCTTCCCAAGCAAGCTGACCCACAGCATAGACATACATGGGGGTTGGGGGGAATCTTCATACTTTATTCCAGCCCATAGCTCACTGTTGACTTCTGCCTTGGTACAGAAACAGAAAAGTTCATCAAGGGACCGATTGGCCTTTGTCACAACATATTGTGCTCAGAAAGATAGAATTTTCAAGGCTTTGAATAAGAATTGGAATCTGTTGAAAGGGGTACCAGGTTTGACGCATTTAATTAGTAATAAGCCTGAAGTCACCTATAAGAGAAGTCTACCATCAAACAGATGGTCTCTAGAAATTATCTAGAACCTGTGGTTTCTAATGATTCCAACTGGCTTCCACAACTTCCCAATGGATTTTACGTGTGTGGCTTGTGTAATATGTGTGGCCTAGGATTGAATAAGATCAAGACTTTTTCCTATAATACACAACACACATACGAGATCAAATAATTTATTAACTGTAATAGTACAGGTGTTGTGTATGCTATTATTTGTGAATGTAACAAAGTTTACATTGGAAGTACAAAGCTTTTACTTAAGCTTAGAATTCAGGAGCACAGAAGATCCATCATGAATCAGGATGATAAATCACCATTATACAAGCATATTAGAGACAATCATAATATGCAGAATAAAATCAGGTTTCATGGTATACAGAAAATAGCTCCCAATAAACGAGGGGGTGATTGGGAATTGAGTGTCAGGCAACAAGAGGCCAGATGGATCAGCAGGTGCAGGACAGTATGGGCAGGATTGAATTGTGATAACGAATTACATTACTTTCTGTAACGTTGGATTGATTTCAGTTTTTGATATTACTATCAGGGTGGAGATCTGTGTAGACTGAATGGAAATCTGACTGCAGGGCTCTTGAGCCGACATTGGTTACTGATATTTTACAGTATACATTATTGTCACTGAATTTGTTCTCAATGTCTGAGTAGTAATCATTCTTTTACTTAGGAGATCTGAGTAATTGTCTGTTGATATCCAGCAGACATAATTATTGATGTGATATTATTTTACTGTGTAGATAGCTTAAGTTTCATTTTTTTCGTAACTTACATCTTTATATTTACAATTTTATAGCTATTGACTTTTCAGAATTTTAATAAGAAATTTTGCCCCACATCTTTGTGGATGATTGGTGAATTTTAATAATAACTGAGATTGGTGGTGAATGCTCGCAAAATTGCGGTTATATGTATTTTTTCATTGGTTGATGCTAGGGGGAATATCCTGCCGGTAAGGTTATTGCCGAATCTAAGGGAGTCTTATTATTTTGATGTGCACATTGTTGCTTTTTTTCAAATTGTACTCAGTGATTATACAGATGTATTTTAGTTCACTACGGGTCACAATTTGGAGCGTTTTTTTACGCTATCTATTAAACGAGGCATGTTCATCTAGATGGGTGATCCTGATTGGCTGATGATATCACTTCGGAAAGAACGTCAGTGCCGGTGATTTTAGTTAGTGGATGAGGGAATTTGTTAAATTTAGTGTAGTATTTCGCGCATCGGTGCTTATATTGTGAATTCCACATAGCGATTATTTATTTACAACTATATTGTGTTTCGGGTTACAATACAGAGTGTCTTTGCGCATTTCACGCATCGGGTTATTTTCATCTAGATGGCCGAAGTCGATTGGTGGGTTGTAGTAATTCCGGTGAGAACGGCAGTCGTGTAGACTTTAGAAATGGCAGTTACGGAGCCTCTAGACAGCGGACCAGACAGAGAACTAAATGTTGAAAGCGTATGCATCGTAGGGATTGGCTGTGATTAAAATGGAAGCAGTAACCCTCATGTGATTGGTTGAGGGTGAGCAATAGGACAGTTCTAATATCCCTCATGGGATTGGTAGAATTAGAGAGGACCAGAGAGGAAGCCGCAGATGTCAGAATTGCCAGCAGAAATTTGGATTCTGATTGGTGGGGCAGGGTATTTAAACTTGAGTGTGGTTGAGGACTAGCACACTTCGGATTTATCAGGATCAGACGTGTCGCCGGTACAGGATTACGATCTACATACTTTGTCAAATAAATAAGGTAAGACATTGAGATTGGCTGTGTTTTTTTAGGGTAGTTTATGGCCTGTAGATAGCAATTGATTTATTTCGAGTCTGTATTAGATATAGATTGTCACTCTAGATTTTGACA
Source organism: Lissotriton helveticus (assembly GCF_964261635.1). Taxonomy (NCBI): domain Eukaryota; kingdom Metazoa; phylum Chordata; class Amphibia; order Caudata; family Salamandridae; genus Lissotriton; species Lissotriton helveticus. Next base: position 1,259,285,034 of record NC_136063.1, on the reverse strand, counting down.
GGGTGTTGTTTTGTTCTTTTCAGATTATCTATTGGATTGAAGCAGGATCATTTGGAGCTAAGCGACACCATTGTTAACTGGATTTTATCGTTCAATGGTGAGCGTTCGTTATATGGGGGATGTGGTTTAGGATTTTTCCTTGGATTTTATTTTTTAATAAAATATATTCTTCTTTTCACCTGTTGGATTTTACCTTTTTTTGTAATTTGATATCAACAGGTGTTGATGATTGAACCACAAGTTTTTTTATGATTGAGCCTTTTATAATTACGGACCAATTAAGAGTGAAGGTATGCTTCCTTTGCATTTTTGACCTTATTAAGGGGAACAGAGATGCAGGTTCTGTAGATATATATAGGTTTTTTTCAGGAGGTGGATCCTTAATGATCTGTCAAGATTTGTTTCAATAATGATGTATGATAGAATGGAATATAGGCAGGATGTATGAGGGTTTTTGTTAATATATGTGAATCAGAATATAAGTGTGTATTATGACAGGTTAATATATTGTACATTATTACTGTTTGATATAATTTTTTAATCAAGATGGAATTTTGATTTTTCTTTTTTGTCTTATTATTTCGCAGCCTTGATGATGCCCGAGTAGGACGAAACGCGTAGGCTCTGTCAAAGTGATTATCAATTTATGAACATTGAGATATTGGCTGTGTTTAAATGTTTTTCACCTCACGAACATTGAGATATTGAATTGGATATATCTTTTTCTGTTGGACAACCTTGGATCTTGGAATAAGATTGCAATAAAAATTGATGGACTACAGTTGGACTGGAAGATTTTTCTGGAATTTGGCGCTCCTTCCCTTCATATATATATCTAGGGATAAACTTTGTGGCTTGGACGGTTAACCATAGGAAGAAGAGCGCTGGAACTTGCACTTTCTTTTTTGAATTTTTTTTGTGGAATATCCCCTTGTGCGTACCGGGTCTTAACCCTAACCGTCATTATTGAATCTTTAATTCTATGCTTAACAACAAATCCACTTCTGGGAAGGCTACTACTAAACCGATTTACCCATTCACAAAGCTACCATTCTGCCTTCAAGTAAAAACGAATAGCTTCCTTTCCATGATATTATATGGACAACCATTTGCATGACTAACAGCAATCAACAGCATTCCACTCTTAGCGCCAACAGACCCTGGTCAAACACACTACTCTGTTGTTGAAAGAGCAGGGTTTGTTAACCCAGGTGTGCATAACTTTTGCTTACAAGATATCAACACACACAAAGAGCAGTCAGACGAGGTGCTCTTAAAAGCGCCTACATGCCTACGAAACACACGGTAAACAAAACAGAGCATGTTCGGTTAGCAAGGGACAATGTGTGAGCGAAATAGTGTGAAAAGCCTATGTTTCCACAAAAATGTTTTATCTTACGCGTAGATATATTCCTACACTTACATATTTGCCTTGGTGCCCATGTAACTTGATGCACTTCAGTGTCAGCCTTAGGATATTTCGGACCCTGTGCAGAGTATGAGGAAAGGGATTCCCATGACACTAGTCAAATTGTTATTCATTGCTAATCATTTTATTTTAGTAGATTGTTTACAAGTACAACAAACAAAATGTAACAAAACAAGTGCACCTGTAATAGAATAAAATATAATGCTACTTCTTCACAAAAAGAGAACTTTCCTTGCATTCTATCCTGTAAATTCTATTAATTCACTGTAGTCAAGAGTTCATTCAACTTCATGTTCAACTGATATCAGTGCCAAGGCAGTCAACCAATCCTGGGCCATTGAAGAGTGTAAGTGATTTCATTTTCAACTTTGAGAAGGATCGTTCCCCAGAGGCTTCTCTGACAGGAACTGTCAAAAACATTCTAAGAATGATGTTTAAATTGGGATAAATTTCATACAAACGGTTGTCATACAAGTGTTTGAGAACAGAGAGAGCAAACACAGTCCATGCTGCATCTGTATCAGGATCCCTTACCTTCCACAGACCCTCAAAGCCTTTTAATTCATCACCTGAAATGTCTTCTTCAAAATATGTAGCTGCATCTTTGCACTTTTTTTTTAGCTCTCCGGTTTCCAAGGGTTTACCTGATATGACTTAGTGCACAAACCCATATCTGTCATTAAATGTTACCATTTGTTCAAATCGTTTTACAAGTTTGCGTCTTGCTGATCAACAATGACACTGAAGTATTCAATTTTTAATTATTTTTCCTATGCTCCAGTTACTGGATCATCTTCTCCTTCATAATAAAAATGTTATTTCTCTCTTCTTGTTCTGTTCTCTTCTTAATCTCAAAGCTGGTCTCCACTGGATCATCAAACCTTGATTCTATCTCAGGTGCAATGTCAATAGCTTTATCAAATCCTGTATCCTGATATCATCTCATGTAATCCCCAGGACTTTTCAGCAGAGCTATGGCAACATATACCTGCATGTCAATACTTAGCATTAATTTGCTAATTTTATTAACTTTACCTTATATTTCCTACCAGATAACAATGCTGACAAGAAACAGAAATGAGTGAACCTCATTCTGTAAACTGAGTCCCAGAGAATGTCTGTCCATCAAAATTAGGCACATCCAGAACTTTTATCAATGCTCTGTGAACATCAGGGCCATAGTTGAACAGAACTTTCACACTCTTAATTCTACTCTCCCAACGTCTGTCCGATTGCCGCTTTACAATTGCAGTACTCACACAAGAGGTAAGTATTGCCCATCTTTTTGTTGATGCTGCAAACGTGGTATACTCTGTAAATACCCAAAGAAGGACAGTGCTGCAGTTCATGACTTTGCTTCGTCACACAAGACTAGATTAAGAGAATGACAAGTACAAGGAATGAGATTTGCTTTGGGGGTCCTCATACTATTCTTTTCTGCACATCAGAATGTCTTCCCTTCAGATTAGCCATTGTCATAACCTTAACCACGGCAGCATACAAGAGGTATGCCTAAATCTTTCAGTTTGCCAAGTACTTCACTAATGGCTTCACCACTTGTGTCATCTACAGGTATGAACCATGTTGCTCTACTGACGGCATAGCTGAGGATATATTAGCTACATTAATCATCAAAATCATTTGCTTTTGATTACTTATGTCAGGTGTGCAGTCTAGTATACATGAATAATACTTGGAAGACCTGATAATATCTAGCAATCTTTTCTGGATGTTTTGTGATATAAGTTGAATGATTTCATTCTGAATTGTTTTCCCTAGGTAATGGCCTGCTATTTCCCTTTTTTCAACTCCTCTAATGTGTTCTGCCATGCGATCATCATATTTAGCAAAGAGTTCAACTTGACCGAGCAAATTGCCGTTTTGAATGTTTCCAAGTTTTGCATTGGTTTCCCTCAAAGCCAAGTTTTGTTCTGCTAAAAACTGTACTATCGACTCAACAGTGCAAAATAGAACTCCCAATATCAGATTTCAGAGTGAAGTAAGGTGTGCTCTGCCTGATCAATCCCTGTGAAAGTAGAAGGTCTCCTTTGTGCTTCATACCATGAATGCATGTGCAGCATAGGATCAGCAGCCTTTTCATGTGAATGCAGGTATTCTGCAACATGTGCCCCTTGAGTGAATCCTATAGTAGAGGGTTTGCCTGGCCTTTCACCAAACAATTAGCAGCAGAAACAATATATTGCATTAGCTGTATTGGAGTATACCAGCCACTGTCTCTCAATCCTTTCATTATTTTTAAGGGTTTTGTAGAAATGCACAGGTGTGAAGCATTAGTTATAAGTTTTGGGATAGGTTGTCTTGTCTCTCTCTGCGTCTCTTAATGTCCCGACTACAATCAGCTTGTCCAATGTTCTTGGCCATGTATGTGGATCCAGCTGTATAGATTTAGCAGAAGTCAAAATAGTTCTTGATTTCTCAGTTTCATCCTCTGCCTCAGAATTGGAACTAATCTGATCATGAATATCACCTTCCATAAATCAGGTGCTCTTTTACTGACTTTCATTTTCCATTACACTGCCAGAGTGGATGTCTTATTTTCTATATCTAGAGGCTTTTTCACATATCTTTCAATTGCTCCTCTTTGCCTTTCTGCTGCAGTTTCTCTAGCATTCTTGGCTTTCCTTTTTGATGCAGCGGACAGATAATTGCATGGTTTCCATGAGGTCATGATAGATCAGTGATCTGACAATTGTAGATCCTACACCACATTCGACAGCTTGAACTCGTAATCTAAGGTGGAAAACAGCTGACGACTCACAGCCTGCACGTTAAAATGAACGACACCCCAGGCTAAAGTTAAAACAACAAGATCTATGTTAAAACAAGTTACTTGAGCTTCTCACATTGCAGATAATGGGGAAATGTTACTGGATGTTAATACGTTGAGAAATGCATTCTTAAATCGCTTAGCCCTATGCCAGAGCACCATACATAACGTACCATGCACCCAGTCGATTTTTTCCTGCTGTGTGCATTTAAATAGTAAAATAATAATAATAATAATAACAATAATAATAATCCACATTTGTAAAGCGTGAACAATCACGCGTAAGGGTCTCTAGGCACTGGGGCCGTCGGGAAGATTAAGCGAGCTATTGCCCAGAGTCACATGGTGCTGGGCTAATCTGCCGCCGGCCCCGGGGATCGAACCGTGATCCCCAGATTCCGGAGTCAGTCACCCTGGCCGCGGCGCCACACCTCACCCCTTAAAAAGTCAAATGCCAATGTAGGGGAGAGTGCCGCCCTTCCTGCGGTGCTGCAGATTACGACAATGATGTTACATGCAGCGCACATCCGACAGTAGCACTGTGCCCTTACCTACTACCGTTCTGCGATCTCGGAGCTAGCAGTGTATGCATGTATGTAGGCATACTTAAAGAGCGCGGCTGTCACCCAAAGGGTATCCTGGCGCTTTGACCACAGACATTCCTACCGATGTTAACTACACTGCCCTCGGGAAGAGATAAGTGGTATAGCCAGTGTTTACAGAACCCATTAAAAGCCCCCCCACTTTCTGTGGGACATGTCAGTTTCAGGTCTTCTGTGGTGCACAAAATCCCTTAAACCCCATTGTTCTTTTGTTGCCTCCAAAGCTAACTGCACCCACTTCAGCTGAGAGCGCTGGCCGACGGGATCGCGAGCGCTGAGGAGCAGGCATTCTGATATCAATGGTAAATTTCAGTGACATTTTCTAACCTTCCCCAAGTTGCAGGCCCTGTGCGATCACACGGTTCACACATCCCTAAGGCCAGCACTGTGCACCTTTAGTAAGGCCTGTTTTCAGTGTTTGGCTGCACAGCACTTGTACTGCGCTTGCGAAATCTTTGGTAAACAAAAAAAAGCTTCAAATTGGCTTACAGCCCACCCCTTACTTACCATTAATTGCCACTGTTTATCAACATGGTGGCGCTTGTTTTCTTGTTTCATATTGGTCAGAGACTACTACTCGCTTGCCCTTCCTCCTGGAGCTTCACACATGTCCCTGGCAAGTACATCTTCCTGTCTGCAGCCAGTGTCAATCCACTAGCCGCAGCCTCCTGCTGGCACTCTTTTTTTATTACTTTTCACATGCACTCTTAGAGTGCACATATCTGCAGTTCCTCTCCTTCACCCCCCCGCTGTTGCTGCTCCCTTCCTCGTGCTGCTTCTTCCCGCCCTCCTCCAGATGTCCGTATTTGCTTTCCCAGCCCACTCTTTTCCCACTCTCTCTGCTTACCCACCCCAGTCTCCTCTCGCTGGCCATGCTATATCACCCCCTGCCGCCTCTCACTAACCATGTTTTCCCATACTCCATCCTCTTCCTGCTGCCCATGCTTGCCCACCTTATTAGCAACCGAAAATGTGTGTTGCTTTACCCCCACCCTCCTTACACAGTCTGTTGGTGCTTTCCCACCCTTCTCCCACTGCCCATGCTTTACTTCCCGCGCCCTGCCCGCCTTTTGGTGTCCGTGCATTATTTCCCACAATCCACACTCCCTCCTCCTGCTTGGCCCCCCCTGGTGCTGTTTTACACGTATTGCACCGCAGCATGGGCTGCTGTGTAACATTGCGTAGAGAAAGAAAGAAAAAACATTATGATGCAGTCAACGCTGGCCGTGTCCTAGGGATTTCTTTTTCTTTAATCCATGTTGCTGCTCTGCAACATGGCTAAAAACAGAAGAATAAAAAAATAAAAGACATAGCCAATATATATAGTAAAAGTGAAACCTATTGGCTTTGCAAATGCTTGTTTAAGTCTGCCACACTTTGCATGATGGCAATTTTTAGTCTATGCTTACGATGTTGAAACATCTTCCCAAAATGCAACGTGACAATGACTAGCTGAAAGAATCCGAAATGGCATGAGGCCACTTGGGAGGTATGTATTGCTATTAAAAGTTGTATAGTGTCATATACCTTTAGTATGGTGCCCATAGTGCTTCTGAATCTTGGAACCCCTGAAGTTCGGTTCTGTGAATTCCATCCATCAGCTGTGAATGGTTGGCTGAAGTCTGGTGGATCAAAAAGGATAATTGGTTTAAATGTTTTTAGTGCTGGTTAGGGTATGTGTTTAAGACACTTGCTTCTTAAATACAAAAGTCTGATGTTCAGATTCAAAAGGCTCACTCAAGGTAACAGGCTTTGCAGAGAGTGGACTTTTATATATTACTACAACTGCATTTGTATCCAAGCCAACAGGAAACAAAATTATTCCGCCATATGTCAACTTCTTGAAATCCTATGACGTCACTGTTCACAAATGAAAAGGATGTGTCGTGTTCACTGCAGGATCAATGAATGCCCTGGTGCTGGATGCATATTAACCGTGCCTGCCCTTGTAACAGACCAGGCATTATTCGCGCACTGAGGCTGCAGGATACATAGTATGATTTTTTTTTAAGCTACAAAAAACACTGATTTATTAGGGAAAAACAATAAATGCAGAAATGTACAGCACATTCACCTTCCTACCATATTATCCATGTGCACACACACAGTCAGTTGTGAAATCCTGCTTTAATTTTTTTTAAGTGCATGCCACACCCAACCCCATTAAACACACTGCCGTGTGTCTGTGTATTGCCTGCTCCCTGTGCAAGACCAAAACACGCAGTCTTCCACAATTAACGAAATAATTCCCCTGGATTTACAACGAGAAACTTACGTATTTAAAAACGCAGTAATCAATGGTGGCTTGGATACCGTTTTATAAATACAAAATCAGACCAAAGGAACGCGTAACTCTCTAGAAAGAAGCTGGAAGGCAGATTCACACTGCAGGCAAATGATACTTTACACCGAGGAGACGCCTAATAACCCAAATACACGTTTGAGAGCTCGCACTCCGTCGGGCACAGGCCGCCATCTTCTCTGAATCAACAAAAGAGGGCCGCGCCAATGTTTGGCTTTGTTTGAGGATACTCTGGCCTGCTTACACAGGCGGGTAATTTTAGCTCTGTGGCAAATTACTGACTGGAACCCTAATGTAAGCGCTGATTATTTTAAACGTACCCAAGAAACACGCGTGGAATGGCACGCATCAATGTTCAACAGCTGCAGAAAACACGAGGTTGCGCGTTTTTATGTTAATTAGACAAGAATGATTTCGCCGTGAGCCCTGTGCGTTTTATTCATGTGACGTGTACTCCACACAAGTGCTTATATCGTTCAGTTAGTTAGGTTAGGTCCGGGGTCCAAAAGCACATGGGTCACTTATTTTAGTTCATCACAGCAGCCTTTGAAAGTAAATTAATGATATTAAATTTGGTAACAGCGCTACCTGTTTTTTTAGCTCCTAGACACCAGCCATGTTTTGGGTGGTGCACTATATTTATTTACTTGGGTTCCTGATAAATATGGTACGTCAAGAGCCCCACATAGGGTGAAAGAGTGTGTTCCAAACATGGTAACAGTCATGTAAAGTGCAGTCAGAAATAAGGCAATAAACATTACTCCTTTAACTGGGAACAGCTGCACACATCCAAGCAAGTTCCCTGTTGGCAGCTTGTGTAAAATGCTACTTCAGGCTAGAGCTGGCAGGCCTACTGTACTGTAACATGACTCTCCACTCCGGAAAAAATCCAAGAGACCATCCCCACCCCCACTGAAACTTCTTCGAGGAAACGTTTACAGAAATGCAGACCTGCAGATTACGAAGCAGTTCCTGGGACAAGCAAAGTAAACATAAACAGCCCCTTCATTGGGTCTGTCTCGGTTGTCTGCTTGATCTGCCTGAACATGGAGCTCCCAGAAAGGGCAGGATGCCACAGGACGCTTTGTGGCAGATTTATTCAGGTTTTGCACAGGTCCTAAGGCATGCAAGTCAGTGCAAAGTCTTCTTGATAAATTACTTTCTAGTGCAAAGCTTTTTTTTGCGCTGGAAAACTGCCCTTAAAGTAGTGCTTTGTAATACTTTGCGTTATTTAAAGTGAAGGGTGAGTTCCATGGGTAGGGCTAGAGCGTTCCCATGCTTTCACTCATGATTTCTGACGTAAAGTTAGATATACCAAGATTGTCAGACCAGACTTAGCATAAAAAAAGAATGTCTCTTTGAAATATGCGTTAGTAGGAGAAAATATTGAATTGTTTCCAAACATTTTAATCGCTGGATGTGTACTGCGCTGTACCGCACACATCCAATGTGTGAAAAGTTCAAAACAAGGTCTAAACATAGGTTTCATACTAGAATGGTACTCTCCCAGGACAAAACACATTTTAGACACCACACACACACACACATTTGCTTGTGATGATGACATGTGCCTGGCGCTAGGCAGCATCTTTGTGTGCCAGCGCAGGGGAAGAGAGCAGAAGCAGGCCATACTGCCTAATCCACGGATTTTAATAAACACGAAATTTGTTTCTCGCATAAATGGATCAAAAGTTACTATAAACAAACCAACATTTGTTTTTGCGCAGTGGAAGACTATTCATAAAAGTTGACTGGTTTCCTTCGAGCGGCGGACCCTTCATTAGGCGCAGGAGCGCCGTCGCCCCAGCCACCACTGCACATAAAACGTGTTTTAAACCTGTTTTATTATCGTTTTGTTTTAATCCCCCTGGACCCGCCCCAGGAATCTGACGAGTCTTGGGGGTAGGTCCAAAGAGATGACACTGGTGGAGGAGAGGCGGTGCACACACGTGTCCCTTCACGGCACATGAGGTCTTTGGCCAGCCATCTTAGACTGGTCAAACCCTCATGCATAGTGAAACTTTCTCCAGCCCCCAGCTGTGTTGCTGGGGTTGGAGAAAGCAGGCACAGGCTCCTAGTCTGTCTGGGAGCCCTAAATCCCAGCACTCAGGCCAATCCTGACGCTGTTTTCATGTAGTGTAATGACTGGCTGCAGTGCAGTCTGGAAGCCAGTCCCAGAAGCAGGAAGAGCAGGATGGAGCGGACGGCAGATGCAGAGGCAGTCAGGTAAGTTTTTATTTTTTTGAATTCTCATGTTGTCCCCTGACCCGACCCCTTCCCCTCCCACAACCCCTCCCCAGCACCCTACTCCGGGCTGCCCTGCCACTTTGGCAGGGGACGGCCACTGCTGCTACTTTCTAATACTTATTGTTGATTTTGTGAGACGAAACCTTTGCCATGACAGTGTCAGCATGTTTAAAAAAATAAAATGACAAAATATTGATGTAACACAATCAAAAACAGTGCCACACCACGATGAATAATTTGCTTTTTCTTGTCGTTTAATTTCTACTTTATAATTTGGTCCTGGTCTGCTCCACAACCCTGTTGAATATCATTGCTTTGATCTAGAAACCTCTTGTGAAGTCCATCCCAATAAAGAGTTTCTGTAGAAATAATCTACAAAGCAGATGGATCTTTTCTGAGGAAATCGCTATGTAAGCATTTCGTTGGTTGAAGCTTTTATTCGATAATGCAAGATATCTTGAAAGCGTACACAAATACAGCATTTAAAAAAACTGGAAAAAGACATTTTAAGAGCAGTATTGAATGTACAGTTAAAAAAGATAAAAAGACATGTGATGTCAGAATAAATTAACTAAAAAACGAATTAAACCGCTATTGACAATCTCTTGCAGCGAATCAACCAAAAATGTTTTAAAAATGTGGCTACACCACAAACAATAGGAGGGGAAGTGTCCGTCATAAGGATGCGAAGAGCTACCAGATGACTACGCGTGCCCATATTGCGACAAAGGGGTTTGAGCCAAAAGCCCCTGGGTTTAGCACAGTCCGGGCATTCAAACAATATGTGCGGTATAGACTCTGTCCTCGTGGTGCAACGGGCGCAAAAGGGGGACGTGTGGGCACCCGATTTCCACTTTGACACCAGGGCACCAACTGGCAGGGAGCCAACTCTGAATTTAAAATACAGTGCTCGATCAGTTGCCAGGGTAATTAAGTCCGGATATGGTTCGTAGACTACAACATCTTTGATTGTTAAAAAGGCTGCTGTAGATTTACAATGTCTAGAATTTGTCACTAGCTGGTCCGCAACCCATTTCCAGTAGAGTCTTTTCAGAACGTCTTTTGGTGGAGCCGTTCTTGATGACCAGCAGTCCCCTAGCCCAATATCCTCCAAAAGTTTTTTCGTATCTCTCAACCACTTGATCTTTGCCCAACCGCCCAAGCTCATTATCTCTGCCAGCCCTTCAGCATATGATTTTAACTCTTCACCCCTCCAAATACGTGCCCATAGAAGGAGTGGCCGAAGCCGGGCTTGATCTTTGATGTTCTTACACCCAGTATCCAACAGCACAGGCACTGTAGGGGTGCTTGGAGGCAGGGCGATTAGAGATTTCAAGAGCTTGCTCTCTGATGTTACCAAGGAATCCAGGCAGCAGTGCCCCCACAACTCTGCCCCATATAGGGCTGATGTTACTCCCTTAGCCTTGTAGATGTCAATTGCCGGGGCAAGCGACCTCCTTGGTGAAGCCCGAAATTCCCTCAGGAGGGCCCCTCCTACTCTCTTGTGATTCAAGACCATCTTAGCAATATGGGGTGACCAATTCATGGTGTCCGTAATCCGTATTCCGAGATAGTCAAATTCGGATACTTTTTCCAAAGGAACAGAGTTAAGAGTGGGTGGGCGGCCCAGTTTCCTTGGGGGGTTTAGAATGAGGAACTTGGTTTTATCTACGTTGATTACCAAGCCCCTTAAAGCACAAAAGTTCTGGAAGCGGGCGAGCAACTTCTGGAGGCCTTGCGGAGTCTTAGAAATCAAAAGCGTATCGTCCGCAAAAAGTAAAGTTGGGATCCGCACTCCCCCTAGACAAGGAGCATCGGCTGGTTCTTGCCGGAGATAATCCACCACCCCATTGACATATAATGAAAAGAGGGTGGGCGCTAGGACGCATCCCTGTCTCACACCCCGAGACACTGGGATCTTCTCAGTTATCTCTCCATTTCGTGTAACTTAGGGAAATAAAGAAGATCAAAATATGCAAAAACGTTTCATAAAAGATCACAGAAAAAAATGGGGGTAACCGCATTCACGGTTTTGTCGTCCACCTTCACGGGGTTAAATTAATTTATTGAAGTTTTGTATAGCGCTAGCTGGACCCGGGAGTATCAGAGCGCTTCACAACAAATACAGATATGCAACAAGGAAAATAGGACAAAAAAACGGAATCATGAACACAAGCAGGAAATATAGTCTGTACAACAACAACTTGGGCGCAATATGGGACGGAGATCAGGAGCGAATCAACCGGCTCTGGGTTCGAAGAGATAGCGTACTTTCACCGTCAGGCGTGGGGTTCTCGTTAAGCACCGGAGCGCTCAAGGAAGAGGGCTTTGAGTAGTGATTTGAATTGCGGGAAGGAGGCGGTCATTCTGATAGGGGGGGGGGTGGAGTTCCAGATCTTGGGAGCATTCGCCGCAAAGGATTTATTTGAGGTTTTGTGTTTTTGTGATTTCAGAGGGATGAGTAGGAGTGTGTTGGAACTTCTGAGGTTCCTGGATTGACCGGACCTTTTGAGTTTGGTGGCCAGGTATTCTGCTTTACCTGTATGCAGGGCTTTATGTGTGAGGCAAGCTGTGCGGAAGCTGGCTCGTTGGTCAATCGGGAGCCACTTCAGTTCTTTGAGTGCCGGAGAGATGTGCTCACATTTCTTTGTTCCTTTGACCATTCTTACTGCTGCATTGAGGGAGGAGGTGAGAGGTCCCAGTTGCGACTTGGCTGTTCCAGTCAGCACTGCGATGCCATAGTCAATTCTGGAGAGCACAAGTGCCTGAGTGGCCTGTTTCAGGTCTTTGGGGGGGAGCAAGGGTTTGATTTTGTAGAGAAGTTTCAAGTTCAGGAACGCGCTTTTGGCGGTTTTTGAGATGTGTTCATTCATGGCCAGTTTGGGGTCGAGAGTGATCCCTAGGGATTTTGCGGAGTCCGTTGGCGTTAGAGAGACATTGAGGGCATTAAAGGCTTTTGTATCCACCACCCCAGAGAAGACATCTTTGTCTGAGGTGGGGCACAATGAAGAAGAGGTAGGGGATGCTTTTTGAAACAGAACTGTAATTAAAAAACTGACTTCTTTAGTTACAACGAGTACGCTGGCACCATGGCTAATTAGTATTGGTGCTGCACGCACAATAGCCAAGTTGCAAAACACCCAAGTCCGCCACAAATATATTTAACACTGCCAAGCACACACTACCTGGAGACTCATATGCCAATGGCCATCACATGAGGCAGAAAGCAATAGCACTGATGACCACCATCTTGGAAAGCGCAGGTCCCTGCTGCATTCGCGCATGGTTGTTTATTTTGCGAATCTCACAGTTCAATTTATATTTGGGATAGGATGTGAAAATGCAAAAAAAAAAAAAGAATGTAAACAGATGCTAGCTTTGCTTAGAAAAGCTAAGACTCCAAACAGTTTAAACTAATTTTAGGTACATTTCTTGACTAGTAAAGGTCTTAGGATGTAATGCACCCATTGCCCATTTATGTGTGCAACTTGTTGTTGAGAGGTTTAAATCGTGGCTGGGTCACATGCCTTTCATTTTTCCGAATTCAGAAAACTAAGTTGAGTGCCACCGACTAATATCTCTTAGTACAACGATCCCAAACAATATAAAACACAGTAGCAAAAGTAGATTATTGATATTTGAATTATTAAAAGCAATGAACAATTAATATAATTTGGAATCACTCCTCCAATAGAATTTAGCCTGTGCACATGCATGTGCCTACCTACAACAGCCAGGGCATTAATAGAAGAATTCCCATATGGGAATCCTATCATGAAGAAACTCAAGGAAAAACTTATATACGTGATATTTCAATAATTTCATGCCCTTTTTAGGTAAAACTGGGTAGCGCATGCGCTGCTCTACGAGGCATGCTATATTCGACTAAGGAGTTGAAGCTCTGCCCAAATTTTTAATTGGCTTGTGTCACTGCCCTTTGTATATGCTGGCTTCTGATTCGTTAATAGGATTGTTAGTCCCTCCTGATTACCCCTGAATCCTTTGTAACCTCTCATGAGGACTGGCACTTTTACTTTGGTTGTTACACAGTACTTCTTATTTAGTCTGTAAGCATTTTTATGTTTAATGAGTTCCTCCTACTGCAGGCATGACAAGCTTTCCTGAAACATTCAGAGCACCATCACTTTCCAAGAAGCCCGGGACAATGCCGACTGCTTATCTGAAATAAATAGGGTCTTGCATTCACAAGAGTTTGAGCTATTGGCATTGTAAATTACAATGCCTTTTTATTTATGTGTTAATTATCAAAACTTATAAATAAAAAGCATTGTCATTTACCATGCGAATAGCTTAAAATCTCCCAGATGCAAGACCTATTGCATTGTAAATGCTTCTTCTATATGAGACTGGTTACTGTAGAAAAAGCTTTGTGGGAGACAATCCCTACTTCAAAAACCTTGAGTGACTCTTGAATACGAAGTAAACTCTTACATTCAGTTTCACGTTCCGTAATGCAAATTTACCAACAATAAACTACACATGCCCAATCAGGAAAACGCAGCAAGCACATGAAATTCACAAAATAACATTTGAATGGGATTAAATTGGACAACACAGCAAGGACTACCACATTCACAAATACCCACAGTTTTCCTTTGTGAAGCGACTTTAAATGTTGTTCTGCTGCCTCCAACATTGATTTATTCCCTGTTGGGATGTTGCACCCAAACGGACAATGTATCCCCATATTCTATTATCAGGGCCACTGAAATTAAGTGATTGTGCGGCCTCAGCATTTTTCACATATTTCCAATTTGCCACATTGGCCACATAATTTATTATCTGCTTCATAATCTGCAGATTTTAGCACAAAAAATGTGTTTCTATCTCAAGCTGTTCAAAAGTTACTACGTAAGCAGCAGACATGTGTTGTAGCACATAGGAAGGCCCTCTGCAAACGATCACTGGTCACCTTTCTGTTGCTTTAATGCTGTATTTGGTAGTTATACTGGTACCAATGGGTACAAACAATGCCAAGACAGTGTTAACAAGTGCAAAAATTACAAAATAATGAAGTAATACTATCACAAAATGTGCAGCATTATGCGCATAATCTGCTTTTCCTCGCTGCATAATTTGCTCAACCTAGCTGCATAATTTGGCCCTCCCCTGCCGCATAATTCCAGTGGCCGTGACTATTGTCTGAATCACTTCTTAAATGCAACTGCGAATGATGGGGACACAGGCATGAACATTAGCCCTATATAACAATTGCCCTCTAGCAGTGCTGCTGGGCGAGCTCCATTATTAAAATGTTATAATGTCACAGTAACTAAAGATACTCAGTTACCGAACTGCGATGTACTTGCCTTCACACACAATCAGTACGCTAAACCACTCAAATTAATTGGCCATACTCATGATTCATATTGGTGTATAATGCAGCCAATCCAATTCTCGAACATGACCGAGTATCCATAACTTCTCCAGATGCCAAAAGGAGTGAACTGAAACCCTTATCACACACAGTGACCATTGGTCAGCTTTAGCTTGGGTGATGGGTTACCCCATCACAAATGTGACAGATATCCTGTCCACCGCATTACAACCGTATTACATCGTAATGCATTATATCCAATGGCACTTGTAACATGGCGGACGGGATATCCGTGCAACCTGTCCACCGAACTCTAAATCAGGACCTAAATGTCTACACGACTGATAGGCAAGGGTTGTAGTACTTTTTAAATTGTTATTACCATTAGTTCCTTCCTTTAAGCAAATGTCAACATTAGCGCAGAATAAAATCCACATTGAGTAAAATAGTAAATTCTTAGAACACCACCAAATGATGGTTACAAATAAATGTGGACGTACATGAAAAACAATTATAGATGTTAAACATTTCATTTAATGATCATTAATGTGTCGTTTCATGGACACGGTAAGTTGCAGACCGACTTTCCCATTGTGGAGGGCAAAAGAAATCCAAAAGTATTTGTCCCAGACGATGGTGGCTTGACTGATCTACTGTGGTGTTCCTGCTCATCCAGAAAAATAAAATCATGTTTTAATATTCCTATTACGCGCCCAAAAGAGATAACAACTTCATTCCAATTGAAAATCGGGGACCACATTAAAATAAATGGATCCTATGCGTAAACTGCACATGCTGCCTTTTCACCCTGCAGGGACAACACGTTTCACGTTACAGGAGGCCCTTTGTTTAATGAGGAATACACATTCACTCCTGCTGCAGGTGTGCATTCAAATGTTGACGTTTCTTAATTTGCATAGAAGGCCATAGTTCCATGCAAATAAGCAAAGTAATCCCTTTACCTCTGGGAGCTCGCATAAATGGCATTCATCACTTCCCAGGAAAGTGCACTTTCGAAGAAGGCAGAGAGGGTCATAGCAACCGTGCCGGGCCCTGTAGACCTCTATTGGTGGAAAGGGAGCAGTCCAGGCTGCACCCCTTCCAAATCCTGCCTGCCAGTGTGACTGGACTGTTGTGTGATGAGACTTTACTGTTTATAATCTGGCCCTTGCAATGCGTGCATCTCTGGTAACATGCTTGAATTATTCAGTAGAGGAACAGCTGGTCTCCACCTCAGCATAGTCACCTTTTTGCACAAGAGCAGACTTACTCTGCATCCTTTCTGTTAGGTGTGATTTATTTCACGTGTGAACCCATTTGAAGCTCCATCGCATGACCACACTACAAAGTATGAAATTCACCCGAATAAGGCTGCTAAACGTCCAAAGTGCAAGCTGAAACACACCAAAGGACTATTAAAATAAAGTGTTACTCTAATTTCCCAAGGCCTAGTACACGAAATAAAGGAGCCATAGGTAGGTTTCAAGATATAGCCAATTACAAGCACTGTCCACACATCATTGAGGTAGGGCTGCCTTCATTATAGCCTGCCCTATTCAGTGGTGGCTCCTCCACTAAGGTGGAGGAGCGTCGCGCCACTGCTCTTAGAGCAGTGAAAAGGGGAAAACTAAAATGATAATAACAAAGGTATTATTGTTTTATTTTTGGTTGCTGCGGTCTGGGCTGGTGGCTCAGGGTGGGAGGCGGAGAGGACTGTGCATACTTTAAGTGTGCATGACTGCTTGGCCGGGCGTTTTAGCCGGCCAAGCAATCATGCACACTTTGCATACTCCCCACTAGGCTGTAATGAACAGCCTGGTGGGCAATATGAACAGGCTCCCTGTCCTGAACTGAGCGCCAATCCATGGCGCTCACACCAATTACAACGCTGCATTGCAGCGATGTGATTGGTTAAGGGGAGCCTGTGTGACAGGTGCTTACTGCAGCTTCTTCTGGACTGGAGTCAGTAAGAGCAGAGAAGCGGAGAAGAGACAAGGCTGTCCAGCAATGATGTCAATCTAGGACTTGCTTAGGTGGAATATTACTTGGGCCACTAGTTCCATAATGCCCTGAAGGGTTTAAAAGACATGATCATTCATCAAAATTGAAAACAGACTACTGTGATCAAGACCACAATGGTTGAAACATGTTGGTGGCTTTTGATATATATATATATATATATATATATATATATATATATACATACATATATATATATATATACATACATATATATATATATATATATATATATATATATATATACATATATATATATATATATATATGTCATACACTTACATTTATACTATCCTGTGAAATACTTAAATTTTTTGTGGTAATGGCATTTGCTGGAAAGGCAGGACATCGAAAAAATCTGCATGGTAAAGACGCATTCGTTGTAAAGCTTGCGTTGTAAAGGAAATGTGTGGTTTAGAGCGCATTTTAATTGCTGTTTCCCCCATAATAGCTCTGTGATGTGAGGGGCTGTACTGCTGATGTATTAAGGGAAAGGTTGTGGGTAAGCGTGCCATGTCCAGTCTAACATGTTGAGATTCCTGAGCAGATTTGCCACAAACGTATGCTGACTGAATAGTATTTTGAGGGGCTCTTCCATGTATGCCCTACTTATATTTGTACAGAATGAGATCACAAGTGGAGTTGTGAAGTTTCAAAAGGATGCTTTTAATCAAGAATATACTGTTTACCAACAAATCTACAGGTAGTTTCAGCTGAGAGCAAATGGTATTTCTCATCAATAGAAGTGAGACATCCCAGAACCTAGTTTTCCTGTTGCCCATTCTGGGAGCAATGGGTTGATCTGAGAATTGGGACCAACTGCAGATTGGTAAGGCGGTGTTGAGGCATATGCTCTGGAAAATTCTCACCATAACACTTGTGAACTTATGAAAGGAACAGGAATAGTATCATTGCTTAACAAAGAATGGATGCTGAATAAAGAGGTGAACGAGGAGAAGGTGAGAGGAGCGGTTGAGGTGAGACAAGTTGTTCAAGTCAAGCACAGAGGTCACAAGGCGAGAATAATTGTAGCTGTTGTTGAAGCTGTGGTAAGCATGACGAAAGCAGGTTGGATCCACAAAGGTGGGCTCAAATTTGTGATATCAAAAACTGTTGTGTGTGAAGGAACGTCTTAATGTGGGATAATTGGAAAGTGAGAAGTAAAAGTAAGATGTCAGTTGTGCCTGTGACAAGTGTGAGGCGGTCTGCTGGGAGTTTGGTACAGTTGGGTTTGGCGATGACGATGCAGGTAACATTGAAGGTGATGGTTTGGAGGACTATACTGATTTGTTTTACAAGAAGAAAAGTGGTCTCGCGAAGATATGCAGTTATCCTGCAAGACATCCTTCCAAGTCATCTTACTTAAAAGATGAAAGTTCAATGTAAAGGAGGTTGTCTTCTCTGAATCCTTCTTGCATACTGTTTAGTAGTTTTTGAGGGTGGAAGAGATGGGGATGTGTGGGGTCTTGTAATGTACAGTAAAGGAAGGTTCTCTGTTCTTGTAGAATGCTTATGGGGTGCGTGAGAACTTGAAGAACAACAGTGCTGCTTTTTTGTGGTTTGCCCGCTATGATGACATATCAGCCATGGTTTGAGTTTACGGTTTACCAATAAATTTGTGCACAATTTCCTTCCACTTTCCCTGTGCCCTCTGTTATTTCCCATCCAGTAATTCCAACAAATAAATAAGTAATATACAGAGATTACAACACTGCCGTTTTGGAATCTGTAAAAAGTAGGGAAGTATTTCTGTTGTTTAGGATTTGAACATGTTTACCCTGCGTGCCTGTTGTTGCATCAACACAGTGTTAAATGTCAATGTCCCGACTCTGGCTTTAGCATAACAAAAATGTATTGGAAAACAGTGAGTTCAAGGAACAGATATCTGTATCCTCTGATTTACCTTCACAGAATAAACACAATGTATCTGAAACAAGAGATTCAAAAACCTGGATAAGTGAAACAATGAATCAAACTTGAAATGAGTTGCAACCCTCGATACATAATGATGGCTAGGGAATTATTACAATCCAGAAGCCCAATAAATGCTTGTTTTCTCAGCCCATGCAGTCAGTAACGATATGACCTACACCACCGTTACAATGAAAAGAGCTGCAGCAAAAGCTGGAAGCATCTACAGTGGTGTAAAGAGAAGTTATGTTTCACATATTTATACAGTGCACTTTCTACCACAGTGATGGCTGTTCAGCACTTGGCACTGTACCTTCTCGACAGGAGTCTGAGGATTCTGTCCTAAACTGGAGTCTGGATGGGTTATAAACGCTGTAATATATTTTTTACTTCTGTAGCTGTTATGCCACAGAATGCATCATACAATGCCATCAGTGCAGCATCCCTAAAGCATTTTCCTTTTTTTCACTTAAATGAAGTCATCATATTTCCACGTGTTCCGAGAGGCCAGACTGCCAATGAATAACTGATGGGCTCACATTAAGGCGCACTAAAGAGCCCTGCTTTCGACACAAATTCCGTCTGCCCACCAGCCGATCACGGTGTCGAAGTCAGCAATTCCAACTTGGCTCTCTGACCCTCAGTTGGAAAAAAGTGCTGCCCAGATAATGTCTGCAAATTCGTCCCCCTGACCTCAAGATGGCATTTCAAAAAGCTTTGCAAACATTGGTACAACCTCCATGTTTAAGACCACACAATACTGCATTTATCACCTAATGTTCGCATCTACTGGTTGCTTCGACTGCTTTCTACGAATGGATGTTGTTCACACCAGCCTGATCCTTTCAACCTCTTGGTTGTAACCCAGGTATAAAACATGTTTTCCGCACTGGGTTGTAAAAATGTGGAACAGCAAATTAAGAACTAGTGTGCTTCACACATATCATACATTGCCTTATCTCACGTTCACTGCTTTGGTTAGGGGTTAGCTGCCAAAGATGAATCTGAAAGGAGCCATCGTGCATTGACGCTGCACTTAGAGAGTTTCGATGCTTTCGCACATTCTCTGCCCTGAAGGTGAAGATTCCATCTTTATGGTTTTGAGCAAAGCCTCATTGTTCAACTGAAGGCATTTCCCTTGAACACATCTCATGGAAGCACAATGTCCAAGACCCTAAGCTTGAGCGGACCTTGGCGAAGAGTCATAAGCAATGGCTGATAAGGACATGGTATGGATGGTGAATGGAGAGGAGAGATAAGATTTACAAACAAAGAGGTAGCACTTGGAACAAAGCACCTACTTCATGCTACTTATTCTAAACTTTGGTGTGATTGACAGAGGAAGGAGGTCAACAGTGAACAAAGGTTCTCCTTTGCATTGAAAGAAATGTTTTGTGCCTCTGTGGCTGTCAATTAGAAGTAATAAAGTCAGGGAGAGGCGACAAAACTTGAAGACCAAGAGAGCTCAGCTTCTCAGTGAACCAAGTGCAGCTGGTTCCAGACTGACCACAATGTCCAGCCTGGGACAGTCTGCCACAGATGGCTTAATGCAAGACCAAGAGATAGAAAGTCTGAACTGTCTATAGTCCAGGAAGCAGACTGTATCTAGTAAGCAAGGCAGAGAACTCTCCATGGGCAAGGCAGCAGGGCAGGTCACAACCTTCCAGGCAGACCATAGGCAAAATGTCCTTATATGCAAATAATGGAATTTTGAATCCCAGAGATTCAAGCAATATCATAAAACACCGTGAATGTGACCCAATAATGACAATGCAAAATGTACTACAAAATTAATATCATTATATAAGATACCAAACATCAGAGGCAATTTTGGAATAATTTCTGGAGACTGACAAAAAATAAAAACAGCTGGTATTAGCTGAAAGTGAAGTTTAGAGGGAAAGCGTAAGGCGTATACATTACTTTTTGTTTTACATTTTGGAAGTGCTATATGACAGGCAAGGCACACAAGCCATGAGAGCAGCCGCGGCCGGCAGTGGGAGTACCTGCAGCAGGGCCGGACTGGGAACCAAAACTGGCCCTGACAAAGTGTTCGGCAGGCCCCCCTCCCACCCACCTGGGGGTTGGGGGTTGCGGCCAAGCTCTTTCCCAGGGCCGGTTTTCAGCCGATTTTGTTACAGGGCGATTTTGCAGCTGTGCTGCAAAAACGGCCCTGTAACAAAAACGGCCCCCAGGGGCACAAAACCGGCCCCCACCTGTGCGGCGCACCGGGGGATTGCCTGGTGCCCTCTATGGCCAGTCCGGTCCTGACCTGCAGGGCGGTGACGTGGGGAGGGGGAGGGGCAGGGTGTGGGGTAGTAATGTATGGATTACGGAGTTTTACAGGTAAGTAAACATTTAAATATATAAAACGAATTTCGTTGAGTGCACTACATCCCCACATGCTATGCAGTGTGCGCAACAAAATTTGTTTTATTTATTTAAATGTTTATTTACCTGTAAAGTCCGTAAACCATACATTACTACCCCCCACCATGCCCCTTCCCCTCCCCACGTCACCGCCCTGCAGGTACTCCCACTGCCGGCTGCGGCTGCATGAGAGGTCTTCTATTTTTGCTGGTAGCCCAATGTCATCTTGACCATGCCTCTACTCCTGCACCGCCTAAGTGTTCCTCTACGTTTTCTGCAGCAATACAAAGTATTAAACATTGTTGTGCAACAATATTGAGTGCGGGATATCGGGTATCACTATATTGTCAAGGTATGTGTTTACAGGCAAGAGCAGAATTACTATTTTTAACTCCACATCTACGGACCATGGCAATATACATATTGCCATGGTACACAGATGTGCAGTCAAGAATAGTAAATCTACACTAGCATATATACACTAACCATAAATATAGTGGTACTAGATAGCCTAAACCTGATACTGTTATAGGGCAATATTTTATTACTCTGTAATGTAGAATACAGCCTTTCAATTTAATTCACTTTAGAGTAGTGGTTCTTAACCTTAAGTCTGCAGACCCCGACTCCTACTCAGGGAGTCTGCAACTGTTTAGGAAATGAAGTAATATTAGCAGGTTAATAAAGTATATATAGATAAAAAAGTAAATGTTAAACTTAAAGTCTCTGTGAATGTGAAAGAATTTGAAACGGAGGCTAAAAATGAAGTTGGGCATCCTTATCTTGATTCATTGGAGCAGTGCAAGTACGGGAAACATAATCCAGTACAGGTAATTGGTGGCATCAATTCAATCTGGGATGCACTGATAAAAAGAGCACACATTAGGAGCAAATAAGATAAAGTGATATGCTAAAGTCTAGCACAGGGTTCTCCAAAGTCGGAGGGCCGGATCCATGCCAGACTTTTAAGACAATAACATTTATCTAAATGGGGATATGCTAAAAATCTGGCATGGATCTGGCCCTCCAGGACCGACTTTGGAGAACCCTTGTCTAGCATATTGGTTTGTCTTTTGTAAATAAACCGAAATTTTGAGAAGTTCAGCCTTCCCATTAAAACCAGAATTTCGATTTTTTTAATACTTTTTACAAGTGAATTGAGCAAATTACATATTATTTTTGGGATGATTGATCTATACTCGTTTCTGAATTTTTGGGATTGTTTTAATGCTCAAATCCTAGAAATAGCACAGACATGGGTTGGCAGCTTCCAATAGTGATTGAGTGAGGTCCATAGAAGTCAAAAGTTTAGGTACTACTGCTTTAGAAGTTAGCACCTCTGGCTCGCAAACAGAGATAAAAGTCTGCAAAACATGAATTCCACAAATGACAGGGAACTAAACAAGTTTGAAGTGAGTCAAAACTAACAAACCACCATTTCACCCGGACTGTGTAACTACTGAGATACGAATTCTCAGGAGTGAAGAGGAGGCTTAACGGCACTAACACCACAAAAACTCTAATATTTATCACCCAAGCTCTGAAATAATAAATAACCAATTCTACTAATCCATTATAGAACAGTTTTGCCCCCCCAACAAATTAACTGGGTTCTTTCACAGTGATAATCTACAACTGCAGTGCCTATTGTATAGATTTACGTGCAACCTGAAGGACACTAGTTTGAATTTCACAGTATCACTCAGACGTTTAGCATTTGAATGGTAGTAAAGTAGCCACTCTTACTCAATTTTGTAATTACAACATTGTTTAGCAGGCACTTACACTGTTCATAAATGGTAGTAAGCCATACACATATACATCAAACTAAATCATTTTTTATGTTGATTTATAAAAATCACATCAATCGAAGGAAAATGAATCACGTCTCTAGTAATACCAGCGTCTATAGTTCCTTAAAAAAAAAACATTCACTCTAGCTTTTTCAGGGTGGTAAATTTGGATTATCCGCCTTTTTAGTTAGGTAAATAGTGTCATCATTGGGTCTTAACTGCCTGAATTTCCAGTTCTACAGGCAGTCTTCACTCCTCAACCCGGAGGGGGACCATCTGGTTTTTGACAGTCATGAAAATGATGTGAAACAAAAGTGAGAATTAAAATGACCTCCTTACCTGTTTACTGAATTTAATTAGGCAGGAATGGGTAACATTTAAAAACAAAGTTGGTGCTGGGGTGGATGTGTAAGTAATCTACTGCACTTAATGTTCAATCGTGAGAGGTCGACATGTTTTGGCCCTTTATTGCCTCTAGGGGTCGGTGGGACTTCTTCAGGACCGGAAAGGGAGCGAATAAATGTGTAGGTAGCTAGTAACAGGTAAGTTGTTTCACTTACCCTTCTTTTTCAATGAGTATATTGGCTCATTTCTTAACCGCATGCGTGCGGGCGGAATTCCGCTCGTACGCGGAGTTTTGCGAAAGCGCATTTTACGTGACGAGCTGGGCTCGTCATCAGCGTAGCAGGAGGCTACCTCATGACGAGCCCAGCTCGTCATCAGCGTGGAAGGGGTTAACATGGTTACAGGTATACATTGCACCTATAACTAATTAATAGTCCGTAGTGGCTCCTTCCGGGATCGATAATCGCTCACTCCATGATGCTCGCAGTGCGCCGTAGCTGCCGCTGCTGACCATGACCCGGAAGCAACCACTACGGACTCCTAATAAGTTATAGGTACAATGTATATCTGTAACCATGTCCAGAAATGAGCCAGTATACTCTTTGAAGAAGGGTAAGTGAAACAATGTACCTGTAACGAGCGACCTACGCGTTTATTCGCTCCCCTTCCGTTCCTGAAGAAGGCCCACCGACCCGTAAAGGCAATAAATGGCCGAAACATGTCTACCCCTCACAAATGACCATTAGGTGCGGTAGATCACTTACACATCCAGCTCAGCACCAAATTTGTTTTTAAATGTTACCCCTTCCCGCCTAATTAAATTCAGTAAACAGGAAAGGAGGTCATTTTAATTCTCACTTTTGTTTCACATTTTTTTCACGACTGTCTAAAGCCAGATGGTCCCCCTCTGGGTGGAGGAGTGTAAACCGCTTGGAGAACAGGAAACTCATGCGGGTAATACCCAAATGATGACACTATTCACCTAACTAAAAAGGCGGAGAATCTAAATATTCCACCCCCCCAAAAAAGCTAGACTGAATGAGGACCTATAGACCCTGGTATTACTAGACAAGTGATTCATTCTCATTTGATTAATGTAATTATCTACGGAAACCGAATGGATCTGAGTTTCTCCCTCCCTCTTTATGATATTTGAAGGTTTAGAATAATCAACATGAATTTTGGCCACGTCAAAAGCATTGCTAGCCTTAAAAGTAGCCTCAGGGAAATCCTGCTTAATAAGTTGGAAAGCATACAGGCATCGGGAATGCTTTCTTGTGAAATCATCAGAACGCCTTCTTGTGAAACCAACATTTCTCGTTTTGTATTGCCTTTACTGTTGAAAACTAAATGTGTCCCTAATCCTTTAATTTCCAAATGAAGATAACACACCTGAAGTTATTAATGCATCCATGACAACAGAAAAGACAGAAGAAAGAATACAAATTGAAACCTCTTTTAAAAAATGGATCTGACGCTGTCCCGGGGTTACACCAAGGCTCCATGCTTCATTTTTCGACACATTCTGCTTGCTAACATTGATCTCAGTGTAATGTAAGCTCTATAATAAAATAAATAACGTGTGCGGCGCAAAAGGCAGGTCTATTGCTAACAGGGGGGATTAGTGTGTTAGAAACATTGAATCTTCATTGATGCTCCAAAGGATTCATGGGCAGCCAAGACTACTGCAATGACGTCACCAGACACATTTAAAGTGAATCCAAGCTGAAGCTTAGTGTGTTCTTCCAAGCACCTTATCCAATGGTTACTTGCTCACAGTTACAGAAACTGTAGAGAGCTGCTGGTATTAGCACCTCCTGAAGTCTCTCCGCATTCCATATTCTACACTACATCACTCAGGTACACTCGACTTCACACCCTCTTTGCTCTAAGTCTGGTCTGCAGACTAACACTCTGTACACTCAAGATACCACAACTACCAGGACCGCTCAATAAGTTTAATAAAGTTGGAATATCAAAATTAAAAAGTGTGTTATACTGCACAGGCCCCTCACGCACCTACCTCCAGAGAGGAGAATCAGATTCCACTACGCGACTGTAACCCGGACGACCAAATGGCGCTGCAATACCATACTCAGGGCATATTGTGTACTTACTATACACATGCTAATTATGGGTTAACACAATGGCAGGTTACACAACACTCCTGCAAGCATTCTACCAGTATGGAGAGACTCACACATATACATATTTATTAAAAGAATGTTGATTTGCTTTTAAAACCATCACAAAAGAGTAAAGAAAAGAAATGATTAAAAGGGTATTTATTGCTTTCTGGATTTGCTTAAGTCATATTGCGACGTTCTGATCGTATTCTATGCATTTGAAGGGAGCACTCGCGAAAAGCTAGATCACATTACGTGCAGGATGGAGGGCAAGAGGGACAGGAAGTGGAGCAGCACAAGATGCTATTATGCACTGTGACATCTCCGCATAGATTGCCGTGGGAAACGACAAAGGCACTCACTAGCAGGATAATACAAAACCAGATGTCCTTTGTGCTCATGCTCCAGTGGGCGGAGGGGGCGGGAGACCAGTGGTGAAAACACCTGCAATGCCTGTGAGCAGTGGGCGAACAATCACATGAAATGTTACATTCAGACTGGCTTTGCCGAGTCTCACCCTCGAAAAGCACATCCATAAAAAGACATTTCTCGCAGAGAGCAAAAAACACGAAATACAGGACTTGAACCGCACAAGCGATGGCAGGGATATGTACTTCTACTTACAGCTTGTGAGCGGTGAGGGATACAAAGGAACGGCGAGCCATGAAGGCCTAGACTAGAGTGTAGCAGCACAAATCAGCACTGCATTACAAGCCTATTAGCCTTCCATGTTATGTTAGGTGCATTGTATAGTGTATTCCCACCATGTGTATGGTCTAGAAGCAGTTTCAGTGCCTTTCCCGGTTCGGGAATTTTCATTGGCTAGAGATAACCGGTCTGTTGCTCCTGCCGGCCTACTTGGGTGTATAAATGACACTGCTCGGCTTCAGGTGGTTGTTATGATGTGTGCAAATGCAGACTTAGACCGCTGATGTTCCATGTACGATCAGCTATAAATCCCCTGGTCTCTCCCATATGCTTAGTGTTTTTTTTAATATTATTTAGTCATTGAAATACCCTACAATTGAACCTCACCCTCTTCCTTCAATACACTACTACTCCCCTGACTGTAAACAAGTACACATTTGCTGGCTTGTTCATCGTCGAAGAGGACAAGGAATACTGACTGGTTCTGTCAGAGCTAACCAAAAAACTCTTGTCCCATGAGTGCAAATTGTGCGCACACTTAACATTCTCTCCTATAATGTAGCATAAAATAACTTTATACCAATGGAGAATGAGGTGGCTGATTCCTAGCCCTTCACAATTCACCTGCCAGTGCACACAAAGAGTCACAAAAATCTCCCTATTTTTTTAATATAAAAGTACATGCCACAATTAAAATAATTAAACTAAAGGAAAAAAAAATTCACAGAAGGTAAGGCTTTAGAACTAAAAACGCCTCTCACCGCTCTTGCACACTCAAGAAAGAACACAATAAATTATAAGATCACTAGAAGCCTCGTGTTACCTAGGAGGAATATTAAACTTCTGCACTCTATTGAACTGCCGTTTAATGGGGTGCTCTCTCACTAGTAGATTCTGTTCCAGGATTTGCTTAACGCTCAAAAAAACATTCGGAACATCTTTTTCTGTAGTTTCGAAGCCAATGTATGACGGATAGTGGCACAACGCACGCTATTCATACCAAAAAGATATACAGCTACCTTTGACCCCTATTTGGTAAAATGACTCGTGGTCACAGCACTAGTTGTGGGAACTGTGTAAGTGGAGGGTCAAAAGTTGAACTCCCAGGAAACTTGACTCAGCCTATCAACCTTACATTGTTGATTAAAACAAAAGAATATGAAAGAAAATGAAAAAATAGAATGGCTCAGTACTCTCCTACCAAAGGGGATCTCTTCTACCCTAGTCCGTTATGTAAAACTGAGGGTAATGCAAACGTTAGGGGTTTCTCATCTAGACGGAGGAAACTTAATAATAACAGATCTCTTAACATCACGTACACAGCAACCCATGGAGCAATCCTCTATGCCAGTGGTTCTTAACCTTTTGACTTCTGTGGAACCCACTTAATCATCACTGAAATCTGGGCACCCCATACTGTACTATTTTTGGAATCCTGGCCCACCATTGAGACCTCTGCATAAGCAATTCCAATGATCTGAACCACAAAACAATACACAAAATACAGAACAACATTCATCAACCAAATACATTAATAATACACAAATGATTGAAGTGTTCAATTTAATTCACAAATATAAAAAAATATATTTTTAATTAAGAGAAAGGGGCTTTCTCCAAATTCAACTGAGATTACCCATCGTACACAGTATATTCTGTTTAATGCATTTGCACTGCTCTCAAAATTCAATTTCAGGATACCAACTTAATTTTGTAACTCCTATTGTAAATTCCTTTTCATTTACATAACGTTTTAAAACTTTCAATTTCCAAGTTTGCTTCTTTATTTACATACACTTTATTAATCTGTTAATATTATTTAATTTTCTTAGTTCTCATGGACCTTGAGTACGCCTCATAGATCCCTAGGGATTCCTGGACCACAGTTTAACCACCACTGCTCTATGCTGCTTCCCAGTTAGCCACTGGTGCCAATAAAACAGATCACATTACCCCGGTCTTAATTAGATCTGTATTGGCTTCCCCTGGAAGTTACAATTTTATGTTAAATAGCTTGCCTAACCCATAACATGATCCAGTCTGGCCTCTTTTGGTAATTGAAAGATAAACATCATGTCACAAGAGGTAAGAGGTCAAACACAAATACAATCCGCCTTATACTGGAGCAAACAACAGTGGAGAAAAAAAAACTCAACCAAACTTTTTCATGTTTGGATCCAAATTAGGCTGAAATGAGACCGCCTCACATTCTGAAGGGACCTACAAACCCAGCTCTTTAATGTTTGCATTTCTACCTAACGATTTCTCTTCCATATATCTGTTATATCTGTCATAGAAATGAATCTATTAATGTAATTTTCTACAAAGTGCTTTGCTGCCCTTCCAGCTAGGCCTGCCATATACAAATTCAATAAATAAACAGTTAAATAAAATAAGAATAGATACTGGTTGAAAATATTTATGGATATTATATCTATGGGGGCAAATTACTATAAATCCTTTTTATATGGTTATACCTATATATAGGTACATCTGTCTAAATGTATCAATGCAAAGTACTGAAAATGTTGGTTGTGAGTAAGCAAAAGTCCCTGGGCATGATATAGATGTCTTCTTCCAGATGGCCAGATGTAAACACTCCCAAAGCTAAGCACTAGTTTGCTTTCCAATCATGTGTGTTGGTCCAGAATCCCACTCTGTGCCAACCCAACATGGTCATCCTATGTTCAAAATAGGAATGATTTACTCTATAACAAAGGAAGAAAATGGTGATTAAAATTTTTCTTTCAGTCCTGCTATCTTCCCGTCCACTGTTGTTTCTGCCATCAAAGACTATCAAGATTTTATCATCTGCTTGCCAATGGATATACTCATCTGTTAGGTAATCTAAATCACAAAAAAAGAAACTGTTTTACGTGCTGCTGCCAATGCAGGTCGACAATGCACACCTAATTCTGTCCAATCCACATTCCATGCGGTCCTGAAATTTCAGGATATATTATATATATATATATATATATATATATATACATCTCTGCCACCGCCGAGAATGAAGAGGCCACATCAGGGGAAATAGGTGAGAACAGCCTTTATTCCACTGCAGCAGGTAGGAAAACAGTACAGCCCGCTGTCAGGGCGAATGCATTTTGGCTATGGGATAGCCTTCATCAGCGCCATGGGTGTAGGTGCATCAGGTGGCGGCAAGATTTCTTAACATAATGTCCTACCCCTTCTGATTTGTCCAGCTTTGCTCCACCCCCTTTTGGCTCTTTTTTACTGTAAGTACCTGTAATCCAACTACATCGAGAAATTTCATACAAATCTGCCGTGCTACATATGTGTATCTGAGATCATAAGGTGAGGAACTGACCAACAAAATTAATAGTAATGCACCAGTGGTACGAGCAAATGCCAATTGCTGTCACAAATATCAGCATAGTAGAAGCTGGGGGCCTCTTAAATCTTACTTAAAGCTTGCTCATAGGATAGCAGCGTCATTTGCTATACAACAATGAATACAGTTAAAATCAAGCATCACGCCTTTTGTTCTTGTATGTCTCAACCACAAGAATATATCTCAAGTGTTCCTGTAATTGGCCAGTCAGTGATCACGCCTAGACAAAATGTCCCAGGGGCGAGCTACCGCTACCATCAACTAACTGGCTTTCTATATGTCTTCTATAAAGCTCAGAGAAGCCAGAATAGATCAACGTTAGTAAATGCAAACATCTGGGGAAAAAGGATTACTCTCTGCACACAAGTAGATCTTCCAGTAAGGTAAGCATTGTTTTGGGAAGTCAAAAAAATAACTGACTTTTCAATACAAGCCTTTTCAATACAAGCCTTCTTACCTGCCCATCGTAGGAATTCCAAAAGTAATCTACATGTACACCTGAAGGCAGCCTCTAAAAAGGTTAAACCTTGCCAACCATATGCACCAGTGATATCCTTCCATGTGTGGTAAAACATTTACTATCCTGAGATCCGCTGGCCAGCAACACTGTTGAATGCCGAAAACAAGAAAGCACTGGACGAAAGCAGGCAATGGTGTAAGCACAACTCCAAGCTACTAAACCCCAAGAGTTGAAAAGAATCAGCTGTGTAATTGCATTTAAATTCACCAACGTGCATTGGGTTAGCCATATTTGTGTATTCCAGAATTTCCCTTTTTACTTCCTGTTTACATTTTGTATTGTTGCTGCTAATCCAGGATGCCTCCTTTATATACTGTTTTTGGACATTTTGTACTAGAAAAACTACAGTCTCTTTATGTACTCCTTTGGTGCAATATCTTGCCGCATAATGTGTAATAGTTTAACATGTATTTTAGATTTGGTCGATTTTTTATTGGATCATTGGATCCAAAGCTGTGGAAGTTTTACATATTCATGAGTACTAAATCGCACTCTTCTTACTTTTTATTGTGTATTTTGTGAGTGTATGTATTTTGAGAACTTTATGTGGATCTCTTTGGAGTTCCTTGACATAAATAAAAAATAAACTTGAAAGTGACTCCTGGACAGGACTGATGACCGAAGGAATTCTTGCAGTGCATACTTGTTCTACAGTATTAGACCATCAAAACAGATTTCCAACCCTTCCCTGTTGCGGAACATGATCAAATATATATTACTCTAGCCACAGAGACTCATTGGGGGGATGAGATTTCTCATCCATCTGCCTTGCACTGGCTCTGAGAGGAAAACGAATGACTCAGCACTTAGCAATACCTATTATTATTATTATTATTATTTTGAGTACTATAAAAGTTATGAACACTGGCTAAAGTTATGAACACTGGCTCTCTAATGCCCTGGATGAGATAGCCCCATGGACATCTAAGCCCCCCGCTAGGCAGTCTAAAACCGCTCCATGGTTTTCTGAAAAACTAAAACTAGCCAAAGCCAGATGTAAAACTCTAGAGCGCAACTGGAGAAAACATTACAACCTCGAGGATAAAATGTTATAGAAGACTGAACTCCATAAATATCATAAATTAGTGAGATCGGAGAAAGGATGCCATCTTAAAAATAGAATTGACTCAGCTGATAATCCTACCAAAGAACTGTTCTCAATCTACAGGGAACTCACCATCCCTACTAGATTAGAAGCCCAGGATACATATTCGAAAGAACTATGCGACTCCATTGCTGATTTTTTTGTTAATAAAATTGACAAAATCCATGACACCTTCACAAAAGATGAGTCTCGCTTTTGCAAACCGGCTGAAGCCATTAACAATAACACGGGGACACCTGACCTTACGTGTTTCATCACTCCTGAGAAACAAGAGCTCCTCAGCATTGTGAACAGCATACAATCCGGTTCTCCGAGTGATGTATGCCCACCGACTCGCTGCAGAGGAGTCATGGAATCCACAGTTATTGACTATATCAGTCGTATTGTATCACTGTCCTTCGAGGAATGTAAGGTACTAGATGCCTGGAAAACAGCCCAAGTAATCCCCCTTAAAAAAAAGGCTAACATCCACATCTCCCAATTCCAGAATCTTCGCCCCATATCCCTCCTCCCTTTTTGTGCCAAGATTGTGGAAAAAGTAGTGAATAAGCAGCTCATGAGTTATCTGAAAGATCATTCGCTCCTACACCCTACTCAATCAGGGTTTAGAGCCGGATACTCTACTGAGTCAGCCCTACTTTTTTCCACCGAGAGTCTTAGGCGCATAGTGGATGGAGGAGAGACAGCAGCGTTGGTACTATTAGATCTTAGTGCAGCCTTTGACACCGTGCTGCACTCAACGCTGCTGTCTCGGCTATCTGGACTGGGAGTTAAGGGGTCGGCCCTTGCGTGGCTGGAGTCCTTCTTGGCCAACAGAAATTTCCAGTTGCATTGCCCCCCCTTTAAGTCTTCTCCCAGAAAAGCAAGCCATGGGGTTCCTCAGGGCTCCAGTCTGAGCCCCACCTTGTTTAATATCTATATGGAACCCCTGGCTCGCATAGTGGAGACTTATGGGGTGGGCATTGTTAGCTATGCTGACGACACCCAATTGGTGTTCAAACTTACGCCTGATCACAGAGAAGACGCCACCAATTTCTCCAACTGCCTCTCTTCCGTGGCAGCTTGGATGAATAACAGCTGTCTTCGCCTCAATGGCGACAAAACTGAGCTGTTGGTGGTAGGCAAGTCTTCTTCCGCTTGGTCCCACATGTGGTGGCCTGCGGAACTGGGCAGCCTGCCCTGCCCCGTGGCATCGGTGCGGAACCTGGGCATAACATTGGATTCTAACCTGTCCTATAATCCTCATGTGAACAAGGTCGCAGCAAGATGCTTCAGCATACTGAGAGTCCTTCGAAAGGTTTTAGACCTTCTCCCCTTGGACTCAAGAAAGACCATAGTCCATGCCTTAGTCACCCCTCATCTGGACTATGGAAACGCCTTGCTACTGGGACTGAGCAAAAAGGGCACCTACCAACTCCAGTCCGCTCAAAATGCCGCAGCGCGCCTTGTGCTTAAGCTTCCTCGTAGAGCCTCAGGGAGACTGGCCTTGTCCAGACTCCATTGGCTCCCCATCAAGGAGCGAATTAAATTCAAAGCCCTATGCTTCGCCCAACGCATAGCCCACGGCACCGGCCCAGGATATCTGCAAGGATTACTTACTATACATCGCCCGACCAGGAACCTTAGATCTGCCGGTTCGATGGTGTTCAACATCCCTAAGATAACTAGAGCGAAGATGGGTGGCTCCTCTTTCAGATACTTGGCTGCCAAGGGCTGGAATGAACTCCCTCTTGAGATGCGGATGGAACCCTCTGAAATGAGATTTCGAGGAAAATTAAAAACCTTCCTCTTTCCCCGCATCTGATTTTCCCATTTCCCCTGCCTTGTCCGTTTTCCGGTGTTCACTCCTCTTGGCTCTTTGCGGTTTTCAGCGCGGGGACACTCTGTTCCTGAGTAACCAGGCGCTTTATAAATGGCTTCTATTCTATTCTATTCTATTATATAGCGCTAGCTAGACCGTTGCTTCTGTTACTGTTGCCATAGCCTGATTAGGTCTTGGATAGAAGTGAGTTCTTGCTGAGGACCTTTGTGCTAAGCAGCTCCCGAAGAGAACAGAAGCTTTCTTCCTTCTATGGCCACTGGTTTTCTCTTCTGAGCTCACACTCCTTTCGGTTCAGAGTTTAATTAAGTTTTATTGAACATGGGGTTCAAGAGAGAGAGGCTTCTTTGAAAGCGGGTCGATTCTGACTGCGTCGTGTTGTGGAGGTGGGAACTATGTCTCATGTCTAAACGTTGTAAACGTTGTCACATAACATGTATTCGAATCCAAACAGGCTGTCTCAATCAACTCATTATTGGATGTGGTCTGTAGTCTAATAATAGCAACTACGAATAGCTGTGACAAATGTTCACAGGTTTACATCACAGGAATCAGTACAGGTTCTATGAACACTATATATGGCCTCTGCGAAGACACATCCTGTGCAGAGGTAAGCAAGCCATAAAAACAATTATTAAAGATAAACCACAAACAATAAACCATAGAGGGAGCTCATTAGTCCCCAAACAATTATCCATCATGTTTTGGGTCTTTCCACCATTGACTATGGTGTCTTGTGTGACCCAGTGGTGTGTAGTGAGCCCGCGCTGGAGAGAGGAGCTCGCGTAATAATCACACTCTACGCTGTACTTGAAGCAGAAAAGGCCATTTATTAGGACAAGGTTGTAAAACACCATAATTAACCAAACATCAATTAACTAAAACAATCCCCAACATCAAACCTTACATTCACTCCATCCATTTCCCCTCGCTCCAATTCACTCTTCCCGTTTCACTCTGTGACCTCCTCCATCTCTCCATTCACTTCTTCACTTATCTTTCGACATCCTCTCCTGTATCTCCTGCCATCGCATTCTTTCATCCCGCACCCCCATCATTCACCCCCTTCCCCCCCCGAGGGGTGGGTGTGCCAGTCAGTGACTCTAAACCCCATAAAAGTACTCTCAACCTAAACCTACAACCCATCTTAAGCTGGCACACTATAAACAACCCATCACCTCGACCCCAAAACTTGCAGGGTGGGCGGGTGGTCCAAAATGTTCCCAACCATCCCCAATGGTGCTGGGTGCAGAAAGAGGAAGGGCCTTCCTCCCTTGCACCCTTATATCCCCTCCCTAATCCCACCCCCTTGTCCAACCCCCTGACCCCAACTGCTTGTCCTTCCTGCCTCATCGCTCGACCGCCCCGGGGGAAGATTGGTCTGCGACCCTACTTCCCCCGTGGGCAGCATCGTCCGAGAGAACGCAAGAGATCAGTGACCCATCCGTCCATGTGTCACGGGTAGCGGTAAAATGGGCGATCATCTCATAGGTGCACACAGTGTTCGAGCCGGTGTGATAGCAGCAGACAGAGATGAGACCTGTTGAGGCAGGTATCCGATCGGGTGTGGGCGTGTGTGTGAGTAAATAAGTTGTGAGCTAGCGACTGCAGAGCAGTCTTGTTTCTGTCGTCAGGCTATCTCTGATCAGTGGGAGAGCCAACTCTCCAATGTTCACTGTTATTGTTGAGTGTGGAAAACAACAATAAGCACATTGAAAAATAAAAGAAAGGTTAACAACAGAAACAGAACTTGCTTGCTTATGGCGTTGGTCATTCAGTGGATGCATGTTCCTGGTGCAGAAGCTGTCTGTGTTGTGATATCCACAATATTTTTTACTGCAGCACTTCTTCTAGGGAAACTGTGGTCCCCGTCTGACATCAGCCGACATTGTCGAGATAACACAAATTACAGCAATTTTATGAAACTGCTGTAGGCATGGTGCTCAAAAACATGATATCCTTTTAGACTGTTCAGGTGTACACATACCGGCTAGCACTGTGCCATGACCACCATGCTGACTGATTACACATAGGGCTTCTCTTAACAAGCATTTGACAAATTCAATACGTTTCTTTGAATATGCACATGCAAAAGTGTGAAAGTAATATACAGGAAAAGGGATGCCATCTTGTCATCTAAAGGTGTTATTCACATCTTTGCAAAAGAAAAGTGAGTAAAAACTGACCAATCCCAAAAAAATCAATTAAACGGAAGCAGGAATTATCATACCAGCCCTACACTGAAATACTTTCTGGCGAGTGTGCCCATGTGGAAGAGCATGATGCCATCACTTACAGGGAAGAGAACCAATGGCAGAATTGGACTGAGCGCCTATCCCACACTGTAGGCTGTGTCGCTAGGAAGGAAAATGTGAATGACACTTAAATAAACCAATGGATGAAGAGGGCGGACTGAAAGCCCTTTTTTGTATGTATGTATTTTGATTATGATTTTTTTTAAAACATGTAGCTCCCAAACTTTAGCTGTCTATAGGCCAAACTTAATTTTAAAAAATAGCACACATGATCCCATGACGCACTATCAAACCACAATTGAAATAAAACAGGGTTTGTGGTGTTCAGAGAAGGGAGGGTGCAGCTAAACCTTAGGGTTTGATAGCTACCACCAGACTTACATTTCAATACTTTCGTTCCATCTTCTATTCCTAAAAGGAGTCCTGCTATATTGAACAATAATTCACCACCTCCACACATTCTGGTAGCACCACTGAATATGGAGAACTGCTATAGTGAAGACAGTACTTCGACAACTGACACGTGGAATGGCAGGCGCTTGCATGTACTTTCTGCTCCCCCCACCAAAACATGCTGATGATGCACGGCATCAATAATGCATTCACTCAATAGGAAGTGGACTACAAGCCCCGCTTCCACAATCAATGTTGCTAAGAGGTTGGAAGAAGGCATGGATCTACATCCACTGTGAATCTGCGATGCAGAAAAACAAGATGTTTGATTAATGTTCCATTTGAGGATTTCTGAAGGCATGACTGTTACATCCTGCATGCTCCGTATGTATTAATTGCATGAGAGAGCCCCTGTCGCCCTGATCAGTTATACCCCATGCGGAGGCATACATATACAAAATACACAAATGAAATCAATCTTCTTTCCTCAAGCATAAAGTGTTAAACTACTCTGGAAACCAGTGATGTCGGGATAGAGGCGTGCAGTCATGGAAGTGAAGGCATTAGCCTTGCATAAAACCTACACTCGAGGCAAGCAGCTGGGGCCTTTGCCTGGCATCGGCATTCACTGGCGGGTGAGTGAGGCAAGTTTGGTGACTATGAGGGTGGAGCCTCATGAGTGAGGTCAATGTTTCTTGAGGATGCTTCTCCCACACGGGCAATGCAGCATGGGACTGTACAGCTGTCCATCAATGCAGCCTGAGACAGTGTACGGCTGTCCATCAATGCAGCATGAGGCTGTACGGCTGTCCATCAACACAGCATGAGACTGTACAGCTGTCCATCAACACAGCATGAGACTGTACAGCTGTCCATCAACACAGCATGAGACAATGTACAGCTGTCCATCAACGCAGCATGAGACTGTACGACTGTCCATCAATGCAGCATGAGACTGTACGGCTGTTTATCAACGCAGCATGAGACAGAGTACTGATGTCCATCAATGCAGCATGAGACTATACGGCTGTCCATCAATGCAGCATGAGGCTGTCCATCAACACAGCATGAGACTGCACAGCTGTCCATCAACGCAGCATGAGACAATGTACAGCTGTCCATCAACGCAGCATGAGACTGTACGGCTGTCCATAAATGCAGCATAAGACTGTATGGCTGTCCATAAATGCAGCATAAGACTGTACGGCTGTCCATCAACCCAGCATGAGACAGTGTACTGATGTCCATCAATGCAGCATAAGACTGTATGTACGGCTGTCCATCAACGCACCATGAGACAGTGTACTGCTGTCCATCAATGCATCATGAGACTGTACGGCTGTCCATCAATGCAGCATGAGACTGTACATCAATGCAAGCATGAGACTGCACGGCTGTCCATCAATGCAGCATGAGACAGTGTACTGATGTCCATCAATGCAGCATGAGACAGTGTACGGATGTCCATCAACGCAGCATGAGACAGTGTACGGCTGTCCATCAATGCAGCATGAGACTGTACGGCTGTCCATCAACACAGCATGAGACTGTACGACTGTCCATCAATGCAGCATGAGACTGTACGGCTGTCCATCAACGCAGCATGAGACAGAGTACTGATGTCCATCAATGCAGCATGAGACTATACGGCTGTCCATCAATGCAGCATGAGGCTGTCCATCAACACAGCATGAGACTGCACAGCTGTCCATCAACGCAGCATGAGACAATGTACAGCTGTCCATCAACGCAGCATGAGACTGTACGGCTGTCCATAAATGCAGCATAAGACTGTATGACTGTCCATAAATGCAGCATAAGACTGTACGGCTGTCCATCAACCCAGCATGAGACAGTGTACTGATGTCCATCAATGCAGCATAAGACTGTATGTACGGCTGTCCATCAACGCACCATGAGACAGTGTACTGCTGTCCATCAATGCATCATGAGACTGTACGGCTGTCCATCAATGCAGCATGAGACTGTACATCAATGCAAGCATGAGACTGCACGGCTGTCCATCAATGCAGCATGAGACAGTGTACTGATGTCCATCAATGCAGCATAAGACAGTGTACGGATGTCCATCAACGCAGCATGAGACAGTGTACGGCTGTCCATCAATGCAGCATGAGACTGTACGGCTGTACATCAATGCACGCATGAGACTGCACGGCTGTCCATCAATGCAGCATGAGACAGTGTACTGATGTCCATCAATGCAGCATGAGACAGTGTACGGATGTCCATCAACGCAGCATGAGACAGTGTACGGCTGTCCATCAACAATGCAGTATGTGATTGCACGGCTGTCCATCAACGCAGCATGAGACAGTGTATGGCTGTCTCTCAATGTAAATAGTGCCCTTTTTTAGGTCTGACAGGCGCGTGAATCTGAATGTAATCTTAGTTTTTCACTTCTTAAATTATCATACACTTTGGAAACACTGGCATCTGTAGAAAAGGGAGTTCGTGCCCCAGCTCTACTCTTCCTGCCCTCCCTGTGTGCCCACCACCACAGCTATTGAATGTTCTACAAGGCAACACAGAAAAGTAAACAGACACTGCACCTTGCCACACACATTAAGTTTCGAGCTACCTTTCATTGTGCAACGGCGTTGTTTATTTAAAATGTTTAAATATGACTTTGTTTATAAGTGAGCATTTATCAATAGCTAAATATATATAAATATATATATATATATATATACACACACACACACCCACAAATACAGTCAAACATGTTATTGAAGGCTGTCTATAAAGGTATATGCATGTGTATTCACTGAAAAAAATAAGGTCAAAGTAACGTTCTAGTTAGGGGAGATGTTTGGTAACTACATAATGCCATAAACTCTAAAAAAACACTGAAATTCACCAGTTACAGTTCACTAAAATTCACCAGTTACTGTTCTAGTTATCTCAAGTAAGCAATAACTCGTAACCTAAGGTAACAATAGCACACGCCCACACCATGTCCAGTTTTATTATTAATTTCACTGCAAATGATATTATCAATGATGTCGTGGAAGATGTCATGAGTGATGTAATATGAGGAGTAATTAGCATTGCATGGAAAGGGTGTGAGTTATAGTTACCTTAAGGCACCTTTCTGCTGTGCGCAATGGGGGGTTGGACACAAGGACTGGCCTGTGGCTGGCCATGTGGGATAACCCCCAAAATCAGCCATCCCCACACTGCACATCTTTGGCCGTGTGCAGTAGGGGTGGCTAAAGAGACAGGCCCTGGGTACCCCATCCCCCAGGGCCGTTTTTTTAAAAGGGGAGGGGGGCATGCAGCCCAAACCTATTATGGTGGCAGGTACCATATCCCTACCAGGGCCACGTTT
Source organism: Lissotriton helveticus (assembly GCF_964261635.1). Lineage (NCBI taxonomy): Eukaryota > Metazoa > Chordata > Amphibia > Caudata > Salamandridae > Lissotriton > Lissotriton helveticus. Next base: position 1,259,246,317 of record NC_136063.1, on the reverse strand, counting down.
ATTTTAAAGGGGAGAGGAGCCGCGTGGTCTCCTTATCTGAGCCTCATTAGGTCCTGGAGACCCCATTCCCCAGGGCCTTATTTATGTTAAAAAGGGAGGGGGAACTCATGGACCCTTTCCCAAGCCTTCTTTGTCCCCGGGTAACCTATCTCCCAGGCTTTTTCTTTTTTAATTAAGCGGGACTGGGGCCACGTATCCCCTTTACTCGAACCTTACTAGGTCCTGGGGACCCCACCCCTAGGGCCATTTTTTTTAATTTAAGGACAGAGGGCAGCAGGAACGGATTTACACCAAACGTGGCAGGGAGCTAGATTGTGGTCCAGACGTTTGGGTTTGAGGGGCTCAAGAGAAAGCCCACAAAGCCCAACTTCACAACATAGAACGTTTGGATTGGACAGCACACTGGGGTTGGCTGACTGTGGGGGGTTGGCCTGGGGCCAACCTTCTGTCGCCACAGCCTAAGGCCGTGCGTGGTGTCGACTGGCTGCCCACGGGGTGTTGGCTGCAGGGCATGTACCAAGGCCTGTATGGCGGAGTGTTGAGTTTATTTATGGTATTAAAATATTACTTTACGTTAAAAAAACAACCTAGATATTCATTGAAAAAAACAAAGGTTATAGTGACGTTGAAGTTAGATGAGAATTTGAGTGACAACGTAATATTTTAAACTAAACAAAAACACTAAAATTCACCAGTTGGAGTTATATCTAGTAACTATTACTCATACCCTATTCCTCAAACCAGCCAGATGCAAAGCTAATTACCTCACAAATTACATCACATACATGTTCTATGACATCATTGATAACATTACTGCAACATTTGGCAGGGGCCCCACAAAGGGTAACTGCAGTTCGAGGGGCCAGCCATGACTGCAGGGCATCCCCCACGACTGCAGAGGCCCTTTGTGAATCAGGCACTAAGTCATGCCCTTCACAGAGAGGTGCACATATGTCGTACGAAAATGTAATTACCAAGAGATTGGAGGTCAAGTAAAATAGGGACAGTGCATATATCATCAGGATCATATCTCATCAGGATTCAAAAAGAAGAGTCAGCTGATGATGCATGCATCAAATGATGCATGCATCAATGAACACATCCAAGATGGAGAAACTAATTGTAGGAAAATCTTGTCATGAGAGCTCCCTTGGTCAAGTTTCCCGAAACGTTCTCATGTTCGAACCCCATGTCTCTTTAGCGAACCATAATTTGTCTAAGTCATGAAGCCGCTACCTTCAATCTCATGCTTACTTGAGTCAGTTATGATTTATAAAACTTGTTGATGTGATCCCTACAGACATACTTATCACAGCTATCTGCCAATCGCTCCCTTTTTGTCTTCTAACACACGGGTACCAATCACCTTATTTTGGATCTTCCATCAAGGTGATGCTGAAGAAAACAGTATGATGAGCAATGAGCACGTGGGGAAATTCATTTTCAGGAAACCCAAAAAGTATTTAAAATAATTAAGAACAAAGAATTTTTTACTTTCAAAGCATTTCACGTGCAGATTCCACTTAGTTTCAGAGTCGTGAAAAAATGACCTGGCAGGCAAGAGTTCACCCAGCTAGGGTAATATCAAAGACAGCATCTTAAGTGTGTCCTGGTACAAAATAATGTACACACATTTGATAGCCTGGTGCAAGTAATGATGTCACATTTCTGTGTTTCATTCAATCCTCCACATGACATGATCTTATTAATATCAACACTGTATTAAAAATAAAACTTACACCAGAATCTTTCCAACACAAAATCCTAGAACCTGTACACTGGCAACCGAGAACTTTGTTACACTGACTGACTTGCTACTCTTCTGTCATCTAAAAAATCTGACACGTTCTGAATTAATTTATTGCCCTTTAGGCCATTCAACCTTCCCAGGAACACCAGGTTCGTATGAGAATCAACACTCCTGGTAGTAGAGAGCCCAGAGCCTCACCACGCTGCCAATCCTGATCCTGTTCTGACCTCACTTTCCCAATAATTTCTATATCAGCCATTATTTTAGGCGTGTAAATTGCTCTTGTTTTTGTATCAACTACGGGTCTGATTTACTGAATTATATTCTTCGGCATTACATTGGCTGACAAAATAATTTTTCATTATAAAAAAACAGCACACGACACATTTTGGATCATTAAGACGACTCTGCCAGGACAACTGTATGGTGAGCATGCAGCGGTCTCTAATCCACCTAGAAAAAAAATTACTGACTTGCTAAATCAATTTGCTGTTTAAAAATATTAAGATTCTGGCGTCTTGCTCAGGAGCCTAATTACATTTTAATCCAGTACCCCAAATCAATGAACACCATTCCTCTTAATGCATTTTCTATGAATGTACAAGTATTAATAATATACTTAATTCAGAATAGCTCAATAGCAAACAAATTTAAGCATAAGCCCCCTGTAAACAATGTGGATATAATCTGGGTCAATAAAAACAGCTTTGCAATCAAGCAGAAGACACTTGAATTTACAGCAGTTTGAAGACCTGTATTTCCCCCTCACTTATCTGGCCTACTCCAGTTTTACAATATATACAAATTGCAAGTGTCTGTTTTATGAACGTGTTCCATTAATATCCGGACTTACAAGTACTCTTTTACAATTAAACAGTTTTAGACAGTGCTAGGAAGGGTGTTCTGCTCTGAAGCACATTTACTTGATTTGCGTAATTTGGTCTGCACTGTAAAATAGATTAACAAATACAAATCTTTTCATAACTTAAAAAAAGGACCCCAATATTGGAGATTCCCTCAACTACAGGTGCCTCAAGCATTTACAGAAGCTAGCACAATATGACTATGACATAACTAGCCATAGTTACCACAGGCCTACCTTGGCCCTTGCCTGTATCGGTACAGTCACTGGACAGATGGTTAGAAAACAGCTGTTCAGGTACAATGACATCTGTCCAGGCACAATGACCTAAGGGACCTCCTTGTACAACTCAGATATCATGTGAGACGCCGAAAGAGAGATGCTTTACTTCTGGTAAGACATCTATCTCATGGTGAACATGGTAGGATCAGGAGCCATAGTTCCGGTCTTGCCTTCCTGCACAGTTTCGTACAGAGGATATTAAGACATGTCTACGGAAATGCATTGTCCAGTCCTTTCTATGAACCATACCTTCCTTTAAAACACAACAGCAAAGACTGAACAACAATTCATACAGTACACGTAGGACTTTTTGGCCTTTAGTATTTCCAGTGGTGCAGAATTTTCTTCAAAATCAATAAACTTCTTTGCAGTGTCATCAAGCGACATCAAACATGCTGTGGAATGCCAATTTCAGCAGTACATTTATAACACGCTGGGTTCCAAATCAACCCAACTATCAAACACATCCTAGAAGTGAGGAAGGAACAGTGCAATGCTTTTTCAAAACTACCCACTGCAAAAACATAAATAATTACCATATGCTTGCAAGTCACTGATAGAACTAAGAACAAGATGGGAGCAGGACTCAGGTTGCTCAGAGGATAATAGTGATACTCGGAAGGAGACTTAAACGGCTCCTGGAGTACAGACAGTATTTATGATAATTTGGATAATTCAATTACAATACTTCCACCATAAATGTTACACTCCAACCAGACAATGCAAAATGAACAGAAGCCTTGACACGAGTTGCCTTAGATGTAAAGCAGAGCTTCAAAAATGTTTTCATACTATTGAGGCTTGACCGATCCTTCATTATTGGTCTTGGATACACAACACACTGATCAAATAGTAGGCCTACCTGTTATACCTGACCCTAAACTGCCAATACGCAGGCTGATGAAACAGGTGGGTTGTTGTAGGGCGTGACTGCTGGTAGCCCTGGGCATCTTGATTGCCAAGGCAGATCTTGCTTGCTACTGTAGATCTGACAGGGCACGGCCAACTAGTGAATTGACTGGTGGCATGGAATTCTGTGCTAATGATGAAGGTTTGTATATAAAGCAGAGAGTCTTGTCTAGAAATACTAGGAAGTCTGACAGTTGATGTAGGATTACTTCCAAGGAAAAATCCAAGTGGCGTATAAAAGTCTGGTTGATGCATTACTACGATGTATGAATTGAAACAATGTCTTCTACTGATCTGTTCACTTTTCTACTAACAATATATTTGCTGTTTAATGGTTTAATTTGTCTTGTTAAACCAAATAAAAGAGTTCCTAAAAAAGAATAAATGTTCCTCATACCAAGCTAGAACTTTTTATTTACAATTACTGTACGTATGTAAGAATAATAGAAGCGGTTTTAGGATCTAGTTGTAAGCTTATGGAAGGAAATACACAAAATGTTATCAGGTGGCACTGGTTAAAGGTTGCTGTAGTGCACTGGCCCTCTTTTCTACTTTAAGCTAGTGCACACTTAATGGTTTTTACAATCACTAAGTCACATAGCAATGAAAACAAGAAAGACTCAATAAGGTGCTAGAATTAATCTCAGCCAGTTGTGAATGCTAGGGCCGCAATTTTTAACTACCATGCCACTCAAAACAGAGGCCCACTTCATGCAAATCAGTACAGACCCTTCTCATCATGGGAACAGTTATTCCCGAGCAGCCCCCTCTAGAAGGAAACACAAGCAACTAGAGACCAGTTTCTGCTTATGGTAACAACTGTAGCCTCATGGCACTCAGGCTGTCACATACTACAAACAGTAAAGTGATGGATGGAATGCGTGAATTAATCTCATCCATGTTTACCAAATGTCTGGTGTCATGTTTTCACCACTATCTCAGATGCTGGTTGACAACATTCTTTTCACATATACCTGTCGCTACATAAGAATATTTAAAGACAGGGATGTTTGGCAATTCACTTACAATCAATACTAACTCACTAGAAAGGGGGCTGATGTATCAAAGGATTTCACCCATTCTCTATCTGTGGGTAAATATGATGCTACGTATTAGGAAAGATTCTTATGAAACCAGCCATTTTACCTATCAGTGAAATCAAATGTAGCTAAAATTTCAAATATGATTTTGATATTTCCCGATTCTCTAGTTTATAAAATAACTATATAAGACCTAAAATATGCTTCTAAACACTGCATCTTTAGACCAAAGACCAGAAAACTGAAAAAAGCAGAAGGAAGAAGAGACAATGTTTTAGTGACATACCTAAACAATAAATCTCAAGCAGAAAAATGTTAAGTCAATCTTTCTTAATTCTACCTGTATAACAAAGTTACATTGTATTAGCCCCTTCAGGAAGAAATAAAAATGACTTTCACAAATGTATCCTTTCTATGAATGGCTCTTAGTTTGTGGTTGCAAATGTGTTTTTCCATTGTTTATATGTTTACACCGGTGATAGCTAGTTTCCTTTCAGTGGAGTTTTATCAGTTATTATAGGTTTAAACCTAAAACCAGATAGCCTATTTATAATTAGTCAGGATGCGCACTTTTAGAACAAATGTAGGAAACTCTTTAAAAACTTGAACAGGCTGTGGCAAACAAATTCATTAGGGGGACTTGCACAGCGTTATTAAGTCTTGAGTTACAGTGACATTGCATTTAAAACGTATAGGGTTAATAAAACGCTGTCGCGACTCTACCATACTCTGATTTGGACAAACAAAAAGTAAGTGGAAAAGATCTTGTACTCCTCCGTTACACAAGTCACACACATCTGAGAACTGTTCAACGCACTTCCATCTAGAGGAATAGAGTTTGAAAGGAAGAATTCCTAGTCGTAAAAGAAAAATACAGCGCCTTACTCTATGTTCTAGTTCAAACTGTAGATAATGCTCCGGAGTTTTATATACTACCTTTTCTGCAAACTTTTAAAGTGCTTTAATTGGGTAAAGTGCTCCCTATCTAATGCAAAGCTTAGTCTTGACATCGAAATGTTGTCATTTTTACACTTGTGCGCACTATCTCAGCATTAGTTGCACCTCATTAGTAACAGTGTAACACCCAAATATAGCAATATGCTACAGAAATGTGACCCAGTCAACGTTTTCACACGGCCTTCCACTGTACACGTTTTTGCTGCGTTGTTACTAACTTTTGAACAGTTTTAGCTAAAAAGAATTTCTTTTGTTCTTAAAATCTACAATTTGTGCTGCAGGTGAGGAATTATGTGCAGATCTCTAATTATGCAAAAAAATCGCAGCACAATCGCATGCATAATTCCAGTGGCCCTGCCGACAGCTGAGGCAGAACTGTCAGGCCAGGTCCTCTCAGACGAAAACACAAAAAAGCCCAGACCAAGTACAGCCTACTTAGGTAGGTATAGCTGGAGTCATGTGGCTCAGTGAGCATGGGGACCAAGTCTGGGCATAAACAATGCATTAAGGGCACCAACTACAACAAACAGGAAGGTGATGGAGGGAATGCTGTATGTGCGGCTCTTTAAATGTGTTAATATTTCGTAGGATTTCAGCGGTATAAAGAGCAGCGGTATAAAGAGCAGCGGTTGGAGCCAAAATCAATGTGCGAGAAATGAAAGGAGCTAGAACTCTAAAACCTAATAAAGCGTGTCTGTCACGGTATTAACTGCACATTGGCAGTTCTTGCATTGCGCAATTAACTAGTCTTGGCATTTAAACAGTAACAAGCACATTTTGTCAGGATGCTAAAATCAGGAGCAAGGACCTTTATTTGCACAGACTTTGCATTTCGCAAAAAAAGGCAGGCAATAAATACTTCACAAACAGCACCTCTAAAGAGCGTGAAGCAACTAAACTTTACTTCTGAGGGGCCAAACTGTAATCTTTCCATCCACAACATGGCACTGCCAATACAAGGTAGTACCCAATACAGCATGCAAAAAAAAACAACAAATGAACAAAGTTAATGTGTACCTTGCCATTATGGCAACTCACATGACTTTCGCCGAGCTACAGAAAGCACAATGCGCCATTGCGGAAAGCGCAATTGTTTATACATTTTTAAGTCTTAGGAAGAAAATGCTTTTATTCTTGGATTCACAATAAGCAGACTGTGCTCAGAAATGGGAAAAAATGACAATAAAATCTTCTCTGGTCGAATACATGGCAAGAAATCAATATGGCAAGCAATCACATCAGTACATGGTCAAAGTAAAATTTTGCACATGGACTGAATATAAATAATGTATTTTTCTTACCATTTTAGTATATTCAAATCACTCAAAACACACGTTTACCTAAGAGTCAATATTGTAAAATAAATAAAGCTTAATTTTCCACAATTTAAAAACAACTAGATCATTCTGATTTACCCGATTCCTTTCAATTTTGTGTCTATCCCTTATAAGTATTTAAGCCGAATATGTCTCCTTTTCACTCATGCCTTCACTTCGCATGCAATTACAACGCGGTTGTTATAACAACCCTGTTCTATCAATGCATACCATTACCTAGCAAGACGGAACCACGACTTGCGGAGGGGGGCGCTGGATGTTGGAATAGTATAATTTACTATTCCAACTCCAGTCTGTGCGGACAGTAGGGAAGGTGTTGGATTTTAAATCCAACACCTTCTCCTCCCTCCGCAAGTCGTTTTTTCGACTTGCGGGGTAATGGTATGCTTTGTAATTGCATGCGGGGTGACAGCTTTGTTGTGAGGGCTATTTACCATTTGGAATATGCCTCCTTTTCACTTAAGCCACCTACCCAAGAGCTTTGGCACAAAGGAGGACCAACCTATGTAATGAAGCAGGAAAATAAAGGAAGGACTCAAGAAAGGAACATACCTGGGTTTTCCTATGAAATTCCGTGGGCTCTCATTGATTTCTTTGAAAATATATTTCTTTATTGCTTTTTTAATCAACAAAGAAGACGCAGGGGTACATGTGCCACTAAAATAGCATAGCAATTTAGAACAGTTCGACACAGTGGTAAAAGCCATTGACATGTGGGGTCATGTGAGACTTAGTACCTCACAGAGGAACCCACCCCACCTCAGTTTCGAGGATATAGATCCAGGCTGTTCAACATCAGCCAAAATAGATGCAATATCAAGTTTGTATAATGGCGCAACAGTGGCCCAAGAAGGTAACGCATGAACGTGCATGGGTCTCTATGCATGCACTCATATACAATAGGATCCGGCCACCATTGTGGGCTTTTTATTTACCGTTCCAACATGGTGGGCACCTTTTTTGGAGCAGGAAACAAATATGATTGATGTAAAAGTGAATAAAAGTACATTCTGAAAAAAAGCAGTGCAGGAACAAATTGCAGGTCCTAGGATCCAAAATGTTAATAATACATGGTTTTCAATATGAAGGCGAACACCGAGACGGTAGGGCTGGGGAAGCTCAACGGAGGAGGAGCAGTTGAGAGGGGGAGGTCAATGCAGGTAAGAACAAGGGAGGAGTGTGAGGCAGAGAGGGAGGAGGGATAAAATAAAAGCAAAGCAACAGATGGGCAGGGGAAGGGGCCTAGGTAGGACAAATAGCGCACAGGTAAGCACAAATAGGGCAGTGTGGCAATTTGATAGGGGGAAGCACCGCACAAGGAAGGGAGCAAGAACTCCCATGGAGTGCTGAATAACACAATAACAAAATAGTCCTCTGCAAGTAACAATAGAAAGCCTTAAGTCATCCAATCAGAAGGCAGTTAAGAAGAAAGCTACAAGAGGCAGGACAAACAAAGAACAGTGAGGAAAGTCACAGAATAATAAGCAGGGATATTAGATAAACAAGACAGCCATCCATCAAGAGCAAGGGGCTGAATCAATGCCCACCATATGTCTATATTTTAATGTATTATTGGCAACGGGTTGTCAATAACAAGCAGATGAAGCCGTCTCTAGGTAAGACCTAAAAAAGCACCATGCACGAAGAGGTCAACCCTTCTTCACATAGATTAAGCGGTCAACCTTTAACCTTTTTTGTGCTCTGATGTTAAACTAGTGCAGATAAAGTTAAACGTTTTTCGAGACAGTGTTGTGTTCTGGAATGACAAGAGAGCAAATTAATACTGACAGAAAATGTGCTGCCTTATATTATGGAGCATCATTTTCTTTTTTTTTGCCACAGAATCTGGTCATCTATTTCTCCATAGTTCTAGTGTCCAAGACAACGGCTCAGATACAAATGATACTGCAATGGCCTATGGGCCTAATCACATCTATGGCATAAGCAGCTACCCAATCACAGAACTTTGCTCATATTACTGAAAGTTTCTCTTAAATAAATACCAATAGTTGCTACTACATCCAGTTGCATCATGTTGATTTTTTTGCCACATTGTACATAGTCAGTAGAAAGGACAAGTGAAATTCCAACAATTGAAATGAATGTTACCAAATTAAGCCACCATCTGCCACTAACTACTTCCAAAATAAAACTGTAAACAAGGGGAATTATCTCCATACCAGCTCTCCGGATGACCAACGTCCTGTAGATGTCCCAATAAGAAACCACTGGTAACTGGTCTATTGGCTCTACTACCAGGGGCTGTTGATGCTCAGCCTGTAGAGGCCCTTTAATTAACGGCAAGAATAGGCAAAGTATGCAGCGTACTGTGGCACACTGTGTGATAGTATTGCACACATACTAAAATTGTTGACTAAAGGTTATCACCTCACTAGTAACAGTTTAGCCCCCAAATTCAGCAATAAGCATCAGAAAGGTGACCAGTCAACCTTTTCACAACTTCCCCTTTTCCCCCCAGAGTGACATTCGGAGCAGGAAATGTACTCTTGGTGGCAGGCAGTTCACTGCTGCCTGAAAGGAGATGGGGGAGGGGGTAACCACAACAACACGGAGAGTAACAGAACAATGAGCTCGCTGCGCTCAATTATTTGCTCGCCTCAAGAAAAGGCATAAAGAGTACAAAAGAAACTTCAGCCAAAAAACCGCACTAACATTCGTGTCAAAAGTGTGCAAAGCTTTAAGGGATAACAGGTAACGAGTATATGCTGCCGCGCACACAGAAAGGGCAATTACGGCACATGTAAGTAACTGTTTAAGGTATGCTCTTGCACAAGCCGCCATACTATATATAACCCCGGTTCTCTTGCGTCTCTCTGAGCAGACGTTCATAGCAGCAGACATCTTTGTTTCTGTTTTAAGTCATTTCTTGCGAAGAGACTGGACCATAACAGTTTCCTGCAAGCAACCCTAGAAGAAACATTTTGAGCATGCAACAGGTGAGCTTAGGACATGGAAAGTGCAACGCGGGCACAAATATGTATGCAACATAAATTAATTTGAATATGTCTGCTTCCCCAGGCCTGTCAGACGAAGCGATAATGATTTCGAAAAGCACATTCCATGGAACAAACGACTGTTGCACGCTAAAGCTACCGATCCTTAAAGATGTCACACGTTTAGCGTGCAGACACCACAATAGGCCAATCCCTTACCTAGGTGGCAATGTTGGTCAGGTACACTCTTGGCGGGATTAAAGTCTGCAATCAGTTTTGTCACAATCAAACTTCGAGTGATCACAAGTAAACGAAATATGCTATTCCCTCTGAGAGCAGGGAATACCTTGTTTCAACTTTTCAAGGTTGTCATGGAAACTATTTTCTTGCAACCAGGGGTCGCCGTGTTTTTCACTACTCAAAATGATACTTGCTGTGTAGCTTTGTTATTTCACGTGTATTGTGTTCACCTTCCCACACATATGTACCTACATGTTTACATTTATGCGACAGTATCGCTCTAATCTATCTCGCTGCGCGCTAGTTCTATTGTTTAAAACTATTTCCATAGGCAATTTTTGCAGTTTTATATTTTTGCAAATGCCTGATGGGAAGAGCACCAATGAAATACATGACAAAGTTAATAAGTTGAAAAAAACAAGTGTTTCCCTCCTGTAAGTCAACAATATTTTCTTGATGAAGGTCAACTGGGTTAAATACATGTACAAAGGTAAGATCCAGATATTCGTCTACTTTACTGTCCAGAGCAAGCTAATCATTTGAGTGACTGGCAAAGGCAAGGAGGTTCTACTCACATTTTAGATTACTAAATGCATTGCTGCTGAATATGTTATCCACATTAATGCAGCAAATCGTGAAAATTAGTCTATATTGGAGACTCTCAAGCAGTCAAAGACAGCTGTGGATACAACACAACTGTGTGTTAAACAACAAGGGGTTAATGAATATGGAAATATCCTACACTCCCATCCAACACAAACTGGTTAGTCCTTGTGACGTGGTAGCCATCACAAATCTTTCTGATACAAAGCCTTGGCCTAAACTCTACCATGAGGCAAGTAGCCCTGGACTTGAACTACAAAGGGGTTCCACCCTACTACGAAGAAATCTGAGGTAGGCCTCGCCGTTTCTGTAAGAGACAGTATCACAATTTAAGACTTTGCAATACAATTCCAGGCATGTGTACTTCAGATGGTCATAGCAGGTCATATTAAGAGACTGCGCTCAAGCATGCTTTTGCTGAGCCAGCTTCAGACTTGGCGGCCCCCACATGCACCGAGGAGAAGAAGTACCCCACAAGCACATTCAAAAGCGTAGGGGTAACATTTTGTACGCCACGAGGGAAGATTCTCTGCAGTTAGTAAATACCCATGGCGAGCTAATGAAGGCACTGGCATTCCTAATGAGTTTCCTGCTGTTACGTTAAAGATAATTATTCAGACTTTGCACAAGGAACAGTCATCGATCTCTGACTGTATCTAAGCTATGAGCATGTGATATTATTAAAGTGCAAACCCAACCAACAAGCAGCCTCATAAAAAAAGACAAACTTGCTGAGCACCAATACTGACATTTTTATGTTAAAAGTTATACATACGCAGGCAATTGAACTTGCAAATATGGTCATGCTTAATCAATAGCAAGTCTATATGCATGGCCACTGGAATGATGCTGCAAGAAATGCCAAATTATGCACGTTGGGTGGGCACCTTTTGTTGCAGTATTACCTATTTTTTCATTTCTACACATATTAACACTATGTGGGCAAAGTTTTCAGCTCTTCAGAGGACGTCTGGTATCCAAATATAGCAACAAACAACAGACTGATGACCAGTCAACTTTTGCAAGGGGCCTTGAAACATGTGTGGCAGCATTTTTAGTAACTTTTGATCCGTATGAGCTACAAACAGGGCTTGAGTTGGGGGTACACGCGGGCACACGGCGTCCCCCCCACTCTTTTCACAGAGTGGACACCGTCCCCCCTGCAAAGAAGCTGGGCCCCACAGAAATATGGTGAACGTGTCCCGGTGTAATTTTCAGACACCAGGACACTTTCAGCACGTGACGTCATGCGGTCATTTACATATTGTCAGTCCCCCCACTTCTTATTATAGGACTTGTGCCCTGGCTACAAACTAATGTTTTGGTAAAATTCTGTAGCTAACGGATTATGTTGACAGTTTAGATCCGTATGAGCTACAAACAAATGTTTGTGATTGATTCTTCAGATAATGGATTATATCGAAACTGTGACAAAATCATAAATTATGTAGAAAACGCAGCAGCTGCAAAACTGCATAAATCTATGGCTCTTCTCTAACTGCAACGCCTACTACATATCCCTGCTGTAGGTACCGTGTGCAACGGACATATACTGATAGGAGTAACAACACACAACACATAAAATAACGTATGCTGGCCCTCACATACAGACAACAAAAAAATGTATCCCCATGTTGTTCATTTTTAGCAGACCCCCTTCAGTGTCCCAAAACAGCATCAACTTGCTCAAAGACAAAAGGTCCGACTGCACACTGTCCGCGTGCTTTTACGGAAAACAATAACTCACGCTGGCCTACAAAGCCTTTCGGGATGAAACTCTATTCGCGTACAGTCACCGGTCTATTTCTGGCATGGAGGAAAATGTAGCAGAGACATCAGACATGTCCAATTGATTTCGTTCTAATAAACTGCTGCAGTCTTCCCAATGCTCTGCAGTACTGGCAGGTAAATACTCTGCAGCTTGATAAAGAAGGCTGGCGGTTGAAAAACCACAAACACCCACCCAGGCAGCGCCATAGCTAATAATGACATCCTCAGCGCCCTCTTTAAGTGTTGAAAGGACGAAGGCCTTGGAAATACAGACAGGTGACTGCACACATTTAGCAAGCCGAGTGGCAGTCGCGAGGACACCTGCTTCTCTGGTCCCCGGAAGACATGATACCAATTAAAGACTTACGGCAGGGAGAATATACAAGATGGCGGTTGCTTTTACCTCTATGAAAGGTAAGCCCCCCACCCCCGTGGTTAAACGAAATGCAATCCGACTTGCAGCAGAGAGGCACCAGGAAAGCTGTCCGTTTACAATGACATCGGCTGGTCTCAGGAGAGGGGGATATTTTTTTCTCACCAAGTATGCACGTTGGTAGCTTTTTTTTCCCATGTGCTTGAAACGCCTGCTATTTGAAAGTGTGAAAAGAGCAGTTTGTTTGGGCAACACTCAAATAACTGACAAAATCAGAAAAGCAACACGCTCCATCAGTTAATTGACTGAGGAACGTATGTGGTTTTTTTTTCGAAAGTACGTAATATCTATGTTTCCTTGCTTTAGAAACCCGACAGTAAACTTTACGCTTTTAAAGAGGTTCGGACATTCAGTGGTTAGTTTCTTTGGGAAAAGTGGTACCTCACTAATCCATACTATATGTAATTCTTGGTACCAAAATGCGCACCCTGCACTCAATTACAAGGACATGCACGGGTCACTCCAATAACAAACCTCAGTGGAGACACATGGAGCATGTTACTGAACCCGGGCTATGCTCAAATCTCAAAGTCAACAGACTGCTAGGTTCCTGTGGGATTAATCAGTCTCGTGCCTCCCACAGCCACTTGATCACTGAACGTCTTCACTTCCCATCTCCTGGTTGATTAAAATGGCTCACTGAACCATAGAGCTGGGAACTCGCTCGACACTCCTACTCTTGTTGGTCGGATCAGTCTACGTGTTCCAAACACAGAGGGGCTATCTGAGCATCAGAGCAAACACCACTCTCAGGGCCTCGGCCGTTTTTCTTAAAAAGAAAACAAGCGTCCAATCGTGGGCTAAGCAGGGCAAAATTAAGTGAATTTTTAAACAGTAGCCTGAATATGTTGTGTTTGGAAAAACTTGCAAGACCAGTTTTGTTGTGTAACCATTCCACGCTTCCAAACAAAGAAAAAGTCCTTTAGCATTTTCTGAGCTGTTTGCCTTAGGCGCTCGTAATCGCTCGGAGAATGGGATCACTAACCCCAAAGGGTGTAGTGCCAGAATATTGTTGTCAGAGAAAAATATTGTGTCCTAAATATAATCCACAAAAATATTCCCACATTGGGATTTAATAATAGAAAATCTACACCCAATAGAGCAATGTCTTTGTAAACAATGATCGTGCCAGATCCAGCGCTTAATTTGAGCCAGTGGTTGCAGGTAGGGCCCTCTGGCACATTTTTTGGGAAGCAGCACTTACTTTTTTTCCCTCAACAGACTTTGATCCAAAGCAAAAGAGAGAAAGGATGAGGAGAAAGATGGAAAAACAGTGACAGTGGAAAACAACGGATGAGAAAAAACCTGAAAACGTGAGACAAAAACTGGGATTGTGGAGGAGGATTGAAAAAGCAAGAGGTGTAGTCAAGACGGGCAGTTGTGGTATTCAGCAGCCTGACCGCTGATACGCCAGCCAAGGGCTTCTAAGCAAAACTTTGGATCCTGGAAACTCATCGCTTACAAATTAAACACTGGCCAGACCTTATGATACTCATACAGTCAACCACCACAAAAGTAGATGAAAATGTTTATGTCTGTACGTAAACACAATATTAAGCTTTTCATATCAGTGCCTCCATACACACAAATTATGGCTTAATCATTGGAGCAGTGAAGCTATTTTTACACAAGGTCAAAAATGGCATCTTCTTTGAGATCACGTTGCCATATCTAGCTGTACCCAAAAGCATCCCATCCACTTTCATCACAACTTACTAGTTCATTTGTAATTCTACGGCGAACCTTTACAACAAGTGCTTGATAAAAGCAAAACTATTATTGTTCACCTTTCTTCCAAAACATAAAAAATCACCTTTTCCTCCTCAAAACTTCTTGACGAATACTCCCTTTCTCAAAGGAGTCAGAAAGGTGCCTCTCGATGTGGCACACTCTGAGGCTACACACACTTGACAAAATATGCCTTTGTGTACCTACCCAGACCGGTCACTTTACTCGTCCAACGAACTGGACTAAAAACGAGGGAGCTGAGAGCACCTCTTAGATCCACACACCAATAAATCATCATCAATCTACTTTTTTTTAGTAAAAGCAAGCCTCTACCAAATCGACTACAGAACACTTGCATATTTTAGTTAAAATAGTTAATTAAACACATACAGCAGATCAATGATACATAAAATGGCCAAATAGAAAACTTCAAACTCAATTGCGCCCGTAACAAAGGAAATGAATGGAAATAATTGAGACCCAGGGATGATGGACTTCCATTCATGCTCAGAAGGCATTACTCGAGATAGACATGTTAAACACACTAGCTATGGTGAAAGATATCTCCAGTGAGGGCTCATTCTGTACCCACCTGCCTTTTTGCAGGCAGCTGAAACTCCAGAAACAGCAAAACACTGACTCCACAACCTTTTGGTCCATTAGGGCCAATTTAAAACTTCTACAAAGTGCCTAGCCTTATGGGACAGAATAGATGTACTATATTGAGAGCAAGAGCCATGCTTCAGCATCTGAGAAGCCACGCTTTGGACTAGTATGGGATTTTTGACCAGACACAGCAGAAGCCGCCATTTTAAACATTTTCATAGTCCATCACTCCTCTATTCACACCAATGCTTTTACGCCGATCTTCAAACCCAAAGTCAGTCCAAACTATAGATAGATGGATGCTTGTGAAGCATTTCCCTGTCATACCAATTTTCTTCCCCTTGCAGGTGGCTATATGAGACCAACAGCAGAGGTTTCCAAGATCACAAGTCAAGGCATGTAACTCGGAGAAAACACATCAATGTAAATCCTAGCCAACTATATTAGTCAAAGCTATCCTAAATAGAGTTTACAAAAAAACTGTCCCACCGGGTGTAGATTATCTATTATTAACTCCAGTGAGATAATATTCTCTTAAATGCTAATTTGGACACTATATTTATCTAAAATAATATTCTGAATACAATATTCTGGTACCCTACCCAACATCCAGATAACCATTGATAATGCAATACTTTAAAAAGATCCGCTACCCGGCACTAATTCACGACATCAAACACATCCAAAGGAATGATGCACACAGCCAAGTTATAAACACTCAAAACTATACTATGTGTATCCTGGACTACTGAAGGATGCTGGTATGAGTCACAAATATATATATATATATTACCTACTGGCGGTCGCCAGTAGGTATATATAGTTAGGATTTTTTCTCTATGGGTTTTTTGAAAATTCTATGTCTAATAACTTTGGCGTTTGTGGACGGAATCGGCTGAAATTTTCAGGAAAATGGCACATTTTGTTTCTGAGCAGCCCTTGAAAATTTGGGGGGGGTTCGTCCAGTGGGGGCCGAGAAAAAAGGGGGGTCCCAAAACGTGTTTTTAACATTGAGTTTTCCATAGGGCGGTTGGCCTCACTTTTAGCCCGAACGGCTGAATGGATTTGCACGAAACTTGGCAAAATTGTAGGGACTGGTAGCCCGATGTGCCTTTTGTAGGTCTCAATATATGTGCTCCAGTGGATTTTGAGAAATTAACGTTTAAAAAAAGATATATATCTGTAACAGCGGACCGGTTAGCGCTCTGGTTCGCGGACTTTTCGCGCAACGGAGCTTTGTGAAGCGAAGCTGATTGGTTCTCCGGCGTCTGTCAACATTCCAAACAGTCCGTAGCGGCCGCCATCTTGTCTCTCGGTAGGATCGAGAGACAAGAGGAGGTCAAAACAAAGGGGGAAATAACTATAAGGGGGCATAGTAGATCCTCGCTGACCCCCTAGGTTTGATGTGGAGGTTTTAAAAGGGCCCCGCGGGGCAAAAAAAAATAATAAAAATAATAATCGAACGGCTGAATGGATTTGCACGAAACTTGGCAAAATATTAGGGACTGGTAGCCCGATGTGCCTTTGCTAGGTCTCAATATATGTGCTCCAGTGGATTTTGAGAAATTAACGTTCAAAAAAAGATATATATCTGTAACAGCGCTCCGCTTCGCGTAACGGAGGTTTGCGAAGCTGATTGGTCATTCTGTCACTGGGCTATAGTTGGGCTACATCTGGCTGATATTTGGGCTACATTTGTTTTTTGTGTGTCTGGCGGCCATCTTTGGGCTACATTGGGCTACATTGGGCTTCATTGGGCTACATTCGGCTAATTAGCAAATAGCTCATCGCAAACTAGGAATGGTAAAGAATCGCTATTTATTCCTTAAAGTTCGCTATTTAGGAAATGCAAATAACTTTGATGATACATATGGCGGTTCATCTCTAACAAGATAAGAAGCATAGGGATAGATTTATGATGACTGGCGCATCACCAGGGATGTGTTAGTCATTCTGTGCCGCTGTTCCGTCACCTATGGTGTGCTGCATTTACAATGCGGCGCATCACGGGGCAAAAACAGCACAGATGCGTGATGTATCTGTGCCGTAAAGGTGGCGCATTGCTGGAGTTGTATCGCAAGTGTGATGAAGCTCCAGCAAGGGTCGGGGGTGCCCCTGTCGCAGGGTTTCTGTTCTCACACAGAACTGTGGACAGAGGATTGGAACCTCGGCGAATTAGGGTGTCCCAAAACTCACGTTAGTAATCAAAAACTATTTAGCAAGCTAGGTACAGTGTCACATTGGATATAACAAACTCTCAATGTTTAGACAATCCAGAATATGAACTTATAGTACCTCAGGATACGTGGAACTCATGAACAGTCGGTCGTTATATATTTCTTAGAAACCAGAACATGGAGTTAAGAAGAACACATGTGTATTTGAAATGTTTATTTACTAATGCCGTCTTCTCAGGCGTAGTACCTTAGATAATAAAAGTACACATATTATCAGTAGCAAAATTACCAGCATAGTTACTAGTACATAAAAAGTGAATGGTGATAGTATGTTAACATGCTGTAAATGAATAAGAGTTAGCAACACTTATAAGCAGCCGCGGGCCGTGGAGGGAGTTACGGTGAGGCAGGGAGGCGGGGAGGGGGAGAAGCAGGGTGGAGAATACAAGTACACATATTATCAGTAGCAAAATTACCAGCATAGTTACTAGTACATAAAAAGCGAATGGTGACAGTATGTTAACATGCTGTAAATGAATAAGAGTTAGCAACACTTATAAGCAGCCGCGGGCCGTGGAGGGAGTTACGGTGGGGCAGGGAGGCGGGGAGGGGGAGGGGCAAGGTAGAGAGGGCTCCACCCTGCTTCTCCCCCTCCCCGCCTCCCTGCCTCACCGTAACTCCCTCCACGGCCCGCGGCTGCTTATATCTCACCCTCCCTAATACACATATTATATTATTTGCTAAGAAGGTCTCTTTGTGTTGGTTTAGGGCGTGCCCATACTTTAGTGTCTTAGATTTGAAGGAATCACATCAGCATACACCAGCTCTCTCTTCATGTGAACCGCATCAACTGTTGTGTATGTGTGTTCGGCAAAGCAATATAAAACCCGCCTCATGCCCAGAATTGGCAGAAGTTGCACTTATGTTATGAGTATGAAGTCGTGGAGATCAGACCTCATAACAATTCTGTATCGTGTTGTTCTTGAAACTTTAGCACTCGCTGTACAGATATAGTTTAACAAGTAAAGCAGATAGTAGACCAATAACATATTATTCTCATGTAAACCACGATGAACTACTAGGTGGAAAGCTAAAGCAACAACTAAATGTCGTGTGCAGAAGTTGCAAAAAAGGAAAAATGGCGTTTAAACCGGTAATGAGCCCATGCTAACTTAACACGGTGTAAAGATATCCAGGACCTAGATGACACCTCCCCATGATCCGGAAACGAACTGAATAAGATAATAGAAGTGCCATCTCATGAGAGCAGATTGCAAGTTTATATGTGGACGGTCCGCAAGGTAAAGCATTAAAAACTAGGAAAATTCAATGCTAAAGAAAAATAAAACAGCCAAGTACTTTATCGAGTCTTAAGCCAATAGGCAAGGTAAATAATAAAAACTTGACAAATAAGTCAATGAATTGTCAATGAAATGCTAGTACTCAGCATATGAAACATGAAAAAGGTCTATGACATAAGTGTGTATGCAAAATAAGCTGCAACAGCCTCCAACAGGAAGTCACCGTCTTCATCCGAAAACAGTTCAGCCATCCAATTTAAAAGCGGAAAAGAACATACGTGCTCTCCCAGCACCGGATCCTCTATCACCATCAGAGGACAGCTCGGTGGGTTTTCAAGAAAGCTGTGTTCCAAGAAAGACTGTGCTGCCGCCAGTAAATTCCAGGGACCAAGTAGTCCATGCATCAATGCCACAGCCATAATCCTTTCGCCAGGACAAACCAACTCGTGAGTAATGATAGGAGTCATCAGCTGATTAAAGTCGACGTCAGGAGAAACCGGTCCGCAGAGACACAAATCAATGGCCCAATCGAAATCACAGGTCAGGCAGTGAAATACAGGCTGGACACAGGTGAAGTAGGAGAACCGAAAAGATAATCCATATGCCGTGCTTAATATCGCCAACGGCATTGTGCCATAATATTCTAGCATGCGATTGCGGAACAGTGTCAGCAGCTGCAGGGTCGGAGGTTGCATAGGAGGGACATCCATATTTAAAAATGTAAAAAAGCACAAGAGCGTCCGCTGGTAATGCAAGTAAAAATGCAATCCACGAACCAGAGTGGAGAAAATGGAATGAAAGGGAGCAGGGATGACTCCAAAGATTTTCTCAAATGAAGTCACGAGACCACTGGTAACAACTTTAAAAAAGTGTGCCAGGGATTTTGTGGAGGATGCGTTAAAGATAGTCGGAAACATGTTGCTGAAATTGAAAGGCAAAGCTGTGTACGGGTGTTCGCTATGTGAAGTACGAAAGTTTCACGGGCCGAACTCAAGGCCACCTCTCTCTGAGACAAAAGAGCTCTTATTCTTGTCATGCCGTTGAAACGTGTCCCAAGGTTGGTATTTGTGGCCAGATTGAAAACTCCCTATGTTCATGTGTGGGAGGAAATAGAACATTTCTGCAGCAAATAACCCGTTCACTTACTGTTACGATAAACGGAATACTTTTAATTAACTCAGAACAATCTTCATTATTGAGCATCAAATAACTACCATTTTCCAACAACTTGAACGTGGGGATGATAGCAGGAACTGGCGTGCCTTGCAACACGCAAGCCATATTTGGTCGGTGTTTGTTGCATGAATCGTGTAACTGTATGTGCCTACACATTAGTGAATGATCTGGCGTCTCAGTGCATTCCTCTCCATTCAGATAAACTTCTTGATCATCTTTGAAACATCTGTATGTGTATGGAAGCGACCAGACCTCATGAACAAAAGCACTACCTAAAGGTTCATAAAGACCTATTGGTATATATTTCATACAATTTGAAAACTTATATAAAGCAAAAGGCAGCGTTATTAAACCGTGGATAAGGCATGTTGCCAAAAAACCCGCAATCCTCTGCTGATGATGTCACTGAGCATGTCATGAATGATGTAATATGTGACATCATCAGTAGTGGATTATGGGTAATAGTATCTCTAGTTTACTCCCCTATAGCTGTCTTTCTTTTAACATAAGTGTGTGTTTCCTTCCCTTATACTTACTGTTTTTGGTTCGCTTCCAGTTCGCGTACCAGCGAGCGAACTAGGAAGCGAACTAAGAGAAATAGAGGTTGGCACAGTTCCAAATATTGTACCAATTTTTTAATAACGGGGAGGTAGTTCTGAAAAGAACTTTTTTTTTTATTTTTCTGAACATTTTTTTAATGTTTTTGAATTTTTCGGAACAGTTTTATATTTTTTTGGGTTTTTCTTGGAGGGGGCAATGAAAACGATTCATTGTAAAGGGCTCAACAGGAGCAACAAAACAAAAAAAAGAAGTATTTATT
The DNA here is from genome assembly GCF_964261635.1 of Lissotriton helveticus. Lineage (NCBI taxonomy): Eukaryota > Metazoa > Chordata > Amphibia > Caudata > Salamandridae > Lissotriton > Lissotriton helveticus. The sequence goes on along the minus strand of NC_136063.1, from coordinate 1,259,225,372 downwards.
ATTTTGGGCGTTTCGGACAAACTTGCATATGATAGTCAATAGCTCTGTTGATCAGAGTGATGCTTCTTTCTCCGTAGGAAATGAATCCATCGCAAAATACGCAGGTGTGTTTTACTTCACCAAATCTCATTTGTATATTTGGCACCATCTCCCTGCCCTCTGGTCCCGTTACTTCCGGTACAACAGATCTTCTGGCCATAATAGGGAGATTATCTAGGTCGTTCCGAAACTGTGCAGCACTGTAGTTGTTAGGATGCCACCTAGTCATATGGCGATGCATTGTGTAGTTTCCGAAACTGTATTTTTTGTCGGTCCCTCTGGACAGTCTATCTTGACATATAAGGCAAGTTACGTATCTTGCATTTACTTTTTTCTGACCTTTGGGAATTTTAAAAAATTGCCAAATGAAGTTTTCTTTCCGGTGAGACGTCTTGGGCTGCTCAGGCAAAAACTGCCTCTCTTCGTGCTCGTCCTCCTGTTCCTCTTCTTCTTCTTCTTGTTGAATTACAACTTGAGCAGGTGGTCCTCTCTTCCTTGGAGGTGGTGGAGGTGGTGGGGAAGCACCAGCTGAAGCTACTAAAGAAGCCATTGCTCAGTGATCACAAAGGGTCTTTCTCTCACAATGATGAAAGTCAGAGTGAGGAAAGAAGGAGGGATTTTCATCATTTGGGAAAAACAAGAGTTCTCAACCAATCAAAAGTGTTCATTTTAGATTATATGACCTAGTCTTACATCATTAGGAAACCAAAAGTGAAATGAACCAATGAAAAGTGTTATTACCAAGTCACATGACTTGCTGTGTTTACGTTAAGCGCTTTGCAGGGCCTCCCGGTTTGCTTCCAGAAACCTGCGCTTTGGCACTCGCTTCGCGTACCAGTTCGCTAACGTAGCACGTCATATGACGTATCACGCGACAACGTGGAACGTCATGCGGACGGGAGGCGTCACGATGTTGTTTTCTAACGCGGCACTTGCGGTAAAGAAACGTTTACCGGCTCGCGGTCTATTTCGCGGCATCAAGGTCAGCTAACGGGAAGCTTCCCGATTCGCGAAGCGGGAACGAAGAAAAAAAAATATTTAAAAAAAAAATTATTCATAAACATATAAAATATATTTTTGGATTTAAAGAAGAATACATTTTACAGCTACAGATATTAGCTGTTAAAAAACCAATGAAATTCACAGAAAAAACCATAGGTTATAGACCATATATAGTTAGGAATTAGCATTTACAAAACCTTGAAAATTCACTGAAAAAACCATAGGTTATAGACCATATATAGTTAGGAATTAGCATTTAGAAAACCTTATTTTACTCACACAAAACCATTGAAATTCCATATATAGTTAGTTGCACTAACTATATATCGCGCACCCGCAATCCACTGCTGATGATGTCACATATTACATCATTCATGACATGGTCAGTGACATCACTGATGACATCACTGATGACATCTCAAATGACATCACTGATGACAACATCCAGTGACTGTATGTTTCTGTAAAGTTAAAATATGTCTTAGATATTGAAGAATGAGTGGATGTATAAGTGTCTGGATGAAGGATTTAGTAGGTGCGTGACTGACTGTATGAGTGAGTGATTAAATGTGTCTCACTGAATGCATGGGTTAGTGACTAAACTGTCTTAATTTGTGCATCATTATGTCTGTTGTGATGTAAACTGCTGCATGTGTTGATCATTAGCTATACGAGAGGCTATATGTGTTATTAATTGGTTGCCCAAGTATTTCTATGGGAGATTGAGTTTGTGTGGGGGTGGCTGGGAGGTGTGTGACTCTGTGCATAGATGTGTGAGCAGTTGATTCACTAGGTGTATGAGTTCAAGAGTGCATGTGGAAAAAGCTACATGGGCGGTTGACTGTGTGCATGAGTGTATTGATGAGTGAATGGATATCTCAATGCTACATGTCATAGTAAGTACATATGTAAAACACAGTACATGTGAGAGTTGGCATATATAAATAACTGTGCATGAGAGCCACTGAATGTGTGAGTGGCTGTATGGATCATTGTGAACTTGTATCAGGGATTGTATAAGAGAGTAAATATGTGTTAGTATATGTTTGAATAAGTAAGGTGTGTATAACTGTATAGTTGAGGAAATGGAGGTGAGATTGTTTCTTTGCATGACTGACTAGGTGTGTGAGTAACTCCATGGATGAGTGACAGTGTGTGAGTGTCTGTATACACTGAGTGTATCTAAGGTTATATTAGAGTCTGAAGAGGTTTATCGTATTAGCACAAGAATGATGTCAAATGAGATGTCATCAGTGATGTCATCAGTGATGTCATCAGTGATGTCATCAGTGATGTCACTGACCATGTCATGAATGATGTAATATGTGACATCATCAGCAGTGGATTGCGGGTGCGCGATATATAGTTAGTGCAACTAACTATATATGGAATTTCAATGGTTTTGTGTGAGTAAAATAAGGTTTTCTAAATGCTAATTCCTAACTATATATGGTCTATAACCTATGGTTTTTTCAGTGAATATATATATATATACACACACACACACATAAAATGGTGTACACAGTAAATTCAGATAATTCAACCTACTTGCAGGTTGAAAACGTACGTATTGCTCTCCACAACCACCTGATGCACAGGCTCGTCATGCCACATCAGTGACACAAGCATGCACGTATGCACGTCCAGATCTTGTGATTCAGTCATCAAGAGACACAGTACAGCTTTCACCCATGTATCCTTTAAGAGCACCCCGATAAGTCTGGGCTTGCCTCATCAACAATACCGGCCCGACTGGCAAGATTACATGCCATGCGGTGACGGTGAAAGGTTCCAGAGGCTGCCAAAACAACACCAATTACTAATATATTGAGCAATACGACATGCACAAAGCCAGCGGTCTCTTTGCCAGCACTGACACACTAATGTCATTATTTGTAAGATGCGCAGTCTTGCTTTCAAGCTTCAGCAAAAGCATGCCAACAGAAGATTGAAATGATATTGCCAAACCACTACCTACATTCATGGGGAAATGAACCCACACAGAATCAAGAAGGGAATACTTTATCAAAGCAATATCAAATGATAACGAGGCATCTTAATCTGCATGCAAGGATAATGTTCTTAGCCTAAGCAAATTTCTGACCACGTTTATAACTACCAATAAAAGAAGATGAGCCTTGTGTGTTTCTTCTCCTCTTGAAACGTGTTCCTTACACAGTGTATGATTGATTGTGTCACACTCTACTCTACAGTGGATGGCTTGTTGAGTCCATATGAGCCAAGCTACCGCCATCGTCATAAGGGTCCGTCCAATCTTCTCCCGTAACACACCTAAACATAACAAGCAGCACCAGCTGTATCACTCATTTAAGCAGTTACGGAATCTGAAGGAGAAACTCTATTATAAAACCAAAAGAAAGGCAATATGAAAAATAAAAAGGGACGCTTTCTCAAACTCCTCATGTAATCAAAAAATTTTGAGGGGAGGAGTTAAGGTGCATGAATGAGGAGAGTGACTTAAAGGGAGATGGGGGTGCAAGGAGAGAGAGAACTGAGGGAATTTCCAAATCCTGCCCACTTCTGAACTTAATAGAAAACAAATTTTGCTGCAACCAACAAGTCATTCTGAAAGACAGTAAATATTATGTTTTCGAAAAGCCTTAAAACTGAGGTAAGACCCTTCCAATCTTTAGCAGACGAGAGTAGTGACTAATGGAGGGAAGAAAATAAACTTACACGAGGTCGAAGTGTTGTCAAAAGAGGATGGTGCATATGAGACCCAGATTTCCTGGCCACTAGACCAATTAATTATATGCGCTAAATGGTTGGGCCCATAAACATAGATTGCAGCAGTAACAGGATAACATGCATACCTAGATGTGAGCATAGTCATATGGGTTGTGTTATTAATACCAGTCAATTTCTTTAAAGTTACTGGATTTCTGTATTTTTTCTTTCACTTTACAAAATATCTGAGTGCTGAAAGATAAAGAGCACCTGATTCCAGTTCCCAGGTCCATCCAGGTTTAATGTGGTTTAGTTAATCAAATGGCCTCTTGATATGAAAGCACCAGAAAAAAACAAAAATTCGGGTTCTGTTGTGGGCGCCAGTCCCTACTGCCGCAGGACATGAGGGCTCCAAGTATGTGACACTGTAGACAGGCAACACATCCCATGGGCTGTGTGTAAGTGATCAGATCCTGCAAGCCTCCTACATCACCTCTCAGCTATCTGCATTACCATTAACTCGAACCAACACTGTAAACAACACAGGGCGAGTTCACTGGGCGGAGACTCGCAACAAACATTGACTTTCAGCCAAAAACGCTACAGCAAAAATCAACATAAGCCACATATCAAATGAAATCGCAGTCACAAGTGCATCTGCACTACTAGGTACAACGGCGGCTTTAATTAGCTTTACGACACTTCCGGTAAAAGTAAACGTACTAGTCTCTGAGAGACCGGAAACCCACTTTGGACGATCATACTTGATTGCGGCCATCGAGTGCGCTACCAGGCACCAGTGTGGGTTGCTCACTGACAGAGCATGCTCCTTGTTTGCATCAAAAACGGCCAATGTTCACACTGTTCATGTGACTGTGGTGTGTAATCTTTCCTTCGCGTGGTCACGGGGCTGCAAGTGCAATAAACTAATTATGCACACAAAGCAGAAAAAAAGCGTCCATTGATTCCACAGAAGGACTATCCACAGAAAAAAAGCCAATCATCACGAGGACCGTCCTAACTGGCCAACTCTGTCTGCTCAACTGACCTACTGTGCTTCATGGAGAGTGATCACAGGCAGTCACATCTATAGCACATAAAGAGAAACAGAAAGAAAAACAAAAAAAACAGGCAGTCGTAAAGTACAAAAAAAAACAGAGACATGGAGGCACATGGAGCGGGATAGGTATTTGAAAACGAGGAACAGCATAACCAGAAATATAAATGGTAGAAGGTTAGTGAGAAAGGTGGGGGGTTGAAGGCCAGTGAGGCAAGATATCGCCAGAGTGAGCTCTGGACACTGCTCGTTGGGTGCCAGAGCTGTCACTCACCGAAGGGCGGAGCCATGCAAAGCTGAGCGGGTTTACACTGGTGGTTAAAACAAGTCTTAGCACTTTTCACTAATTTAATGGAAAGGCGCCAACCGGTACATGCGAGCCCGATAACTGTGGAATAGGCTGGTCGCGCCCCTCTTTGTCCAATAAATAGCTGTCGGAACCAAAGCTTTACTCCGGCCACTAATACAATGCGATGCAAAATGTACATTAGGACCAACAGGCACCCAGTCATTAGTGAAATGTCATTACTCCCCGTGTGCAGCAGCAGCCGGGCTCCTGAAGGAAGCGCTGACCTATTTCTGGCTGCAGATAAAACGGCCATGTTAACAGATGTTAATCTTCTAATCTGTTTTTCCTGTAAGCACTTCAGACAGCATCACAGACGTCCACAGGAGCGGTTCCAGGCATACTTACGTCATGACGCAGTTATTGCAAAATACATAAATGCGTAATGCAGGGGGGCGACGCACCGCTACCGCCTGACCCCCACTCCTTTCTCACGGTGGTGTCTCCTGCTTCCGGCGCCATGGTCGGTTGCTATCATATCAAATTCCACAGGTTGTACCGGGGTTTTGCTGAAGACTGATGGTGCAATGGTGGTAAAGTCCTTCACATGTGGGGTAAGGAGGCAGACTTGAGAGGGAGTGCTAAATGTGGCTGTGTGTATAATCAAACACAGATCCACAAAAGCACACATGGGCAGGCACCTGACACCAAATATAAAGTGATAAAACTCACAAAAAGCGTGGCTGGCCTGAAACAAACTAAAGGCTGCAGCTAGGAATTAAGGTTTGTTCGGCGTGGGCAAGAGGCGATGTCCAAGGCAGGTCCTCTGCTTCTCATTCACTTCAATCTATAAAATGTATAAAGTGCAAACACAGCACTGTATACTAGCAATTACAATGCAATTACGGTGTAGTACGAAAATACGCCACTAGAGTATCCTGGCGCTATAGCTTAATAAAGAATGGAGAAATGTAAAAAAATATATACCCAAAATAGAAGACTTAACTACTTTGGTCATATTACCACATTCTGATCACTTTGGCAAGTGTTACAAAAGTAAAGCGAGTCTTTCGTCTTAAAACTGAAACCTCGGTGCAGAGACAGTCCCCGTTAGCCTCATAAACACACTTTCTACAATTGTTATCAATGCTTGACATGTAACTGCACTAACAGGTGAATAATAAACTCATTCTTGTAACAACATTTGCTGGGGCGGTGGAGCCCAGAGAAACGCCCCGGGCACGAAGGCGTCCGGGTGATGAGCCCTCGGCACCTCGGGATGTCATCAGTGGGAGGGACATCGGAGCCTCCCCTCCCTCACTCCCCCGCCTTCACACAGCGATCCCCAACTTCCCGGGCTCCGAGAGTATTGTTCGCGGCCGCCACTAAGGCATTCATACAACTTAGAAACCGACAGCAAAGAAACAGATGTAAGATACAGTGGACATACAGAACAGGGGCTATACTACCAGCAATATGCCACGCCGTCCTGGATCGGTGAAAGGGGGCCCCAAGACTGCACGTACAGGAGTAAAAGTAGAAACAAAACACGCAATAGCGAGAAGGCGAGGAAAGGAAAATGCAGACACCCAAGCAAAAAGTTACACTTTCAAATACTCTGTTTATCAAAATGGGGCATTCGGACCCACGGCCAGAGAAAGTGCTTGCCACGAGCGCCGGGTCTCACCTGCTGTAGAGGTCGAGGGGCTTTTCATGGAAGACACACCGGAGGAACCGAAGGTGAGCCCTGCGCCGAGGGTAGTAAGCAAAGGACGGCGCAAGACTGCTCGGATTATCCATTCAACCAGAGGGGGGTGTCTTAACCAAAACGCGGGTTCATCCTCAACCCGGAGCACACATCATCGCCTAAACTCTCATCAACAAGTTGATAGGATTGATATTTTGTGTCGGTGTGGGCGGGAGGGGCAAGCCTCACGGATAACTTGTTAAAAGCTGTGTCCCATCAAACAACTCTCCCGCAGCCGGAATGGTTTGCCCCATATTGGATGCTTACAGTGTCTGCTATTGTCTCATCAGCACAAACTTCTGCACAATGCGGGAAAGTCTGGAGCCTCCATTGTGAGCCATACACACAACTAGTCCACAAATGGCACTGATTCATTTCCACGCGGCCAGTCCACCTCAAGTAAAACCGTGCCCACTGCTTTTCGTGGCACATACGAAATATCATTATTTCGACACAAGTTTTGGGAGCTAAGGTTTTGGCAACATCTCATTACCTTAACGAACACACACTCGAGGGAAACTGGATACATTTGACATATTTCTGTGACTAGAAACATAGAAGCCATACTGCTAATATATAATACTACACAAAACATAATTTTCCAAATTTTCCAAGTAAACAAACAACACCAACAACTGTTCGAATTGGTGGGATTACAGTATATTCCTAAGTAGAAGTGATGTATATATCCAAGGGAACAAAAACTAAAAAAAAACATGGTTTTGTTCTTTTACAATCGGCAAATCCCAAAACTTGCAAGCAGTTACTTAGGGACTCCACTGTGGTGGCACACACGCATTTTTTTCTCTTCCCAAAACTTTTATTCATTTGCATAGGCTTCAGGTCGGGGGCGCCTGCCCGGGCATAAACAGCGCTTCTCCTCCCTCAATACACAACAGGCTGGAGTTCAATAACAGACAAATGATCTACCTCCTCGAAGCGCCGCTCCAACGACCCCAGAGAGCCCGGCATAATTCCAAGGTGCAAATCCCGGTGTGCGAGTCCAGCAGCATCCGTGAGGAAAGACGGCGCACAATCCCGGCCGCGAGCCCGTCCCTGGGGGCCGCTGCCTGTCCCCTCCCCGGCCGTGCATGAAGTTCCAAGCTCGGCCTGCTGGTGCCTCCGTGCAGAGCTCGCGCAGCCCAGGGACAGCCCGGTGCTGCTCTGCCCCTCCTCCACGGACCTGCGCGCGCCCGCCCTCCTCCTACAGCCGCCGCCGCCACAGTGCACCCCAACTGCAAACACAGCAACAGCTGCCTGTCTCCTCCTCCGCCAGCCAGGTACGGCCCCCGCCCGCACTGGGATGAGAGTCATGAAACAAATAGAGAAACTGCAACCCGCAGCAGAACGAGACAGACGTGTTTACAACTGGCCGAACGTGTCATGTTTTATTCTTCACAGATTGTGTCTTTTTCATTAGGGAGACAACTATCATCATACCCATGCGAATGGATAAGACAGATGTGTACGGTGCCAATATCAGCTCCTATTCGAGCGGAGCTTGTGATCATTGGACACTCGCCTGTTTGTGTTAAAAGTGAGTCTATCACGGTAATAGAGGGTCGATAAAAAAATAAAGTTCCACTACTAATCTGGAAACGTTCCCGTCTCACTTCAGCCTTTCCCTGGCAGGTATGTACGCCGCACAAGTACACCACATCCGTGTGCGCGTGCGTGCTGAGGGGGGGGCGAGCATGCACCACCTCTGCTTCTTGATGGTTTCTCAATAGAAGAACTCGCTTCCTCATTCACTCGGCTCGGGCGGTAGTGGAAAATGAAAGGAGGGGATGGGGGGCGCAGGGCGGTGGCCTGATTTTGAGACTAGAGCAACTATTTGCTGCTGCGACCATTAGCAGTTTGGAAACCCTGGCACGTGTTGGTTAATCCCTTTATGGATCCAAAATGGCATGCATGCAGGCACTTGGCGTTCGTATGGTGCTTATCACGCCCTATCAATTGCGTGTCTTCTTTGAGAAAGAGCTTGAAAAGCAGAGGACCCACTTCCTGTAAAAGCAACAAGAAGCCCTCCTTCTCCCTCTTTTTCCGTTTCGCTTCTCTCTTCTTGTGCCCCAGGTCTCTGTCCCTTACCGCAATGCACCCCCCGTGTTTACTTATTTTATATATATATACACTTTGGTCTTAAAAACACACACAAAGAGCCCCCAAGTCCCCCTCCCTGCAAGACCCGTTGGCTCCCGCCAAGACTGAAAAGGATGCGCCCTCTGTAATAATCCCGCACTAACAATTAATGGCTGTGCGACGTGAGAAGGGGATTTGGCTAAATCGCTGACGTGTCTTGAGATAAAAGACAACCCGCAATTAACCACAGTCTATCTCCGCCATGAAATGAAGGCAAGAGCAAACTGTCAACAAAAATTCCCGAACTGTCTGTGGAAGGCCTCACCTGTCGAGTGGAGAATTTATTACAAAGCACTTGCCGAAGTCTACAGCAATTCAAAGTGTATCGTATTCTAAGACTCAAATACTTGATTTACCTCTCTGGAGTGCTGGTGCAGCTAAACATAGATATGAGCTGTCGCTAGGCCAAGGGGCTGTGCACAGCCAGCTGTAAAGCTCAAACAGTACTGCTCAACTGACTGTCGAGGCTTCCCACAACACAATTGAGTGGCAGTCAGCGTTGAAAAACTGCCTCCATTTTGGCCCACCGTTGTTTGGCCCCATTGCAGAGGGGCACGAATGGAATAATGACCAGGCAAGAGGGCTTCCCAGGCTGGTTCGGCATAAAGACGTCAGACACAACTAAAAACACCTCCACAGACTACTCGCGGTTAAATATGCAGAGATGCGCGAGCGAACAGGCACCGAGCATTGTCTGACTGCTCTTTTTGGGTGTAGAAAGAGTTAAATCCAAACGTGACTTTTTTTTTCTAGAACCGAATTGGGCGGTGCCAAAAAGGTACTGAAATACAAGCTACAAAGCCAAGTCAGATCAGAGATGGCGTTTTCTTCAGTAATGCAATCAGCAAAACCTCTCGCATCCTTAACGCAGCCCAACCGTTTCTGCACCTCGGGGAAACTGAATACTTGATTATTTACTTAAGACATGTACATTAGGAACTGGTAACCAATTCCTCTCTGGAATGCAGCGTTGGCCTGCGCCCTCATCCAACAAGGAACTTGTCACGAGGTGATATTGGATAAGCATGAGTGACACTATGCACATTTGTATGGTGCCTGTGTTTCTTTCTAAAACCTCTATTTTTTTAACTTATCGTTGTAAAACGCCACGACCAGGCACAGATCAAAAACATTTAACACTCTCATAAGAGCATTAAAAGTTTTCTTTTTTGATGCTTTAGGACACCGATCAGTTTCTTATTAACGTTTCACTGTCTGCAAACTTCTGCCCAAATACTGTCAAGTGTCATTGTATTTTACTTTACATGCGTACAACTCTCATACGGATGATGTGAACAACACTTGAAATAACTCCTTTTATAAGAAACCTCTTCACCAACCCTGTGCATCTATACTTCCCATTAGTTATATGGGATTCCATCCTACACCCCACATTTAGAACACAATTTACCATTATTAGGAACACAAAAGAATTGTTTTGGGCCATTTATGTGCAAATCAGAGCCTGCTTTTTCAAGGACGAATTGACTACTCTTGGTGAGGAATTGTGTTTAACAGGGGCGTTTGGGGGGCTAGTTTTTATTGTCTTTGAGAAAATCTTGATAATTACTGTCATTTATTTCTTTCTAAGTTATATAATTTTTTCATTCATGAAACACAAGGATACAGGCAGGCCTTCTCCTGTTTCCCAATGAAGTCAGGCAGCCACCAGATGTAAACCTGAATCTGTGCAGATATCCTGGAGTGTGGTGATATCCTGGAGTGCATCAAACCTTAATAGTAAAGTCAATCAATCCGCCATTCCATATCCTGTGCAATTTGGCTTCACACCACGAGAAAGGCATAAGGCCAGTGTCCCATCATCTGAGTAACAGAGAAAGAGCACAAGGGTAGGACTCAGGTTTCCAAATCTAACCCTGGGGTGAAGCACACATCTCCAGCTCAGAGATAAAATTACCTAAGGCGCTCTCAACTCACTTCCTTCTCAATTTTCTAAAATGTAATGCAACACCCAACATCCACACTGCTCAAACAAAAGTTTTAACCTGTTACTTAAAAAAAGTTTTTTTTGTCAGAATCAGCTGATTCCAAAGGCAAAATCACCCCACACACGGATGAAAAATCATGTAAATTAGGTGTAAGATAACACTCACATTTTACTGTTCCATCAAATCAAGTTATGGGATCCAGGTACAAAAATCATCCAACAACAGCCACAGCCAACATCTCTTCATCACAGTAGGCTTCAGAATATCAAAACACACTACCCGACACAAAACCCATCTTCCACTCTGCTTTCCTAAGTTACAGAACATGGAAAGAATGTAATCACCCAAAGTTAGGCAAATCGTTTATACATATCGGTCCATCTTATAACACCCCCTTTCCCGAGCCATTATATAGGTGCTACATTGACTTGTGTCTTCACTCCACATATGCACTATATTTCCTAAATCTCTTATTAACCTAAGCATGTGCTATAAAATCCAGCTCCTTTTGTAGGTCAAATAAATACTAAATAGTTACCTTATAGTGGAGAGACTGTTAGTCCTGTGATGTAAGCATTGGTCTGGCTCAGCCTACAGATTATTCTGGATACCTACCATCTACCAAACATGCACACTATTTTGTTGCGATGGATTTCCTTGAGTCTAGCAGAACAAACACCATGGACCACAGCTGCCACAGAGTCCTAGTGTCTAGTTTTAAAGTGCAGATGTTGCAATTCCGACATAACAATTAGCATTAATTATTAGGATTTAATAGCAGGGTTGTAGCCAAATACATGAAAAGAATATACTTCATGATTTTGCATATAAAAAAATCGCTGTTAGGGGCATGTTATACTCAATCCGAAACTCTGCCTTGCAGACCTAGATTAATAAAGGATTTTTGGTATTGACAAAGACGTTTTAATAATTCCTCATTATTTTAAAAGAATAAAATATTTTTGACTTGACATCAAGGATTCGGCAACTGAGGCAAAATAGTCACCAGTCACGGCTCTGAGTTCCGTCTATGCTCAATGCACTTCAGTATTATTTCAATATTCATATATTGTCCACTGCACACAAGGTTAATTTCCTTGTCCATCTGTACAGCTAATGTTTACTCAATATCTATACTTTTATCCGCACTTAGCCCCATTTGCCACTGGTGTAGGGGGAAATGGTGTGTCTGAAACAGACATTTATTTTTTTCACCCTTTACAAATTAATCAGCAGCTCAATGTGGCTGTGAAACATGGGTGTGTATTCCCTTGGTCTCCGGGTACACACCTGAACAGGTTGCACTGGATACTGATCAATGTTAAAGCGAAGATTGATACCTCAGCTCTGCAATCAGCACCAAACCCATTTCAGTCAAGAGGTCGAAGTGAGCGGGATCGGATGGGCATGACGTGTCCTTACTTTTTTAATATATGAAAAACCGTCTCCCTACTATTTGTGAAAAGACAACCGTCTTTGATGGTTAATTGCAACAGTATAAATACTTCAGATGAAGTGTCACTCAGGGAGTCTCCTGTGCTGTGAAACTGAAGCCAGACAAAAAGATAAGCAATAAACAAGCCTTCTTGCCAGGCTGCCTGCTTGCCTAAAAGAAATGCAGATGTGTGCAACTGGTTAATCTGCAAATGTAAAGGGTGCTTGGGAGCCGGTACAGGTTTAATTAATCCAATCGCTTCGACCTTTATACTGACAAAGATTTCTTATTTTTGAGTAGCAGTGCAAGGGAGTTATAAGGTGAGCTGTGAAGCAGGTGGTTTTGAGGGACAGTTATATACAAAAAAATATTTACGTTCAATCTGTGTATTACTAATATTTATAGTTTGGAAGCACCGTTTTACCGTAAACCATTTTGCACATTTTGTAGCAGTCTATCTTACATTGTGTGCAATGCAAGTTTAAAATAATGACGTCTATATTCACAGTGCTTTCTGTCACAGTCTGGAGCCTTGTAGCACTAACAATACACAAGTCACTATTCTCCACTGTGCCAACAAAGATTTAATTCTGTGGCTCTCTGGTAACAACACACACCTCTGCAGTGTGTTAATAGAGGTTTCATAATGTACTATAGTGCATTTCCCACTGATTAACGTAACTTAAAATCTATTTTAATGTAAGATAATTTCATATGTAGCTATCTGGAGGTGAAATACCCCAAAAACGTACAGAATAGTTTGTTTTTTAGCCACACCTTTGACCCCGCTCCCATGCTCATTGACCCTGCAGCATCACAGTTCCCATACTTTTTGAATGCACTTTGAACTTTGTTTCAGTCAATTGAGAATATACGAATGAAAGTAGGATCGGATGGAACCACTACATGTTGGGCTGGGATATGATGGACCACTGAGATATGTAAACCAATGAGGTATAAATATGTGTATAATGCTTTGGGATACTTTTATTAACTTTATCATTTTTTTAAGCCACAAAAACATAAATATAAACAGCACACATCATGGGTAACATTGAAGAATAATAAGACTGTATCAATATATCCAGAAGGGCCAGTAGCGACAATAAGCACATCACATCAGCTTGAGTAATTCAAAGAAATAGAAAAGGGGGCTTAGAGCGGTTACATCAGGCTATACTCAGATATGATAGTTTACAATCCGTGGCACATACATAGTTACAGTATCACCAAAGTTCAGTCCAGATCCGTCGGCTCCAGTGACAACAGATAATCTCAAAATGGTAGCCAGATGCCTTAAGGCGAGCAGAAAGGGGCTGTAACATGGCATACATTTCAATGGTGGTGTCACAATACGTCAGGCTGCTCAAACAAGCAGTAATGGTCAAGCATAGTCTATTACCCCAGTGTAATACAATCTCTCTTTGCCAGTAGTAAATGCTTTAGAATACTTTAAGCCTACTTTTCGACTTGAAATGAACTCTCCTTTTAATACAACAGTAAATGTATTTTAGTGGTTGTTTTTTATTTTTTATTTTGTATAATAAAAAATGACTTGTTCAAATAAATATGTTCACCTTCAATCCATGCTTGTCTTCACAGGATGATCTGAATACATTCTTTCAAAAAATGTAAACTGTTTCCCTTTTTGCAGAATACAGGTCTTAATTGAATGTATTTCATTAACAGGGGTGAGAGCACAATCAACATATATGAGCAACTTTAAAATTAAGGTGCTGAATACTTAGGGAAGTGCCTTCCTTATTTATTCAGTTAAATTCCCAGAATGTTACCAAATATGAAACTGTGATATAAATATTTTTTAACTCTCAACAACATAATGACTTTAGTCAAGATGGAAGCCTTTGTTATAGCTGATTGGCTTGTTAGAAGACTTCCTTTCTTTGGTCTTGCATGACATTATTGAAAAGTTGACATCTCTCACCTATCCCCACAAGAACATTTAAGTGGATCATGTGGATTTGAATAAGTGTTACGAGTTTCCAAGAGTAGAGATACCAAAGATATTTAGGGCCTCATAACGATGTTGGTCTCAAAGCAATCTGACCGACACCTTGTCGGAATCGGTTCCGACCAACTTGCGCTCGGCGAGCCTGACCGACTGAATGTGAGGGTTCCGTACACCGTTAAGAAAGTCTCCCATTGACTTCAATGTGAGCCTGTGTTCCGACCGACAACACAGGCTCCCATTGAAAAAATGGGTAGTTGTGGAAAAACGTGCACCCTGTTGCAGGCACCCCATGGTGCCTGACACACTGTGCATGGTTTTAAAGGGGGGTCCCTTGGGGACCCCCATGGGCCCCCACCAGAGGCCTCAGGGTGAAGGGGGCCTGCTACAGGCCCTCAAAATCAATTCCCTACAGCTATTCCGTGTCAGACAGGCCGATTCGGAAAGGCTGTCCGTAGAGCTGTACATTTCGTCTACGACCGGCTCGGAGTTTCCGCATGCCTGTTGGAACCGATTTGGAGTGACCGAACAGTTACCTTTCCATCCTAATCGGTCAGTCGGAAATGTTTCTGAGTCGGTCAGAAACATAGGTTTCGACACATTTTAGGAGAATCTGACTGTCATTCGGAGCCTTTCCGACCAACATCGCAATGAGGCCCTAAGATGTTGGATCACCATACAGATAACATCTCAACATTCAGACAACAAAGACACTCTTTAGAATTTCAATGAGTGAGTTTGGATAAACAAATTCAGAAGTGTATTATATTTTTATCATTATTACTACCGTCGCAATGGATTTGATGGATGACATCCAGCCTTTTCCTTACTAATCGGATGATCAGGAGGTCAAGGAAGAGACATATCCTAATGGCTGGCACATTTGTAAAAGTTGAACTTTCGCTCCCTAATCCCTGAGAGACAAACAATATAGGAGGATAGGCTTAAACCAATATCTGTTTACCTGAGTTCCTTAGGCCCACATGCATCAAGCATTTTTGCAGTCGCAGACGGTGCGATTCCTTAAAATCGGCCGTTTGCGAATGCAAAAGTGCTTGTTGGGATGCATCATGCCATTTTAGAAGTCGCATCTTTTTTACGATTTCTAAAATTGCGTTAGCATTTAAGAAATCGCAATTGTGCGATTTCTTAAATGCTATGCATCATTATAGAAAAATATGCGTTTTTTTAAATTGGAAGTGCAATTTACCACGAAGTTCAACTTCGTGGTAAATTGCGAAATTGATTCAAAATGCACAAAAATGCATTTTTTAAACTGTAAAGTTACACACACACATGTCCTTAGGACATGTGTGTATGTAACTTATGCTGAAAAGTACATTTCAGGGGTGCATGGGGGGGTCCTTTGGACCCCCCCGTGCACCCATGAAATTTTCTAAGTGCCACTCGCAATTTCCATTGACTCCTATGGGCCTTTTGGCCCATAGGAATCAATGGGAATTGCGAAAATTAAGTTAAGAAATCGGTATTTCTTTGGGATTCGGTAAAAAATGCGATTTTTACCGAATCCCACAAGAATACCGAAAATATTGATGCATATCATTTTGCATTTCTTAATTTGCGATTCCTTATTTTTCGCAAATTAAGAAATGCAAAAAGACACAATGATGCATGTGGGCCTTAGTGTATGCATATGAGATACAGTAAAAATTTTAACTACTTGGAAAATATATATTGTCCGTTTGTGGTGGTGTAGTGATTTTATATTTGCTATATAATTTGGGCTATTCTATTAACACATAGAACTTGGAACTGATTGATCAATCAAGCAGGGTGTCTATATAATCTCGCAAATGTGTTGCTACATGGATCTGTGTATCACTATTATATTGCAATGAGTGGTTTGTAATGTTGGTGCAGCTCGGGTGATATGTTCCATACTCGAGCTACACCTCTTCTGCTCACAACCATTGTTGTTGGTTAAATTTCTTTAAATACTATATTGCTGTTGTTGAAATTTGGCCCATGCTGGCAAACGGAGTGGTGGGCGAGGACTTCAGTAGACTGAGTTTTCTCTTACAACAATATCTTTAGAATAAGTGTATCTTTTGGATATGAGTTTCGGCCTTGTGTGCGTGTATGTGGGAAATTAGTGTTTGTGCGTACATTGATTAATCTGTTTGCACAGGTTAGTGTGAGGACGAGGAGGGCTATGTCAGTAACACTCTCGATACCTTTATTTATTGCCAGATCAGCTACAATGATCCATCAACAAAATCATTGAAAAAACAATTATTATTATTAAAGTTAAAATTTAAAAACACTTTTAAAAACACATGAAAATTAATAGAAGTTGATTAACCATCTTAAATACTATATGTTATTATACTATACTAGGTTTGTAGGATTCCTCATCCTCATTTCATCAACTTGTTCCTTGCATGCCAAGTATAATACAAACATTTTGAGGTTGCAAATACAACTGCAGAATTGGTCTTTGTCTTGCAAACTAGCAGTATACTCTGATACTGCCATGTGCCAAATAAGTGACATAGGTTTCATCCAATTTAAGCTCATACTAATATATGGTATGCAAAAGAATAAAATGTGGTTCTAAGTCTCCCCATATCGAATACATGCCGGGCACAAATTATTATCTTGTCCCAAACCTGAGCGCCTACACGTGGCAGTTGGTAAAGTATCCAGCCTAATCTTTATATAAAATGATCTAGCTAAAGATGGTTGTATCTGGTCCAAATATTCTTCAAAGCTGTAGTCCCATTTGGTCAACAAAAATGTATCAGTCAGTCATTCTAACGTTCACGCCAATCGTTGGTCTCATTAAAGCAATGGAAAAATCTTTTCTTTATGACATAGCCTACTCCTGGCTGGAGAGAGCCCACGTCTGACAATGCCCATCCTGATCATGACTACAAGGCACACATAAAAACACACATCACTTGTCTTATTTTACTTTGGGGCCTGGTGGAGTGGATTGGTCACAGCCAAATACTCTATACAGAAAAATACTATCACTGGTGTCTGTGGGTGTATGAGAACCCAATCTGCCACATATCAAACTCTACTACACCTTAAGGGCTCTCCAAAATAGGGTTATGTCCCAGATCATCGTAGTACAGATTTTCCTGCACAGTATGTACCTAACAGTAGAAACGTCAGATTCAGTCAAATACCAAATTGTGCATTAAAGTATCTATTGTGTAGCAATTACAACGCTAGCAGTGTATTAATGTAAAAATAGGATCCCATCAAATACAATTTTCATGGGAGTACATATAAATATACAATTCGAAAATCATTCAATAACAGATAAGGTATTATGGGTTCTCGCTAAAACTGCTATGAAAAGTTAAACCCGCAAATATAGGTTTGTTTTTGAAAAACTCACAAAAATACCACCATAACTCACTCCTAGTCTTTTTGTATTTTTATTACCACGTCTTTTTTTTAAAGTATAACTGATGTGCTTCTGTACATGAGACCACTGTTTAGTTTATGAAGCACTCAATGTGACTTTCATACCCAGTAAAAACTAATTGGGGCACTGAGTAAATGCCAGTCAAAAGATAATGTTAAGTGACTAGTAACTACTGAGCACTTATACAGGCTGCAACTTGCAGATATTACAAGCACTTCATAAAGTATATCAATACTTCCAGATGCAAGCATAAAATACTCAAATCTATATCTGGCTAGAGAAGACTTAATAGTGTGTGCCCAGTATCATTAACTTCCAATACTACTTCCAACATTGAATGAGAGAAAACTTACTGTTATCTAAACAGTGAAAACAATCTGGTTCTTGGAGGCCATCACTATATGATATTCTATCCTAAGGTCTTGCTCCAGTCACTACCATGAAAGCCAAAACATGAGAAATCATATTAGACGGTGATCTGTCCTTCACCCACACACTAATGCTGATGTTAAGGATGTAAATGAAATCTCTGTGCTCTGAACATTCTCCTTGTCCTACAAACGTACTGCTGGAATGAGTAGACAATATACCTAGATGTGAGGAGCATAGACTACTACAATGTGATCTGTACAGGCCCCCTAAGGAAGTTGCGTAACAATCTCCAAATACTCATATCCTAGGCGCCAAGGTGAGCCTGAATTGATGAAAATGGAACTGTGTCAAATCAACCCTGAAGGCACTCCACTAGCCAGGATCAAATTCAAGGCACTCTTTGTTATCCATGAGGCCTCCTGCAGCAACGACCCATCAGGTCTTTAAGAAAACCTGGCTCTACATTACACTCACATCATGAAAATTCATTCCAATTCTCAACACCTGAGGTTACACGCCCACTCAAGCAGATGGGACACATCAGCCAGTTCTTGGGATGCTGGCCCCCACACGTTAGAGGTGAACCAACCTACCACGATTCAGGAAATTTCTTAAAACTGAACTCTGCCAGAAATGTTTAAACTGAGTCCACTCTTCCATGTTGCAGGTTCATCCATTTCATCTTACCCTGCTGCAATCTAATGGCCCACCATCTAATACATTGTGGTATATTATACTTCCATCATTGCATAAAATCACTTTGAATATCAGAGGATGACAACCGCCAATTTAAAAACACCTAAATAAATAAACACTAAGCCCTAGATATCCATGAAAAAAATGCTTGTAAAAGTTACCATATGGGTCTATAATAAGATGATCTACTACTCTTTGTTATAAAAATGCCAACCAAAGTCCCCAAATAAGTTGCATTAAAAGATTACTGTTGAAGATCTAAAGCCAAAAAAATGAGCAGGTTAGGCATGACGACTACCCATTAAAATATTCAAAATGCCTGCTCAGATCCTCACACATGATAACACATAATTGTAATTTTTTGTAATTGTGTGTGTCTTGTAAAGCGCACTGCTACCCGCACCGCAGGCCTCGTAGCGCTATAGACCGCTGGGGAACCTGTCCTGGCTTTCCCTGTGAGATAGTCCCTCCTGGGAGTCTCCAAGGTGAAACCAGGCATCCCCGGCGTTTGTGAGGGGCCGTTGTGGAGATGAGGCAAGCTTAATGCCCAGAGTTGCCGAGTGTGATCCCTGGTTAGAGTAGGCACCGAGGCGAGAATTATCGAGTCTGCTGATCCTGGTCCAAGACCCTGCCGCGTCGGGAATCGAACTCTGGTCCCAGGCCGTTCTCTGCTCTCGGGTCTGCCGCCTCTAACCAGTGAGCCACACCACTCCACATACGGTATTAAACAATGCAGCTCCAATGAACAAAGACGTCTTCAGAGATTTTATGGAAAAGTAACACCAGAGCTCTACCGACAGCCAACAGTCCTTGTAGGAATGACAAAGGGATGAAATGCCGCAGGACCAATGACAGCTTATCAATATCCTCCAAAAGGTTACTCAAGAGGAAGCTATCGTTTGATTGACAACCTGGAAACGTCCCTGCATGCGTTTCATAACAACTAAAATGAGTATTTTCACGAATCCTTTGCATACGATGTGTGGTCACTGGAAAAGAATGTGCTGTTAGTTGTCACCACATTCCCCAATAGTGTCATCATAGTCTCAAAATCTCACATTAAACGCCAGAGTGCCGTCCACACCCAAGAAATTGAAAATGTGCCATTATAGTTCCTGAAAGTGGCATCTTTTACCTCCATTTTTTGGCATATGTATACAATAACCGTTTTTAAAAAAGAGCAATGTTATAATGCATTAATGATGTCATCATGTCATAAATCACTTTTGGTGTTATGTCTGTTGTCAGCACATTATATGGATATTGGCTGTGCTGCTCACTGCTACTTGCAAACTGCAAGTTAAGTATTGGATTTCACCCATAACACCTCTTGTAATGTTTATTTTATAACGTTGGTTACTTTCTGACTTTTGGCATAGACATCTATGGTCTACTTTCCGAGTATTTTTCAGCGACCAGTCTTTAAATCAGTCACAGGGATAAATTCACCAGTCCTGAAACATGAGGATTTAGATCAACATGCCTATGCAACGTAAGATCAGGGGAGGGGACAGCAGAAATAAATAAAACAGAAATAAACATTCTCCACGAAGAACTTCTACATCTACAGGTTAATGTGGAAACAGTAACATTGTATCATTTCTGCTTCATGAAAATAATAGTGAATGCGATACATTAAATATCTGAGAGAATGGAGAAAAACATTAGGGGAATTAAACCTGACCAAGGAGTGTAAAACTGGAGACCATGTAGGATCTGTGTGATTCGAGGAGACACAGCAATTGACAGGAGTATTTTATCTGCCATGGAATTCTGTGTTTCTGGCATTACATTGGAACCCAACTTCAACTGTGAATCCTATTACAGATTGGATTCAATACTAACAGAAGAAAGGGTACATCCACATGGCCTCAATCCATCTTTCTTAGGAAAATCAGAGTAATCAGTGTCAGTTGCCTCAGTCAATTAGTTCTCTTGACTTTTTCAGGACTAGTGTTTGAATTGCCACAGGTGGTTGCAAACCTGTGATTTTTCCACTAGTGAGATGTAGAACTACTAACCTTTAAAGGAATCTCCTCACTGACCCAGACAGTCCTAGAAGTGGGATTTCATTTACACTCTGCGTTCTACAAATCAACATTTATGCTAGCATTAGTTTAGGATCGACAGAACTGGGAACATGGCTGCCTGTGCCTGAACAGAAGGCATGTTGTGGTTTACTGTGGGGATCATATTGCTATTTCCAACTACCTTAATACTGGTAAGGGTGAACAATGACTATGGAAACAGCAGAGGTACTCTTCTGGTGCAGCCATAGAACACTATAATTGGTAAGATGGGTTTCTTCGTTGCTACCATACCTAAATAAAAGTTAGCCACCTAACACACTGCCATTGATAGCCAGACACTTATGAGCCATAGCACACTGACACTAGTTGTCTGGAAGGTTTCATGGCCCAACCCACTCTGGAATCTTTCGCTAAGACAACCAAGTTACTGAAAGACCATGGGCTCTGGAAAACAAATCATTGGAATAGACAAACTTTGACCTTCCCTGAACTCAAAGTGGGGTCTACTAGACAAACACATTAAAAAAAATGGAAAGCAGCCATGATCCCTCTTGAGACAAACCTCAACTATTCCAAGGGTACTGAGAGATAGGTAATGTAAACGGTTTGTGCTGGGCTGTACAAATACATTGTTGCAAAACATTTTGTATTAGTGCAAAACTATTTCAGACCACAGTACATAGTACAATGTTGTAACGTCAAAACTGGACTACTGTGAAAGGAAGTAATGACCAAGAAAAGTGTGCCTCGACCTGAGGGTAATATCAGAGTGACCAAGTTCTAGTCTAGACAACACGTGCTACACATGCTTACAACTGAAACTCCCAGCTAGTGTAAATATACCGCAAGACCTGAGTTACATTGTTTTATTTCAAGTCTGTGTGCCAATACAGAAAGAACTGAACATGTGTCAATTATAAGAGAATTCCTGACTTCATTAACAGGAACTGGTAATTTAAGAATAGACTTTTTTGGTCACGGTCAATGAAGAGTAACTTTTTTGCCTAGGCACAACTATTATGGAGTTAAGCTTTTTTATATCTTTCACTCTAAGACATGGGTATTCGCAAACATTTTCCCTAGGGCCAAAAGGTTTTTTGTCTATGATGTGGCTGACGGCAGCTTTGATACCTGCAGGGTGGCGGGCGGGGGCAGTAAGATGGGTGCAGGTGCAGGGGAAGTGAAGCATACACATACAGTGGCTGAGTTGCACAATGTGAAACCAGAAAACCTGGGAATAATCCTGTCTTCCACCACTTTACCGAACTGTGTGATCCTAAGCCATTCTTTAATTTCACTTCCCCTCCTTTTAGTTCATGTTTCATGTATAAAAGGACATCGAAATGCAGGAAGTCTGGGTGTGCCCTGAACAAAACCATCAGATTTTTCATGTATAATAGGAATACACCCAAAGAGTGCACTGAACAACTGACTTCCATCTTAGTTCACTACTGACATTATCATCAGGGTGGGGGGGTAAGAATTAATGTTTGTAATTTTATGTTTGAAAACTATTGCTTTTAAAACAATACTTCTCAATGCACTGATATAATGCAATATAAATAGGTGAAACGGTTCTGAATGTTTATGAAATACACTTTTTGAATTTTGTAGAGATCTTACCATATGTTTACTCTTTTGCTGCAAGGTGTCTTTAAAAATTAAGGTGTTTCTCAAGTTATGTGAGCAGGATAGCCTACTTCCTTCCTTCCTTTCTTTAACTTATATTAACCTTTAAATAAAGGCATGCCTGTTTATTTAACTTCTTTCTCAATGTTAGCACTCAGTCGAGAAAGCAGGAAGCCAGTGCTGCTGCTGACCAGGGGACCACATGTCATGGTCAAGAGGCCCACACTTTGAGTATCACTGACCTGAGGGAAAAAGCAGGACTGATTTGCTTCTTATCCATATATAAATCTCCTTTCCATCTCCATTGCATGTATGTACGAAGCTCATCTATCTCATTACGAGAAGTCAGAATGACCATTAACAGCCCTGATCCTCAGTTCCCTCATCTGCCAAAATCTGCAGTTCGAAGAAAACGCTAACCCAAGAATTATGTGCTACATGAAAACTGAAAACCAATCACTAAATTATGTTATACGTTTCTATATAGCATACATTATGCCACAGGTCTGACTTTGCACTGCAATACTGGATTAAATGAGTGAGCAATGTGCAATGCTGAAGCTCATGTAACACTGGTGTGCCAAAAGGAAAGAGGAATTAGAAAGAATGAGGGGCCAACTGATCTTCACCTGACATAAGTGCAGTATATGCTTCGAAGATTGACAGCGTTTGGTTGTCTTTGACTCAAAATACCAAAGACACAACATGCTCTTTTCTGAGGAAGTAGCGGTTCTCCACAACAAGGACCCACCCTAATCAATCAACTACTCAGATTTGACAAAAAGCTGGGTTGCAACAGCCCAAAGTGTTACTTTTCTACATTTGGTTGGAGCACATGTACCAGAGTCGAAAAGTAATGGAATCAGAAACAATGGATGTAAGATATGTTATGGCGCGAAGGGAGCAATGCTAGAGGCAGAAGATAGAGGAGGAGAGCGGAAACATTAATACGCCAGTTTAAACAGATGGGTCTTAAGTGTTTTTTTAAAAAGCACATAATTCGGATTAGAATGGAGGACCAAAGGAAGGGAATTCCAAGCAATTGCTGCTTTAACCGCAAAGGATTGACCTCCGAAACGGGAACGTTTGAAGCGGGGAACCGCCAACCGATGTTGAGTGGCAGAGCGCAGGGAACGATTGGGGAGATAAAAAGAGAACCGTTTCCTCAAATAAAATGAGCCCTGATCGTAGATGGCCCTGTGGGCAAAAGTAAGGGTCTTAAAGATAATTTGTTGTGCGACCGGAAGCCAGTGCAGACTGTGCAGATGGCGTCAGACGCTAGTCCGCCTAGAGATGTTAAACAGGAGTCTGGCAGTCGCATTTTGAATTATCTAAAGACGATTGGTCAGGTATGCCGGAGAGCCACTGAACAGAGCATTAGCATAATCGAGGCGGGAGAGAATAAGTGCTCTAGCCACTGTTTCTCTTGCCGTTCTGGGAAGAAAGGGAAACATTTTTCATAAAGCCTTAAGAGTGCCAAAGCAGCCACAGGTAAGTTTCTTAATGTGAGCCTCAAATTTTAGGTCTTCCCCAAACCACACCCCCAGATTTTTAGCCGGGATGTTCACAGAGCTCGGGGATGAAAAGCCAGCAGGCCATAGTGATTCTCTAAAATGTGGTGGAAACTGCCCAAAAAGAAGAATTTCGGTTTTATCTTCATTACATTTTAGCTGGGCTTAATCTGTCAAACAATGAGTATCGGGCCCACAGTTTTACTTAAAAGCCGCAGCGTGTGCTAATGAATGACGGTGATGCCCAATATCAAGGCAACATAGTCTTGATTCCACCTCCTGTCTCTTTTATGCAACACCACACACTCTCTGCCTCTTACTCCTGTGAGTTCTTTTTCATCCCTGACTTCACCCTTTGTAATAGTTGTTCTGACTTTGCTTACTCATTCTATACCCATTTTGTGACTTTCTCTGTATTGCTCAGAGTCAAAGTCTGAAGAGGAAAAATAAGTGCCACCGGCAAAAATGAGTGCCAGTGAGCCCCACCGGTACCCACCATTTCAAATTGGACACTGATGTGAGCACTATGTTCATAGCTGAGTGCATGTTTATATGTCTCTGGGGTTCGTTTTAGAATACACTGATTGTAATTTGAGTCTTTTCTCCCTTGGCTTTGATAACTTTCTACTTCGCTACTAACAATGTCCCTAACATTGTCCCAAACAGGAATTACCTCCCGCAGAGGCTGTCTGGGTTCTCTACGACTGTTTGTGAAAGTCAAAACTAAGGTTAAAGGATGAGTTTACATCCAGGTTCGAAATGGTCAAGCTATGGCCTTTAAATTTTACAAATCATTGTTTTCATGTGTTAGTTTAATGAGAATAAATAAAAAGAAGTTGAATGACACCTCCCAGGATGCATTAAGATAAACGAACATCCAGCACTGCAGCACTGTCTTTAGTTTCATGGAGTCATCTAATAACCTTACAACTTGGCCATGCCCATTCACATAGCAGTACTTTACTTCGAATGTTGCCTAGATGGTAGAGTTGTACGCCTTTTCCACCCATGATTATCCTGTATCAGGAGTTATGCTTCGCTGCTTAAGTCCTGGGCAGGCACAGTGGAAAGGGTGGATACCATTCTGCAGTGAGACAAAAACAGGGTATCTGAACAATATTGGGTATAGTGCACATTCCTTATAAAGGAGTGTAATGTTACAGGAAGCAACAAACCTCCATCAAAATACAATATTTACCACCAGTAGGAATATTGCTATAGTGTTCCTATGTTTGGGGTGGGCACTTAAAACGTGCCAAACAGTCATCCCCCAACCCAGAATTACAGCACAGACATTAAACTGACGCAACAGAAATCATTTTCTAAATTTCTCGTGGGGAGCTCTTTCCACTGCAAGCAGAACTCGAATTGTGAATGCGCTCATTTAGTACAAAGGCTTGGGTGAGGTTAAATGGCGGATTAGCAAAGCACAGGGCATGGAAAGGATTCGAGGCAGGCATTCCTGCCCTGAATGTGCTCATTGTTTGCTTGCAGAAACAGTCATTACTTGTAGCGTTCGTGGAATTGTGGGTAAGTAGCACGTTACCCGTGGATTTGGCCTAACACCCGTTTACTTGCAATTTGGCAGCACGAATCGTATATTTGATCATAGTCATGAGAATGAATTCCCTTTAAGAATGCAACTGCGTTGACACATCCAGTCTAAATACGGAAAAGGGGCATCTGACAGGCCAATAAAGGCCCCGGGTCCCCTTACAGGTGAGACCGACCGTAGGATGGTGTGTCCAGGAGCGTGACTGTGAGTGTTTTTAAAAAGAGCGAGATAAAAGTAAGGAGGAAAGAGTTCAGGCACTGAAAGAAGTGAGCTGAGGTGGTAATGCCCGAGCGTCGGGAGTCGTGCAGGGAGCACGCCGAGCGCTGCCTCGTGTGTCTGAAGCAGGCTGTGCTCGTTGCCTATTGGGGGACGGGCCTGTCACTCACCCACTGGGTGGGTCCATGCAAATCCACAGTGCATTTCCTATCGCCTTAAGTAGTCTTCGCCTCGTTTAATGATAAAGGGCACCTGAGATCTAGGACACCCTCGTAATTTGGGAGCGGGGTCCCTTCTGGTGTGTGTGTGGGGGGCTCCTATTTCATTGTGGGTGAACAGAAGAGGCGGGGCTGCTGTTCTGCCCAAAGCAAGGGCACTCCCTCCAAACATAAAGCGAATTTGGCGAGCGCAGCCTGTCACATCCTATATGCCAATTGAAACATATACTCGTTGCAGAGGAGGCTCGTTGTTAGGTATGCGCACGGCAGCCGGGATCCTGGAAGAGGCGCTGACCTACTTCCGGCTGCGGATGAAACGGTCATGTCGACAGATGTTAATCTTCTAATCACTTTTCATGTAAAGTGCTTCCAACGCCATCGTCTGCGAATAACGCAGCACCTAAGAAGTATGCCTGCGTCAGGAGTCCCGCGCCACCCCCGGCTCGAGCCCACCCGAAAGCGGGCAGGCAGCGAGTGGGCGCAGGCATTGCTGCCCCTCGGTGAAAGGCTGATTTGTTCTGCCTCGGCGCCCACGGGCTGCTATTTGCATTTCAAATTCCTCAGGTTACACCGGGCCTTTTACTGCGGAGCACGAGCGCAGGGCACAATACGGCGCCCATGGGGCGTGAGCATATGGATCAAATAAAAGGCGGGGCGAATATATTTAGCAAAGGAGGGGGAGGAGTGCAGCAAGTGGCTCTTTCCACTAAAAGAGGGGAAGTTTCTATAAACGGGGACAAGATCGTGCAGTAGCCGTTCAGCGGATCGGAACACAAAGTGCAATCCACAACACTGGCAGCTTTTTCGGTTACAATTATGGGCTGTCCGATTTGCATCAGCAAACAACGTCTGGTTGTCATTCTACACCACCCAGCCCCCTCCTTCTTTCTCTCTCACACACACACACACACTGCCCAATTCCAACACCCCACCCTTTTTTGCTGCTGAAAACAAAGTTCCGTGCCTTGGAAGGAAGTTTCCCCAAACTTTCCAAAAAAACACTGGCAATGAAGTCACTGGCCCACGCTCCGTCAAAATACCGATTTCCAGGGGAGGGGAAGCGCTCTGACACCTTTGGGCAAAGTCCGCGCTATATAAAACTGCATAAAATAAAATAAATAAATAAATCCACATACATTGAAGACCACACTGATATCAAACAGGTATCTGTGTGTACTGGGGAGTAGTGGCAGCGAGAGAGCCTCCATTCTTCCGCCCCGGCGAGGCGAGACTGCTTCAAGCACCACTGCCCCCACCCCTTCCCCCGCATAACATGCAGCCGGAGACACACAGGTCATGTAACATACAAATCTGGCATTCTGCGCACACATGCCCAGCCACCCCCGATCAATGCTAACAGCAAAGCCCTTAATAATTCAAGTAGCTGCGACTGCCCGGAGATGAGACACCCCATCCCCATTAGCCAAATAATCGAGGAGTATAATTGTATATACGGTGTGCCGTGTCCTTATAAAAATAGATATGCGATTCATTCGGGTGATTTATAAAGTGGGGGTACACAGCGGACAATCCTCCCACCGCCCCCGCTGCCTGCAGTAACATGACCCCTTGTGCAAATAGGCTGGGGGGAAAACAGCATAAACTTCCATTTGCAAAGTCGTCAAATGGCTCAGTTGTTTAGATGTTAATTGGGGACATCGGGTCTCCCGTGCCCCATCGGAGGTATAGAAATGGCGATATGGCGCACTCACGACACGGAAGGACACTCGCACGAGCTCTTACCTCGACTTTAGGGAACGGTGTGTTTTTAATAGCGAGGACGCAAATGGGAGATTCTGAAGGTGAACCCAGGAGCCGAATGTAATAAGGGAAGGACTGCACATGACTGACTGGGCGCCGGCTCCATTTTGGCGCAGGGAACACGTTGCCAAACCCCTTCTATTGTGCCCGGCTCCACGCGCTCCTTTGACGTGGATTGGGGTAACAGGCTTAGGGCAGGGGTGTTTTAGATGTAATCTGGCACTTTTCAAGTAGGGTTTGGGAAAAAAAACCTGGCATTTACTTGGTTGTAAGATGTACAGGTTAGCGTCTCCCCCCCGGACTGCAGAATGGTTTGCCCTCTATTAAATGCACACAGTGTCTACTATTGTCTCATCAGCACAAAGTTCTGGTACAATGCGGGAAAGTGTAGAGCTTTCACAACGAGCTCTGTTTGACCGAGCGCGCAACGTCTAAATTGTGACTTTTTTCAAACATCTTGGCTTAACTTAATATATTCTGCCTTTCAGAGGATGTTCGACCTTTTAGATCTGTCTGTGCTCGGCGGATAGAGTTTCAGTCGTGTGCTTTTCTAATAAGTAAACACCTTATAGCACTTAGTTGCCAATCTCTCCTCAGTCACTCATTGTCTCTACTGACAGATATGCATATGCAAAAGGAACGCTCGTTTCCCAATTTAGATGGTGTTTATCTGGCGCGAAAAATAGATATTGGTTTTTCAAGCCCGCCCCCAAAAAACAAACACACACCTCTTGTATAATAAAAGTCGGTAGCCATAGTCAAAAAAGTGCCACCGTCTTTCTTCTTCCTAAATCACGCCCTGCCCTCGACTGTTCCCAAACAGTGGCACGGGTGACTGGGTGTGTGTGAGGAAGCACCCGGGCACTCTCCCCTGTGCCGCCAGCTCCACACACCAAGGGTGTGGCGAGTGACAGTGGGCAAGGCTCTTTGTCTCAGCGAGTGATGAACATAATGTGCCATTACCACTGGAGAGCGTCTCCCGTGGAGGGCTGTAGCTATTATCAACTGACTCATATATCCCAATCGCCCCCGTGCCCCCGCCCTCGCAGATAAACCCAAGGTGGCCCTCCAAGCACCCGGCGCGCTGGCGCTTCTCCACAGAACATCTGCCCCCAGAAACTCGCCCCAACTCACTGAGTGCGCACAAGAGCGCATCCCAGAGGGCGGGAGGCACCGGCAGGCCTGACAAACATATACACTGTGCAGGCAGGGTGGTAAGACGTCGACATGTAAGCTGCCTGTGACCGTGAGCAGTGCTCTGAACAGCTGGCATGCTCGAGCCCTTTGACGACTGTTGCTGCTGCTCCGGCGTGAATGGTGGGGTGGGAGGTGCGTGGGGCGAGCGAATTCATTGCGACGGCGTTTAAAGCAGGAATGCAGCTATTTAAACCAGAGGAAGGCTGACTTTTGACAAGAATGTCTACGCACCGCCCTGTCCGAAGTTCTATAACACATGGCATGATGTTATATCTTTTGAGGGGCACGAGAGAGGAGGAAAGAGGTGCTGTTATTTTAAATGCCACAAACTTACTTCGCAAAAAAGGGCTGGGTTTGTTTGCACAGCGGAAACAAGTTCGACTTTATGGTAATGCCGGTGAAGTGGCACAGTAAAGACCTTTGTTTTAGCAATCAGTGGATCAGAGATGTCGCACTTTTTTCAATTCCACATGCTATGCTCACGTAACCTAACCAAGCATTCCTTTTATATATTTTTGGAGAAACCGCAGTTTTGTCCGATACATTTTAAAGGGTTTAAACTGACGCATTTAGTAAAACTGAAAAGGCCCAAATAGGGTGCTTTGCACTAATACACATTTATATCATTCCACTTAGCCCTTCTAGTGCTCACATGTTACAGGTAGGAAAGGGGTGGAGCGTCTTTGCGTGACGTGCCCTGTGAATGAAGAGGCCTAAGTTAGTAATGGCTGTTGGGCAAATGCACCGAAAGTGGAAAGAGGGCACATAATTCTCCATTACACCAATCACTAATACATTTCAAACACAGTTTTGGACTACTTCTGAACTTGAGCTGTTTTTTTAGACGAAATGCAGAATTCAAATGATTTTCTAATTATCGTAGGTTCCAAAATGCATTCTAGACCACTGGTATTTGAATATGTTTTAGACTTTGCAAGGACTCTCTCTACTCGTTGTACACTGCAGATACAATCAGAACAGTTTTTCTAAGTTATGGATCAATAGTTTTCTTATTTTTTTTTTTCTTTATTTCAGTAATTTTTTTATTGAAAATAAAGAGCATATTTACATGGTACTGGGTGAAGAACACATGGGGAAAAAGAAAGAAGAAAAAGCGCCGGGGGGGGGAGGTTGTCAAGCATTGTATACATTGGCTTTAATTAGTTTGGCTCTTGACAGTCCATTCTGCAGTTTGTTACATCTTCTTCTCTCCGTTCTTGCATGTTCCAGTTTCCCCCGTGTCCCTTTGCCACCGGTATGGTTATCTTTCCGCCCCCCTGGTGATGTGAGGAGATAGAAGATCAAAAGAAGAAAGGTGTCCGAGGTAGAGAGACGTAGGCATATTATGTTGTTGAGTAGGGTGCATGTGTGCGTTCTGTAGTATTGTCTGGTCTGAGTGTTTAGGGTGGCTTGTGAGAGGACAAGTAGTTGTCTAGTGACAGCCATAACTCGCTCTTTTTCCCTGAGTCCCTTTGGCTGTTGGACGTTATGGTGTCGGCTCCCCTTAGGAAAATGACCCAGTTGAACCAGGCTTTAAAGGTGGCCTTTGCTGTGTCCTTCCAGTTATTCAACACCGTTTTGACCGCTGCTGTAAGCAGGAGGTCAATCAGGTCTCTGTCATTTTCGGATGTTATGGAAGGGTCAGTGTACCCCAGTATTAGGTGGTGGAAGTCCATTGATAGTGTGGCTCCTGTCATGTCATTGATTAGAGTGATTATGGAGTGCAACTACACATACACATGCATTTCCTAGATTTCCAGAAGTTTTCAATTTGTTTCCCGGACTATGCATATATTATTTCAAATCTGTTTTCCAAACAGTAGATTGTTCAGATATCTCCAATAGAGTAGAACATGTAAAATGTGGTGTATGCCACAAAGATGCATCAGGTTTTTAATGCATCAATGTCTAATGTATTAATATGAAAGGTGATAACACAGGAGTTTTGCTTTTAAGAGGGGATTTTCACGCATTAAAGCAGCATTACAGATTTTAAACCATAGTTAATAGGCGAAAATGTAAATCTTATTCTAATACAAACACACGTTAAGTTAAATTGATATAATATTACCAAAATATGTTCTTTTCAAGCAACGAGTAAATGTATACATTAAAGGTAAATTATAGAGTTACTTTATCTTTTCTATGTAAACAAAAGACATACAAACACCCTTACCACATACATTCACATCAAAAGTCAATTTATGCTTAGTAGAGAAATTACATGTTGCAGTCCATAATGGGGTTTAGGCCTTTTCTTGCTTCAATGTTGCACACAGCTATAAAAACAAAAAAGTGTCAAATTATCAGGTGTTTTTAGCATCGTTCATTGTCCTTCCTCAATTTTAATAAATCACACAAAACATTGTAGTGAATTCTGGGAATCTTCATTGACAGATGAATGGCATGTTGATTGTTTGAGAGGGTAGTATTTCTAAATATTTGAGCTACATTTAAAGCCTTTCCTTTTTGTCTTTTACTTCATAAATATCACTGTGCACATAAATACTTTACATTTCCTGAGTATATGTAGAAAACAGTTTATATAGAATAGCACTGCAAAACAACATATGAGTTGTCTGTCCTCATCACAAACGGATTAGTAACTTGGAAACTCATACTTCTTTACTTAACCTACTATGAACAATTCTGCCATTTCGTTATTTGTGCAAAAACAATGCTCTTTTAGCTGCAAGTAAGCAATCCATCAAGCTTTACATTTTTGAAATGATTATTTTCCCATCACTTTTTCTTTTTAGTAGGTTGCTAAATGCCCATGAACTGATTTTGAATTTCTTTAATCATTGTATTGACGTTCAAGAACTTTGAAAATTGTTAAGGACACTGATCAAATGGATTCACATTTGTAGAAGCTAGTTTGTAACCTAGAGAGCCAAATCTGGCGCTTGGTGTTTCAGGGTCTGGGTAGCTAGGAATGAGTTGGATTTTGAACAAATAGCTTCTTCTAAATGTTACTTTAGGACAGGGTATTATAAGATTGCACAGGTTTGGATTAATTTCTGGAATATGAAAAATGTTCATAATCTCTCCCAGGAGTCTATTGCTTGAGCTGAAGAATTTGAATGACTCTTAAACTGTGATTATCATTTTTCTTCTCTTTCTGTTTTTTGGAGTGCCTAAACTCTTTCAAGTTACCTTAGAAGTTTTTACAGTAGTGTGTTCACTATAAAGCTGGATAGATCAACACACTGTTCATGGTAAATGCCAGATTCAAA
Source organism: Lissotriton helveticus (assembly GCF_964261635.1). Lineage (NCBI taxonomy): Eukaryota > Metazoa > Chordata > Amphibia > Caudata > Salamandridae > Lissotriton > Lissotriton helveticus. The sequence goes on along the minus strand of NC_136063.1, from coordinate 1,259,193,240 downwards.
ACTACAATTTATTTTCAAACAAAAAATATAACACCTAAAGAAATGTTACTTTTGAATTTAAGTGTGTGAACAGGAGGCATAGGTGCAATTTAGGGATTTCCAGGGGTCGCTGCTCTGAACCCTGCCTTGTCCCTTGTGACCCCTGGCACAACATTTGCAACACCTGGCCTCTGAGGTGGCAAAATCAGAGCAAGGAACACAGGGGCAGCTCGCCCTTATGGACGTTGGATGGGGCTCCACTTTCCTTGTTTTTTCTCAATTTGTTTTATCACGCTAATAGTGAACAATATTATTATATTCGCTATTAGTGTAATAAAAATGTAGTATAATTAGCTGGAATAATTATATGACCCTCGCTGGCAGCAAAGGTAAGTAAAACAACATACTTTTAACCCGTTTACCGCGGCAGCAATTCCACCGCTGTGCGGCGGGTTTAATGAGTGGGCGGGGCAACGTCGGCCAACGGACGTGCGCAGCACTACGAAGGTAGTGCGCGCGATGGCCGTTGGCTGACAGAATCACGCAAGGGGTTAAATGTATGTTATCTGTATGCTTGCAGGTGAGAGTGTGTTTATGTGAGAGCAAGTGTGTGTCTGCATGTGTGATTGTGTGTCTATATGAAAGCATGTGTGTGTAAGCGAACGTAAATGTCAAATGGTGTGTGATGACACTTCCGCTACCCCAAACCTTTTGGTGATTTGACATTCATGGCGGGAGGTATATAGAGTTGCATTATCAGCCATTTGTTCTATAATGTCTACATTTGAAGGTTTTATTTTTAAAGAGAATTCAACATCAAGGAGAAACTATAGTCTGCTTTCTATGGCATTAAGCCGTGGTGTCTAATGTTGGTCCAGGAGACCTAGATCCAGGTGCCCAACGCCCATAGAGGTAAAAGGGTTCTAGCCCCTTTGGTGTCTCTCAGCCTGGGCTGATGCAGCTTGAGCTTCTGTGGCATTGGCTGGGCAGTGTCTGTAGTCTTATCTCAGCCACTCCCGAGTTTTTCACAGTTCTTTAAAAGACCGTTTTTATGCCTTTGTGAACTGGTTAACAAGGCTTTGTTTGTTTCTTTCACTCGTTCCAGTACCCTTTTGTACCAACTCTGCCTATTCCTTACATTTCTATTTTATTTTTTCGGCCACATTGGGAGAATGCATTTGGTGAAAAGGCATCTCACGAGTACGGATGCCACCTTTCCAAAAGAAGAGTACTGGCCATTTGTTATTTGAAGAGTCTACAAAGGCCTCGCCTTGACATTAAGGGGCCAATTACGATGCCGTAGTAATGGCTCCGACCCCTGGTCAGAGACTTTCCTACGGCATCGTAATCAGCTGTTCTGATTAATTTCCGACCGACCCATTTGGATGGAGTCGGTCGGAAAAGAATCTGAACTGTATTTCCGAATGGCTGCCGACGGGCTCGGAGAGCCCGTCTGCCATTTGGAAAGCCTCCAGTAATCCCAAGGGCGGCTCTTTCCACACGAAGGATTAAAATGTCGGAATCCGACAACCTTTCTGTGCCGACCTTTCCGACACAGAAAGGCTGTCGGAAGTCAACTTTGGGGGCCCCCATGGGTGCACAGCCTCTGGAGGCCGTGCCCCCCTGTTGATCTCTGCACCCCAGTGCAGGCACCTTGAGGTGCCTGCTACAGGGTGCAGGGATGAACTGCACTTCTTCCTTTTACAATGAGAGCATGCATTCCAGTTGTAATGCATGCTCCCATTGTAAAGAATAGAAGTGCGACCGAACAGTGATCGATCGCAACATAATTGCTCGGTTGGGACTGGAGTTTCGTTGTCCCAGCACCAAATCGATGTCGGATGGACCTGAGTCCGCCCGACATGGAAATCGGGACCTAAAGAGGGTTGCAAATAAAATGGTATTAATTTATCTGTGTCATGACTTTTTTGTCTTTGTCTTCTTTAACTATTAGTCATGGATCATTAATTCAGACCTAAACACATTTAAAATTGCTTTCTATTTATATTTGCTGTTTGAAGTATGCAGGTAAGAGCTAAAAAACTGCCTTAGGTGATTTTGCTTATTTTTGTACTGGTTGGGACATCAAAATACCAGTGGTGCTGGTAGAAATCCAATCAGCTGGCAACCCTAATCAAGAGACTGAAAGTTTGTTGCAGGATCACCATATTTTTTATTTCCTCCATCCTCCATCCCTGTTTGATGCCATAATAGCAATAGTTTTTCTTATATCTCAAGCCCTGCGACAACTCATTCCTCATTCTCACTGCTCACCCTTCACTTTCACGATCAGCATGGACTCACAGCAATTACACTGCACTCACACTGCTCATCATGCACTCACGCCATTCACCCTTCTCATACCCTTCACTCACATGGGCACACCGCTCACTTTGCATGCTCATGACACGCCAATCACTTGTCACTTTCAACATTCACCCTACACTCACAGAGATCATAGTGCATTCACGCTGTTACCATGCACTCACACCTTTCATCCTTCTCTTACCCTGTGCTCAGACAAGCTCACCGCTCACCCTGCACTCACAGTGGCCATACTGCACTCATGCCCCTCGCCATGAACTCACACTGTTCTCCCTCCACTTATCCTGCAGTCACATGAGCACACTGCTCACCCTGTGCTCACAGTGATCACACTACACTCACACCACTCACCATGCACTCACATTTTTCAACCTGAACTTAAACAAGCACGCTTCTCACCTTCCACTTATGTGACACTTCACTCACCTGTCACTCTCACATCTCACTGCAATCTCACTCAAACAAGCACATCATTCACCATGGATTCATTCCTCCCACTCAGCACTTCCACCCACACCCAAACTCATATTTCACATCAATCACCCTGCAGTCACTCCTCTCACCCTACTCTCACAGTGTCACATCATTCACTGTGCATTCACTTAAGCACTCCTGTCACTCACGCGGCTCATCCTTCACTCACATGGGCACATCACTCACCCTACACTCACACCATGCAAACAAGCACCGCACTCACCCCGAAGTCACACCCCTCACCCTGCACTTCCTGCTCTCACCCTGCACTCACACTGACAAACCTCTCAGCCTGCATTCATACAGGCACACTGTTTGTCCTGCCTGCACACAGAGATAATAGTCTGCCAGAACACATAGGGACACACCACTCACTCTGCACTAACTCCTCTCACCATGCACTCGCCAGTCACTCTCACTGATCACCCTTCACTCTTGTCACTCACCCTGCACTACACACAGGCACACCACTCACCCTGCATTTACACTGCTCACACCACCCTGCAGTCACCCCTCTCACTCTGCATGCACTTCTCTCACCCGACACTCACATGGGCCCTCCTCTCACAGTGCATTCATGCAGCTCACCCAACACGCATATCTGCACATTTGCACCCTTCATCCGCACCACTCACACAGCACTCACTCACAGTATTCACCATCACCCAGCATTTACATAAGCACACATCTTACTCTGCACATATAAAAATGACACAACTCTCATGAATATATACATATTTCTACAAAGGCACCCACAGACTACCTGCTCATTTCGTAGTGTTAGATTTCTACTTAATTCCATCTGCAACAATGGGGCTGGTGCAAGAGGGGGGAGTGGACGGAGAATGTGGGATGGCCCAAGGAGAGACACTAGGGCTGAGTCTTTGGGGTATGGTGCTGGATTGATGATCATGTGACACCTTCAGCCATTCCTTGCTTTCCATTCACCACAATACTTTGTTACGAGTCATGTAATTTTCTTTTACATTGTACGTTGGATCTCAAAACCCCCCAAAATGTAAAGTGTTACTGGATAAAATCCATGGTTGCCGAAGAAGTCAAGCATTTCATAAGATCAGTTGTATGCTGTGATATTACATGTTAGAACATGGATTAGTTAATTTCCAATACTGTAACTGCTAGATCCACACATGAAATCAAATATAAGCCCTGTACAGCTGTTTTAAGGAAGTGCACTTTTCATTCACATCATACTTGAAACAAACATTGATAAGAGAATATATTATTATTTTTGAATAGCATATATCGAATCTTTTTTATTAAGCTTCACTAAAAGGCAAGGCAGGTATAGCAGAAGCAGCAGGGCAAGCTGTTCTACTGCAACAAAAGCATATTGACTAATGGAAGTGTGAGTGGCAGTGTATTTGTGTGTGAGTGCGACAAAATACGAATGTACAAAAGAGTGCGAGAGATAATGTGTGTTTGAGAGTGTGTGTGTTTGTGAGTTTATGTGTGTTATGTGTGCAAATGTGCTGCTGGTCTGGCATATTGGAGGTTATTCTTGCCTCATGGACAAGGGCACTAATAGCATATGGATGGGAGGTGTTACCTATGGCTAACTGTGGGCCCTGACATGCTTCTAATAAGACACCTTCATTGGCTGTGAGGACTCAAACTGTCTGAGAAAACCACAAGCCCAGTCATCACCAGTGGCAAGGACACAGAGCACACACCACCACACCTGGCCAAAGCCCCTGATATTATGCACTTAATTCTTAGCATATGGGATGGATACATAGCAAAATGTTAGAACTGAGATTTGAGGTAAGTGTTGTCATAAGCTTTCCTGTACTCATTTTATAGGGGGTGTCAATAGCAAAAGGCTGACCCTTGTACACCGGAAGGAATTTGTAGAGGTACCCATGACTGTGTCTGAAATATCCATGGTACATTTCTGGCACTGTCATATTAAATGTACTCCTTGGCATAAGGGGCTCACCCATAAAAAAATGAGGACCTTGGTATTGTGGAAGTAATTTATGACAAGACATTTGAAAAAAAAAACAGGATCTACTACTAGGAAAGGCCAGACTTTCCAGGTGCAGCATTAAAGTACTGGAATATTTCATGAATGCCCTACAAGGATCTGTGGCATTTTAGCAAATTTGATCCCAAAAGCTAAAAACAATTCTCAGTGGAGAAGTCTACTCTCCCTTAATTCATCTACAAGAAATCTGTTAACTTGTTTTGCTTGCTTGAATTTCGGTGACGTATCACACCCCATTCCTTACATAGATCTGTTTCCTCCTATAATGGCTACGAGATTAGCTCTGACCCCATTCATTTCTGGAAATTCTTGTCCTGCCCCATTGCTGGGAGCAGAACTGGCTTTAGGGTGGTGTGACCTGTGTAGTCACACCTGGTGTTCACTTTGGTTGGGGGTGCTGTGTCTAAAAAAACATTTTGATTTAAAAGCACATGAACTTCCTTCTGCATCAGGCAGTTTTCTGGCAACAATAAATATGTCAAGACAACTCTGGTGATTAATATTCTAACTGGTGAGAGTTCAATGTTTTGTCTAGTGGTAGTTTTGGCTCATCGTAAAGTAGAGCAGGGAGTTAATGTGCCTGCTGCAAAGAACATGTACAATGCGGCTCAAAGAACTGAGTGTGAGTGAAATATGACAAAGATGGCCACCAGTAGGTTGAACCTGTGAGAGACTCCAGGGCATGGGATCATATTTTGTGAATATCCTGGATTCAGTGGCTTTCGCCAAAAAAGGGAGCCGGGATATTGGATGGTATTTTTCCGGTTTGGATACGTCCAGAGAAGGCTTTTTTTAAATAATGGGGCAACTTTGGCATGCTTTCATGCAAGCAGCACTGTTGCTGTGGACAGAGATTGGTTGATCAACTCCCTACTGACCGGTAATATATGCTTGTGAAATATAGAGAAATGGTCTGGTTTCATTGGGTCTGTTGGAGAGCTTCCTACAATATCTTCCCGTAACTAATATTACCAATGTCTCTTATGAATTTTAGCTCTCTATTTCCACATCCCAGAACTTTGGTAGAGGACTGTCTATCACCATTTGCAAAAATTGGAATATCCTAATTCAAGTCTCTTAACAAAACCTATCCATTTTTGATCACCACTTTCCTGTTCACTGTGCTTACAAGCCATCCGCACCCACCACCACCACCCCTCTACCCTCTCTCAGAGACTCCACCAAGACATCCCCCTTGTCTTTGAGCAGAATACTCTACTCCCATTCCCCCATGCACTGTCTGCACCACAGCCTTTTCCATGCCCAAACGCCTTGAAGCTTCGACTTCACTATCAGAATTATTCCCCCCCTCTGCATGGCCCACCTCCGCAGCCCAGCTTGATTTATCTATCACACCTGAATCCCCTCAGTCCTCCAACCACAGCAGGCTGGATACTACCTTAACCTCCACCCCTGACTCCGATGAGCTCCATCATACTCCACTCCGTACCACAGACCCAACCGTCTCTCAACTGATCCCTACAATATCCAGCCTAGAACACAAAATCAACACCATTCTGGATGAATTGGTGTTACTACATAAGGATGCAGAGATTAGCCTCATCCTGCCCCAACCTCACACCTCTATGGTGGGCACAGATCCTTCCACAAACATACATTCTGATCCCCATCCTGCACTCCTATGTAAACTATCATCACCACCTCAAACCTAGACGCACCAGGACTGGAATGTCACAGCGAGAAACTAAAATGCTGAGCAGCACATATGACAATGCTCCTCAAGATCCTGGTTATCCTTGGCATGAATAGGACCCTTAACACCACTCCCCCTTCCAGGCTACCTGCCCACCTAACTACCATCCAGCCCTGTCTGGTCTGAGATCCTTACCCATGCTTTGCTGCATGCTGCTAAATTGTCCGTCAGACGCCAAACATGCCACTGATATAGCTGAAACCATCCTACGTCACAAAATTGACATTTGCATTCTATTTGAAACCTGGCTGAACGACCACTCATCCCATTTCATCGATCTCCTCACCTCACCAGGCTTCTCAGTCATTCATTGCTACTGCAAGGGTCCTATTGGTGGTGGATTAGCCATCATACATAAAAAGATCTTTGCTGAATTCCTATCTACAATACCAAATACCCTACCTTTGAATATTTAGGAGCTTAGCTTGTCACTAAAGGCCCCAATGCCATCAAAGTTCATGTGATCTATCACCCTCCAGGTGAAAAACCACAATTCTTGGAAGACTTACCAGACCTAATAACAATAGAGATCTCGATTGCTGGCTACTTGTAGTTTAGAGGTAGCCATATATAAAAGAAAGGGGCGCAGTAAACATACAAAAGGACTTGCAATTTGGAATCCGTTATTGCAATGGTCACAAAGACAAATAGACAATACTTATTATATGTTAAATATATATTATATGACCTGAACTGCTTTAGTTTCAGTATTAATTGAAATTTCTTCTCTGTTTCTTTTCTTTCTTCTCTTTCTTCTCTCTTTCCTTAAGGTTTTCTTTACTATAATAGTAATGATGAAATATTTAATGAAATGGAATATTGTTTGAATTTGTTTGTACAGGGTAGGTCTGAGTCCGGGGTTGGTGGTGGGCAATTTGTGGGGGTGTAAATGTAGAAAATTTAATAAAGCGTATACATTTTTTTTTAAATGAGGCATTCTGGACTGAATTTGACCATATCCCTGAAGAAGAAGTCTTCAACATACTTCCTTGCATGAAGTCGACTTCACACATCTTCAACCTCCTTCCTGCTGCGCTTCTCATACATCTCAGTCACATCGTTTCTCCCACAAGAAACAAAATCATTACCTCCTCCTTATTGAGCGGCTCATGCCGGCTTCTCTTAAGCTCAGCTAGGTCACCCCCCTCATCAAAAAAACAGAGGCCGACCAGAACGACCAGAACAATTACAGGCCTAAAAAACTAACCCCCGTCTCCTTGCCAAACCATAGATAAATATGTGCTTGCACAACTCAACAGCCACATTGAAAAATGTCCCCTGCAGGACACCTACCAATCTGGGTTCAGGAAAGGCTGAAGTACAGAGACTGCAATACTGAACATCACAGACAACCTACTCAGATCTCTGGATGATGATCAGGCCTGCCTCCTGGTTCTCCTGGGCCTCTCGGCTGCCTTTGATACTGTCAACCATGACATCCTCCTAAACATCCTCTCACAGCGTGCAGGTATCAATGGAACTGTCATTCAGTGGTGTGCTTCTTTCCTGAACCAATGCTCACAGCTAATCAAACTAAGCAACTACACCTCAAACGCAACCAATGTCAATCTCACAAGGACCTGCTCAAGGATCAATCCTGCCTCCTGCCCTATTCAACCTCTATATGAACCCCAGGCAATTATCCTGAAACAAGCCAGAAGTGCCTATCATCTCTATGCAGATGACACCCAAATCTACATTAAAAATTCATCAGTTAAAGGCATTCAGCACTTAAACAGCACTCTCTACATGGTTCAATCCTGCCTGACCAACAACCATCTTAAGCTCACCCCAACAAAAATGAACTCCTCTTCATCCAACAGAAAGAAAAGTCCTTTCCCGTAGATATTGGGCGTGGCAACCTCACTGTATAAAACTGCAAACTATCCATCTCCAACTCTGTCAAAACTCTGGGGATTGCACTTGACAGACACCTGAACGTGAAAAAGCACATTAATACTTCAACTAGAAGTGTCTTTTACACGTTGCAGCACCTTAATAAAAGCAAACATTTCATCCCCATCAAAGTCTTAAAGACTGTGGTGCAATCCTTAGTCCTCTCCCAGCTGAACCACGGTAACTCAATGCTCAAGGAGCACCAATCACATGCTTCACCTCTTTGAAAGCTACACTCCATGCAATCCAGATTACTGTTGGGAAAAAGTTGCTTTGCGAATACCACTCCCACCCTCAAGAAACTCAATTGGCTACTAATTGTTAACCTTCACTCACCTGAAATCCAGGTTGTTCAACTTGAGAGATGAGACGCTAATTCTCTTCCGCCCCTAAAAACCTATACCAGCCCAACTGGATGTACAACTCAGTTTGGAAAGAATAGATTCCCAGGGGAAGGGGGTAAAATGGGACAAAATAATAAACAAAAAAGAAACACTCCTCTGGTTACGGCTCACATTGATTAGACGTCACTCCTTTCTAACTTAAAAGCCTTCAGCAAGTCTTACTTCTGGAAGTTGACAAGTACATCTAAAACATAAGCGACTATGTTATCACACTTCTCTTATAAAAACCATGTCTTGTCTTTTTCTCTATATGTTTATAATATTAGTCAAGAAGACACCTTTGTATAAAAGGTGATTCTGATTCACCATAAGGAGTTTTTATGACAAAATGCTATTATCATTATCTTTAAATCAGTGGAAATAAAAATAACAACAATCACTGACCTGCACTGTTATTCCAGTACACTATATAGTATGACCTTCTCATTAACTTACTAAAAAATAACTTCCAAAAACATACGAATAGTATTCACAATGTTCACTGAGTCTTAATATGCTCTCAATAAAGTTTTTTCTCTCCTCTTGTGTTTTATTTTTATGCTCAGATTTGTGATCGTGGCGACAGAAGAGTCCCGGATTATGCTCAGGGATTCAAAGTTAAGTCATCGGAAGTTTCATTAAGCACAAATATCTGTTCGTTCAGTTTTTTAGCTCCTTCGTTATTACCAAAGTCTTGACTCTGTAAACAATGTTCGGAAAATCAAAGAATACACACTCGCGAAAACAACTGGAGTTGGTAATAACCTTTTTTTATGCGCGCTTCTCTCTATGCAAGCTTTTTCAAAGATCTTACTTGATTTATGATTTCTATTTCTTTTGTTGCAGATCAGACAGGTTTCTCCTCGGGACCGGAAAGGAAGATCACCACCGAAATCAGGCGAGGAAGAGAATTCAACGAGCACAGACGACAAGCAAGTTCTGTTGTAATGTGGGGCCTTTTATACTGTTTCTTTGGGTGGGGTTCTCCAGTTAGAGTGTGGTTAGAAAAACATGGGAAGCATGCTTCAACTGCCATTAAGGCAATGTGCTTGTAATGCAAATGAGCCCCTGAGTTCAAACTGAATATCCAGTTTATTCCTGCATAAGGCTGTGCAATGAGTATGCAAATGAGCCCCTGAATTCAATCTGAATATCCAGTTTATTCCTGCATCAGGTTGTACAAAAATGTCACTTTGGCCTATGCTTGTGCAAAAGGAGCCAACTTGAAAACCCCTCATAGTAAAATATAAAACAAGGAACATTATTCATGACAAAGTAAAAACAAAAGACACACAGGGCCAATCCTCATTACACAGCATGGGGCTAGGCTATGTTCTTAGTACAAACCCTAACAGTCGCTCCCCTCAAAGGCCGCTCTACAGGGCGAGGTTTCTGTGGGAATCGCAAGTGAAATTGTTTTACCAATTTGGGAGCGTGAACAAATGAACTGGTTCCCAGGAATTTTCATTAGCAGAGTAACCTTTCCATGCTATCAAATAATGAAGTTTGCCTTGTATTCTCTCAGGGCCAGATGTAGGTAAATCTTTTTTACCGATTCTAAAATACCGAATTTTACCGATTCGGTATTTTAGAATCGGTAAATTAGATGTAGGTAATAATTCGGTATTTCTTACTGAATCTGTAAGATTCGGTAATTACCGATTCAGTAATTGCCATTCATTCCTATGGGCCTGGAGGCCCATAGGAATGAATGTCAATTACCGTATCTGTAAATACCGATTCGGTAAGATTGGAAAATAGTCAAGGGTGGCAGGGTGTCACTTTGACACCCTGTTGCGCCCCTGATTAGTGCTTGTGTGCCATGTGGCACACATACATGCCCTAAGGGCATGTATGTATGTCACATGGCACAGGTGTAAATGCACATATTTGCATTTACATAGGAATTCCTTATTTACCACCAACTAATAGTTGGTGGTAAATAACGAATCCTTAAAGCCCTGATGCACTGTTAACAGTGCTTCCTACATTTCATTTACCGATTCGGTAAATTTACCGAATCGGTATTTTACCGAATCGGTAAATTTACCGATCTGTAGTTTTTTGAAGCCCTACATCTCAATATCCAAATACCGGTCGGTAACGGCGAAAGTCGGTATTTTCGGCCGTTACCGACCGACATTTGGATACCTACATCTGGCCCCGAGCGTCTAAAACACAACGTACTTCATATTCCAAAGGACCATCAATAGGGATCGGTGGGGGAGGAGGTTCTGGTCTGGTTTCTGAATTATAAGGTTTCAACAGGGACACATGAAAGGTGGGATGCATGGAATAATCAGAATGTAACTCTAATCGTACGGTAACTGGGTTTATGGCCTTATTTATAGGAAAAGGTCCGATATAACGTGGATGCAATTTTCGTGGACCTACTATGTTTAAATTCTTAGTGGATAGCCACACTTTATCTCCTACTTGATAACTTGGAGCGGAGTTTCTGTGTTTGTCCGCTTGTCTTTTCATTATTTCTTTGTAATTATTTAAATGTTTTTTAGCCTTTAATTGAATATCTAATGATTGATGGAGACGATCTGTGACTGCAGGTGTAAAGGATGAGTCTACTGATATTGGTAAGGCCTTAAGATGAACGCCTTTAAAAAATAGAAGGGTGTACATTGTATAGCTGAGTGCACACTATAATTATAAATATTTTCAGCCAAAGGTAAAGCTTTATCCCATTCGCTAATAAATTCAGCCATTAAACAACGTAGCATTTGATTTGTTCTCACTGTTTGACCATCGGTTTCCGGATGGAAGGCTGTGGATAAAGCAATGTCCATTTGTCAATGTTTACAAAGGTTTGTCCAAAATTTAGAAGTGAATTGACTACCCCTGTCGGACACAATTTTAGTCGGCAGGCCATGCAGGTGCACTATGTTTTCCATGAAAATGTTCATAAATTCAGCTGCAGTCGGAATTTTTTGTAGTGGGATAAAATGTGCACCTTGGATAAATAATCTACAGCTACCAAAATGGTCGTAAAATGATTGGCTACTGGTAAATTGGTGATGAAATCTATGCTTATGGTATGCCAAGGATTTGGTAATGGTCGCAATAACCCGGCTGCTGCTGTATGTGAAGATTTATTCCTGGCACAAATTGGACAGGATGCCACGTATTTTTGAACGTCTTTTCTTAAAGAAGGCCACCAAAAATGTTTCTTGCAATTATCTAGGGTTTTCAGATTACCAGGGTGACCTGCTAAGGCTGAGTCATGATGCCAAGCTAAGACCTTTTCTTGTAACTCAATGGTTGGAATGAATAATAAGGAATTATGATAGAGTAAACCATCTTGAATAGAATTTTTGAGATTTTTTAACCATTCTTGAATATTTATTTTCAGATGTTCCGTCTTAACTAGTGTCATGAAGTCTGCTTGTACTATAGGGGCCAATATTTTCTCTGGGGAAATAATGGGAGGATTTATTATATCTTTTTTAGATTCAGTAGTGTAGCCATATCTTGATAGAATGTCTAATTGTATTTTTTTTGTTGACCCTGGTCTGTATGTAATCACGAAGTCAAATGCACTAAAGAAATTTAACCATCGCATTTGACAAGGTGTGAGTGTCTTCATAGAACAAAAAAAATTTAAATTCTTATGTTATGTTAAAAAGCTCTTTTATAGCGCACGGCTACTCACAAGAGTGTCCCGGCGCTTTGGCAAAGAGAAAAAAAAATCAATACATAACACAGTGCTCTACACAGATGGCAAGGCTGTTACTGGGTGAAAAGCCACGTCTTCAGATTTTTACGGAAGGCAAACAAGGTGGACGTCGATCGCAGGGCAATAGGGAGCCTATTCCAGCAGCAAGGGGCCAGATAACGAAAAGAGCGGCCTCCAGTACGGGCACGCTTAATTATGGGGACAGTGGCTTTAGCTTGTTGTGCAGACCTCAAGGCTCTCTTTGGAACGTAAAAGGCCATCCGTTTCCGGAGGTACTTAGGGCCAATATGGTGAAGTGCCTTGAATGCCAGAGTCAAGATCTTAAAGGTGACTCTCTTGGCAATTGGAAGCCAATGCAATTTCTCCAGCAGCTCTGACGCATGAGCCCTACGCGGCAGACCAAAGATAGCTCTAGCGGCCGAGTTTTGTACAACCTGCAAACGAGCTAAAAGATATTTGGGAAGGCCTAGGTAAAGGGCATTAGCATAGTCAAGCCGTGAGCCTATCAGGGCTTGAACTATGATTTTTTTGTGTTGGAGAGATATTAAAGGGAGGAATTTCCTCATCATCTTCAACATACCAAAGCACTTTCCCGTCAATCCTATGACCTGAGGTCTAAAAGAGAGATCGGTATCACATAGCATTCCCAGATTTTTAGCTTTGAGCGAGGTTTCCCCCGGTGGTGCCATGTCCTGTGGCCACCAGGACTTCCACTCCACATTAGGTGGACTTCCAAAGAAAAGCAACTCCGATTTGTCAGAGTTGCATTTCAGGCTATGTCTCTGAAACCACTCAAATACTGCTTCCAAACACTCCCTGATCTGATCGCCATCGAAATCTTCACCCCTGTTACACGTGAAAAGTAGCTGGGTGTCGTCAGCGTAGGATATGATCTGGGCACCATAAGCCTCCGCTACCTCCGCCAGAGGAGCCATATAGATGTTAAAGAGGCAGGGGCTGAGAATGGACCCTTGCGGGACCCCTACCTCCAGCGTAGGCATTTCGGCGGAGAACGGAGGTGCCCAGACCACTTGTCGACGGTTGGTAAGAAATGATTTAAACCATTCAAACACCGTCCCTTGTAAACCGATCTCCCATAGTCTCGAAAGGAGACCGGCATGGGGGACGGTGTCGAACGCCGCCGACAGGTCCAACATGACCAGGATCGCCTTCCCACCGCCATCCAGAGTCTCACGAATAGCGTCAGTTATCTCCAGCAAGGCTGTCTCCGTGCTGTAATTTGCACGAAAACCGGATTGAGAATCGTGAAGCACGTTGTTATTCTCTATGAAGCTGGTAATAGAGAAGTGCACGTGTTTCTCAATCACCTTGGCCATGGCTGGAAGAAGGGAGATTGGTCTATAGTTCGCGTGAACAAGGGGATCTGATGTAGATTTTTTTGAACAGCGGTAAGATCAGGGCGTGCTTCCAGGCTGCAGGTACCTCACCTGATGTAAGGGAGGCATTTAGTAATGGATTCAGAAGTATGTTAATTGCCGGAGCAACCCTTCCAAGGCAGGTAGCAGGACAAAGGCGACCCTGACTTGAGACGGGTTAGCAGTTCAAGAGAAGAGGCCAAAGACATAGCCGGGAAGTCCAAAAGCCGCGGCTTTGATTCCTTAGAAAGTGCAGATGAAAAGCTTGAAAGACAAGCTGTGGCACTGGGACCTAAATCAGGAAAGGAATCTTGGATAAGCTTGATTTTATTTACAAAGAAGTCGCTAAGCTGGCGAATCCACACTTCCGTATGAGAGTGGTTAGGAGAGCTTGCAATAGGGGAAATGAAATCCTGAACAATTCTAAAAATTTCCTTGCTCTTATTATCGGCTATGTCGATTCTATGTTCGAGATAGCTTTTTTTTCCTCCAGGATTTGTTTGTGGTAGAGGCGAATTAACTCCCTGTATTTGCTTTTGTCCTCAGGGTCGTAGCAGCGTCTCCACACTCTTTCCACCCTCTTGCATTCCTGGCGCATCTTGCCAAGAAGAGGAGTAAACCAGGGAGCCGAGATGTGTTTGCTCACAGGTTTGCCAGTCTTGCCAGGAGCCAATTCTTCCAACCTAGTTTCAAGCCATTTCTGGACTGCTTCTAAATCTAGCTCCAGGGCCCCTACTAGGGGGCAGGGATATTGATCGAGGGCGGCCGAAAACATTTCTGCTGTTACTCGGTGAAAAGGCCGCGATAGCCTCCTAATATCCTCCGCACCTCTGACGTTACGTTTAGTCGTGATAGAGATACAGAAGTCTATTAAAAGATGGTCAGACCAGAGAACGGGACGCGGAGGAAAGGCTTCTAAAGCCCCAGTAGAAAAAATCTGGTCAATCGTATGGCCTTTATTATGAGTCGGGCTGCTGATCAATGGAGACAGACCCAACGGACAAACTATATCAAGAAGCTTGATGGTGTCGGGGTCAGTAGTTTTATCCATATGGAGATTAAAATCTCCCAGTAGGAGGCAATGCTCCGATCTTAAGCACAATACAGAAAGCGCCGCCTGTAGATCACTAAATATCGTTACAGGATATTTGGTCCCCATTAAATGATGGCGCCATTCAGTGAATACTAACTTTATTGCTAACAATTCCCTCTCTGTCACCGTATAATTCTGCTCAGCAGGGAGTATTTGTTTTAGAATAGAAGGCTACAGGATGTAACTGGCCACCCTGTTCATCTCTTTGTGAGAGAACTCCTCCCACTGCCATTTTTGACGCATCCGCTTCCACAAAGAAAGGAAGGTCAGGGTCTGGATGCCTTAACAAAGGTGCCAAAGTGAATTTTTCTTTTAGTTGAGCAAAAGCTTGAGCTGCCTTCTCTGTCCATGAAAATATTTGTCCCTTTTGAAGAAGCTTGGTGATGGGTACAACTGTTTCTGCAAAGTGAGGTATAAAACGTCTATAGAAATGAGCAAAACCTAAAACCTTCTGTACTTCTTTTACTGATGTGGGTTCTGGCCACTCTCCTATAGTGCTCACTTTTTTAAGATCCATCATGATCCCTACTGGTGACAGACAATATCCTAAGAACTCAACAGTGTCAGTGTTAAAGACACATTTTTCTAATTTTGCGAACAGATAATTTTCTTGCAATTTGGCTAGTACTGCTTTCACTTGATGAATATGTTCTTCTCTATGTTTAGAATAAATGAGTATATCATCAATGTATACAATAACACAGATATCAAGGAATTCATTCAATACTTCATTTATAAAGTATTGAAAGGCCGCAGGGACATTACATAAGCCAAAGGGCATGACTGTGTGCTCAAATAAACCAAACTTCGTTTGAAGGCTGCTTTCCATTCGTCATTCTCTTTGACTCGGACAAGACGGTATGCCCCTCGTAAATCTAACTTAGTGTAGATGGTGGAATGACGTAATTGGTCGAGAAAAATTGGAATTAGAGGCAAATATATTTATTTTTAATAGTGGCCTTATTTAATCCACGATAGTCAATACACTCACATAAGCCACTACCATCTCGCTTAGGTATGAAAAACAGTGGAGAAGAGACAGGTGTCGAATGTATCCTGAGGCTATTATCTCATTCAAATAAGTTCTTACGTACTTGGTTTCTTCTTCTGACAAAGCCTAGGGAGTGGAGCTCCAGCTATTAACTAAATCCGTCAATCGTACGACCAATGTGGGGGTAGTGTACTTGCCTTTACTGGATCAAACACATCTTTAAACTCTTGATATTCAGGCGGAATCATAAGAGGTGATGTCATGTTATTGGCACAATGTAAAACTGTCATAGAATCATTGTGGGCTTCTTAATAACAATATGATTTGCAGTTAGAGGAATCTAATGTTACTGTCCTTAAAGTCCAATTTATTTTAGGGTTATGTGCTGTTAACCAAAGTACACCTAAAATAAGACCAAACGTGGGTGAAACACCATTGTAATGGGACAGGTTTGTTTTGTTATCAATTCAAACAAAAAGATTCTATCAATGTGTGATGGTGACTAATTTTTTATTTTTTATATATATAGAGGTGTGGAACTAGGCTCTCTCTTAAATTGGCAAGACGAGGGCACTATGTGCTTTTAAAATACCCCTCACACATTACGAATCTCTTAGTGTCATACTTCATCATTGGGGTCTTCCCGTCCCTCTATGGGGCGGGGCGTGCTACAACCTACGGACTACGCGGGAGCACTGATTTTGTGACAGAAGGCTATGTGTTAATGCAGTGTAGGTGATATCAGTGAAGTGTAGGGACCTAAATATGTGAGTGCAAAATAAAAATAAAAAATTCCCTGGCTAGTAGAAAAAATATATTTTATTCACTTCTCTGGCTGGGAATATTAAAAAGGGGTTTTGTGGTAGAGCTATTAGATAGCTACCTGGTCGACATGTTTCATAGGCAGTCCCCTACTGCTTATTCATCAGGACCTCTAGTGGTCCCTACTAAATAGTACTCAGTTCTAAAGTAGTAAGCCTAAAGTCCTACAAACCGGTAGCAAAAATAGGCTGCCCGTTTGAGCTTCAGGGCATGAGTTGGCCCTAGGTGAAGCGTGGAAAAAATATTATGACAAATATTGACACAGTGGTCTCTGTAAGAAAAAATGGGAAGAAAAAGACAAAAACATATTTATATATTAATAAAATTGTTTGCGCACAGTTCTCAACGTCCGTATTTCATTGAAGTTCCCAATAGTCTTGGGTAAGCTCTTGTGTATAAAGCGTACACATTAGGCTTCATAGGGAGAGAGAAAAGTAGAATGCAAATATTCTTGCTGTCAATCGTTTGCCCACTGTAGTTAAACGAATTTCATGTAGCCACTCAAATGTGAGGACAAAATAATCTCAACATATACACACACACACGTGACTCAATACACTTAAATTGCACCCTCATGACAATAGGAGTATATCCGTAATTTTTGTTCATTATAAATCACCCATGTGCAGAGTTGGCGATCAATCTTAAGGTAAAAACAAGACCTCAAATACGTGACTCTTCCACTACCAATCTGTTACGCAGCTCTCATCCATCTGGATACGGAATGAAACCTGTGACCATCCCAGTCATGTCTATTCACTTGTAAAAGCATGCCCATGTGAGCAGTTGGAAATCCACATCACTGTAGATACAAGGCATCTAACACGTGATTAATTGTTGACAAACAACGGATCATCAACTTGATGATACTGACATGCGACCACCTGTTGATACACTAGACATGGAGCATCTCTATGGTGAGAATCGCCTTTACACAGGGTTATCGCGATTCAATTTCATAGCAAATAATACCTTTTTGAAATAACTTTCTTAGAGGAATTTACAAATGCGAAATACCCCGAAATGAAAAATTCTTTTAATATAAGTTGCTCTGCATAGACAAAAAAGAAAATAGAAGAAATACTTTCTAAACGATCAGATCACCCACTGGATGTCCCGCGGCTGGCGGCCATCTTGGGTTAGCGCACCAGTGTTTGCCGGCATCCGATACTAGAGATGACAATGCAATTCACATAGGGCTTTAAAAGATGGCAGATGCAGGACGCTCCTATTCCCTCGGAGCGGCACCAGGGTAGGAATAAGGCATTGTACACAAGCGGTAACGTAAGTAATAGACTCTGACCACGAGTCTCTAAACTTGGTTATTTACATCAACAAGGTTAAAACGAATTACGGACAACGCGTAATTGACGAAAGGGTGCGGTTTTATTTTACAGTTCATCGCGTGGAATACCCTTCGCCTGCCAGCTCAAGGGGGAACGCAACATTTGTCAAACTAGTATGTATGCATACCTTTTCTTCGATTTATTGACATTGGCCTTTTTTAATTTATTTTCTTTATTCACCAAAAACCAGACCCAAGTCTTCCTGACCGTAACAACGGTTTCCTCATGTCCTTGGACACTTTGTCATGAGGTTGCAATTTAAGTGTATTGAGTCACGTGTGTGTGTGTATATGTTGAGATTATTTCGTCCTCACATTTGAGTGGCTACATAAAATTCGTTTAACTACAGTGGGCAAACGATTAACAGCAAGAATATTTGCATTCTACTTTTCTCTCTCCCTATGAAGCCTAATGTGTACGCTTTATACACAAGAGGTTACCCAAGACTATTGGGAACCTCAATGAAATACGGACGTTGAGAACTGTACGCAAACAATTTTATTAATATATAAATATGTTTTTGTCTTTTTCTTCCCATTTTTTCTTACAGAGACCACTGTGTCAATATTTTTCATAATATTTTTTCCACGCTTCACCTAGGGCCAACTCATGCCCTGAAGCTCAAACGGGCAGCCTATTTTTGCTACCGGTTTGTAGGACTTTAGGCTTACTACTTTAGAACTGAGTACTATTTAGTAGGGACCACTAGAGGTCCTGATGAATAAGCAGTAGGGGACTGCCTATGAAACATGTCGACCAGGTAGCTATCTAATAGCTCTACCACAAAACCCCTTTTTAATATTCCCAGCCAGAGAAGTGAATAAAATATATTTTTTCTACTAGCCAGGGAATTTTTTATTTTTATTTTGCACTCACATATTTAGGTCCCTACACTTCACTGATATCACCTACACTGCACTAACACATAGCCTGCTGTCACAAAATCAGTGCTCCCGCGTAGTCCGTAGGTTGTAGCACGCCCCGCCCCGTAGAGGGACGGGAAGACCCCAATGATGAAGCATGACACTAAGGGATTCGTAGTGTGTGAGGGGTATTTTAAAAGCACATAGTGCCCTCGTCTTGCCAATTTAAGAGAGAGCCTAGTACCACACCTCTATATATATAAAAAATAAAAAATTAGTCACCATCACACATTGATAGAATCTTTTTGTTTGAATAGATCAGTTAGGAGGGTGATTCTATCATTACCTCTACGCTTTCTCTATTGTTTTGGATTTACTGGCAGCGTGCAGCTGCAGAAGTTCACAAGAAACTGTATCTCAAGCACACTCCGTGAATCTACACTTGATAAGTGCCCGACAAGTGGGACTGAAAGGAGCCCACGACATCAACCCCCTTACTTTCCGAAAATGGCCGATCTGGGCCTTACATTTACCGAAGATGAAATCTCTAATTTAATGGCAACTTTGGGGACCTTTGAAGGTGGAGAAGTGTGGCTCGTGGAGAAGTGTGGCTCAATGGTTAGAGCAGGCAGACCTTGATGCAGAGCTCTGGCCAGGGACCAGAGTTCGATTCCCGCCTCGGCGGGTCTCCGGCTCATTAAATCCCCTGACTGGATATTCTCGCCTCAGTGCCTGTTCTGATCATGGGTCCCACGCTGCAACTCTGGGCAATAGCTTGCTTAGTCTCCACAACTGCCCCAAAAGCGCTGGGATGCCTGGCTGCACCTGGGGTGTGCCAGGAGTGGACATTTCCCAGGAAAGCCAGGAAGGGTTCCTAAGCGGTATACGGACAGCGCCGGGACACCTCCGGTGGAGGTAGCTGTGCGCTTTACAAATTCCGACATTTACATTTACCTCCACAGGTCCTTCAACAAGAAACAATGACTGGGATGAGTTGGAAGAACTGAGAAGAACCCAAATCAAGACAGCAATCCATGGACTACTAATGTCGGAATATCTTAAAGTAAACACTGCTCCATCAGGCCTTATAGTTCGCAACAAACCATTCATATTCCTTGACGACAAAACCTTTAAAATCGACTGGTCACAAATCTCGTGGCGGTGTACACGAGACTGGATTGTACTCATAATAAAAACCGCCAGCAGACTAGCATCAGACCTCAAGGTTGAGATACAACCAATTGAAGTATGGCTAAAAAACTATGAATCTCCTGCCAATCTGAAGAAATACCTAGATGAACTAAATAAAACATGAAATGAGTTTGAAACATCCCTCAAACTAAGCAAGTATGAAAAACTAAAGAAAGACACAAGCCGGTGGACTAAAGAAAGAATTTATCCCTACATAAAAGATGACTATAAATCATCGCGCGACAATGTCACGGATGACGAATCATCTGATGCTGGATCCAACAGTTCGGACTCTAGTAGAAGTAAAAGCCCTAGATATCAAGGTACAAGAAGGAAATTCCGACAATCCAACTATCGAGGTACAAAAGGATGGAACAATTATCCACCACATATGATGTATCCTCAACAACAATATGGCCCGCCACCTTTTCAGCATCCACATGGGCCATTTCCACCTTGGGGATACCAACAGAAAGACTACGGGTACTTTGACCAATCGTCGTCTTTTTTAGGCGCACGCCAAGGACGGAACAAAGGAAGGAACAGGAGAGGAACCAACGTACACTGGAATACCGGAGAAGAAGAAACCCCGAGGGTGTCCACGAGGAGCATGACAGGGGCATCGAAGAATCAGAAACAAGCCTAGTGGTATACCTCACAGACATCGAATTATCTGAATCTCAAGAAAGAGTATTGGAGAAGGGCCTAGGATACGTCCCCACCGCCAATATGGACAAATTCCATCTCTGCAAAGAAGTGCAAGAATTCATGAGACGCCTGAAACTCCAAGTTTTCTTTAAAGACAAAGAGGATAATACCGAACAAGGAGATACTGAACTAAAACCAAAATCTAAGTTCACTCCTATGGACAATACACTACCCATTGAACTTCTCACGTTCGAGAAAGCTGTCATGAAAGATCTCGAAGAACTCAATCCATTGAATAAACGAGTGTTCCAGAATGTTTCCAATGAAGAGCGGAAAGCTCTGCGAGAACTGAGTAACAACAAAGAAATGGTGATAAAACCAGCAAATAAGGGGGGTGCCACGGTAATACAAAGCAAGGCACAGTATGACAAGGAATGCATGCGACTCTTGAAAGTCCAACAGAACTATAAAGTCCTCCGGGTGGACCCCACTGAGAGTATAAAAATTAAGATCAACACAATGGTGGAGGAGGCATTGGCCCATAATTGAATCACGAAAAAGGAAGGGGATTTTTTATGTCAAAAAAATCCTAAGACCCCCTATATGTACACGCTACCGAAGATCCATAACAATCTACACAATCCCCCGGGACGCCCCATTGTCTCGGGGATTGGGTCGGTTCTAGAACCAGTCTCCAAATTTGCAGACGCATTCCTCAGACCAATGGTCCAACGTGCATCAACCTACCTTAGGGACACAAAAGACGTGCTGAACCTACTCGAGGATTTGACTTTTGATCCCAACACCCAGCTCCTAATCAGCTGTGATGTGGAAAGCCTTTATACTAGCCTGCCACACAACGAAACCCTTGCAATCATTGAGGATGTACTCTTTGAAGACGATTGGGAATACCAGACCCCACATAACGTGATCATGGAGTGTTGCTCTTTGCCACTAAAAGAGAATTTCTTCAAATATAATGGAACCATATACCTCCAGAAGCACGGGACCAGCATGGGGAGCACCTTTGCTCCCGGCATAGCTGGTCTCTATGTGCATTATCTGGAGGTAACTAGGATACTGAACCCTAGAAATCCTTTCAGGGACAACATCAGGATTTGGAAAAGGTACATCGATGATATCCTTATCATCTGGGATGGAGATGAGAGGACCGCCAAACAGTTCCTGACCTGGTTGAACTTACAAGAGGACTTTCTCAAGTTTACCAGCACCACCTCGAACAGTAATCTAGTATTCCTGGATTTGAACATCTTCCCCAAGAATGGCAGGCTGATGACCACCACCCACTTTAAGAGTACTTCTAAGAACTGCCTGTTAATGTACCAGAGTTTCCATCCTTAACATCTACGGGATAACTTACCATATGGTCAGTTTCTGCGCCTTCGAAGGAACTGCACAGAAATTGAGAACTTCAAACTCCAGTCCAGAGATCTACGGAAGAAGTTGGAAACCCGCCAGTATCCAAATAGAATCATTGACCAGGCATAGAAAAGGGCGAGAAACAACTGTAGAGAAAGCCTTCTTGAGGAGAAGGTACCAAAGGAGGAAGATCAGAGACCCATCTGTGTAACCACATACAACACGAGCTCGAACCAGGTGACAAGAATTATCAATAAGAACTGGAGGATCTTAAACAGTGGCGGTCTTCAGATACCGAAACCCATCTTTTCCCACAGAAAGGCTCAGAGTATAATAGACATATTGGTACACACGAGACCAAAAGCCAATAAAACTAACTCTAAAAAAAACAAAAACTTTGCACAAGGGCACCATCCCTGTGGTAATTGCAAAGTATGCTGTCTGACCAGAAAGAGTAAAAAACTGACTTTCCGTGATGGGACCACCTGGGAACAGAGATGTTTCAGCAATTGTAATAGTCTAAATGTGGTATATCTCATCACCTGCCCATGCAACCTGGAATATGTTGGCATGACAAGCAGGGCCATAAAGACTAGAATAGGGGAACATAAAAGCACAATAAAACGCAAAAAATCCAGCACAAAATTGACCAGCCATTTCTTGGAAAACAGCCATAAACCTGAGGATATTTCCTGGACAATAATCAAACTGGTCGACAAAGAGGAACACCTCCTAAAAAAAGAACAGAGGTGGGTTTTCCGCATCAAGTCAAACATAAACGGCCTAAACGATGAAATACCCTGGGGTCAACTATAAAAGTGAGAACTACAGTATGCAACCTGTCTACCTCCCTTTTCTGAAACTTACTATGCATTTTTCCATCAGCCAATAGGAGTATATCCGTAATTTTTGTTCATTATAAATCACCCATGTGCAGAGTTGGCGATCAATCTTAAGGTAAAAACAAGACCTCAAATACGTGACTCTTCCACTACCAATCTGTTACTCAGCTCTCTTCCATCTGGATACGGAATGAAACCTGTGACCATCCCAGTCATGTCTATTCACTTGTAAAATCATGCCCATGTGAGCAGTTAAAAATCCACATCACTGTAGATACAAGGCATCTAACACGTGATTAATTGTTGACAAACAACGGAGCATCAACTTGATGATACTGACATGCGACCACCTGTTGATACACTAGACATGGAGCATCTCTATGGTGAGAATTGCCTTTACACAGGGTTATCGCGATTCAATTTCATAGCAAATAATACCTTTTTGAAATAACTTTCTTAGAGGAATTTACAAATGCGAAATACCCCGTAATGAAAAATTCTTTTAATATAAGTTGCTCTTCATAGACAAAAAAGAAAATAGAAGAAATACTTTCTAAACGATCAGATCACCCACTGGATGTCGCGCGGCTGGCGGCCATCTTGGGTTAGCGCACCAGTGTTTGCCGGCATCCGATACTAGAGATGACAATGCAATTCACATAGGGCTTTAAAAGATGGCAGATGCAGGACGCTCCTATTCCCTCGGAGCGGCACCAGGGTAGGAATAAGGCATTGTACACAAGCGGTAACGTAAGTAATAGACTCTGACCATGAGTCTCTAAACTTGGTCATTTACATCAACAAGGTTAAAACGAATTACGGACAACGCATAATTGACGAAAGGGTGCGGTTTTATTTTACAGTTCATCGCGTGGAATTGCCTTCGCCTGCCAGCTCAAGGGGGAACGCAACATTTGTCAAACTAGTATGTATGCATACCTTTTCTTCGATTTATTGACATTGGCCTTTTTAAATTTATTTTCTTTATTCAACAAAAACCAGACCCAAGTCTTCCTGACCGTAACAACGGTTTCCTCATGTCCTTGGACACTTTGTCATGAGGTTGCAATTTAAGTGTATTGAGTCACGTGTGTGTGTGTATATGTTGAGATTATTTTGTCCTCACATTTGAGTGGCTACATGAAATTCGTTTAACTACAGTGGGCAAACGATTAACAGCAAGAATATTTGCATTCTACTTTTCTCTCTCCCTATGAAGCCTAATGTGTACGCTTTATACACAAGAGGTTACCCAAGACTATTGGGAAACTCAATGAAATACGGACGTTGAGAACTGTACGCAAACAATTTTATTAATATATAAATATGTTTTTGTCTTTTTCTTCCCATTTTTTCTTACAGAGACCACTGTGTCAATATTTTTCATAATATTTTTCCACGCTTCACCTAGGGCCAACTCATGCCCTGAAGCTCAAACGGGCAGCCTATTTTTGCTACCGGTTTGTAGGACTTTAGGCTCACTACTTTAGAACTGAGTACTATTTAGTAGGGACCACTAGAGGTCCTGATGAATAAGCAGTAGGGGACTGCTTATGAAACATGTCGACCAGGTAGCTAGCTAATAGCTCTACCACAAAACCCCTTTTTAATATTCCCAGCCAGAGAAGTGAATAAAATATATTTTTTCTACTAGCCAGGGAATTTTTAATTTTTATTTTGCACTCACATATTTAGGTCCCTACACTTCACTGATATCACCTACACTGCACTAACACATAGCCTTCTGTCACAAAATCAGTGCTCCCGCGTAGTCCGTAGGTTATAGCACGCCCCGCCCCGTAGAGGGACGGGAAGACCCCAATGATGAAGCATGACACTAAGGGATTCGTAGTGTGTGAGGGGTATTTTAAAAGCACATAGTGCCCTCGTCGTGCCAATTTAAGAGAGAGCCTAGTACCACACCTCTATATATATAAAAAATAAAAAATTAGTCACCATCACACATTGATAGAATCTTTTTGTTTGAATAGATCAGTTAGGAGGGTGATTCTAGCATTACCTCTACGCTTTCTCTATTGTTTTGGAGTTACTGGCAGCGTGCAGCTGCAGAAGTTCACAAGAAACTGTATCTCAAGCACACTCCCTGAATCTACACTTGATAAGTGCCCGACAAGTGGGACTGAAAGGACCCCACGACATCAACCCCCTTACTTTCCATAAATGGCCGATCTGGGCCTTACATTTACCGAAGATGAAATCTCTAATTTAATGGCAACTTTGGGGACCTTTGAAGGTGGAGAAGTGTGGCTCGTTGAGAAGTGTGGCTCAATGGTTAGAGCAGGCAGACCTTGATGCAGAGCTCTGGCCAGGGACCAGAGTTCGATTCCCGCCTCGGCGGGTCTCCGGCTCATTAATTCCCCTGACTGGATATTCTCGCCTCAGTGCCTGTTCTGATCATGGGTCCCACGCTGCAACTCTGGGCAATAGCTTGCTTAGTCTCCACAACTGCCCCAAAAGCGCTGGGATGCCTGGCTGCACCTGGGGTGTGCCCAGGAGTGGACATTTCCCAGGAAAGCCAGGAAGGGTTCCTAAGCGGTATACGGACAGCGCCGGGAAACCTCCGGTGGAGGTAGCTGTGCGCTTTACAAATTCCGACATTTACATTTACCTCCACAGGTCCTTCAACAAGAAACAATGACTGGGATGAGTTGGAAGAACTGAGAAGAACCCAAATCAAGACAGCAATCCATGGACTACTAATGTCGGAATATCTTAAAGTAAACACTGCTCCATCAGGCCTTATAGTTCGCAACGAACCATTCATATTCCTTGACGACAAAACCTTTAAAATCGACTGGTCACAAATCTCGTGGCGGTGTACACGAGACTGGATTGTACTCATAATAAAAATCGCCAGCAGACTAGCATCAGACCTCAAGGTTGAGATACAAACAATTGAAGTACGGCTAAAAAACTATGAATCTCCTGCCAATCTGAAGAAATACCTAGATGAACTAAATAAAACATGAAATGAGTTTGAAACATCCCTCAAACTAAGCAAGCATGAAAAACTAAAGAAAGACACAAGCCGGTGGACTAAAGAAAGAATTTATCCCTACATAAAAGATGACTATAAACCATCACACGACAATGTCACGGATGACGAATCATCTGATGCTGGATCCAACAGTTCGGACTCTAGTAGAAGTAAAAGCCCTAGATATCAAGGTACAAGAAGGAACTTCCGACAATCCAACTATCGAGGTACAAAAGGATGGAACAATTATCCACCACATATGATGTATCCTCAACAACAATATGGCCCGCCACCTTTTCAGCATCCACATGGGCCATTTCCACCTTGGGGATACCAACAGAAAGACTACGGGTACTTTGACCAATCGTCGTCTTTTTTAGGCGCACGCCAAGGACGGAACAAAGGAAGGAACAGGAGAGGAACCAACGTACACTGGAATACCGGAGAAGAAGAAACCCCGAGGGTGTCCACGAGGAGCATGACAGGGGCATCGAAGAATCAGAAACAAGCCTAGTGGTATACCTCACAGACATCGAATTATCTGAATCTCAAGAAAGAGTATTGGAGAAGGGCCTAGGATACGTCCCCACCGCCAATATGGACAAATTCCATCTCTGCAAAGAAGTGCAAGAATTCATGAGACGCCTGAAACTCCAAGTTTTCCTTAAAGACAAAGAGGATAATACCGAACAAGGAGATACTGGACTAAAACCAAAATCTAAGTTCACTCCTATGGACAATACACTACCCATTGAACTTCTCACGTTCGAGAAAGCTGTCATGAAAGATCTCGAAGAACTCAATCCATTGAATAAACGAGTGTTTCAGAATGTTTCCAATGAAGAGCGGAAAGCTCTGCGAGAACTGAGTAACAACAAAGAAATGGTGATAAAACCAGCAAATAAGGGGGGTGCCACGGTAATACAAAGCAAGGCACAGTATGACAACGAATGCATGCGACTCTTGAAAGACCAACAGAACTATGAAGTCCTCCGGGTGGACCCCACTGAGAGTATAAAAATTAAGATCAACACAATGGTGGAGGAGGCATTGGCCCATAATTGAATCACGAAAAAGGAAGGGGATTTTTTATGTCAAAAAAATCCTAAGACCCCCTATATGTACACGCTACCGAAGATCCATAAAAATCTACACAATCCCCCGGGATGCCCCATTGTCTCGGGGATTGGGTCGGTTCTAGAACCAGTCTCCAAATTTGCAGACGCATTCCTCAGACCAATGGTCCAACGTACATCAACCTACCTTAGGGACACAAAAGACGTGCTGAACCTACTCGAGGATTTGACTTTTGATCCCAACACCCAGCTCCTAATCAGCTGTGATGTGGAAAGCCTTTATACTAGCCTGCCACACAACGAAACCCTTGCAATCATTGAGGATGTACTCTTTGAAGACGATTGGGAATACCAGACCCCACGTAACGTGATCATGGAGTGTTGCTCTTTGCCACTAAAAGAGAATTTCTTCGAATATAATGGCACCATATACCTCCAGAAGCTCGGGACCAGCATGGGGAGCACCTTTGCTCCCAGCATAGCTGGTCTCTATGTGCATTATCTGGAGGTAACTAGGATACTGAACCCTAGAAATCCTTTAAGGGACAACATCAGGATTTGGAAAAGGTACATCGATGATATCCTTATCATCTGGGATGGAGATGAGAGGACCGCCAAACAGTTCCTGACCTGGTTGAACTTACAAGAGGACTTTCTCAAGTTTACCAGCACTACCTCGAACAGTAATCTAGTATTCCTGGATTTGAACATCTTCCCCAAGAATGGCAGGCTGATGACCACCACCCACTTTAAGAGTACTTCTAAGAACTGCCTGTTAATGTACCAGAGTTTCCATCCTTAACATCTACGGGATAACTTACCATATGGTCAGTTTCTGCGCCTTCGAAGGAACTGCACAGAAATTGAGAACTTCAAACTCCAGTCCAGAGATCTACGGAAGAAGTTGGAAACCCGACAGTATCCAAATAGAATCATTGACCAGGCATAGAAAAGGGCGAGAAACAACAGTAGAGAAAGCCTTCTTGAGGAGAAGGTACCAAAGGAGGAAGATCAGAGACCCATCTGTGTAACCACATACAACACGAGCTCGAACCAGGTGACAAGAATTATCAATAAGAACTGGAGGATCTTAAACAGTGGCGGTCTTCAGATACCGAAACCCATCTTATCCCACAGAAAGGCTCAGAGTATAATAGACATATTGGTACACACGAGACCAAAAGCCAATAAAACTAACTCTAAAAAAAAAAAAACTTTGCACAAGGGCACCATCCCTGTGGTAATTGCAAAGTATGCTGTCTGACCAGAAAGAGTAAAAAACTGACTTTCCGTGATGGGACCACCTGGGAACAGAGCTGTTTCAGCAATTGTAATAGTCTAAATGTGGGATATCTCATCTCCTGCCCATGCAACCTGGAATATGTTGGCATGACAAGCAGGGCCATAAAGACTAGAATAGGAGAACATAAAAGCACAATAAAATGCAAAAAATCCAGCACAAAATTGACCAGCCATTTCTTGGAAAACAGCCATAAACCTGAGGACATTTCCTGGACAATAATCGAACTGGTCGACAAAGAGGAACACCTCCTAGAAAAAGAACAGAGGTGGGTTTTCCGCATCAAGTCAAACATAAACGGCCTAAACGATGAAATACCCTGGGGTCAACTATAAAAGTGAGAACTACAGTATGCAACCTGTCTACCTCCCTTTTCTGAAACTTACTATGCATTTTTCCATCAGCCAATAGGAGTATATCCGTAATTTTTGTTCATTATAAATCACCCATGTGCAGAGTTGGCGATCAATCTTAAGGTAAAAACAAGACCTCAAATACGCGACTCTTCCACTACCAATCTGTTACTCAGCTCTCATCCATCTGGATACGGAATGAAACCTGTGACCATCCCAGTCATGTCTATACACTTGTAAAATCATGCCCATGTGAGCAGTTGGAAATCCACATCACTGTAGATACAAGGCATCTAACACGCGATTAATTGTTGACAAACAATGGAGCATCAACTTGATGATACTGACATGCGACCACCTGTTGATACACTAGACATGGAGCATCTCTATGGTGAGAATCGTCTTTACACAGGGTTATCGCGATTCAATTTCATAGCAGATAATACCTTTTTGAAATAACTTTCTTAGAGGAATTTACAAATGCGAAATACCCCGTAATGAAAACTTCTTTTAATATAAGTTGCTCTTCATAGACAAAAAAGAAAATAGAAGAAATACTTTCTAAACGATCAGATCACCCACTGGATGTCCCGCGGCTGGCGGCCATCTTGGGTTAGCGCACCAGTGTTTGCCGGCATCCGATACTAGAGATGACAATGCAACTCACATAGGGCTTTAAAAGATGGCAGATGCAGGACGCTCCTATTCCCTTGGAGCGGCACCAGGGTAGGAATAAGGCATTGTACACAAGCGGTAACGTAAGTAATAGACTCCGACCACGAGTCTCTAAACTTGGTCATTTACATCAACAAGGTTAAAACGAATTACGGACAACGCGTAATTGACGAAAGGGTGCGGTTTTATTTTACAGTTCACCGCGTGGAATACCCTTCGCCTGCCAGCTCATGGGGCACGCAACGTTTGTCAAACTAGTATGTATGCATACCTTTTCTTCGATTTATTGACATTGGCCTTTTTTTAATTTATTTTCTTTATTCACCAAAAACCAGACCCAAGTCTTCCTGATCGTAACAACGGTTTCCTCATGTCCTTGGACACTTTGTCATGAGGGTGCAATTTAAGTGTATTGAGTCACGTGTGTGTGTGTATATGTTGAGATTATTTTGTCCTCACATTTGAGTGGCTACATGAAATTCGTTTAACTACAGTGGGCAAACGATTAACAGCAAGAATATTTGCATTTTACTTTTCTCTCTCCCTATGAAGCCTAATGTGTACGCTTTATACACAAGAGGTTACCCAAGACTATTGGGAACTTTGCATTCTACTTTTCTCTCTCCCTATGAAGCGTAATGTGTACGCTTTATACACAAGAGGTTACCCAAGACTATTGTGAACCTAAATGAAATACGGACGTTGAGAACTGCGCGCAAACAATTTTATTAATATATAAATATGTTTTTGTCTTTTTCTTCCCATTTTTTCTTACAGAGACCACTGTGTCAATATTTTTCATAATATTTTTTCCACGCTTCACCTAGGGCCAACTCATGCCCTGAAGCTCAAACGGGCAGCCTATTTTTGCTACCGGTTTGTAGGACTTTAGGCTTACTACTTTAGAACTGAGTACTATTTAGTAGGGACCACTAGAGGTCCTGATGAATAAGCAGTAGGGGACTGCTTATGAAACATGTCGACCAGGTAGCTAGCTAATAGCTCTACCACAAAACCCCTTTTTAATATTCCCAGCCAGAGAAGTGAATAAAATATATTTTTTCTACTAGCCAGGGAATTTCTAATTTTTATTTTGCACTTACATATTTAGGTCCCTACACTTCACTGATATCACCTACACTGCACTAACACATAGCCTCTGTCACAAAATCAGTGCTCGCGCGTAGTCCGTAGGTTGTAGCACGCCCCGCCCCGTAGAGGGACGGGAAGACCCCAATGATGAAGCATGACACTAAGGGATTCATAGTGTGTGAAGGGTATTTTAAAAGCACATAGTGCCCTCGTCTTGCCAATTTAAGAGAGAGCCTAGTACCACACCTCTATATATATATAAAATAAAAAATTAGTCACCATCACACATTGATAGAATCTTTTTGTTTGAATAGATCAGTTAGGAGGGTGATTCTATCATTACCTCTACGCTTCCTCTATTGTTTTGTTGTTTTGTTATCAACCCAGAAGATAAAGAAGACCCATCAACAGCACAAACTGGTTCTGGTTGTTTTTTACATACTGTTGGAATGTGTAAGGTTTGAGCTAACTTAATATCCACAAAGTTACCAGTGGCTCCGGAGTCTAGTAATACTGGAACTGAATATCTAAGTTGGGTGCTTATGATTAGAATGACCTAAATCAAGAAATGTCGAGGTATACAAGCCACTGTGTTAGTTAGATGATGGGAGATCTGTGAATCTTGGTTTCTTGTACAAGCGACCTCCATTCTTGACGAGCTTCTTAGTTTTCCTGCTCTCCTGAACTAGTTACTAAAGCATTTATCTTTTTGGGTATTTTTGGCTTTAAAGGACAGCCTTTAGCGAAATGTCCAGATCGTGCACAATAGAAACATAAATTAAATTTTTGCCTCCTTTCTTTTTCTTCTGAGGTCAGAGGCCCTTTAATTTTATTTATTTATTTATTTTTTGCATTTGTAATGCGCACAGATACCCACAAAGGGTTTCCCGGCGCCAGGGCTGAGAGGTCGAAACACAGAGAGCAGCAACTGTCAAGGACCACAATTATTTATTAAAAAGCCAAGTTTTAACGTTTTTTTTAAAGCTGGCGAAGTTATCCTCCTTGCGTAGAGCTAAAGGGAGGGAGTTCCAAAGAACTGGTCCCAGATGGGAGAAAGATTTTCCCCCCACTCTGGCCAGTTTAAATCTGGGTACCACAAAAATTGCTCCATTTAGAGAACGGAGATTCCGTGCAGGAACGTGGGGCCTAACCAATTTTTGCAGGTACTTTGGTGCGGTCCCTGCCCTGATCTTGAACATATATGTCAAGGCTTTAAACCGGACCCGATTCTCGACCCTCAGCCAATGCAAGTCCCTAAGGTGCTTCGAGATCCTTGCTGTCCTGGGGATCTTACACAGCAACCTGGCTGTGGAGTTCTGGACCAGCTGCAGCCGCCTGGTCACGGCTAAGTTGGAACCCAGGTATAGGATGTTACCGTAGTCAAGCCTAGATGTAATTAGTGCATTGACTACGGTCTTCTGGGTATCCACAGGCAGCATCCAGATGATCTTCCGCAGCCATTTAAGGATCGTGAAGCAAGTACCAGCCACTTTATTTGCCTGCTGTTTCATCGATAGTGAGTCATCGATACACACCCCTAAATTTCTAACCTGGGTAGCCGGGATGGGGAAAGCACCCAAAGATGGCGGCCAGTGGATATCCTGCCACAGATCTCTATTTTTCCCCAGGAGAAGAATCTCCGTCTTCTCCCCGTTGAGCTTCAGCTGGTTCGTTGACATCCAGCTGAAGACTTCCTGAAGACCTAGTTTCAGCACAGAGGGGGATGAAGGCTCTGAGTTGGTAAGGGAAAAGATAATCTGCGAATCATCCGCATAGGTCATGAGTTCTAGACCTACCCGCTCTGCTAGATCAGCGAGGGGGCGGAGATACAGGTTAAAAAATAGTGGACTCAAAATCGAGCCTTGGGGCACGCCATGGGGTGACAGAAAAATGTCCGACTGGGCACGGTTCCTATTGGCATACTTGCATGCTCTGGTTCTGATGTCTTAGCATCTATCTCTTTCTTATCATGTTTTACTATAGAGAATCTAGCCTCCATTCTTGACTTATCCCCTTTTCGCTCTCCTAAACGATGGTCCAGTTTAACAACCGAATCCACAAAATCCGATTAATCATCTGGCAATTCCACACTATGCGCCAGAGCATCTTTTAAATCATCTTGCAACCCTCTCTGAAATAAGGAACTACGCTTTTCCTCTGGCCACTGAGTCTCGGTCAATAATCTGTTAAACGTGGTTACATAAGTTAACAGATCTTTGTTTCCTTGCTTTAAATTAAGCAACTCGTTATCACTAGCTTGCACATAGGTGTGTTTTGCAAACAGCTTAGTCACAGTTCTCTTAAATAATGGCCAATTATGTAAAATGGGATAATACCTATCAATATATGGAATGGACCAATTAGCCACAGTGCCTCCTAAATAGGACAGCACAAAAGCCACATTGGTTGCATCGTTAGGGAATGACTGCGGTTTATAGATGAAATGTGTTGGACCTGTCAGCCTTAGGGCGGTCTTCCCCTACCTTTTTGCCCTTTAGCCTCTCATTTTTACCTTACCTTTTGTTGGACTTAGGACTCTGGGCGCCTCACCACTGCTAAACAGTGCTGAGGTGCAGGTGCTCTCCCCTAAAACCTTGTGAGGCTGGCATATCTGCCAAAAGCCACTGCTAACGCAGTAAGGCTTAATCCTCCATAGGCTAACATTGGGAACCTCCCCTTATGGGATATCTTTTGACAGGGACCTAATAAGTCTGTCATGTTTGGTCTTGTTGGACCCAGGGTGGGGAACCCTTTCCAATGATATATGGGGTTTGGGAACTACTACGCTAGGGATCCCACTTTTATAAAGTGGGCCTTTTCCTGCCTACACTTAGATTAGGCTCTGCAGACTCCCCCCTCCCCTCTGCATACTGATAGCCTGCCTGGGTTGGGAGGTGGGAGTGGTGATTCACACCTTCTTCCCTGGGATGAGCTGTGATGGGCTGCCCACTGTAGCCTTTACAGCCTGTCTCTCGTCACTGTGACAGCTCGGTCAGGGAAGGCAGGGAACATACCAGAACTCCCTGGACTTCCAGAAGCCCCTGCCCCCAGACCCTTCCAGAGACTTCTACCACTTTCTAGCCCTTCAACTGAAAGATATATAAGGGAGGGTCCTGGCCTCACTTCTTTGTTACACTGCTGGACCTGGAAGAATCCCTGCTGGAGTGAGGATTGCTGCGCAAGAGGATTGCCACTGGGAAGGAGGCTGACTGCTCCAAGGAACTGCTGCCCCACAACCTGCTGAGCTGCCCTACTGTCTGCTGATCCTGCCCTGCATGGGAGACTGCAACATCACCACCAGAGTATCTCCACAACATCCCAAAGGAACTACTTTTCTTTGAACCACATTTTAAAGAGTCTTCAACCTTTTAAAGATTGCCTTTTTGGGACTGCACCCTTTTTAAGCTAAAGGAAACTACCTGTCCTTGGACCAAAGCGTTTTAAAGACTGACCTTTGGAACAGCAACAACACTCTCAAGATTTGCCCTGCAACGCTGTGCTTGCCCTTAGCACTGCTTGCCCTGTGATCCTGCCGAGGGCTCTGTGATTGCCTCTGCTTCTGGCGCAAGCCGACTGAAACTGGCCCTGAAGTCACCGCCACTGGGACCGGAGCGCGCTGTGTAGCGCTGAGAAGCGAAGCACTGTGTGGCAGGAGGCTCCGTCGTTGCCCCGGACTTGGAGGCACTGTTAAGCGCTGTGCTAAAGGAGCGCTGTGTGGCCGTGACCCCCACCCGTGCAGCGTCTGATGAGCCCGAGGCCCCAGGGAGAGAGGAGCCTCGTACCCGCGCCTGCAACCACCACCCCAGGTAATGCCTCAGTGCAACCAGGCTGCTGCGAGGGGACGGGGTGCGGGTTGGCCGGGTACCTGGAGTGTGAGCTTTGTGCTTGGCTGGGAACCGTCCTTCACTGACCGGCCTATGGGGGCATAATTACTTGGTAATTGACACTGGGGCATTTTTTTTGCATTACCAGCAGCGCCTGGGCAGCTGCACTTCCTACAATGGGAGCATCATTTCTATGAGAGGCACACTTATTACCCTACAAGGGAACTTTGGCCTAAGAACCTTCCCCCCATGAATTTTGACCATAAGAACCTACCTCAAGTGAACTTTTGCCATCCAAGGACACTGTGAGAAAGACATTACCAGCAGGAGCCCTTGGCACACCTGAGCTTTTGGTGATTTGATCAGGCCTGGGAACTGGATTCATTCTTATTGGTTATTGGTCTTGCTTGGAAACTGGAATC
This sequence comes from Lissotriton helveticus, assembly GCF_964261635.1. NCBI lineage: Eukaryota > Metazoa > Chordata > Amphibia > Caudata > Salamandridae > Lissotriton > Lissotriton helveticus. Next base: position 1,259,158,481 of record NC_136063.1, on the reverse strand, counting down.
CTTTTTATTATTGATCAGGCCTGGGAACTGGATTCATTCTTATTGATTATTGATCTTGCTTGGAAACTGGAATCCTTTTTATTATTGACCTTGCCTGGAGCTGGATTTACCTGCTTTTGGTTCTTGTATAATTTTTAGATAAAGAAATTCTTATTCTTATACAAAACTGGTGTGGTGTTCCTCTTGTGAGTGTTTTTACTGTGTCATCGCCGTTGTGTGTTGCACAAATACTTTACACATTGCCTCTGAAGTTACGCCTTTGCTGCTCTGCGCCAAGCTACCAGGTCGGAAGCGGTGGTCCCTACTTGGACTAGGGTACATACCCCGGTTCTAACATTGGTGATCGAGCGGTGGGATAGGACTTGTGCTTATGTAACACCACGCAGCGACGCAGTGTACACCATGACCCTACACCTGACTCCACTGAATTTTTGTCTACCCTCTCCAATTGGCATTTTTAATTTTTGTTTAAATTCTCCCTGACTGGCTGCTCTTTTTAAAAGTCCTTTGGCCTAAGTCCCATTTGATTTTCTCTACAAACGTCTGAGGTCCTACCTGGCAAGATGGAATTTGAGCTGGCCAACCTGGAAACTTACACGGCGGCGCAGCTCAAGGAATTCTGCGAGGAGAAAAGGGTGCCCTTCAAGCGAGGCGCTAAGAAGACAGAGCTTCAGAAAGCCTTGAGGGCATGGGTAACGGCCCACCCAGAAGGAGAAGGAGAAGGGGACAGGCAGGGAGCGGTGCATGGCGCCACTGGAGAACTTGACCTACTGCCCTTGGTGGAAAATGCCAACTTGTTACCAGGTACAAGGGTACCTTCCAGGGCGGGCAGTAGTGTGTCAGTAAGGACCCTGTCCTCAGAGGAATTGGAGGACAGGAGGAGAGACAGTTTAAATTGGAGCTCGCCAAATTGGAAAGGGAGCGTGAGAAAGAAAGGTGGGCCATGGAGGAGATGAAACTTACCCATGAGCTCAACCTGAAGGAACTGGAAATACGAGCCATACAAGCAGGGACGAACAGCATCAAGAGTGGTGGCAGCATACCTACGGAAGCTTCACGTGAGTCCAGGGTCTTTATGCCTAAAGATGTGATGGCCAGTTTTAAGGTGGGGGATAATATTGATAAGTGGTTAGCTGCCTATGAGGTGTCACTAAGAGCCCATGGGGTCCCAGAGAGTCACTGGGGGGGGGGGTGGTCTGTACAAGTACATACCTCCGAAAGTTAGTGACACACTCCTTAGCCTAGAAAAGGAAGACCAAACCAACTATTCTGTTATGAAAGAAGCATTGCTTAAGAGGTTCGGTCTTACCCCTGAGAGGTATAGGCAGAGGTTTAGGAATAGCCACAAACTTCCCACACAGAACTGGGTAGATTTCCTGGACTACGCTAGTAAAGCTTTAGAGGGCTGGGTGCGGGGCAGCAATGTGAATGACTATGAAGGATTGTATAACTTGTTTTTAAGAGAGCACCTTCTAGAGAAATGTTTTCCAGAGCTGCGCCAACACCTGGTTGACCGCAAGTTGACCAATCCTAGGAAGCTTGCGGAGGAGGCGGACACCTGGATGAGTACCAGGGTGTCCAACAAGGGCTCTGGGGGGACTCCCAAAGGGGTGGTCAGGGTTCCCACCAGAGGAAAGAGGGGGGAGATAAAATGAAAGATTTCTCCAAAGGCCCCCAAAATAATTCACAAGGGAAAGGGTCTGGGTCCCAGCCCCAATCTGGCCACCAGAAGCCCACTTATCCTGACAAAGGTCAGCAGCCCAGAATTGGCCGGTGCTATGAGTGTGGTGAACTTGGACACTACAAGGGGGATCCCAAGTGTGGCAAGAGAGCACCACAGGCCACTGGAGGTAAAAACCCTGGGGTGGCTAGTGTAGCGCTTGGGGAGGAGCTGTCCCTAGATGATGGAAGTGAGGGGGCAGGGCTTGTCCTAGTGTCTCTGGGAGACAGTGAGATGGTTCCTAAGGTCCATGTGCCCTCAAATACTACCAAGTATAGGCAGTGGGTCACCCTCAATGGTCGGGGGTGGAGGCCCTGAGGGACACTGGTGCCAGCATGACTATGGTAAGGAGTCAGCTGGTGTCCCCAGAGCAAATAATTCCCGATGCGTTCCACCCAGTTGTGATGGCTGACAACAGGGGGGGGTCACTATCCCATAGCACAGGTTCCATTTGAGTGGGTAGGGGTTTCAGGCCTTTTAAGAGTTGCTGTGAGCCCTGCCATGCCAGTGGACTGTCTGTTAGGGAATGACCTAGAGCATACTGCCTGGAAGGAGGTAGAGCTCAAAGCGCATGTGGAGATGCTGGGAGTCAACCAGGGCTGGAGCCTGGAAAAATGGCCCAGCCAGCTGCTAAGAAGGGAGGAGCCCGAGAACATGGGAAGCCCGCCCCGGGGCAGTCACCCCATGAGATGGATGGGGCACATAAGGAGGTTGCACCGGAGTCCACGGAGGGGGACGTTGCTCCCTTGGGGGACTTACCTACCCCTGCAGAGTGGCAGGTGGATGGAGGGCCCACCAGGGAGGAGTGTTGCCGGGCACAGAAGGAGTGCCCCACCCTTGAGGGCATGAGGCGACAGGCCGAAGCCCAAGCAGCAGGCAATGCCTCCGCAAAGTATCATATTTACTGGGAGGATGGGCTCCTTTACAGAGAGCCCAAGGCTCCTGTGCATGGGTCATCAAGGGCCTTAGTGGTCCCGCAGTGCTACAGGGCCTTTCATTTGGAACTGGCTCATGAGATCCTTTTGGCAGGACACTTGGGCCAAGACAAGACCTTTGCTAGGCTTGTCCCACATTTTTATTGGCCGCAGATGAGGGTCTCCACAGATACATACTGCAGGACCTGTCTGACCTGCCAAGCTAGTGGGAAAACAGGGGCTAAGCTGAAGGCTCCCCTGGAACCACTGCCTGTCATTAGCACCCCCTTTGAGAGGGTGGACATCGACATCGTTGGGCCAATGGATCGACCAACTTCTTCTGGTCACAGGTTCATCCTGGTTCTGGTGGACCACGCCACCCGGTACCCAGAGGCTATTCCTCTGAGAACCATCACTGCACCTGCAGTGGCCCGGGCCCTGATGGGGATTTTTACCAGAGTAGGTTTCCCGAAAGAGGTGGTGTCCGACAGGGGCACCAATTTTATGTCTGCTTACATGCAATCCATGTGGAAGGAGTGTGGGGTTACTTATAAGTTCTCCATCCCTTACCACCCACAGACTAATGGTCTCGTGGAGAGATTTAACAAGACCCTAAAGGGCATGATCAGGAGTCTGCCTGAGGGCATGAGGAAAAAGTGGGACATCCTCTTGCCCTGTTTGCTGTTTTACTACAGGGAGGTACCACAGAAGGGGGTAGGTTTCAGCCCCTTCGAGCTCTTGTACGGTCACCCTGTTAGGCGACCTCTCAGTTTAGTGAAGGATGGGTGGGAAAAGACTCCAAGGAGGCTTCCCCAGGATGTAGTGAGCTACATGCTGGCCTTTAGTAGCCAAATGGCTAAGTTGTGGAAACAAGCTTCTGACAACTTAGAGGCCAGCCAGGTGGTATGAAGGAATGGTACGACCAGAACTCTCACCCTGTGGAGCTAGAGCCTGGACAGTAGGTGTGGGTCATGGAGCCTGGAGAGCTCAGTGCCTTCCAGGACCGCTGGACAGGCCCTTATGAGATATTGGAGAAGAAGGGTAAGGCCACTTACCTAGTGGACCTTAAGACCCCCAGGCAGCCCCACAGGGTGCTAAACGCCAACCGCCTCAAACCCCACCATGAGAGGTCTGAGCTCACCTTACTGATGGTGACGAGGAAAGTGAACCTCTCCCGGACCTCTCTGCTTCCAAAGAGAAGGATGGATCGGTGGAGGGAGTGGTCCTCTCCCCATCCTTGACTCCTGAGCAACAGAGGGACTGCCGCCAGGTCCTGGGGCAGTTCTCCTCAGTGTTCTCTCTTATCCCTGGGATTACCCACCTGTGTACCCATGATGTGGACACAGGAGACAGCCCCCCTGTCAAGTCCAAGTCTTACAGGCTTTCAGATAAGGTGAAGGCCAGCATCCAGAGTGAAGTCACTAAGATTCTGGAGTTGGGGGTGATAGAGCCCTCCAACAGCCCTTGGTCCAGTCCGGTGGTTCTGGTACCAAAAGCTGCCCCACCGGGCACCACACCAGAACTTAGGTTCTGTGTGAATTACAGGGGACTGAACTCTGTGACCAAGACTGATGCTCATCCTATCCCTAGGGCGGATGAACTCATTGACCGACTAGGGGCTGCCCGATACCTGAGTACTTTTGACCTCACATCAGGGTACTGGCAGATCGCCCTAACAGACGGAGCTAAAGAGAGGTCCGCCTTTTCCACCCCAGAGGGCCACTACGAGTTTAGAGTGATGCCCTTTGGACTGAAAAATGCTCCTGCCACCTTCCAGCGGCTGGTGAACCTGGTCCTCTCCGGTTTAGAGGCCTTCTCTGCTGCCTACCTGGACGACAAAGCTGTCTTCAGTAGCAGCTGGGAGGACCATCTGGGTCACCTCCAGGAAGTGCTTCAGGCCCTTCAGCAGGCAGGCCTGACTATCAAAGCCAGCAAGTGCCAGATAGGGCAGGGGTCGGTAGTCTACTTAGGGCACTTGGTGGGCGGGGGGCAAGATGCAGCCCCTACAGGCCAAGATAGAAACCATCTTGGCCTGGGAGCCTCCCAAAACACAGACTGAGGTCAGGGCATTCCTGGGCCTCACAGGTTACTACCGCAGATTTGTCAAGGGCTATGGCACCAGTGTGGCCCCCTTGACTGAGCTAACCTCTAAGAAATACCCTAGAAAAGTCATTTGGACAGAGACTTGCCAAAAAGCCTTTGACTCTCTAAAGCAGGCCATGTGCACAGCTCCTGTGCTCAGGGCCCCTGACTTCTCCAAAGAGTTCATTGTCCAAACGGACGCCTCAGAGCATGGCATAGGGGCAGTACTTTCGCAACTCAATGATGAGAGACGGGACCAACCGGTGGCTTTCATCTCCAGGAGGCTACTCCCCTGAGAACAGCGGTGGAGTGCGATAGAGAGGGAAGCCTTTGCGGTGGTCGGGGCTGTGAAGAAGCTGAGGCCATATTAGTTTGGCTCCCACTTCCTGATTCAGACTGACCACCGGCCCCTCAGGTGGCTCATGCAAATGAGGGGCGAGAATCCCAAATTGTTGAGGTGGTCCATTTCCCTACAGGGGATGGACTTCAGGGTGGAACACAGACCCGGAGTAGACCACGCCAATGCTGACGGTCTCTCTAGGTTTTTCTGCCTTAGTGATGAGAACTCCCTAGAGGTTGGGGAGTTCTCCCCACTTTCAGCTGGGGCGGACACGTGTTGGACCTGTCAGCCTTAGGGTGGTCTTCCCCTACCTTTTTGCCCTTTAGCCTCTAATTTTTACCTTACCTTTTGTTGGACTTAGGACTCTGGGCGCCTCACCACTGCTAAACAGTGCTGAGGTGCAGGTGCTCTCCCCTAAAACCTTGTGAGGCTGGCATATCTGCCAAAAGCCACTGCTAACGCAGTAAGGCTTAATCCTCCATAGGCTAACATTGGGAACATCCCCTTATGGGATAACTTCTGACAGGGACCTAATAAGTCTGTCATGTTTGGTCTTGTTGGACTCAGGGCGGGGAACCCTTTCCAATGATATATGGGGTTTGGGCACTACTACGCTAGGGATCCCACTTTTATAAAGTGGGCCTTTTCTTGCCTACACTTAGATTAGGCTCTGCAGACTCCTCCCTCCCCTCTGCATACTGATAGCCTGCCTGGGTTGGGAGGTGGGAGTGGCGATTCACACCTTCTTCCCTGGGATGAGCTGTGATGGGCTGCCCACTGTAGCCTTAACGGCCTGTCTCTCGTCACTGTGACAGCTAGGTCAGGAAAGGCAGGGAACATACCAGAACTCCCTGGACTCTTCCAGAAGCCCCTGCCCCCAGACCCTTCCAGAGACTTCTACCACTTTCTAGCCCTTAGACTGAAAGATATATAAGGGAGGGTCCTGGCCTCACTTCTTTGTTGCACTGCTGGACCTGGAAGAATCCCTGCTGGAGTGAGGACTAGAATCCCTGCTGGAGTGAGGACTGCTGCGCAAGAGGATTGCCACTAGGAAGGAGGCTGACTGCTCCAAGGAACTGCTGCCCCACAACCTGCTGAGCTGCCCTACTGTCTGCTGATCCTGCCCTGCATGGGAGACTGCAACATCACCACCAGAGTGTCTCCACAACATCCCAAAGGAACTACTTTTCTTTGAACCACATTTTAAAGAGTCTTCAACCTTTTAAAGATTGCCTTTTTGGTACTGCACCCTTTTTAAGCTAAAGGAAACTACCTGTCCTTGGACCACAGCGTTTTAAAGACTGACCTTTGGAACAGCAACAACACTCTCAAGATTTGCCCTGCAACGCTGTGCCTGCCCTCAGCACTGCTTGCCCTGTGATCCTCCCGAGGGCTCTGTGATTGCCTCTGCTGCTGGCGCAAGCCGATTGAAACTGGCCCTGAGGTCACCGCCACTGGGACCGGAGCGCGCTGTGTAACGCTGAGAAGCGAAGCGCTGTGTGGCAGGAGGCTCCGTCGTTGCCCCGGACTTGGAGGCACTGTTAAGCGCTGTGCTAAAGGAGCGCTGTGTGGCCGTGACCCCCACCCGTGCAGCGCCTGCTGAGCCCGAGGGGGAGAGGAGCCTCGCACCCGCGCCCGCAACCACCACCCCAGGTAACGCCTCAGTGCAACCCGGCTGCTGCGAGGGGGCAGGGTGCGGGTTGGCCGGGTACCTGGAGTGTGAGCTTTGTGCTTGGCTGGGAACCGTCCTACACTGACCGGCCTATGGGGGCATAATTACTTGGTAATTGACACTGGGGCATTTTGTTAGCATTACCAGCAGCGCCTGGGCAGCCGCACTTCCTACGCTGGGAGCATCATTTCTATGAGAGGCACACTTATTACGCTACAAGGGAACTTTGGCCTAAGAACCTTCCCCCAGTGAATTTTGACCATAAGAACCTACCTCAAGGGAACTTTTGCCATCCTAGGACACTGTGAGAAAGACATTACCAGCAGGAGCCCTTGACACACCTGAGCGGGAAACATCCTTTACAACGCAACTTTTACCACGCAGTGCTTTTACATTGCAACTTTTACAACGCAAACCATTACAACATATTGCGCTGGGGGGCGCTCTAGGATAGAGAATAGATTTAATTTACTATCCAACACCTTCCCTACTATCCACGGGGACTGGAGTTGGAATAGTAAATTATACTATTCACTATCCAGCACCCCAAAGCGCTATGCGTTGTAACAGCATGCGTTGTAAAAACTGTGATGTAAAAGCATGTGATGTAAAAGCATGCGTTGTAATGTCATACATCCACCTGAGCTTTTGGTGATTTGATCAGTCCTGGGAACTGGATTCATTCTTATTGGTTATTGATCTTGCTTGGAAACTGAAATCCTTTTTATTTTTGACCAGGCCTGGGAACTGGATTCATTCTTATTGATTATTGATCTTGCTTGGAAACTGGAATCCTTTTTATTATTGACCTTGCCTGGAGCTGGATTTACCTGCTTTTGGTTCTTGTATAATTTTTAGATAAAGAAATTCTTATTCTTATACAAAACTGGTGTGGTGTTCCTCTTGTGAGTGTTTTTACTGTGTCATCGCCGATGTGTGTTGCACAAATACTTTACACATTGCCTCTGAAGTTACGCCTTTGCTGCTCTGCGCCAAGCTACCAGGTCGGAAGCAGTGGTCCCTACTTGGACTAGGGTACATACCCCTGCTAACTAGAGACCCCGGTTCTAACAAAATGTAATTGGCACTGACTGATAAAAATATTACACTTTGAACTATCTCCAAAAAATCGTTCTGGTGCAGATAAAGGCACAACATTAGGAACTGCCACTGTGACTTGTACAGGTGATGAAGTTGTGTTAGATGTCATGAAACTGTGTGAGTTTTTCACCCTAGCTTCTGTGTCTACAAAATATTTGAAGGTTGAAGAAAAGGGGGTGTCCCATAAAGATTGTCTTGGTTTATATCTAACTACCTCCTGATGTAATTCCATGTTTTCCTATTTTAATTTGTTTATTTCTAACTGCATTTGTTCCAACAATTGGGTTACTGAATTACCCATCTCTGAATCCTCATTAAGAACCTGAGCCATGGCTTGGCCATCTATTCTCTCATCCTGCAAGTCCATATCTCTCAAGGAGAACTTAAATTGTTGTGAAGGCTTGTGCTTCTGTTAACCAGCACTCACCTGAAATCCTGGTTGTTCAACTTGAGAGATGAGACGCTAATTCTCTTCCGCCCCTAAAAACCTATACTAGCCCAACTAGCTGTACAACTCAGTTTGGCAAGAATAGATTCCCAGGGGAAGGGGGAAAATGGGACAAAATAATAAACAAAAAAGAAACATTCCTCTGGTTACGGCTCACGTTGATTAGACATCACTCCTTTCTAGCTTAATACCCTTCAGCAAGTCTTACTTCTGGGAGTTAACAAGTACATCTAAAATATGAGCGAATATGTTATTACACTTCTCTTATAAAAACCATGTCTTGTCTTTTTCTCTATACGTTTATAACATTAGTCAAGAAGATTCCTTTGTATAAAACATGATTCTGATTTACCATAAGGAGTTTTTATGACAAAATGCTATTATCATTATCTTTAAATCTGTGGAAATAAAATGACCACAATCACCGACCTGCACTGTTATTCCAGTACACTATATAGTATGACCTTCGGACTAACTTACTAAATAATAACTTCCAAAAACATACGAATAGTATACACAATGTTCACTGAGTCTTAATATCCTCTCAATAAAGTTCTTTCTCTCCTCTTGTGTTTTCTTTTTATGCTCAGATTTGTGATCGTGGCGACAGAAGAGTCCCGGATTATGCTCAGGGATTCAAAGGTAAGTCATTGGAAGTTTCCTTAAGCACAAATATCTCCTTCGTTATTACCGAAGTCTTGATTCTGTAAACAATGTTCGGAAAATCAAAGAAGACAAGTCGCAAAAAAAAATGGAGTTGGTAATTACCTTTTTTTTATGCGCGCTTCTCTCTATGCAAGCTTTTTCAAAGATCTTACTTGATTTATGATTTCTATTTCTTTTGTTGCAGATCGGACAGGTTACCCCTCGGGACCGGAAAGGAAGATTTGCCGCATTGGCGTCACCATGAAAACCCTGCTGAAGCTGGAACACCGCTGAAACACTTTTCACGCTGGGATGGTGCCTTGAAGACTACAGAGGAACACACAGGTCTTGAGCTGCTCTGGAAATCAGGTGAGGAAGAGGATTCAACGAGTGCAAGCGAGTTCTGTTGTAATGTGGGGCCTTTTATACTGTTTCTTTGGGTGGGGTTCTCCAGTTAGAGTGTGGTTAGAAAAACCTGGGACGCATGTTTCAACTGCCATTAAGGCAATCTGCTGAGTATGCAAATGAGAACCGGAGCTCAAACTGAATATCCAATTTATTCCTGCATCAGGCTGTACAATGAGTATGCAAATGAGCCCCTGAGCTCAAACTGAATATCCAGTTTAATCCTGCATCAGGTTGTACAAAAATGTCATTTTGGCCTTTGCTTGTGCAAAAGGAGCCAACTTGAAAACCCCTCATAGTAAAAAAACAAAACAAGGAACATTATTCATGACAAAGTAAAAACAAAAGACACACAGGGCCAATCCTCATTACACAGTATGAGGCTGGGCTATGTCCTTAGTACAAGCCCTAACACTAATAGAGGCAAGATGTATTCTCAAAACAGCCTGCATAACACACAACGCTCCCTACATGCAAAAAGCAGTCTACCTTGCAAACAAACTATCAAAATCCTGCCAAAAGAAATCTCTTAGAAGTTCTAACAGTCTACCCCTGATTCCACCCAAATTAAAGAAAGAAAAATCTTGTATCTGCTCCCGAAACGCTCCCAAAATATGGATCTCGCTATCTCAGGATCTGCGTGGCAAGCAATCATTCTTTCACTTCACGAAGAAACATTAACTTCTTCTCAATAAATACCTACACCCTCCCACCTAAACCATTCGACTGACCTGTTGCCGTTACCCCACACCCTCTAAATAAATCTGAGCATCACTACCTTAGGGAAAAACTGTGCCTCTACTCTCCCTACCTTTGCAACACCCTACCATAACTACCTCAGAACTATATCTTCCACACATTCTACTGTCAAGCGTATAACTCTCTTATATACTGTTGATATGTATTTGTATTTACTCCATATGTATCTCATGTCATTGCTGCTATGGTAATTCTGCAAAGCACTCTGATACCTCCAGGTCTGGTTCGCGCTATCGTCCCCATATACTGCTGTCTATCGCATACTTTGTTTATATACTGTTACTATGCATTTTTATTTACTCCATAAGTGACTTATGTAAATGCTGCATTGCTAACTCTGTAAACCACTCTGATACCTTCGGGTCAAGTTTGCGCTATACAAAACTTGATATAAAAAAACAAATTAGTTGCGCTATACAAAAATGAAATGTACATCAGAGAGAGGCTATGGAGAGATGAGGTGCACTGCTGGAGAGTGGTATTGAGGGAATTCATGGAGAAAGAAGTTATGGGGAGGAGAGTGCCAAAAAAGACTATTGTAACGACTGCCATCAGTACTTTAGTTGGCCCTGACTGAGAGTCTTAGTCTCCCCCTCCGAAGTTTGGGTCTAGTTGTGCTACAGGCTCGAGCCATGCCAGATTTCAACATAGCCACTATGTAAATAATTTCCATACACCTTTGTAATATATACAATTACCTTATTGGATAGTCTGATCTGAATTTCTATTGGACACCCCTGGTTTAAATTAAGGCAAAATATAGTCTCTGGCATTAACATATTCATGGTATTCCATTAATAAATAAACCGTTCAGGTCTAAATAATAGTGATGTCATCAAATAATCTTGCCCATCAAATTATATTATTCCTTGATTCTTGGACCGTGTTTGATCCGTCGAATACAACCCTATTAAAAGGCCAATATTGGAGCAATTAAGTTTCTGAAGTTTGCTTGTATTATAGGAGAAAGTAAGCCTGATGCTCCCTCCTGCCCAATTCTTGTGGAAGAATTACATTTTCAAACACAAAGGTGGTGTCATTTAGAGGCATCTGTACCATTGTAACGAGCATGTGGTGTGCCCTGCCAAGCTCACTGAGTATTGTTCAAGAAAGACTTCCCTGCTGTGCAGAAGTCATTGATTTCTAACATCCATCTTTTCTATGATTTTGAGATGAGGGAATGTCAGAAATGGATATCAGATGTCTTTGGTCTGTTCGTGATTAGAAATCAATATTGCTCCACATGTTTCTGAAATGAAAAAAAACAAAAAAAATGTATGACCAAATTTATCTAAAAATAAGCTACTTAGGGCCAGATGTAGGTAATCTCAATTTACCTATTCTTAAATGCCGAATTATACCGATTCGGTATTTAAGAATAGGTAAATGGGATGTAGGTAATTTTTCGTTAAAAATTACTGAATCGGTAAGTTTCGGTAATTACCGAATCGATCTTTACCGATTCGGTAATTGCCATTCATTCCTATGGGCCTGGAGGCCCATAGGAATGAATGGCAATTACCGAATCGGTAAATACCGATTCGGTAAAAGGGGGAAAACATTGAAGGATGGCAGGGTGTCACTTTGGCACCCTGTTGCACCCCTCAATTGTGTATGGGTGCACATGTGGCAAACATACATGCCCTAAGGGCATGTATGTCTGCCACATCGCACTGTTGAAAAAGCAAAAAAAATGCTTTTTCAAAGGTTTTCATTATTTACCACCAACTTGTAGTTGGTGGTAAATAACGAATCCTTAACTGAAGAATGCACCAACTTGAGTGCTCCCTACATCCTGGATTCGGTATTTTATCGAATCGGTATGTTAAGAATTCGGTATTTTACAGAATCCTTAAATTAGCGATCCGGTAAAATACCGAATCCTAAAAAAATGCCACCTACATCTAAAAAGCCCAATACCGGTCGCTAACGGCCGAAATTCGGTAATTTCGGCCGTTACCGACCGGTATTGGACGACCTACATCTGGCCCTAAATGTGTTTTGCAATCTCTTTTTTAGGTCGAGCCTGGGCAGCGCGAGGCATGCAGTAGTGGATTATGGCTTTGAAGCCCCGCCCATTCTCTGCCCATATTTTCAATTGATTTGTGCCATTGTCCTTTGTATGCGCTGGCTTCTGAGTCATTATTAGGCTTGTCAGTCCCTCCTTGATACTACCTTGTTTTGAATTTGTTACCTCCCATGGCGATTGGCCCTTTTACTTCTGAGCGACACAATATGTCTTATTTAGTCTTAAGCACTATTTGCTTTAATGAGTTTCTCCTTCTGCAGGCACGCCAAGCTTTCCTCGCAATGCACGCTTTCACTTTCAAGCTGCCCCGGACAATGGCGGCCGCTTCGTTGATGTGAAATAGGTCTCGCATTTAGGTGGGGCCCATGGAACTCCCTCCTATCTTTAATTGTTTTTGACTCCAGGGAAAGGGGTCCTTGAGACTTAATAAGGCTCTGGGGGTGGTGGGCAACCCCCTTCCTCTTAGAGTTAGGCCCTGGGGGATGATTCCCCAAAGTCTAATAATGCTCAGGGAGAGGGGATAATATACCCTGGAGAATTGGGTTCCCACAGCCTGAAGGCCAGCCGTATGCCACCCCAGGCCTGTGTGTGGTTGGCTGCCGTATGGGGGGTTGGCCACAGAGCCTGGCTGTAGACCAGGACATGTGGCCAACCCCCTGATGTACACAGCCAAGGACTGTGTGTAGCATTTGGTTGGCTGGCTGCAGGGGGTGTGACACAGGGCCTGGCTGCAAGCCCAGCCTTGCGGCCAACCACATGCCGCTCAAGACCAAAGCCACGTAGCTTGGAGTTGGCTGCCTCTGGCCAAGCCTTGGGGCGAACCCTCCCTGCCATATGTGACCAAAGGCCATGCCCGATGTGTGGTTGGCTTTGCGTATGGTAACAAAATATTACTTTATGTTAAAAAAAAAAGAGAAATTTGCTGTAAAAAAACAAAGGTTAAAGTGTTAGATCAATATGTCTGTGCCAACATAACCTTTTGAACAAAAAAAACACAGAAATTCACCAGTTATAGTTAGCTAACTATAACTTGTGCACCTCATGCACTGCTTATGACCTCACATATTACATACCCGTGACATGATCTATGAATCATTTATGACATCACTGATGACATCTCAAATGACATAATTGATGACATCACTGATGACATCTTCCAATGAGCATGTTAGTTTGTGTTATAGGTAACATAGCGGTGAGAAACTACCATATTACTTTTCTACTTAATTTTGTACAGCCTATGTCTGTTAAGCTAATGGGTGTGTTTACAAAACACATGTACTCCTAATGCATCTTAGGTGTGTAGGGGTGTTGAACAATTTATAAATCTTTGTATTTAGGAGTATCTCGGTGTGCAGGTGACAGATTACAACTTGTGCCCAGTATGCAGTGGCGTCTCCTCCACTAAGGTAGAGCAACGCCCCCCCACTGCGTTCAGCAGTGGAAATAAAGGAAACATAAAATGATAATAACTTCTTGTTATTATAATTTTATTTGGTCCAGCTGCAGTAGCTGTGCGGGTTGTGGAGGGGCTGAGGAGTAGTGGGCACTCTGTAAAGTCACGCCGAGGATCACTTACTGAGTTAATGGCAAGAATCAACCAAAATTACGTGTGGACATCCTAATGGGACATTGTTATACAACTTCAAAATGCCAATATTTCACGGACATTTACCTAGAAAGATGAGGGGAACATGCACGGGTGACGCAATAATGAGGGGTTGATGTTTTTTCTGGGGAGTGACACGATTGGGTGAAGGGAGTTCAAGGGGAGGGCCAAGACGGATACGAGAATAATGCACTAAGGAGCCACAGGTGGGTGGGTCACATAACTTTAAAAAAGAGCAGTTGCAAGGTTGACGGGTGAAAACGGAGGCTAATATGGGGAGAGATTTGTAGAAGGCTGACATCAGGTATGAACGGGTGTAGACGGCTCAAGAGATTGGTGGGTGAGGATTATGAGAGGCAGAAGGTTAAAGTTAGCGGGAATTCAAGAGGCACTGGGTGTATAATATTACATAGGTTTAAAAGCAGGGGAAGGCAAGAGACAACGTTTTTCACAGTTTATGTTCGAGTTACGGAAAAATTACTTTTGAGGATACAGGATCTATGGGGGGTTGAATCATGGCAATAAGGTGTTACAAAATAAGCACAACACATGGTGGGGTTTAGACAGTATGTGAAAAGGTGTATTATAAACACAGAGTGGGGAGGGGATGTAAATGGCTATGTTGAGATGTTGAAAATGCATTTTTTTTAAAACGATGGAAACATGTGAATTTTTTTATATCGTAGATACCCCTGACGAAGCGTAAAGCGAAATGCATTGGGTGTGATGTAATGTTTGCACAATTCAGAGGACTCGAGATTCAGTACATGTTCATGTTTAAGCCTGGATAGGCAATCATGTAACACTTACACGCAGAAACTGAAATGAATTTCGTATCCCTGGCGTGACAATGAAGTTTGGATAAAGTTTGGAAATAAAATGGATTAAACATGGAATAACTATGGCTAAAGTGAATAATTTGGAACACTACGTGTATACGGCTGTGCAACTCGTATATGACCAGCACAGAGCGGGTCATTGTTTAAATATGGACACTCTGTAAAGTGAACATGAATGTTTCGCCGGCCGTTTCGGGCTAGCAAACAGTCATGCACACTTTGCATGTTCTTCACCAGGCTGCATTACTGCCTGGGTGGAGAACATGCCCAGGGTCCCATTCCCTGGCTGAGCACCGAACCATGGCGCTCAGACTAATCACAATGCTGCATTGCAGCGTTGTGATTGGCTTAAGGGGGGCCTGAGGGCTTCCTGTTCCGGCCGGAGCACAGGGACAAAGAGGAGGGACAGTGAGGAGAGACGTGGCGAGGAGGTACGTTTTATGTATTTCTTCTTTACCCTGTTACCCTCCTACCCCCACCCTCCATCCTGCCACCCCAACCCGTGCCAGCCGTCACTGCCAGTATGCCAGTATGTTTCACAAACGTTTTTTGGTTAATGCTGAAAGAGTTTCCAACAGGGCAAAGATTCTACGTAGTAGATACCAGGTATTGGACACAGCATGACATTCTGTACATAAGATAGAAGAATGTGTGAACTTGTTACTGACCTATGTACATGTCCTAATTAGATTCAGAAGATGGGTTAGCTGTAAAGTTTTCACCACAGTATGAACGATTTGGGTAGTATAACCTTTAGCACGTTTAGATCTTGGTTTTCTTAAAATGAATAGTGTCTCTTAGGACAAGTTTTGCATACAATGAGCACTGTTCTTAGTAAATAGGTTTTGTTACTCTGTGGTGTATTTTACATGAGAATTTCACTGTCTGCAAACGATTTGGTAAATAATAAACTCTCTCTCCATAGAGTAAACACTGTTTACAGTACCTACTTTACGGGCTTATATCCACTTCATTTTTCACTGTAGGCTCTGTGACTGTGAGGGGTTTGATACAGGTAAAGGCTGTCCATTGTAGGGAATTAGTTATGTAATAGTGCTTTTCTCTGAACAGTTGTATACAAGTTTAGCACCGTGTACAGTAGGGGGTTACCCATCTATCTGTGGTTGATTGTTAATGTGATCTCAGCTACCTATGAAGTGTATGATCTAGGGTCAATGTTGTACATATCATAAGCTTGCTTCTCCTAAGGGATTTGTATGGGTGATGGCATTACTAATGCTTCATATCCCTTATGGAGAACTATTACAAATAAAAAGATACAGCTCATGGGACATAGACTTCCAAAAGGCAGCAGTTGAGAGTATAAAAAGATTCAAGATGAGAGGGTATCAAAGGAAAATACTCACAAGGGCTAACAACAGAGTAGGCAGTAAACAGAGGGTGGCCCTACTGAATGAAGAGTCAGAAAATGAAGAGAAGGCCAGAATGATCACCAATTTTACTAGTGCTGCCAGGAATATAAGGAACATTTTACAAAACAACTGGTGGATCCTGTAATCCGATTTGGTCATAGGCAGAGATCTCCCTAACCATCCCCTACTAACATTTAGGAAATCACAATCAATTAGGGGTGCGCTAGTAGAAAGTCAATTATCCAGGGAACAGACAAATGTATCATTGCATCAACTTAACGACTTTTTCCCATGCGGAAAGTGCAAAGCCTGTGTCCATAGCAAGGTACTCACCTATGAAGTTCCTGGTCTTCAAGAAAAAGAGGAGCATGAAACTTGTGAACTGCAATAACACACATACAGATAGCTGCCTAATGTGTCCAGGCCAACTCAGGTATGTGGGAAGTACCATTCATCCCACCAAAATGTGTATCCTGGAACATCTTAAGGCGATAAATAACAAGGAGATCTATTACGCAGTTGGCAGATTTGAATCTCATCATCAAAGTAACAGAAATCAGCTAAAGTTCTTCTGTCTGGAGCACGTACCTCATTTTGTAAGAGGTGGGGACCGAGAGTTGAAACCTCGAAGATTGGAGTCTATATATATATATATATATATATATATATATATAAATGTATATAAATAATAGAAATGCAAACTAAAACACCCATGGGATTGAATAGTGGCGAAGAAATGGGGGTACACCTACAAGAAAAAGAAAAACAAGGAGAGAAGATCATATTAGTACGCTGTTTGTTCAGCATAGCTGCGAATATTGGTTACCGTATCCTTCTAGGAAGAAGAAGAAAAACAAGGTTATCAGAATATAAGTCCACACAGGGCGTGATATACTTAAACAGCATATGCAATTGACACAATATGAGAATTGAACCCATTCGTGGGCGGGATTAAGAGAGTTTTCATTTGTAATTCCAGTGTATAGTGTTTACATTTTCAGACAATGTAATGAACTAAGGTAATATTTATGTGTAATTCAAATTGAATGTAATATCTATAATGATGAATTGTTAATTGAGTCCACAGATCTCGGTCCATGGAGCTCACTCTCCCTGGCAGCTCCGCTTTGCCCTACGTCGCCTCTGAAGCCTGTCAGCCTGACACCCCGCTGCAGGGTTCGAGTACACCCTGACTCAGGTTCTCGTTCTGTGCGCTTCGTGCCTATTTTGTGTGCTTAATTTTCTTTTATTGTGCCTGCCTTCTGTCTGTTCTCGTCAGTTTCCTTTCTGTTTTCCCACCGCCGCTGAACCGTGACTCCACCCCCTACCGCCCCGTTCCTGCCTCCCATCTCCTTGGTCCTCCCTCCTCCCCTTTATAATGGCGGCGGCTGCGTAGTTGCTTCGCTGGCACGCCGAAGGCGCACCTAAGGCAAGCCTGTCTGCATCCCTCTGCACCTGGACTGTGCCCAGCGCCAGATCCCCTAGCCCCCGCGAGAGCCACAACACCCAATGCCGCTACGACGCCAACTCCCTCCACGATCTCAACACCGACCGTTCATCCAACTGTTCCCAGGCCTCCCCAAAGCTCACCCACGGACCCTTCTCCTGCCAAAGCTGCCGCTTCACCGGCCTTCAAACACCTGCATGCCCTGCCCCACCCGCCAGACAGGACGAAACCATCTCAGATTCACACACCCGCTTTGTCCACAAGCACACCATCGAACTCTGGGACTTACTCAACTCAGCCTCCCCAGACGTCGCCTTCCTGACAGAGACCTGGATGAACCCCTCCTCGGTGCCCAACATTGCCATAGCCATCCCGGACAGCTACAAGATCACCCGAAGGGACCGCACCAACAGATCAGGAGGAGGAATCGCCATCGTCCATAGGAATACCCTCAGAATCTCGACCAGCACCGAAGACAGCTCCAGCACCGCCCAACACCTGTACTTCCAGATCCACACCGACCCCAACACCACCCTCAGAGGAACTGACAGAAAGGCCAACTGGTTCACCACCGACCTCCAGGAATCCAAGCGGACTTGCCGAAGACTCGAGAAAAAGTGGCGCCATGAACAGACACAGGACAACCACACAGCCTAGAAAAACGCCAACCGCAAGCACCACCAACTCATTCGAACCACCAAAAAGACCTCCTTCAAGGAACGCATAGATAACAATACCGCAAGCACCACCAACTCATTCGAGCCACCAAAAAGACCTCCTTCAAGGAACGCATAGATAACAATGCACACAACAGCCAAGAGCTACTCAACATCATGAAGGAACTCTCCAACCCAAGCTCCAACAACATCCCGCCGTCACAAGACCTATGCGACTCCCTAGACACCTTCTTTCACCGCAAGATCGCAGACATGCATGACAGCTTCAACGCTCAGACCCTCCCGACAGCTACTGACACCACAGACTCACAGTCCCCCAGCCACACCAACCTCCTGCTCTCCTGGACCTACGTCAACGACACCGTCAAATTCATGAACACCATCTACTTCGACCTCTGCCCTCATCACATCTTCAACAAAGTGAGCTCCATCATCCCTCCCCAACTACGGAAGACCATCAACAGCTCCTTCAAGACCGCAACCTTCCCGGAAATCTGGAAGCACCCCGAGATCAACGCCCTTCTCAAAAAACCCAAGGCAGACCCAAAGGACCTCAAGAACGTCCGGACCATCTCCCTGCTCCAGTTCCTGGCGAAAGTCATTAAGAAGATCATCAACAAGCAACTGACCCACTTCCTCGAGGAGAACAACACCCTGGACCCATCCCAATCCGGTTCCGCAGCAACCACAGCACCAAAACCACCCTCATCGCTGCCACCGACTACATCAGGACCATGCTGGATAATGGTGAAACCGCTGCCCTCATCCTCCTGGACCTCTCGGCCGCCTTCGACACCGTATGCCACCGCAACCTACGTACATGCCTCCACGATGTAGGAATCCATGACAAAGCCCTGGACTGGACCACCTCCTTCCTCACCAACAGAACCCAGAGGGTCCGCCTCCCTCCATTCCAATCTGAAGCCACAGAGATCACCTGCGGCATACCCCAAGGATCTTCACTCAGCCCATCCCATTTCAACGTCTACATGGCACCGCTCGCCAACATCGTCTGATCACACAACCTCAACATTGTCTCTTACGCCAACGACACCCAGCTGATCCTCTCCCTCACCAAGGACCTCACCACCACCAAAACCAACCTCCAAGAAGGAACGTAGTCCGTCACCGAATGGAAGATGAACAGCCGCCTGAAACTGAACTGGGACAAGACAGAGGTTTGCATCCTCGTCTCCACCCCTTCCACCTGGGACGACGCTTGGTGGCCGACTGCACTGGGAGCCGCACCGACACCCACCGACCACGCACGCAACCTGGGGCTCATCCTGGACTCATCACTCTCAATGACCCAGCAAGTCAACGCCGTCTCCTCCTCCTGCTTCAACACCCTCCACATGCTTCGCAAGATCTACAGATGGATCCCCACTGAAACCAGAAGGACAGTCCCCCAGGCCCTTGTCAGCAGCAGACTGGACTATGGCAACACCCTCTACGCAGGAACCGAGGCCAAAGTCCAGAAAAGACTACAGCGCATACAGAACACCTCCGCATGACTCGTCCTCAACATCCTCCACTGCACCCACATCACACCTCACCTGAGAGACCTCTACTGGCTCCCAGTCAACAAGAGGATCACCTTTCAGCTCCTCATCCAAGCTCACAAAGCACTCCATGACACCGGACCAGTATACCTCAACAAACGACTCACCATCTACACCCCGAACTGCCAGCTTCGCTCCGCTGACCTCGCCCTTGCCACCGTCCCATGCATCCACAGGACTACCACCGGTGGCAGTTCATTCTCCTACCTCGCCGCCAAGACATGGAACACCCTCCGCACCCATCTGCGACAGACTCAGGACCTGCCAACCTCCAGGAGACGACTCAAGACCTGGCTGTTTGAGCAGTAGATGCCCCATCCCCTCAGCACCGTGAGACCCTCACGGGTGATTAGTGCGCTCCACAAATGCGTGATTGATTGATTGGTTAATGAAAGAACATGCTAAAAGATGGCACTTATGGTGACATAGCAAGTACAAGCAAATAATGAAGTTTGTCTCAGGTGTTAATGAAAGTGATGTAATTGACATTGATTTTAAAAGAAGGAAAATATGGTGACACCGATATTGATAAGTTCTGCTGAAATGAGTGTGCGTGAACAAAATGTCCTAATAAATTGGAAGTTTTTTCCCCAGAGAGTGCTTTTCTTTGTTTCTGTTGAGCAAGATATATATGCCCCTGCTGAAAGCTACCGCTGAAACGTGTTAGTCTCATATCTGCACCGATGGTGATAAGAAAATAAAATAAAAAATTGTACAAAGTACTGGTGCCTGACTCTGCTGCTGTTTCCTTGCCTCGTGTGAAATTGAAGCTGAAGTGGATTTGGGCTGCCTTTGGAAACATTTGAGGATATAAATATATATATATATATACACAGTAGGTAGTAGGCAGTTATAGTTAGGACCTCGGTTCTATTCAAAAAGCGCTTTTTGTTTTGCCAATATCTTTGGCGCTGGTCGACGAAACTTCGCAAAAGTTTCAAAACTAATGGGGTGCTCTGATCAGCTCCTGTCTTGAAAGTTTCGGGGTGATTCGTCAAGCGGGGGCCGAGAAAAAAGGGGGGTCCAAAAATGCATTTTCCCCCCTGTTAATTTCCATTGGAAATTTTAGACACGGCTACAGCCCGAACTGTTGAACGGAATTACACAAAATTTGGCAAAAAGCTAGGTCTTGGTGCAGAAAGCGACCTGTTTTTTAAATGGCGGTCCTGAGAAATTAAAACATAAAAATATTGATATCTGAGCACCAAGGAGAATTTGCGTATCCTCCCGAGCACGAGCTTCACTCTGATTGGCTGCCAACACTCCAAACCAGGAAGTGCTGGCAGCCAGCTTGTCACTCGGTAACCGAGTCAAAATAAAAGAGTAAAAAAAAAAGGTGAAAAACAAGACAAGGGGGCAGGGTACAAACACCCTGACCACTAGGCCTGCTCAGGGGGTCCCACAATGACCCCCAGGGCCAAAATAAGCATTTTCTTCTTCAAACAAATTGTCCAAATTCACACTGGGTTTGCAAATCCAGATGAAAAAAATAAAAAATAAGAAAAGCGTGGGCTCCCCCTCCCCTAAAAAAAGGTGGGCCACACAGCCCCACTTCTAAATAATAACAAAAAATTATAAAGCCGGCATCTCCCCGAAGGCCCCGAAACCCCCCCTGCACCACTCTGCAAATGCGCCCTTTGGCACGTTGTAGGTTGGGAAAATAATTCTCCTTGAATATTGTGGGTGCCTGGGGGTCAACTAGCCCACCAGGTACCTCCAGTATGCGCCACAGAGCTGTGTTGCAGAGATGTGGTCCGAGACCAAGCCCCTTTTTGCACAACTCTGCAAACACGCCTCTTGGTGCACGGTTGGTGGGGCGATGAGGTCCTCTTGTGTTCTGAGAACCTCAGGACACAAGTTGACTTCATCCCCGAGCAGCAGTGCGCCAGGAGCTGCGTTTGCAGAGTGGTGTAAAAAGTGGGTGTGGCCTCTGACCACTCTCAGCAATCCAGGTGTGTGGCACTTACTGGAGGTACCTAGTGGGCTAGTTGGCCCCCAGGGACCCTCAGGAATGAAGGGGACTTAATACCATAACTTAGAACACGCCAGGAGGCGCGTTTGCTGAGTGGTGTGGGAAAGGGGGCATGGCCTTTGTCTACCTCTCAGCAATCTCACTGTGTGGGGCTTACTGGAGGTAATAGGAGGAGGAGTTGGCCCCCAAGGATGTCACAGTGGGATTGCTAGACATTTTCAGAGGCCATGCCCCCCTTTCGCCACCACTCTGCACACGCACCTCCTGGTAGACTACGGGATGGGGGAAGAGGTCCAATTTACTCCAGAGGGAATTTGATGGCCATGAAGCCCTCCTGGTACCTCCTGTCAGTCCGGCACAGCAGAATTCATGAGAGCTGGTCAGAAGCCCAGCACCGTTTCTCTATCACTCTGCAAACACGACTACTAGTTAAAGAAGTGTTTGCAATGTTACAGGTTTCGCATTTGCAAGAGTTAGAGCTATTGGCAATGTAAATGTAAAAGTTTATTAATGTTTTTCGGAGTGGAGTTGATGTACTTTGTGTGTAGTGGAATTATATGGTAAGTTGTGCAGTGAAATTATGTGGATAGAAAGTATGTTGTATTTATTTTATAGGAATTATGTAGAGTGGGATTATGTGTTATGGAGAGTAATTATGTGGCATGGTAGTCTGTGTTGTGGAGTGGTAATGTCAAGTTTAGTCTTCCTTGTCTCCATAGAAGCTCAACTATGAACTCAATGAGACAAAAAAGAAGGAATCACTGTGTAGCACTTCTGGACCTAGTCAGAGGTATGAGCAGGGCCACTGGAATTATGTGACTGTTTGGCTGCACCGACTTTCGCACAAATATACATTTTCCGCATTAGCCACATAATTCATTGTCTGCTCCCTAATCTGTAGATTTGAACAAAAAAAGCCTTATTTCTAGCTCAAACTGCTCAAACATTACCAACAATGCAGTGACAAGTGTTACAGAATGTTGGAAGGCCCTTTGCAAACCTAGAATTGTCACCTGTTGCTTATTGCCTAATGTGGGTGTTAAATTGGTACTAATGGAGTGGAAGCCACTCTTGCTTCCTTCTCCGCCTCTCTCCGCACCTGTCTTTCTTTTTCTGCACTACTCAAGCCTCTTTCTGTAAATCTCTTCTACCTGCTGCATCTTTCTTGCACCTTTATGCAGGTCTGTTGCCTCTTTCTGCACCACATGTGCTTCTCTTTGTACCCTCTTGCCTCTTTCTGCACCCTTCCTCCCTCTTTCTGCACCTCTCTTGCCTTTTTCCTGTACCCCTCTTATGTCTTTCTGCACCTTTTTTGCTGCTTTCTGCACCTTTGTTCCTTCTTCCTGCCATTCTTTTGTTTCTTTCTGCACATGCCTTGCTTCTGTCTATTACCCTCTTGCTTCTCTCTTCATTCCTCTTCCTTCTTTCTGCACTTCTGTTGCTTCTTTATGCACTTATCTTGCTTCTTTCTGCACCCCACTTTCCTCTTTCTGCACCCCTATTGCCTCTTTCCACACCTCTCTTGCCTCAGTCTGCCTACCTGTTTCCTCCTTCAGCAACTCTTTTGCCTGTTTCTGCACTCTCTTGCATCTTTCTGCAGTTCTGTTGCCTCCTTCTGCACATCACCTGCCTCTTCTTGCACCTCTATTGGATCTTTTGCACTACTCTTGCTTCTTTCTGTATCTGTCTTGTAAATTTCTGTATCCCTCTTGCCTCTTTCTGCACCCCTTTTACCTGTGTGGTACCTCTCTTGCCTCTATCAGCACCTCTGTCCCATCTTTCTGTTCTTCCTCTTGTGCCTGGTTCCACACCTCTCTTGCCTCTTTCT
Organism: Lissotriton helveticus; assembly: GCF_964261635.1. Lineage (NCBI taxonomy): Eukaryota > Metazoa > Chordata > Amphibia > Caudata > Salamandridae > Lissotriton > Lissotriton helveticus. The sequence continues at coordinate 1,259,135,059 of NC_136063.1, read as the reverse complement.
CCAGTTCTCTTGCCTCCTTCTGCACATCTGGTGCTTCTTTCTGCGCTTCTCTTGCCTCTTTCTGCACCCCTGTTGCTTCATTCTGGACTTCCCATGCCTCTTTCTATACCTGTCTTGCTTTTTTCTACCCTCCTGTTGCCTCTTTCAGCATTCGTCTTCCTTTTTTCTGCATCTCACTTGCTTCTTTCTGTACTGCTCTTGCCTCTTTCAGCACCTCACTTGCTTCTTTCTGCTCTCCTGTTGCCCTCTTTCTGCATTCATCCTCCCTCTTTCTGTATCTTTCTTGCTTGTGTCTGCATCTCACTTACCTCTTTCTACACTTCTCTTGCTTCTTTCTACACCTCTGTTGCTTCTTTCAGCAATTCTGTTGACTCTTACTGCACTTCTCTTGCCTGTTTCCGCACTTCTCCTGCCTCTTTCTGTACTTCTATTGCCTCTTTCTGCACCTCATTTGATTCTTTCTGCATCCCTGTTGCCACTTTCTGCACCCCTCTTCCCTCTTCGTGCAACTCTCTTGCCTCTTTTTGCATGTTTAATGCCTCTTTTAGCACATTTGTTACTTTTTTCTGCAATTCTCTTCCTTCTTTCTGCACCCCTTCTGCCTCTTTCTTTACTTCTCTTACCTCTTTGTGCATCCCTCCTACCTTCTGCACACCTCTTGCCTCTGTTGGTTCTTTCTGCACTGCTCTTGCTTCTTTCTGCACATTACTTACCTCTTTCGGCACTTCTGTTGCTTCTTTCTACACCTCTGTTGCTTCTCTCAGCCATTCTCTTGCCTCTTTCTGCACTTCTCTTCCTTCTTTTTGCACACTTCCTGTCTCTTTCAGTATCTCTCTTGCCTCTTTGTGTACCTCTCCTACCTCTTGCGATACTTATCTTGTGTCTTTTTGCACATCTGTTGGTTCTTTCTGCACTGCTCTTGCTTCTTTCTGCATCTCACTTGCCACTTTCTACACTTTTCTTGCATCTCTCTAAACCTCTGTTGCTTCTTTCTGCGCTTCTCTTGCCTCTTTCTGCACCCCTGTTGCTTCATTCTGGACTTCCCATGCCTCTTTCTATACCTGTCTTGCTTTTTTCTACCCTCCTGTTGCCTCTTTCAGCATTCGTCTTCCTTCTTTCTGCATCTCACTTGCATTTTTCTGTATTTCTCTTGCCTCTTTTTGCACCTCTGTTGTTTCTTTCAGCAATTCTGTTGACTCTTTCTGCACTTCTCTTGCCTGTTTACGCACCTCTCCTGCCTCTTTCTGTACTTCTATTGCCTCTTTCTGCACCTCATTTGCTTCCTTCTGCATCCCTGTTGCCACTTTCTGCACCCTCTTCCCTCTTCGTGCAACTCTCTTGCCTCTTTTTGCATGTTTAATGACTCTTTCAGCACCTCTGTTACATTTTTCTGCAATTCTCTTACTTCTTTCTACACCCCTTCTGAATCTTTCTTTACTTCTCTTACCTCTTTGTTCATCCCTCCTACCTTCTGCACACCTCTTGCCTCTGTTGGTTCTTTCTGCACTGCTCTTACTTCTTTCTGCACAGTACTTACCTCTTTCGGCACTTCTGTTGCTTTTTTCTACACCTCTGTTGCTTCTCTCAGCAATTCTCTTGCCTCTTTCTGCACTTCTCTTACTTCTTTTTGCACCATTCCTGTCTCTTTCAGTATCTTTCTTGCCTCTTTGTGTACCTCTCCTACCTCTTGCTACACTTTTCTTGTGTCTTTTTGCACATCTGTTGGTTCTTTCTGCACTGCTCTTGCTTCTTTCTGCATCTCACTTGCCTCTTTCTATGCTTGTCTTGCATCTCTCTAAACCTCTGTTGCTTTTTTCAGCAATTCTCTTCCTTTTTTCTGCACCCCTTGTGCCGCTTTAGCACCTCTGTTGCTTCCTTCTGCACTCCTCTTCCTTCTTTTTGTACCCTTGTCCCTACTTCTGCACCTCTGTTGCTTCTTTCAGTACCTCTGTTTGTTCTTTCTGCACTGCTCTTGCTTCTTTCTGCACTTCACTTGCTTCTTCGCGCACTTCTCCTGCTTCTTTCTAAATATCTGTTGCGTCTTTCAGCAATTTTCTTGTCTCCTTTTGTACTTCTCTTGCTTGTTTCTGCACCTCTCTTGCATCTTTCTGCGCCTCTGTTGCCTGTTTCTGCACTTCAATTGCTACTTTCTGTACCTCTCTTGCCTCTTTTGGCACCTCTGTTGCTTCTTTCTGCACTTCTCTTGGTTCTTTTTTTCTTCTCTTGAATCTTTCTGTACCTCTATTGCCTCTTTAAGCACCTCTGTTGCTTTTTTCTGCAGACCTCTTGCCTCTTTCTGCACCTCACTTGCCTTTTTCAGCACCTCTGTTGCTTTTTCTGTAGATCTCTTGCCTCTTTCTGTACCCTTCTATTTTCTTTCTGCACCTCTCTTGCCTCTTTCTGCACCCCTGTTCCCTGTATCTGCACATTTCATGCTTGTTTCTCACTTCTCTTGCCTCTTTCTGTACCTCTGTTGCCTCTTTCTATACTTCTCTTGCTCTTTCTGCACCCTTCACACCTCTTTCAGCACCTATGTTGTTTCTTTCTGCAGACCTCTTGCCTCTTTCTGCTCCTCACTTGCCTTTTTTAGCACCTCTGTTGCTTTTTCTGTAGATCTCTTGCCTCTTTCCGTACCCTTATATTTTCTTTCTGTACCTCTCTTGCCTCTTTCTCACCCCTGTTCCCTGTATCTGCACATTTCATGCTTGTTTCTGCACCTCTCCTGCCTCTTTATGTATCTCTGTTGCCTCTTTCTATACTTCTCTTGCTCTTTCTGCACCCTTCATACCTCTTTCACCACCTGTGTTGGTTCTTTCTGCACTGCTCTTGCTTTTTTCTGCACCTCACTTGCTCAACCTGCACTTCTCTTCCTTCTTTCTGCACCCCTCCTGCCTCTTTCTGTATCTCTTTTGCCTCTTTGTGTACCCCTCCTACCTTTTTCTGCACCCCTCTTGCCTATTTTTGCACCTCTGTTGGTTCTTTCTGCACTACTCTTGCTTCTTTATTCACCTCATTTGTCTCTCTCTGCAATTCTCTTGCTTCATTCCACACCTCTGTTGCTTCTTTCAGCAAATCTCTTGCCTCTCTCTGCACTTATCTTGCTTCTTTCTACACCTCTGTAGCTAATTTCTGCCCTTTCCTTACCTTTTTCTGCACCTCTTACTTAGAGGTAGTTGTAATCCCCCTGCCCTATTATGTACTAGGGCCTTACAGGGGAGGTTATGCCAATCACAGGGGTACCCCAACACATAGTGTACCCTAGTATATGTAGGTGTTTTCAATGTATTCTAAGTGTCTTTCAGGATAGCACTGGCTCTGGGCCTGGTTAGTTAGAGTCAGTTACCACTATTACCAGTCAGTAAAACAATGTGGGCACAGGATGACTTTGCAACAAGACCTCTCTCTGCACCTCTGTTGGTTCTTTGTGCATATCTCTTGTTACTTTTTGCACCTTTCTTCATCTTTCAGGACTTCTGTTGCATCTTTCTGCATTTCCTTTGCTTCTTTCTGCGCGTTTCGTCCTCTTTTTGCACATGTCCTACCTCTGTAGGAATAGTTAAAAATTAGCATTTAAAAAACCTTTGAAATTCACTGAAAAAACCATAGGTTTCAGGGACGTTATAGTTAGAATTTTTCATTTAAAAAACCTAAGAAATTCACTGAAAAAAACACAGGTTTCAGGGACTTTATAGTTAGTTGGACATTTCACTCGTACAAAACCAGAGAAATGCATCCGTTATAGTTAGTTGAGCTAAGTATAACTTATGCCTCCGCAATGCACTTGCTGATGACATCTCATATTACATTACTCATGACATGGTCAGTGACTTCACTATTGACATCACTGTCGCCAGTAGGTAGTTATAGTTAAGATCTAGTTTCCATAGAAAAAGGGTTTTTTCTTTTCCCAATAACTTTGACGCCGGTTGATGAATCTTCGTGTAATTTTCAAAACTAGTGACCCGCTCTGATCAGCTCCTGTCTTGAAAGTTTTGGGGTGATTTGCCAAGCATGGGCAGAGAAAAAAGGGGGGCCCCAAATGCAGTGGTGTTTGTGTAGAGTAGGGGGTTTTGTTCGGGGTAAATTTAGTGTTTAGGGTAGTCCAGTGGTGTTTGTGTAGTATACGGGGTCATGCTGGGGTGGTGTTTAAGGGTTTAGGGTAGTGCAGTGGTGTTTGGGTAGTGTAGGGGGTTGTGCTGGGGCTAGATATAGGGTTTAGTGTAGTGCAGGGGTGTTTGTATAGTGTAGGGAGTCGTGCTGGGGGTAGGTATTTAGGGTTTAGGGTAGTGTAGTGGTGTTTGTCTAGTGTAGGGGGTAATGTTGTAGGGTTTAGGGTAGTGCAGTGGTATTTGGGTAGTGTAGGGGATTGTGCTGGGGTAGATTTAGGGTTTAGGGTAGTGCAGAGTGTTTGGGTAGTGCTTGCGGGTTCGTGCTTGGGGTAGTGTTTTAGGGTTTAGGGTAGTGAATGGTGTTTGTGTAGTGTAGGGGTTGTGCTGGGGGTAGTGTTTTAGGGTTTAGGGTAGTGCAGTGGTGTTTATCTAGTGTAGGGGGTCGTGTTGGGGTAGATTTAGGGTTTAGGGAAGTGCAGTGGTGTTTTTGTAGTGTAGGGGGTAGGGTTTTAGGGTTTAGGGTAGTGCAGTGGTGTTTGTGTAGTATAGGGGGGTCATGCTGGGGGTAGTGTTTTAGGGTTAATGGTAGTGCAGTGATTTTTGTGTAGTGTAGGGAGTTGTGTTTTAAGGTTTAGGGTAGTGCAGCGGTGTTAGGGTGGTGTAAGGGGTCGTGCTGGGGTAGATTTAGGGTTCAGAGTAGTGCAGTGCTGTTTGGCTAGTGTAGGGGGTCATGCTGGGGTAGTGTTTAGGGTAGTGCAGTATTGTTTGGGTAGTGTAGGGCGTTGTGCAGGGGTAGAGGTTTAGGATTTAGGGTAGCGCAGTGGTGTTTGGGTAGTGTAGGGGGTCGTGCTGGGGTAGTGTTTTAGGGTTTAAGGTAGCGCAGTGGTGTTTGGATAGTGTAGGGGGTCCTGCTGGGGGTAGTGTTTTTGGGTTTAGGGTAGCACAGTGGTGTTTGGGTAGTGTAGGGGGTCGTACAGGGGATAGTGTTTTAGGGTTTAGGGAAGCGCTGTGGTGTTTGTCTAGTGTAGAGGGTCGTGCCTGGGGTAGTGTGTAAGGGTTTAGGGTAGTCAGTGGTTTTTGGGTAGTGTAGGGATCCATGCCAGGGGTAGTGTTGTAGGGTTTAAGGTAGTGCATTGGTGTTTAGCTATTGTAGGGGGTCGTGCTAGGGGTAGATTTAAGGTTTAGGGTAGTGCAAGGGTGTTTGTGTAGTGTAGGGGGTAGTGCTGCGGGTAGTGTTTTAGTGTTTAGGGAAGTGCAGTGGTGTTTGTGTAATGTAGGGGGTTGTGCTTGGGTAGATTTAGGGTTTAGGGTAGTGCAGTGGTGTTTGTGTATTGTAGGGGGTTGTGCTGGGGGTAGATTTAGAGTTTAGGGTAGTGCAGTGGTGTTTGTGTAGTGTAGGTGGTTGTGTTGGGGTAGTGTTTTAGGGTTTAGTGTAGTGCAGTGGTGTTTGTGTAGTGCAGGAGGTCGTGCTTGGGGTAGTGTTTTAGGGTGTAGGGTAACGCAGTGGTGTTTGGGTGGTGTAAGGGATCGTGCCGGGGTAGTGTTTTAGGGTTAGGGTAATGCAGTGGTGTTTGGGTAGTGTAGGGAGTCGTGCCGGGGGTAGTGTTTTAGGGATTATGGTAGTGCATTGGTGTTTAGCTATTGTAGGGGGTAGATTTCGGTTTAGGGTAGTGCAATGGTGTTTGTGTAGTGTAGGGGGTAGTGCTGGGGGTAGTGTTTTAGGGTTTAGGGTAGTGTTTTAGGGTTTAGGGTAGTGCCGTGGTGTTTGTGTAGTATAGGGCGTCGTGCTTGGTGTAGTTTTTTAGGGTTTAGGGTAGTGCAGTGGTGTTTGTGTATTGTAGGGGGTTGCGCTGGGGGTAGATTTAGAGTTTAGGGTAGTGCAGTGGTGTTTGTGTAGTATAGGTGGTTGTGTTGGGGTAGTGTTTTAGGGTTTAGTGTAGTGCAGTGGTGTTTGTGTAGTGTAGGAGGTCGTGCTTGGGGTAGTGTTTTAAGGTTTAGGGTAACGCAGTGGTGTTTGGGTGGTGTAAGGGATCGTGCCGGGGTAGTGTTTTAGGGTTAGGGTAATACAGTGGTGTTTGGGTAGTGTAGGGAGTCGTGCCGGGGGTAGTGTTTTAGGGATTATGGTAGTGCATTGGTGTTTAGCTATTGTAGGGGGTCGTGCTGGGGGTAGATTTCGGTTTAGGGTAGTGCAATGGTGTTTGTGTAGTGTAGGGGGCAGTGCTTGGGGTAGTGTTTTAGGGTTTAGGGTAGTGCCGTGGTGTTTGTGTAGTATAGGGCGTCGTGCTTGGTGTAGTGTTTTAGGGTTTAGGGCAGTGCAGTGGTGTTTGTGTAGTGTAGGGGGTAGTGTTTTAGGGTTTAGGCCAGTGCAGTGCTGTTTATGTAGTGTAGGGGTCATGCTGGGGGTAGTGGTTTAGTGTTTAGGGAAGTGCAGTGGTGTTTGTGTAATGTAGGGGGTCATGCTTGGGGTAGATTTAGGGTTTAAGGCAGTGCAGTGGTGTTTATGATTTGTAGGGGGTTGTGCTGGGTGTAGATTTAGAGTTTAGGGTAGTGCAGTGGTGTTTGTGTAGTGTAGGTGGTTGTGTTGGGGTAGTGTTTTAGGGTTTAGAGTAGTGCAGTGGTGTTTGTGTAGTGTAGGAGGTCATGCTTGGGGTAGTGTTTTAGGGTTTAGGGTAACACAGTGGTGTTTGGGTAGTGTAAGGGATCGTGCCGGGGTAGTGTTTTAGGGTTAGGGTAATATAGTGGTGTTTGGGTAGTGTAGGGGGTCGTGCCGGGGGTAGTATTTTAGTGTTTAGGGTAGCGCAGTGGTGTTGTTTGGGTAGAGTAGGGGGTAGTGCTGGGGGTAGTGTTTTAGGGATTAGGGTAGTGCAGTGGTGTGTAGGTAGTGTAGGGGGTCGTGCTGGGGTCGATTTAACGTTTAGGGTAGTGTAATGGTGTTTGTTTAGTGTAGGGGTAGTGTTTTAGGGTTTAGGGTAGTGCAGTGGTGTTCATGTAGGGTAGGGGGCCTTGCTGGGGTGGTGTTTAAGGGTTTAGGTTAGTGCAGTGGTGTATGGGTAGTGTAGGGGGTTGTGCTGGGGGTAGTGATTTAGGGTTTATTGGTAGTGAATGGTGTTTGTGTAGTGTAGGGGTTGTGCTGGGGGTAGTGTTTTAGGGTTTAGGGTAGTGCAGTGGTGTTTATCTAGTGTAGAGGGTCATGTTGGGGTAGATTTAGGGTTTAGGATAGTGCAGTGGTGTTTTTGTAGTCTAGGGGGTAGTGTTTTAGGGTTTAGGGTACTGCAGTGGTGTTTGTGTAGTGTAGGGGGTCGTGCTTGGGGTAGTGTTTTAGGGTTAATGGTAGTGCAGTGACGTTTGTGTAGTATAGGGAGTTGTGTTTTAAGGTTTAGTGTAGTACAGTGGTGTTAGGGTGGTGTAGGGGGTCGTGTTGGGGTAGATTTAGGGTTCAGGGTAGTGCAGTGGTTTTTGGGTACTGTAGCGGGTCGTGCTGGGGTGGTGTTTTAGGGTTTAGGGTAGTGTTGAGGTGTTTGGGTAGTGTAGGGGGTCATGCTGCGGTAGTGTTTATGGTTTAGGGTAGCGCAGTGGTGTTTGGGTAGTGTAGGGGGTCCTGCTGCGGGTAGTTTTTTTTGGGTTTAGGGTAGCACATTGTTCTTTGGGTAGTGTAGTGGGTCATGCTTGGGGTAGTATTGTAGGCTTTAGGGTAGCGCAGTGGTGTTTGGATAGTATAGGAGGTCATGCTGGGGGTAGTGCTTTAGGGTTTAGGGTAGCACAGTGGTGTTTGGGTAGTGTAGGGGGTCCTACAGGGGCTATTGTTTTAGTGTTTAGGGAAGCGCAGGGGTGTTTGTGTAGTGTAGAGGGTCGTGCGTGGGGTAGTGTGTAAGGGTTTAGGGTAGCACAGTGGTTTTTGGGTAGTGTAGGGAGTCGTGCCGGGGGTAGTGTTTTAGGGATTATGGTAGTGCATTGGTGTTTAGCTATTGTAGGGGGTCGTGCTGGGGGTGAATTTTGGTTTAGGGTAGTGCAATGGTGTTTGTGTAGTGTAGAGGGTAGTGCTGGGGGTAGTGTGTTAGGGTTTAGGGTAGTGCAGTGGTGTTTGTGTAGTGTAGGGGGTAGTGTTTTAGCGTTTAGGGCACTGCAGTGCTGTTTATGTAGTGTAGGGGTCATGCTGGGGGTAGTGTTTTAGGGTTTAGTGTAGTGCAGTGGTGTTTTGGTCGTGTTATAGGTCGTGCTGCGGGTAGTGTTTTAGTGTTTAGGGAAGTGCAGTGGTGTTTGTGTAATGTAGGGGGTCATGCTGGGGGTAGATTTAGGGTTTAGGGTAGTGCAGTGATGTTTGTGTATTGTACAGGGTTATGCTGGGGATAGATTTAGAGTTTAGGGTAGTGCAGTGGTGTTTGTGTAGTGTAGGGGGTTGTGTTGGGGTAGTGTTTTAGGGTTTAGTGTAGTGCAGTGGTGTTTGTGTAGTGTAGGGGTTGTGCTGGGGGTAGTGTTTTAGGGTTTGGGTAGTGCAGTGGTGTTTGTGTAGTGTAGGGGGTAGTGTTTTAGGGTTTAGTGTAGCACAGTGGTGTTTGGGTAGTGTATGAGGTCATGCTGGGGGTAGATTTAGGGTTTAGGGTAGTGCAGTGGTATTTGGGTAGTGCAGGGGGTCGTGCTGGGGTAATGTATTAGGGTTTAGGGTAGTGCAGATGTGTTTGGGTAGTATAGGGGGACATGCTGGGGTAGTGTTTTACTGTTTAGGGTAGCGCAGTGGTGCTTGGGTAGTATAGGGGGTCATGCTGGTAGTAGTGTTTTAGGGTTTAGGGAAGCGCAGTTGTGTTTGTGTACTGTAAGGGCTATTGTTTAAGGATTTACGGTAGTGCAGTGATGTTTGTGTAGTGTAGGGGGTCATGCTGGGGTTAGTGTTTTAGGGTTTAGGGTTGTGTAGTGGTGTTGGGTAGTGTAGGGGTTAGTGCTCACCACAGAGTTAGCTGGAAGTCTACTGCTGGTATTGAAAGTGATTGTTCAGTCTGTTTGTCAGAATTTTCAAATTAAATAGAAGAGGATTAGAGATCTCTCTTAAAAAACATGCCCTAATTTTTCTTCGTACATCACTAACCATAATTTCTATGACAAAATGAACCCCCTCATTTTGTTCCTTTTTAAATTAAATGTTTTAAGGGTTACCAGTTTATTCCAATCAAGATGGCTTCAGGTGTGCCATAATTTTGTTATAAGTAAGACTGTTAGCGCTCTAGTTGTTCTTAATAACACTCTGGAAAGCTGCAGTAGAACACAACGTAATCAACTGCCAGGCTGCTCCTGTTGAAATATAACAGGAAGATATTTGAGATCTCACTTAAAACATGTCCTAATTTTTCTTTCTACAGCACTAACCATAATTTCTATGACAAAATAAACCCCCTCATTTTGTTCCTTTTCAAATTAAATGTTTTAAGTGTTACCAGTGTATTCCAATCAAGCTGGCTTGAGGTGTGCCATACTTTTGTCATTAGTAAGACCTTTAGCTCTCTAGTTGTTCTTTAGAGCGCTCTGGGAAGCTGCAGTAGAACACAAAGGAATCAACTGCCATGCTGCTCCTGATATAACAGGAAGATATTTGAGATCTCACTTAAAAAATGTCCTAATGTTTCTTTCTACAGCACTAACTATAATTTGTATGACCAAATAAACCCCCTTAATTTGTTCCTTTGCAAATTAAATGTTTTAAGTGTTACCACTTTATTACAATCAAGATGGCTTCAGGTGTGCCATACTTTTGTCATAAATAAGACTGTTAGCACTCTAGTTGTTCTTTAGAACACTCTGACACATTCTGTCTTTGTGCTACATCTGGGTGATATTTGTGCTACATTCGGGCTATTTTGTCTCTGGCGCCCATCTTGGGAGACTTATTTGTTATGAAGTTTCCTAATTTCCTCATTTACTACAGTCTCCTCAGTAGGAAACACTTTCAGTGTTTTACACTATAGTTGCTCAGATCACAGTAGTAATGCCACTGCTCACCAGGGAAATCTGCTGCTGGTATTGAAAGTACGTGTTTCAGTCTGCATGTCAGATTTTTTTTTAATGAAATAGAAGAGGACTTGAGAAATCACTCTAAATGTGCCCTAATTTTTCTTTCTGCGGCACTAATCTTACTTTCCATGGCAAAAAACCCCTAATTTTGTTCCTTTTAAAATAAATATTTTAGGAGTTACCACTGTATTCCAATCAAGATGGCTTCAGGTGTGCTATACGTTTGTCATAAGTAAGGCTGTTAGCACTCTAGTTGTTCTTTAGAACACTCTGGGAAGCTGCAGTAGAACACAAAGGAATCCACTGACAGTCTCTACCCTTGTTGGATGTACATGTTGTACTGAGAATGTCAGACTTCATTCTCACATGACTGAGAAAGATAATGTGAATTTACAGAAAATATGCTCTCAGATTAGCTTATAGAGCACCTTCCAAACCTCTGTGGGAAAAGCAAACATGATTCATGATATCCCAGCAGAAGGCTTTTTCACATGGTAAAATCCCCTTAGAACACACCGCAATTCCTAAAATGAGTATCGTACCATCCACAACTGATTTATAATGTAACTAAAGTCTTAAAACCTTCTATTAACTGTAATGCTTTTTAATGAGGTGCTATCATGTATATTGGTCCCAAGATGGCTGCCAACACTTCTTGGATTAAGTGCTGACAGCCAATCAGATCTCACGATAAGATGTGTCGTTAGGCTTCTCTCAGATATATATGTATTTTTTTCCTTTAATATCTAAAAAACTACAGAACAAATTTTCAGCATTTAACCAAAAGGCACGAGTGTCAACCAAGGAGTACCTCTTTGCCAAATTTGGTGTCATTCTGTTCAGCAGTTTGGGCTGTAGCTGCAATTAAAGGTTCCTAAGGGAAATTGCATAGGGAAAACATGTTTTGGGACCCCCCTTTTTTCTCGACCCCCGCTTGACGAATCACTGTGAAACTTTCAGGATAGGAGCGGACTGGAGCTGGCCACAAGTTTCAAAAATTTGGCCAAGATTTATCAATCGGCCCCAAAGTTATTGGAAATAGAATGTTGCGTATTTCCTATGGAAAATAGGTCCTAACTATAACCACATATATATATATTTTTAAGGGTATTATTCAAAACAAGCTATTTATGACTATTTATCTCTTGTAATGTTTCTATTTTTAACATATTATTTTTTTTATCCTGGAATTGTTTGATATAAATTTTAATATCATGTTTTTCTAAGCTAATTTTGCACTATATTTTGCACTTTAGGGAGGTTATTTTTGCACTTGCACTTTTAAGGAGTTAATTGCGGTTTCAGGGATGGCAAGTACTGATTCAGTGAACTTGGGGTTAAGAATGTGATAGCTCCAACATCAATGGCCACTTGGCCCATATTATAAATTCGATCCTTATTAACTCTGTATTTTAAACAGTTTTAATGTGATTGTTTTTTCTGTGGAGCTTTTATCTAAATATAGTACATTGTTTTAAGACATACTTATGTTTCTAACATGTATTCATGATTTATGAATTTTTGATCTGACCCAGGATAACAGTTGTTTTACTGAAGTATTTCTTCTTTCTCTATTTATAACGTGATTTAAGCTGACGAGGAAGTCACACTATATATGTAATGCACTATTTCCGTGGTGTCATGTGATCAAGGCTGCTGCCACGCAGCCGAAACGTGTCATGCTGGCAAATGAGAAAAAGAATAAAGCACTCAATAATTGAATTGGAAAGCGCACTATTGTGGTCTGTACCTGAGGTCAAAGGAAGTTCCCGTAGTTCAGGACTCACGTTGATTTGCAATTTTGGTGGAATATGGCCATTTTCCGCCACTACAGACCCTCCCTTTGTTTTCTGTACTGGCTTGTTCGGCGGTCGACTTCGCAGCAGCGAATAGTAATCTAACCAGGAATGAGTACATTAGCAGCCAGTCCCCCGCAGGAGTAAACGGAAGAGCACGTTTGGCAGCCGATACAAGGATATGCTAGGAGAACCCAGCCGGAGTCAGAGGACGCCCGCGATATATCCTGGAAGTATTTGGGGTAAGCGGCCATTGCTTGTATTTGTCCAGAAGTTAAGCAGGTGAAAGGATTGTGCTGAGACAAATGAGACAGTCGCAGCGCTACCGCAGCGATAACTCGAATGCTGATATTATTCTTTTATTAAACTTATCATGGCAATGCCAGCGGAGACGCTCCGGAATCGAGAAACAATAGCGGATGCTTTGTTTCATAATTTACCCAATGTGAATGTGAGCAATCAAACTACTAACACTGACAGCAATTCATTAACCGACCTAATGAAAATGTTGAAAAGACTAAAAAAACTCTCACGCACGGAAGTAACAAAACGGTGGGAAAAACGCTCCCTGGAGAAATACAAGGAAGTGGGTCGTGTGCCACCAGGGTTGAGGGTTCTCCTAGCTCCATCATTTGAGAACCCCAACCCCTTAATGTTAAAAAAATGGGCGTCTAACAACCTTGAGGCGTCAATAAATATGATTTGCATCCTAATCAAGTATGCTGAAATTGACCGCGTTGAAATCTTAAAGGAAATAGAACAACTGGTCTGTGATTTAGATCAGCATGAAAATAAAGAATTCATTAGGAAATATAGGGAAGAAATTGAATTGCGTTTGGCAAAATATGAGGAAACCATAAGAACAAGGAAACAATATAAATTTGCACGTGACAAGCGTGATTATGAAACAGGCAGAATTTTCACGTTTGCCCGCAAATATGACACTGTGAAGAGACAAGCACAAGCACCAAAAGGTCCTGCAGTCACTGAATGTGGCGCTTCCAATGTTGCACTATCTGATATAGAGATGAGATGAGCAGCGAGTAGTACGGAATCAGAGGATGGTAGATCTAGTAAGGGGAACAAGTCCACAGTACCAACCAATTACTCGCCCTCAGAGGAGCTGGGTTTTTTAATAGAGGACAGATAACAAAAGTTGCGACCGCTGACGCAACAACAGCAAGGGAAAAGCGCAGCAGAAAAAACAAATGTGCCAAAGAAAGGAAAAAATACAGGAACACAAGGCTTTGGAAAGCGAGGCAGGGGAAAGAAAAGGTGAGAGAAGTGGTGACAACTAATGTACTGGCTAATACAGTGGTGAATCTCTCAGATGAAATACTGACCAAGGCTGAATCCCAACTCCTGGCACTGGGCCTCTCATTTTGTCCAAAGAATTCATTTGATTATGTCCAAACGCGCATTGATGTTTTTAAATTAATTAGAAAACTGAAATTAAGGAAGCATTTCAGATTATCAAAGGCGCATGAACAAGCACCAATTATTAGTAACATCACACGGCCCACCAGCAAACAACAAGTTACTGACACAGACATTTTGAAATCAGTTCATGCTCTGTCAACAGATGATGAGGTCATTGTTGGGTCTACCCAGGAAGAGCTTTCAGCTATGGGGGTAATAAGCAATCTTCCGTGTCATAGCAATTTCAGACCACCCTCTACATTCATGCCTTTGATGGCTAAAGATGCTATACATACTTTTACTGATGTGGTAGTGAAAGAACTTAAAACACTTCAATGCATGACAACCAGAAAGAAAAAAAGGCATAGAAATATGGAAAAACAATACACCAAACTGATGAAAAAGTTGAGGAGTAATTCCAACCTTATTATAAATAAAGCTGATAAGGGAGGGAACATTGTCATCTGGCCTCGATCGTTATACATGGAGGAAGCAATGCGGCACTTAAATGATATTTCATGCTATCAAAGGGGCACTGTGAATTACATTAAAAATCTCAGCGAGACCATTGTCAAGGAGTGGAATCAATGGAAGAGGGAAGGATTATTAAGCAAACAAGAGTATGGTTTCCTCAATAATGAATACCCGGTAACACCAACCCTTTACTTTCTACCCAAGATTCACAAGCAGACTACTCCCGTCCCTGGTCGACCAATTATCTAGGCTCAACGAAGCCTCATGGAGCCATTATTTAAATATGTGGATTACTTTTTGCATGATGCAGTGGAAAATTTACCCTCGTACATCAAAGACACAGGCCATTTTCTATCTAAATTAACGGATGTTAAGTGGGAAGATGACTATGTACTGATAGCTATGGACATCTGTGCCTTACACGAGTATCCACCACAATGATGGCCTCTCAGCAGTAAAGTACTATCTAGACCAAAGAAGTATCAATTATTGTCAACACAATGTTATGATACTCAGAATGATTCAATTATGCCTTGAGAATAATTATTTCTTGTTTGATAAGGTGATTTATTAACAGTTGAGGGGTGTCGCCATGGGGGCGTGTTTTTCCCCTACATATGAATGTTTACATGTTGGGTGGTGGGAGGAACACATCCTCAGGGGCACCCATAAATTGTTGTACGACTCTAACATTATCAAATTTTTGAGATTTATTGATGACATCTTTATGATATGGAAGGGTACGTGGAGTCAGCTAGAGATTTTGTTAATCCAATTAATAGCAATGAACATAACTTACAATTCACAGCTGATATCAGTAAAACTAGTATCTAATTCTTAGATGTCGAGATTTACATTGATAATCATGAAATTCAAACTAGAATGCATCGAAAGGCAACGGCAGGTAACTCAATACTGCATGCCAGTAGCGCGCATCCAGGTCACCTAATGAAAAGTATTCTGTTTGGTGAATTTTTAAGAATGCGCAGGATTTGTAGTTCAGAGAGTGACTTGGAGATCTGTCAGACTGAGACGCATCTAAGATTCCTGGCTAGAGGTTACAGTAAACAAGACTTAAAAGAGGCTAGACGCAAGGCTAACTGTCACTCTAGAGAGGAGTACTTGAAAACCACCAGCTATCGTAGTACTAAGAGAGTGGGTAATGCTAGCTTAGATCCTTGTACCCCCTGGAGCCAATTAGATTGATCACCACCTATAACACAGAGGAGAAAAAAGTCAGGGGGATCATCAATAAACACTGGCCGATATTGAAGACTGACATCACATTAGCACAGGTGCTACCGTTGCAGCACTCCTTTACTTTTAGAAGAGGACCCTCGATATGGGACACTCTAGTGAAATCCAGCCCAGAGGTGATAATCAATAAAAATTGGCTTTCCAGTAAGACTCGAGTCCATAAATGTATTTCATGCAGAGCGTGTAAATTTGGTGTGAACACCACAGAATATCATTCTGTATTTCAGCCCAATCCCATTAAAATTCGAGGGTTAAACACATGTCGTACAGACTCTGTTATATATGTGCTTGAATGCACTTGCAGATTGAAATATGTCGGTAGTACCAAACTGCAAGCTTATAATCACATTCTACAGCACTTAAGGGCAATAGTAAATTCCGACGATAACTACCCGGTAGCTCGTCATTTTAAGCTTGTACACAACAAAAACTTAAATGACTTGAGCTATTTTATCACTGACTCTGTTCCTAGGAATATAAGGGGTGGCAACAGAGAGAAACAGCTTAGGCAGTTGGAGTCTAAATACATTTTGCTGCTAGATACGAGAATCCCCAATGGGCTGAATACGGGGGAAGATCTACATAACTTTTTGTAAACTTACTCTGTTTTAATATCCATAGATGCAGTTAAAAACAATTGGGTTGGAATTTTCATTTAATAATGGAGAGGATGAAATTTATGGAATGAAGGATAATCTTTCGCTCAAGTGCAGTGATACTAATTATTTTAATGTAAGTATATTTATTCATTGTAGTCTATGGTTGGATACAAATATATTTTAGTCTTATGAATACGTACACTCAATGTGCAATGTATACCTAAGATCTGCGGGATATTGAGGATTTCAGATACTGTTTGTTTAAATGATGATTGCTCTCTTGAGATATTCTATAAATAATTGCACTTGCACTTTATTTTTAAGAGTATAATTCGAAACGAGCTATTTATGACTATTTATCTCTTGTAATTTTTCTATTTTTAACTTATTAATTTTTTTATCCTGGAATTGTTTGATATGAATTTAAATATGTTTTTCTAAGATAATTTTGCACTATATTTTGCACTTTAGGGAGGTTGTTTTTGCACTTGCACTGTTAAGGAGTTAATTGCAGTTACAGGGATGGCAAGTACTGATTCAGTGAACTTGGGCTTAAGAATGTGATAGCTC
This sequence comes from Lissotriton helveticus, assembly GCF_964261635.1. Taxonomy (NCBI): domain Eukaryota; kingdom Metazoa; phylum Chordata; class Amphibia; order Caudata; family Salamandridae; genus Lissotriton; species Lissotriton helveticus. The sequence continues at coordinate 1,259,118,835 of NC_136063.1, read as the reverse complement.
CAACATCAATGGCTACTTGGCCCATATTATAAATTTGATCCTTATTAACTCTGTATTTTAAACAGTTTTAATGTGATTGTTTTTTCTGTGGAGCCTTTATCTAAATATAGTACATTGTTTTAAGACATACTTATGTTTCTAACATGTATTCATGATTTATGAATTTTTTACCTGACCTAGGATAACAGTTGTTTTACTGAAATATTTCTTCTTTCTCTATTTGTAACGTGATTTAGCCTGACCAGGAAGTCACACTATATATGTAATGCACTATTTCCGGGGTGTCATGTGATCAAGGCTGCTGCAACGCAGCCGAAACGTGTCATGCTGGCAAATGAGATAAAGAATAAAGCACTGAATAATTGAATTTGAAAGCGCACTATTGTGGTCTGTACCTGAGATCAACGGAGGTTCCGGTGGTTCAGGACTCACGGTGATATATATAGATATATATATATTCACTGAAAAAAACTTAGGTTTGGCACATGTTATAGTTAGCTGGACAGTTCACTCATACAAAACCATTGAAATTCCCCCGTTATAGTTAGTTCAGCTAACTATACCTTGCGCGCCCGCAATCCACTGCTGATGACGTCATCTATTACATCACTCATGACATGGTCAGTGACATCACTCATGGCATCACTCATGACATCTCAAATGACATCACTGATTACATCACTGATGACATCATCCAGTGAATGTGTGTCTTTCTGAAAAATAAATATTTTTTATATATTTATATCTAAAGGTCGATGGAAGAATAAATGGGTAAATAAGTGTCTAAATGGATGTTTTATTTGTAAAATTGATTGTATAACTGACTTATTAAGTGTATCTTAGTGAATACATGTATTAGCGAGTAATGTTTAAATATTTAAATATCTCTATCAGTGTCTCACTTTGTGTATAACTGGCTGCATGGGTTGGTGAGTAGCTACATGAGTGTGTATATGGGTTATTAGTTGGTATTTTGAGTATCAGTATGACTGTCTGTATGGTTCGCTGTGGGATATTACTTAGTGCATAGATGCATGAATAAGTGACTCACTGTTTGTATGTGTTTTGAAGACAGCATGTGTGCAGGACTGTCTGGGTGGATGAGTGTGTGTATGGGTGTGTTAGTGAGTGAATAGCTGTCTCAATAGTGTCTTTATGAGTAAGTACATATGTTTTAAAGTAGTATATGTGAGCATTGATGTATATACGTGAGTATATATGAGAGTGAAAGATTGGAAGAGTTGCTGTATAAATAAGTATGTGTTTCTATAAGTGATTGTTTAAGAGAGTAAGTATGTGTAGGTTTCTGTAGAAGTAAGTGTAGTGGTGTATGCATAGCTGTATATGCAAGTAAATGGATGTTTGATAGTTTTTTTGCATGTGTGAGTATGTTTGTGAGTAACCCTATGGATGACTATTAGTGTGTAACAGGATGTATAGGTGTATGAGTACATATGATGAGTGACTACATGTATGAGTGACTATATAGAACGGTTGGTGAATAAGTGGATATGTATGTAGATTTTGGAATTACTGAATAGGTTCTTCTAACTGGTATAGGTATCTCCATTGTTTAGAACATTTTAGTTTCTATTTTTCAATCTGTTTATCAAAGGTTACATTAGGGTGAGAGGAAGTCTGCCACACTTTCACAAGGATGATGTCTTCAGTGATGTCATCAGTGATGTCATTTGAGATGTCATGAGTGATGTAATATGTGACGTCATCAGCAGTGGATTGCCGGCGCGCGACTTATACTTAGCTGAACTAACTATAACGGGGGAATTTCAATGGTTATGTATGAGTGAAATGTCCAGCTAACTATAACATGTGTGAAACCTATGTTTTTTTCAGTGAATTTCTAAGGTTTTTTAAATGCTAATTCCTAACTATAACGCGGCTAAAACCTATGGATTTTTCAGTGAATTTGCAAGGTTTTTAAATGCTAATTCCTAACTATAACGTGCCTAAAACCTATGTTTTTTTCAGTGAATATATATATATAGAGGAAGAGGAAAGAAGCTCTGATTTGGCAGTTTTTAACTTTTCCAGAAGGGCAAAAAAAGGTTAATGCTCCAAAAGTAACCTGTAAAATTTTACAAACTCTTTCAAGGGGTGATCCATCTCAAAAATACTCCTTTGGCACAGCAAATATGGAGCGACACATGAAGAACTTTGCTGGGGCCTGAAATTGTGGCTCCTTTCACCACGCTGGTCCTACCTGTGGCTCCTCACAATACGCTGTTCTCCCTGTTGCCCTGCAGCTCTCCCGCAGTCCTCCCGCCGGCGCGTTTACCATCTACGCGGCCGCAGTGAGGAGGACTACAATTCCCAGGCATCTTAGCGGCTGAAGCCGCCCACGGCAACTCCCGCGCCCGGAGGTGCTTTAAATTGGGCGCAGTTCCGGTGGAGCGGGTTGCGCCAAACTTTGCTGGGGCTGAAATTGTGGCTCCTTTCACCACGCTGGTCCTACCTGTGGCTCCTCACAATACGCTGGTCTCCCTGTTGCCCTGCAGCTCTCCCGCAGTACTCCAGCCGCCGCGTTTACCATCTACGCGTCCGCAGTGAGGAGGACTACAATTCCCAGGCATCTTAGCGGCTGAAGCCGCCCACGGCAACTCCCGCGCTCGGAGGCGCTTTAAATTGGGCGCAGTTCCCGCATCGCGGAAACACGCGCGGGACGCACCGGGAGAAGCCCGGGACAAGGGCAGGACCGTCTGTGGCAGTCCGGGGCCGGACGAGACTGGGCTGGGCCACCTCCCTTGGAAGTTCTTCGTATTAAGGTATCGGGTGTTATTATAAGCATCATTCGTAATAGTGACTGAACTGATCTGTAGACTGTACCAGGAACCATGTCTAGGATGAATAAGAGGCCGGGGGTAACAGGCTCCTTAGATGACTTCATCAGTAGAGCAGAACAATTAGTATGCCGTGAGATAGAATTCGCAAAGCGGCGACTTTCATTAGATCCATCAAGTCTTCCAACATATGGACAACTGCTAAGTAACACCACCAGCCAAACATCGTCTAGTGCCATAGTTAAGGTTCCATACCAAAACGAGGGTAACAACAGACTGTCATCGCAGCAAAACGCAACTACTATCAGCTCAGGCACCTCACACAAAGATGTACATAAAGAAGCTGCAAAAGCAGGGATCTTTACTAGATCACGGACACAAAAGACTGTCATAGAAATGGGAGCTAAACCAAAAACCCAGTGTTAGGAGAAAAACATGGCTGTGAAGAAAGGAAAGCAAATCAAATTAGTGGGCAGCAAGAATGGGGATGATGAAGCACACAAACATGAATTGTTTCCAATAAGATGTAGATCCCTGGGAACCCAAACTGATTTTAATTATGATATGAACTTTGGCAAATTTAATGGGGCGGAGGTAAATGAAGATCGCGCAATGTTGGAAATATTTAAAAATGCTCTAGATACAATACAATCCCAGATAGAAGAAACACTAAATTCTAGACTAGTAGTTTTTGATGATAAGGTGAAGCAACTAGATAAATTGTCTTCTAAATTAAGTGCAACGATAGAAGAGGGTAGGGGGTTGATTAAGGACGGTACTTGTTTGTTGAGTGAGCTGGAGAGTAGAACCATGGATAGCCAGAAAGTGATTAATGTCGCAGACCGTACAAATCAACCAAGCCTCATTTTGACACAGGATGATAGTACTAGGGTAGACGGACCGCTAGTAATAGACAATAATATTGCCCCTGCACCCGCTGCAGTACTCACCACCGCTGGAGTGCATACTACTAATAACATAGTACACATAAGGTCAAATGGTAGAGAGGGGACTATTCACAGCCCTAAGGGAACTGACTTGGTGCCAAATGAAGATATTCTGAACCTACCACCAGCTGCATCTCCTTACATTTTGGTATTATCTGGGGCCCCAGTCTTAAAAAGAGACCAAAAAGAGTCCTGGCATAATCTTAGGAACAAGGTTCTTCTTTAGCAATCAGCGCGGGGATACACAGTTGTGCAGCCATGCGCTTTACAAATGTTTTATTATTATTATTATTAAGGTTGTCAATTGGCTCTGTAAATACAAGACGTTCAATCCAAACAGAAGTGCAGAAATATTAATGGTGAGAAGGGTAGGGTGGGTAGGTGTAACACCAAAAGATATTCAAGGGGATTGCATAATTGTTAACTTTAAATACCCTCATACGGTGCGTAAGATATAAAAAATTCATAAGGAACTCTCCTTGCAAAGCCCCGTGTTACAAGCCTTACCACTGGGCTATTTTTACAGGCCAAGTGGACCCACGCCAATGCAAAACCTGGGAACACTAGGCTCTTTGGAGAATCCATTGTACGCCCTAGAAACCCCAAACAGGTTCAATGATCTATCATCCCTAGAGGCAGTCGATTGACTTCAATCGGCAATGTATACGACTAAGGCAAAGGACACGGTAGAAGTAGACGTAGACCCACCCATGGAGGGGCTTTCTATCTGTATTAGGGATGGCGGGGATATAAACCAATTTCAAACTTTTTCCCTAAATCCACTATGTGGTATGCTGATACAGAAGGAAGGTAGTGGCACGGAAGTTAGGGTAGTAGAAGACATACCTAGTGCTGCTAGTGCTATTACCTACACTCCCTCAAGCAATGCAGTGATTTCAAATGGTACCTCTGAGATTAAGCTTATATCATGGAACATAGCGGGCATGAGGCCAAATACAAGTGACACAGAATGGAATCACTACATAAATACTAGTGACATCTGTGTTCTCCAAGAAACCTGGGCCACGAAATCCATACATAGGGTAGGATACAAAACTTATCAGATAGATGCAGTTCCATCGGTAAGGGGCCGCCCTTCCGGAGGCCTTATCATTTGGGTCAGAGTGTCTCTTGAGATAACAATTAACAAATTAAGTATTGACTCCTTAGACATACTTGGAGTGAAAATAATAACTAATGATAAACGGGTACTATATTTATACAATGTTTATAATAGGCCATGTTCATCTTACAGGGAGTCACCCACAATTGAAATGTTGGACTCAGTGTTTGATACTTTGGACCCAGGAACAAGTAAGATAATTTGTGGAGACCTTAACTGCAATTTCGAACCGATAGCAGGGTTGGATAAACTGATTGGGGACGAAGACAGTGCCAATGGTACACCATCTTTAACCAGTAGTGGGGCAGTCGCTGGCACTGTTCTAGCCCTCCAAATTGCAAGGGTAATGACAGGCCATGGAATGAGGGCGTGTAATGGGCGCCTACCATCCGATAGCCCCAAAGCCCCAACTTTCTTTAGACATAACTACCAGAGCAAAATCGATTATATTATCCTATCCCTGGATTTATGGTCATTTGCTGTAGATATGGAAATAACAGCAAGAACAGATAGCGACCATCGCCCACTTGAAATCAGTTTTTCTTGTAGCCTATTATTGGGACAGAATGTCAAGGAGAGAATGTGACATGTGACCCCAGACAATATCGTAGTTAGTAACAACCGACGCGCAGTAAAATGGGCATATATACTAGAGCAGGAAGAGTTAGTGGCAAACATCTATAGTTGCCTCGCCAACACATTTGGAACATACAATATCTCTAAAAATGAACCAAGAATATTCCTAGACCTTCATAAAATATTTTTTAATGAACTCCTGTTATTAATGACCAAAATACCAAAAAAAAGGACAGGAACAACTGACTTTCAGTCGTTAGGTAAACCTTGGTTTAACAAAGAATGTCGTACAGTAAAATCAACCCTAGTCCAGGCCAAAAAGAATAAAAACGTTTCGCCAGTTAAAGAGACTAGGAAAGAATATAAGAGAGTTTTGGCAGATGCAAAATCGTGTTGGGACCAAGAAATTAGGTCCAGTATGCTGTCAGCGGCTAAATCTAAGGACCAAAAACTATTTTGGGAAATAGTGGCAAAAAGCAACAAAAAGGAGAAGGGTTCGCAAGAGGTCTTTCTTGATGAGGCCACTTGGATTGATCACTTCACCAAATTATATGCTATTTCAGAGGGGGAAGAAACTATAAAGGATAATACCACTTTGTTATTCATAGATATTGAGACCACGCCAATAGTTTTTGACCAGCAAGAGACCGACCTAGCCATTGCATCGGTCAAATATGGGAAAGCCCCTGGACTTGATAAAATTCCAGGTGACTAATTCAAACACGAATTAATTGTGTGGGCACCATATATAAATCACCTATGTAATGTCATTGCTGCTGGTGCCGAAATCCCGGACACATGGAATGGGGCGGAAATTATTACTATTTTTAAAAAGGGCGATAGAAATGACCCTGCTAACTATCGCCCTATAAGTTTATTAGACATAACACAGAAAATATTTGCAAGGCATATTTTAAACCGTATTAATACATGGATGGAAGATGAGTCAGTGCTCACAAAATATCAAGCAGGGTTTAGAGCTAAAACAGGTACCATTGACCAGGTCCTAAGGTTCTGTTGTTTATGCTGGAAGTATGTCACCCTAAGAAAAGGTCACCTGTATGTAGCATTCGTCGACCTTCGGGCGGCGTTTGATTTAATCCCACGAGAACTGCTATGGGAGAGACTCAAATGCCAGGGGTTACCAGCTGACTTACCGAAGCTAGTTATAAAATTACACACAAACAACTATGCAAAGGTTAGGTGGGGCCCTAATGGGGAATTATCACAATCCATACCAATAAAGAGGGGAGTCCGCCAGGGATGTGTGTTGGCCCCGACACTTTTCTCCCTGTTCGTCAACGACATCCCCCTTAACATGGAGGCTTGTGATAATGACTCCCCAAAATTGGGGGGCGAACGGGTTTCGTCCCTCCTTTTTGCGGACGATACGATTCTCATTTCTCAAACACCCCGGGGTCTACAGAATCTACTAAACAGGTTCCAGACATATTGCAGCTCTAAGGGCCTAGAGATCAATGTTAAGAAAACGAAATACATGGATCTAAATGCCCATAATTTTTTTTTTAAAAACTCACATTAAATGGACAAAAGTCGGAATATGTCCAGAATTTTACATATCTGGGGGTTTGTCTAGACTCAAACCTATCATGGAGAAGCCAGATAGAAAAAAGTAAAATAGTTTTTAAACAAAATTCCCCTCCGATACTGAAAAGACATGGTAAATGCTTGAACAAAGCAGTTACTCCGGCTTTAGAGATTTTTAAATTTAAAGTACAATCTGCGGTATTATATGGGGCAGAACTATGGGGACCAACATGCAGAAACTCCTTTGAAATTCGAGAGAACAAGTTACTGAGGGGGTTGCTAAAATTACCAGTAAATACCCCGTTGACTCCCCTCCTTTTGGACTTAAACATGAAACGCACAGACCATCATGTAACCCTGAAACCCTTAATGTTCTGGGTTAGATTGTGGACAACTGTAGAACTGTCCGACTATAAGGAAGGCCTAAAAGAAATCATGAATCTTGATTATTGTAAAAAGGTTCATTGGCTTAAACACAGAAGATCCTGGTTGACAAAAATTGGTTTAGCACACTATTGGCATGATCCAGAAACAATGAACCAGTCCTCAAAGAAAATCTTAAAGCTATCATATTGGTCACACGTAAGCCACGAGTCAGTGAATGTAAAAACACATGGATCCCTGACCAATCATTTTTTACTGTTTAAAGATACAGCATCCTTTGAACCCTTTTTGGACGAGATTCACCCACCACTAGCAAAGGCAATCTATATGAAATTTAGATATGGCATCCTCAGGACTAATGTCCTTGAAATGAGGTGGTCCAAGACTAGTTGTAACTTATGTACCTTATGTGCAAACCAGACGAAGGAAGATGACCTACATATATTGCTTTTTTGCCCGAGGTATGCAATACCAAGGAAAAGGTGGATACTTCCTCTTTGTCGCAACATGGGCTCTAGATCTTATAAAGAGGCCAGAAGAATCTTAAAGACTAATACCAGTCAGGTGACAGTCTTTGGTGTCAGTAGATTCCTCCTGTCCGTTAGCTTTATGAGAATGAATCTGGGTCTGAACCTTTGATGCTGTAGTCATTAAATAATCATGTGCAAATCTCTATGTAATATGGTTGAAGAATCAGGAAGCAGAATAGTATTAACATTTATATATGTCATATTAATTGCCTTATATGATTGATCCTCAGATTTTTAGTTTTTTAAAAGCAAATTTTAAAATGTATGCCTTCAAGTGTATATCTATGTCCCTTTTAACTTGTATTTATTATTTTTTAATTGTTTTAATATAAATATCCGCCCCCAGAATGGTGTCCGACACGCAAATGATATGAAAAGCCCATGAATTGATTGTCCCGTTATGTGACATTATGATTTATTTTTATTGTAAAACTCATCTTTTTTCTTTTTTGTTGTATTGTGATTGTAATTTATTTTATGCATCTTTTATGATACTCAATGTATCTAAATAAAGATTTATTGATTGAAGAACTTACACCCCAACAACTTTGCTTGAGCTGCAACACAGAGGTTGAAGGACAACCCACCTGCTACTGCACCAAGCACATCAACTGCTGCAGCAGCATTTTCAGCAAGCAGTCCACACCCACAAATTGATCCTGATTTTGCTAAAGTTAAAATTCTATGCATTTATTGCAATAAACTTTTGTGCTATGGGAAACAGTCTATTGACCTGATAAAATGCCGGAAGCAGGAGCATCGCTGTCCTCGACATTCGTTTTTTTTCCATTCTATTGTTACTTTTGGACACTTCCAAGCCCCCCATTATAGAAAAAAATTGGGAGCTAATCAAGAATAAAACAGACTTCTAGTTTTTTTTCCTTTTCCACCGCGTACGAGTACAATATGCGTACCCCGCGTTTTTTTTATTTGAAAAATAAATACATTTTTGCACCTGAAAATCCGTGTGGGACCCCCTGAGCAGCCTAGAGGGTCAACATGTTTCTACCCTGCCCCCTTTCCTTATTTTTCAACTTTGTTTTACTGTTTTCTTGTGACTCGGTGCTACCGAGGCACAAGATGGCTGCCAGCACTTCTTGGTTTGGAGTGTTGACAGACAGTTGACATCAGATCAGCATGGAGCTCGTGCTCGTAATTGTACGGATTTCGGTACGCGTGCCGTATTTCGTCTCTAGATATCGCTATGATTTTACTTTTGATTTTCTCAGGAACTACTGAATGGATTTACACCATTTAACAAAAAGCACAATCTGCGAACCGAACTCTACCTCTCTGCCAAATTTGGTGTATTTCCGTTCAGCCGTTCGGGTTGTAGCCCTGGCTAAAAGGTCCCTATGGAAAATTGCATGGGGAAAACATGTTTTGGGACCCCCACTTGACGAATCACCTCCAAACTTTCAGGGAAGGAGCGGAGTGGAGCAGGCCATTTTCTTGGAGAAATTCGCGAAGATTCGTCCACCAGCGCCAAAGTTATTCCAAATAGAATGTTGTGGATTTCCTATGGAAAGTAGGTCCTAACTATAACTACCTACTGCCGACCGCCAGTAGGTTATAATATATATAAATATATATATATATATATATATATTCACTGAAAAAACCATAGGTTATAGACCATATATAGTTAGGAATTAGCATTTACAAAACCTTGAAAATTCACTGAAAAAACCATAGGTTATAGACCATATATAGTTAGGAATTAGCATTTAAAAAACCTTATTTTACTCACACAAAACCATTGAAATTCCATATATAGTTAGTTGCACTAACTATATATTGCGCACCCGCAATCCACTGCTGATGATGTCACATATTACATCATTCATGACATGGTCAGTGACATCACTGATGACATCACTGATGACATCTCAAATGACATCACTGATGACATCACTGATGACAACATCCAGTGACTATGTTTCTGTAAAGTTAAAATATGTCTTACATATTGAAGAATGAGTGGATGTATAAGTGTCTGGACGAAGGATTTAGTAGGTGCATGACTGAATGTATGAGTGAGTGATTAAATGTGTCTCACTGAGTGCATGGGTTAGTGACTAAACTGTCTTAATTTGTGCATCATTATGTCTGTTGTTCTGTAAACTGCTGCATGTGTTGATCAGTAGCTATATGAGTAACTATATGGGTTATTGATTGATTGCCCAAGTATTTGCATGGGAGACTGAGTGTGTGTGTGGCTGGATGGGAGGTGTGTGACTCTGTACAGATCAATGTGTACTTGTATCAATGATTGTATAAGAGAGTAAGTATGTGTTAGTATATGGTTGAAAACGTAAGGTGCTCTATGTTTAACTGTATAGAGTAGAAAATGGAAGTGTGATTGATTCTTTACAGGACTGACTAGGTGTGTGAGTAACTCCATGGATGAGTGGCAGAGTGTGAGTGTCTGTATAGGTGTATGAGTGCATATGATTGTGTTGTAAACATGAGTGATTGTATGTATGAATGATTGTATGGGTGAATGAGTGAATGTGTGTGTAGACGTAGGAATCAGTGAGTACGTATGTAGTAACTAGTATTGGTGTGTCAATGGTTTCAAAAATTATACTCTGTTTTTAACACTGGGTGAAACAGAGGTTATATTAAAATGTGAGGAGATGCATTGTATTGTCACATGAATGATATCATCAGTGATGTGGTCATTGATGTCAAATGAGATGTCATCAGTGATGTCATCAGTGATGTCATTTGAGATGTCATCAGTGATGTCATCAGTGATGTCACTGACCATGTCATGAATGATGTAATATGTGACATCATCAGCAGTGGATTGCGGGTGCGCAATATATAGTTAGTGCAACTAACTATATATGGAATTTCAATGGTTTTGTGTGAGTAAAATAAGGTTTTTTAAATGCTAATTCCTAACTATATATGGTCTATAACCTATGGTTTTTTCAGTGAATTTTCAAGGTTTTGTAAATGCTAATTCCTAACTATATATGGTCTATAACCTATGGTTTTTTCAGTGAATTTCAATGGTTTTTTAATAGCAAATATCATAAGCTGTCGAATGTCAAGTACGTGGTAAGAATTTTTTTTTTCGTGTTTATGCACACTGATCTGCTTTGATTGCTGCCCCCCACCCCTCATTTCTATTAGGAGTACTCTCTCTTTGCAGATAGTGAAGGGTAGTTAACGCAGCCCTTTCCCCCTTTGTAATCCGTCGTGCCTGCTTCTCTCTCCATTTGATTGATTGTTCTCTTTGGTTCATTCTCTATTTACAAACAAGCACAGAGTCGCAATACTCTGTTTAGTCTTTGCAGATAGCGAAAAATCGTGTAAAAAAACAAAAGGAATCGAGCAAAATCAGTAGGCCACTAATGGGATCTCTTTTGACCTCGCTAAAATAGAAACATTAGGAACAACCTGTTGAAAATAGCAATGCGTATGTATATAAGCGGCGTTCATTTGTGTTCACAGTACCCCTTGTTGATTGTTTCAATCGAGCATTGAATTGTTCGAAGTTAATTCTCTTAACGATCTTCTCTACCTGCAAACGAGGAAGAATAGGAATATTCTATCTCCCTTTGCAGATAGTGAAGGGTAGGTAACGCAAGCCTTTAACACGTCGTACCTATTTCATTCCTCATTGATTGATTGATTGTCCGAACATTGACTGTTTGGGAATTAGTTCTTTTTGGAGGTATTCCCTGTTTGCAAATAAACGTAGGAAAATCTTTGCAAGTAGTGAAAGGGTACGTAATGCGGACCGTTCTCCCCCGTTGTAATCTGTCATGCCTATCTACTCCCCACTGATTGATGCACCTTTTTCACCCGGACCATTTACTAGAGATACGTCATCTGGCCCGACCAGAGAGCACCCCTAGTGAAAAGGACATATGCAATAATAACGAAGTGATCACTGTATCCTGTTAACAGAAACTTTACCATGAAACAACCTGGAAAGAAAAAAATAGGAAAACGAAAATCAGTAGGCCACTGATGAACATGAACTTTTATTAAACAACGAACAAAGAAACGATAACATAACGTAATGATAAAACCTATTAATGTCCTAGAAACAAGAAAACGTTAAAATATGCCAGTGGTGAGAGACCAGAAAAACAGTAAGAGAAACCAAATCACCCCTCGCTGTCCCACCGCCTGCCACGCCAAAAAAATCGATAGACTAGGGAAAATGCAAGTCAGTAGAACATCCACCCCCACTCTGGAAACTTCCAAGGTGGGGCAGGGTTCCGGCTACGCCCAGCCGGGAGCAGCCCATATAAGGCAGGTCCTGCTGCCACGCCTCGGCCAGGAGATCCTAACGTAGGGTGTAGCCGGAGGAGAGGCCGAGACCAGCGGGACCCGGCCAGGGGATTGCCTTTACAACGCTGAACAGTTGCAGGGGGGGGGAATGTCTCCTCGACCCTCCCCTCTCTCTCCCAGTCCGGCCGCGGTGGCCCTTGAGAGTTGCAGGTAGTCCCGCCACATGCTCTTCCGGTCCGACCACCAACGGTCGGGGGGCCGAGGCCGACGGGATCCGGCTGCAGCCGATAAACCAAGAAACCCGTTCATGGGGCCAGAGCCAGGGGCGTCCGGCCGACATCCACCGGAAGCCCGGCCCGAAGACGGACGGGACACTTCTTTCTTTTATAATGGCTGCGACAACACTGGAGGGGGATGTCTTGCACATGCCTCCGACCCCCCCCTCGTCCTCATCGCCTGGTCCGGCCATAACAAATCTCAAGCGAGACGCCGTGGGGTGCACTGGGAGGGAGAGACGGTGCAAACAGGCCTCTCCCGCCTCCCCAGGTGGAGGCTTCCCAGCTGCACCCTCAGCGCTCCAGGCGGTGGCATCCTAACAACTACAGTGCTGCACAGTTTCGGAACGACCTAGATAACGGTTCTTCCACTGTGGCCATGCTGCAACGTCTCGCCCGGCAGGGTGGAGCCCGTCCGCTCATGTGACCCCGCGATCGCCGGTAGCTGCCGAACTCTCAAAATGGCGGTCGACCTGGCAAGAGCGGGCCCAACATAAAGAAATGGCCCGGTCACTGGTTGACTCCACCACCGTAGTCCTCCACGACCTTGAAGATTCTAGAGGAGCCGCGGGAGTCTCCGACCCCCGATGGGGAATGACTGCCATGATCGCCCGTGGAGTGACGAAACTGTATCCGCGGGACGTCGGCGCTCCCATGCTGGCGCCAGCCTCACTTTGAATTACTACAATCCTGCAGACCTCACTTCCGGTGAAAGCACAGTGTGACCCGGTAGGAAAAATTATTGCACCCCCTCCCCTTTTTGACTGATAGTTCAAACCACCGATCCTTTCCTTTGCCCTTTTAACGGAACTTTGGACTGCCTCCCCCTCTTTTACATTTTCTAGAGAAAACAAAACATTAACCACTACATTAGCATAGCAGTTGACACCAGAACTGTTTTCAAATTGAAAACCAACAACATCTTCAACAGAATCCTTTTTGTTTCTGCTGTGACCCTGCTACAGCACAGGCATTGTCCCCAGCAGTAATTCTGCAATGCCGGTAAGAATAGCTGTGGTGCCTACTGGACTCACTCACCCCCGCGGCGCCCCACGCCGTTTTTTGCTGGGCGGCAACTTACTAGACATCACTTTCGTGCCATCTAGATTTCAGCGCGTTCTGCTGCCTTGGAACTATTCGCACAACAGACCGCTACTGACAAGAATATTTCATTATTGGTGCTGTCAATTTCAATAAATCTATTGGATAATTAAAAAGAAATTGCCACGGTCTCTTCGTTGTTTAAATGTTTTTACTGTTTTTGTTTTGTTGTATATATTTATATGTTATTAAAGTTTTATATTCCTACTACTTTGTTGGAGTGCTATATATTTTTAATGTGACACATAATTGTAAAAACTTTGATGTACAAAGAGTCATTCCTGGAATCTTCCGCTTCAGGCTCGGTCCCCTCCCCAATCACAATACAGGATGGTTTTCAGATAGTAGGAACGCGTGTGCTGTGACGGATCACATCGGGTGTGGGCCTTGATCTACTATAACTCCTTTGAAGAGGGGTGATTCTTTACAGCTGGGGCCATAAACTACATCTGCAGGGCTAGCTGATAGCCTAGGACCGGCCTGGACATTCGGACACAGAGGAAGAGGAGTGTCAGAGGGTGCGGTAGTGAATAGGGCGAAAGGGAGGTGTCGGGCGGGCACAGAGTGTGATTCTCAGGGAAGAGCAGCGCAGATGGGGCAAGGTTTATTGCCCATGCATAAGACAGAGAGCGGTGGTGACCAGTGCCTGGGGTAGATGCTTACGAGGGTGAGGAGCCATGCTACGAATCGACAGCGTGCAGAGAGTGGGTCTGGTCAAGACATCTAAAATGGCTGCCGTGCACGACAAAAGTGTGGCATTTCAAAAAAGGCAAGATGGCGCAGACAATGTTTTTCAACACTTCCTCATTTCCTTCGAATCGAACGTTAACAGACGTTGGGGCATATTACCAAAGTTAAGCGATATTTATCGCTAACGATGCTTACCAACCAATTTTTTACCACTAAGCATCGTCAGAAATTATCGAAGATAAACCTTACTATTATCAAGGTTTATCGCAAATGCGATAATAAACGGCCGCAATGCATGAATATCGCTAAAAACTCAGCGATATTCATGCATTACCGAGCTAATACTCTTAGCCATGTTATCCACCTCCCATTGGATAACATGGCTAAGAACTGCTCAGGGCAGGTGTTACTTTTTGGAGATATTCGCGCTTAGCGCGAATATCTCCAAAAGTTGGTAATAGGAGATAGATATCTTGCATGTTGTAATGCAAGTTATTGTGGTATATGGAACTCATACCATAATCTCTCAGGAAAGCAGAAACTGATCCTTTTGGGACCGCCTAAAAAGGCCTAGGGGGGGAGGAGTACTCTACTTTGCCCCCTTTTCACGTTCCGAACTATTTTATTTTACTCTCTTCTGTAATTACACAAAATACCAGCGATAAGATGCATCGGAGACACACACTGAGAGAAAGGAGGCCGGAGATGAAGAAGACATGTCAAATACACATTGGAGATAATATAGTGGCAGAAGGGAAGTAAATATGAGTAAACTTACCATGTAACATAAAAATGTTGCACTCTATACTATAAGTCTCATTTTATACTACAATCACTTCGCTACAACCTCATAAATTAAAAATAAAAATAAATAATGTCTCAAACAATTTTTGATTTCTAAATATAAATTTATTCTTCAGAATTTTCTAAATTTGAAACAACTAGTAACATGTCCTCATCAGTAATTTCCTCTTCAATCATCTCATCTGGAATCTCCTCATTAAAAGTCTGCAATGATGATTCTTGTAACTCTATGGTCTCCAAACACTCGATAAATTCGCCATCAAGAGATTGATCAAAAAAATCATTCAAGTCATCTCCTCCTTCTGACAATATTTCATTATTGGTGCTGTCCATTTCAATCAATGTAGTGGAATCATTCAAGTCATCTCCTCGTGACAATATTTCATTATTGGTGCTCTCAATTTCAATCAATGTAGTGGAATCATTCAAGTCATCTCCTCCTTGTGACAATATTTCATTATTGGTGCTGTCCATTTCAATCAATCTAATGGAATCATACAAGCCATCTCCTCCTTGTGACAATATTTCATTATTGGTGCTCTCAATTTCAATCAATGTAGTGGAATCATTCAAGTCATCTCCTTGTGACAATATTTCATTCTTGGTGCTGTCCATTTCAATCAATCTAATGGAATCATACAAGTCATGTCCTCCTTGTGACAATATTTCATTATTGGTGCTCTCAATTTCAATCAATGTAGTGGACAATTCAAAAGAAATTGCCACGGTCTCTTCATTGTGAGCCATTTTATTTTGAAATTGCTTGCTGTAAATTGCAGAAAAAAATAATCACTTTCATTTATCGTTTTTAGTAATACATAATATAAAACTAACTTCATCAAGTATTTAGTATAACAGAAGGACTGCAAATAAATAACAGAAAACATTTTTCAAATTATCTTCAAGTGTACAACATAGTTCCCCTTACAAATTAACAACTCACCTTTTTAAAAGTAGCAGAAGTGTTAGTACTGTGTAAATCAAACACCAGAAATTCACCACCAAAAATTCCTCACAAATGTACCTCAGACAGTAGTATCACAAAATGGCTGTGGTTTCCTCTCATTTGACATATATACATAACCAATTAACTTTCATCACACACAAATACAAAACCAAAGTAACATTTTAATTGGTTCTAAATTTCAACACTTTCAAATGTGTTTTCCCCATGCAATTTTCCATAGGACATTTACATACGTCTACAGCCTGAATGGCTGAACGGAATTACACCAAACTTGGCAAAATGGTACATCAAACCTAAGAGGTCAGGAAGGATCTACTATGCCCCCTTATGGTCATTTCCCCCTTCGCTTTGGCCTCCTCTTGTCTCTCAATCCTACCGAGGGACAAGATGGCGGCCGCTACGGACTGTTTGGAATGTTGACAGACGCCGGAGAACCAATCAGCTTCGCAAAGCTCCGTAACGCGAAAAGTACGCGAAGCGGAGCGCTGTTACAGATATATATCTTTTTTTCAACGTTAATTTCTCAAAATCCACTGGAGCACATATATTGAGACCTAGCAAAGGCACATCGGGCTACCAGTCCCTAATATTTTGCCAAGTTTCGTGCAAATCCATTCAGCCGTTCGATTATTATTATTTTGTTTTTTTTTTGCCCCGCGGGGCCCTTTTAAAACCTCCACATCAAACCTAGGGGGTCAGCGAGGATCTACTATGCCCCCTTATAGTTATTTCCCCCTTTGTTTTCACCTCCTCTTGTCTCTCGATCCTACCGAGAGACAAGATGGCGGCCGCTACGGACTGTTTGGAATGTTGACAGACGCCGGAGAACCAATCAGCTTCGCTTCACAAAGCTCCGTTGCGCAAAAAGTCCGCGAACCAGAGCGCTAACCGGTCCGCTGTTACAGATATATATCTTTTTTTAAACGTTAATTTCTCAAAATCCACTGGAGCACATATATTGAGACCTACAAAAGGCACATCGGGCTACCAGTCCCTACAATTTTGCCAAGTTTCGTGCAAATCCATTCAGCCGTTCGGGCTAAAAGTGAGGCCAACCGCCCTATGGAAAACTCAATGTTAAAAACACGTTTTGGGACCCCCCTTTTTTCTCGGCCCCCACTGGACGAACCCCCCCCAAATTTTCAAGGGCTGCTCAGAAACAAAATGTGCCATTTTCCTGAAAATTTCAGCCGATTCCGTCCACAAACGCCAAAGTTATTAGACATAGAATTTTCAAAAAACCCATAGAGAAAAAATCCTAACTATATATACCTACTGGCGGTCGCCAGTAGGTATATATAGTTAGGATTTTTTCTCTATGGGATTTTTGAAAATTCTATGTCAAATAACTTTGGCGTTTGTGGACGGAATTGGCTGAAATTTTCAGGAAAATGGCACATTTTGTTTCTGAGCAGCCCCTGAAAATTGGGGGGGGGGGTTCGTCCAGGGGGGGTCGAGAAAAAAGGGGGGTCCCAAAACGTGTTTTTAACATTGAGTTTTCCATAGGGCGGTTGGCCTCACTTTTAGCCCGAACGGCTGAATGGATTTGCACGAAACTTGGCAAAATTGTAGGGACTGGTAGCCCGATGTGCCTTTTGTAGGTCTCAATATATGTGCTACAGTGGATTTTGAGAAATTAACGTTTAAAAAAAGATATATATCTGTAACAGCGGACCGGGCAGCGCTCCAGTACGCGTACTTTTCGCGCAACGGAGCTTTGTGAAGCGAAGCTGATTGGTTCTCCGGCGTCTGTAAACATTCCAAACAGTCCGTAGCGGCCGCCATCTTGTCTCTCGGTAGGATCGAGAGACAAGAGGAGGCCAAAGCGAAGGGGCAAATGACCATAAGGGGGCATAGTAGATCCTCGCTGACCCCCTAGGTTTGATGTGGAGGTTTTAAAAGGGCCCCGCGGGGCAAAAAAAAATAATAATAATAATTGAACGGCTGAATGGATTTGCACGAAACTTGGTAAAATATTAGGGACTGGTAGCCCGATGTGCCTTTGCTAGGTCTCAATATATGTGCTCCAGTGGATTTTGAGAAATTAACGTTCAAAAAAAGATATATATCTGTAACAGCGCTCCGCTTCGCGTAACGGAGGTTTGCGAAGCTGATTGGTCATTCTGTCACTGGGCTATAGTTGGGCTACATCTGGCTGATATTTGGGCTACATTTGTTTTTTTGTCTCTGGCGGCCATCTTTGGGCTACATTGGGCTACATTGGGCTTCATTGGGCTTCATTGGGCTACATTGGGCTACATTTGGGCTCCAACATATATATAGGCCAATGTAGCCCAATATATATTTTTCAAAGTAAATTTTCGTAAAAACCACTGGAGCATATATCTTGAGACATAGCAAAGGCACATCGGGCTACCAGTCCCTACAATTTTGCCAAGTTTCGTGGAAATCCATTCAGCCGTTCGAGCTAAAAGTGAGTCCAACCGCCCTATGGAAATGAAGGAAATGAATGGGTAATTTGTAATTAGCAAATAGCTCATCGCAAACTAGGAATGGTAAAGAATCGCTATTTATTCCTTAAAGTTCGCTATTTAGGAAATGCAAAAAACTTTGATGATACATATGGCGGTTCATCTCTAACAAGATAAGAAGCATAGGGATAGATTTATGATGACTGGCGCATCACCAGGGATGTGTTAGTCATTCTGTGCCGCTGTTCCGTCACCTATGGTGTGCTGCATTTACAATGCGGCGCATCATGGGGCAAAAACAGCACAGATGCGTGATGTATCTGTGCCGTAAAGGTGGCGCATTGCTGGAGTTGTATCGCAAGTGTGATGAAGCTCCAGCAAGGGTCGGGGGTGCCCCTGTCGCAGGGTTTCTGTTCTCACACAGAACTGTGGACAGAGGATTGGAACCTCGGCGAATTAGGGTGCCCCAAAACTCACCTTAGTAATCAAAAACCCCTTAGCAAGCTAGGTACAGTGTCACATTGGATATAACAAACTCTCAATGTTTAGACAATCCAGAATATGAACTTATAGTACCTCAGGATACGTGGAACTCATGAACAGTCGGTCGTTATATATTTCTTAGAAACCAGAACATGGAGTTAAGAAGAACACATGTGTATTTGAAATGTTTATTTACTAATGCCGTCTTCTCAGGCGTAGTATCTTAGATAATACAAGTACACATATTATCAGTAGCAAAATTACCAGCATAGTTACTAGTACATAAAAAGCGAATGGTGACAGTATGTTAACATGCTGTAAATGAATAAGAGTTAGCAACACTTATAAGCAGCCACGGGCCGTGGAGGGAGTTACGGTGGGGCAGGGAGGCGGGGAGGGGGAGGGGCAGGGTGGAGAGGGCTCCACCCTGCCCCTCCCCCTCCCCGCCTCCCTGCCCCACCGTAACTCCCTCCACGGCCCGCGGCTGCTTATATCTCACCCTCCCTAATACACATATTATATTATTTGCTAAGAAGGTCTGTTTGTGTTGGTTTAGGGCGTGCCCATACTTTAGTGTCTTAGATTTGAAGGAATCACATCAGCATACACCAGCTCTCTCTTCATGTGAACCGCATCAACTGTTGTGTATGTGTGTTCGGCAAAGCAATATAAAACCCGCCTCATGCCCAGAATTGGCAGAAGCTGCACTTATGTTATGAGTTTGAAGTCGTGGAGATCAGACCTCATAACAATTCTGTATCGTGTTGTTCTTGAAACTTCAGCACTCGCTGTACAGATATAGTTTAACAAGCAAAGCAGATAGTAGAGCAATAACATATTATTCTCATGTAAACCACGATGAACTACTAGGTTGAAAGCTAAAGCAACAACTAAGTGTCGTGTGCAGAAGTTGCAAAAAAGGAAAAATGGCGTTTAAACCGGTAATGAGCCCATGCTAACTTAACACGGTGTAAAGATATCCAGGACCTAGATGACACCTCCCCATGATCCGGAAACGAACTGAATAAGATAATAGAAGTGCCATCTCATGAGAGCAGATTGCAACTTTATATGTGGACGGTCCGCAAGGTAAAACATTAAAAACTAAGAAAATGTAATGCTAAAGAAAAATAAAACAGCCAAGTACTTTATCGAGTCTTAAGCCAATAGGCAAGCTAAATAATAAAAACTTGACAAATAAGTCAATGAATTGTCAATGAAATGCTAGTACTCAGCATATCAAACATGAAAAAGGTCTATGACATAACTGTGTATGCAAAATAAGCTGCAACAGCCTCCAATAGGAAGTCACCGTCTTCATCCGAAAATAGTTCAGCCATCCAATTTAAAAGCGGAAAAGAACATACGTGCTCTCCCAGCACCGGATCCTCTATCACCATCAGAGGACAGCTCGGTGGGTTTTCAAGAAAGCTCTGTTCCAAGAAAGACTGTGTTGCCGCCAGTAAATTCCAGGGACCAATTAGTCCATGCATCAATGCCACAGCCATAATCCTTTCGCCAGGACAAACCAACTCGTGAGTAATGATAGGAGTCATCAGCTGATTAAAGTCGACGTCAGGAGAAACCGGTCCGCAGAGACACAAATCAATGGCCCAATCGAAATCACAGGTCAGGCAGTGAAATACAGGCTGGACACAGGTGAAGTAGGAGAATCGAAAAGATAATCCATATGCCGTGCTTAATATCGCCAACGGCATTGTGCCATAATATTCTAGCATGCGATTGCGGAACAGTGTCAGCAGCTGCAGGGCGGGAGCTTGCACAGGAGGGACATCCATATTTAAAAATGTAAAAAAGCACAAGAGCGTCCGCTGGTAATGCAAGTAAAAATGGGAATCCACGAAGCACAGTGGAAAAAAATAGAATGAAAGAAAGCAGGGATGACTCCAAAGATTTTCTCAAATGAAGTCACGAGACCACTGGTAACAACTTTAAAAAGGTGCGCCAGGCCCTTTGTGGAGGACGCGTTAAAGATAGTCCGAACCATCTTGCTGAAATGGAAAGGCGAATCTGTATTGAAAAGGGTCTGCACCTCTGTACGGGTGTTCGCTATGTGAAGCACGAAAGTTTCACGGGCCGAACTCAAGGCCACCTCTCTCTGAGACAAAAGAGCTCTTATTCTTGCCATGCCGTTGAAATCTGCTCCCAAGGTTGGTATTTGTGGCCAGATTGAAAACTCCCTATGTTCATGTGTGGGAGGAAATAGAACATTTCTGCAGCAAATAACCCGTTCACTTACTGTTACGATAAAAGGAATACTTTTAATTAACCCAGAACAATCTTCATTATTGAGCATCAAATAACTACCATTTTCCAACAACTTGAACGTGGGGATGATAGCAGGAACTGGCGTGCCTTGCAACACGCAAGCCATATTTGGTCGGTGTTTGTTGCATGAACCGTGTAACTGTATGTGCCTACACATTAGTGAATGATCTGGCGTCTCAGTGCATTCCTCTCCATTCAGATAAACTTCTTGATCATCTTTGAAACATCTGTATGTGTATGGAAGCGACCAGACCTCATGAAGAAAAGCACTACCTAAAGGTTCATAACGACCTATTGGTATATATTTCATACAATTTGAAAACTTATATAAAGCAAAAGGCAGCGTTATTAAACCGTGGATAAGGCACGTTGCCAAAAAACCCGCAATCCTCTGCTGATGATGTCACTGAGCAAGTCATGAATGATGTAATATGTGACATCATCAGCAGTGGATTACGGGTAATAGTATCTCTAGTTTACTCCCCTATAGCTGTCTGTCTTTTAACATAAGTGTCTGTTTCCTTCCCTTATACTTACTGTTCTTTTTTTAAAAAATTTTTTTTGGTTCACTTCCGGTTCGCGTACCGGCGAGCGAACTGGGAAGCGAACTACGAGAAATAGAGGTTGGCACAGTTCCAAATATTGTACCAATTTTTTAATAACGGGGAGGTAGTTCTGAAAAGAACTTTTTTTTTATTGTTTTTGTTGTTTTATATTTTTTTTATTATTTTTCTGAACATTTTTTTACTTTTTTTGAATTTTTCTGAACAGTTTTATTTTTTTGGGGGTTTTTCTTGCAGGGGGCAATGAAAACGATTCATTGTAAAGGGCTCAACAGGAGCAACAAAACAAAAAAAAAGTATTTATTATTTGGGGCGTTTCGTACAAACTTGCATATGATAGTCAATAGCTCTGTTGATCAGAGTGATGCTTCTTTCTCCGTAGCAAATGAATCCATTGCAATGTACGCAGACGTGTTTTACTTCATGAAATCTCGTTTGAATATTTGGCACCATCTCCCTGCCCTCTGGTCCCGTTACTTCCGGACAGATCTTCTGGCCATAATAGGGAGATTATCTAGGTCGTTACGAAACTGTGCAGCACTGTAGTTGTTAGGATGCCACCTAGTCATATGGCGATGCATTGTGTAGTTTCCGAAACTGTATTTTTTGTCGGTCCCTCTGGACAGTCTATCTTGACATATAAGGCAAGTTACGTATCTTGCATTTACTTTTTTCTGACCTTTGGGAATTTAAAAAAATTGCCAAATGAAGTTTTCTTTCCGGTGAGACGTCCTGGGCTCCTCAGGCAAAAAGTGCCTCTCTTCGTGCTCGTCGTCCTGTTCCTCTTCTTCCTCTTCTTGCTGAATTATAACTTGAGCAGGTGGTCCACTCTTCCTTGGATGTGGTGGAGGTGGTGGGGAAGCACCAGCTGAAGCTACTAAAGAAGCCATTGCTCACTGGTAACAAAGGGTCTTTCTCTCACAATGATGAAAGTCAGAGTGAGGAAAGAAGGAGGGATTTTCATCATTTGGGAAAAACAATAGTTCTCAACCAATGAAAAGTGTTCATTTTAGATTATATGACCTAGTCTTACATCATTAGGAAACCAAAAGTGAAATGAACCAATGAAAAGTGTTATTACCAAGTCACATGACCTGCTGTGTTTACGTTAAGCGCTTTGCAGGGCCTCTCGGTTTGCTTCCAGAAACCTGTGCTTTGCGACTCGGTAAGCGTACCAGTTCGCTAACGTAGCACGTCATATGACGTATCACGCGACAACGCGAAACGTCATGCGGACGGGAGGCGTCACGATGTTGTTTTCTAACGCGGCAGTTGCGGTAAAGAAACGTTTACCGGCTCGCGGTCTATTTCGCGGCATCAAGGTCAGCTAACGGGAAGCTTCCCGATTCGCGAAGCGGGAACGAAGAAAAAAAAATATTTACATTTTTTTTTTATTAATAAACATATAAAATATATTTTTGGATTTAAAGAAGAATACATTTTACAGCTACAGATATTAGCTGTTAAAAAACCAATGAAATTCACTGAAAAAACCATAGGTTATAGACCATATATAGTTAGGAATTAGCATTTACAAAACCTTGAAAATTCACTGAAAAAACCATAGGTTATAGACCATATATAGTTAGGAATTAGCATTTAGAAAACCTTATTTTACTCACACAAAACCATTGAAATTCCATATATAGTTAGTTGCACTAACTATATATCGCGCACCCGCAATCCACTGCTGATGATGTCACATATTACATCATTCATGACATGGTCAGTGACATCACTGATGACATCACTGATGACATCTCAAATAACATCACTGATGACATCACTGATGACATCTCATTTGACATCAATGACCACATCACTGATGATATCATTCATGTGACAATACAATGCATCTCCTCACATTTTAATATAACCTCTGTTTCACCCAGTGTTAAAAACACAGACACTAGATGATGTCATCAGTGATGTCATCAGTGATGTCACTGACCATGTCATGAATGATGTAATATGTGACATCATCAGCAGTGGATTGCGGGTGCGCGATATATAGTTAGTGCAACTAACTATATATGGAATTTCAATGGTTTTGTGTGAGTAAAATAAGGTTTTCTAAATGCTAATTCCTAACTATATATGGTCTATAACCTATGGTTTTTTCAGTGAATTTTCAAGGTTTTGTAAATGCTAATTCCTAACTATATATGGTCTATAACCTATGGTTTTTTCAGTGAATATATATATATATAAAACTGGACTAGCACCGTGTAGCATGTCATGTAAACAAGATCCCACGGGATTGAAACAGGTCATGCTGATGGTGGACTGAGGCTGAAAATAAAACTGCTTTGCACCTACCTATGGTCCTGGCTCCTCTGTTTCCTGCAGCAACATATGGACTGATTTAAGGAACAAAAGATGTATGCTAATATATATATACATATATATATAGTCAAAAAGAATTCCGGGTATTCCAGGAAAAAATTAAGTGGAACACCTCAGGACAGCACAATAATTTATTGGTCTGTCCTGAGGTGTAACTCATCATTTTTTCCTGGATTTCACAGAATTCGTTTTGACTACATATTGACAGCAGCTGCCTCCGTCGCAGGCTCCGGCACCGTTGGATGGTGAAACGGCATGGTTAAACGGCATGGTGCAGCAATTGTTCGGACTATATATATATATATATATATTATATATCCTGCTCCGTAGTGTGCCAACGAGCGGGGCACGCTCTGGGGGGTGCCGTGTTTGCGGTGGCGTCCCGCAATTAATATCCAGCTCCACAATCCTTCGTTATCAAAAGAAGGAAAACAGCACTCCTGGGACTTCGTTACAGCAGCAAATTTATTTCAGCACAAACAGACGCGTTTAGGAAAAGGTTTTTCCTTCAGTGTTTACATTTCAATATACCGTCATCACTTTTAAAGGAACCATATTTGAATCATTAACATAGGAAGAGGGTTTTCGCGTGTCTGAACTTTTCGACTAGCGCCATTTTGAAAAGGAGATATCCCGTGTTAACAGAAATCTTTTCTTATACATGGATGCATTATTGATAAATATCGACATCATTTAAAAAGAGGAGATATCTCATTTCTTCAAATTATTGTACACAAATGCATTGAAGGTGCAAATATTAAAGGCCCAACAATTTCATACTTTCTTAAAAGCATAAATGCTAATTATCTTGAGGTGTGCCACACACAATACCATGCTACTGGAACTTATCGAATTTTGTCTGCATAATAACATCTTTATTTCCAAATGAGGTCGCACACTGCTCGTCCCATCAGCGTGTGACCCCGGAGCATGATGGTCCATGTAGTAGGTATCAGCGGGTGCGCTTCTACCCCAGTCTTGAATCTTGAGGGTGTTCACTGGTGTGCTTGCCATCCCTGGACACGTGTTTCGCGTTCATTAACGCTCGTCAGCAGGGATTAGGCGTGTGCACGGGGTTGCTGCACGGGCTGCCGAAAATATTCGTAGGTCCAGATATCTCTTATGGCGCGCAGGTGCGGAATCTCGAGGTCGTCACCTCCACCGGCTCAAGGGAGCCTGTATAAATAGTATTTCCAAATGAGGTCGCACACTGCTCGTCCCATCAGCGTGTGACCCCGGAGCATGATGGTCCATGTAGTAGGTATCAGCGGGTGCGTTTCTACCCGAGTCTTGAATCTTGAGGGTGTTCACTGGTGTGCTTGCCATCCCTGGACACGTGTTTCCCGTTCATTAACGCTCGTCAGCAGGGATTAGGCGTGTGCACGGGGTTGCTGCATGGGCTGCCGAAAATATTCGTAGGTCCAGATACCTCTTATGGCGTGCAGGTGCGGAATATGGAGGTCTTCACCTCCACCGGCTCAAGGGAGCCTGTATAAATAGTATTTCCAAATGAGGTCGCACACTGCTCGTCCCATCAGCGTGTGACCCCGGAACATGATGGTCCATGTAGTAGGTATTAGCGGGTGCGCTTCTACCCAAGTCTTGAATCTTGAGGGTGTTCACTGGTGTGCTTGCCATCCCTGGACACGTGTTTCGCGTTCATTAACGCTCGTCAGCAGGGATTAGGCGTGTGCACGGGGTTGCTGCATGGGCTGCCGAAAATATTCGTAGGTCCAGATACCTCTTATGGCGCGCAGGTGCGGAATCTCGAGGTCGTCACCTCCACCGGCTCGAGGGAGCCTGTATAAATAGTATTTCAAAATGAGGTCGCATACTGCTCGTCCCATCAGCGTGTGACCCCGGAGCATGATGGTCCATGTAGTAGGTATCAGCGGGTGCGCTTCTAACCGAGTCTTGAATCTTGAGGGTGTTCACTGGTGTGCTTGCCATCCCTGGAGACGTGTTTCGCGTTCATTAACGCTCGTCAGCAGGGATTAGGCGTGTGCACGGGGTTGCTGCATGGGCTGCCGAAAATATTTGTAGGTCCAGATACCTCTTATGGCGCGCAGGTGCGGAATCTACGCAGCAACCCCTTACACACGCCTATTCCCTGCTGATGAGAGGTAACAACCTCGAAACACGTGTCCAGGGATGGCCAGCACAACAGTGATTACACTCAAGATTCAAGACTCTGGTAGAAGCGCACCCGCCGATACTGACTTCATCGACCATCATGCTCCGGGGTAACACGCTGATAGGACGAGCAGTGTGCGCCCTCTTTCGTGAATACTATTTATACAGGCTCCCTCGAGTCGGTGGAGGTGACAAGCTCGAGGTTACGCACCTGCGCGCCACGAGAGGTATCTAGACCTAAGAACATTTTTGGCAGCCTACGCAGCAACCCCTTACACACGCCTATTCCCTGCTGATGAGAGGTAACAACCTCCAAACACGTGTCCAGGGATGGCCAGCACAACAGTGATTACACTCAAGATTCAAGACTCTGGTAGAAGCGCACCCGCCGATACTGACTTCATCGACCATCATGCTCCGGGGTAACACGCTGATAGGACGAGCAGTGTGCGACCTCTTTCGTGAATACTATTTATACAGGCTCCCTCGAGCCAGTGGAGGTGACGACCTCGAGGTTACGCACCTGCGCGCCACGAGAGGTATCTGGACCTAAGAACATTTTTGGCAGCCTACGCAGCAACCCCTTACACACGCCTATTCCCTGCTGATGAGAGGTAACAACCTCGAAACACGTGTCCAGGGATGGCCAGCACAACAGTGATTACACTCAAGATTCAAGACTCTGGTAGAAGCACACCCGCCGATACTGACTTCATCGACCATCATGCTCCGGGGTAACACGCTGATAGGACGAGCAGTGTGGGGCCTCTTTCGTGAAAAATAACATCATTACTTTCCAGGGAGATTTGTACAGGCAGACGTCCGGGACAGCAATGGGTACCTGCTTCGCCCCCAGTTACGCGAACTTGTTCGTGGGCTGGTGGGAGGGGCAGGTGGCCTGGTCCCTGGACCAGGAACAATGGACCAGTAAAATAGTGGCATGGCACAGGTACATTGATGACCTGTTTTTAGTGTGGAATGGCCCTGAAAGTGAAGCAGCAGAATACATAAAAGTGTTGAACAGGAATGAAGCCAATCTCCACTTCTCAGGGGAGATCAGCTCAGTTGAAGTGAACTATTTAGATCTAAGAGTGGAGATTCTAGAGGGTAGAATCACCACCTCGCTCTTCAGAAAGGCCACTGCCGGGAATAGCACAATTCACGCCACCAGTGCGCATCCCAAGAAACTTAAGAATAGCATTCCCTATGGCGAATTTTTAAGATTAAAGAGAAACTGTTCTAGGGAATGTGACTTCGAAGTAGCAGCAAGTGGGAGCATAGAAAGATTCTTAACCAGGGGATATGATGCGGATCTTCTTGAAAATACTCTTAAAAGAGTTAGAACCCTCCCAAGGAAAGATCTATTAAAATCTAAACTCCATCAAAAAGATGAGACAGGAAAGTTTAGAATGATCACCACCTATTCGAGTGACTCCAATAAACTCAGAAGTATCATGGAGAAAAATTGGCATATACTCAAGACAGATAACATCATTGCAAGGGATGTACCAGCGGGGCCACTGATCACTTTCAGGAAGGCACGCTCTTTAAAGGACAGTCTGGTACATAGCCATCTAGAAAATGTGCCCCCAAGACAGGGAACACTGAGGGACATGAAAGGCTTTTTTCCATGTGGAAGATGTAAGGCCTGTGCCTTTAGCCAAAGAACGCTATCGTATAAAATCCAGGGCCTAAAAAGGGACAAAAGGATCAACAAGTTCATGACTTGCCAAACTACCCATGCGGTATATTGCCTCATGTGCCCCTGTGGGTTAAAATACATAGGGAGCACGATTAACATGGTCAAACTGAGAATATTGGAACATATGCGCGCAATCACAAAAAAAGATTTTAGCTACCCAGTGGCGCGCCACTTTTCTGTTAAACACAATAGCGACAGGGATCTGTTACGCTATTTTTGCATTGATTATGTGTTGCCTCATATAAGAGGAGGGGATCGAGTTTTGAAATTAAGAAGATTAGAATTCCGCTATATCATAGACCTTGGCACCAAGTCCCCGAATGGATTGAATAGTGGGGAGGAATTATCAGTACACCTTGGCAAATAGGATTGTGAGTGAGAATTAATTGATGATGGAAACTGTTTAGATATTTGATGTCAAAGCAGCCCCTTTATGTTTGATGGGAACCAATCATTATAGGCCTATATGAGGCTTAATGAACATAGAACAGAGTGTACCATATCTGCAACCGATTATTTATACGGTTGCGCAAGCCGATGAACTGCAAGATAATTAGCATTATGCTTTTAAGAAAGTATGAAATTGTTGGGCCTTTAATATTTGCACCTTCAATGCATTTTTGTACAATAATTTGAAGAAATGAGATATCTCCTCTTTTTAAATGATGTTTATATTTATCAATAATGCATCCATGTATAAGAAAAGATTTCTGTTAACATGGGATATCTCCTTTTCAAAATGGCGCTAGTCGAAAAGTTCAGACACGTGAAAACCCTCTTTCTATGTTAATGATTCAAATATGGTTCCTTTAAAAGTGATGACGGTATATTGAAATGTAAACACTGACGAAGGAAAACCTTTTCCGAAATGCGTCTGTTTGTGCCGAAATAAATTTGCTGCTGTAACGAAGTCCCGGGAGTGCTGTTTTCCTTCTTTTGATAACGGAGGATTGTGGAGCTGGATATATATATATACCGCCACAGACTTTTAGCGGTTTCGCTGCTGGTGTGGATATCGGCATGCGGACTTATCTGGCACTAATTTGAACGGATGAGAACTCAAGCGACACGCCCTTGATTTTTGTAATATTTTACTGGGTGCCTGCTACCAGCCCACTGGGGTATCATGTTAAAGACTACCAGTTCCAGGATGCAATTGGCGTACATTGACTCACCTGAGTATGATTGTCTGCAACAATAAAAACGGAAGCAGTACTGGAGTCTTATGGTTGGCAGACGCTCAGTATGCAGAGGGTATGCTCAGATGTGAGTCCCTTGCTCACTGCACCATCAGGATTCAAGCAAGCCGGGCCGACGACGGCTGAAATGACAGAAACCGGTCCCCGGAAGCTTGTTTCCTTTCCAGTAAAGAATTGGCTTGGTAGTTTGGTCTGCCCTGTTCCCATGATGCACTGGGCCAGGGACAGACTAATTTACATGTAGCCAGGTTCTGAACTGGGATGGTGCAGTGAGCTAAAAAACGGTGATGGATCAAGCCCTGATCTGTTGACTGGGTAGGAGTGTTCTGCTTAATCAGATACTCTGTCCATCACCACCCCCCTATTCTGAATCGTTTTGGCCACCATAAGCGTGGTAGGGTATGCTCAGATGTGAGTCCCTTGCTCTCTGCACCATCAGGATTCAAGCAAGCCGGGCCGACGACGGCTGAAATGCCAGAAACCGGTCCCCGGAAGCTTGTTTCCTTTCCAGTAAAGAATTGGCTTGGTAGTTTGGTCTGCCGTGTTCCCATGATGCACTGGGCTAGGGACAGACTAATTTGCATGTAGCCAGGTTCTGAACTGGGATAGTGCAGTGAGCTAAAAAACGGTGATGGATCAAGCCCTCATCTGTTGACTGGGTAGGAGTGTTCTGCTTAATTCAGATACTCTGTCCATCATCACCCCCCTTTTCTGAATCGTTTTGGCCACCATAGGCGTGGTAGGGTATGCTCAGATGTGAGTCCCTTGCTCACTGCACCATCAGGATTCAAGCAAGCCGGGCCGACGATGGCTGAAATGCCAGAAACCGGTCCCCGGAAGCTTGTTTCCTTTCCAGTAAAGAATTGGCTTGGTAGTTTGGTCTGCCCTGTTCCCATGATGCACTGGGACAGGGTCAGACTAATTTGCATGTAGCCAGGTTCTGAACTGGGATGGTGCAGTGAGCTAAAAAATGGTGATGGATCAAGCCCTGATCTGTTGACTGGGTAGGAGTGTTCTGCTTAATTCAGATACTCTGTCCATCAACACCCCCCTTTTCTGAATCGTTTTGGCCACCATAAGCGTGGTAGGGTATGCTCAGATGTGAGTTCCTTGCTCACTGCACCATCAGGATTCAATCAAGCCGGGCCGACGACGGCTGAAATGCCAGAAACCGGTCCCCGGAAGCTTGTTTCCTTTCCAGTAAAGAATTGGCTTGGTAGTTTGGTCTGCCCTGTTCCCATGATGCACTGGGCCAGGGACAGACTAACTTGCATGTAGCCAGGTTCTGAACTGGGATGGTGCAGTGAGCTAAAAAACGGTGATGGATCAAGCCCTGATCTGTTGACTGGGTAGGAGTGTTCTGCTTAATTCAGATACTCTGTCCATCACCACCCCCCTTTTCTGAATCGTTTTGGCCACCATAAGCGTGGTAGGGTATGCTCAGATGTGAGTCCCTTGCTCACTGCACCATCAGGATTCAAGCAAGCCGGGCCGACGACGGCTGAAATGCCAGAAACCGGTCCCTGGAAGCTTGTTTCCTTTCCAGTAAAGAATTGGCTTGGTAGTTTGGTCTGCCCTGTTCCCATGATGCTGTTGCAGGGTTTCTGTACTCACACAGAACTGTGCACAGAGGAGTGGAACCTCGGCAAATTAGGATGTCCCAAAACTTACCTTAGCAACCAACTCACCCCTTACCGAGCTAGCTACAGTGTCTCATTGGACATATCAAACACCCAATGTTTAGACAAACCAGAACATGAACTTACAGTACCTCAGGGTACGTGGGACTCATGAACACTCTTTCGTTATATTATCATTACAAACCAGAACATGGAGTAAAGAAGACACATGTGCATTTGAAATGTTTATTTACTAATGCCGTCTTCTCAGGCGCAGTATCTTTGATAATACAAGTATACTTATTATCAGTAGCAAAATTATCAGCATAGTTACTAAGACATAAAAAGCGAATGGTGACAGCATGTTAACATGCTGTAATGAATAAGAGTTAACAACACTTATATCTCACCCTCCCTAACACATATATTATATTATTAGCTAAGAAGGTCTCTTTGGGTTGTTTTAGGGCGGGCCCATACCTTAGTGTCCTAGCATGAAGGAATCACATCAGCATACACCAGCTCTCTCTGCATGTGCACCGCATCAAGTGTGTTAACAATTCTCGTGCAAAGCAATATCAATCCCGCCTCAAGCCCAAGTTGGCAAAGGCTGCACTTGTGTTATGACTATGAAGGCGTGGAGATCAGACCTCATAACAATTCCATATCGTGTTGCTCCTGAAACTTCAGCACTCTCCGTGCAGACATGTTTTATTAAACAAAGCAGATATCAGAGCAATAACATATTATTCTCACATTCACCACGGCAAACTACTAGGTTGAAAGCTAAGTCAACAAATGAGGGTCGTGTGCAGAAGTTGCAAGAAAGGAAAAATGGCGTTTAAATCTCAAACGTACCTATGCTAACTTAACACGATATAGGGATATATAGGAGTTATACAACACCCCCCCATGATCCGAGAACGGACTAAATAAGGTAACAGAAGTGCCATCACATGAGAGCAGAATCCATTTATAAACGAGCATGAATAAAGATTCAAATATAAAAATTAATGCTAAAAAAATAGCCCACAAATATACTGTGGCTCAAGCCAATAGGCAAGCAAAAAATAAAATGTCTTGACCAAAAGTCAATAAAATCAAGGAAATGCTATCAATCAGCATGTCAATTTGAGGCAGTGTCTATGATAAGACCGTATATGAAAAGTAAGCTGCAACAGCCTCCAGGAGGAAGTCACTGTCCTCATCAGAAAACAGTTCAGCCATCCAATTTAAAAGATGAAAGGAACATACGTGATCTTCCAGCACCGGATCCTCTATAACCATCAGAGGACAGCTCGGTGGGTTCTCAAGAAAACTTAGTTCCAAGAAATTCTGCGCTGCCGACAACACATCCCAGGGACCCATTAGTCCATGTGCCACCGCCAAGGCCATAACCCTTTCGTCAGAACAAACCAACTCGTGAGCAATGATAGGACTCATCAGTTGATCAAAATCGACGTCAGAAGATGCTGGTCCGCAGAGACACAAATCAATGGCCCAAAGGAAATCACAGGTCAGACAGCGAAATACAGGCTGGACACAGGTGAAATAGGAGAACCGAAAAGATAATCCAAACGCCGTGCTTAGAGTCGCTAACGGCAGTGTGCCATAGTAATCAAGCATGCGGTTGCGAAACCGCGTCAGTAGTAGCTGTGCGTGGTCTTGCACAGGAAGGGCATCCATATTTAAAAAGGCAGAAAACCACCAATGCGCCAGCCGCTAATGCAAGCAAAAACGGGAACCCTCCAAATAAGGATGAAAAAATAGAATGGAAGAATGCAGGGATGACTCCAAATATCTTCTCAAAGGAAGTCACGAGACCACCGCTAACAACTTTAAAAAAATGTGCTAGGCCCGTTGTGGAGGATGCGTTAAAGATAGAACGGACCATGGCTCCGAAATGCAAAGGCAAATCAGTGTTTAATAGAGCCTGAACCTCCGTACGGGTGTTAGCAATGTGAAGCACGAAAGTTTCACGGGCCGAGCTCAAGGCCACCTCTTTCTGGGACAATAGAGCTCTTATTCTAGCCATGCCGCTGAATTCTGCTCCCAAGGTCGGTATCTGTGGCCAAATGGAAGACTCCCTATGTTCACGTGTGGGAGGATAAAGAACATTTCTGCAGCAAATAACTCGCTCACTAACCGTTACTATGAAAGCTATACCTTTAATTAAACCACAGCAGTTTTCATTATTGAGCATTAAATAACTACCATTCTCTAACAATTTAAACGTGGGGATGATAGCAGGAACTGGCGTGCCCTGTAAAACGCAAGCCATATTCGGTCTGTCCCTGTTACATGAACCGTGTAACTGTATGTGTCTACACATTAAAGAATGATCTGGCGTCTCAGTACACTCATCCCCTGTTAGATAAACCTCTTGTTCATCCTTGAAACATCTGTATGTGTATGGGAGTGACCAGACCTCATGAAGAAAACCGCTACCTAAGGGTTCAAAACGACCTATTGGCACATATTTCATACAATTTGAAAACTTATATAAAGCAAAAGGCAGTGTTATTAAACCGTGGATAAGCCACGTAGCAGCAGTGGCCTCTGCCACAGAAAAAGGTAAAGAATCCAACCTTTCAATATGGAGCATAGAAAAGGAAGCATCACGCATTGAAAGCAAGCGTTGTTTGTCTGTCAAATTAAACGGTGCAAATAAAGAAGAAACATTCATGTATCCCCAGGGAACTTTACCCATTTTCAGAGTCTGAAGTGTCCATGCAAACTGCATGATTGAACGTAATTGATTTTGACCATGGTATAAAACAGATACTTCATCATGTACAATATCAACAACAGACGACACAATATTATCTAATGTGTAAATTCTTGAGGAAAGCACGTTAATGCTATTGTCAACAACTGCAAGAACTTTCTCAAGATTTGCCTGATCAATAGCCCTAAGGCGTGAAGCAGCCTCAATTTGTGAGAGTTTCCAAATTTCATTGTAAACACCATATAACCAGCGTTTCGACCTGCCACTAGCTGGGCCCTTAAAGAAATCATTCAAATCCACGTCTGCATTCAGTTTGGAAAGGTGATACTTAACCGCAGGTAAAGTTGAATGTTTCAGCCAAGCTTGACACAACTTGCCAACAGAGTAAGAGGTGACAGTATGACTCAAATCAAAACGGGGATCAGATCTAACAGCCTTAAAACCGTCAGTTATATTTAAAAATCTCTTTTGGCAAGAATCAGCACTACGGTGCCAAAGCAGCCAACCCTTGGGATTCATACTGGAAATGTTAAAGGAGGAATTCAGAAGCAGAGTCTGTATATCTCTAATGGACAATTTAGTAAAATTACTCCAATTCTCATATTCCTCCAACTCCGGGAAAGACGGGGTGTTTAACCTTTTAGATGTAGCCAATCCAAAGCATGTGGTCTGGGAAATGGTTTCATGTAAAAACCACATATGATTTGGGATGAGACATGCACGGTGCAAAGCCTCAGTGCCTTGTACCTGCCAGGCCCTTGAGCCCCAAACTGATTTAAGGTCTATGGTATCCCTCCATAACTCATACCCCCCAGTAACTAATTGATCCAGGAAGGCCTTCGAATACAACAATTTTGTATTTGTAAGTCGAACCTTGGACAGTGGCTGTTTGTTAAATTTAAAATAAAAGGACTCGGGATTGGACTGATTAAAGTCAGTGAAATAAGTATACTTTTTAAGAAACGTTTCTGAACTCCCTTGTGTAGGTGCTGGGCAATGTTCCCACTGAGTAAAATTAACCGCATCCCTTCGGGAAGATGTCTTGTGTAAGAAGTGATTGCCATAATGTTGGTAACAGAACAATTCACCATAATTAGCAGATTCTAAATATAAATCCTCAGCATCAAAAGCAGCATAATATTTCAAATCAGAAAACAAACTCTCCACAGCATTAACATCCCAATCATCAGAACGAATGTTTTGTTTCACCACATCCCCCATATTAACTCTTAGTACATTAGGGACATTAACGACTTCCGTTGGGCCATGAATCTGAAAACGAACTGCATCCCACGCGATTCCATCCAGAACAGGCCACGCTGTGATGTTAACCAAAGTCAAGTCTCTTTTTAATCTATGTGTAGAATGTGAAGAGGAAAGTGGGGCCAAAGTTCCATTTAAATGAGTAATGCACGTTCTCTCCTCGACATAGTGTCCATTCATAATCCGAAAAAAATAAAACACAAAACCAATTGACATAAAAAGGACCAGCCAAATGTATATCCAAGGAGGTATCAAAAAATGTTTTTTAAACAGGCTGGCATATACTGCAATTTTAGAGGGTTTTTTCGAGGCAAGGGAAGCAGAGTCAAATGAAAATCTGGATTCCGTGGCTAAACGAGCTTGCAGGTCAGGCATGGACAAATCAGTGGGGTATGTATAGTCTGTCTCATCAAGGTTAGTTCCTGGTAAATTATTCAATAATGGAATGGAAACAGCAGGTAATTCGATGGCCACTTCAGGTTCAATATTGGAAGCAGTGGGCATAATTGAATTTCTCACAATGGAAGGACAGGAAACAGCCGGTGTCATGCTAAGAAGAATCGGCCACTCTGTGTATCTTGACATTGTCAATAGAAATAAACCTGTTTTCCTTACGACCTGGAAGTGGTGGTAAAATGACTGTTCTTGTGCCCTTCACTCCAAGCACTGGGACCGGAGCTCGATAGGAGGGACCAAACTCTTTCTTGTTTTCGATCTTCTCTCGAACCAGTTCTCCAACTTGGGGTAGCCAGCCAACTACCGGGATCTGCAACGCATCATCCGATGTGGAGGGCAAATGTTCCTTTGCAAGAGTGTCTCTCGTCTTTTGTAGATTCTGTAAAACATTGCAATGTTCATCTGCGTCAAAGGAAGTGGCGCGAACCACCGAGTCTAGACCGTCAAGGTCAGGGACGAACATCTTGATGCCAAAGAGCATTTCGTATGGGGTCCGCCCACCCAGAGACCTTCTAGGGAGATTATTAAGAGCACGCTGCACGCCATAGAGGTGAGCCAGCCAGTTTCTGCCAGTGCCTATAACTCGGGCTGTCAAAGATTGCTTGAAATCACGGTTCATTCGTTCAACTACACTATTACCCTCGGGTCTGTAGGGTGACGAAAACTTGACTTGGACCCCCATCGAAGTCATGGCATCCTTATACGCCTTAGAGGCGAAAGCCGGACCCTGATCCGAATGGAAGGTACCACAGGCAAAAATCCCTATAAAGATACGCAAATCTCTGATGACAGTCCGGGAATCAGCGCTGCGATGTGGCCATACCCACACAAAGCGTGTGCATGAGTCAACTGCTACTAAGATGTATTTATACGCAGTATCAGATGAAAATGGACCGCAGTGATCTAAATAAACACAGCCTAGTGGTTTATTAGAAATGTACAACTGAGTCTGAGGCGGACGCGTAGCAGTTGAAGGTTTAATCTGCTGGCATATGTCACACAGAAGGACATAATCACGCGTCTGTTTGTACAGTCCCCGCCACCAGAAACGTAATTGTAATTGAGTTACAGTGGCCGAGACGCCCGCATGCGCAGACGCCACACCTTCATGAGCCGCTGTAATCAAGTCTGCTCTGCGATCCGAGTTGGGAATCAGCCGTTCCCCAACATCAGGAATTGTCACAAAAGGAACCTTTTCGGGACTTAAGTGGTATTTATACTTCGAAGGGAATCCCGCAGGATGTTTACTTCCCTTCTCAGAGGCAGCAATCGCTGCCAAGATGTCGCTATCAATCTTGGTTTTAGACCTAGTAACTGCTGCAACTAAGTATGTAGATACTGCTGATTTCGCCGCTTCATCAGCAAGCGAGTTGCCAACAGCGTGAACTCCCACGCGCTGATGACCGAGAGTATGAATCACATAAACGAGCGGCAACATAGCCTTAAGCTCTGCCACTCGAACCCAGATTTTTTTATGTTTTATTGTGCTACCCTTGGAATCATGAAAATCATTTTGAATCCAAAAGAACAAGTTTTCATTGTAAGACTGGACACAGTAGTAAGAATCACTTACAATTAGAGTAGTAACACTTGGATCTGCGTACTCCAAAGCTAGTAAGAGAGCACGAAGCTCTGCCAATTGTGCGGTGCAATCGCCCAGGGGCAACGTGTGTACCTCCCTGGAAATGAACTCATCATTCAACATAGCACCGACCACAATGGCGCATGCGGAAACGTAGGCATGTTTAGAGCCATGCGCAACCTGCGCCGACCCATCAGTGTAAATGATGCAATGGAAGTCCTCCAAAGGTCGCATCGCCAGAGGAGCAGGGTGAACGAATTCATACTGCAAGTACTCCTGCGACCGTAAGGAAGCGTCAAAAATAAACATGACATCCGTGGATGACAATGACGCAGCCCACTGAACCCACCGAGGGTGCAAAGCCTTTGAATTTGGTACACTGGCTTTCGTGACTGCCTCCAAATGAGGACAGGGTGTTACCACTAGCATGCGTTTCCCCTGTGACAGAGCTCGTTCCTTTAGAATAGCCATCTGTACAGCAGTTAAAACCTTTTCTATGGTGGGAAACCGCATCTCAGCCGAGGTGTACAAGTGTGACTTGTAAGCAATAGGTACTGTGTCACCTTCATTAAAAGTGAGGTAAGTGAAACCCACCGTCCCAGGAATTATTCTTATGACCAGGTTGGTGTGGTTATCACGAGTCAGTAAATATTTAGAAGCGAGCAGATCAGCCTGCAAGGATTGCAAAATGGCTGAATGCTCAGGCAGCCAGCATGATTTTGAGAAAGTTGGTTGTATCAAAGCATACAAAGGCTTGATACGCTGGGCATATTCCGGAATGTAAGTTCTGCCGAAATTCAAAAAGCCCAGTAAGGATTGTAATTTTTTCAGAGTTGTTGGTGCGCGCAATTGTGCGCACTTCTCCAAGAAGTGAGGAGCCAAACCTCTACCTTCATTGTTGAGCTCATAGCCCAAAAACAACACTGTGTGTTCAGCAATGTGCGATTTTGCAAAGTTGAATTTGTAACCCATGTCTGCGAAGTTGCAAACAAGAGAATTTACACGACACAGATGCTCCCAAATATCGTCGTCTGTGAGATATATGTCATCCACATACGAAAAAGCATCAGGGTCGAGTGCCTCCAGAATAGAGACAATTCGAGCGGTAAATACACGAGGACTATTCTTGTAGCCCATCGGAAGACGGCGGAATTGCTTTTGGACTCCAGCGCTTGTAAAACTGGTCCATTGGGAGCTAAAGCTGTCCAATCTGTGGGCATAAAAACCATTGGATATGTCAAGCGTTGTCTTGAAACGCTTACGCACGAGACTATCCACTAGGGCAGAGCCGTGGGTATTCTGTACTGCACAGTTACGGCAATGCGAGTTCAAATGCCGGTAATCCAAAACCAAACGATATGATCCGTCAGGTTTATTCACAGTAAAAAGGGGATTATTCATCGGTGACACACACGTTTCAATAACTCCCTGATATTCCAATTGTTCAAGGATTTCCGCGACGGAAGATTTTGCTTCACGCCGAATGGGATATTGAGGTTGAGGCTGCGGCTGAGACCGCAACGGAATTTCGTGGCAAGGCGACAATTTATCCCAACCACATTGGTTACGGTACAGAGCCGGCGCGAGAGCCCGAGCCCACTCTTCTGCAAAATGCTGCGCATGCTCTTTCGAGACAGTGTTCGCGAAACTGGGTAGGATTACCTCCTCCCCTCGCGGCGCCGCGAGCACAAAAGGTGGGGGCCAGTCAGCCTCCGAAAGTAAAATATCATATGTAGAAGACAGATTCTCCCAAAATACACCTTTAACGGTACGCTGTATGTCACCTTCAATTAACAGGACAATTTCATATAGTCTTTCAGGGGGAGCAAGTCTCGTATCCGCTGTTTCTATCACAACGTAGACATCAGTCGCTGTCACCCTCAGTAGTGGACGCAGCGCCTCTCTGACTATGGTTATCTCCGCCGCGCTGTCCAGCAAGGTCAGAGCCCACGTCAGATTCCGAAGCCGCGTTCTCACTATCTGTGGCATATCGATGCGCTGTTAAGGCTGCGACTTTCTTTTTCGCAAACTGCGGACGCCTAGGCGTAGAATCCTCCTGCTTCACTGCGCTGTCCGTTTGGCGGGACTGTCCACGTCCTTGTTGGCCACCACGTCCACGTCCACCCCCTCCTCCTCCACCGGTCTTCGGGGCCGATGTGTCCTGAAAGGAACGAGGAGAGCGTTGATCAGAACCCTGAAAACGATCAGGCGATTTAATCATCGCGCGGTCGCGCAAATCATAAACTTTTTCGGGTGGCGCAGGAGCTTGTATTGCAGGAAAAGTACCCTGAGTCTGCGTTGTCTGCTTCCCCTGTGTCTGTTTTTTAGGCCAATTTTGTTTCTTGGACTTGGGCTGGGCATCTGTCACTGCAGATTCCCCCTGTGGTTGTTTTTTCTCCTTCACTGGAAAATATTTCAGACCTCTACTTGTGCGGCCAATCGTTTTATAAGCGGCCACCACAATCTTTGCTAACTGGCGGGGTTTGTCGGCATCGGGCAGAGCAGCCAAAGCATTCGACACCTGAAAGTTAACTGCATCTCCTTTAACATTGGAGAGTATGAGATCACTTACAATCTCAAAAGAACCACACAGGCGCATACCCAATTCAACCGCTGCCTCTGGACCGTGATCATTCTGAACACGTCGAACGATTTCAGGCAGGGCAGTCATAGACGGGGTGCCGAAGCACCTTGTATAAACTGCCGCAAATGTTTTTCCCCAGCTGTCACAGTCAGCAAGTTCAGGAGTAATATCCTTCGGTAGAGTAATCGTTAACATTCTATGTTTATCAGCAGGAGTAGAATTCGGAAAAACCGCCTCCAGTTGATCAAACTTCTCTGCTAGCCAGAATGGGAAGTCATCGTTGTCAACAGGACGCGCACCAAAAACCGAATTTACCATCACTGGATTGAGACGCATTCCGCCTCGTTCCATGGGAGCGGCCGCACCCCCCTGGGGACCACCAGGAAGATGTCGACCGATGTATTGCACTAAAGCACGAATCACGGAAATGGAAACTACATGCAGCCTGCGAATTTCTGCCAGGGTGCAAGCCCCGTGATTCGGGTGCGGGGTAAAGCCACCCAACACAGGCCAATTAGTACCTGGAATTGAGAGTGGACCTAACCTCGCAGGGGACATAGAGTGGGGGAGGGCGCCATCAAACCAAACTCGATGCTGCCAATGATCAATAGGTATTTCCAATGCCCTGTACGGCGTATATTCAGCTGGGACATCCGAGGCGGTGTAGGAGTGGAACAAACCAGAATTAGCGTCCACAGCCGGAAACGTAACCCAAGAGTAAAACAACTCGTAAGGAAACGCCGGATCTGCACATACCACGAAAATCACAGCCATCCCATCTACTGGGACCTGGTACGTCTGAAGATGGTTGCGTACCGCTACGCGACTATGCTGCGCAATAGCCACCGCTGCCGCCATTACAGAATTGGAAACAAGAAAACACAAAGAATACTTTGTAGCACAACTGGGTAGTAATTCAAAGAAACCGTTTAAGTAAGAATCAAGCTTGAATAAAGACCTACTTGAAAAAATAGGTAGGTTTCACCAACACCCCGTTTTCCGGAAACGGATGTGAAGGGGTTAAGGCATGAACGATAAACTACTCGAGTGTCATGATATAAGACCACCGAAACCGTTGGGCGCCATGTTGCAGGGTTTCTGTACTCACACAGAACTGTGCACAGAGGAGTGGAACCTCGGCAAATTAGGATGTCCCAAAACTTACCTTAGCAACCAACTCACCCCTTACCGAGCTAGCTACAGTGTCTCATTGGACATATCAAACACCCAATGTTTAGACAAACCAGAACATGAACTTACAGTACCTCAGGGTACGTGGGACTCATGAACACTCTTTCGTTATATTATCATTACAAACCAGAACATGGAGTAAAGAAGACACATGTGCATTTGAAATGTTTATTTACTAATGCCGTCTTCTCAGGCGCAGTATCTTTGATAATACAAGTATACTTATTATCAGTAG
The DNA here is from genome assembly GCF_964261635.1 of Lissotriton helveticus. NCBI lineage: Eukaryota > Metazoa > Chordata > Amphibia > Caudata > Salamandridae > Lissotriton > Lissotriton helveticus. The sequence goes on along the minus strand of NC_136063.1, from coordinate 1,259,078,033 downwards.
CAAAATTATCAGCATAGTTACTAAGACATAAAAAGCGAATGGTGACAGCATGTTAACATGCTGTAATGAATAAGAGTTAACAACACTTATATCTCACCCTCCCTAACACATATATTATATTATTAGCTAAGAAGGTCTCTTTGGGTTGTTTTAGGGCGGGCCCATACCTTAGTGTCCTAGCATGAAGGAATCACATCAGCATACACCAGCTCTCTCTGCATGTGCACCGCATCAAGTGTGTTAACAATTCTCGTGCAAAGCAATATCAATCCCGCCTCAAGCCCAAGTTGGCAAAGGCTGCACTTGTGTTATGACTATGAAGGCGTGGAGATCAGACCTCATAACAATTCCATATCGTGTTGCTCCTGAAACTTCAGCACTCTCCGTGCAGACATGTTTTATTAAACAAAGCAGATATCAGAGCAATAACATATTATTCTCACATTCACCACGGCAAACTACTAGGTTGAAAGCTAAGTCAACAAATGAGGGTCGTGTGCAGAAGTTGCAAGAAAGGAAAAATGGCGTTTAAATCTCAAACGTACCTATGCTAACTTAACACGATATAGGGATATATAGGAGTTATACAACAATGCACTGGGCCAGGGACAGACTAATTTGCATGTAGCCAGGTTCTGAACTGGGATGGTGCAGTGAGCTAAAAAATGGTGATGGATCAAGCCCTGATCTGTTGACTGAGTAGGAGTGTTCTGCTTAATTCAGATACTCTGTCCATCACCACCCCCCTTTTCTGAATCAGTATGCAGAGTAGCCTCAGATGAAGGGAGGAGTCCCGAAACGCGTCAGGCTCTGCTGACGTTGGGTGCTGTGTGTTTCTTGCCCAAATTTTGAACGTGCTGATTTGGAGTGTGCCCCGCTCTTTTGAGTAACTGTGAACCTTAATATATATACACACACACACACACACACACACACACAAACACATATATACATATTCACTGAAAAGAAACAAAGGTTATAGTTAGGTGAATATTTTAGTGTCAGCGTTAGTGTTGTAAACTAAATAAACACAGAAATTCAGCCGTTATAGTTAGTAGCATTAACTTTAACTTACACCCCTGCCATGCACTGCTTATGACCTCACGTATGCCATCAGTCATGACATGTTCTATGACATCATTTATGACATTTCAAATGACATCATTCTTGATATTACTGATGAGATCACTGGTGATATCATTCAAGCTTCATTTTCCTACATATTATCTCTATAAAGTGCTATGGTGTTACATGTAGCATAGTTCACATTAACAATGGACCACAGATATATGGGAAACCCTCATTGAGAACAATTTGTATCCTACTGTTCAGAGAAAGACAAAATAGTGAATGGGAATTCCCACACTAATGCCCTACTGTGGCAGCCTTTATATGTTTCAAACCCCTGACACATACTGAACCTCCATTAAGAAATGAAGTTGCTATCAGTGGAAAACTGAGTACTGTAAACTCTATGGAGAGAGTTCATTCTTATCACACTGTTTGCATGAGGAATACACCACAGAGTATTCAAAAGAATCTACTAAGAACAAGGTACAATGGATGCCACAGTTGTCAAAAAAAGACACTCTGCTAAAAAAAAAAAAATCTGGAGGTGGTAAAGATTTATTTATTTATTTAAGTGATTTGTAGAGTGCTCAAATACCCATGGGTGTCTCGGCGCTGAGGAATGTGAAGAAGGTCTTGTTAGTGGTGTAGTTCTTATTGGTAGAAAAGCCAGGTTTTTATCAGTTTCCTAAAAACAGTAAGGGTTGGACAGGCTTTAATATGCTGAAGGAGTGTGTTCTATAGTTTGGCAGTGGCAACAGTGAAGCGTTTGTCACCCATGGAAACTTTTTTTGTGCGAGGGACCCATAGTAGATTGGCCAATGCAGAGCGCAAAATTCTGTTGGGAGTGTAGAAACAGAAGGTTTTCTTCAAGAAGCTAGGTCCTGTATTGTGAATAGACTTGAAGGCGATGCAGAGAGCTTTGAATTTAATGTGGTTAGATATAGGGATCTTGTGCAGATTTCTCACTATTGATGAGATAGATTGACACTTGGGGGTGCCTATTATTAATCTAGCGACTGCATTCTGCACCAACTGCACTTTGTTGGTGATCTTTTTCTCGGCGTTGATGAGCAGGCCGTTGCATTAGTCGATTTTAGACAGTACTAGGGTGCTGAGCAAAGTTTTTCCTGCATTTGATGGGAGAAAGTTTAGGAGCTTCTTGATAATTCTGAGCGTGTAGAAGGATGAAGAGATAATAGTGTTAGCCTGAGAAAAAAAAGTCAGTTTGTCATCAAAGATGACCACTAGGTTTCTTACTTTTGATGCGGGTGGGGGTGGTGGTCCCAGTTCAGTTGGTCACCAGGTCAGGGACCATGCCGGTTGTAGATTGCCAAAAATTAGATTCTCCATTTTGTCGGAGTTTAACTTTAAGCAATTGTGAGCCATCCAGGAGCTAACGGCCAGCATTCCATCTTGGAAGCTAGCCGCAATTGCTCCTCCATACTTATTTATAGTGAGCACCAGCTGTGTGTCATTGGCGTAAGATGTAAGTCCCATCCCTGGGCCTTGATGATCTTGACTAGGTTCGACACGTAGATGTTAAACAGTGTCGGACTCAAGGATGATCCTTGTGGCAGGGGGGAAATGGAGCAGACTTGTAGTCACCGAGGTTCACTAGGTGTGTGCGGTTGGACAGGAACAAGGCTAGTAATTCTTTGGCTTATACTTTGATGCCCATGTTTGAGACGTGGTTGATCAGTGTAGCGTGATCGACCGTGTCAAAGGCAGCAGATGATTTGAGCAGCACTAGTACTGCGGTCCCACCTTGGTCCAGCGTTGTTCTGATTTCGTTTGCTGCTTTGATTAGGGCCGTTTCTGTGCCGTGGCCTTTCCTAAAGCTGAATTATGTTTCATCTAGAAGGTTATTATCTTCGATGTATTGAGCTAGATGGATATTCATTAGTTCCTCAAAGATTTTTGCTGGGAAAGGAAGGCTAGTGATAGGTCTGTAATTTTTTGTATCTAGTGGTTCAAGGTGCTGCTGATGCAGCGCTACTCCGGAAATTATTTCTAAAACCTCATCACCTTTCCCTGAAGTATCAAATCATACATTTACTCACCAGTGGAGCCCATAACACTGCGAGTTACTCATACACACTTTCTTACTACTTCATGGATTGGTGTGAATCAAAGGAGAGCTGCTGGATCATAGCGGAGTGTCTAAATTAAGCTAAATATTTATAATATGTACACCTGCAGTTTTAAATAGTTTTTACCATGGTTTTATCAACTCAACAATTTATTCAGACACACCACCATTGTTTGTCGATGAATCTGCTAGTAAAAATTAGGTTAAGGATGAACAAGACCAGCTTAATTCTCCATTTATCTAATTTTTATTTAAAGAAAAATCTGCTAGCATGACGTTTATTTATTCACTTATAACTTCGTTTAATGCAAAATAGATTTAAAGGAAAGAAAATAATTTTAACTCATACATTTATTCAGTTTAATTCAAAAATCTGAGAAATAAGCACATTATTATTGAGATTATAGAACATGAATATTAGCAACAGACATAATAGTTCCCAAAGTTCACCTCCCTATTCTCTCTAGCTATTAACCTCATCTAAAGACACCGTATTCATTCAAGCAAAGTTAAAGTTCAGAAAAATTTCAAAGTTCTTACGCCTCAGGAAAATTCAGCATTCCAGCAGCGTGTCAGGATACACAGATGGAAATCGAAGAAGAGAGTTTTTTCTTAAGTCCGGACATACTCTTTTATGCCCTTTTTCTCTAGCAAAGTGGGAACGTTTCCTGTCACAATGCCATCAAAATAACGCTGGTGTTGCCTGCGGCTTTATAACTGCGGCCGAGAGACGGTGTGGAAGACTGCACATAAATGGTGTACTGCCGGTGGGGACCGGACTTTACCATTCTTAGAGGACACCACTTGACGGATTGGCCTTTTGATGGTATGGTGCCCTGCTGTTAGACCCGATGAGAGCGTGTATTCGGCAGTTTACATTTAAAGACTTGATTTTGAGGCCATTGTGACAGGAAACATTCCCACTTCGCTACTTTATTGAATCTTGAATACGAAGAAAACCGACGTGCGGACGTGATTCACATTACCAGGCTACACTTTTTCTTGCTCTGGACTACCGCATTCGCACCTCTTGCGCTTTGATCCTTCCAATCAGATGTGATATTTGAATTCTGACTACACTTCATTAGCAGCCATGAAAAAGTCTCGAATGGCGACGAAACACGTGTCGGCTGTAGCTGTATCAATGTTGTAACTACAGAACAACTGTCATGAAGATCGCTTGCTGAACAGAATTTACTCCATGAATTTTGTATTAAAATAATTTTGCTGGTTGGGACCAATCAGCAGTCTACTTACTTGGTGCTGTGCTCTGTCTATGTTTCTAAGTTGATTAATATATTCGGAGAGGTCCGTTATGTATTAGGTGATACTGTGGGTGGCATGGTATGATGACCTAGAGCACGCTTTAAAAGAAAGAGGTACAAACAGACTTTAATGCAAACATAGCGGAGGTGCTGGCTGTTTTGAATATTATACTGCCACCATTTCTTTTCCTATTGAATTGTTCAATGTCTTTACTGGTATCAGTCCTTACCAAATCTCGATTTTCAGGTCGATTGCCAATATTTCGTATTTCAACAATTTCACTTTCTCCCTCAGATGCAGAACTAGCATCTAATACCTCCAGATGTTGACGTTCTTGTCGAGCTTCAGTATCTGGATTTTTCTCTGGTTCTCCTTCAGAATCAGAATCAGTTGTGCTTTCACCCTCCTCCTGTGGATTTTCAGGCTCAGGCACATAGATGGTATGACTGGCATGCATCCATCTTTTTACTCCAGCACATTTAACTGCAGTCGTGCTGACCGAAACAATCTGTCTCTGCCAGCGAGGCACTAAGCAGTTTCTTCTTTGGTGTACCTTTATTCAAACCCAATCTCCAGGAACTAGATCATGAACTGGATGTTTCTCTTTCATGTTTGATTCAGTTCCCACCTGATGGAACACAGAAGTTACCACGTCAGACAGATTTTTGCAGTAATCCAGTATGATGTCATCATTAATAGTTAACAGTTTATCAACTGGTACAAATGCTTGTCTCATCACTCTGCCCATCAAGATCTCATGTGGACTTAGTCCAGTTTTTCTGTCAGGTATACTCCTTAGGGTCATCAAAACAAGTGGTAATGCGCCCGGCCATTTTAGTCCTGTTGCCAAACACATTTTTGCAATTCTGTTTTTTATTGTTCCATTCACTTTTTCTACTACCCCTGAAGCCTCTGGTCTGTAAGCGCAATGCAGTTTCTGTTGAATGTCCAGTGCTTCACAAATCATTTGTAATAGTTCATTCTGGAAATGGGCTGCATGATCTGTTTCAATTGTTACTGGAAAACCGTATTGTGGTATTATTTTACGCAAGAGCAATTTTGCAACAGTTAGTCCATCATTCCTCCTGGTGGGGAAGGCTCCTACCCACCGAGAGAACAGACAAATGATTACCAGCACACATCTCAGTCTATTACATGGTGGCAACTCAAGGAAATCCAATTGCATTCGTGTGAATGGGCCTCCCTCCCGTCCTATGGTTCCCAAACTCACAACTGTTTTTCTTCTTGGATTAAACTGTTAGCAGGCCAAACATCTCAGGTACAAGCTTTCAGCAATCATCTTAAACCTAGGATTATACAATGTCTGTCTAAACAATCGGATCATTGCATCCCTTCCAACATGAGCTTGACCATGATACATTCGAGCCATATTCGAAATCATGTTATCAGGCATTACTGGTCTTTCATCTTTGTAAACCCAGATTTTGTCTTCCAGTCTTTGTCTACATCCTGCTTTTAGCCAAAGGTTTTTCTCCTCTTCGCTAGCTTCTTCCTGCATCTGCCTCACTTCCTGCCAAGTTTCAACTACTGTGGTTAGCATTAAAGGACTGAACATGTTCTTCCTTTCTGTCCCGATTTATGGATGCAAGATTTCTGGCACAGTATTTTGCAATGGAATCAACATACCTGTTGCCTCTGGTCACATAGTCATCTCCCTTCTCGTGTGCTGCGCATTTAACCTCTGCAATCTTATCAGGCAATTGAATAGCATCAATCAACAATTTTACAAACTCAGCGTTTCTGCTAGGGGATCCTGCAGAAGTTAAATAACCTCTTTGGGACCACAGTTGCCCATAGTCATGGACAACCCCAAATCCATACTGACTGTCAGTCACTATGGTTTCTTGTATTTCTTTTCCTAGTTCACATGCTCAAATCAAAACAATCAGTTCTGCTATTTGAGCAGAACGAATTCCTTTCAGACAAGATGCTTCCAGGACATCTGCTACTGTACATACGGCATATGCAGCACTCAAAGCACCCTCCTCTGCTCTCATGCATGAACCATCAACAAACATCACGTAGTCAGATTCAGGCAATGGCTCATCTCTGATGTCAGGTCTTGGTTTGGTACAATATTCTAGAACATCCAAACATTTGTGATCAACCTCATTTCTTACTTCAGCTTCCAAGGCATCAGGCAATAATGTAGATGGATTTATATTCACACAACGCGAGATTGTCACATTATCTGCACATAGAATTGTTTTCTCATATTTGGTCATTCTGTTATTTGTAAGGTACTGTGTTTTTGTCCTAGTGAGGAGAATCTCCACAGAATGAGGTACATATACCCTCACAGGAAATCCCATCACTATTCCTTCACTTTGTTCCAAACTCACACTTGTAGCTGCTACTGCTTTTAAACAATCTGGCAAAGCTTTTGCAACTGGATTTAAAACAGCTGAGAAATATGCAATTGGCTTCCTCAGTTTTCCATGTCTCTGTACTAATACTGACAATGCACATCCTTCCCGTTCACTGCAATATAGCTCAAACTCTTTTTCATAGTCAGGCATCCCTAAAGCTGGAGCTTCACATAAGCTTGTTTTTAGCCGTTCGAATGCCTCCATTTCAGTTGTATTTAGTACAATAGGGTCTCTGAAGTCTGCTTTTGTTAATCTCTGTAGGGGTTTTGCTATTAGTGAAAATCCACTAATCAACTGTCTACAGTAACCCACCATTCCTAAAAACATTCTAATTTGTCTTTGTGTTTTCAGTGGTTGCATTCCTTGTATAATGTTGATTCTCTCTGCAGTGACGTGTCTAGTTCATTTAGCAATCTAATGACCTAAGTATTGCACCTCTTCTGACAAGATTGTAATGTCGATGGAGACACTTTATGTCCCTCTTCTGCCAAATGGTTCAACAATGCAATAGTCTGATACGCATTCATCCTTTGTTTGTGATGCCACTATGTGGTAAATAAATAATTAATTACCGGTTCTATTTTTTAATACAGTGAATGAAACAGATAGCTCAATAAATAAGAGTCAGGATTCGAGGTATCTTGAGTCTACAGGCTTTAATCAGGCATAAAGGACAGGAACAGGACAGCCTGCAGTAGTACGGGATGGCAGCTGCCAGGGAAGGGACAAGGGAAACTGGGTGGCTAATTGGCAACTTTTAATATGGGTGCACAGTATATATACTTAAACAAATACATTACATTCAATACAGTAGGCGTAGCAGTAGGCGTGACTCGTAGCAGTCGCGAAAGATAAGGGCAAAATGATGTAACAAGAAGGCGTGTACAGGGCGTATACATAGACATGTGATGTAAACGTAACAGAAGTGTCATAAACGGGGCGGAAACATGGAGGGAGCTACCTGAGCAGCTGGGACCTCTAACCTAGTGGTGCGCGCAAACGGGCAATGACGTGTTACCAGGGAGAAATGGGGGCTATGACTTCTGCGCTAGAAGAGGAGACTAAAGTCTGGAGTGTCAGAGCGACATGTACCTAAGGCATATCTGGTATCTAGTGTTTGGAGTACATATTGATAGAATCCAAAAGTTATCAGGGCAAAGGCTACTAGACATTAGGACTGATGCATGCATAATTCTACATGTATTGCGTGTACGAGGAATATTCTATGAATATTAATACAGTATTTCTCTTACATGGAGACATAAAGGCTAGACCATGACGGAAACTATTGATGCGATGCAGTAGCTTAGGAATGCAGAGAAGGAGGGCTGGACTGATAACTAGAAACATAACATACTCTTGGCAGACTGGGAGGCAGAGCCAGGCCGGGCCGGGCACTGCGAGGCATGAAGTAAGCTAAGGGTCAGGGATGCAGGTGGGGGCTGTATCGCTCCTCGGAGAGGGTTCAGGAGACAGGAGCTGAATCTGGTGTCCGGGCCCTTTCGAGGCCTAGAAACGGGGACAATTCAATGAGTTAACGTGCACACTGTAAAATGTGGCAACGTAGGTTTACATAAGCCTAATATTCGTTGTTTTCACGAGGACTGGAAACTGGCATACTAGAGATGGACACAACTGTAATTGCGTCTTTAATCGATCAGAGGGGAATACATGCATATCGATCATGCACATATAGCATAATATGGGGAACACGTAGGCACATATAACATGGCAAAATTTACTTTTCCACAACTAACAGGTCATCAATGTATTGGACTAATACAGATTCTCCAGGCATGTTCAAACTTTCTAATGATTTCTTTAGCAATTGATTAAAAATGGATGGACTCTCGGTATACCCCTGAGGAATTCGGCACCATGTCAAAATGCGATCCCCGAACCGGCACGCAAATATTGGCTGGCTTTCTGGATGTAATGTAACAGTAAAGAACGTGTTGCATAAGTCAATTACGGTATACCATTCTGCATCATGTGGAATTTGATATAGAATCACTGTTGGATTTGGTACAATCGGACAACACGGGACAACAATCTTATTAACCTTCCTAAGATCCTGTACAATCCTAAATGTTCCATTCGGCTTTTTCAATCCCATTATCGATGAGTTACAAGGACTACTTTCTATCTCTCTTAAAATGCCTTGTTCAATAATTTTGTTTATTACAGGTGTTATTCCTTCAATTACTTCTGCTGTCATTTTATATTGGGGAATGTTTGGGTAACTTACTCCTTCCTTTACAGAAACTTTCACAGGAACTACATCTTTCATAAGCCCAATATCTTCTCCTGTAAAATCCCACAATTGCTCTTTTACTGTTTCTTTCAATTCCATAGGTATCTTTTCTCGATTAAACACAGGAAACAATTCATTCTTTTCTGATTCTATGATTGCCATGGTCATTTTATACAAACTATCTTCATCTGGTGTTTGGAGCTCTATGCCATCTGGTGAACAATATATGGCACAGTTCATCTTACATAGAATGTCTCTGCCTAACAAGTTAACAGGACTACTATCACACACCACAAATCGGTGCATATCTTTGAAATTTCCGATTTCTACTTCAACTGGTTTCGTTAAGGAGGTTTGAATTTGTCTATTAGCTACACCTACAACTTGGATTTTCTCTCCTGAGAACTTTCACTGATCTAACAGTAGAACGGGTAGCACCAGTGTCCACTAGGAAAGTTACTTTAACATCATTCATCTTTCCATTCACAAGCGGACCAGACTGATCTACCTCAAGAGTGGCTCCATGCACACACTCTTCTTCCTCTCTCAGGCACCGTCAGAAACTATCATCCCGCCATCTTCTTATAACCAATACTGAGGACTCGCATTTACCTGCTTGCCTCCGCTGAATCCTGTCTCTGCACTGTATCGCTGTAGATTTACACTGTGAGGTAGTGGCGGTTGTGGCACCTGACCTTGCTGAGTAACTACCTGCTGCTGTTGCGGTGGTTGTTGAATTACCTCATTCAGCACCTGCGGATTCAAGATGTATTTTCAGGATTAACTCTTGGTGGATACTTACACTCTTTCCTCCAATGCCCTATCCTGCCGCAATTATGACAAGGATACTTTTTCTTAAGCTCTTCTATGTTTCCTACTAATTTAGGTTTATTGAAATTTCCCTTTATTTTTCCTTGACTCACATCTGTACTTTTATTTTCCAATTGCACCCCTTGATTTTCTGCTATCTTCACTTGCGCCCACATGGTTTTCTCTTTGAGCTTTCTCTGTTTAACTTCAATTTCATCACTACAGTGTTTTGCATGTCTCAATACCTCATCTACGGAGCATGATTGCCATTCCATCAAATTATGCTTAATCATGTCCCCTATTTCTGGTCTTAATCCAAACACAAATCGATACACAAACTGACTCATATCTTTTTCATTTAGTTCTCATATCCACTATATTGTTTAAACACTAACAACAGTCTCTCATAAAATGCATGTACAGATTCTTTCGATTCTTGTAAGGTCCTGTCAATTTTTACCCAATCTGTCTCTTTTGGTGGAATTTTATTTTTCAAAAACACTATTACTTGTATTTATTTTCTCATCACTACAGGTGATGGAGCCCCTGTCCCTTTATCTCGAGGATATTCAATTTTCGGCGAGTTCACTGTTATTTTGCACTCAGACCATAAATCTGCTGGTATTACTATGTCAAATAATCCATCTAGATCTTCCCATAGTACCTTTGAAACCTTTACAAATCTATCCACCTGTCGATACCATTCTACTGGTTTTTCTCTCAATCTGGGGAAATCATTAGTAAATGATAATATATCATGTCTAGTCCAAGGAACATGTACATATCCTCTTCCCGGTATCTCTCTCATGGGAAATTCATTTACTACTGTCTCTTTTTCTCTCACAGGGAATGCTAATGTAGATTTGTCACTAGCTTCTTCTCTTTTCTTTGCCCATTTTGCTTTCCATTTATTCACATCTCCCCATCTTCCTAATAAAACAATTAGCTCTTTTATTTAGGTTAATCTTCCTGCAGTATTCATATTTTCAATGTCCTTCTCTGTAAAGTCTACTCTGTAGGGTTTCTGTAATGTTTTATTCTTCGTGAAATCCACATCTATTTCACTTGCTAATCCTTCCGATTGATCATGTATAGATTTCACTTTTCAGGTAATACTTGTACACATGAACATTAATTCATTGTCTTGATATGATTTTAGTCTATCCGTTCTGTTGGACAGGCCACAGGAAGGGCCGCTCTCCCCCGGCCCAACCAGGCCCGAGCCAGCCACGCAAGTACCACACACCACCATTGCACGTCCACCGTCCCCGCAGGGACCCCTACACTCGAACCTGTTGACCGCGTAGGCCGACCCACTACCGGCCTACGCGCCCATCCTGGGCGCCATCTTGGACACTCCACCACGAGGCCGCCTGGCCCCCGATCGACCTCAACCCTGGGCCTGGCCAGGCCTCAGACATTCCGGCACCAACATCCACCCAGGAGGTGAGCGGGCTACTTGGTCAGTCAATGGGAGCAAGAGGTGTCGATGGCTCTCCCCCGCCAAGTACCGCTCGCCCATCGCCTCCCCGGGCGCTGGCTCCACCCCCCTGCTGGGTGTCTGAACTCCCTCATCCCGGACCTCCCGACCTCCAAGTGGGAGGGTCCGGACATCAAAGCACACCAGCCCTATAACTGGGGCAGCTCCAGAGCAGGACGGGAGTTGTATCTTGGAGTCGAGAGACGCAAAGAAGAACTCATCCTTGACGGACTACTGGCGCTGCCGTAGCTCTGTCTTGTGCACCCTCGTCTTGCCTGCTGGCGCTGCCGCGGCTTTGGGAACCACCCTATCCTTCATCGTCGTCGGGACCTGCTGGCGTGGCCGCGGACCGTTTGTACCCACCACCTTCATCGGGACCTGCTGGCTCTGCCGCGGACCGTCGTCTTCCTTCATCCATCTCGGGACCTGCTGGCTCCGCCGCGGCCCGTTCATCTACACCCCCGAGCTCGAGGATTGAGAGCTATTGCCATCTTTTTGGTAACAAGACTGTCCCGCTACCCTCTTCCCAAACAAAGACCAGAATAGAGGGGACCCCTGAGTCCAGACCTCCTTGTACCATTCTACCGTACTTGAAGAATTCCCTATAAAGTATCGTTGAACTTTATCCTTGTGTGGTGTCCGTCTGTGGGGGGGGGAGTTACTTGTCTGTACGATTCGCTGGAGACGGCTCTCCCCGGAGACCTCTCCCCTTATCCTCGGCCGACCCTCCCGGTCCGTCTAACATTGGTGGCCAGCGACGGGATCCGAATCACCGCATAAACCGTACAGAGAGTAGCCCACCCCACGGCGAATCACGATGTCAACTAAAGACAGCGGATCAACGGAGAAATTCCAGATGGAGAAATTGGACGAGTACAGCCATCGTGAACTTAAACAGTTCTGTATCGAATTAGGTATCGCTACCACCGGACTAAATACCAAAGATGACTTTAAGCAGGCCCTAGAATCTTGGGCAGAAACCGGGGCTGCCGGAACCCCCGATCAAGACATCGCAGCACAAACCCCCATGGCCCCTGAAGAACGAAGAACGGGTCTCTCGCCAGACGAGATCCAGGAACGAGAAAGAACCCGACTACACGAGCTGGAAATGGCCCGGCTCAAAATGGACGTTGAACTGAAGTTGGCCGAACAGAAAATCAACTTAGAGCACCTGCGTCTCCGAGAAGAAAGAGAGGAGAAACAGAGACAAAGGGAGCTCGAGGAAAAGAAACTGGCATATGAACATGAGCGGAAATTAGCTGAAATCGACCTACGCAAACAGAATAAAGAAGCAGGGGTGCCCGAGCAACCCCACACTCCAGGGGCAACAGAGAAGAAGGTACACATCCCCAAGGATGTCGTTCGAGAATACTTCCGAGAGGACGACATCCAGCAATGGTTTAAGGCCTATGAAATCGCTATGACTGCACACCGGATCGATAGAAGCGATTGGGGGGCCGGTCTGTGGGGGAGATTCCTCAATGAGGGCCGCGACGCCCTGCTGCAACTCCCGGACCACCAGATGACCTCCTATGACCATATGAAAGCTGCACTCCTCACCCGCTATGGCCTCACACCCGAGATGTACCGTCAGAGGTTCCGAGACTGCACCCGCATCCCAGGTACAACTTGGGTGGACTATGTCAATTACTTTAGCCGAGCCTTCGAGGGCTGGATCAAAGGAAGCAAGGTCACAACCTACGAACAACTGTTCAATCTTATGGTATGGGAGCATCTGTCGAACAATTGCTTCATTGAACTTCGCCAGCACCTCCTCGACAGCAAGTTAACGGATCCCCGGCAGCTCGCAGCCGAAGCAGACCGGTGGGAGATCACCAGAGTGAGTCGAAATGGGTCCTCCGAACAGAACCGGAACAACAATGGTCAGCACCGTCCCCGAGGAGGTGGAGGCCAAGGACGCGGAAGAAGCAACGCTCCGGTCACCCCCACTACCAGCCCCACCCCCCCGGCCAACCGGGGCAGCACCCCAGCGCGACCGGGACATTGAGCCAATGTTACCTGCCATCGATGCCAACGAGTCGGACACTATGCAAACGACCCAAACTGCCCCCAGTACCAGAGCCCAAGACCCCGCCAAGTAGCCGCTGCTGCTCTGGGGGAGGAACAGATCTCAGAGGAACAAGAAGAATATGAACAGGAACACCAAGAATGGGAGCCAGCCGCCATGGCTCTCGCCTGCCTAGGGGGGAGAGACCTGGTCCCGCGGGTCCCCCTACCCGCTAATACCCAGAAGTACAGCCAATGGGTGGGCATCAATGGACGCCGGGCTGAAGCCCTTCGTGACACTGGGGCCAGTGTAACAGCCGTCCGCTGTCACCTGGTGACCCCCGAACAATACTTACCAAACATTCTCTGCCCTGTACGTTCAGCCGATAACTCAGAAAGTCTGTGTCGGATGGCCTGCGTCCCCTTCGAATGGGGAGGGGTCTCCGGCATGTTGAAGGTGACGGTCCGAGATGATGCCCCCGTAGACTGCCTCCTGGGTAATGACCTGGAAAGCTCTCCATGGGCAGCAGTCGAACGAAAAGAGCACCTGGGGATGCTGGGCGTCCCGGACTGGGCGTGCGTCACCACCCGGTCCATGACCGCCCGTGCCAACACCCGCCCAGAGGAACTCGAATGGCCGGCGCCACCGCCTCCGGTCGCCCCCGCCGAAACCACCGACCGTGACGTCCCCCCCGAACCAGCTCAACCTCCAGACCTCGCTAACCTCGACCAGTGGCCTCAAGAGGGGGGGCCCACGCAAGAACAATTTCGCCAAGAACAAAAGACCTGTCCCTCCCTCGAGGGACTCCGCCAGCAAGCGCTAGCCCAAAGCGCAGGGGATACCTCCGGAACTCACTGGGTCTACTGGGACAATGATCTGCTGTACAGTGAGCAAAGAATCGCGGAGCTGGGGGCCAGCCGAGTCCTAGTGGTACCCCTCCGTTTTAGAGACTTTCTGCTAAACCTGGCCCACGATGTCCCCCTGGCAGGACACTTGGGTCAAGACAAAACCTATAGCCGCCTGGTGACCCACTTCTTCTGGCCCAAAATGAGGGACAATGTACACCAGCATTGCCGATCTTGCCCCACGTGCCAAGCCAGTGGGAAGAGCGGCCGCAAACTGAAAGCCCCCCTGCAACCTTTTCCCGTGGTCACCACCCCGTTCGAGAGGGTCGGAATCGATATCGTAGGGCCCCTGGACCCGCGCACAAAACAAGGCCATCGATTCATCCTGGTGCTAGTGGACCACGCCACCCGCTACCCGGAGGCTGTTCCCCTGCGGACTGTGACAGCCCCGGTAGTCGGCCGGGCTCTGATGGGGATCTTCTCCCGGGTGGGCTTCCCCCGGGAGGTCGTCAGTGACAGAGGCACGAACTTTATTTCGAAATATATGAAATCTCTCTGGCAACAGTGCGGGGTTACCTACCGGTTCACGACCCCCTATCACCCTCAAGGAAACGGACTCGTTGAGCGGTTCAACCGCACGCTCAAAGGGATGATCGGGGGGTTGGAAGAGCCCCTCCGTCGCCAGTGGGATGTGCTGCTGCCGTGCCTCCTCTTCGCATATCGAGAGGTTCCCCAGAAGTCCCTGGGCTTCAGCCCATTTGAACTGCTATATGGGCACCCCGTGCGCGGGCCGCTCAGCCTAGTTAAGGAAGGCTGGGAGATGCCCCCTCTAAAGAACCCACCAGATGTTTTCCGCTACCTCCTAACACTCCGCAACCAGACCCGGCGATTCCGAGAACTAGCAAAAGCCAACCTAGAGGCCAGTCAAGAGGACATGAAAAGGTGGTATGACCGGAATGCCTCCTCCATCGAATTTGAACCTGGGCAACAGGTATGGGTGATGTCCCCCACCGAACCCTGCGCCCTACAAGACAAGTGGACAGGGCCCTTCAAAGTGGTCGAGCGCAAGGGTCCGGCTACCTATCTCATCGACTTGGAATCTTCCCGGAACCCCCTCCGGGTCCTCCACGCTAACAGACTGAAACCGCACTTTGTACGGACAGAACTCAGCCTCCTGATGGCCACAGACAATGGGGCTGAAGAGGACTCCGAGCCCCTCCCGGACCTCCTACGAACGCGGGAGAAAGACGGTTCCGTAGATGGGGTCCGACTTTCAGAGACCCTCACCCGAGAACAACACCAGGAGTGCCAAGTTCTCCTGTCACAATTCGCCAGCCTGTTCTCCCTCACCCCAGGTGTCACTTCCTGGTGTACGCACGATGTGGACACGGGGGACAGCCCCCCTATCCGCCACCGGGCCTACCGCGTGCCAGATCGGGTACGGGCCTGCATCCAGGAGGAAGTAGCCAAAATGCTCACGCTCGGGGTCATCGAGCCCTCAGACAGCCCCTGGGCCAGCCCTGTAGTACTGGTCCCCAAAGCAGCTGCCCCCGGCACCACACCAGAACTCCGGTTCTGCGTCGACTACCGGGGCTTGAATGCGGTCACCAGGACAGACGCACATCCCATCCCCCGGGCAGATGAACTAATCGACCGCATGGGAGCTGCCCGCTACCTCAGTATCTTCGACCTGACGGCGGGCTACTGGCAAATCGGCCTCACACCCCGGGCACAAGAACGTTCTGCCTTTTCCACTCCCGATGGCCATTACCATTTCACAGTCATGCCCTTCGGCATGAAGAATGCCCCAGCAACATTCCAACGGCTCGTCAATCAGGTCCTGGCGGGGCTCGAAGGATTCAGCGCCGCCTACCTAGACGACATCGCTGTATACAGCAACCAGTGGTCCGAGCACCTCCACCACCTCCGAGCAGTGCTGCACGCCCTTCAGCAAGCTGGCCTCACGATCAAGGCCAGCAAATGTCAAATTGGGCAAGGGTCTGTAACCTACCTCGGGCACCAGGTGGGAAGCGGCCTGGTGGCCCCTCTGCAGCTAAAAATTGCCGCCATCCAGTCCTGGCAGCCCCCCATTACCCAGACCGAGGTACGAGCCTTCCTGGGCCTCACGGGCTATTACCGAAGGTTCGTGAAAGACTATGGTACTATCGTGAGGCCCCTCACAGAACTCACGTCGAAAAATCAGCCCCAGAAAGTCAACTGGACCCCAGAGTGTCAAGCTGCATTTGAACAATTGAAAGCCGCCATGTGCTCCGCCCCTGTGCTCCAGGCCCCCGACTACAGCCGGGAGTTCATCGTCCAGACGGATGCCTCCGACCATGGCATTGGGGCAGTCCTGTCTCAAGTGAACACCGAAGGCCGTGATCAACCGGTGGCCTTCATCAGCCGGCGACTCCTACCACGGGAACAACGCTGGAGCACCATAGAGAGGGAGGCCTTCGCGGTGGTATGGGCCCTCAAGAAGCTCCGGCCCTACCTTTTTGGCACACCCTTTCGGGTACAGACCGACCACCGACCCCTGCAGTGGCTGATGCAGATGCGGGGGGAAAACCCGAAGTTACTACGCTGGTCCATCTCCCTACAAGGGATGGACTTCACAGTTGAACATCGGCCTGGGCCAGATCACGCCAACGCAGATGGCCTGTCCCGGTTCTTCCGCCTCGACGAGAAGAGTCCCCAAGAGAATGGGTAACTCTCCCCGCCTTCAGCTGGGGGGGACGCATGTTGGACAGGCCACAGGAAGGGCCGCTCTCCCCCGGCCCAACCAGGCCCGAGCCAGCCACGCAAGTACCACACACCACCATTGCACGTCCACCGTCCCCGCAGGGACCCCTACACTCGAACCTGTTGACCGCGTAGGCCGACCCACTACCGGCCTACGCGCCCATCCTGGGCGCCATCTTGGACACTCCACCACGAGGCCGCCTGGCCCCCGATCGACCTCAACCCTGGGCCTGGCCAGGCCTCAGACATTCCGGCACCAACATCCACCCAGGAGGTGAGCGGGCTACTTGGTCAGTCAATGGGAGCAAGAGGTGTCGATGGCTCTCCCCCCCCAAGTACCGCTCGCCCATCGCCTCCCCGGGCGCTGGCTCCACCCCCCTGCTGGGTGTCTGAACTCCCTCATCCCGGACCTCCCGACCTCCAAGTGCGAGGGTCCGGACATCAAAGCACACCAGCCCTATAACTGGGGCAGCTCCAGAGCAGGACGGGAGTTGTATCTTGGAGTCGAGAGACGCAAAGAAGAACTCATCCTTGACGGACTACTGGCGCTGCCGTAGCTCTGTCTTGTGCACCCTCGTCTTGCCTGCTGGCGCTGCCGCGGCTTTGGGAACCACCCTATCCTTCATCGTCGTCGGGACCTGCTGGCGTGGCCGCGGACCGTTTGTACCCACCACCTTCATCGGGACCTGCTGGCTCTGCCGCGGACCGTCGTCTTCCTTCATCCATCTCGGGACCTGCTGGCTCCGCCGCGGCCCGTTCATCTACACCCCCGAGCTCGAGGATTGAGAGCTATTGCCATCTTTTTGGTAACAAGACTGTCCCGCTACCCTCTTCCCAAACAAAGACCAGAATAGAGGGGACCCCTGAGTCCAGACCTCCTTGTACCATTCTACCGTACTTGAAGAATTCCCTATAAAGTATCGTTGAACTTTATCCTTGTGTGGTGTCCGTCTGTGGGGGGGGGAGTTACTTGTCTGTACGATTCGCTGGAGACGGCTCTCCCCGGAGACCTCTCCCCTTATCCTCGGCCGACCCTCCCGGTCCGTCTAACACGTTCCAATTGTTCCAATAATTAATTCTTCCATGTCAACTTTTAGTCTAGCCACATCTAATACTTTAGGTTCATGTTCTTTTACCTTTAGAGTTTTAAGCCAGTCACTTAATTCTTGTTCCGATGGTCCTACTGGGGTTTTTGTTAAATCTATTTTCTCTACATTTCTTTCAGGAGTCACAGAGTCAGATTCTGCTCCGGTTGGAAACTTGTATGATAAACTCTGATTAAAAGTCAAATCAGGCAGTGTTATGTTACTTGTTCTCCTAATCTCAGACAAATCTGGATACATTTTTTCTTTTACTTCTGTAAACTCTGGTTTAGAGGAATCGTCAAGGTTGGTTCTTTTATTTTCTGGTTTTCAAACACTGGAATTACAGGACCTATTGTTACTGGAACTGTTACAGCTTCTATATTTTTTGTAATTTCTTGTATCTTTTCAGTTAATTCATTTGTAGAACGTATATATTCTGAAGTACTTGGGTGTTCTTCAATTTGTCTCTCTACTCTTGCTACACTCCTCCTAATCTCATCATTTTGTTTAGGAGCACTGGTAAGTCTGGTTTCTATCACTGGGGTGTTTGAATTATATCTCATTTCTACTCTTTCTGGAAGGTCTCTAAAATGTGAAAATCTTTTTGGGGTTTCTGCAAATCTATCCTCTATCGGTAGAGCATTTGATGTGGTCCATATAGAACCTGGTTGATATGGTGGTGGTCTCCGATTTAATATCTCCTCCAGCACCGCATTCTCTGATTCATTTTCTCCATAATTTTCCTTTTTCTATGTTACCACATTATTCCTTTTCTCTGTACATTTTCACCCTTCTTTTTCATCTACCAATCTAACTGGATACATTCCGTCACACATGTCAGCATTTCTCCACCTCCGCATCCTACTTTCATGTGTTTCTCCCCACAATCCACGTAATCTACCTCTTAGTCCTCGATGATTTTGAAACCTTTCTCGCTCTAACTCATGCATTCCATCTTCCCACTCAACTAGTGCTTCAAATTGAGTCGGTCTAGGTCTCGGTTCAAGTTTCATAATCTTTTCTCTCAAATTTCGTAAAACTGCCAAATTAAAAGATCCTACTTCTGGAAATGCTAGTGCACCATAATTTTTGGTATATCTAACCCAATTCTCCAGCCAAATGCATGTATGATAGCCATATTTTGTCATCATATAAGAAGCAGGCGTTTTTGGCGGAGGGAGTAATCTCCCTTCTCTGGTCACTATCTCCTTGTCTTTCGTGAATACATTTTTCAATCTCTCAAACCATGAAGGTTTCTCCTTTTCTTCTCTGTAATAAAACTCAATTTTTCTAGTAATTTTGTGTCTTTCAAAAGATTGCACACTCTTCTGTATACTCCATGTGTCTGTTTCGCTAAAACCAAAGTGATAGTTTTCTCAATCGCACAAGTATTCTGTATTTCCAGTAGACAGTGCTTACCTCTTCTCTACCACAGAATTCTTAATCTCGCCGATAAAGTAGCGCTTTCCTCTATCTTTACCCTTCTCTCAAGCTCGGGTTAAGCCCTATTACTCTCTCAGCAGTAAGTTTTAAATCATGATACACAATGATCCCTGTACTTGAAGGCTAAGATTTTATAGACTGTCCTCGCTATGCATGTATCCTTTCACACATAAAGTCCCTAACCTTATGATGCACGACAACACCACCGTGATATACGACGATACCACTACCTTTTGAAACAGACTATGCGATGTGCGACTTCACTAGCCATACTTCCTCTGTCTGCAGACAGAGTGACTAGCTTCCCACACTTTCCGGAAGCCTTTTCAGGACTACATATAACATAATACGAACTCAACAGATGTTAGTCATAATTCTGTACATCAAATCCTGTATACACCACTCCATTCATTATCCTAACTAATTCTATAGCAACCAATGCTCTGCTACCAAGCTTATAACTGATGCAGCGCTACTCCGGAAATAATTTCTAAAACCTCATCACCTTTCCCTGAAGTATCAAATCATACATTTACTCACCAGTGGGGCCCATAACACTGTGAGTTACTCATACACACTTTCTTACTACTTCATGGATTGGTGTGAATCAAAGGAAAGCTGCTGGATCTTAGCGTAGTGTCTAAATGAAGCTAAATATTTATAATAAGTACACCTGCAGTTTTAAATTGTTTTTACCATGGTTTTATCAACTCAACAATTTATTCAGACACACCACCATTGTACGTAGATCTGCTAGTAAAAATTAGGTTAAGGATGAAAAAGACCAGCTTAATTCTCCATTTATCTAATTTTTATTTAAAGAAAAATCTTCTAGCATGACCTTTATTTATTCACTTATAACTTTGTTTAATGCAAAATAGATCTAAGGAAAAGAAAACAATTTTAACTCATACATTTATTCAGTTTAATTCAGAAATTTGAGAAATAAGCACATTATTATTGAGATTATAGAACATGAATATTAGCAACAGACATAATAGTTCCCAAAGTTCACCTCCCTATTCTCTCTAGCTATTAACCTCATCTAAAGACTCCGTATTCATTCAAGCAAAGTTAAAGTTCAGAAAAATGTCAAAGTTCTTACGCCTCAGGAAAATTCAGCATTCTGGCAGCATGTCAGGATACACAGATGGAAATCGAAGAAGAGAGTTTTTTCTTAAGTCCGGACATACTCTTTTATACCCTTTTTCTCTAGCTAATCTATCTAAATTATGAAACATTCGGGTTCTTCAACAGTTTTGATTGGTTCATTCAAGGGGTGGATGAGCATAACCTCACCATCTTATTGTTTAACTTCTGCTAAATCAGCGCAATGAATTTCATCATTGTCTACTTTGTCCATGTCCTTTAAATTGTAATATTCAGTTCCTTTCACATGGTTTTCAATACGAATGTCTATTTTGTTAGCAGTTAGTCCGGTTTTTCAGGGCACACTGTCCTTGAACCATTCCGCTCGGGCACAAGCAGCTCATATTCGACTTGCAGCCTTTTCTATCACACGCATGCGTACTGCATCTCAATCTCAGAGTTTATGAAAACGTCCATCTTGTTTTAGGCCTTACGGGCCAGAACTGGAACTATTATAGAAACAAACACAATTAAACGGTAATTGTTGAATTATAATCCTTCTGTTTACCTTCCCCCTTACTAAGGTATCCCTGTTAGTTTTTACCTAGCAAATAAGCTACATATATGCGCATTATACTCACCTGTCTTCATGATATTGCCACAAATACATACACAGAAAGCATATTCATGCCGCTTTTAGTTAGTTTAAAGCTTCTGCCTTAGTTTTGAACAATACAACATCACTTAGTTAGTCGATTATGGTTGCAAAATAAGCAAATTAGTTTCCCACGTGTACTTGTGTGTGTGTATTCTATCCTACGATGGTTAGTTTTCAAAACCACACAATTAGTTCATGTTACTGTTATGAGAAAATTTTGTTTTTCCACCTCGCTCCATCACTGCTTCTTTATCAATGGTTTGATTATCGTCTTTTTTCATGTGGCAGGGTACATGCCGGTGTTAAACATGGCATTGCAGATGTCTGTAAGGCTTGAGGCTAGTAGATCGGGAATTAGTTTTGAGACCGAGGCTGGACAAGGGTTGGTTGGTGAGCCTGATTTGATAGTTAGTATGAGGTTCTTAATCTGTGTTGAAGAGACTTCATTAAAATTCGAGAAAGAGGGAGAGTTTTTGTCATTGTCGATAATGGTTGTCAAGTGGCCGCTTTTGGAATGCGTGGCAAAGATGTCATATATTTTGTTGACTTTGTCTTGGAAGGCAATGGCTAAGGCATTACATAGATCTTGGGTGGGTGCTGGTGGGGGGTTTGGTACGGTTCCTGAGAGTTTAGTGACTACTTGAAAGAGTAGTTTAGCGGAGTTTTGGGCGATTCTATCTGCCTGAGGTAGTATTTGCTTTTCTCCAAGATGATAAGATGCTTATATTTGGAGATGGCTTCCTTATAGCGGGTTTTATCAGTGGCTCTGCGCCAGCATCTCTCGAGATTCCTACAGCGTTGTTTTTCTAGCCTGAGGGAGTCGGAGAACCAGGTGGTTGAAGGGGCAGATCTGTTCTTTGAGACATTTTTCAGTGGTACTAAGGCAGTGAATCCATTATTGAGCCATTCCCAGTAGTTGGTGGAGGCAAGTATGGGGTCTGGTGTGGGCTCGTAATTGGAGGTTGTTAGATGTGTTTTGAGGAGCTGCTGATCTAAGCCGCTCCAAGCTTTAAAATGAGTGGATCTCGTGGGATTATGTGAAAGGGTTTTTTCTTAGCCTGAATGCTAAAGATGACTGCCCAGTGGTCAGTCCAAGTGAGGGGTATAGTTTTTGCTAGTGTTAGTTTACTGTTGTTTGTGAAGAGCCCGTCAAGTGTGTGACCTGCTGTGTGAGTGGGTCTAGTTACTAGTTGGCGGAGATCGACGGCCTCCAGATCTGTGATCAGGGTGGAGGTGTCTTCAGGGATTTCCAAATGGAAGTTGAAAACACCCAAGATGGTGAAATCTGCTTGTCCTGCTAGAGGTTCCAATTTGTTACCCAGGGCAGAGAGGGATTGTGATTGGGGGCCTGGGGGACGGTAGATGAGGGTTCCTTTAAATGATTGTGAACGATTGAGCTTTATGGTAAATGTTACAGCTTCGCATGTTGTGGTGGGGATAGTCTCTGTCCTGACCAGATATTCATTACAATAAATTATTGCAAGACCGCCGCCTTTTTTTGTGATTCTATCCTGCCTAAATACGCAGTACCCTTCGGGGGTTGCGGTGCAGAAGTCTGGGCCTGATGAGGGCTCTCCCCAGGTTTCTGGAATGAATAGGATGTCTAGATTTTGGTCTAAAAGTAATTCCGCTATTTCATATTTATGTTTGGGTAATGAACGGGAGTTTATTAGCACTAAATGTATGTCGTCCTGGTTGGTATTTTGGATCTTAGAGACTCCTGATTTTTTGTGGGTGTTCAGTTTGTAGTGGCAGTTAGAGCAGCTGCAGGAAAAATTTGTTGCTAAAGAGCAAGAGTGGGGGCGAGGACAGGTAAGTGTGTTGGTGGCAAGATGAATATTTTCTAGCTGGGTGTTGGTGTAGGTTATCCTCGTGTTGGGGTTTGCTGAGTTGGTTGGCGCAGGGTTGGTGGCCCTGGGCCTGGTCCAGGCACAGACAGGCGCAGACGGGCTTGCCTTAGCCAGGCCCATTGCGTGTAGCGCCTGGCATGAGTCTTTATGGACAGGGGGAAATGAGCAACCGGGATGCTAACCCGTTTGTGGAATTGCCGACCGGAAGTAGTAATCACTTCCGGTAGGAGCGTCCAGGCTTCGCTTCACTTAAGCTGAGGTTAGTCAGTGATGGTCCGGGGAAGTGCGCCAACAAGCTTTGAGGTAGGATCAGATTTAAAAACACAGGAATCACAAATAAACTTTTAAAAACAGTGTTTCAGAGCAGTGAGATACAATATTAAAACAATGTTTGGCGGTAGCGCTTCCTAAGTAGCTGCAGCGCGATTAAAGATGTCAGTAGCCCTTTACCAGGTGCTCCGGTTCGGTACGAAATTAGTGCGAGTCACCTGGCTTCATACTAACTGCACCGTTCATGCTGCGGTGATAACATTACAGATAGCCCTTCTTCTAAAGCAAAACAAGCACACATACAGAGGTTAGTACCTGGTGCACAGCACACATTCTTCCATGTTAAGTATAAATGACCAAAGTGACACAATTCTCTCTAATAACTCCAGGCTGCTTACAAAAGTTAGTATCAACTACGTAGAATGTTTCTCCTGTTGGAAACATTCTATGCTGAACCAAAATGTTGTGATGAGTATAATGAATGAAAGTCAATTGTTGCTTGCACACAGAGTTACTCTTGAAGTCAAACATATATAATATGTTGAATAACTCAACAGAGCTATTATGCATTTGGAGCACATGCATTTTGTAAATACTTACACCTATTAGCTGCACCCACGATGTCCACAATTACGTAGAAAATTATTATGGTAGTTACTCAGCACTATGCAAACTGTAAAACAAACTTGCACCATCATTGGATGATGTCATCAGTGATGTCATCAATGATGTCATTTGAGATGAATGTTGTCATAAATGACGTCATAGAGCATGGCAAGAGTGATGTCATTCGTGAGGTCATAAGCACTGCATGGCGGGGTCACAAGTTATAGTTAATGCTACTGATTATAACTGCTGTATCTCTGTGTTTTTTTTTGTTTAAAACGTTAACGTTGTCACTGAGAAATGAATTTAACTATAACGTTAATTTAACCATTGTTTTTTTCAGTGAATTTCCACGGTTTGTTTAAGCAAAAATAGATATTTTTATTACACCTAACTATAAGGTCTCTTTAACCTTTGTTTTTTCAGTGAATTTCTAGAGTTTTTTAAAAGTAAATATTTTTTTTGTGTGTATGTACGATAGAATAACAGAATAATACACCCTGGGTGCGCATATTATTCTGAAAGGGAATTTCTTTTTCACTGTGCATTAACAGGAAAGTGTGCAGTCTTTGCAAAATATTTCAACAATATTTGTGTTGAAAATGTCTATCTCATCAGTTCTTCTAACTCTCATACTGAGACATTTTCCAAGCAAGTCCATTAATATTATAATGGCATAATTTTTGCAGCCTTGGAATATGTTTTTAAAGTCATCATTATGATTCAGAAAGAGAGTTATCAGTTTTTTAATATTGTATAGCATTGTGTTATGATATAAATCAAATTTTTAAGTGTGTGATTACTTACTACAGTACCATATTTTGTTTTAATTTATTCTTTAGTCTTTTTCGTGTGTTCAGTTAATTATTTAATGTTAATCTGTAAAACGAGAGTCATTAAAATATGGTTGCAATATTCATTTATTTATTTATTTTTTTTAAAAGGTAGTGGCTCGCAGAAGCCAAACACACAATTCGAGGGACTCCGAGGGGAATGTGCTTGCTGATCGGCTATCCTGACACTCTCATGACATCGTACATATGAGATTAAGTTAACAACAGTGTTTTCCTGTAATTTTGAGCAAAGTAACAGATTACAGATTATATTGGGTAAATTCATTATGATTTGTTCCATTGTATGTGTAAGGCCATAATATTTTTTACGCTCTCGCCAGAATCCCACTCGAGTCGAATACTCAATCCCCTGCACAGACACCAAGTGGCTTGCACTTCCTGTTCGGCTCTTGCGAACTACCCATGAGATTGTGCATTTGGAATTAAGTTAATAGCAGTGGTTCCTTGTAATTCTGAACAAATTAAGACTAGAGATGGGAACATTATTAATTAATTAATTAATTAATTATTATTACTTTTTCCATGAAAATTGTAGAGCAATAATATTTTACAATCTTGCGAGGCACTCGCGGATATCTCACTAAAGGTCTTGGAGAGGAACCACGCCTTAAGGAAGGATTGTGATTAGTTTATATGCATGTATTTATTTAGAAGAAAAAGATGTCATCCTTTTTGCTTTATTTCGCTTTTGGACTTTGATGAGAGTAGACATATTTGGCTTGGTCTCCTATCCTGTTTCCCTTTGAGCAGAAATATGTCTTCATTTGATTCAGATGAACAGCCAGGGCGTTCTGCTCTGCCTCAGGCACCCAATGAATCCTATGTGGCAATTCTTCAAAATGAGACCAGGTGCCAAGAAGGTATCTGCAAAGTACATGACCTGTAAACTTTGCAGCACAGAGTTCCGCAGGCAGAGCAGAAATAAACAATATAGTATGAGTATGACCAGAATGTGGAGACACCTTACATCCATGCATCCATAAAGGCTTTCATGGGCAGAGTTGGCTCATGCTGGTGAGCTAGACAACTCTACAGGGCCTTCAACATCATTTTCTCCATGAGATACTGTGCCTGCGCAGGTTTTAAATGTGCAATAACCCTGCTTTTTTAAAATAAAGAGCTATATTGCTGCTTGTGTAAGCAGATAATTTTTTCATCTGAGACAAACAGGTCTGCCCAGGACAAGCTTGTCCAAGATCACAAGTGCCCCAGGCAACCCAGGCAGTAGTTCTTTAAATATTTTTTTTTTACATTTTTCTCCCTTTTTTAAGACGATACCGGAGCTTACTCATTCTGCGGAGCACTACTCTTGTGACTGAGATCTCCATACTGCAACATAGTTTGCCTCAGGATTTTGGGACACAGCTTCATCCACTGGGCTAGACAATATGCCATTAATTGTGATATTGACAAAAATCTTGGATTTTCAAACTTGGACAAACTTGGATTGACCACGAGGTATGAAGTGGCATCAATTCTTACCAATGGTTGAGAGCATTTTGGATTGTGAGCACCCGGACCTCATGATAGTGCACTGAGGTGGTAATGACCTAGACACAATCACAAGAGTTGTGCCTGAAATCCAAATGAAGGAGACCTTTTCACAATTGATATCTCTCTTTCCCCACACTGCCTTTGTATATTCTAATATATGTCATAGGCAAAAATGGCAATGGTCAAAAGAGTCTTGTCCTAAAATTGAGAAATATCAGAAGCATGTGAATAAAACATTTTGTGCATTTCTTCATGATCATGGCATGGCCTCTCTATATCTTCACAATATCCAGTTTTATATGTCATGTCTCTAAAAGTAAGATGGAGTGCACTGCAAGGGAAAAGGATCTTCGTTAATAATAGCAAGGAATTGCGTTTCTCATATTAACATGACTAGAGAATCTGGATTTCATTAAAGACACAGAGGCTGACATTATGCATTATTCCTTTAATGCAGTCAAAGCAGCCACTTACATCACAATATTAAAAGGTTCCAGAATAGAACAATAGCAACACATGAAAGGCATGAGCCATCAACAATCTGCCTCTTTTAAATGTGGAGGAAAATAAGTTCATGAAACTTGAAACATCAAAACGATCTTCTGATGAGCAGGATGAAGGAGAAGGAATAACAAAGGTAAAACCAAAAGCCAGACGACACACAGTTAAGGAGCGTTATCTGAAAAGAGAAATAAGTAAATATCTCTTGAATGTAAAAAATAGTGTCAAGCTTATCAAGCTAAAAGGAAGGACAGGAGATGAAACAAGTACTGTTAATAAAAAGTAGAGTAATAAACTGTAACAAAAACGGCATTAAATCATTGTAAGACCACCAAAGGTTAGGTAGGGAGGGATAATATCACCCTCGGTGTCTTCAATGAAATCCAGATTCTCTAGTCATGTTAATATGAGAATCGCAATTTCATTACAAGAACAGAGGCTACATTATGCATGTTGGTAGCTTACAGCAACATCGGACATATGTTCAATAGGCTTGCAATAATGACATGCAAAGGTGCGCCTTTGAGAATGTCGTCCAACTTACCTCCAGAACAGGGAGATTTACTGGTCATAGCACCCCTCTAAGGGAGTGAGCTTGAATTTTTGTTTAGTCAATACCTGCTAAACTCATAACAGTTTTAACCCATCAAGCAATAGAGGGTGAGGATATGCCTTTGTGGGGTTTAACAAAGGACATAAGTAATTGGTTAACATCCTGAGGGCGAAGAGCAAACATTCTGCGATCATACTCTATCATGCAGTCCACAAAGCAAAGTCTTGGACATAAGTCAAAACGTGGGTAAGAGATTGAATCAGACATAGTCTTTGTTCTTCTATAAAACTCAAATTTGACTCCGAACATGTTAAAAGATCTGTTTGTAATCTCCAGGGCTTTGACATCAGAGGCCCTTCAGCATGAGATTAAGCATAGTAGAGTAGCCAGCTTAATGGAAAGGTGTTTTTTTAATATTTTATTGAGGAGAGTATTAACAGGCCAGTTATTGAAAAGATCAAGGTTTAGTTTGACATCCCAAAGACTTTCATATTTAGGTTTAGGAGGACTTCTTAAGCAAATGCTTTTCATCACTCTAAAAACAATGAAATGTTTACCTACCATTTTACAATTGACAAGGACATGACCAGCAGAAATAGCCTATCTATAGCAATTGATAGTTCTATAGCTGAGGCCTTTAACAAATTGTTTAAAAAGGAAGTTTACTATGTCAACAATAGGTGCTTCCAAGGAATCCAGGTTCCTTTCCAGGTACCAACGTACCCAGATTCTCCATATGTTGTTATATCTGTAGTGAGTGCCTGGGGTCCAAGACTCTCTAAGGAGAGTTGCAGCCGTCGCCGAAAGTTCTGAGATTTCATTGGATCCCCTGACACTCTCCAGGCAAGAAGGGTTAAACTCCGTTTCTGAATTAGGGGGTGAACTCTTCCGTCTATGTCTGCAAGAAGATTCTCTAGGGTAGGAATTAAGAAGGGGGTTGCAAGCTAGTTCTAGAGTGGTGGGGAACCATGCTTAGGATGGCCAAAAGGGAGTTATTAGGACAAGGAAACACTGATCCTGTCTCACTATCTGAAGAACTCTCTGAATCATGGCAAAGGGAGGGAATGCGTACACCTTGGCTCCTTTCCAAGATTGTAGTAAGGCGTTGACTGCTAGAGCACCCGGGTCGGGCATCCAGCTGAAGTTGTTCCCCAGTTGAAAGGTTAGTCTGCTCGCAAATAAGTCTATCTCTAGAGGGCCCCAGTTCTTGTTTAGGGTACTGAACACAGAAACATTCCGTTTCCAATAGCTGTGATCTTACAGGAATCTTGAGTTCCAGTCTGCAGAGATGTTCGATTTCCCCAGAAGGTATTCCGCTTTGAGAGCGATCTTATGTACCAGACAGAACATCCAAAGTTTCTTTGCTAGATTCGAGAGGTCCGCAGATTTGGTGCGCTCATGAGGGCGTAAAACCCAGCTGTTAGTACTAAATAATTTATGTGGTGAGATGATTCCTCTTGTGACCAAATGCCACCACTGTTCTGATTGAGAAGGCAAGCTCCCCAGTCATGAAGGCTCGCCTATGATTCTAAAACAAACTCTGGTTTTGAACCAAAGATTGCTTTTCAGTACAAAGCATCTAGGTCCTCCAGCCACGAGGCTAGTTCCAATTTGGCTTCTTGATCCAGACAGATTCGATCTCCATACCAGCCAAGGGGCAGAGTAGAGTCTGAAGGGGAGAGCCTGAAATTGGTAAAGGTGATTTTTCCAGACAAATTGGAGAGAGGGTTGGTGGGATTCGGCCATAGGAATGGTGAAGTAAGCATCCTTTATGTCTAGTTTGACTAGAGAGTCTCCCTCTAAAGGAAAATCCCCAAAAAGACGGATGCCCTCCTTCTTGAAGTGTCTGTAAACCAAATATTTGTTTAGTTCTCTTAAGTTTATTAGGTCACCAACTTTTGTCTTTCTTTTTTACAAGAAAGACTGTGCTCATAAATCTTAAAGTTTCTAATGGGACCTCTATTATGTCTCCTTTCTGAAGCATAGAGGAGATCTCCTCCTCTATTATTTTCTGTTGCTCTGGAGAGAGAGGCATGTATCCTGGGAAAGAAGTTTGTAAAGGTATGTGAGGCAAATCTATCATAAACCCATTGACAGTGTTTAAGAACCAAGGATCTTGAGTGATCAATCTCCAATTGTGAAGAAAGTATTTGAGTCTGCCACCCACTTTTTGGGGGCAAGAAGGAGAAGGGAGAGGGGAGAGATTTCTCACTTGCAGGCATGTTTGAGATGAAGGTTCCACAGGATATAAATCCTCTGATACGTTGGCCTCTAATTCTCTGGGGGAAGAATTGAGGCACGTTGTACTGCTGATACCCTCTTCCGAAACCACAGGATCTTGGACATGGCCTTTGATTGAAGTGGCCGAAAGAGAGGACCCGTCTTCTGGCCCACCATAAAATGTTAGGATTGAAAGTTCTGCGCATATTTTGCTATGCCTGGTCCAGGGCGGTGAAAGTGGAGACGTATTTCCCCAAGGATTTAATGAGGTCTTCTCCAAAGAGTAATCCTTTTGGGTTTTGCAAGGGTTCTTTATCCGCCATGTCAGTTAGTTTTGTATTTATTTTAGTCAAAACGACTCTTTGTCTTAAAGCATTAATGCTAGCGTTGGCAACACCCAGTAGAATTAATGCTCTCTGGCTCCATCCCCTGATGAGATTGGTGTTGAGAGGAGTGCCAATGATGTGTCTGTCTTCTGTGGAATCTAGGATTCTGGCTAATGGTCCAAGTATGTCGAGAAGACGGTCTTGGCACCCTTTCAAGGATTTTTTCATCCCTTTTCTTGAATCACGTCCAAGTTTGAATAGGAATTTAATGAGTTCAGGGTCCAAATTGGGGGTATAGCAGATTTTATCCTCAGTAGAAGGTCTAGAGCATTCAGCTCTAAGGATGGTACAAGTGCCCCTTTCTAAGAGGTTTCTTATCTATTTGTTAATGAATTTTGCGACGTGGTCCAGAGGGAACCACTCAGAACTTCTTGGGTGTTTCAGATTTAATGGGGAAACCATTTTTCCCCTAAGGGGTCAAGGATAATGTCCTTTGAGGATGATGGGAGTTCCTCTTATGAATTGTAAAATTCTTGATCATCTTCATCAAGATCGAGGACATACTCATCAGGTGTGTCTGAGGATTCTATATCATTAGATTCTTTATCTCCCATATTGTAAAGAGCATTATGATATTTTGCGTCGCTAGGGACACCCAGATGTTTTGTGCCGCTAGGGACACCTAGATGTTTTGTGCCACGATGTTTTGTGCTGCTTCGGACACCCAGATGTTTTGTGTTGCTACGGACACCCAGATTATTTGTGCCGATACGGACACCCAGATAAGTTGTGCCGCTAAGGACACCCAGATAAGTTGTGCTGCTAAGGACACCCAGATAAATTGTGCCGCTAGGGACACCTTGGGAGTTTGAGGTGCAAGGACTCCATTAGAAGTTGAGGTGCTAGGACCTCCCTGAATTGATGCGTTGCTTGGACCTCCTATATTGCTCTTATCAATGTTTTTATTTTTCTTAAGTCTTTTACCCCTTAATTCAATGATCTTTTCAGAATAGAGGTTTGGAATTTCTGAGATTTCCTCTTCATCAGGGAGTGACCTTGTAGAGGACATGATCTGACTTAAGGTCATAAACATGCAGGACCTCAATTCCTGAAGAATGTTTTGCAGGGCTTCGTTGTCGATGTTAGGAGTAGGGGCAGAAGCCTTGTCTGAGTCAGAGTCAGACATGACATATAGGTAATGTTAACTTGTAAAAAGTGGTAAAGCCCTTTAATGAAAGATAATTAGGGAGGATTTCCCTTAATAATAGTGACAAGAATTATAGATGAAGGAATGTCAAGAGAATAATTCCTCTCTCATTATAATTAATTTTGCTATTGAATGTTGAAAAGGCCAGTTAAATGAGGATTTCCTGCTAAAACCCCCTTTTTTATGAATAAGTTTGTAAAAGAATACCAACTTGCGGATGAAATCCGCAATAATAAAAGGTAGTGATGCAGAGCAGCCTTGGAGTGCGCGGCCTCCATTGGTGGAAAGAGGTGTAAAACGAAAGTTAAACGAAGACATTAGGTAAGCTCATTATGGCTTGAGGAAGTAGAACAAGCATGAAATTAAAGAATAATCGTTTACACAAAAAACAAAATATTAAGGTTCGATTAAACATCTAAAAATCTTTAAATATATTCAAACATTAGAAATAGTACATAAGCTGAAAGGAAAGGCAGATTAATCTGGTCAGTCACACAACTATGAGGAAGGACTGGCTTCTCCGCTGAGACCTTGCATCTAGATGACCAGTTTCAAGAGTATGGTGCAAAGATACACTATCTCTCTATTCACATCCTTACCCAGACTCAGCACTATGTATAGTAGGGTGTAGAAGGTTTTCACCTCACATGTAAGACCTCTGTATTGTGTAGCAGGTATTAGAGGTACTGGTCTCTCCAATGAGAACTCTCCCCTGGGCAATAACCATATATATTAGGGTATGGGAATGGATTTGCCTGTACATTTGCACCTCTCCATAGAATGACACACATATGCAGTATTGTCTACGAAAACATTGTCCGCTGCACTAACACTTATCTCCAGGAAACCATGGATCTGCAATACTGTGTGGGCAATGAGTGAACTCTCTGATGACACCTCTTCCTAAAGCAACAGGGATAGACAGAACTGTCTGTAAAGTGAGTGGCCTACCTGCAAACACATATCTCATGGGTGAGAGGTGTCTGTAGTAGTCTTTGAGAAAAACTTACCTCTCTTTTATACCTTTTCGCATGCTGACAGGTATTCCTAATAGGCTGTGGGGACGAACCGTCTTTTTTGCTGACACATCTCTCTTGGAGGATAAGTCTGCATTATAGAATGTAAAGAGATACCTGCCTCTTTCCTGCAACCTGTTTCTTAGATGATTGGTGTGCAAATTAGAGTGTGAAAAGGGGCTTACCTCTCTGGTCACAGCTCTCTCAAAGATGACAGTAAGTTCTGGGGAAGAAATTCCCTCTATGCTTAGAAGTCTATCTTGCATAACACATAGCGAGAGTAAGGTAAGGAGACTCGCTGCCCTGTCAAGTCCGACCTCTCCCTAGACTTCCACATGTGCAAAGCGGGCTGTGGATAGAGACTACTCTCTCTGCTCATACCCTTTTTTCTCGTGATGAATGTCCATAGTAAGGTAAAAAATGGAGTAGGCTCTCAGGAAAGAACTGTCTCTTGGACAACTGGTGTGCATATCCTCACACCCAGTATCGTGTGAGGATACACTCTTCCTCAAACATCTCCCTATGAGGACAGGCATGTGTGGTAGGGTATAGACAGAGACAGACCTCTCTGCTGAAACGTCTCTCCAGAGTCACAAACACATATAGTAACATGTGCAAAAGAAATCCGCTATCAAATCAGCTAATAGCAGTGCGTTGATTATGATCGGCCCAGGCAGCCATTTTTTAATATACTAACAACAAATAGATTTGGTATCTTAGAGGGAATAGATTGACGTGAAACCAAAAGATACTGGCTAGAGGAATCCTACCACCAGAGGGAGCAACTGGTGAAAACTGTTCAAACAGGGGAGGTCACAGACCAGAACATGCTTTCAAGGGGGGTGAGACTTGTGGGAGGTTGTATGGGACAACAAAGGAAGAAATTGATAGATGGACTATGGCCACAACTAATAGACAATCTTTTAATTCATCCAATAAGATTTCCCAAATGTCAGAATTGGGTACTGGTGAGACCCCACTCCTGCTCTCCCCTATATCGGCTGTCATAGATAGCCGGCCGGACCTATCAAGGCTGCGGGTTCTATCTTGGAACTTAGCTGGACTCGCCCCCAAGATGGATAATCCAGAATGGGGGATATGGATTGAACAACATGAGATTTGCATGTTTCACGAAACCTGGGCTAAGGGGGACATCCCTAAATCAGGCTACGCATCGTATAGCATAGCTGCAATATTGGGAGAAAGGGGAGGCCCTCAGAAGCGGCTTTGTATCTGGGTAGGTATAAATCTGGGCTGTACTGTAAAACATTTGAAAATATCCTCAAACCACATCCTAGGTGTTCTTCTGTTGTAAGCATTTTAGGCCCCTAGTGTAATTTTCCCGATTCATGTCCTTATATAGATATAAATCACCATGTCCTTATATAGGCATAGAAATCATACCCATATTTAGACATAGCTCATGCAGTCTAAATACGGCATGGCTACTTCCACTAGTTCCGAAAATCCACAACGATTTCTTGGAAAACTCGGCTTCAGCAGTTAGGGACTTCCCCTTGCTTGAATATTGATTTGTCCAAGAACTCATGGAGTTTTAAAAGAACAGAGACTCTTTGATAACGTTATTATGTCCACCTTTATGTCAAACTCGGCACCTTCAAGATATAAATATGCCCACACTTGCCCAAGCAAAGACACGGTGGTTTGGAACAGTTCGACTATCTACTTGCCCGATGCATCCCCCTACAGCAAGTGCCGAAGGAAGCCAACCCTCCAGTAGACGCACTGAGGGAGACGCTGTCTTTTCTCTTGCCGAAAAATCCAGCTCCAGTGTTTCCAAGCCCCCCTTGTGGGGTGTAGGGAAATTGAGTCCTGAGACAGAGAGATACCAGACCTCCTTCATTCTAAACCAAGGTACGGAGCTGATTAGACCCAAAGAGAAACCTTGGATAGATTCTTGGCAAAAGAATACTAAACGTACGCTACACCACACTTACTTCTTCCCTCGTACTAGGCTTAGGTTAGGTACATCGGGGTAGGCGTATTTTAGAAGCACCAGTTGAGTACTTTTAGTCTTTATTTATTTATGTATGTATTTTATGGCTTAGAAACCATACCATGCTTTTACAGTATTATTTTATAATACTCTTCTTGCTGTACGCATTATACTTTACAGCCAGTATTACGATTGTAGCAGTTCATTTCTTCTGCATGAGAAAGAAGACTGTTCAATAAATACTTTTTATTAAAAATGCCCGTCTCTCTATCTTCTCTGCACCTCTGGTGAAATGAAGCATGCATAAATGACTGAGTAAAATATCTATCAATTGTTTCCATGACTCTGAAGATTAGTTTTATCTTGGGAAAAAAAGTTGTCATGTTTATGCTGTTGTCAGAAACGAATCCCTTCTTGTAAATTCGAGAGCATTTCTAGTGACCTCTGAGCTAGCTGGCACTCACAATTAAGTCTAATATATTCAATAGAGACCTAGTAGACATAAGTCCTACGTCACATCTACAGGCTATATTATTCCAATGCGCAGAGCCTATTGGGAATATGGGAACTTCGCTACATGGCGCCCAACGTTTGGTAAGGCACTAATTTAACGCTAATTTAACGCTAGATACTAGAGTAACTCAGTCGTGCTTTTCACAGAGACCCCTTTTTCCCGTAAAATACTCAAATAGACGTCTGGAGTGGGTTAAAGGATAAAATATCCGCCATAACTGAGTAGGACGAAAAATCCTATGTATTAGTTTTTGGTTTGATTCAACGTTGAAGGATACAGTGTTCCAAAATATTGTGCACCCTTATCATTGTCTCCTTGAAACTTGCTCTGCAAAACTTTCAACAAAATGGCTGACGAGGATAATCCCGGGGCCAGTGGGACTGCAGCGTCTACAAATCGACCGGGTTTAGACGTTACAGGTTTCAAACAAAATGAACCGGATGCTATAATCATCCCGGAAAACCTAAGGAAGACAATAGCTATAAAGCTTATAGAAAATGGACTATCACCAAGAAGTGGTAGGGTTATATTTGTCATAGAGGCACATGAATATCAGCAGTCAAAGGTATTCTATTCATGGATTATCTTCCCTGAAGCAAATCCAACAACACATGTGTTCCACTTCTACAAGATAGAGGAACCTCCAGCGGAATACGTTCCTTTCAAGGACATTGAAATTTCACTAACTTACCAAGAGCATCAGCTCTGGTTTAAAGGCGCCCTACAACATCAAAATCACATTACCAGGCCCGGTCCACTAGGTAGACCAGGAGCGACATGCCGGTACTAGCCAGCTATACACCACATCCTGACATTGAAAGAATGTCAGATGTAGAACGGTTAGCTCAGTTAAAACAATTAATTAAAATACATAGACAATTGGTACAGTATGTCAGTCCAACCTGCTATAAGAATTCCACAGCAAACCCTCCATCAAGGGAACACAAGCAAAATTACACCACAGACTATACAATCAGTCATTGGTAAATTACCCACAAAAAGGGAACAAATTCCATTCTGGTTAGCTCAAAATATTACTCAGATTGAGGCAGTATTTCCAGATAGTACACCTCATGAGAAACACAGGATTCTAACAATCTGTTTCCCAATGGGGATCACACCACACCTGGAGGACTGTAACACTTGGGGGGTCATTATGATGTCGGGCGGATTTCCTCCGCCAGGCTGGCGGTAGCCACCGCCAGCCTGGCGGAGGAAATCCACCCGACATCATCAGCCCAATTCCCCCCCGCCAGATTTGGATGGCGGGAGGGACCGCGGCGGTGTGAAACACCGCCAGCCTGTTTTCCGCCCCGGTCGCCTAGTGGCCGGGGCGGAAAACGTGTAACACGGTGGCGGCGACTTTTAGACACCGCCCGCCATATTACAATGGGCTTTGCACAATGCATTTCCATCATGCGGAGACTCCCTGCGAGGGCCCGTTGCGGGCCCCCTGGGAGTCCGTGGCTTGGGGGGTGCACATGGGGGGTACCTATGGTACCCCCCCGCATTTCAATGTGCAACATGGCAGGCACCGCGCGTTGCCTATCATGTTGCGCTTTGAAATGTAAAAGGTGCATTTTTACCATTGCGGCGGGCAATGGTAAATATACAGAATGCGCCCGCCTGTGTGGCGGGCACATCCTAATCCTC
This sequence comes from Lissotriton helveticus, assembly GCF_964261635.1. NCBI lineage: Eukaryota > Metazoa > Chordata > Amphibia > Caudata > Salamandridae > Lissotriton > Lissotriton helveticus. The sequence continues at coordinate 1,259,041,782 of NC_136063.1, read as the reverse complement.
AATTCGGGACCCCCGCCCTTTAGGCGGGCAGTCCCGTTTACCACCGCCATCCTAATGTGCCCCCTGGTGTGCAGTCTTTGCTGCAATCTACACAAAAACTCATGGTGTACCGTCTATGGCGGTGATACCAGACGTCCTGAAACAGATTCAAAATGAATACGGTGCAGAGCCTGCTTTAAATCTCGGTATGAAGTTACTGAAGGATTTCAAAAAGGTCTCAGCCATAATATTAGCTAATATTAAAGGTGAAGCAGCATCTGTGGCAATCCGCCAAAAACTAAAAGAACTTGATGTAACGTAGCAATTATATGAACTGGCCAGAATAATTGAAAAATCGTATGAAGAACTAGGTAGAGATAGTTTGGGAGGGAAACCAGTAAAGCCAGAACTGACAGAAAATCCTGAAAAAGTTTTTATCAAAAACACACTCACTACTCCTAAAAAGAAGTGGAAAAATACTAGACAGACACTTCCTGAAGAGAAGCGTTCTCAATCCAGAGGTAGGTCTCCTCAAAAGGAGCACTCTGAAAAGAAATATAATCTCAGAAATAGGGATAATTTGAGAAAACCTGATAGATATCTAGATAATGATACACTTTTTCTCGTACCTTTTAGACTTCCTCGCAGAAATCCGAAAGAAGAGGACAATCAGAACACAAGGAAGAACGCATGAAGTCCAAAGACGATCAACACATTCCATAAAATAAGAAAACTCAATTCACCAAGAAGAAAGTAGCAAGTCTAAAAATCAGACATGCAGAGGATCTTGAGGACACATCTCAAGAACGGGGAGTGGGCCCAGACAATGCTGGGGGAAACAGACTGAACAACGATTTTTCAACAACGAGTGTCCTTAACAACGACTCATAAACAACGACCTGGAAATTAACCACAACCTCCTCAGTAACTACTTTATTAAACAACGAGGGGCCTTAACAACGACTCCGACCTTTAAACACGAAAAAAAATGTAATTAATTTAAAGATTACTGAATGAAAACTATTTTTAATAAAGTATATTGGACGGAGACACAGTTTTAATTTAGCTCGCGAGGCCAGTAGATGGCACTGTAGGGTTGTTTTCAACTGTTTTAATGCTGACTTTTTTTAATGGCTTTAAATAGTGCATTTGGTTTTAATTTTGCATTTGATATGCTGCCAATTAAGTAAGCATTCTAGTTATGACCATTTTCACATCCCAGCTTCAAAGTGTCATTCTGTATGATCTCTGTCATTTAGCACGTTTATTCAGATTATATAACTCAGTGATCTGAAATAAAAGTAAATTGATGTGGCCTGCTGCATCAAGCAGCTACTGGAATATATGTTATCATTTTAGGAACAGACCACCCAGCACTTTCTATTTCTTTATCTGATTCTAGCAGGTTCTTTTTCATCACTAGAATCGCCCTTTTCGCGGGTTTCTTAATTTCTCTTCCTCCATTCTTTTATCTTTTGGGCCATTATTTCTGCAGCTCTAGGAATGCCTCCACTGCGAGTATTTTCATGTACGAAGAAACTACCCTAAAACAGCTTGGCCAAATTCACAATGTGAAAAAATATTTTCCGTAATAAAACGTCAACACCAGCAACATTTTTATTTACTTCTGCTATTAACGGTTAGAAGCATTGTAGAAAATGTCATTAAAATCTGAGATAAGCGTCCACGTGTAAAAGTATTGTTAAAAAAGAAAAACACTGTAAGAGTGGCATAATCAAAGATATTAGGTATTTAATAAAAAAAGTATAAAAGAATGGTTTACTGAAAGCGACCGTTCATAAAGGGCATACTAAACAATAACAAGATTCCTGCTTCTAGATTCGTTTTTTATGTCAATAGAATTTTTAACGTGGTTAAGTAAGTCGTGGTTCAAAATATAGTGGTTAGGATTTGGTCGTTGTTTAGACTTTGTGGTTAAGGGACTCGTGATTGCAGAGGAAGTTGTTTAATCATACAACCCAATGCTGGACAGCGCAGCAGAAGTTACCATAGCTTACAATATCCTGAAGGATCATCTGGAGACAGTGGACCCGAATGAATACATTCAGGTTGAAACTGCAGATACCAGGGTTAGTGTACCCCATAAGTTATATTGAAGTAACCCTCCGGATAGAGGGCGACATAACTAGAAAAATAAAAGCACTCTTTTGGGAAAAACTATCTAAGGGTTATGACATCCTTCTGGCTGAAAAAGACTGGCCACCGGAATTTGTCAGGGAGTGCCCACATGGCGAAGAGATCATTATGCCAGCCTTCTCCAATCATATTCCTATTCATAAAAAATACACTTATGCCAGAAAATAGGCTGTAGCCCAGGCTCCAGCATTATACAAAAATCATGTGGGATGGGATGAGGACTCTCCTCACCCTATGATCCAGTTAAAAAATCAACCTACTGCTCAGAAGCAGTATCCAGTGAAGCACGAAGCTAAATGAGAGGTCAGGGAGATCCTAGATCAACTTGAGTACCAAGGGGTGATTGAAATATGCACCTCGACAATGAACAATCCTTTGTTTCCTGTCTCCAAACCAGACAATACATATCGTCTAGTTTTAGACTACAGACATTTAAATTCTTGTTGCAAAACTTTTGCAGTACAAAATGTACACAGGGCGGCACTGATGAACAACTCTGTGTGCAAAAAATATAAAACTACATTAGATATTTCAAACAGTTTCTTCTGTCAAAATATCGCACAGGAAAGCAGATACTTGACCGCTTCCTCAATCATGGGGACACAGCGTTACTTCTGTTGTCTCCCCCAGGGATTCAAGAATAGTCCAGGGTTATTTTCCGCCAGAATAACAGAGTTACTACAAACGTATGATGATGAGGCATTATCCTATGTCGATGACATCTATCTTACAGACAATGATTTGGACAAGCACTTGAACAGGGTGAACACCATAATACTTGGCTTCGCCTCTGAAGGGTACAAATTCAATTTTAAAAAATCAAGGATTGCCCACCTCAACGTCCTATTCTTAGGATACGAACTTTTAAGTGAAGGAAAAAGCCTGGCAGCAAACTTTTCAGAAAAATGTGCACTGCTCCAACCTCCAAAAACGCGGAAAAACTTACAGTCAGTTCTAGGATTCCTGAATTTCGGAAGAACTTACATTCTAAACTACGCAGAAAGGGTTAAACCTCTCTACAAATTAATCAAACCTGACCTCAAACTTACTAATTGGTCTAATTGGACTCAAAAACACATAGAAATTTTGCGTTCAGTGCAAACAGACATGTTAGCAACAACACATTTACAGACATGCGGAAACTAGCGCAACCTTGTAATCTGAATCATCCCAGGGAGATGCGGATTCACATACCTAACCTTTAATGAAGGTGAAAAGGTACCAATAGCTTATAAATCACACTTGTACACACAAGCTGAAATGAAATTCACTTCCACAGAAAAAATTCTGACAGTGGTTCAAACTGCAGTAGCAAAGGAGAGAGCTCTCGCACAGGGAAAATGCATAAAGGTCGTTACTCCTGTACCTGCCCTAGAGGCAGTGACAAAAGCAAGCATTCCTAATGCAAAGGCTTTACATCCAAGATGGATACAATGGGTTAACTATCTTGCTGCAACAGACGTTGAATAGGTTTTTGACCCCTACTTGAAAACTCAAGAATTTCTACAATACGAACAAGAATGTCCTCTGCCTACTGAGATTCTGCCCCTAGAACATTACGGATTTATAATTTATACAGACGGATCAATACAACCCGCAATTGGGGAAAAACAAGCTTATAGTGCTGCATGCGCGATTGTTAAAGGTCGCTGGCGCAATGGAAAATTCAGACCTATGGTCACAAAAACTCAATCCCTAGGAGACTGTACAGCTCAGCGAGATGAACTACAGGTTTTCAAGATGGCGCTTGAAAATACCGATCGCGAATTCCCCACACTCATAGGGGTTGATTCCGATTCGGGAAAAAAACCGTCCGTACGATTTGTATCCGGAGCCCTCTCCGTACGAATCGTACCCGTCCGTCCGAGTTGCGAAGTACGATCCGTATTCCGTGAATCCGTCCGAATCGTCGCGATCCGTACGTATTGCAAGGCTGAAACCGTGAACCGTACGACTCGTACACATACCGTACGACTCATACACATGCCGTACGACCCGACGAGTACGGACCGGGGTATGTGGACGCGATTCGTACGGTCCACGTCAGGTAAGGGCGAGTTGTACGGAAAAGCACACAAACACATACACACCGTACGGTCCGTACCCCCCATGATCGCAGGGGTACGCACCGTACCCCTGCGATCATGGGGTGTACGAGCCGTACCCCCATTGTACGATCGGTGTACGAGCCGTACCCCCATTGTACAATCGGTGTACGAGCCGTACCCCATGTATGATCGGTGTACGAGCCGTACCCCCATTGTACGATCGGTGTACGAGCCGTACTCCCATTGTACGATCGGTGTATGAGTCGTACCCCCATTGTACGATCGGTGTACGAGCCGTACCCCATGTACGATGGGTGTACGAGCCATACCCTCATCGTACAATTTGGGTACGGCTCGTACACCCATCGTACATGGGGTACGGCTCGTACACCGATCGTACAATGGGGGTACGGCTTGACACCGATCGTACATGGGGTACGGCTCGTACACCCCATGATCGCAGGGGTACGGTGTGTACCCCTGCGATCATGGGGGTACACACCGTACCCGGGGGGGCGTTCCGTACCTGTTTCGGCGCGAACTCTGCTTTTACGGCTGTTTTCAGCTCCCGTAGAAAAAGGGTCGTACGGTGCGTACCCGACACGTATCGTACTTGCTGCGAACCGTACAGATGTCGCGTACAGCGGGTTCCGAGGGAGAATCGTACGGAGACGGTGTCTTGTACGACTCGTACGGAGTACGGCTCCTGGTAGGAATCGTACTTCGTCGTACGTACTGGGGACGTTGCAGGGTACGATTCGTATGGGAAAAACGCTCCGAACAGCTATTCGGAGCGGTTTTTCCCGAATCGGAATCGACCCCATAGTGTGCGATTCGTATTACTGCGCCAATCTTACAATGGGTTCAAAATTGGGTTCAAAACGGTTTCAAAGACGCAAAAGGTGGCACAATCAAGCATAAATTGCTTTGGGAACAAGTAGTTCTATTACAGAAAGAACTACAAAAGACTCACGTGATCCATACACTGAGTCATCAGCGTGATGGCGTTCACGTTGCAGGGAATTCATTGGCTGATGAAGCTGTAAAGGCAGCTGCGCAAACGGCTTCCGTAGCTGCAATCACTAGTTCAAAAACAAAAATAGACAGCGAAACAATGCTAGCTGTCAATGCCACGAGCAAAGGCAGCGGTGCAGGGTTACCTCTAAACTATCCACTCGAATATTCATACGTAATTGATGCCAACTCCGTTCCCTTTGCTCGAATCCCTGGAGTGGGGGATAGGGTAATTCCAAACAGGAATCAGAGAGGTGCTTTTATTCAAGAAGCACATATGGGAGAGGGTCTGATACATCAAGGGAACTCAAAATCTCTACTAGAATTAAAAGAGATGTACTGGTGGCCAGGGATGAATACCCACATTTACGAATTTGGAATTAATTGCGATGTCTGTTACAGAGATCACAGCTTAGAGCGCCGCCAGATTCCTGACTACAGTGTAGCCAGCCAGGTGCAGACACCATTGTTAGATAGGAATTACTGACAAAATATCGACGTTGAAAATATCGACCTACAGGAATATCGATGCAGAAATATCGAAGGCAAGAATATCGACATCCTATCTACAACATGGTAAGTACAAAAATATCGAGAAAAAAACCATAGATGTTAAAAATATCGATGTTAAAAATATAGTTTTTTTTCTGTAAAAATATTAATGTAAAATAAAGTAAATAACACTAATAAATAAAATAAACATAGTTAAAAATATCTAATAATGTTTAAAATTAATCAATAATACATATATAATAATAATACATTAATTAAACATATACAGAAAATATATAATATATCCGCACTTAACAATGGGTTGCAATAATTATTTTAATAGTTTATAAATTAATAAAAAAATATTATAAATTACAAATTTAATATTTTTTAAATTAATTATATACTACATTATCTAAATTTATAAAAAAAATTAAATAACTAAATAAATAAAAATACTATTCAAAATCCATAAGTTAAAAAAATATATTAATTAAAATGTTGGATACCATAGAACTTAAAATTACCATTCCCGCTCCAGAGAGCACAATAATAGAGAAACCGTTGTATAAGCGTAGAGGTATAAATTACTGTTCCAACTCCAGAGAGTGCAACAGTAGGGAAAACGTTGGATAGCATAGGGGTAAAAATTACTATTCCAACTCCAGAGAGTGCAACAGTAGGGAAAACATTGGATAGCGTAGGGGTAAAAATTACTATTCCAACTCCAGAGAGGGCAACACTAGGGAAAGCGTTGGATAGCGTAGGGGTAAAAATTACTATTCCCACTCCAGAGAGTGCAACAGTAGGGAAAACGTTGGATAGCGTGGGGGTAAAAATTACTATTCCCACTCCGAAAAGTGCAACAGTAGGGAAAACGTTGGATAGCGTAGGGGTAAAAATTACTATTCCAACTCCAGAGAGGGCAACACTAGGGAAAGCGTTGGATAGCGTAGGGGTAAAAATTACTATTCCCACTCCAGAGAGTGCAACAGTAGGGAAAGCGTTGGATAGCGTAGGGGTAAAAATGACTATTCCCACTCCGAAAAGTGCAACAGTAGGGAAAACGTTGGATAGCGTAGGGGTAAAAATTACTATTCAAACTCCAGAGAAAGCAACAGTAGAAAAAACGTTGGATAGCGTAGGGGTAAAAATTACTATTCCAACTCCAAACGGTGCAACAGTAGGGAAAACATTGGATAGCGTAGGTGTAAAAGTTACTATTCCAACTCCAGAGAGTACAACAGTAGGGAAAGTGTTGCATAGCGGGTGGGTAAAAATTACTATTCCCACTCCAGTGAGTGCAGCAGTAGGGAAAACATTGGATAGCATAGGAGTGAAAATCACAATTCCCACTCCAGAGAGTGCAACAGTAGGGAAAGCGTTAATAGCGTAGGGGTAAAAATTACTATTCCAACTCCAGAGAGTGCAACAGTAGGAAAAGCGTTAATAGCGTTTGGGTAAAAATTACTATTCCCACCCCAGAGAGTGCAACAGTAGAGAAAACGTTGGATAGAGTAGGGGTAAAAATTACTATTCCAACTCCAGAGAGTGCAATAGTAGGGAAAGCATTGGATAGTGTAGGGGTAAAACTTACTATTCCCACTCCAGAGAGTGCAACAGTAGGGAAAACGTTGGATAGCGTAGAGGTAAAAATTACTATTCCAACTCCAGAGAGTTCAACAGTAGGGAAAGCGTTGGATAGCGTAGTGGTACAAATTACTATTCCCACTCCAGAGAGTGCAACAGTAGGGAAAACGTTGGATAGCATAGGGGTAAAAATTACTATTCCAACTCCAGAGAGTGCAACAGTAGGGCAAGCGTTGGATAGCGTAGGGGTAAAATTTACTATTCCAACTCCAGGGAGTGCAATAGTAGGGAAAGCGTTGGATAGTGTAGGGGTAAAACTTACTATTCCCACTCCAGAGAGTGCAACAGTAGGGAAAACGTTGGATAGCGTAGAAGTTAAATATAACATACTTATAAATAATTGTTGTAAATAAAATAATTAAAAATTTAATTTTTAAATAACTCTACATCATTTGCAAATACCCATTAATATTTACTAAAACATAATTACAATTAAATAATTAATTAACAATAAATTAACAATAAATCCCAATAAATAATATTTAAGAAATATAAATGAACAAATAATAAATATTGAACACTAAAATATTTTTCAAAACAAAACACATATTAATAATTAAAAATTGATTAACAATTCAAAAATGGTAAACAAACATTTTTTTTGTAATGAAATTTGTTACCAATTAATAAAATAAATTTCCAATTAATAGAAAGTAATTAACAATTAAAAATATCAATTACCAATGAAAAAAAATTAATTACCAATAAAAAAATGTAATTACCAATTAAAAAATGTAATTACCAATTACAAACCTTAATTATCAATTAAAAAAATTTATTGCCAATTAAAAAAATTAATTACCAATAACAAACCCTAATTACCAATTAAAAAAATTAACTAGCAGTTAAAATAATTAATTACCAATTAATATTTAATTATAAATAAAATAAATATCAATATCAATTAAAAATAAATAATTACTTAATTACAATGAAATTACTTTCCACCCAATTCCCCTATAAACCCACAACCCGCTACAGAACTTAAACACAAAAATGAATTAAAATTAATTTATAATTACTAAAAATTAATAATTAATTTACTATAATTAAATTATGTCCCACCCTATTCCCCTATAAACCCACAACCCGCTCAGGTACTAAAACATAAAATTAAATTAAATATAACCTTTTTAAAATATAAAAAATAGTACAAATATAATTAAAAACAAACAAAAAACATATAACACATACATATAAAATAAATAATAAAATACATAACAACAAACAAATATCGATATTAGTAACATCGAAACGTATAACATCGATATAATTGATATCGATATTACTAACTTCGATATTACTTACATCGATATAAAAAAATCGATATTACTTACCTTAGGGTCGATATTCTGTCCAACGATATTCTTGACCTCGATATTCTTCACCTTCGATATTTTTAACTCGATATTAATGTTGGTCAATAATTTGGAATCGATATTTTGACTGTGCACCGTTAGATAGCATTAGACTATCCATGCTCAGACGTCCCTATGGACAAAAGCGGTCCCACAACTATTAGGACAAGATTCATTTGGATGTGGCCTCAGTGCTCGGCTGACGCCCGAACTGTTATAAAAGATTTGCGAGTCTTTATCGGCACATAAGCAATCGGCACGCTACATTCTGACCAGGGTCCTGCGTTTAGCTCTCGAGCTTACAAGGAGGCCATGGCCAGCTTGGGCGTTGCATTGCGGTACTCTAGTTCATTCCATCCTGAGGGAAATTCAGTTGTGGAAAGAAAAAAACGTGACATAAAGCAATCTATAACAGCTAGGGTATTAGGCTCGGGTGACGGGTGGGTCAAACATCTAATAAGTGTCCAACGTAGTCTTAACAATCTGCCAAGAAATTCTCTGGGTGGAATCACTCCATATGAAATCCTTTTTGGTACTAGAATGATGGTCGATGACCTCGATCGTCATACTTCAGTGGTAGAACAAAAACGTTTCGATATCAAAGACCGTTGGGCTGTTTTACAGGACTTAAATGAAATAAGAAGAAGTCTCAGCAACACCATTAAGAAGCCAACGACCACTGAAGAAAAACCACCTGTCCCAGCAAGACCTGTCTGGATTCCAAAGATTGGGAAACTAGTCAGAAAAAAGATTGCGGATAAGAAGGAATTTGGGCCTTCTTACAGAAAACCAGGACCTGTCGTAGCAATCCAAGGATCAAGAACAGTGTTACTGCCGCCCCTTGCTGGAAGAAAGGAGAACCGGTTCGTATCAATTGACCTGGTAAAACCACACCATGTGGCTGATAATAAGTAGTAGGTCCAGTGGACTCTAAAGGTGTAGCGGACGACCAAACCTTGCTACCGTCCAAGACGTTCAAACTGAAAGATTCATCATGTTTGAAGAATCTGCAGTGAGAAAAGAAGGACTCTGGAACAAAGCCATGGAACTTGTGCCTCTTGAAACCCAAATAACAGTTTGTCAAGAAACTCCCGTCTACAATGATGTAGCATCTGACTATACTAATATGTCAAGGGGACAAGCAGCTCCAGCGATTTCAAATAATCCGGATGCAATACCAACAATTGACAGAACTGCCTCTGGCTATTTCATCAACTTTGATACGTTTTCTGAGGATCCCAGTGAGCCCGAAACAACGCCAGCAAATAAAACTTTCAAGGAACAAGTAACAGAACTTTTTCACCAGCTTGCAAATACATATCTGGTTTCACCATGGGTTGAATTTTGGCTTTTGTTAGGTGTACTTTTTCTCCTACTATGGCTCATTCTTGTTTTAAGTTTGGGAAAGCTGATAGATGGAAAATATAGTACAATAGACACACCAAGTAAGAACATCAACTTGCTCCTGAAGCCACACAAATAATCTCATTGTGAGCAAAGAGACCTGTTGTCAGTAAACATCACAGCCATTCCTCTACCTGGTGGTATAGCATGGGACAGAACTGACTATGACATTTATGGTCCGGTCGAGTTGTTGAAGATTCCGCACCAATTTAAGGTTTCCTTGAGTGATTTTGTTTCACCCAGTACATTTTTCTGATGATTGGGACTTTGAAACTGTTAATAACATGATGACAGACTTAGAAATGTCAGCAAAATTTATGAAACATGAATACTTAGAATGTTCATCAGAATATGAACAAATGTATTGTTTTAATCATTATGATCATCATTTTTTGCACAAATCTGCAAACCCTAGAAATGATTTAACTCATAATCAATGGGAACATTGTCCAACGCCACCAAAGGGTAGCTCTAGAACATTCTATGAAAAATGTCCATACTTCTCAGGTTTTAATGTCACAAAGCCAGAAACATTTTACTTTAAAAATGTTAATAAAACAGGCATGAAGTATGTTGACTAATACTAAGCAAATTTATTCTGCGGCCTTTTATGCTCGATTGTCCACATTAGGTTTTGATTTTTGGAAAGACAACATTGAGACAAAAACTGTCTGGTGCACAAAAGCCTGGCAGGTGCAAGGTTTAGAAGCCCTTTTTAGAGCCTGCATCATCCCAGAGTAAATAATGTTTTTAAATGAAACTGTTCAATAGACATCTTGTCTTGGCCTGGCTAAGATAAAAGACTTAAACAAACCGTCCATACCTAAGCCAACAACTGATAGTAATGGAACTACAGATGAGGAGGTAGACCTAAATTATATTTTACAACAAAACAGAACTAATCCTGATTGGAAAAAATGGTTAATCCGGCCGACAGACACGAATAACTGTCAAGATAGATTCCTGAACAAGACACAAGGGTTTACAGTAACTAGGCCAGATCCAAGATATGTCCAGAGACAACATCCAGGGATAATAACAACTTACAGTGCAGGAAAACTGTGCCTGGAATGGCTACAAAAATCCGCACTCCCAGATATAAAACAACACTTAACTTTACTTAAAGATGGCATTGATTTGAGAGAATTTTTACTAGGACCTCGCAAACAACGTCATAAACGTTTCATATACGCCGGTATTTACGGTGCTTATAATGAAGCATGGAAAGTTACGCAAATGGAAACGGCAGAACGAATACGAGAAATTGATCGTATTAATTTAGAGAAAGCTCTCTCTGTAGTTGACAATGGGCTAACAACTCTGTCATCCAGAATTTATTATTTGGACAGCATTGTGTCCTCTGCCATATACATAATGGAACAAGACTTGCTCATGTTACAACATGGACAGTCTGAATTGCGTTCTATAATGCTGCTAGGCTGGACATTACAAAACCTTCATTCAGGCTATGTGCCTTGGCGTCTAATCAACACCACGTCATTGTTTACTGGATTTAACCTTACAGATAAACAAATCTCTTTGGCACAGAGGGGAGCAGACTATACGGTGCTGAGCATAGAAAAACTGGAAAGATTACCATTGACCGTTTCTGAGAAACCAGCCGTGGAATGGATAATACGTGGCACCATCACAATGCCAGTGACGATTTTCCAGTTTCAGTATTGCTTAAAACACATACCAACAGGCCTGTATGAAAGGTTGGGTAAAGAATACATAAAGTTGACATGGGATTTACCATACACACACAAATGTTGGAGTGGGGAAAAGGAGGTAATTCTTAGTGGTAAAAATTGCAGAACCACATTGAGCGGTACACTTCTGTGTCAGGGTTCTAATTTACATGGAGCCTGTGATGGTTCTTCAACCAACTTATCATGCCACCTGCAGGGTTTCCCGGCAGCAGTGATAGATCCAATTTTTAGGCAGCTTTCCAAAGGGAGCTACATAATGTTGAATGATCACAGCTGTTGTGGAATGATGCCAGGAATAGCCTATCTAGTTAGTGTGTCAGCCAGGCTCACTTGCTGTATGCAAGTATTGTTTCCAAAAACTAAGACAGACGGGGAGTCGCCGCTATGGCCTTCACTGAACATCTCTTCTATACGAATTGATACTTTAAGCAGAATGAAAGCCATTCTTTTACAAAAAACTGTGCCACTGCCCTCGTCCAGAGAGACGTATGATCTGCAAGTTGCAAGGTCCTCTGCGGACATACATGCCTTATTATCAACGAACTGCCCCATATATTTCTCAGAAATGTTAGGTCGTATCTTAAACATGTCTGATACCAGTGGTATTGTACATGTATTTAAGACAATTTTTTCGGGACTGTTAGCACCCTTTGAAGCAGTCCTAGGACTTTTTCCAAACTTCGTGCACTCTGTGTTCGGCTGCCTGCCTCTCATCTTGGGACTCATAGCAGGGATACTATTTTTGTTCCTTCTGCTCCGATATGGCAAGTCCAGTCACCAGCGATACCCAGATTACCATGGAGAACACTCTTCTGGCAATGCAGTATCGTAAGCGCATAACACAGATTCTTGGCTTGGCTCGTTTGAGAGATCTGAATGCCACGTGGTTTCTATAGTTCAGACCAATCTGGCAAGATTGCATCTTACCTGTTCTACGATGTCTGCTTTGTGGAGAGGAATGCGTGTTGGATATTTGTCTGACATTTCCATCAGCACTGCCAATGGATGTTGACGCTTTGCTTGGTTCGGTAATGGCTCATGCATTGTGTTGTCCCCAGCGGCTACCAATCCTGATGACGGCATTCATTGAGGTCTCACTGGCAATTCCAGCTGAGGGTGAGATACGCGGACCAACAGGCACACAGGTACCATCTACTGCGAACATTGCTAATGTGACTGACGGCGATGCTTCTCATCTGTGCACGATTGATCTACTTAATGAAGTGGTTCAACTTTCACCTACTGTGGAAGATGATTTCTTTGCCAGCTTAGAAGATTTATTGATTTCTCCTGACACCGAGAATAATTTTTGAAATTAGCACACATCGTTCTATCAACTTTGAATTTGACCTTCGTTTTTCAAAAACAATTAAACTTCTAACTTTGGAACTCTATTATTCTACGATTTGATTTGACTTTTTTCGAAAATTGAACTTTGGCACAAGGTAATCTGCTTAAAGTTGAACTATTCTTAGAGAACAAGAAAACTTTGAATACTTCCTAGAAACAATACTGAACTTAGCAACAAACCAAAACAGTTTATATATTCTGCTATGGGATGGTCTCGACCTTTTTTCTTCTGTATTTAGAGCCATTTCATAAATGTAATTTTTATGATTCATTCAGTTAACATTGCCAATATCATACTTTATGCTTAAAATGAAATCATTGCTCTCAAATGCGTACAGTAAAAATGCTCATTTTCGTGTGCAACCATTTCAAATGCATTTTTCTGTGTTTTTGGGTGGGATTGTAAACACATGCTTTAGACATGTTTTAGTGCTTAATTTTTAGTAATGTTGAACATAATAAAGTGGAGTGGGTTTTGTATAGCATTTTAGGACCCAAGTATAATTTTCCCGATTCATGCCCTTATATAGGTATAAAAGCGGTACAAAAGGGGGTGGTGATGGACGGAGCATCTGAACCAATCAAACACTCACACCCAGTCAAAAGATTTGGGTTTAATCCATCACCGTTCTTTAGCCCACTCTGCCACCCCAGTTCAGACATTGCTATATGCAAATAAGTCTGATCCTGTGCCTCATGGGAACAGTCCAGCCCGAACTGCCAAGCCATGCCTTCCCTGGACCGGAAACAAGCTTCCGAGGACCGGTTTCTGGCATTACAGCCGTCTTCAGCCCGGCTTGCTTGAATCCAGTGGCAAAGTGAGCAAGGGACTCATGTCTGAGCATACCCTGCCACACTTATGGCGGCCAAAAGCGGTACAAAAGGGGGTGGTGATGGACGGAGCATCTGAACCAATCAAACACTCACTCCCAGTCAAAAGATCTGGGTTTAATCCATCACCATTGTTTAGCCCACTCTGCCACCCCAGTTCAGACATGGCTATATGCAAATCAGTCTGACCTTGTGCCTCATGGGAACAGTCCAGCCCGAACTACCAAGCCATGCCTTCCCTGGACCGGAAACAAGCTTCCGAGGACCGGTTTCTGGCATTACAGCCGTCTTCAGCCCGGCTTGCTTGAATCCAGTGGCAAAGTGAGCAAGATACTCACGTCTGAGCATACCCTGCCACACTTATGGCGGCCAAAAGCGGTACAAAAGGGGGTGGTGATGGACGGAGCATCTGAACCAATCAAACACTAACACCCAGTCAAAAGATCTGGGTTTAATCCATCACCGTTCTTTAGCCCACTCTGCCACCCCAGTTCAGACATGGCTATATGCAAATCAGTCTGACCCTGTGCCTCATGGGAACAGTCCAGCCCGAACTGCCATGCCTTCCCTGGACCGGAAACAAGCTTCTGAGGACCGGTTTCTGGCATTACAGCCGTCTTCAGCCTGGCTTGCTTGAATCCAGTGGCAAAGTGAGCAAGGGACTCACGTCTGAGCATACCCTGCCACATTTATGGCGGCCAAAAGCGGTTCAAAAGGGGGTGGTGATGGACGGAGCATCTGAACCAATCAAACACTCACACCCAGTCAAAATATCTGGGTTTAATCCATCACCGTTCTTTAGCCCACTCTGCCACCCCAGTTCAGACATGGCTATATGCAAATCAGTCTGACCCTGTGCCTCATGGGAACAGTCCAGCCCGAACTGCCAAGCCATGCCTTCCCTTGACCGGAAACAATCTTCCGAGGACCGGTTTCTGGCATTACAGCCGTCTTCAGCCCTGCTTGCTTGAATCCAGTGGCAAAGTGAGCAAGGGACTCACGTCTGAGCATACCCTGCCACACTTATGGCGGCCAAAAGCGGTACAAAAGGGGGTGGTGATGGACGGAGCATCTGAACCAATCAAACACTCACACCCAGTCAATAGATCTGGGTTTAATCCATCACCGTTCTTTAGCCCACTCTGCCACCCCCAGTTCAGACATGGCTATATGCAAATCAGTCTGACCCTGTGCCTCATGGGAACAGTCCAGCCCGAACTGCCAAGCCATGCCTTCCCTGGACCGGAAACAAGCTTCCGAGGACCGGTTTCTGGCATTACAGCCGTCTTCAGCCCGGCTTGCTTGAATCCAGTGGCAAAGTGAGCAAGGGACTCACGTCTGAGCATACCCTGCCACACTTATGGCAGCCAAAAGCAGTACAAAAGGGGGTGGTGATGGACGGAGCATCTGAACCAATCAAACACTCACACCCAGTCAAAAGATCTGGGTTTAATCCATCACCGTTCTTTAGCGGACTCTGCCACCCCAGTTCAGACATGGCTATATGCAAATCAGTCTGACCCTGTGCCTCATGGGAACAGTCCAGCCCGAACTGCCAAGCCATGCCTTCCCTGGACCGGAAACAAGCTTCCGAGGACCGGTTTCTGGCATTACAGCCGTCTTCAGCCCGGCTTGCTTGAATCCAGTGGCAAAGTGAGCAAGGGACTCACGTCTGATCATACCCTGCCACACTTATGGCGGCCAAAAGCGGTACAAAAGGGGGTGGTGATGGACAGAGCATCTGAACCAATCAAACACTCACACCCAGTCAAAAGATCTGGGTTTAATCCATCACCATTCTTTAGCCCACTCTGCCACCCCAGTTCAGACATGGCTATATGCAAATCAGTCTGACCCTGTGCCTCATGGAAACAGTCCAGCCCGAACTGCCAAGCCATGCCTTCCCTGGACCGGAAACAAGCTTCCGAGTACCGGTTTCTGGCATTACAGCCATCTTCAGTCCGGCTTGCTTGAATCCAGTGGCAAAGTGAGCAAGGGACTCACGTCTGAGCATACCCTGCCACACTTATGGCGGCCAAAAGCAGTACAAAAGGGGGTGGTGATGGACGGAGCATCTGAACCAATCAAACACTCACACCCAGTCAAAAGATCTGGGTTTAATCCATCACCGTTCTTTAGCCCACTCTGCCACCCCAGTTCAGACATGGCTATATGCAAATCAGTCTGACCCTGTGCCTCATGGGAACAGTCCAGCCTGAACTGCCAAGCTATGCCTTCCCTGGACCGGAAACAAGCTTCCGGAAGCTTGTTTCCGGTCCAGGGAAGACATGGCTTGGCAGTTCGGGCTGGACTGTTCCCATGAGGCACAGGGTCAGACTGATTTGCACATAGCCATGTCTGAACTGGGGTGGCAGAGTGGGCTAAAGAACGGTGATGGATTAAAACCAGATCTCTTGACTGGGTGTGAGTGTTTGATTGATTCAGATGCTCCGTCCATCACCACCCCCTTTTGTACCGCTTTTGGCTGCCATAAGTGTGGCAGGGTATGCTCAGACGTGAGTCCCTTGCTCACTTTGCCACCGGATTCAAGCAAGCCGGGCTGAAGACGGCTGGAATGCCAGAAACAAGTCCTCGGAAGCTTGTTTCCGGTCCAGGGAAGACATGGCTTGGCAGTTCGGGCTGGACTGTTCCCATGAGGCACAGGGTCAGACTGATTTGCATATAGCCATGTCTGAACTGGGGTGGCAGAGTGGGCTAAAGAACGGTGATGGATTAAACCCAGATCTATTGACTGGGTGTGAGTGTTTGATTGATTCAGATGCTCCGTCCATCACCACCCCTTTTGTACCGCTTTTGGCCGCCATAAGTGTGGCAGGGTATGCTCAGACGTGAGTACCTTGCTTACTTTGCCACCGGATTCAAGCAAGCCGGGCTGAAGACGGCTGGAATGCCAGAAACCGGTCCTCTGAAGCATGTTTCCGGTCCAGGGAAGACATGGCTTGGCAGTTCGGGCTGGACTGTTCCCATGAGGCACAGGGTCAGACTGATTTGCATATAGCCATGTCTGAACTGGGGTGGCAGAGTGGGCTAAAGAACGGTGATGGATTAAACCCAGATATTTTGACTGGGTGTGAGTGTTTGATTGATTCAGATGCTCCGTCCATCACCACCCCCTTTTGTCCTGCTTTTGGCCGCCATAAGTGTGGCAGGGTATGCTCAGACGTGAGTCCCTTGCTCACTTTGACACCGGATTCAAGCAAGCCGGGCTGAAGACGGTTGGAATGCCAAAAACTGGTCTCCGGAAGCTTGTTTCCGGTCCAGGGAAGACAAAGCTTGCCAGTTCGGGCTGGACTGTTCCCATGAGGCACAGGGTCAGACTGATTTGCATATAGCCATGTCTGAACTGGGGTGGCAGAGTGGGCCAAAGAACGGTGATGGATTAAACCCAGATCTCTTGACTGGGTTTGAGTGTTTGATTTCAGATGCTCCGTCCATCACCACCCCCTTTTGTACCGCTTTTGGCCACCATAAGTGTGGCAGGGTATGCTCAAACGTGAGTCCCTTGCTCACTTTGCCACCGGATTCAAGCAAGCCGGGCTGAAGACGGCTGGAATGCCAGAAACTGGTCCTCGGAAGCTTGTTTCCGGTCCAGGGAAGACATGACTTGGCAGTTCGGGCTGGACTGTTCCCATTAGGCACAGGGTCAGACTGATTTGCATATAGCCATGTCTGAACTGGGGTGGCAGAGTGGGCTAAAGAACGGTGATGGATTAAACCCAGATCTCTTGACTGGGTGTGAGTGTTTGATCGATTCAGATGCCCCATCCATCACCACCCCCTTTTGTACCACTTTTGGCCGCCATAAGTGTGGCAGGGTATGCTCAGACGTGAGTCCCTTGCTCACTTTGCCACCGGATTCAAGCAAGCCGGGCTGAAGACGGCTGGAATGCCAGAAACCGGTCCCCGGAAGCTTGTTTCCGGTCCAGGGAAGACATGGCTTGGCAGTTCGGGCTGGACTGTTCCCATGAGGCACAGGGTCAGACTGATTTGCATATAGCCATGTCTGAACTGGGGTGGCAGAGTGGGCTAAAGAACGGTGATGGATTAAACCCAGATCTCTTGACTGGGTGTGAGTGTTTGATTGATTCAGATGCTCCGTCCATCACCACCCCCTTTTGTACCGCTTTTGGCCGCCATAAGTGTGGCAGGGTATGCTCAGACGTGAGTCCCTTGCTCACTTTGCCACCGGATTCAAGCAAGCAGGGCTGAAGACGGCTGGAATGCCAGAAACCGGTCCTCGGAAGCTTGTTTCCGGTCCAGGGAAGACATGGCTTGGCAGTTCAGGCTGGACTGTTCCCATGAGGCACAGGATCAGACTGATTTGCATATAGCCATGTCTGAACTGGGGTGGCAGAGTGGGCTAAAGCACGGTGATGGATTAAACCCAGATCTCTTGACTGGGTGTGAGTGTTTGATTGATTCGGATGCTCCGTCCATCACCACCCCCTTTTGTACCGCTTATATAGGTATAAATCACCATGTCCTTATATAGGCATAGAAATCATAACCATATTTAGACATAGCTCATGCAGTCCAAATACGGCATGGCTACTTCCACTAGTTACGAAAATCCACAACGATTTCTTGGAAAACTCGGCTTCAGCAGTTAGGGACTTCCCCTTGCTTGAGTATTGATTTTTCCAAGAACTCATGGAGTTTTCAAAGAACTGAGACTCTTTAATGACGTTATTATGTCCACCTTTACGTCAAACTCGGCACCTTCAAGGTATAAATATGCCCACACTTGCCCAAGCAAACACATGGTGGTTTGGAGCAGTTCGACTATCTACTTGCCCGGGGTATCTCGCTACAGCAAGTGCCGAAGGAAGCCGACCCTCCAGCAGATGCACTGAGAGAGACGCTGTCTTTTCTCTTGCCGAGAAATCCAGCTCCAGTGTTTCCAAGCTCCCCTTGCGGGGTGTTGGGAAATCGAGTCCTGAGACAGAGAGCTACCAGACCTCCTTCATTCTAAACCAAGGTACGGAGCTCATTAGACCCTAAGAGAAATCTTGCATAGATTATAGGCAAAAGAATACTAAACTTCTGCTATCCCACACTTACTTCTTCCCTCGTACTAGACTTAGGTTAGGTACATCGGGGTAGGCGTATTTTAGAAGCACCAGTTGAGTACTTTTAGGCTTTATTTATTTATGTATGTATTGTATGGCTTAGAAACCATACCATGCTTTTACAGTAGTATTTTATAATACTCTTCTTGTTGTACGCATTATACTTTACAGCCAGTATTACGATTGTAGCAGTTAACTTTTTTCTGCATGTGAAAGAAGACTGTTCAATAAATACTTTTTATTGAAAACGCCCGTCTCTCTATTTTCTCTGCACCTCTGGTGAAACGAAGCATGCACGAATGACTGAGTAAAATATCTATCTATTGTTTCCATGACTCTGAAGATCTGTTTTATCTTGGGAAACAAAGTTGTCATGTTTATGCGGTTGTCAGAAACTAATCCCTTCTTGTAAAGTTTCTAGTGACCTCTGAGCTAGCTAGCACTCACAATTAAGTCTAATATATTTGATAGAGACCTAGTAGACATAAGTTCTACGTCACATCTATAAGATATATTATTCCAATGCGCAGAGCCTATTGGGATTATAGGAACTACATTACACTTCTTAACTTTCCATCAAGGATTACAATGGCCCTAATAAATGTCTATTCGAGACGAGTTAGTCATAGTCAAGAGTCAAGGACACTTGATGAGCTAATGACTTTTCTCTCTACTATCCCTGATAACTGCCTGGTGATTGTTGGAGGGGACTTCAACTGCCAATATGAGCCCTTAGATGGTATGAACGAAGACAATCCTTGTGAAGAAGATCAACACTGGGTTATCCCAGAGACTACTAGTCCGTTAGTAAGAGTCTGGACCCCTTTGGTGCTCCAGGTGAATGATCTTGCATTAAAACATTCACTGAGGGCATGTGATTGTAGAACAATGTCAGATCAACCAGGCAAACACACCTTTAATAGAATTGGACATGCTTCTATACTTGATTATATTCTGATTGATATAAAATCCTAGCACAGGCTAGTATACTTTAAGATTGTGTCTCGTCACGATAGTGACCACAACGCCCAAATCCTAGAGTTGACCACACCAAGCCCTGGGAGTGCATCTGGGCTGGATGTGCCAGCTGATGGTAGATTGACCCTTACCAGCTACAGGAAGAGAGTACGATGGGTGGATATAAGCCAATCTCAAGAAAAGCTATTCTCCCTATACCAAACCGTCATCCTGATTCTCGCGAATTCAATGCAATCTGTCTGATGGTACTTCAATTGATTTTTCGAAGGTCGCCCTAAATCATACTAGACTGACAACTACCATGGCTGATATCTTCTTTCTGACCCAAAAATCTAGAATCAACGGAAAACCCAGACACCAATGGTACAACGAAAGATTTTGAAAATCCAAAACAGCTTTGATCTCTGCTATCAAGGCCAAGGATAGACCATTGATTAAAATCAATAGAGTGGTCTATCAAAACAATGTTGATGAGGTGAAAAAAGGGTGGAAACACGATAAGTGGGATACTCTGATAAGCTCCTTGGGCGCCCATGATATGACGACTTTTTGGAACGTGGTAAATACAGGCAGTTTTGAAGGAAAATCGTCAATAGAGCCTAATCTAAGGGCAGATGTGTGGAAGGACCATTTTGAGTCCCTCTATTCGGGGGTAGAGATAGAGGACGGCACCGTGGATAATGAACATTGTCCCCCACAGGCCAACTGTCCTGAAGCCCACACAATTAGCTTCAAGGAGAAAAAAGATATCCTGATGATAACACTCAAAGAGGTAACTGGAGCCCTGAGCAAAATAGCACCAGAAAAAACCGCAGGGCTAGACAAGATACCCGGGGATCTGTTCCGTAGTGAACCTATCATCTGGGTACCATATTTTTAGACTCTATTTAACGCCGTCCTGCAGATATGGCAATCCTCGCTTCCTGGGCTGGTGCGGAAATCATACCAGTTTATAAAAAGGGTTCTCCTTTGGTCCACAAATTACAGACCCATAAGCCTCATTGACATTAGTAAAAAAAATGTGCATGTGTGCCGTTGAGTCGCCTGAAGAGCTGGATGGAGGACCACAATGTTCTCAGACCATTTCAAGCAGGGTTTAGAGAAAAAATGTCCACATTGGATCAGATTTTTAGGGTACAAATATTACATTGGAAGACTGTGTGTATTGTGGGTGGCAGCCTCTATTTAATATTTGTGGGCCTAAAATCTGCATTCGATTTGATGCCAAGAGATATGTTATGGGCAACCCTGCTAGAGATGGGGGTCCCAGTGTATTTGTGCCAAATTCTGAGGTGGTTACACAAAGGAAATTTTGCAAAAATAAGGTTTAGTAAACACAGGGAATTTACCACTCCCATCCCTGTAGACAGAGGTGTCCGTCAGGAATGTGTTCTTGCCCCGATCATTTTTTGTTTATTTATAAATGGGTTAGTTGATTTTTTAAACACAGAGAAGGATACAGATGCACATAAGTTGGCGACCCGTAAAATCCCGGCCATGATGTTTGCCAACGATACCCTGTTACTTTCAAAAACTTTTATGGGCATACAGAGGGTTCTCAATAAATGTGATGTCTTCTGTAAGGAAAGGGGGCTTGAGATTAACTTACTAAAACCAAAATTTATGGTGTTTAACTCAGGCAACAGTACCCGACCAAACCCATGTTTGAGGGTGTGTGTCTTTGAGTAACTCTGCATTATGATTACAGAAAAAATGGACTTGGGGGCACAAATTAAAAAAACAGTTTGAAGCCATCCCAGACAACGGGGGGCCTGACTACGGTATTTTGAAACCCTAGCCATAAACCTGTGGACCCGGTACTGGAAATATACAAGGCTGAAGCGAGAGGTGCTGCTCTATATGGGGCAGAAATATGGGGACACTGCCATTCTGACAGTCTTACAACAGCTGAAAACACCTTTGTCAGGCAATTATTTGGCCTCCCTTGCAGCTCCCCTCTCATACCGCTTCGATTAGATTTGGGGATCAGGTCAATTGCGGAAGAAACTGCTCTCAGACCTCTCTTATTTTGGCGGTGTTTGTGGGTCACTCCAGAACTGGCTGAGTAAAGGGAAGAACTAAGAGAGATGTTGAGTATACCCAGGGCGGGGATACTACAATGGCTGGCCCTTATCTGGAACCCTTTTTTGACCATGGGACAGTGCAATTTGTGTGATAGTCCAGAAATAGCATGCCCCACAGTGTCAAGGAAGGAGCTAAGGGATTGTTACTGGGAGAACAAATTGGCTCAACTACAGGGGATTAACACATAGGGAGTGAGTAGGGTCCAGGGGAATATTTAAAGACCAATACACAGTTATAGCCCCCTAAACAAGACACTATACTACAACTACAGGGGAGCCATTCAATAGGAAAGCTTACTGTAGTATTTCTGGAAATCAAAGAGCAGTACAGGCTCGAGTCGGTACTGGATGACATCAAGCCGGTTGCCGCAAGGAAGCTATATTTACAATTCAAGCATGGGGTACTGCCACTGCGTGTTTTTTGAACAAATGGGCAGGCCTACAAACTCTGGGTTGCCCGGCCTGTAACAATGCAGCAGAGACAGAATACCATGTGTTTTTTTCTGTCCTGGGTAAAAGAAAGTGAGAAAACGATGGTTGGTCCAGATATGCAGAAACTTGGGAACCAAGCATTGCTCAGAGGCTTTTAGGATATTGAAATATGATGCAAGCCTCCCTATAGCATTCTCAGTAGCAGGACATTTTATTCTCCATGTGGTGCACACGTAGAGTATTCTTGAAGTTGACCCCTACAGTCACTGGTTAATCCTTGGTACACCCTTTTTTTTTTTCTTTAAAGGGCCTTTGGATGTCCTTTTATCTGGAGGTATCATTTCTGAATTTTAGAAGCTTTTTTAATCACTATGTTGATGAATTTTTCACTTGATGTATAGAGTACTGGTGCGTAGGACTGTCAACAAGTAGAATTGGGGTTGATAGGTGTATGATAATGCTTACAGCTTTTTAAATTGACAGATGCGAGCTCTTTACAAAATATTGCCAGAATGGCTGACCTGTGAATTAGAGCATGTACTTAATAAGTCTGACATTGTAATCTGTACATACATACTGCACGCGCACTTTAATGTAGCTAGTGTGCTTGGACTGTTTGTAATATAGATTGTTTGCAGGTTATACTCGTGTGTTATATATACAATGCCATATGACGAATGTATTTCTTTTTATTGTTTTAACCGTGAATCAAATGAAATGTAAGCTATTGTATATACACTTTTATGGTCAAACTGGCCAAAATAAAGTTTCATTCATGATGATAATGAAATGTTTGGGTGGTAGATATTAGGTCTGTGGGCAGTATAAGTTTTATGATACCCAAATGTGGAGATGGGAAACAATTGACTGGATGATAATGCATTGAAGCCATCAACTAATTCTGAATAGCACGTAATACCAATCTGCATGCAATGTAACCACAGTATGTGATTTTAATTGTATACAAATTTTTTTTAAGACTATTTATACTTTTATTTAAGCATACATTGGAGCAGATGTGCAGTATGCTGTTTATGTCCATTATTTGGTTCACGAGCACTGTCACTTTAAAAAGGGCGAACTATTGAGCCAGTGTTGTCATGTGATCAAGGCCGGTCACAGCCGAAACGCGTCATGGCGGATTTGTTTGAGCAATAAAGAATTGCACAGAATTTGTGTCGGCACTCGTTATTCTCCACGGAGGAGATTGAAGTAGGCGAGGATTTCAGATATTTACCGGTGCTGTGGACCCACTCCCTGTAAGTTTGGCTCCGATTTGGCAAGTCAAGCTCCCGGCAGACATGGTCGGCGGCATCCTGGTGTTGGTGTGGCTGAGAAACCCAGAAGTGCAAAGGAGTATTCCAGCAACAGAAAGTATGGAAGCCCCCTGGGGATACTTAAGGTGTGCCTGAGCGAGTTCAACTCGCGACGGCTACTTGGAGTAGCAGTGCTGTGAGAAGTGACCGCATTGCAGCATCTCCCGAGTGCAAGGTACGCGGTATTAGTATATTGCCTAAAGCAGGTGGGGGGTGTGGGCAAATGGGATCCCTGGCGGTACTAGATAAGTGAGGAGGACCCATTTATAGTAACCAATAAAGTTTCAACTCACGATGTCCGCCAACACACTGAGAGAACGCAAAACTGCCGCAGAGGAGATGTTCTCAAACTCTCGCCCAGGACAGCTGGATATCAGTAGAAGTGTAAATCGAGAGGCAAGTGGAGGGGCAAAAAGTTTCTAAATGGTGGGAGTCTAAGTCACTTCAAAAGTACCTGGATGTGGGAAGAATCCCTAGGGGCCTTAGGCATATGATTGCCCCAAGCTACAAGACGCCAAACCCCAGGATGAAGGCTGAGTGGGCGGAATGTAACCTAGACTTATCTGGTAGGCTGGTGCAGATCTTGGTTAAGGACACAGAAAGTAATAGAGCTGACCTGCAATTGAAAATAGACACTATAAATGAGGAAATGAAGGTGCAAGGAGATTCCCAACAAAAACAGAAGATGAATGACAAAATGATGATTAGGTTGGATAAAGAAGAAGATATAATCAAGATAAGGAAAACTTATACGTTCAGAAGAGATAAGGAGGACTATGCTAAGGGCAGATTTTTACATTTGCACGCAAATATGACTCCCTGGGGAATGGTAATGCCAGCAAACAGAAGCAATTACTCCATCAAATAGCTAAGGACCACCAGCAGGCAGACGTTACATCAGCATCCAATGCAAGTTCGGCACTTGAAAGTGAATCAGAGTCGAAGGCAACTGGCAACAGGCCAGACCACAGCACCATCAAATTGTCCTTGGGGAGGAGCTGGATTTTTTAAGGATAAGCAGAGGGGAACACCGAACCCAAGGAACAGCTGGCCTACAAAAAGCAAAGTACCCAGAGAAGAAGGGAAAGAAGAAAGGCCTGCAGAGAGTGCAGGCAACAAGAAACCAGCACACAGTCGAGGGCAGTGGAAACGGAGGTAGAGGCTGTACAACAGCTTCCTACGTCCCCCATCGGCGCAAATACAATATCAATCTAGCCCATATAGACCTCAATGCAGCCGAACAGCAACTGCTCTCCCTGGGGCTATGTTATTTCCCGCAGAGCAATTTCAATTATACACAGACTCAAACAGACATATATAAATGCATACGAAAGCTCAAATTAAAAAAATACCATCAGCTCCCAACTCATTCTAGGCAAATGGAAAATATGGCACCAACAATGATTAGCCCGAGTGCTTCTAATCTTACAGTTGCGGATTATGGTCTTCTTCCGAACCTGTATGATTTGGAAAAAGGCAATGGGGTCTCAGAGAACAGTGTCATTGGGCAAGGAAATCAAGTCAGGTGCCAAGGTGCTGAGTCACTGACACAGGAGACCAGTGTTAAACCAGACACCCCATTCAGAAGGAAATCCAAATGTATCCCTATAATGCCTCGTGACTCCCTTGCTGTAGTTAACGAGCAGGTGATGGGGCAGGTTAATAAATTGATCATTGGCATCCACAAAACAGAGAAGAAAACCACCTATCAGGAAAGAAAATATTACCAACTCATTGACAAACTACAGAAAGAAAAACAAGTTGTAATCAGGAACCCTGACAAGGGAGGGAATATTGTGTTGTGGCCCTTGCAGGACTATATGGAAGAAGCAAATTCACAAATCAATGATCCAGAATGTTACAGGAAAAGTTTGCTTAAAAAATTGAAAGGTACACTGGATGTCTTTTTTTGCAAAGCTTTTAGCATGGAAGAGCTTGGGTGTACTCAATTTGGAAGAATATAAATATTTGAAGAAAGAGCACCCCACCATTACTGTGATCTACTTTATTCGAAAAGTTTACAAGAACATTGGTAAGCCACTGGAGAAACCCATAATAGCAGCCTGCGATGGACCCCTAGAAAACATGTCAAGATCTATTGACTATTTTTTGCAAGAACACGTTAAAAGTTGGAGATCCTATGTGCAAGACACAAGCGACTTCCTGCGCAAAATAGCAAACATATAGTGGAGGTCTGGTTATCTTATAATAGCCATGGATGTTACATCACTTTATACGTCCAAAAGAAATAATGATGACATTAGGGCTGTGGAGCATTTTATTAGATAATAGACCTTTAATATATGCTCAACACAACAATGTGTTAATCAGTATGTTGCTCTTCTGCCTGGAAAACAACTTGTTTCTCTTTAAGAACCAAATGTACCAGCAAATACAGGGGGAGGCAATGGGAGCCAGCTTCTCCCCAAGCTATGCATGTTTATTCATGGGCTGGTGGGAGGAGCTGGTCCTCAGAAAGCAATTTGGGCATATCTACCAAGAGAAGGTAATTATCTGGTTACGGTTCATAGATGATTTGTTAATTGTGTGGCATGGCACCGAGCAGAGTGCAATTGAGTTTATCATGCAGACTAATGTCAATGATGTCAACTTAAACTTTACCTCATCCATCAGCAAAGAAAAGGTAACATATTTAGATTTACAGGTCCAGATCGTCATCAATAAACTCACAATGTCATTATATCGCAAACAAACAGCTGGCAACACAGTGTTGCATGCATCAAGTTCGCATCCTCTACACCTCATACAGAGCATTCCATATCGGGAAATGCTAAGGATAAGACGGATTTGTAGTGACAAGGGGGATTTATCTGCCAAACAATTGGAAAGCAAGGAATGCTTTCTAGCGAGAGGGCACAACACTAATATCATAGATGCTGCGATCATCAAGTCTAGGAAGCGAGCCAGGAAAGATCTGCTCCAATCCAATATCAAACATCAGGGAACAGCAAGCGAGGTATTGGATCCAACTAATGAGCCTACCAGACTGATCCTATCATACTCAAGGCAGGAGTAACAACTTTGGGGTAATATTAGGCGTAATTGGCCTATTGTGTTGGATGACCCTGTAATAGGCTGCCTCTTACCTAAAATACCAGTTATTACATTCAGGAAGACTGCATCAATGGGCAATGTGCTTGTTAAGAGTAGCCCAGAAGACCAGGATTCAGGGATCTGGTTAACAGCTAGAAAAGGCTTTTATAAATGGTCAAGCTGTAAAGCCTGTCAATATGGTATAGATAAAACTTTGTACCAAACAGCATTCAAGGGCAAAATCAGGATATCAATAAACACATAACCTATAAAACAGAGTACGCAGTCTACTGGTTGGAGTGCAGCTGCAACCTCCATTACATAGGAAGCACTAAGTTAGCTGCACACAAGAGAATCTTTCAACACATAAGGCTCATTGTTAATAATGACTCAAGTTACCCGGTTGCAAGGTGTTTTAAAGAATTTCACAATAGCTATCCTAAACACCTGAAGTATTTTGTTATTGATGCGGTACCAGCGCAAAAAATAGATGGCAACCGGGAGGTCAAGCTTAGACGCCTATAGACACGATAAATACTAGAGCTGGACACTATGTACCCAGGGAGCCTGAATGCCAGTGAGGATTTGCACCCATATCTTTAAATCCATGTCAGGCAGGTCTATGTGCAATTAGTATATCTGTCTCTAGCCATGTGTTTGTATAGCTTATTTTATGATAGAACTGGGATAGGCTGTAAAGGAGGTTTGTTATTTAATAATATGCATAGGTTTTTAGGATTCTCTATTTTTAAGTAACACATTTCATTATTTTTTTTTTTAAATGTGGAGGCAGGAGTTAAGATATGGACGGCATTTATGAAAAAAGTGGGATTAGGAAGGTTTAATCGATACACGAGGTTGTTTAAAAACAGGTCATTCCCAGACGAGGTGTTTGGAGACATAACAATGGAGAGATGGATGCAAAAGGGGGTAGTAAGTATTGGAGATCTTCGGGGGCTGGAGGGTTTAGTCACTTTTTTGGAATTGAGTATTAAGTTTGGGTTGAATAATAAGGACTTTTTTAAGTATCTGCAAATTAGGAGTTTTTTGGGAAATAAGCAAGGCGGGCTGGTTGGGTACAATAAAGTTGAGATTATGGAAAAAATAAGAGTAGGGGGGGATTGCTCAATAAGAAGCCTATACGCCAGTTTTGTGTGTGGTATGCAGGATGATTTGGACAAATATAGTGAGAAGTGGGTAGAAAAGTTAGAAGGGAATTCAGGGTGGTTTCAGGACTCTTTGGACTTAGGGCGCACAGTTCTTTGCTCGGCGTCTCTACAATCGCAGCATTACAAAACTATATATTCCCTCTATTACACACCAGCAAGGATAGCAAAATGGGGAGGGACGGAAGGTATAACCTGCCCGCGCTGTAATTCAGGAGATGCGGACATAATACACATGTTTGCGCTATGTCCACAGTTACATACATTATTACGAAACCTGGAACACTTCTTAGAGATTTCATTAAAGATTAAACTGAAACTTAAACCAGTACATATACTTTTAGGAATAGTACCAGAAGAAGGGGAAGGGTATCAAGAGTTTGTTTTCTTGGCTATGGCAGTATATAGATTGTGTATCGCTAGGGCATGGCTAGACCCTAACCCTCCTGCACTACAAGTATGGCTGGCTAGTTTATTGTCCTCATATAATTTGGAAAAGCCAATATATGCAAGGAAAGGCAGGAGGGGAAGGGAAAGAGGGTTGCGTATTTGGAAGCCAATAGCAGATTGGCGTAGTGGAATAGGTTAGGATACATTTGGAGAACAAAAATTGGATGGGAATTCGGGGAACCGCTTTATGTTTATTGTTATTTGATGTTAACTGTTTTCAACTATGAATTACATAGGATGTGTTTGTACTATTTTCTTCCTTTTTTTTGCAAATGAACAGATTGTATATTACTGTGTACTGTGTTCTATCAAAATAATGTGCTGGGTTGTTGTAAGGAAAAAAATAAAAACATTTAAGTAACACATTTCATAATTGAAATTTAATATGGAATAATTTGATCTTTATCTATATAAGAGCATTTTTTAATAAGGGATACCTAGATTGGCAGCTTTCAATTTTAGTTCTTTATGACAATCTACATTAATTTATGTATGAATGAACTATGTTGTACTTCAACTATTTGGACCCCAAACATATTCTTATACTTCATGCACGTTAGGAGTTGTTGCTGGTATGCTGTCATGACATTATGTCAAAATAGATGCAGCTGGCAACAACCACTATGTAACACTTAGCACTTTAGTTTCATTTTCACTGCAGATTATTTAGGTTAAAAAGGAGGGGTTGAGAACTTTTTCACTTTTTTCCAAGTATTTGCTATTTTGCCCTCTAAGTGGACTATATAATGTATAGGTCAGACAGGAATGGGTTGACTTATTAGAAGTGTATTTGGACAGGTAATTACCATGCTGTCTGGACCCAAGTGTATAAATAGTGTAAACCAATTGTGTATCAAATTGTGTGCACCAGTCACTTTAGGTAAAGCAATGTTTGATGCATTAAAACATTGTTGTATTTGCAAATACATAAAATGGAAATGTTCGGGTGGTAGATATCAGGTCTGTGGGCACTATAAGTTTTATGATAACCAAATGTGGAGACAGAAAACAATTGACAGGACGATAATGCATTGAAGCCATCAGCTAATTCTGAATAGCATGTAATACCGATCTGCATGCAATGTATCCACAGTATGTGATTTTAATTCTATACAAAATGCTTTTTAAGAGTATTTATAATTTTATTTAAGTGTACATTGGAGCAGATGTGCAGTATGCTGTTTATGTCAATTATTTATATATATATATACATTCACAGAAAAAAACATAGGTTATAGACCATATATAGTTAGGAATTAGCATTTACAAAACCTTGAAAATTCACTGACAAAACCATAGGTTATAGACCATATATAGTTAGGAATTAGCATTTAAAAAACCTTTTTTTTACTCACACAAAACCATTGAAATTCCATATATAGTTAGTTGTACTAACTATATATCGCGCACCCGCAATCCACTGCTGATCATGTCACATATTACATCATTCATGACATGGTCAGTGACATCACTGATGACATCACTGATGACATCTCAGATGACATCACTGATGACATCACTGATGACATCTCAAATGACATCACTGATGACATCACTGATGACATCTCAAATGACATCATTGATGATATCACTGATGACATCACTGATGACATCATTGATGACATCTCAAATGACATCACCAATGACATCACTGATCACATCTCAAAAGACATCACTGATGACATCACTGATGACATTATTCATGTGATAATACGATGAATCTCTTCAGACTCTAATAAAAACTTAGATACACTCAGTGTAAACAGACACTCACAGACTGTCACTCATCCATGGAGTTACTCACACACCTAGTCAGTCATGTAAAGAATCAATCACACCTCCATTTCCTCAACTATACAGTTATACACACCTTACTTATTCAAACATATACTAACACATATTTACTCTCTTATACAATCCCTGATACAAGTTCACAATGATCCATATAGCCACTCACACATTCACTGGCTCTTATGCATAGTTATTTATATATGTCAACTCTCACATGTACTGTGTTTTACATATGTACTTACTTTGACATGTAGCACTGAGATATCCATTCACTCACCAATACACTTATGCACACAGTCAACCGCCCATACAGCTGTTTCCACATGCACTTTTGAACCCATACATCTAGTGAATCAACTGCTCACACATCTATGCACAGAGTCATACACCTCCCAGCCACCCACACACACACTCAGTCTCCCATACAAATACTTGGGCAACCAATCAATAACCCATATAGTTACTCATATAGCTACTGATCAACACATGCAGCAGTTTACAGAACAACAGACATAATGATGCACAAATTAAGACAGTTTAGTCACTAACCCATGCACTCAGTGAGACACATTTAATCACTCACTCATACAGTCAGTCATGCACCTACTAAATCCTTCATCCAGACACTTATACATCCACTCATTCTTCAATATGTAAGACATATTTTAACTTTACAGAAACATACAGTCACTGGATGTTGTCATCAGTGATGTCATCAGTGATGTCATTTGAGATGTCATCAGTGATGTCATCAGTGATGTCATTTGAGATGTCATCAGTGATGTCACTGACCATGTCATGAATGATGTAATATGTGACATGATCAGCAGTGGATTGCGGGTGCGCGATATATAGTTAGTACAACTAACTATATATGGAATTTCAATGGTTTTGTGTGAGTAAAAAAAAGGTTTTTTAAATGCTAATTCCTAACTATATATGGTCTATAACCTATGGTTTTTTCAGTGAATTTTCAAGGTTTTGTAAATGCTAATTCCTAACTATATATGGTCTATAACCTATGGTTTTTTCTGTGAATTTCAATGGTTTTTTAATAGCAAATATCAAAAGCTTTAAAATGTATTCTTCTTTAAATCAAAAAATATATTTTATATGTTTATTAATAAAAAAATGTATGTATTTTTTTTATTATTTTTTTTTGTTTCGCTCCCGGTCCGCGAACCGGGTCGCTTCCCGTTAGCTCAAAATGGTGCCGCGACCCGGTCCGCGAACCGGTAAATGTTCCGTTTGCGCAACTGCCGCGTTAGAAAACAACATCGTGATGCGTCGCGTCAGCGTGAGGTATCGCGTTGCCGCGTGAAACGTCATATGACGCGCCGCGTTAGCGTACCCGGAAGTGAACTGGTACGCGAACGAGGCGCGAAGCGCCGCTTCCCGGAAGCGATCCGGGACGCGGCCCAAAGCGCGTAACGTAAACACAACAGGTCATGTGACTTGTTAATAACACTTTTCACTGGTTCATTTCACTTTTAGTTTCATAATGATGTAAGACTAGGTCATGTGACCTAAAAGTAACACTTTTCATTGGTTTAGAACTATTGTTTTTCCCAAATGATGAAAACCCCTCCTTCTTTCCTCACTCTGACTTTCATCTTTGTGAGAGGAAGACCCTTTGTGATCACTGAGCAATGGCTTCATTAGTAGCTTCAGCTGGTGCTTCCCCACCACCTCCACCACCTCCAAGGAAGAGAGGACCACCTGCTGAAGTTATCATTCAGCAAGAGGAGGAAGAAGAGAAAGAAGAGGAAAAACAGGAAGAGAGGCAGTTTTTGCGTGAGGTGCCCAGGAGGTCTCATGTCAAAGAAAATTATATTTGGCAATTTTTTTAATTTCCCCATGGCCAAAAAAAAGTCAATGCCCGGTACGTAACTTGCCTTATATGTAAAGAACGTCATTCCAGAGGGACAGATAAAAAATATAGTTACGGGAATTATACAATGCATCGCCATATGCTGAGGTGGCACCCTATCAACTACAGTGCTGCGCAGTTACGTGACCAGCAAGATAATCCCCCTTCTATGGCCAGAAGATCAGTTGTACAGGAAGTGACGGGACCAGAGGCGAGGGAGATGGTCCCAAATATACAAATGAGGTTCGGGGAAGTGAAACAAGTGTGTGTGCGTTGTAACCAATTCATTTGCTACAGAGAAAGTAGCATCACTCTGATCAACAGAGCTATCGACAATCATGATTGTCCGAAACGCCCCAGAGAATAAATTCTTTTTTTTTTGTTGCTCCTGTTGAGCCCTTTATAATGAATCGTTTTCGTTTCCCCCACCCAAAAAACCCCCCAAAAAAATATAAAACCGTTCAAAAAATACAAAAAAAGTAAAAAAATGTTCAGAAAAATAATTTAAAAAAAATAAAACAACAAAAACAATAAAAAAAAAGTTCTTATCAGAACTACCTTCCCTTTATAAAAGAATTGGTAGAATATTTAGCACTCTGCCAACCTCTATTTCTTTTGGTTCGCTTCCCGGTTCGCTCGCCGGTACGCGAACCGGGAGCGAACCCAAATTAAAAAAAAAAAAAAAAGAAGAGTAAGTATAAGGGAAGGAAACAGAGAGTAATGTTAAAAGAAAGACAGCTATAGGGACTAAACCAAAGATACTGTTTAATAGATCTATTTACCGAAGAAAAGATGGAAGAGGGTATAATTGAGAAAAACAAAATAGATAAGGAAGTGAAAGAAAAAAAAGGAGAGTAGAGAATGTGACTGAATGATTAAATTAAGATTAAAACATTGGAATAACAGAGAGAAAAGACACAATGCAGAAAAGAAGAAGTAACAGAAAAGGAATGATTGAAACAGCAAAGAAATGTAAATAACATAGGGGCATATTGTCAACATAGGCGATAAAAGTTTTGCTGCTATTATCGGCAGAAATCTGACGCTAAAGACGCTTTTGCAGCAGTTTTCTGCTGATAATGACTGCTTTTATCGGCAGAAAACTGGTGCTAAAGCCGCTTTTGCGGAAGAAAACTGCCGCTAAAGCTACTTTTGCGGCAGTTTTCTGCTGATAAAAGCAGCGATAATTTTATTGCCTGTGTTGATAATATGCCCCTTAGTGTGCTTGAACAACAGAGAGAAAGCATAATGAACAAGTAGTGAAAGAGTGATCAGTCAGAGAC
Source organism: Lissotriton helveticus (assembly GCF_964261635.1). Classification (NCBI taxonomy): domain Eukaryota; kingdom Metazoa; phylum Chordata; class Amphibia; order Caudata; family Salamandridae; genus Lissotriton; species Lissotriton helveticus. The sequence goes on along the minus strand of NC_136063.1, from coordinate 1,259,008,273 downwards.
AGTGAGAGTAATAGAGATGGAGTGAGTGAACAAGAGTGAGGAAGTATGAGAAGAGAGGGACTGACAAAAATAGTGGAAGGAGTAGAGTAAGTAAGTAATAGAGAAAGGAATGAGGAAAGTAGCAAAGGCAGGAAAGTGAGGGTTAAAGAAATGAAGTAGTGAAACTAATAGAAGTTAAATGTGATAGAAACGTAACGAAAAGAGTACAAAACATTTACCTTATAATTGTCCTTAACTTAGTCACTTTTTATTTTTATACTTTCAATCTGTGAAAGAGAGAACAAACATTTGAAAAATATTAAAACATGTATTTAAAAATTAGAAAAGACAAGGGAAAAGATTGAAGGACAAACAGTTTTTCAACAACTTTGACACTTACAGAAGCCTCTGCTTCTCCATGCCCCTACACAGTCCTAAAAATATACATTTTAAACTAACAGTATCATGATGCAGATGAAGTGAGGCCTATCTTGCAACATGGTGCATCTTTTGCACTGCTGCTGTCTCACAAAAGTGATGCAACGGCAGCGCAAAAGAGGTGCACAGCCATCATAAAACTGTCCCTAACATTTTAAATGATTGTTTCAGGATGCCAATAAGGTGTGTCCTATCCAGAGGTTTGTTTGAGGTGAGGCCTACTCAGGGTTGCAGATGAAATTTACGCTTGTTGAAGAGTGCAGAGGAGATAATACATATCCATGTCTACCAATGAAGTGAGTCATGTCCACTTCACTCTTGAACAAAGGCCAGACCTCCTCTGTTTCCTTGGACAGGCCTAAACTTGATTTGCACAATGTGATGTGTAATGTTAGGAAACACAGGTGATGTAATTGAAAAACGTGCAATTTCTTTTGCTCATTTCACAATCACATCAATTGTGTTTCCTTTGCTTAGGTATCTCATTGTGCAGATGTAGTCCAGCATATGAAAGAGTACCCAGAAGTGCAGCACTGCATGCAACAACTTTGACACTTACTGAAGTCTCAGCTTCTGCATGCCCCCTACACAGTCCTAATTATATACATTTTAAACTGACGGTATCTTGCTGGAGATGAACTGAGGCCTATCTTGCAACATGGTGCATCTTTTACACTGCTGCTGCATCACAAAAGTGACGGAACAGCGACGCAAAAGAGGCGTATAGCCATCATAAATCTGCACTTAACATTTTAAATGATTGTTTCTAGATGCTGATAAGGTGTGGCCTATCCAGAGATTTTTTTCAGGTAAGTTCTACTCAGGGTTGCAGATGAAATTTAGGCTTGTTGAAGAGTATAGAAGAGATAATACATGTGCAGGCCTACCAACGGAGTGAGTCATGTCCACTGCACTCTTGAACAAATGTGACACCTCCTCTGTCTCCTGGAACAGGCCTAAACCTCATCTACACAATGTGATGTGTAATGTTAGGAAACACAGGTAATTTAATTGAAAAACGTGCAATTTTTTTTGCTCATTCCACAGTCACATCACCTGTGTTTCCTTTGCTTAGGTATCTCATTGTTTAGATGTAGTCTATCATATGAAAGACTACGTAGAATGTGAGCACTGTATGCAACAACTTTGACACTTATAGAAGCCTCAGCTTTTCAATGCCTACTACACAGTTCTAAATGTATATCATAAATACAAAAAGTACAGAATTAATTATACATGTTAAATGGTTTATTTTTGCTGTTCTCAGAATTTATCAAATTTCACTAAAAATAGTGACTTGAAGGTATTCATCATATAACAGCGGGGAAAAAAAAACACAATCAAAATGATTGTGTTTAAAAAACCCATATAACATAACCAAACAGAAATCAGAACTCCTGAAAAGTAACTTACTTTCCATGACGTCGAAGGATATCCTATGAACAGCTTACACTCTGTTGTGCTGCTATTATTTTCAGCCCGCCACTTTCTGAAAGAAAAGCTCCACCGTTTTGAAAAATATGTTACATACAATAAATGACTTCTCGCTCTCTACCGCACGTTTCCACAAGGCCAAATCGTGTAAGAGCCATTTATAACTCTTGGAATTCTTCTAAGCAAATCCCGTCATTTTGTATTTCCGCAACTTTCAGAAAGAAAACGTTCAAGATCACTTTCACAATCCTGGACTAGTAATATCTTACCCTTCTTGCTCACTCATGTTCTACATTTCCTATGACACTGATACTGCTTACTATGAAGCAGACTTACACTACCTCTATGAGTACTACAATTATTTAATTCTCTACATCACTTTTAATCACAAAGCAATATAAAACAGTAGATAAAATTATATCAACCCCTAGAATCATTATACGCCAGTTACCTACCCTAAATTCTCTTTTCTGAAAACAGAAAGTAAGAATATTTTTAAATAAAAAGGCAACATTGTATCGTAGTCAAATGGGAATAATTTCCGAAACAGCAAATTTTTTTACATTTTCAATAAGCTGTGTAATAAGCGGATCTGTCAAATGACCATCATGCCATATAATAGCTGCAGTTACAAATGTTCTTCCTAAAATCAACGACTGTGTAGCCACAACATTTGTAATTAAAGTTGAAGACTTACTTTCATCAGGTTTATATAGTTGGATTTTCAAAATGACATTATAATCAAAAGTTTGGACCAATAATCTAGACAGCATTGCAGACTTACATTCCCTCTACTCCATGTTTTGATTGGCTGCTTGAATTAGCTTATAAAAAGAAACAGTTTTTCTGAACTCATACAAAGTGCAGTTATTTTTCCATGACGTCAAGTGTTATGGTAAGAACACCGTTTGCTTTGGGAAATACTCTGCTGTCCTTCAACTAATCTCTGCCCACCACTTTCTGTAAGAAAATCTTCTTTTTTTCCAGGAACTATTTAAAACTCAAAAATAACTTTTGACTCTGTACTACACTTATCCTCAAGGCCAAATCGTGTAGGAGCCATTAGAACCTCTTGAAATTCCTCAGAGCAAATCCTGAGATTCCTCCCCTAAAATTTTGGTTTTAAAAACACCAGGTAAGAATTTTTAAGGTCAAAAGGCAATTTTTTTTTAAAGTTAAAACAGAATCATTGCAGAATGACCAGCCATTTCTAGACTTTAAATAGGCTGTGTAATGTCCTGATGTTATTGAAGGACCGTCATGATATATAATTGCTGCAGTTACAAAAGTCCTTCCTGATATTGACAACTGTGAAGCCACAAAATTTTTAATTAAAGTTGTCAATTTTGTTCCATCAGGCCTACATTGTTGGAACATTAAAATGACATACTGGCCATATGTTCGTATAAATAATGTTGACAACATTTCAGACTTACATTGGCTACACTCCATGTTGTGATCAGCTGCTTTTACTAGCTTATTAAAGGACACTGATTTACTGTCTGGCAAAGTTAAATATATAAATCTTTCTGAGTCTACACTAGTAGTACTTGATACCCTACAGTTCTCGCAGTCATGCTGCCATTGATAAGAAAGCCCAAACAGGTGATCTACATCTACACCTTCAGCATGCAATACATCAAGCATATACATTAAAAACTCCTGACAATCTTGCTGAATATTTTGAGAGAATTGTGTTTGACCTGAACATCTGTCTAACAGATTTCGAATTTCAGACACACTTTCTATTTTTGTTCTATCAGTGCTACATTTCTCTAACACAGAATTTAACAAACTGCAAAATCTTTGATCAGAATTGACCACAATCTCTTCTTTTACATTTTCGAGAGAAAACAAAACATTAACCACTACATTAGCATAGCAGTTGACACCAGAACTGTTTTCAAATTGAAAACCAACAACATCTTCAACAGAATCCTTTTTCTTTCTGCTTATAATTTCAGGTTCATCAACTTTTCGTCTTTTTGCTACAACCTCCCTACTATTGGTCACATTTCTTCGTTTCCGGCCTACCACACGTTTCTCAAACAAAGGATATTGAGGCAAATGTGGCGCATACTCTCTTCTTAACCTATTGTATTCCTTAACACAATCTAGATCCGCACAAATGTTTGTGACATCACACTCAATCAAGTACAATCCCGATAAAGTTCTAACTCGTGACAATGCCACATATGCCATACCCTCCTTGAACGCAGAACTGCCAATATTCACCAATGCACTGTCTACACTTAAACCTTGCGATTTATGGATTGTCACCGCATATGCCAAGCAAACAGAAAACTGCTTACGGCGAACATATAAGTCTTTCACAAGCAAAAACCTAGCAGAGCAACGACCAATTAGCTGTACTTCCTCAATGCCATCAAATTTAATTTTTAAAAATTCAATTCCATCTCTATTTCTGTATTTCACAAAATCAACAACATTACCCATTGATCCATTTACCAGACCTCTTTCAACATGTAAATTCCTTCTTAAAATTATACGGCAATTTAAGCACACATTCAGAGTCTTTTCAAAACCCGCAGTTTTAGATATACTCTTCTCTAATGAATCCAATTTTGTTTTCAAATTCTCAGACAAAATAATTGTTAATCCCATATGCTCTACTCTGTCAATAGCTTCCAGTTTCACAATCTCTTGGTTTTCTAAATGCAACATTTTGTTGTTGAAGATGGCACATTCTGCAAGAGTTGGCATCAAACATATTCCAGATTTCTTCTCAGTAATTTTCAGAAAAATATTTTCAGGCACAACGTCTTGTTCTGGATATAAATTTGACAGTAATCGTGCATGTAAAGCTTCTTTCCCATGCTCGGTCACTTTTCCAATTCTAACATCTTGTAGAATATTCTTGTAATCTTCATCCTTCGCCTGACGCATATTTTCATGCAGTTCAGCATAATTGAAGTTTAACCATATATTGACGTTGCCAATGCTCCCTAGGCACTTCCTGGTATCTTCATGCGTGAGCATTTTGAACACAGGTTGTCCTTTCACTGGTGTCAGCTGCAGAAGATCTCCGAAAACAATGATGTGTTTGCCACCAAATAACACATCATACTCTGTTTTAAGAACTTCTTGCATTCTCAAATGCACAAAGGCAAGCATGACATTAGAAACCATGCTTACTTCGTCAATGATAAGAAGTTTCATGTTCCTCAAGACTCTTGAAACTTCACAACAAGCATCTCCAGATAACTTGTGGTATTGTAATTTGTTATCATGCTCCACTGGCAGCATCAGTAGACGATGCAAAGTAATACCTTTAATGTTATGTGCTGCCAGTCCAGTTGGAGCGGTGACAACACAAGACAGCGATGACTCAGTCCTTTCCTGCAAATAACATGAAATTGCTTTAATGAGGAAACTTTTTCCAGTTCCCGCTTCTCCACTCACGTACAGTCGGACAGGCTTCAACGACGTACATGAGCACTCTTTCTTCTCATGACTTAATCCATGATCAATTTGCTTGGTAACTTCGTCATATATTTTCCTCTGCTCAACGTTGAGTTGTCTTTCCAAGTCTTCTAAGTTAACCACATCCTCCTGAGCATGTGCCATGGCTCTTTCCACTTCATTCATGGCAGTGGCAGCTTCATTTTCGATAACAGGTCCTCCTAGTGGATCCTGACTCAAGGAAACAGAACTCTGACTGTCCTGAGAACTGTCTCTGGTAATCTCGGCTGCAATCGTTGCTTCCTGCTCGATTTCCGCATTCAACATTTCTAGATATTTGGGAAAAGCAGGACATTCTATGGTCTCCTTGGCGGCAGTGAAAGAGTCTTCGTAACAGAGGAAATCTCCATGCAGTTCCTCTTCTGCACGCCAAGGCTTGAAAAGTTGCAAAAGTGCTAAATAAAAAAACTCCTTTTTTTCAGGAGATTCGCCACTCAATTTTCGATGGTTTACCAAGTGGCATTTTCTTTGCTTGACCAGACATCCCTCACTTCCAATTACAGCATACACTCCTTTATCAATATCTTCTTTGATGTTCCTCTTGAATATGTAATTTTGTAGAACCTCATACAGACAAACATTCTCGAGGTGACTGCTTCGATTTGGATAATATGTATCCAACATGTTGGTCTTCAAAATATCGGTACTGTTTGGCTCCTTTTCCGCCAAATACTCAATTTCCCGCACAGGTTTCAGAACTCGATTACGCGTTGCAGCAAGACCAAGACTCGCCCAAACGATACTCCTAGATTTGGCATAGAGACTTGCTGAAGACAACCGGTCAGAACATTCGTAAGCTCCGATTTCTCGATGCGACAACATCTTCAGACTGAAACTGTACAACTTCTTACTGAGGCTCTTTTCATGGGAAATGTCCTCCCACATATCCTTCAAATCTGTCTTTTCTTTTTTGGTGATGTAAGATGTCACATACTGAGCCACAGCCATACAGTTATCAGCCACAAACTGTATATCCATGTTAGCATTCCACATGGACAAAATCACTGGGTTGTAGTCGTTGATGTAGTTGGACTCTTCGTTCCTTTTCAAATTGTATGTGTTTTTAGGTGATTTCTTCATCACATTATGTCGCAGCGAAGACATCAAACTGTTCACTCTTCCTTTAGAAATCACCGGTCGTGGAAAGGCGAAACGACATTTGGTGTAGAATTTGTCCTTGCTTCTGAATTTACGATGACAGTACTTTCCGCAACGATGGCTTTGGAAGCGTAGAACTTGTTCTCTTAGGCTTTTGTCCTCCTTTGCATTTGGAACAGCACATGTAGAATACTGTTCTATGAAACTCATCACTAAGTCTTCTGGATCCGTTCCAAATTTAGGTGCATCCTTGATCCACAGCAGCATATGTATATGAGGAGCACCTCTTGCTTGGTACTCCTTTCTCCAGAAGAAATCCAACACCTCTCCAAGAGGTGGATTTCTCTTGTTCATGATGAAAGACATCATAGCTTCAAATCTATGATTGAAGTACCTGCATACATTCACTGGATCCAAAGAGCACAGTTCTCCGGGTGTCTTGAATTCAATATTTTCAATGTTTCCATTTGCCTCTCGTAGAAATTCAAGTAAGTCTTCCCAGCCATACTCGGCACAGCTCAGAATGAGGAACCATGTGGGAGTTCCTAAGTTCCTCAGCATACATTTTAAATCACCATGACGACGGTACCAGTACTCATTAGTACCACGCTGACACGCCATGAGATTAATCAGGTGACAATCCAAAATACTGTCTTGGACATTGACTTTATCCATAAAGTCACTTGCCGAGATGTTTTGCATCTGTATACCACTTTTCAAGATGTGGTTCACTGCATATGACAGTCCAGACAGATCGCTTTCAAACAGTAGATGAAACAAATAGGGAATGCATTGTCGAAACCTAGCATCTTCTGCATACAATCGTAAAGTCCGGTATTCAGAAGCAGGAATTTGATGAGGTCGCTCATCATATCTTCCTCCTTGACCTGTTGGAAATAGATGTGGGAAACACCGAGCTTCCAAACTCTCCTCCCAAACACTAATGGGACTCCCTTTGGCTTGTTTCATTTGAAACAACTCAATAGCATTCCCCATGACTTCCTTGGAATGCAAAGGATGAACACTATAATGTTCATATATTTCTTCACTTTTAGAGGGTTCTACTTTCTCAATTTGACCAGCACACAAATCGCTATCCTCTTCCTCACTTACTTCCTCTTCTGCAACATATACATTCTTATAGTACTTATTATTTTTTTTCAAATACAATGTTGCCTTTTTGACTTTCCTAACATCCACTAAATCTTGCCATATTTTCTTATTCTTTGTCGGAACCCCATTAACTAAAATAACCAGAGGTTCCTCTTCCACTTTTTCTACTCCAATTGTGTTAATGTTTTTCTTCAAATCTAGAGGCAAATAAACAACTCTTCCCTTTAATCCTCTCTGTAAATCTGCAATTTCCCTGTCTTTGGCTCCATTCTTACAATAGCCTGAAAGGGATGGATACTTTGAATCAAAATAGATTCATAAGTATTTAAATCCTTCAATTCAGAAGGAATCTCAACCAATTCTAGATTATTATGAACCGCCCTAGCAGGCATCTGGTTTTGATTTAATTTGTTACAACAATAAGTACATACACGTTGATCCGATCCGAAATCAAAACAATTTTCTACCATCAAGTATGTTGCGAAATCCTTCCATTCACTATTATTTTCCCTTTCAGTTTTTGCATATAAATCCACTAACTTAGTCTGATTCTTATAATAAGTGCGTCGACAACACACACAAGTGAAATTAGGCCTCTCACTTGATTTCACCTGAAACGTGGCAATTTCCTTCTGAAAATTATCTGTACTGGAAACCTGTACACTATCTTCCACATTACCCTCTTCTTCTGGGTCAATTTCAACATTCTCCTCTTTACTTCCAAAGTAACAAAACTCAATTTCTTCACAAATATTTTTCACATCTATTTCAGAACCATGCAAAAGAGCAGCGCATAATTGTTTAAGCATAATTGCTGGACTCTTAGCATAATACAACATTCTAACTAATTTCCTCACTTTATTATGATGCACTGCTAGCATCCTGAAATGATGAAAAACACTCTGGCATACTCTCCTGGAAAGACAAGCCAGTGAATGACCATGCAAACCTGTCACTTCTCTCACTCTGCAAGGATCTAATTCTTGCAACAACATCATTTTCTGCTTCAAACTTTTCTTATTAAATGTCCGTACAAAATCACAAAGCAAATTGATGGAATCCTGTCGTACACTGCAAATACTACTACACTTCCAGGTGTACACAGGACCCTTAGGACGTCTTCCTAAAACCTCATTACCTACCACCTCTTCTGTCTCTGTTGTCACAAGTTTTTCTTTTTCAACTGAACAACCATCTTTCACCTCATAAGCTCGACCATTGGTGTCAACTACATGCACCAAATCATTATCCTGGAAATAACTCTCCTCATTAAAAAATGCCTCACAACTTGAACTATGCATTCATTCTCCGGAAAAAACTTCACAAAAATTACTACGATTAACTATTCTCTTCCATCTACTATTTCTTTTGAAATCATAAATTGCCTTGTTTAGCTTCCTAATTCTATTGATTATCAAAATAAATACCTTTCGTTTAATTTCAAATGCCTGATCAATAACTTTCTCAACTTTTTTTTTTCTCTTATAAAAAACCACTTTCTGTTGACCTTTCTTAATATTTTTTAACAAATTGCCAATTATCCTGTTGCAGAACATTCGTTTACGAATGTCCCTAAACTGTTGTTTCCTTCTACTATCATGCACAGAGTTATCTCTTGCTCTAGCAGTAACATTTTTGATTGGCCTTTCCTTTCCATTTAAATTGCTTCTCTTTTTCTGGACTAAAACATTTTCTGTAGTACTACTTTTTTTTTTACAAATGTTTCTTATGAATGATTTCGTGGTCTTACCCGGTGCTTTCTTGGTGACTTGACGATTTTTTATTGTAGAGGACTGCTGCATTAATTGATGAACCTGCTGTCTTTGACGTTTTGTAGCCTTTCTGATTCTATCCTTAGACGGCATTCTCAAAATTTGAAATGATCTGCAGTTGAATCTGTGGTAAAATATAATAAAAAATGTTATTAACCACTATTACCAAACAGTAAATCAATAACAGTCATCAAAAACTTAACACACTACTTGACATTTTTACATAGAATATTTTTTAGTGCTTTGGCAAATTTAGAATACACAAATAGCAGAAAAGAAATGGAATGCTTCTACATTTTACCTGTGCTGTTTTATATGTGAATCTGATCTAATTTTATGAGCATATTTTAATATTTTATTGAAGACACTACACATAACCTGTTTTTGAAGGTGTGTTTAATTTGAAATGAAACAGTTTACATTTTTACTTTTCATTTATTGTAAATTTTAAAAATAAATGTTTATAGTTCCATAGGCTCAAGCAGGTCAGCTTCCCACCCTATGTCATACAATTCTGACAAATCGGCATCCTCATCATGTTCTTCATCATCCTCAGGATTTAAATCATCCAAGGGATCTACTTCCACTGACGTTTCAATTACAAGTTCAATGATAAGGTCGAGATCAACTGATTGCTGATTATCACTCATGGTTGATGTTGTCGTTATCTTTAAAGAAAGAGAACAACAATGAGATGTTGCAGAGTAAGAGACAAATCTCAGAGATTATAATAGTAAAACTGTTTAACAAGAGTAACATTTTGCAGCTATTATTTAGCCATGTCCAGCGATGCTGAGGAGGTGAGGCCTATGTCCAAGTTTTCAGTGAACAGGACTCATCTCTTCTTAACCTTGGATAAGCCTCACCGACTCTGTGTCCCCTGCTCATACTTAAATGTAAAGGGGCAGATTTATGTTAACTGGCGCATCCCCACGGATGCACCAGTTAATGTGCACCGCTGCTCTGCCACCCATAGTGTGCCGCATTTACAATGTGGAGCACCATTGAGCAAAAACAGCACAGATGCGTCACGCATCTGTGCCGCAAAAGCAGCACATTGCAGGAATCACGTCATAAGCGCGACATGTCTACTGCAATGCACAGGAGGAAGCCTCACATTGCATGGTGCATCACTTCTTATGCCTGTTTCAAACAGACGTAAGGATTTGATTCAGCAATGCTATAAAGCTGACTCAGTGAAATCTTCTAAATTTCACTGTGTTAGTTTTACAGGGCTTTCATGCAAATTAATGCATACCTTGCAACAAAACACCTATATGAAAACTGACGCAGGTTTCATGTGGCACAGGACTTTACAGCATGACACATCTGCCTAGATGCATCAAGTTGTAAATATGTCGCCACATAGCAAATCTTTTGCACCGCCGCTGCGTCACAAAAGTGACGCACAGTGACGCAAAAGAGACATACACCTATCATAAATCTGTCCCTAACATTTTAAATGATTGATTCAAAATGACGATAAAGTGTGGCCTATCCAGAGGTTTGTTTGAGGTGAGGCCTACTCAGGGTTGCAGATGAAATTTACGCTTGTTGAAGAGTACAGAGGAGATAATACATGTGAAGGCCTACCAATGAAGTAAGTCATGTCCACTTCACTCTTGAACAAAGGCCAGACCTTCTCTGTGTCCGTGGACAGACCTAAACCTCATCTGCACAATGTCATTCATAAACTTAGGAAACACAGGTGATTTAATTTGAAAATGTGGAGTTTCTTTTCCTCATTTCACAATCACATCACCTGTGTTTCCTTTGCTTAGGTATCTCATAGTGCAGATGGACTCTATCATATCAAAGAGTACACATAAGTTGAGCAGTGTATACAACAATTTTGACATTTACAGAATATTCAGCTTCTTATCTTGTTGGAGATGAAATGAGGCCTGTCTTGCAACATGGTGCATCTTTTGCATCACTGCTGCATCGGTTTCATGTGGCACGGGACTGTACAGCATGACACATCTGCCTAGATGCATCAAGTTGTAAATATGTCACCACATAGCAAATCTTTTGCACCGCCGCTGCATCACAAAAGTGACGCACAGTGACGCAAAAGAGGCATACACCTATCATGAATCTGTCCCTAACATTTTAAATGATTGATTCAGGATGACGATAAGGTGTGGCCTATCCAGAGGTTTGTTTAAGGTGAGGCCTACTCAGGGTTGCAGATAAAATTTACGCTTGTTGAAGAGTACAGAGGAGATAATACATGTGAAGGCCTACCAATGAAGTAAGTCATGTCCACTTCACTCTTGAACAAAGGCCAGACCTCTTCTGTGTCCGTGGACAGGCCTAAACCTCATCTGCACAATGTAATTCGTAAACTTAGGAAACACAGGTGATGTAATTGAAAAATGTGGAGTTTCTTTTCCTCATTTCACAATCACATCACCTGTGTTTCCTTTGCTTAGGTATCTCATAGTGCAGATGGACTCTAGCATATCAAAGAGTACACATAAGTTGAGCAGTGTATACAACAATTTTGACATTTACAGAAGATTCAGCTTCTTATCTTGTTGGAGATGAAATGAGGCCTGTCTTGCAACATGGTGCATCTTTTGCATCACTGCTGCATCGGTTTCATGTGGCATGGGACTTTACAGCATGACACATCTGCCTAGATGCATCAAGTTGTAAATATGTCGCCACATAGCAAATCTTTTTCACCGCCGCTGCGTCACAAAAGTGACGCACAGTGACGCAAAAGAGGCATACACCTATCATAAATCTGTCCCTAACATTTTAAATGATTGATTCAGGATGACGATAAGGTGTGGCCTATCCAGAGGTTTGTTTAAGGTGAGGCCTACTCAGGGTTGCAGATGAAATTTACGCTTGTTGAAGAGTACAGAGGAGATAATACATGTGAAAGCCTACCAATGAAGTAAGTCATGTCCACTTCACTCTTGAACAAAGGCCAGACCTCTTCTGTGTCCGTGGACAGACCTAAACCTCATCTGCACAATGTCATTCGTAAACTTAGAAAACACAGGTGATGTAATTGAAAAATGTGGAGTTTCTTTTCCTCATTTCACAATCACATCACCTGTGTTTCCTTTGCTTAGGTATCTCATAGTGCAGATGGAGTCTAGCATATCAAAGACTACGCAGAAGGTGAGAACTGTATGGAACATGGCTATGTAAGTCAAATAATCAAAATCTAAATTTGCCAAGCACACATGGGGGCGTATTTACAAGGACCTTGCACCACAGGGAAAGGTCTTAAATTAAAATGGGAAAAATAACATCAGAGAGACTCAAAGGCCTTATAAATATGCCCCAAGCAACCTATGAAGCTCTAGCATTACATATCAAGAAACCTAATTGATTTCAAAAATCGTTTTTAAACACATCATCTAAATCAATTATATACCTACATTCATCGGGAAGTGACTTCAAATGCCCTAAGACACATGAAAGCGTTTTTTTAAGCCCTTGCTCCATTTTTAGATCACTTTTAACATGGCTATGTAAGTCAAATAATCAAGATCTAAATTTGCCAAACACAGATGGGGGCGTATTTACAAGGACCTTGCACCACAGGGAAAGGTCTTAAATTAAAATGGGAAAAATAACATCAGAGAGACACAAAGGCCTTATAAATATGCCCCAAGCAACCTATGAAGCTCTAGCATTACATATCAAGAAACCTAATTGATTTAAAAAATCGTTTTTAAACACATCATCTACATCAATTATATACCTACATTCATCGGGAAGTGACTTAAAATGCCCTAAGACACATGAAAGCGTTTTTTTTAAGCCCTTGCTCCATTTTTACATCACTTTTAACATGGCTATGTAAGTCAAATAATCAAGATCTAAATTTGCCAAGCACAGATGGGGGCGTATTTACAAGGACCTTGCACCACAGGGAAAGGTCTTAAATTAAAATGGGAAAAATAACATCAGAGAGACACAAAGGCCTTATAAATATGCCCCAAGCAACCTATGAAGCTCTAGCATTACATATCAAGAAACCTAATTGATTTCAAAAATCGTTTTTAAACACATCATCTACATCAATTATATACCTACATTCATCGGGAAGTGACTTAAAATGCCCTAAGACACATGAAAGCGTTTTTTTTAAGCCCTTGCTCCATTTTTACATCACTTTTAACATGGCTATGTAAGTCAAATAATCAAGATCTAAATTTGCCAAGCACAGATGGGGGAGTATTTACAAGGACCTTGCAACACAGGGAAAGGTCTTAAATTAAAATGGGAAAAATAACATCAGAGAGACACAAAGGCCTTATAAATATGCCCCAAGCAACCTATGAAGCTCTAGCAGTACATATCAAGAAACCTAATTGTTTTCATAAATCGTTTTTAAACACATCATCTAAATCAATTATATACCTACATTCAAGGGGAAATGACTTAAAATGGCCTAAGACACATGAAAGCGTTTTTTTAAGGCCCTTGCAACATTTTTGGGTCACTTTTAACATGGCTATGTTAGTCAAAAAATTAAAAATCAAAATTTGCCAAGCACAGATGGGGGCATATTTACAAGGACCTTGCACCACAGAGAAAGGTCTTAAATTAAAATGTGAAAAATAACATCAGAGAGACTCAAAGGCCTTATAAATATGCCCCAAGCAACCTATGAATCTCTAGCAGTACATATCCAGAAACCTAATTGTTTTCTTAAATCGTTTTTAAACACAACATCTGAATCAATTATATACCTACATTCATGAGGAAGTGAGTTAAAATACCCTAAGACACATGAAAGCATTTTTGTAAGACCCTTGCACTATTTTAGCGTCACTTTTAACATGGCTATGTAACACAAAGAAACAAAATCTATTTGTAAAACACTTGACACAAATCAAAATTTTAAATACACAACTTTCTTCATAATGTTCTCCCTAAACCATACTATTCTCTATCTAAATTAAATGAATCTTTTCTCACCTTAGCAAATACTTTATGAGTTTCAAAACAGTCTCAGAAACACACCAAATTGTCTTTAGCAGAGCAAAAGGTATGCACTCCAGAGTCTGCAGCTATAAAAAGCACAGAAAAGCTGTAATTCATCACACATATCTCTCATGTCACCCAATCAAAACTCTTCCCTCACTTTTTTCAAATCAACACCCTTCCCCCTCTACCCTTTCTGCCTTTTTTGCATAGCAACCACCTCCTGAAAGACCTCTCATGTTTGCAAGTTCACACAACAATGTTTCAATTGAACTCTGAACTCTCAGTACACCTGCATATCCAGTGCAATCTTTGATAAAATGATTTTTTTTGACCATTCAAATTACATCTTTCAAAGAACTCATCCATGCACCCTAACATTCTGTTTTCAGCAATCAAAATCCACCAATCACTGCTACTGCTTCATTAACACAGAAACTCCACAGTTTTTTTCATTTTAAACTCTTATTTTTTCAACTCCCATTTCATTGCCACACTTCATCTGACTGCAGCAGAACCTCCTCTCACCATGTTTTCTGTCTGGATTGTTGGACATAGTTACATCTACTGGGCTCAGAGGTATGCTGATAACAGAAATTTACCTAACCTCAATTTACAAGATGTGGAAATTAAGTGGTTTGGCCACAGAGGATTAAAATGTCACCAATTGATACCATTGGTGAAAACCTTTATGCATTTGCCTAAACCTGACCTGTTAATTGTGCACTGTGGAGGAAATGACTTGGGCACTTTGACTGGGGTAGGTCTGGAAATGCTTTTAAAGGACACCTTTGAGCAATTGATGGCACTTTTTCCTCAAACTGCCTTGGTATATTCAAATATATGCAAAAGACAGAAATGGAGGTGGTCGAACCAATTTTGTCCACAAATTGAGAAATCGAGGAAGCATGTAAACAAATCTGTTTCAGCTTACATGAGAGACCATGGAATGGGCTCCATCTACAACAATAACTTACGTTACTACATGCAAGATATCTACAGAGGAGATGGAGTTCACTTCTCAGATGAAGGGAACAGAATTTTCATTCTGAATTTAAAACTGTGCATTGGTACCTACTTATAAGTACCTAAATGTACCATAAACCCAAAAGCTCTTCTCAGAGCTACCCTACATCTGATCACTCACAATTATTATTTTACTCTAACTTTTTTTTACTAATTTTCAACAAAGTACGCTCCCCGGAGCGCTACCCGGTACGCGAACCGGAAGCTAACCGTGCGAATTTTTTAAAAAAAATGATTTTTTTTCACACATATGGGCCTCCTCAGCCACCCTCAGAAAACCTAGGGGGTCAAAATACGTCTACCGTGCCCCCTTCTACCCATTCTGAACATTATTTGCCCTCCATCTTGTATCTTAATTTGACCGAAACACAAAATGGTGGACTCCCGTAACGCTGCCGGTTCGCGTACCGGGGCGCTCACCGGGAAGCGCTCCATTAAAGAAGGTGGGAAAGTAATTTACAGAAGAAACCCTGGAGACACTTTCACCAAATATAGATTAGCTCATACTACATACCAATCCCTACCATTTTCACACATTTGGTTGGAATTCCATTTAGCCATTTAGCCTGTAGACCTCTCTAAATACCCTGAGGTAAATTACTTCACAAAACACATCTGAAGTGTTGGAATTGACAACCAATTAAAATGTTACTTTCATTTTCTACTTTTTTTACCTGACATTTGATTGGTTATGTACCTGAATATATATAAAAAAAGAGAGAGAAACACAGCCATTTTGACTACTACTTCCTGAACTACATTGCAAGATCATTTTCACTCACGACTTAAACTTGTTTTTAAAAGGTAAGATATTATTTTATAAATTTGAAAACATTTTCAGATAGTTATATACTATCCCTCTGTAAGAGTTAGACATTGAGAAAGGCTTGTTTATTATAATTATGGATTGATTTAGGTTTCTGTGGTATTATTATGAATTTACATAGGCTTTCTCACAGGCACTTTTTAATAGTACTACTTCATGCCTCAAAAGTACCTGTCTGAACTTAAACCCAACAGTGCCCTATCTCTACTGATATATTTATTTTTTATTCAAATTTCAGCACAAAAATGCAAGGAGAACAGAACGTTTCCTTTGAAATTGTCCTAGACATGAATAATGAGGAAATAATTGAACCCATTGACTTGGAATTCATGGATGAATCACGAGACCATGAACTTCTACAATGTGTAGAATCTGTGGATCATTTACTTCATTATGATGACGGTCAAAAGTGGGAAGTTATGTTCACTCAACAAGAGGACATATCGGACAGTCAAATGTTAGACGTTCTATTAAATTTTGAAAAAGAATCAGAAAAATAAAATTATATTTAATATTAAAAAATTGTTTGAGTCTTTAATCATTTTTATATGTAATTCATAAACTAGTACCAAATTGATTATAATGTAAAGTCAGACTTATAGTATACTGTGCACAATTCCAAAAATAAATTTATATTTAATAATCATAATAATAATAATAATAATAAAGCGTTTCATAAAGCGCATGGCTGCACAACTGTGTATCCCCGCGCTAATTGCTGACAAAAACTCCTTACAGCTCACCGAGACAGAGAACAGACAAATGTTAATGGGGGAAGAGATGAGTTTTTAGTTTATACTGCTACTTAAATAACAAAAAAAACAACAAAAAAAACAACAAAAAGAACAATCAATAAACATACAATATTTCAAAATATCATAGTCTATCATTCTTTTTTCCTTATAGTACGCTCCCCGGACCGCTTCCCAGTGCGCGTACCGGGCGCTACCCACGCAAAAAAAACAAAATTTTTTTTATTTTTTTTTGCCCCGCGGGGCCCTTTTAAAGCCTCCACATCAAACCTAGGGGGTCAGGAAGGATCTACTATGCCCCCTTATGGTCATTTCCCCCTTTGTTTTGGCCTCCTCTTGTCTCTCGATCCTACCGAGAGACAAGATGGCGGCCGCTCCGGACTGTTTAGAATGTTGACAGACACCGGAGAGCCAATCAGCTTCGCTTCGCGAAGTTCCGTTACGCGTCAGGTACGCGAACCGGGGCGCTGCCCGGAGCGCACTTACAGATATATATATTTTTCTGAACGTTAATTTCTCAAAATCCACTGGAGCACATATATTGAGACCTAGCAAAGGCACATCGGGCTACCAGTCCCTACAATTGTGCCAAGTTTCGTGCAAATCCATTCAGCCGTTCGGGCTAAAAATGAGGCCAACCGCCCTATGGAAATTAACATGGGAAAAACGCGTTTTGGGACCCCCCTTTTTTCTCGGCCCCCCCTTGACGAACCCCCCCCCCCAAATTTTCAGGGGCTGCTCAGAAACAAAATGTTCAATTTTCCTGAAAATTTCAACCAATTCCGTCCACAAACGCCAAAGTTATTAGACATAGAATTTTCAAAAATCCCATAGAGAAAAAATCCTAACTATATATACCTACTGGCGACCGCCAGTAGGTAATATATATATATATATATATATATATATATATATATATATATATATATATATATATATTACCTACTGGCGGTCGCCAGTAGGTATATATAGTTAGGATCGATTTCCATAGGGAAATCGCAACATTCTATTTGGAATAACTTTGGCGCCGGTTGAGGAATCAGCCTGAATTTGTCAGCAACTTTGCCTCGCGGCGCTCCGCTCCTTCCCTGAAAGTTTGGGGGGGATTCGTCAAGCGGGGGTCGAGATAAAAGGGGGGTCCCAAAACGTGTTTTCCCCATGTTAATTTCCATAGGGCGGTCTGTCGCACTTTTAGCTCGAACGGCTGAATGGATTTTCACCAAACTTGGCAAAATTGTAGGGACTGGTAGCCCGATGTGCCTTTGCTATGTCTCAAGATATGTGCTCCAGAGGATTTAGAGTAATTTAGGTTCAAAAAAATTTATATATCTGTAAGCGCTCCCCGGTGCGCGTACCGGGGAGCGCTCCGGGCGCGCCACGCGACCTGCGCACGGGAAGCTGATTGGCTTTCGGGTGTCTGTAAACATTCGAAACAGTCCGCAGCGGCCGCCATCTTGTGTCTCGGTAGGATCGAGACACAAGAGGTGGTAAAAACAAAAGGGAAAATAATGAAAAGGGGGCAGGGTAGACCCCCCCTGACCCCCTAGGTTTGATGTGGGGGGCATAAAAAGGTTCCTCGGGTAAAAAAAAAAATGTAATTTTTTTTCCGATTTTCGCGGGGGGAGCGCCCGGTACGCGCACCGGGGATCGTACCGGGGAGCGTACTTTGGTGAAAAATAGTGAAAATAATAGTGTAAAATAATCATTTTGAGTGATTACAGGTAGGGTAGCTCTGAAAAGAGCTTTTGGGTTGTGTGGCTGTTTTAGGTACCTACAAGTATGTCCCACACACACCCACAGGCACACAACCCTACACCCCACAGTCACACACTCCCCACACACACCTTATACACGCACACCTCCACCCACACCCAAATACCCCACAGCCCTACACCGACACCTTATACATCAACACTCACAACCACACATCCCACACACCCAGACACACACACACGCACACACAGATACCTCACAGACACACCTCACACATCCCACACACCTCCCCCCACACACACACGCACACCTCACAGACACATCCACACATCCCACACATACACACACATCCTATACACATACTCCCCACACCCACACACACCCCAAACACACCTCACACACCCACACTTCCACCTACACCGAAACACCCCACACACCCACACCCACACACACACTTTACACACCCACATCCCCACCCACACCCACATACCCCACACAGATATACACCTCATCCCCCCCAGACACACACACACACACACACATACACACCTCACAGACACACCGCGCACATCCCCCACACACACCCCCCCACCCCCACACATGGGGAAAACTCAGTGAAACACTAAAATAATAATTTAAAGTGCTTAGAGGTAGGGTATCTCTGATTAGAGTTGTTGTGTTGTGTGGGTGATTTAAGTACCAACATGTAGGTACCAATGCAGAGTCTTAAATTCAATGTACACCGTTTACTATGTAGATAATTTGCATGTTGTTATAGAAGTTATTGTGGTATATGGAATGCATACCATAGTCTGTCAGGAAAACATAAAGAACATGGAGGCAGGAGATGAAAAAGAGATGTCAAATACACTTTGGAGATAATATAGTGGGAGAAAGGAAGTATCTATGAGCAAGATTACTATGTAAAACAAAAAAGTTGCACAGTATACTATTAGTCTCACATTATATTATATTCATTTTGGTACTATTTCATTGATTACATATAAAAAAGAATAATGTCTGGAACAATTTTTAATTATTAAATATCAATTTATTGCTCTGATTTTTCAAAATTTAATAAGACTTCCAACATTATGTCGTCGGGAATGTCCTCATTTGGATTACATGATTCCATTTCTTCCACATATTTCAGAAACTCTTCATCAAGAGACTGATCCAAAAAATCTGAATCGTTATTCTCTTCCTCTGGGTTGTCCTGAAGATCAAGTTCGAATGAAATATTACATTTATTTTGATCTCCTTCCATTATGTTGCTGTAAATTGCATAAAAAACAAATATATCAGTAGAGATAGGGCACTGTTGGGTTTAAGTTCAGACAGGTAGTTTTGATTTTTTAACAGTGAAGTTATCTTTGGGCAGTGTATGCTATCAGGCTGGAAGTAGAAATATAAAAAAGTGTATGTGATGAAACCTAAGTAAATTCATAATCATACAAGACAAGCCTAAATCCATCCATAACTATAACAGAGAAGTCTATCTAAATCTATAACTATTACAGAGGGATAGTATATAACTATCAGAAAAAGTTTTCCATATTAACTTAAAGTGCACAATATACTTCAGTTTTTAAAATAACAACTTACCTTTAAAAAGAAGTTGAAGTTATTAGTGAAAATCCTTTTGAAATGTACACCAGGAAGTAGTAGTCAAAATGGCTGTGTTTCCCTCTCTTTCTTTATATATATTCAGGTACATAACCAATCAAATGGCAGGTAAAAAAAAGTAGAAAATGAAAGTAACATTTTAATTGGTTGTCAATTCTAACACTTCAGATGTGTTTTTGTGAAGTAATTTACCTCAGGGTATTTAGAGAGGTCTACAGGCTAAATGGCTCAATGGAATTCCATCAAATTTGGGAAAATGGTAGGGATTGGTATGTAGTATGAGCTATTCTATATTTGGTGAAAGTGTCTCCAGTGGTTTTATGTAAATTAACTTTTAACATTTTTGGGAGCGCTTCCCGGTGCGCGCCCCGGTACGCGTACCGGCAGCGCTACGGGAGTCCTCCATTTTGTGTTTCGGTAGATTTGAGAGAGAAAATGGAGGACAAACAACATTGGGAATGGGTATAAGGGGGCATCGTAGGAACTCCTTGACCCTCTAGGTTTTCTGAGGGGGTTTTAGGAGGCCGAAATAGGCAAACAAGAAAAAAAAAGTTTTAATTTTTCGCGGGGGGAGCGCCCGGTACGCGCACCGGGAAGCGTACCGGGGAGCGTTCTATAGTGAAAAATAGTGAAAAAAGTTAGAAAAAGATAATCATTTGGAGTGATCAGAGATAGGGTAGCCCTGAAAAGGGCTTTTGGGTTCTGTGGCTGATTTAGGTACCTACAAGTAGGTACCAATGCACAGTCTTAAATTCAGGAGGAATATTCTATTCCCTTCATCTGAGAAGTGCACACCATCTTCTCTGTAAATATCTTGCATGTTGTAACGCAAGTTGTTGTTGTATATTGAACCCATTCCATAGTCTCTCATGTAAGGAGAAACAGATTTATTCACATGTTTCCGTGCTTTTTCAAATTGTGGACAAAATTGGTTGGACCACTTCCATTTCTGCCTTTGGCATATATTGGAATATACCAAGGCAGTTTGTGGAAAAAGTGCCATCAATTGATCAAAGGTGTCCTTTAAAAGCATTTCCAGACCTACACCAGTCAAAGTGCCCAAGTCATTTCCTCCACAGTGCACAATTAACAGGTCAGGGTGTGGCAAATGCAAAAAGGTTTTCACCAATGGAATCAATTGGTGACATTTTAATCCTCTCTGGCCAATCCATTTGATGTTCACGTTTGATAAATCAAGGTTGTGAAAATTTCTGGTACTAGCATACCTTTGAGCCCAGTGGATATAGCTATGTCCAATAATCCAGACAGAATACATGGTGAGAGGAGATTCTGATGCAGTCAGATGAAGTGTGGAAAAGAAATGGCAGTTGGAACAATAGGAGGTTGCAAAAAAAACCTGTGGAGTTTCAGTGCTCTTGAATCACAAGCAATGATTGGTAGAATGAGATAGGTGAAAACTGAAAGTTAGGGTGCATGGTTGTGTTCTGTGTAAGAAGTAATTTGAATGGTTAAAAAAAGTCATTTAAAGAAACATGGCACCAGATAAGCTGGTGTATTTGCAGGTCAAACATCCTTGCAGAGGTGATTTGCAACATTGTAGAATAAACTTTTAACCCTGGCAGCTCAGTGAGGAGGGAGTTGCTATGGTAACAGGTAGAAAAGGCTGAGGGGGGGAAGGGTGTTGGTTTGAAAATACAGAGGGAAGAGTTTTGATTGGTTACCATGAGCAATATGTGTGTAGAATTAGAGGTTTTCTGTGCCTTTATGGTTTGCAGTGCCTGGAGAACATACCTTTTGCTCTGCTAAAGAAATATTGGTGTGTGTATCTGACACTGTTCTGAATCTCCTAAAGCATTTGTAAAGGTGAGTTATGATTCATTTAATATACATAGAGACTTGTATACTGTATGGAGAAGATTTGGAAGCAAATTGTGGTTTTTTAATGTTGCTTTGTGGCATGCTTTTTGATAATGCTTGGTAAAAAGTTTTTACTGCATAGAGGAATTGTATTTTGTAAAATTGTGAAGTTTTAGTAGTGATATGGAATGCTTTTATTTGGGACCTGTGCTGTGTTTTTTAAATGTGAAGTCAAAAACTATTTTGTGAAAAATGAATGGATTTTACATTTTTTAAAAGGAATAAAGAATGTGTGCATGTTTAAAGAAATATATTTGACTCTTTACAATGATGTTACCTGTGTTAACTCAGTGTAGGAAGCATATTGAGTTTGTTTGCATAGAGGAATTGTATTTTGTAAAATTGTGAAGCTTCATGTGAAAGCGTTAATTGTATTTTGTAAAATTGTGAAATTTTAGTCGTGACATGGAATGCTTCTACATAGGACCTGTGCTGTGTTTTGTAAATGTGATGTAAAAAACGATTTTGGGGAAAATAAATAGTTTTTACATTTTTTAAAAGGAATAAAGAATGTGTGCATGTTTAATAGAAATACATTTGACACTTTACAATGATGTTACCTGTGTTAACTCAGTGTAGGAAGCATATTGAGTTTGTTTTCATGGAGGAATTGTATTTTG
The DNA here is from genome assembly GCF_964261635.1 of Lissotriton helveticus. NCBI lineage: Eukaryota > Metazoa > Chordata > Amphibia > Caudata > Salamandridae > Lissotriton > Lissotriton helveticus. Next base: position 1,258,985,559 of record NC_136063.1, on the reverse strand, counting down.
TAAAATTGTGAAGCTTCATGTGCAAGATTTTGCCTCAGTCTTATCCCTGCTGTGAGGCAGATGGTTGTAAATATGATCTGTGCTGTGTTTCCTAAATGTGATGTCAAAAACGATTTGGGGGAAAATAAATGGATTTTACATTTTTGAGTATAATGTGGCGCAAAGGTTTAAAAAATGACGCATACATGCGTCACTTTTTAAATATGGGGAAAAAAGGTACATGTTTGGGCTTTCCTGGGGAGCCTAGGTGGTGAGGATTGTATCTAAGTGTGCAGTGGACTAGGCTTCATGAAGCATATCCCTGTCTGCATTCTTAGACATAGGTGTCAATTTGACTCTTTACAATGATGTTAGCTGTGTTTTAAAACAATGTAGGAAGCATATTGAGTTTGTTTGCATAGAGGAATTGTATTTTGTAAAATTGTGAAGCTCCATGAGAAAGCGTTTGCCTCACTCTTATTCCTGTTGTGAGGCAGGTGCAAGATTTTGCCTCAGTCTTATCCCTGCTGTGAGGCAGATGATTGTAAATAGGATCTGTGCTGTGTTTCCTAAATGTAATGTCAAAAACGATTTTAGGGAAAATAAATGGTTTTTACATTTTTGAGTATAATGTGGCGCAGAGGTTAAAAAAGTGAGGCATCTACCTACATGCGTCAATTTTTAAATATGGGGCAAAAAAGGTACTTGTTTGGGCTTTCCTGGGGAGCATAGGTGTTGAGGCTTGTGTCTAAGAATGCAGTGGACTAGGCTTCATGAAGCCTATCTCTGCTGCATTCTTAGACACAGGTGTTTTGAGGCAAAATCTTGCACTTGTCTCACAACAGGAATAAGACTGAGGCAAACGCTTTCTCATGGAGCTTCACAATTTTACAAAATACAATTCCTCTATGTAAACAAACTCAATATGCTTCCTACACTGAGTTAAAACACAGGTAACATCATTGTAAAGAGTCAAATTGACACCTGTCTCTAAGAATGCAGACAGGGATATGTTTCATGAAGCCTAGTCCACTGCACTCTTAGATACAAGCCTCACCACTTAGGCTCCCCAGGAAAGCCCAAACATGTACCTTTTCCCCCCATATTTTAAAAGTGACGCATGTAGGTAGATGCGTCATTTTTTAAACCTTTGCGCCACATTATACTCAAAAATGTAAAAACCATTTATTTTCCCCAAAATTGTTTTTGACATCACATTTAGGAAACACAGCACAGATCATATTTACAATCATCTGCGTCAGAACAGGGATAAGACTGAGGCAAAATCTTGCACCTGCCTCACAACAGGAATAAGACTGAGGCAAACGCTTTCACATGGAGCTTCACAATTTTACAAAATACAATTCCTCTAAGCAAACAAACTCAATATGCTTCCTACACTGATTTAAAACACAGCTAACATCACTGTAAAGAGTCAAATTGACACCTGCGTCTAAGAATGCAGACAGGTATATGCTTCATGAAGCCTAGTCCACTGCACTCTTAGACACAAGCTTCACCACCTACACTCCCCAGGAAAACCCAAACAAGTATCCTTTTGCTCCATATTTAAAAATTGATGCATGTAGGTAGATGCGTCACTTTTTAAACCTCTGCGCCACATTATAATCAAAAATGTAAAAACCAATCATTTTCTCCAAAATCGTTTTTGACATCACATTTAGGAAACACAGCACAGATCCTATTTACAATCATCTGCCTCACAGCAGGGATAAGACTGAGGCAAAATCTTGCACCTGCCTCACAACAGGAATAAGACTGAGGCAAACGCTTTCTCATGGAGCTTCACAATTTTATAAAATACAATTCTATATAACTATATAACTCAATATTTTCTAGGGAAGCATAGGTGGTGAAGCCTGTGTATAAGAGTGCAGTGGACTTAGACATAGGTCTGATCTTCTTTGTACTTGTGGACAGAGCTGTCTTCCACTATACTTTTCAATACAGGCCTCACCTTTTGTGCACCACCGGAGAATCCTCACCTGATCTGTAACCCTGTATAGATCGTTTGCTTTTTGTCATTGCTTTGTTGTTTGGTAATAGTGGTCTATAATGTGCTACTGTTTTTCTTTAACACAGATTGAAATCGTTATTTGAAGAAAAAGCAAAGATGCCCACAAAGGAAAGGACAAAGAAACAACGTAACCGGGAAAAATAAAAAACAGCAACGGAATTAAAGCATTCTTCCACAACAGATACTTCAAAAAACAGGAACAAAGCTCCTGGTAAGACAACTAAGTCTTTTTTACGTAACATATGTACATCCCCAAAAAATTATGGACACCATGTAGAAAAAGAAAATGAGAGAGTAAAATTGAAAAGGAAGGAGAGAACTTCAAAGAATCCTAAAACTGGAGCAGGAGAGAATAATATGTATAGGAATAGAAGGCAGAATCAGTTTAGAGACATTCGTAGACGAATGTTTCGCAATAGAGTGGTTTTAAATTTGTTAAAAAACATTAGGAAAGGTAAACAGAGAGCTTCTTTTTATAAGAAAAAGAAAAGTGTAGAGAAGATTGTTGATCAGGCTTTTGAAGTTAAGAAAAAATTATTTATTTTAATAATCAATAGAATTAGGACACTTAACAAGACAATTGATGTTTTCAAATCAAACAGTAGATGGAAAAGAGTAATTAATCGGACTAATTTTTGTAAAGTTTTTTCTGGAGAATGGATGCACAGTTCAAGTTGTGAGCCATTTTTTAATGAGGAGAGTTACTTCCAGGAGAATGATTTAGTGCATGCAGTTGACACCAGTGGTCGAGCGTATGAAGTGAAAGACGGTTGTCCGATTGAAAAAGAGAAACTTGTGCCTAGAGAACCAGAAGAGGTGTTATCTGATGGAGTTTTAGGGAGACGTACTAAGGGTCCAGTGTACACTTGGAAGTGTAGTAGTATTTGTAGTGTGCGACAGGAATCAATTGATTTGTTTTGTAATTTCTTACGTACATATAGTAAAAAAAGTATAAAGCAGAAAGTGAAGTTGTTGCAAGACTTAGATCCTTGCAGAGTGAGAGGAATCACAGGTTTGCAAGGCCATTCACTGGCTTGTCTTTCTAGAAAAGTCTGTCAGAGTGTTTTTCATCATTTTAGGATGTTAGCAGTGCATCATACCAAAATGAGGAAATTAGTGAGAATATTGTATTATGCAAAAAGTCCAGCACTTAAGCTTAAACAATTGAACAGTGCTCTTTTGCATGGAACAGAATTAGATAAGAAGAAGATTTGTGAAGAAATTGAGATTTGTTATTTTCGTGAACAAGAGGACAATGTAGAAATTGAGACAGCAATTCAAGGTAATGTGGAAGACAATGTACAGATTTTGAATACAGAAATGTTTGAGCAGGAAATTACCAGGTTTAAGGTGAAATCAAGTGAAAGGCCGAATTTTACTTGTGTGTGTTGTCGACGAAGTCATTATAAGATTCAGACTAGGTTAGTTGATTTATATGCAAAAAGTGAAAAGATGGATAATTATGAGTGGAAAGATTTAGCAACTTATTTGTGGGTGGAGAATTCTTTTGATTTGAGTTCTGATCAGCGTATTTGTAAATATTGTTATGACAAATTAAATCAAAACAGAATGCCTGCTAGAGCTGTTCATAATAATCTGGAGTTAATAGACATTCCCCGTGAATTGATGGATTTAAATACATATGAGTCTATTTTGATTCAATGTGTCCATCCTTTTCAGGCAATTGTTCGCATGGAGCCTAAGATAGGGAAATTGCCTCCTACAGATTTGCAAAGAGGATTAAAGGGAAGAGTTGTTTATTTGCCCCTAGATTTGAAAAAAAATATTGATACAATTGGTATAGAAAAAGTAGAAGAGGAACCTTTAGTTATTCTAGTTAATGGGGTTCCAACAAAGAGTAAAAAAATCTGGCAAGATTTAGTGGATGTTAGGAAACTCAAAAAGGCAACGTTGTATTTAGTCAAAAACAATGAGTACTACAAAGATGTATGTGTTGCAGCAGAGGAAACAGCTGCAATTGAAGACAGTGATTGTTCAGGCGGCCTAATTGAAAAAGTTGATGTGTCTAGAAGTGAAGAAATATATGAACATTATACTGTTCATCCTTTGCATTCCAAAGAAGTAATGGGGAATGCAATTGAATTGTTTCAAATGAAAACAGCAAAAGGAAGTCCCATTAGTGTATGGGAAGAAAGTTTGGAAGCTCGTTGTTTTCCACAGCTATTTCCAACAGGTCGAGGTGGACGATATGACGATCGACCACTTCAAATTCCTGCATCTGAATATCGAACTGTAAGATTATATGCTGAAGATGCAAGGTTTCGTCAATGCATTCCCTATTTGTTTCATCTACTGTATGAAAGTGACTTGTCTGGGCTTTCTTATGCAGTAAACCATATTCTGAAAAGTGGAGCACATCTACAAAATGTTTCGGCGAGGGACTTTATGGAGAAAGTGAATCTGCAAGATAATATTTTAGAATCTCATCTAATCAATCTCATGGCATGTCAGCGTGGTACAAATGAGTATTGGTACCGTCGCCATGGGGAATTGAAATGTATGCTAAGAAACTTAGGAACTCCTACATGGTTCCTCACTCTTAGCTGTGCCGAGTATGCATGGGAGGACTTACTTCAATTTCTACGAGAGGCCAATGCTAATATACAAAATATAGAATTCAAAACACCTGGAGAACTGTGTTCTTTGGATCCAGTGAATGTATGCAGATATTTCAATCATAGATTTGAAGCTATGATGTCTTTTATTACCAACAAAAAAAATCCTCCCCTTGGAGAGGTTTTGGATTTCTTTTGGAGAAAGGAGTATCAAGCGAGAGGTGCTCCTCACATACATATGTTGTTATGAATTAAAGATGCACCCAAATTTGGAACAGATTCAGATGAGACAGTCATGAGTTTCATTGAAGAGTATTCAACATGTGCTGTTCCGAAAACTACGGAAGAAAACAGTTTAAGGCAACAAGTTTTACGCTTTCAATCCCATCGTTGTGGAAATCACTGTCGTCGAAAATTCAGAAACAAGGACAAGTTCTACACAAAATGTCGTTTCGCTTTTCCACGACAAGTGATTTCTAAAGGAAGAGTAAATAATTTAATGTCTTCTCTGCGACATACTGTGACCAGGAAATCACCAAAAAATACATACAATTTAAAAAGAGACGAAGAGTCCAAGTACATCAACGACTACATTCCAGTGATTTTGTCCATGTGGAATGCTAACATGGATATTCAATTCGTTGCTGACAACTCTATTGCTGATGCTCAATATGTGACGTCTTACATCACAAAAAAAGAAAAGACAGAACTGAAGGAAATGTGGGAGGACATTTCACATGAAAAGAGTCTAAGCAATAAATTGTACAGTTACAGTCTGAAGATGTTGTCGCATTGAGAAATTGGAGCATATGAATGTTCTGATCGATTGTCGTCAGCAAGTCTCTATGCCAAATCTAGAACCATCATTTGGGTGAGTCTAGGTCTTGCTGCAACACGAAATCGAGTTTTGAAATCTGTACAAGAAATAGAGTATTTGGCGGAGAAAGAACCAGAAAGTACAGATATTTTGAAGACAAACCTGTTGGATACATACTATCCAAATAGAAGTCATCACCTTGAGAACGCTTGTCTCTATGAAGTTCTGCAAAGATATATTTATAAGAGGAACATCAGAGAAGATATCTATAATGGAATATATGGAGTCATTGGATGTGAAGGATGTCTAGTGAAACAGAAAAAAGGTCATTTGATTAATCATCGCAAATTGAGTTGTGATAATCCAGATAAAAGAGAATTTTATTATTTGGCTCTTTTGCAACTGTTTAAACCATGGCGTGAAGAAGAGGAACTTCTTGGAGATTTTCTCTGTTATGAAGACTCCTTTAATGCAACGAAGGATACCATAGAATGTCCTGTTTTTCCAAATTATCTGCAAATGTTGAATGAAGAAATAGAGCAAGAAGCCACAATTGCTGCAGAGATTGCGAGAGACAGTTCTCAAGGTAGTCAGAGTTCTACTTCATTGAGTCAGGATCCACTAGGAGGACCAATTATCCAAAATGAAGCTGCTACTGCCATGGATGAGGAGGAAAGAGCTATGGAACAAGCTCAAGATGATGAAGTTAACTTAGAAGATTTGGTGAAACAACTAAACCTTGAGCAGAAACAGATATATGACGAAGTCACAGAACAGATTGAACATGGATTCAGTCATGAGAAAAAAGAGTGCTCATGTACATCATTTAAGCCTGTCCAACTGTACGTGAGTGGAGAAGCGGGAACTGGAAAAAGTTTTCTGATTAAAGCCATTGCAACTTATCTGCAGAAAAGGACTGAATCACCGCTGTCTTGTGTTGTTACCGCTCCAACTGGGCTGGTAGCACATAACATTAAAGGGATTACTTTACATCGTTTACTGATGCTGCCAGTGGAGCATGATAACAAATTGGAGTATCACAAGCTATCTGGAGATGCATGTTCCGAAGTTTCGAGAGTCCTGAAGAAAATGAAACTTCTTATCATTGATGAAGTAAGCATGGTGTCAAATATAATGCTTGCTTTTGTGCATTTGAGAATGCAAGAAATTCTTAGAACAGACTATGATGTCTTATTTGGAGGAAAACATATTATTGTTTTTGGAGATCTTCTGCAGTTGACTCCAGTGAAAGGACAACCTGTGTTCAAAATACTCACTCATGAAGATACCAGGAAGTGCTTAGGGAGCATTGGAAACGTTAATATATGGTTAAACTTTAAATATGCAGAACTGCTTCAAAATATGCGGCAGGCAAAGGATGAAGATTATAAAAATATTCTACAAGATGTAAGGATCGGAAAAGTAAGTCAGCAAGGGAAAGAATCTTTACATGCACGATTAATTTCAAATTTGTACCCAAATGAAAACATTCTTCCAGAGAACATTTTTAAGAAAGTTAACGAGAAGAAATCTGGCATATGTTTGTTGCCAACTCTGAAAGAATGTTCCATGTTCAACAACAAAATGTTACAGTTAGAAAATGAAGAGATAGTGAAACTGGAAGCTATTGATAAAATAGAGCATATGGGAGCAACAATTATTTTGTCTGAAAATTTGAAATCAAAATTGGATTCATTAGAGAAGACTATAACTAAAACTGCTGGTTTTGAAAAAACTCTGAATGTGTGTTTGAATTGTTGTGTCATTTTAAGAAGGAATTTAAATGTTGAAAGAGGTCTGGTAAATGGAGCAATGGGTTATGTTGTTGCCTTTGTGAATTACAAAAATAGAGATGGAATTGAAATTTTAAAAATTAAATTTGATGACATTGATGAAATAGAACAAATTTGTCGTTGTTCAGCTAGATTTTTCCTCGTGAAAGACTTATACGTTCGCCGAAAACAGTTTCCTATTTGTTTGGCATATGCGGTGACAATTCATAAGTCTCAAGGTTTAAGTGTAGATAGCGCTTTGGTGAACATTGGAAGTTCTGTGTTTAAAGAGGGTATGGCATATGTGGCATTATCACGAGTCAGAACTTTATCAGGATTGTACTTGATTGAGTGTGATGAAACAAAGATTTGTGCAGATCTAGATTGTTTAAAAGAATACAATAGGTTAAGAAGAGAGTATGCTCCACATTTGCCTCAATATCCTCTGATTGAAAAATGTGTGGTAGGCCGAAAAAGAAGAAATTAGAGTAATTGCAGTGAGGTAACAGCAAAAAGGCATAAAGTAGATACAAGTGTAATTGTAAAGAGAAACAAAAAGGATTCTGTGGAAGATGTTGTTGGATTTCAGTTTGAAAACAGTTCTGGTGTCAACTGCTATGCTAATGTAGTAGTTAATGTTGTTTTATTTCTTCAAAATTTACAAAGACAGATTGTTGAAAATCGGGAACAAACATTGTGCTGTTTATTGAATTCTGTGTTAGACAAATGTAGTAGTGATAGAGCAAAAATAGAAAGTGTTTCAGAAATTAGAAATCTTCTAGATATATGTTCAGGTCAAAATCAATTTTCACAGAATATATAGCAGGATTGTCAGGAATTTTTAATATATATGTTTGATGTATTACAAGATGAAGGAGTAGATATAAAAAATCTATTTGGCCTTTCTTATCAATGGCAACATGACTGTGATAACTGTGCTTCATCAAGTACTACTAGAATAGACTCTGAAAGATTTATATATTTAACTTTACCAGACTGCAAATCTGTGTCTTTCAATAATCTAGTTAAAGCAGCGGATCACAATATGGTGTGTACCCAATGTAAGTCTGCAATGCTGTCCACATTATTTCTACAAAATTATGGTCACTATGTTATTTTAATGTTCCAACGATGTAGACCTGATGGAAGTAAATTGACAACTTCTATTAAAAATTTCGTGGCTTCTCAGTTATCGATATCAGGAAGAACCTTTGCAACTGTGGCTATTATTTTTCATGATGGTCCTTCTACAACATCAGGGCATTACACATGCTATTTAAAAACTTCTAAAGGTTGGACCCAATGTAACGACACTCATTTGACTTTCAAACAACGTTTGCCTTTTGGCTTTATAAATTCATACCTAGTGTTTTTACAGCCAAAATTTAGGTAAAGGTAATTGGCCTATGAAGACGGGAGGAGTACTCATATATACTCATACATCTGACACTATTTGGCCAAATGGAAAGGTGCAAGAATGAGTAAAGAGTCATGACTGAAAAAAAGGAGTATATTAAAATTTTGAAAATATTTCAGATGTTCTTGGAGCTTTTCTTGTAGAAAGTCGATTAAATGGATTTCTAACTGAACAGCAAAGTACTATGCAACGAGAAAAGGACCTCCATGATATACTATTTGGCCTCAAGGAAAAGTAAGTCGATAAAAGATTAGCATGCATTTGTCATTTGTCAGTATATAAGGTTTTTTTTAAAACACAATCTTTTAGATTGTGTTTTTTTTCCCTGCTGTCATATGATGAGTAATTTGAACTCACTGCTTTAAGTGAAATTCAATATATTCTGAGAACAGCAAAAATAAACTATGTAACATGTTGTAGAAGTTATTCTATACTTTGGATTGTGTAAATTAAATTGTATTCCCATTCTCTGACATCCACTCTCCCTCGCTTATCTTTGTTTGCTCCTTACTTTTGACCTCTTCTCTCTATTTTTCGTTCACTACTTCTCTGTGCTCAGTGCCTCACTCTACCTGTGTTATTTTCACTTGTGTTTATCTACCTTCTATTACTTCTTTTACAACAACTTCACTGCTCCTCTCTCATCGTTCTTCATCCCATTTCTTTTACTCTGGTTCCGTTACTATCCATCATTTCCTTTCTTTCAATGTCCTTCTCTTTACTTTCATCACTAAATTATTTTCTCTCAGTACCACTGTTTTAGTCGTCTTCTCCTCTCTTTCCTTTTTTTTGCACACTTACTTTTTTTCTTTTCTCACTCATTGTACTCCACCTCACTCAGTTTTTCTCTTAGTGTGTCTACCTTAAAACTTCCTCAGTCCATTTCCTTCAATTGTTGTATATTATTCTGTCTCCCTTCATCCTTTCACTCTATGACTGTTCTTCACTTACTCTCAGTTATCTTCTATTCCTCATTCTTCTAAATGCATCCTTAATTAGACTGTTTTCTGTCTCAGTCAGTATCTTTTTACTTACTTCTGTTTCCTGATTTAGTTTTGCTAACTCACATTGTTTTAGTATCTTTCTTACCTTCAGTTCATTTCTCTGTTCTTCTCTCTTTTTTTCTTAGTGAATCTATATGCCTTACTCTTTGTAATTTGCTCTCCTTCTATTTCTTTTTCCCTCTTTTTGTCCTTCTTCCTTAGTTTATTTCCCTTTCTGTGTTCTTCACTCTAACTTTATTTCTAAATAGAGTGTTATGATGTTTTTAGCTCTTCATTTGTATCTTTTAATTTAAAACACATATTTTACTAATTATAACTTATTTTTTATTCTCTCTTTCACAGATATCAACTGTAGTAAAAAAAATTAAAGTTACATTTATTATATGGTAAGTATGACTAAAATATGTAGTTTGTTATCACCCTTTGCTTTAAGGTCACTAACATTTTCTCAATCTACCTCACTCCTGTGTTTTTACTCTGCTTCTCTCACTTATTCTTATTCTCCATGTTTACTCCCCTTTCCCTATTTACCCTCTCATATTCAACTTCTTTTGATCCCTATTCTTTACTTCACTTACCCTCTGTTCCCTTCCTTTGCTTCTTCACTCATTTTCTTTTTCTTAATTATTTACCTTACTCCTACACATATACCTCATCCCCCTCCCAACACATACACACACCTGTAACATACACCCCACACACACACACCACACACACACCTCATACACACAAAAAAAACTCCCACACACACTCCTCAAAAGCACACACACATTCCATACACACACATACATCGAACACATATACACCCCACACTCATACACTTCTTACACATATTTCACACACCCTCATCTCTACCCACACCAAAACACTCCACACAACCACACCCACAGACACACCTTACACACCCACACTCCGACCTACACCCACTGACTCCCTGTAAGTCACACACACTGCATTACTTATCTTTTTTTGCTGTTTTACTCAAGCTCATTCAGGTACTGTTTCCTTTACTCTCTTTGTCCTCTCTCTTTGTCACTCACCATGTGTTATCCTAATTCAATATTTCTCCCTCTTTCACCCCTCTTTACTTACACTATGGGTAGCGCACCGGGGAGCGTAACAAGGGGAAAACCAAGAGAAACAGTAAAATAATATTTTAGAGTGCTTTGAGGTAGGGTAGCTGTTGTGTTGTGTGGGTGATTTACTTACTGCACTCCTTCCACTCCTTTTCTCAGTCCCTCTGTTCTCACAGTTCCTCACTCCCGTTCACTCAGTCCGTCTCTCTTACTGTAATTGTCTCTGTTTCTTCACTCTTTCACTACTTGTTCATTATGCTTTCTCCCTGAAGTTCAAGCACACTAGGTTATTTACATTTCTTTGCTGCTTCAATTATTCCATTTCTGTTACTTCTTCTTTTATTCTTTCAGTTTTTTCTCTCTGTCAATCCACATATTTTAACTTTAGTCGATTTTATCCATCTTATTTCATCCCTCTTTAGTTATGCACACTACTTTTTTCTCTCTCTCCCTCACCAGTGTTATTTAAATCTGGTTCCGTTATTACCTTTTATTTGTACATAATTTTTTCTCTTTCCTTTTACTCTTTACAGCCACTCACATTCTTCATGTGCCTCTGCTTTAGTATTCTTCTTCTCTCTTTCTTTGTTTCACAGCCTTATATTTTTTTCATTTTCTCTCTTACACTTTCTTATATCTTTTACACTGTTTTACTATGTATTACACAGTACCTCTGTGTTGCTCTCTCTTGCTGTCTGTCTGTGTTACTCTCTCTTTCTCTTTCTCTTATGCTCTCCTTCTCTTGTTTTAAAAAAAAAAAAAAATTATTGCGCTAACGGGGCGCTCTCCGGTGCACGCACCGGGAAGCGCACCCATGAGAAAAATGAAGTCGAGTGCCAAAAATTTTAGTAATTTTTTAAAAATGGGAGGTAGTTCTGAAAAGAACTTTTTTTAATGTTTTTTTGTTTTATATATTTTTTTATTTTTCTGAACATTTTTTTTGTTTGTATTTTTTGAAAAATTTTATGGTTTTTTTGGTTTTTTTGGGGGGGAACAACGAAAAACAGGCATTAGAAAGGGCTCAACAGGAGCAAAAAAAAAAATTTACTTCTTGGGGCGTTTTGAGCACTTGTGGTTTTCAAATGCTCTATTAATTAAAATGATACTCATATTCCCATATGAAATTAGTTCACCACAATAAATGCACACTAGCTTCATGTGCACAAAATTTTGTTGAATACTTGGGACCGTCTCCCTCGCCTCTGGTCCCGATAGAGTTTCCTGTGACGATGTACTGGCCACAGGAGTTCGTGGGTTATCCTGGAGGTGACGCAGCTCAGCAGCGCTGTCATTGATTGGATGCCACCTCTGCATGTGGCGGTGCATAGTATAGTTTCCAAAACTATACTTTTTGTTTGTACCTCTAGACAAAACATCTTTGCAAATGAGGCATGTCACGTATCGGGCATTGACCTTTTTTTGGTCTTGAGGGTAAGAAAAAAATTGCCATATAAAATTGGCTATGTGGTGGGATTTCCGGGGCTCTTCACGCAAGAACTGCCTCAGCTCTACGTCCTCTTCCTCTTCTTCTTCCTCTTCCTCTGGGTTTGGAAGGAACTGCGCAGGTGGTCCTTCCTTCCTAGGTGGTTGTGGTGGTGGTGGGGGTCCACCAGCTGCAGCTACTACAGATGTCATTATTTTAACAAGCAGAAACAGGTCTTCCTCTCACAAAGATGAAAGTCAGAGTGAGGAAAAAAGGAGGGGTTTTCATCATTTGGGAAAAAAAATAGTTCTAAACCAAAGAAAAGTGTTATTTACAGGTCACATGACCTGTCACGCTTACGTTACGCGTCACGCACCGCGCCCGGAGCGCTTCCGGTGTGCTGCGCTTCGCGCCTCGTTCGTGCACCGGAGCACTTCCGAGTGCGCTAATGCGGCGCGTCATAAGAAGCATTTACGCGGCAACGCGATACGTCGCACTTACGCGACGCGTCATGATGTTCTTCTCGAACGCGGCAGTTGTGCAAACGGAACGTTTCCCGGTGCGCAGATCGGGTCGCGGCATAAAATTGAGCTAACGGGAAGCTACCCGGTGCGCGGACCGGTAGCGAAACTAAAAAAAAATAAAAATAAATTATATACATAAAAAAATTATATTAAATGCATATAAAATATATTTTTCCTTTAAAAGTAGAATACATTTAACAGCTTTTAATATTTGCTATTAAAAAAACATTGAAATTCACTGAAAAAAACATAGGTTATAGACCATATATAGTTAGGAATTAGCATTTACAAAACCATGAAAATTCACTGAAAAAACCATAGGTTATAGACCATATATAGTTAGGAATTAGCATTTATAAAACCTTATTTTACTCACACAAAACCATTGAAATTCGCATATATAGTTAGTTGCACTAACTATATATTTCGCGCACCCGCAATCCACTGCTGATGACGTCACATATTACATCATTCATGACATGGTCAGTGACATCACTGATGACATCACTGATGTCATCTCAAATGACATCACTGATGACATCACTGATAACAACATCCAGTGACTGTATGTTTCTGTAAAGTTTAAATATGTCTTACATATTGAAGAATGAGTGGATGTATAAGTGTCTGGATGAAGGATTTAGTAGGTGCATGACTGACTGTATGAGTGAGTGATTAAATGTGTCTCACTGAGTGCATGGGTTAGTGACTAAACTGTCTTAATTTGTGCATCATTATGTCTGTTGTTCTGTAAACTGCTGCATGTGTTGATCAGTAGCTGTATGAGTAACTATATGGGTTATTGATTGGTTGCCCAAGTATTTGTATGGGAGACTGAGTGTGTGTGTGGGTGGTTGGGAGGTGTATGACTCTGTGCATAGATGTGTGAGCAGTTGATTCACTAGATGTATGGGTTCAAAAGTGCATGTGGAAACAGCTGTATGGGCGGTTGACTGTGTGCATGAGTGTATTGGTGAGTGAATGGATATCTCAGTGCTACATGTCAAAGTAAGAACATATGTAAAACACAGTATATGTGAGAGTTGACATATATAAATAACTGTGCATAAGAGCCAGTGAATGTGTGAGTGGCTGTATGGATCATTCTGAAATTGTATCAGGGATTGTATAAGAGAGTAAATATGTGTTAGTATCTGTTTGAATAAGTAAGGTGTGTATAACTGTATAGTTGAGGAAATGGAGGTGTGATTGATTCTTTGATGACTGACTAGGTGTGTGAGTAACTCCATGGATGAGTGACAGTCTGTGAGTGTCTGTTTACACTGAGTGTATATAAGGTTATAAAAGAGTCTGAAGAAGTTCATCGTATTATCACATGAATGATGTCATCAGTGATGTGATCAGTCATGTCAAATGAGATGTCATCAGTGATGTCATCAGTGATGTCATTTGAGATGTCATCAGTGATGTCATCAGTGATGTCACTGACCATGGCATGAATGATGTAATATGTGACGTCATCAGCAGTGGATTGCGGGTGTGCGAAATATATAGTTAGTGCAACTAACTATATATGCGAATTTCAATGGTTTTGTGTGAGTAAAATAAGGTTTTATAAATGCTAATTCCTAACTATATATGGTCTATAACCTATGGTTTTTTCAGTGAATATATATATATATATATATTCACTGAAAAAACCATAGGTTATAGACCATATATAGTTAGGAATTAGCATTTAAAAAACCTTATTTTACTCACACAAAACCATTGAAATTCCATATATAGTTAGTTGCACTAACTATATATCGCGCACCCGCAATCCACTGCTGATCATGTCACATATTACATCATTCATGACATGGTCAGTGACATCACTGATGACATCACTGATGACATCTCAAATGACATCACTGATGACATCACTGATGACAACATCCAGTGACTGTATGTTTCTGTAAAGTTAAAATATGTCTTACATATTGAAGAATGAGTGGATGTATAAGTGTCTGGATGAAGGATTTAGTAGGTGCGTGACTGACTGTATGAGTGAGTGATTAAATGTGTCTCACTGAATGCATGGGTTTGTGACTAAACTGTCTTAATTTGTGCATCATTATGTCTGTTGTGATGTAAACTGCTGCATGTGTTGATCATTAGCTATACGAGAGGCTATATGTGTTATTAATTGGTTGCCCAAGTATTTCTATGGGAGATTGAGTTTGTGTGGGGGTGGCTGGAAGGTGTGTGACTCTATGCATAGATGTGTGAGCAGTTTATTCACTAGGTGTATGAGTTCAAGACTGCATGTGGAAACAGCTACATGGGCAGTTGACTGTGTGCATGAGTGTATTGATGAGTGAATGGATATCTCAATGCTACATGTCATAGTAAGTACATATGTTAAACACAGTACATGTGAGAGTTGGCATATATAAATAACTGTGCATGAGAGCCACTGAATGAGTGAGTGGTTGTATCGATCATTGTGAACTTGTATCAGGGATTTTATAAGAGAGTAAATATGTGTTAGTATATGTTTCAATAAGTAAGGTGTGTTTAACTGTATAGTTGAAGAAATGGAGGTGAGATTGTTTCTTTGCATGACTGACTGGGTGTGTGAGTAACTCCATGGATGAGTGGCAGTGTGTGAGTGTCTGTATACACTGAGTGTATCTAAGGTTATATTAGAGTCTGAAGAGGTTTATCGTATTAGCACAAGAATGATGTCAAATGAGATGTCATCAGTGATGTCATCAGTGATGTCATTTGAGATGTCATCAGTGATGTCATCAGTGATGTCACTGACCATGTCATGAATGATGTAATATGTGACATGATCAGCAGTGGATTGCGGGTGCGCGATATATAGTTAGTGCAACTAACTATATATGGAATTTCAATGGTTTTGTGTGAGTAAAATAAGGTTTTTTAAATGCTAATTCCTAACTATATATGGTCTATAACCTATGGTTTTTTCAGTGAATTTCAATGGTTTTTTAATAGCAAATATCATAAGCTGTCGAATGTCAAGTACGTGGTAAGTAAAAACATTTTCGTGTTTATGCACACTGATCTGCTTTGAATGCTGCCCCCCACCCCTCATTTCTATTAGGAGTACTCTCTCTTTGCAGATAGTGAAGGGTAGTTAACGCAGGCCTTTGCCCCCGTTGCCCCCGTTGTAATCCGTCGTGCCTGCTTCTCTCTCCATTTGATTGATTGTTCTCTTTGGTTCATTCTCTATTTACAAACAAGCACAGAGTCGCAATACTCTGTTTAGTCTTTGCAGATAGCGAAAAATCGTGTAAAAAAACAAAAGGAATCGAGCAAAATCAGTAGGCCACTAATGGGATCTCTTTTTGACCTCCCTAAAATAGAAACATTAGGAACAACCTGTTGATAATACCAATGTGTATGTACATAAGCGGCGTTCATTTGTGTTCACAGTACCCCTTGTTGATTGTTTGAATCGAGCATTGAATTGTTCGAACTTGATTCTCTTAAGAATCTTCTCTGCCTGCAAACGAGGAAGAATAGGAATATTCTCTCTCCCTTTGCAGATAGTGAAGGGTAGGTAACGCAAACCTTTAACACGTCGTGCCTATTTCGTTCCTCATTGATTGATTGTTTCCCCAAACATTGACTGTTTGGGAATTGGTTCTTTTTGGAGGTATTCCCTGTTTGCAAATATACGTAGGAAAATCTTTGCAAATAGTGAAAGGGTACGTAATGCGGACCTTTCTCCCCCGTTGTAATCTGTCATGCCTATCTACTCCCCACTGATTGATGCACCTGTTTCACCCGGACCATTTACTAGAGATACGTCATCTGGCCCGACCAGAGAGCACCCCTAGTGAAAAGGACATATGCAATAATAACGAAGTGATCACTGTATCCTGTTAACAGAAACTTTAGCATGAAACAACCTGGAAAGAAAAGAATAGGAAAACGAAAATCAGTAGGCCACTGATGAACATGAACTTTTATTAAACAACGAACAAAGAAACGATAACATAACATAATGATAAAACCTATTAATGTCCTAGAAACAAGAAAACGTTAAAATATGCCAGTGGTGAGAGACCAGAAAAACAGTAAGAGAAACCAAATCACCCCTCGCTGTCCCACCGCCTGCCACGCCAAAAAAATCGATAGACTAGGGAAAATGCAAGTCAGTAGAACATCCGCCCCCACTCTGGAAACTTCCAAGGTGGGGCAGGGTTGCGGCTACGCCCAGCCGGGAGCAGCCCATATAAGGGGGGTCCTGCTGCCACGCCTCGGCCAGGAGATCCTAACGTAGGGTGTAGCCGGAGGAGAGGCCGAGGCCAGCGGGACCCGGCCAGGGGATTGCCTTTACAACGCTGACAGTTGCAGGGGGGGGAATGTCTCCTCGACCCTCCCCTCTCTCTCCCAGTCCGGCCACGGTGGCCCTTGACAGTTTCAGGTAGTCCCGCCACATGCTCTTCCGGTCCGGCCACCAACGGCCGGGGGGCCGAGGCCGACGGGATCCGGCTGCAGCCGATAAACCAAGAAACCCGTTCATGGGGCCAGAGCCAGGGGCGTCCGGCCGACATCTACCGGAAGCCCGGCCCGAAGACGGACGGGACACTTCTTCTTTCTTGAATAATGGCTGCGACAACACTGGGGGGGGATGTCTTGCACATGCCTCCGACCCCCCCCCCTCGTCCTCATCGCCTGGTCCGGCCATAACAAATCTCAAGCGAGACGCCGTGGGGTGCACTGGGAGGGAGAGACGGTGCGAACAGGCCTCTCCCGCCTCCCCAGGTGGAGGCTTCCCAGCTGCACCCTCAGCGCTCCAGGCGCCCGGAAAAGGGTTCTTCCACTGTGGCCATGCTGCAACGTCTCGCCCGGCAGGGTGGAGCCCGTCTGCTCATTTGACCCCGCGATCGCCAGTAGCTACCGAACTCTCAAAATGGCGGTCGACCTGGCAAGAGCGGGCCCAGCATAAAGAAATGGCCCGGTCACTGGTTGACTCCACCACCGTAGTCCTCCACGACCTTGAAGATTCTAGAGGAGCCGCGGGAGTCTCCGACCCCCGATGGGGAATGACTGCCATGATCGCCCGTGGAGTGACGAAACTGTATCTGCGGGACGTCGGCGCTCCCATGCTGGCGCCAGCCTCACTTTGAATTACTAGAATCCTGCAGACCTCAGTTCCGGTGAAAGCACAGTGTGACCCGGTAGGAAAAATTGTTGCACCCCCTCTCCTTTTTGACTGATAGTTCAAACCACCGATCCTTTCCTTTGCCCTTTTAACGGAACTTTGGACTGCCTCCCCCTCTTTTACATTTTCTAGAGAAAACAAAACATTAACCACTACATTAGCATAGCAGTTGACACCAGAACTGTATTCAAATTGAAAACCAACAACATCTTCAACAGAATCCTTTTTGTTTCTGCTGTGACCCTGCTACAGCACAGGCATTGTCCCCAGCAGTAATTCTGCAATGCCGGTAAGAATAGCTGTGGTGCCTACTGGACTCACTCACCCCCGCGGCGCCCCACGCCGTTATTTGCTGGGCGGCAACTTACTAGACATCACTTTCGTGCCATCTAGATTTCAGCGCGTTCTGCTGCCTTGGAACTATTCGCACAACAGACTGCTACTGACGACCCACCCCCAGGCAACATCTTCTGAATTTTCATAATTTGAAAGAACTAGTAACATGTCCTCATCAGGAATTCAAAAGAAATTGCCAAGGTCTCTTCGTTGTTTAAATGTTTTTACTGTTTTTGTTTTGTTGTATATATTTATATGTTATTAAAGTTTTATATTCCTACTACTTTGTTGGAGTGCTATATATTTTTAATGTGACACATAATTGTTAAAACTTTGATGTACAAAGAGTCATTCCTGGAATCTTCCGCTTCAGGCTCGGTCCCCTCCCCAATCACAATACAGGATGGTTTTCAGATAGTAGGAACACATGTGGTGTGACGGATCTCATCGGGTGTGGGCCTTGATCTACTATAACTCCTTTGAAGAGGGGTGATTCTTTACAGCTGGGGCCATAAACTACATCTGCAGGGCTAGGTGATAGCCTGGACAATCGGACACAGAGGAAGAGGAGTGTCAGAGGGTGCGGTAGTGAATAGGGCGAAAGGGAGGTGTCGGGCGGGCACAGAGTGTGATTTTCAGGGAAGAGCAGCGCAGATGGGGGGAGGTTTATTGCCGATGCATAAGACAGAGAGCGGGGGTGACCAGTGCCTGGGGAAGATGCTTGCGAGGGTGGGGAGCCATGCTACGAATCGACAGCGTGCAGAGAGTGGGTCTGGTCAAGGCATCTAAAATGGCTGCCGTGCACGACAAAAGTGTGGCATTTCAAAAAAGGCAAGATGGCGCAGACAATGTTTTTCAACACTTCCTCATTTCCTTTGAATCGAACGTTAACAGACGTTGGTGCATATTACCAAAGTTAAGCGATATTTATCGCTAACGATGCTTACCAACGAATTTTTTACCGCTAAGCATCGTCAGAAATTATCGAAGATAAACCTTGCTATTATCAAGGTTTATCGCAAATGCGATAATAAACGGCCGCAATGCATGAATATCGCTAAAAAGTCAGCGATATTCATGCATTACCGAGCTAATGCTCTTAGCCATGTTATCCACCTCCCATTGGATAACATGGCTAAGAACTGCTCAGGGCAGGTGTTACTTTTTGGAGATATTCGCACTTAGCGCGAATATCTCAAAGTTGGTAATAGGAGATAGATATCTTGCATGTTGTAATGCAAATTATTGTGGTATATGGAACTCATTCCATAATCTCTCAGGAAAGCAGAAACTGATCCTTTTGGGACTGCCTAAAAAGGCCTAGGGGGTGAGGGGTACACTACTTTGCCCCCTTTTCACGTTCCGAACTATTTTATTTTACTCTCTTCTGTAATTACACAAAATAGCAGCGATAAGATGCATCGGAGACACACAGTGAGAGAAAGGAGGCCGGAGATGAAGAAGAGATGTCAAATACACATTGGAGATAATATAGTGGCAGAAGGGAAGTAAATATGAGTAAACTTACCATGTAACATAAAAATGTTGCACTCTATACTATAAGTCTCATTTTATACTACAATCACTTCGCTACAACCTCATAAATTAAAAATAAAAATGAATAATGTCTCAAACAATTTTTGATTTCTAAATATAAATTTATTCTTCAGAATTTTCTAAATTTGAAAGAACTAGTAACATGTCCTCATCAGCAATTTCCTCATGAAAAGTCTGCAATGATGATTCTTTTAACTCTATGGTCTCCAAACATTCGATAAATTCGCCATCAACAGATTGATCAAAAAAATCATTCAAGTCATCTCCTCCTTGTGACAATATTTCATTATTGGTGCTGTCAATTTCAATCACTGTAGTGGAATCATTCAAGTCATCTCCTCGTGACAATATTTCATTATTGGTGCTCTCAATTTCAATCAATGTAGTGGAATCATTCAAGTCATCTCCTCCTTGTGACAATATTTCATTATTGGTGCTGTCCATTTCAATCAATCTAATGGAATCATACAAGCCATCTCCTCCTTGTGACAATATTTCATTATTGGTGCTCTCAATTTCAATCAATGTAGTGGAATCATTCAAGTCATCTCCTTGTGACAATATTTCATTATTGGTGCTGTCCATTTCAATCAATCTAATGGAATCATACAAGTCATCTCCTCCTTGTGACAATATTTCATTATTGGTGCTCTCAATTTCAATCAATGTAGTGGACAATTCAAAAGAAATTGCCACGGTCTCTTCATTGTGAGCCATTTTATTTTGAAATTGCTTGCTGTAAATTGCAGAAAAAAATAATCACTTTCATTTATCGTTTTTAGTAATACATAATATAAAACTAACTTTATCAAGTATTTAGTATAACAGAAGGACTGCAAATAAATAACAGAATTTTTTTTTCAAATTATCTTCAAGTGTACAACATAGTTCCCCTTACAAATTAACAACTCACCTTTTTAAAAGTAGGAGAAGTGTTAGTACTGTGTAAATCAAACACCAGAAATTCACCACCAAAAATTCCTCACAAATGTACCTCAGACAGTAGTATCACAAAATGGCTGTGGTTTCGTCTCATTTGACATATATACATAACCAATTAACTTTCATCACACACAAATACAAAACCAAAGTAACATTTTAGTTGGTTCTAAATTTCAACACTTTCAAATGTGTTTTCCCCATGCAATTTTCCATAGGACATTTACATACGTCTACAGCCTGAATGGCTGAACGGAATTACACCAAACTTGGCAAAATGGTACATCAAACCTAAGAGGTCAGGAAGGATCTACTATGCCCCCTTATGGTCATTTCCCCCTTCGCTTTGGCCTCCTCTTGTCTCTCAATCCTACCGAGAGACAAGATGGCGGCCGCTACGGACTGTTTGGAATGTTGACAGACGCCGGAGAACCAATCAGCTTCGCAAAGCTCCGTAACGCGAAAAGTACGCGAAGCGGAGCGCTGTTACAGATATATATCTTTTTTTGAACGTTAATTTCTCAAAATCCACTGGAGCACACATATTGAGACCTAGCAAAGGCACATCGGGCTACCAGTCCCTAATATTTTACCAAGTTCCGTGCAAATCCATTCAGCCGTTCGATTATTATTATTATTTATTTTTTTTTGCCCCGCGGGGCCCTTTTAAAACCTCCACATCAAACCTAGGGGGTCAGCGAGGATCTACTATGCCCCCTTATGGTCATTTGCCCCTTCGCTTTGGCCTCCTCTTGTCTCTCGATCCTACCGAGAGACAAGATGGCGGCCGCTACGGACTGTTTGGAATGTTTACAGACGCCGGAGAACCAATCAGCTTCGCTTCACAAAGCTCCGTTGCGCGAAAAGTACGCGTACTGGAGCGCTGCCCGGTCCGCTGTTACAGATATATATCTTTTTTAAACGTTAATTTCTCAAAATCCACTGTAGCACATATATTGAGACCTACAAAAGGCACATCGGGCTACCAGTCCCTACAATTTTGCCAAGTTTCGTGCAAATCCATTCAGCCGTTCGGGCTAAAAGTGAGGCCAACCGCCCTATGGAAAACTCAATGTTAAAAACACGTTTTGGGACCCCCTTTTTTCTCGACCCCCCCTGGACGAACCCCCCCCCCAATTTTCAGGGGCTGCTCAGAAACAAAATGTGCCATTTTCCTGAAAATTTCAGCCAATTCCGTCCACAAACGCCAAAGTTATTTGACATAGAATTTTCAAAAATCCCATAGAGAAAAAATCCTAACTATATATACCTACTGGCGACCGCCAGTAGGTAATATATATATATATATATATATATATATATATATATATATATATATATATATATATATATATATATATATATGAGAACAACTCCGCTCGTATTAACGATAATGACGGTGAACAGGAGCCCGGACCACCAGTACGTGCAGTGAGTAGCTTATTAGGCGATATAAAAGGGGATGATGGACGGAGCGTTTGAGCAAATCAAACACTCACCCCCAGTCAACTGATCTGGATTTAATCCATCACCATTCTTTAGCTCACTCCGCCACCCCAGTTCAGACATGGCCTTATGCAAATCAGTCTGACCCTGTGCCTCATAGGAACAGTCCAGCCCGAACTGCCAAGCCATGTCTTCCCTTGACTGGAAACAAGCATCCTGGGACCGGTTTCGGATTCATAATCCTCATCAGGCAGGCTATCTTGAATCCAGTGATAGAGTGAGCAAGGGACCCACGTCTGGGAATACCCTGCCAACTTAGGGCGAACAAAGCGATAGAAAAAGGGGATGATGGACGGAGTCTTTGAGCAAATCAAACACTCACCCCCAGTCAACTGATCTGGGTTTAATCCATCACCATTCTTTAGCTCACTCCACCACCCCAGTTCAGACATGGCCTTATGCAAATCAGTCTGACCCAGTGCCTCATAGGAGCAGTCCAGCCCGAACTGCCAAGCCATGTCTTCCCTGGACCAGAAACAAGCATCCTGGGACCGGTTTCAGATTCCTAATCCTCATCAGCCAGGCTATCTTGAATCCAGTGGTAGAGTGAGCAAAGGAAACCCCTCTTGGGCATACCCTGCCAATTTAGGGCGAACAAAGCGATACCATAGGGGATGATGGACGGAGCGTTTGTGCAAATCAAACACTCACCCCCAGTCAAGTGATCTGGGTTTAATCCATCATCATTTTTTAGCTCACTCCACCACCCCATTTCAGACATGGCCCTATGCAAATCAGTCTGACCCTGTGCCTCATGGGAACGGTCCAGCCCGAACTGCCAAGCCATGTCTTCCCTGGATCGGAAACAAGCATCCTGAGACCAGTTTCGGCTTCATAATCCTCACAAGCCAGGCTATCTTGAATCCAGTGGCAGAGTGAGCAAGGGACCCACGTCCGGGAATACCCTGCCAACTTAGGGCGAACGAAGCGATAGAAAAAGGGGATAATGAATGGAGTGTTTGAGCAAATCAAACATTCACCCCCAGTCAACTGATCTGGATTAAATCCATCATCATTCTTTAGCTCACTCCACCACCCCAGTTCAGACATGGCCATATCCAAATCAGTCTGACCCTGTGCCTCATGGCAACAGTCCAGCCCGAACTGCCAAGCCATGTGCTCTCTGGACCGGAAACAAGGATCTTGGAACCGGTTTCTGATTCATAATCCTCATCAGCCAGGCTATCTTGAATCCAGTGGTAGAGTGAGCAAGGGACCCACGTCTGGGCATACCCTGCCAAACTTAGGGCGAACAAAGCGATACCAAAGGGGATGATGGACGGAGCGTTTGAGCAAATCAAACACTCACCACCAGTCAACTGATCTGGGTTTAATCTATCACCATTCTTTAGCTCACTCCACCACCCCAGTTCAGATATGGCCATATGCAAATCAGTCTCACCCTGTGCCTCATGGGAACAGTCCAGCCCAAACTGCCAAGCCATGTCTTTCCTGGACTGGAAACAAGCATCCTGGGACTGGTTTTGGATTCATAATTCTCATCAGCAAGGCTATCTTGAATCCAGTGGTAGAGTGAGCAAGGGACCCACGTCTGGGCATACCCTTCCAATTTAGGGCGAACAAAGCGATACCAAAGGGGATGATGGACGGAGCGTTTGAGCGAATCAAACACTCACCTCCAGTCAACTGATCTGGGTTTAATCCATCACCATTCTTTTGCTCACTCCACCATCCCAATTCAGACATGGCCATATGCAATCGAGTCTGACCCTGTGCCTCATGGGAACAGTCCAGCCCGAACTGTCAAGCCATGTCTTCCCTGGACCGGAAACAAGCATCCTGGAACTGGTTTCGGATTCATAATCCTCATCAGCCAGGCTTTCTTGAATCCAGTGGTAGAGTGAGCAAGGGACCCACGTCTGGGCATACCTTGCCAACTTAGGGCTAGCAAAGCGATACCAAAGGGGATGATGGACGGAGCAAATCAAAAACATGTCTGAAACCTATAGTTGTTTCAGTGAATTTCAAAGGTTTTGTAAATGACAATTTTAAAATGTATTTATTGTTATATTTTTTGTTTTTGATACTGATTTACTACATTTATTAAAACTGTATATATATTTTTAAATTACATTACATAGATTTAATATAAATTGAAAAATAAATGTTTTTAATAATATTGAAATTCTAATATTGTTTTTTTATTTTATGTTTTAAAATATATAGGCAATGATATCCTATGGAAGGAAATTCAAGTTACTGGTAAGTACGGTTAGAATTACTTTTCAGAATCAGTACTGGGCTCAAAGATGCAGCACTGAGGTCTCTCCTGATAACAGATGAATACATCGGAATTCATAGGTCGGCTGATTTTAGAGGAATATTTTTAAGTTCCAAAACTCCACACTTGGAAACTTTTTCAGCAAAAAGCAGGCAATGATATCCTATGCAAGGAAATTCAAGTTACTGGTAAGTACGGTTAGAAATACTAATCAGGATCAGTACTGGGTTCAAAGATGCAGCACTGAGGTCTCTCCTGATAACAGGTGAGTAAATCTGAATTCCTAGTTCGGCTGATTTTAGAGGAATATTTTAAAGTTCCAAAACTCCACGCTTCGAAAAATTTCCATGTGAAATCAGTAAATGTTAGACTATGGAAGGAAATTCAAGTTACTGGTAAGTACGGTTAGAATTTATTTTTCAGGATCAGTACTGGGCTTAAAGATGCAGCACTGAGGTCTCTCCTGATAACAGGTGAGTAAATCGGAATTTGTAGTTCGGCTGATTTTCTTTCAGTCCAGTATATGTAGAGTCACTTTCCTACACCATCCCCTCCCTTCACCACTGTGCAAACACGCCCTGTGGCGCATTTTAAGTTGGGGAAATAATTCCCCTTCAATCCTGAGGGTCCCTAGGGTTCAACTAGTCCACTAGGTACATCCAGTAAGCGCCACAGAGCTGTGTAGCAGAGAGATGTAAAAAGGGGCACGGTCTAGACCACCTCTCTGCAACGCAGTGCAGTGGTTGTTACTGGAAGCACCTGGTGGGCTAGTTGGCCCCCAGGGTCCCTCAGGATTGAAGGGTAATTATTTCCCCAACTAAAAACTTGCCACAGGTCCTGTTTGCATACGTCACTTCAGGCCCCATCCCCTCCCTTCACCACTGTGTAAACGCACCCTGTGGCCGTTCTAATTTGGGAGATTAAGTCCTCTTGAATCCTAAGGGTCTCTAGGGTCAAACTTGCCCACTAGGTACCTCCACTAAGCGCCACAGAGCTGCGTCGCAGAGAGGTGTAAAAAGGGGCATGGCCTCAGAACACCTCTCTGCAACGCAGCCCCCTGGCGCATACTGGAGGTTCCTGGTGGGCTAGTTGACCCTCAGGGACCCCCAGTATTCAAGGGGAATTCCTTCCCCATCTGCAAATGGGGCAGGGCTCCAGCGCGATGCCGGTCTTTTTTTATTTTTAAGAAGGGGGGCTTTGTATCCTCCCTTTTTTTCTATTTTTTTGGCCCTGGGGACCCCATCCCCAGGGCCTGCCCCCTAATTTTTAATTTTTTTTATAAAATGCGGAAGGGGGCCGTGTGGCCCTCCTCCCGAGGCTTTAACCTGCCCCGGGACCCCATCCCCCAGGGAATGGCTTTTTCCTTTTTTCAATATTTTTTTAAACTGTTGGGGAAGGGGGCCACGTGGACCCCGTCCCGGGTCACTTATGGCCCTGGAGACCACATCCCCCTGGGCCAGCGTTTCTTTTTTTTTTTTTTACTTTTGGGGAGTGGGGCTACCTGGCCCCCTCCTGGGCCACTTGTTGCCCCGGGGACCCCATCCCCGGGGCTGGCCCTCTTTGTTGGGGACCGTGGGGGGATCCCCAATCCCCCTATGGTCCCATCCGGCTCCCTGTGTCCTGCGGGAGCCGGCATTGCTTTTCCACATGGGGAGCAGCTATCATGCTGCTCCCCATGTGGAAAAGCAATCTGTTTTGCTTCAGTGAAGCGAGAGCAGGATTCCCTGCTCTTGCTTCAATGAAGCAAAACAGTTTGCAATGACAGGTTGGGAGCCGCAAAGGTTCCCGCCCTGTCATTGCAAACTACAGTGTCCCGGGGTGTCATGAGTGATGTCACTGACCATGTCATGCGTGATGTAATATGTGACGTCATCAGCAGTGCATTGCACGCGCAAGTTATAGTGAGTCCAACTAACTATAACGTGGGAATTTCAATGGTTTTATGCGAGTAAAACTTCCAGCTAACTATAACTGGTGTGAAACCTATGGTTTTTTCAGTGAATTTCAATGTTTTTTTTAATAGCAAATCTTTATAGGTATAACAAATAATAAATTTTAAAACAAATTTTATATTGTATAATTTTGTCAATTTTTTTTTATTTTTTATATTGTTTGCCCGGAGCGCTCCCGGGGCGCGTACCGGTGAACGCACGGGTAAGCGCAATGTTACGACGCGGCCCAGGGAGCGTCCTGTTAGCGCTATTCTCGCGAACGAAAACAACATCGTGACATTTCGCGTAACCACTTAATGCGTCATATGACGCACTGCGTAAGCGCACCCGGAAGCACGCGAGCGCATACGATCGCGCAACGTCCTGATGCGCTTACGCCGCGCGCCCCGGGGCGCGCCCTGGAGCGAGACTACGGGCGCGTCCCGGGGCACGTAGCGTAAGCGCGTCGGGTCATGTGACCTGAAAATAACACATTTCATTGGCATATTACCTACTGGCGGTCGCCAGTAGGTAGTTATAGTTAGGATTGATTTCCATAGGGAAATTGCAACATTCTATTGGGAATAACTTTGGTGCCGGTTGAGGAATCTGCCTGAAATTGTCCTCAAATTTGCCTCGCGGCGCTCCGGTCCTTCCCTGAAAGTTTGGGGGGGATTCGTCAAGCGAGGGCCAAGATAAAATGGGGGTCCCAAAACGTGTTTTCCCCATGTTAATTTCCATAGGGCGGTTGGACTCACTTTTAGCCCGAACGGCTGAATGGATTTCCACCAAACTTTGCAAAATTGTAGGGACTGGTAGCCCGATGTGCCTTTGCTATGTCTCAAGATATGTGCTCCAGTGGATTTTGAGTAATTTAGGTTCAAAAAAATAAATATATCTATAAGCGCGCCCCGGTACGCGTGCCGGGTGCGCTCCCCGTAACGCGAGTTCGCGCGCGGAAAGCTGATTTGCTATCGGGTGTCTGTCAACATTCGAAACAGTCCGGAGCGG
Source organism: Lissotriton helveticus (assembly GCF_964261635.1). Lineage (NCBI taxonomy): Eukaryota > Metazoa > Chordata > Amphibia > Caudata > Salamandridae > Lissotriton > Lissotriton helveticus. Next base: position 1,258,958,265 of record NC_136063.1, on the reverse strand, counting down.
CCGCCATCTTGTGTCTCGGTAGGATCGAGACATAAGAGGTGGCAAAAACAAAGGGGTAAATGACCATAAGTGGGCAGGGTAGACCCCTCCTGACCCCCTATGTTTGATGTGGGGGCCATAAAAGGGGCCCCGCGGGAGTGTACCGGGGAGTGTACTTTGGTGAAAAATAGTGAAAAAAGTTAGTGTAAAATAATTATTTTGAATGATCAGAGGTAGGGTAGCTGAGAAAAGAGCTTTTGGGTTCTGTGGCTGATTTAGGTACCTATAAGTACATCCCACACACATCCACATGCACACACCCCACACACATACCCACACACACCTCACACACCCACACCTCCACCCACACTCAAACACCCCACACACCCACATCCACACACACACACCTTACACACCCACACCCCCACCCACACCCACATACCCCACACACCCACACCCACACACACACCTCCCCCCCCACACACACCTCACAGACACACCCCACACATCCCCCACACACACCTCCCCCCCCCACACATGGGGAAAACCCAGTGAAACAGTAAAATAATAATTGAAAGTGCTTAGAGGTAGGGTGTTGTGTTGTGTGGGTGATTTAAGTACCAGCATGTAGGTACCAATACAGAGTCTTAAATTCAATGTACACCGCCTCCTCTGTAGATATCTTGCATGTTGTTACAGAAGTTATTGTGGTATATGGAATCTATACCATAGTCTCTCAGGAAAGCAGAAACAACATGGAGGCAGGAGATGAAAAAGAGATGTCAAATACACATTGGAGATAATATAGTGGGAGAAAGGAAGTAACTATGACAAAATTATTATGTAACACAAAAAAAGTTGCACAGTATACTATAAGTCTCACTTTATGTTATATTCATTTTGGTACTATTTCATGAATTACATATCAAAAAGGATAATGTCTAGAGTAATTTTTAATTATTAAATGAAAATTTATTGCTCTGATTTTTCAAAATGTAATAACACTTCCAACAATATATCGTCAGGAATGTCCTCATTTTCAGTCCATGATTCCATTTCTTCCACACAATTAACTAACTCTTCGTCTAGAGACTGATCCATAAAGTCCAAGTCTTCCTCAGGATTGTTTTGAAGAACTATTTTGAAAGAAATATTTGCTTCTCCTTCCATTTTCTTGCTGTAAATTGCATTAAAAATAAATTTATCAGTAGAGTTAGGGCAGTGTTGGGTTTAAGTTGAGACAAGTACTTCTGAGGTTTTAACAGTGAAGTTATCTTTGGGCAGTGTATGGTATCAAGCAGGAAGTAGAAATATAAAAAAAGTGTATGTGAAGAAGCCTAAGTAATTTCATAAATATACCAGAGAAGCCTAACTCAATCCATAACTATAACAGAGAAGCCTATCTCAATCTATAACTATAACAGAGGGACAGTAAATAACTATCAGAAAACGTTTTTACAAATTAACTTAAAGTGCCCCTTACAAATTAACAACTTACCTTATTAAAAGGAGATGAGGATAAATGGAGAAAATTGTTTCAAGATGTATCTCAGGTAGGTGTAGTCAAAATGGCCATGTTTCCCTCTCATTTTTCATTTATATTCATGTACATAACAAATCAAATGTCAGGAAAAAATAGTAGAAAATGAAAGTAACATTTTAATTCGTTGTAATTCCTAACTCTTCATATGTGTTTTTGTCATGTTATTTACCTCAGGATATTTAGACAGGGCTACAGGGCAAATGGCTCAATGGATTTCCACCAAATTTGGGAAAATGGTAGGGACTGGTATGTAGTATGGCCTATTCTATATTTGGTGAACATCTCTACAGAGGTTTTTATGTAAATTAACTTTTAAAAAAATTTGGGAGCGCTTACCGGTGCGCGCCCCGGTACGCGTACCGGCAGCGCTACAGGAGTCCTCCATCTTGTGTTTCGGTAGATTTGAGACACAAGATGGAGGACAAACAACATTGGGAATGGGTAAAAGGGGGCACGGTAGACACTCCCTGACCCCTAGGTTTTCTGAGGGGGGCTTAGGAGGCCCATATAGGCCCAAAAAAAAAATTGTTTTTTTAAATTTTCTCGGGGGGAGCGCCCGGTACGCGTACCGGGGAGCGTACCGGGGAGCGTACTTTGGTGAAAAACAGTGAAAAAAGTTAGAGTAAAGTAATTGTTTTGAGTGATCAGAGGTAGGGTAGCCCTGAAAAGAGCTTTTGGGTTCTGTGGCTCATTTAGGTACCTACAAGTAGGTTCCAATGCACAGTCTTATATTCAGGAGGAATATTCTATTCCCCTCATCTGAGAAGTGCACACCATCTCCTCTGTAGATATCTTGCATGTTGTAACGCAAGTTATTGTTGTATATTGAACCCATTCCATAGTCTCTCATGTAAGCAGAAACAGATTTATTCACATGTTTCCGTGCTTTCTCAAATTGTGGACAAAATTGGTTGGACCACTTCCATTTCTGTCTTTGGCATATATTGGAAAATACCAAGGCAGTTTGAGGAAAAAGTGCCATCAATTGTTCAAAGGTGTCCTTTAAAAGTATTTCCAGACCTACCCCAGTCAAAGTGCCTAAGTCATTTCCACCACAGTGCAGAATTATGAGGTGAGGGTGTGGCAGATGCAAAAAGGTTTTCACCAATGGTATCAATTGATGACATCTCAATCCTCTCTGGCCAATCCATTTAATGTTCACATTTGGTAAATCAAGGTTGTGAAAATTTCTGGTAGCTGCATACCTTTGAGCCCAGTGGATGTAGCTATGTCCAATAATCCAGACAGAATACATGGTAAGAGGAGGTTCTGGTGCAGTCAGATGAAGTGTGGGAATGAAATGGCAGTTGTAACAGTAGGAGTTTGCAAAAAAAAAACTGTGGAGTTTCAGTGCTCTTGAATCACAAGCAATGATTGGTGGATTCAGATAGTTGAAAACTGAAAGTTAGGGTGCACGGTTCTGTTTTGTGAAAGAAGCAATTTGAATGGTTAAGAAAAAGTCATTTAAAGAAACATTGCACTGGATAAGCTGGGGTATTAAGAGGTCAAACATCCTTGCTAAGTTGAATTGCAACATTGTAGAATAAACTTTTAAACCTGAGAGCTCAGTGAGGAGGGAGTTGCTATGGTAACAGGTAGAAAGGGCTGAGGGGGGGAAGGGTGTTGATTTGAAAATAGAGAGGGAAGAGGTTTGATTGGTTACCATGAGGAATATGTGTGTAGAATTAGAGGTTCTCTGTGCCATTCATGGTTGCAGTGGCTGGAGTACATACCTTTTGCTCTGCTAAAGAAATATTGGTGTGTGTGTGTCTGACACTGTTCTCAATCTCCTAAAGCATTTGTAAAGGTGAGTAATGATTCATTTAATATAGATAGAGAGTTGTATACTCTATGGAGAATATTTGGAAGCAAATTGTGGTTTTTTAATGTTGCTTTGTGTCATGCTTTTTGATAATGCTTGGTAAAAAGTTTTTACTGCATAGAGGAATTGTATTTTGTAAAATTGTGAAGTTTCAGTAGTGACATGGAATGCTTGTACATAGGACCTGTGCTGTGTTTCTTAAATGTGATGTCAAAAACGATTTTGGGGAAAATGAATGGCTTTTACATTTTTTAGAAGGAATAAATAATGTGTGCATGCTTAAAGAAATAAATGTGACCCTTTCACAATGATGTTACCTGTGTTAACTCAGAGTAGGAAGCACATTGAGTTTCTTTGCATAGAGGAATTGTATTTTGTAAAATTGTGAAGTTTCAGTAGTGACATGGAATGCTTGTACATAGGACCTGTGCTGTGTTTCTTAAATGTGATGTCAAAAACAATTTTGGGGAAACTGAATGGCTTTTACATTTTTGAGAAGGAATAAATAGTGTCTGCATGCTTAAAGAAATAAATTTGACCCTTTCACAATGATGTTGCCTGTGTTAACTCAGTGTAGGAAGCACATTGAGTTTCTTTGCATAGAGGAATTGTATTTTGTAAAATTGTGAAGTTTTAGTAGTGACATGAAATGCTTGTACATAGGACCTGTGCTGTGTTTCTTAAATGTGATGTCAAAAACGCTTTTGGGGAAAATGAATGGCTTTTACATTTTTGAGAAGGAATAAATAGTGTCTGCTTGCTTAAAGAAATAAATTTGACCCTTTCACAACGATGTTACCTGTGTTAACTCAGAGTAGGAAGCACATTGAGTTTCTTTGCTGTTGGTTTGTGTCATGTTTTTTGATAATGGTTGAATTTCAGTAGTGAAATTGAATGCTTGTACATAGGACCTGTGCTGTGTTTCTTAAATGTGATGTGAAAATAAATGGCTTTTAGATTTTTGAGAAGGAATAAATAGTGTCTGCATGATTAAATAAATATATTTCAACCTTTCACAATGATGTCACCTGTGTTATGTCAGATTAGGAAGTAGATTGTGCAGATGAGGTGAGGCATGTCCAGAGGTACAGAGGAGGTGAGGCCTGTGTTCAATACTGTAGTGGGAGAGAGGCCTTTCCTGGGGAGCATAGGTGGTGAAGCCTGTGTCTAAGAGTGCAGTGGACTAGACTTCATAAAGCCTATCCCCCACTGCACTCTTAGACACAGGCCTCACCTTCTTTGTACCCCTGGACAGACTTCTCTTCCACTACACTCTTCAATACAGGCCTCACCTCCTCTGCACCCCTGGACAATCCTCACCTCATCTGCAACCCCGAATAGACGTCAACTAATGTGCATCCTTAGACAGGCCTCAGCTTATTTACACCCTTGGACATGCGTCACCTCATCTGCACCCAGTTACCATCAAGTATACTCAATACATTGAGGCCTGTCCAGAGGACACAGATGAGGTAAGGCTTGTCCAAGGGTCAGAGGAGGTCAGTCCTCTCCACTGTACTCATGGACACTGAATGCTTGTACATAGGACCTGCACTGTGTGTCTAAAATGTTATTTAAAAAACGATTTTGGTGCAAATCAATGACTTTTAGATTTTTGAGAAGGAATAAATAGTGTCTGCATGATTAAATAAATATATTTCAACTTTTCACAATGATGTCACCTGTGTTACCTCAGATTAGGAAGCAGATTGAGCTTCTTTGCTGTTGGTTTGTGTCATGTTTTTTGATAATGCTTGGTATGAACATTTGCAAGATAGGGGATTTGTATTTTGTGAAATTGTGAAGTTTCAGTGGTGACATGGAATGCTTGTACATAGGACCTGTGCTGTGTTTCTTAAATGTGATGTGAAAAACGTTTTTGAGGAAAATGAATGGCTTTTACATTTTTGAGAAGGAATAAATAGTGTCTGCATGATTAAAGAAATATATTTCAACCTTTCACAATAATGTCACCTGTGTTACCTCAGATTAGGAAGTAGATTGTGCAGATGAGGTGAGGCATGTCCAGAGGGACAGAGGGGGTGAGGCCTGTGTTCAAGACTGTAGTGGGAGAGAGGCCTTTCCTGGGGAGCATAGGTGGTGAGGCCTGTGTCTAAGAGTGCAGTGGACTAGGCTTCATGAAGCCTATCCCCCACTGCACTCTTAGACACAGGCCTCACCTTCTTTGTACCCCTGGACAGACCTCTCTTCCACTACACTCTTCAATACAGGCTTCACCTCCTCTGCACCCCTAGACAATCCTCACCTCATCTGCAACCCTGAATAGACTTCAACTAATGTGCATCCTTAGACAGGCCTCAGCTTATTTACACCCTTGGACATGCGTCACCTCATCTGCACCCAGTTACCATCAATTATACTCAATACATTGAGGCCTGTCCAGAGGACACAGATGAGGTAAGGCTTGTCCAAGGGTCAGAGGAGGTCAGTTCTCTCCACTGTACTCATGGACACTGAATGCTTGTACATAGGACCTGCACTGTGTGTCTAAAATGTTATTTAAAAAACGATTTTGGTGCAAATCAATGACTTTTAGATTTTTGAGAAGGAATAAATAGTGTCTGCATGATTAAATAAATATATTTCAACCTTTCACAATAATGTCACCTGTGTTACCTCAGATTAGGAAGTAGATTGTGCAGATGAGGTGAGGCATGTCCAGAGGGACAGAGGAGGTGAGGTCTGTGTTCAAGACTGTAGTGGGAGAGAGGCCTTTTCTGGGGAGCATAGTTGGTGAGGCCTGTGTCTAAGAGTGCAGTGGACTAGACTTCATGAAGCCTATCCCCCACTGCACTCTTAGACACAGGCCTCACCTTCTTTGTACCCCTGGACAGACTTCTCTTCCACTACACTCTTCAATACAGGCCTCACCTCCTCTGCACCCCTGGACAATCCTCACCTCATCTGCAACCCTGAATAGACTTCAACTAATCTGCATCCTTAGACAGGCCTCCGCTTATTTACACCCTTGGACATGCGTCACCTCATCTGCACCCAGTTACCATCAATTATACTCAATTCATTGAGGCCTGTCCAGAGGACACAGATAAGGTAAGGCTTGTCCAAGGGTCAGAGGAGGTCAGTCCTCTCCACTGTACTCATGGACACTGAATGCTTGTACATAGGACCTGCACTGTGTGTCTAAAATGTTATTTAAAAAACGATTTTGGGGCAAATCAATGACTTTTAGATTTTTGAGAAGGAATAAATAGTGTCTGCATGATTAAATAAATATATTTCAACTTTTCACAATGATTTCACCTGTGTTATGTCAGATTAGGAAGTAGATTGTGTAGATGAGGTGAGGCATGTCCAGAGGTACAGAGGAGGTGAGGCCTATGTTCAAGACTGTAGTGGGAGAGAGGCCTTTCCTGGGAAGCATAGGTGGTGAAGCCTGTGTGTAAGAGTGCAGTGGACTAGACTTCATGAAGCCTATCCCCCACTGCACTCTTAGACACAGGTCTCACCTTCTTGGTACCCGTGGACAGACCTCTCTTCCACTACACTCTTCAATACAGGCCTCACCTCTTCTGCACCCCTGGACAATCCTCACCTGATCTGTAACCCTGAATAGACCGTTTGCTTTTTGTCATTGCTTTGTTGTTTGGTAATAGTGGTCTATAATGTGCTATTTTTTTCTTTACCACAGATTGAAATCAAGATTTCAAGAGTAAGGAAATATGCCCTCAAGGCAGAGGAGAAGGAAAGATGATAAGCGGAAAAAATCAAAAACAGCAACGGAATTACAGCACTCCTCTACAACAAATACTTCAAAAAACAGGAAAAAAGCTCCTGGTAAGACAACTAAGTCTTTCTTACGGAACATATGTAGAGTAAAAAAAAAGGTTGGACAGAATGTAGAAAAAGAGAAGGGGAGAACAAATTTGAAAAGGAAGGAGAGGCCCTCAATAAATGTTAGTACTGGAGCAGGAGAGAATAATATGTATAGGAATAGAAGGCAGAATCAGTTTAGAGACATTCGTAAACGAATGTTTCGCAATAGGGTGGTTTTAAATTTGTTAAAAAACATTAGGAAAGGTAAACAGAGAGCTGCTTTTTATAAGAAAAAGAAAAGTGTAGAGAAGATTGTTGATCAGGCTTCTGAAGTTAAGAATTTTTTTTAATTTTAATAATCAATAGAATTAGGACACTTAACAAGACAATTGATGTTTTCAAATCAAACAGTAGATGGAAAAGAGTAATTAATCGGACTAATTTTTGTAAAGTTTTTTCGGAGAATGGATGCACAGTTCAAGTTGTGAGCTATTTTTTAATGAGGAGAGTTACTTCCAGGAGAATGATTTAGTGCATGCAGTTGACACCAGTGGTCGAGCATATGAGGTGAAAGACGGTTGTCCGATTGAAAAAAAGAAACTTGTGCCTAGAGAACCAGAAGAGGTGTTAACTGATGAAGTTTTAGGGAGACGTACTAAGGGTCCAGTGTACACTTGGAAGTGTAGTCGTATTTGTAGTGTGCGACAGGAATCAATTGATTTGTTTTGTAATTTCTTACGTACATATAGTAAGAAAAGTCTAAAGCAAAAAGTGAAGTTGTTGCAAGACTTAGATCCTTGCAGAGTGAGAGAAAACACAGGTTTGCAAGGGCATTCACTGGCTTGTCTTTCTAGAAAAGTCTGTCAGAGTGTTTTTCATCATTTTAGGATGTTAGCAGTGCATCATACCAAAATGAGGAAATTAGTGAGAATGTTGTATTATGCAAAAAGTCCAGCACTTAAGCTTAAACAATTAAACAGTGCTCTTTTGCATGGAACTGAATTAGATGTGAAGAAGATTTGTGAAGAAATTGAGATTTGTTATTTTGGTGAAAAAGAAGACAGTGTAGAAATTGACACAGCAATTCAAGGTAATGTGGAAGACAATGTACAGATTTCAAGAACAGAAAAGTTTAACCAGGAAATTACCAGGTTTAAGGTGAAATCAAGTGAAAGGCCGAATTTTACTTGTGTGTGTTGTCGACGAACACATTATAAGCATCAAACTAGATTAGTTGATTTATACGTAAAAAGTGAAAAGATAAATAATTATGAGTGGAAGGATTTTGCAACTTATTTGTGGGTGTAGAAATGTTTTGATTTGAGTTCTGATCAGCGTATTTGTAAATATTGTTATGATAAATTAAATCAAAACAGAATGCCTGCTAGAGCTGTTCATAATAATCTGGAGTTGGTAGACATTCCTCCTGAATTGATGGATTTAAATACATATGAGTCTATTTTGATTCAATGTGTCCATCCTTTTCAGGCTATTATTTGCATGGAGCCTAAGATAGGGAAATTGCCTCCTTCAGATTTACAGAGAGGATTAAAGGGAAGAGTTGTTTATTTGCCTCTAGATTTCAAGAAAAATATTGATACCATTGGTGTAGAGAAAGTGGAAGAGGAACCTCTGGTTATTCTAGTTAATGGGGTTCCGACAAAGAGTAAGAAAATCTGGCAAGATTTAGTGGATGTTAGGAAAGTCAAAAAGGCAACGTTGTCTTTGGTCAAAAACAATGAGTACTACAAACATGTATGTGTTGAAGCAGAGGAAACAGCTGCAGATGAAGACAGTGATTGTTCAGCTGGCCAAATTGAAAAAGTTGATGTGTCTAAAAGTGAAGAAATATATGAACATTATACTGTTAATCCTTTGCATTCCAAAGAAGTGATGGGGGATGCAATTGACTTGTTTCAAATGAAAGCAGCAAAAGGAAGTCCCATTAGTGTATGGGAAGAAAGTTTGGAAGCTCGTTGTTTTCCACAGTTATTTCCAACAGGTCAAGGTGGACGATATGACGATCGACCACTTCAAATTCCTGCATCTGAATACCGGACTTCAAGATTATATGCTGAAGATCCAAGGTTTCTTCAATGCATTCCATATTTGTTTCATCTACTGTATGAAAGTGACTTGTCTGGGCTTTCTTATGCAGTAAACAATATACTGAGAAGTGGAGCACATCTGCAAAATGTTTCGGCGAGGGACTTTATGGAGAAAGTCAATCTGCAAGATAATATTTTGGAATCTCATCTAATCAATCTCATGGCATGTCAGCGTGGTACAAATGAGTATTGGTACCGTCGTCATGGGGAATTGAAATGTATGCTAAGAAACTTAGGAACTCCTGCATGGTTCCTCACTCTTAGCTGTGCTGAGTATGCATGGGACGACTTACTTGAATTTCTACGAGATGCAAATGCAAATATACAAAATATAGAATTCAAAACTGCTGGAGAACTGTGTTCTTTGGATCCAGTGAATGTATGCAGATATTTCAATCATAGATTTGAAGCTATGATGTCTTTTATTACCAACAAAAAAAATCCTCCCCTTGGAGAGGTTTTGGATTTCTTTTGGAGAAAGGAGTATCAAGCGAGAGGTGCTCCTCATATACATATGTTGTTGTGGATTAAAGATGCACCCAAATTTGGAACAGATTCGGATGAGACAGTGATGAGCTTCATTGAAGAGTATTCAACATGTGCTGTTCCGAAAACTACCGAAGAAAACATTTTAAGGCAACAATTTTTACGCTTTCAATCCCATCGTTGTGGAAAGTACTGTCGTCGAAAATTCAGAAACAAGGACAAGTTCTACACAAAATGTCGTTTCGGGTTTCCACGACCAGTGATTTCTAAAGGAAGAGTAAATAATTTGATGTCTTCTCTGCGACATACTGTGATGAGGAAATCACCAAAAAATACATACAATTTAAAAAGAAACGAAGAGTCCAAGTACATCAACGACTACAACCCAGTGATTTTGTCCATGTGGAATGCTAACATGGATATTCAGTTCGTTGCTGACAACTCTATTGCTGTGGCTCGATATGTGACGTCTTACATCACAAAAAAAAAAAAAGACAGAACTGAAGGAAATGTGGGAGGACATTTCACATGAAAAGAGTCTAAGCAAGAAATTATACAGTTACAGTCTGAAGATGTTGTCACATCGAGAAATTGGAGCATATGAATGTTCTGATCGATTGTCATCAGCAAGTCTATATGCCAAATCTAGAACTATCATTTGGGTGAGTCTAGGTCTTGCTGCAATACGAAACCGAGTTTTGAAATCTGTACAAGAAATAGAGTATTTGGCGGAGAAAGAACCAGAAAGTACAGATATTTTGAAGACAAACATGTTGGATACATACTATCCAAATAGAAGTCCTTACCTTGAGAACGCTTGTCTCTATGAAGTACTGCAAAGATATATTTATAAGAGGAACATCAGAGAAGATATCAATAATGGAATATATGCTGTCATTGGGTGTGAAGGATGTCTAGTCAAGCAGAGAAAAGGCCATTTGATTAATCATCGAAAATTGAGTTGTGAAAATCCAGAGAAAAGGGAATTTTACTATTTAGCTCTTTTGCAACTCTTTAAGCCATGGCGTACAGAAGAGGAACTACTTGGAGATTTTCTCTGTTACGAAGATTCTTTTATTGCAACCAAGGATACCATAGAATGTCCTGTTTTTCCAAATTAGCTGCAAATGTTGAACGAAGAAATAGAGCAAGACGCCACAATTGCTGTAGAGATTGCTAGAGACAGTTCTCAAGACAGTCAGAGTTCTGCTTCATTGAGTCAGGATCCACTAGGAGGACCAATTATCCAAAATGAAGCTGCCACTGCCATGGATGAGGTGGAAAGAGCTATGGAACAAGCTCAAGATGATGTAGTTAACTTAGAAGATTTGGTGAAACAACTAAACCTTGAGCAGAAACAGATATATGACGAAGTCACAGAACAGGTTGAACATGGATTCAGTCATGAGCAAAAAGAGTGCTCATGTACATCATTTAAGCCTGTCCAACTGTACGTGAGTGGAGAAGCGGGAACTGGAAAAAGTTTTCTGATTAAAGCAATTGCAACTTATCTGCAGAAAAGGACTGAATCACCGCTGTCTTGTGTTGTTACCGCTCCAACTGGGCTGGCAGCACATACTATTAAAGGGATTACTTTACATCGTTTACTGATGCTGCCAGTGGAGCATGATAACAAATTGCAATACCACAAGCTATCTGGAGATGCGTGTTCCGAAGTTTCCAGAGTCCTGAAGAAAATGAAACTTCTTATCATTGATGAAGTAAGCATGGTTTCAAATCTAATGCTCGCTTTTGTGCATTTGAGAATGCAAGAAATTCTTAGAACAGAGTATGATGTGTTATTTGGAGGGAAACACATTATTGTTTTTGGAGATCTACTGCAATTGACTCAGTGAAAGGACAACCAGTGTTTAAAATGGTCACACGTGAAGATACCAGGAAGTGCCTAGGAAGCATTGGAAACGTTAATATATGGTTAAATTTCAAATATGCAGAACTACTCCAAAATATGCGGCAGGCAAAGGATGAAGATTATAAAAATATTCTACAAGATGTAAGAATCGGAAAAGTAAGTCAGCATGGGAAAGAAGCTTTACATGGACGATTAATTTCAAATTTGTACCCAAATGAAAACATTCTTCCAGAGAATATTTTTAAGAAAATTAACGAGAAGAAATCTGGGATATGTTTGATGCCAACTCTGAAAGAATTTTCCATGTTCAACAACAAAATGTTAAAGTTAGAAAATGAAGAGATAGTGAAACTGGAAGCTATAGATAAAATAGAGCATATGGGCGTATCAATTATTTTGTCTGAAAATTTGAAATCAAAATTGGATTCTTTAGAGAAGACTATATCTAAAACTGCTGGTTTTGAAAAGACTCTGAATGTGTGTTTAAATTGTCGTATCATTTTGAGAAGGAATTTAAATGTTGAAAGAGGTCTGGTAAATGGAGCAATGGGTCATGTTGTTGATTTTGTGAATTACAAAAATAGAGATGGAATTAAAATTTTAAAAATTAAATTTGATGGCATTGACGAAATAGAACAAATTTGTCGTTGTTCAGCTAGATTTTTGCTTGTGAAAGACTTATATGTTTGCCGCAAACAGTTTCCTGTTTGTTTGGCATATGCGGTGACAATCCATAAATCTCAAGGTTTAAGTGTAGATAGTGCTTTGGTGAACATTGGAAGTTCTGTGTTTAAAGAGGGTATGGCATATGTGGCATTATCACGAGTCAGAACTTTATCAGGATTGTACTTGATTGAGTGTGATGAAACAAAGATTTGTGCAGATCTAGATTGTGTTAAAGAATACAATAGGTTAAGAATAGAGTATGCTCCACATTTGCCTCAATATCCTCTGTTTGAAAAACGTGTGGTAGGCCAAAAAAGAAGAAATGAGAATAATTGCAGTGAGATAGTAGCAAAAAGACAAAAAGTAGATGAAACTGTAATTGTAAGCAGAAAGAAAAAGGATTCTGTTGAAGATGTTGCTGGATTTGAGTTTGAAAACAGTTCTGGTGTCAACTGCTATGCTAATGTAGTGGTTAATGTCGTTTTTTTTCTTCAAAATTTACAAGAACAGATTGTTGAAAATCGGGATCAAACATTCTGCTGTTTATTGAATTCTGTGTTTGAGAAATGTAGCAGTGATAGAGCAAAAATAGAAAGTGTTTCAGAAATTCGAAATCTTCTAGACATATGTTCAGGTCAAAATCAATTTTCACAGAATATTCAGCAGGATTGTCAGGAATTTTTAATGTATATGTTTGATGAATTGGAAGATGAAGGTGTAGATATAAAAAATCTTTTTAGCCTTTCTTATCAATGGCAGCATGACTGCGACAACTGTAGTTTATCAAGTAGTACTACAATAGACACTAAAAGATTTATATATTTGACTTTACCAGACTGCAAATCATTGTCTTTTAATAATCTAGTTAAAGCAGCTGATCACAATATGGTGTGTACCCAATGTAAGTGTGCAATGCTGTCCACATTATTTTTACAAACATATGGTAAATATGTCATTTTAATGTTCCAACGATGTAGACCTGATGGAAGTAAATTGTCAACTTCTATTAAAAATTTCGTGGCTTCTCAGTTATCAATATCAGGAAGAACTTTTGCAACTGTAGCTATTATTTATCATGACGGTCCTTCAACAACATCAGGGCATTACACATGCTATTTAAAATATCGAAAAGGTTGGACTATGTGTAATGACTCTCATTTGACTTTCAAACAACGTTTGCCTTTTGACTTAAAAAATTCATACCTAGTGTTTTTAGAACCAAAATTTAAGTAAAGGTAATTGCCCTATAAAGACGGGAGCAGTTAATAAAAGTTAGTTTGCTGTTTAAAATTATATTGTGAGTTACAGTGATGAAGATAATATAAAAATTATAGTTCTCATAAAGGTATGGTAAGTGGATCGCATAGTAAGTGATATCAGTATTATAGGAAATGTTCAACATGAGAGAGCCAGAGATGGAATTATGAAAATTTAAATATTGTGAAAATGTTGTTTGAGCCTTTCTTTCAGAACGTCGGGAAAACGGTAATTTTAGAGTTTGTTTTAACTAATTTGAAAATATACTGATACATCTGACACTATTTGGCCTTAAGGAAAGGTGAAGGAATGAGCAAAGAGTCATGACTGAACAGAAGGAGTATATGAAAACATTCTAGAGAGTCGATGAAATGGAATTTTTAGAGAACAGCAGAGTACCTTCCAACGTAAAGAACTTCATAATATACTATTTGGCCTAAAGGAAAAGTAAGTGAATCAAAGATTAGTGTACATATGTGATTTGTAAGTTTATATGTTTTTTTTTAAACACAATCTTTTTGATTGTGTTTTTTTTTGCCGCTGTCATATGATGAATAGTTTGAACTCACTGTTTTTAGTGAAATCCAATATGTTCTGAGATCAGCAACACGACCAGCGAAAAAGCGGTGTTGAACAAGGGATTAGGGTATGTCCCCACTCCCAAGCATGACAGTTTCCAGTTAAGAGGGGAACTCAATGGGGTCATGAGGAAAATCAAATTATGTAAATTTTTTGCGGGAAAAGAGCAAACACCAACAGACACTATGTTCAGCACAGACCTAAGACGCCCTTCCACTTTTACTCCACTAAACCAACAAGTGGGCCCAGAAGTGGCGGTGTTTGAACAAAAAGTCTTGCAAGACATCGGAAAACTGGAAAAAGACCAACCCCGGAGAAACAGCAACATGTCAAAAACTGACTGGCTGGCTGTGAAATCCCTACAAGAGAACGGTTCGATTACCATCAAACCGGCCGATAAGGGCGGGGCGGTGGTGGTGATGAACACCAGCGACTACGAGGCTGAAATACACAGACTCCTGGGGGTCAGGGAACACTATCAACGACTTGCTCGGACCCCACAGAAGAATTGCAAACCACTATACAAAGCATGGTAGCAACAGCACGAGAAAAGAAATGGTTAACAGCCAAAGAAGCCGAGTTCTTGATAAATCCATCTCCCAGAGTGCCAGCGTTTTACATTGTGCCCAAAATACATAAAGCACAACGGCCCCCTCCTGGACGGCCGATAGTCTCGGGCATTAACTCTATACTAGAGCCACTCTCACAATTCTCGGACTTCTTCCTGCGTGAATGTGTTGTCACACAGCCTTCTTTTGTGCGAGATACTACAGATATCCTAAAACACCTGCAGACAGTGGAATATGACCCCGGCGAACAGTGTTTAGTGACCATTGATATCGAGTCACTGTACACAAACATACCCCAGGAAGCAACACTGGTGGCAGCAGCACGCTCCCTGGGGGAATGTGAGTGGTTTTATGACACTGCATTGACCTTTGTACTGCAGTGCATTGAAATTGCGCTGACACGCAATTATTTTTTGCCTACAAAGAACAACTCTACCTACAAACATCTGGGACATCTATGGGGGCAACATTTGCCCCCAGCCTGGCATGCATCTACATCAGCCAGTTTGAGGCAAACTATATCCACCATGCATCTAATCTCTTCCAGGGGAACATTGTCCTCTGGAAGAGATATATAGACGACATTCTATGCATCTGGAAGGGGCCCATAGAAACATTGGACCAGTTCCTTGAATGGTTGAACAACTTGGACCCCTGCCTGAAGTTTACATGGACTGTAGATCGGCATAAAGCGACATACCTGGACCTAGATATACAAGCTGAGGGCGGCAAACTTGTAACAACTGTCCATCAAAAACCGACAGATAAGAACTCACTGTTACACTATGAGTCATTCCACCCCAGGGCTCTGCGGGACAACCTGCCGGTGGGGCAATTCATGAGGTATCGCAGGAATTGCTCGTCAACATCTAGTTACATGGAACAAACAGAAGAGCTAACCAACAAACTGGTTGCCAGAGCATACCCACACAAAATTGTCAGACAGGCAAGGAAGCGAGCTTTAAATACCCCGAGGGAAGCCCTGCTAGAACAACGGAGTAAAGAGCGACAGGAATGTATCCCAGTGGTAACTACATTTGGACCACATTCAACAAAGATTCGCCAGATAATGCGAAAACATTGGCATATTCTGAATACAAACACTATGACTATGCCACAACCAAGATTCGCGTTCAAGCGATCATCCAGTTTGAGGGACCGGCTGGTTCATTCACGTCCTCAAATAAGGGAGGAGGGCTCCAATATTCCCCCGGGCCACTACCCCTGTGGGGGCTGTACAATCTGTGCACTCACCACCAAGACTAGGTGTATTAACCGCACAAGTGGCAAGATCTGGCACCTGAATAATTTCAGCAACTGCAATACGTGTAATGTCATCTACAGATTGACATGTCCATGTGGCATGCACTACATTGGACTAACGAGCAGAAAAATAAAAATAAGAATACAAGAACATCTAAGCACACTAAAAGCGGCGAAACTAACAACCAAACTGGTCCAACATTTTAAAGAATTTCAACACAAACCCCGAGATCTCCGTTGGGTAGTGATTGAGACAGTAAAAGGTGATGTACATAATATGAACATCAGGCTACATAAGAAAGAGGCACGTTGGATATTTGAGGAGGGCACGGACCATACGGGCCTCAACGACTCCATTAAATGGAATAGGATATCAACAATATAAAAAGTAATTTAACAAACCAGTAATCAAGATATCTGATGGGGGAGGACAGGTCATTAAACTACAAGACAAAATACTGGGTAACAAACTTCGTTGAAGAATAATGTCCTGTCGCCTGCCCGAAAGTGTCCAATAGAACAAGAATATCGATATCTATCCATTAAGTTCAATCACCTCCTATAGCTAGGCGACCCATTCAAAGATGGCCACCATTAACATCAAGGGGAGGGCGGGCACGCACGATCGACGTGGGCGAATGGTTGCGCACCACGTGACCGGAACCAGTTCAGGTGATAAGGAACAGTGAGAGCAACGCCGAGATATAACGGGGTGAGCGGAAGCCACATTACAGCTTGATACCGGTAAGAGACCCATAAGCTGACCGCCAACGGGTCCCGCATTGATGTTTTCAATTAGACCAGGAAGGCTGAAAAGCGGGTAGGATTTTAATTGAAGGGGGTTAAGAGAAGCCGTGGTGCACCCTCCCAAGCCCTTACACATGGGGGGTCGTGGCGGAGAAGGCAAATCCATAGTAATATCGGGAAGTCAGAACGATAGACAAAAACCGGGTACACGGTTATGTTTATAGTCAGGAGAAAGAAGGGAGAGGACTAATAGGAACATGATGACATTTGAGCAGTCCAATACAATCCTCTCAGTCTCCGCATATTGCTTCCATAGAAATCCGACCGTCAGGCGGACACCGGATTACGCCAACAGCACTGTGGTGTATACCAGATTCTTCTACGGGGGGCCGGGTAGGCTCAGTAAACAAAGGCCACCTGGTAATGTATAAAGAACCTAACATGCGCAAATGTCACAAAGGTGGAGACATTTGTGGCTTGAGTAAACTGTGCTTATAAGTGAATTTTACCCAACCAAGACATAATGAATGCATTGTATATGTATGTGTGTGTGTTTTTTTCGCCCTGTTTTCACTGCAGGTACAATAAAGGGAGAATTCAGCAGTGCAAAACTCACGCTGACCCGGGAAACCCTGATGAAATCACCGGTAATATATAGATAGGTGATGAAACATGTTGGTTTTTGTTTTTAATAGAATGAGCAAACAGCATAGAATAAATACGAAATTGCCAGTTTAGCTCTGTTCTTTTTAAACCATTAGGTAGTATAGAACTGGAATTCACAGGCTCTATTACACCTATAGAGGGTCACTTAATAGTAACTGCACTTTTTGTTTCCACTGCACAAGTTTCATTCCCCTTTTTCTTTCATGGTTGGCAGTAGCTGATGATGATAAGTGAGGATTCAGGCGAGTACCAGTCTGTCAGATCCTCCCCTGGGTGTTGCTCCCGTGAGGCACTGCCAACCCCCCTCCCCCTTTTTTCAGATAGAAAGGTACATAGAGGGAACATGATTTAATGAGGGCAGCACACACTAATACATACACACAAGGATTTTTAGTACAGAATACAGTGACTGTAAATAGCACATAAAGCTAGAAGGTTGATGTACACCTGTAGCACATACATACAACAATAGAAAGTAACTTTGGGTCAATGACCACAGAAGTTGGAAGGGAAGGCCATTATTGTTGAAAATGATATGAGTGGGGGACGGTCTTTCCCTGTAATTCCCCTGGGGCTCCAGTTGAGATTGTATTGTTGTTGCAATATATACAAACAATTTTGTAATCCCCAAACTTTGTTTGTATATTTGGGACCGTCTCCCTTGCCTCTGGACCCGATGGAGTGGGTCCTTTGGATGTTGAGGGTCTCGATGTCGATTGGGGTAGCTTACTGCAGAGGTCCCTTACCTCTGCTGCAGAATACTTGTTAGGGTGCAAACGCATCATGTGCCGAATCATAGTATGATTCCCAAAGGAATATTTTTTGTTAGGGTTCCCCCTGGGCAGCTCAGCACCACAGATCAGACAAGTCACCTTCGCAGCGTTGACTTTTTTGAAACCCCTTGGGATTTTGTAAAACTCCCATATGAAGTGCTCTTTTGGTTTGTATGGGGGATTATCTTCAGGCAGAAACTGCCTTGTCTGTTCCTCCTCTTCATCATCCTCCTGCTCTTCTTCTTGACCACCAATGTGATCTTCTGGTGGTCTTTTTGATGGTGGTGGTTGGGCAGATGCTCCAGCTGCTGATATGACTGTAGCCATCTCTGTAAGGAAAAAGCAGGTCTTCCTCACTCAAATAACAAAGTGAGAATGAGGAAAAAAGGTGGGGGCTTTGATCATTTGGAAAACAAAACTGTTCTGAACCAATGAAAAGTGTTATTTTCAAGTCACATGATCTGGGCTTTCATCATTTGGAAACCAAAACTGATCTGAACCAATGAAAAGTGTTATTTTCAGATCACATGACCCGACGCGCTTACGCTACGTGCCCCGGGGCGTGCCCGTCGTCGCGCCCCGGGGCGCGTCCAGCGGCGCTTATGTTGCGCGATCGTATGCGCTCGGGTGCTTCCGGGTGCGCTTACGCCGTGCGTCATATGACGCATCACGCGGCTACGCGATACGTCACAATGTTGTTTTCGTTTGCGGCAATAGCGCTAACGGGACGCTCCCCGGTACGCGACCTGGGGCGCGCGGTAACACTGCGCTCACCGGTGAGCGCATCGGTACGCGCCCCGGGAGCGCTCCGGAGCAAAAAAAAAAAAAAAAAATAGGATTATATAATTGTAAAATATAAAATTCATTGTAAAAAATATTACATTTCATACCTATAGAGATTTGCTATTAAAAAACCTATGAAATTCACTGAAAAAAACCATAGGTTTCACACCAGTTATAGTTAGGAATTAGCATTTAAAAAACCTATTAAATTCACTGAAAAAACCATAGGTTTCACACCAGTTATAGTTAGCTGGAAATTTTACTCGCATAAAACCAATGAAATTCCCGCGTTATAGTTAGTTGGACTAACTATAACTTGCGCGTGCAATGCACTGCTGATGACGTCACATATTACATCACTCATGACATGGATGGATGAACAAGAACCAATCAGATTAATTACGGATTTTTCAGAAGGCAGTAAAACATTCGTAAACATCTTGAGAAAAAACTGGAAAATATTGCATCTGGATGACACAGTTGGCAAAATAGTTGGAAAACACCCAACGGTAACTTACCGAAGAGCTCCCAATCTGAGAGATCAACTAATTCACAGCCACTGTAAACTGCAAAAGGACAACAAAAAGGACTGGCTCAAAACCACTGGTTTCATCAAATGCCACGGATGCAAAATGTGCCAAATCGCAAAACAAACCAAAGAGGTTAAGATGCCAAACAACAAGACGTGGCAAATACGTCAATTAATTACGTGCAAGACAGAATTTACAATTTATGGAATTGAATGTCCATGCCCACTAATGTATGTGGGAAGCACGAAGGGGGAGCTAAAAAAACGCATCATGGAGCATGCGAGAGCAACCACGCATAAAGATCGAGCGAACAGGCACACAATGGAGACTGGCTCAAACTAAAATTCTTCGGCATTGAAACGATACCAAAACACATACGTGGCGGTGACAGAGAAACAGCCCTAAGACAGAAGGAGTCACGCCATATAATAAATTTCAGAACCCTAAGCCCGCACGTCCTTAATCAATCGGAGGAGCTGTATATTCATCTCGGATAAACAGGAAGAACAAATACACTTGACAGAGACAGGAACAGCGAGAACCAAAAATCAGAGGAAAATGGACACAGAAATATCATGAATATATTGTCAAAGACACAAAAGTAAACTAATCCCACTGGAGGGATGGAAATGAGAATGGAATGGGGAAAATGAAAACCCTACCCTGGATAAACAACTTAAGGAAAATAAGGTGTCATTATTTTCCTCATGAACTGAAAATAAAACTGTCAAAGAGACTAATTTTATATAAAAAAACAAAAAACTACAATAACCACAATGCTTAGCAAATATGCAGAGGAAATGATGCAATAGTCATGTGAATGCTTTAAATAGTTTTGAAAAAATGCAGGAAGTTGATCGTGACCAAGATGCTTGCAGCATCGAAACGCGTTGATCAAATGATTTCTTTTGCCTAAAAACAACTTTAATTAAAGGAATTGTGGCAATTCAGAGGGAGTGCGCCCATTTATCCTTTCTAATCGGAGGGAGAGAGTGATGATATATATATATATATATATATATATATATATATATATATATATATATATATATATTACCTACTGGCGGTCGCCAGTAGGTAGTTATAGTTAGGACCAAGTTTCCATAGGAAGAGCATTTTTTGTTTTGATTATATAACTTTGGCGTCGTTTGATGAATCTTCATGAAATTTTCCAAATTCATTCTTTGTTCATATCAGCCCCTATGTTAAAAGTTTGGGGATTATTCGTCAAGGGGGGCTGAGAAAAAAGGGGGGTCCCAAAACATGTTTTCTCCACGCAATTTCCATAGGAAACTTTAGACAAGGCTACAGGTCGAACGGGTGAACGGAAATACCCCAAATTTGGCAGGGAGAAGGGTCTTTTGTTTATTTGGTGGAAATCCCAGTAGTTTTGGAGAAATATTGCAAATTACAGATATTGATATTTGGGAATTCTGCCATCTGATTGGCTGAGGCGTTACGAGCACAAGCTTGCTGTTTATTGGCTGCGAGCGGTTGCAAATAGGAAGTGTTGGCAGCCATTTTGTGATTCTGTTGAAGCGAGTAAGGGGAAAAAGCGCAAAAAAAGTAGGAAAGAGGGGAGTAGGAGCACTGTAACCTCTGTTTGGTGTTTAGGGTGTGCTATACAGGGGGTGCGAAGGGGACTACTCATACCTACCGGTCTGAAAGTGCTGGGCTACAGAAATTAAGTGAGGTATTGCCTAGAGTCTGATGCTGCTAAGATTCGCTGCTGCGGGACTCGGGGATTAAAGCGTGAGCCCAAACTGTGTGTCTTATGCTGTGAAGTCATTTGCCCTGGCCGCTACACCACACCTGTGGAAGTAGGGTCAGCACATGTTTATACCTACTAGGATGAACTACTGACCCCTACTGGTCTGAAAGTCCTGGTGTACAGAAAATATGTGAGGTATTGCCTAGAGTCTGATGCTGCTAAGGTTCGCTGCTGCGGGACTCGGGGATGAAAGCGTGAGTCCAAACTGTGTGTCATATGCTGTGAAGTCCTGTGCCCCGGCCACTGTGCCACATATGTCCTAGTAGTGTCAACATGTAGTTATACCTACTCGGAGGAACTTTTGTTTCAAACATTGTAAATTGTGTATGGTGCTTAGGGCGTGTTCTACAGGGTGTGCAAAGGTAAATTTGTGCATATCAAATCAATTAGGTATTTGTAAAGTGCAAACTACTCACTCCTACTGGTCTGATGGTGCTGGGGGCATAAGCTGAGCTGCTGCCGGACTCGGGTATAAAGCCGCTGAACTACTGACCCCTACTGGTCTGAAAGTGCGGGGTACGGAAATTAAGTGAGGTATTGCCTAGAGTGTCATGCTGCTAAATTGAGCTGCTGCTGGACTCGGGAGTGAATCCGTAAGCCCAAACTGTGTGTCCAATGCTGTGAAGTCATGTGCTCTGGGCGCTGTGAAATACCAGTAGTGTCAGCAATATTTTATATGTAGTAGGAGGAAGTTTTGTTAGGAACACTGTAACTTGTATATGGTGCTTAGGTGGTGTCATACAGGGAGTGCAAAGGTAAATCAATACACTATTTGTAAAGTGCAAACTACTCACCCCTATGGGTCTGAAAGCCCTGGAGGCCGGCATGGAAATTATGTGGGCTATTAAGTGAGCTATTGCCCAGAGCAGAGTCACATGTTGCAGAGCTGAGCTGCTGCAGGGAATTAAACCGTGATCCTTGTGCTCTGAACTCATGTTTTATGCCCGCTGCGGCACACCTGTCCAAGTAGTGTCAGCTTGTGTGCATATGTACTAAGAGGAACTTTTGTTTTAAACGGTGTGATGTCTGTAGGGTGATTGGGGGGTGCTACAGAGGGAGTGTGAAGTTCAATTCTGCCATTTCGAATCAATCCGGTGTTTGTAAAGTGCAAACTACTCACTCGCATGGGTCTGCAGGTGCTTGGGGCCGGCGTGGAAATTAAGTGAACTATTGCCCAGAGTCATATGGTGCTATCCTGAGCTGTCGCTAGAGCCAATGATCAAAGCGAGAGCTCTGTGCTGCAAAGTCAGATGGTCTGGCCGCTGTGCCACAGCTGTGTGGAGAATACATTTTGGCGAGGGTCCGGGAATTGCCGTTACCTGGCTCTAAAATAGCAGGCCTAAGTTGTCAGTTATAGGGTGGATCTAAAAAGAGCCCTTGTGTTCATTAGTTGGAGCTACATGTAGTTGCGGATGCGCAACTTCAGGTTATTTAGAAAAACTCTGTTCCTTAATCTATGCCATCGCTTCTGTAGATATCAGTCATATCAAAACATATTTTGTTATTGTTTGTAGATCGACCCCATTCTATGGTCTCTGAGGTATGCAGACACATCTTTGTTGACATTATTCCTAGATTTTTCAATCTGAGGACGAAATTGGTTTGACCAGTTCTATTTTTGTCTTTGGCATATATTGGAATATACAAAGATAGTTTGAGGCAAAAGTAACATCAATTGTCCAAAGGTGTCCTTCAAAACCATTTCCAAAGCTACCCCAGTCAATGTCCCTAGGTCATTTCCACCACAGTGCACAATCATGAGGTCAGGGTGTGGAAGATGCAAAGAGGTTTTAACCAAAGGTAGCAATTGGTGCCACTTCAATCCTCCCTGTGCAAACCATTTAATGTGCACATTTTGTAAACCTAGGTCTAAGTCAATACATCTCTGTTCTGCATACCTCTTGCACCAGAAAACATAGCTATGTCATATGATCCACACTAGCATTTTGAAGGTATGGCTGGAAGGTATGGAAAGATGTCTGTAGCTCATGCAGTTCCTTCGTAGAATAAGAGATATGTTTAAAGATGGGAAACTACTTTTGTTTGCCATACAAAACGATACATGATTCGGAGATGAAAAGCATTGTTTTTTAAAAGTAGGGTGCACATTTGTTTTGTGGAAAAGCATCTTTGTGATTGGTTAAGAAAAAGCAGTTTCAACGTGGAGTACATATCATAGGATAAAATATGCTCAACTCAACCACACCTGCTACTTGCATTTGGAAGGCATGGTGCGAACTTTAAAAAATCGCAAACTTTTAACCTGCACGTGCCGTTAAATGTTTGAGAAAATCTTGCAAAAAAATATTGTTAGGTTTAAAAAAAGTGATGAACTTTTAACCTGCACATGTTGTAAAAATGTTCTAGAAAGTGTGTTGCACTTCTGACTTCTATGTGTCCTTGAATATAAAAAAAACTGTTTATATGGAAAACTAAAAAGAAACCAATAGAGAGAAGTTTGGAAACCTAAAAGAATCAAAGAACTATTCTACTGTGTTCATTACATGTATTTATGTGTGGAGCAACAAAATTACAGACACAGCAGCACCAGGAAGAGGAAGAAGCAGAGAGTGGGGGGACGGGGGAGATGGGCACAATGGCACACATGCACAATTAAGTACAGCACAAGTATGGACAAAGAATGGCCAAAATGAAAAACACCAATAAGGAGCACAAGTCACACAACCCGCCAACATCACACCATTGAACGAGCATAGAAGTGAAAACCACACTGTCTGTAAGGGAGAAGGGTGAACAAAAACTCACATGAAGGGACGTCTCACACATAATGCAGCACACACACATACGAAGCAGAGTACATCAACATCCAACATAATGTTATCTAAACACAAACATTCGCACAATTATACACAGGACACAAATGCACTCGCCTGTGGCGGATAAGCGTCCAAAAGTGTCAGTACAAAAGAGGTACATGAGAACGCATAGGTACAAACCCACAGTCCGGATATGTAGCAATTCACGTATGGCAGGCAGCCAGAGAGTGCATGGCACACACAATAGCATACAAATCAAGACACAACACATTTGGAGACAAGAGAAAATGTGGAAACTTTATTAAAAAAGTGTGTGTCAGTGCGGCCAAGAGGAGTGCCACAATATGCAGACAAATGCAGCAGCCTGCCTGAATAAGGATCGTAGGAAAACGTCCATGTTCACCTCCGAGTAGTCCATCACCAACACACGTCAGTGTCAAGCAGCATTGGTTGTCCACGCCTCAGACATAATTCGACGCCAATGCAGTAATTTCCACTGTTGTTTTGGGACATATGAACAGATGTACAATGTGCAATGATGCGGCGGGACACGTGCAGTGTGGCACATCGAGTGGTGGTTGCAGGTACCTTGTCACTCGTCCATGAATGCGAGTGCAGCTGCGTAAGCCGCTATCTCTAATGAGTGATGGTTGGCCACAATATTTGACATGTCGTCGACGTAATCCATCAGATGACCGGGACAGGTGTGCTGACTCCAGCCACTGTACCCAATGTGCACCAAAGCAGAATCGGGAAGTGGGTCAATTTGGTAACTACATACTACGACAAGTGCAATCTCCCAGGCCCAGTTCTCAACATGCATGCCAAAAATCCATGCATGCTATGAACGGGCATCACCATGACACTCCTGGTCATATGCCAACAGGGGGCACACACACCCATTGTAATCCATGTCAGCTACCCACTCGTTGGAGAGGCACATGTCCATGCACCACTTGGATAGGCATGTGCGACATTGCAATACAGGTTGAAAGTAGGTGATGTCCACAATGCGGAAGTTCAGACGGTAAGAGATCTGCAGTACCGCCAAAGGCAGTGCACCCAGGACATGCAGCAGAAATGCAAGGTATAGGTGGACGTGAATGGAGTTGACCATGTGTTCGGGATGCCCTGCCATTGCGTCAGTGGCTCTGCTTGTAGCTGCACTGGCTTGCTGCTTGCCAGTGTTGTGGATGAAATGGCACAGCTTGGTGCAATGAGCCGGGTGTTTGTGCAATGCGTGTAGGGTAAGGGTGTGGTGGGAGTATGTGTGAAGCCCATTTCACGCACTCTAACTACGACAAAGGACTTTTGAGTGTGGGATGTGTACTCGTACTTCTCAAATCGGGCAGTGCGTAGTATGGGAGACGGATGCAAACAGTATCGTATCTGTCAGGGGGCAGGCCACTTACAATAACCTTCTCGGAGAAGCAGATGTGCTAGCGCAAGATAGCTCAGACAAAGAACCTTTCATCCCTACAGTAACTTCTCCAACTGCATTCATACAGGATGTGTACAAAGGCCGGTCGTGGGTGTTGTGGGATGTCTGCGACCCTGGTCATCATGAATGAGATGCCCAGCCTGTGGCACATGAGCGTCCCCCACACATTTATACGGTGCACTGTTGTATCCCATGCACTCGTACAGCACACCATTGTAATGCTTATTCGCACATCTCCTGCGCAATTCCAAATACACCATGACAGTGCTGTTTGGAGGTGGTGCATGCCACTTTCCAACATCGACTGTTGTGGCCCTTTTGGCAGGCCACACCAGAACTCAGAGACACACTTACCGCACGACCTGTGTTCGCCGGACCAGCACACGCCACTTGTGCATGCAGGAGGATGCGTGCAAAGCAACATGTCCAGGGTCCCTGCCAATGCTGAGGTGATATGGTAACGTCCGGTGAAGACAGCAAACTGTAATGTTGCAGTGACCGTGCCTATCATGCTAACACAATGACCACAGGGACACACTTGCTCACATGTGGGTTTTGGGGGGCGTTGGCGGTCCTGGGGTTGTTACGATGAGTCTTGTGGCCCTCATGGGTATCCCTGTATCAAGCTCATTCACTCTATGGCACCTGTGGGTGTTCAGATGTGGCTCTTGACTGTGTTCCCTTTTATGCTGCAGGTAATCGTCCTGCTTAACACCAGCAGAAACAGGTGTAAAATCCCTGGTGCTAACGTGGCTTATGGCCGGAATTTGTTTCGCATTGCAGTTGTTGTGAAAGTTGTGATGTGATTTTTTCATGTGCAGAACAATAAACAAACTGGTCAATATATCTCGTCATGATCTAGCACCTGATGCACTATTCCCAATCAATATAAATACAATAAGATTTTTTCATTTATTTTGTGTGTACACTATAAGTGCACCCACTACCACAGTGCAATTCAATACAGAATTTTAGTATTTAGAATAAATCGCAAAAGTGCATCTCGTGTCTTTTTGCACGGGAATGGCTACTCTGCATTTCATAATCAGCACTTTAATGCAACTAAAGTTTAGATAAATCTAACACACTATTCAGAAGTTGGTGCAAACTGCAGACATCACCAGTATTCCCGCGATAACTGACCCAAAATTTAACACCATGGTGGACACCACCAAATAACAGTAATAAGAACAAGGAAGAGTCACACAGCAGTTAAGAAAACTACCCAAAATGTTATGAATTTCATTTTTTTCAAACTTTATTTTTTTATAAACATATATATATAGATATAAACGATAAACTAATAAACAAAATTTAACAAAAATAATACAAAGCAACAAGGTGGAACACTCCTGTGGGGACCATGGATGTCGACGACAGAGCCTTGAAAATAAAGCACAAAATAAGGAAGTGTGTAATGCGCAAATCAAAGGACTGAGATACAGAGAAACAGAGAAGGATGAAAAAAACAGAGTGGAAAGGAAGGAAAGGGAGTGAAAAAGAGAGAAGGAAGATAGAGATAGAAGTAAAGGAATGAAGAGAGTGAAGAGAGGGAAGTTAGGGAGAGAGAGAGACACTGCCGCCCCTGTGCATCCATGAGCAAATAATTACCTGTTGCTACCGGAGTGTGCAGCAGTGGGCACTCCACGTGCTCGTCAAAACTCCATGGATCTCAGAGATGTTGCTGAGTTTTGAGTTATGAATGGCTGAAACCTCATCAGCTTCTCCACAACCCAGCAGATCTCACACATGTCGCTGAGTACCGAGTCATCAATGGGAGAGACCACATCAGCTTCTCCGCGGCCCGGCAGGTCTCACACATGTCGCTGAGCCCTGAGTCATCAATGGTGGAGACCACATCAGCTTTTGGTGCCGCTAACCTTGTGGAACTCAAGTCCATGCCACGTGGTGGTAGGCCCCTGACGGCCACACGAGCTTCGGGTGGCAGTAACCCTGTGCATCTGAAGTCCACGCCACAAGGTGGTAGGCCCCTGACGGCCGTACAGCTCTGGGTGCCATGAACCTTCTGCACAACTTTTCATGGACTCTTAATGATTCAGACCTGTGGCGCAACCACCATCCAGTCAGCACCGGCAATAAAGGATGTGACCTTGTCGATCCATTATATTTCGTGGTCACATGGCCTGAGACACATGTGCCATATGGGTGTGGTGTGTGTGCAAACCTGCCCTCAGGGAGTGGCCGTGAGATGTTGAGAACTAGACCACTGACCTGCACACCAACAGCGAGTCTGCCTGCGACAGGTAGCTATGTGGGGCCAATGTTGGAACGTAATCGGAGTGGCGTGGCGTACGACGGAACAGGGCAGGGATAGCCACAATGACGCGGACGGCTCGTAGTACTGCGTCTGTGAGTCGAGCGGACGGGCCACAGCTGTACCTCTGTGAGCCTGGGTGCGAACTATTCATAAATCACACTACATAAGTATTGAAATTATTTTGTGATTCAGTCCGTCAGCTGGCATCTGTCCTAGGCATTTGTGAAAACATATCAGAGTTCTTTCTGTGAGAGATACCGCTTTCACGCTGCCTCTCCCCACATCAGCAGGTAATGCACCCTCTTCCCACATTACCAACATACCCCCAACAACCTTCTTGGACCCGAAAGTGTCCCTGTGCGGTTGGACAAAGAAGAATCTTGGTCATGTATAGATTTACAAATAAAAATATGTATTTAAAGAAAACAACAACAAATAAAACTGAAGGGAGTCTGGTGCTGTGGTCACTGCCACGAAGTTGGGGTCACTTCCATTCAGGACTCAGGACACAGTTACACATGTGGATTGGCTTGTGTTAAATAGTGTTAGTGGCACAGAAGCATTGAGACTGTATGAGCCTGTGATGGTGCTTGGTGTGAACGGCCTCACTGGGGGTAATTTGAGTTGCCTACTGAACTGCGTCATGTGGAATCAGGACTCTATCTGAATTGTGAGGCCTGCTGATCATAGTGTAGGCCAGAGGTAGTGGTGAAGAAATAATTGTAATTGTGAGCCCTACTGAGTGCTATGTAGGCATATCATGAAAAGATGAAATATGTATGAAATACACTGACGAGGTGTTGTATTTTCTGAGTACAATCTTGTTGTTAGAAATTAGCATTTATAATTGGAATTGCGAGCTGTACTGGCCGCAGTGTAGACTGCTATTGAGTGTTGGTTTGCACTTGAAGATGAATTTGGTCATTGTAGTAAAGCTATAACTGATATAAAAAAAGTTCTTGAAGCAAGGATATTATGTAGGGTGTAGGACTGTGATAGTTACTTGCCTACTGGACTCTGTAGTTGCATATGGAAATATGCTTCACTGATCGAAGGGAGTCTGGTGCTGTGGTTGCTGCCAAGGACTTGGGGTCACTGCCATTCAGGACTCAGGACACAGTTACACATGTGGGATTGGCTTGTGTTAAAGAGGGTTAGTGGTACCACCTGTCGCGGCCGTTGCATATGGAAATATGCCTCACTGATCAGAGGGAGTCTGGCGCTGTGGTCGCTGCCACGGACTTGGGGTCACTGCCATTCAGGACTCAGGACACAGTTACACATGTGGGATCGGCTTGTGTTGAACAAAGTTAGTGGCACCACGTGTCGCCGGCCTTGCATATAGAAATATGCCTCACTGATCGAAGGGAGTCTAGTGCTGTGGTCGCTGCCACGGGCTTGGGGTCACTGCCATTCAGGACTCAGGACACAGTTACACATGTGGGATTGGCTTGTGTTAAAGAGGGTTAATGGTACCACTTGTCGCCGCCGTTGCATATAGAAATATGCCTCACTGATCAGAGGGAGTCTGGTGCTGTGGTCACTGCCATGGACTTGGGGTCACTGCCATTCAGGACTCAGGACACAGATCCACATGTGGGATCGCCTTGTGTTGAAGGCAGTTAGTGGCACCATGTGTCGCCGGTCTTCCAAAGTGTAGGCCAGAGGTATTGGGGAGCAAGGGCACACAGCCATGTGCATGCATTGGTGCCCCACCGGCCTGCGTAGTGCAGGTTCAGTGGCACAACATGTCGCCGGCCTTCCATATGCAAATATCCCTCACTGATTGAAGGGAGTCTGGTGCTAGGTCGCTGCCACGAAGTTGGGGTCGTTATCATTCAGGGCTCAGGACACAGTTACACATGTGGGATCAGCTTGTGTTGAACAGGGTTAGTTGGCACCACGTGTCGCCGGTCTTCTACAGTGTAGGCTAGAGGCAGTGGTCAGCAAAGGCCCACAGCCACATGACGTTGACTTGAGCTGCACAGATTGGGAGCATTTGGTCTTCTTAACCCATTATAGTCTCTTACACAATTTGCGTCGCTACTAATCTTGAATTGTGAACCATACTAACCCCAGTGTAGGGCGGATGCAGCGGTCAGGATGGGAGCACAGCCACGTGGCGCTGAGTTAAGCTGCACAGTTAGTGGCACCTGGAGCACTCAGCATGTGCACACCCTGCGATTATACGTGGACCCGGCGGGCCGCACTGGGAGCAATGTCCTTTGGCCTATGAATTCTGCCTTGATAAGGCCACGTGGCGATGAATTATGGTGCAGGGAGTTAGTGACACCTAAAGCACATAGCGTGTGCGCAGCCTGCGATCATGCATGGTCTGTGCGGGCCGCACTGGGAGCAACGTGTCTTGCCTACTGGACTGCCTCATCTGAAGTCGCCACGGCATCTGAATTGTGAGCCCTGCTGTCCGCAGTGTAGATTTAAGGCAGTACTTGGTACAGACATACGTCTGCGGTGCTGTGCCCCTGGGTTCGCAGGGGGCATGTGTGGAGGAGGCCCATGTCATGGAGGCTGCCACATGCCAGGGTGAGGGCCGCCGCTCTGGCAGGCTCGTTGGTCTTCCCACAAGTGAACCACGCCCAGGACCTGGCCTATTTATTCATACTTCTACGGTGGAGTGATGTATGTTGGACCAGCCCACTCCACTTCCGCTTCCAGGGGAGGACAACACAGCTACATGACCGAGATCTTCCGCACTGCCTGAGGTAACATGGTTGCGTCCACTCTGCACTACACTACAAGTATCAATAGTATATCTGCACATGGAGAGGCTTGTGCTTTGCATAGTGAGGTCTGTGCAGCACATCAGCGTTACACTTGGCATTGTGTGCATTATTATTGATGGGTGACTTGCCTCCTTCATACATAGTTGGTTGCCACATCTCCCAACATTCAGGTATTGTGCGGCTGAGGGGCCATGGTGTTTTGGGTAGGTCTGTTGTCCTGTTTTGTGCTGCCTCTTGCTAGTAGGGGGGGTGTTCTAGGGGGGAGGTTCTGGTGTTGGTGGCGCTGGGTGTTGTGGCCTTGTTGGGTGTCGGAGCTGCATGATCAGTAGCTCTATCGCGTGTTGGTATTTAGATGTGGCTGTGAGTTAGGTCCAATTCACACAGTAGATAGTCGACCTCCTTACACCAGTTAAAGGTTGATGTTAATTTGCTACTGCTAACTCGGCTTATCGCCTGCTTTTTGGATCGCATTGCAGATTTGGCTGGTCGTTCAAAATATGGGGAAGTGATGTTTTTTTGTTTTTTTCGCAAGGGAACGCCTACTTTGCATATCCTTAGCGTTAGTTGTGGCTCTTGTTTGTGGCGATTTTATTGGCAGAAGGTATCGATGTAAAAGTGGTGAGATTTGCCGTTTTCACCCGATTGAGAATGGGATGATAATTTAAAAACACAGAAAAAAAGATAGGTTCAATCAACATTATAATTATAAATTAGCATTGAAAAAACCTTTAAAATTCACTGAAAAAACCATAGGTTTCAGGCACATTATAGTTAGAAATTAGCATTTAAAATACCTTTGAAATTTACTGAAAAAATCATAGGTTTCAGGGACGTTATAGGTAGAAATTAGCATTTAAAAAACCTTAGAAATTCACTGAAAAAAACATAGGTTTCAGGGACGTTATAGTTAGTTGGATATTTCAGTCATATGTATAAGTGACTGGATGTTTGTATAGACGTAGGAAATAGTGGGTGGTATGTAGTATCTGGCATTCTTGTGTGTATGGTT
The DNA here is from genome assembly GCF_964261635.1 of Lissotriton helveticus. Lineage (NCBI taxonomy): Eukaryota > Metazoa > Chordata > Amphibia > Caudata > Salamandridae > Lissotriton > Lissotriton helveticus. The sequence goes on along the minus strand of NC_136063.1, from coordinate 1,258,926,806 downwards.
TAAAAAATTGTAGTCTGTATTTTAGAGTGCGTGTATCAAAGTTTATGTTAGGGCATCAGTATATGCATCAGATTTTCACGAGGATGATGTCATCAGTGATGTCATCAGTGATGTCTTTTGAGATGTCATCAGTGATGTCACTGACCATGTCATTAATGATGTAATATGTGAATTCATCATCAGTGCATTAGCTCAACTAACTATAACAGGTGAATTTCTCTGGTTTTATATGAGTCAAATGTTCAACTAACTATAACGTCCCTGAGATTTCTAAGGTTTTTTAAATGCCAATTTCTAACAATACAGTCTGTAAAATCTATGTTTTTTTCAGTGAGTTTCAAAGGTTTTTTAAATGTTAATTTCATGTTTTAATGTTTATAAAACTTACATTTTTTCTATTATATTTTTACATACTTTGGAACTCTATTATACTTCTTTTATTTAACTTTAAAAATGATGTAATGTTTTATATCTTCCCCAAAAATATGTATCTGTTTTTATTTCATGGCATGTACATTAGCTTAACACGTGTGATGACCATGTATCTCAAATGTGACATCAAAAAATAAATGTGTGTTACACGATAAATTGTGAACCCTACTGCCAGTCGTGTTTCGAAAGAAGTTCATAAGGTGTACACCATCCTGCAATCAACACTGCAACTGAACTGTGAACACTGCTACCCGTAGTGTTTGCACACACAACAATGACAGCAGGTGAGCAGTGGGGCCTGGGTGCACAGCGGCTCCAATTGAGCGCAGTGCTGCGGAGGGGTGGGCTGCATCAGCCTGAGTGCGCAGGTGCGAACAAGCGAAGTTGTCCTGGGTAATGATGTGATCTCTGACCTCATTCAGTCACATGTCTGTCTCATTTTAAGGACCTGCTAGACTGTACTGTAGGCCTCAGGCAGCGGGCATCGCTGCCCTACAGACACGTGGCGTTGGCTTTTAGGGCACTGTAGTGAGCTCATTACTAACTGTACATGCACACAGCCACTGCATTACATGCGCATATTATGCTTCTAGCATGCGCTCTGTTCCTTTGTCTGTGAATGTTGGTATAACATATTATTATTAAACCTTGTGTATTCTTGTGCACTCCAACTCCTCTTTGAACCACGATTACCACTAACAGTTGGTAGATCGTACTTCAAAAACGAAAGATGGACTCAACTGGTGTTTAAGCCTGAAATAAACCTTCATTTACCTCCACACTTTTCCACCATTAAATTATTTCTCCCTTTTCAGACATTGAATTAATTGACCCAAAATGGGTAGAGCAGGAGCTCACGATCTAGGCTCTCGGTTTCATACCCGAGTGTAGCAGCATACCATCTCAGCACCATGTCACTCTGAGCAACAACACACTTTCAGACCGGTAAGAGTGACTACTTCGCTTCGCACTTCCCCACAGATGTTACAGTGCTCCTACCCTCCTTTCCTACTTTTTTTAGAAAATGGCAGCCAACACTTCCTAGTTGCAACCGTTCGCGGCACTCGCAACCAATAAGCAGCAAGCTTGTGCTTGTGACGACTCAGCCAATCAGATGGCAGAACAAGCCTTTCATGAATTAGCGGGTTGTGAAAGGCTTGTGAAAAAGCCTTTCATGAATTAGCGGGTTGTGATAATGTAAATGATAACCCCTTACTTAATATGGTTGAAACTGAATCTATTGACATGACTAGCACAAGTGGTTTTAAACCCAAATCAGTGTTTGTACCACATATTGTAAATAGCTGCATTGAAAGTTTTGAACAAGGTATGCTAGTTGAAATGCGAAAAATTGACAAAAAGAGACCTAAACTTCACATGAATCTTAACAAAAAACAATATCTGGCCCTGAAAGATATGGAGAGTTGGTCAGATGTGGTCATAAAAAATAGTGACAAAGGGGGTAATGTGGTAATCTGGCCAATTGATATGTATCTCAAGGAGGGATGTTAGCAGATAAGTGATCCAGATAACTATGTAACAGCTTCCAGACAAGATTATAAAATCATGCAACAAATGTATTTTGACAAACTTTTGGACTGGAAAGCAAAGGGCACAATAGAAGATGAGGAATACCAGTATCTTTTATGTAGATATCCTCAAATACCGGCACTGTATTTGTTGCCTAAGTTGCACAAGAACATAGATACCCCGCCAGGGAGACCTATTGTCTCATCGGTAGGTAGCTTACTGGAAAACACCTCCCGATATATTGATTACTTTCTGCAGCCGTTGGTACAGGCTTTACCTTCTTTTGTTAAGGACACTTCCGATTTCTTGAGAATTATTGATAATGTTGCATGGAAATCTGAATATTGGTTAATTAGTTTTGACGTAACTAGCTTGTACACAAGCATACCTCAAGATCTGGGTATTGATGCATGCAAGTATTTTCTCAGGAATCGTTCCATTTCCCATTTGGTACATACCAATATGTTACTCGAGATGATGGGCATTTGCCTTACTAATAACTTTTTCATATTTGACAAACACATGTACAGACAGACCAGGGGGACGGTGATGGGTACTTGCTTTGCCCCCAATTTCGCGGGGTTATACCTGGGCTGGTGGGAGGAGCTAGTGGTGAACAACATATCCCACTTCAGTACCCACGCCATCCTCTGGCTAAGCTATATAGATGACATCTTCTGCATTTGGAGTGGTACACTCAATCAAGCTAAAGAATTTGAGACAATAATTAACAATAATTGTCTTAATTTACAATTCACCAGTCAAATGAGCCAAACACAACTTGAATTTCTGGATGTCAGATTGGAGGTTAAGGATGGGGCCTTGAGAAGTTCCTTATTCCGTAAGTCCACTGCAGGAAATAGCCTCCTGCATGCAGCAAGTTGCCTCCCTGCCACACTGATACGTAGTATACCATTAGGTGAACTTATCAGGGCCAAACGGAACTGTAGTACAGTTGAGAGCTATGAGCAAGAGAAACAAATAATGATGACAAGATTTTCTGAAAGGGGATATACTAATAAAATTATCAAAAAGGCTGAAACTAGAGTGGATCAGATGATCAGGGGGGATCTCCTGATACCAAAACATAGTGAGAAATCCGATGAAATCCGCTTTATAACGAATTTTGACAGCCAGTCATGGGAAATTAGACGTAGTCTTCACAAATTCTGGGATGTTCTAAGATTGGATAAGGACCTGCGGGAAGTTATACGTGACACCCCTTCACTCACATTCAGAAAAGCTAAGTCACTCAGGGACACCCTTAAGTACAACACTGATTAAAGATAGTCCTAAACCTAATGCTATACAAGGGTTTTTCCCGTGTAAAAAATGCAAGGCATGCAAATTCAGTAGAAACTGTAAATCATTGAAAATATCAAGTGACCAGGAGGCACATAAAATTACAAAACATCTCAGTTGTACTACTGAATACGGAATATATGCGATACAGTGTCCTTGCGACAAGTTTTACATTGGGTGTAAAACCAAACAAGCCAAACTTAGAGTCTTGGAAGATCTTAGTGCTATAAAGAATCTTAATCAGCAGTACCCTGTAGCCAGACATTTTGCCTCAAAACATAATCAGAATCCCAACTTGCTGAAATTCACGGTTCTGGACAGTGTCGACATTAAGGAAAGAGGTGGCAACCGCTGGTTAGATCTGAGAAAACTTGAGTCAAAATACATAATCAAATACAATACGATTCAACCTGTGGGTCATAACCTAGGGGAAGAATTAGCTGTTCATCTGCAAGAGAAATTATGATGGTTATATTATTTATATCTGTCTGATGCCATCTCCTTGGTAAATACTGCAATTTTTTTAAATCTTGATTTTAATATCGGTATATGGAAGTTCACATTGACACATAGGCTCAAAATTTACTGTCTTCTCTTTGCAGGTATTGGACTTTATGCCCACTAGGGCTTTATTTCTGAATCGTTTGCAAAATTGTGCACATCGTGCAAGATATTTGTGCCCACTGGGGCGAAACATTGTCATCTGATGGTATGGCAGTTTAAACTGCATTATGGACTTATAATAATGCGGGTCATTTATAAGGTTGAGCCCACTTGGGCAATACATGTGAATCACAATTGTTGTTGCTGCTTGTGATATAAATAAGCCCAACTGCAAGTATATACATGCATATTATTTAATGCAAATGACGTTTTGTACATTTAAACTTTATTACATTTACTGTGAACGGACTGCAACAATGTAGCCAGAAGTGTGTCTTTTATGTCTATGCACCACGTGGTACAGGATGTAATGTACCCGTTTCACTTTAAAAGAATGGCGATGCAACTTGTACTCCACCCGTGAGCAAGAGGTAGGCTTACCTCGAAACGCGTAGGGTTTGTTCCTTTGCCAATAAACCTTAGCACTGCACTTATGACTTGGGCCTCGACTCTGGTATCTTGAAAAGAAGAGTGTGCCAGGAATTTGAGTAATATATATATATATATGTATATATATATATATATATTCACTGAAAAAACCATAGGTTTTACACCAGTTATAGTTAGGAATTAGCATTTAAAAAACCTATTAAATTCACTGAAAAAACCATAGGTTTCACACCAGTTATAGTTAGCTGGAAGTTTTACTCGCATAAAACCATTGAAATTCCCACGTTATAGTTAGTTGGACTCACTATAACATGCGCGTGCAATGCACTGCTGAAGACGTCACATATTACATCACTCATGACATCACCGATGACACCATCCTTGTGACAAAGTGACAGACCTCCTTTCACTGTAATGTAAACTTTGAAACACATATTCAAAAATAGAAACTAACATTTTTTTTAAAAATGGAGATACCCATACCAGTTACAACAACCAATTCAGTAATTCCACCATCTATATACACATCCACTCATTCACCAACAGTTCTATGTAGTCACTCATACATATACTGACTCATCATATATATAGTGATACACCTATATATCCTGTTACACAACGACAGTCATCCAAAAGATACTCTCACACATATTCACACATGCAAATAAACTATTAAACATCCATTTATTTGCATATACAGCTATACACACACTACCACTTTACTTCTAAGGAAACTTACACATACTTACTCTCTTAAACAATCACTTATAGAAACACATACTTATTTAAACAGGAACTCTTACAATCCCTCACTCTCACATATACTCACTTATATACATCAATATTCACATATACTAGATTAAAACATATGTAGTTACTGATAAAGACACTAGTGAGACAGTCATTCACTCACTAACATACACATATACACACTCATCCACCCATACAGTCCTGCACCTATGCTGTATTCAAAACACATACAAACAGACAGTCAGTCATTCATGTATCTATGTGCTAAGTAACACCCCCACCAAACATATAGACACTCATATTGATATTAAAAAAATCAAATAACCCATATACCTACACATGTAGCTACTCACCAACCCATGCAGCCACTTAAACACAAAGTGAAACATTAATACATATATTTAAATATTTAAACATTACTCAGTAATATTTATTTTTCAGAAAGACACACATTCACTGGATGGTGTCATCAGTGATGTCATGAGTGATGTCACTGACCATGTCATGAGTGATGTAATATGTGACGTCATCAGCAGTGCATTGCACGCGCAAGTTATAGTGAGTCCAACTAACTATAACGTGGGAATTTCAATGGTTTTATGCGAGTAAAACTTCCAGCTAACTATAACTGGTGTGAAACCCATGGTTTTTTCAGTGAATATATATATATATATATTACCTACTGGCGGTCGCCGGTAGGTATATATAGTTAGGATTTTTTCTCTATGGGATTTTTGAAAATTCTATGTCTAATAACTTTGGCGTTTGTGGACGGAATTGGCAGAAATTTTCAGGAAAATGGAACATTTTGTTTCTGAGCAGCCCCTGGAAATTTGGGGGGGGGTTCGTCAAGGGGGGGCCGAGAAAAAAGGGGGGTCCCAAAACGCGTTTTTCCAATGTTCATTTCCATGGCCTCACTTTTAGCCCGAACGGCTGAATGGATTTGCACGAAACTTGGCAAAATTGTAGGGACTGGTAGCCCGATGTGCCTTTGCTAGGTCTCAATATATGTGCTCCAGTGGATTTTGAGAAATTAACGTTCAAAAAAAGATATATATCTGTAACAGCGGACCGGGCAGCGCTCCGGTTCGCGTACTTTTCGCGTTACGGAGCTTTGTGAAGCGAAGCTGATTGGTTCTCCGGCGTCTGTAAACATTCCAAACAGTCCGTAGCGGCTGCCATCTTGTCTCTCGGTAGGATCGAGAGACAAGAGGAGGCCAAAGCGAAGGGGCAAATGACCATAAGGGGGCATAGTAGATCCTCCCTGACCCCCTAGGTTTGATGTGGAGGTTTTAAAAGGGCCCCGCGGGGCAAAAAAAAATAAAATAATAATAATCGAACGGCTGAATGGATTTGCACGAAACTTGGCAAAATTGTAGGTACTGGTAGCCCGATGTGCCTTTGCTATGTCTCAATATATGTGCTCCAGTGGATTTTGAGAAATTAACGTTCAAAAAAAGATATATATCTGTGACAGCGGACCGGGCAGCGCTCCGCTTCGCGTACTTTTCGCGTTACGGAGCTTTGTGAAGCGAAGCTGATTGGTTCTCCGGCGTCTGTAAACATTCCAAACAGTCCGTAGCGGCCGCCATCTTGTCTCTCGGTAGGATCGAGAGACAAGAGGAGGCCAAAGCGAAGGGGCAAATGACCATAAGGGGGCATAGTAGATCCTCCCTGACCCCCTAGGTTTGATGTGGAGGTTTTAAAAGGGCCCCGCGGGCCTGGGGAGCGTACTACAAGGAAACAAGAATGATTGACTTTTAACTTATTGTATGTTTATAGACTTTTTTTTTCTTTTTTTTCTGCTGAGTGACGTCTCGGCCTATCTCCACGGGATGCAGTCCCTACCATCTCGGCGTTTAAGCCCAGGGGGACCGGTAGTGTGGTAGAGATAACGTCTGTTAACGTTCGATTCGAAGGAAATCAGGAAGTGTTGATAAACATTGTCTGCGCCATCTTGCCTTTTTTCAAATGCCACACTTTTGTCGTGCATGGCAGCCATTTTAGATGCCTTGACCAGACCCACTCTCTGCACGCTGTCGATCCTTAGCATGGCTCCCCACCCTCGCAAGCATCTCCCCCAGGCACTGTCACCCCCGCTCTCTGTCTTACGCATGGGCAATAAACCTCCCCCCATCTGCGCTGCTCTTCCCTGAGAATCACACCCTGTGCCTGTCCGACACCTCCCTTTCGCCCTATTCACTACCGCACCCTCTGACACTCCTCTTCCTCTGTGTCCGATTGTCCAGGCCGGTCCCAGGCTATCAGCTAACCCTGCAGATGTAGTTTATGGCCCCAGCTGTAAAGAATCACGCCTCTTCAAAGGAGTTATAGTAGATCAAGGCCAAAACCCGATGAGATCCGTCACACCACACGCGTTCCTACTATCTGAAAACCATTCTGTACTGTGATTGGGGAGGGGACCAAGCCTGAAGCGGAAGATTCCAGGGATGCCTCTTTGTACATCAAAGTTTTTACAATTATGTGTCACATTAAAAATATATAGCACTCCAACAAAGTAGTAGGATTATAAAACTTTAATAACTTATAAATATATACAACAAAACAAAAACAGTAAAAACATTTAAACATTTTTAGGGAAAAAGAAGGAAGTAGCGGTCGGTTGTGCGAATAGTCCCAACGCAGCACAACGTCCAGATTTCTGGACGGCACCCAGGTGATGTTGCCTGGGTGCCGCACTGATTTCGGTATCCGGCGTGGGGCGTCGCGGGGGGTGGGTCATCAGTAGCGGTCTGTTGTGCGAATAGTTCCAAGGCAGCAGAACAATGGCACCAAGGTGATGTCCAGTAAGTTGCCGCCCTCCGAATAACGGCGTGGGGTGCCCCGGGGGGGGGGAGGGTGAGGCGGCGTGAACGGGCCTCCCCAGGTGGAGGCTCGTCTGCTGTAGTGGGGCGCCCATTTACCGTTTCAGTTGCCATTCCGTCCGCTTTTGGTCCACTGTGTCAAAATCCGCCATTCAGCTGAGTTGCGCCCACTCTTGCGGTGCAGCGATAGGCGGCTGCCACAGGACTCTCAAAATGGCGGCAGGCTCTTTCCTTTTTGGGCCTGGTCCACTGAAATGGCCCTGGGACACCTTGGAAATCGGACGCTAGTCTGCTAGGTCTTGGACCCCATTCTCGAAAGCGTTCCCTCAGCCTTGAGGATTGTACAAAAGTCTTGGGGGCCCCCGACTCCTGCAGGCTTCCGGTGGGGAGCGGCTGCCATGATTGCTCGCGGAATGACCACGACGGAGCCACGAGATGGTGGTGCTTTCATGCTGACGCCAGCTTCAGTCTGAAACATCCAGAAACAAGGTGGGGCTTTCATCGTTCATCCAATGAAAAGTGTTATTTTTAGGTCATATGATCAAGCCTTCCATCATTAGGAAACCAAAAGTAAAATGACCCAATGAAAAGTTTTATAAACAAGTCACATGACCTGTTATGCGGCATAGGGTATAAAAAGCGTAGAAAATCCGTTGGCACGTGAGGCAGCGTCAGTAGCGGACCGATGTGCGAATAGGCCGAAGGCAGCACAACGCGCCAAGATCCGGATGGCACCGAGGTGGTGTCTAGCAAGTTGCCGCACTGGTGTGGCCATCGTACAATGCTGAAAGTGGGCGTGGGGCGCCCCGTTGGCCTGTGAGGTGGCGTCAGTAGCGGACCGATGTGCGAATGGGGCCAAAGGCAGCGCAACGCGCCAAGATCCGGATGGCACCGAGGTGGTGTCATAGTTGAGAGTTCTGAGCAGCGGTTGTAACACTGTCTGAAGCTTATTTGCAGCTGCTGCAGCTTCACTACGCGCCAAGATCCGGATGGCACCGAGGTGGTGTCTAGCAAGTTGCCGCACTGGTGTGGCCATCCTATAATGCTGAAAGTCGGCGTGGGGCGCCTCGTTGGCCTGTGAGTTCGCGTCAGTAGCGGACTGATGTGCGAATAGGCCGAAGGCAGCACAACGCGCCAAGATCCGGATGGCACCGAGGTGGTGTCTAGCAAGTTGCCGCACTGGTGTGGCCATCCTACAATGCTGAAAGTGGGCGTGGGGCGCCCCGTTGGCCTGTTAGGTGGCGTCAGTAGCGGACCGATGTGCGAATGGGGCCAAAGGCAGCGCAACGCGCCAAGATCCGGATGGCACCGAGGTGGTGTCTAGCAAGCTATGCAGCTGAGTTGCGTGCGCACTTGCGGCGAATAGGTCGAAGGCAGCACAAAAATATTTTCTGAATAGAAGACACCACAAGGCGCTGAGATTCGGTTGGCACCGAGGTGGTGTCTAGGAAGTTGCCGCATTGGTGTGGCCATCCTACAATCCTGCTCCGAATAACGGCGTGGGGTGCCCGAAGGGGGGGGGGGGAGGCGGCGTGAACGGGCCTTCCCAGGTGGAGGCTCGTCTGCTGTAGTGGGGCGCCCCTTTACCGTTTCAGTTGCCATTCAGCTGAGTTTCGGCCGCTCTTGATGCTACAGCGACAGGCGGCTGCAACAGGACTCTCAAAATGGCGGCCTGTCCTTTGGATTTGGGCCTGGTCCACTAAAATGGCCCTGGGACACCTTAGAACTCGGACGCTCGAATTTTTTTTCCTTTCCTCTACATGCAAAAAAGGTAAATTCCCGGTACGTTACACGCTTCATCTGCCACGATGTACTCTCCAGAGGAACCGAAAAAAAATATAGTTATGGTAACTATACCATGCATCGTCATATGGAGAGGTGGCACCGATTAATTATAGTGCTGCATAAAAGAGAGATTTGGAGGAGAACCCCCGACCTGCCAGTACATTCATCAAAGAACTGCCACTGACAGCATCAGAGGCAAGGGAAACGGTCCCAAATATTTAGAAGAACTTTGGAAAGATTAAAATGACATGTTTAGATTGTGGCAAATTAATTTCATGTGGACAGATGAGTGTTACTCTAATAAATACAGCATATGAACATCATCATAGTCAATGGTTGGTAGAGACATTTTGACTATATCCTGGACCTGCCCGTCCTCGCCCAAAATGGCGCCAGAATAAATGGGAGTCGTAACTCCTTGTTGTGTACTGGTTGCAGAACATTGAAATCACGAGATACGTATGCAGTTTTGAAGCACATGGCGGGCGGGGACGAGAATTGATTGAATATTTCGACATCCCTATTGATATTAAGTTCTGATGTGTTATTGATTACTGTACTATTGAAAGTTCGAATTAACGTCACCCATGGTACTTGCCCGCAAATGTATATCTAGATAATTTTATTGTAACTGGCCCTGTCGTATTTTAATTATAAAATGTACGTCCACCGATTCCGCAACTGTTAGACACCTTAGTTCTTGCAACCTAATGGCCCGCCCGTTACGTTCCTCTACAGTGTAAATGTCTACTCATCATATACGATTACAGTTTGCTCCGTGGCCGGCCCACGTGGTTATAGGCCCGTATTTGTATACTGACATTTTCACAATAAAGGTTTTTAAAAGAAAACATGGTAGTAGTATTTACATTGGTAAAGTTTTTAATAATAGTCACTGTTTTAGAATCAGTAAAAGGCAAGTGAAATAAAGCATTCGAATTACATGAAGGGTAAAAGGTATAATACGCAGGAACGCAGTAAAGATAAATGGTCAAGGGTTGTTGTGTTTTCTATTCCTGCAACATAAAGTGATCGATAAGAATCTGATATTCTGGCGTATCGGCGACTAAGACAGCAGGCCGACCCTCTTTTGCTCAACGGCTCCGTCATGGGACGAAGAAACGCCCTTTTTCTCGAAAAAGGAATATATTTTACTTGCAGGACAGTTGTAAATTTTCCGGGAAAGTACATTAGCCTGGAACATTATAACATATGTTTAAGAAAAAATAATGTTCGAAAGTAATAAAAAGCGTAATTTTTAGGTCATATGACCAAGCCTTTCATCATTAGAATAAGAAAAGTAAAATGAACCAATGAAAAGTTTTATTAACAAGTTACATGATCTGTTATGCTTACGTTACGCGCTGCGCGCCGCGCCCCGGATCACTTCCGGATGCGCTAACGCGGCGCGTCATATGACGCATTACGCGACAACGCAGGTCCAGAATATAGTCAAAATGTCTCCACCAACCAGCGGTCGGAACACAACCCCTTTCAGCAGGCTAAATAGTTCTGTTAAATGACAACAGAAGGGACAGGCAACAAGAACCATCAGTCAAAGAGGGGAGGGCAAGTTCTTCTCTACCGGGTCACGTTGGGGCGCTACCGGAACTGATCGAATTGGTAGTCTACAGAGTTTCTGGATGTTTCAGACTGAAGCTGGCGTTAGCATGAGAGCACCACCATTTCGTAGCTCCGTCGTGGCCATTCCACGAGCAATCATGCTAGCCGCTCCCCACCAGAAGCCTGCGGGAGTCGGGGGCCCCCAAGACTTTTGTAGAATCTTCAAGGCTGAGGGGACGCTTTCGAGAATGGAGCCCAAGCTCTAGCAGACAAGCGTCCGAGTTCCAAGGTGTCGCAGGGCCATTTTAGTGGACCACGCCCAAATCTGAAGAGCCGGCCGCCATTTTGAGAGTCCTGTGGCAGCCGCCTATCGCTGCACCGCAAGAGCGGGAGCAACTCAACTACATGGTGAGCGAGACGTTGTAGTCGAAAGAGCGGGCGGTAAACAGCTGAATAGCGGAAGAGGCACAGTGTAGCAAAAGCGGGCGGAATGGCAACTGAAATGGTAAAGGGGCGCCCCACTACAGCGTGTCTTTAGGTGAAACGGATTGTGGGACAAGGTCAAGAATGGAAGAGTTACCAAAAGGCAAAAAGTTCCGCTTGATCCCGGGAGCCGGCCACCTATGTCGGGGGCGATCTCAGGCCACACCAGGAGAACACGACTTGGGGAGGGGGCCGGAGCCAAGCGCCCCCTCCGAGTCCGCGCCATCACACCGTCCCTCGGGGGCCTCCGTTAAGCGGTTCAGGGTGGCACCGCATCACATTGTTTACAAATGCAGTAACGTACTCAAACAGCCCCAACTTACTTTTAGAATAGTGAAGATGAAGCAAGTGCAAATAGGCTTCAGACAGTGTTACAAGCACTCTTCAAAACTTTGAATCATCAGAGTGCATGAGTTTCATGCTCGATCGATTGAGCTAGCCGGATCGGGCAACAAAAAGTTTAAAATAGTTATGTAAATAGTTGTTTAATAAAATGTTTTACCCTGTTACTTTGCTGGTGTGTTGTATATATTTGCATAGAGTTTATCGTTATTTTGTGCGGGGTGGGTGGCGGAGCCGAGCTGTCTTGCAGCCATCATGGTGTGGAGTTCAGTTCATCTCACTGGCTTCGTATTTGTCATGAGGGGTTGTTCCTAATGTTTCTATTTTAGCGAGGTCAAAAAGAGATCCCATTAGTGGCCTACTGATTTTGCTCGATTCCTTTTGTTTTTTTACACGATTTTTCGCTATCTGCAAAGACTAAACAGAGTATTGCGACTCTGTGCTTGTTTGTAAATAGAGAATGAACCAAAGAGAACCAATTCTAAAACAGTAAATGCTTGGATAACAATCAATCAAATGGAGAGAGAAGCAGGCACGACGGATTACAACGGGGGCAAAGGCCTGCGTTAACTACCCTTCACTATCTGCAAAGAGAGAGTACTCCTAATAGAAATGAGGGGGGGGGGCAGCATTCAAAGCAGATCAGTGTGCATAAACACGAAAATGTTTTTTCTTACCACGTACTTGACATTCGACAGCTTATGATATTTGCTATTAAAAAACCATTGAAATTCACTGAAAAAACCATAGGTTATAGACCATATATAGTTAGGAATTAGCATTTACAAAACCTTGAAAATTCACTGAAAAAAACATAGGTTATAGACCATATATAGTTAGGAATTAGCATTTAAAAAACCTTTTTTTTACTCACACAAAACCATTGAAATTCCATATATAGTTAGTAGTACTAACTATATATCGCGCACCCGCAATCCACTGCTGATCATGTCACATATTACATCATTCATGACATGGTCAGTGACATCACTGATGACATCACTGATGACATCTCAAATGACTTCACTGATGACATCACTGATGACATCTCAAATGACATCACTGATGACATCACTGATGACATCTCAAATGACATCACTGATGACATCACTGATGACATCTCATTTGACATTACTGATCACATCACTGATGACATCATTCATGTGATAATACGATGAACCTCTTCAGACTCTAATATAACCTTAGATACACTCAGTGTAAACAGACACTCACAGACTGTCACTCATCCATGGAGTTACTTACACACCTAGTCAGTCATGCAAAGAATCAATCACACCTCCATTTCCTCAACTATACAGTTATACACACCTTACTTATTCAAACATATACTAACACATATTTACTCTCTTTTACAATCCCTGATACAAGTTCACAATCATCCATACAGCCACTCACACATTCACTGGCTCTTATGCACAGTTATTTATATATGCCAACTCTCACATGTACTGTGTTTTACATATGTACTTACTTTGACATGTAGCACTGAGATATCCATTCACTCACCAATGCACAGAGTCATACACCTCCCAGCCACCCACACACACACTCAGTCTCCCATACAAATACTTGAGCAACCAATCAATAACCCATATACTTACTCATATAGCTACTGATCAACACATGCAGCAGTTTACAGAACAACAAACATAATGATGCACAAATTAACACAGTTCAGTCACTAACCCATGCACTCAGTGAGACACATTTAACCACTCACTCATACAGTCAGTCATGCACCTACTAAATCCTTCATCCAGACACTTCTACATCCACTCATTCTTCAATATGTAAGACATATTTTAACTTTACAGAAATACACAGTCACTGGATGTTGTCATCAGTGATGTCATTTGAGATGTCATCAGTGATGTCATCAGTGATGTCATTTGAGATGTCATCAGTGATGTCCTCAGTGATGTCACTGACCATGTCATGAATGATGTAATATGTGACATGATCAGCAGTGGATTGCGGGTGCGCGATATATAGTTAGTACTACTAACTATATATGGAATTTCAATGGTTTTGTGTGAGTAAAAAAAGGTTTTTTAAATGCTAATTCCTAACTATATATGGTCTATAACCTATGGTTTTTTCAGTGAATTTTCAAGGTTTTGTAAATGCTAATTCCTAACTATATATGGTCTATAACCTATGGTTTTTTCAGTGAATATATATATATATATATATTACCTACTGGCGGTCGCCAGTAGGTAGTTATAGTTAGGATTGATTTCCATAGGAAAATTGCACCATTCTATTGGGAATAACTTTGGCGCCGGTTGAGGAATCTGCCTGAAATTTTCCTCAACTTTGCCTCGCGGCGCTCCGGTCCTTCCCTTGATGTGGGGGCCACAAAAGGGTCCCGCGGGTGAAATTTTTTTTAATTTTTTTTTTCCATTTTCGCGGGTGGAGCGCCCGGTATGCACACCAGGGAGCGTACCAGGGAGCGTACTTTGGTGAAAAATAGTGAAAATAATAGTGTAAATAATCATTTTGAGTGATTACAGGTAGGGTAGCTCTGAAAAGAGCTTTTGGGTTCTGTGGCTGTTTTAGGTACCTACAAGTATGTCCCACACACACCCACACGCACACAACCCCACACCCCCACACCCACACACTCCCCACACATACGTCACACATGCACACCTCCACCCACACCCAAACACCCCACACCCCCACACCGATACCTTACACATCCACACCCACACCCACACATCCCACACACCCACACTCACACACACACCTCACCCCCCAACACACACACACACATGCACACACAGATACCTCACAGACACACCCCACACATGCCACACACACACCTCCCCACCCCAGAGACACACACACGCACACACACCTCACAGACACACCCACACATCCCACACATACACACACATCCTACACACATACCCCCCACACCCACACACCCCCCACACACACCTCACACACCCACACCCCCACCTACACCCAAACACCACACACACCCACACCCACACACACACCTTACACACCCACATCCCCACCCACACCCAAATACCCCACACACCTACACACACCTATACACCTCATCTCCCCCAGACACACACACACACACACCTCACAGACACACCCCACACATCCCCCACACACTTCCCCCCCCCACACATGGGGAAAACTCAATGAAACCGGAAAATAATAACTTAAAGTGATTAGAGGTGGGTAGCTCTGCATAGAGTTGTTGTGTTGTTTGGGTGTTTTAAGTACCAACATGTAGGTACCAATGCTGAGTCTTAAATTTAATGTACACTGTTTCCTCTGTAGATATCTTGCATGTTGTTACAGAAGTTATTGTGGTATATGGAATCCATATCATAGTCTGTCAGGAAAGCAGAAAGAACATGGAGGCAGGAGATGAAAAAGAGATGTCAAATACACATTGGAGATAATATAGTGGGAGAAAGGAAGTAACTATGAGCAAAATTACTATGTAACATAAAAAAGTTGCACAGTATACTATAAGTCTGAATTTACATTATAATCAATTTGGTACTAGTTTATGAATTACATATAAAAATCAATAATGTCTCGAACAATTTTTGGTTATTAAATATACATTTATTTTTCTGATTCTTTTTCCAAATTTAACAGAACTTCTAACAACACATTGTCGGAAATGTCCTCATTTTCAATCAGCAAATCTACTGCTTCTACACATTGAACTAATTCATAGTTCCGTGATTCATCCATGAAATCTAAGTCTTCATTCTCTACAAAAACAATGTCACCGTTGTTCTCCAGAACAATTTTGAAGGAAATATTCTGCTCTCCTTCCATTTTCTTGCTGTAATTTGCATAAAAAATAAATATATCAGTAGAGATAGGACACTGTTGGGTTTAAGTTCAGACAGGTAGTTTTGATTTTTTTACAGTGAAGTTATCTTTGGGCAGTGTATGGTATCAGGCTGGAAGTAGAAATATAAAAAAGTGTATATCATAAAACCTAAGTAAATTCATAATTATACAAGACAAGCCTAACTCCATGCATAAGTATAACAGAGAAGCCTATCTCAATCTATAACTATTACAGAGGGATTGCATATAACTATCAGAAAATGTTTTCCCAAATTAACTTAAAGTGCAAAACATACTTCACTTTCCAAAATAACAACTTACCTTTGTGAAAGCAGTTGAAGTTCTCAGTGAAAATCCCTTTTACAAATGTACTTCAGGAAGTAGTAGTCAAAATGGCTGTGTTTCCCTCTCGTTCTTTATATATATTCATGTACATAACCAATCAAATGTCATGAAATAATAGTAGAAAATGAAAGTAACATTTTAATTGGATGTAAATTCTAACACTTCAAGTGTGTTTTTGTCAAGTAATTCACCTCAGGATATTTAGAGAGGGCTACAGGCCAAATGGCTCAATGGAATTCCACCAAATTTGGGAAAATGGTAAGGACTGGTATGTAGTGTGGCCTATTCTATATTTGGCGAAAGTGTCTCCAGTGGTTTTTATGTAAATTAACTTTTAAAATTTTTGGGAGCGCTTCCTGGTGCGCGCCCGGTACGCGTGCCGGCAGCTTTACGGGAGTCCTCCATTTTGTGTTTCGGCAGATTTGAGACAGAAAATGGAGGAGAAACAACGTTGGGAATGGGTATAAGGGGGCATGGTAGGCACTCCCTGACCCTCTAGGTTTTCTGAGGGGGTCTTAGGAGGCCCATATAGGCGAAAAAAAAATTTTTTCGCGGGGGGAGCGCCCGGTACGCGTACCGGGGAGCGTACCGGGGAGCGTACTTTGGTGAAAAATAGTGAAAAAAGTTAGAAAAAGATAAACATTTGGAGTGATAAGAGGTAGGGTAGCCCTGAAAAGAGCTTTTGGGTTCTGTGGCTGATTTAGGTACCTACAAGTAGGTACCAATGCACAATCTTAAATTCAGGAGGAATATTCTATTCCCCTCATCTGAGAAGTGCACACCATCTCCTCTGTAGATATCTTGCATGTTGTAACGCAAGTTGTTGTTGTATATTGAACCCATTCCATAGTCTCTCATGTAAGCAGAAACAGATTTATTCACATGTTTCCGTGCTTTCTCAAATTGTGGACAAAATTGGTTGGAACAGTTCCATTTCTGTCTTTGGCATATATTGGAATATACCATGGCAGTTTGTGGAAAAAGTGTCATCAATTGCCCAAAAGTGTCCTTTAAACCATCTCCAGACCTACCCCAGTCAAAGTGCCTAGGTCATTTCCACCACAGTGCAAAATTATGAGGTCAGGGTGCGGCAGATGGTAAAAGCTTTTCACCAATGGTATCAATTGATGACATCTCAATCCTCTTTGGCCAATCCATTTTATGTGCACATTTGGTAAATCAAGGTTGTGAAAATTTCTGGTAGCTGCATACCTTTGAGCCCAGTGGATGTAGCTATGTCCAATAATCCAGACAGAGTACATGGTGAGAGGAGGTTCTGGTGCAGTCAGATGAAGTGTAGGAATGAAATGGCAGTTAGAACAGTAGGAGTTTGCAAAAAAAACTGTGGAGTTTCAGTGCTCTTGAATCACAAGCAATGATTGGTGGATTCAGATAGTTAAAAACTTAAAGTTAGGGTGCATGGTTCTGTTATGTGAAAGAAGTACTTTGAGTGGTTAAGAAAAAGTCATTTAAAGAAAGATTGCAGTGGATAAGCTCGTGTATTGAGAGGTCAAACATGCTTGCTGATTTGATTTGCAACATTGTAGAATAAACTTTTAACCCTGGGAGCTCAGTTAGGAGGGAGTTGCTATGGTAACAGGTAGAAAGGGCTGAGGGGGGGAAGGGTGTTGATTTGAAAATAGAAAGGGAAGAGTTTTGATTGGTTACCATGAGGAATATGTGTGTAGAATTAGAGGTTTTCTGTGCCATTAATGGTTGCAGTGCCTGGGGAACATACCTTTTGCTCTGCTAAAGAAATATTGGTGTGTGTATCTGACACTGTTCTGAATCTCCTAAAGCATTTGTAAAGGTGAGTTATGATTCATTTAGATAGAGAGTTAAGATTAAGAAGCACATTGATTTTCTTTGCTGTTTGTGTTTCTGTGCAGTGTTTCTAAAATGTTAATTGAAAAACGATTTTAGTGCAAAACAATGGGTTTTAGTAGTGAAAATGAATGCTTGTACATAGGACCTGTGTTCTGTTCCTAAAATGGTAACTGAAAAACGATTTTAGTGCAAACCCATGGCTTTAACATTTTTAAGAAGGAATAAATAGTGTGTGCATAATTATATAAAAATATTTGAATCTTTTACAAACATGTTACCTGTTTTACTCAGATTGGGAAGCAGACTAAGTTTCTTTTCTGTTGGTTTGCAAGAGATAGGAAATGTATTTTGTAAAATAGTGACTTTTCAGAACTGAAATGGAATGATTGTACATAGGACCTGCACTGTGTTTCTAAAATGTTATTGAAAAATCGATTTTGGGACAAATCAATGGCTTCTACATTTTTGAGAAAGAATAAGCCAATCCGGCTTCAGAAAAAAACACAGTACGGAAACCGCCCTCCTCGCCGCAACAGACGACATCCGCACCTTACTGGACAAAGGAGAAACAGTAGCCCTCATCCTCCTCGACCTATCAGCGGCGTTCGACACAGTCTCCCACTGCACCCTAATACGCAGACTCTACGATGCAGGAATCCAGGACAAGGCCCTCGACTGGATCTGCTCCTTCCTCTCCAGCAGGACGCAGCGGGTCAGACTCCCCCCTTTCCTCTCGGACCCCACACCTATCACCTGCGGAGTCCCCCAGGGCTCCTCCCTCAGCCCGATGCTCTTCAACGTCTACATGGCTCCACTTGCCCCCATCGTCAGAACCTATGGACTCAACATCGTGTCATATGCAGACGACACCCAGCTCATCCTCTCCCTATCCAACGAGCCCAACACCGCCAGACGCAACTTTCGAGAAGGCATGGAAGCCGTCGCCAAATGGATGAAAAACAGCTGCCTACAACTAAACACCAACAAAACAGAAGTACTCATCATGGGCCCAAACCCCGACGCCTGGAGTGACACCTGGTGGCCCACCGCCCTCGGAAACCCGCCAACCCCCACAGACCACGCACGCAACCTGGGAATCATCCTAGACTCCGAGCTCAAAATGGACCGCCAGATCAACTCTGTCTCATCTTCCTGCTTCCACACCCTCCGCCTCCTTCGTAAGACCTTCAAATGGATCCCCCTCGAACACCGAAAGACAGTCACTCACGCCCTGGTCACCAGCAGACTCGACTACGGCAACGCACTCTACGCCGGAATAAACAAAAACCTCATCCGCAAGCTACAGAACATCCAGAACACCGCCGCAAGACTGGTCCTCAACCTGCCAAAACACTGCCACATCTCCCAGCACCTGCGCACACTCCACTGGCTCCCCGTCGAGGCGAGAATCACCTTTAAGATGCTCACCCACGCACACAAGGCCCTCCACGGCAATGGACCAGCATACCTGAACAGCCGACTCAAATTCCACGCACCCCAAAGGACCCTACGATCAGCCCAGCTTTCCTACGCTGTGGTCCCCCGCACCAGAAAGACCAGATCGGGAGGCCGCTCCTTCTCCTTCCTCGCGGCCAAAGCATGGAACGCCCTTCCGCTCCACCTCAGACAGACAACATCGCTCCCCATCTTCGCAAGAAACCTCAAAACCTGGCTCTTCGACAGACCCCCTCCTTGATGGAATGGAACCTGCACCCCCCAACACCCCCCCCCCACCCCTAGCGCCTTGAGACCCTTACGGGTGAGTAGTCGCGCTTTAACAAACTCCTGATTGATTGATTGATTGCATGATTACATAAAAAAATTTGAAGCTTTCACAATCATGTCACCTGTGTTACCTCAGATTAGGAAGCACACTGAGCTTCTTTGCTGTTGGTTTGTGTTATTTTTTTGGTAATGCTTGGTAGGATTGTTTGCAAGAGAGAGGAAATGTATTTTGTAAAATAGTGAGTTTTCAGTACTGAAATGGAATGATTGTACTCCAGCAATGCATCCTTTCACATGGGGAAAGCTGCATGTGAAAGCGTTTGCCTCAGTCTTATATGTGCTGTAAGGCAGTCGCAAGATTTGGACGTAAAAGTGTCCTAAAAGTGAGGAAGTGAAATCTCATAGATTTCACTGTGTCACTATTACGAGGCTTTTTGCGGAGAAATGACTCCTCTGTGTACATTACACCTGACAGAGGTTTAATGTGGCGCAGAGGTTTAAAAAGTGACGCATCTACCTACATGCGTCACTTTTTAAATATGGCGCAAGAAGGCACATGTTTTATGCCGCCGATGCGTCACAAAAAGTGACGCATCAGTAGCGCAAAACTGACGCAGGGCTTTATAAATGAGGCTAATTTATTTTTTTGCACACTACTCCAGTTTAGTCCTGTCCACTGCACTCTTGGACACAAGCCTCACCTTTTGTGCTCCCCTGGACAGGCTTCATCACATGAGCACTCCTGCTTAGGCGTTATAATCTTTTTTTAGAATAACATTTGAAAAACAGAGAAAAGGTTATAAGTATAAGCTTTTCATTACACTACTGAAACATTTTTGGGGTAAATTAATGTCTTTTACATTTTTGAGAAAGAGTAAATAGTAGGACCTGCACTGTGTTTCAAAAATGCTATTGAAAAATCGATTTTGGGACAAATCAATGAATTCTACATTTTTGAGAAAGAATAAATAGTGTGTGCATGATTACATAAAAAAATTTGAACTTTTCACAATTATGTCACGTGTGTTACCTCAGATTAGGAAGCACACTGAGCTTCTTTGCTGTTGGTTTGTGTTATTTTTTTTGGTAATGCTTGGTAGGATTGTTTGCAAGAGAGAGGAAATGTATTTTGTAAAATAGTGAGTTTTCAGTACTGAAATGGAATGATTGTACTCCAGAAATGCATCCTTTCACATGGGGAAAGCTGCATGTGAAAGTGTTTGCCTCAGTCTTATATCTGCTGTAAGGCAGGCGCAAGATTTGGACGTAAAAGTGTCCTAAAAGTGACACAGTGAAATCTCATAGATTTCACTGCGTCACTATTACGAGGCTTTCTGCGGAGAAATGACCCCTCTGTGTACATTACACCTGACAGAGGTATAATGTGGCGCAGAGGTTTAAAAAGTGACGCATCTACCTACATGCGTCACTTTTTAAATACGGCGCAACAAGGCAAATGTTTTATGCCGCCGATGCGTCACAAAAAGTGACGCATCAGCAGTGGAAAATTGATGCAGGGCTTTATAAATGAGGCTCATCTTTTTTTTGCACACTACTCCAGTTTAGTCCTGTCCACTGCACTCTTGGACACAAGCCTCACCTTTTGTGCTCCCCTGGACAGGCTTCATCACATCTGCACTCCTGCTTAGGCCTCATAATCTCTTTTTAGAATAAAAATTGAAAAACAGAGAAAAGGTCATATGTATAAGCTTTTCATTGCACTACTGAAACATTTTTGGGGTAAATTAATGTCTTTTACATTTTTGAGAAAGAATAAATAGTGTGTGCATGATTACATAAAAAAATTTGACCTTTTCACAATTATGTCACCTGTGTTACCTCAGATTAGGAAGTAGATTGTACAGATGAGGTGAGGCATGTCCAGAGGGACAGAGGAGGTGAGGCTTGTGTTCAAGACTGTAGTGGGAGAGAGGCTTTTCTTGGAGAGCGTAAATGGTGAGACCTGTGTCTAAGAGTGCAGTGGACTAGGCTTCATGAAGCCTATCCCCCACTGCACTCTTAGACACAGGTCTCAAGTTTTTTGCACCCGTGGACAGACCTCTCTTCTACTGCACTCTTCAATAGAGGCCATACCTCTTGTGCACCCCTAGACAATCCTTACCTCATCTGCAACCCTGAATAGACTTCAACTAATTGGCATGCTTAGACAGACCTCAGCTTATTTACACCCTTGGACATGCGTCACCTCATATGCACCTATTTACTATCAATTATACTCAATACATTGAGGCCTGTTCAGAGGACAGAGATGAGGTAAGGCTTGTCCAAGGGTGAGAGGAGGTTAGTCCTCTCCACTGTAGTCATGGACACTGAATGCTTGTACATAGGACCTGCACTGTGTGTTTACAATGTTATTTAAAAAACGATTTTGGTGAAAATAAATGACTTTTAGTTTTTTGAGAAGGAATAAATAGTGTCTGCATGATTAAAGACATATATTTCATCTTTTCTCAATAATGTCACCTGTGTTACCTTAGATTAGGAAGTAGATTGTGTAGATGAGGTGAGGTTTGTCCAGAGGGACAGATGAGGTGAGGCCTGAGTTCAAGACTGTAGTGGGAGAGAGGCCTTTCCTGGAGAACATAGGTGGTGAAGCCTGTGTTTAAGAGTGCAATGGACTAGACTTCATGAAGCTTATCTCCTACTGCACTCTTAGACACAGGTCTCACTTTCTTTGTACCTGTGGACATACCTCTCTTCCACTACACTCTTCAATACAGGTCTCACCTCTTCTGCACCCCTGGAGAGTCCTCACTTGATCTGTAACCCTGAATAGACTGTTTGCTTTTTGTCATTGCTTTGTTGTTTGATAATGGTGGTCTATAATGTGTTATTTTTTTTAACACAGATTGAAATCAGGATTTTAGGAGTAAGGAAAGATGCCCTCAAGGCAAAGAAGAAGGAAAAATGAAATACGGTTAGAAACAAAAACAGCATCGGAATTACAGCAGTCCTCCACAACAAAGACTTCAAAAAACATGAAAGAAGCTCCTGGTAAGATAACTAAGTCTTTCTTACGGAACATATGTAGAACAAAAAAAAATGTTGGACAGCATGTAGAAAAAGAGAAGGAGAGAGTAAGTTTGAAAAGGAAGGAGAGGCCCTCAAAAAATTTTAGTACTGGAGCAGGAGAGAATAATATGTATCGGAACAGAAGGCAGAATCAGTTTAGAGACATTCGTAAACGAATGTTTCGCAATAGGGTGGTTTTAAATTTGTTAAAAAACATTAGGAAAGGAAAACAGAGAGCTGCTTTTTATAAGAAAAAGAAAAGTGTAGAGAAGATTGTTGATCAGGCTTTTGAAGTTAAGAAAAAATTATTTATTTTAATAATCAATAGAATTAGGACACTTAACAAGACAATTGATGTTTTCAAATCAAACAGTAGATGGAAAAGAGTAATTAATCGGACTAATTTTTGTAAAGTTTTTTCAGGAGAATGGATGCACAGTTCAAGTTGTGAGCCATTTTTTAATGAGGAGAGTTACTTCCAGGAGAATGATTTAGTGCATGCAGTTGACACCAGTGGTCGAGCGTATGAAGTGAAAGACGGTTGTCCGATTGAAAAAGAGAAACTTGTGCCTAGAGAACCAGAAGAGGTGTTAACTGATGAAGTTTTAGGGAGACGTACTAAGGGTCCAGTGTACACTTGGAAGTGTAGTCGTATTTGTAGTGTGCGACAGGAATCAATTGATTTGTTTTGTAATTTCTTACGTACATATAGTAAGAAAAGTCTAAAGCAGAAAGTGAAGTTGTTGCAAGACTTAGATCCTTGCAGAGTGAGAGAAAACACAGGTTTGCAAGGGCATTCACTGGCTTGTCTTTCTAGAAAAGTCTGTCAGAGTGTTTTTCATCATTTTAGGATGTTAGCAGTGCATCATACCAAAATGAGGAAATTAGTGAGAATGTTGTATTATGCAAAAAGTCCAGCACTTAAGCTTAAACAATTAAACAGTGCTCTTTTGCATGGAACTGAATTAGATGTGAAGAAGATTTGTGAAGAAATTGAGATTTGTTATTTTGGTGAAAAAGAGGACAGTGTAGAAATTGACACAGCAATTCAAGGTAATGTGGAAGACAATGTACAGATTTCAAGAACAGAAATGTTTGAGCAGGAAATTACCAGGTTTAAGGTGAAATCAAGTGAAAGGCCGAATTTTACTTGTGTGTGTTGTCGACGAACTCATTATAAGCATCAAACTAGATTAGTTGATTTATACGTAAAAAGTGAAAAGATGAATACTTATGAGTGGAAGAATTTTGCAACGTATTTGTGGGTGGAGAATTGTTTTGATTTGAGTTCTGATCAGCGTATTTGTAAATATTGTTATGATAAATTAATTCAAAACAGAATGCCTGCTAGAGGTGTTCATAATAATCTGGAGTTGGTAGACATTCCCCGTGAATTGATGGATTTAAATACATATGAGTCTATTTTGATTCAATGTGTCCATCCTTTTCAGGTTATTTTTCGCATGGAGCCTAAGATAGGGAAATTTCCTCCTACAGATTTGCTTTTTTATTTGTATTTTTTTTTATTGACAAATTCATAGTTAATACATAAAATTCAAAAAGAAGCAGGAGTAAGTATAACAGTTGATCGCATAGCTTAATTAACAAAACAATTTATACAATATCAGGTGGGATAATAACACCAAAGAGAGAAAAAAAAAAAAAAGAAAGAGAAAAATAAAAAAAATAAAAAGAAAAAAATAAAATAAAAAATAACAACAGAAAAATATAAGCAGATTGAGCGAACAAGAATCTGAGAAACAAAAGAAGTGTCCATTAATCATTGGCAGAACCTAATTGGCGAACCTCATTTGTGTACCATCTTGTAATCGGGTCCCAAATCTGTGCTCCTATTACTTTCATTCTTCTCCCCCTAGTAGCATATATTGCAATTTCTTGTTTATAGATTGCAAGAAAGCGACTAAGCCACATATGAAAAGTAGGGGGGTCTTGGTCTTTCCAGCGAGCTGCCAAAATGATACGAAATACGGCATACCCCAGAAAGACTACCGCTTGTTCCTCTTTATTATGACCCAGTGAGTCATCATGGCCTAGTATACAGAGAGTTAGTGAGTCCCTTATCTGACGTCCAAAGACCTGGGCCCAGAACTCCAAAATCATGGTCTTTAACCTCATCAATTCCGAGCATTCTGAGAACATGTGAAGTAGATTGGCCAGTGGCTGTTTGCATCTTGGGCAGTTGTCGTCGGCCCGAAGACCCCAAGCAAATAATTTTGCGGGTGTATAGTATAGGTTGTATACTGTTTTATAATATTGTGCTCTTAAATTTGAGGCTATAAAGTATTTTGCAGATAGCGCTAGTGAAAGATCGATATCGACATTAGGATTTGCCAGTTTTACAGCCCAAGATTGTTCTGTTTGTTCGATATCATCAGGGAGATTACCCATAAAAATCTGATACAAAGCCCCTATTCTTGTCGTTTTCTTACCAATAGCTTCAAGAAGTGGGAGTTTGTCTCGTATTATTATTGGTAAAGCATTGCGGATACACGACAGTATTTGAAAATATTTAAGAAAATCCTGCGTAGGGACACGATATTTTTCTTGAAAATATTCAAAAGATATAGGGATATTATGTCCTAATATGTCGCCAACTGTATTGATACCTAGATGTTCCCACCTCTGCGAGGTAGAATCATTAAGGGATGAGGGGATGATCTTACTATGCCAAAGAGGAGTATATCTTGTAAAAGTGGGAATTGATAGGTATTTAGAGATTGCTTTCCAACCCACCCATGCGTCTAAGACTGTCTTCAATTTGATTTTTTTATAATACGAAGGCTCTACCTGTCTTAAAAAAAGCCCTTTACATTTATCACCGAGACTAAGTTCGTAGATCGAGGGAATATATAGGTCTGGGGACGTATAGGTATTAGTTTTTTTATCCGTAAGCAGGGGATCCATAGATTGCATCAGTGTTGCCCAGAGATATAATTTTAGATTAGGGATAGCTAGTCCCCCTCTATCCTGTGGAAGCGACATTAAGCGGAAGGATCTTCTTATCTTTCCGTAGCTCCATATAAATTTAGATATAGCAGACTCAATAGTCTTAATGAAGTTATCTCCCGCTAACAACGGGATCGCTCTAAAAAGGTAGAGGACCCTCGGAAAAATATTCATTTTAATATAGTTAGCCCTCCCAATTATAGATAGATGTAAGTTGTCTATTCTTTTGAGATCTATTTTGATTTTATCAATGAGGGGAGTGTAGTTCAAATGGATAATTTTCTCCACTTTGGTAGTAAGGCGTATGCCTAAGTATGTAGCTTCTTCAACTTTGAGAGCACTTTCATAATGGATATTATCAGTAGCTAACACCATGGTTTTGTCCCTATTTAACGAGTATCCTGAATATGTACCAAAGGCCTGGGTAATTGATTCGATTTCCAGGATTGCCACCGTAGGGTTGTTAGTTACAACGGCAATGTCATCCGCATATGCCATGACTTTGGTGAAATATGGCCCTATTTTAATAGGCTGTATTAAAGGGGTCAGAAGTAGTTTCTGAATAAGGGGATCTATGTATAGTGCGAACAGGATCGGGGAGCATGGGCATCCCTGTCTTGTACCTCTGTGCACCTTGATAAGCTCTGACTCATTGCCACATATAGAGATTTTTGCGCTAGGATCGATATATAGGGCTTTAATGGCTCTGATGAATTTGTTTCCAAAATTCTTTCGTTCTAATATATTCCAGAGAAACTGCCATGCTACTCGATCAAAAGCCTTTTCGGCATCAAGGAGAATCATCGCCATCTCGCCCCCCGTGGTTCCCATGATATCAAAAAGGGTAGTGGCTCTCCGGGTATGATCTGTAGTGCCCTTTCCGGGTATAAAGCCGTGTTGCCAGGGGGATACGAGATGTTTGATAACCCCATTCAATCGGTTGGCTAGTATTTTTGAGTAGAGCTTTGAGTCAGAGTTTATCAGGGATATCGGTCTGTAAGATGAGGGAAGCTGAGATGGTTTACCTTTTTTGTGGAAAATTATAATATTCGTTAGTTTCCAGGAGTCTGGTGGGGCAGAGTGATACTGCACTCCGAGAAACAGATCTAACAATAGCGGGATTATTTGTTTACCTAGGATTTTATACAGTTCTAGGGGGATTTTGCCGGGGCCTGCCGCCTTACCGTTGGAAAGTTCGGATAAGGCAATCTCTACCTCAGTATAGGTGATTTCTCTATCCAGAATTATTTTAATCCTGTCATCTATCCTAGTATTTATGTCTTGATCTGGGAGCCAGTTGTTCAAAAATGATGTGATATCCGAATCCGAATTTGTCAAATCGCTGTGATACAATTTCTTATAATATTTTTGAAATATGTTTAGGATATCCTGCTTGGATGTATATTCCTTGGCTTCATATTCAATCATCTTTATATTGCCTTGTGATTGTTTTTGGCGTGTTCGTAATGCTAAGTGTTTACCAACATTCTCCCCTGATTCATATAGCTTATTTTTGTTAGCTTGATAGGTCTCGGCTGCTTTTTGGATCAAGGTGTTATTAATTTCATTTTTTAATATCAGTATTTTTTTAGGGGTTTCAGATGTTGCAACCCCCTGGCCTATCTGAGTGGCATGGAGTGTCTCAAGATCAGAAAGTTCTTGCATGAGCTGTGTATTAATATTGTCTTCCCTCTTCTTTTTATTGGCTACAAATGAGATAGTTTCTCCCCTTATTGCCGCTTTAAAACAGTCCCAGACCGTTACTCGTGACGCACTAAAGCGGTTACAATCGAAAAAGCCCTGTGCCCAATTTTTCATATGTGTTATGAATTCCTGATTGATCAAGAGTCTTCTGTCAAAGGTCCAGTTACACTTTGGTTTAACCAATTCGGGGAAATCGAAGACAAAGGTGAGCGCATTGTGGTCCGAAATTGTTTTAGGGGACTTAATCATATCAATCATTACCAAGCCCTCTAACGATGACATGATATAGTCGATCCGAGAATATTTATTGTGAGGGTGAGAAAAGAATGTATAACCGTCTGTCTTTTTGCCTGACTGAACCCACATATCCAGTAAATTATGGCTTTCCATTAATTGCCTAAGTGCGCTAAATACTTTTGGTTTGCGTCCTTTATAATTCAGAGTAAAACTGTTGTTGATAAGTACGCCTATATCAATGTTGAAATCTCCACAGAAAATTAAGGAGCCTGTCCAGGAGGCCAGTTCTATCTCTAACTCTTGGAAAATAGTAGGATCATCCATATTTGAGCCATAGATTGCGCATATTGTAAGACCGCATTTTAGTTGAACTATCGCCCATCTGCCATTTCTATCCGCTGATCTGCGAGTCGGGGGGCCTATAATAGGTTTAGCTAGAATAGCTATCCCTCTAGTTTTAGAGGATTGGGTTGTGGCTACCAGCAGGTTATATCCAGGTAATTTAAGTAGTTCCCTATCAGCAGTTACAATATGAGTTTCTTGCAGGCAAAGTATGTCTACTGGATTCTGGCGTGTTAGTTGGAATAGTTGAGCCCTTTTACTTTTATCGTTTAAGCCTGCCACATTCCATGAACATAGACTCACTCTCCCCATTTAAAAAAAAATACGTTCAACCTGGTTTTAATATAACGACCAACTGAGTCATAACTAGCATCAAAAATTATAATGTCTCTTGTTTCTCTGCCATATTTGTTGTAATCCACAAATAATATTTGCATATACTTTTCTTTACGAATGAATTTGTACATTTTTTTGCATTTTTCCCCACCCCCTTTCCCCCCCCCCCACCCCTTAACTGCCCTCCCCCACCCCCCCCGCCTCTCACCCAATGAGGCATTTAGACTCTAGCTAGAGTCTGTTGTGATGGAGAGACATCCCTACCCAGTGCCACACATATAACCTTATATCTTATAATGTCCTTTTGGAGGGCATAAGATAGGAGAAAATACATGGTGAGAATAGAAGAGAGAAAAAAAAGAGAGAAAGAAGAAAAAAAGAAACAACAGTGAGCAAAATAAAGCCAAGAGAACTAAGAGAGCTAACAGTGTGACCCATTATAGAACTTTATATAGAGGGCTAAGAGATCCTGTCTGGAGAGAGCAATATACATCAGTTCTATGTATATATTGGTTATCTTTTGGTTAGGAGAACTAAATAGCCCAAAAGCTGGCACCCTAGGGATATCAAGTTGTTAGAGTTTTTTTTTTTTTTTAAGAATATTTAGTAGCTAATTAGTGGCTATCTCACAAAGACGTTATCTAATTCAGAGCCTTAACTAGGTGTGCTGTTTCCCTCTGGTTCCCTCTAGTTCCCTCTAGTCTCCCCCTCTTTTTAAAGCAATAGGGCCTAACGTCATAGTGAAAAAATACATCTCTAGTTCATGCTGTCAAGGAAGTCTTTTGCTTTAATTTCTGATGTGAAAAACTTAGCATGGCCCTTATAGATGACTTTCAGGGTTGCCGGGTTATTCAAGTACACCTGGGCCTTTTTCTCCAGGAAAGGCTTAATCAGTTGTCGGAGACGCCACCTCCGCTCCACCGTGGTGTGGCAAAAGTCAGGTCTAACAAAATAGGAAATTTCACCTCTTGTCCGATGAGCATCTGGTCTTGCTTTCTCGGCAATAGCTTGACGGAGGAGGAAATTTCCAAAGTACACTAAGATAGCCCTTGGATATTTAGTCTGTTCCTTTGTGGCCCTTAAAGTAAATGGGGTTCTGTGGGCGCGTTGCACCTCTAGCTCCCAGTTCCAGGTGGAAAGTTCGGGGAGCGTATCCTTGAAGAGCTGGATTACAAACATACGCACATTTTCACCCTCAATTTTTTCCGGAACACCAAGTACTCGGAGGTTGTTGCGCCGCATGCGGTTTTCCATTTCCTCCAGTTTCCACCTGACGTCTTTTAGTTCAGCATCATGAGCATCTACTTGTTCTTTTACAGCAGTGGCTTCAGCCTCATTTACCACTATGCGGTCCTCCATGTCGGTCATTCTTGCATTTGATGCAGCCACTGATTTAGAAAGTTTGCGTACAACGCCCTGGACTTTGTGAAGTGCTTGTTGAGCCCTGCGCCCATCTTTTGAAGTCTGTTCCCTATGGGAGGCTATTGCCTGAAGCACTGTGTCCATGACAGATGTCAAGGTGGCATTTTGCTGTTCAAAAAAAGGGGAACTATCGCTATGGGGTCTGGAGGGAGGGTCCTGCACGCTAGTATGAGGAGATTGGACCCTAGGGCGACCACTAGAGCCAAGGTGGCGTTTTTTCTTTTTTAGCACTGTGTGCCTCCTGTGTCTGCCCATAACTGCGTCAGGATCACTATCTTGTGAGCTTGCATCCGTATTTGTACAAATATCTGAGTCAGATTGGGAATCAGAAAGAGAGTAGGAGTCTGAGTCAATGTCTTGGTCCTGAAGCAGTATAGACTCCTCCGCACCTTCAGAGATGGTAAAAAACTCTGATGGCTCCTTGTCTGTATCTGACGCTAAGCCTGTCCCCAATTTGAAATCAGTTGAGCACTTCCCATCGTTTAGATGCTGCCGAGCGATGGTAATCTCCTTACCCAAGCTGGAAGTAACAGTCTCGAGGGGGGTTATGTATGCCTGGGGATGCACTGGAGCTGATTCAAGAGAGTTGGGCTCGACAGAAGAAACAGAAGAAACATCACTATGGAGGGTGTGCGTAGCCTGTGCTGGTTGAGATACTGGTGTGGGTGCAGATGCAGGCCTTACCTCCTTTTGGATCGGTGCCGACCCTTGCTGTGATGATACCAGCCCCACCTCCTACAGATTTGCAGAGAGGATTAAAGGGAAGAGTTGTTTATTTGCCTCTTGATTTCCCAAAAATATTGATACAATTGGTATAGAAAAAGTAGAAGAGGAACCTTTAGTTATTCTAGTTAATGGGGTTCCGACAAAGAGTAAGAAAATCTGGCAAGATTTAGTGGATGTTAGGAAAGTCAAAAAGGCAACGTTGTATTTAGTCAAAAACAATGAGTATTACAAAGATGTATGTGTTGCAGCAGAGGAAACAGCTGCAGATGAAGACAGTGATTGTTCAGGCGGCCAAATTGAAAAAGTTGATGTGTCTAGAAGTGAAGAAATATATGAACATTATACTGTTCATCCTTTGCATTCCAAAGAAGTAATGGGGAATGCAATTGAATTGTTTCAAATGAAAGCAGCAAAAGGAAGTCCCATTAGTGTATGGGAAGAAAGTTTGGAAGCTCGTTGTTTTCCACAGCTATTTCCAACAGGTCGAGGTGGACGATATGACGATCGACCACTTCAAATTCCTGCATCTGAATATTGGACTGTAAGATTATATGCTGAAGATCCAAAGTTTCGTCAATGCATTCCCTATTTGTTTCATTTACTGTATGAAAGTGACTTGTCTGGGCTTTCTTATGCAGTAAACCATATACTGAAAAGTGGAGCACATCTGCAAAATGTTTCGGCGAGGGACTTTATGGAGAAAGTGAATCTGCAAGATAATATTTTGGAATCTCATTTAATCAATCTCATGGCATGTCAGCGTGGTACAAACGAGTATTGGTACCGTCGTCATGGGGAATTGAAATGTATGCTAAGAAACTTAGGAACTCCTACATGGTTCCTCACTCTTAGCTGTGCCGAGTATGCATGGGACTACTTACTTCAATTTCTACGAGAGGCAAATGCAAATATACAAAATATAGAATTCAAAACACCTGGAGAACTGTGTTCTTTGGATCCAGTGAATGTATGCAGATATTTCAATCATAGATTTGAAGCTATGATGTCTTTTATTACCAACAAAAAAAATCCTCCCCTTGGAGAGGTTTTGGATTTCTTTTGGAGAAAGGAGTATCAAGCGAGAGGTGCTCCTCACATACATATGTTGTTGTGGATTAAAGATGCACCCAAATTTGGAACAGATTCGGATGAGACAGTGATGAGCTTCATTGAAGAGTATTCAACATGTGCTGTTCCGAAAACTACCGAAGAAAACAGTTTAAGGCAACAAGTTTTACGCTTTTAATCCCATCGTTGTGGAAAGTACTGTCGTCGAAAATTCAGAAACAAGGACAAGTTCTACACAAAATGTCGTTTCAGCTTTCCATGATCAGTGATTTCTAAAGGAAGAGTAAATAATTTGATGTCTTCTCTGCGACATACTGTGACGAGGAAATCACCAAAAAATACATACAATTTAAAAAGAAACGAAGAGTCCAAGTACAGCAACGACTACAACCCAGTGATTTTGTCCATGTGGAATGCTAACATGGATATTCAGTTCGTTGCTGACAACTCTATTGCTGTGGCTCGATATGTGACGTCTTACATCACAAAAAAAGAAAAGACAGAACTGAAGGAAATGTGGGAGGACATTTCACATGAAAAGAGTCTAAGCAAGAAATTATACAGTTACAGTCTGAAGATGTTGTCGCATCGAGAAATTGGAGCATATGAATGTTCTGATCGATTGTCATCAGCAAGTCTCTATGCCAAATCTAGAACCATCATTTGGGTGAGTCTAGGTCTTGCTGCAACACGAAATCGAGTTTTGAAATCTGTACAAGAAATAGAGTATTTGGCGGAGAAAGAACCAGAAAGTACAGATATTTTGAAGACAAACATGTTGGATACATACTATCCAAATAGAAGTAGTCATCTTGAGAACAGTTGTTTGTATGAAGTTCTGCAAAACTATATTTATAAGAGAACCATCAGAGAAGATATCAACAATGGAATATATGCTATCATTGGGTGTAAAGGATGTCTAGTGAGACAGAAAAAAGGCCATTTGATTAATCATCGAAAATTGAGTTGCGAAAATCCAGAGAAAATCCAGAGAAAAGGGAATTTTACTATTTAGCTCTTTTGCAACTCTTTAAGCCATGGCGTACAGAAGAGGAACTACTTGGTGATTTTCTCTGTTATGAAGATTCTTTTAATGCAACCAAGGATACCATAGAATGTCCTGTTTTCTCAAATTATCTGCAAATGTTGAACCAAGAAATAGAACAAGAAGCCACAATTGCTGCAGAGAATCCTAGAGACAGTTCTCAAGACAGTCAGAGTTCTGCTTCATTGAGTCAGGATCCACTTGGAGGACCAATTATTCAAAATGAAGCTGCCACTGCCATGGATGAGGTGGAAAGAGCTATGGAACAAGCTCAAGATGATGTAGTTAACTTAGAAGATTTGGTGAAACAACTAAACCTTGAGCAGAAACAGATATATGACGAAGTCAGAGATCAGATTGAACATGGATTCACTCATGAGAAAAAAGAGTGCTCATGTACATCATTTAAACCAGTACAACTGTACGTAAGTGGAGAAGCAGGAACTGGAAAAAGTTTTCTGATTAAAGCAATTGCAACTTATCTGCAGAAAAGGACTGAATCACCACTATCTTGTGTTCTTACCGCTCCAACTGGGCTGGCAGCACATAATATTAAAGGGATTACTTACATCGTTTACTGATGCTGCCAGTGGAGCATGATAACAAATTGCAATATCACAAGCTATCTGGAGATGCGTGTTCCGAAGTTTCGAGAGTCCTGAAGAAAATGAAACTTCTTATCATTGATGAAGTAAGCATGGTGCCACATATAATGCTTGCTTTTGTGCATTTGAGAATGCAGGAGATTCTTAGAACAGACTATGATGTCTTATTTGGAGGAAAACATATTATTGTTTTTGGAGATCTACTGCAGTTGACTCCAGTGAAAGGACAACCTGTGTTCAAAATGCTCACGCATGAAGATACCAGGAAGTGCCTAGGAAGCATTGGAAACGTTAATATATGGTTAACCTTCAAATATGCAGAACTGCTTCAAAATATGCGGCAGGCAAAGGATGAAGATTATAAAAATATTCTACAAGATAAAAGAATCGGAAAAGTAAGTCAGCAAGGGAAAGAAGCTTTACATGGACGATTAATTTCAAATTTGTACCCATGTGAAAACATTCTTCCAGAGAATATTTTTAAGAAAATTAACGAGAAGAAATCTGGCATATGTTTAATGCCAACTCTGAAAGAATGTTCCATGTTCAACAACAAACTGTTAAAGTTAGAAAATGAAGAGATAGTGAAACTGGAAGCTATAGATAAAATTGAACATATGGGAGCAACAATTATTTTGTCTGAAAATTTGAAATCAAAATTGGATTCATTAGAGAAGACTATATCTAAAACTGCTGGTTTTGAAAAGACTCTGAATGTGTGTTTAAATTGTCGTACCATTTTGAAAAGGAATTTAAATGTTGAAAGAGGTCTGGTAAATGGAGCGATGGGTCATGTTGTTGGTTTTGGGAATTACAAAAACTAGAGATG
This sequence comes from Lissotriton helveticus, assembly GCF_964261635.1. Lineage (NCBI taxonomy): Eukaryota > Metazoa > Chordata > Amphibia > Caudata > Salamandridae > Lissotriton > Lissotriton helveticus. The sequence goes on along the minus strand of NC_136063.1, from coordinate 1,258,892,675 downwards.
GAATTGAAATTTTAAAAATTAAATTTGATGGCATTGACGAAATAGAACAAATTTGTCGTTGTTCAGCTAGGTTTTTGCTTGTGAAAGACTTATATGTTCGCCGAAAACAGTTTCCTATTTGTTTGGCATATGCAGTGACAATTCATAAATCTCAAGGTTTAGGTGTAGATAGCGCTTTGGTGAACATTGAAGTTCTGTGTTTAAAGAGGGTATGGCATATGTGGCATTATCACGAGTCAGAACTTTATCAGGATTGTACTTGATTGAGTGTGATGAAACAAAGATTTGTGCAGATCTACATTGTGTTAAAGAATACAATAGGTTAAGAAGAGAGTATGCTCCACATTTGCCTCAATATCCTCTGTTTGAAAAACGTGTGGTAGGCCGAAAAAGAAGAAATGATAATAATTGCAGTGAGGTAGTAGCAAAAAGACAAAAAGTAGATGAAACTGTAATTGTAAGGAGAAAGAAAAAGGATTCGGTTGAAGATGTTGTTGGATTTCAGTTTGAAAACAGTTCTGGTGTCAACTGCTATGCTAATGTAGTGGTTAATGTTGGTTTTTTTCTTCAAAATATACAAGAACAGATTGTTGAAAATCGGGATCAAAGATTCTGTTGTTTGTTGAATTCCGTGTTTGAGAAATGTAGCAGTGATAGAGCAAAAATTGAAAGTGTTTCAGAAATTCGAAATCTTCTAGACACATGTTCTGGTCAAAATCAATTTTCACAGAATATTCAGCAGGATTGTCAGGAATTTTTAATGTATATGTTTGATGTATTGGAAGATGAAGGTGTAGATATAAAAAATATTTTTAGCCTTTCTTATCAATGGCAGCATGACTGCGACAACTGTACTTTATCAAGTACTACTAGAATAGACACTGAAAGATTTATATATTTGACTTTACCAGACTGCAAATCAGTGCCTTTTAATAATCTAGTTAAAGCAGCGGATCACAATATGGTGTGTACCCAATGTAAGTCTACAATGCTGTCCACATTATTTCTATAAAATTATGGTCAGTATGTGATTTTAATGTTCCAACGATGTAGACCTGATGGAACTAAATTGACAACTTCTATTAAAAATTTCGTGGCTTCTCAGTTATCAATATCAGGAAGAACCTTTGCAACTGTAGCTATTATTTTTCATGACGGTCCTTCTACAACATCAGGGCATTACACATGTTATTTAAAAAGTTGTAAAGGTTGGACCCACTGTAACAACACTCATTTGATTTTCAAACAACGTTTGCCTTTTGGCTAAAAAAATTCATACCTAGTGTTTTTACAACCAAAATTTAAGTAAAGGTAATTGGCCTATGAAGACGGAAGCAGTTAATAAAGGTTATTTTGCTGTTTAAAAATATATTCTGAGTAAAAGTGATCCAGGTAATATAAAAAATTGACTTGTCATATAGGTACTGTAAGTGGATCTCATAGTAAGTGATATTAGTATTATTCAAAATGATGAACATGAGTGAGTCAGAGATGGTTTTACAAATACTTAAATATTGTGAAAATGTTCTATGATACTTTCTTTCAGAACGTCAGAAAAAAGGTAATTTCAGAGTTTCTTAGAATTAATTTGAAAATATACTCATACATCTGACACTATTTGGCCAAAAGGAAAAGTACAGGAATGAGTAAAGAGTCATGACTGAAAAAAAGGAGTATATGAAAATATTTCAGATGTTCTTGGAGCTTTTCTTCTAGAAAGTCGATGAAATGGATTTTTTAGTGAACAGCAGAGTACTTTGCAACGAGAAAAGGACCTCCATGATATACTATTTGGCCTCAAGGAAAAGTAAGTCAATCAAAGATTAGTGTAGATTTGTCATTTGTCAGTATCTAAGGTTTTTTTTCAAACACAATCTTTTAGATTGTGTTTTTTTTCCCGCTGTCATATGATGAGTAATTTGAACTCACTATTTTAAGTGAAATTCAATATATTCTGAGAACAGCAAAAATAAACTATGTAACATGTTGTACAAGTTATTCTATACTTTGGATTGTGTAAATTAAATTGTATTCCCATTCTCTGACACTCACTTTCCTTTTTCCATCCTCTTTCAGCTCTTTTTACTCATTTATAATGTCTTTCTCTCACTCTCTGTAACCCCCGTTCCTTTACTCCACTTCTTTGACAAACCCTCATTCTCATTTCAACTGTCTGCATCCCCTCTCTCCCTTGCATAACTTTTCAGCTTTCAGTCTCTCTGCTTTACTTCCCTTTTCCGTATTCTCCTCCTTTGCTCTTTTAGTAATTCCTGTTTACTCACTCAGCAGTATTATCGCACTCTATCACTATAAATCACCCACCCTCCCTCGCTTATCTTTGTTTGCTCTTTTTTTTACCTCTTCTCTCTATTTTCCGTTCACTACCTCTATGTCCTCAGTGCCTCACTCTCCTTGTGTTATGTTCACTTGTGTTTATCTACCTTCTATCATTTCTTTTACAACAAGTTCACTGCTCCTCTCTCATCGTTCTTCATCCCATTTCTTTTACTCTGGTTACATTACTATCCCTCATTTCATTTCTTTCAATGTCCTTCTCTTTACTTTCATCACCAAATTATTTTCTCTCAGTACCACTGTTTTAGTCGTCTTCTCCTCTCTTTCCTTTTTTTGCTCACTTACTCATTTCCTTTGCTCACTCATTGTAATCCACCTCACTCAGTTTTTCTCTTGGTGTGTCTGTCTACTAATTTCCTCACTCCATTTCACTAAATCGTTGTATATTATCCTCTCTCCCTTCATCCCTTCACTCTATGACTGTTCTTCACTTACTCTCAGTTATCTTCTATTCCTCATTCTTCTAAATGCATCCTTAATTAGACTATTTTCTGTCTCAGTCATTATCTTTTTACTTACTACTGTTTCCTGATTTAGTTTTGCTAACTCACATTGTTTTAGTATCTTTCTTACCTTCAGTTCATTTCTCTATTCTTCTCTTCCTCTCTGTCAGTGAATCTATATGCCTTACTCTTAGTAATTTGCTCTCCTTCTATTTCTTTGTCTCTCTTTTTGTCCTTCTACCTTACTTTATTTCCCTTTCTGTGTCCTTCACTCTTACTTTATTTCTAAAAACACTGTTATGATTTTTAACCTCTTCATTTGTATCTTTAATTTAAAATACATATTTTACTAATTATAACTTATTTTTTCTTCTCTCTTTCACAGATACAAAGTGTAGTAAAAAAATGTAATTAAAGTTACATTTATTATATGGTAAGTGTGACAAAAAAATGTAGTTTGTCATCACCCTTTGCTTTAACCTCACTAATATTTTCTCAACCAACCTCACTCCTGTTTCTTTACTCTGCTTCCCTCACTTATTCTCCATGTTTACTCCCCTTTCCCTATTTCCCCTCTCATATTCAACTTCTTTCAGTTCCCATTCTTTACTTCACTTACCCTCTGTTCCCTTCCTTTACTTCTTCACTCATTCTCTTTTTCTTAATTATTTACTTCACTCCTACACACACACCTCATCCCCCTCCCAACACATAGACACACGTTTGACATACACCCCACACACACAGCACACACACACCTCATACACACACACACACACCCACACACACTCTTCACACACACACATTCCATATACACACATACATCCCACACACATACCCCCCACACCCACACACCCCTCACAGATATCTCACACACCCTCACCTCCACCCACACCGAAACACCCCACACACCCACACCCACACCCACAGACACACCTTACACACCCATACCCCAACCTACACCCACTGACTCCCTATAAGTCACACACACTGCATTACTTACCTTTCTTTGCTGTTTCACTCAAACCCATTCAGGCAGTGATTCCTTTACTCTCTTTGTCCTTTCTCTTTGTCATTCCCCATGTGTTATCCTAATTCAATTTTTCACCTTCTTTCACAACTCTTTACTTACACTAACTGGTCTTTTCTCACCCTCCTTCACCGTTCTTCATTTATCTCGGTTCCGCCACTACCCTTCATTCTCCATTTTTTACTGTTCTTTTTTTTTCTTTCAACACCCACTCACATTCTCCCACTATCTCTACTTTAGTTTTCTTCCTCTCTCTTCCTTTCTTTCGCTCCTTTAGTCATTTTACTTTTCTCAGTTTCACCCTATTACAGCTTCTCTGTTTTTTACTATGTAATAAACAATCCCTCTGTGTTTTCCCTGTAGCTCTCTTTCTCTTAACATTACTCTCTTTGTGTTCTTCCCTCATGCTAACTCCTTCATTATTTTTTTTTTCTTTTTTTTTTGGGTGCGCGCCCCGGTACGCGTACCCTAAGGAAAAAAAAATTGACAGAGATTCTTTAAAAATATAGGTTTATTTAAAAAAAAATAAAGGTAGTTCTAAAAAGAACTGTTTTTTTCTTCTTTTTGTTGTTTTATATTTTTTTATTGTTTTTTTAACATTTTGTACTTTTTTTGGCTTTTCAAAACAGTTTTATATTGTTTTTTGTATTTTTTATGGGGAGAAACAAAAAAAAGGGAATTGAAAATGGCTCAACTGGAGCAAAAAACGGAAAAAATTAGGGTTTTTTGGGGCAATTGTGGTTGTCACCAGTAAAGACGATGAGCTTTACGCTCTTTTCACCATACAACATGAGCTTACCACAGGATATACATGTTACTCTAAAATCTTCAAAACGTTATTGTATGCAAGGCATCGTCTCCGTTGTTTCTTGTCCCGATGGAGTGGGTTGCTTTCTTTTGGAGGTGGTCCTTGAAGACTGGGGGAGGTTTCTGGCCAGTTCCCTCATCTCTGCACGAGAATAGTTGTTTGGATGCTTGCGGGTCATATGTCTAATCATGGTATTATTACCAAAGGAATATTTTTTGTTTGGGTTACCCCTTGAGAGTTCTTCGCCACAGATTAGGCAAGTTACCTTGGCTGCATTCACTTTTTTCTTGCCCTCTGGGATTGAAAAAAACTCCCATACAATGTGTGGCCTTGGCTGGTATGGGGTATTGTCTTCAGCCAGCCATCTTCTCCTGTCCTCCTCTTCCTCTTCCTCCTCCTCCTCTTCTTGACCACCAATGTACTGTTGTGGTGGTCCTCTTGGTGGTGGTGGTGGTGCAGATGCTCCAGCTGCTGCTGCTACTGTAGCCATTTTAAAGTACAAAATAATTCTCTCTATTGCTGAAACAGGTCTTCCTCAGTCAAAGGACAAAGTCAGAATAAGGAAAAAAGGTGGGGTCTTTCATCATTTGGGAAAAACAAACTGTCCTGAACCAATGAAAAGTGTTATTTTCAGATCACATGACCCGACGCGCTTACGCTACGCGCCCCGGGGCGCACCCGTAGTCGCGCTCCGGGGCGCGCCCGGGGGTGCGTAGCGTAAGCGCGTCAGGACGTTGCGCGATCGTATGCGCTCGCGTGCTTCCGGGTGCGCTTATGCAGTGCGTCATATGACGCATCATGCGGTTACGCTAAACGTCACGATGTTGTTTTTGTTCGCGAGAATAGCGCTAACGGGACGCTCCCCAGTACGTTCACCGGTACGCGCCCCCGGAGCGCCCCACGGCAAAAAAAAAAATAAAAAAAAAATATTTACATAATTATACATTATAAAATTCGTTATAATTTTTTTTACTTTTTATACCCATAGAGATTTGCTATTAAAAAACCTATGAAATTCACTGAAAAAACCATAGGTTTCACACCAGTTATAGTTAGGAATCAGCATTTAAAAAACCTATTAAATTTACAGAAAAAACCATAGGTTTCACTCCAGTTATAGTTAGCTGGAAATTTTACTCGCATAAAACCATTGAAATTCCCACGTTATAGTTAGTTGGACTCACTATAACGTGCGCGTGCAATGCATATTCACTGAAAAAAACATAGGTTTCAGGAGTTATATAGTTAGGAATTAGTTTTTAAAAAACCTTTGAAATTCACTCAAAAAACGATAAGTTTTAGTGGTGTTATAGTTAGCTGGACATTTTACTCATACAAAACCAATGAAATTCCTCCTATATAGTTAGTTGTACTAACTATATTTCGCGCACCCGCAATCCACTGCTGATGTCACATATTAGATCATTCATGACATGGTCAGTGACATCACTGATGACATCTCAAATGACATCACTGATGACATCATCCAGTGAATGTGGTTTGCTTCGTTATTTAAATATGCATTATATATATAGCAATTTACATTGAAGAATGAGTGGATATATATGAATAAATATTTGGATGGAGGATTTAGTAGCAGTGTAATTGACTGTTTACTTGACCAATTTATAATGTCTCACTAAATATAGTGGATAGTGACTAAACTGTGTGAATATCTGTATCACTTTGTCAGATGTTGTGTAAACTGATTCTACAGTTGGTTACTAGCTATGTGAAAGCCTATATTAGTTATTGATTAGTTAACTGAGTATTTGTATGGGAGTGTGAATGTGTGTGTGGTTCGGTGGGGGGTGTGTGACTGTCCAAAGATGTGTGAATAGTTGATTCAGTAGATATATGAAGTTAAAACTACGTGTTCTAACAGTTTGGGTAAGGGAATCTCTTTATGGGTGTGGTGATGAGCAAATATATTTCTCAAAGGTACAGGTCCAACAAACTAGAAAAATAAAAGGCAGTGTATGTGTCAGTTGTTGTATATAAATAAGTATACATAAGACACAATGATTGTGTGAGTGACTGTATGGATAACTGTATACTTGTAATAATGATTTTATAATTCACTAAGTATGACTTATTATCTAAATGAATAGAAGAAGTGGTGTTTGTATAAGTGTTTTGCTAAGTAAATATGTAAGTATGATCCATTGTTTGCATAAGTGAGTAGGATGACTTCATATGTGAATAGGATGCGTGCTGTTGTTTAATGTCGATATAGATGTATAAGTATTTTTGATAGTGTTCTATTGTTCATTGACAGCATGTATGAGTGAATCCATAGGTAAGTGATTAGATGTGTGTATACATCTATGAATCACTGAGTGGATTTTTAGATACTTGTATTGCTGTGACAATGTATTTAAATATGATACTCTGTATTTTACAAACAGTGATGAAAAATTGTAATAGTGTATGAAAAGGTATATGTGATTGTCACGTGGATGATGTGATCAGTGATTTCATCAGTGATGTCATTTGAGATGTCATCACTGATGTCACTGACCATGTCATGAATGATCTAATATGTGACATCATCAGCAGTGGATTGCGGGTGCGCAAAATATAGTTAGTACAACTAACTATATAGGAGCAATTTCATTGGTTTTGTATGAGTAAAATGTCCAGCTAACTATAACGTATAAACAAAAGAAGAGAGGTTAAATGTGTCTCAACATCCACAGAGAAGGAGCTATGTAAAGAAGGAGTTTAAACACACAATTAGGGTGGATCGGAAGGCCCTCACACACCGACCTAGTCAGTGTCATGCTTCATCATTGGGCCCCACCGCAGAGGCCGAGTGCCTCTTTGGTGTGCTACGACGCCAGGAGACTGCGGAGCTGGCTGTGTGAATAGGTGTGCAGTGAGGAATATAGATAAAAGTGTCTAAAGAGTATCTAAAAAAAAAACTTTTATTAGTGGATCCCTATGACACGATTAAAAAAGTTCCTATGTGTCTGAATTTACAGCCAAAGGTAAGGGTTTGGTTTAATTCAGAGATTAAGTTAAGTCAGTCAACATGTTTCAGCCTTTAGAGTGGTGTTAATTTACCTAGGCATTCGTCAGGACTAGTGTGAACCCCGGCGGTATGGACTCTCTAATCGTCCACCCTAACCCGGGGACGTGAAAGTGAAAAGGTAAAAATAGTGAAAAAGTGCAAAAGGAAGAGCTACTAGCTCATTCCAAAAGCTCCTGAATTAGGAGTGTTTCTGCACCTGTAAAGGAAACAAACACAAACAAACATAAAAGATATACACACAATTAATGGTAGGTATAGGTCAAATCGTTTGTCCAGAGTGCTCCAAACTGTGGCAGGAATAGTGTCAGCAGATAAACACTAAAGTTATCACCATCCATATAACCCTATAGGGATGATACCACTAAATCTGGGAAGTGGAGTGTCAAATGTGTGCTAAAAAACACTAAATAGCTAAAGGGAATTTAAAATATGACAGAAAATACTCCATAGGAAGGATCAATGGACCAAAGGTCAGTGACGCCACCGAACAGTTCGTAACATCAAACCGTTATCTCACTTTAGTTTATGGCGCTAGCTGCACCATGGGTCTCGGGAGGGGGGTAGGAGCGTACCTGGCACACCCTGTAGGAAGAAAGGTAGATGTTTGAATATACTAAGATAGGTGTACTTAGCTCGATCGTGTAGGTTGCATAGTAAGGAAACGTGTCAGGAACTCACGCCCTCAACGCTCGCCACCCGCTTAGGCACCTAGCTTCTCCTCTGAACCGGACCCTGAGGATGGAGAGCGGGGCCGGTAGATGTGTTTAAAAGCATTCTTCGTTGTTCCGTACGCTTCCGGGTGGGCGTGGTTACGCCGGAGCGAGGCTTGGAACGCGCCGGTCAGACGCGAGGAGTCGTCGATCATGCTTGAATTGAGGCTTGGTTACAATGGCCAATAGGACCAGAGAGACGGAAGTTACCATAGTGACCGGTATGCTTCTTTTCTGGCAAACACAAAGGATAAAGCCTCATTGAATTAAGACGCCAAAATAAGTAACACTTTGCTGCAAAATGGAAAGGGGGGGCAGGTCGCCATTGCTGAGCTCGATCTAATTTAAAGTAGACATGAAGTCAGACAAAATTATTATAGTTAGACCCTGTTTAGTCAACATACAGCTAAGGAGGGAAAGAGACTAAATTAGCATTAGCAAGTCAGACAAAATTATCATAGTTAGACCCTGTTTAGTCAACACACAGCTAAGGAGGGAAAGAGACTAAATTAGCATGGGTAACTTAGGAACAGTAATGAATTTGTATCAGCCTGCAGTATAATTCAGGAGTCCTGCAGTACACTCTTTATCTCAGTACTGTATTCCATGGGATGTCATCATTCAATCCAACTAGGTTGGTACCCAGTCGATAAATCCAATGTTGTTCTTTTTCGAACAACCTGCTTGTGATGTTAGTGGTACCAGAGATTACCTCTATAATGGTCCATCTCAAGTCATTGGTCGTGTGGTTGTTTGACAGGAAATGTCGTCAACTTAGTCGTTATTTTTTTGCATCTAATATTGCTCCGATGCTCACAAATACGCTGTTTTATTTTGCGAGTGGTCATGCCTACATATCGTAAGGCGCAGGGACAGGTAATTAGGTACACAACATTAGTTGAGTTGCAGTTCGTGTGTGACATCTGAGTCCAGATCTTCCCTTGCTCTAAGTTGAGTGTTTTTGATGCTACCGTCAGGTGACACACACTACAATCTGTGCAAGGGTAATGTCCTGTGACTTGGGGTAAACCCCATGCCTCCGTGACTGAAGGGATTCGTTGGGGGATCTTTTCCTTTGGGCGAGTGTGGACCAGGGCGTCTTTGAGACTCCGGCCCTTCTTATAGGAGAAAAGAGGTTTCTCCCAGTCTTTTTTGGTAGATTTAATGATGTTCCAATGCTTGTTTATTGACTTTTTCATGACGTTGGACAGACTGTTGAAAGTGGTCACACATGTAAGTGGAATTTCATCTTGAGTGTTGTTTTTTTCTTCCAACAGTGCACATCTTGGCTGATTTCGTGCTCTCTTGAATCCCTTATTGAGAGTTGAGTCTGGATACCCTCTATCTTTCAATTTTACAGTTAGTCCAGAGGCTTGCTCTTTAAAATCTTTTAGAGTACTACAGTTTCTTCTTAGTCTTAAATATTGCCCATATGGTAAATTCTCCTTCAGAGGACGGGGTGAAAACTGGTGAATTCTAGTAAATTGTTTTTAGCTGTGGGTTTGTGATGGGTTTTTGTGGTTAGGCTCGTACCTGAAACAGAGATCACTACATCGAGGAAGATGATTTCAGTTTTACTGGTGGTGTACGTAAACCTGAGGTTGTGGTCAAGGGTGTTGATCCATAATAAGAAGGATTGAAGGTCACTATCATTGCCTGTCCATAGTAGCAGAACATCATCAATGTAGCGCTTCCATAAAAGTATGGAAGCCGCGAATTCTGTGGATGCAGGTAGGATGTGTTTAGACTCAAAATCTGCCACATAAAGTCCAGCTACACTTGGAGCAAATGTACTGCCCATAGATGTACCTGAGCATTGGAGGAACAATTGATTTGTGAAGGAAAAATAGTTCTCTTTAAGGGCTATGGTGGCGCACTGGATTATGAATGATTTTGGTGTTTGGTAGTTCCAGTCAATTGAGTTAAGTGACTCCTCCAGGACTCTGATGGTATCGTCCTGGGGTATGCTGGTATAAAGGCTCTCAACATCCAACGTCACCAGTGTGATAGAGTTTTCTACAAAGGTGATGTCAAGTAGGAGCTGTAATAAGCTTTTGGTGTCTCTCAGGTAGGGTGGAGTCGACTGCACAAGTGGTTTGAAAAATTGATCACAAAATCTGGATAAAGGTTCCAGGAGAGAACCTATTCCTGATACGATAGGTCGTCCGGGGGGGGGGGGAGCCTATTTTTATGCATCTTGGGCAGAGTGTAAAAGTATGGAATCACATCACTGCCACTGTCCAGAAAGTCTGCTTCATTTTTGGACAGATGCCCTCTTTCTTCCCCTTGTCTCACTAGTGTGGAGATCTTCTTGGTTAAATTCGCGGTGGGGTCCATCGTCAAAGGGGTGTAGTTCCTGTTGTCTTGTAGCAGATCCTCACAGACCTTATCATAGTCTTTGGTATTCTGTATCACAATGCCACCTCCCTTGTCCGCTGGTTTTATGGTTATAGCGGTGTCATTCTGTAATTGTTGTAGGGCCTGGTATTCAGCGCTGGTAAAATTACCAAAAGTTCTTGGGTTCTGGCAGGACTCAAGGTCTTTAAACACCGCCTCTTCAAAGGCGGTGATGGCCGCCGGCACAGTATGTGGAGGGGGGATGAAAGTGGAATTCAGTCTCAGATCGGTGTCACATCTACGTAAGGACTCATTCGGATCTGTTTTCCCTTCAAAAAAGGCTTTTAGCTTAAGCTTACGGAAGAAGGCAGCAAGTTCACAGTGCAGTTTAAATTTATCCGGTCTGGCTGTAGGAACAAACCCCAAGCCTTTCTCCAGAACCTGTGCCTCAGTTGGTGTTAGTATCCTTTCTGAAAGGTTGGTCACTAGGCTTACACTCCGCTCGTTCCTGGTTGTGGATTGTTGCTGCGGGTGTGATTCGATACAGAATACCAAAGACTATGATAAGGTCTGTGAGGATCTGCTACAAGACAACAGGAACTACACCCCTTTGACGATGGACCCCACCGCGAATTTAACCAAGAAGATCTCCACACTAGTGAGACAAGCGGAAGAAAGAGGTCATCTGTCCAAAAATGAAGCAGACTTTCTGGACAGTGGCAGTGATGTGATTCCATACTTTTACACTCTGCCCAAGATGCATAAAAATAGGCTCCCCCCCCCCCCCGGACGACCTATCGTATCAGGAATAGGTTCTCTCCTGGAACCTTTATCCAGATTTTGTGATCAATTTTTCAAACCACTTGTGCAGTCGACTCCAACCTACCTGAGAGACACCAAAAGCTTATTACAGCTCCTACTTGACATCACCTTTGTAGAGAACTCTATCATACTGGTGACGTTGGATGTAGAGTCTTTATACCAGCATCCCCCAGGACGATACCATTAGAGTCCTGGAGGAGTCACTTAACTCAATTGACTGGAACTACCAAACACCAAAATCATTCATAATCCAGTGCGCCACCATAGCCCTTAAAGAGAACTATTTTTCCTTCAAAAATCAATTGTTCCTCCAATGCTAAGGTACATCTATGGGCAGTACATGTGCTCAAAGTGTAGCTGGACTTTATGTGGCAGATTTTGAGTCTAAACACATCCTACCTGCATCCACAGAATTCGCGGCTTCCATACTTTTATGGAAGCGCTACATTGATGATATTCTGCTACTATGGACAGGCAATGATAGTGACCTTCAATCCTTCTTATTATGGATCAACACCCTTGACCACACCTCAGGTTCACGTACACCACTAGTAAAACTGAAATCATCTTCCTCGATGTAGTGATCTCTGTTTCAGGTACGAGCCTAACCACAAAAACCCATCACAAACCCACAGCTAAAAACAATTTACTAGAATTCACCAGTTTTCACCCCCGTCCTCTGAAGGAGAATTTACCATATGGGCAATATTTAAGACTAAGAAGAAACTGTAGTACTCTAAAAGATTTTAAAGAGCAAACCTCTGGACTAACTGTAAAATTGAAAGATAGAGGGTATCCAGACTCAACTCTCAATAAGGGATTCAAGAGAGCACGAAATCAGCCAAGATGTGCACTGTTGGAAGAAAAAACCAACACTCAAGATGAAATTCCACTTACATGTGTGACCACTTTCAACAGTCTGTCCAACGTCATGAAAAAGTCAATAAACAAGCATTGGAACATCATTAAATCTACCAAAAAAGACTGGGAGAAACCTCTTTTCTCCTTTAAGAAGGGCCGGAGTCTCAAAGACGCCCTGGTCCACACTCGCCCAAAGGAAAAGATCCCCCAACGAATCTCTTCAGCCACTGAGGCATGGGGTTTACCCCAAGTCACAGGACATTACCCCTGCACAGATTGTAGTGTGTGTCACCTGACGGTAGCATCAAAAACACTCAACTTAGAGCAAGGGAAGATCTGGACTCAGATGTCACACACGAACTGCAACACAACTAATGTTGTGTACCTAATTACCTGTCCCTGCGCCTTACGATATGTAGGCATGACCACTCGCAAAATAAAACAGCGTATTTGTGAGCATCGGAGCAATATTAGATGCAAAAAAATAACGACTAAGTTGAGCCGACATTTCCTGTCAAACAACCACACGACCAATGACTTGAGATGGACCATTATAGAGGTAATCTCTGGTACCACTAACATCACAAGCAGGTTGTTTGAAAAAGAACAACGTTGGATTTATCGACTGGGTACCAACCTAGTTGGATTGAATGATGACATCCCATGGAATACAGTACTGAGATAAAGAGTGTACTGCAGGACTCCTGAATTATACTGCAGGCTGATACGAATTCATTACTGTTCCTAAGTTACCCATGCTAATTTAGTATCTTTCCCTCCTTAGCTGTGTGTTGACTAAACAGGGTCTAACTATGATAATTTTGTCTGACTTGCTAATGCTAATTTAGTCTCTTTCCCTCCTTAGCTGTGTGTTGACTAAACAGGGTCTAACTATAATAATTTTGTCTGACTTCATGTCTACTTTAAATTAGATCGAGCACAGCAATGGCGACCTGCCCCCCCTTTCCATTTTGCAGCAAAGTGTTACTTATTTTGGCGTCTTAATTCAATGAGGCTTTATCCTTTGTGTTCGCCAGAAAAGAAGCATACCGGTCACTATGGTAACTTCCGTCTCTCTGGTCCAATTGGCCATTGTAACCAAGCCTCAATTCAAGCATGATCGACGCCTCCTCGCGTCTGACCGGCGCGTTCCAAGCCTCGCTCCGGCGTAACCACGCCCACCCGGAAGCATACGGAACAACGAAGAATGCTTTTAAACACATCTACCGGCCCCGCTCTCCATCGTCGGGGTCCGGTTCAGAGGAGAAGCTAGGTGCCTAAGCGGGTGGCGAGCATTGAGGGCGTGAGTTCCTGACACATTTCCTTACTATGCGACCTACACGCTCGAGCTAAGTACACCTATCTTAGTATATTCAAACATCTACCTTTCTTCCTACAGGGTGTGCCAGGTACGCTCCTACCCCCCTCCCGAGAACCATGGTGCAGCTAGCGCCATAAACTAAAGTGAGATAACGGTTTGATGTTACGAACTGTTCGGTGGGGTCACTGACCTTTGGTCCATTGATCCTTCCTATGGAGTATTTTCTGTCATATTTTAAATTCCCTTTAGCTATTTAGCGTTTTTTAGCACACATTTGACACTCCACTTCCCAGATTTAGTGGTATCATCCCTATAGGGTTATATGTATAGTGATAACTTTAGTGTTTATCTGCTGACACTATTCCTGCCACAGTTTGGAGCACTCTGGACAAACGATTTGACCTATACCTACCATTAATTGTGTGTAAGTCTTTTATGTTGGTTTGTGTTTGTTTCCTTTACAGGTGCAGAAACACTCCTAATTCAGGAGCTTTTGGAATGAGCTAGTAGCTCTTCCTTTTGCACTTTTTCACTATTTTTACCTTTTCACTTTCACGTCCCCAGGTTAGGGTGGACGATTAGAGAGTCCATACCGCCGGGCTTCACACTAGTCCTGACGAATGCCTAGGTAAATTAACACCACTCTAAAGGCTGAAACATGTTGACTGATTTAACTTAATCTCTGAATTAAACCAAACACTTATCTTTGGCTGTAAATTCAGACACATAGGAACTTTTTTAATCGTGTCATAGGGATCCACTAATAAAAGTTTTTTTTAGATACTCTTTAGACACTTTTATCTATATTCCTCACTGCACGCCTATTCACACAACCAGCTCCGCAGTCTCCTGGCGTCGTAGCACACCAAAGAGGCACTCGGCCTCTGCGATGGGGCCCAATGATGAAGCATGACACTGACTAGCTCGGTGTGTGAGGGCCTTCCTATCCACCCTAATTGGGTGTTTAAACTCCTTCTTTACATAGCTCCTTCTCTGTGGATGTTGAGACACATTTAACCTCTCTACTTTTGTTTATACATGATAACCGGGGACTAAGAGAGTGTTCCTTAATCTCCCTGCCTCTCCCTTTGATTCTTTACAGCTAACTATAACACCACTAAAACTTATAGTTTTTTGAGTGAATTTCAAAGGTTTTTTAAAAACTAATTCCTATCTATATAACTCCTGAAACCTATGTTTTTTTCAGTGAATTTCAAAGGTTTTTTTTAAATGCTAATTCCTAACTATATAAGGCCTGAAACCTATGGTTTTTTCAGTGAATTTCAAAGGTTTTTTAAAAACTAATTCCTAACTATATAACTCCTGAAACCTATGGTTTTTTCAGTGAATTTCAAAGTTTTTTTTAAATGCTAATTCCTAACTATATAAGCCCTGAAACCTATGGTTTTTTCAGTGAATTTCAAAAGTTTTTTAAATGCTGATTCCTAACTATATAAGGCCTGAAGCCTATGGTTTTTTCAGTGAATTTCAAAGGTTTTTAAATGCTAAATCGTAACTATATAAGGCCTGAAACCTATGTTTTTTTCAGTGAATTTCAAAGGTTTTTTAAATGCTAATTCCTAACTATACAAGGCCTGAAACCTATGGTTTTTTCAGTGTTTTTAAAAAAAAATTTGATTGTTAACTGGCTTATTAAGTGTATCTTAGTGAATACATATTTTAGCGAGTAATGTTTAAATATTTAAATATATGCATGAGTGATGTAATATGTGACGTCATCAGCAGTGCATTGCAGACGTGCAAGTTATAGTGAGTTCAACTAACTATAACGTGGGAATTTCAATGGTTTTATGCGAGTAAAATTTCCAGCTAACTATAACTGGTGTGAAACCTATGGTTTTTTCAGTGAATTTCAAAGTTTTTTTTAATGCTAATTCCTAACTATAACTGGTGTGTAACCTATGTTTTTTTCAGTGAATATATATATATATATATATATATATATATATATAAAATTTCTATGGCAAAATGAAACTCCTCATTTTGTTCCTTTTCAAATTAAATGTATTAAGTGTTACCACTTTATTCCAATCAAGAAGACTTCAGGTGTGCCATACTTTTGTCATAAGTAAGACTGTTAGCGTTCTAGTTGTTCTTTAGAACACTCTGGGACATTCTGTCATTGGGCTATAGTTGGGCTACATCTGGCTGATATTTGGGCTACATTTGGGCTCTTTTGTCTCTGGTGGCCATCTTGGGAGACTGCATATCAGAATTTTTTTAATGAAATATAAGAAGATTGAGAAGTCACTCAAAGTGTGCCCTAATTTTTCTTTCTTCAGCACTAATCATAATTTCTATGGCAAAATGAACCCCCTCATTTTGTTCCTTTGCAAATTAAATGTTTTAAGTGTTAACACTTTATTCCAATCAAGATGACTTGAGGTGTGCCATACTTTTGTCATAAGTAAGACCGTTAGCGCTCTAGTTGTTCTTTAGAACACTCTGGGACATTCTGTCATTGGGCTATAGTTGGGCTACATCTGGCTGATATTTGGGCTACATTTGTTTTTTTTTTGTCTCTGGTGGCCATCTTTGGGCTACATTGGGCTACATTGGGCTACATTTGGGCTCTAACATATATATAGCCCAATGTAGCCCAATATATATTTTTTCAAAGTTAATTTTCGTAAAAACCACTGGAGCACATATCTTGAGACATAGCAAAAGCACATCGGGCTACCAGTCCCTACAATTTTGCCAAGTTTGGTGGAAAACCATTCAGTCCAACCACCCTATGGAAATTAACATGGGGAAAACACGTTTTGGGACCCCCCTTTTATCTCGGCCCCCGCTTGACGAATTCCCCCCCAAACTTTCAGGGAAGGAGCGGAGCACAGCGAGGCAAAGTTAAGGAAAATTTCAGGCAGATTCCTCAACCGGCGCCAAAGTTATTCCCAATAGAATGTTGCGATTTCCCAATGGAAAACAATCCTAACTATATATACCTACTGACTATCGCCAGTAGGTAATTATATATATATATATATATATATATATATATTGCAGCTCAAATTCTTCCATTGTCAAACAAAGAATTCTCCGCACTACCGGGGTATATTTTCAATATTTTCGAAAAGCCCTCGCGTTTCGGCATTCAGCCTTTCTCAATGTCAATGACCCTAAGACATCGTCATGTTTTTAAACACACCTTAAGGTAGAGGAAGGACTACCGGCTGGCTAACTATAGCCAGCGCCATTTTAGAGTAGTGAATATTTACAGTGAGGTAATCAACTTACAAGCACATTCTATATTATTTAAAACATGCTTAACCACCCTTGGCATAAGTATTATCGAGAAGTGATTGTACACAGATTGTAACTGCATCACATGTACACTTTTTGTACTTGTTATCGATTAACATATTTTGCCATTAACAAAAAATTAAGCCGTGTATCGGCAATTCTCCTTCCCCACCTATATTCAAGTCTGTTTATCCTAAACATAAACAAAATCAACCATACATTATTTACAATTACTATACATTTTTATACATTTTGTTCATTGTTTTCACTAATATTTTATCGTTGCCATATATATATGTATGCCATTCACTAATTCTCCCGATTCCGGAGCCCCCGACCCTTCAAGGTGGCCTCACATAACAATGGGCTCGGAATAACCCATCAACACACCATCCAGTGTAGCAAAAACAGGTGAGGCCCGATGCTGGAGAAAAGATGCGTTTATTCAGGCATTTACAGCAGCGCAGCAAACTTCCACAAGCTAACGTTTCGGCGAACAGCCTTTCTCAAAGCAGGAAGTTGGAATGCCCAATCTGCAAAGTGCATACATGCCTGCTATTTGAATTTTTCCTCACGTGACCCCGTGCTCAAAATACAAATCCCACAATGCATTGTCAGTTTAGTTATCATTTTGTACCTGAAAGTTCTCATTTTCTATTTGCCATTGCTGACGTTTTAATGTTCTTGTATGACAATGTCATTGTTGTAAGTGGGGAATTTTTGGCGAGCAGTCAGGCAAGTTACATTACTCAGGTGTAATTTTTCGATTTTTCTATTTTGCCTGAACACGCCCCTTTAGTCCAGCACGATCATGAAGAGTGCCTTCACGAATCCTTTCCACCTCGCACCAAATTTTTGCTGTTAGTAGCTCTCCTATTGTAGGTTTTCGGCGCGTGGGTGGGTCATGCTCCTCGTTTTGATGCCATTCACTAATTCTCCCGATTCCGGAGCCCCCGACCCTTCAAGGTGGCCTCACATAACAATGGGCTCGGAATAACCCATCAACACACCATCCAGTGTAGCAAAAACAGGTGAGGCCCGATGCTGGAGAAAAGATGCGTTTATTCAGGCATTTGGGAGGGAGGTCGAGGGGGGGGGGGTTAAGCAGACCAGAAACTGAGTTGTGGAAAAGGCCGCTTTATTAGGAACAGGTGCACATTACAAAATCATAAACCTCGGCAACGCCTTCCAAAACTAGACCTCACTAAATAAATAAATAAACCTGACCCCCGCTGCCACCCCCTCCCCTAAAATCTTTATGGCCCCACCCATGCAATACAACATTTAAAACATTATAACAACATTATACAAAATTACATCATCATTAATGAACATAACGTCATCATATCAATCCCGAACTTACCCATACGAGGCCCATCCTCAACCAATCCCCTGCCTGCCCCTTCATCTCTGTCAAACCCTCAAAACATATGATCATCCAATCAATGACCAACTTATCCTTTCCCTGTACTAACACAAACCTAAACAGCAATCAACCAAATTCTGACACCAACTGCCCAGAAACAACTAGACCCCGCCACCCAGGAAGGAGGGGAGGGGGAGGGGCAACACCAGCCCCCCCTTCCCCCCTTTCTGCCCCCCCAATAGGAAAAAAGGGGGAAAAGAAGAAAACAAGAAACCTTCAACGCTGCTTAGCCAAAGATCTCGCCAAAACCTCACGTAATTCTAACAAATACAAGTCCATGCCTATTCTGGAAAGATGGACTCCATCATCCCTGAAAAACTCCACCGACTCAAAACGAATCTCTCTGTGGTAAAGTCTCCAAAAACCCAGCTGGCGGCAAAAATGAGAGACCTCAGTATTCACCTTCTTTCTAGCCCTGTCCACTGCTCTCGGATTCACCGCTCCACGCCAAATCCTGCGAGGTATCAATTTGGTCCAAAAAACATGGCAACCAGCCCAAAGTTCCTTAATGGAGAGTAAATCCTTCTTCATGGCCCGCAACAGCACAACCCCCTTTGTTGCACAAAGATCATTTTCGCCTAAGTGGATCACCAAAATATCCGGGCAACAATTCCCAACCAAACTCCTATTAAGGCACGGAAGTAATTCCCTCCAAAGCATCCCCCCTTTCCCTTTCCAAACAATATTAAACATTTTATCGTTAAATCCCAACATTTCCCCGAAATAACTTTGGGCAGCCTGCACACGGGCCCACTTCACGAAAGAATGGCCCACAATCCACACCCTCACCGCTTGTGATCGAGGTCCCGCCACAGAACCTGTAAAAGAGAAAACAGTGAATGCTCAAGGAAAAGAGGATGACGCCTGCGCCTCCCCCGCAGTTCCCCACACCTAACGCTGAAAGCACTTAGATGACCAACGGCCCAACTTCATGATGTCCCCCTCAGACCATCCCCTGTTATGCGCCTCTGTTGCCGCACCAATACGAAAAGAGTGAGTTCCAAAACTGTCCCCATCCAAACCAATATGCTTCAGCGCTTTACGCAAAACCATGCCTAGTTGGTATGCCGTAACCGGAGCTTTATTGATGTGCTGAAAAACCAGATCCCCGTCAGAACCCCTTGATAAAGTACGCCAGCGCCGAGCCAATCGCAACGGACATGTAATCTTAGGAGAACGAGCTTCCAACCACACCCCTTTGCCCACTTTCCGTTGATCAGTCTTAGAAGAAGAAAGCCACACATGAACACCCTCTTCAGAGCAAAAAACATCTCTCCAACAGACGCCCCCTTTATCCTTAGACCCCAACAATTCAGAAACACGAAAAGCTCCAAAGAACATGAATGCCATTAACATGGAAAACAAACAAGATTCAAAATCATTGCTACAAACAGAAGGCAGGGCAGCTAATACCCGGACCAATGTCTGCCAGGACAAAGCAGCTCTAGACATAGTGGAACCTTCCCGTTCCCTGACCAAACCCTCCAGCATTCTCTTGCCAATCTCACCAGCTGAAGGGGAATATCCCCAAAAAAGTTTACCCATGAAGGATATCCCCGCTAGCTTGCCTGCAATGGTTACTCTAGACAAGCCTTTATCCATAAGGTGTAAAATAAATTGGATCACATCTTCGGAACGGCGCCAAAACTCCTCACGCCTAGACGCCCCTGACTCCAAAAATTCCTTCCAGGCCAATGAATAAGCTGAACGCGTAGACAGGGACAAAGAACCTACCACCAGTTGTAATACCCGCTGTTGCCTACTTGCCACAGATGAATCGGCATCGGGGTCGGGGATCTGTCCGCCTCCCTGGCCAACCCTGGAATCTCCCCCACTGTGAACGATACAAAGCATCCGCTATGTCATTGTCCACACCAGGAATGTGCAAGGCTCGAAATGCAATATCATGCTTCAAACAACCTAACACAAAGACTTGCATTAGCTTCAGAACCTGCTCATCTCTGGCTGACTGCCGGTTGACAATGTCTACTACTGCCATGTTGTCCACACGAAAAAGTACTTTCTTGTGTGCCAAGTCCGTACCCCACAAAGACAAAGCCACCAGCAAAGGAAAAAGCTCCAGAAATGTTATACTCCTGCCACCATTCAACCATTCTTCTGGCCATCTCTCTGCACACCATCTCCCATTCCAATAAAGGCCAAAACCTTCACTGCCCGCAGCATCAGAAAACATCTGGACATCCCACTGAAAATCCATGTCTCTAACCAAAGGCACACCATGAAAAGAGGCAAGGAAAACTTTCCACATTCTCAGATCTTCTTTGACCCCTGCTGACAGCCGCACACGATGGTGAGGCAAATGTCTTCCAGCTAGAGCCCTGCCCAACCTCCGACAAAAAGTCTGTCCCGCTCTCACCACTCTGCATGCAAAATGTAGGTGCCCCAACAACACTTGAATCTCTTTCACCTGTACTTTCTGCTTCAACAACATAACATTCAATAGTTCCAGCATTTTCGCCTTCTTATCTTCCGGCAGACGAGCCTGCATTGTCACAGAATCGATTTCAATGCCTAGAAATGATAATACTGTGGCAGGGCCCATAGTCTTCTCAGGAGCCAAGGGCACACCTAGTTCCTCCATGAGCCCATGAAACGTGTCCAGAGCTGTCTGGCACTCCGCGGAGCTCGGGGAACCCACAAAAAAGAAATCATCTAGGTAATGTGTAACCAGGGAGTGACCGGAATGGTGTGTGAAATGCCACTGTAAAAAAGTGCTGAAACATTCAAAAAGAGCACAGGACATGGAACAACCCATCGGCAATGCTTTGTCCACGTACCATTTACCTTCAAAATGGATACCCAGAAGACACCAATCATCTGGATGGACTGGAAGCAGCCGGAATGCAGACTTAATATCACACTTAGCCATTTCTGCAGCTGCGCTCGCGGTCACAACAAGTGACATGGCCACGTCAACTGAGGAATATGACACCGAAGCAGCTTCCTCATCAATGAAATCATTCACAGAGGAGCCCTCCGGCCATCATAAATGCTGGATAATTCTGAACTGTCCCTGCTCCTTTTTAGGGACCACACCGATTGGTGACACAATCAAATTCTGGATTGGCCAGTCATGAAAAGGGCCTGCCATCCGACCTTCACGCACTTCTTTAAGCAATTTATCTCGCACCACTGGCTTATGTTCGAAAGCTGACTTTAAGTTGTCCGCCCAACGCCTCTCCCTTGGCCCCAAGTAGCCTAAATGAAAACCAAATTGAAAGCCCTCCAATAACTTCTGCTTAACCGCTGCGTTCTCATACTCCTGAAGGGCCCGTTGTAACTGAGGAAGCCTAACTGGTGTATGAGCCCTTTGACCCAGAACACTGCGCGCCCCTACCTCCCCGTCCCCCTCTAAACTGTTGTGATGACCCTGACACACTTGAACCTGCTTGATTCCCCTGTTGGGCCCCTCCCGGCATGGGCCCCCAGCACTTAGCCAAAGGGTGTCGCCTTCCACAGCCCGAGCACTCATGCCTATATTTGCAATACTCTCTAGTGCACAATCCTTTATTGAAATCCCAGCAAGCCCCATTTCCTGAGTGCGAGCCTGAACCACTCCCCACCCCTCCCCGAGTGGGCTTCCCTTGAAAGGGGTGATAAATTAAAGGAAGACCACTGGCCGTGAAAATGGTCTTGCCCCCAGAGGCGGCCCCCATCGTATGTTGCCATAGATCCGTATCCAGTTCACCCCACTTTGCCTCCGAGTCCCATGCCATCCTAGCCCTGAATTCCTCATCATATTGGGCCCAAGCATATCCCCCCCAGTTAGCTGCGCTTTCCGAATCACATCCATGTATTTAAATATAGATACGCTGCGCTCCAGAAATTTCTCACAATAAACACTTGCGAAAAGCCGCGGTCCAATTCTCAATCGTCAGTGGTACCTTAGGACGTTTTGCCAGCTCATATTCTTCCTCCTTTGAGCCCTCTTTAGACCTAACTTCCCGGTGGAAGAGCTTCAGAATCTCCACATACTCACCATTCCAAATACGCTCTTTCGTTGCCAACATAAGATGAGCGGCCAACGGCTTGGTGACTCCCATATAGGGCAGTTTTTTAATTTTCAATTCCTTACTGTGAAGGGGGTCTTTAACTCCCTCTATAACGTCCGTATTGGTACCACTTTCAGTCTTACCTTCAACTGAACCAAAACTGGTCTCTGTGCCCACACCTGCATCCCGTACATATCTCCCTTTCAACAATCTCCCCTCCCCACCCCCCCAACCCTCTCCACTCCCGTCCCCACAGACACCATGGTTGGTTTGGCCTGTGTAATAGCTCTCTCACCTGGCTCTAAATGAATGGCCGTTGACACCTCCTTCCGTGGCGCAGAGAATTCTACCCTGGTCCTTCCTCGCGGAACCCTACTGGATGTGCCATGCTCTTGTCCCTCCCTTGATTTTTCTGCAAATGACGACACCTGTAAAACAATACGGGACACATGAGAGGACTCCCCCTCCGCCCCTTCACACAGTTCTCCTAACCCGTCATTAGAAACATTAACCTCAGAATGACTAGAACGGCTTCCTGGAGGGGGGGCAGACTGTACACGCCTGTACCTTCCCCCATGCTGACTCTGTAGCTCCATAGCCGACGGCAAGGCCGACCACCTTGACCTGCTATTCGTGGGGGCCAGCGAGGGTGCGCAGTCCCTTCGTGTGCTGACCGCGACGGGCTCCCTCGGTGGAATAGAGATCGCCGCGCTAGGCTCCCCCCTCACTTCACCTCGGCACAATTGGACTGGACCGCGCCCTACCGAGTCCGGACCTCCGAATTGATCCACTACCTGCAAAGAAAAGGTTTGGACTGGTGTGCTGGGGCCCCTCATAACAAAACCCGTGCCAGCCCTCGTCTGCTGCAACAAAATTGGATCAACTGACCTAGCCTGCGACCTGTCAAGAGACAAGACCCTACCTACACTCCTCAAAGGTGCCCTCTTCACCGGGGAATCCCGCACCACATCCTCATCATCACTCGAAACCATTCCTGTATGTGCCACCCCAGACGAAAACACTCCACCTGCAGTACTCCCAGACAAACCCCGCTCCCCAATCTCTTTCTGCATCCCACTCCCAAGAAAATGCCCCCTTCCAAAACGCTCCCCACCACAAGGCTGGCCATCAAAATGGGGGAGCCCACCATACCCGCTGCAAAACCAGAAACAGCCTCCGAAGATGCCCTCCCAAAACCCCTACCATTCTGTGAAAAAGAATCAGGAACCACATTCCGAACACCAACATGAGAAACATTATGCCACACCTCAGATAAATTTACTGCTGTGGATTCCCTAACAGGTACTCACACCCATTGAATAAAAACCAGACCTAGAAGAACCCTTATCTCCTACCACAACTCCGTCACTCACACCCCTACCACTACCAAAACCTCTACCATGAAAAGCCTCACTGTGCCCCACATTACAATCAACAAGAGAAATGGGGCCAGTCTCCCCCTGGAAAACCTCACCTTCCACATCACGGAACGCAACATCCTCATATAAATCCACAACCTGCCCACCAGCCCCCGACCTAGAAACCCCCACCTCAACAACATCCCCCACACTGACACCCCCTTCCCCAACTTGAGCCCACTCCCCCTCCCCTCTCGAGCTCCCCAACACAGACACCGCTTCCTCATGCTCTGAAGGAGGGCCAGAAAACAGCAAGGGGCTATGTACCCAACGTGCCCCATCAAATGCCCCTGCCTCATGGGTAATATCCATATTGCCAGTAACCTGGCATAAAACCTCACGAGGAGCATCATGGACTGCCACATTCATAGCGTCCAATAATGTCTGGTCCAAATGCGATCTACCCAAAGCCAAGTGCTGAGAGGAAACATTCTCCTCGCCTACTACCAAACCCGTCCTTCCCTCCCCGAACGCAAACGAGCCTCTGCGCATGCTGCGCTGTGGAGCCTCGTCACACCCTCCTTCCCGCCGCTCCCCATCCGTCAGTGAAGACGAGCGCTTAGCGCTCCTCTTCTGACCTCCCCGGCCGCGAACAGCCGCTGGGGAAACCGCCCCCGCATAGCCACACTTGCCTCGACCCCAGGGCCCGCATATGCGCTCCCAAGCGCCTGGGGCAATGACGCAACCCCCGCTCCTGAAACCGGGGGGTTGCGCGCCTCCACCAATACTGCCACATTGCCCGCCCGCGCCTTCATCGACGGGGCCGCCTTCCGAGTTCGGGAGCGGCCCCGCTCACTTACCCCATGAGAACGCCGCTTCTTGGGCGACGAGCAGGCCGCCACCACCGCCGCCACACCAGCCGAGGCCTGGCGCGAAGGACGCGCCGATGGCCCCCCGATCACAAGATCCATGCGGCCGGCCTCAGACAGAAGCCTCAGAGCTTCCAAAACGCGGTGATCCTCCATAACCAACAATAACTGTCGAAAAAACTAACGCTAACGATAAATCTAAACGTATACTATCAAATTATTACCTCACAGAAACTACAAAATTTACAAGCCTCCAGCCACCAGGTCACCAAACCCAAAATGGTGGCAGAGGGGAGGAGTCAGAGAGGCTTATGGGGTGGGCTGCCTAAAACCTACTAAAAACCAGCCCTAAAGAAACCACCAGAAAGTTCTGGAAAGAGATATGACCCCCACTCCCCTTGAAACCCTCCCAAACAGCCCGGGGGGGGGGACCTCCCGGTGGTCGGCACCCCCCACAAGCCCCCCTTACAGCAGCGCAGCAAACGTCCACAAGCTAACGTTTCGGCGAACAGCCTTTCTCAAAGCAGGAAGTTGGAATGCCCAATCTGCAAAGTGCATACGTGCCTGCTATTTGAATTTTTCCTCACGTGACCCCGTGCTCAAAATACAAATCCCACAATGCATTGTCATTTTGTACCTGAAAGTTCTCATTTTCTATTTGCCATTGCTGACGTTTCAATGTTCTTGTATGACAATGTCATTGTTGTAAGTGAGGACTTTTTGGCGAGCAGTCAGGCAAGTTACAATACTCAGGTGTAAGTTTTTCGATTTTGCCTGAACACGCCCCTTTAGTCCAGCACGATCATGAAGAGTGTCTCCCATCACGAATCCTTTCCACCTCGCACCACATTTTTGCTGTTAGTAGCTCTCCTATTGTAGGTTTTCGGCGCGTGGGTGGGTCATGTTCCTCGGTTTGATGCCATTCACTAATTCTCCCGATTCCGGAGCCCCCGACCCTTCAAGGTGGCCTCACACAACAATGGGCTCGGAATAACCCATCAACACACTATCCAGTGTAGCAAAAACAGGTGAGGCCCGATGCTGGAGAAAAGATGCGTTTATTCAGGCATTTACAGCAGCGCAGCAAACTTCCGCAAGCTAATGTTTCGGCGAACAGCCTTTCTCAAAGCAGGAAGTTGGAATGCCCAATCTGCAAAGTGCATACGTGCCTGCTATTTGAATTTTTCCTCACGTGACCCCGTGCTCAAAATACAAATCCCACAATGCATTGTCAGTTTAGTTATCATTTTGTACCTGAAAGTTCTCATTTTCTATTTGCCATTATACATACATATATATATATATATATATATATATATATATATATATATATATATATATATATATATATTTAATCACAAGTTTGTCCTGTGCATAAGGGAGCACTCATATATATATATGGGGAGGGGGCTGAGAATATTTAATTAAGTAGAACGAGGCATGCAACACCCCTCCCCGAGCCCAACAATTGGTCCTATTTCACAAAAAAGAGGAAGGGGGCGCGTACCCTCATCCCTGAGCTGTATGTATGCACACTCCCTCTCCTCTCTGAGCGTTCTTAGGCTTAGGCCTTGGGGATTGAAGGAAGCTGGCTCTGTGTATACTATACCAAAGTGAGGTATAGTGTGCACAGAGTCCAGTGAACCACAAAGGTTGGCAGAGGTAAAGTTAGATAGAACCTTACTCTCTATTTGTGGAAGTGTGGTCGAACAGAATGACAGTATCGGAGGACAGTGTTAAGCATTTATTGTACACACTCAGCCAGCAAATGAATTCACACACTAAAAGACTGAACTTCAGACCTATTGTTTTCGTATAAATATATTATTTTAGTTATTTTATTTTTTTGAACCAAGCAAGCCTGGCGCAGGTAAGCAATAAATACTTTACAGTAGGAATGCAGTTTGTAAACAGTTTAGATTGCAATAGTAAATGTACTTGAGATTTGATTTACAGTATTGTTTCAGAGAAATGCAATGATTGGTAAATACAGTACATAGACTTGAATGGGTTTTTCATTGAAATACCAGGTAAGTAACATTTTGGATTACCTTTCTTACTCAGAGTAGTATGCATGGATACTACTCTGGGACATTTCCTACAAACAGTTAAGTAAAATAGTTTTTGTCAAATTTTAAAGAAATACTTTAGGTTTTCAAACTCCACACTTAAATTTTTTTACAAGAAAAAGTCAATGTTATCCTACGGAGGAAAATAGTGTTTACAGGTAAGTTACTTTTGAGATTACTTTTCTTACACGGTGTAGTATACCTGGATACTATACTGGGACATCTCCTGCAAACAGGTAACTAAAATCATTTTTGTTAATCAGTACACTTTGGAAGAATTTCTTTAGGTTTTCAAATTCCAAACTTTTCCAAGAAAAACAGTCAATGTTATCCAATGGAGGGAAATATGGTTATCAGTTTTGAGGTAAGTATTTGGTAGTGGGAGTGGAGGTTCTGGGGTTAGACTCCTGGGTCTCCCAGGGTTAGTGATGCACTCTTGTTACACCCTCAGTGACACTAGGGCGGCCGGGTGTGGAGTGTTGAGGCCCAATGTTATCCAATGGGTGATAGGGGGCCTCCGGTTGGTGGCTGCTGACGAGCAGGCCACTTGGTTGTGGGAGACATGCTCTTGGTATTAGGCTGAGGGCACAGGGATATCCGGTTTAGCACCCAAAGTGCACCGCAGTGGCGCTGGGGTGGCTGCGTGCAGAGTTCTGTTTTGGCGTCGGGTGCCCTGTTCTTTTCAATGGGGACTTTTGGTTTTGGTTTTAAGCTGCAGGTTTAGTCCAGGAAGACTTCTGGGAGGAACCAACAGCTGGGCAGGTAAGTTGGAGGGCTCAGGGACATAGGTGCACCTCAGGTTCTTTTCTCCAGGGCGCATGGCCGCTGGATGCAGGGGATTTCACCTTACCGGGCCACTTGCAGTTGGGGGGGTCTCTATGCAGAGGCTGCAGGTGACATCGGGGAGTGCTGGAGGGGTCAACCCCTGGTGGTCTCAGACTCTGGAGCACTGGGTGACCTAGCTGGGACCGGTGGGCCACTCGAACTCGGGCCGTGGGTGACGGGTGCAGTGGTAGTTCCAGGCGTCGGGTTAATTTGTCCTCAGCAGGCTCAGAGTCTGTTTTCTGAGTTTCAGGGCTGCTGTTCACAGGAGATCCGGTCTTTGTTGAAGGCAATCAGTCCTCCCAGGGGTTCTGCAGGACAAGACGATTTTTGGCGCAGGATCTCGGGAAACAGCAGACGGGTCGGTAGGGCTGGGGCCAAGTCAGTTGTTCTCTGCAGTCTCTTCTCTGGGCATCTTCTTTCATCCTTTTTCTTCTTAGGTTACGGGAATCTGCCTTCTTGGTTCAGGGCTGGCCCCTAAATACTGTATTTAGGGGGCGTTTTAGGGGTCTTGAGGTCAGTAGCCAATGGGCCACTGACCTTAGGGTGACTACACCCTAGGTGTGCTAACCCAATGTGGGGGATTGAGCACAATCCCTAATCCTCAAAGGGGAGTGCCTGCCATCTGCAAGATGGCGGGCACTAAAGAGAGGGCTTCACCTCGCCTCTCCCACCTGAGGGGTGAAGTTGGCAGAGGTGGGCACACCTTTAGAGTACTGGCTAGTTTTTACCACCTGTCTTCCCACTGAAAAGCAAAGGAGACAGGAAAGGGGGCCTGCTCCTGATAGCACGAGAGACTGGGGGTCACATTGCCAGGCCTTATAAGCGCCCCTGCCACGGATGGCTCTTCCTGCCCTGGAGGAGGTGTAAAGACCTCTGCCCAGGAAATGCTTTATTTCTGGGCTCAGGGAGCAAAGGCTCACACCCTAGGGGTCCAGAAACATGTCTCGTAGTGGCAGGTTGGTGTGTACCAGTCAGGGAACCCACCAGAGGCTGGTCGTTTTTCAGGGGGAATCTCTAAGATACCCTCTGTGTGCATTTTTCATTAAATCCCACATTGGCATCAGTGTGAGTTTAATGTGCTGAGAAGTTTGATACCAAACTTCTCAGTTTTCAGTGAAGCCATTGTGGTGCTGTGGAGCTCCTAATGACAACCTCCCAGCACCAGCACTATATACCCCTACTGGCAGCACTGCACTTACACTGTCTAAGGATGGACATAGACACTGCAGGGGTACAGGGCTCATGCACCTGTACCCTCACCACTGGTATGGGGCACCCAACTAGAGGAGTGACTGATCTATGCCAGGGCAGTGGGGTGTAGGCATGGCACACTGGGATGTGTGCCATGTCGACTCTTCACTTTGTCCTGCACTAAAACACACAGCCTGCAAAGGCAGTGTGTGTGTGTAAAGGTACAGGGCCTCTAAGGGTGGCACAATCAGTGTTGCAGCCCTTAGAGGCCTTCCATGATCACAGTGCTCTGTGTACCTGTGGTACCATTTACCAGGGGCTGACCTGTGGCCAGAGTGTGCCAATTGGATGTGCAAGGTACAGTTTTGGGGAAAGAACACACGGTGATTGGCAGGGACACAGGGAACATCAAGTCAAAGTGCATCAGTAGTCTGGCAAAAAGTTGGGGGTTACTGCAACAGAAACTCACTTTCCTACAGGGATCCCATCCCCTGGAGCCGAAATCAGCAAGAAAGGGTAGCAGGGCTGTGTTGTCCCTTCCCCACGCCTAAGGAGGCCCCTGGAGACACCATCCCCTGGGGACAAAATACAATTTAAAGGGGAAGGCCTTGGGGACTCCACCCCCCAGGGCTGGCTTAGTGACTGTATCTCATAGATCCCACTCCTGAGACACAGCAGCTTTCATTTGTTTGCTCCCATCTGAAGGGAGCCTTTTACAATCTCCTGTCAAACAATAACAAACATAAGTGTGCTCCCAACTGGAGAGAGATTTACAAAATACTCTTGCCAGTCTTCCCCCTATGAGGAAGGAGCACGTTTGCTCCGAAACGCACCAGGGATTGGAAATAATTGGAGATGTCAGCATCAGTTTCAAATAAAGGGTTTTGTCAAACCATCCTCTGCGGAGTAGCGTCCTTGGAGTTTTGGGCACCTTTGGGGACATGTTTAAAACGGCAGCCTAACTGTGTAAGGATTGCATTTACTGGATTATGTCATCAGTGATGTCATTTGAGATGTCATCAGTGATGCGATCAGTGATGTCACTGACCATGTCATGAATGATGTAATATGTGACGTCATCAGCAGTGTATTGCGGGGGCGCGAGTTATAGTTAGCTGAACTAACTACAACGGGGGAATTTCTATGGTTTTGTACGAATGAAATGTCCAACTAACTATAACGTCCCTGAAACCTATGGTTTTTTCAGTGAATTTCTAAGGTTTTTTAAATGCTAATTTCTAACTATAACGTGCCTGAAACCTATGTTTTTTTCAGTGAGTATATATATATATATATATATATAAAAATAATACAAACATAGATATACATAATCATATTCAAAAAATATATATGTACAAACTATGTACAAGATATGTGACCTTAAAGACAGGACAGCTATATGCAAAAATAACAATAATATTACAGTTAATAATCACAAAACAACTTTCTCAACAATACATAACTACTTAACAAACATCTGTTTTCTAACAAACTACCTAAATTGACATTTATGTACAACATTTAGACAAATATACATCACATTCCATATACATAATGAACCATATACAAGACTACGTGATAAAAAATGGACTAAACTCACTATATGCAGGGCTTCCGCAAAAACATCTGAATCGTCTGCAAGTCGTTATGAACGATGCAGCAAGATTGATTTTTAAGAAACCAAGGAGAACGCAGGCGTCTCCTTTATTGCGCGAACTTCATTGGCTGCCCGTCAAGCAGAGGGTGTTGTTCAAAGGGCTTTGCATTACACACAAAGCCCTGTATGGGAAGGCGCCAAATTACATTAAAACCCGTCTGGCCCCATACAAACCCGGTAGACGGTTGCGTTCCTCAGATGCTACCCTCCTAACCCAACCGCGTTTTAGATTATCCACCCTTGGTGATCGCGCCTTCTCTAACATCTTTCCAGCGGTCTGGAATAGTTTACCAACCGAACTGCGCAAGAAATCCAACTTGCTGCCCTTTCGGAAAAAATTAAAAACAGTGCTTTTCCAGCAAGCATGGGCTGTGCTGTAGTTTTGATAATCAGCTGTAGAATCTGTTTTGGCATATACCTGGTAAAGCGCTTAGAGACCCCGGGATGATTACGCGCTATATAAATCAAATAAATAAATAAATAAATCAAATAAATAAGAATCACAGAGAGATTCAGAGAAAGCATTTAAGAAAGAGAATATGAGGTGGCACAGTATCTCCTCCTATATAAACGGACAATGACATAAGGCGACGATTATAGGAATAACAACAATCATATGTAGCCTGAAGTAGAGAGCAAGAGTAATAGGCCGAAGAAAAGGGGGAATGCAAACGACACCCAAGAGACAAGTTAGGGAAAAGCTAGAACCATTGCTCATTTATCATCAAAGGATACCCACCATTAGAACAAGGTAAGCGGGCACTCCTAGAGAAAAGTCAACGTCTGAGTTCCGCAGTGGGCATATGTTACAAGCACGATTTACACAGAGCTCATATTCGCTGTGCACTGTACCAAGAAAGAGATAATATAATATAACCATGTGATCCTACTGAGGTGATTTGTACAGTTATAGTAGATAACGGTGTACAGTTACTTACTTAATAAAGCCAAGATAGTTACTATTATGCAAAACAAGAACCCCAGGTATAATACCCTCTGTTTGAACCATTCAGAAAAGCGCCTCACTACGACAAAGTCGGCCAACAATAAAATCGGGCAATCTCCCAGTTAAGCCTAGAAAAGAAACCATAATCGATATGTCAAGTCAACAAATTTAATATAATTTCCCTATATTGACAAAGGCACACTATCACCTTATCATAAATCTGAAAATAGAGATGAAAATTCAGCGTAACTTCCCAAAAAAACCTCACCTTCGACATAGTTTGCTTGTGCTTTTGAACTTGAGAGCTCTTCATGTGCTTCTACATCTTTTCAGTACAAAATGAAAAGGTCACTGTGGAGATAAACTCAACATATAATTATAGATTACAATTGGATTTAGTCCCGGTTGGAGATTGTGAATAATTCTACATCTCCCGTTTTTTCGTTCATGTTTCAGAACGGATATTGACACACACAGAATCATGCATCAAATATCAGCGCTCGTTTCTACGACTTAGGAACCTACAGGTCTAACTTCCAAGCACTCCACCAGATTTTTCTAGATGGACTGAAGGGTGTCTCCCACAGTCCTGATTAAGACCCCCCCGCAAGGATTCAAATTCCCTGCATACATTATTGGGATCGAAACGTCGACGGTTCTTATACTTCCACATACGGTCACAAACAATGATTGATTAACTGTGACATTCCTGTACTGTGCTTTTTCATGTATACTTTGCCTTCATTATGGCTCGATAGGCTATTACTAATTGTTGATGTATATATTGCTCATCGCCCTTCCTTTCTTGCCAACCCTCACCAACTCACCCCCTTTGAGCACTCTCCTACGTTCCTCCTTGGAGTACCTTTCCATAACTATGTAGACATTTTGTGCTTCTATTTGAATTTGAATGACTCTTTTCTCTTTACTAAAATGAATACATTGTTAAATTTGATTTACTAATGGTGATGTTGGATTATATGTTGACTTTATCTCCACTGTGACCATTTAATTTTGTACTGCTATTTGCCCAGAATATTTGGGTTCCCCTATTGTTTAGTAACTCCACATATTTTCAAACTGGATACACTGTGTTTACTCAAGTACCTCCTGCCTCACCCAATAAGGCTCTTTATCCTGCTTATGTAAGCAGATACTTTTTTCATTAGATACAAGTAGACTTGGAGAAGTGTGGCTCAATGGTTAGAGCGGCAGACCTTGATGCAGAGCTCTGGCCCGGGACCAGGGTACGATTCCCGCCTCGGCGGGTCTTGGGCTCAAAATTCCTCTGACCTGGTATTCTCGCCTCAGTGCCTATTCTAATCATGGATCCCACGCTGCAACTCTGGGCAATAGCTTGCTTAATCTCCACAACGGCCCCAACAACGCTTCACAAGGAAAGCCAGGAAGGGTTCCTTAGCGGTATGAGTACAAGTGCCGGGAGACCCGGTCCGGGTAGCTGCGCGCTATACAAGTACAAAAACATTTACATTTACATTTAACATTTACATTTACAAGTAGACCTGCTCTGGACAAGGTTATGCAAGAACACAAATGACCCCCTAGGCAACATACTCACTTCTCCAATTAATAGTTTTTTCCCCTGATTTTCCACACAGTTCTTCTTTCCCATCTTTTGGGAAAGTGAACATATTTTCATTTTATCCTCCATATATTTTTTGGACACATTGCTTTTTTTTCCGGAATCTGTGTATGACAGTTTCCTCCTAGAAACAGAAAAAAGAATCAGAAAATTAAAACTTACATACTGGGCAATAATTCATATCAGTATATCTTCTAAAGATTTCTACACCTTTCACCCACAATCACATACCACTAACTTGTCATTTTTCTCCTGAAAAATCCCCTACCCTCAACCAGTGCATTTGTTTTCACAATTAACTTATAACATACCAGCAACCCTGCTTCCATAATAGTTTATAAACTTACACATTCATCTTGGCCAGTAGTGGCTCCTCCGATAAGGCGGAGGAGTGTTGCCAAACGGCTTTCTGCCATGGATATAAAGGAAAAATAAAAATGATAATAACTGGTTGTTATCATTTAATTTGTTCCTGCTGAAGCATGGTGGGCGGGGTGGGTCCTCCCAAGTACACAATGACTGTTTAACCGGCCTTCTCGGACTGTTCAAACAGGCATTCACACTTTGCATGTTCTCCATGCAGGCTGGATTCAGCCTGCATGGAGAACATGCCCAGGCCCCATTTTCTGTCTGAGCATCGAACCACGGTGTTCAGACCAATCACAACACTGAACTGCAGTGTTGTGATTGGTCAGGGGAGCCTGGGTGGGCTTCCTGGTTCCTGCGGAGCAGAGGAACGACGACGAGGGACGACAAGGAGCGGCGAGGAGGTAAGGTAATTTTTATTTTTGTTCTTTACTTTACCCCCTTTACCCCCTTTACCCTCCTTGCACCCTGCCCTCTGCCGTGCCACCCCTATCTGTGCCAGCCACCACTGCTCATAGCACACCTTTGATAACAGTGAGCATAATGGGTTACACTAGAAATATGAATATCTCCACTCAAACATCTCATATGGTTAAAGCATGTGTACAGTAAAGTAAACAAAACACTCAGACTTGTATTTCTAGATTACATATTCCTTGCTTTATAAATGGAGAAACACTGCCTCTTCAATTTACAACTACATACAGATTGAACAGCTCATTTTCTAACACAACATGGAATACTTGCTGATATCTCTCTAGATTCTAATGTCTAAGTCTCAAAAGCTATATTGAGAATTCTACACCTCTACAAATAGCTTTTCACTCAGTAAACCTTGTGCAAAATAAGTTTACCAACATTAGTGCACTTACTTCTCATCAAAGTTCGCAAACTTTATTCTTAAATACTTTTACTTGAAGCTGTTTCTTAAATGCAGCCGAAGACACCAGTCTCTTTCAGTTCCAAATTAAGTCACATTTGCTTAGCACAACTCAAACAACTTCTTTCTCTTCCAAAGCATCAAGGACAATCTGAACTATCTCTACCTCTGCAGCCAATCACATTACAACCTTTCTTCAACCATGTAATATAAAATGTTAACTATTTATTCACCTTGACCCTTTTTTCTACTTCTCTCCATACACTCTCACAAGACTCTTGTTAGATCGTAAACCACCTTTGGCAGACCCAGCAATATTTCATGCAGGACTCGCGAGAGTGCATGAGCCTCATGCAGCAAAGTTAATTCCATGCAGCTTGCATTCTACTCTTGTGAGAGTCTCGCAGGATCACAGCGGTATTGTAGGGAAATGGTAGTATAAGAAAGAGACTAGCCTCTCCAATGACAAACCGCTCTTGCAAAATAAGTGAGCATACTAAAATATGGAAGTACTGCCATTGCGAATACCTCGCACTCGCCATTTGCAACAACTCCACCCTATTGTGCAATCTACACATCATCTATCATCCCCCTGGCATGAACGACTCCTTCACTGACCACCTCATGGAACTTATTACTGCTAAGTTCTCCTCCAATACCAAAGATATCCTCCTGGGCGATTTCAACCTGCATTGGAATGACCCCAAGGACCCTCATGTCAACGCCATCAAAGACCTCCTGTCCGATCAAGCCCTGACCCAAGCCTGCTCTCTCCCAACACATTAAAAAGGGGCCACCCTTGACTGGATCATTTCCAAGGAATCAACAGTCATGCTTATCTCCATAGACCCATGCGACTGGTCTGACCACCATGCATCGCATTCCGGTTACAGGGCACCCACAAGATAAGGGCCTCTCAACCAGTGATTCCCAAACACTGGATTAGAGATACTTGAAACCTGGACCACAATGAACTAGAGGCTGGCTGCAAATCTGACCTCCCCCCCACATTGCCCAATGGTCAATGGCCTTAATAACCACTACTCCGCAACTATCTCGAACATTATGGATGACCTAGCCCCACTAAAGCTAAAAAGAACCCAAACTAAAGATAGGAACTCCTGGTTCACTGGACCTCTCAACAATGAGAGGAGATGCCTCCGGCAATCTGAAAGATTCTGGAGACAGGACCCCTCTGCCGCTCATCTAAAACTTCTCCGCCAGGCCAGAAATGCCTACAACAAGAACGTCCTGATATCAAAGACAGAATTTTTCAGATCCGAACTTGAGAACGCCAAGAACAGACCTCGTAAGCTCTTTGATCTGGTCAAACAGCAATCCAACAAACTGGTCAAAACCTCGAAAGAAGCCCCCAAGGCTTTAATATCATCTGAGGAATTCTCCTCCTTCTTCGCAGACAAAGTCTCAACCTTTGAAGATGAACTTCGTGCCGCCACATACTCCCTATCCCTGCCTGGCCTGCCTCCTCCCCTCCTACTATACCCCCACAATCTTTACCTAAAAATCAAGCACTCTGGACTGACTTCAATCTCTATGACGAAGACTCCGTTTCGAAAATCTTATCGTCCCTAAACCCGAATAACCATTTCAACGACCCGCTCCTCTCCAACTGCCTAGCGGCTGTCGCCCAATCCATTAATTTTAGACCTATCTCCAACATCCCCCTCCTAGCCAAAGTTTTGGAGAAATGTGTACAACACCAACTAAGTCAGCACATCAACAACTTCCACCTTCTCGATGATTTCCAATCCGGTTTCTGACCTGGGCACAGCACTGAAACGACCATCCTCCACATCGTTGATGATGCCCTCCAAGCCCTGGACCAAGGGGAAACATGCCTGTTAATCCTCCTAGATCTATCCCCGGCCTTCGACATGGTCAACCATGAAAAATGTATCGAATGCCTCCATCTGAGGATGGGTTTGGACGGCTCTGTCCTAGGATGGTTTAAATCCTTCCTCCAAAACAGATCACAGCGATTCCTAATTAACGGTAAACTATCTGCTCCCTCGCCAGTCAAGGTCTTAGTCCCCCAAGGATCAACCCTATCCCCTGACTCTTCAACCTTTATCTTGAACCACTCACCGAAGTTCTACGCACAGCAAATATCTCCTACCATATGTATGCTGATGACACTAAGCTCTACATCAAAGCCGCCTCTCTTGAGGACATTCTCTCCCTGAACGAGGCCCTGAAATCAACAGTCCACTGGCTCACCTCCAATCAACTTAAACTTAACGCCAAGAAAACAGAATTCCTCCTAAACTCCCCTCCAATAACTAATCCCGAAATGCAATTATGGGTCAAGGCTATCACAGCCTTAGATTGCCCACCGACCATTGTGGACTCTGCTAAATCTTTGGGAATAACTCTGGACTGTAATTTGAACATGCAAGACCACATCAACTCAATGGCTAAATCAGCCAGATTCCACCAGAGGTACCTCTGGAAACTGAAACCCTTCCTTGACGCTACCGACCTAAAAAGTGCAGTCTAAGTGCTAGTAATCTCTAGACTGGAATACGGTTGTTCCACTCTCTCAGGCTTACCCAAGATCTCCCTGGCACCCCTAAAAGCCTGCCTTAATGCCGCCACCAGACTTCTTACAAGCTCAAAAAAATTTGATCCTATCTCTCAACACCTGAAAGCTTTGAACTGGCTCCAGCTCGAGGCCAGAATCCAACTCAAACTGGCTTGCATCACCCACAAAGCTTTATACTCCAACTCCCCTGCCTACCTTGCACAGAAACTTGTGGTATCCGACCGAAGCAGAAACTCCCGTTCCGCCAGAGACCTTTTACTCCAACCCGCACGGTTCAAGAACAAAAAACTTGTAAACGGGATTCCTCTGGATCCGCAAACAAACAAACAAACAAACCTCGCTCTTGGATGACAGGTATGCATAGTATGGTGTGTGTAGGGACTGTTCTGTCCACTGAAACACCCCACCCTGGGTGACAGGTGTACATAGAAAGGTGAGGTGAGGGTCTGGCCTCTCTGATAAGACCTCTCTCCCAGATGACAGGTGCGCATAGTAGAGTGTCCATATTTAGAGAGCCTGAGTGACTGCTAGCACTCGCTAATCATGTTCTGTTGCATTTAGCACTCTTTTATCTGTGAAGAAATGCATCTTTGCATCCATTTTGGATGTGAGAGGGCGGTTTTGCACTTAGAAAATAGAGTTGCTCTTCTTGCATAATTCCACATGATTACACAACATGGAATTACATGAGCTTTGCCCACCCCTAATATAAACTATTCCAGCCACTTAGGTCCCTGAAAATGCATGATAAAAGCTTATAGAGTGGGAACAGGCTATTACTGCTAAACCAAGAAAAATCCATCCTCTGTTAAGCCATCTTTAGGGCCCAGGGTTCCTTTTTCAAAGATTCAATAGAAGTGAGGGGCAAAACTGTGTTAGCAAGGGCAAATGTTCTGAAATCAAGAGAAAGAATGAAGTGATGTTGAATTCAAGAAGACCAAATGTGAACCTGCATTCACAAGCATGCTGAAAACCTTTATCATATTTCATCCTTCTGGGAATGCTATGCAGACAGCAGGAACAAATTGTAAACTGATGTGTAAGAGCCTCATGATAAGAAACTACCAGAAACAATGGCAAAGTATTAATCATCCTATTTCAAC
Source organism: Lissotriton helveticus (assembly GCF_964261635.1). NCBI lineage: Eukaryota > Metazoa > Chordata > Amphibia > Caudata > Salamandridae > Lissotriton > Lissotriton helveticus. Next base: position 1,258,854,818 of record NC_136063.1, on the reverse strand, counting down.
CCGTTTATAAAACAAATACTGTATCGCTAAAAATAGTACTAAAAGAAAGAAGTTGTTCAAGTCTGTAGAATCAGTGGAGAAATTAGTATTTTCTGAAGTATGCCTGCAGATAAACACAGAAAGATGTGTGTTCTCATCTCCTTCAATAAAAAAACATGTATATGCTCTTAATAAGAGTTGCTACCTAGGGTAACCATTTAACCTGTAAGGATAGGGGACAATGTATCCCACTCCATCTTGAGACTGTTCACATCATCTTTTTGGTGTTAGTGCATATTGTGGAGGCAAACGAGTCACCCATAAGCCTCTTTTTCTCCCCCTGTGATTACCAGAGTTTACGCCTCTGCCTTTCCCATACTTTAACATAGTGAAACTCCATAGTCAAACTGGAGATCTCCACATGGTAAAATATTAATAAAACTAAAAGAATTCATTACATTTGAAAAAGTACTGAAAATATTTAAGGCTATATTAATGTAAATTAATTTCATATATCTATTCTAAATATAAAACTAAATACAGACATGCAACAGTACTAATAATGTTAATTTTGAATTAAAACTTTAATGAATGTATATATAATAAATTAAATTTGATTAATTTTTGGGAAATTAAAAGTAAAAAAGTAAATTCTTACCCAAAGTTTAAAAATATGTTTTTTATTGTGCAGTAATAATTATTGTTGTTAATATGTTATGTATATAATTTATCTAAAATAATTTAATTTTATTTTCATACAATGCATAGCTATAATAATTTTAAACATAAAATGTTTTAAATATATTTCAATTACATTAAAGACATACTATTTACTGAAAATATTTTCTACTTTATAATATATCTAAATATCTTAAAAATATTTTAAATAATTTAATAACATTTAACAATATTTCCTATTGTGTTTTATGTTAAGTTCCGACCTCTATTAATTTCTATGCTAGGGTGTTCCACTACCATGGGTTGGCAATGGTGTGCTAGACACACTGCTGTTTTTTGTAATAACTTGCACTTGTAAGCTTTGCTCCGTCACCTTTTTCAGGGGGTGAGGACATGTAAGTTACATTTGCTGAGTCGCATTACACTCAGATTTTGTGACTGGCCAAAAGTAATTGTGGAGCTCATTACCATGGCAGAGCGATCGCCACCGCCGGCCCGGCGGTAGCGATCGTTCTGTCATCGTCATGAGATTTACCCCCTGCCACAATATGATGGCGGTGGGTATCGCGGTGGATATAAAGTCTGTCCGCTGCTTTTCCGCCGGTGGCAATTGCACATGTAAATTTACTCACCAGTGTAAGTTACCTTTGTGCAAAGTCATTCAAGTATCTACCTTAATGAAGGATGTGCAGATAAACATACAAGAAAAATTATGGAATGAAACGAAAAAGCTAGAGGATGTCCATTTCAGCAATAAGAATTGAATAGTTTCTAAAGCTATACAGAAAAAGAGCATTGACTTCTAGTCCCTCCTGATCCCCATCCATACTTCCTTGCCCCAATCCTCAGGCCATCTTAATCATTTTACACTCATTAATTAAAAATGAATGTAAAAGCAGACAAGACTGCACACATATGGAATTTTTTTCAAAAAGGCTTGAGTTCATATAAGGTGCCAAATATTTAGATGTTGATTCATTCAAAACATTTTATAAACCCATGTGCAAACGTGCCTATGCATTACTGATATTTATATATTTTTCCCTATTCGTAAAGTCTCATAAGAAGACCAAAGAACTGCATTCCCTGCACATTTCCACATGTAAATTGCTATCCCTTAACTCAAGTGTTCAAATTGGCATCCGAGTGGAAAATTCACAGGTGTTGGGTTAGGGATAAGGTCCAATTGCACATTGCACACTTGTATTGTGTTGTTTATTGGACTCTAACCGCTTAACTGCTGCAGGAATTCCGCAGCGGTGCTGCGGTTTTAATGAGTGGGCGGGGCTGTGTCGGCCAACGGACGTGCACTGCACTACAGAGGTAGTGCTCGTGACGGCCGTTGGCCGATGGGAGCACTTAAGGGGATAATCTGTTCAAATCCCACTTTGATGACTAAAGGAATCGCTGACATCTATTGTTCTGCCTTTACATACTTCCAGCCCCATCAGTTGAAGAACTCCATTAGATTTACCTTGTACAACCAACCGGTTGTGAAACACTGATACCTTAGGGTGGAGAATATTCCGCTCTTGATTCTTATCCACATTTAGCATTTTCCTATATGAGTAATTTCCTTTATTACTTAACTCCAGTATTAAGTCTGTCATCCTTCAACACTAGTAAAATGAGCATCTTCCCTCTTCCATTAGTGTTCTATTAGTTTATTACTCAATTGTCCTGTGATAGTGCGCTGCTTCCCCTCCCTCACTTTGCCAGGGGCATGTTGGGATCGAAATTCGATAATATGCATCATTGGCTTAATATATTCAATATAACCTCGTAATTAAATAATCATGTAGTTAGAATTTACTATGGTCACCTATTGACCAACGATTCACTTTTGATTCGTTTACTCCTATTGGTATAACCAGAACCATTTTGTTTCGTTTCCCTATGTACAACGCTGTTTCTCAGATATCACGTGACTATGCGCCCTGCTCAAAACCACGTCAACAGCTAAACTGCCTTCGATAGATGTTAACTGGTAGCTCAAGGAAACTCAAGGTCACACCTGCCCTTCTTGTGGGATGCGCACATTCTAGCAGAGCCCGTTCCTGTACTCCCCGGGCTCCAGATAGACAGGGAGGCACCTTACTGACCTACCCCCGGAATAGCTTAGGCCTAGGCTACAAGCAATTAATTGTGCCTTATATGGGTATTCCTCTTGGCTTACTGACAAGTTGTATCTTTCCTTGTAGGGTGTCATCTTGAACACATGAAACGTATATATGCTTTGTATTTTGAACATGTAATCAGTCTCCTCTGCGCACCTCCGAGGGTCGTGTAGACTGAGGCTCCCCTGTCAGGGCTTGTATTTTGAAGAATAAACGATTGAACCTTCTCCATTGCCGACTGAATTATTGTAACGACTATTGGTATTTGGGCTATTGGTAAGTATAGCCCGCTAGAATTAATTTTTAATCCTTCAGTTGGCGACTCCGCCGGGACTCCGTGATAGGGTCGTCCCCTCCTGTAAACAGGGATAGCGGGACAAGGAGGAGTTCTGGCCGACGGGGTGGACAGAAAGAGGATCCTGATTTGAGACACCCGTTTGTGGTATGAAAACAAGCCGTTCCACTCGTGAGCCCAGTATCCCTCACAGCTACTGAAGACCCTACGCCGGAGTCCTACGGGCTTAACCCGAGAGAAGAACAGACTGTGCCTGTCTTTGTAGGTGTCGGCAGTGGAGAACTCGCAATCGACTTGAGTGCACCAGGTGAGTGATATTTGTGATTGAATTGGACAAGGATCGCTCAAAGGGAGTGTTTCCACTTTTGAATAACAGTTAACTGTTTTTGTTGGAAGGTGGCCGGAGAAGCCGGACCGCGAGGGAATCTGGGGATCTACCGTTGCGGCGAAGGGGCTGCACGGGTAGAGACCCCACGGGCTTGTTTGGTGAATAATTGAGACTACATCTGATGCCCTAGCAGAGTACGGTGTTGCTCGCTCGGCCGAATTCTCTCTGGGAAAGCCCTGGGAGCAACTGCGTAAGCTAGGGTTCTGGAGCTACGCGCCCAGATGCCCGGCCCAACCAGAACAGGACCATGGGATGGCCCGTGAGAGAGTTTGTGGTTCGCCTATCAGATGTTCTCAGAACAGTCTAACGACTGTTCCCTTTTGGTGAGATTTTGTTGGTCTGGAATTCTGTTGAATCGATTCCCCGAACAGGAGTCGACGGGCTCTGTTCGTATTTAAAGACGTCATTTGCATTGAACAGGCTTTGAGAAGTATTTGCCTTGCACTGTTTTACAGCACTTTATATTGTGATGATTGAATGAAGAATGTATGAGTGGCCAGTGAGAAGGGACGCGTCCAAATGGGTATGTGTTTTGTGATTTTGTATAGACAGAACGAGTAAAAGAAGCATAATGTCTTGTTTTAGTAAAATATGTTTCGGGTGCTGCTGTCGGCGAGGTACACGGCTGGAAGAAAGACAGCCGGCCCCTCCCGAGGGCAGTCCCAGTTATGATATGCATGTTAAACATGGTCTACAACCGATTTTGTTCAACACCCTTTGGAACAAGTATACAAAGGATAATGCGAGTTTGCAATGGCCTCTTACGGGGTCTTTTGATGAGCAAAAGATTAATTACATACAGAATAAATTATTTATGAAGAAGAGCCGTCAGTCCATGTTTGATTCCTTGAACTTATGGTTGAAGGAGGCAAAGAGACGACGGATTAGTGAAGAGAAGTTGGTGAAACTGAAAAGTGGACAGACGATTACTCAGAAGGCAGTAGCATACGATAAGGGAAAGGTGGAAGAGAATATTAAAAGAATGGATAGACAGTTTCGATTAGAAACAAACAAAAGCTACGTGGCTAGACCAGAGACAGGAGATGAATTAGAGGAATTACTGGAAGCCCGACCACCTCCCCCTTATGCTCCACAAGGCTTATATCCAGCCATGCCTGTGGTACGAGCCGACCAGACGAGAGCTGTCCCAGCCACCAAACCTCAGATAGGGGTGGTCGCCACGGCCCCCGCAGGCAGTTCGGGACATGATGCTCAATTTTCCCCTCCTTCTCTTCGACTAACTACCTCACCCCTAATATCCCTTCGGCCGGACGCGGCTGTCCCTTCTCCCTTGCACCCTGTGTTTCTCTCCCCTCCGACTCAGACAACATTAGACCTCCGGAATACAATTAGTCCGGGTGCCACGCCCAAACGACCGTTGTCTGACTTGAGCTTTCACTCGGTCGTTGTTGGGACAGGAGGAGAGGTGAGCTATTATAATTCAGGCATCCCAATGGATACGGAATCCTATTTATACTTTGGAAGATATTTTGAGTACTATGAAGGATTTTGAACCCGTTGCACAACAGCTGGCTTTAGAAGGCATGGCAATTCGATTGATTTCCCTATGGGAACAACATTTTGAGGAAGGACTTCCGCCTCAAATATTGCGTGATATAAGGGATTATGCTCATAAATTCCATCTCGAAATTAAGGAAGTCTATCATAATGTGACTACGCTTTTGAATTATCGGGACCGGATGCACTGAAAGAGCGCTGAATGGGGAGCTCAGCACTCCATGAGAGAGGTGCATCCTCTCTTTTTCCCGGAAGTACCCGAGATAAAAGACAATGGGGCTAATATCACTAGAGCACGTGTGGACGCTCGGCTTCAGGAACAATGGGTTTACACCCCTTGGAAACGAAGCGAGGTCCTTACGCTAAAAGCCCAGCTCCCTGACCCTCGTAAAAATCCTACAGCCTATTACAAAGAATTGGCCGAAGCCGCCAATTCTGCCATCATGACTAGCTGATATCGAGCTATTTTTTGGTCTCCTGATTCCGGTGGATATCTGGAGACAGATACATGATACAGACCATCTTCCCAAATTAGGAGGAACGTGGGATCAATTAAAGAATTGGGATAAGGAACGGAAACCCGGTCAAAAACCCAGGGCCGAAATATTAGCAGTACCGGATAAAATTATCACGTGCATGAAGACTCTTCTCCCTCCTAGGAAAGTAGATTGGGATAAATTGACTGCATGTAAACAGAAAAATGTTTGAAAGTGTGTCCCATTTCTTTACTCGGTTTGAGAAAGTTTTCATAGATTTCAGTGGACAGGACATCTCAACAGAAGGGGGTATTCGATTATTTGTAAACAGATTTGTCACAAATTTACTCCCGGAAGTTATGGCCCGTCTTCAGTCAGCTGAAAGTACATGGACTACAGCTGCGCCCTCCGTTATCCTTAGCATGGCTCAATATTACGGACATCGTGAAAATGAGAGTAAGGAAAAATCTGAGAAAAAGACTAAAGACTTAAAAACGAGAGTGCTCCTACAGCAAGTCAGTAGAGGGCAAAATTCAGGACGAGGAATGCGAGGCTCATTTCAAAGAGGCCAGATGGCAGGAAGAGGTAGAGGAGGCCCTCCGAATAATGGGATAAACCAATGTTCCTATTGAAAGGAGGAAGGACATTGGAGGGTGGATTGCCCTCTGTTGCAAGGAAGGAATGGACCTAGTAGAGGACGAGGAAGGGGTCGAGGGAACATAGATCGAAATAGTATGAGGAGAGAGGAGTCACAGCATGAGGGTTCTCGTAAGAATCATTTTGATGACCCTCAGAATAGGCAATACTACAATGAGACTTATCAGGATGACAGGTATGGTGAACGAGATTATGCATGAGACAGCCATGGACAGAGCAGGGGCCATATTACAGTACCAGTTGACCAAGAGGGACCTTATGTAAAAGGAGAACTGTTGGGTACACCGGGAACGTTTTTAGTGGATACTGGGGCGATGAGTAGTTCAGTCGCCCATACACTGGTCCCAGGGGCAGCTCTGTCTGGCCAAAATAGTGTATCAGTAGGATTCTCTGGAATACCGGTGGTGAGCCCCGTTTCAAAACCTCTGCCTTTTACGATAGGTCCCATCTCCATGCATACACTCTTTCTTCTGACTTCTAATTGTGGTGAAAACCTCTTAGGGTTGGATAGATTGAAAAGATTACATGCGCGTATTTACTGTTCCCCTGACGGTGTTTTTCTAACAATGCAGAAACCACCTGTGGAAATGACCCAATACTTCGCTAAGAATGAGACTTTGCCTCCTGAATTCTCTACCATGCCTCAGACATTATGGGCAACAGGGGACACTGATGTTGGTCTGTTAAAAATAGCCCCTGTGTCAATAACAGTGAAACCGAATGCACAGATGCCCCGCATTCCCCAGTATAAGATTTCACCAGAAGGTGAACAAGCTTTGCTGCATATCCTTCGTGACCTCGTTGACAAGGGAGTAGTAGAAGAAACAGCTGCTAACGTTTGCAATAGTCCCATTTTGCCGATTCTGAAGAAAACACCAATTGATGGTGCCCCAGATTATAAATCCGCATATCATTTTGTAATTGACCTTCGAGCGGTCAATAAAATAGTGGTCCCTCAATACCCAGTGGTAACCAGATATTACAGCAATTCTTACAATGATTCCCCCTACTGCACGATATTTTCCTGTAAAAGATTTAAAGAATGCTTTCTTTAGCATCCCAATTCATCCTGATAGCAGACATATCTTCGGATTCTCATTAGGAGGCCGAAGCTTTAGATTTACGCGTGCACCCCAAGGCTATACAGAAAGTCCCAGCATATATAGCCAGGCTTTGAAAGCAGTACTAGATGAATTAATTTTGCCTGCAGGTAATGCGATCATCCAATATGTGGATGACATTTTCGTGGCTTCCGATATAGAGGAAGGCTGTAAGGAAGCGACTGTGAAATTATTACAACATTTGGCTGATAACGGAAATAAAGTCTCCCTCTCCAAATTTCAATATTGTCGACAGGAAGTGACCTACCTTGGTCACTTACTTTCGAAAGCGGGGAGACGACTAACACCAGAATGAATATCTGCAATTACTAACATGTCTGTACCTTGTACTCAACGTGATGTCCACGCTTTTCTTGGCATAACCTCTTACTGTCGCCAATGGATTCCTAACTATTCACTCCTCTCTAAACCCTTGTTGTATTTGAATACCAAAGATGTGCATGAACCCCTACCCTGGACTGATGAATGTCAAGAAGCCTTTGACTCTTTAAAATCTGCTTTGTGTTCCGCACCTGTCTTGGGTACCCCGGATTACCGGAAGCCTTTTTCACTCTATGTGCACGAGGTGGACGGTTGTTCTCTTTCAGTATTAACTCAGGATTTTGGCGGAAAACAGAGACCCTGTGCTTTTTTTTCATCAGTACTAGACATGGTCGCTCAAGCCCTTCCAAGATGTCTGAGGGCCACTGCGGCGGTAGCGGTGGCCATCCGGCAATCAGAAGGTATAGTTTTGAATACAGATCTCACAGTCATGGTACCGCATGCTGTGGATATTCTGTTAAATCGAACTAAAACCCAACACCTCACGAGTGCTCGTTTAACAGGATATGAACTGACATTGTTTGCACCCCACATTACAATTAAAAGATGTGCTACATTGAATCCAGCAACATTGTTGCCTCTCCCTTCCTATGATAAAAAGAACAATATCCATGATTGTATATTTAAAACTGAAAAAGAAACAATAGGGCGTGTAGATCTTACTGATATCCCTTTATCAGAACCCCAAGGAGAGTTGTATGTTGATGGTTCATGTTTTAAATTACCATATGGTACTGCAACAGCTGCGTATGCCATTACGACCCTGAAAACAGTGGTAGAAACCGCTAGGATTTCACATCACTCAGCCCAGGCAGCTGAACTAATAGCTTTGTTACGAGCATGTGAAATCTGTAAAGGCCTGAGAGTAAATATTTATACAGACAGCCAGTACGCCTTTGGCGTTGCCATAGTTTTGGGAGGCTGTGGAGGGAAAGGGGTTTCTTTACCACGCATGGACAGAAAATTCAACATGGTCCTTTAATTGACCGATTGTTATTTGCCCTGACATTACCAGATAAAGTTGCCATCATCAAATGTAGTGCTCACAAGAAAATCATTGATTCCACGGGAAAGGGAAATGCTTATGCTGATTTAGTAGCAAAGGAAACAGCACAAACTAAGATGACTCCCATGTTTCCTAGTGCTTCAGCCAGGTGGGTGGCGGAAACGTCTGTGTTCGACAATACCATTGACAGTGTAAAAGAATTGCAGAAAGAAGCTACTATAGATGAAGCAAAAAGGTGGGAACAGGAAGTGGGACAGTTAGACAAGAATGAATGTTGGATAGATCGAACTGAGAAGCAGCGATGGTTACTTCCTAACACATTGGTATATGCTGTAGTGACCATGGCCCATGGCCCAGCAAATATAGGAGCAAAGGGTATCTGTACAGTATTAGACCCAGTCTGGAATAACCCAAATATTCCCAAAACTGCAGTACATGTAGTTAAGTATTGTCCTGTGTGTTTGCGTTATAACTCAGGGGGTAGAGAATCTGTTTTGAGTGGAAATTTTGCACCACCAGCTTTGCCATCTGAAGTTATACAAATAGATTATATACAAATGGAAAGAGTGAACAACTTGAAATATGTCCTAGTGGTGGTTTGCGCCTTCAGTAAATGGGTTGAAGCCTACCCCACCAAGGAAGCCACTGCGGTTGCAACTGCCAAGGCCCTAGTGAACGAATATTTCCCACGTTATTGCATGCCCAGAATTATCTGGTCTGATAACGGGACGCACCTCAACTCCCTACTAGTTCAGAGTGTTTGTGATGGTTTACAAATTAGACAGAAATTTCATGCAGCTAGGCACCCCCAGTCAGCTGGTCTAGTTGAAAAATATAACGGTATATTAAAACTAAAGAAGGGCAAGATTTGTGCCAGTACTGGATTAAAATGGCCCGATGCCCTCCCTGTAGCATTATTATCACTAAGAACAACACCACACACAAGAACGGGGTTATCGCCATATGAGGTAATTTTTGGCCGTACTGCAAATGTATGGGGAGTCCCTAGGCCCAGGTCTTTTAGAGATATAGATTATCCTTTGATGACAGACTACCTGTATGCCTTAACTAAAGATCTGCGCTCTATTCATCAACAGGTATCCGAGACATTGCGGCCGCTGCCAGAGGGTCCAGGACATCGATTGGAACCAGGACAGTGGGTTCTGGTGAAGAACTATCAACGGAAATCGAGTTTGGAACCGAAGTGGTCCGAACCCTACCAGATCATACTAGCCACCAGGTCGGCCGTGAAGGTGCATGGGCGCAAGCACTGGATTCATGCGTCCCATCTGAAGCGCCTCCTGCTCCCTTTGCCCTTTGATTTGCAACACCGCGAAGGAATTCCAAGCCAAGAAGGAGAGCAGCTTCAGAGCTTTGTACCTTTTTCAGAAGCCCGAGAAGAGGGTCAGACAAGTGAAGCGGTGCCCTCAGTTGACAGGGCAGCAGCTCAATCAGCGGAGACCAGTGTTTCTGGTGCATTACAAGGCTCGAATGCATCTGATGCCCATTCAAACGAGTTATTTTCTGATCAAGAGCGACCTGGTCGCTGTAATTACGACCTGCGGCCCCGAAAACAGCGCGGTACCCTAGATTCTCATGGTAGGAGTTAGGGAAAGACTTGAGCTGAGAAACATCGGATAGATACTGGGGTACTGAGCGAGACACTGGACTGAACCCGTTGAGAGCTTGGAACATTGTGCTTAGTAGCTCTGTTCAGAAAGAAAGACTGAATTAAGGGCCGGGGTTGTTCTGCAAAACAACGGAAGTTGTTGCCATCTTTTCCATTGGATAAAGGATAAGGGTCTGCCTGTGAGGCTCTAAAACGGACACAGGTAAGAAGATCCCCTCTGGTGGCGTGCGTGCTTTGTGGATACAAAGATAGTTTTCTGGACTTATAGAGAGCATGTTTCCTTTTGCTCGATTTGCAATGGAGGATGAAAGGCCACTTGCCCCTCAGTGATATGTGGATAATATGCATTTGTTTTCCGGATGGTCCGCCAGAGTGAAGGTGGCATTCATTGCTTTTATTGTTATCATTACAGTGATTATGATGTGTGTATTTGCATATTTAGAGTTTCAGCATCCTGTACAGAAGCTGTTAGGGACTACTGTTGCCCCGGAAGAGCATATCTTTTATTCTTTACCCCCTCATAAGGCAAGACATAGAGAAACGTATATGAAAAATGCTTTCATTGAAATGTTGCATCAGACTCACAGCACCACGAACAAAACAAATTGTTGGGTATGTGGGTTACTTCCCTCAGTCATGCATCAGCATGAATTATTCATTTCCTTGCCAATGTCTTACTTAGCTAGCTGTGAAGCCTGGTTCCAATTATTATCTTTGATGTATTCACATTATGTAGCCGAACCAAAAATTTATAGTGAGAAGGATTATGAGGCCATTTTGAAGTACATAGAACAACATCAAGGATTTGACGCAGAAGGAAATGGTGGAGAGGGCTCTTTAGATCCCAACGCTTGCATGAATGTATATACAGAATACAAGAATATTACGTGGTTAATGGAAGAAATTTAGGACTTTGAACTTTTTAATGACACTATGTATTTCCAGCATTTTAAAGAACGAAATGTTACGAATGTCAAAGCATTGCCGATTCCCATTATCAATACTACCTCTCCCTTCTGCATACAGGGACGAGGTCATGTTAAGGTAGGGAAAAGCAGATGTAATTATACCTACACTCTGCAGGTATATAGTACCCCACCTATGATTACTCCACCAGATGTATATTTCGTCTGTGGTGAGAATGCATACACGTGGCTCCCACGGGGATGGGCAGGGAGTTGCTATCTCTTATTCCTCTATCCTCCTGTGTACATTGCTCCACCTGATTATCACCGAACCCATCAGTTGGTTCAGAAAGAGGTAGTGGTTAGCCGAAATATTAGGAGCTTTGACACCGACAGTACTGCTCAGACAGACACTTCCTTGCAGCAGTTCGAGGATTTTGCCAAAGGTCTCACCCCTTTTTGGGGACCTATATTCAATAGCCGCAGTATACGACGCTTGTCCCGAATAGTTGAGAACGTGGTCCAGACCACCCCTGGGATCTTAACTAACATTACCGTGGAACTTCAGGCGATGAGGCTTGTTTCGCTTCAGAACCGGATGGTTCTTGACGTCAGCCTCGCAGATAGGGGCGGAGCTTGTCGCATGATCGGCAGCTCTTGCTGTGTGTTTATTCCTGATTCAGCCCCTACCATTCACCTCGCTATACAGAAACTGCATCGACTAGCCAGCGAAGCACATGTAGATAACGGCACTTGGTCCCTTAGCGGTTGGTTTTGGGGTCTTGTAGCTACTTGGGGTTGGAAGATATTTTTGGTACTTGCTGGAGCTTTTGGAATCATATTTACATGTTGCACGTGTCTCCAGTGTGGTCCGGCCTGCTGCTCATTCTGTGCAGCAAGGATAACATCTGCTTTGCAATTTTCTCGTCAAGCACAGGCCGAAAAGCAGATGATCCAGAAGGAGGTGTCAGACCTCATGCAGATCGATGAGGGAGTCTTTGTAGAGTGAATGTAGTTATATTGGCTATAGTAGGACGTCTGTTGGGATTGAAATTCGATAATATGCATCATTGGCCTAATATATTCAATATAACCTCGTAATTAAATAATCATATAGTTAGAATTTACTATGGTCACCTATTGACCAACGATTCACTTTTGATTCGTTTACTCCTATTGGTATAACCAGAACCATTTTGTTTCGTTTCCCTATGTACAACGCTGTTTCTCAGATATCACGTGACTATGCGCCCTGCTCGAAACCACGTCAGCAGCTAAACTGCCTTCGATAGATGTTAACAGGTAGCTCAAGGAAACTCAAGGTCACACCTGCCCTTCTTGTGGGATGCGCACATTCTAGCAGAGCCCGTTCCTGTACTCCCCGGGCTCCAGATAGACAGGGAGGCACCTTACTGACCTACCCGCAGAATAGCTTAGGCCTAGGCTACAAGCAATCAATTGTGCCTTATATGGGTTACTGACAAGTTGTATCTTTCCTTGTAGGGTGTCATCTTGAACACATGAAACTTATATATGCTTTGTATTTTGAACATGTAATCAGTCTCCTCTGCGCACCTCCGAGGGTCGTGTAGACTGAGGCTCCCCTGTCAGGGCTTGTATTTTGAAGAATAAACGATTGAACCTTCTCCATTGCCGACTGAATTATTGTAACGACTATTGGTATTTGGGCTATTGGTAAGTATAGCCCGCTAGAATTAATTTTGAATCCTTCAGGCATAACAATAGCCCCCGCAGCCCTCGTTGTACAGGGGGGCCTAGAGCTCCAGTGGGCCCCCTCTGGCACTTTGCACGGGCAGGGGCTGAGAGCGCCTGACTGGGTCCGAAGTGTGTGGGACCCCCTCTATATACTTAGGGCCCGATTACAATGCAGTTCGGAAATCAGTCTGACCAGTCGGTTTGGGAATGGTTTCCCACTGACTCGGATCGGGAGAGTCTGACTGACCGATTACGATGCATCCGGACGCTTCCAGATACAATTCGGTTGGACTCCCATTAACTTCAATGGAAGCCTATGTTCCGTCTGAATGCAATGGCTCCCATTGAAGAAAGGGGAGGGTGGAAAAAAATGAGCACCCTGTGGCGGGCACCCCATGGGGCCTGCCACACTGGGTATGGCTGGTAGGGGGTGAACCCATGTATACCCCCCCCAGGCCCGATTGGGAAGGCTCTGGATCCAAAGTCTGATTCGGATTGCTGATTCGAGTCAGACGGCATGATTCGGAAAGGCTGTCCAAATCCAGCATAGTAATCGGCTGTTCGGAAACACGGTTCATAGAGACGTACGAGTCTGCTCCAAACGGCTCTGTCATTCCAAATGCCATCAAGTTTGGATTAGGTAGGTCGGAAACCTTTCCGATTTGGTCAGAAAGACACGTTTCTGATCTGATTAGGTTGGAGCAAATGCCATTAGGAGGCCTTCTAAACCGCATCGTAATCGGCCCCTTAGCAGGGGGCCCCTCTGAAGGTTCGGTATGCCGGTTCACTTCATCTCCTTTTTTGAGTGTTTTCCTTTCTGCCGTCCTTGGCCTGTCTCTTCCATGCTCACTCTACACCATCACTCATCATCCCAAACCTCATTTTACTACGTATCTTTCAGGAGAGTGGTATGAGAAGAGCGCAGGTTACCCATAGGGAAAAGATTTTCCCTGTGGAAAAAGTTACATGTGCTACTGCACATGGTACACATTGTTTTCATATGATGAATACATCAACTGGTGGAAATTATGAATCTTTTAATAGAATGTACTGGAGTATTGCACAAAATGTGTACCATTGGTAAATTTTCTGAAATATTGCTTTAGTATTTTGTAAATCCATAAATAGTTTGAAATCTGCCGTGAATCTAGGAGTAACCGTACCATACAGGAGGATATTCTGATTTTTAACTTGCTCGTGGTGAATTGGAACCATTTTTTTGTTTGTTTTTAAATAATTTTTATTGGAATTAAAAAGAGAGTACCAAGATTAGAAGCAGGAACCATTTTTAATAGGACCTGGCCAAGCAGAGGTAGCACCAAAAACATAAACTCGTCATTATTTGATTTACTTGCAATTTACAAATGACAGTATTTATTTTGAACGGGGGGCAGCTCTTAATATGATTTTGCTAACAACTGTAGGGGCATACTATCAAGAATGGCGTTAAAAATTATAGCCGGTTTAGCGGCAGAAAAGGCGGCGATAATGGGCTTGATAATATGCTCTTGAGAATTCCAATAGAAGTCCATGTTCTGGTGTGAACGTGGGCTTCTATTACAATTCTCAAGAGCATATTATCAAGCCCATAATAGCCGCTTTAGCAGCAGTTTTCTGACGCTAAACCGGCGATAATTTTAACACCGTTCTTGATAATATGCCCCGTAATCTCGTAATTCCACGGTACTGACAGCCAATGAAAATGACTGAACATTAATAAAAAAAATGTGTCTATCAATAAGTCTCCCGAGAACACACATCGAGTGGATGACTAGGCCAGTGTATCTATCAATCACAAGAAACCTATTTAAAAGTGTCCACCTCTTCCTGGCATTCCTGTTGTTCAATGGCTGTGAGCGTTGTCAGTGATGTTATTAATAGAGCACGCGTTCTGCTGTTTATAGTGGTGTGTGTATCATAATTCTCACTAATGAAGTACTCGAAGCAGGAAATACATTTCTTTTCCAATAGTCTGATAAATTGTTAGGGACTATGCAATCTCAAGCCGGGAGAAATGGTATTTTAATGAAACCCTGTGCGATGGATCTCTGCATAATTTAGGCTTAAGGATGATGCGTGAAGCTTTGTGCAAGATAGGTTCCAAACGTAAAAAAAAAATATTTATTTGGGAGGTTTGAAAACAATGTCCATAAAAAGGATAAATGCGTTAGAATCTAATGAACTTCGATGCCACGGTGAAGAAACTCTATTTGTGTGCAAGGTAATGGTGAGAGATTTTGATCCTGTTACATCCAGTATCACAAAAATGCCAAGACGCAAATACAAAGGAGAGATCCCAAAAATGTTGTTTATATGGTAGCATATATTTTAACATTATCGGTTTGTAATTAACAGTGACAGCTTTCAGGAAAATTCTCACCTTTCTGTGACCATGAATCTCCTTTACAAAGCATTTTATTTTATGTGTTGAACTTACACATACAAGTGCCTTTTTTACTAGTGTAAACCCAAAAAAGTGTGTTTTTACACTCTATAAAAAGATTTACTCTCACAAATAGATATCTATTCGCCAAAATTCCAGGGGTAGCGGAGGCGACACTACATGCTATTTGACAGCAGTGAAATCACAGGAGGTGATGTCACGTGACCTGTGACCCTCGAATCATCCTAAAAAGGGGTATTGTAACCTTTTGTTTGAAAAACATCACATGCCTTGGCATCATTGGATTTAAGAACCACACAATATGAACAACATGTATTTTTAAAAAAAGAGACAGAAGTATAAAAGCAGCTAAGGGCCAGATGTACAACCCTTTTTTGCGGCCGCAAACTGGAGAACCTTCCGTTTGCAGCCACAAAAAAGGGTAATAGCATTTGCGACTCTCGCTATTAGGAAGGGGCGTCCCTTCCCAATAGCGAGTCAGCACGCTATGTACTAGTGTTTTGCGCCTGCATTTGCGGCCGCAAAACACTCGCAGTTTACCACCTACTTCAAGTAGGTGGTAAACCACTCGCAAAGGGGAAGAAGTCCCCAAAGGACCCATTCCCCTTTGTGAGTACGTTGGAAAATATTAAGTGGTCCCAGAGACCAATACCTGCCCTTAAAAAACATGAAACAGAAAAGTTTTCTTTTTCTTTTTTAAATGTATCCTGTTTTCCTTTAAGGGAAATGAGCTGCCTTTAAAAAAAAAAAACAGTTAAAAAAAAATGCAGTCCCAGACATGGTGGTCTGCTGAGCCCAGCAGGCCACCATCCCTGGGAGAGCCTGTCATTCCCAATGGGCTGGCAAATTGCAAGAGGCTCATTAATATTCATGAGCCTCGCAATTTGCGACCCCATTGGGAATCGCAAACAATGTTAAGCACACTGCTGTACATTCAAAATAGTGCCTCGCAAATTGCGAGTCGCAAACGATGTTATGTAGTTTGGATCCCACAAGAAAATAAATTATATTAGAACATTGGATTTTTGGGAGCTCTATTGAAGACAATGAAGTGGCTCAGGGCTAATAACATCCATTAGAAGCCCGAAGCTTCAACATTCCAATGTATTGCTGTGAACGTAGGCACCACATACCTGAGGGGATTTTAATCCCCTTGGGCTCCATTAAGCCTTTGTTTTATTAGTTAGAATATTCTGCCCCCTAGTGGTGGAATATTCTAATAGCCTCTTAGTCCTCCCTAGTTGGGCTTTACCGGCATTGAACTCCTGGTCCCTTGTTAAAGGCCCTCACCTTAGGCTCGGGTCTTTAACGCTGGAATGGGCATTTAAAGGCTGATATAGCTCGCTACGCCAGGCTATAAGGCTATATGAGAACACTGGGCCCGATTCACAGAATGAACTTAAGACTAAATTCTAAACTTACTACTATTTGGTATTCACAGAATGCACTTACTACTATTTGGTATTGACAGAATGCATTTACTACTTTCGGGATTCACAGAATGAACTTACTACTTTCGGGATTCACAGAATGAACTTACTACTTTCGGGATTCACAGAATAGACTTACGACTACTAACTTTACGTCCGCCGCTGGGCCGTAATTTCGCCACCGGGCCGGATTTAACGGCACTTTGGCAGAAATGACGGCACATCATCGCAAAATCCGATTACGGGCCGTAATTTACTATTACTGGCCGCAAGTTACGATTACGGGCCGCATTTTACGATTGCGGGCCGTAATTTACGATTTCTGGCCGTTGGTCATGTTAGCCAAGGTTAAACACCTGGCCAAGGTCCACCCATCCCCCAACATGGATCAGGTGACACACAGCAGCCAATCCCAGCCCTGCAGCATGTATGAATGCAGAGCAGACACAAACAATCCCTTTTCAGGATGTCACTGAACGTGTTTGTAGCACTACCCCTTGCCATGCGGCAAAACTACTTGAGGAGGAGGAGGAGAGCAGAGAGGATCTTCAGGCAGAGGATCAACCTATTTGGAATGTCCAGCCAGGATGTAAGGGCCAGGTACCGTTTCCCTCCTGAAGTCATCTTGGATATGGTATGTGAGTGGGAGCAGGAACTTGACTCTGTGACCTGCTGCTCACATGCAATACCAGCATACCTCAAGATCCTTTCTGCCCTCCACTTCTTTGCTACTGGGTCCTTCCAAAGGGTCACCAGTGACCATGTGGGCATTTCCCAGGCGAGCCAGTCGCGGTGCCTGCATCAGGTACTGAGATGCATCACTGATAGAGCCCCCAACTACATCCAAATGCCACATACACTGGCCATGAGACAAAGGGCAGCAAGAGATTTTTATCTGCTTGCACAAATCCCACGTGTGCTGGGTGCAATTGATTGCACCCATGTGGCCCTTCAGCCACCCCGCCACATTGCACACATCTTCTGCAACAGACACAGATGGTATTCCATCAATGTTCAAGCAGTCTGTGATGCCAGTGGAAGGTTCATCAATGTGCATGCAGTGTTCCCAGGCAGTACACATGACAGCTTCATATTCCGCATGTCACCTCTTGCCCGGCGAATGGCTGCTGGAGAATTTGGTAACATGTGGCTACTGGGTAAGTACCAAGCACTGAAAATGAGTGATATGCGTCATTGAAATGTCTGAATGCCCCCCAATAGTAAAGATTGTACAATAAGAAACATGGCCCAACAGACACTGCATGTACAAACGTATAGATCATGTTCTGTGAAAGTCAAAGAGTGAAATGTTAACAACTGCCCTTTCTTCCCTCTTCAGGCGACGCTGGGTATGCACTCTCTCCACATCTCCTCACCCCTTACAGGCATGCTAACACTGTACCTCAGCGTAGGTACAATAGGGCACACATACGTACTCGAGCCATCATCGAGCGCACTTTTGGTCTGTTGAAGTCGCAATTCAGATGTCTCGACCGTACAGGGGGTGTGCTTCTGTACTCCCCAGTAGTCGTGTGCAAGATCATACTAGCCTGTTGTGTATTGCACAACATTGCTCTAATGCATGGCTTACACATGCCTCTCGAACCTCGACTAGCTCTGAATGTGGGAGACCGGGCTATTGCACATGACCGACGTCAGGGCATGCAAGTCCGTGATCAGCTCGTTGCCACGTATTTCGCATGAGCAACCAGTAGAGTCACGGACAACATGTGGTTTGCTGTCTGTTGTCAATGATGAAATGTGGACAGACACAACAGTGTCCATAAATCCCACCCTGAGACGACTTTGCAAACCACACTAACTGCATGCAAATCACAGCTGCTGACTGAAGTCAAAAGGTGGATTGTGCCTCAGGTCATGTGCCCATGTCAGCGAGCAGCGTAGTGGACATCCCTTAAACAAACTATTCACGCTGATGACAAACAATACATGTCCTGAGAGACATACCTGGACCTCATAAGGATGGGTCTCCAAATCACAAAAGGTTGCATACTCAGGCCTATGACCACAACAGAATTGACTCCCCCACAAATGATGGGCCCAGAATGTGAGTGATGATGTCATGGGAGAATCATGCACCATGGGTCAGATTTACAATAAGAGTTACATCTCTGCACATCAGCAGGGATGCTCCAGTAATTGTGCCTCACAGCAGACATCCCTTGCGCCATCATGGATGTGCCACATTTACAAAGCTGTGCGCTGTGGGCCAAGTATAGACAGAAGCGCGAAGCATATGCTGTCATAAAGGTGAAGCACCACTGGAGTTGGGTCGCAAGCGCAACACAGCTCCAGCAAGGCAAGCGGCGAGCCGATGCCTTACATGCTGCATCAATCCTTAGGCCACCTACAAGCAGGCACAGGGTTGTGACGCAGCATGGCCATGAAAATGACTGAGTGAAATCTTGTACATTTCACGCTGCCACTGCTCGGAGGTGTTTGTGTGCTGGAACGCCCCCCCCCCCTGTGCAGGAACGCACAACTGCGATGCAGGGCCTTACAATATGATACATTTCACAGATGAGTCACGTTGAAGATACCCCACAGCATGGAGGTGGCGTAGCGCTGCTGCGCCACAAAAGTGACGCTACTGTGGCGCAATTGGGGCACACAGGGCTCGTATAGCTGCCCCCATATGTATCTGACATATCCACACTTCTCCACACCAATGTTACATAACACTTCATTCAACTCTGATACTGAGTACTCAATATGAACTACATGTCCCATAATGCAAAGGATGAGAATAGGAAAGTGGGATGGATGTTGTGTCAGCCCCCTACCCGCTGTCAGTGCAGAAATGACATGAAATGATCTGTTCCCCCTTTTGATACATATTCATGAATCACACCTGCATTGTCATTTCACTTTCCCCTACATCAGAATAACAGGATGGCAGTGGATTTGTTTACTGAATGTGTATGGCCCAGGATGAATACAAAATGGCTGCAAAATACTTCCTGTGATGTATTTCCTGTCTCCCACTACCTGTATAACATTTCCTGTATGATATAATGTGTTCCGGGTCATTTTCAGAAGTTACGGCGCAAAATCGTAATTTCCGGTGTCGCATTGTAATGCGCGTGTGCGTAAACGACGCCCCGGAACAGGAAACTACGATTTTGGGCCGTAAATTACGAAAATAAACTAGAACACATCATTTAATACAGGCAAGGTAATACATGAAGTGGGAGACAGGAAATACATTACAGGAAGTAGTTGGCAGCCATTTTGTGGTCATTCTGAGTCATCCTCTATCACTGATCAGATCCTCAGCCATCCTGCTGCTCTCATCTGACCTATTTCCCCATAATGGCTGAGGACTATGAGGAGAGAGCCCCCCGTTTCTCAGACAGGGAATTGGACATCTTGGTGGAGGGGGTGCTGGAGAAATTCCCTCAGCTATATGGGGACCCTGAGCACCAGCTGAGCACTGCAGCCCGGGGCAGGCTATGGGCCAACATCGCCGAGCGCTGCAGTGCAGTGGGAGTGTCCACCAGGAGGGGTAGGGCGTGCCGCAAGCGCTGGGAGGACCTGAAGCGGTGGGCCCGTCACAAGGCTACGGAGCTGGATGGCCTGTCCTCCCAGCACCATGTACATCGTCCTCGCCTCTCACCACTGTACAGGAGGGTCCTGCGAGCAGCTTGGCCGACCCTCCATGCTCAGCTGGAGGAGCACGAGCAGCATGGACCTAGTAAGTGCATCATATGCAATATGAGTCTGGAAGTATGATGTGAGTGAAACAGTGCTGTACCATTGCGTGTCCCATGCCTCCATTAGCCAATTCCATGTCCAAGCAGCAGTCACCAAGTTTCAAGAGGCACACTGTGGCATATGGAATATACAGGCCAGAGTGCATTTTGGGAGTTGTAGTTTTCTCATGACAACTGGGTAAATGAGCCACACTCATGCATTCATATTGAATTCTGCTCTGCCAGCACCACTACAATTGAACCAAGTCAATCATAACGGATGTGTGCATTGGATGAGCGATGGTACAGAGACTGTCCAGTCTGCACATGGCAGGCCACCCTTCTAAGTCAAGTAAGCCACTATGTGGCACTGGATTGTCCGAAGATGTGTGGGGACATCAAAAGGCTAGACACACAATGTAGCTAGAGGAGTACTCCAGACCCCACGTGGATGTGTGACCCACATTTGTCTTGTCCCATACAATGCTACAAAGCAGATGACACTTGTCCAGACGTTAAATAGCTGCAAATCCATATCAATTACCAATATCTATTATATCTGGACTCTTCATATTCTCCTCTGGTGGACTTGTAGTTGAACTGGCACATGCAGCAGTGACACGATACACAGATCACAACAATGCCAAGGTTGAGGTTTGGATAATGCAGTTGCGCAAGCCACAATAATACACATGAGATGTCCATGTCAAACTCAAATCAGTATATGACAGTGTGCATACATGTAATGTAAGTGCATGGACAGAATGGGGGTTGGGAGCACACTGACTCACAGTCCCAGCATGGTTTGTCCCTTTGCATCCTGGTAAATGCAGTACACAGTTCAAACTTACTTTGGAATAATCAGGTGTCATACACCAAATTTGCTGCTGACTTTGCTGTATATCTCTAGACACGTGTTCCTGGAATGAGCGCTTCATCAGTAGAGAGCAGCAGTTTCAGAGAGCAAAGTAAATCATCTGGGTTTGCTGTGTGCCTGTGAGTGTTACTGTAACCTGAGAGGAACTTGGCAGCATTCCCAGCAAACCCAGATGATTCAGGAGTTAGTTAGTACTGTAAACAGCATTTACCCGGATGCAAAGGGGCAAACTGTGCTGGGACTGTGAGGCAGTGTGCTCCCAACCACCATTAAGTCCATAAGGATTGATGGGCAGGTCAACAAGGCACTTGCGCCTCTTTGCACCGCCATTGGGTCACTTTAGTGACGCAGCGGCGAGCACACAAAGCGCCATGCTGCTGGATTATTACAACGTGACGCATACGGTGCAAGATCACATCCTAAAAGTGGCTGAGTGAAACTACAAGATTTCACTCAGTCACTATTAGGGCCAAGCGGAGTCAAATCTATGCACCTGCTTGAAGCAGGTGTAAGGATTGCCGCAGCATGTTAGCGATCGTTCACCCCCGAGCCTTGCTGGAGGCGGGTTTGCACTTGCCATGCTACTCCAGCAAAGCCCGGCTATTCCACCGGGGATGCATCACACATCTGCCCACCCAAGTACCACGTTGTGCCGCTTTGTACATGCGGTCCATCAGGGGTGATGCACGGGTGGGCTGATGCATTGCAACTCATCAACTCACCTCTGCTGATTAGCGGAGATGTGCCAGAAGTTGTAAATCGGCCCTGATAACTGTACAGTGTGATCAGAGGCAAACAAAATTGGACCTAGGCTATTCTATGTATGTGTAGCGTCATGCATGGAACAACCACCACATCAGGATTTTGCTTACACTTCTGCAGGCATGGTTGGTGAGACAGGAGATCCGCAGGAACAAGTCCGGAGAAGGAGACCATCAGTTCGGCGGCAGCTAAACCCTCTTTCCACCAGCGATGAAGGAGTGGAGGAGGAGGAGGAGGAGGGGCCCTCAACATATGCAGGCCAGAGGGTTTCACCCACCCGGGATGAAGATGAACACGACACTGGTACTATGTCCCGGGTGGAGGCTGTGGTCATTGAAAGGGGGGTGAAGGACCGGACACCTCGGACCATGATGTGGGGGATAGCCACTCACCCACACATACATCACCAGTGGGTCACGAAGAGGTGTCCCCGGGGCAGGCCAATGTTCAATCTAGGCCTGCCATCTGCCCCTCCCTACCTCTAGAGTCCCCCATGCCATCGGGGGCTCCAGCTCCATCCCCTGATACCTGTCCCCCTCCTCGTAGCCGCCAAGCCAAACCCGTCCGCTCCGGACCTGAGGCACCACATCCCTTCTGTTCCCCCCCCCTACCAGTGCCGGTGCTGTTCCTCCTGTGGCTGTGCCAGGGGACTTGAGTTGGATGTTCGAGGGTCAACCTGACATGTCCGCTCGCATCTTGCTACAGGTGTGTCTGGAGATACGCTCGATGCGAGCGGACCTAGTCCGTTCTATGGACAACCTTGTGACCCAAGTCCAGTCCCTGAACACGGACCTAGTCCGATCTATGGACATCCTCGGCACCCAAGTCCAGTCCCTTAAAGCGGACCTAGTCCATTCTATGGACAACCTCGGCACCCAAGTCCAGTCCCTGAACACAGCCATTACGTCTTTCATCTCCCAAGTGCCTTCCCATACCAGCGTCAATGTGTTCCCCTGTCCATTGCCCCACAGTGTTTAGATATTCATTGTCAAAATACCCCTAAGGAGCCCAAAACAAATTGGCCATGTCAATGGCGATCTTGTTTGCGTTTCCGCAATAGTGGGGTGGAGGAACGCGGTGAGGGGTGAGGTTGAGGTTGTTGCCTTCGTGTCTGAGGGTGTTGTCCAGGCTGATCAAGAGGTGCAGGTGCCGATAGTGTCTGCACATTAGGTGTCTGTGGCTGGACAAGGGCTGGTTGTTCAGGTGGTTGAAGTGACTGTGCAGAGGTTGGTGGTGTTTGGGCAGGTAGTGGGGGTGGTGGAAGTGACAGTCCAGTGGTTGGTAGTGTTTGGGCAGGTAGTGGGGGTGGTGGGAGTGACTGTCCAGTGGTTGGTAGTGTTTGGGCAGGTAGTGGGGGTGGTGGGAGTGACAGTCCAGAGGTTGGTGGTGTTTGGGAAGGTAGTGGGGGTGGTGGGAGTGACAGTCCAGTGGTTGGTAGTGTTTGGGTAGGTAGTGGGGGTGGTGGGAGTGACAATCCAGAGGTTTGTGGTGTTTGGTTAGGTAGTGGGGGTGGTGGGCGTGCCTGTTCAGGGTGCGGGTGTGTTTGGGTACCTTGGCTGTGGTGCTGTGCAGTTGGTTTTACAGGTGTGGGGATGTGCTGTCCTACAGGCCGACATGATTGTTTCCCTCCCTGCGTTGGCCGTGAAGGTAGACTTTGGATCACTCTCACCATGCCCTCCATCATCTTCATGGCCAAGGCATGGCGTCTTGCACTCTCTTCCCTTTGGATGGATATCAGGTCTGTCATATTTCTAGACATTCCCTGCCAAGTGCTATCCATCCTATCCAAAGCTTGGCCCACCCTGTCCACCACCTGAGGGAATTGGACCATGTCCTGCAGGGACCCAGAAATGTCTGACAGGGTAGCCCCTATGGCCCGAATGTCCTGCCTCACATCTACCTGCTGTCGGAAGAAGTCCTGCTCCCACTGGCCACCATCGTCACGTGCAGGCCCCCTCTGCTGGTGTCTTCCAGGGATGAGATGAGCAGGTCCAACAACAGGGGGGGTGGCAGGTAGAAGTGTGTGGGCAGGAGAAGGGTGCCCAGGGAATACCTGGTCCACAACAGGGCTGGTACTTCCCACAGATGGTGGAGAGAATGGCAGGGATACACTGCGTAGGGAAGAGTGGGTAGGGGAACCACAATGTCGGTCCCGGACGTGAGGGCTGTGAGTGAGTGATGTCTGTGAGTGGATGTGTGGGAGCCGTGGCTGGTTTGATTTATGCCGTGGTATTGATGGTTTGAGAGAAGGCAGACGGGCGTTGCTTGTCAGAGGATGTGAGGCTGTGACGTCAGTATCATCATCCCGGGAGTACATTGATATGTACTCATCATCCTCCTCAAAGCCAACTTCCTCTTGACCTTGATCCTCCTCCTCTTGGGCATGAGTTGTTGCCGAAATTGCTGCCTGAGGATCAGGGGATTCTCCCCTCGGATTGCCCGTCGGCCACCACTGGTTGTCGGTCTGTCTGCCTCTCCCTCAGCATCATCTGAAACACAGAGGTTGCAACTGTATTGGTGATTGACCAGGTATTACATGTGCAGCAACACCAGGGTTGTATTTACTGCACTTTGTATCAGCAGATGAGGATCATGTGATCAGGTTAGGGTACCACCACAAATGGGCGCTCACACCATAGCACTGAGGTGTTACACGGAGATCTACATGATACTAGCAAACTCACCAGCTCCAGCCACAACTCTCTGTCCCTTTGCGTTCCCTCCTGGGGTATCCTGCTGCACCTGTCTCATCATAGTTGTTGTAGACATAGCTGTAGAGGGTAGAAACAACATTCTCAATGATATGCATCACCAAATGACAGACATGCATATGTGTCACTCTGTGGGGTCGATTCCGATCTGGTAAAAAGCGCTCCGAATTGCCGTTCGTAGTGTTTTTCCCATATGAATCGTACCCTGCACCGTCCCCCGTACGACCAACGAAGTACGATTCGTACCAGGAGCTGTACTCCGTACGAATCGTACAGGGACCGTACGAATGAAATCCCCGTACGACTCTCCCTCGGAACCCGCTGTACGCGACATCTGTACGGTTCGCGGGCGATTTTTCCGAACCGCCAAGTACGATTCGTGTTGGGTACGCACCGTACGACCCTTTTCCTACGGGAGCTGAAAACTGCCGTAAAAGCAGAGTTTGCCCCGAAACAGGTACGGAACGGCCCCCCCGGGTACGGCGCGTACACCCCATGATCGCAGGGGTACACGCCGTACCCCTGCGATCATGGGGGGTACGTGCCATACACCCAGCGTACATGGGGTACGCACCATACCCCATGTGCGCTGGGTGTACGGTGCATACCCCATGTACGCTGGGTGTACGGCACATACCCTCCATGATCGCAGGGGTATGGCGCGTACGTGGACTGTACGACTCGCATCCTGGTACCCCGGTCGGGATCGTACTCGTCGGGTCGTACGCCGTCTGTACGAGTCGTACGGAAACGGCTCTGGATGCGAGTCGTACGGACGGTGATTTTACCGGATCGGAATCGGCCCCCTGGTCTGTATTTCACTTTGTAATCAAATCAAATCAAATCAAAATATCTTTATTTCAATTGTTGGAAGCAATCATAAAAAGTACAGAATAAAAAACATTATTTACAATATTAACAACAGACAATTACAGTACAAAGATTCATCAATTTCAAGGAGTACATCAATTTCGAGGGATTCAAGATCCAGTAATGGAATTTAAGTATAAAGTGCATTTTAAATGTCCATGCTTTTTGTAATGCACAGCACATTTTTTAAATACAGAGTTGTTGCTGCTATACCTTAATGGTTATCAAGGCATTGAATGTTAAGGATTGCCACTCGGCACTGACGATATCCTAATTCTCTTAAAAATGCCAATAAAACATTTTTCCTCATTGTTCCATAAAATTTACAGAATAGGAAAATATGGATAGTACTCTGAGGTGAAACATTATCGCAGGGACAGAGAGGTAGATCATGCATCCAATTGTTAGTCGTAGGAAAACTAACCAGTCTGTGGAAAATACCAAATCTAAAACGTGAGAGTAAAAAACGCTTATATTTATTAGACACATGTATTAGATAGGGCTGAATTTTAAAAGTCGTTAAAACCATTTGATGCTGTAGGACAGAAGGTTTTAGGATCTCCGTGGCAATTCTATGAGAATCCAAGAGAGATAGGCCCTCGCTTTTCAACTCTTTTTGCGAGATAGCTGAAATATTGGTGGGGTTCAAGAAGTAATCTTCTCTCCCCATGTCCTTTAAAAAATTACGAACGTAATTTACCCAAGGTATCTTTATGGATCCCTCTAATTTTAAAATGTCAGTCAGAACATCTCTATTTAAATGAGTTGCTTCCTGTGTCCAGAGTCTGTGCCATAATAGCACAGGCTCTAGTTTAATTAGGTCAGTAATATAAGGAAGACCCAGTTCTGCATGGCAATTATAATTAGATGAGCTTTTGGGAAGTGCCAACATATATTTTAAAAATGAATTTTCAGCCATCTGGATGGGTGCAGGATTTGCAAAACCCCAAACCCCACTACCATAAGTAGCGCCAGCCACACACTTAGCTTTGTAGATTTTAAATAATTCTACAGGTGGTCTGGTCCCTAGTTTATTTGAAAAGATTTTAAGAGCAGCAGTCGATCGTAGCAGCTCAAGTTTTTTCATAGACACAGCTTGGGTACACGTCTCATCTTGGGCAAAAAGTATCCCAAGATAAGAAAAGTGCTTAGCAAATTCAAGCTTCTGTCCTTCAATAAAAATGGGCCTCTTAGGTTTGCTATATCTGCCACAATACATAGTGAAAGTCTTTGATGTGTTGACTTTCAGGCCCCGCTCCTTCATAAAGCGGGAAAAACTGTCAACCACTCGCTGTAGGCCCACTTGAGTACGTGACATAAGTATAGCATCGTCAGCGTACAAAAGTGCTGGTATTGGGCGGCCACCTACGTATGGGGGGTCCAAACTATCTTTGCACAGAACTTCTTCCAATCCATTTATGTACAGATTAAAAAGGAAAGGGGCCAGGACACAGCCCTGCCTCACCCCACTCCTGATTGGAATTTTATCAGTGCGTTCTCCCTTTAGGCCAAAGTGAACGCGGGCTGAAGCATTGCTATAAAAACGTTTAAGATAATAAATAATGTTAAGTTCAACCCCAAGTTGTTCCAGTATTAACCACAGCTTAGAATGGATCACACAAACGAAAGCGGCCGAGAGATCAACGAAGGCCAAAAACAGGTTACCCTGTTTTGTCCTCGTGTATTTCCCAACCAACATTAGGAGATTCAATCCCTGTTCTACTGTCCCCAGGCCGGAACGAAAGCCATACTGAAAATCAGACAAGTCAGAGTTTTCCTCTGCCCAATCCAACAGCCGGTCCAAAATTATTCTACCAGCTATTTTTGTAAAGGAGTCGAGAAGGGAAATAGGCCTGTAACAAGCAGGGTCATGCCTGTTCCCCTTCTTGTAGATCGGCACTATTACAGACTCCACCCAGGTGGGCAGGAAATCAGTGACACAGCTGGCATTAAGCACCTGGACCAGGAGGGGCGCCCAAAGAGGAGAAGTCATCTTAAATATATCTATGGGAACCCCGTCTGGGCCAGGTGCCTTGCCGCTCTTACTTTTACCCAAGGCTCTTTCTACTTCCTCGAGAGTAAAATACAAATTTCTATTAGGGGGGTGTTCAAGAGCAGGAATCGTGCACACCGGTTGTTCCTCACCCCCATAGACTCTCGTGAAGTGTCTGACCCAGTCCAAGTCGGGGATTGCTCTTTCTATTGTTGGTACGATTTCTTCCGTAAGAAAAGGAGTTCTCACCAATTTCCAAAAACTCGTGCTATCATTCCTTATAGAGGCAGAATGAAGAGCCTCCCAAGCTTCGGCCCTCATGAATTTTTTCCTATCTTTAATTGCCATTTTATATTCTTTCCTACATCCACTGACTCCCTCAGTGGATCTAGGTTTTTTATGCAGCACCTTCTTTAGGAGCGCATAGGCCCTAGTGCACCTAGAGTCAAACCACCCTCCTTTTTTTTGAGTCTTAAATTGCCTCGTAAGGGAGTATTTAATCTTATTCGATATAACAAGAAAAGATGCAAGGCAAATTTCAGGTGGTGATTCTGTCCCTAAGCACATCATTATATCTAAGAAACATTTATCAACCACGTTGTTAGTTATCTCTTCCTCATTTACCATTGACCATTTCAAAGCATATCCATTAACACTACCAATTGCTAAATTCATGTCCAGGCTGTCACTTTCTTTCTTATTAATCAGCGTGGATGCAGTGGGTAGTAGGACGTTCACACAAAGCGGAAAGTGGTCGCTCAATGCTATATCCTAAACAATAAAAGAGTGAATTCTGTTCCCACATTTGTTAGATACAATAACGTAGTCTATAATTGTAGAGCAGCCCCTACCATTAAAAGTTGGAGCTAGTGCAGTAGGTGAGGTACACATTTCATTTACAAACCCTAGGTCAAAGTCAGCTAACAAACTGTTAAACTGTTCCCCCAAGCCAGTGTGTTTGAAATGTAAAAGACCCTCACCATCATTCTGTGCTAGGCCACACCTATTATCCTTTGCTAATTCGCACAAATTACAATTAAAATCCCCTAGCATGATTATCATCAGTTTGTGCTTAAAGATATTTCCCTATGTAGACAGTGTTTTACTCAATTTCCTTAGAACAGCCATTACATCACCTGCGGGGATATTGTTATATAAATTAACAATGGCAATTGGAGTATCATAGACCGGGACAAGTACCAAGGTTTGAAAGTAAATGTCTTTAACAGGTTCAATAATTTTTGCAAATTCTAATTTGTTCGACATGTATATACTCAGACCAGTAAACAGTCAAAATATCGACTACAAAATATCGAATGGACATAATATCGAGTTTAAAATATAGAATGGACAAAATATCGAATGGACAGAATATAGACATCAAAAATATCGCTTTTAAGGTAAGTAATGTAATATCGAATGTTAAAAATATAGAAAGTTAAAATATCGAAGTATATAATATAGGTTATTAAAATGATCAAATTTTTAATAATATCGGATTTTTATAGTGTTTTTTATGTTGTTATATGTGTGAAAAGTGTGTATTTATCTTATAATTTATTTTAATGAATTGTGTTTTTTTAATTTTTGCGTAAATTAATTCTGTAGCGGGTTGTGGGTTTATAGGGGAATAGGGTGGGAAGTAATTTAATTATAATTAATTAAATATGTAAATGTATTTATTGGTATTCATTTTTAATTAATTGTTAATTAATTTATATTTGGTAATTAATTAAATATTAATTGGCAATTAATTTTAATTAATTGATTAATTGCTAATTATGTTAATTTTACTAATTTATTTTCTGTAGCGTGTTGTGGGTGTATAGGGGAATAGGGTGGGAAGTAATTTAATTATAATTAATTAAATAGGTAAATTTATTTATTGGTATTCATTTTTAATTAATTGTTAATTAATTTATATTCGGTCATTAATTAAATTTTAATAGGCAATTTATTTCAATTAATTGATTAATTGCTAATTATGTTAATTTTACTAATTTATTTTCTGTAGCGGGTTGTGGGTTTATAGGGGAATTGGGTGGGAAGTAATTTATTTATAATTAATTAAATATGTAAAATTCTTTATTGGTATTTATTTAGAATTAATTGTTAATCAATTTTTTATGGGTACTTAATGAAATTTGAATTGCCAATTAATTTTATTTAATTGATGAATTGCTAATTATGTTAATTTTACTAATTTATTTTCTGTAGCGGGTTGTGGGTTTATAGGGGAATAGGCTGGGAAGTAATTTATTTATAATTAATTAAATAAATCACTTTATTTAATTGTATTTAATTTGAATTTAATATTGATTAATTTTTAAATGTTAAATTATTAATTGTTAATTTGTAAATAATTTGTATTAATAGGTAATTAATTGTAATAATAAATTTTAATTTGTAATTTTTATTGATTAATTATTATATTATATTAAATTGGTAATTACTTTTAATTCATTTTTTATAGATATTAATTTATATTTTTTTTAAATAATATATGAAGTATTTACTTTCCCTACTGTTGCACTCTCTGGAGTGGGAATAGTAATTTTTACCTCTACGCTATCCAACGCTTTCCCTACTGTTGCACTCACTGGAGTGGGAATAGTAATTTTTACCCCTACTCTATCCAACGCTTTTCTCACTGTTGCACCCACTGGAGTGGGAATAGTAATTTTTACCCCTACGCTATCCAACACTTTCCCTACTGTTGCACCCACTGGAGTGGGAATAGTAATTTTAACCCCTACGCTATCCAACGCTTTCCCTACTGTTGCACTATTTGGAGTGGGAATAGTAATTTTTACCCCTACGCTATCCAGCGCTTTCCCTACTGTTGCACTCTTTGGAGTTGGAATAGTAATTTTTACTTCTACGCTATCCAACGCTTCCCCTACAGTTGCACTCACTGGAGTGAGAATAGTAATTTCTACCCCTACGCTATCCAACGCTTTCCCCACTGTTGCACCCACTGGAGTGGTATTAGTAATTTTTACCTCTACGCTATCCAACGCTTTCCCTACTGTTGCACTCACTGGGGTGGGAATAGTAATTTTTACCCCTACGTTATCCAACGCTTTCCCTACTGTTGCACCCACTGGAGTGGGAATAGTAATTTTTACCCCTATGCTTTCCAACGCTTTCTCTACTGTTGCACTATTTGGAGTGGGAATAGTAATTTTTACCCCTACGCTATCCAACGCTTTCCCTACTGTTGCACTCTTTGGAGTTGGAATAGTAATTTTTACCCCTACGCTATCCAACGCTTTCCCTACTGTTGCACCCACTGGAGTGGGAATAGTAATTTTTACCCCTACGCTATCCAACGCTTTCCCTACTTTTGTAGTCACTGAGTGGGAATAGTAATTTTGATCCCTATGCTATCCAACGCTTTCCCTACTGTTGCACTTTCTGGAGTGAGAATAGTAATTTTTACACTTCCGCTATTGTTCGGTAATATTATTGGATATTATTTAATTATATTATGTTACTATATATATATATGTTTTAACAAATATGATTGTAAAACATTTTTTTTATAACTTTCATTCATTATTTAATTATTATAAGTTAATTTAAGTATTTTAAAGTATATTTTAGTAATTAATTTTTAATATTAATTTAATTTAACACTGTTTTTAATAAAGTCGATATTTTTATAAACTATATTTTTGTAAACGATATTTTGTACTCGATATTTTTGTACTTACCTGTTTGTAGATTCAAACTCGATATTCTGTCTGTCGATATTTTGTCAACGATATTTTTGCTACTCGATATTATGTCCCTCGATCTTATGTCAGTGATCCACGCAGACCACCCTTTGGTCTTCCATGGAGAGTAGCAAACAGCCGATGTGTGGAAAGTCCTATAGCCATTCAGGTGTACTGGTTCAAGACTCCACGTTTCCTGGAAACAGAGCAAGTCCTGCACTTGAATAAAGTCCCACCAAATTGGATTTTCTATTTTTGATCTGATTCCAGCTATGTTCCATGATGAGATTTTGAACACCAGTGGATCTATCATAGGGGCAGGCAACACAGCAGAAGTCATAATGGTGGTGCCGTGTTCTACAACTGTTGATTCCATGTAGAAGGGGATCTCGATCTCTGTCATGGCTTTGTAATCTAAGCTGTTGACACTCCTCATGCCCGATTTACCTGAGGGACAGGTGCGCGACGGTTTCACAGCTGCAGCCAGGATGTCATGCATCCCCCGGGATGGTGTCCGCTGCAGTGGTCTCATCCTGTCAGCACCTGTGATGAGAAATACATGTCCATATTTTTGTACTACAGATTGTAGCTATGAGATCAAATTACATTCTCATTAGCCATTTGTGGATAATCAAGGACGATGTGCAGCATGTGTAGCTCATTCCCTTAACATGTGGGCACCTGCTCACAAGCAGCATTTGCAAGCTTACAGCCATGCAGCACTGACATCAATAAGATGACACATCAACTGACGAACTTGTATGAGAAGGTTACTGATTTCACCTTTACCATTGTGACTGACTTTTTTCATGGGTGTAATGTTGTCTGTTGACAAGCCAAAAAGGAGTTCATGTGTGAGATGTGCAGTTGTCAGGGGCCTGATGTTGCCCATTTGTACTTCCCTACCCATGAGGTCACACAGCTCATTTTTGAATGAGAGAATACAGATTACTAATGTCCATCCTTTGAGTGTTCTCTGTTCCCATGCTCCATTTCCAACATCATGGTACTACTTACATGACAACAGATAGTGTCTTGTGCAGCAGACATCCAAACCTCATATTTCATACACTCACCTATACATGTGATTATGGTAGAAGGGAGGCAAGCAGAATACAACATTTGGTTTAGATCACACATTGCAGATGAGGTGAGAAGCTTTGAATCTTCCCACCTGCACTGGATTATCCTGTTGCTCTTCAGCCAAATCATTTTGCTGGTGTAACTGCATGAAGATTCACCTTAGCAGCCCCTACTCCCATCTCACAGGTACACAACTGGCACCAGTGTGTGCCTCAGCCATACCAATTTCATATTGATTTGACCATGTTAATTTTGCTAGGGATTTAGCATATCATTGAATTGCAAGCCTGTTGTGTTGTGGACGTTTCTTATGACACATTGTTCTATTGTATGTCCATTGTGCACACACTTGGCATACATTTTGTGTCAGCATCTCATTTGCCACCAGGGTCTGATCGGCCATGTGTTCAAATGCCCTATGTGAGCATATTGTGATGCAGGATAACAGTGTTGTACAACACATACGGTGGAGGTGAAAGACACAATTAATAAGCATTCAGCAAGCTTGACTTACCGTGGCCCAGCACCGGAGTAGTATGTGGTCCCTGGACAGATGTCAAGTCCAACCTAGTAGCAGAAGTCAGTGGGCGTCTTGGGTTCTGGGAGTACCACATTGTACCTACAATGATAAGTTTGTTTCGCAACTTTACATTCCTGCTGCCACATGTGATGCATTCAATTTCTGGCACAGGACGGGCACAAGCAGTCATGGTCACCACAGTTGCAGAAGTGTGTCATACATTATGTAATGAGTGATCCCACATATAACTTAGATTGGGCCCACTACCTTGATGCTGCCTATATCACAATGACATGCCTACGAATCCAGAGGTAAAGTCCACTATCGTGTTTTGTTGATGTCCGGAAATTATCCATCCAATGTACGTAGTACATGATCAGCTGTGTGGACTGTGCTGAATAAAGTATGTATGAAAGATTAGAAGTTGGACAGTGTATGCATTGTCAATACTACAGAGACTGGTATCTCACTGTTTGGTCTTCATTTCCGTATCGGTGCAAATGCTATTTCTTGATTAGGTCTACAAACACTATTACAATATGGTGTGTACACCCTTTTGACTTGTTGTGGCCCTCGATTACAGGATTGCTTTCCCCGTTCTGGGTCTGTTGGTGTAATACATGTTGTGTACCACATTTACAAAGGTATGATGAGCCAAGACATTTGTCTTTCACTGTTCACAAATGTCGTATGATAAAGGTGAATGTCCATTGACAACTCCAATTGTAATGCAGCAAATGTAGCATAAATGGTTGACTTACATAGCTGGGCACTATTTGTCCCTCTGTCGTCTTCTGACGATGTATGCACTAAAATCCTTGAAAAAGGACCAGGCTTTGTGCCTACTCCAATCCCGGACAACTTCACCGAAACTTGTGAAGTTAAGCAACTCTTTAGAAAGGTGCGTCTTCGTTCCTTTTTTGCGGATAAACCAGAACAGGACAAAACAGACACTGGTTTACGCAAGCCATCAACTTTCACACCATCAGATTCAATGGTTCCCCCAGAAATCCTTGCTTTTGAGAAAGCAGTGTTGAGGAGTCTCGACAACAGACCTAATAATTCCTCTTACATGAATTTGTCCAAGTCCAAAAAACAGGCTATGGTGGAACTTGGGAATGATACCAGCATAGTGATCAAACAGGCAGACAAGGGTGGGGCCACTGTGATCCAGAATCATGTGGATTACGATACAGAATGCAGACGCCAACTCGCTAACATCTCCCACTATAGACCACTCAATATTGACCCTACCAAACGACTCATGACCACGATTACCAGCCTTATACTTGAGGGCGAAACAAACGAGTGGATCTCCAAAAATGAGGCAGCATTCCTAGTCACTACGGACCCGGTAATCCCTTATTTTTACACCCTCCCCAAAATTCACAAGGGTGTCACTCCAGTACCAGGGAGACCTATAGTCTCCGGCATAGGCTCCCTACTCGAGCCCTTGTCGAAATTTTGCGACTACTTCTTGCAACCAGTGGTGAGGAAAATCCCATCTTTCTTACAAGATACTCGGGATGTCCTTCGACTCATCGAATCTCTAGAGGGGAGGGAAGGTGTGGACCTCCTCCTCACGATGGATGTTGAGGCGCTTTACACCAATATCCCTCAACAGGCCACTCTGGACGCAGTCGAGTCCACTCTACTGTTGGAGGACTGGTCTTCCCCAACACCGGTTTCATTTATCATGGCATGCGCATCCCTGGCCCTGACTGAAAACTTCTTCCAATATGGTTCCCAACTCTACCACCAAATCCAGGGGACCTCGATGGGTTCTACCTTCGCTCCTAGCCTGGCATGCATTTACATGGCTACCTTTGAGGAAAGAGTCATCCAATCTGCACAGAATCCTTATCGTGAAAATATCACTCTGTGGCGCAGATACATCGACGACATCCTGGTCTTCTGGAAGGGTGATCGCAGTACCTGTGAGGCATTCTGCAGCTGGATTAACCACCAGAATGCATACCTTAAGTTCACGGAAACAATATCAACCACCACCATCCCTTTCCTGGACCTATGCATTAACCTCAGCCCCACCGGCCTGAGCACGACTCTGTTCCGTAAAAGCACTGACAGAAACAGCCTCCTACTATTCCAGAGCCATCACCCACGGGCCCTGAGGGATAACCTACCCTTTGGCCAGTTCCTCCGCATTAGAAGGAACTGCTCGGACAAAGTAGATTTCCAAAGGGAGGCCACTCTGTTACAACACAAACTACAAGACAGGGGTTATCCCACCAGACTAATAAAACAGTCATGGAAAAGAGCCTTGAATAACCCCAGGTCAAGCCTACTGGAAGAACGCCCCAAAGTTCAAGACGAATTGATAACATGTGTGACCTCATTCACTCCCAACTCAACATTCCTCAAAAAAACTATAAACAAACATTGGTCAATTATCAACTCGGGGGGGTTAGAAATTCCCAAACCCAGATTCGCATTTAAGAGAACTGCTAATCTGAAAGATGCCTTAATACACACCCGCCCGAGACACAACAACAGTGATAACCAGAGGAGATTGTGGGACCTTCCCCCAGTTGTAGGCCACTTTCCCTGTGGAGGGTGTGCGGCATGCCCCCAGACTTCCCAATGCAAAGAAGTAAGATTGTCTGACACATTTCGGTGGCAACTACGTAAGCACACCAACTGTAACAGCACCAAATGTATCTATATGATCACTTGCCCTTGTGGCAAAAATTACATTGGCATGACCATGAGGAACATAAAAGTAAGGATTTTGGAGCACAAGAGCAACATCAGGTGCCACAAAACGCATACCAAGCTATACGAGCATTTTTCCCAGAATAACCACACGGCAGACAGTCTTACTTGGTTGGTGTTGGAAGCCCACCCAGCCATTTCCAGAAAGGCCTTATTCAGGATTGAACAAAGGTGGGTCCATCGTCTCCGATTGGACCTTGATGGGCTGAATGATTCCGTCCCATGGGTATCTCTAGGAATATGACCCTGCGACCCTACCTCATACAATGTCCACTACTAGTTACGATATTTTTACAACTGGTTCTTTGAAAGGTGGAGAACGGCTTACAACCCACCACCTGGACAGTTAGACACTTGCAGTCATCCGCTCTGCTGCCCAGCCTTCTAAATAGGGTAGCCATCACCCTACTTCCCTACCCACATCCATTCAAAATCGCCGCCACTTTAAGATGGCCGCCATAGCCACCAGACCTTCTCCTAGTAATTCGCGCTTTACATGCATGCGCAATGCTGAGTGGGGGAAGCGCCTGGTCCCATATTAAACAAGGTCCGATTGAGATCTCAATACCCTGCGGTGTGGACTCGCACATTTAGCTGTTTCGCTGCATAGTCCCTTGAGCGATACAGCCACTAGCCTGCTCTCCTCACAACCTGTCACCATTCCAATATGGCAGCCATAGCCAACAGCCCGACCCCTGGTTAAAATCTCTCTCCACACTGCGCATGCGCTGTCCGGGTGGGGCGGCCCCTCTATGGAGAATGACGCCGCTGCAAACAATCCCAGTGGCGCTTAAATAGCGTCCGCGCAGAGAAAGCATTACCAGCTGCTCTGCGCCATTACCTTGACGCTGTACGTGGGGTAGGTGACTCCGTTTGGACTGCTGACGCCGGAGGTGAGGTTTTCTTTAAGGTAGACGCCATGGTACCACTACGTCTGACCAGGTAAGCTCTTCCGCTACCCCCCTTGACATCCCGTGAGTAATTGACTCCCCGGGTGTTTGTCTCCCATTGCACCATGGTGCAGCACGCCTAACTAGTAAGGCGGGGCAGGCGTGGCTGCCTTGCCCGGCGGCTATGTCGGCTCACTTTGACTCTCTGAGGCTGAGTCCGGGGCTCGACACTGGGACGACTGGCGCTGGCCTGGAAGTCCGCCCTTTCCCCTCTGGTGGGTGTATCCCTGGCCGATTGTGGCGGTGGGAGACACACCGGAGGACTCGTTTGCTTTGGGCGAATAGGGAGGCTCTCTACCTTACCTCGGTTGACAGGCAATCTGGTTAGTCCATACCCTCCTGCCAGCAACTCTAAATATCTATGCTACGAGACCATACATCACTATTGTCTCCTGCAAAATAGGTACTACACCTCCCTAGCCAGTCCCACGGGAGCAGACTGAGGGGTCCACCAGGGATCCGGGTAAGGGTAAGTGTGCCCTGATCATATTCCTCAGACGATAGAGCACTTTACCATGTTGTTTCTTCATGCCTAATCTGACCGACACATATAATCGCTGGTACTAATCTATCACATCGATGGTGTGCCACTGATAGCAATTTTTATGTTCGGTCTTTTAAGTAGCACAGTTATTGTGGGTGTGTGTGTGCTCACTTTACTTACAGGGTGATAATTTGTATCAATGCAGCTGCTCTGTACTATGTCTGTTCTTATGAATATTATCTTATTTTCACAGGCTTTGCAAACTGCAGCAGGACTTACTAGCCTGCATCTTGGTATTTCTGACTATAATACGGTCATAGACATACCTGCAAGTTTCAACCCTTCACTTTTATGTATATATATTTGTCACTAGCATTTTCACAGTGTGGTACGATCATATTTAGGTCCTGAAGAATTGCCATTAGGCAAGAAACATGTCGACCAATAATTGAGGGTAGCAGTCCAATAGACCCTAATAGCACTGGGGTCATTGTTTCTCCCCTCCCACACCACTTTCATTTGTTTTTAACCAAGGGAGTCTACTACGAGAATAAATTCTTTATGTAGACTGACTCACCTTTTTTAACTTAACACTCACGTCACGACCACACTCCCCAGGCCCTCTCACACACATGCACCATATGGCGGGAACAAAAGATCTCCGATAAAGAGCCCCGGTTTCGGGAGCCCGTCAGACATTGCAGCGCCAGTCTGACGAGGAGCAGAGCCCATATGATGAAGCATGACACCTAGCTTGCTGGGTGTGTGAGGGTTCTAGTTCCAACTAGGGGATTCCCCCCTCTCACTAGCACACACACACCCCTCTATCACTCTTCCCGGGGAACTTTTGTACATCCCTCTGTTTCATTAGATGTATGCATTTTGACCATCTCCTGTCCACTTTGACTTACCAGTTAGTGTGGTTGACATGCCTTCCTCGGTACGTTGCCGATTCCTCCTATGCGATGCAGTGACCTCTGCTACTGCAGTTGTCTGTGCTCTGGCTGGATGTGTCAATGGGTGAGAAGAGAGAAAAGTAGACAAATGGGAAATGTGCTTGTGTAACGTTTCGGGGATTTGCCCATATCTATTGTGTGATAACAGTATTGCGCGGAACTGCCGCAGACGGGGCAGGTAGGAGCAGTGGTGTGTTGGGGATGTAATGGCATGGCAGAGTGGAAATTGGACAACAGGATATGTGTTGGACATATTTACATCAGAGGATACTCTCACCATCTGCTTTGTGATTTAGGCTGGCACAGGGTGATGTACTTTTTGGAGATGCTTGTTTCCGGTCCAGGGAAGACATGGCTTGGAAGTTCGAGCTGGACTGTTCCCATGAGGCACAGGGTCAGACTGATTTGCATATGGCCATGTCAGAACTGGGGTGGCGGAGTGAGCTAAAGAATGATGATGGATTAAACCATGATCAGTTGACTGGGGGTGAGTCCTTGCAATGTTCAACACTCCGTCCATCATCCCCTTTGGTTTTGCTTTGTTCGCCCTAAGTTGGCAGGGTATGCCCAGACGTGCGTCCCTTGCTCACTTTGCCACTGGATTCAATCTAGCCTGGCTTATGACGCCTGATTAGCCGTAAACTGGACCCTGGATGCTTGTTTCCGGTCCAGGGAAGACATGGCTCGGCAGTTCGGGCTGGACTGTTTCCATGAGGCACAGGGTCAGACTGATTTGCCTATGGCCATGTCTGAACTGGGGTGGCGGAGTGAGCTAAAGAATGATGATTGATTAAATTCAGATCAGTTGACTGGGGGTGAGTGCTTGCAATGTTCAACACTCTGTCCATCATCCCCTTTGGTTTTGCTTTGCTCACCCTAAGTTGGAAGGGTATGCCCAGACGTGGGTCCCTTGCTGACTTTGCCACTGGATTCAAGCTACCCTGGCTGATGACGACTGATTAGCCAGAAACTGGTCCTAGGATGCTTGTTTCCGGTCCAGGGAAGACATGGCTTGGCAGTTCGGGCTGGACTGTTCCCATGAGGCACAGGGTCAGACTGATTTGCATATGGCCATGTCTGAACCGGGGTGGCGAAGTGAGCTAAAGAATGATGATGGATTAAACCCAGATCAGTTGACCGAGATGAGTGCTTGCAATGTTCAACACTCTGTCCATCATCACCTTTGGTTTTGCTTTGTTCGCCCTAAGTTGGCAGGGTATGCCCAGACATTGGTCCCTTGGCATTTTGCACTGGATTCAAGCTAGCCTGGCTGATGACGGCTGATTCGCCAGAATCCGGTCCCAGGATGCTTGTTTCCGGTCCAGGAAAGACATGGCTTGGCAGTTCGGGCTGGACTGTTCCTATGAGGCCCAGAGTCAGACTGATTTGCATATGGCCATGTCTGAACTGGGGTTGCAGAGTGAGCTAAAGAATGATGATGGATTAAACCCAGACCAGTTGATTGGGGGTGAGTGATTGCAATGTTCATCACTCCGTCCATCATCCCCTTTGGTTTTGCTTTGTTCGCCCTAAATTAGCAGGGTATGCCCAGACGTGGGTCCCTTGCTCACTTTGCCACTGGATTCAAGCTAGCCTGGCTGATGACGGCTGATTAGCTAGAAACTGGTCCCAGGATGCTTTTTTCTGGTCCAGGAAAGCCATGACTTGGCAGTTCGGGCTGGGCTGTTCCCATGAGGCACAGGGTCAGACTGATTTGCATATGGCTATGTCTGAAGTGGGGTGGCGGAGTGAGCTAAAGAATGATGATGGATTAAACCCATATCAGTTGACTGGGGGTGAGTGCTTGCAATGTTCAACACTTCGTCCATCATCCCCTTTGGAATTGCTTTGTTCACCCTACGTTGGCAGAGTATGCCCAGATGTGGGTCCCTTGCTCACTTTGCCACTGGATTCAAGCTAGCCTGGCTGATGACGGCTCATTAGCCAGAAACCGGTCGCAGGATGCTTGTTTCCGGTCCAGGGAAGACATGGCTTGGCAGTTCGGGCTGGACTGTTTCGATAAGGCACAGGGTCAGACCGATTTGCCTATGGCCATTTCTGAACTGGGGTGGCGGAGTGAGCTAAAGAATGATGATGGATTAAACCCATATCAGTTGACTGGGGGTGAGTGCTTGCAATGTTCAACACTTCGTCCATCATCCCCTTTGGTATTGCTTTGTTCGCCCTACGTTGGCAGAGTATGCCCAGATGTGGGTCCCTTGCTCACTTTGCCACTGGATTCAAGCTAGCCTGGCTGATGACGGCTCATTAGCCAGAAACCGGTCGCAGGATGCTTGTTTCCGGTCCAGGGAAGACATGGCTTGGCAGTTCGGGCTGGACTGTTTCGATAAGGCACAGGGTCAGACCGATTTGCCTATGGCCATGTCTGAACTGGGGTGGCGGAGTGAGCTAAAGAATGATGATGGATTAAACCCAGATCAGTTGACTGGGGTGAGTGCTTGCAATGTTCAACACTCTATCCTTCACCCCATTTGGTTTTGCTTTGTTCGCCCTAAGTTGACAGGGTATGCCCAGACGTGGGTCCCTTGCTCACTTTGCCACTGGATTCAAGCTAGCCTGGCTGATGACGGCTGATTAGCCATAAACCTGTTGAGGATGCTTGTTTCCGGTCCAGGGAAGACATGGCTAGGCAGTTTGTGCTGGACTGTTCCCATGAGGCATAGCGTCAGATTGATTTGCATATGGCCATGTCAGAAGTGGGGTGGCGGAGTGACCTAAAGAATGATGATGGATTAAACCCAGATCAGTTGACTGGAGGTGAGTGCCTACAACAATGTGTCAACGCTCCGTCCATCATCCCCTTTTGTTTTGCTTTGTTTGCCCTAAGTTGGCAGGGCATGCCCAGACGTGGGTCCTTTCCTCACTTTGCCACTGGATTCAAGCTAGCCTGGCTGATGACGGCTGATTAGCCAGAAACCTGTCCCAGGATGCTTGTTTCCGGTCCAGGGAAGACATGGCTGGGCAGTCCGTCCTGGACTCTTCCCATGAGGCACAGGGTCACATTGATTTGCATATGGCCATGTCGGAACTGGGGTGGCGGTGTGAGCTAAAGAATGATGATGGATTAAACCCAGATCAGTTTACTGGGGTGAGTGCTTGCAATGTTTAACACTACGTCGATCCTCCCCTTTGGTTTTTCTTTGTTTGCCCTAAGTTGGCAGGGTATGCCCAGACGTGGGTCCCTTGCTCACTTTGCCACCGGATTCAAGCTTGCCTGCCTGATGACGGCTGATTAGCCTGAAACCTGTCTCAGGATGTTTGTTTCCGGTCCAGGGAAGACATGACTTGGCAGTTCAGGCTGGACTGTTCCCATGAGGCACAGGATCAGACTGATTTGCTTATGGCCATGTCTGAACTGGGGTGGCGGAGTGAGCTAAAGAATGATGATGAATTAAACCCAGATTAGTTTACTGGGGGTGAGTGCTTGCAATGTTTAACACTACGTTCATCATCCCCTTTGGTTTTTCTGTGCATCTTCATGGCCTCTCTCCCACCTGTCTCTCCCCATGTTTCACTCCCTTTCTCTCTGAATCTCCTATTTCTCACTTTTCTCTTACCTCCCTCATGTTTCTCCCCACTCTTTCTGAGCTGTCTCATTCTAACCTGTCTCCTACCTGACCACCTCTGAGCTGTAGCTTTCTAACCTGTCTCACCTCACACCTGCCACTCATCTGTCTCGCTCATCCAAATGTGTCTGTATCATCTTTATTGCACCTGTCAACTCTCTGTTTCGGTCTCTTCTAGTTGCCTCTTTCCCATCTGTCTCCATAGCATCTCTCATACTACTCTGCTTTCTCTGACTCTCTACTGTCTCATTCTCACCTGTATTTGTATCTCATCTTTCTCTTACCTGCCTCTCTTTTTTCACACTAGTCTATCTCTCTGTCATAGTTTGTTTCCCTCTCTCACTGTCTCTGTCCTACATATATCTTTGCCTGCCAATCCCACATCCACCACTCTGTAGTGTTGTAGCATTTACTGGGCCCATGTATAAAATTCTCACCTCTATATTTATTTCTTAAATCACTAACTATCTTATAGCTGCAGTTAGTCCTCCAATCGACCTTGTCCTGTGCTGAAAAGGGTTGGATATTTGGAGGATGGACAGATACCCAATGAGGACCAGGAATAGGATAACTGTAATTTTCAACTCATCTTCAACATAATTAAGTAAAGCTGTCCCAAATGACTATAAGTGACTCAAAATCTAATGAATTTCCCACAAGGAATGATGATACAGAATCACGACAATTAGATTTAGAATTTAAAGTTTAGTTATTCATTTATGGATAAACAACATTTGCATTCAAATAAGATAGCATTCAGCCCAAAGCATCAATTAGTCAATTATTTAATGTATGATAACAAGCCTCTGAGATTCAGGGTGGATAAACAGGGAAATCCTCATTAATTTGGACAAGTACAGCGTATGTGTCAGTAGGATTAGGAAGCCAGGTGCACGTTGTAGAGACTCTCAGGAAAGTTCAGCAATGTTCCAAGTAGCCAGTCTAATTCATCAGGACAGCAATCTGTTTCAGTCCATCGCTGAAATGAAAAGAGTCACAACAACTAGACAGGAACCCTTCAGCGGAAAGGTTCAATCTGTGTCAGGACTCCAGTC
The DNA here is from genome assembly GCF_964261635.1 of Lissotriton helveticus. NCBI lineage: Eukaryota > Metazoa > Chordata > Amphibia > Caudata > Salamandridae > Lissotriton > Lissotriton helveticus. Next base: position 1,258,812,164 of record NC_136063.1, on the reverse strand, counting down.
AGCAGCAACGTGACCTAGTCCCAGCAACAGAATTGGAAATCAGAAAGAGAACCGTTTGTCATAAAAGATAGTTGTCAAAATCAATTGCCATGTTGTTCTCCCAAAGTTTGACCAGCTATACTCAACAGGGTTTGGGGTAAAGCCTCCTGGCATCGCCCAATTGTCAGACCATTCAGTTCCATTGGTCAGTCCAAAGTGAGATGAGGGTGATGTAGCAGGAAAATAAGTTACGAATCAGAAAAATTAAGTAATTCGATTACACAGTTTCCTTAGGTCATATAAGCATATGCATAGGACACATTCAACAATAGGACATTTAAGATGATGACATGAGGATTAAAAAACATTTCATTCCATTCAGCTGTTCCAGAATATAACATTATTTGTTGCAACTATACTATTCAGGTCAGAGGATGTCAAAGAAAACAGTTATCATTTTAATACATTTCAGAATGTTTCCATACATTTCAGAATATTCCAGTCCAAGTCTTTACTGAAAACAGAAAGTAAAGAATGAGGCCTACATGAAATTTGGCTAATATGCGACAATGGCCATATCAAATTATGAACCGCACATGAATAGAAATAGTACCATATTAACTTCAAAATACATTAATAAACATTTCAATATGTTCATAATTATTGCATGTAAGCATAGGGTTCTTATAAAGTTTTTGTAAGTGTCAATGTTACACATATAAGAAAATGCATGTTAATCTTTGTCGTTTATGTGTTATTCAACTAATCCATATTTAAAACATAAGTTAAAGAAGTTTCACAAAGGCACATTTAAGTATATTCATGTAGCACCTTTTGTCATTTTCAGTGCACACATCATAACATGACCTGCTAATTTTGTGCTTTTCACATGAATATCAATCTACTTCACATTTTTTTCTTTTAGTCTTATTAATTCCATATTCATTACATGAAAATCAAATATATTGGTAATGCAATCGACAATGTGAAATTTTCTCCTACATGTTCTAACACATCCAAATGAATGATCTTTTAGCTCATCATAATGTCCACATTGTCTGTCGTCTAGTTCTATTTCTTACTTCTTTACTTTCACTTCCCTTGTTTCTTTCTTTGCTTTTATGCATTCATAATTTTTAATAAAAAAGGAATAGAATTAGCATGCAAATAATAATGGTTAGTATTGGTGTTACTATTTTTCCCACTAAGCTACCTCCAGGATTGGTGAACCATTTTCTCACAGACGTTAAACTCTTCCATATTGATTCTCAAGCACCATCAGCTTTAAGTTCACTTAAATCCTTTTCTAAGTGTGTGATGCTGGTAATATACTCCTAGCAAATCTTTACTTTTGTCAGGGATATACATGCAACACTGTTAAACTTTCAGCATCCAGCAGACCCTGCCTTCTTTTGCAAGAAAGACGTCTAATGTAAGTCTATTGTGTGACACCATAGATCTGATAACAGCCATTTCAATATCTATGGCAAAAAATCATCTAGCTGTATCAGTTGATAATCTATCAGCCACATTGAAAAGTTTTCTAATTTTGTGAGAATTTAGAATTGCACCACATATGTCCCCTATCACACCATAGTAGTATTGGCACCGCCTCTTAAGCGTGTGTGTTTAAATTAATTGGTTTCAACTGATTGCGCCACATGATAAATGTTTGGATATACTATTCCCATATAGCAGCATACATACCAGTGTTTTGGTAACCTATAATAGGCATTTTTCCCAAATATATAGTATATTCCAGGAAATACAGGATACAATCCTTCCAGATAAAAACTACATACTCCCACAATTTGGAAAGTGTGGTCACATTCACTAGAACCAACACATTTGTTATTAAATTCAGTTTTGCACATCAGTATAAAAAGCTTTCCTTTATTTTGCCAATCTAGAGCCATTGCAGCTTGTGCGTCACCCCTTTTAAGTTCATTTCCCCTGTGTGCCCAAGGTGGGATTTTTGAATTACCTTCAGCCTTTTGCTTTATGTCTCCTTGTCTATTTATTTTATTTATTTATTTGAAAGGTTTTATATAGCGCTGGCTAGACCCGGGGGTATCAGAGCGCTTTACATGAGTATCAGACTATAGTTGAAGGTTACATCGTTACAAAGTTTACACAGTTTTATAGCATAGTTACATAGTTACACATTGGGTTGAGACAAACAATAAGGACATATATGTAAGCAAAAAGCAGGCAAGAGGAGAGATTCAGGGGAGAGGGGGTAGGAGCAGGTGAAGTAGACAGAGAACAAAGGAGGGAAAGAGGAGGGGGAGGGTGAGAGACATAGCATGAAAGAGGAGGGGGAGGGTGACGGGGCACAAACCGGTAGATGAGTAATAGCTGCGTCCAAAGTCCAGTAAGCTGTGATCCCAGGGGAAGTGCTATAATTCCCCAACTCCATTGCGAGAGGCTCCCTTTATGCAGTGGACTCTCTCAGAGGGGTCGCTGAGATTCCAAGGCCTATCTACTGGATCCTTCCCCAAAAAGGGGAGAGGGAGTGCTTTGGCAAGGGGCGCCATACCATACCTCAACTGTGAGTGGCTCCCTTGGCGCTGTGTACTCTCTCAGAGGGATCACTGAGACTCCAGAGTATACATTTTGGATCTTTCCCCAACAAGGGGAGAAGGAGTGCTTAGTCAAAGGGCACAAGGGACAGGGGGCTAGGCGGTGTAGCAGGCAAGGGGAGAGAATCAGGGGAGAGGGGATAGGAGCAGAGGAAGTAGACAAAGAAAGAGGGAAAGCAGTGTGGGAGGGTGAGAGACAGAGCATGAAGGAGGAGGGGGAGGGTGAATGGGGCACAAACCAGTAGATGAGTAAAAGCTGCGTCCAAGGTCCGGTAAGCTGTGATCCCGGGGGAAGTGGTATCATTCCCACATCTCTGCTGCGTGAGGCTCCCTTTACGCAGTTGACTCTCTCAGAGGGGTCTCTGAGACTCCAAGGCCTACCTACTGGATCCTTCCCCAACAAGTTGAAAGGGAGTGCTTTGGCAAGGGGCGCCATACGATAACCTCAACTGTGATTGGCTCCCTTGGTGCTGTGGACTCTCTCAGAGGGATCACTGAGACTCCAGAGTATAAATATTGGATCTTTCCCCAACAAGGGAAGAAGGAGTGCTTAGTCAAAGGGCAACAAGGGACAGGGCTAGGAGGCGGGTCAGGGCTGGCAGGTCAACAGAGGGGAAACAAATGGCAAAAAAAAAAAATCACATTAATTACAGAAAGAAAACACATTCAAACCAGGGTAAATTAGTGATCCAGAAAAAGACAGGATCCACTAAAGGCAGAGGTTAGGGAGAACAAAGGGAGAGAGTCAGCGAGTTGAAGAGTCCCACAAGGAAGAGATACAGATAGCAGAAAGGAAATGTATACGTTGTAGAGTCACTCAGGGGAGAGATGCAAACGGGATAGCAAAATAGTAATATTAAGTACAAAGAACTACTACATATGCTAGTGGTTGGAGTTGTAACTATGCAAATAGTAAATTCACTCAGGATTCCATTTACACAACGGTTAGGCTACAAACAATTGTATATTATTTATCTACAGAGTATACAGAGATATAAGACATCCAAGGGGGTAGAGAGAGGGAGGGGGGAGATAAGATAGGTGATAGGAGAGACGGGGGCCTGGGGGGGAGAAAGGCAGTCCAGCCGAGGAACAATGTCTGAAGGTCGGCAGGATGAAGTCCAACGGACAGAGGAAGAGGACAAGAAACAGCAAAATGGTGGCTCCCGGTATCGTTGCTTGCCTTGCTTCAACAGAATTAATAAAACCCTTTTCTACATTATGCAAGAGCCAGGTTAAATTATGTTGATGTGCATAAGCAGAGTCTATACTCTGTGTGGGCTGGAAAAATTCACCCATTATTTCAGCAGTTTGTGTGCAAGGCACAATATTCATATTTTTGTTAATAGCCACTTTAGAAAAAACGAAATCATTGTTAGAATAATAATATTGAAATTGTACTCTGCAATAAAATTAACTAGTTATTTAAATACAAGACATTCCATAGGTAACAGGCATGTGATGGTACGTCACCCCTTCTGAGACAGAGGTGGGTAACTGCTGACATACTTTGCAATTTTGAGCATCCATTGTGTCATCATACTCATAGAGCAGTTTAATAAAGACATTTAGGAATACTCACTAATAGATTGATCTATATGTAGAGTTTTGTCCGCTAGCATGTATGATTCAACCTCCATGTTTCTTCATTCCTACCTCTTAGAACCAGATGTAGGTTTAGAACTTTCTACATAAACATCATGAGGGAAATTTAAGATAATGAGGAACACAACAATGACAATAAAATATGTGGCAATAAACATGCATATGTGTTTGCACTTTACCAATACCAGGTTTGACTTGACTTCTCCAGAACTTGACTTCATGACTCTTGTTAACATTTTTATATATGATGGTAATATAGTGTTTTGCAGCAATGATACAAATATAGACTCTTAAGTGGTTTCTTCGTTTCTCTCTTCGTCACAGTTCACAGGTTTCACAGTTTCAGACTTAGTTCATTGTTGGCATAGATTAGTGTAATTCCACATCGTCAGATTTTTTGTAGACATTTCTTATTTTATTTACTTTTATGTATTTAGTTTGTTATATTAACTCCTCTGGGTGGTTTATGTGAGCTTGTGTCTTTGAAGCAAAATGTGTGACATGCTTTCTCCCAGTCATTGATTGCTCCCAAATATGTCCCTTCAGGTATAGGGTATTATCGATTTGATACCTTGCCTCTCTTTGACCTTCCTACTGATGATCCATCATCATCAGTATCGCTTTGTTCAGATTGTCTAGGGACTTTAATAACACATGGGTGTACTATACCTTCTTTCAGAATCTGCGTCAATCTGTATGTTCTTTGGGCAAACTGTCTCCATTTATCACTCACATTTCAGCTGCACTGTTCACATTGACTGGGTCAGTAACACGCGTAGTCAGCCTTCCCTTCTGTGACGCTCTATGCCTACAAGAGCTGACTCTCTCAGACCCTTGCTAGAACCAGTGCTTGGAGACCCAGTAGCTGGAGCCCTCTCTACTGTTTGACTGTCCTGAGTTGTGTGTCTCACTGTGACCACCTGTACATCCGCTACAGCTTCTGCATATTCAAGGGGACAGGGGACTCTGCAAGTGTGGGCAGCATGTACCCAATTAGGGAGACCACTACATTTAACATCAGTTGTGGTTACTAGTATCACTTGGAATGGCCCACGCCATCGAGGTTCCAGACACGACAAGTGTACGTGTTTCTTCACTAGGATCTGGTAACCGGGATTGAGGTCATGGCACTGCTCCTGTTGAGGCGAAGTTGCTGCTTCATCAACCCGCTGAGAGACAGAAAGTACCACAACAGCCAATCCTTTACAGAAATTGAGTACCAAATCATGAGTAATGTTTACCAACTGATTAGCAGGAACTGCAGGCTGTCTCATAGCCCTCCCCATAATAATCTCATCTAGGGACAGTCCAGTTCTTTTGTCTGGGGTACTTCTCAAACTCATCAACACCAGAGGTGAAGCATCAGCCCATTTTAGAGATGTTGAAGCACACACTTTTGCCAATCTGGACTTTTTTGTTCAATTAACCTATTCATCAACTCCAGATGGTTCTGGCCGATAAGCACAGTGTCGCTTTTGCTCAATTTGTAATGCTGCACATAACATTTTCAAAACTTCACTATTAAAGTGAGTGGTCAGTGATCTGTATCTTCAGGGTTGGGGTGATGCTAGTATGGGTCAATAGCTCAAAGTCTGAAAGCTATACTAGCACAGACGATTGAAGTGATTAAACAGGGTAAGGAAAGGTAGGGTCAGCCGGGAGGTAGGTCCTCTAAAAGAAAGAACACAATTAATGACCAGCCTATCTTGCCTCTCTCTTTCTCTTCTCCTTAATCACCCTCCGTATTAATATTGCAATACCTGTAAAAGAAAAAGACAGGCACGTCCTGTATTTAATAAGCCAGATGGTCAGACAGTCTTGCCACAATATCATGTTGGTATGCACAGCTATAAAGGGGAGAAATACCAATAGTTACAGAACTTATTACCTCCTGAGGCACTATTTGGTTAGTTCGAAATGTCCTACCTACCCCTTTATCTGGGCTGCCATGAATCACAGGGGAGGTGAGAAATGTCCTTCCAGGGTTCTGACATAATCCCTTGTTAAGTGCACACACAAAATCGACAAGGCAAACAATAAATATGCTATTCCAACCATAGTATCTCAATTGTGTAGAAAATACTTTCACTCCAATTACTCAGGATTGAGAGGAAGTTTCAACACTCCCAGGACCCTAATCCAGCTGGATGAAAGCTGGTCTTTACTCTTTGAACCCTTAGTCCGTAATTCCTCTAAGACCCAAGGAGCGTCCCCCCCCCATACGAGCTTCAGACGTGGTATCTCCACAACAGGGAATATGTAATAAATCTCAGCAGGAATTAGACTGCACTCGATAGACACCTTCGCATGACTTTCGGAAGGAAACTTGCTGATGGAGAAATACGAGTGTCTCAGTACAGTTCATATGTCAACCGATACCACGCGGTTTACCTCATGGCAATACGAGCCACTGGCTCAAAAGAAAACAACTTGCTGCAAAGCACAGTTCAAATGTAAACCGCTACTGCGTGGATTACCTCACAGCAATATGAGATGCTGGCAAGAAAGAAAACAGCTTGGTGCAATGTGCACCCTTACCGGACAGTTTTCATCCAAGTATATCCGTCTTTATCCGAAGAATAATCTGCCGCATTTGATGACCCAGATCCTATTTATCCGCACGGCTGGGATCATATGTAGTCATATGTGCGCGCTACTTCCTGCTCACGCAGCATGATGAGCAGGAGTTGTGGTTCAGGCTCTTCCGATTGTCAATGTTCACGCAGGGATACAGGTTATTCCCTGGTGAGACCTGACAGTGAGTCCCTCTATCCAATTCCAAGGAAGTCGGAAACCCAAAACGTGATATGTGTTCTTAAAGGAGAATTTTGTCACCGTTAAATTGTCATTTCCCCTAGATATGCTTCCACCCAACAAGAAAATAGACACACAACTACAAGAACATATTACAGTCCATTTGAAGGCAGCATCTCAATAAAATTGAGTTGCATCTGGTTAAGTGATCCTCCAGATCTTCCTACATGGCTCATGTTAACCATTGTTTTCTTTCCCACATTTTGTTGCTGACCCACCAAGCATATTTGAAACACAACACTTCTGCAATTGCTCTAAATCAGGGGTTAAGCCATGTTTGACGAAAGATTAAAGAATCATTGGTGTTTGCCCAAGTAATCCTCCACTACCTGGGCTAAGAAATATCACACTATACACAATAATGATGTGAGGGAATAGATACTTTCATAGTAACTAAAGGATACATCGAATTATCCTATTCAATGGTGCGTCGTCCCATCTCAATTAATTATATACATCAAAAACCACATACCAATATTTATTCCTGATCGGAACAATTATTATCTTTGTTTAAATTGTTCTCAAATTCATGTAAAATGTAAAGCTAAACATAAAACAAAAAACATTTTACACAAACACATACATATCTTCAAATAGTCAAATATTTACATATCTTCAATTAGTCATATATTGTTTCTTACCCCTCAATTTTCAGTTTCAGTGTTTGCACTCTCACTACCAGCAATCCACTGCGAGGTAATCCTATATACACATGAGGTTACAAACTACACCTCCAAAAACATTTTACATTGTGTTTATCCAATTAAATACAATTCTTTCTTTATTTAATGGATTACTCCAAGCACCAACTGTCGACGCGTTTCAGCACCTATTCCTTCCGGGCCTCATCAGGATAAGGGTAAAAGTAACAACCTAAAGATAAATAATCCAAATAGAAATTAAAAACAGTTGCCTATGTGTGTGCTGATCACCCAGGCATGCATAAGGGCCCGTGAGTTCAGATATGTGCCACAAAAATCTACCAACAATAAGTGTGACCCCCTATTGTTCTATGCAGTGTGTCCCAACATAAATAAAAGGTACTGAAATGATCACCTATATTTCATGTTAATCAGATATACAACCTACATCAACCACAACCTTCAATGATTCAAAGAACTAAGCTAAGCTGGACACAAAGCACTGGCTTCCGAAGCCGATCTGTGAAGCCTATTTGTGCAGCTAAAAGTTTTTTATGTAAAGTCAAACCTTAAGTAGTCCTCAAGAATTGTATTTAATTGGATATTCACAATGTAAAATGTTTTTGGAGGTGTAGTTTGTAACCTCATGTGTATATAGGATTACCTCGCAGTGGATTGCTGGTAGTGAGAGTGCAACCCTGTAACTGAAAATTGGGGGGTACGAAACAATATGTAACTAATTGAAAATATTTAAATATTTGATGTTCGATTTATTTCTTCCATTCTCGATTTCCTCAAAACAGTATCTGTTCCTCCCATCTCAGTAGAGATGGTCAATGAATGTAGCTGTTGCCCTCCATAACTCGATTGATAGAGTGGAACTACAGCTCCTATGGCTACAGGAACTGAAAGAGCATCAGGAGCATTTAATGTCATGGGATAATTAGGTTTTATTCCTCTAGGTGTCTCTACTCCAGTTAAGAAGGGGTTATGAAAACTTGAGTTGGTGGGCATCGAAGGTGCATCTGGTAAAATTCTAATAAAAGGATTTGGCCTGACTTGAGGTTGATCCTCATTATATGGTGGGGAACGATTTAACAAGAACTCATTTTAAAATTCCTTGTCTATCTCAGTCTCACTCACTTCAGTCAATGCCAATGTCTGAGAGTCCTCTAGATGTTTCTTCTCCACCTTACATTTTTTTCCTTCACCTTTCTCTGCAACTAATACAGGATACATTTATGTTCCCTCTGCAATGTCTGTTCTCCATGCTTTCTGTTGGGCATCCCATCTGGCTTCAACATACCAATTTAAAGTGCTTTTTCCCCTTGCCTGATATTTATGTTTTTCTTTGTGATGCACAACATGTTCCCATTCTACAAAAGGTTCAAACTGCATAGGTCTTGGAGGTGGCTTAATATTATTTAACTGTCGCCTCAAATTTCTTGGAAATCTTATGTTAAAATATCCATATTGTGGGAAAGCTAAAAAAACCACCTTTCTCTGTATACATCCAATTCTCTAACTATGTGCATGTGTGATAACCTCTCTCTTGGGTCACATACAAGGCAGGTGTAGCTCAGGGGGTATTGGTACCCCTTCCCTAGTGTCTTAAACAGTTTATTTGTTCCCGATTAATATTTAAATTGTGTTTTACAAATACTTTTCTCAGCAATTCTAGGAAAATACTTCCTTGTGTTCGTTCAAACAAACAATACCAGCACAGCTCTCTATGATGTTTTAAACCTATCCCAGCCCGGCTTCACACTAACCAACCGATCACAGTGTGACACTCTACGATGTCATTTAACTCCTTTGGGCAGCTACCCCTCCTTTACAATTCAGCTTGCATTTCTGAGAGGAACCCTTCAGCTGAAAGGTTCAATCTGTGTCAGGACTTTGGTCAGCAGCAACAAGTCCTAGGGCCAACAGCAGAATTGGAATCAGAAACGGAAGCCCCTGTCATCAAATTTTTGACCAGTTATACTCTACAGGTTTCCGGGGTTACACCCCCGGCACCAAATTTGTCAGACCATTCAGTTCCATTGGTCAGCTGAGGCGGCTCCTCTGCTAAGGTGGAGGGCGTCGTCCCACTGCTTTTAAGCAGTTTAAATAAAGGAAATATAAGATGATAATAACTCAATGTTATTATAATTTTATTTTTTCCTGCTGCAACAGTGCGGCAGCTTGATGGGGCGTGGCATGGCTGCGCTGCTCTCCGAGCAGGGAAGGAGTAGTGGGGACTCTGTAAAGTGCGCATGAATGTTTGGCCAGCCGCCTCGGTCCATCCAAACATTCACACGCACTTTGCATGTTCTCCACCCAGTCTACATTACAGCCTGGGTAGAGAACATGCCCAGGCCCCCAGTCTCCGTCTGAGCGACAACATTTGGCAAAATAATGGCAAGATTTAGAGCCCTGTGTACAACAGAGCTTTATAAACCACGAGCACTGGTCTTGACTGCTCAGCTTTAAGAAAGAAATAGTGCTCACAAGCTATGAGAAACAACACATATAACAGGGGCAGTACTTGAAAAGGGGCGGAGCTTTTAAAGCCCATATCTTGAATACAGCATGTCTCGTAGAGACCGTGCAAGAGATGCCTATACAAGACCTAAAAATGTCCCTGGCACAACAGTGAAACCCAGAATGTGGGCACATTCTATCGGAAAGGAAACTCACTAGCTGGTTGAAGTATTATATTTACAACACAGTGATGTAGAGTGTTATGATTCAGTGGGAGGCAACGAGAGAGCCGCTGAAGATGTGGAAAGTCGTTGTGTCCACGGGTGGCTGAAGCTTTACAATGGAATAGACCAATGTGCCTCAATTGTCTCTGAAGTGCCGTTATTGCACTGGCGACCTTCGATGCAAAGAAGCATCCATGCTGGTTAGAAAAACTCAAAACCGAGTATTTAAAGTATAGGGACTTCCCTTCCTCAAAACATCATCACAACAACGACCAAGAAAAGCTGGAGATTTAACAAAGGGGAGTTCTTTAACTACATCAAAGGACTGTACGGTCTTCTCCACCCAAAACAAAGGAGAAATAGTAAAAAGAGTAAAGATCATGAACGAATTTGAAAAGGACAATATCAGAGCACTTCTCATCAGGGCACAAGTCGAAGGTTTACCCGGTTCAGACAGCATCCACCCTCTAGCTTCACAGGGTCGATGCCGTCTTTCCTGCCAAGAAGTTGGGCCCTAGTAAATTATACGGAACTTACCCTGGTGTAGTTTTCCTGCACTGAGATGCATTCAACTGCACCTGCACATTGTCTGCTTTCCGTTCCGAGTAGCAACGTGCAGCATGCTTTGCAGTTTAGATTCTAGGTGGGAAGCTGGCTGGGCTCAAAAAAAGGCCAACGTTAAATGGCAATCAGGCCTCCTTTTGTTCCAATTTGATTATGACTGGCAGCTATTTGGAGCCTCTCCTCTAAGTGTCAGTGCAATGAAGGGGAAGCAAAGGTTCACAGCTTCTTATTATTTCACCATGTAAGTACTTAAAAGAAACTAGGATTTGGGGGCAAGCTTTTCATTTTGTTCAAATCCTCCACATAAGAGATCTGCATGCACTGCAAGAATGTCTGTGTTTGTAAAAATATTTTCGCAAATAACAATTTAAATACCACTTTTTTGTATTTCCTTTATGGCGCTACTCATCCCATTGTAGAGTGTTAGATCGATTTACATCGTACACAGACATTATACATAGGGCCCCTAGAATAATAAGGCAGGGGAGGGCCAATTTATTCAGCAAGGGTGAGTAAATTATGCTGTAAGAATAGGCAACAAAAAGGAGCTCTCGAAGCAACAACGTCAAGGATGCCCACCACTCAATACCTAACCCATTGTCAAATATTGTTGTTTACAATGTCCTCATGTTAGAAATGATCTTTAATAAGCTATCACACAGTAAAATGGATTTAATAAGTAATTTTTCCGTGTTGGGATGGGGCTAAGAGAATTATTAACTAAGATCGCTCACAGACTAGGCACCACTGCAAGATGGTGCTGGTTTTTCCACGCAGTTTGCAACTTCCTGGAAGGCTAGTCACATCCAGCAGCTAGCCGAAGACACTTTAAAATGGAGTGGCCATGTAACATGTAGTGAGGATCATTTGTGCATATAGACATCGGTGTTCAGTGAGACAAACTTGTTTGTGCGTGGGGGTGTGGACAATGACTGACGTGGGCTAGCGCTTGTAGCAGCTACAATGTAAATTAAGTAAAGGTAAACACCTGGTCCGTAATGGTGGGATTACCGGCAATGAGGGGTGGCAGGAGCCGTACATTTCTTGTTTTAAATCAGGTAACCGTAATTTTGCTCCGTTTATCTCAGTACTGCGACTTGGACCCAGACAAACATGACAGGGACTGCTCTAGGCTCATGGCGGCCCTGGGCAGGGAGTGTAGGTAGGGGGCCCCAGAAGAGGGGGTCCAGGCGGGGCGGAGCGCCGAGGCCATTGAAGGGGGGTGGTCAGGGTGTTTGGAAGTGGAACAGAGCTGGAGGCCACCAAATCTCTGCCAGGGGCCGCCACGCAAATATGTATCCATCCTCAAAGGGTTCATATATTAAGGATATACATTGGCGTGGTGGCCCCTGGGGTTTGGTGGCCCTGTGCAGGTGCACAGCTTGCACATGCCTAAGGCCACCCCTGAACATGGGCAAGTGTCACCTACATGAAAGAGCTAAAAAGTCAAAACTGTGACTAGACAAAACACAGATCTCTCCAAGAATTGTATTAACCACAACAGTTATCTTAACATTATTATTAATTCCTGAGATTTATTAGTCACTGTTAGAGACCTGGCATTTTAGCAGATTTTCCCCAGAATTTTCGCTTTTTTACCTCCTATTTTTCTTCGGTTTTAGGACTCTGGGCAGTTTACCACTGCTATTCAGTGCTAAAGTGCATATGCTCTCCATGTAAATTGTGTTACTGATTGGCATATCTATGATTAGCCAATTTGATTTAGTAATAAGTCCCTAGTAGTGTGAACAGATGTGCCCAGGGCCTGCAATTCAGATGCCACTAGAGGGCTTGCGGCACTGGTTGTGCCTCCCACACAAGTACCCTCTCAAAGATGTCTCAGACCTGCCACTGCAGCGTCTCTGCGCAGGTTTAACTGCAGTTTGGTTTTGGAGTGACAGGAGCTGGGAATGTGCATTCACACTAGACAGTCAGAAGGGGGGTGTGAGGTGTGTCCTGCCTTTCCTGGGTGACTCATAGCTAGGCTAAATACACCTTTCCTGCATTTAGAGTGGTGGGAGGAGTTTTCAGTAGCACCTAAATAGGCTGTGTCTGCTCTGCACAATGCTGTCTCTACATCCTGTGGGAAAGCTGGACCATGGAGGACAGAACTCATTTTCACTGAACTTAAGACTTTCTGCTGCCTAAAACTTATAAGGACAAGGTAGTATATATATTGGGACCCTGACCCCAGAACTTTAGAACATGTCTAGACTAAGGAACATGCTAAGAAGAAGAGCTGGAGAAGCTGTGAGGAGGAAGTACCACTTTGCTGTGTTGGCCTCCAGTGGCTGCTTCTGTCTTTCGGTAGTAAAAGAATTGGACTGGACTTTCTGTAGCTTATTTTCCTGAGTTTTCCTAGAGCTTGAGGTAGAGCTTTCCCCCTGTTCAAGAAGTCTCAGAAACAGCAAAGTCTTCAAGTTTATCTGCTACCAGCACTGGGAAATGTGTGTTTGGTGCTGCAACAGAAAAAAAGCAACCCGACGCAGTCAACGTTGCCTCTGCTGGCTCCATGACTTGTTGGCACCGCAGAGAGCACTGCCCCTCTTTGCCCCGCAACGCTGGCCTCTCTACCGCCACCACTGAGCCACTGCTTGCACGGTGACTGAAAGGGACCGCACTTCACACTGCCTCGCTTCACATTTCTACCTTGGTATCCCCAATGACGATGTTCCATACCGACATCGACAATGCATTCTACACTGTGGCCTGGAGGCACTGATCGTAAGTTACTAAATGAACTGTCCAGTCCCACACCGCAGCCACGGCAACCTGGCACCGGCACCATCGACTCCAGATTATCTACCAATGAAAGAGCTTCAACAAAAATGACGCAGCTGCTTGCATCGAGCACCGGCCTACTTTGCACTGCAGCCCTGGTCTCACTGATGTCCCTGGATGCTGTCACTGAGCCACTGCCAGCACTGAGACCTGAGGGCACAGCATGCTGCAGCACGTCGTACTGAATCCTCGACACCTGCTGACACCAGCACTCCTGACTTCAACCTCACTGAGTTTGATCTGCAACATGTGTGACTTCAAGGGCCCGAGGACTCCAGCACAGTTCTCCGAAGCCGACCCCTGCTGATGCCACATCTTCAGATCTCATCGCAAGGTCCACGACGCCCTGCATTTTCAAGGCACCATAGCTGGGCCACGATACAGGGGTCAGCCTGAACTACTGGATTTGTTTGCTCACGATGCCGTGATAGCCCCGGACGGAATTATCGTCTTCAAGGAACTCTATTTTAAGTTTATTTTAGCACTATATGTAGTTTGAGTACAGTATGTTGGACTTGTATTGTTTTGGTCTGGTTTTACACAAATAAATATTGGCTAAAACTGGTGTGGTGTACTTTTGTAGAGTTTTCACTGTACTACTGTGTGTTATGTGCAAATACTTTACATGTTGCCTCTGAGATAAGCCTGACTGCTTGTGTCAAGCTACCAAGGGGGGAGCAGGGGTTATCTTAGATGTGTAATTCTCTTACCCTGACAAGAAGGAAGGGTCCAAACTAAAGATCGCCATTTCTAACAGTCTCACAAATATCTCTGCAGCAGTCGCCTTAACAAAATAAGATATTTTAAAATGCAGCATTTGCAACCAATTATGCCAAAACAAAATTACTGTCACCTTTCTCCCAGTTTACCAGTTTCTTTATGGTAGAGATTTAAAAAGAACTGTAGAAATTGAGGCCCAGATGTACTAGATCTTGCGGTAAAAATAGACAATGCAAGGCAGCACATAGTGCTGATTTGCGTTACCTTGTGACAAGTAAGCATTACATGGGTGGTGCATGTAGGTTCTCATGCACCCACCCATGTATTTTGATGCAACCCTATAGTTACAAGGACTTGTAAACATGGGTTTGCACCAAAATGGTGCTCCTACCTGATAATGGTGTAACAAGGAGAAATATATTTTTCCTTGTTATTTCCTCTTTGAATGTGTGCTGCATTGTGCAGCATACATGCAAAGGGGAAGTAGTCTCAAATCATACTTTTTGTAGAAAAAGGTATGCCTTCCTGCACTAAAACTATCCTGACCACAATGCAGGCACCCTTGCACCGTAACACAAAGATGCCTGTGTTGGCCCTAGTGCCCATGTGTCTAGCACTTGCTGCAAACTGAACTGTACCAGATCTTTGAACATAAGGTGATGCTCTTCTGTCTTCCATAGTGTGCCTGGTGGAGTGGGCTGGTGGGAAAGTTAGTTTGTTCAAGCCTGAGGTAAAGGAAATTTTACACTTACAAAATCATGAAAGTTTGTGGTTGCATGGCTAGGTTTCAATATAATGTGCGTGCCACACATAGGTCTCTACCGTAGCAAATTTTTAACTTAACCAGCTAAAGTTTCACTTCACCACCCAGTTCAATATTTTACCTTATAGATTTAAGCCTTTTAGGGATTTAAAAATCCCCCCAATGTTTTTAACCTTTTCTTTATCCATGTCGACCACTTGATTCTTGGTTGCAGAAATGTTCTTCCTAGCAAGTGCTGGATGTCCATGTACTTAAGGACTCTGGGTACACTAATGGCTACAGAAACATCCCCTAGCAAACCCTCAAACAAATGCACAACAGAGTAATTTTGAGTATGTGTAGTGTTTGTTAGTGAATAGACCTGTGAATGAGATTCTCACTTATAATCTTATATCAGAAGGTTTCAAGGAACATATTGGCAATGGAGGGAATGAGGTTCCACATCATCATCAACCTGTTATGAGGGAAATAAACACACAACCGGCATATGGTTACGAAAGAGGTTTCAGCACTGTGAACTTGATAATGTCAACCATAAAACACCCTCTTTTTATTGCATGTCTTTCTTCACTATTGTGCATAGATCCCATGGGCCCTTCTGTGCCTCTTTGGAAACCATTGTCACTTGTTAACAGATGACTGACTGCTTTTCGCCATGTGGATGATACTAAGTATAGGAAGTTAGGATTTTACTACCCATAAAATCAAAGGATACCTGATGCATTGTATGCTTTTTCACTGATTTTGTTAACCACGTGTTAGGGATTCAGTAATGTAAAAGGTCTCTCTAATTACTCATTTGTTATTGTTAAACACCCTGTGGCAATATATGCATGGTCCATAATATCTGAATGAACATATGTGCAGAATATCCAGTTATAATTCCATCTTTAATAGGGAACATAATTTGCCATGCTAAGAATACCAAACACAGTGTGCAAAATTTGTTGTGATAATGGTCAAAGTCTTCTAAAATTGTCAGTGTATTGAATGGTGGTTTTCAAGTTGGGTAATAAATTTGATAGTTTCGATTTTCTCAATTTCAATCACTAGCATATTTAATGCAATGCATGAACTATGCTTTGTTCTTGGTGCTAAGTTTAGTATGCCCAGCTTGTGGCACTTAGTTGTTTGTGTACCTAAGTTACCCAGACACCAAACCTAGTCTACAGTTGGACTGGTAATTTCTTCAAACAAGATCAAGTCACAGTCTTAAGCACTGATCAACTTTCATTTGTTAAATCTTGTAATACTCTCAAAGGTACTCATGATAGACCAGCTAAGCATATGTGTAAGGTCTTAAGACCACATGTTACTGTTTGTGATGCCATTTCATGTCAGGTTATAGTTTGTGATGGCACTTCCTGTGATGCCACATGCAATGCCACATGCCGTGATGTCACTTGCTTACTGCTTAACTTAGTTAGTTCGCCCAATTCTTTTTTTAGGGCTTGTGCCTTGCTTTTCATTCTATGTAATGTTTGGTGAGCACATTTTATGTGATCTTTGTTCTGATATGGCAGAAGAACTTAGGCATTTAATGTTTTATAAAACTTTAATAAAGCTGTCTCCATCGTGCCATAGCATAATTTCTGGGGTTTACAATTGCTGGTCTGTTGAGGTCCTTGTTTGAAACCTTGTGTGAAGCCTCAGTTCAAATATCAGAAAGCTCATTTGGGTGACCACCATGCCCTGAATTACACAGAAACTTGAGTCCAGAATGCCCGCTGCACTCGTCTGATTTCAGAAGCCCCACTTCAGGACATATGCAATGTTACTGGTATCACCATGCATTTTGGTGGCCATTTTGGTTTGATGCCTGGATAAAGTTTGAATATGGCCAGAGAGAAGATGAGTAGCATGTCATGACAATAACAGTATCAAATGATAGCCAAAAAAATGGTATAAACGTGTTTGAATTGCAGATTACACTGAAAAGGCAGTAAATGACCCTATTTAAGCCATGTTAGGTATCCACCAAAAAAAACAGGCATGTGAAAAATGCTTTATTACTGCACAATTTTCCGTCACTACTGCATATTTTTACATAGTAGTACAACCCCACATACTGGATGGGGAGTGAGCAGATCATTGAGAGATTTGTCGTGTGAGTTTGTGAACACCCACAAACTGATGATTACATGGGCATTCACAAACTCTTACCTGACACTTTCTCGCCGTAAATAGAGATTTACTCGACCAAAGAGCTGGAGTAATTTATACTTAAGTCACAAGGGTATAGGGGTCAAGGTTACTCCACAGCAAAAGAAGATTTCTGTAGCACGGACCATGTCAGTCATAGAGGTCTTTACAACAAAGAAACTCAATGTACAACTAGTCATTATGGGTCACACTGGCATACCAGAGGGCACTGAACATTCCTCACTCTGACCCGTTGCAAACCACCTCAAATTCAAAAAAGACTATGTCACATTTGTCACTCTCTTTGATCCACTTTCTAACCTGGGGCACAGACTAGTCCTTATTCGTGATCTGCTTTCAAACAATCTTCTAACCTATATAATCGCCTAGTGCATTAAAGCACAGTTTTGAACTGAAATACTCAAGAAAGCTTGAGAGGTTTACAGCCCCCTGTAAACATTACCCATCAGGTATTTGCAATGTGTGCCATCTTGCTAGTCAAAATAAAGAAATCACCTTGCGAAATGGCAAAACTGGCAACTGCGCTGTTATACCAACTGCTACACACATTTTTTGATATATAGTTTGTATTGTGTATGCCACCAACCAGGGCTTTAAGTGGGCCTGGTCTCACCAGTGCTGAGCACCAGCAGTTTTTTAAAGGGGCCCCAAAACAGGTCTCTATCGGGCTCTGTTTTGTGCCCTGGCACAGGCTGTCTGTTTGTTTTCGGACAGCAGGCTCATCGTGTGTTCGTGCTCACACTGCTCACTTCTCACTAGTGGAGAAGTTATCGAATGACGTCATGCCAGGTGAGCATTGTAGGGGAAGGGAAATCCTTTAAAGGGAGTCATTTTCCCTCTGGATTTCCCTTCTATTTTTGAGACTCAGGAGCAGCAACATTTTCGTGGTGTCACCAGGGCTTTGAGTGGAAGCTTTTTCAATATTATATATGGGCCATAGTTGCTGCTTATTTATCTTATGCAACTAAAAGCCATTGACAAAGTCAAAAGTACTGACTTGTTGTAGGTATGATGACTACTTTTTGTATCATATACCTGGATGCAATGACAGAAACAGCAAAATACCAGTCGGGCGGCACACTATGCTAAGCACATATTTTTAGTTTACTTGTTTATAAGCCATGCTCTGAATTACATTGGCCACGCCCCTTTGAGAGACCCCCCAATTTTTCCATCCCACTTAAAGCCCTGCCACCAACCATGCATTTGAAGAACAACCTGGAAAATCAAACCACATATTCAAGAAGACATTGGCACAATTAAAAACAAACAAAAAAGCTCAGCAAAACTGGTAACCCATATCACTGAAAGTAACCACCATCCTACTAAATTCATGTGGTCGGTCCGAGAACAAGTACCTACCTGCAAAGCAGAATCAGAGAAAATTGCTTTCTAGAAAGAAGGTGAAATGGATTTGTTCCTAGGTGGCTACCCTATATAGACTTATTGAAATCTTAGAGCTGCACCAACTATCAGTCCTATAAAAGCCAAATGCAAATTCAATAAGTACATTAATACTCTGAATTACATTGGCCACGCCCCTTTGAGAGACCCCCCAATTTTTCCATCCCACTTAAAGCCCTGCCACCAACCATGCATGTGAAGAACAACCTGGAAAATCAAACCACATATTCAAGAAGACATTGGCACAATTAAAAACAAACAAAAAAGCTCAGCAAATCTGGTAACCCATATCACTGAAAGTAACCACCATCCTACTAAATTCATGTGGTTGGTCCGAGAACAAGTACCTACCTGCAAAGCAGAATCAGAGAAAATTGCTTTCTAGAAAGAAGGTGAAATGGATTTGTTCCTAGGCGACTACCCTATATAGACTTAATGAAATCTTAGAGCTGCACCAACTATCAGTCCTTTAAAAGCCAAATGCAAATTCAATAAGTACATTAATACAATACACAAAGTGAAATATCTCAGTTGGTTGAGACCTAACAGAATGAGATACAGAATTGTAACAGCCACATTTATACAATAACAAATAGAAGTGAACAGGTGCTCCATAAAGAAACTTCCCTTCTCTTCCCTAAACATGGGTCAAATATGGAATCATATATCAAGGGTCTATAATTTGTGAGCACAGAAGAAGAAGGTGTCTGCATGATGAGATTCCAGTAGAAGTCAGAAAGAAATGGAAGAATACGGCAGGCAGAGAGGTCTGTACCTCTCTAAATCCAAAAGAAATCTGACAAGAAGTACGCAGACACTTGTTGATTCAAGTGTTTACTGCCATCCACCTCCAGCCAGTACAGTTACAGCTTGCCAGTCCACTATCCTCCCTTCTACTGTCCTCAGGTGGAATCTTACGTAGAAACAAGATTGTGAGATAAGGTCCTCGATTTTTACATCATGCAGAGGCAGGAGAGCGACCACAATATCCTGAACTGTATTATAAAACCATGGGACTTTGGCATTTCCAATTCCCCTCCTAGCACCCCAAATGGGACAGGTCCACTAATCCTAACAAATAACATAAGAAAGGTTAGATGGGGCAATATACAACAGTCTCCCACTAAGCTCGCCAAAGTGTACCAGCTATCAATCCCAATGATGGCTAAGATGTGGGAATCAACGCAGGCGGATGGGCCCACCCGGATCTAGAAGTGGCAGGGAAAATACACACCGAGCTAACCACGAACGTAGCTGATGTGTTCTTTCCTTGTGTGCGCAGATGGGTAAACAAACTAAATAAATGTTCCTGGTTTAAAAATAATTGCCACAAAGCTAAGAAGGAGCTCCTGGATGCCGTGAAGGCGAAGGACAGGACACTAACCAAGCTTTCTAGGGTCATGTAAAAACGGATCACCTACCAGGAAAAAAAAAACTGGGAATTAGAGAGATGGGAATCCCTCAGGATCGTCCTTAATGATAAAAATCTGGAAACCTTCTGGGCCACAGTAAGCTCAGGTGACAGGGAAGGGAGATCGGCTATTGAGCCTAACAAAGCGCCTAAAGTTTGGGAAACCCACTTTGGGTCACTATATGCCACTGGGGATGGTGGCTTTGGCATTTCTACTCCCCCTATTATGATAGCGGAGGTCCACTTGGCGGGGTTTCTGGAGATCACCATGACCGAGGTGGAAAATGCCATTAAAAAGTTGCACCGCAACAAAGCGCCAGGTTTAGACAAACTACCGGGGGACCTCTTCCGGGAAGAACCAAAAATATGGGTACCTTATCTGTGTGCCCTTTTTAATGCTGCTCTGAAGGGTCTGGATCCCCCTGATACCTGGCGTGGGGCAGAGATAGTGCCCATCCCTTTGACCCTCCAACTACAGGACGATTAGTTTAATTGATATCACCCAAAAACTTCTCTGCTGGTTGCTTTTGGACCATCTCCAGGGCTGGATGGGGGAAGAACAAATCCTAAGTCCCTACCAGGCCAGCTTCAGATCAAACATGTAAACTGTAGACCAGATACTCAGATTACAACTACTTTTCTGGAAAACAGTGACTATAGAGGGTGGCAGCCTCTATCTTATATTTGTTGATATGAAGTCGGCCTTCGATCTGGTTTCTCGGGAGAAGATCTGGAAGGTGCTGAGTGAACTTGTGATTCCCCCCTATCTTCTCAAGGTCTTAGAGAGGCTCTACTTGGGAAACTTGGCGCAAGTACACTTTGGAAAATATGGGGAATTTACTTCTCGCTTCCCTGTCCAAAAGGGGGTCTGACAGGGATGAGTCCTGGCCCCTACCTTCTTTTATCTTTTCATTAATGGTCTGGTCGATATTCTCACATAAACAGCAAGGACAGCAATGCTCCTAAGCTAGCATCAGGGAGGGTGCCTGTGCTGATGTTTGCTGATGACACCCTGTTACTTTCAAAAACATTAATGGGCATCCAGCGCTCACTTGACGGCTTTGCTAAAAATTTTGTGAGCTGCGAGGGCTGGAGATCAACCTAACTAAAACCAAATATATGGTCTTCAACCCTCCTAGCATGACCGGGCCAAACCCTTCGCTAAATGGTACTGCTTTAGAAAGGGTAAAGATATTTGACTATCTGGGAGTTACCCTGTCAGAGCATTTTGAATGCGGGCCCCAGTTGGCCAAAGCAAGACTCCGGTTAAGCCAGACAGTGGGTGGTATAATGAAGATGTACAGAAGTTCAGTTTTTAAACCAGTAGTCACTGAGGTGGAGATTTACAAAGCTCAAGCAAGGAGCGCCACGTTATATGGGGTGGATCTGTGAGGGCATAGCTCCACCTCTAATTTAGCGAAGGTCAAGAATAACTTTGTGCGGCAGCTCGTGGGCCTACCCTGTAGTACTCCTCTCATTCCCCTCCGCATGGTCATGGGTATTAGGCCCCTTGAGCAAGAGATTGCCCTGAGACCACTAACATTTTGGAGGAGGCTTTGGGTGACCCCAGAGTTGACCGTTTATAGGGCAGAGCTAAAGGAGCTCCTGACCTCAAGTACTATTAAAATGCTCCCTTGGCTCTGTCACAAAATGGACCTAGCTACCAAGCTAGGTAAACCGGGCTTCTGGAGAACTCCCGAAGCATCATGTGCCACAACATCGAGGCTTGAACTAGTCAAATGTTTCAGGCAAACCAATCTAATGTCCCTAGAAGAAAGTGCCTCATGTGGTCGCCTAACAGCGAAATGTTTGCTAATTTAAAATACATACAGCAAGGAACAGTTTCTGGACTTCCTTCAACCCCCACTGGCTAGGGAACTTTACATGCAATTGAGACTAGGGACCCTACCCTTACTAGCAATTACCAGCAAATGGGTCAAAGAACAAAAGGGTGATTGACCTGCATGTAATTATAAGGTGGAGTCCGAAATACACATTTTGTTCCTCTGCCCAGTCTATCGGTTACTGTGCAAGCCCTGGTTAATACAACTCTGCAAGAACCAGGTCTTTGTGCACTGCACAGAGGCCTACAGATTTGTATAGTATGACACTCAACCACCAATAGTCTTTGCTGTATCCCAATTTTTAAATAGCATGTGGCACATTCGACAAGCTATTCTAAAGCAGAATCATGAGGCTGTAGAAATCCACTGAATTTAGATAGGTTCATTAATCATATGCATGCTTTGGGTTTAGTGCTGTAGTCCCACATTTTTAGCTGTGTATTAATCCATGAGTGCTGCTTTACCCTAGTCGGTTGCTTTTATCTTTTATCCTTTTAATCGGCTGATGACTGTATCATGAGCTTTTTGTACTTTTTGTGAGATTTATAACTTGTGTATGTCCACCGGATGACTTGTTTAATATATGAATTTGAGAAATGTATAATTTTTTAACTACAAAATGTATTATACTTGTTTTACTGTGAACTGTTCTTTATTGGCCCTAGTGGACGAAATAAAGTCATTTGGATTGGACTGGATATATCAAGGATCTCTAATTTGTGAGCACAGAAGAAGAAGGTGTCAGCATGATGAGACTCCAGTAGAAGTCAGAAAGAAAAGGAAGAATAGGGTGGGCAGAGAGGTCTGTACATCTCTAAGTCCAAAAGGAAACTGATAAGAAGTACGCAGACACTTGTTGATTCAAGTGTTTACTGGTATCCACCTCCAGCCAGTACAGTTACAGCTTGCCAGTCCAGTATCCTCCCTTCTACTGTCCTCGGGAGGAATCTCAAGCACCCCAGATTCCACCTGATGATACCAATATATTTAAGGGATACTAGCCTCGCACAATACAGGCCACAATACATGTTACCCCTAAACATAACAAAATATAACTCAATATAAATATGAGCAATAACAAAAGGAACAACTAAGTTGTTGGGATAAGCGGAAAACAAAAGATGGGGTACAAAGAACTAAAGATGAATCAATAACATCACAACAATATTAACAATAAAAAAGAAAGAGACAATGGAATCAATTAAAACACCAGTGACCCATAACCAACATTTGGAAAAGTCATCATTGTAGGGATTGTAACATATCTAAAGGTACAATGTAAGACTAATCCGTTACATCATCCTTGAACTGCTAAGGATGTCTCGGGTCCCACACACTCCGCCTGAAACCTTAATTTCTCCCACATAACTTCTCAGGCACCCTTCATGGAACAGGCTTCTCCTTCAAACATCTAGCTAACTGTGACATGCTCCAGACATTTCCACTCTCCTAAACTACAACATTTTTCTTTGCTTCTATAATATTTCTGGGTTCTGTAAAATTAGACTCCCCTATGGGGTTCTACATGGTTTTTTTGATACAGATCACATCCCCAACTTTCCAATCTCCCTGGCGAACACAATGTTTGACAGTAGTAAAGTAGGATCTGCTTTCATCGTTGCCCCCCTTTTTGCTGGTGTCAGTATGATTTTTTGACTAGTCTGCTTGGGATCCTGCTAATCAGGCCCCCAGTCACTATGCTTCCTCTCTAAATTGAATATGGTAATTACTTCTGTACCTCCATAATTGGTTACTGGTATACCCTTGTAAGTCTCTAGTAGATGATACTAAAGTACCGAGGGCATAGATACACCAGTGGTCTCCCATGGGCTAAATCATGTATTGTGTCACCAATGAGAGACCACTCAAACTGTGACTACAGGCCTGCCATTGAAGCCTGTGTAAGTTGGTGCTAGCACCACTTACACAAGATATACGTTTTCTTATAACTGAAGTTCACTAAACTTTAAACCTATAAGTCACCCCTAGGGAAGGCCTTTCAGTCCTGAAGGCAGGGTGGTGGGTTATAAGTATGAGGGTATACCTGCATGAGCAGGACACCCCTACAAACCCCAGAGTCAATTATCCAGGCTTTGTAAGTGTGGCCAGCCATTTTAATACATATAGTGGCCATCCGTCATTACGCAATGGCTAACTATGTAGTGGCTGGGCATGTTTTGTATCAAACATGTTGGAATCGTACCCCTTCTCCATCAACTACTTGTGAAAGAATAGCTCCACACCCCTCATACTAGTATCCGTAATGAACAAAGTCTTTCGTTGTTTATCAAAATGTTCCAAAGTAGGCATGCTTCCAATCTCACTCTTTGCTACCTTGAAAGCTTCTTCACATTTCAGAGACTGTTCAAAATTCGAACTCTTCTTTAATAGCAATGTGCCACACTAGCAAAATTGGAAATAAGCTTTGAGTAATACTCTGCAAGACCAAGGAACGATCTTACTTGGTCTTTACCACTAGGTGTAGGTACAGATGTGATGGATTCTGCCAATTCCAACTTCAGTCTAATACCATCCTCTCAAATGGTGTGGCCCACATAGGAAACCATGCCCACGCTAAAACTGTATTTTTCTCTCTTTAAAGTGAGACCACTGTCCCTTAACCTCGTGAGCACTTCTCTTAGAACAGCATTATGTTTACCATTGTCCTCGCCTGGTCTTCTTGGAAAAATAACACAGATTTGTCACCCTTAAGGACCTTCTTCATCACCCTCTGAAAAAGCGCAACAGCAGAAGCCAAACCATGAATCTGAAAGCACCCAAAGGGGTGACAAAGGAGGTAAAGGGTTTTGAATCCTCATGGAGCAAAACCTGATGTTATGCTGCAGAGAGATCTATTATGCTAAAAACTTTAGCTCATGCCAACATAGCTAAGGTTTCACTGATGTTCGGTAGAGGTTGGCGTTCAGTCCAAATATATTGGTTGAGCCCCCTCAAGACCACACACATTCTATTTTTTGACCTACTCTCCTTGGGAGCAAGGACTATTGGTGCCAACCATTCAGAGGCTTCTATTTCCTCAGGTGCTCAGTGCTACCTAATCGCACTCATCAGGCGCTCTCTTTTTCTGGTTATTTAAAAAGCCATTGGAGATTGTTTTCCTGTCTCTATAATGAATCATTGAATAGCGCATTTTCTCGGTGACTTTGTTTATGTAGTTCGTACAGTTCTAGGTTATTTAAAAAAATTCACAGTGATGTGAATTATGCATCTATACATTGCCAAAAAGGTAGACTGAGTTTGTCCTTCAAGGGTGTTGAGAAATGGGAATAGAAGCAAAGATAATTCACTGCAATACATTAGTTCCCAATGTAGTTTTTGTTAATGAAATTTGGGATGTGGATTTAATGACACTCGATAGTTTCAAGTCAAAACTATTAGTATTATAGGTGATCTGTTTGAGCAAAGTATGTGACTGCATTTGCTTTTCATAAAACATTTTGTGGAGATTATTAACTGAATCACTAATCTATTTTATATATCTTCTTAATTTCTTTCATCAGCCCCCAAGGGCAAGAAGAGGTACGTTGCTGAGGGTCCGGGAGAAGCTGGTCAGTTGGCGCCGACCACCAGTGCCACTTCAGAGAGCTCAGCTCACCCCAGTAAGTCCTTTTATGATTGTGTGGACTTCTTAGGGTAGAATCTTGAACATTTGAATATTGGTGCTGTGTATCGTGAAGACTCAGATAGCAGGCCCAAGTATGCTAATATTTTAAATAAAAATCAACATGTATGTTTGTTGAGAAGGCTTTCCTTTTCCTGCTTATGCCTAGCTCTATCACAGTTCACTTCACAAGAGAGTGGCCATGGTCATCATGGACCACCTCAAACTATAGATATAGCCTGCACTCCTACGTGTTCTGTGTAATGAAAATAATCTATGATTCAACAATGTTAGTCTATTTGTGCTACATTGGAACCGGACCCGCTCCCGTCAAAAAAGTTTCCAAAAATAGATGTGTACAGACTCTGTCGCATGCGTCAAAGTACACTACTCATGCCCATGTGGTGCGATGATTAAATCAAACAATTCTTAATGATTTTTCATACCGTTTGTTCAGTTTATTTCATTGCCCAACGAATAAAAAAAAATATTCACAGTAATAACAACAACAGAAAAAGGTTCATATTGACACATTTCTCATGTCTTATGTAATGTACATATTATAATTTACTCATAACAGTATGCTTTTCACGAATTCAACATGAAGTTTCCAATGCTGTGTTCCCAATGCATTTCGGGAATCCCTTCCTCAGGGGAACTCTACAAATAACAAATAATACATGTATTTAACAATACTATAATGACAGAAAGTACAAGTACTTCCCAAGCTATTCCATCACGGCCAGGTTGGTTCTATTAGTTCATGCTGTTGCTCAGGAGCATGTGTTTACGCAATAAAAATGTATAATGTGTGCGTTTAATGATTCCGATATAGACGTGTACCCAAAGAGCACACCATGCTTTCCATAAAGCATAAAGAATCTTAAAAGACATGCAACATTGTTCAAAGCACCACCATTTCCTGACTAAAAACCTGTGTGCCATTTTAAGCAGAACATCTTGAATCAATTGGCACCTACCCGATTATCACATGACCCAAATATCAATATTGTGAGTTTCTCTGCAAAGTAAAAAAGGTAACCATCAGTACAGACCCTCAAACAAATTAGCTTTCCTCACCCGAAACACTGAGGAACACTTAATCCAACAGCAGCCAGCAAAACCACGTTGCTGATCAATCAAAGATGCTGCTTGCCTCTGTGTTCTAACCAAAGCGACACATTTCCCGAGTTAATGACAACATAACTCTATTTCTATCCTGTTGCTGATGCTCAAACTTACGTTCACAATGACCTGCTGCGTTGTACCATGCTTTCGTCTCCTTATAGTTCAAAAGATTTCTGCCCCAGCGATCTTATTTGAATGAAACATACATGCGCGTCAGAACGGCATGACGTGGTACTCTATAGACATGAAAAACAGACTCTATGCTATTCGAAAAACTGCCAATATCTACCTACTGTGATATATCAATAAAAAAGAAAATTAAATATAAAATGTGCCACATATGATGGTGCAATATGTCTTAATTGTGATATATGAAAAGAAACCTCAGTGGGTCAAATACTTTGACGATGTCGCTTCTAACGATATGTAAGTGAACCTAATACCAGTTGCTTCCACACCGAAAAATGGACAATATCATCTCCCTATTTCAGGTGGTGCTCCAAATGGGAATCATGTGTTATGGGTAGCAGCTATGTGTATACAAAAGACTATGTTTGGAGATGATTGTGAGTGCCATAGCATAATAAATTGCTTTCATTCAAAAGCATGAGTCCGATAGGACCACTTGACCCCAAATTATGGAAACAGTACCCTAAATCAAAACATGATTGAAACAATATAGTGTGTCTACAATGTAATCTTGAAATAGTCAAACATACTAATACACAACAGTCGAACTTGCTATATACATCAATTCGGGTTATAGGAAGCAAACCATCTCAATTTTATCATTAAGACCAAATAATATCACAGTGTTCAAATGTTTTATCCAAGATGTTTCCCTTTGCGCTAACTGTTGATTTGTATCTCTATGTGGCATTGCTACTATTTTATCCAAAATAGTAAACCTCAATTGTGGTATGGTGTGTTTTTTTACCCAATGTGCAGCTAAGCATGAGTTTTTGTTTGTACTTCTGATCATGCTTTTGTGTTCTGTGATGCATGTTCATCATGGACCACCCCATCCCCCAATGTAGTGTGCTGCAGACTCGTTCATTTATAGTTATAGTATACCAGCAGTTCCCCATGACAGTACAGCATGTTTGGAAAAAAGTTGGAAAAAAGTATGAGGTTCCACTCCCTTTACATTTGCCAACCAACGCCATATGTCTTTCTTTGACCATTATTCCACGCCTGGCTTGTCTACCTTCATGAACCAACCAATCAAATGTCCACAGTGATATTTAGAAGATATTGATGTGCTAGTGCTTACTGAGCTGTAGTGTTGCATTGCAGTTGTATTTGGGGTTACGTATCTGGGATCTAAATTATGTGTATTGTTTTATTCTAGTCACACAGACCATTGGTGATGCCTGCTTTAGTGCTGCTGCAGGAGGAGATGGGCCAGTTGTAGTGGGAAAAGCAGCAGCAGGGACGGGCACTGGTAAGTCACATAATTGTTTGCAATTACTATGATCACTAGCTATTGCCATGGCCTCGCTTGTTGTCATAAAAAATGACCGTGAAGGGAACCCCCTCCCAGATTTACCAGCCACAGAGGTGGTTGAGCATTATGGCCTCTTTTATCTGGAGAAGCGGCGGCAGGGACGGGCAGAGGTAAGCTATTACCAGAGCGTTATCAACAAGTGACTGTGAACTCCCAAGCTTTTCCAGCTGCAACGGTGGTTGAGTTATTATGGCCTCCTCAATCTACAACTCAGCAAAATCTGATTGATGACTTGAGGGAGACATGAAAGAACGGAAGGTAACTTAAAATAAAGGAAATGGTATATGAGTGAACAGGTGGGTGAATGAAATGGTGCGCAGGTGGATTAAAGGATGGATGGGCGAAAGGATGGTTTGAAGAAAGGGTTGCTATTGAATGGGTGGATAATGTATTGGACATTTTGGTGAAAGACTGGATTGGAGAAAATAAAACTTAATCATGGTGGCTATGGGTGAATTAGAATGAAAGGATGAATTAATATTTGGATTTTTTGGATGAATAAGCAAGGCCGCACTTCTTCTCATAAGGAGCATGCTGCTCACCTGCTTTGCTTACTTGATCTATGTGGGGTTATCCATATCATTCAAATCTATGGTTCTTTTTATTTATTTTTATTTTTTTATTTATAGTTTTCACAGCAGCAAGAATACATAAATCAATATATAGTATACAGTACATACCAGTACATACAAAGGAAAAACAAGAGTAGAAAGCATAAGCCAATAATTACAAAAATACAATTCAATTGATAATTGGTTCAGCCCTCATAATATTCACGAAAAACGCCCCAAATATTTATACCCATCTGACGTTTCTTGGGCCCTTTAACAGAAAATAAACCCTATTCCAACTTGTCTAAATTATACATTTTTGCTCGCCAGAGTTCAAATAATGGGGGATCTTTCTGCAGCCATTCACCAGCAATACAGAGGCGAGCGACAGTCATAGCATAAAAGACCAGATATCGATGTTGATATAAAACATTCAGAGGACTGCTTCCCTAGTACCATCATAGCGGGAGTAATAATCAAAGGGTGATTTATAACCAAAGACAAAAACTTTTCTATATCTGTAATAAATCTATACAATTTATCACAACTGTAGAAAATATGTACGCTATCCGCATTGTCATCCCCACAACGGAAACATTTCCCATCATGTCCATTCCCCCATTTAGCCATCCGTGCTGGTGTGTAGTATAGATCAAATAAGGTCTTAAAAAATTGAACTTTCAAATTTGCTGTCATTAATGACTCCCTGAACATTACAATAAGTTCCTTAACCGCAATATCTCGTTCTCCCAACTCTCTAGACCATTTACTATTGTATTTGTCCAAATCATCTGGTCTATCAGATTGCAATAACTGGTATAAAAGCTATGGTTCTTAGTGGGAGTTGTTTATTTTGATAATTTGTTCTAATCCTTTGACTCGTGGTATACGTTAAGTGAGCCAGATCTATCATACCTATCATTCACCATTCCCCTCCCTGCCTAAGGCATTTCTGCCAACTATGACCAAAGTGCAGTATGGGTCAATCAATTCATGACTGTTGTGTTGGCTGTGTAATCTGCTTTAGTTAATGTGGCATTTACAATGTTTTCAATTCATTACAAACCAAACACAAGAGGTGTGTTGTCCCTTCGCCCACTCAGTCACCTCTTAGTACTTCACTTCTTTACTTTTTTCCCTAAGTTCTTCCGTCCAAATATAGCATTTTACATTGCATGCTATTACATCACGTTCCTTTGCAATGCAGTCGTTGCAACGACCGCGTTGTTAGAATGCAATACCTTTACAGCGCATGTCATTAGATTAACTTGCTGTAGAGGGCCCACTGGGTTTAGGAATAGTATAAATTACTGTTCCAACTCCAGCCAGCGCAACAGTAGGGAAGGTGTTGGAATAGAAAATTAAACTATTCCTACAGCAAGTCGATCTAATGACTTGCATTGTGAAGGCATCGCGTTCTAACAATGCAGTTGTTGTAACAACCGCATTGTAAAGGAACTGCGATGTATTGACTGCGTTGTAAACGCTGTCTCCCTTCTGTCCCAGCTTACCAAATTGGAAAATCTGTTCTCGGCATGTGCCACATTTAATGTGATACCCATGTGAAGGGATTCCAGAATATATTTCATGGTTTCCCATAGCAGATTTAATTTACACTTGTTCAGATTTTTCCCTTTTGGCTTGTACTGTGACTAAATAAGCCAAAGATGATGAATTGATGATCAGTGTAGTGGCCCCTCTACTACGTATAAAAAAGCCATATCCTACCTGTCTAATCCCTCTACCCTACCCCCTGCAGAAGAGAAAATCAAGTTTCCTTTCCTTGGTTACTGTCCTGCAAATTAATTTGTTGGAAATACGTGGTGGCGGGCGAGGCAACAGAGTAAAGTGGGAGTAAGTACATGATTTGGTGTCAAGTTTGCATAAGGGATACACATTGATGAATGTGCCAAATAAAATTTATTTAGACCGTTCCTTTACCTGTCGTCCAGGCCATTAGATTCATTATCCTCAATGTCCACATACAGAAGCTACGTGACTGACGTAGTATCTTATTTAGTATTCATCTGCCTCTTTGGAGACAGGGTAGAAAGAAAAATACATTTGACAAAGAGCAAGGACATTGGAATTAAACATAGATCATTGTCAACTACAGTTGCAGACAGTAGCAAGCTAGCAAAGGCACCACTGGCTAGCAATGAGCATGGCTTCATTATTTTAGTACCACACACAACTTGTACTCCATATAGTGCATAATGCCGCACTCATCAATGAGAAGTGATTTAATTTTGACTCAAAGTGTCTGACTCTGTTTAAAGTTACTTGAAAAGATTTAGATGATAAAAATAATCAAATAACATTTTTTTTAATCCTGTGATGTTATTCTCTGCCTGATTATACTTTTCTGCCACATAGTCAGTGCATTTTTATTGTTGGCAGCATGTGTTGGTAAAACCTAAAATTGGCCTTGTGACTCTCCTAATCATAATCACATCAAATAAATTCCAATGATCATAGGGGACCAACAATGTACTGCTACTGTACCACCCACTGATTTAAATCAATTGTTTGCACAAAGCATTATTTACAATTTGTCTTTTTTGTTTTTCTCAATATAGCTGCTGCAATTGATCATATATCTAAATGTTCTGTTTTCTAGGTTGGGGAGTAAACACACCCACCCCTTCTCTTAGTTAGTATGATTGTTAAAAGAAAAATTATACTGTATTGCCAAGTTGGGTGGTGCATCCACTCTGTGGGGCCTGTCTGCACTGGTCCCATAGGTAAGAAGGAGTGTTGTTGAGCTCAGCTAGTTTTTGCCTTTCATTTGTGAAGGAGACTAGAAGAAGGCCTGTGTATTGTAAAAGAGAAACTGTATTTTAGAGTCAAGGAGAAGGGCAGAAGGAAGATAAGCTTCATGAGGAGTGTATCCAGAAGACTCAGAGGCAGAGCAAAAAATCCAAAAGGGGGACTCAGAGTATCACTTTTGCTACAAATCCAACACACACACACACGCACACACACACACACACACACACTCTCAACAGCATTTCACAAATGCACCTCTCACTATTATACACAGCTGAGTACTAGGCCTCAGACTCTTGGTTTACCTTTGAACTGAAGTCAATACTCGATAACTTGTTGCTTCTAGCTGTTGATGAGGTAGTCCTGCAGCTGCCGCCCTGAGTTCTTCCATGCTACTCCTCCTGCTGTTGAAGAACAAGTAGAGAAAAAGATTTGCAGTATTTTGCATAGGTTTATGTTTGTTGGCTAAAGTGACTGTTATGGTCTCTGAAGAACCAGAGAAAGGGGAACTCCCTTATTAGATCTGGTCTCTAGTTGACAATGGTATTCACCTTTGTCCAAAGAGGGACTCTTACTTCTAAGTCAGGATAAGGGGATTACACTCCTTAATAACCCCTGCTCACCCCCATGGTAGCTTGGCACAAGCAGACAGGCTTATCGCAGAGGAAGTGTGTTAAGCATTTGTGAATATGCACAGTAATACAGTGAAAACACTACAGATGGACACAAAACAGGTTTTATACAAATAAGTATTCTTTATATAGACTTAAACAGAAGACCACAAACGACAAAAATCCACAATACTACACTTGAGATTATTTAAAAGATGATTAAAGTTGTTTAGTTCAAGTTGTTGGTAAATGAGACAAAGTTCTTAACAAAGTACCTGGATGCATAACGGCAGTAAACAAAAGGCTCGGAAAAGGAGAGATGCGTCGGTTTCGTGATCCGGGGGAGAGGATGCGTCGTGCCTCAATGCTTGCGTAGAGTAGGGGATGCGTCATGATCCTTACCGGTGCGGAGGTGATGCGTAGATTCTCAGCCTGCGGGCCCGTTGCGGTGCGCAAGATGGCGATTGATGCGATGTGATGATCCGGTTGCGATGCGAGAAGATGGCGCCCTTGATGCGTTGATGCGATGACGATGCGATGACGCCCTGGCAGACTTGACGACTCTGTACTTTGGAGCCGCAACAGGCCCTGTGACACACTTCTCCGGTGATGCGATGGCAACTCTCACGATGGCGTCACGCTTCTCCAGTGATGCACAGCAGGCAACTTGGATGAACACACGCTTCCAGGGAGATGCGGCGAAGGCTCGCATCTCCGGCGTTGCAATGATTTCAGCTGCAGTGGCCACACGCTTCTTCTCAATGCGTCGCGCTTCCAGCTCCCAGTGGCACGCAAGTGTCTGGAGTCAGAATTCCCAGCAAGGAAATTCAGTGGGGAGCTGGAGGTGAAGTCTTTTGTCCCTGAGACTTCTGCAGGAGGCAAGCACAGTTCAAGCCCTTGGAGAATATTCTGTAGATGAAAGTCCTTTTCAAAGTTCCTTTTCCTTTCCCTTGACAATGAAGCAACCACTGCAGGCCAACCCAGCAAAGAGCACACTGGCAGAGGGGCAGTACAACTCCTGCAGCTTCCTTAGTTCTTCTCCTTGGCAGAAAGGTTTCTTGTCCAGAAGTGATCTAATTTCTTGATATCAGGGTCCCAATATTTATACCCCAAAATCCTTTGTTCTCTGAAGGCAGAGAGGCCTCTGCCTAGTCCAAACCAGTTCCTGAGCACTTTGTTTACAGGACTGTCTTCTTCCTTTCACTGTGCAGGGCAGAGACATCAGCCGCCCCACAGGAGGTGGGGGCAGCACAGGGGAGGGAAGATACAGTTCTGAGCACTCTGTTGACATGATTCCTTCTCTCCTTTCACAGGTAAGGTAACCGGGGCTGCTGCTGACTTAACTGCCTTTTGTTTTAAAGCTTAATATGTTGTTCTTTCGTTGCGTCTACCTTTTTAGCAGACTGCTGCTTTTTAAGGCTCCCTACTCAGTCATATACCAGGCTCGAACCGGACTGGAATCGCTAACACGGGGCTCGGCTTCTTTCACCGACCCGCCTGAAGAGTAGCGTTCCAGTTCCTGGGTTCGCCTGGCAGCTCCTCCCCTAGCCTGTACATAAGCAGATCACCTGCCCAGCACGACCGTAAGGTAACCGGGACTGCTGCTGACTTAACTGCCCTTTTTTTTAAAGCTTAATTTGTTGTTCTTTCGTTGCGTCTACCTTTTTAGCAGACTGCTGCTTTTTAAGGCTCCCCACTCAGTCATATACCAGGCTCGAACCGGACTGGAATCGCTTACGCGGGGCTCGGCTTCTTTCACCGACCCGCCTGAAGAGTAGCGTTCCAGTTCCTGGGTTCGCCTGGCAGCTCCTCCCCTAGCCTGTACATAAGCAGTGATGCACCGACCGCGCAGCGGGCGTGCCGGCGAAGCGCCGAAGGCGCGCCAAAGGCAAGCCCGTCTGCGCCCGTCAGCGCCCAGATTGCGCCTTGCGCCATATCCCCATGTCCCCCTTTACAACAACTTACACCAAAGACTGCCTCATAAAAATTAACACAGGGATGTGCAACTGTCAGGTAAGCGACAAGCTTACAGGGTCTGGTAGCGATATTGCTCGTAATGGAGAGCCCTGGCAGAGACCAAACACCATGCTGCGGAACTGCAGGGATTCTCCCTTTTTGAACAATCCCAAGGGCTACACTTAGTCAGTGAGGGAGAATAACAGGGCAATCAGCTGCCTGCTACTCAATGTAAGATCGATGGTCAAACACAAATACCAACTTGAGTGTCTAATACAGATAGAAGACCCGGATGTATTATTTCTCACAGAGACTTGGGCTAATGACAGCAGCGACCCAGATTGGAATATCGCCGTGCCCTCAGGCTACACAGTCGCAAACGTCAACCGAGCCGATGGCAGAGGAGGTGGCCTAGCCATAATCTATAGATCTGTCCTCACGCTGCAGGCTTCTCCCCATATCCTAGAGGGTGCAGAGGCAATGAGCTTCACTCTCAAGTTAGCTAATACCTCCTCATTCTCTGGCCTATTAATTTATAGGCCCCCTAGCCCGAGAGCCTCCTTTTTAGCAGCAATCCACACCTACCTTGAAAATTCTCTTGAGCACGACCATCATACCATTCTGGGAGATTTTAACTTTCATTTGGACGACACAAACAATGTAGAGATGGTCAATCTCCTCGACATTTTCTCTTGTCATGATCTCAAACTAATAGTCAACGAACCCACCCACCAGGCTGGCCACACTTTGGACGGCATCTGCACCAACATGCCCTATGCTGCAATAAACAAGGTAACACCAGTGCCATGGTCTGACCATTTTGCTGTGTATTTTACCATTTCACTCATCACTTCCCTTCATTGAAGGCAAGTTAGGTCCCCCCCTAAGAAATATCGGGACTGGAAATCAGTCACCAGGTCGGACCTATTGGGCGCTCTTGAGGATAGAGTAGTGACTTGCCCAGATGCAAACCAGGCGGCCATAGCTCTCCTAGCCAGCCTTCTAAATACCGCCAACCTGGTAGCACCGGAGAAGGTTTTCAAAGTGAGGCAAAAACGGGTGTCTGCCCCGTGGTATTCACCTGATTTAAAAAACGCTAAAATCAAATGCAGACAGCAAGAGCGGGTATGGAGAGTAAACTATGATCCAGCCCAGAAGAAAATCTACTGTGCGGCACTAGATGATTACAAGAAGCTAATCATTAAGGCCAAAACCTCTTATTATTCTAGGAATATTCAAGAGGCCGCCTACTCTAGCAGAGAATTATTCTCCACCGTCAACTCTCTACTGAGCTGTCCCCGTGGTGTGAGCTTTACACCAGATCAAGTATTTACGGACAAGATGGCGTCCTATTTCCAGAACAAGGTCCAATCCGTCTATAATGATCTGGCTAGAGCAGCGGAAAACTCTCAGGACGAGCTGAGCAGGTACGATGGTACCTGTAAAGCACAAAGTGTCCTGTCAATGTTCTCCCCACTGGATGTGAATGCGCTGACTGATCTACTGCTGGCTACTAAGTCAGGCTCTCCTTTGGACCCTTGTCCACCATTTGTACTCCACTTGGCACCGGCAGAGATAAGCGGCTTACTACTGCCGGTATTGAATCAGGCCTTGAACTCTGGAATGTTTCCACTAGCCTGGAAAACGGCCTGTATACGGCCACTGCTGAAGTAGCCAAATTTACACCCCTCTGATGAGAAAAGCTATCGTCCCATCTCCTGCCTGCCGCTACCTGCTAAGCTAGTGGAGAAAGCCATGAACAGAGAGCTATCTCTCTATTTGGAGACATGGCATATTCTTGAGAGCACCCAGCATGGCTTCCGTGCGAATTATTCCACAGAAACCGCTCTACTGATGGCAGCTGAAGAAATTCGGAAGGGGATGGATGAGGGAGGCAGGGTCACTTTGGTTCTGCTGGATCTCACGGCGGCCTTTGATACCGTAAATCACAAGGTACTCATCCAACGGCTACAGGATATCGGTGTCAAGGGCCTAGCGTTAGATCTCCTCTCTTCTTTCTTGTCTGATAGGGAACAAACCATCTTCTGGAACGGACTTAAGTCAGACACATTTTTTCTCCCAGGCGGTTTCACCCAGGATTCAGCGTTATCGCCCACCCTGTTTAACATCTATGTATCCCCCCTGGCCAAGCTAGTAAAGAATCTGGGCTTCATGCTGGTGTCATACGCTGATGATACTCAGCTGATCGTCTCCGTGTCCCATTCTGTGGAATCCACGGTCGCTGACTTCGCTGGCTGTATGTCTCAGGTCATGCAATGGATGAACTCAAACTTCTTAAAATTAAACACTGAAAAGACGGAAGTTTTAGAGTTCGGACAGAAAGAGTCTATCTGGAATCAAAATTGGTGGCCTATATCGGCAGGAATCTGTCCGGTC
This sequence comes from Lissotriton helveticus, assembly GCF_964261635.1. Classification (NCBI taxonomy): domain Eukaryota; kingdom Metazoa; phylum Chordata; class Amphibia; order Caudata; family Salamandridae; genus Lissotriton; species Lissotriton helveticus. Next base: position 1,258,775,662 of record NC_136063.1, on the reverse strand, counting down.
TGAGTGACTAAAGTAAGGAACCTGGGGTTTATCTTTGATAAAGATCTGTCATGGAAGCCCCAGGTGAATCAGGTGGTTTCTGTCTGTTTTTTCATGCTTAAGGGGCTGAGAAATATCCTGCCGTTTATTCCTTACCATCTCAGGAAAACGGTTATCATCACCACCATTCTCTCCAGACTAGACTATGGAAATGCCCTCTATTTAGGAGCAGTGTGTGCTCAACTGGCCAAGCTGCAATCAATTCAGAATGCAGCAGCCAGGATGCTCCTTCACCTGCCTAAATACCATTCCACCTCAGAGGCAATCAGGCAGCTACATTGGCTCCCCGCCCAGAGGTGGATAGATTTCAAAGCGCTTTGTTTCGTGCATAAAGCCCTGGCTGGTGTAGGAGCCTCAGATCTTCAACATCTAGTCATGAGGTACCTGCCAACCCGACCCCTGAGATCCGCCTCCCAAGGGCTGGCTATAGTCTCTAAGATCAAAAAACAACGATGGGGCGGGAAGGGCTTCTCCCATCTAGCCTCGAGGCTCTGGAATACATTACCCCAGCAGCTAAGACAAATTGCTGAACACAGGAGGTTCAGGAAGGAGGTCAAGACTTGGCTTTTTACACAATAGGACATTGGACAGCGCAATCTCAGTTACCCTGCGCAGCGCCAAGACGCCTCGGCATAAGTGCGCTTTAGAAATACCATCACTCACTCACTCACTCACTTAGTGCAGGGCAGAGACATCAGACAAGCCACAGGAGGTGGAGCCAGCATTGTAGAGGGAAGGCCCAGCCCTATTCAGGTCCCAGGTACAACTCCTCCCTCCCATCTAGATGCAGATCTCTCAATTCACTCCGGGAATCCCCCATCCCTATCACTCACTAACCCAGATAAGAATACACAACCCAGCAGAGGTAGGCCTGGATAGTTAGGCAAGAAAATACCTACTTTCTAAAAGTGGCATGCATTTTCAAACACAGAATATTAAAACCAACTTTACTAAAAGATGTATTTTAATATTCTGAGTTCAGGCATACTAAATTCGAATTTCTACCATGTTTCCTGAGTCAGTTAGGATTATAAGAATGTAATAATCTACCTGCCTATTCTGGCCTATGGAGAACAGGTAGCCTTCAATAGTGAAAAAACGAAAATGGCTGTAATTCACTATTAGAACATGCTATATACATCAGAGCATGTCCTACCTTATACTTACAATGCACCCTGCCCTTGGGGCTGTCATAGGGGTGTCTAATATGAAGCAAAGGGAAGGTTTAGGGACTGGCAAGTAGGTGCACTTGGCCAAGTCGACATGGCAGTGCTAGACTGCACACAGGCCTAGCAATGGCAGGCGTGAGACACACTTTACAAGCTGCTTCTGTGGGCGGCACAACCAGTGCTGGAAGCCCACCAGCAGCATTTAATTTACAAGCCCTGGGCACACATGGTGCATTATACTAGGGGCTGACAGGTAAATCAAATAACCCAATCATGGAATAACCAATTAGTACATTAATTTAACATAGAGAGCACTTGCACTGTGGCACTGATTAGCAAAAACATATCACAACAGAGGAGGCAATCCGTCAAAATGGAAGGGACACTCACGCCAATTATGCCAGGTCTAACAACCCTGCAAATAAATCTGGCTCATAGTGAAAGGGCTGATCACCTACATAGAAAATAAATGAACACCAATCACTCAATCCACAACAATGCAAATAAATAATCATCTCAAGAAAGGTCCCTTATTACAGTCCACACACCCTCAATCACTGTCTGCCACCACATGAATCAGCAATCAACTTAAATCATCACTCACACAATCAGTCACTCACCATTGCAATTGTTTAAGTTACCTCATCCAATCCAAGCACAGGTAGTTTAAATAGCTATTCAATCATCTTTGATGCAGGCAACACATTGGAATTTGGTATTGTCAGGCAGTCTGTAGATAATAAATGATTTTCTGGGACAGCCCTTCTAGTGCTAAGTATTGCAAAAAGGAATAGGCATTAGGCAAAAGGCATGCGAGGGGGGCAGGCATTGTCTCTAATGTCATGAAGAAATTGTGGTGGCTACTTCAATGCAACCTGGCAATATATATGTGACTAATAAAAAAAGGTGGGATCGCATAAATCTGACACAAAAATAATAATGTTACTCTAGCTAATTTTATTTAATTTTTTTGTAAAAAAAAGAACTAAGTTCATCAAGAAAAAATGTAAAAGTTCTCTGGGTGCACTCGCATACTTAGTCCAGGAAGTAGAGTTTGTCTTCAAACTTAGGTGGTTCACCCAAGAAGTTGGTCAACTAACACATTTGATTACATTTTGGACCAATTACCCTCCTCTTCCTCCTGTGCTGCTGTTTCAGGAACAGTGTAATGTGTGGTATAAAATGTTGCTTCATTTTGATCATAGTCAATCTCTCCAAATTTTGAGGTGAGAGACTGGTCCTTCCCACTGTGAGGACCGCAGCAGCTGCACTGAACACACGTTCAGCAGACACACTGGCAACAGGACAAGTCAGATACTTTCTTGCAAGCCTACTGAGCTCTGGCCATTGGCACATCTTCCCATACCAATACATCAATGGATTTTGATCCACATAGACCTCTTTTGGATCATCCAGATACTCTTGGAACATCCTGTGGATGGTCAGTGGTGCTGCCACTTGCTCAACCTGTTTTGCCATCTTTTAGGCAATGGAATTGAGCCCTGCCAATTGAACCCAATACAAGGCAGAGGTTTGGTCCGGTCTGTCTGTTGCTGTTGTTGCTGGTGTTCTGCTTGATGGTGTTGTTGGATGTTGTGAGACAAGACTGCCCTCTCTAAAAGTTGAAGGCTGCACCCTAGAACTGAGGGGTGGGGCTTGAAGTTCCAGCCGCTCTTCTTCCAAGTCTCCAGCTTGCTCTACAATCCACATCTTCTATTTTAAAACATTCCCTTCAGAAAAATGAACGAAATTCGGTGGAATGTTTTAGTGCCATGGATCAAGTAGTGTGGCATAGATGTACTCTTTGGACTCAATATCATGTTGCAGACTTACATTAGAAGCCAAGCAAAGGACTAAGGTCTCAACCAAGGAGTAACTTCTGTGTTTTCATTCATACCTGCAGGGGTGAACCTTTCAGATACCTTCTTTACCTGGACTTGTAGGAGATGCAACAACGGGATAACTTGGCACATTGTACTGTCCTCCTTGCTAACTTCCTGTGTGAAATCCTCAAAAGGGAATAGCATCTGTGTCAGTCATTTGACTAGGCCCCCTTTGCCTGCATCCATGGTCATAGCTTTACCAATAGCATCCCCTGCTCTTTATATGACATAGTCATTGATCTGTTTGTAATGCTCAAACAGACGTTGCAGCATATAAAAGGTAGAGTTCCAACTTGTTGGCACCTCCTGTATCAGGGCTTTAACTGGTGCTATATTATTACGCTGAATAATCCACAGCTGCATCTGGTTTTACAAGAATGGCTAAAATGAGTGCAGATTAATTAATTAATAATTCCAAATCCTTGGCAGAACTTACGTGGTAGAGGGCTTTTTGCTGGTGACACCGATGGCTCCTTGATTGACTTCTGCAGGCTCCTGACATAAGCCCCGGTCCCCCTCCGCCGCCAGCGTCGCCATCACAACTAGCATCACGGCCGCCGAGAGGGGGGACTACAATCCCCAAGAGCCTTTGCGGCCGACGCCGCACACCTGCAGTCGGCACACGGAGGCGCATAAAAAGAACGCCCTATCAGCGGCAGAGCGGGAAAAAATTCCAAATCCTTGCCAGAACTTACGTGGTAGAGGGCTTTTTGCTGGTGACACCGACGGCTCCTTGATTGACTTCTGCAGGCTCCTGACATAAGCCCCGGTCCCCCTCCGCCGCCAGCGACGCCATCACAACTAGCGTCACGGCCGCCGAGAGGGGGGGACTACAATCCCCAAGAGCCTTTGCGGCCGACGCCACACACCTGCAGTCGGCGCACGGAGGCGCATAAAAAGAACGCCCTATCAGCGGCAGAGCGGGAAATAATTCCAAATCCTTGGCAGAACCTACGTGGTAAAAGGCTTTTTGCTGGTGACACCGACGGCTCCTTGATTGACTTCTGCAGGCTCCTGACATAAGCCCCGGTCCCCCTCCGCCGCCAGCGACGCCATCACAACTAGCGTCACGGCCGCCGAGAGGGGGGGACTATACTCCCCAAGAGCCTTTGAGGCCGACGCCGCACACCTGCAGTCGGCGCACGGAGGCGCATAAAAAGAACGCCCTATCAGCGGCAGAGCGGGAAATAATTCCAAATCCTTGGCAGAACTTACGTGGTAGAGGGCTTTTTGCTGGTGACACCAACGGCTCCTTAATTGACTTCTGCAGGCTCCTGACATAAGCCCCGGTCCCCCTCCGCCACCAGCGACGCCATCACAACTAGCGTCACGGCCGCCGAGAGGGGGGGACTACAATCCCCAAGAGCCTTTGCGGCCGACGCTGCACACCTGCAGGCGGCGCACGGAGGTGCATAAAAAGAACGCCCTATCACCCGCGTCGCGGGACGGGCGCGGGCGGTAGCCGGGGTGAGCCTGGGCAGAGGGCGGGCCGTCTGTGGCCGTCAGGGGCTTCAGGAGGCTGGGTTGGGCCCATCCCTTAACGTTTATCTTTTGTTTGTTGGAATAACTTCTGTTGATTGTAGCTTCTAGTAAGTCGGGGTGGTATGATATTGGTGGTATTACACACATAGTGCACCGTAGTTGCACGTTTGTAGCACTTTGTTGTTGATTTTGGACACGTTTCTTATATTTTAGATTACTGAACATTGAGCCACTCATTGCTCTGCCCGAGTGTCTAGGATGTCTACAGACATATCTAACTCCCTACCTTCTACTGTGGGGGTTTCTATACTTGGTCCCTTAGACAAATACTTTGCAAGGGCTACCAAAGAAATAGACAAAGAACTTATGCTAGCGGAGAAACGTGCGGAGCGCCGGTTCTCCATTGATTTACTTAAAAAGAAACCATTGCTTTCGCCCCAGAAGGTACTTATATCTTTACAATCTGATAACACAAGTATCTTGGGAGCAGATGCTGAGTTATTTAGCACCGACAACATTCCTACAGAGACACTTCCATCAGTCGCTGTTAGTGTGACTAAAGACAACTCCAAGAAACCCCCGAGGGCATATCGCTCTCCACCAAAGAAAAGAAGGAGAAAAGGTGGGTCTAATAAAGGGGAAAATTCTTTATGCGTCATCCCTTCTCTGGCTGACCCCACGGATAAACCACCTGGTCAACCAGAGAGGGATGTATTAATAGGGACCCAATCAACACCTATTTTGGGAGAACAAACTCCGTTGACCAAAGAGACAATGGAAATGTTTGAACATCTCCTAAAATCTCTTTTGCTCCCACTAATAGAGAGAGTCAGAAGCCTAGGGGGAAAAATGGATTGCATTCTGGCAGCTTCTCGCCTTAGTGCAAACTCCAACCCAGTTTAACCTAAGGAACCATCTCAAATAAATAATCAGTCAACCTCTAAAACATCGAAAATAAGTGGTCCACGAAAAGAGAAACAAAACCCAATACTTAATGGTGAAACTGCTCCGCTAAACTCTATTAAAACGACGGTTGTAGATGACATACATAAAGAGAAGCATATGCCAGCTCCTAAAAAACCGCCTCCACCCACCAACTTCCCAACTACGAAGCCGGGGATAACAAAAACCCAGAGAGTAAATTCAAATCGTAGGAACATAGTGGAACTACCCCCAGAGTCAGTTAACTATGTGATCATTCTAACTGGTGTCCCAATTATTCCTACCGGAAATACTGAATACAACGCTAATCTCAAAAATAAAGTTATTTTTTGGTTGCGAAACAACAGACCCCTCCCTTCACATCTAAACGGAGATATAATCTCCGTCAGACGTTGTAAATGGGTGGGTCCTAGACCCAAAGATATTGAGGGGGATGTCGTGGTAGTACATTTTAGGGACCATAGAGTGGTCACGCACATTAGCGATTGGTTTCCAGGAAGAAGCGAGGGAGGAGTTTCAACCCGTAACTTGAGTTATTTTTATCCTGAAGCTCTGTTAATACCCCCTAATCACCCATCAACCTGTCGAAATGTTAATTCTTTAAATTTAGCTCACCGTGCTCCACACTCTTCTTTTTCTGCTAATTACACAAATAATTTTTCACCTTTTCCTCCACGTCAACGTCCCCTTAGTTATTTTCCTCCATCCAATAATTTTTGTTATCCTATTAATCCCAATGAGTATTGGAATATCCCGCTACATAACTTATACGAACCTCTTTCTGGGCTTGATTCAAATGAATGACTCGACCTGCCACTTTCTGATATAGAGGTCACCCAAGATTGCATGAGTGTTTTTGATACATTAGATGAAGTAAATGAAATTGTTCCTTCTTTTGTCACCCCTGCATTTACAACTAGTTTGGCTGAGTTAGAAATTGATTTGGGGAAGAAATGTTGTCTACCTCCGTTTGAGCGGAATGGGATTCGCAATGACACCGCTCGTCAATTGAACTTGCACGACATAGAGACCTTTTTTTCCCCTACAGAAGCATATGATGAGCGGGCAGGGGCAGGGGCTTGTTGCGCGATGCCACTTCTGTGTCGTCTATCCGTACTAATTCAGATACTGGAATGTGCTTAGGTCCCCTCATAAACCAAACCGGAAATTGTTATGGAGGTGAAGGACTGGACTTTCTACAGTACCAGCGGTGCCAGGGAACAACACCTATAACCTTCATGGGATACCTGTTTCGGCGCACAAACTACAGAGACACGGGACACTTCCTTGGGCGTCAAAGATTCAAGGTTTATTACTGCAGGGAACACAGAAGTCACGACAAGTACAACACGTGCAACTTGGGGAGACTGCTTCAAATTGGTTCTGTGGATCGCTCCTTTTATACAAAATTAACTCATAGGACAACATGGTACACAAAAGTTTACAACCTGGTTCCCATAATTATCCCCCAGAGGGGTCGCTTTGGTCACTTTGGTACACATAAGGTCCGGAACATAAGTGCGGAAACATTTGGCGGTTCCCAACTGTAAAAACCCATCTTCCCAACATTAGTGAATTCTAATCGGCAGTAAAACAGATCGAAATAGGGACAAGGACATGTGCAGAGGAAGATGGAGACAGTGGGGGATTGAAAAGAGTGTAAAAGGGGAGGTATCGGGAAACACGAGATACAGGCATCAAAGGGACGTGCCTAATGAGATGCACGGCTGAGACAATAAACTGGACGGCAAGATGAGCCTCGAGCGGGGCCATCTGCCTTACAGTATCCTCCCCCTCATCGTAAAAGATATTTACAAAGTACATGTGTCTTCCACAAATATCCTGAGAGTCCCAGGGTGACGAAGCAGACAGTGTCCGTTCGCTGGCTACTTGAGGGCAAGAGACAAAATGGATGCCGTAACTAAGATGGAACCCGTGAAAAACCCACATATCAAACGAACGGTTTAAGTTAGCACAGCGAAACTGCGCACACTTACTAAACTCGTCATTTGCGGTTCTTAGATACCAGACTCGACCATATTCGTGCGAGTCGAAAACATCACTTAAAATTGTCACGGAACCTCAGACGCTCCTTTTGCCCTCATGTAGGCAAGCACTAGTCGGAATCATATTCGATATTCATCAGACCCTCGAGATGTTGCTGTAGCATAGCTCTGTCCAATTGAGACCCTTTGGTAACAGGTGGCTGTCTTATACACGTTGTAGCACAGAGGCCACATAAGGCAGGACCGCACTGCACGCAAAGGCAACACGTGAACAGGAACGCTACAACGACTCCAATGATCGTCAGAATTTTCCAACCCCAAGTCGACATCAGGCCCCAAAACCATACAAGTAGCGTCCAATCCCCTACATCCACGTGTATGGATTCGGAGATCTTATGCAACTTCGAGATGGCTTGATAGACAGTCGGAGCGTTATCAGGAATGAAAATACAGCAGCTCGAATGGATCACCTTACATACCCCACCTCGATCTGCTAAGATCACATCTAAAACCATACGGTTTTGTAACGTCATAAGTCTATCCGCCTGAAGTTCTGTGGTGATATTACCAAGGGCACTGGCAGTAATATTAGCTGTCGATTCTACCACTCGAGTCAACTGTCTTAGGTTCCTACTATTAACCATAGGTCCCCAAAATGGGAGGAAACCCTTGAAAAAGTCTCCTGCCTCTTGACCGGCAGTATCCTCTTCGCTAATTACGCCCCTCACAACTCTAGTTTTGTGATAATCTGCATCTACAGTAAACGTCGGAGGCAACAAGTTTGCGATAAAACATGAGCCCATGAAGTCAGAGGGCAACCATGCATACGCACGATCATGACAAATAAAGTATGTACCCTTGGCAGCCAAAAACACAGGGGACGAGACCATTGGCAAAATATAATTTTCAGTGCAAGCACTCTCTCCAAGTCGGGCTTTCGATCTACGGCCGCGACCTATTAAACAAAAATTACCAATGTGGGGTACGACCCATATCGGAGGAGAGCTTTTAAGCTGTTTTTCACCAGTGAACACACTATATTCGCCTCTACTTAGGACCCTATAGGCTTGTACCTCTTCTTCAGGGATAAGCGAGGGATCATAGATATCGCTATCTAAATCCTCTATTGCTATAGACAAAGATTTTTGGTACGAGGTAGGACCAGGGTAGGGGGAACGTGGTTCTCGAATGGGGTGGAAACCCAGTGCGCTTCGAAACATTGTTTGAAATGCTCGAGCAGACCCTTGGGAGCTATACGGTAACACCAGATATGGAATTCCCTTATTCGTAGTATGTGGCATCAACCCACACACCCAACAATTAGTAGTGTTAACCACTAACTGATGCTGATGAAGGAGCTGAATAAAGGAATTGTTGCGGAATTCTGCACGTCTAGCCTGCTCGTGTTCAGGTAAGATGTGAAAAGAATGAGGAGAAACAGTGGAGGTGAGTTTAAGGTCAGGGGTAAGAGTAGGTATAGTAGAAGGCAAGAAGTAAGACATTGTGTAATACACTCCACCCGCCAATAACGCAGAAACAGTCACAAACAGTACGAATATTTGGAACACAAAACATTTGGTACGACTGAGTTGCTGCAGCTTGAATCTTTGTGCTTGAGCTCTTTCCAAGTCCATCAGCTTCGAAAATGCCATTCCCTATGACCGTCCGCAACGTTTCTTGACGCACTTCGTTCTGTGTAGCAATAGTCAATTCCTAGGAGTTCCCAGAAATCGACGGTCTTTAACCTAGCGTCAAGACCTACTAACCAGGAGGAAGTACACGCGCGGCCCTACGGCCTTTATTTCACAAATATATAAATATATTAAAAAAAAACAAATGTCTCTCAGCTGTGGAAACAAAAAGTGTAAGGAACGAAGCTCAATGAATATATACAAAATAATTTACAATAGTATGAGTGTTCAAACTGATCATGGAAAACGGGATAATGCACTTGTCAAGGGACAGAACGGGTTTTTTTTATTAGTCTTTAGTGCTGGATCTCAAAAAATATCGTGTTTTCCCAGGACGTGTCTGTTCGTTAAACAAAAGATCCGTTGAAGGGACAACGCCCTGTTGATCAGCTAAATGTTCTGGTCTTGAGTCTTCTGATGACAAATGTTCAATAATGCCTTTTTGCTGCACTGAGGATTCTCCGACAGGTTGTGCGTCGCTGAAAGGTACAAACGCCGGCAATCCTTCGGTTTCAGTTGATGCAATGCCTTTCCTTACCCACGAGTCTGCTGGCAACGGAATGGGGACTTTCTTGGTATGGGTGGCATGCACCCAATTCTTCCGCCCCTCGAGACGAACTGCAGTTCTCGTGGCAAGGAGGACCTGATAGGGTCCAGTGAACCTGGGATCCAAATTGTTCTTGCGCGAAAAATTTCGCGTTACCACCCAATCTCCGGGCTGGAGCTGGTGGCCTGGACCCTCCGTCTGCGTCGGCAATGCTTCGTGAACCTGTTGGTGAATTAACCTCAGTTTAGCAGTCAAGTCATAAAGATAATCGATCAACATTGGATACTCAAGTTCACAAAAGGCACCCGGTCTAGGGACCCCCCAAACATTGGCAGGACGACCGAACACTATTTCATAGGGACTGAGCCCTACTCGGGAGTGTACAGTTGCCCTTGTTGACAGTAATGCTAAGGGTAAAGCGTCAGGCCACGAAAGACCTGTCGTAGCCTGAATTTTTGCTAGTTTTAGTTTAAGGGTGCCATTGTACCCCTCAACCAAACCAGCTGACTGAGGATGATTGGCACTATGGAATTTCTGATTAATTCCAAGGCCCTTGCACACACTCTTCATCACACTCCCCACAAACTCACTTCCGTTGTCTGACCACACAATTCTAGGCATTCCATACCGAGGGAAGTACTCCTTCAGTAGGATTTTCGCAGTGGACAAAGCAGTATTGTCTTTGAGAGGATAGGCCTCAATCCATCGGGAGAATGCGCAAACAACAACTAAAACGTATTTCAGGTTATTGCATCGTTCCATATGGATGAAGTCCAATTGGATCACCTCAAAGGGGCATGAAGGGGGAGCAAAACTACCAGGAGGAGTTGGGGTTCCCTTACCAGGATTGTACAACATACATACCATACAATTCTTAACCAAGCGTTCAGCACATTTCGTAATACCATCATTCTTCCACACAGGAAACAGCAATTTACAGATACCTTTCGCGCTAATATGTGCTAACCCATGTGCCATAGTCACAACAGCCAGCACATACGCATCAGGCAACATCCATCTTTTCTGTTCCGATAAGTCAATCCAACAACCATTCGCATCCAACTTTCCCGTACTTTCTTTCCACTTCGCCTTTTCAGTCTCGGTGGCCTCATTCTGAATTGCTTTCACACTCTCGATAGTGTTTTCACACATACTTGATTCTGCAGGCCACCTAACCGAACTCGTCACATACATTCGAGTGCTAAGGTTCCGGGCAGTCTCCTTAGCAGTCTCATCCGCAAACGCATTTCCACGACCAACATCATCCGTTACTTTCTGATGTGCGCTACATTTGATTATGGCCACCTGTTTAGGCAATGTGAGTGCATCTAAAAGATCATTTACAAGCTGTCCATGTTGAATCTTCGTACCATGTGACGTAAGGAATCCTCTCTCTCTCCACAGTCGTCCAAAACTATGTGCCACACCAAACGCATACTGGCTATCTGTAAACACATTCACCCGTTTATCTTTAGACAACACACACGCTCTCGTCAAAGCAATTAACTCAGCAGCCTGAGCCGAATTCTGACTTAATCTTGCACTTTCCACAATCGTTCTCAATGTAACTACAGCATACGCAGTCGTCACATCACCGTTCGGCAACTTGAAACAAGAACCATCCACATACAAAGTACCATCGGGATTTGTCAATGGAGTATCTTTTAGGTCAATGCGACCCTTGGTTTCCTCTTCAGTTTTGAGATAGCAGTCATGTACTGCTTCACCACTTGATTCTGCGTCGATCGGCAGCAATGTTGCTGGATTCAACACATTACATCGTTTTATCCGTATATGACTGGCCAGCAATGTCAACTCATATCCAGACAATCTTGCACTTGTCAGATGTTGAGTTTTCGTTCGGTTCAATAGAGTGTCGACTGCATGCGGAACCATTACCGTGAGCATATTATCCATGACTAGACCTGCGGACTGTCGAATGGACGCCGCAGCTGCCGCTGTTGCCCTTAAGCAACTTGGCAAGGCTCTTGCTACTGGGTCTAAAGTCGAAGAAAAGTAGGCACATGGGCGTTGCTTACCACCAAAAGATTGTGTCAAAACACTTAACGCGCAACCATCCCTCTCGTGAACGTATAGTGTAAACGGCTTACTGTAGTCAGGGGTACCCAACACAGGAGCCGAACACAGCGCATCACGCAATTCAGAAAAACTTTTCTGACATTCTTCAGACCAAGGTACTGGGGATGAAACATCCTTGCACGTAAGGGCTATCAATGGTTTCGCCAACAATGAAAAATTTGGAATCCATTGTCTGCAGTAGGACGTAATACCTAAAAAGGCGCGAACATCTCTCTGGGTTTTTGGCACAGTCATTCGGGAAATCGCTGCAATTCTCTCTGGGGTCAACCTTCTCCCTTCTTTTGACAATAAGTGACCTAGATAGGTAACTTCTTGACAACAGTACTGTAGCTTTGAAGGCGACACCTTGTGGTGCAAGTCATGTAGATAGTGTAACAATGATACTGTAGCCGTTTTGCAAATAACTTCTGTATCAGCTGCCACTAAAAGATCGTCAACGTATTGAATCAAAGCCGCACCCGTTGGTAATACAAAGGCATCAAGCTGACCTTTAAGTGCTTGGCTGTAGATTGACGGACTCTCACAGTAGCCCTGTGGAGCGCGTTTTAGCCTAAAACTGCGACCTCCTAATGAAAATCCGAATAGGTCTCTGCTTTCCTCTGCAATCGGGATGCTAAAGAAAGCATTTTTTAAATCGATCACTGTGAACCAGGAGGCAGATGCCGGAATCATTGTTAATAAAGCTGTAATGTCAGGTACCACAGGAAATTGTGGAACTACTATTTTATTTACCTCTCTCAAATCTATTACAAAACGATATACAGGAGGTTTAGTTGGGTCAGTTCGTTTCAGAATTGGCAATACAGGGCTATTACACACGTTTCCACGAGTTTCTTCAACAACACCTTTTCCAATGAGATCATGAACGATTGCTAACAGCGCTCGTTCGCCCTCCAGAGAAATACGATATTGAGGTAAACGCGGTAATCGCGCATTCGGTTTCAATTGAATCACATAGGGTGGAATGTCTAACAGGCCCACGTCATTGGGACCTGTGGCCCATAAAGACGCAGGGAGGGAACTCAATTCCGGTGGGAATTTATCAACCGATAAATACATGGGAGAGATCACTCTCCGTCCCAATGTAAGTTCCACTCCTTCGGGGGAACAATACAATGTTGCATATAATCGTTTCAACAAATCCAGGCCCAAAAGATTTTCACCACAACCTGTAGAGAGAATCAGTGGAGCGGTTAGCTCACGAGGTCCAATCATAAGAGGCAAAGGGTTAGAGACTGGGTTACTAACAGGGGCGCCAGAGAATCCAACGGAAACATTTGTTAAGCCAGACAAAGGTGCGCCAGGGAGTTTTGAATGCATGATGGAACTTTTCGTCGCACCAGTGTCCAACAGAAAAGGCTCAACTACACCTGATGTAGCCACTGCAACGTAAGGCCCACTCTGATCGACCGGAACTGACACTACTCCCTCTCTTTGTCGTTGGCTGTCCTAGTAATGGTCATTTCCAACAGTCTCGTGCCCTACGTAATAGTCATCCACATTATACTGTGCAGATCGAACTGACCCCGCATTTCGCTGGTCAAAACAATTATTTGCGTCTGATTGATTTTGATAACGATCACTCTGATTGTGGGATGAACCACGACCTCTACCACGTGGTGCCGGTTGGGGACCACCGCCACGATTTCCTCGTGTCGACACACCATTCAGACGGTCCCGTAAAGCAAGACAATCATATTTTAGGTGTCCCTCTTTCCTACAATATGCGCACTGATTATACCCAAGTGAAGATCTGTAATCAAAGTTGTCAGAGCGCGGCTGTGTTCTATCGAGCTGTGCTCGTGGTCGATACTGCTGTTGTGCATCATTTTGGTTTGATCGTGGAGGGTATGCTTGCTGCAACAAAACCTTCGTTTTGAGTTCTTTAGTTTTCTTTTCTACACGATCACTTTCTTCCTTTTCCCTATTCTCATAATACTGGGCCGTTGCTAGTATTTGCGCAGGGGTTGAAACTGCCCACGCACTTTCTGAATTCTTCAATTTGTTGCTTAGTTCAGGCAGCAAATTTGACACGAGTTTGTCAACGAATAACCGCTGGCCTCCCTCAGCGCCCATGTCCTGGCCGCTGTGGTCGACAAACGCTTCCTCAAACCTTGTAAAGAAATCTGAGACACTCTCGTCTTTCTTTTGCTTACAAGCTGATAACTTATCCCAGTTCACCTTCATCGCTGGCATGAGAGTTTTCATGAGCGTAATGATTCTCTGAGGCAAATCCAAGATCAACTGTTCAGGTTTAGCCCCACCGACTTGTAATGCATCAGCTGCTAGCAGTGCAGCCCAATCACCCCCTAATTCAACTGCGTGATCGGCTTGACGAATTTTAGCCCAAACTGGTTGCGGTACAACATTGCCAAACAACATGTCGATGTCGGCAATATTCATAATAGAAGCTTCTATCAGTTGTGATAATTCCTTATAATAACCAGCCGGATTTTTACGCGGATCGGGTAAGGATTGCTTCACTTGCAAAACTTCCGATCGTTTCCATGGAAGATGTATCCACACCCTTCGAAAATGCGGTAGCACCACAGGGTTCGCATTGGGATCACCAGGCACCCACAGTGGCGGAACTTCTCTCATGGGATACTGACCAGGAACCGCTTTCCAGTTCTCAGTGGTATCATCTAATGTCACCCGAGAATGTGCTGTGGATCTGAATGCTAATAAGCGTTCCACTGCACGTCGTACATCGTCTCCTATAATCATACCGTTCGAAAAGTGACTTTGAAGTTCAATTATGTCGGACGGTACATCATCTACATCATTATTGTACCATTCTTCCCTCAAAAAGTTACACATCTCCTCAAATACGAATCTCTGCGTAGGCTCATTAAACTGAGAAAACGTATCAAAGACTACACGTGGAGTGTAATTAGCAGGATGTCTTATCCACCTATGTGCCATTGTTACTAACGTCTCTTTCTCCCTGCCACTAGGGATCTGACTCCGTCTCTGAGGAGTTTCAGATGAATCAGACGAAAATAACGGACCAGAAAGAGGTGAATAAAGGGTAGCAACAGAGTTAGGAACACGCTTACGAACAGAAGGGGAAAGAAAAACAGGGGCAACAACACTGGAGGTGAAGGAAGGCATAGTAGGAACGGACAAGATAGTCGGAGTAGCAGAAACAACAGTCTGCGAAGGTACAGGTACAGGAGCAGTAGGAACAAGAACAGGTGGTGGAACAAACGTAGGGTTAACAGCGGGCTGGCCCGCAGCCGCTGGAGCAACAAGAGGAACAACAGGAGGAGCTATAGGAGGAGCTACAGGAGCAGTAGCACCCTGTACATAAGGAGGTGGTGATTTCATCAAGTATGATAACAAGGAATCCTCCTTCAAATCTTCTTCTTTCTTTTCTAGATTATTCGGTAAAACTGGGTAACATTTATCTATTTTCATGTGATGCAATCTAGTAGCGATTTCCATATCTTTTTCTTCTTTGTCTTGTCTATATTCTTTTATAGCTTGCATTATCGGAACAAACTCTTGCTTTTTATCCTTTTTAAGTTGTTTGATTTCTTTCTGCTTGGCCTCTTTACGCCATATCCGAAAGGAATCAAACATAGCTGGCCTAGCTTTCTTTAAAAATAATTTAGCCTCAAGATTATCTAAAATCGAAAGTTCAAAAGTTCCGTGTGGTGGCCATCTAAGGTCACCGTCTTTCTTTGTATAGCGGACCCAGTAATCATTATAGATTATAGGACCCACCCCATGTCGACTATATAGATCATGTATCGGAGTTCCAACTGGAGGTATCGGACACGAGTCCTCCAACCGGGAATCCATTGCGCAACATTTGAAAATACGAAACAAATTACTATGGCTAGGCATCGTGCACACTAACCTAGTATCAAACTTCAAGGATTACCGAAGCAATGAAACTTCGTGTAAGTCAAAAACCCTCGGTTTTTGGCAATTGCAACTGTCAAATAATACTAAGAACCAATACTAAGAACCACAAATGCAATGGAACCATGCAATACAACAAAGCCTTAAGGCTATCACAAAGCTCGGAGAGCTAACCACAAAGCCTGAGAAGGCTATTACAAAGCTCAGTGAGCTATTACCACAAAACCTTAAAGGCTAACAACAAAGCTTTCAAAAGCTAGAACCACTACTAAGGACTGGGAGCGACCCACAAATACTTAACTCAGAACTTCAATGGCGTCACCAGGAAGGCCCGTCTATCGTCTCGCTTGTACATAAGGTCTACGCCGGGCGTCGAAGACAGGTCGACAGTCAGGGCATCGGTCCGTCGCAGCCGTCAGGAGGCGGGAATCTTCGCAGGGAAAAACTTCGGGCCACTTATTTCGATAACAGGATCGATGAAGCGGGGTGCACCTTCCCTCGGAGATTTCACACGAAGTTCCTCACGATCATCAGGCTTTGGACCGGTACCGCTGAAGTCGCCCCACGTTGGGCGCCAACTGAAGGACTGGACTTTCTACAGTACCAGCGGTGCCAGGGAACAACACCTATAACCTTCATGGGATACCTGTTTCGGCGCACAAACTACAGAGACACGGGACACTTCCTTGGGCGTCAAAGATTCAAGGTTTATTACTGCAGGGAACACAGAAGTCACGACAAGTACAACACGTGCAACTTGGGGAGACTGCTTCAAATTGGTTCTGTGGATCGCTCCTTTTATACAAAATTAACTCATAGGACAACATGGTACACAAAAGTTTACAACCTGGTTCCCATAATTATCCCCCAGAGGGGTCGCTTTGGTCACTTTGGTACACATAAGGTCCGGAACATAAGTGCGGAAACATTTGGCGGTTCCCAACTGTAAAAACCCATCTTCCCAACATTAGTGAATTCTAATCGGCAGTAAAACAGATCGAAATAGGGACAAGGACAGGTGCAGAGGAAGATGGAGACAGTGGGGGATTGAAAAGAGTGTAAAAGGGGAGGTATCGGGAAACACGAGATACAGGCATCAAAGGGACGTGCCTAATGAGATGCACGGCTGAGACAATAAACCGGACGGCAAGATGAGCCTCGAGCGGGGCCATCTGCCTTACAGTATCATCCCCCTCATCGTAAAAGATATTTACAAAGTACATGTGTCTTCCACAAATATCCTGAGAGTCCCAGGGTGACGAAGCGGACAGTGTCCGTTCGCTGGCTACTTGAGGGCAAGAGACAAAATGGATGCCGTAACTAAGATGGAACCCGTGAAAAACCCACATATCAAACGAACGGTTTAAGTTAGCACAGCGAAACTGTGCACACTTACTAAACTCGTCATTTGCGGTTCTTAGATACCAGACTCGACCATATTCGTGCGAGTCGAAAACATCACTTAAAATTGTCACGGAACCTCAGAGGGGACTGGTGAAAATCTAGAACCTGATAATATTGTATCCTTGTCTGAAAAATGTGCTCCTATGGGCCAGGAAAAAACAGCGGTTTGGCATACTACCCCCATAACCACACCCACTTACACTTTACATCCCATACTCAGCTGGAACGTAGCTGGTCTTGCGTCAAAAACTGCTTTGCAATCATGGTTAGACCTGGTGAATAGCCATTCAATTTTATGTTTTCAAGAAACCTGGGCTGCAGACCCAGTGCACCTACTAGGGTACCAGACCTTCCACGCTCCGGCCCTGGTGACTTACCACGGCAGAAATAAGGGTGGTCTAGCTATATACATTAGTGTTAACAGTGGACTAACAGTGTTGACACACATTCCCAAAGACTGCTACCAGATAGTTGTTATTGCTTGGGGAAATTTCCTTAATCTTATCATAGTAAATTTTTATAATAATCTAGCCTCAGAAGTCCTAAACCAAACATTAAGTGATTTATCCCATGCAGTTGTCACATTAAAAGAATCAACTTCTAAGGAGTGTATGATTGCCTGGTTAGGTGATTTTAACTGTAACACCTGCCAATATGGGCCAAAGGAACTCTGTGGCTTAGATTTTTCAATGGATGATACCTTGAATCATTTTACCCATTCAAAAATAGGGGATAGTTTAAACAGTTTTCTTTTTTATTTTAATTTGGAATATGTAAATGAACTATGCTCACCGCCCATACCCTTCCAAACTACCTTCCATGGAAGAGGCTCAAACGCTGTGATTGACTTTACCCTTTTTTCTAAATCACATGCCTCCCTACTTTCCTTGTGGAACACCTTGGACGGTGTTTACGGAGACCATTACACCTTAACGTTTAGTTTAAGAAAGCAGATAGAGAGGTCACAAACTATGCCAAAGACTATTAATTATCAACCACATATCTCCATGGGAAGAACAAATGGTTATACCATCAAATGGGACAAATTGGTCCCTGAAACATTTTTTAAAAATTTTCTATCTAAAAGACGATCGGAGATTGACATTTGTCTATCCCCATTAGAAGACCCTCTAAAAATACTAGGCTCTTTCACTAAAATTCAGGAGACATTAAAATCCTTATTGTCTCGCCAACCCAAAGTTGGTGCCAATAAAAATAGAGGTTGGTTTGATAAATATTGCACCTCTGCTCTTAAAACCCTGAAAAAGGCTTTAAATACAACTCCGCGATCTTTAGAGGCTATTAGACAGGCAAGATCCCAATATCGCGGGGCAATGAAGAATAGACAGAAAGCCTTGAAACAAAAGGCCTGGGAAGCCTTAATCACCGCTTCAAAAAACAAAGACGCCTCGGCCTCCTGGAAGGCAGTAAACGCCTCCTTTTTACGAGGCAATCAACCGGAAATGCTAGACATTGCTATTAATGGGGACACTTGGGTTGCTCATTTCAAAAATCTGTATGATAGCCCAGAGCCAGACGGTATTCCTCCTGAGGGTAGTATTGTACCATTTGTCAATCCCGGATGCTCCACTAAAAATTTCCCGTTGGACATTGTTTTTTCATGTGAAGAGGTGAGTCTAGCCATCAGAGAAAGCCCGTCTGGAAAGGCACCGGACCCGGACTCAATACCAATAGACGTTTTTAAAGCTAAACTAGATTTCTGGGCACCACTGTTAGCTCTAGTGATGAATTGTGCTAATTCCCATGGTTTAATACATACATGGTCAGAAGCTATAG
This sequence comes from Lissotriton helveticus, assembly GCF_964261635.1. Classification (NCBI taxonomy): domain Eukaryota; kingdom Metazoa; phylum Chordata; class Amphibia; order Caudata; family Salamandridae; genus Lissotriton; species Lissotriton helveticus. Next base: position 1,258,756,732 of record NC_136063.1, on the reverse strand, counting down.
TAGTCCCCATTTTTAAAAAAGCGAACAGGCATGACCCGTCCTGCTACCGTCCAATCTCTCTTATTGACGCCTTAATGAAGGTAGCGGGGCGTATTATACTAAAACGAATGCAAAATTGGATTGAGGAAGCTAATATTCTTTCGATTTTCCAGTATGGTTTTCGGCAGGGTATGGGGACGGTTGAGCAGAGTCTCAATTTACACCTTTTAATTTCAAAATACACTGTAGCAAAAAAAGGGAACCTTTTTATTACTTTCATAGATTTAAGTTCAGCTTTTGATTGTGTTGAAAACAAACAACTGTGGGCTGCCCTAGAAAGTCTTGGTCTGGACCCCCCAATTTTAAACTTTATTAGAGAACTCTACAAAGACGCTAGAGCGAGGGTTCGCTTTGGACGGCGGGCAGAGTGTTCATCAAGATTTTCGATTAGGAGGGGAGTAAGACAGGGGTGCATTTTGGCACCCCTGCTTTTCTCCCTCTATATAAACAAAATTGGTGATCACCTGAACAACTTTTGCTATGATTACCCCGTCGTACAGGGCCGCCCTGTTCCCATTCTCTTATATACGGATGACGCCGCAATCTTATCTCGGACCAGCCTGGGTCTTCAAAGGGCAGTCTCTAAGTTCACTTCCTTTATGAGGGAAAAGGGACTAAAGATTAACATCGCAAAGACTTTCTCTATGTCCTGCCGCCAGGGAATTAAAAAAACACCCTGTCCTATTTTTATAGAGAATAAAAAAATAGAGATAACTGATCAATTTCCGTACTTAGGGATTTGTTTTTATAGGAAAGCCACTTGGAAAAATGCTATTTTAGCTAGAAACCTAGCCTTTTCCAAGGCCATCGGAGCATTGCAGAACTTTGCAATTAAAATTGGTGGCAGACCTGTTAAAGAGCTTATCGTCATTTATAGAGCCAAATGTGTGACTACGGCCATTTATGGCTCAGGGGTGTGGGGGATCGATTCTGTACTTTGTATACAACAAACTGAGAATCGTTTCCTCCGGTACCTATTAGGGGTCCCAAAATCGACTCCTAATTATTTTATCCATATAGAGCTTGGCCTATCATATATATCGGACCTTATAACGACAGAACCCATCCTCCTATGGCATAAGCTCTGGTTGACCCCTGAAACAACATTTAATCGCAACACCATATCTGACTGTCTACTACTAGATGGTGTAAAGCGTATTAAATGGTTGGCTGCAGTAGAAAAAATGATGAGTGATATTGGTCACCCAGAGTTTTTAAAAAAAACCCTTACCATGGAATCGATTTCAAGGAAAGGGTTACGTAAAATGGTTATGGACCATCTAGAGATCAAAAGATGGAACACTGAGAAATTAAAAAACTCTGTGCTGGCCTACCAAAATATAACTCCTGAACAGGGTCCACAATTATATCTTATTAGTGACATCAATTGCTATGCCAGAATGCTTTTATCTAGATTTAGAATGGGTTCCTTCTTTCATTTGATCACATTTCCATCCTGTAATGATTGGTCAAGAGAAGTCTTGCCTTGTCCCTGTGATGATCTTGCCCCCCAATCAAATTTGTAAATGTAAAATGTAAATTGATACTTGTATAGCGCACTACTCACCCGCAAGGGTCTCAAGGCGCTTGTACGAATACCGCTGTGGAACCCATCCTGGCTTTCCCTGTGAGGTATCCACTCCTGGGCACCCCCAAGGTGGAGGCCAGGCATCCTTAGCGTTGTGGGGGCCGTTGTGGAGATTAAGCAAGCTATTGCCCAGAGTTGCAGAGTGGGACTCCATGATTGGAATAGGCACCGAGGCGAGAATTATCAGGTCCGTGGAATTTTTGAGCCCAAGACCCGCCAATGCGGGGAATTGAACCCTGGTCCCGGGCTAGACCTCTGCATCAGGGTCTGCCGCTCTAACCATTGAGCCACACTTCTCCACTTGCACACTTCTCAATTTGCACTGCACTTTATTCTGTAAATTTTACTATGTTCCCAGAAAACTTTTGCTCAGACCTATTCTTAAGGAGTGGGGTCTCCGTTCTTGCAGAGAGGCATTTTTTAAATTACAAAGGATGGAAACCCCGAAATTAATTTATACTCTAATTAAATTTCTGAAATTATTGGTGAAATTTAGAAATTCAATGTAAAAATACAATGAGTGTACATATTCTATAAATTGTTTTAGTTCATAGGTGTCGGAGATCCGTATAATCTTAACATTTTAAAGTATTTATTGTATTCTTTATGTATGAACATGACTAATATCCCCTTTTGTTTTTTCATCCAAATTGAAATGGTACTGGTTTCTTGTGACTTACAGTTTTATGTGTATTGTAATGTATTGTGTTTTTATTTATCTTTAAATGTATGCTTTTATGATATGAAAAACTTATATTGAAATAAAGCTTAATTTGAATTTGAGTGCAGATTCTTCTGCAGGTGGTCAGTATGTTGCTGACTATGTCGTCCTTTTTGAGGAAGTCTTGCACCACCGGGGTGATGCAATGGGCCAAACACAGGACTCTGAAATAGCCTCCGTGTGACATGGCTTTGACTATGTTACTACCATTGTCTGTGGCAACAAATCCAATTCTAAGATCTCTGGGTTGCAGCCGTTCATACCCCTTGCTGTTAACTTCCTCCAAGATGTTTTCAGCTGAATGTGATTTCTCCATCATGAACATAGCCACTGTTGCATGCTGCCGAATGCTCTTACAATTTTCTTCAAGGCCAAGACCTGTGAATATCTTTGGCTTCACCCCTGCAAAGGAGATTCAGTGTGCAGTGATGCACATGTAATCAGTCACCTGACAAGTGGTCCATATGTCTAAAGTCAGGTGGATGGTGTGAACAACACTTTGCTGCAAAGATTGTCCACCTAACTGCAGCAAAACTGCTACTCTGGCAAAATAGGTCCTACTTCGTAACTTCCATTTAGGGCAGATGGCTGCCACAAATTCTAAGAATCCCACTCCCTCCACAATAGAAAAAGGGAGGCGGTCCGTACTAACATTTTTGCCAGCTTCCTGTTGTGCAAACATGTGGTTGGGTGGTTTCGCTCGTAGGGCCCCTCCTACCTGAACATGTCCTTAATAGTAGCCTGGATTTTCTTCTTTTCGTGGGGCACAGGTGTCTTTTGAGAAGCAGATGCTAGTGTTAGACTCAATGTGCATCAAGGTGGTGAAGAAGTCACTGTATAATTTGGTGTCTCCATCTCACTATGAGGTTTCTTGTGCCATTGTGAAATTGCTGAGGTGGGTGAATCTGCTGACACACTGTCTGTTGGAGACATGGATGCTTTGCATGGAGATGTCATCCTCTTCTTCCTCATCATCACCTTCCACCATGATTGGACTTGTAGCTGATGTTCACCAGCTCTCCCCGCCACCACAACCACGTTCAGCAATTCTTTTAGGGCGCTCCTCCCACTTGATTCTGTGGTGTTTTTTCATATGGGTCATCTGGCCTCCTGTACCATAATGTTTACAATGGATCACTGAAATATTATCGACGGACACATTATCGACTTACCAAAATATCGTTGACAAATTATCGAGAACAAAAATATCGACTTACTATACTTATTACACAAACTACAAAAATATCGACTAAAAAATATCGAGTACTAACTATATCGAAAACATAAATATCGCTTAAAAAAATATCGACTACAATTATATCGTTGGACATGAAATTAGCCCTAACACTACAAAAATATCGACTACAAAAATATAGACTACCACAATATCGTTAAAAAAATAATATCGAGTTCATGTTTGCACACTTTTCTTTCTAAAATACCATCTTTATCATCAATAAAAGTCATTTCTCTGTAAAAAAAACTTTTCACATATAATACCTGTTTCTTACATAAAATTACTATTAATCCACATTTACTATACATTCTATTACATGCATTTTATCATTTTCTATTATTCTTTGCATTTAACTAACATTTTCATTACTTATTTTCACATATAAATATATTTCATTTAAACACGAACCTGCTTTAATGCGGGAACAACCACATACCACCATTCTCACATCAACAAACACTCCAATTAACTTAAAAAAATTCAAACTAGCCTATACTATGCTTCCTTACATCCTACAACCAATCAAATCAAAGCACACATAACACATATACTATAAAAGGGCTACATGCATTCTACCATTTGTTGCTGCTACCTATCTGGAAAGTAGATGCCAACACTTTGAAGATTTTGTTGCAGAATAAACATCTTTAAAGATCCAGCTTACTAGCTAATTAATCAAGTAAGTAACACAGCATTTTAGTAGAAAACTACATTAGAAGTGCACTATTTTCCTTACATCTCCTAACTCTTAGACTTATTTTATTTTCATGTCTTCCTACTTTTCTGATAGAAACTACTCCAACACAATTCCTATTACATGGTCATATTTCTTCATGTGCAAAATCAGATAGTAAGTATATAATAATTCTCTGTTACACACCAACTGCTTTGTTTAAACACTAATTTACAAGAGTATTTATTTTTCATTGACATTATATTTACAGATATACAGAAATGGTGCTATTTCTACAGCAAAAACGATAAAACTAACCTAATTACACATGTAAGTATAGATGTGTTTGTTATAAAACGGCCAATTTCATTAATGCACATTTTTAAACAACATATCTTGCTTTTTACATCTTCCCTATAGATCATTTGAAAAATCCAAGATCAACTATAGCAAAACACAAAAATTACCCTTCAGAAAAAAGTAAGTATAATTGTTATTTGCTAAAATGTTGGCACAAAAAACACTAACTATATTCTTAACACCATGTTATTTATTTTAAATTGCCTCTACAGATATTCAGAAAACATCATACATCTATTCTACATATCATATGAAAACATACTACACAAAATATACCAATATAGAAGAATCGCCTTGTAAAAAATGTAAGTATATTTATCATTTCTCTAAAACTGCCTAAAATAACACAGTCTATGTTCTTAACAACATCTTATCTATTTTATATTTCCTCTACAGATATTCTGAATACATCATACAGCTATTCTACCTACAACAAAGAAAACGACATATTTAGAAGTTAGTATACGTTTAAATCTGTTACATTTCCAAACGGTTCAGTATTAAAATTATAATATTTTGCTTTTATTTCTTCTATCTACTCTACAGATCATACCTGTACTAAATTGATGAACTCCAGCAATTACTACTATTCTACTATTTAAACAAGTAAGTATATGTAATGTTTACATCAAATGCACTAGTAGACAAAAATGACAACTGCTTTTGAGTAGGAAATACATTTGTTATATATAAACATTAACGTTGTTTTTCTATATTTTCATACCAACAGCAAATAAAGACATACATACAAGAACATCATTCAAAAGACATTTCTGCTTCTGTGACTACTACTTTGATTAACTGTAAGTATAAATGCATCACTAATGATGTTAGCACGACATAAGTAAAAAAATGTGTACTGATTTTGTTTCTTTCTACTCTTTCCTAGAACAAGTAAATCAAAATGACTGAAGGTGCAGAATTTGTCATGTCTCAGAAAAATAAATTGCTATTATGCTACATGGGTTATGTGTATAATCAGGAGAGACAAAGTGGTAGAAAGGTTTTTTGGAAGTGTACACAATATTACTCCAACAAATGTTATGGGAGGGCCACTACCAAGGAAACTAATGTGCTATTTACTAGAGAACATAATCATCCCCCAAATGTCACCGAAATTGAAATTAGAGATGCCTTAGAAAGTATTAAAAGTGCTAGCACACAAAGTGACAAACCCACCACCCAAATACTTAAAGAAGAACTGGTAAAAATCCCTAACCATGCTTCAGGGCAACTACCCTCTATTGATTCCCTGAAACGCACAATTGCACGCACCAAACGACTCACTAGCACAACCCAACCCAACCCAACTTGTTTTGAAGAAATTATTATTTCACCCGAAATGGCCATCACACACAATAAAGATAAATTTATTCTTTTTGATAATGAAAGCAGTACAAACAGAATAATTATGTTTGCAACTGCAAGTAATTTACGAAAAATCCAACAGTGTCCCCAATGGATGATGGATGGAACATTTAAACCCTGCCCAAAACCTTTTTACCAACTGTATTCCATCCACGGTTTATACCATCATTCTAACATACCTTTCATTTACTGTTTGCTACCCAACAAACAGCAAACAACCTACACCGAAATTTTAAATGTTCTCAAAACGGAAATCAATAATTATTTTCCCGAAAAAATAATTATTGATTTCGAATTAGCTATGATAAATAGCATTTTGAGAACATTTCCCCACACAGCAATCCAGGGTTGCTATTATCATTTTAATCAGAGCATATGGAGACATCTCCAAAAATCTACTTTAAGTGTACTATACTCTACAGATAGCACCTTTGCCTATCAAGTTAAAAAGTTAATAGCCCTGGCCTACGTCCCTGTTACAGATGTTGCTGAACATTACAATTTATTAATTGACAGCGCATATTATAAGAGGAATGAGGATAAGCTAACACCATTGCTAGACTATTTTGAAGACACTTGGGTGGGAAGGTTGCACAGATCAGGACATCGACGCCAGCCCAAATTCCAAATCCCTTGGTGGAATGTCTATCTCAGTACTTTAAACCAAGAAGCGAAAACCAACAACAGTGTTGAAGGGTGGCATAATGCTTTCCAAGCAACTACAAACAGAGGCAAACCCACATTCCACAACCTTCTTGAAGCTTTGAAAAAAGAACAAAGCTATCAGGAACTAAGAATGGAACAATCAGTGTCACAAATAGGGCCCAAACTCACTAAACAAACCCAACAAATGTTCCGACTACTTCAAAGTCAAGTCACATTATACCCTACAACTAGAGGTTTAGAATACCTGGCAATAATAGCAAAAAGTCTTCTATAAAAATGTCAAGTAAATATACGAATGTCTTCTTACAATACTAATAAAAATCACATGTCATAAACATATATAATGAATTATAAATAAAACATATTTGTTTGACAAACTTTTAAAAAATATGTAAAAAAATTCGTAACAAATATGCAATGTTTATAATTTTTTATAACATACACATAACATTAGAAATCGACATTTCCCACCCAATCAAAATTGTAAAATAAATACAAAAAATGTTTGGAATTAAGAGACGCAATCAAGGAAAAATCAATCCATACAATCCAATCCAATATCTTACTATTCCAATATGGGAAACCCTCAAAAACCCGAAAATAAATTGTAAAACTGTGGTAAATAAATAAATAATACCCTATTTTTGACTAGGCATATAGCATAACAGATAGCTCAATAAATAAGAGTCAAGATTCGAGGTAGTAGGAGTTTCTGCAGGTTTATTACAGCATAAGGACAGGATCAGGACAACCTGCATAGGAATAGGACAATAAGGCCCGGCAGCTGCCGGGGCTGGGTCTGGGATGAGCGCGCTAACATTCAATAACAAAACACAGGCATATATACATAGCGCGAACACATAGCATTACATTGCAGTAGGCGTAGCAGTGGGTGGAGCAGAAGGCGTGACGCGTAGCAGTCGCGAGAGATAACAGTAAAAGTAGGTGTAACTGGGCGTGTACATAGACATGTGGTGCAAAAGTAACAGAATATGTCATGAATGGGCGGAATCATTGGAGGGGGCTACCTAAGGAGCCGGGACCTCTAACCTAATGGTGCGCGTAAACTGGCAATGACGTATTACTAGGAGAGGCTGGGGGCTATGAACTCTGTGCTAGGAGCAGAGACTAGAGTCTGGAGGGTCGGAGCGACATGTACCTAAACCCTATCTAGTATCTGATGTTTAGGGAACATGTTGATATAAACTAGAAGTCATGAGGGGAAAAGCTAACTTGATTCTAAGACTGGACCATGCATTATTCTACATGTAGTGCGTGATGAAGAATATTAAATGACCATTAAATACAGTATTTCTCTTAACGTGGAGACGAGAAGGCTAGACAATGACGGAAACTATTGATGCAGTTCAGTAGCTTAGGAATGCAGAGAAGGAGGACTGAACTGATAACTGGAACTATAACATACTTTTGGCAGACTCAGAGGCAGAGCCAAGCTGCACCGGGCACTGCGAGGCAGGAAGTAAGTGAAGGGTCGAGGATACAGGTGGGGGCTGTATCGCTCCTCAGCGAGGCTTTCAGGAGACAGGAGCTGAATCTGATGTCCGGGCCCTTTTGAGGCCTAGAAACGGGGACTTTATAATGGAATAACGTGCACACTGGGAAACGTGGCAACGTAACTTTACATAGGCCTGATATTCGTAGTATTCACGAGGACTGGGAAAGGACATACCAGAGGTGGACACAACTGTAATTGCGTCTTTAATCGGACATGGGGAATAACATATGCATATTGGTCATGCACACATAACATATGATGGATGAGGCGTAGGGACACAGAACATGGCAAAATTTACTTTTCCACATTCCCTCCTTGTCACTACGTTTCCATCAGGAAACATCAATATTCATGATACCATCTATCATTTCATACAGTACCATTTGCTCGTCTCGAATTGTCTTGGAACGGGATTTAGAACGGGGCTTAGGACTAGGAATACAAGAGGTAGCACACATGCTGCAAATCGCAGGGCCACATTGTATACAGAGGCAGCAGCTAAATATGATCGCTACTGCAATACCTAGAAAGGACAGGAATTTCCATCCCCATGCGGAAATTATATTCCAGAACCAACCGGACCATGTCCAGGTGCCTGGGTCTTGATGTAACAGATGGGCAATTTTATGGAGTCTGGTTATAGCTGAATAAACAGACGGCGCGTTATTTGGAATGAAAATGCAGCAACTAGATCCGAGAACTCTACAGGCCCCGCCCCTATCGGCCAGTATGACATCAAGGACGAGACGATTCTGTAAAACGACAATTCTCATAAAGGATTGCTCTTCGGTTAGGTTACCTAGAGCGGAGGCAGTCTCATCTACTACTGCTTCAAGGGTTCTTGTTAACCTACGGATTAGTTTACTATTTACAACTGTACCTAAATAAGGGAAAACACCTTTATCTATATCAATGAATTGTTCTGCGGCGGTTTCAGTATAATCGACAATCGGGAGATTTCTCTTGTGTCTAGTATGTACTAGGAAGGAATTCCTATGGTAGTCAGGTGGGGCTAGGAAAACAGGTGGCAGTAGGAAGGCAATGTAACAGGTTCCCTCCCAATCGAGGGGCAGATGAACATATGCGGTTTGACCACAAACAAAATAAGAATGATGTGAAGCTTTGAAAACAGATTTCCCACTGTCACTGTACTGGATAACAGTAGTACATTCACTATGACCTACATGTATGGAACCATAACTACGGACACATAATTCGCCTTTGACAGGTAGTACTGAAATAGCAGGTAAGTCTGGAGTAGTATCAGACTGAACATTCAGGACCATGAAATTCGACGAATAATTACCTAAATTATATACTTCATTTTCTAGATCTAAACCTGTTCTGTGGGGGAGACCTTGCTTGTCTGGGAAACATGTACTGTTAAGAAAAGACATATCTGTTAAGGATGACGTTAACGTGGACCATGCTCCACACGAACCATTATGTGAAAAAGGATAAGGAAAGAGTGGCAGAACTCCCTTCGGTGTCTGGAAAGGGGGGAGTCGACCACACACCCAACAATTAGTGGCATTGCTGGTCTGGTGTGAGTAATGTAACATACGGATAAATGAGTTGTTGCGCATAGCGAGGCGGTAAGAATATTCGTGAGGAGGCAGATCACTAAACGTGTGCTCTACTGTAGCATTAGCAGACATATTTACATGAGGAACTAGAAAATACAGATAGAACGCATAGCTGATGCAGGAAATCATAATGCTGATGAATAATATGAAACTTAGAAAAACGATACATCTGATTGAACTTTGACTGACTCTCTCACTATGGGGGTCTATTTTATACATGTCAGAAACAGTCTAACCGTTTCACCTAGGGGAGGACTTATACAATCAAACTGACTGACTTATTTTACTAGACCTGAGCTTTAACTTATACTCCTGTTGCGGAGTTTTCTCTAACAGGGGAGGGGTTGTAATAATGTCTTTTGCGGGACAGTCCTTTAAAACAATGTTTTGGCAGTCTTTAGAATCTTGGGAATCCTTGGAAATGTTCTTGGAGACTGGTTTCAATCCATTGAAAAGTTTTACATGAGAAAGATGGACCCACCCCTTCCTGCCTTCCAACTTGACGGCAGTACGGGTGGTCAAGAGGACCTGACGTGGCTCCTTCCAACGTGGTTCCAGCGGACTTGATCTGTCAAAATTTCTGATCATCACCAAGGAGCCTGGAACGATCTCGTGCGGTGCCACCTCGGTATTGTCTGGAAATGCGGCGGCAACCTGTGAACGACATGAGTTGAGGGCAGACATCAAGGAAGCTAGGTAATCTGTCAGCATATTACATGAAACATCGGTAATACTTCGGGGTCTAGGAGTACCCCACATGTTAGGGGGGCGGCCGAATACGACCTCATACGGGGACAGACCTGATCTGGAATGTGCAACCATGCGCATATAAAACAAAGCGACTGGCAGAGCTACTAGCCAGTCCACACCTTTGTCTTTACAAACTTTTGCGATACGGATTTTCAGAGTCTGATTATGTCTCTCGACCAGACCGGCTGCTTCAGGATGGCGTACACAATGGAACTTCCACTGGTACCCTAACAACAGGGAAACGTGCTTCATTAACTCTGAGGAGAATGGCTGACCGTTATCAGAATATACGACTCTAGGGAGTCCATACCTAGGGAAAAATTCACGAACCAACTGTTTGGCAGTGGTCGCGGCTGTGTAATCTGGGACTGGATATGCTTCTGTCCACCTGGACAAAGCGCATACTACTACAAGGACATACTTGAAACCTCGACATCGCTCCATCTGAATATAATCCATCTGGAGGACCTCAAAAGGGTGGTCAGGGGGCTGGAAACCACCTTGTTCCACCGGGACACTTTTACCTGGATTAAACTGACAACATATCATACAGGTACGGACTTTCTGTTTGGCTGCAGCTCGTAAATGCTTGTTGAACCAAATGTTCTGGATACTGTCTAACATAGCTTTTTCTCCTAAATGTGCTGGACTATGTGCGGTATTGATAATGACTTGAACCATAGAGTCGGGGAGAAACCATGTGGCTCTACCCTTCGTTAACCATCCTTGATCTGTCTGGACCCCTCCTTGTTCAGACCATTTCTTGATTTCATCGGGAGTAGCATGTAACTGGATATCTATGACATCTTGAGTAGGGTCCTTAACTGTCATACATGTAGTCGGATCTGGAGTATGTGTCTGTGTCGGATTAGCTTGAATGTCTGGAGTCTGTGCTGTAAGCTTGGCTGTGCGATCTGCTAGATCATTACCTTGGGAAATAATGTCAGTAACTTTCGTATGTGCTTTGCACTTTATGATAGCGATAGATGTCGGTAAATGTATGGCGTCTAACAGAGCTTGAATAAGGAGACCATGCTGAATCTTGGTTCCATGAGAAGTCATGAAACCTCTCTCCTGCCAGAGCACTCCGAAGTCGTGTACAACTCCAAATGCGTAACGTGAATCTGTGTAAACATTAACTTTCAGGTTCTTGGCGTGTATACAGGCTTGTGTCAGAGCGACTAGCTCTGCTGCTTGAGCAGACAGGGTATCAATACGGTGTGTCTCAATAACTTCGGTGTCAGTAGTCACTGCATACGCGGCGACTAGTTCTCCTGTGCTAGTTCTCATACATGAACCATCCACATAAAGTGTCAGGTCGGGATCTGGTAACGGAATGTCTGTCAGGTCTTGTCTTGGCTTTGTCGTAATGTTAATTACTTCCACACAGTCATGTGGGTCAGAATTTGAACTAACTGATGGTAACAGTGTAGCAGGATTCAGAACGTTGCAGCGTCTTATTTCTATGTGTGGCTGGAACAGTGTTAATTCATAACCTGTTAAACGTGCAATTGTCAAGTGCTGAGTTTGTGTTCGGTTCAAAAGAACTTCCACGGAATGTGGGACTTGTACTGTCAGGGAATGTCCTAAAACTATGGAATCACTTTGTCTGATAGCTAGTGCTGTGGCTGCAACTGACTTGAGGCACACAGGCAACGCCTGGGCGACTGGATCTAATGTGCTAGAAAAATAAGCACAGGGCTTGTATTGTCCTGCTTGATCTTGTGTAAGAACAGATAATGCTGTACCTTCGCGTTCAGTAACGAAAAGTGTAAAAGGCTTACTGTAGTTCGGTGTAGCTAGAACTGGAGCTTGGCATAGGGCTTTCTTTAACTCGTTGAAACTAAGTGTATGTTCAGATGTCCAAGGGAGGACAGTCAATACGGCTGCCTCCTGTGTCGTTAACTGTATCAGTGGCTTGGCTAGAAATGCATACTGGGGAATCCATTGTCTACAATAAGAAGTAAGGCCGATAAAGGCACGTACCTCCTTCTGGGTTCTGGGCTGGGGAAGACTCGCTATTAACTGGATACGGTCGGGTGTCAACTGCCTACCCCTCTTGGACAGCAAGTGCCCTAAGTATACCACTTGCTGGACACAGAATTGAAGCTTCGAAGGTGACACCTTGTGCCCCATCTCGGCAAGGAAATACAGAACTGTAAGTGACGCTCGTTCGCAGTCACGTTCAGAACGGGCTGTGATCAGTAGATCATCGACATACTGGAGCAGGGCAGTGTCAGTTGGCATGTGAATGTTGTCTAGTTGTCTCTTAAGTGCTTGACTGTAAATACTAGGGCTTTCTGTGAAACCTTGAGGAGCGCGTGTGAACATATAGCTCCTTCCATTTAAACAAAATCCGAAAAGAAACTGGCTGTCTGGATGAATTGGAACACTAAAAAATGCATTCTTGAGGTCTATGACAGTGAAGAACGTGGCTTCAGAATCAATGGCTGTTAATAGGGAAGAGATATCTGGGACCACTGGGTACTGAGGAATAATACATTTATTAAGCTCTCGTAAATCAATCACTAATCGATATACTGGGGGTGCATTTGGATCAGTACGTTTCATGACTGGAATGATCGGAGAATTACATACATTGGAGTCAGTTTCTACAACTACTCCTTGAGCCATGAGCTCGTCAATAATTTTGGATAAGGCTGCTACAGCCTCGGGTGGCAATCTGTACTGTCTGATTCGTGGTAACACTACACCTGGTTTGAGAGTCACACGATAGGGTGTGATTTGCATGTAACCTACATCGGTTGGACCTTGCGCCCATAAGTGCTGCGGAACATTAGACAATCTTGAATCAAAATCTCGTAATACATAGTGACCCTTGAAGTCACGTAGGAACAGACGTATTCCCTCTGGGGAACAGCAAATGACTGCACCTAACTCTTTCAGTGTCTTAATGCCTAACAGATTTTCTGGACATGACTTAGTAAGTAACAGATCAGTAGTGCGGGACAATGGACCTACTTCCAGAGTGACTGGCTTTGATATCTCATTAACTATTGGCTTTCCTGAAAATCCAAGGGAAACATTTCTTGAGCCTGAGAGCGGAGCCCCTGGAACTTCGGCATGACTAATTGTGGTCCTACTTGCCCCTGTATCGATCAAAAACTTTCTGTCTTTCCCTAATACTTGACTGTGAACATAGGGACCTTCTTGATCTACAGGTATCTCGATGAGAGGCAAGCCTACCTCCCTCTCTAGGCTGTTTCATGAATATGGCTGGTACTCTGGATACTCAGACTGTGCATACTGGTACATCTGTGATGTGACATGCTGTGTTGCAGCAATAGGCTGCGGTACTGTAACTGTCTGTTGTGCGTTCTGTGACTGAGGAGTCTGTGAAACTTGTTCTTGTCTCGGCGGACGTGGTCTTTCTTTAGTCTTACCAGTAGCTATGTTGTGTTTCAGAACTGCACACTCGTTTATAAAATGACCTGGCTGTTTACAATAATTGCAGTTCCCTTTAACGGGAGCTGCAGGATGACTGGCTTGATTCGGACCCCTCTTCTGACTGTCTTGAGGAACAGATTGTGCAACCAGCACTTTCATTTTCGTGTCTTTCATACGTTTTCTCTCGTGTTCTTGCTCTTCCCTGATTCTATTCTGGTGATACTGAAGCATCTGGAGCATCTGGGACGGAGTATTTGCTTGCCAGGTGCTTTCGACTTTCAAGACTCGATTTTTAATTTGTGGACTTGAATTCTCGACTAATTTAGTAACGAAAAGGTGAGGGTATGACTCACTACTTGTCTTGAGACCACTGTTAATACTGAAACATTTCTCAAATCTAGAATAAAAATCACTAATATCTTCATCTTGTTTCTGTTTACAGGCTGAGATTGCATCCCAGTCTTCTTTTCTCGTTGTCAATAATCTGGGTAAAACTTGAATCAATAATTCTGGTAATTCTTTACATTTATCTCCAAGACCGGTACCTGGTACTCGTGCCTTGTCTTCAGCTTCTAGAGCTGTCCAATCGATCTTTTTCTCTCCCACCTCCCATTCTTTTTCCTTTAACTTTTCATACACCCCTGCGGGTAACAGGACCTTTAACATTTTAATGATATCTGGGTAAGTGTATTCTCCCATACGGAGCATGTCTTTTAATTCTCGATGGAACCCCGCTGGATCTTTATCATGACAGGGAATTAATTTCTTCATTTCAAGAAGTTCCATTTTTGATATTGGAGTGTATACAAACACTCGTTGCATTTCGCCACCCGTCCCTCTGACTGGGTGGACTTCTCGTAACGGATTCTGTCTGTCTATGTAAAATGATTTATTTTCTGGAGGTGAGACATGAACAAAATGCGGGTTCAAGAACGTTCTATATTTGTGACGCTGTTCTAGAATGACACTAATTAAATCGGTACCTAGACCTCTCCATTTGTACTGGAGTAACTCGTTCAGAATATCATGTAACGGACCTGGATCAGAGTGTTGACCCTCATACAGAGTAATGAGGTGCTGAATCATATACATACCCACCAGTCGTTGCTCGGCTGGGGGCAGTTTCAGAAACATTTGTGCCACTATTTCGTCTGGAAAAGTGGTAGAATCAGTAATCCATCGGACTGCTGATCGGGCTAGTTCTTGTTCATGCATAGTACTTAACTCACTGTAACCGACTCGTGATTTCAAAATGTGATCGGTAGCTTGAAATACTTGTTCTAGAGAACCTTGTTCTGGTGCTGAATGATGAAAAATAAACTTGGGTTCTAGGCGTAAATGGCGATCTGGAAATCTAGATTTTCCTACATACGCTATTCTGGCGGAATTCTCGTCTTCCTCTTCAGGATCAGAGATACTTTCTTTCTCGCTTACTTGTGCTGCTTTACGCTGGTCGTGTAACCTTATTATTTCTTTACGAATTTTCTTGTACATACTCTCCATAGCACCGACGGTCTTGTGCTTACCCTCGGCTATATTATCACTCCACCTTGTCAGGATTCTCATTTCGGCGGGATCTTTAGACGGGTAATCTTGTTCTCTTATTAGACAATTGATCAGGAACTTTAATATCATGAGCTGGATCTCGGCTTTCCTTTGGGACATAATCTCGCCAATACTTTCTGGATCATCCCCTGTACGGATGAAACGATATATTCTGTCTAGATCTTCTTTCATATTCGGTAAGGTGACTAGATACTCGGTCACCCTCCTTACGCGTACGGAATATAAAACCATATTATACTCGCCTGGAACTGCGTCATAGACACATTCGCCAAGGGCTTGTCTGATTTCTGTGACAGACTTATTACTTTTAGGAGTACGCTGTGATGCTTGAGCATGTAATTCGAGTGCCGATAAACGCTTGTGTGGCGGCGGGGTTTGAGGAGGACCTCCTCCTGCGGCCCCTAAACTGGAGTCGTCTACTGAGGCTCTACGTCCTGGCAGAGTGGGAAATGGAACTGTAGGCTGGACTTGTATGGCGGGCTGGACCGGGGGTACCGTAACAGGTACTCCGGTGTCTGGAGGAGCGGGAAGTGCCTGATTTACAGGGACAGGCGGAGCGCGGACAGGATTTGCATATTCGGGGACTGTGTCGTCCAAATAGGACGAAATAAAAATATCAGCTGCGGTCGGTTTGTGACGTAGCTTGGTCGGAACTAATGGTGGCGGGAAATTACTGGATGCCTCTGGGATCGCTTTTGGCAAGCCCTCGGCAAGAAGAGGATACATACCCTTAATAACTGTTCGGCTTTGACTCGTTCACCTATCTCGATTAATTCTCTTTCTTGGGCTCGTTCTTGGGATTCTCTACTTAACTCTGACTTTCTGACTTCCTTTTCCGTTCTTTTATGCGCTTCTTTACGCCATAACTCGATGGCATCTTTCTGTGACTGTCTGGCTTTCTTTTTCCATAATGCTTCTTCTACTCGCATGATACATTCGGCATCCCATGTACCCGATACGGGCCATCTATACTTTTCTTCTAACTGTTTGGTATACTCTACCCATAAATCTAGATACAATATGGCGCTTATGCCATGTTTCTGATACATAAAGTGACCTGGACTGTCCCTAGGCGGAACAGGAACTGCTTCTTCCAATAAACCCTTTCTAGTTTTTAACTGACGTAACTTGGAAAATATAGGCATGACTGAACTGTAATCTGGACACAATACAATATACAATGAAAACACGAAATCACATCACACTCATACCACAACATTAAAATACATAAAGAACATTATAAATAACAGTTCGAACAGAATATTACCTGAAATACTGAGAACAGAAAATACAAGAATTTTCTCGAGAACGGAACAGACTAGAGTTACTGGATGCACTGCTATAACAGTACGGAACATACCGGTCCCATAAAGGGACACATCAAGACCCGTATCCACCTAGGTGAACACTTCGTTTGTGAGTCTGGGCACCACCAACCCACGGACCAGGAGTCAATTTAGATTGGTCCTGTCTAGATACTACCCCAGCAATGGTACTCACCGGGCAGCACGGAACGGAAGGCCTCGGACGGGACTGGATTTCTAGGACGACGAACTTCGGACTTCAGTTACGGGTGGGCCTCCGGATACCTCGGACCTTGGACTCTCGGCTTGGGCTCTGGTCGGGACTCGCCGCGTTCCTCCACCGTCTCGTTCGGATGCTGGACCGCCTCCTCCGTCTCCTCCGTGGGCCTGAGGGATACTTGAGCAGAAATATCTGCCACTGCGCAGAAGAGTTCCGTCACGACTGCAGAGGGTCAGGGGGTCGGCGTGGCTTCACCGACGCGTGGGGAAAGGGCATGTCCCTATTCGGGCGCCATTATGTGGTAAATAAATAAATAATACCCTATTTTTGACTAGGCATATAGCATAACAGATAGCTCAATAAATAAGAGTCAAGATTCGAGGTAGTAGGAGTTTCTGCAGGTTTATTACAGCATAAGGACAGGATCAGGACAACCTGCATAGGAATAGGACAATAAGGCCCGGCAGCTGCCGGGGCTGGGTCTGGGATGAGCGCGCTAACATTCAATAACAAAACACAGGCATATATACATAGCGCGAACACATAGCATTACATTGCAGTAGGCGTAGCAGTGGGTGGAGCAGAAGGCGTGACGCGTAGCAGTCGCGAGAGATAACAGTAAAAGTAGGTGTAACTGGGCGTGTACATAGACATGTGGTGCAAAAGTAACAGAATATGTCATGAATGGGCGGAATCATTGGAGGGGGCTACCTAAGGAGCCGGGACCTCTAACCTAATGGTGCGCGTAAACTGGCAATGACGTATTACTAGGAGAGGCTGGGGGCTATGAACTCTGTGCTAGGAGCAGAGACTAGAGTCTGGAGGGTCGGAGCGACATGTACCTAAACCCTATCTAGTATCTGATGTTTAGGGAACATGTTGATATAAACTAGAAGTCATGAGGGGAAAAGCTAACTTGATTCTAAGACTGGACCATGCATTATTCTACATGTAGTGCGTGATGAAGAATATTAAATGACCATTAAATACAGTATTTCTCTTAACGTGGAGACGAGAAGGCTAGACAATGACGGAAACTATTGATGCAGTTCAGTAGCTTAGGAATGCAGAGAAGGAGGACTGAACTGATAACTGGAACTATAACATACTTTTGGCAGACTCAGAGGCAGAGCCAAGCTGCACCGGGCACTGCGAGGCAGGAAGTAAGTGAAGGGTCGAGGATACAGGTGGGGGCTGTATCGCTCCTCAGCGAGGCTTTCAGGAGACAGGAGCTGAATCTGATGTCCGGGCCCTTTTGAGGCCTAGAAACGGGGACTTTATAATGGAATAACGTGCACACTGGGAAACGTGGCAACGTAACTTTACATAGGCCTGATATTCGTAGTATTCACGAGGACTGGGAAAGGACATACCAGAGGTGGACACAACTGTAATTGCGTCTTTAATCGGACATGGGGAATAACATATGCATATTGGTCATGCACACATAACATATGATGGATGAGGCGTAGGGACACAGAACATGGCAAAATTTACTTTTCCACAAAACGTAAAAAAACGCTCCAGGAAATCCCGAAAACAGTAGTGTGTACACGTTAGGATTTAAAGTTATATACACACAATTTTAAAAAAACAGTCACGCATATCAAAGTATCAATCCGATTCGAAACCCTCCAAAAAACCCGAAAAAGGTTTAAAAAGTGAAAAAACCGCTCCAGGCAAACACGAAAAATAGGAGATAAAAGTCAAAATATAAGCATAATAACTTAAACATTTGTTTCTCCGTTAAAAAACACGCTTCCTTCCATGTAGTTTTCATGCGAGGAACCGAAACCTGTAAAATAACATACATAACGAAAGCCACCCACAAATACCCCCTTCACATTAGTAAATATACTAACAATTAACATTAACCATGTAAGAAGACATTTCCGAACAATTAAAATTAGACTTGAAGGAAAAAAAGCACGACACATCTATAACGCAGACTTTTCACCCAAACGCTACTTAAACTAATAATACATACACCAAAAAACACTACAGAGTTTGATTACACCCTCAAACATGACCACTTACTTATAATTAGTATTACAAAATAACCTTACCTCTCTCCAAGCGAAGCAACTCCCAACCGCGAGCTTCTCCAGTCCTGAATGGAGCGCAATAACCTTACGCGGTAAAAAAGTAGTCCCCTTAACCCATTTGTGTAAAAGGATAATAGAATAAACAATGTGAAATAAAATATATATAATACATACACATGTATAATGTAACAAATTAATACACTATACTCATGACAATTTTCCTTTATTAACAAAAAATAATATATTTAATATTAATTAATATATAATATGTATTATATATTAATAATATAAAATAATGATGTAAAACTTTGAATAAAAGATGTAAATATTTAGTTATTCTGTATATTTATAAGAATAATTTTGTGTATAATTTTTATAAAACATTATAAATGTTTATGGGAATAATTAATAATGATAAATAATATAACTTATTTATTGTTATTAATATAACAAGTAGAACTATTTAGTATATAAAGAATGCCCTGAAAAAAGTCTCTATTTTATCTGTGAATATATATATTTTTGTTAATAATCAAAGAATGTTTATGTTTATTAATTAATAATAATAATAATTATTAAAATAATTATTATTGTTATTAATTATTAAAAAAATATTATATAATTATTTCTAATTATAACAAAATTATATAATTGCTTAACTAATATTTGATAAATACCAGATATTATAATTAAACATATTGTTTCCCTATACAATTATAAACTTTACAACCAAAGCGATTTATATGTTTTATGTAAAAACAACATTGTGTGAAATATACACCAAGAAAATTTATTTTGGTATTTCAATTTATCCTAAGAAATGTAATAATAGTCATGTTACTTGTTACAAAGAAATATGTATTATATATTTTATTATATTAATATTTAATATTAACATTATTAAATATTAATGTAAGAAATATATAACAAATCATTGTTTAATGTATTTCTATATAAATACTTTAAATTGTAAATGACTGATGGGAATATGTAAAATTTACAGAAAGAATCTAGTAATCCAAATTATTGTTTACATTGACCACATGTATATAAATGTAAAGATGTTATTGTGTGAATAATAAAAGTTAAAAAAAATGTGATGTTATATTTGTTTTTGATTTTATTGTAGTACACAATAAAAAAATTAAAAATTGTTTAATAAACTGATTTGAAAACATCTATGTTGCATAATTTTTTATTATTAAAATACAGTAATGAACAAATGTATACAAATGTGCTGCACACTGACCAATTTTATATGTATTGTTACTACTCCAGTCAATCTAAAATCATAGAAGCTGCAGGACACTAGCAAAAATTATTTTACTATTCCTACTACACTCAAGGTAATACCATAAAATGTGGTGGAGACTAACCAATGTATTTTTATTAATCCAACTCCAGTGTTGGTAATATTACTGATGGTGCTGGACACCAACCAATTAATAATTAGAATTCCAACTCCACTCTAGCTACTGTCTGGAAACATGCTAATACATAAATAGTTTTTATCTAAATAAAGTGTACTAATGTAAAGTTATAATAATATCTATTTTCGTGTGATAAATTGAATGTATCACTGTTAAGTTAAACTATACATCAGCACTCTAAAATACCCAAAACTGTCCCAAAACACTAAAAAGACCCCTTGACCCTAAAGGCCAAAACTGACCCAGAACACTACAAATACCCCTTTATCAACAAACTGAAAACTGACCCTGAACCCTACAAATACCCCTTTACCCACAAACTGAAAACTGACCCTGAACCCTACAAATACCCCTTTACCCACAAACTGAAAAGTGACCCTGAACCCTACAAATACCCCTTTACCCACAAACTAAAAACTGACCCAGAACCCTACAAATACTCCTTTACCCACAAACTGAAAACTGACCCTGAACCCTACAAATACCCCTTTACCCACAAACTAAAAACTGACCCTGAACCCTACAAATACTCCTTTCCCAACAAACAGAAAACTGACCCTGAACCCTACAAATACTCCTTTCCCAACAAACTGAAAACTGACCCTGAACTCTACAAATACCCCTTTACCCACAAACTGAAAACTGACCCTGAACCCTACAAATACCCCTTTACCCACAAACTAAAAACTGACCCTGAACCCTACAAATACTCCTTTCCCAACAAACTGAAAACTGACCCTGAACCCTACAAATACTCCTTTCCCAACAAACTGAAAACTGACCCTGAACTCTACAAATACCCCTTTACCCACAAACTGAAAACTGACCCAGAACCCTACAAATACCCCTACAACCACAAACTGAAAACTGACCCTGAACTCTACAAATACCCCTTTACCCACAAACTGAAAACTGACCCTGAACCCTACAAATACCCCTACAACCACAAACTGAAAACTGACCCTGAACCCTACAAATACTCCTTTCCCAACAAACTGAAAACTGACCCTGAACCCTACAAATACCCCTACACCCACAAACTGAAAACTGACCCTGAACCCTACAAATACTCCTTTCCCAACAAACTGAAAACGGACCCAGAACCCTACAAATACCCCTTTACCCACAAACTGAAAACTAACCCTGAACACTACAAATACCCCTTTACCCACAAACTGAAAACTGACCCTGAACCCTACAAATAGCCCTTCACCCACAAACTGAAAACTGACCCTGAACCCTACAAATACTCCTTTTCCCACAAACTGAAAACTGACCCTGAACTCTACAAATAGCCCTTTACACAAGAACAGAAAACTGACCCTCAACCTCAAAAATACCCATTTACCCACAAACTTAAAAAATTCCCAAATCCCACTAAATACACCTTCACTCACGACTACCAAAATTACCCTGAACCCTAAACAATTAACCTATAACAAAAAATATGAAACTAAGCCAGAACACTATAAATAATAATGAACACAACATTAAACATAAATATATAAAAAAAACAATTTTTTTTCAAAAAACTATTATAAAATATATTATCACATTACCTATAATAATAATTTAGATTAATTAATATTGTTTAATTCCAATTAATTAATTAACATCAACATTAATTAACACATTACATTTAAATGTATACAATTAATGTAATTAAGTCATTATTATAAATTAATTACCAATTAATTTATTTAAATGATATGCAATATATTAATGACATCATTAACTAATTATAATTAATGTGTTAGCAATTAATAAATGTAAATAATATACTAATTCTTAATACAATAAATCACTAATTATTATTAATTAATAACCAATGTATCAATGAAAATCATATACAAAATATTTTGTAAAATATTAATTAATAATAATCAATTAATCAATAAAATTATATGCTAATTAATCAATTAAACAATTAACTAATTAATATTAATTAATTACCAATTACAATCTAATTAAAACAATTACCACACATATATTAACTAATTAATTATTATTAAATTACTTCCCACCCTATTCCCCTATAAACCCACAACCCGCTCCTAAACATTAATACAATAAATCACTAATTATTATTAATTAATAACCAATGTATCAATGAAAATCATATACAATTTTTTTTTTTAAATATTAATTATTAATAATCAATCAATCAATTAATCAATTAAATTATATGCTAATTAATCAATTAAACAATTAACTAATTAATATTAATTAATTACCAATTACAATCTAATTAAAACAATTACCACACATATATTAACTAATTAATTATAAATAAATTACTTCCCACCCTATTCCCCTATAAACCCACAACCCGCTCCTAAACATTTGGTACTATTTATTTATATATTATATATATATTATTTTATAAAATCAATATTTTCTAACATTTTCTCGATATTTTTTACTTTCACTATATTTCGATATTTTGTCTAGTCGATATTTTTAAGTCGATATTTTTGTATTCGATATTTTTGGGTCATTTTTGCAGTCGATATTTTTTTCAACTATATTCCTATAGTCGATATTTTGTTAATGTCGATATTTTTCCGTCGATATTTTGTCCATTCGATATTATGTAGTCGATATTATGTCCAGTTACCGTTTACAATGCTTACCTCAACAAACATTTGTGTGGCAAATGGTGCATACTGCAGTGTGTGCCCCCTTTGGTTAACTGTAAAAAAGGCCCAAACAGGGGAGGAGTACTTTTTTACTGCGCCACTGGCTGAAGAAAAACTGGAGGTGGGTGGGCATGTCGTTGATTCCCACTCTGCTTCTCCCGAAGCAGGTGTTGGTGCAGGTCTCACCTGGGGCTTTGCAAGTATGGGAGCTGGTTGCAGTGCTACCTATGCCACATTCCTCAGAGCTGGTTTAATAGCAATGTCAGGTTCCTCTGTATCACCTTCCACCATGACTACTTTGTCACTGTCATCCTCCTCTTCATCCCCTTCCATAAGTCTAACACCTAGATTCATCATCGGCATGTTTTGCGAGTCTGTAATAGCGATTATTAAGGAATCGCTATTACAGACTCGCAAAACGGGATTCAAGTAGAAATCGCAATACTTATTGCGATTCCTACAGCTTCCTGATTTGCTAATTGCTAATCGCAAATAAGGAATAACTCCCCATTCATTCCTATGGACCTAAAGGCCCATAGGAATGAATGGGAACACATATCAATGTGCGAATCGCTATTAGCGAATCGCATTTTGAGTTTGCGATTTCAAGGGTGCAGGGGTGTCCAAAGGACACCCTGTTGCACCCCTGAAATGATATTGGACGCTGGTGTTACGCACACACATGTCCCAAGGACATGTGTGTGTGTGACATACAACTTTGAAAAATGCACCTAAGTGCATTTTTCTAAGTTTCCGCTATTTACCACGAGGTTTGACTTTGCGGTAAATAGCGGCCCAAAAGTGCGAATTCGCAATATTTAAATGTTTCATGAATTGCATTTAAGGAATCTCAATTAGAGATTCCTTAAATGCAATTCCTCGCACAATTGCGAATTCTTTATTAGCGATTTTTGCATTTGGGATGATGAATCCCAAATGCAAAAATTGCGCTCGCAAAGGGCCAGATTCTCAGAATCTGGCCCTTTGCGAGCGCAATTTCCCTTGATGAATCTGGCTGTAAGTATTTCTGGAACTTTTCTTTTCCGTTGTCTCTCCTGTTGCCTGCTGGTCTCAGTCAGGGTCCACTCTATGTCCCTATAATTATCATCAGAAATGGTGCTTGGAGAAGATGGTGCAGTGGCACCCTTTCTTTTCCTTGCTGGAGATCTGGGAGCCAATGATTCTAAAAGAGGAGGGTCAGCTGCTTGCGCGGAAGGCAGCTTAAACTCCTGTTCTGTTCCAACATCATACAAATGTACTGTTGCTGACTGCGGCTGCTATCCATTTTGCTGTGTTTCCTAAAACAATTGAGTATTATTTTGCTAAAGAGAAAAATCCAATTCAACATCACGGCTTGTTGGCATCAACATGATTACACTGGCTGCCTCACTGACAGACATGGTGCTGGGATTAAGTTGGGAGGTGGTGCTTTTGATGCAGAAGTGCTGCTCTTAGCTTGCTCGCCGGAGGCCGGTGCAGCACGCACAACTTTCCTGAAAAAGGTTGTGGTCGGCAAGCCAGTGGTGGAAATCTGCTCCCCACTAACCACTTTCCTAGCAGCACCTTTGTTTGGGGCCATCTTGAAGCTGTCAGTTGGCAATGACCCTTAGCTTCAAAGCAAGCTGAAGAGATGACAGTGTTGTGTAGTCAGTCACGTGCCACGTTGTGCACAGGACTTCTTTCTGGCAGTACTGTGGGTGATGTCTCTTCTCTTGTGGACCTAAAAGAAAGAAAGCCAGCAAGAAAAACATCAGTGAAAGTGGCATTGTTGTAGTTTAAGTAGTAGTACAAACAAACCATATCATTGAGCGTGGTGTCTTAGCAATAATACAGTCTAACTATCCATTCGTAAAACCACATCAATAAACTTTCATTGTTTGCAGTACACTAAGGAGTGATCAGAAAGAGCAACAACAACATATAGATGTAACTTTTTGATTTATGTGCATCACGTTGGGATGTGGCATTCAGGGAGGTGCAGGTGACAATAGAATAATCCTTAGATAATGAATGCTGTAGTGCAGTGTACCTATTTCAGTCATGGGGTTGATGCCAGATGTTAGGAAAATGGAGAATTGTTTTAATTAAAAATAAATGATTTAAAAAAAAATTATAAAAAAAGTAAAATGACAAGAAATATTTAAACACTTAAAAAAATATTCAATTAAAAAATGAAAATAAAATAAATAAAACAAAAACAATTTAATGAAATAAATCAAGAGATATTTGAAAAAATATGTAATTTAAAAAGTAACACTTTTTTTACAATATGTAAATACATTTAAAAAAATTTAAATAACTAAAATTGAAAAAAGTGAAATAACAAAAATGAAAGATAAGTGAAAATATCCACAAGTATATTCATTTATTTAACTGCTATCATTGTCAACCATCCATGCAAGCCTATGGCAAAGGGCACACTGTCTGGACGCACAAAATGTCTGCCTGCCAATGCAACATCAACACCAACTAACACTGAGTGTGGTGCATGGTCACAATTTCAGAGAAGACATGCAGGCCACTGTGCAGTTTTGCTCTGCTGGTAGACGTTTTGGGAATAAAATGCTATGGGTGCATGTGGCCAATTATTTGGTTGTTTTGAGATAAAATCCCTCATATGGCTACCTGCTAAGCATCAATTCGACGTAATAGGGCTGGTCTGGATTGGGAAGCTGAAGAATGGATGCAGGGGTATATATAGTTTTTAACAGTTGCAATGCCTGATTGGCTTCTGGAGACCGCACAAATGGTTACCCCTTTTTTAGCAGCTGTTTTATGGGTGCCATTATCTCTGAGAAGTGCAGGATGATCCAACAATAAATATTGGCAAAGCCAAGTATCTCTTGAATTTCCGTGACATTTGTTGGAGTTGGCCAATTGGTAATGGCTTCTACCTTTTTGGGGTCCATAGTGATGCCAGTCGGAAATAAGTGATACCCCAGAAAATCTGCTGACTGTACATGGAAGGAACATTTGTCTAATTTAGCAAAGAGAGGCACTCCAAGATGGGACGTACATGCTGTACATGTTCTTGTTCTGAGTTTGAGTGAATCAGAATGTTGTCTATGTAGACAATTGTACAAACATCCAAAACTCACTCAAAACCTTGTTAATGAAATTATTAAATGCTGCTGGAGAATTACATAGCCCAAAAGTCATAACAGTATATTCAAACAGCCCAAACTTAGTCCTAAAGGCAGTTTTCCATTCATCACCTTCTCGATCACAGATTAAGTGGTTAGCTCCCCACAAATCTATTTTCCTGTAAATGGTGGAATTTCTGACCTGATCAAGTAGTACCGGAATTAACAGGAGAGGACAACAATTCTTAATAGTCACCTTATTGGCCAGCCTATAATCCACACAAGCCCTCAACTCCCCATTCTTCCTGGGTACAAAGAAGACTGGGTAAGGCACAGGAGATGTGGAGTGCCATATAACCCTATCTTTAGTAGTTCATCTAGATATTTGCAGAGATATTGAGTTTCTGGTTCTGTCAACACGTAAACTCTACTGCAAGGCAGTGTTGCTCCTGGGAGGAGATCTATGCGGCAATCAAAGGCTCTGTCTGGGAGCAGTTGGCAGACTGTCACAGGGTCAAAAACATCTTAAAAGTCCTAGTATTCTTTGGGTAGGTCAAGGTATTCCCACCTCTGGAGCCTCTTGGTAGCAGGTAGTAGTGCAGAATGGTGAGTCCAAAGTTACAGTACTGTGTACCCAATCGATTTTTGGATTATGGTGTTCTAGCTAAGGTACTTCCAAAATTACCCCAAAGTTGGGAGTGTCTAATAGATAAAAGACACGTCATTCAGTATGCCCATTATCGCACACCTAGGTTAGAGCTACTGTCTGAAAACAAATTAGTCCAGAAAACAACTCTGAAACATCTACTGCTCGCACAAGCTCAGCTTTTTCTCAGAGAACATTTGTGGGAGCACACTTGGCAGCTAGGGTCAGATAAAAGAAATTGCCTCTGGCCCCTTTGTCAATAAGCATGGATTGTATGTGCCTCTGCTGTGGGGATAGGATTACTGTGGCTTGGATAGTCAGATGCCGCAGAACTTGTGTTTTTACATTGGTCAGAAATTGTGCGATCTGTACAGCTTCTCCCGACAAGATAATCTCCCTTCTAGTGGGGTGCCTCCGTTTTCCCTGTTCTTGATCAACCTCTACATTAGCCACAACCTTAGTCTTTTTTAGTTTAGCAGAACATTCTGTATTGAAATGATCACCTTTGCCACAATAAAGACATAGGTTTAATTTGTGGCAACGTTCCTGCTCCTCATTAGATAGTGGACCCTCTTCTACCTTCTATCCACACAAGTTCAGTATCAAGAGTTGTACTGTCTGATTTCTTTTTCTCAGTTTTGAGAACAATTATTCTGGTGTCACTGCAAGATCAGTCACCCTTTCGTTCTCCAAATCAGTGATCTAGCTTAACCACAAGTTCAACAAATTCTGCACAATTGTCAGGCAGATCAACTATGTACAAGAGGGATTCTTTAAGGTCATCTTTTGTTTTTTAAACAAACTTTATTGATTTGGTAGATGTACAGTGTCTCTTTCATCCACTGCTCCTCAAGGCATACATTGATACGCTTTGAGGTTATAACACAACAGTGTTACATTGAGGATTCACTAACAAATGGGATAGCAGCAGTGACTGATTCTATAATTGCAAAAATCAATACATACTTAAAGCAGATAACTTACGGATATATTCAGTATTAACCAACTCCAAGAATCCCACCCTTCACTCCCACCCTACTGGCTCACCCCTCCCCATCTATGTGCCAGTGTAGAAACCAGCTCTGGGGGGGGTTGTGCTGGCCAAGCAGTTATCCGGATTTTTGTGTTTTCATTTGGCCAATTGCATGTGCTTAGCTTATGATCATAAGCTGTGATGGTGGTTATGTGGGTTGCTAGTGACCTATTTCATGTTACATAGTTGTGGGTTCCGCAGCTTTGAATGTTTTCTACATTAGTCCCATTCCATCAAAGTAGGAATTTTCCCTAGGCCTCTGTGTTCCTCCCTACGTATAACTGCACTTTCCACCCTCCCCCATCTAATCACTTCATCATGCCAGCTTTGTGCAATAGGAGGAATAGCCGATTTCCATCTCATAGTGATGGAACTCTTTGCATTAAGTAAGGCCAAGTGAGCAAATCTGAGATGCACTTTCTGCTTCTTAGTGCATCTGCGTATTCCTACTAAGCAGCATTCTATTGTGTCCCCGTCGGAGATCCCCTTTATAGCACCTAGTATATTTGTGACATTGGTCCAAAAGACGGAAAGGCGTGGGCATGCCCACAGCATATGTATACATTTGGCATCCTGTACGTGACATCGCGGACAGTGTTCTTGCATCTATGGGTACAGTTTGTTCAGCCGGTGGGGCGTTAGGTAGGCCTTATGCATCACCATGTATTTTATAACTTTGAATTTGGCAGTACAGGACATCTTTTTCAGATCTTATAGGAGCAAGTCCCATTCTTTATCTGACAGGTCCCTGCCTATGTCTCTATTCAATTTTTCTCTGAATGTTGTACGTGGAGTTGTATGTGAGCATATGCTTCTATAAAACAATCTGATCAGGTGACGACCACTGCCCATCAAGTATCCAGCGCGAACGAGGTCATATGTAGAAGGCTAAGTATTGTCTGATGCCCAGTGTTTCTTTTTGTACTTAGTTATATTTGCATGTAACATGAAGAGGGATCGTGCTCCTTGCTCATGGGTGACGTTCTCGTGAGTGAGCAACATTCCTTCGGCAAATAGCATCCCTACCGTATTCACTGCTTCCTAGTCCAATTTATGTATGTACCGTCTACGTACTAACCGCGTAGGACTCACAAACCCTGGCAGAGGGGTGTTGGGGGCATACCGGATCATTTGGACTGTGTATTGAAGTGCTCTTCGCCAATAGGTTAGGGCTATTTTTAGTAACATGGGGCTGTTGATGGGATCTTACTTATGGGCCGCAATGAGGCATACAGAGTTCCTTTGGAAAGGGTTTGAGATGTGTAGCCTAGCTCATGTAAGTTGCTTCCTGCAAGCCAATACACAAGCCACTGCAGTTGGCTTGCTAAGCAGTAAGCACAGAAATCTGGTGAACCCATGCATCCTTTGTCCGTTCCTAGTTGCAGCTTTGGTAAGCCTACCCTCTTGCAGCCCTTCCCCCAGATCAGGTCCAATAAAAGTGTGTTCAGGATGTAAAAAAAGTGGTTGGGAGGATTATGGGGAGGCTGGTGAAGTAATATAGTAAACGTAGAAGCATGACCATTTTGGAAATACCTATTTGGCCCGCCACCTAGGTGGGTAATGATGTCCAAAAGGGGGAACAACCTTTACAACGCAACTTTTACAACGCACTACCATTACAACAAAACTTTTACAACGCAACATCCATTACATAGCATGCCATTACAACGCATACCATTACAACGCATACCATTACAACGCATACCATTACCATCCAACACTTACCCTACTGTTGCACCCCCTGGAGTTAGAATGGTAATTTTTACCCCTACACTATCCAACACTTACCATACATGCAATGTAATGTTATGCGTTGTAATGGTATGCGTTATAAAGGTAGTATGCGTTGTAATGGAATGCGTTGTAAAGGTAGTTTTTAAAAATTTATTGTAATGGCATGCATTGTAATGGAATGCGTTATAATGGATGTTGCGTTGTAAAAGTATGCGTTGTAACGTCATAAAACTGTCCAAAAGGCCTCTTGGGTATGCAACGTGGTGACCACCCTCTGAAGATTACTATCCAGTGGGTCTTGTGGAGCCCTGTATACTTTAATGCCTAGGTATCGGAAGGTGTTTGGCACTACCTGAAGCATAGAGGGTCCAAATCATATAGGATCCAGGTGTATCTCAGGCTCAAATGGAAAAATGTAGGATGTGGTCTCATTTATGGTGAGTCCTGAGATTTCTTCAAATTTCTTGGATATGCGGAGTATGGGTTCTAAGCTGTCTTGTAAGTTGGTAATATAAAGAATTATATAGTCTGCATACAATGACAGTGTATGAGTAGTGTTACCAATGCAGATACCTTTTTCTCTGGCCTGCTGCAGAAGTTTTATCGCTAGTGGCTCAAGCGCTAACACAAATAGAATTGGGGATAGTGGGCAGCCTTGCCGAGTGACTCTGCTCACAGGGTAGGGTCGAGATATGTGTGCTCCAGTGCGAGCCCTGGCTGTTGGCGCTATTAAGCAATTTAACCCATCGCAAATTCTCAGGAGGGACACCAAACTTGCTGAATGTTCTCAGCATGTAGTCCTATCTGAGGGTGTCAAAAGCTTGACGCAGGTCTAGGAACCGCCTCCTGCTTTGGGGTTGCATCTAGAACGTAATATAGTCGTCTGATGATTAGGGAAGTACTGCGGCCGGGCATGAAGCCACATTGGTCCATGTGGATAAATTGTGGCAAGAAGGGGAGTAGGCAGAGAGCTAATATCTAGATTAAAGTCTTGTATTCAGTGTTTCACAGTAATAGCGGGCGATAGCCTGAGATGTCTTTGGAGTCTCTGCCAAGCTTAGGGAGGTAACCAGGGCTTGCATTGTGGTAGGAGGGAGGCTTTCAGCTTCCAGAGCAGACATGTACAGTCGCTCTAACTGGGTGATTAATTTGTCAGAGAAGGTGTCATAAAATTCAGCCGGGAGGCTGTCCAGCCCTGGTGTTTTGTTACGGGGAAGTTCCCTGATTGCTATGGGGAAGTTCCCGGCTTGCTTCTTTCACCTCGATTTTGGAGATTAGTACTGCTAGTTCTCTTTGGTCAGCTTGGGACAGTTGGGGGGCAATTGAGATCACCAAGAAAGCTTTCAATTGCTTTCTCACCCAGCGCTGCAGAAGCCTCATACAGTGTTGCATAGTATTCGCAGAAGGCAGAGTTTATATCCTTCTGCGTGTTTACTGTTATGTCGTTGGGTGTGGTGACTTTGAGTATGGGGATAGGGGGTGGCGCATGGTGTAGGAGTTGCGCAAGGAGACTGCCTGATTTATCAGCTTGCACGTGTCATAATTTTGTGTATGCTTGGTAGTCTATGTTACGGAGACGTTCCAGTAGGTCTGCATGCGATATGCGTACTTCTTGTATGACTTCTGTTCGCTGCTGGTAGCACATTACTTGTATGTAGCTGTCTCCTGGGCCTCGGCACTTCGAGCCCCAGACGCAGTCATGCCCCAGCCAGCGTTGAGGCATTGCGTTGATGTGCCCTGATATAGCCACAGAGCTGTTACTGCAGGCCTGAAATATGGTGTATTAAAGAGTTCAGGCACCCTCCCAGTCAGCGGACAGTCTGGATAGCAGGGTTATGCCAGTCGCTGCGAGGGTGCATCCACTGTACCTTCGGGGGTAATATCAGCGGGGCTCAGCCCACCAGACCTCGGGCACCCACTGCGTGGTCGTGGTCGGCCACGCTCCAGGTGTAAAGCGTGCCATTTTGCTGAGTAGGGCCGACCGGATGCACTCCAGCCCGCACTCAGTCCTTCACATGAGGGTTGAGAGGCAGAGTCACCTTGCCGCAGATTGAGGCAGGATTATACAGCCTGTTACTGGAGCACAGCTACAGCACGTCCGCCATGTTCGACGGTTAGCCACGCCCCCCATTTAAGGTCATCTCTTAACCCTCAATAGAATAAGTATTTTCTTTTTTCTTCCGGCCAGGGCGTTTCAACCACCAGTTAATTGAAAGTAGTAATGTAAGTCAGCAGGTTTTTAGAACCTTTTTTTATAGGCTTAATAACTCATTGTCACTTGCTTGGATAAAAAAATGTTTTACAAATAACTTATGCATGGCAGCCTCAAAAGCAGAATTGTTGTACAAGAGGGTATCATTTGTTTCTATTAAAGGAATTGCCCAGTTAGGGAATACGCCTCCCAAATAAGAGATTACAATTGCGCCTTTAGTAGCGTCATTGGGGAACGTTTGAGGTTTGCATAGGAAAGGTAATTGACGTTGACTCATAAAGACTGCACATTTAGTATTGTTGCCATGAAAGTGTTCTGTAGCTGCTAAGGGCACAGGACCGGGTGTAGAAACAGATACATGTAGATTCTGGTCAGGAGTTGTAAACGCCCCTCGCTGAAAGGTTCTCCAAACACAGGCTGAGTAAAAACTGGGCAGCTATCCTTGTGTTTAGTATCCCTCCATTGTATGAAATGTGTCCTCTCCTGTTGCAACTCTTCCTTAAGTGTTGCATTTTCTGCTTTTAACCTATTCAGATCTAGTTGCTACTGCTGCATTAACTCAGGCAGATTGCTAGCGTCGTTGAGGTCCCCTGATAAGGCACGTGCTAGATCGTTCGTAAATATTTGGTCTTGATTGGTCATGGCGCTGCCCAAAAGGAATCTTAGGTATGTCACTTAGCCTTCTGCCATAAGCCAACTACCTGGATCCCAGATGATTACAATGGGGCGGGGACACTAATTCCCGAATCCTCCTGAGACTTGCCCTTGGTTTGAAGGAGGATACACTGTTCCGGTTGCAAATCCCAGGGCGAACTAGTTGAGATGAAGAGAGCGTTTAGAGTTAAAGATGATGTGGCTCATCTACGCACAGCAGCACTGTAGCAGGAATTCACACCAATCTGATGAATGGTACCAGTAGACATGCTACCTATAAACAAACAAGTAATAAGGCTTTAGTCTAGTATTAACTCTATCTCTTAAGGTATCACCTAACAAAAGCTTTTCAAATCTCAACCAACCTGTAGTTTTGTTGTTTTGGTTTCATTTAGCTTATCCATAGAGGCCACTCATCAAAGTTCTCGAAACTGTAGTGAGTATGATTTCAGCATCAAACCCACAAGCAAATTTGGACAGGGTTAGCTTCACCCAAGTCCTCTCTGGCAGAGCCCTGACAACAGTATGTACAAGTTGAACAAAAACATTGGTTGCCTTTTTTTGCAGCACAATTTTGCGCTGAGCTCAGCGCGTAGTAAAATCAAGTCTGTTAATCTGTCTCTCCTTTTCTTCCTGTTCTTCTTTCCATCCAGGTGCGAGACTAATGTGAAATGTATTTGTGGTGAGGTCAAAGCAGGTTACTGGAAGCCTGGATAAGTGGAAGGTGAAGAGGCTATTCGAAGGGAAGGAGTGTAGACGGTCTTTAAATAAGACTGGTTTAGAAAGGTTCATAAAAGTCACATTCTATTTGTTAGTAACAAGGAACAGGTGCAGATAATTAACTTGATGAGGCTGCTTTCTAGAAGGTATTTTAGAATGTTCATAAAGGTTGCATTCTAATTGCTTATAGCAAGGAACAGGTGCAGATGGTTAATTTGATGAGATTGTCTTCTAGAAAGTGTTTTAGAATGTCCACAAAGGTTGTCTTCTAATTGCTTATATCAAGCAACAGGTGCAAATGATTAATTTGATGAGGCTGTCTTCTAGAAGGTGTTTTAGAATGTTTACAAGGGTGCGTTCTAATTGCTTGGCAAAGAACACGCGCAGGGGATTAATTTGATAAGTGCTGTTTTCCAGAAGGTTCACATTGAGGCCATCTATGCCGGTTGCTTGATGCATTTCTAGTGGATTTTCTGGATGTTTCCGTAGCGCTGAAACCTGACCTTGCATACGCATAGTAAAATCTTTGTAAAAGCTATTAAGCCTTTTCTAAGAAACCGGGGAACACGAGCTGCAGCTAGATATTACCAACAGCAGTCAGGGTACAAGATGTTTGTTCATTTATAAGTGTTGGGAGGAATGATAAGAGTCATGCCGGTATTTTGCGATAGTCAAGAGAGGTGAGCTGTGGCAGGAATCCTCACAATTCTTTTTGGGCAAGACCCACTATTTTACTGACCCGTAGGCAGCATCGAAAGTTTTTAATCCCATTCCAAGGTCCATTTTATGACCATCCCCAGAGGCAGAAATCTCTGAGACTGGACATCTGAGCGAAAATGATTAACTGTGTGATAAGGCCTCTCTTTCTTCCGCAGGACTCACCACAGGAACACTGTAGTGGCGACACTTGCTACAGACCACGCGGGTGGGCAGCCCTGGTGGGTATCATCCATGCATCTGTATCTGCTCCGGTCTCCTGGCTACCTTGTGGCTGGGATTCTGCCGGCCCTCTAGTTTGCCCCCATGGAAGGAGTTCTTAGTTTTCTTCTAAATTCTTTAATTGGGAGATGTTAGGTGGGAGGGATGGGCAGATTTGGTATATTTGGGGGGTCAAAATAGGATTTGAGTGGATTGTTGGGGTAATGCTGTTGTTTACAGTTGTTCAGCTGCATGAAGTTTCTTTCTTTTCCCTTTCCATGGCCACTCAGCACCATACAGTGAGTTCTCAAACTGACAGCTCAAATCAAGTACATCAGGTGACCAGTTTTCCTGCTTCTTGTCCCCTTTGTGACTGCTTAAGTGTTTAACGTGGAATGTACACAGCCTAAATGATAGGCGCAAGGCGTGGCATGTGTTGGCCTCCTGCAGCATCATCAGATAGACATATGCTTTCTGCAGGAGCTGCACCTCACTAAACTCACTCTAGGGTGCTTGCGAGCTGGATACGTGGGTGAACAACATCTGGCCTACTACTCATGTTATGCGAGAGGTGTGGCAATACTGCTCCAATATTGACTACCCTGGCAGACCTGTTGGGTCCTTTGTGAGGCATTGGGCCATTATGTACTGCTGGCTGGCACACTGCAGGGCAGATCACTGAGACTGCTATCAATCTATGGCCCCAATATTGATGATCCCTGCTTCTATGCTGAGGTTTGGAGGCTGATAGGCACCCTGGGCGCGTTTTTTCGGAGTCGGAGACTTTAACATGATCCTTGATCCTGGAGCTGACCTCTCCAGAGACACCTGATGTCCACACTCAGGCGCAGCTGTGCAGGTGCATCATTTCATAGACGACAATCACCATTCGGACCTCTGGCTCACTAGGCATGCAGGAGCCATTGAGGACACATGTATCATGTCAACACACTCCACTTGGTCGCGCATTGATTACTTTTG
This sequence comes from Lissotriton helveticus, assembly GCF_964261635.1. Classification (NCBI taxonomy): domain Eukaryota; kingdom Metazoa; phylum Chordata; class Amphibia; order Caudata; family Salamandridae; genus Lissotriton; species Lissotriton helveticus. The sequence continues at coordinate 1,258,721,635 of NC_136063.1, read as the reverse complement.
GCTACGTGTGATATTGATGCTTGGACCACAAAGGTAGAACATTTGGCTAGGACAGTGTCTGTCCAAGCGCTGGTTCTGTTGGAACTGTGCCTGCCAGACTGCACTTGGCACACTTTCATGTGGTGACTTCCCCGAGAACCTTGTGGGACCACGTATTTAGAGAGGAAATCAGTGGTGCCATAGTGGACTATTTTGAGCACAATCAGTACTTGGTTTCTTTCCCTTCCACCCTCTGGGCAGCTTTCAAAGGGGTGCTTTGATGGGTCTGTATTGCTAAGAAAGCAGGAGTGCTGTGGGTGCTCCGAGCTGAGCTATCTTGAGGCAGAGATCCATACACTCGTGATCCAATATTTCGAGCACTGTTCACCTGCAGTGTTAGTGGACAACAAGATTAGGCTGGCAGACTATGAGGAAGTGGCACAGCGGGAAGCTTACTATCTGGGAAAGGATACATTTGCTAGGAGATATGGTGAGGGAGACAGAGCAAGTAGGACTCTTGCCAAATTACTGTGCAAGCCCCAGTCCAGCATTAAACCATGGAGTTACAAGATGACATAAACCAAAGCCATTTTGGCACACTAGCCGTGCTTTCTATTCTTATTTTTATGCGACAACACAACCGAAAACCTCCCCTGACCTCAATAAGTACTTCAGATTCAGTGTAGCTTCTTTGGCTAGAAAATGGACGTAGGCAATATTTGAACAAACCGTTCACTAAGGAGAGGATCAAAAGGGTCATCAATGAATTACCAGGCGACAAGGCACTGGGCTAACCATGGCCTTCTATAAAGAATAGGCACAGATCCTTGTGCCTCACCTCTTCGCAATGTATGAAGAATCACTCCAGGTCAGCATCCTGCCCCCTCTCTCAGAGAGGCCTTGATAGTTACAATGGTTAAGCAAGACAAGGACCACCCAAAAGTGCAACTCTTATCGCCCCTGTCAATGATCAAACTAGACAATAAGATCCTTGCCAAGTTTAACACTTCCAGATTGTTACCTCTTCTGCTACTTATTGTTAGACCAGACAAAGCAGGATTTGTGCCTGGCCATTTGACGGCTCATAATCTGTGCACCTTCTTCGCGCTTGTCCACGCCAATAATCCTGACCTCAGTGCCCCTGCATTTTTCCTGGATGCTACAGAGGCATTTGACTCCCTAGAGTGGCACTATTTGTTCACAATGTTGTCACAACTAGGTATAAGCCCCAAATTATTCCACCTAATAGGACTCCCAAATACCCACCCTGCAGCTTGTTTGGACATCAACTGTGCTGTAACACCTCTCTTCCCTGTGACAAGAAAAGAACCCTGCATCGTTTCGGGGGGGGTGGTGACACTTCACCTGAGCAAGGAAGGCTGGTGCACTGGATTTGGACCTATATAACCACTGTGTGCAGGCACAGTTTGCGCATCATTGGCTCTACCCCACAAGATTTATGGCGCGCACATTGCCGGAACAGGATCACGCTCCTTCCAGGCCTCTCGAGACAGCGCTTTATTTAGAACCAACAGTAAGTTAAGAAATGCCTACAAGGGATTTTATTCACAATACTAGTTTAAATAGTTGTTTATAACAACATAATTTGTGTTCAGCCTTATCAGTGATGAACGTGTGATTAAACACACCGATGAAAAATGTATTTTCTTATGAATAAACCAATTTTGATGAAAGTTTCAATTGTATGACAATGGGGCAATCTTTTCTTCAAAAGAATAAATATTTAATTTATACAAAAAAATGAAAGCAAGGGAATTACATGTAGAATCAACCATACATAATGTTCTAGGTATTATAATTTAACCTATAGAACATATATGAAAACATTCATTCCAAGAATTCAACAAGGTAAACAATCTGACAAAACAGAAAACAGTTCCTTGAAATCTACAAATGTTAAAGGAAATAGATGTGCTGTCGACGTTTCGGTCTGTGTTGGCAGTTAGACCTTCAGACCATCTTCAGGACATGAAGTTGATTATGACACCAAAACGTATCCCTGTATACATAAAATGTAAAACAATTTTAATACATTGCCATTTGGAAAATGAATTACCAATTTAAAAGAAGAAAAAGATGCACCCGTGAAAATAGAAGAAAGAGGCCATCAAAAATAGGAGGACTAGAGTATGCAAAATGTACCTTAGCCCCAGTCTGTGGGAAAGGAAAGGACCAAATCCATGATTTAAATACAGACTTTCCTGAAGAACCGATAGGTTCTTCAGGAAAGAAGAACCTATTGGTTATGAACCCGTGAAGAAACCTAATGCCAAAAATCGCTTACTTCTACCATTTCTTTTTTTAGGGGGGTAGTGGGCTTAATAGAGTCACGGCGAATATAGACGTTCTCCATTTTTTTATCAGAGTATCTATATGGGGAGATGGATTTCGACACTTGTTTAAGATACATTTACAACAACAACAAAAAAACAGAGAGTCTATGTTAATTCTGCTTGCATTAATTCTTCTTATCTGCATTTATAAAGGAGCATGCTAAGGTATATCTGAACCAGTCTAAGAATATACGTGGTCAATTTGCTTGATAGCATATATAGATTCATTTTCAATTTTTAGTTACCATCAAAAGAGTTAGCAGGCAATTATTCATGTGGCGGTCAATAAAAGAGAAAACACATAATTTCATTACTAAGTTGCCCTGTATATAGACAACTCAACTGAGCAGCAGCAATTACAGCATTAAAGACAGATATAAAGAAGTCTTTCCTGTGTAGACAGCCTATATGGGGTCACATATGGACGGGGATCATTGATCTTATGTAGTTTCAATATAATTTATAATCGGGAGCTGTCAGGGGTTATTAAAATTCTCACCATGGCTTGAATGTTATATTGTAGATTAGTCAAAAATGAAAGCAAATTGCTAAAGGTAGAGCGGAAGAAATAAAAAATCTAATGCACTGTAGAAGGTGTTGTTCTATCGAGGTTTGCATATCGAAGTTGCACTTTGCACTATACCTGTCAGTCAGGGGCTTACCTGTAACCGGACTAATGCTGTCAATAGGAAAATATTAAAATAACAGCATGCGGACAAATGCTACAGAGTGCAAAATCTTGTGTAGCGTCTTTTGGAAGTCTAAACATTAAAGAAAAAAAGAGTAAAGAAAAAGGGGGGGGGTAGAATGGATTTATTACATTTTCAACTCAAGAGGTATCTCCTACTCAGACCAAGAAAGTTGGGATAATGCTTGCCGAATCTGAATCCATGCACGCTTTTAAAAACGCTGTTAGCCATGCCAAGGTTCACAAACAAAGGCGGTATCGTGAGGCCGGCTTTTAAAAAATAATACTTCCGGGAACCGGTTTATTAGATGACGGACTAGCGTATAACCATCGGGGACAATATAGAGTATGTCGGCCATCTTGGAGAGTGTTGATAATGGATCGGTTTGCACTAATATGAAACTGATCTTGAGCTGTACACCAACATCAATGTTTTGAACAAAAAAAGCCTTGTTTCTAGAGCAAACGACTCAAACGTTACCAAAAATGCAGCGACAAGTGTTACAGCGTGGAAGAAGGCCCCTTGCAAACCAAGAATGGTCACCTGTTACTTATTGCTAAATGTGAGTATTACATTGGTGCTAATGGTGTGCAAGCCACTCCTGCATCTTTCTGTGCCTCTCTGTTGATTCTTTCTGCACATTTCCTTCTGCACTTCTCTTGCCTCTTTCTGCACATCTCTTCTACTTTCTGCACCTCTCTTCCCTCTTGCTGTACGTCTGTTGCCTCCTTCTGCACGCTTCGTCCCTCTTTCTGCACCTTCTTTCCTTTTTTTGTATCCTTTTAACGTCTTTCTGTCCCCTTTTTGCCTCTTTCTGCACCTCTGTTACTTCATTCTGCACTTCTCTTCCTTCTTTCTGCATCTATCTTGCTTCTTTCTGCACCCCTTTTGCCTCTTTCTGTACCTCTGTTGTCTGTACTTCTCTTGCTCTTTCTGCACCCTCAGCACTACTTTTTGCACCTCACTTGCCTCTTTCTGCACGTCTCTTGCTTCTTTCTACAACCCTGTTGCTTCTTTCAGCAATTCGCTTGCCTCTTTCTGCCCTTCTCTTCCTTCTTTCTGCACCCCTCTGGCCTCTTTCTGTACCTCTTGTGCCTCTTTGTGCAGCCTTCTTACCTTTTTCTGTACCCCTCTTGTCTCTTTTTGCACCTCTGATGGTTTTTTCTGCACTGCTCTTGCTCCTTTCTGCACCTCTGTTGCCTCTTTCTGCACTTCACTTGCTTTTTTCAGCACGCCTGTTAATTTTTTCTGTACACCTCCTGCCTCTTTCTTCACCCCATTTTCCTATTTGTGCAACTCTCTTGCCTCTTTCTGTACCTCTGTTGCTTCTTTCTGCACTTCTCTTCTTGCTTTCTGCAGCCCCCGTGCCTCCTTCTGTACCTCTGTTGCCTCTTTTAGCACCTCTGTTGGTTCTTTCTGCACTGCTCTTGCTTCTTCCTGTACCTCACTTGTGTCTTTCTGTACTTCACTTGCTTCTTTCTACGCCTCCATTGCTTCTTTCAGCAATTCTCATGCCTCCTTCTATACTTTTCTTCCTTCTTTTTGCACCCCTCCTGCCTCTTTCTGCATCCCCTTGCTAATTTTTGCACCTCTGTTGGTTCTTTCTGCACTGCTCTTCTTTCTGCACATTACCTGTCTCTTTCTGCACATCTCTTGCTTCTTTCTACTCCTCTGTTGCTTCTTTCAGCAATTCTCTTGCCTCTTTCTGCATTTCTCTTGCTTGTTTCTGCACCTCTCTTGCAAATTTCTGTATCCCTCTTGCCTTTTTCTGCCCCCTCTTCCCTATTTCCCAACCTCTTTGGTTCTTTCTGCACTTCTCTTGCTTCTTTCTGAACTGCTCTTGCTTCTTTCTACACTTCTGTTGCTTCTTTCAGCAATTCTCTTGCCTCTTTCTGTACTTCTATTGTTTCTTTCTACAACTCTGTTGCATCTTTCAGCAATTCTCTTGCCTCTTTCTGCACACATCTTCCTTCTTTTGCACCCATCTTACCTCTTTTTGCACCTCTGTTGGTGCATGCTACACTGCTACTGCTTCTTTCTACACCTCACTTGCCTCTTTCTGTACTTCTCTTGCTTCTTTCTACACCTCTTTTGCACATTTCTGTATCCCTCTTGCCTCTTTCTGCATCCTCTTCCCTATTTATCCATCTCTTTTGCACCTTTCTGCACTTCTCTTGCTTCTTTCCGCACTGCTCTTGCTTCTTTCTACTCCTCTGTTGCTTCTTACAGCAATTCTCTTGCCTCTTTCTGCACTTGTCTTCCTTCTTTTTGCACCCCTATTGCCTCTTTTTGCACCTCTTTTGGTTCGTTCTGTACTGCTCTTGTTTCTATCTGTACAACTCGTGCTTCTTTCTATATTTCTCGTGCTTCTTTCTACTCCTCTTGCTTCTTTCTACTCCTATGTTGCTTCTTTCAGTGTCCCTCTTGCCTCTTTCTGCACCCTCTTCCCTATTTCTCCAAGTCTTTTGCTTCTTTCTGCACTGCTCTTGCTTCTTTCTACACCTCTCTTGCACCTTTCAGCACTTCTCTTGCCTCTTTATGTACTTCTCTTGCTTCTTTCTACACCTCAGTTGCATCTTTCAGCAATTCTCTCCCCTCTTTCTGCACGCCTCTTCCTTGTTTCTGCACCCCTCGTGCCTCTTTTTGCACCTCTGTTGGTTCATGCTACACTGCTACTACTTCTTTCTGCACCTCACATGCCTCTTTCTGCACTTCTCTTGCTTCTTTCTACACCTCTTTTGCACATTTCTGTATCCCTCTTGCCTCTTTCTGCATCCTCTTCCCTATTTTTCCACCTCTTTTGCACCTTTCTGCACTCCTCTTGCTTCTTTCTGCACTGTTCTTGCTTCTTTCTACTCCTCTGTTGCTTCTTACAGCAATTCTCTTGCCTCTTTCTGCACTTGTCTTCCTTCTTTTTGCATCCCTATTGCCTTTTTTTGCACCTCTTTTGGTTCGTTCTGCACTGCTCTTGCTTCTTTCTGCACAGCTCTTGCTTCTTTCTATACTTCTCATGCTTCTTTCTACTCCTCTTGCTTCTTTCTACTCCTATGTTGCTTTTTCTGTAGCCCTCTTGCCTCTTTCTGCACCCTCTTCCCTATTTCTCCAACTCTTTTGCTTCTTTCTGCACTTCTCTTGCTTCTTTCTGCACTGCTCGAGCTTCTTTCTACCCCTCTCTTGCACCTTTCAGCAATTCTCTTGCCTCTTTCTGTACTTCTCTTGCTTCTTTCTGCACCTCACTTGTCTCTTTCTGCACTACTCCTGCTTCTTTCTATTACTCTGTTGCTTCTTTCAGCAATTCTCTTGCCTCTTTCGCACCCCTGTACCATCTTTCTGCACCTTTATTGCCTGTTTCTGCACCTCTCGTGCCTCTTTTTGCACCTCTGTTGGTTTTTCTGCACAGCTCCTACTTCTTTCTGCACCTTACGTGTCTCTTTGTGCACTTTTCTTGCTTCTTTCTACTCCTTTGTTGCTTTATTCAGCAATTCTCTTGCCTCTTTCTGCACTTCTCTTCCTTATTTTTGCACCACTTTTGCCTCTTTTTGCACCTCTGTTTGTTCTTTCTGCCTTGCTCCTGCTTTTTTCTGCACCTCATGTGCCTCTTTCTGCACTCTCTTGCTTCTTTCTACACCTCTGTTGCTTATTTTAGCAAATCTCTTGCCTCTTCCTGCACTTCTCTTGCTTGTTGCTGCACCTCTTTTGCAAATTTCTGTATCCCTCTTGCCTCTTTCTGTACCCTCTTCCCTATTTCTCCACCTCTTTTGCTTCTTTCTGCACTTGTCTTGCTTCTTTCTGTACTTCTCTTGTTTCTTTCTACAACTCTGTTGCATGTTTCAGCAATTCTCTTGCCTCTTTCTGCACACCTCTTCCTTCTTTTGCACCCATCTTACCTCTTTTTGTACCTCTGTTGGTTCATGCTACACTGCTACTGCTTCTTTCTACACCTCACTTGCCTCTTTCTGTAATTCTCTTGCTTCTTTCTACACCTCTTTTGCACATTTCTGTATCCCTCTTGCCTCTTTCTGCATCCTCTTCCCTATTTATCCATCTCTTTTGCACCTTTCTGCACTTCTCTTGCTTCTTTCCGCACTGCTCTTGCTTCTTTCTACTCCTCTGTTGCTTCTTACAGCAATTCTCTTGCCTCTTTCTGCACTTGTCTTCCTTCTTTTTGCACCCCTATTGCCTCTTTTTGCACCTCTTTTGGTTCGTTCTGTACTGCTCTTGTTTCTATCTGCCCAACTCGTGCTTCTTTCTATATTTCTCGTGCTTCATTCTACTCCTCTTGCTTCTTTCTACTCCTATGTTGCTTCTTTCAGTATCCCTCTTGCCTCTTTCTGCACCCTCTTCCCTATTTCTCCAAGTCTTTTGCTTCTTTCTGCACTGCTCTTGCTTCTTTCTACACCTCTCTTGCACCTTTCAGCAATTCTCTTGCCTCTTTATGTACTTCTCTTGCTTCTTTCTACACCTCAGTTGCATCTTTCAGCAATTCTCTCCCCTCTTTCTGCACGCCTCTTCCTTGTTTCTGCACCCCTCGTGCCTCTTTTTGCACCTCTGTTGGTTCATGCTACACTGCATGCTACTTTCTGCACCTCACTTGTCTCTTTCTGCACTACTCCTGCTTCTTTCTATTACTCTGTTGCTTCTTTCAGCAATTCTCTTGCCTCTTTCGCACCCCTGTACCATCTTTCTGCACCTTTATTGCCTGTTTCTGCACCTCTCGTGCCTCTTTTTGCACCTCTGTTGGTTTTTCTGCACAGCTCCTACTTCTTTCTGCACCTTACGTGTCTCTTTCTGCACTTTTCTTGCTTCTTTCTACTCCTTTGTTGCTTTATTCAGCAATTCTCTTGCCTCTTTCTGCACTTCTCTTCCTTATTTTTGCACCACTTTTGCCTCTTTTTGCACCTCTGTTTGTTCTTTCTGCCTTGCTCCTGCTTTTTTCTGCACCTCATGTGCCTCTTTCTGCACTCTCTTGCTTCTTTCTACACCTCTGTTGCTTATTTTAGCAAATCTCTTGCCTCTTCCTGCACTTCTCTTGCTTGTTGCTGCACCTCTTTTGCAAATTTCTGTATCCCTCTTGCCTCTTTCTGTACCCTCTTCCCTATTTCTCCACCTCTTTTGCTTCTTTCTGCACTTGTCTTGCTTCTTTCTGTACTTCTCTTGTTTCTTTCTACAACTCTGTTGCATGTTTCAGCAATTCTCTTGCCTCTTTCTGCACACCTCTTCCTTCTTTTGCACCCATCTTACCTCTTTTTGTACCTCTGTTGGTTCATGCTACACTGCTACTGCTTCTTTCTACACCTCACTTGCCTCTTTCTGTAATTCTCTTGCTTCTTTCTACACCTCTTTTGCACATTTCTGTATCCCTCTTGCCTCTTTCTGCATCCTCTTCCCTATTTATCCATCTCTTTTGCACCTTTCTGCACTTCTCTTGCTTCTTTCCGCACTGCTCTTGCTTCTTTCTACTCCTCTGTTGCTTCTTACAGCAATTCTCTTGCCTCTTTCTGCACTTGTCTTCCTTCTTTTTGCACCCCTATTGCCTCTTTTTGCACCTCTTTTGGTTCGTTCTATACTGCTCTTGTTTCTATCTGCCCAACTTGTGCTTCTTTCTATATTTCTCGTGCTTCATTCTACTCCTCTTGCTTCTTTCTACTCCTATGTTGCTTCTTTCAGTATCCCTCTTGCCTCTTTCTGCACCCTCTTCCCTATTTCTCCAAGTCTTTTGCTTCTTTCTGCACTGCTCTTGCTTCTTTCTACACCTCTCTTGCACCTTTCAGCAATTCTCTTGCCTCTTTATGTACTTCTCTTGCTTCTTTCTACACCTCAGTTGCATCTTTCAGCAATTCTCTCCCCTCTTTCTGCACGCCTCTTCCTTGTTTCTGCACCCCTCGTGCCTCTTTTTGCACCTCTGTTGGTTCATGCTACACTGCTACTGCTTCTTTCTGCACCTCACATGCCTCTTTCTGCACTTCTCTTGCTTCTTTCTACACCTCTTTTGCACATTTCTGTATCCCTCTTGCCTCTTTCTGCATTCTCTTCCCTATTTTTCCACCTCTTTTGCACCTTTCTGCACTTCTCTTGCTTCTTTCTGCACTGTTCTTGCTTCTTTCTACTCCTCTGTTGCTTCTTACAGCAATTCTCTTGCCTCTTTCTGCACTTGTCTTCCTTCTTTTTGCATCCCTATTGCCTTTTTTTGCACCTCTTTTGGTTCGTTCTGCACTGCTCTTGCTTCTTTCTGCACAGCTCTTGCTTCTTTCTATACTTCTCGTGCTTCTTTCTACTCCTCTTGCTTCTTTCTACTCCTATGTTGCTTTTTCTGTATCCCTCTTGCCTCTTTCTGCACCCTCTTCCCTATTTCTCCAACTCTTTTGCTTCTTTCTGCACTTCTCTTGCTTCTTTCTGCACTGCTCTTGCTTCTTTCTACCCCTCTCTTTCACCTTTCAGCAATTCTCTTGCCTCTTTCTGTACTTCTCTTGCTTTTTTCTGCACCTCACTTGTCTCTTTCTGCACTACTCCTGCTTCTTTCTATTACTCTGTTGCTTCTTTCAGCAATTCTCTTGCCTCTTTTGCACCCCTGTACCATCTTTATGCACCTTTATTGCCTGTTTCTGCACCTCTCGTGACTCTTTTTGCACCTCTGTTGGTTTTTCTGCACAGCTCCTGCTTCTTTCTGCACCTTACGTGTCTCTTTCTGCACTTTTCTTGCTTCTTTCTACTCCTTTGTTGCTTTATTCAGCAATTCTCTTGCCTCTTTCTGCACTTCCCTTCCTTATTTTTGCACCACTTTTGCCTCTTTTTGCACCTCTGTTTGTTCTTTATGCCCTGCTCCTGCTTGTTTCTGCACCTCATGTGCCTCTTTCTGCACTTCTCTTGCTTCTTTCTACACCTCTGTTGCTTATTTTAGCAAATCTCTTGCCTCTTCCTGCACTTCTCTTGCTTGTTGCTGCACCTCTTTTGCAAATCTCTGTATCCCTCTTGCCTCTTTCTGTACCCTCTTCCCTATTTCTCCACCTCTTTTGCTTCTTTCTGCACTTCTCTTGCTTCTTTCTGAACTGCTCTTGCTTCTTTCTACACTTCTGTTGCTTCTTTCAGCAATTCTCTTGCCTCTTTCTGTACTTCTCTTGTTTCTTTCTACAACTCTGTTGCATCTTCCAGCAATTCTCTTGCCTCTTTCTGCACACATCTTCCTTCTTTTGCACCCATCTTACCTCTTTTTGCACCTCTGTTGGTGCATGCTACACTGCTACTGCTTCTTTCTACACCTCACTTGCCTCTTTCTGTACTTCTCTTGCTTCTTTCTACACCTCTTTTGCACATTTCTGTATCCCTCTTGCCTCTTTCTGCATCCTCTTCCCTATTTATCCATCTCTTTTGCACCTTTCTGCACTTCTCTTGCTTCCTTCCGCACTGCTCTTGCTTCTTTCTACTCCTCTGTTGCTTCTTACAGCAATTCTCTTGCCTCTTTCTGCACTTGTCTTCCTTCTTTTTGCACCCCTATTGCCTCTTTTTGCACCTCTTTTGGTTCGTTCTGTACTGCTCTTGTTTCTATCTGCACAACTCGTGCTTCTTTCTATATTTCTCGTGCTTCTTTCTACTCCTCTTGCTTCTTTCTACTCCTATGTTGCTTCTTTCAGTGTCCCTCTTGCCTCTTTCTGCACCCTCTTCCCTATTTCTCCAAGTCTTTTGCTTCTTTCTCCACTGCTCTTGCTTCTTTCTACACCTCTCTTGCACCTTTCAGCAATTCTCTTGCCTCTTTATGTACTTCTCTTGCTTCTTTCTACACCTCAGTTGCATCTTTCAGCAATTCTCTCCCCTCTTTCTGCACGCCTCTTCCTTGTTTCTGCACCCCTCGTGCCTCTTTTTGCACCTCTGTTGGTTCATGCTACACTGCTACTACTTCTTTCTGCACCTCACATGCCTCTTTCTGCACTTCTCTTGCTTCTTTCTACACCTCTTTTGCACATTTCTGTATCCCTCTTGCCTCTTTCTGCATCCTCTTCCCTATTTTTCCACCTCTTTTGCACCTTTCTGCACTCCTCTTGCTTCTTTCTGCACTGTTCTTGCTTCTTTCTACTCCTCTGTTGCTTCTTACAGCAATTCTCTTGCCTCTTTCTGCACTTGTCTTCCTTCTTTTTGCATCCCTATTGCCTTTTTTTGCACCTCTTTTGGTTCGTTCTGCACTGCTCTTGCTTCTATCTGCACAGCTCTTGCTTCTTTCTATACTTCTCGTGCTTCTTTCTACTCCTCTTGCTTCTTTCTACTCCTATGTTGCTTTTTTCTGTAGCCCTCTTGCCTCTTTCTGCACCCTCTTCCCTATTTCTCCAACTCTTTTGCTTCTTTCTGCACTTCTCTTGCTTCTTTCTGCACTGCTCGTGCTTCTTTCTACCCCTCTCTTGCACCTTTCAGCAATTCTCTTGCCTCTTTCTGTACTTCTCTTGCTTCTTTCTGCACCTCACTTGTCTCTTTCTGCACTACTCCTGCTTCTTTCTATTACTCTGTTGCTTCTTTCAGCAATTCTCTTGCCTCTTTCGCACCCCTGTACCATCTTTCTGCACCTTTATTGCCTGTTTCTGCACCTCTCGTGCCTCTTTTTGCACCTCTGTTGGTTTTTCTGCACAGCTCCTGCTTCTTTCTGCACCTTACGTGTCTCTATCTGCACTTTTCTTGCTTCTTTCTACTCCTTTGTTGCTTTATTCAGCAATTCTCTTGCCTCTTTCTGCACTTCTCTTCCTTATTTTTGCACCACTTTTGCTGCTTTTTGAACCTCTGTTTGTTCTTTCTGCCTTGCTCCTGCTTTTTTCTACACCTCATGTGCCTCTTTCTGCACTCTCTTGCTTCTTTCTACACCACTGTTGCTTATTTTAGCAAATCTCTTGCCTCTTCCTGCACTTCTCTTGCTTGTTGCTGCACCTCTTTTGCAAATTTCTGTATCCCTCTTGCCTCTTTCTGTACCCTCTTCCCTATTTCTCCACCTCTTTTGCTTCTTTCTGCACTTGTCTTGCTTCTTTCTGTACTTCTCTTGTTTCTTTCTACAACTCTGTTGCATCTTTCAGCAATTCTCTTGCCTCTTTCTGCACACCTCTTCCTTCTTTTGCACCCATCTTACCTCTTTTTGTACCTCTGTTGGTTCATGCTACACTGCTACTGCTTCTTTCTACACCTCACTTGCCTCTTTCTGTAATTCTCTTGCTTCTTTCTACACCTCTTTTGCACATTTCTGTATCCCTCTTGCCTCTTTCTGCATCCTCTTCCCTATTTATCCATCTCTTTTGCACCTTTCTGCACTTCTCTTGCTTCTTTCCGCACTGCTCTTGCTTCTTTCTACTCCTCTGTTGCTTCTTACAGCAATTCTCTTGCCTCTTTCTGCACTTGTCTGCCTTCTTTTTGCACCCCTATTGCCTCTTTTTGCACCTCTTTTGGTTCGTTCTGTACTGCTCTTGTTTCTACTGCACAACTCGTGCTTCTTTCTATATTTCTCGTGCTTCTTTCTACTCCTCTTGCTTCTTTCTACTCCTATGTTGCTTCTTTCAGTGTCCCTCTTGCCTCTTTCTGCACCCTCTTCCCTATTTCTCCAAGTCTTTTGCTTCTTTCTGTACTGCTCTTGCTTCTTTCTACACCTCTCTTGCACCTTTCAGCACTTCTCTTGCCTCTTTATGTACTTCTCTTGCTTCTTTCTACACCTCAGTTGCATCTTTCAGCAATTCTCTCCCCTCTTTCTGCACGCCTCTTCCTTGTTTCTGCACCCCTCGTGCCTCTTTTTGCACCTCTGTTGGTTCATGCTACACTGCTACTGCTTCTTTCTGCACCTCACATGCCTCTTTCTGCACTTCTCTTGCTTCTTTCTACACCTCTTTTGCACATTTCTGTATCCCTCTTGCCTCTTTCTGCATTCTCTTCCCTATTGTTCCACCTCTTTTGCACCTTTCAGCACTTCTCTTGCTTCTTTCTGCACTGTTCTTGCTTCTTTCTACTCCTCTGTTGCTTCTTACAGCAATTCTCTTGCCTCTTTCTGCACTTGTCTTCCTTCTTTTTGCATCCCTATTGCCTTTTTTTGCACCTCTTTTGGTTCGTTCTGCACTGCTCTTGCTTCTTTCTGCACAGCTCTTGCTTCTTTCTATACTTCTCGTGCTTCTTTGTACTCTTCTTTCTTCTTTTTACTCCTATGTTGCTTTTTCTGTAGCCCTCTTGCCTCTTTCTGCACCCTCTTCCCTATTTCTCCAACTCTTTTGCTTCTTTCTGCACTTCTCTTGCTTCTTTCTACACTGCTCTTGCTTCTTTCTACCCCTCTCTTTCACCTTTCAGCAATTCTCTTGCCTCTTTCTGTACTTCTCTTGCTTTTTTCTGCATCTCACTTGTCTCTTTCTGCACCACTCCTGCTTCTTTCTATTACTCTGTTGCTTCTTTCAGCAATTCTCTTGCCTCTTTTGCACCCCTGTACCATCTTTATGCACCTTTATTGCCTGTTTCTGCACCTCTCGTGACTCTTTTTGCACCTCTGTTGGTTTTCCTGCACAGCTCCTGCTTCTTTCTGCACCTTACGTGTCTCTTTCTGCACTTTTCTTGCTTCTTTCTACTCCTTTGTTGCTTTATTCAGCAATTCTCTTGCCTCTTTCTGCACTTCTCTTCCTTATTTTTGCACCACTTTTGCCTCTTTTTGCACCTCTGTTTGTTCTTTATGCCCTGCTCCTGCTTGTTTCTGCACCTCATGTGCCTCTTTCTGCACTTCTCTTGCTTCTTTCTACACCTCTGTTGCTTATTTTAGCAAATCTCTTGCCTCTTCCTGCACTTCTCTTGCTTGTTGCTGCACCTCTTTTGCAAATCTCTGTATCCCTCTTGCCTCTTTCTGTACCTTCTTCCCTATTTCTCCACCTCTTTTGCTTCTTTCTGCACTTCTCTTGCTTCTTTCTGAACTGCTCTTGCTTCTTTCTACACTTCTGTTGCTTCTTTCAGCAATTCTCTTGCCTCTTTCTGTACTTCTCTTGTTTCTTTCTACAACTCTGTTGCATCTTTCAGCAATTCTCTTGCCTCTTTCTGCACACATCTTCCTTCTTTTGCACCCATCTTACCTCTTTTTGCACCTCTGTTGGTGCATGCTACACTGCTACTGCTTCTTTCTACACCTCACTTGCCTCTTTCTGTACTTCTCTTGCTTCTTTCTACACCTCTTTTGCACATTTCTGTATCCCTCTTGCCTCTTTCTGCATCCTCTTCCCTATTTATCCATCTCTTTTGCACCTTTCTGCACTTCTCTTGCTTCTTTCCGCACTGCTCTTGCTTCTTTCTACTCCTCTGTTGCTTCTTACAGCAATTCTCTTGCCTCTTTCTGCACTTGTCTTCCTTCTTTTTGCACCCCTATTGCCTCTTTTTGCACCTCTTTTGGTTCATTCTGTACTGCTCTTGTTTCTATCTGCACAACTCATGCTTCTTTCTATATTTCTTGTGCTTCTTTCTACTCCTCTTGCTTCTTTCTACTCCTATGTTGCTTCTTTCAGTGTCCCTCTTGCCTCTTTCTGCACCCTCTTCCCTATTTCTCCAAGTCTTTTGCTTCTTTCTGCACTGCTCTTGCTTCTTTCTACACCTCTCTTGCACCTTTCAGCACTTCTCTTGCCTCTTTATGTACTTCTCTTGCTTCTTTCTACACCTCAGTTGCATCTTTCAGCAATTCTCTCCCCTCTTTCTGCACGCCTCTTCCTTGTTTCTGCACCCCTCGTGCCTCTTTTTGCACCTCTGTTGGTTCATGCTACACTGCTACTACTTCTTTCTGCACCTCACATGCCTCTTTCTGCACTTCTCTTGCTTCTTTCTACACCTCTTTTGCACATTTCTGTATCCCTCTTGCCTCTTTCTGCATCCTCTTCCCTATTTTTCCACCTCTTTTGCACCTTTCTGCACTCCTCTTGCTTCTTTCTGCACTGTTCTTGCTTCTTTCTACTCCTCTGTTGCTTCTTACAGCAATTCTCTTGCCTCTTTCTGCACTTGTCTTCCTTCTTTTTGCATCCCTATTGCCTTTTTTTGCACCTCTTTTGGTTCGTTCTGCACTGCTCTTGCTTCTTTCTGCACAGCTCTTGCTTCTTTCTATACTTCTCGTGCTTCTTTCTACTCCTCTTGCTTCTTTCTACTCCTATGTTGCTTTTTTCTGTAGCCCTCTTGCCTCTTTCTGCACCCTCTTCCCTATTTTTCCAACTCTTTTGCTTCTTTCTGCACTTCTCTTGCTTCTTTCTGCACTGCTCGTGCTTCTTTCTACCCCTCTCTTGCACCTTTCAGCAATTCTCTTGCCTCTTTCTGTACTTCTCTTGCTTCTTTCTGCACCTCACTTGTCTCTTTCTGCACTACTCCTGCTTCTTTCTATTACTCTGTTGCTTCTTTCAGCAATTCTCTTGCCTCTTTCGCACCCCTGTACCATCTTTCTGCACCTTTATTGCCTGTTTCTGCACCTCTCGTGCCTCTTTTTGCACCTCTGTTGGTTTTTCTGCACAGCTCCTGCTTCTTTCTGCACCTTACGTGTCTCTTTCTGCACTTTTCTTGCTTCTTTCTACTCCTTTGTTGCTTTATTCAGCAATTCTCTTGCCTCTTTCTGCACTTCTCTTCCTTATTTTTGCACCACTTTTGCTGCTTTTTGCACCTCTGTTTGTTCTTTCTGCCTTGCTCCTGCTTTTTTCTGCACCTCATGTGCCTCTTTCTGCACTCTCTTGCTTCTTTCTACACCTCTGTTGCTTATTTTAGCAAATCTCTTGCCTCTTCCTGCACTTCTCTTGCTTGTTGCTGCACCTCTTTTGCAAATTTCTGTATCCCTCTTGCCTCTTTCTGTACCCTCTTCCCTATTTCTCCACCTCTTTTGCTTCTTTCTGCACTTGTCTTGCTTCTTTCTGTACTTCTCTTGTTTCTTTCTACAACTCTGTTGCATCTTTCAGCAATTCTCTTGCCTCTTTCTGCACACCTCTTCCTTCTTTTGCACCCATCTTACCTCTTTTTGTACCTCTGTTGGTTCATGCTACACTGCTACTGCTTCTTTCTACACCTCACCTGCCTCTTTCTGTAATTCTCTTGCTTCTTTCTACACCTCTTTTGCACATTTCTGTATCCCTCTTGCCTCTTTCTGCACCCTCTTCCCTATTTCTCCAACTCTTTTGCTTCTTTCTGCACTTCTCTTGCTTCTTTCTGCACTGCTCTTGCTTCTTTCTACCCCTCTCTTTCACCTTTCAGCAATTCTCTTGCCTCTTTCTGTACTTCTCTTGCTTTTTTCTGCACCTCACTTGTCTCTTTCTGCACTACTCCTGCTTCTTTCTATTACTCTGTTGCTTCTTTCAGCAATTCTCTTGCCTCTTTTGCACCCCTGTACCATCTTTATGCACCTTTATTGCCTGTTTCTGCACCTCTCGTGACTCTTTTTGCACCTCTGTTGGTTTTTCTGCACAGCTCCTGCTTCTTTCTGCACCTTACGTGTCTCTTTCTGCACTTTTCTTGCTTCTTTCTACTCCTTTGTTGCTTTATTCAGCAATTCTCTTGCCTCTTTCTGCACTTCTCTTCCTTATTTTTGCACCACTTTTGCCTCTTTTTGCACCTCTGTTTGTTCTTTATGCCCTGCTCCTGCTTGTTTCTGCACCTCATGTGCCTCTTTCTGCACTTCTCTTTCTTCTTTCTACACCTCTGTTGCTTATTTTAGCAAATCTCTTGCCTCTTCCTGCACTTCTCTTGCTTGTTGCTGCACCTCTTTTGCAAATCTCTGTATCCCTCTTGCCTCTTTCTGTACCCTCTTCCCTATTTCTCCACCTCTTTTGCTTCTTTCTGCACTTCTCTTGCTTCTTTCTGAACTGCTCTTGCTTCTTTCTACACTTCTGTTGCTTCTTTCAGCAATTCTCTTGCCTCTTTCTGTACTTCTCTTGTTTCTTTCTACAACTCTGTTGCATCTTTCAGCAATTCTCTTGCCTCTTTCTGCACACATCTTCCTTCTTTTGCACCCATCTTACCTCTTTTTGCACCTCTGTTGGTGCATGCTACACTGCTACTGCTTCTTTCTACACCTCACTTGCCTCTTTCTGTACTTCTCTTGCTTCTTTCTACACCTCTTTTGCACATTTCTGTATCCCTCTTGCCTCTTTCTGCATCCTCTTCCCTATTTATCCATCTCTTTTGCACCTTTCTGCACTTCTCTTGCTTCTTTCCGCACTGCTCTTGCTTCTTTCTACTCCTCTGTTGCTTCTTACAGCAATTCTCTTGCCTCTTTCTGCACTTGTCTTCCTTCTTTTTGCACCCCTATTGCCTCTTTTTGCACCTCTTTTAGTTCGTTCTGTACTGCTCTTGTTTCTATCTGCACAACTCGTGCTTCTTTCTATATTTCTCGTGCTTCTTTCTACTCCTCTTGCTTCTTTCTACTCCTATGTTGCTTCTTTCAGTGTCCCTCTTGCCTCTTTCTGCACCCTCTTCCCTATTTCTCCAAGTCTTTTGCTTCTTTCTGCACTGCTCTTGCTTCTTTCTACACCTCTCTTGCACCTTTCAGCACTTCTCTTGCCTCTTTATGTACTTCTCTTGCTTCTTTCTACACCTCAGTTGCATCTTTCAGCAATTCTCTCCCCTCTTTCTGCACACCTCTTCCTTGTTTCTGCACCCCTCGTGCCTCTTTTTGCACCTCTGTTGGTTCATGCTACACTGCTACTACTTCTTTCTGTACCTCACATGCCTCTTTGTGCACTTCTCTTGCTTCTTTCTACACCTCTTTTGCACATTTCTGTATCCCTCTTGCCTCTTTCTGCATCCTCTTCCCTATTTTTCCACCTCTTTTGCACCTTTCTGCACTCCTCTTGCTTCTTTCTGCACTGTTCTTGCTTCTTTCTACTCCTCTGTTGCTTCTTACAGCAATTCTCTTGCCTCTTTCTGCACTTGTCTTCCTTCTTTTTGCATCCCTATTGCCTTTTTTTGCACCTCTTTTGGTTCGTTCTGCACTGCTCTTGCTTCTTTCTGCACAGCTCTTGCTTCTTTCTATACTTCTCGTGCTTCTTTCTACTCCTCTTGCTTCTTTCTACTCCTATGTTGCTTTTTTCTGTAGCCCTCTTGCCTCTTTCTGCACCCTCTTCCCTATTTTTCCAACTCTTTTGCTTCTTTCTGCACTTCTCTTGCTTCTTTCTGCACTGCTCGTGCTTCTTTCTACCCCTCTCTTGCACCTTTCAGCAATTCTCTTGCCTCTTTCTGTACTTCTCTTGCTTCTTTCTGCACCTCACTTGTCTCTTTCTGCACTACTCCTGCTTCTTTCTATTACTCTGTTGCTTCTTTCAGCAATTCTCTTGCCTCTTTCGCACCCCTGTACCATCTTTCTGCACCTTTATTGCCTGTTTCTGCACCTCTCGTGCCTCTTTTTGCACCTCTGTTGGTTTTTCTGCACAGCTCCTGCTTCTTTCTGCACCTTACGTGTCTCTTTCTGCACTTTTCTTGCTTCTTTCTACTCCTTTGTTGCTTTATTCAGCAATTCTCTTGCCTCTTTCTGCACTTCTCTTCCTTATTTTTGCACCACTTTTGCTGCTTTTTGCACCTCTGTTTGTTCTTTCTGCCTTGCTCCTGCTTTTTTCTGCACCTCATGTGCCTCTTTCTGCACTCTCTTGCTTCTTTCTACACCTCTGTTGCTTATTTTAGCAAATCTCTTGCCTCTTCCTGCACTTCTCTTGCTTGTTGCTGCACCTCTTTTGCAAATCTCTGTATCCCTCTTGCCTCTTTCTGTACTTCTCTTGCTTCTTTCTACACCTCTTTTGCACATTTCTGTATCCCTCTTGCCTCTTTCTGCATCCTCTTCCCTATTTATCCATCTCTTTTGCACCTTTCTGCACTTCTCTTGCTTCTTTCCGCACTGCTCTTGCTTCTTTCTACTCCTCTGTTGCTTCTTACAGCAATTCTCTTGCCTCTTTCTGCACTTGTCTTCCTTCTTTTTGCACCCCTATTGCCTCTTTTTGCACCTCTTTTAGTTCGTTCTGTACTGCTCTTGTTTCTATCTGCACAACTCGTGCTTCTTTCTATATTTCTCGTGCTTCTTTCTACTCCTCTTGCTTCTTTCTACTCCTATGTTGCTTCTTTCAGTGTCCCTCTTGCCTCTTTCTGCACCCTCTTCCCTATTTCTCCAAGTCTTTTGCTTCTTTCTGCACTGCTCTTGCTTCTTTCTACACCTCTCTTGCACCTTTCAGCACTTCTCTTGCCTCTTTATGTACTTCTCTTGCTTCTTTCTACACCTCAGTTGCATCTTTCAGCAATTCTCTCCCCTCTTTCTGCACACCTCTTCCTTGTTTCTGCACCCCTCGTGCCTCTTTTTGCACCTCTGTTGGTTCATGCTACACTGCTACTACTTCTTTCTGTACCTCACATGCCTCTTTCTGCACTTCTCTTGCTTCTTTCTACACCTCTTTTGCACATTTCTGTATCCCTCTTGCCTCTTTCTGCATCCTCTTCCCTATTTTTCCACCTCTTTTGCACCTTTCTGCACTCCTCTTGCTTCTTTCTGCACTGTTCTTGCTTCTTTCTACTCCTCTGTTGCTTCTTACAGCAATTCTCTTGCCTCTTTCTGCACTTGTCTTCCTTCTTTTTGCATCCCTATTGCCTTTTTTTGCACCTCTTTTGGTTCGTTCTGCACTGCTCTTGCTTCTTTCTGCACAGCTCTTGCTTCTTTCTATACTTCTCGTGCTTCTTTCTACTCCTCTTGCTTCTTTCTACTCCTATGTTGCTTTTTTCTGTAGCCCTCTTGCCTCTTTCTGCACCCTCTTCCCTATTTTTCCAACTCTTTTGCTTCTTTCTGCACTTCTCTTGCTTCTTTCTGCACTGCTCGTGCTTCTTTCTACCCCTCTCTTGCACCTTTCAGCAATTCTCTTGCCTCTTTCTGTACTTCTCTTGCTTCTTTCTGCACCTCACTTGTCTCTTTCTGCACTACTCCTGCTTCTTTCTATTACTCTGTTGCTTCTTTCAGCAATTCTCTTGCCTCTTTCGCACCCCTGTACCATCTTTCTGCACCTTTATTGCCTGTTTCTGCACCTCTCGTGCCTCTTTTTGCACCTCTGTTGGTTTTTCTGCACAGCTCCTGCTTCTTTCTGCACCTTACGTGTCTCTTTCTGCACTTTTCTTGCTTCTTTCTACTCCTTTGTTGCTTTATTCAGCAATTCTCTTGCCTCTTTCTGCACTTCTCTTCCTTATTTTTGCACCACTTTTGCTGCTTTTTGCACCTCTGTTTGTTCTTTCTGCCTTGCTCCTGCTTTTTTCTGCACCTCATGTGCCTCTTTCTGCACTCTCTTGCTTCTTTCTACACCTCTGTTGCTTATTTTAGCAAATCTCTTGCCTCTTCCTGCACTTCTCTTGCTTGTTGCTGCACCTCTTTTGCAAATTTCTGTATCCCTCTTGCCTCTTTCTGTACCCTCTTCCCTATTTCTCCACCTCTTTTGCTTCTTTCTGCACTTGTCTTGCTTCTTTCTGTACTTCTCTTGTTTCTTTCTACAACTCTGTTGCATCTTTCAGCAATTCTCTTGCCTCTTTCTGCACACCTCTTCCTTCTTTTGCACCCATCTTACCTCTTTTTGTACCTCTGTTGGTTCATGCTACACTGCTACTGCTTCTTTCTACACCTCACTTGCCTCTTTCTGTAATTCTCTTGCTTCTTTCTACACCTCTTTTGCACATTTCTGTATCCCTCTTGCCTCTTTCTGCACCCTCTTCCCTATTTCTCCAACTCTTTTGCTTCTTTCTGCACTTCTCTTGCTTCTTTCTGCACTGCTCTTGCTTCTTTCTACCCCTCTCTTTCACCTTTCAGCAATTCTCTTGCCTCTTTCTGTACTTCTCTTGCTTTTTTCTGCACCTCACTTGTCTCTTTCTGCACTACTCCTGCTTCTTTCTATTACTCTGTTGCTTCTTTCAGCAATTCTCTTGCCTCTTTTGCACCCCTGTACCATCTTTATGCACCTTTATTGCCTGTTTCTGCACCTCTCGTGACTCTTTTTGCACCTCTGTTGGTTTTTCTGCACAGCTCCTGCTTCTTTCTGCACCTTACGTGTCTCTTTCTGCACTTTTCTTGCTTCTTTCTACTCCTTTGTTGCTTTATTCAGCAATTCTCTTGCCTCTTTCTGCACTTCTCTTCCTTATTTTTGCACCACTTTTGCCTCTTTTTGCACCTCTGTTTGTTCTTTATGCCCTGCTCCTGCTTGTTTCTGCACCTCATGTGCCTCTTTCTGCACTTCTCTTGCTTCTTTCTACACCTCTGTTGCTTATTTTAGCAAATCTCTTGCCTCTTCCTGCACTTCTCTTGCTTGTTGCTGCACCTCTTTTGCAAATCTCTGTATCCCTCTTGCCTCTTTCTGTACCCTCTTCCCTATTTCTCCACCTCTTTTGCTTCTTTCTGCACTTCTCTTGCTTCTTTCTGAACTGCTCTTGCTTCTTTCTACACTTCTGTTGCTTCTTTCAGCAATTCTCTTGCCTCTTTCTGTACTTCTCTTGTTTCTTTGTGGAAAAGTAAATTTTGCCATGTTCTGTGTCCCTACGCCTCATCCATCATGTGTTATGTATGCATGACCAATATGCGTATGTTATTCCCCATTTCTGATTGAAGACGCAATTACAGTTGTGTCCACCTCTAATATGTTAGTTTCCAGTTCTCGTGAATACTACGAATATCAGGCCTATGTAAGTAATGTTGCCACGTTTCTCAGTGTGCACGTTATTCCATTATAAAATCCCCGTTTCTAGGCCTCAAAAGGGCCCGGACCCTGGATTCAGCTCCTGTCTCCTGAAAGCCTCGCTGAGGAGCGATACAGCCCCCACCTGTATCCTCGACCTTTCACTTACTTCCTGCCTTGCAGTGCCCGGTGCACCCCGGCTCTGCCTCTGAGTCTGCCAAAAGTATGTTATAGTTCCAGCTATCAGTTCAGTCCTCCTCCTCTGCATTCCTAAGCTACTGAACTGCATCAATAGTTTCCGTCATTGTCTAGCCTTCTCGTCTCCATGTTAGAGAAATACTGTATTTAATGGTCATTGAATATTCTTCACGCACTACATGTAGAATAATGCATGTTCCAGTCTTAGAATCAGGTTAGCCTCTCCCCTCATGACTTCTAGTTTATATCAACACGTTCCCTAAACATTAGATACCAGATAGGGTTTAGGTACATGTCGCTCCGACCCTCCAGACTCTAGTCTCTGCTCCTAGCACAGAGTTCGTAGCCCCCAGCTTCTCCTAGTAACACGTCATTGCTAGTTTCCGCGCACCATTAGGTTAGAGGTCCCGGCTCCTTAGGTAGCCCCCTCCTATGTGTCCGCCCATTCATGACATATTCTGTTACGTTCTACATCACATGTCTAAGTAAACTCCCAGTTACACCTTTTATTACTGTTATCTCTCGCGACTGTTACACGTCACGCCTTCTGCTCCACCTACTGTTACGCCTACTGTAATGTAATGCTATGTGTTTGCGCTATGTATATAAGTCAATGTTATGTTATTAAATGTTAGCGCGCTCATCCCAGACCTAGCCCCAGCAGCTGCTGGGTCACCCTATGCAGGTTGTCCTGATCCTGTCCTTATGCTGTAATAAACCTGCAGAAACTCCTACTACCTCGAATCTTGACTCTTATTTATTGAGCTATCTGTTATGCTATAAGTCTAGTCAAAAATAGGGTATTATTTATTTATTTACCACATAATGGCGCCCGAACAGGGACTTGCCCTTTCCCCACGCGTCGGTGAAGCCACGCCGACCCCCTGACCCTCTGCAGTCGTGACGGAACCATACTGGCCAGTGCAGATATTTCTGCTTCAAGTATCCCTCAGGCCCACGGAGGAGACGGAGGAGGCGGTCCAGCATCCGAACGAGACGGTGGAGGAACGCGGCGAGTCCCGACCAGAGCCCAAGCCGAGAGTCCAAGGTCCGAGGTATCCGGAGGTCCACCCGTAACTGAAGTCCGAAGTCCGAAGTTCGTCGTCGTAGTCCAGTCCCGTCCGAGGCCTTCCGTTCCGTGCTGCCCGGTGAGTACCATTGCTGGGGTAGTGTCTAGACAGGGTCAGTCTAAATTGACTCCTGGTCCGTGGGTTGGTGGTACCCAAGCCCACAAACGAAGTATTCACCTAGGTGGATACGGGTCTTGATGTGTTCCTTTATGGGACCGGTATGTTCCGTACTGTTATAGCAGTGCATCCAGTAATTCTAGTCTGTTCCGTTCTCGAGAATTCTGTTCTGTTTCTGTTTTCAGTATTTTCAGGTAGTATTCTGTTCGAACTGTTATTTATAATGTTGTTTAATGTATTTCCAATGTCGTGGTATGCCTGAATTGTTTTCCCAATTGTTATTGTTTTTCGTGTATTGTATTGTGTTCCGATTCAAGTTTAGAATGCCGCTCTTTTCCAAGTTACGTCAGTTAAAAACTAGAAAGGGTCTGCTGGAAGCAGCAGTTCCTGTTCCGCCTAGGGACAGTCCAGGTCACTTTATGTATCAGAAACATGGCATAAGCGCCATATTGTATCTAGATTTATGGGTAGAATATACCAAACAGTTAGAAGAAAAGTATAGATGGCCCGTATCGGGTACATGGGATGCCGAATGTATCATGCGAGTAGAAGAAGCATTATGGAAAAAGAAAGCCAGACAGTCACAGAAAGATGCCATCGAGTTATGGCGTAAGGAAGCTCATAAAAGAACGGAAAAGGAAGTCAGAAAGTCAGAGTTAAGTAGAGAATCCCAAGAACGAGCCCAAGAAAGAGAATTAATCGAGATAGGTGAACAAGTCAAAGCCGAACAGTCAGATAGACAGAGGCATGCCCTTATTAAGGGTATGTATCCTCTCCTTGCCGAAGGCTTGCTAAAAGCGACCCCAGAGGCACCCAGTAATTTCCCGCCGCCATTAGTTCCGACCAAGCTGCGTCACAAACCGACCGCAGCTGATATTTTTATTTCGTCCTATTTGGACGACACAGTTCCAGAATATGCAAATCCAGTTCGCGCTCCACCTGTCCCTGTAAATCAGGCACTTCCAGTTCCTCCAGACACCGGAGTACCTGTTACGGTACCCCCGGGTCAGCCTGCTATACAAGTTCAGCCCACGTTACAATTACCGACCCTGCAAGCACGAAGAATGTCAGTCGACGATTCTAGTCTAGGGGCCGCAGGAGGAGGTCCTCCTCAAACCCCGCCGCCACACAAGCGTTTATCAGCACTCGAATTACATGCTCAAGCATCACAGCGTACTCCTAAAAGTAATAAGTCTGTTACAGAAATCAGACAAGCCCTTGCCGAATGTGTCTATGACGCAGTCCCAGGCGAGTATAATATGGTTTTATATTCCGTACGCGTAAGAAGGGTGACCGAGTATCTAGTTACCTTACCAAATATGAAAGAAGATCTAGACAGAATATATCGTTTCATCCGTACAGGGGATGATCCAGAAAGTATTGGCGAGATTATGTCCCAAAGGAAAGCCGAGATTCAGCTCATGATATTAAAGTTCCTGATCAATTGTCTAATAAGAGAACAAGATTACCCGTCTAAAGATCCCGCCGAAATGAGAATCCTAACAAGGTGGAGTGATAATATAGCCGAGGGTAAGCACAAGACCATTAGTGCCATGGAAAGTATGTACAAGAAAATTCGTAAAGAAATAATAAGGTTACACGAACAGCGTAAAGCAGCACAAGTAAGCGAGAAAGAAAGTATCTCTGATCCTGAAGAGGAAGACGAGAATCCCGCCAGAATAGCGTATGTAGGAAAATCCAGATTTCCAGATCGCCATTTACGCCTAGAACCTAAGTCTGTTTTTCATCATCCAACACCAGAACAAGGTTCTCTAGAACAAGTATTTCAAGCTACCGATCACATTCTGAAATCACGAGTCGGTTATAGTGAGTTAAGCACCATGCATGAACAAGAACTAGCCCGATCAGCAGTCCGATGGATTACTGATTCTACCACTTTTCCAGACGAAATAGTGGCACAAATGTTTCTGAAACTGCCCCCAGCCGAGCAACGACTGGTGGGTATGTATATGATCCAACACCTCATTACCCTGTATGAGGGTCAACACTCTGATCCAGGCCCGTTACACGATATCCTGAACGAGTTACTCCAGTACAGATGGAGAGGTCTAGGTACCGATTTAATTAGTGTTATTCTAGAACAGCGCCACAAGTATAGAACGTTCCTGAACCCGCATTTTGTTCATGTCTCACCCCCAGAACGTAAACCATTCTATATAGACAGACAGAATCCGCTACGAGAAGTCCACCCAGTCCAAGGGGCGGGTGGCGATATGCAACGAGTGTTTGTATACACTCCAATTTCAAAGATGGAACTTCTCGAAATGAAAAAATTAATTCCCTGTCATGACAAAGATCCAGCGGGGTTCCATAGAGAATTAAAAGACATGCTCCGTATGGGAGAATACACTTATCCAGATGTCATTAAAATGTTAAAGGTCCTGCTACCCGCAGGGGTGTATGAAAAGTTAAAGGAAAAAGAATGGGAGGTGGGAGAGAAAAAGATCGATTGGGCAGCTCTAGAAGCTGAAGACAAGGCACGAGTACCAGGTACCGGTCTTGGAGATAAATGTAAAGAATTACCAGAATTATTGATTCAAGTTCTACCCAGATTATTGACAACTAGGAAAGAAGACTGGGATGCAATCTCAGCCTGTAAACAGAAACAAGATGAAGACATTAGTGATTTTTATTCTAGATTCGAGAAATGTTTCAGTATTAATAGTGGTCTCAAGACAAGTAGTGAGTCATACCCTCATCTTTTCGTTACCAAATTAGTCGAGAATTCAAGTCCACAAATTAAAAACCGAGTTTTGAAAGTCGAAAGCACCTGGCAAGCAAATACTCCGTCCCAGATGCTCCAGATGCTTCAGTATCACCAGAATAGAATCAGAGAAGAGCAAGAACACGAAAGAAAACGTATGAAAGACACGAAAATGAAAGTGCTAGTTGCACAATCTATTCCTCAAGACAGTCAGAAGAGGGGTCCGATTCAAGCCAGTCATCCTGCAGCTCCCGTTAAAGGGAACTGCAATTATTGTAAACAGCCAGGTCATTTTATAAACGAGTGTGCAGTTCTGAAACACAACATAGCTACTGGTAAGACTAAAGAAAGACCACGTCCGCCGAGACAAGAACAAGTTTCACAGACTCCTCAGTCACAGAATGCACAACAGACAGTTACCGTACCGCAGCCTATTGCTGCAACACAGCACGTTACTTCACAGATGTACCAGTATGCACAGTCCGAGTATCCAGAGTACCAGCCATATTCATGAAACAGCCTAGAGAGGGAGGTAGGCTTGCCTCTCATAGAGATACCTGTAGACCAAGAAGGTCCCTATGTACACAGTCAAGTATTAGGGAAAGACAGAAAGTTTTTGATCGATACAGGGGCAAGTAGGACCACAATTAGTCACGCCGAAGTTCCAGGGGCTCCGCTCTCAGGCTCAAGAAATGTTTCCCTTGGATTTTCAGGAAAACCCATCGTTAATGAGATTTCAAAGCCAGTTACTTTAGAAGTAGGTCCATTGTCCCGTACTACTGATCTGTTACTTACTAAGTCATGTCCAGAAAATCTGTTAGGTATTAAGACACTGAAAGAGTTAGGTGCAGTTATTTGCTGTTCCCCAGAGGGAATACGTCTGTTCCTACGTGACTTTAAGGGTCACTATGTATTGCGAGATTTTGATTCAAGATTGTCTAATGTTCCGCAGCATTTATGGGCGCAAGGTCCAACTGATGTAGGTTACATGCAAATCACACCCTATCGTGTGACTCTCAAACCAGGTGTAGTGTTACCACGAATCAGGCAGTACAGATTGCCACCTGAGGCTGTAGCAGCCTTATCCAAAATTATTGACGAGCTCATGGCTCAAGGAGTAGTTGTAGAAACTGACTCCAATGTATGTAATTCTCCGATCATTCCAGTCATGAAACGTACTGATCCAAATGCACCCCCAGTATATCGATTAGTGATTGATTTACGAGAGCTTAACAAATGTATAATTCCTCAGTACCCAGTTGTTCCAGACATTTCTTCCCTGTTAACAGCCATTGATCCCGAAGCCATGTTTTTCACTGTTATTGACCTCAAGAATGCATTTTTTAGTGTTCCAATTCATCCAGACAGCCAGTTTCTTTTCGGATTTTGTTTAAATGGAAGGAGCTATATGTTTACACGCGCTCCTCAAGGTTTCACAGAAAGCCCTAGCATTTACAGTCAAGCACTCAAGAGACAACTAGACAACATTCACATGCCAACTGACACTGCCCTGCTCCAGTATGTCGATGATCTACTGATCACAGCCCGTTCTGAACGTGCTTGCGAGCGAGCATCACTTACAGTTCTGTATTTTCTAGCCGAGATGGGGCACAAGGTGTCACCTTCAAAGCTTCAATTCTGTGTCCAGCAAGTGGTATACTTAGGACACTTGCTGTCCAAGAGGGGTAGGCAGTTGACACCCGACCGTATCCAGTTAATAGCGAGTCTTCCCCAGCCCAGAACCCAGAAGGAGGTACGTGCCTTTATCGGCCTTACTTCTTATTGTAGACAATGGATTCCCCAGTATGCATTCCTAGCCAAGCCACTGATACAGTTAACGACACAGGAGGCAGCCGTATCGACTGTCCTCCCTTGGACATCTGACCATACACTTAGTTTCAACGAGTTAAAGAAAGCCCTATGTCAGGCTCCAGTTCTAGCTACACCGAACTACAGTAAGCCTTTTACACTTTTCGTTACAGAACGCGAAGGTACAGCATTATCTGTTCTCACACAAGATCAAGCAGGTCAATACAAGCCCTGTGCTTATTTTTCGAGCACATTAGATCCAGTCGCCCAGGCGTTGCCTGCGTGCCTCAAGTCAGTTGCAGCCACAGCACTAGCTATCAGACAAAGTGATTCTATAGTTTTAGGACATTCCCTGACAGTACAGGTCCCACATTCAGTAGAAGTTCTTTTGAACCGAACACAAACTCAGCACTTGACAATTGCACGTTTAACAGGTTATGAATTGACACTGTTCCAGCCACACATAGAAATTAGACGCTGCAACGTCCTGAATCCTGCTACACTGTTACCATCAGTTAGTTCAAATCCAGACACACATGATTGTGTGGAAGTAGTTAACATTACGACAAAGCCAAGACAAGACCTGACAGATATTCCGTTACTAGATCCTGACCTGACACTTTATGTGGATGGTTCATGTATGAGAACTAGTACAGGAGAACTAGTCGCCGCGTATGCAGTGACTACTGACACTGAAGTTATTGAAACACATCGTATTGATACTCTGTCCGCTCAAGCAGCAGAGCTAGTTGCTCTGACACAAGCCTGTATACACGCCAAGAACCTGAAGGTTAATGTTTACACAGATTCACGTTACGCATTCGGAGTTGTACACGACTTCGGAGTGCTCTGGCAGGAGAGAGGTTTTATGACTTCTCATGGAACCAAGATTCAGCATGGTCCCCTTATTCAAGCTCTGTTAGATGCCATACATTTACCGACATCTATTGCTATCATGAAATGCAAAGCACATACGAAAGTCACTGACATTATTTCCCAAGGTAATGATCTAGCAGACCGCACAGCCAAGCTTACAGCACAGACTCCAGACATTCCAGTAAACATGACGCATATTCCAGATCTGACTACATGCATGACAGTTAAGGACCCTACACAAGATGTCATAGATATTCAGTCACATGCTACTCCCGATGAAATCAAGAAATGGTCTGTACAAGGAGGGGTCCAGACAGATCAAGGATGGTTAACGAAGGGTAGAGCCACATGGTTTCTCCCCGATTCTATGGTTCAAGTCATTATCAACACCGCACATAGCCCAGCACATTTAGGAGAAAAAGCTATGTTAGACAGTATCCAGAACATTTGGTTTAACAAGCATTTACGAGCTGCAGCCAAGCAGAAAGTCCGTACCTGTATGATATGTTGTCAGTTTAATCCAGGTAAAAGTGTCCCGGTGGAACAAGGTGGTTTCCAGCCCCCTGACCACCCTTTTGAGGTCCTCCAGATGGATTATATTCAGATGGAGCGATGTCGAGGTTTCAAGTATGTCCTTGTAGTTGTATGCGCTTTGTCCAGGTGGACAGAAGCATATCCAGTCCCAGATTACACAGCCGCGACCACTGCCAAGCAGTTGGTTCGTGAATTTTTCCCTAGATACGGACTCCCTAGAGTCGTATATTCTGATAACGGTCAGCCATTCTCATCCGAACTCATGAGACACGTTTCCCTGTTGTTAGGGTACCAGTGGAAGTTCCATTGTGTACGCCATCCAGAAGCAGCTGGACTAGTCGAAAGACATAATCAGACTCTGAAAATCCGTATAGCAAAAGTCTGTAAAGACAAGGGTGTAGACTGGTTAGTAGCTTTGCCAGTCGCTCTGTTTTACATGCGTATGGTCGCACATTCCAGATCAGGTCTGTCCCCGTATGAGGTCGTTTTCGGCCGCCCCCCTAACATGTGGGGTACTCCTAGACCCCGAAGTATTACCGATGTTTCATGTAATATGCTGACAGATTACCTAGCTTCCTTGATGTCTGCCCTCAACTCATGTCGTTCACAGGTTGCCGCCGCATTTCCAGACAATACCGAGGTGGCACCGCACGAGATCGTTCCAGGTTCCTTGGTGATGATCAGAAATTTTGACAGATCAAGTCCGCTGGAACCACGTTGGAAGGAGCCACGTCAGGTCCTCTTGACCACCCGGACTGCCGTCAAGTTGGAAGGCAGGAAGGGGTGGGTCCACCTTTCTCATGTAAAACTTTTCAAAGGATCGGAACCAGACATTGCCAAGAACATTTCCCAGGATTCGAAGGATTGCCAGAACATTGTTTTAAAGGACTGTCCCGCACCAGACTTTATTACAACCCCTCCCTTGTTAGAGAAAACTCCGTAACAGGAGTATAAGTTAAAGCTCAGGTCTAATAAGTCAGCCAGTTTGATTGTATAAGTCCTCCCCTAGGTGAAACGGTTAGACTGTTTCTGACATGTATAAAATAGACCCCCATAGTGAGAGAGTCAGTCGAAGTTCACTTCAATGCATCGTTTTTCTAAGTTTCATATTATTTCTTAGCATAATGATTTCCTGCACCAGTTATGCTTTCTATCTGTGTTTTCCAGTTCCTCATGTAAATATGTCTGCTCATGCTACAGTAGAGCACACGTTTAGTGATCTGCCTCCTCACGAATATTCATACCGCCTCGCCATGCGTAATAACACATTCATCCGTATGTTACATTATTCACACCAGACCAGCAATGCCACTAATTGTTGGGTGTGTGGTCGACTCCCCCCTTTCCAGACACCGAAGGGAGTTCTGCCACTTTTTCCTTATCCATTCTCACACAATGGTTCGTGTGGAGCATGGTCCACGCTAACGTCATCCTCAACAGATATGTCTTTTCTTAATAGTACATGTTTCCCAGACAAGCAAGGTTTCCCCCATAGAACAGGTTTAGATCTAGAAAATGAAGTATATAATTTAGGTAATTATTCGTCGAATTTCATGGTTCTGAATGTTCAGTCTGATACTACTCCAGACTCACCCGCTATTTCAGTACTACCAGTCAAAGGCGAATTATGTGTCCGTAGTTATGGTTCTGTACATATAGGACATAGTGAATGTACTACTGTTATCCAGTATAGTGACAGTGGGAAATCTATTTTTAAAGCTTCACGTCATTCTTATTTTGTTTGTGGTCAAACTGCATATGTCCGTCTGCCCCTCGATTGGGAGGGAACCTGTTATATTGCTTTCCTACTGCCACCTGTTTTTCTAGCCCCACCTGATTATCATAGGAATTCTTTCTTAGTACACACTAGACACAAGAGAAATCTCCCGATTGTCGATTATACTGAAACCGCCGCAGAGCAATTCATTGATATAGATAAAGGTGTTTTCCCTTATTTAGGTACAGTTGTAAATAGTAAGCTAATTCGTAGGTTAACAAGAACCCTTGAAGCAGTAGTAGATGAGACTGCCTCCGCTCTAGGTAACTTAACTGAAGAGCAATCCTTTATGAGAATTGTCGTTTTACAGAATCGTCTCGTCCTTGACGTCATACTGGCCGATAGGGGCGGGGCCTGTAGAATTCTCGGATCTAGTTGTTGCATTTTCATTCCAAATAACGCGCCGTCTGTTTATTCAGCTATAACCAGACTCCATAAAATTGCCCATCTGTTACACCAAGATCCAGGCACCTGGACATGGTCCGGTTGGTTCTGGAATATAATTTCCGCATGGGGATGGAAAGTCCTGTCCTTTCTAGGTATTGCAGTAGCGATCATATTTAGCTGCTGCCTCTGTATACAATGTGGCCCTGCGATTTGCAGCATGTGTGCTACCTCTTGTATTCCCCGTCCCAAGCCCTGTTCTAAATCCCGTTCCAAGACAATTCGAGACGAGCAAATGGTACTGTATGAAATGATAGACGGTATCATGAATATTGATGTTTCCTGATGGAAACGTAGTGACAAGGAGGGAATGTGGAAAAGTAAATTTTGCCATGTTCTGTGTCCCTACGCCTCATCCATCATGTGTTATGTATGCATGACCAATATGCGTATGTTATTCCCCATTTCTGATTGAAGACGCAATTACAGTTGTGTCCACCTCTAATATGTTAGTTTCCAGTTCTCGTGAATACTACGAATATCAGGCCTATGTAAGTAATGTTGCCACGTTTCTCAGTGTGCACGTTATTCCATTATAAAATCCCCGTTTCTAGGCCTCAAAAGGGCCCGGACCCTGGATTCAGCTCCTGTCTCCTGAAAGCCTCGCTGAGGAGCGATACAGCCCCCACCTGTATCCTCGACCTTTCACTTACTTCCTGCCTTGCAGTGCCCGGTGCACCCCGGCTCTGCCTCTGAGTCTGCCAAAAGTATGTTATAGTTCCAGCTATCAGTTCAGTCCTCCTCCTCTGCATTCCTAAGCTACTGAACTGCATCAATAGTTTCCGTCATTGTCTAGCCTTCTCGTCTCCATGTTAGAGAAATACTGTATTTAATGGTCATTGAATATTCTTCACGCACTACATGTAGAATAATGCATGTTCCAGTCTTAGAATCAGGTTAGCCTCTCCCCTCATGACTTCTAGTTTATATCAACACGTTCCCTAAACATTAGATACCAGATAGGGTTTAGGTACATGTCGCTCCGACCCTCCAGACTCTAGTCTCTGCTCCTAGCACAGAGTTCGTAGCCCCCAGCTTCTCCTAGTAACACGTCATTGCTAGTTTCCGCGCACCATTAGGTTAGAGGTCCCGGCTCCTTAGGTAGCCCCCTCCTATGTGTCCGCCCATTCATGACATATTCTGTTACGTTCTACATCACATGTCTAAGTAAACTCCCAGTTACACCTTTTATTACTGTTATCTCTCGCGACTGTTACACGTCACGCCTTCTGCTCCACCTACTGTTACGCCTACTGTAATGTAATGCTATGTGTTTGCGCTATGTATATAAGTCAATGTTATGTTATTAAATGTTAGCGCGCTCATCCCAGACCTAGCCCCAGCAGCTGCTGGGTCACCCTATGCAGGTTGTCCTGATCCTGTCCTTATGC
The DNA here is from genome assembly GCF_964261635.1 of Lissotriton helveticus. Lineage (NCBI taxonomy): Eukaryota > Metazoa > Chordata > Amphibia > Caudata > Salamandridae > Lissotriton > Lissotriton helveticus. Next base: position 1,258,689,046 of record NC_136063.1, on the reverse strand, counting down.
TGTAATAAACCTGCAGAAACTCCTACTACCTCGAATCTTGACTCTTATTTATTGAGCTATCTGTTATGCTATAAGTCTAGTCAAAAATAGGGTATTATTTATTTATTTACCACATCTTTCTACAACTCTGTTGCATCTTTCAGCAATTCTCTTGCCTCTTTCTGCACACATCTTCCTTCTTTTGCACCCATCTTACCTCTTTTTGCACCTCTGTTGGTGCATGCTACACTGCTACTGCTTCTTTCTACACCTCACTTGCCTCTTTCTGTACTTCTCTTGCTTCTTTCTACACCTCTTTTGCACATTTCTGTATCCCTCTTGCCTCTTTCTGCATCCTCTTCCCTATTTATCCATCTCTTTTGCACCTTTCTGCACTTCTCTTGCTTCTTTCCGCACTGCTCTTGCTTCTTTCTACTCCTCTGTTGCTTCTTACAGCAATTCTCTTGCCTCTTTCTGCACTTGTCTTCCTTCTTTTTGCACCCCTATTGCCTCTTTTTGCACCTCTTTTGGTTCGTTCTGTACTGCTCTTGTTTCTATCTGCACAACTCGTGCTTCTTTCTATATTTCTCGTGCTTCTTTCTACTCCTCTTGCTTCTTTCTACTCCTATGTTGCTTCTTTCAGTGTCCCTCTTGCCTCTTTCTGCACCCTCTTCCCTATTTCTCCAAGTCTTTTGCTTCTTTCTGCACTGCTCTTGCTTCTTTCTACACCTCTCTTGCACCTTTCAGCACTTCTCTTGCCTCTTTATGTACTTCTCTTGCTTCTTTCTACACCTCAGTTGCATCTTTCAGCAATTCTCTCCCCTCTTTCTGCACACCTCTTCCTTGTTTCTGCACCCCTCGTGCCTCTTTTTGCACCTCTGTTGGTTCATGCTACACTGCTACTACTTCTTTCTGTACCTCACATGCCTCTTTCTGCACTTCTCTTGCTTCTTTCTACACCTCTTTTGCACATTTCTGTATCCCTCTTGCCTCTTTCTGCATCCTCTTCCCTATTTTTCCACCTCTTTTGCACCTTTCTGCACTCCTCTTGCTTCTTTCTGCACTGTTCTTGCTTCTTTCTACTCCTCTGTTGCTTCTTACAGCAATTATCTTGCCTCTTTCTGCACTTGTCTTCCTTCTTTTTGCATCCCTATTGCCTTTTTTTGCACCTCTTTTGGTTCGTTCTGCACTGCTCTTGCTTCTTTCTGCACAGCTCTTGCTTCTTTCTATACTTCTCGTGCTTCTTTCTACTCCTCTTGCTTCTTTCTACTCCTATGTTGCTTTTTTCTGTAGCCCTATTGCCTCTTTCTGCACCCTCTTCCCTATTTTTCCAACTCTTTTGCTTCTTTCTGCACTTCTCTTGCTTCTTTCTGCACTGCTCGTGCTTCTTTCTACCCCTCTCTTGCACCTTTCAGCAATTCTCTTGCCTCTTTCTGTACTTCTCTTGCTTCTTTCTGCACCTCACTTGTCTCTTTCTGCACTACTCCTGCTTCTTTCTATTACTCTGTTGCTTCTTTCAGCAATTCTCTTGCCTCTTTCGCACCCCTGTACCATCTTTCTGCACCTTTATTGCCTGTTTCTGCACCTCTCGTGCCTCTTTTTGCACCTCTGTTGGTTTTTCTGCACAGCTCCTGCTTCTTTCTGCACCTTACGTGTCTCTTTCTGCACTTTTCTTGCTTCTTTCTACTCCTTTGTTGCTTTATTCAGCAATTCTCTTGCCTCTTTCTGCACTTCCTTCCTTATTTTTGCACCACTTTTGCTGCTTTTTGCACCTCTGTTTGTTCTTTCTGCCTTGCTCCTGCTTTTTTCTGCACCTCATGTGCCTCTTTCTGCACTCTCTTGCTTCTTTCTACACCTCTGTTGCTTATTTTAGCAAATCTCTTGCCTCTTCCTGCACTTCTCTTGCTTGTTGCTGCACCTCTTTTGCAAATTTCTGTATCCCTCTTGCCTCTTTCTGTACCCTCTTCCCTATTTCTCCACCTCTTTTGCTTCTTTCTGCACTTGTCTTGCTTCTTTCTGTACTTCTCTTGTTTCTTTCTACAACTCTGTTGCATCTTTCAGCAATTCTCTTGCCTCTTTCTGCACACCTCTTCCTTCTTTTGCACCCATCTTACCTCTTTTTGTACCTCTGTTGGTTCATGCTACACTGCTACTGCTTCTTTCTACACCTCACTTGCCTCTTTCTGTAATTCTCTTGCTTCTTTCTACACCTCTTTTGCACATTTCTGTATCCCTCTTGCCTCTTTCTGCACCCTCTTCCCTATTTCTCCAACTCTTTTGCTTCTTTCTGCACTTCTCTTGCTTCTTTCCGCACTGCTCTTGCTTCTTTCTACTCCTCTGTTGCTTCTTACAGCAATTCTCTTGCCTCTTTCTGCACTTGTCTTCCTTCTTTTTGCACCCCTATTGCCTCTTTTTGCACCTCTTTTGGTTCGTTCTGTACTGCTCTTGTTTCTATCTGCCCAACTCGTGCTTCTTTCTATATTTCTCGTGCTTCATTCTACTCCTCTTGCTTCTTTCTACTCCTATGTTGCTTCTTTCAGTATCCCTCTTGCCTCTTTCTGCACCCTCTTCCCTATTTCTCCAAGTCTTTTGCTTCTTTCTGCACTGCTCTTGCTTCTTTCTACACCTCTCTTGCACCTTTCAGCAATTCTCTTGCCTCTTTATGTACTTCTCTTGCTTCTTTCTACACCTCAGTTGCATCTTTCAGCAATTCTCTCCCCTCTTTCTGCACGCCTCTTCCTTGTTTCTGCACCCCTCGTGCCTCTTTTTGCACCTCTGTTGGTTCATGCTACACTGCTACTGCTTCTTTCTGCACCTCACATGCCTCTTTCTGCACTTCTCTTGCTTCTTTCTACACCTCTTTTGCACATTTCTGTATCCCTCTTGCCTCTTTCTGCATTCTCTTCCTTATTTTTCCACCTCTTTTGTACCTTTCTGCACTTCTCTTGCTTCTTTCTGCACTGTTCTTGCTTCTTTCTACTCCTCTGTTGCTTCTTACAGCAATTCTCTTGCCTCTTTCTGCACTTGTCTTCCTTCTTTTTGCATCCCTATTGCCTTTTTTTGCACCTCTTTTGGTTCGTTCTGCACTGCTCTTGCTTCTTTCTGCACAGCTCTTGCTTCTTTCTATACTTCTCGTGCTTCTTTCTACTCCTCTTGCTTCTTTCTACTCCTATGTTGCTTTTTCTGTATCCCTCTTGCCTCTTTCTGCACCCTCTTCCCTATTTCTCCAACTCTTTTGCTTCTTTCTGCACTTCTCTTGCTTCTTTCTGCACTGCTCTTGCTTCTTTCTACCCCTCTCTTTCACCTTTCAGCAATTCTCTTGCCTCTTTCTGTACTTCTCTTGCTTTTTTCTGCACCTCACTTGTCTCTTTCTGCACTACTCCTGCTTCTTTCTATTACTCTGTTGCTTCTTTCAGCAATTCTCTTGCCTCTTTTGCACCCCTGTACCATCTTTATGCACCTTTATTGCCTGTTTCTGCACCTCTCGTGACTCTTTTTGCACCTCTGTTGGTTTTTCTGCACAGCTCCTGCTTCTTTCTGCACCTTACGTGTCTCTTTCTGCACTTTTCTTGCTTCTTTCTACTCCTTTGTTGCTTTATTCAGCAATTCTCTTGCCTCTTTCTGCACTTCTCTTCCTTATTTTTGCACCACTTTTGCCTCTTTTTGTAACTCGGTTTGTTCTTTATGCCCTGCTCCTGCTTGTTTCTGCACCTCATGTGCCTCTTTCTGCACTTCTCTTGCTTCTTTCTACACCTCTGTTGCTTATTTTAGCAAATCTCTTGCCTCTTCCTGCACTTCTCTTGCTTGTTGCTGCACCTCTTTTGCAAATTTCTGTATCCCTCTTGCCTCTTTCTGTACCCTCTTCCCTATTTCTCCACCTCTTTTGCTTCTTTCTGCGCTTGTCTTGCTTCTTTCTGCACTCGTCTTGCTTCTTTCTACACCTCTGTTGCTTCTTTCAGCAATTCTCTTGCCTTTTTCTGCACTCCTCTTCCTTCTTTCTTCACCCCTACGGCCTCTTTCTGTACCTCTCTTGCCTCTTTTTGTACCTCAGTTGATTCTTTCTGCACTGCACTTTCTTTCTTTTTTCTGCACCTCGCTTGTTTCTTTCTGCACTTCTATTGCTTCTTTCTACACCTCTGTTGCGTCTTTTAACAATTCTCTTGCCTCTTTCTGCACTTCACTTCCTTCTTGTTGCACCCATCTTGCCTCTTTTTGCACCTCTGTTGGGTCATTCTGCACTGCTCCTGCTTCTTTCTGAGCCTCACTTACCTCTTTCTGCACTTTGCTTGCTTTTTCCTATACCTCTGTTGATTCCTTCTGCACTTCTCTTGCTTTTTTCTGCACTGCTCTTGCCTCTTTCTGTTGCAAATTTCTGCATCCATCTTGCCTCTTTCTGCACCCCTGTACTCTCTTTCTGCAGCTTTCTTGCCTGTTTCTGCACCTCTCTAGCCTCTCTCAGCACCTCTGTTGATTCTTTCTGAACGTTTCTTGCCTCTTTCTGCCCCTCTGACTTAGAGGTAGTTTTAGCCCCCCTGCCCTACTATGTACTAGGGCCTTACAAGGGAGGTCATGCCAATCACAGGGATACACCCAACCCATGGTGTATCCTACTGTATGTAGGTGTTTTCACTGTGTTCTAAGTGTCTTTCAGCACAGCACTGGCTCCGGGCCTTATTAGTCAACGTCAGTTGCCACCGGTACCAGTCAGCAAAATGTTGTGGGCACAGGATGACTTTGCAACAAGGCCTCTTTCTGCACCTCTGCTGGTTCTATTTGCACTGCTCTTGCTTCGATCTGCACCTCACTTCCTTCTTTCTGCACTTCTCTTGCTTCTTTCTACAAGTCTGTTGCTACTTTCAGCAATTCTCTTGCTTCTTTCTGTAATTTTCTTCCTTCTTTTTGCACCACTCCTGCCTCTTTCTGTACCCCTCTTGCCTCTTTTTGCACCTCTGTTTGATCTTTCTACACTGCTTCTTCTTCTTTCTGCACCACACTCGTCTCTTTCTGCACTGCTCTTGATTCTTTCTACTCCTCTGTTGCTTCTTTCATCAATTCTCTTGCCTCTTTCTGCACTTCTCTTGCTTGTTTCTAGACATCTCTTGCACATTTCTGTATCTCTCTTGCCTCTTTCTGCACCCTCTTCCCTATTTCTCTACCTCTTTTGCCTCTTTCTACACTTCTCCTGCTCCTTCTGCACTGCTCTTGCTTCTTTCTACACCTTTGTTGCTTCTTTCAGCAGTTCTTTTGCCTATTCCTGCACTTCTCTTGCTTCTTTCTACACATCAGTTGCATCTTTCAGCAATTCTCTTGCCTCTTCTGCACACCTCTTCCTTCTTTTTGCACCCCTTTTGCTTCTTTTTGTACCTCTGTTGGTTTATTCGACACTGCTACTGCTTCTTTCTACACCTCACTTGCCTCTTTTTGCACTTCTCTTGCTTCTTTCCACACCTCTTTTGCACATTTCTGTATCCCTCTTGCCTCTTTCTGCAATCTCTTTCCTATTTCTCCACCTCTTTTGTATCTTTCTGTACTTCTCTTGCTTCTTTCTGCACTGCTCTTGCTTCTTTCTACTCCTCTGTTGCTTCTTAAAGCAATTCTCTTGCGTCTTTCTGCACTTCTCTTCCTTCTTTTTGCACCCCTATTGCCTCTTTTTGCACCTATGTTGGCTTGTTCGGCACTGCCCTTGCTTCTTTCTGCACAGCTCTTGCTTCTTTCTATACTTCTCTTGCTTCTTTCTACTTCTCTTGCTTCTTTCTACTCCTATGTTGCTTCTTTCTGTATCCCTCTTGCCTCTTTCTGCACCCTCTTCTCTATTTCTCCAAATCTTTTGCTTCTTTCTGCACTTCTCTTGCTTCTTTCTGCACTGCTCTCGCTTCTTTCTACACCTATCTTGCATCTTTCAGCAATTCTCTTGCCTCTTTCTGTACTTCTCTTGCTTCTTTCTATGCATCTGTTGCATCTTTCAGCAATTCTCTTGCCTCTTTTTGCACCTCTGTTGGTTCTTTCTGCACGGCTCCTGCTTCTTTCTGCACCTCACTTGTCTCTCTGCACTACACCTGCTTCTTTCTACTCCTCTGTTGCTTCTTTCAGCAATTCTCTTGCCTCTTTCTGCACTTCTCTTCCTTCTTTTTGTATGCCAATTGCCTCTCTGTGCACCTCTGTTGGTTCTTTCTGCACTGCTCTCGCTTCTTGCTGCACCTTACTTGTCTCTTTCTGTACTTCTCTTGCTTCTTTCTACTCCTCTGTTGCTTCTTTCTGCAATTCTCCTACCCCTTTCTGCACTTCTCTTGCTTGTTTCTGTACCTCCCTTGCACATTTCTGTATCCCTCTTGCCTCTTTCTGCACCCTCTTCCCTATTTCTCTAATTCTATAGCTTCTTTCTGCACATCTCTTGCTTCTTTCTCCACTGCTCTCCCTTCTTTCTACACCTCTCTTGCATCTTTCAGCAATTCTCTTGCCTCTTTCTGTACTTCTCTTGCTTCTTTCTACGCATTTGTTGCATCTTTCAGCAATTCTCTTGCCTCTCTTTTCACCTCTGTTGGTTCTTTCTGCACTGCTCCTGCTTCTTCTGCACCCCACTTGTCTCTTTCTGCACTACACCTGCTTCTTTCTACTCCTCTGTTGTTTCTTTCAGCAATTCTCTTGCCTCTTTCTGCACTTCTCTTCCTTCTTTTTGTACGCCAATTGCCTCTCTTTGTACCGCTGTTGGTTCTTTCTGCCCTGCTCTCGCTTCTTGCTGCACCTTACCTCTCTTTCTATACTTCTCTTGCTTCTTTCTACTCCTCTGTTGCTTCTTTCTGCAATTCTCCTACCCCTTTCTGCACTTCTCTTGCTTGTTTCTGCACCTCTCTTGCACGTTTCTGTACCCCTCTTGCCTCTTTCTGCACTCTCTTCCCTATTTCTCCAACTCTTTTGCTTCTTTCTGCACTTCTCTTGCTTCTTTCTGCACTGTTCTTGCTTCTTTCTACACCTCTGTTGCTTCTTTCAGCCATTTTCTTGCCTCAGTCTGTACTTCTCTTACTTCTTTCTACACCTCTGTTGCATCTTTCAGAAATTCTCCTGCCTCCTTCTGCACTTCTCTTTCTTCTTTTTGCACCCTTCTTGCCTCTTTTTGCACCTCTGTTGGTTCATTCTACACTGATACTGCTTCTTTCTGTTCCCCACTTGCCTATTTATGCACTTCTCTTGCTTCTATCTACACCTCTGTTGCTTCTTTCAGCAATTCTCTTTCCTCTTTCTGCACTTCTCTTGCTTGCTTCTACACCTCATTTGCTAATTTCTGTATCCCTCTTGCCTTTTTCTGCACCCTCTTCCCTATTTCTCCACCTCTTTTGCTTTTTTCTGCACTTCTCCTGCTTCTTTCTGCACTGCTCTTGCTTCTTTCTACACCTCTGTTGCTTCGTTCAGCAATTCTCTTGCCTCTTTCTGCACTTCTCTTTCTTCTTTTTGCACCACTCTTACCTCTTTTTGCACCTCTGTTGGTTCTTTCTGCACTGCTCCTGCTTCTTTCTGCACCTCACGTGCCTCTTTCTGCACTTCCCTTGCTTCTCTCTACACCGCTGTTTCTTCTTTTAGCAATTCTCTTGCCTCTTTCTGCACTTCTCTTGATTGTTTCTGCACCTATTTTGCAAATTTCTGTATCCCTCTTGCCTCTTTCTGTACCCTCTTCCCTATTTTTCTACCTTCTTTGCTTCTTTCTGCACTTGTATTGCTTCTTTCTGCACTGCTATTGCTTCTTTTACACCTCTGTTGCTTCTAACAGCAATTCTCTCGCCTGTTTCTGCACTTTTCTTCCTTCTTTCTGCACCTCTCTGGCCTCTTTCTGTACCTCTCTTTCCTCTTTCTGCACCCCTCCTATATTTTTCTGCATCCCTCTTGCCTCTTTTTGTACCTCTGTTGGTTCTTTCTTCACTGCTCTATCTTTTTTCTGTACCTCACTTATCTCTTTCTGCACTTCTCTTGCTTCTTTCTACACCTGTGTTGCTTCATTCAGCAATTCTCTTGCCTCTTTCCGCACTTGTTAGATCTGGGGGTCTCTAGTTGGCAATGGTTATCACCTTTGTCCAAATAGGGACCCTTACTTCTAAGTCAGGATAATGGGATTACACTCCTTAATAACCCCTGCTCACCCCCTTGGTAGCGTGGCACAAGCAGAAAGGCTTATCTCAGAGGCAGTGGGTTAAGCATTTGTGAATATACACAGTAATACAGTGAAAACACTACAGATGGAAACAACACAGGTTTTTATAAAAATAAGTATTCTTTATATAGACTTAAACACAAGACCACAACGAACAAAAAACAACAATACTACACTTAAGATTACTTAAAAGATGATTAAAGTTTCTTAGTTCAAGTTGTTGGTAAATGCGACAAAGTTCTCAACAAAGTACGTGGATGTGTAACGCAAAGTGAACAAAAGGCTTGCAAAAGGGGAGATGCGTCGGTTCAGTGGCCCGGGGGAACGGTTGCGTCCTTCTATAAGTAGGGGGCTCATCGTGAGCCTTACCGGTGCGGAGGTGATGCGTAGATTCTGGACCTGCGGGCCCGTTGCAGTGCACAAGATGGCACCTTGATGCGATGCGATGATTCGGGATGTGATGTGAGAAGATGGTGGCCTTGATGCGGCGATGTGATGACGATGCGATGACGGCCTGGCAGCCTTGCGACGACTCTGTACGTTGGAGCCGTGACCAGCCCTGCGACACGCTTCTCTGGTGATGCGATGGCGACTCTCTCGATGTTGTCACGCTTATCCGGCGATGCGACAGCAGGCAGCTTTGATGAACACACGCTTCCAGGGAGATGCGGCGAAGGCTCGCTTCTCCGGCGTTGTGATGATTTCAGCTGCGGCGGCGACACGCTTCTTCTCGATGCGTCGCGCTTCCAGCTCCCAGCGGCACGCAAGTGACTGGAGTCAGAATTCCCAGCAAGGAAATTCAGGAGGGAGCTGGAGGTGAAGTCTTTTGGCCCTGAGACTTCAGCAGGGGGCAAGCACAGTTCAAGCCCTTTGAGAATTTTCTGTAGATGAAAGTCCTTACAAAGTTTTTCTCCTTTCCCTTGGCAATGAAACAACCACTGCAGGCCAACCCAGAAAACAGCACACTGGCAGAGGAGCAGTCCAAACTCCTGCAGCTTCCTTGGTTCTTCTCCTTGGCAGAAAGGTTTCTTGTTCCAGAAGTGATCTAATTTCTTGGGATCAGGGTCCCAATATTTATACCCCAAAATCCTATGTTCTCTGAAGGCAGAGAGGCATCTAGTTCAAACCAGTTCCTAAGCACTTTGTTTACATGACTTCTTCCTTTCACTGTGCAGGGTAGAGCCATCAGATGCCACACAGGAAGTGGAGCCAGCACAGGGGAGGGAAGATACCGCTCTGGAGCACTCTGTTGACATGATTCCTCCTCTCCTTTCAGAATGCAGGGCAAATACATCAGACACGCCACAGGAGGTGGAGCCAGCATTGTAGAGGGAAGGACCAGCCCTATTCAGGGCCCAGATGCAACTCCTTCCTCCCATCCAGATGCAGATCTCTCTATTCACCACTAGGCTGCCCCAGCCTGTTTCCTGAAATCCCCCAACCCTATTACTCACAAACCCAGACAAGGAATACACAACCCAGCAGAGGCAGGCTCAAATGGTTAGGCAAGCAAATACCTGCTTCTTAAAAGTGGTATTTGCAAACCCAGGATATTAAAATAAACTTTACTAAAAGATGTATTTTATTATTCTGAGTTCAGGCATGCTAAATGCGAATTTCCACCATGTTCCCTGAGTCAGTTAGGATTATAAGCATGCAATAATCTAACTGCTCATTCTGGCCTATGAGAACAGGTAGCCTTCAATAGTGAAAAACGAAAATGGCTGTAATTCACAACTAGAACATGCTACACACATCAGAGCAGGTCCTACCTTGTACTTACAATGCACCCTGCCCTTGGGCCTACCATAGGGGTGTCTAATATGAAGAAAACGGAAGGCTTAGGGACTGGCAAGTGGGTGCACTTGGCCAAGTCGACATGGCAGTGCTAGACTGCACACCGGCCTTGCAATGGCAGGCCTGGGACACACTTTACAAGCTGCTTCTGCGGGTGGCACAACCAGTGCTGCAAGCCCACCAGCAGCATTTGATTTACAAGCCCTGGGCACACATGGTACACTCTACTAGGGGCTGACAGATAAATCACATAACCCAATCATGGAATAACCAATCAGTACATCAATGTAACAGAGGGAGCACTTGCACTGTGGCACTGATTAGCAGTGGTACAGTGCCCAAAGCACAAATCCAGCAAAAACATATCAAAACAGAGGAGGCAAAATGGAAGGGAGACTCACGCCAATGATGCCAGGTCTAACACGTATCCCCTCCAGCTTAAATGTGGGGAGAACTACCCTTCCCCTTGGGAGTTCTCTTCACTAAGGCGGAAAAATATGGACAGACCATCAGCATTGGCTGTTCTGTACCAGGGCGGTGTTCCACCGTAAAGTCCATACCCTGTAGGGAGATGGACCACCTCAACAACTTTGGGTTCTGACCCTTATCTGCATCAGCCATCTAAGAGGCCTGTGGTCAGTCTGAACTCGGAAGTGAGTCCCAAACAGGTATGGTCTCAACTTCTTCAGTGCCCAGACCACAGCAAATGCCTCACGCTCAATTGCACTCCACCTCTGTTCCCGTGGAAGTAACCTCCTACTGATGAAGGCTACAGGTTGGTCTAGGCTCTCTCTTTATTAATCTGTGAGAGAACAGCCCCCACACCATGCTCTGAAGCGTCTGTCTGTACAATGAATTCTTTTGAGAATTTGGGTGCCTGAAGCACGGGTGCTATGCACATGGCAGTCTTCAGGGCATCAAAAGCCTTCTAACAGGTGTCAGTCCAGTTCACTTTCTTGGGCTGCTTCCTGGAAGTCAGCTCAGTCAAGGGTGCAACAATGTTGCCATACCCCTTAACAAAACTCCTGTAGTACCCCGTGCGTCCTAAAAAGGCTCTCACCTGTGTCTGAGTCTTTGGCGGTTCCCATGTCAGGATGGTATCAATCTTGGGTTGTAGGGGCGCCACCTGGGCGCTTCCTACCTGGTGACCCAAGTACACAACGGGAACCCTGCCCGATCTGGCACTTACTTGCTTTGATCATGAGGCCTGCTTTTCGCAGTGCCATCAACTCTTCCCAGAGGTGCTGCAAGTGTTCTTCCCAACTGGCGCTGAACACTGAAATGTCATCCAGGTAGGCGGCACTGAAATCTTTCAGCCCAGCCAACCTGGTTGACCAACCTCTGAAAGGTGGCAGGTGTATTCTTCATACCAAAGGGCATAACCCGGAATTGGTAGTGCCCATCTGGTGTGGAGAATGTCGACCTCTCCTTAGCCCCATCAGTCAAGGCGATCTGCCAGTACCCAGACGTCCAATCAAACGTGCTGAGGTACCGTGCAGCCCCTAACCGATCAATGAGCTCATCAGCTCTGGGGATGGGGTGTGCATTAGTCCTGGTGACTGAATTGAGCCCTCTGTAGTCCACACAGAACCAGAGTTCGGGTGTGGCACCCGGCGAGGCAGCCTTTGGGAACAAGACCACTGGGCTGGCCTAAGGACAGTTGGAGGACTCAATGACCCCTAAAGCAAACATCTTGGAGATTTCCTCCTAAATGTAAGCCCTAACCTTTTCAGGCACTCTGTAAGCCTTGTGTTTGACAGGAGGGCTGTTGCCAGTGTCAACATCATGGACGCACCACTCTGTGACACCAGGAACCAAGGAAAATAGATCAGAGAATTGCCCCAACAGCTGGCGACAATCTTGCTGTTGATCAGGTGTCAGTGTGGCATAGAGGCTGACACCATCCACTGACCCATCTTGCTCAGTTGCAGACAGGAGGTCAGGAAGAGGCTCAGTCTCCTCCTCCCTTCCATCATCTGTCGCTAGGAGCATGCCCACTTCGGACCTTTCTAAGTGGGGTTTCAGGCGGTTATCATGCAGGACCCGCAAGGGGTCCCTGGGAGACTGCAAGTTCACCAGATAAGTGACATCACTCTTGCGCTCCACCACCTCATATGGACCAGTCCACCTGTCCTGGAGCGCACAAGGCTCCACAGGGGCCATGACCCAAACTTTCTGTCCTGGTTGAAGCTCGATCAGAGTGGCATTCTGATCGTACCACCGCTTTATTTCCTCCTGGCTGGCTTCCAGATTTGCCTGAGCAAGATCTTGAAACGCCGAGTTTGGTTCCTGAAGTCCAGCATGTAACTATACACATCCTGGGGAGGTTTCCTGGGAGATTGCTCCCAGCCTTCCTTGACCAAACTCAAAGGTCCTCTTACTGGGTGACCATACCAAAGCTCAAAGGGGCTGAACCCTAGAGACTTTTGTGGCACCTGACGGTAGGCAAACAGAAGGCATGGCAAGAGGACGTCCCACTTACGCCTCATTGGTTCCTCAAGACCCATGATCATGCCTTTGAGGGTCCAGTTAAATCTTTCAACCAGCCCATTTCCTTGTGGGTGGTAAGGAGTGGTGAACTTGTAGGTAACACTACACTCCTTCCACAGAGACTTCATATAATGAGAAATGAAGTTTGTACCACTGTCAGACACAACCTCTCTGGGGATCCCCACACGGGAAAAGAGCCTCATCAGTGCACGTCCCACCATGGGGGCCATCACTGTCCTGAGTGGAATGGCTTCCGGGTACCGGGTAGCATGGTCCACCAAGACCAGGATAAATCTGTTGCTCATGGCTGTCTTGGGGTCCAGTGGCCCCACAATGTCAATCCCCACCTGTTCAAAGGGGGTACTGACTACAGGGAAAGGTTGGAGAGGGGCCTTGTGCCTCCTTCCACTATTCCCACTTGCCTGGCAAGTTTGACAAGTCCTACAATGAGTATCTGAACTCTTTTGTATCTGGGGCCAATAAAAGCGGGAGACAAGCCTTTCAAAGGTCTTGTTCTGCCCCAGATGACCAGCTAAAGGAACATCATGAGCCAAACCCAGTAGGAAGTTTCTGAAGCGCTGGGGTACCACCAGCACACGGGCTGACCCAGGCTCAGCAACCTTAGGCTCGCTATACAGGAGACCAGTCTCCCAGTAGATCCAATGTGATCCAGACTGATCACCTGCTGCCTGGTTTGTGGCCTGTTGCCTCAAACCCACAAGAGAAGGGCACTTCTGCTGCTTTTCACAAAATTCCTCCCTGGAGGGACCCCCTTCTTGCTGCCAATGGGTCAGCTCAGGAAGGTTCCCCAGTTCAGAAACTTGCTCTCCTGTAGGTTCCAGGGTATCTCTCTCAAGGTCTGCCTCCTCCTGGACAGTGGGAACAATGGAGGCTGATTTCCCGCACCCCCTACCTCTTCTCTTTAAGGCAGGTCCCTGGGCCATACTTTCAGGGCTCCAGGGTCTCTTGAACGCCCTTAGCTGCCATAGACTGAGTGGTCCCACATGCCCACTCAGGCAGACCCAACAACTCTGAATGCACCTCCCTCTCCACCTTAGCCCAAGGGGAGCTTTCTAAATCATTGCCTAACAGACAATCAACAGGCATGGCTGGCCTCACAGCTACTTGAAGAGTACCAGAGACCCCCCCACTCAAAGGGAACTTGAGCCACCTTGCAATGGCTCTCTGTGTTGTCAGCGGCAACAACTGGGAAGAATGCATGAGGGAGTACCTGTTCTTCAGAGACCAAGTGACACCTGACAGCTGTCACAATCACTCCTGTGTCTCTGAGAGCCTCCACTCTATGGCCATTGATGGTCATCCACTGCCTGTATTTTTTGGTGTTAGCAGGCAGCTGAGTTTTAGGGACCATCTCAAAGCCTCCTAATGAGACAAGGGACATTTCTGCGGGACCCCACCCACCTTGGGCACCCATCTCCTCCCCACCCAGGGCTACACTGGCCATCTGATGGGGTGGTGCACGGGGTGGCACATACTGTCCTTTCCAAGGACACTGGGGATCATACCAACGGTGTCCCACCTTCTTACACTGAAAGCAGGTAACAGGCCCCCTATGAACAAGTTTACCTGTCGGGGGTCCTGACTTCTTTTCAGGGGGAGGCTGGGAACCCTTACCTTGGTTTCCTTGGGAATTACTATGGGGACCTTTTTGGAACTCCCTCTGTTTACCCTTGTCCCCCCCACTCTTCTGCTGGGGACCCTGCCCACCTTTGGCGTAGTCTCCCACAAGACCCTTGTGGACCCTGGTACTGACCCAGCGGTCTGCCTCTTCAGCAAGCTTTCTAGGATTAGTCAACTTGCTATCAATAAGGTGCTGGTGTAGCTCTGGAAAACAATTAGCAGACAAGTGCTCCCTAGCAATCAAATCATAGAGCGCTTGAAAATTATCAACATTACTACCCCTCAACCAACCATCCATAGCTCTGCAAAAGAAAGACACATATTCTACCCAAGTGGTTACCTCCAGTTTCTTACATAAGACATTCTATGAGTACTGGGCAAGTCTAACAACGTATCCCTACCTCCAGTTAAAAAGCGGCCCAACAACCCCGCTCCCCAATCCTTCTCAGGGACCCGGTGGGCCAACATTGCTATCGCATTGGCTGAAAACCACTGCCCAATATCTTCACCTTTGTGAAAATCCTTGATGACATCCTTAGGAATATGTACCCTGCCTTCTGAAGGCACAGATGGTGTGCTGCCACCAGAGGCATTGATTTCTAAGCCCTTGGCCTTTATCTCTAACTCCCTCAACATTCTCTCATGCACCATTCTCATTTTCTCTCTTTCCAAAGACAATCTGGTATTCTCTGTTTCCCTCTGACTCTCCATCTTAAGCTTAGCCATCTTCAGCTTGTGTGCCCTATTTTTCTCCCTGTCTTCCAACTCTCTGGGGACAGGTCTTTGGAAGAGATGCTGCTGCCAGGAGGGGACGGTATCACCAACAGGCTCCACCACAAGATCAGGGTTATTTCTAACTTCTACCCAGGCCCTCAGCGCCTTTTGGTAGTCTTCCTTTTTAGAAATGCCTGGTGTAGCAACTTTCAATTTCCTGCAGAAATACTTGAGCTGTTTCACAGTGTAGGTTTCCAACCTCTCTTCCTCAAAATCAAGATCCATAGATGCAACAGATGCTGGTTTACTCATGGTAGTAAAAATTGGGAGTCTTCAGGAAAAACTAACAGTCCAAGGGAAAAAGGATTAAAAAAAAAAGTATGTGGTCAAGTTTGGTCTGCACTCACTAGTAGTGTACACCAATCACTGTGTATGAAACACAAATACAACGTCCAAATCCTCACTCCTGACCACCAATGTTAGATCTGGGGGTCTCTTGTTGGCAATGGTTATCACCTTTGTCCAAATAGGGACCCTTACTTCTAAGTCAGGATAAGGGGATTACACTCCTTAATAACCCCTGTTCACCTCCTTGGTAGCTTGGTACGAGCAGGCAGGCTTAGCTCAGAGGCAGTGTGTTAAGCATTTGTGAATATACACAGTAATACAGTGAAAACACTACAGATAGACACAACACAGGTTTTATAAAAATAAGTATTCTTTATATAGACTTAAACACACGACCACAAACGACAAAAATCCACAATACTACACTTAAGATTACTTAAAAGATGATTAAAGTCTCTTAGTTCAAGTTGTTGGTAAATGCGACAAAGTTCTCAACAAAGTACCTGGATGCGTAATGCAAAGTGAACAAAAGGCTTGAAAAAGGGGAGATGCGTCGGTTCGGTGACCCGGGGGAACGGTTGCATTCTTCCTCAATGCTTGCGCAGAGTAGGGGACTCGACGTGAGCCTTACCAGAGCGGAGGTGATGCGTAGATCCTTGGCCTGCGGGCCCATTGCAGTGCGC
This sequence comes from Lissotriton helveticus, assembly GCF_964261635.1. NCBI lineage: Eukaryota > Metazoa > Chordata > Amphibia > Caudata > Salamandridae > Lissotriton > Lissotriton helveticus. The sequence goes on along the minus strand of NC_136063.1, from coordinate 1,258,673,254 downwards.
AAGATGGCACCTTGATGCGATGCGATGATCCGGGTACGATGCGAGAAGATGGCGCCTTTGATGCGGTGATGCGATGACGATGCGATGACGCCCTGGCATCCTTGTGACGACTCTGTACATTGGAGACACGCTTCTCTGGTGATGCGATGGCGACTCTCTCGATGTTGAGAAAGATGCGTGCCCCTAGAAATTGGGGAACGTCCTCAGGTCAACGCTTGTTGCCCCTCAGGGTCTATTCAGTTAATAATGTAACTAACCCAATTTCTGCTCAATTATTGTTTTTATTCATTCATTTGAATTCTTTTTTGTAGAGTTATTATTCACTCTATTTTTTGAATCCATGATATATTTAAATCCATGTTAATACACCTTCCAATGCGTTTTGGCTGGTATCAGCCTTCATCAGGGAAATGTTCATCTATAAATCAAAGTATATGTTCAATACACAAGGATGCCCAATACATTCAACATGATATGCCCATACGGGTGATGATTGCCGGTCTTCATAAAGTGGTGGTGTGTAATTTAACTCCAATATGACTATTGTCGGCATGATCTGTCTGTGAACCTACTTGTTGTCGTCATCAGGGTGTTTAATGAAGCCAAATGCTTCGTGTTTAACGAGCGCCTGGGTTTGACTGTGACTATCAAGGTTAACACGTAGGGACTATTGTGCGTGACAGGGATTAAACGCGCATTTAATACAACCGCTCTGTGTTAATGTGGCCAAACTTGTGGGTGCTGTTCGGTGATGCAATCGCTGCTCAGAACTAAAGTTCGGAAGTGCCGCGTACTAAACGTGCCTATTGATGTCTAGTACGCCGAATAGCGATACAGTGGTGTCATGCATTAAACGCTCTGCGCGTATAACTTACTGTGTGAAGGTTGTTCTGCCGGCCCTGCGGTGTGTTCTCCTGCTCTATGCCAATGTGGGTTTAACGCGGGGACAGTCTGTTATGTGATGGTCATACACTTCCTGTTTAGTGAACATAGTGGAAGGACTATGTTCCCATGGTGGGCGCCATATTGGAATGTCTATAACTACTCTATGAGGCTGTGTGAATGTAATCATACTCAAGTATGTGGCCAACTATTAGTTACAAGCTGATAAATGGTAACCGATTATTATAATGTAATGTATTACAGTGATGTACTGAAAACAGAAAGGTTCATATCTTGACACATTATACAGGGAGATCAGTTGGGGGTTATTTTCAAAGTATTTTAATAGATATAGTTCATAGGTAACAACTGTATTCCACTCTGTCATTAATTCCCAATGGTGAGAGAGTTTCGAGTCTATAAATCCAATGGTTTTCTCGTTGTAACAATGTCTTGTTGCCTTTTCCTTCTTCTTTTGAGACTATTTCAAGTATCGTGAATCTTAGTTGGCTGACATTATGCAATGCTTCCAAAAAATGGCTGGCTACAGTAGACTTAGTTGATTTGCTTCTTATGTTCGATTTGTGTTCGTTTATTCTGGTTTTGATTTTGCGTACTGTTTTACCTACGTAGCCTAACCCACAGGGACATTTTAACAAATACACCACATTGGAGGTGTTGCATGTGGCTGTAACTTGTAATTTGACTGGAGTTCCTTTCCTAGGGTGGGTAATGGTTGCTCCTTAAATCACATTATTACAATTGTTATAATTGTAACATGGGGGTCAATCATGATGGCGGTGAATCCGCATCCTCCGGGCCGGTGGAAGCCACCGCCGGCCCGGAGGATGCGGATTCACCACCCCTGGAAAACACCCACTGCCAGATTATGATGGCGGTGGGATCAGCGGCGGATGGCAGGTCCGTCCGCCGCTGATCCACAGGGTGTTGACCACTATTTGGTGGTGGTGTCTGCAAGACACCGTCAGCCAAAATAGGATGCGTGTGTAAACATGCTTTTCCACAGCGGTTTTTCCACCGTGGAAAAGCATGTGGACCTTTGCTTCTGGGGGCCCCTTGCGGGCCCCCAGGGTGAAGGGGTGGGGGTGCACATGGGGGGTACCTATGGTACCCTCTGCATTTGCATGCACAAACGGCAGGCACCGTGCGGTGCCTGCCGCTTTGTGCATGCAAATGCAAAGCATGCATATTTAACATTGCGGCGGGTGCTGCTTTAAGCAGCACCCACGGCAATGTTAACTATATGGGATGTGACCGCCAGGGTGGAGGTCACATCCTAATTCCGATGGAGGGAACGCCGCTGCCCCTGCGGACGTCCCTCCATCTCGGGGGTGGCGGACAGACGCAAGTCCGTCCGCCATCCTAATCGACGTCATGGTGTTGTGCCTTTATGTGTGGTTTCAGTTTGTGGCTTTTTCGTTTTAAGTATCTCTCCTAAATTTCTTCCCCTTTGGTACGCAAATATAGGATCCTCTTTGAAGATTCCATTGAATTCATGTTCCTGTGCTAGTATAGCCCAATGTCGTTTGATGATGGCTTTGTAGGCTTTACTTTTGGTTGAATATTTTGAAACAATCACCATCCTGGTGTTCTCTTTTGTGGGTGTTTCTGCAACAGAACATTCCTAGCTTTTTGTGCACATCTGGTCTTGGCTTGGTTGAGTATTTATTGAGAGTACTCTCTTTCTTGGAATCTTGTGGCCATTTCGTCGATCCTGTTGTCTGCGCTTTCTGGAGATGACACGATTCTTTTGACCCGCAGCATTTGGGAGTATGGTCAATGTCTTTTGAGGCTTTCCTGGTAAAAGCTATGGTAGTGCATCAAATTGTTGCGGTCTGTTGGTGTGCGATAGATGTCAGTGCTGAAGCCATTGTCTGTTCTAGTGATCTCCACATCTAGAAAAGTAATTTTGGTAGAGTGAATTTCCGATGTGAATTGAATTCGATCGTTTTTTTATTGAGTTCTGTAATGGCTTCTGTCAGTTTTCTCTCTGGGCCACTCCATATTACAAACACATCGTCAATGTATCGTAATATGAGTTTTACGTGGCTTAGCCATGGTTCTTGTGTGAGGATGTGTTTCTCTTTGTTTCTTTCCATAAAAAGATTTGCATATGCTAGGGCTGCCGAATTTTCCATGGAAGTGTAGTGTAGTTCCTACATTCCCAATAGGCTCTGCGCATTGGAATAATATATCCTGTAGCTTAGACGTAAGAATGAGGTCGACTAGGTCTCTACCGAGTATATTAGACTTAATTGTGAGTGCCAGCTAGCTCAGAGATCACTAGAAACTTTCTTGAATACACAAGAAGGGATTAGTTTCTGATAACCGCATAAACATGACAACTTTGTTTCCCAAGAATAAGAAATGTATCTCTAGAGTCGCGGAAACAATAGATAGCTATTTCACTCAGTCAATCGTGCATGCTTCGTTTCACCAGAGGTGCAGAGAAATAGAGAGATGGGCATTTTCAATAAAAAGGATATTTATTGAACAGTCTACTTTCTCATGCACAAGAAATGAACTGCTACAATCGTAATACTGGTTGCAAAGTACAATGCGTACAGTACGAAGAGTATTATAAAATAATACTGTAAAAGCATGATATGGTTTCTAAGCCATAAAACACATAGAATACATACATTAATAAATAAAGACTAAAGGTACTCAACTGGTGCTTCTAAAATACGCCTACCCTGGTGTACCTAACCTAGGTCTAGTACAAGGGAAGAAGTAAGTGAGGTGTAGCTTAGTTTTAGTATTCTTTGCCAAGAATCTATTCCAAGAATTCTCTAAGGGTCTAATCAGCTCTGTACCTTGGTTTAGAATGAAGTAGGTCTTGTATCTCTCTCTCAGGACTCGATTTCACAGCAACCCGCAAGGGTAGCCTGGAAATACTGGAGCTAGATTTTTTGGCAAGAGAAAAGACAGTGTCTCTCTCAGTGCGTCTGCTGGAGGGTCGGCTTCCTTCAGCACTTGCTGTAGCAGGGCATCGGGCAAGTAGATACTTGAAATGCTCCAAACCACTGTGTGTTTGCCTGGGCAAGTGTGGGCATATTTTTACCTTAAAGGTGCCGAGATTGACGTAAGGTTGGACATAATAACGTCATCAAAGACTCAGTTCTTTGAAAACTCCTTGAGTTCTTGGATAAATCAATATTCAAGCAAGGGGAAGTCCCTGACTGCTGAAGGCGGGTTTTTGCAAGAAATCGTTGTGGATTCTCGGAACTAGTGGAAGTAGCCATGCCGTATTTGGACTGCATAGGTTAAGTCTACATATGGTTATGATTTCTATGCCTATATAAGGATAGGGTGATTTATACCTATATATGGGCATAAATCTGGAAAATTATACTAGGATCCTAGATTCATATACAACACCCACTCCACTTTATTAAGTACAACATTACTAAATTATAATTAGTAAAACATATCTAAAGCATGTGTTTAAAATCCCCCCAAAAATACATGAAAATGCATTTGAAGTGGCTGTACACAAAAAATCAGCATGTGAATCTACGCATCTAAGAATAGTGTTTCCATATGAAGTATATAGCATCAAAGCATTAATACTAACTAAATGAATAACAAAATGTACATTTATGAAACGGCTCTTAATTACAGAAGAAAGTTTGAGACCATCCCATAGTCGAATAATATACTGTTTTGGTTTTGAGGGTAATGTCAAATATTGTCTCTAGGAGGTATTCAAAAAGAATTTCTTGTTCTCTAAGAATAGTTCTACTTTAAGCAGATTACTCTGTGCCAAAAGGAAAAAAGTTCAGTTTCGAAAAAAAAAATCAAATTAAATCCTAGAAAAATAGAGTTCCCAAATTAGGTTTGTTTTTGAAAAGCGAAGGTCGAATTTCAGAGTTCATGGAACGCTGTGTGCAGATTTAAAAAGTTATTCTCGGTGTCAGAAGAAAAAATCTAATTGTCTAAGCTGGCAAAGAAATTGTCTACCACCGTGGGTGAAAGTGGAACTACTTAATCAAGTAGATCAATGTGCACAGATGAGAAACATCGCCATCAGAGTCAGTTGCCGCGTTAGCCATGTTTATATCAGATGGTACCTGTGTGCCTGTTGTTCCTCATATCTCACCATCAGTTAGACTTGCTGGTGAAACATCAATGAATGCCGTCATCAGGATTGGTAGCCGTTGGGGGCAACACGATGCATGAGTCGTTACCGGACCTAGCAATGCGTCAACATTCGATGGCAGTACTGATGGAAGTGTAAGACAAATGTCCAACATGCATTCTTCTCCGCAAAGCAGGCACAGTAGAACAGGTAAGGTGCAATCTTGCCAGATTGGTCTAAACGAAAGGAACCAAGTGGTATTCAGATCTCTTAAACGAGTCAAGCCAAGAATCTGTGTAATCCTGTCACGATACCGCATGGCTAGGAGAGCTTGTTCCATGGTAGTCTGGGTGTAGTTGGTGACTGGAGTTGCCATATCGGAGCTGAAGAAACAAAAATAGAATTCCTGCTACGAGTCCCAAAATGAGAGGCAGGCCGCCGAACACAGAGTGCACGAAATTTGGAAAAATGCAGAGGACTGCTTCAAAGGGTGCTAACAGTCCCGAAAAAATCGTCTTCATTTCATGTGCGATGCCGCTGGTATCAGACATGTTTACGATTTGACCTAACATTTCTGCGAAATGTACTGGGCAGTTTGTTGATAATAATGCATGTATCTCTGCAGAAGTCCTTGCAACTTGCGGATCATACGTTTCGCTAGACGAGGTCAGTGGCACAGTTTTTTGCAAAAGAATGGCTTTCATTCTGCTTAAAGTATAAATTTGTATAGATATTCAGTGAAGGCCATAACGCCGACTCCCTGTCTGTCTTGCTTTTTGGATACAATACTTGCATACAACAAGTGACCCTGGCTGACACACTAACTATTACGCTTTTCCTGGCAACATGCCACAACAGCTGTGATCATTGAGCATAACGTAGCTGCCATTGGAAAGCAGCCTGAAAATTGGTTCTATCACCGCTGCTGGTGAACCGTGCAGGTGGCAAGAGAGGTTATTTGAAGAACTCTCACAGGCTCCGTGTAAATTAATACCTTAGCATAAAAGTGTACAGCTTAGTGAGTTCTTACAATGTTTACTACTAAGAAATACTTCCTTTCCCCCACTCCAACATTTGTGTGTGTATGGTAAATTCTAGGTCGACTTAATGTATTCTTTACCCAACCTTTCATACATGCCTGCTGATATGCGTTTTAAGCAATATTGAAACTGGAAAATCGTCACTGGTATCGTGATGGTGCCATGTATTATCCATTCTACGACTGGTTTCTCAGAAACAGTTAATGGTAATCTTTCTAGTTTTTCAATGCTCAGCACCGTATAGTCTGCTCCTCTTTGTGCGAAAGAGATTTGTTTATCTGTTTGGTTAAATACAGTAAAACAATGACGTGGTGTTGATTAGACGCCATGGCACGTAGCCTGAACGCAGATTTTGCAACGTCCAGCCTAACAGCATTATAGAACGTAGTTGAGACTGGCCGTGTTGTAACATTAGCAAGTCCTGCTCTATTATGTCAATGGCAGATGATACAATGCTGGAGGACAGAGTCGTTAACCCATTGTCCACTACAGAGAGAGCTTTCTCTAAATTAATATGATCAATTTCTCGTATTCTTTCTGCAGTTTCCATTTACGTGATTTTCCATGCTTCATTGTAAGCAGAACATATATCGGCGTATATGAAATGTTTTTGACGTGGCTTACGAGGTCCAAGTAAGACGTCTCGTAAATCAACGCCTTCTTTAAGTAAAGATAAGTGTTGTTTAATTTCTGGAAGTGTGGATTTCTGTAGCCATTCAAGGCATAACTTTCCTACACTGTATGTTGTAACTATCCCTGGATGTTGTCTCTGGGAGTATCTTGGATCTGGCCTATTCACTGTGAAACCTTGTGTTTTGTTCAGGAATCTATCTTGACAGTTATTTGTGTCTGTGGGCCAGTTTAACCATTTTTTCCAATCAGGATTAGTTCTGTTGTGTTTTAAAATCTGTTTCATGTCTACCTCTTTATCTGCAGTGTTATTACTGTCAGGCGTGGGCTTAAGTATTGACGGTTTGTTTAAATCTTTTATCTTAGCTAAGCCAAGACAAGATGTTTGTTGAACTGTATCATTTAAAAACATTATTTGTTCTGGAATAATGCAGGCTCTAAATAAGGCTTCTAAACCTTGTACCTGCCAATCTTTTGTGCCCCAGACAGTTTTTTGTCTCAATGTTGTCTTTCCAAAAGTCAAAACCTAATGTAGATAGCTGAGCAACAAATTTTGCAGAATAAATTTGTTTAGTATTGGTCAATATGTTTTTCATTCATGTCTTATTCATATTTTTGAAATAAAACGTTTCTGGATTTGTGACATTAAACCCTGAGAAGTATGGAAACTTTTCATAAAATGTTTTCGAGCTACCCTTTGGTGGCGTTGGACAATGTTCCCATTGATTATATTTAAAAACATTTCTAGGGTTTGCAGATTTATGAAAATAATGGTGACCATAATGATCAAAACAATACATTTGTTCATAATCTGATGAACCTTCTAGGTATTCATGTTTTGTGAATTTAGCTGATATTTCTAAATCTGTCATCATGTTATTAACAGTTTCAAAGTCCCAATCATCAGAAAATGTGCTGGGTGCAACAAAGTCACTCAAAGAAACCTTATACTGGTGTGGAATCTTCAACAGTTCCACCGGGCCATAAATGTTATAATCAGTTGTGTCCCATGCTATACCACCAGGTATAGGAACGGCTGTGATGTTCACTGATGACAGGTCTCTTCGTTCACGATGAGATGATTTGTGAGGTTTCAGGAGCAAGTTGATGTTCTTACTTGCTGTGTCCATTATACTGTATTTTCCATCTATCAGTTTTCCCAAACTTAAAACAAGAATGAGCCAGAGCAGGAGAAAAAGTACACCTAACACAATCCAAAATTCAATCCCGGGTGAAACCAGATATGTATTTTCAAGTTGGTGAAAGAGTTCTGTTATTTTTTCTTTGAAAGTTGTATTTGCTGGTGTAGTTTCAGATTCACTGGGATCCTCAGAAAATGTATCAAAGTTGATGAAATAGCCAGAGGCAGTTCTGTCAATTGTTGGAATTGCATCAGGATTTTGTGGAATCGCTGGAGTTTTTTCTTCTTTTGTCATATCAGTATAGTCAGAAGCTATATCAGGTGTTTCTTGACAAACTGTAATTTGGGTTTCAAGAGGTTCAGGTTCCATGGCTTTGTTGCATAGTCCTTCTTGTCTTACTGCAGTTTCATCAAAGATGATTAGTCTTTCCGTTTGAACCTCTTGGATTGTAGCAAGATTTGGTCACTGCTACATCTTGGGAGTCCACTAGGCCTACTACTTATTATCAGCCACATGATGTGGTTTGACCAGGTCAATCGATACAACTCTGTTCTCCCTTTTACCAGCAAGGGGAGGTAGTAACACTGATCTTGTTCCATGGATTGCTAAGACCGGTACTGCTTTTCTGTAAGAAGGCCCAAATTCCTTCTTCACCGCGATCTTTTCCCTGACTAGATCCCCAATTTTTGGAATCCTGACAGGTCTTGCTGTGACAGGTGGTTTTTCTTCAGCGGTCATTGGCTTTTGCGTTGGGTTGCTCAGACTTCTTCTTGTTTCATTTAAGTCCTGCAAACCAGCCAAATGATCTTTGATATCAAAGGGTTTTTGTTCCACCACTGAAGTTTGACGATCGAGGTCTTCGATTATCATTCTAGTACCAAACAGTAATTCATATGGAGTGATTCCACCCAGAGAATTTCTTGGCAGACTGTTAAGACTACGTTGGACACTTATTAGATGTTTGACCCACCCATCACCCGAACCTCATACCCTAGCTGTTATAGATTGCTTTATGTCACAGTTTTTTCTTTCCACTACCGCATTTCCCACAGGATGGAATGGACTTGAGTACTGCAATGCAACGCCCAAACTGGCCATGGCCTCCTCGTAAGCCCGAGAGCTAAACGCAGAACCCTGGTCAGAATGTAGCGTGCCGATTGCGTATGTGCCGATAAAGACTCGCAAATCTTTTATAACAGTTTGGGCATCAGCCGAGCACTGGGGCCACATCCAAATGAATCTTGTGCAGGAATCCACTGCGACCATGATATATTTATAGTTTCCATCCCTTTGTAAGGGACCACAGTGGTCCAGGTAAACACACGCTAATGGTTTATCTGAAATCAGAAGGAGTGTCTGTGCAGGTCGTTTCACTGTTGAAACTTTCATTTTTTGGCAGATTTCACATTCTAGAACATAGTTTCTGGTTTGTTTCCTCATGCGTGGCCACCAATAACTTTGTTTCAATAATAATACTGTGGCGGAAACTCATGCGTGTGCAGATGCGCGCCCTCATGTGCTGCTACGATCAGTCCTAACCTATGTTCCATGTTTGGAATTGCTCTATCCCCCACTCCAGGGATTCGAGCGAAAGGAACAATATTTGCATCAGTTATATATGAGCATTTTACTGGAAAGCCTTTCAGGAGTGTTTTACCACTGTCTTTTACTGAAGCGGTGATAGCCTGCATTATTTCGCTGTCTATTTTCATTTTTGAATGAGTGATTGCAGCTACGGAAGCCGTTTGCACAGCTGCCTTTCGGCTTCATCAGCCAATGAATTCCCAGCAAACGAGAATGCCATCACGCTGATGACTCAGTGTATGGATCACGTGAGTCTTTTTTAGTTCTTTCTGTAATAGAACTACTTGCTCCCAAAGCATTTTATGCTTAATTGTGCCACCTTTTGCGTTTTTGAAACCGTTTTGAACCCCGTTCTGCAAGTGTTCGTTGTAAGATTCAACGCAGAAATACGAATTGCACATTATGAGTGTGGGGAATTTGCAATCGGTATTTTCAAGCGCCATCTTGAACGCCTGTAGTTCAGCTCGCTGAGCTGTACAGCCTCCGAGTGATTGAGTTTTAGTGACCATTGGACTAAATTTACCTTCGCGCCAGCGACCTTTAACAATCGTGCACGCAGCACTATAGGCTTGTTTACCCCCAATTGCGGGCTGTGCTGATCCGTCTGTATAGATTATACATCCATAATGTTCTAGAGGCAGAATCGTGGTCGGCAAAGGACATTCATGTTCGTATTGTAGAAATTCTTGTGCTTTCAAGTAGGGGTCAAAAACGTATTCAACATCTGTTGCAGCAAGAGAATTAACCCATTGTATCCATCTTGGATGTAAAGCCTTTGTATTTGGAATGCTCGCTTTTGTCACTGCCTCTAGAGCAGGTACAGGTGTAACGATCATTATGCGTTTATCCTGCACCAGGGCTCTTTCTTTTGCTACTGCAGTTTGAACCACTGTCAGAATTTTTTCTGCAGAAGTGAATTTCATTTCGGCTTGTGTGTGCAAGTGTGATTTGTAAGCTATTGGTACCTTTTCACCTTCATTAAAGGTTAGGTATGTGAATCCGGATATCCCTGGGATGATTCGGATCACTAGGTTGTGCGCGTTGTCGCATGTCTGTAACTGTATTTTTTCTAACATGTCTGTTTGCACCGAACGTAAAATTTCTGTGTGTTTTTGAGCCCAATTAGTTGATTTGAAATCAGGTTTTATTAGTTCGTAGAGAGGTTTAACCCTTTCTGCATAATTTAGAACATAAGTTCTTCCAAAATTCAAGAAACCTAGAATTGACTGTAAGTTTTTCAGCGTCTTTGGAGGCTGGAGCAGAACACATTTCTCTAGAAAGTTTGCTGCTAGGCTTTTGCCTTCACTTGATAATTCGTATCCTAGGAATAGGACGTTGAGGTAGGCAATTCATGATTTCTTAAAATTTTATTTGTACCTCTCAGAAGCGAACCCAAGTATTATGGTGTTCACTCTTTTCAAGTGCACGTCCAAATCATCGTCTGTAAGATAGATGTCATCGAAATAGGTTAATGCCTCATCATCATACGTTTGTAGTAACTCTGTTACTCTTGCTGAAAATAACCCTGGATTAATCTTGAATCCCTGGGGGAGACGGCAAAATTGTCGATGTGTCTCCATAATTGAGAAAGTGGTCAAGTACCTACATTCTGGTGCAATGTTTTGACAAAAGAAACCATTAGAAATATCTAATGTGGTTTTATATTTTTTGCGCACGATGTTATTCATCAGTGCTGCACTGTGTGCATTTTGTACTGCAAAAGTTCTGCAACAAGAGTTTAAGGGTCTGTAATCCAAAACTAAACGATATATATTGTCTGGCTTGGAGACAGGAAAAAAGGATTGTTCATAGATGAAGTGCATGTTTCAATCACCCCTTGGTATTCAAGTTGATTTAAAATTTACCTGACCTGTTTTTTAGCTTCCTGTTTTACAGGATATTGCCTTTGCATTGTTGGTTGAGTTTTTAACTGGATTTTGTGGTGAGGAGAATCCTCATCCCATCCTACATGATTTTTATATAATGCTGGAGCCTGGGCTACCGCCCATTTCCTGGCATATGTGCATTTTTTATGAATTGGAATGTGATTTGAGAAGGCTGGCATAATGATTTCTTCGAAGTTGTGTATGCATGAGGATATGCAGATACATCCCCACTATGGCACACCAGTTGGACAAAAGATGCCTTTCAATGGTTGATCATTCAAAGTGTAGAAATTTATTGAAACAACTTATTTTTTCATCGGAAGGTCGATATTTCATTCATATCAATCCAATGTTATTGGGTAATTTCCAGAATGAGGAACATTCAAAGTGCATTACTCCGATGCATTTCGGGCGGTGCCCTTTCTCAAGGAGTACTAGGAAGAAGACAAAGATGTGTAAGGATTGGAGGGTGAGGGGCGCGGTAATGAACTAAATAATTTAAGGTGTCTATCAATGAGTGGGGACATTTTGGCTTGTACAAAAACGGGGGGGCTAGTGAAAGGTGGTGTCAGCTATTGACTAAAACGGAGTGTGAATTTAACGATATCAGGACGTGAATGACGGGTATTAAAACGTGGCGGACTAAGAAACGGCAAATTACTTACTTGAAATTCGATGTAACGCGGAGCGTTACTGACAGGTTCTGCAAAGGGTGAAAACGCTGGACGCGAGTGATCCGGATGTGGGGAAATTAACCGAGAAGACGTGAAATAGGAAAAGGACTGGAAGACGGACTAAGGTAGATAGAGATCGTGACGCCATCTTGGAGTGGGGAAAAGTGAGGAAAGTAGGATCTGGTTGAGGATGTGGGATTTAAATGAAACATCAACAATGAAGAAGTTAAATGAAACGTAAGCAATAAAGAGACAATGTAGAGCAATCGGACACATTAAAGATAACAACTATATTCAAAACGGTCATTAAGGCCAAAAGGCTTCTGAGTCTGTAGGCGGAACATCCATTCGAGTTCTCTTTTTAGTAGAAGTTTGTTGTTGTCAGTTCCTTCTTTTTTGTTGACTATTTCGAGGATGATGAATTGCAATTGAGCAATGGTGTGACGGGCTTCCAGAAAATGTATGGCTATGTTGGATTTAACATTTTTAAGTCGAATGTTTGATTTGTGTTCATTCAAGCGTGTCTTAATTTTTCTTTCTGTTTTACCAACATATAATTTACCGCACGGACATTTCAGGGCATATATTAGGTTGCAAGAGTCACATGTCCCGTTGACTTGTAGATTGATAGCATTACCTTTCATAGGGTGACGGATGATGTTGCCTTTAATGACACAGTTACAGTGGCTGCAGTTGAGACAAGGCTGAGTACCTTTATAGTTTTGAGCTATACAGGTTGGTTTAGATAATATTTCTTTGATGTTTTTACTTCTTGTGTGTGCAAACAAAGGTAAAGGTTTAAACATGTCGCCAAAATCTGGTTCAACTTGAAGGATGGGCCAGTGTTTAAGAATGATTCTTTTGTAGGTGTTGCTGGCTGTTGAATATTTTGATACTAAAACCATTCGTTGTTGTTCCTTGATGGGTTGTTTAGTGAGAGCCTCTTGTCGTGGTATTTGTGCCACACGAGTTTGTGCTGCAGATAGGACTTGTGTAGGGTATCCCCTGTCCAAGAATCGATTATGCATTTCTTGCATGCGTGTTTTCATAGTGTCTTCATCGGACCAACAAGGAACAACAACGAATGGTTTTAGTATCAAAATATTCAACAGCCAGCAACACCTACAAAAGAATCATTCTTAAACACTGGCCCATCCTTCAAGTTGAACCAGATTTTGGCGACATGTTTAAACCTTTACCTTTGTTTGCACACACAAGAAGTAAAAACATCAAAGAAATATTATCTAAACCAACCTGTATAGCTCAAAACTATAAAGGTACTCAGCCTTGTCTCAACTGCAGCCACTGTAACTGTGTCATTAAAGGCAACATCATCCGTCACCCTATGAAAGGTAATGCTATCAATCTACAAGTCAACGGGACATGTGACTCTTGCAACCTAATATATGCCCTGAAATGTCCGTGCGGTAAATTATATGTTGGTAAAACAGAAAGAAAAATTAAGACACGCTTGAATGAACACAAATCAAACATTCGACTTAAAAATGTTAAATCCAACATAGCCATACATTTTCTGGAAGCCCGTCACACCATTGCTCAATTGCAATTCATCATCCTCGAAATAGTCAACAAAAAAGAAGGAACTGACAACAACACACTTCTACTAAAAAGAGAACTCGAATGGATGTTCCGCCTACAGACTCAGAAGCCTTTTGGCCTTAATGACCATTTTGAATATAGTTGTTATCTTTAATGTGTCAGATTGCTCTACATTGTCTCTTTATTGCTTACGTTTCATTTAACTTCTTCATTGTTTCATTTAAATCCCACATCCTCAACCAGATCCTACTTTCCTCACTTTTCCCCACTCCAAGATGGCGTCACGATCTCTATCTACCTTAGTCCGTCTTCCAGTCCTTTTCCTATTTCACGTCTTCTCGGTTAATTTCCCCACATCCGGATCACTCGCGTCCAGCGTTTTCACCCTTTGCAGAACCTGTCAGTAACGCTCCGCGTTACATCGAATTTCAAGTAAGTCATTTGCCGTTTCTTAGTCCGCCACGTTTTAATACCCGTCATTCACGTCCTGATATCGTTAAATTCACACTCCGTTTTAGTCAATAGCTGACACCACCTTTCACTAGCCCCCCCGTTTTTGTACAAGCCAAAATGTCCCCACTCATTGATAGACACCTTAAATTATTTAGTTCATTACCGCGCCCCTCACCCTCCAATCCTTACACATCTTTGTCTTCTTCCTAGTACTCCTTGAGAAAGGGCACCGCCCGAAATGCATCGGAGTAATGCACTTTGAATGTTCCTCATTCTGGAAATTACCCAATAACATTGGATTGATATGAATGAAATATCGACCTTCCGATGAAAAAATAAGTTGTTTCAATAAATTTCTACACTTTGAATGATCAACCATTGAAAGGCATCTTTTGTCCAACTGGTGTGCCATAGTGGGGATGTATCTGCATATCCTCATGCATACACAACTTCGTCATTTTCTGTAGTGTTTCAGTCGGAGACACCACCCACCTGTGCACCCACCACATCGTTTAACTGAACTTTGAATCTATTCAACCACAGCTGTGCACCACCTACCACTTCTTCGATTATTCCTCGATCCGCCTCTGGTGGTTTGCACGCACAGACAATACAATGCAGTACGAAGAAATCAGCCGAAGCACTGAAGCTCGAGCACATACCTTAGCGTATGACGATGAGGAACGTCAACGCATCTATGCTTTAATCGAGGAAGACATTACCCCAGCCTCCACTACTCGTAATAAAGAGCAATGCATACGACAATTACTATATCTTTCCAAAAGACATATCAATCAAAAGCTCCACGCGAGCACATTACTCAAATACCACCGGGCACTCAGAATCCCTCGCGGTTTAAGGATCGCGTTGAAACCTTCCCTGTGTAAAAATTCCAAAACTTTCAAAGATAAATGGGATGGAATACTAAACAAATGTAGTTTGGACCTTATTCTCCTAATAGTCGAAGAACTTTCCGGTATTTTGAAAGAACTTGAACATGAAATCAAAGACATTGACAAAGAACTCAAAGAAATGTTGACCCCAGAAGAACTAACTAACACATTGGAAGACTTGGAAATCACCCTCGACAAACATCAGAGAGAAATCAATGAGCGAAAAATTAGAAAATTCCGCAGGGACACGCTTGATTACAAGCTCGACGAAGTTTACTCCTGGGCGGACATTTATGCCCAACGACGACGTAATCGGCCAAATAATATGCAGACCGATACATCATCTTCCGGCAGCGACACCTCAACTCGTCCACCTCGCAAAAACACTACTTCAAGATCATCTCAAGAACAAGCAAGTACTTCCACCACCTCACACATCCAAACTTCTGCGGTTCATTTTTTAGATTCAGATACGGAGAACACCGAAGACTCAGGAGGAGCAAAAACAAAAGAAATAGAAAAAGAATCAACCGCTCCTACCACACGGAGCAAAGCAACCTTGAAGGATCATAACCAAAAAAGAACATTTAGTAATTAATATCTCTAGTACCACCATCACTCCACATCAAATGAATTTACTTGAAAAAGGCACATCCTTCGTTCCAACCGCACATACTAACCAACTGGAACTCGAAGTGAGCACCTTTAAATTCGTCAGAAAACTTAGATTGCGCCACTTTTTTGAAAACATCATGCCTCCAACCCAAGGTGACAAACCTGATCAACTTAAAGGCCTCCGACCTTCAAGTTCATACCAGGCTCCTAGTAGTCATAAATCCATCGATTTATTCGAAAAATTGGTCCACAACGATGTCGCCAAAATTAACTTCAACAGAAACATTAGAAACCAGAATCTCACCACCAAGGATCGAGACACCCTAAAATCTTTAGCCAACAAAAAGGATATAAAATGCATTAAAGCCGACAAGGGAGGAGCCTTAGTCATACTGGACACGTCTCTATACACACAACGACTTCAAGAACACATACAAGACACTTCTCTCTACATGCGACTTGAAAACAATCCTACCAGAGAGTTCCAGAATACTCTTAAAGACATCGTCATGCGAGCTTTTCAAAATGACATTATCCAAGAGCGCACCAAGAACTTTTTGTTGGTTGAACATCCGAGGAGTCCTACTATACACATGAGCCCTAAAATACATAAGGATCTTAAAAATCCCCCATTTCGGCCGATAGTATCCACTAAGGGTTCGATCCATGAGTCACCGGGTAAATTTATAGATCGCTATTTGCAACCAATTGTCACGAAGGCTACCAGCTATATCAAGGACACAACTGATTTCTTACTCAAATTGGCTAACATTCAAATTGAGGACAACAATCAATACATACTGTGTACAGCTGACGTTAGCTCTCTATATACATCCATCCCACATGAGGGCGGTATCGAAGCTATTGAGCAAGCTTTACTACACAGCAACATTGAGAATTCCATGCAATCTTTTCTGATGGAATTAATGGTCTACACGTTGTATCACAGCTATTTTCAAGTTAACAACGAATGGTTTCTACAGCTATCTGGAATGGCGATGGGAAATTGTGCTGCCCCCACATATGCCAATATATATATGGAAAACTTTGAGAAAACACACATCTATGGTGACATCAACTTTCAAGAAAATACCAAACTTTATGTCAGATACATTGACGATTTATTTTTCGTCTGGACGGACTCCAAAGAATCTCTTGAACAATCTCTTCATCACCTCAATTCAAAGGATGAACGTATCAAGTTAACCTGGCAGATCAGCAATTCTGAAATAACATTCTTGGATGTCAACATTAAAATCTCCTCAACTGGCATTACCACGGACCTTCACAGAAAAAATACCGATCGAAACAACACATTGCATTATCAAAGCCACCATCAAGAGTCCCTGAAAAAACATTTGCCTTTCTCTCAATTATTACGTGTCAAACGTATAGTGTCCGATGAAGACACTATGAAAACACGCATGCAAGAAATGCATAATCGATTCTTGGACAGGGGATACCCT
This sequence comes from Lissotriton helveticus, assembly GCF_964261635.1. Classification (NCBI taxonomy): domain Eukaryota; kingdom Metazoa; phylum Chordata; class Amphibia; order Caudata; family Salamandridae; genus Lissotriton; species Lissotriton helveticus. The sequence goes on along the minus strand of NC_136063.1, from coordinate 1,258,656,327 downwards.
ACACAAGTCCTATCTGCAGCACAAACTCGTGTGGCACAAATACCACGACAAGAGGCTCTCACTAAACAACCCATCAAGGAACAACAACGAATGTTTTTAGTATCAAAATATTCAACAGCCAGCAACACCTACAAAAGAATCATTCTTAAACACTGGCCCATCCTTCAAGTTGAACCAGATTTTGGCGACATGTTTAAACCTTTACCTTTGTTTGCACACACAAGAAGTAAAAACATCAAAGAAATATTATCTAAACCAACCTGTATAGCTCAAAACTATAAAGGTACTCAGCCTTGTCTCAACTGCAGCCACTGTAACTGTGTCATTAAAGGCAACATCATCCGTCACCCTATGAAAGGTAATGCTATCAATCTACAAGTCAACGGGACATGTGACTCTTGCAACCTAATATATGCCCTGAAATGTCCGTGCGGTAAATTATATGTTGGTAAAACAGAAAGAAAAATTAAGACACGCTTGAATGAACACAAATCAAACATTCGACTTAAAAATGTTAAATCCAACATAGCCATACATTTTCTGGAAGCCCGTCACACCATTGCTCAATTGCAATTCATCATCCTCGAAATAGTCAACAAAAAAGAAGGAACTGACAACAACAAACTTCTACTAAAAAGAGAACTCGAATGGATGTTCCGCCTACAGACTCAGAAGCCTTTTGGCCTTAATGACCGTTTTGAATATAGTTGTTATCTTTAATGTGTCCGATTGCTCTACATTGTCTCTTTATTGCTTACGTTTCATTTAACTTCTTCATTGTTGATGTTTCATTTAAATCCCACATCCTCAACCAGATCCTACTTTCCTCACTTTTCCCCACTCCAAGATGGCGTCACGATCTCTATCTACCTTAGTCCGTCTTCCAGTCCTTTTCCTATTTCACGTCTTCTCGGTTAATTTCCCCACATCCGGATCACTCGCGTCCAGCGTTTTCACCCTTTGCAGAACCTGTCAGTAACGCTCCGCGTTACATCGAATTTCAAGTAAGTCATTTGCCGTTTCTTAGTCCGCCACGTTTTAATACCCGTCATTCACGTCCTGATATCGTTAAATTCACACTCCGTTTTAGTCAATAGCTGACACCACCTTTCACTAGCCCCCCCGTTTTTGTACAAGCCAAAATGTCCCCACTCATTGATAGACACCTTAAATTATTTAGTTCATTACCGCGCCCCTCACCCTCCAATCCTTACACATCTTTGTCTTCTTCCTAGTACTCCTTGAGAAAGGGCACCGCCCGAAATGCATCGGAGTAATGCACTTTGAATGTTCCTCATTCTGGAAATTACCCAATAACATTGGATTGATATGAATGAAATATCGACCTTCCGATGAAAAAATAAGTTGTTTCAATACATTTCTACACTTTGAATGATCAACCATTGAAAGGCATCTTTTGTCCAACTGGTGTGCCATAGTGGGGATGTATCTGCATATCCTCATGCATACACAACTTCGTCATTTTCTGTAGTGTTTCAGTCGGAGACACCACCCACCTGTGCACCCACCACATCGTTTAACTGAACTTTGAATCTATTCAACCACAGCTGTGCACCACCTACCACTTCTTCGAAAATGATTTCTTCGCCACGTGGGCACTCCCATACAAATTCAGGTGGCCAGTCTTGTTCAGCTAGAAACATGTCATAACCCTTAGATAGCTTCTCCCAAAAAGGTACTTTTATTTTTCTAGTTATGTCCCCCTCCATCCGGAGTGTTACTTCATATAACTTATGTCGGCAGTTTCAACTTGAATGCATTCATTCAAGTCCACTGTCTCCAGATGATCCTTCAAGATCTTGCAAGCTATAGTCACTTATGCTGCGCTGTCCAGCATTGTCTGGGCCCACTCCCCGTTCTTGAGTTGTGTCCTCAAGATCCTCGGCATGTCTGATCTTTACACTTCCTACCTTCTTCTTGGTGAATTGAGTTTTCTTATTTTTTGGAACGTGCTGTTCGTCTTTGGACTTCACGCATTCTTCTTTCTGTTCTGATCGTCCTCTTCTTTCGGATTTCTGCGAAGAAGTCTGAAAGGTACGAAAGGAGCGTGTATCAGTAACTTGATATCTATCAGGTTTTCTCAAGTTATCCCTATGTCTGAGGTTGTACCTCTTTTCAGAGGGCTCCCGTTGGGCAAACCTACCTTCCTGTTGCGGAGATCTTCCTCTGAACTGAGACTTCTCTTTAGGAAGTGTTTGCTTAGTGTTTTCCCACTTCTTTTTAGGAGTAGTGAGATTATTTTTAATAAAAAGTTTTTCAGGGTTTTCAGTTAGTTGGAGTTTTACTTGTTTCCCACCCAAACTATCTCTACCTAGTTCTTCATATGATTTTTCAATAATTCTTGCAAGTTCATATGGTTGCTCTGTTATATCTGTTTCTTTTAATTTTTGGCGGATTGCCATGGACGCTGCTTCACCTTTAATGTTAGCTAATAGTATAGCCGAGACCTGCTGGAAATCTTTTAGCAATTTCATACCGAGATTTAAAGCAGGTTCTGGACCGTATTCATTTTGAATCTGTCTTAGGACGTCTGGTATTACCGCCATAGACGGAACACCATGTGTTTTTGTGTAGATTGAAGCAAAGACTGTACCCCAAGTGTCAGAGTCCTCCACGTGTGGTGCTAACCCCATTGGTAAACAGATTGCCAGAATTCTGTGTTTATCATGTGGTGTACTATCAGGAAATACTGCCTCTATCTGAGTAATTTTTTGGGCTAACCAAAACGGAATTTGTTCCCTTTTTGTGGACAATTTACCAACGACTGATTGTATAGTCTGTGGTGTAATTTTGTTTGTGTTCCCCTGGTGAGGGGTGTGCTGTGGAATTCTTACAGCAGGCTGGACTGTTAAGGTCTGCATGACATATTGAACCAATTGTCTATTTATTTTAATTAACAGTTTTAGCTGAGCTAAGAGTTCTTGACCTTTCATATTTTCAATGTCAGGATGTGGTGTATAGCTGGCTAGTACTGGTACTGGCCATGTTGCTCCTGGTCTACCTAGTGGACCGAGCCTGGTAATGTGATTTTGATGTTGTAGGGCGCCTTTAAACCAGAGCTGATGCTCTTGGTAAGTTAATGGAATTTCAACGTCCTCGTAAGGAACGTATTCCACTGGAGGTTCCTCTACTTTGTAGTAGTAGAACTCATGTGTTGCTGCATTTGCTGCAGGAAACTGAATCCATTAATAGAATACCTCTGTCTGCCGATATTCATGTGCCTCTATGACAAAGATTACTTTACCACCTCTCGTTGATACCCCATTATTTATGGTTTGTAAGTTATAGTTTTTCTTACATTTGCCGGGATGATTATAGCTCATCCTCGTTTTGTTGGAGACCTGTGTCGTCTAAAACTGCTTGAGCAGCTCTAGCTAATTCTTCGTCACTATCCGGCATTTTTGTTGACCGAACGTTTGCAGAACAAGTTTGAAGGAAACAAAGATTAGGTGCACAATATTTTGGAACACTGTATCCTTCTGTGGAAAAGTAAATTTTGCCATGTTCTGTGTCCCTACGTGTCCTCCATCTTATGTTATGTGTGCATGATTAATATGCATATGTATTCCCCATGTTTGATTAAAGACGCAATTACAGTTGTGTCCATCCCTAGTATGCCAGTTCCCAGTTCTCGTGAATACTACGAGTATTAGGCCTATGTAAAGTTACGTTGCCACGTTTCTCAGTGTGCACGTTATTTCATTGTAAAGTCCCCGTTTCTAGGCCTCAAAAGGGCCCGGACACCAGATTCAGCTCCTGTCTCCTGAACCCTCGCTGAGGAGCGATACAGCCCCTACCTGTATCCTCGACCCTTCACTTACTTCCTGCCTCGCAGTGCCCGGCTCGGCCTGGCTCTGCCTACGAGTCTGCCAAGAGTATGTTATGATTCTAGTTATCAGTCCAGCCCTCCTTCTCTGCATTCCTAAGCTACTGAATCGCATCAATAGTTTCCGTCATTGTCTAGCCTTTACGTCTCCATGTAAGAGAAATACTGTATTTATGGTCATTTTATATTCTTCATCACGCACTACATGTAGAATAATGCATGCTCCAGTCTTAGAGTCTGTTAGCCTCTCCCCTCCTGACTCTTAGTTTATATCAACATGTCCTCTAAACATTAGATACTAGATAGGGTTTAGGTACATGTCGCCCTGACTCTCCAGACTTCAGTCTCTACTCCTAGCGCAGAGTTCATAGCCCCCAGCTTCTCCTAGTAACACGTCATTGCCAGTTTGCGCGCACCATTAGGTTAGAGGTCCCGGCTCCTTAGGTAGCCCCCTCCATGTTTCCGCCCCATTTATGACATATTCTGTTACGTTCACATCACATGTCCATGTATACGCCTCCTGTTACACCCACTTTCACCCTTATCTTTCGCGACTGCTATTGACCACACCCACTGCTCCGCCTACTGTAATTCACTGTAATGCAACTGTTTTAGTATATATGCTTGTGTACTGTTATTAAGGTTAGCGCTAGCTAGCCATCCCAGATCTTGTCCGTGCAGGTTGTCCTGTTCCTGTCCTTTATGCTGTATTAAACCTGCAAACTCCTACTACCTCGAATCTTGACTCTTATTTATTGAGCTATCTGTTATTCATATATTCATTCAAAAATAGAGGTATTATTTATTTATTTACCACATAATGGCGCCCGAATAGGGACTTGCCCTTTCCCCACGCGCCGGTGAAGCCACGCCGGCCCCCTGACCCTCTGCAGCCGTGACGGAACCATACCGTGCACGTGCAGATATTTCTGCTTCAAGTATCCCTCAGGCCCACGGAGGAGACGGAGGTGGCGGTCCAGCATCCAGACGAGGCGGTGGAGGAACGCGGCGAGTCCCGACCAGAGCCCAAGCCGAGAGTCCAAGGTCCGAGGTATCCGGAGGCCCACCCGTAACAGAAGTCCGAAGTTCGTCCGTCCGGCGTCGAAGCAGTCCAGTCCAGTCCGAGGCCTTCCGTTCTTGCTGCCCGGTGAGTACCGTTGCTGGGGTAGTATCTAGACAGGGTCAATCTAATTGACTCTGGTCCGTGGGTTTTGGTGGTACACAGACCCAAAACGAAGTGTCCACTTCGGTGGATGCGGGTCCTGACGTGTCTCTTTATGAGACCGGTAAGTTTCGTACTGTTTTAGCAGTGCATCTAGTTTCTGTTCTAGTCAGTTCTGTTCTCGAGAAGATTCATGTATTCTGTTTTCAGTATTCCAGGTAGTATTCTGTTCGAACTGTTATTTTAAATGTTCTTCATGTATTTTTAATGTCGTGGTACGAAAGTGGTGTAGTTATCGTGTTCATTGTGTATTGTATTGTGTCTAGATTACAGTTCAGTCATGCCCTTATTTTCGAAACTACGTCAGTTGAAAACTAGAAAAGGCCTGTTAGAAGCAGCAGTTCCTGTCCCGCCTAGGGACAGTCCAGGTCATTTTATGTATCAGAAGCATGGCATAAGTGCCATATTATATCTAGATTTATGGGTGGAATACACCAAAGAGTTAGAAGAAAAGTATAGATGGCCCGTATCAGGTACGTGGGATGCCGAGTGCATCATGCGAGTAGAAGAAGCATTATGGAAAAAGAAAGCCAGACAGTCACAGAAAGATGCCATCGAGTTATGGCGCAAAGAATCTCATAAAAGAACCGAAAAAGAAATCAGAAAGTCAGAATTAAGTAGAGAATCCTTAGAACGAGCCCAAGAAAGGGAACTAATCGAGATAGGTGAACGAGTTAAAACCGAACAGTCAGACAGACAGAGGCATGCCCTCATTAAGGGTATGTACCCTCTTCTTGCCGAGGGCTTGCCAAAAGCGACCCCGGAGGCATCCAGTAATTTTCCGCCACCATTAGTTCCGACCAAGCTACGTCACAAACCGACCGCAGCTGATATTTTTATTTCGTCCTATTTGGACGACACAGTTCCAGAATATGCGAATCCTGTTCCGCCAGTCCCTGTAAATAATGTAAATCCTGCTCCTCCAGACACCGGGGCACCTTTTGCAGTACCTGCTACGGTACCCCCGGTCCAGCCTACATTACAATTTCCCACTCTGCCAGCACGAAGAGTATCAGTCGACGATTCTAGTTTAGGGGCCGCAGGAGGAGGTCCTCCTGGTACCCCGCCACCACACCAACGAGTAACGTTGGTCGAGTTACATGAATGTGCGTTACAGCGTACGCCCAAATACAAGTCCGTTGCAGATATCCGACGAGCTCTTACTGAATGCCGCTATGATCCAGTTGCAGGTGATGATAGTACAGTTATATATTCCATCCGTGTAAGACGGGTGACCGGGTATTTGGATACCCTACCGAATATGAAAGAAGATCTAGACAGAATATATCGTTTCATCCGTACAGGGGATGATCCAGAAAGTATTGGCGAAGCCATGTCTCAAAGGAAAGCTGAGATCCAACTCATGCTATTAAAGTTTCTGATTAATTGTTTAATAAGAGAACAAGTTTCCCGACTAAAGATCCGGCCGAAATGAGAATCCTGACAAGGTGGAGTGATAATATAGCCGAGGGTAAGCACAGAACCATCAGTAGTATAGAGAGTATGTACAAGAAAATTCGTAAAGAAATAATAAGGTTACACGAACAACGTAAAGCAGCACAGGTAAGCGAGAAAGAGAATGACTCTTCTACTGAAGAGGTAGACGACGAGAATCCCGCCAGAATAGCGTATGTAGGAAAATCGAGATTTCCAGACCGCCATTTACGCCTAGAACACAAGAAAATCTTTCATCATCCAGCACCAGAACAAGGTTCTCTGGAACAAGTATTTCAAGCTACCGATCACATTCTGAAATCACGAATCGGTTACAGTGAGTTAAGTACTATGCACGAACAAGAAATAGCCCGATCAGCAGTCCGATGGACTACTGATTCTACCACTTTTCCAGATGAAATAGTGGCTCAAATGTTTCTGAAACTGCCCCCAGCCGAGCAACGACTGGTGGGTATGTATATGGTCCAGCACCTCATTACTCTGTATGAGGGTCAGCACTCTGATCCAGGTCCGTTACACGATGTCCTGAACGAGTTACTCCAGTATAGATGGAAAGGTCTAGGTACCGATTTAATTAGTGTTATTCTAGAACAGCGCCACAAATATAGTACGTTTTTGAACCCGCATTTTGTTCATGTCTCACCCCCAGAAAGTAAACCCTTTTACATAGACAGACAGAATCCGTTACGAGAAGTACACCCAGTTAGGACAACAGATGGTGAAATGCAAAGAGTATTTGTTTACACCCCGATTACAAAGATGGAACTCTTAGAAATGAAGAAATTAATTCCCTGTCATGACAAAGATCCAGCAGGGTTCCACCGAGAATTAAAAGACATGCTCCGTATGGGAGAATATACGTATCCAGATATTATTAAAATGCTAAAGGTCCTGTTGCCCGCAGGCATATATGAAAAACTCAAGGAAAAAGAATGGGAGGTGGGAGAGAAAAAGATCGATTGGACAGCTCTAGAAGCTGAAGATAAGATACGAGTACCAGGTACTGGTCTTGGAGAGAAATGTAAAGAATTACCTGAACTGTTAATACAAGTTTTGCCAAGATTATTAGCCACTAAAAAGGAAGACTGGGATGCAATCTCAGCCTGTAAACAGAAACAAGATGAAGATACTAGTGATTTTTATTCTAGATTTGAGAAATGCTTTAGTATTAACAGTGGCCTCAAGACAAGTAGCGAGTCATACCCTCATCTTTTTGTTACTAAATTAGTCGAGAATTCAAGTCCACAAGTTAAGAACCGAGTTTTAAAAGTCGAAAGTACCTGGCAAGCTAATACCCCATCTCAAATGTTACAGATGCTCCAGTATCACCAGAATAGAATCAGAGAAGAGCAAGAACACGAGAGAAAACGTATGAAAGACACGAAAATGAAAGTACTAGTTGCACAATCTGTTCCACAAGACAGTCAGAAGAGGGGTACGAATCAAGCCAGTCATCCTGCAGTTCCCGTTAAAGGGACCTGCAATTATTGTAAACAGCCAGGTCATTTTATAAACGAGTGTGCAGTTCTGAAACACAACATAGCTACCGGTAAGACTAAAGAAAGACCACGTCCGCCTAGACAAGAACAAGTTTCACAGACTTTTCAGCCACAGAATGCACAACAGACAGTTCCAGCACCGCAGCCTATTGCTGCAACACAGCATGTTACACAACAGATGTACCAGTATGCACAGTCCGAGTATCCAGAGTATCAGCCATACTCATGAAACAGCCTAGAGAGGGAGGTAGGCTTGCCTCTCATCGAGATACCTGTAGATCAAGAGGGTCCCTATGTTCACAGTCAAGTGTTAGGGAAAGACAGAAAGTTTCTGATTGATACAGGGGCAAGTAGGACGACCATCAGTCACGACGAGGTTCCAGGGGCTCCGCTCTCAGGCTCTAGAAATGTTTCCCTTGGATTTTCAGGAAAGCCTATTGTAAACGAGATATCTAAACCAGTTACTCTAGAAGTAGGTCCATTGTCCCGCACTACTGATCTGTTACTTACGAAGTCATGTCCAGAAAATCTGTTAGGTATTAAAACACTGAAAGAATTAGGTGCAGTTATTTGCTGTTCCCCAGAAGGAATACGACTGTTCCTACGTGACTTCAAGGGTCACTATGTATTACGAGATTTTGATCCGAGATTGTCCAATGTTCCGCAACATTTATGGGCGCAAGGTCCAACTGATGTAGGTTATATGCAAATCACACCCCATCGTGTGACTCTCAAGCCAGGTGTAGTCCTGCCACGAATCAGACAGTACAGATTGCCACCTGAGGCTGTAACGGCCTTATCCAAAATTATTGACGAGCTCATCGCTCAAGGAGTAGTTGTAGAAACTGACTCCAATGTATGTAATTCTCCGATCATTCCAGTCATGAAACGTACTGATCCAAATGCACCCCCAGTATATCGATTAGTGATTGACCTTCGAGAACTCAATAAATGTGTTATTCCTCAGTACCCAGTTGTCCCAGATATCTCTTCCCTACTGACAGCTATTGATTCTGAAGCCACATTTTTTACAGTCATAGACCTCAAGAACGCGTTTTTCAGTGTCCCCATTCATCCAGACAGCCAGTTTCTTTTCGGATTTTGTTTAAATGGAAGGAGCTACCAATTTACACGAGCTCCTCAAGGTTTCACAGAAAGTCCTAGTATTTACAGTCAAGCACTTAAGAGACAACTAGACAATATTCACATGCCAACTGACACTGCCCTGCTCCAGTATGTCGATGATCTACTGATCACAGCCCGTTCTGAACGTGCTTGCGAGCGAGCATCACTTACAGTCTTGTATTTCCTAGCAGAGATGGGGCACAAGGTGTCCCCTTCGAAGCTTCAATTCTGTGTCCAGCAAGTGATCTATTTAGGCCACTTACTGTCCAAGAGGGGTAGGCAGTTGACACCAGACCGTATCCAGTTAATAGCGAGTCTTCCTCAGCCCAAGACCCAGAAGGAGGTACGTGCTTTTATCGGCCTTACTTCTTACTGCAGACAATGGATTCCTCAGTATGCATTTCTAGCCAAGCCACTGATACAGTTAACGACACAGGAGGCAGCCGTATCGACTGTCCTCCCTTGGACATCTGAACATACACTTAGTTTCAATGAGTTAAAGAAAGCTCTATGCCAAGCTCCAGTTCTAGCTACACCGAACTACAGTAAGCCTTTTACACTTTTCGTCACTGAACGTGAAGGTACAGCATTATCTGTTCTCACACAAGATCAAGCAGGACAATACAAGCCTTGTGCTTATTTTTCGAGCACACTAGATCCTGTAGCCCAGGCTCTGCCTGTGTGCCTCAAGTCAGTTGCAGCCACAGCACTAGCTATCAGACAAAGTGATTCCATAGTATTAGGCCATTCCTTGACAGTACAAGTTCCACACTCCGTGGAAGTTCTTTTAAACCGAACACAGACTCAGCACTTGACAATTGCACGTTTAACAGGTTATGAACTGACACTGTTCCAGCCACACATAGAAATCAGACGCTGCAACGTTCTAAATCCTGCTACACTGTTACCGTCAGTTAATTCGAATCCTGCCACACACGACTGTGTGGAAGTAGTTAACACTATGACTAAGCCAAGACAAGATCTGACAGATATTCCATTACCAGATCCTGACCTGACACTTTATGTGGATGGTTCATGTATGAGAACAAGTACAGGAGAACTAGTAGCCGCGTATGCAGTGACTACAGACACTGAAGTTATAGAGACACATCGTATTGACACTCTGTCCGCTCAAGCAGCAGAGCTAGTCGCTCTGACACAAGCCTGCATACGTGCCAGGAACCTGAAAGTTAACATTTACACAGATTCACGTTACGCATTTGGAGTCGTACACGACTTTGGAGTGCTCTGGCAGGAGAGAGGTTTCATGACTTCTCATGGAACCAAGATTCAGCATGGTCTCCTTATTCAAGCTCTGTTAGATGCCATACATTTACCGACATCTATTGCTATCATGAAATGCAAAGCACATACGAAAGTTACTGACACTATTTCTCAAGGTAATGATCTAGCAGATCGCACAGCCAAGCTTACAGCACAGACTCCAGACATGTCAGTTAATCCGACACCGACACACACTCCAGATCTGACTACCTGTATGACAGTTAAGGACCCCACTCAAGATGTCATAGATATCCAGTTACATGCTACTCCCGATGAAATCAAGAAATGGTCCGAACAAGGAGGGGTCCAGACAGATCAGGGATGGGTAACGAAGGGTAAAGCCACATGGTTTCTCCCCGACTCTATGGTTCAAGTCATTATCAATACCGCACATAGTCCAGCACATTTAGGAGAAAAAGCTATGATAGATAGTATCCAGAATATTTGGTTCAATAAGCATTTACGAGCTGCAGCCAAGCAGAAAGTCCGTACCTGTATGATATGTTGCCAGTTTAATCCAGGAAAAAGTGTCCTGGTGGAACAAGGTGGATTCCAGCCCCCTGACCACCCTTTTGAAGTCCTCCAGATGGATTATATTCAGATGGAGCGATGTCGAGGTTTCAAGTATGTCCTTGTAGTTGTATGCGCTTTGTCCAGGTGGACAGAAGCATATCCAGTTCCAGATTACACAGCCGCGACCACTGCCAAGCAGTTGGTTCGTGAATTCTTCCCCCGTTATGGACTCCCTAGGGTCGTATATTCTGATAACGGCCAACCATTCTCATCTGAGCTCATGAAACATATTTCCCTTTTGTTAGGGTACCAGTGGAAGTTCCATTGTGTACGCCATCCTGAAGCAGCCGGTCTCGTAGAGAGACATAATCAGACCCTGAAAATCCGTATTGCTAAAATATGTAAAGAGAAAGGTGTGGACTGGCTAGTAGCCCTGCCAGTCGCTTTGTTTTATATGCGCATGGTCGCACATTCCAGATCAGGTCTGTCCCCGTATGAGGTCGTATTCGGCCGCCCCCTTAATATGTGGGGTACACCTAGACCCCGAAGTATTACAGATGTTTCAAGTAATATGCTGACAGATTACCTAGCTTCCTTGATGTCTGCCCTACACTCTTGTCGTTCACAGGTTGCCGCCGCATTTCCAGACAATACCGAGGTGGCACCGCATGAAATCGTTCCCGGATGCATGGTTCTTGTGAGGAACTTTGATCGTTCAAGTCCGCTGGAGCCCCGCTGGAAAGAACCCAAACAGGTCCTCCTGGCCACCCGTACTGCCGTCAAGCTGGAAGGCAGGAAGGGCTGGGTCCACCTGTCTCATGTGAAAAGATTTTTTGGACTAAAACCTGTTACCAAGAACATTTCCGAGGATTGTAAAGACTGCCAAAGTACTATTCTTAAGGACTGTCCCGCAAAAGACAATGATACAGATTCCTCCCTGTTAGAGAAAACTCCGCAGCAGGAGTATAAGAAAAAATTAAGGTCTAGTAAAATAAGTCAGCCAGTTTGATTGTCTAAGTCCTCCCCTAGGTGAAACGGTTAGACCGGTTTCTGACATGTATATAATAGACCCCCACAGAGAGAGAGTTAGTGAGAACACTAAAAGTTGCACTATTATTTTATGTTTTCTGCTATATCTCAGCCTTATGATTACCTGCACATGTTATGCATTTTATTTGTGTTTTCCAGTTTCTCATGTAAATAAGTCTGCTAATGCTACAGTAGAGCACACGTTTAGTGATCTGCCTCCTCATGAACTATCTTATCGTCTTGCTATGCGTAATAATTCCTTTATCCGCATGTTACATTATTCACACCAGACCAGCAATGCCACTAATTGTTGGGTGTGTGGACGACTCCCCCCTTTCCAGACATCGAAGGGAGTTCTGCCACTCTTTCCTTATCCATTTTCACATAATGGTTCATGTGGAGCATGGTCCACGTTAACGTCATCCTCAACAGATATGTCTTTTCTTAACAGTACATGTTTTCCAGACAAGCAAGGTCTTCCCCACAGAACAGGGTTAGATCTAGAAAATGAAGTTTATAATTTGGGTACTTATTCTTCGAATTTTATGGTCCTGAATGTTCAGTCTGATACTACTCCAGACTTACCTGCTATGTCAGTATTACCAGTCAAAGGCGAATTATGTGTCCGAAATAATGGTTCCGTACATGTAGGACATAGTGATTGTACTACTATTATCAAGTATAGTGACAGTAGGAAATCTATTTTCAAAGCTTCACGTCATTCTTATTTTGTTTGTGGTCAGACCGCATATGTTCGTCTGCCCCTCGATTGGGAGGGAACCTGTTATATTGCCTTCCTACTGCCACCAGTTTTTCTAGCCCCACCTGACTATCATAGGAATTCCCACCTAGTACATACGAGACACAAGAGAGACCTTCCGATTGTCGATTATACTGAAACTGCTCTAGAACAATACATAGATATCAATAAAGGTGTCTTCCCCTATTTAGGTACTGTCGTGAATAGTAAACTGATACGTAGATTAACGAGAACCCTCGAAGCAGTAGTGATTGAGACTACTTCTGCTCTAGGTAACTTAACCGAAGAGCAATCCTTTATGAGAATTGTCGTGCTCCAGAATCGTCTCGTCCTTGACGTCATACTGGCCGATAGGGGCGGGGCATGTAGAGTCATCGGATCTAGTTGCTGCATTTTCATTCCTAATAACGCGCCGTCTGTTTATTCAGCTATTACCAGACTCCATAATATTGCCCATATGTTACACCAAGATCCAGGCACCTGGACATGGTCCGGTTGGTTCTGGAATACAATTTCCGCCTGGGGATGGAAAGTATTGTCATTTCTGGGTATTGCAGTAGCGATCATATTCAGTTGCTGCCTCTGTTTACAATGTGGCCCTGCGATTTGTGGCATTTGTGCTACCTCTTGTATTCCTAGTCCCAAGTCCCGTTCTAAATCCAGTTCCAAGACAATTCGAGACGAACAAATGATACTGTATGAAATGATAGATGGTATCATGAATATTGATGTTTCCTGATGGAAACGTAGTGACAAGGAGGGAATGTGGAAAAGTAAATTTTGCCATGTTCTGTGTCCCTACGTGTCCTCCATCTTATGTTATGTGTGCATGATTAATATGCATATGTATTCCCCATGTTTGATTAAAGACGCAATTACAGTTGTGTCCATCCCTAGTATGCCAGTTCCCAGTTCTCGTGAATACTACGAGTATTAGGCCTATGTAAAGTTACGTTGCCACGTTTCTCAGTCAGCACGTTATTTCATTGTAAAGTCCCCGTTTCTAGGCCTCAAAAGGGCCCGGACACCAGATTCAGCTCCTGTCTCCTGAACCCTCGCTGAGGAGCGATACAGCCCCCACCTGTATCCTCGACCCTTCACTTACTTCCTGCCTCGCAGTGCCCGGCTCGGCCTGGCTCTGCCTACGAGTCTGCCAAGAGTATGTTATGATTCTAGTTATCAGTCCAGCCCTCCTTCACTGCATTCCTAAGCTACTGAATCGCATCAATAGTTTCCGTCATTGTCTAGCCTTTACGTCTCCATGTAAGAGAAATACTGTATTTATGGTCATTTTATATTCTTCATCACGCACTACATGTAGAATAATGCATGCTCCAGTCTTAGAGTCTGTTAGCCTCTCCCCTCCTGACTCTTAGTTTATATCAACATGTCCTCTAAACATTAGATACTAGATAGGGTTTAGGTACATGTCGCCCTGACTCTCCAGACTTCAGTCTCTACTCCTAGCGCAGAGTTCATAGCCCCCAGCTTCTCCTAGTAACACGTCATTGCCAGTTTGCGCGCACCATTAGGTTAGAGGTCCCGGCTCCTTAGGTAGCCCCCTCCATGTTTCCGCCCCATTTATGACATATTCTGTTACGTTCACATCACATGTCCATGTATACGCCTCCTGTTACACCCACTTTCACCCTTATCTTTCGCGACTGCTATTGACCACACCCACTGCTCCGCCTACTGTAATTCACTGTAATGCAACTGTTTTAGTATATATGCTTGTGTACTGTTATTAAGGTTAGCGCTAGCTAGCCATCCCAGATCTTGTCCGTGCAGGTTGTCCTGTTCCTGTCCTTTATGCTGTATTAAACCTGCAAACTCCTACTACCTCGAATCTTGACTCTTATTTATTGAGCTATCTGTTATTCATATATTCATTCAAAAATAGAGGTATTATTTATTTATTTACCACACTTCAACGTTGAACAAACCAAAAACTAATACATAGGATTTTTTGTCCCACTCGGTTTTGGCGGATTTTATCCTTTCCCCCACTCCAGACGTCTATTGGAGTATTTTACGGGAAAAAAGGGGTCTCTCTGAAAAGCACGACTGAGTTACTCTAGTATCTAGCGTTAAATTATCGCCTTACCAAACGTTGGGCGCCATGTAGTGTAGTGCCTATATTCCCAATAGGCTCTGCGCATTGGAATAATATATCCTGTAGCTTAGACGTAGGACTGAGGTCGACTAGGTCTCTACCGAGTATATTAGACTTAATTGTGAGTGCCAGCTAGCTCAGAGATCACTAGAAACTTTCTCGAATACACAAGAAGGGATTCGTTTCTGATAACCGCATAACCATGACAACTTTGTTTCCCAAGAATAGGAAATGTATCCCTAGAGTCACAGAAACAATAGATAGCTATTTCACTCAGTCAATCGTGCATGCTTCTTTCACCAGGGGTGCAGCGAAATAGAGAGACGAGCGTTTTCAATAAAAAGGGTATTTATTGAACAGTCTACTTTCTCATGCATAAGAAATTAACTGCTACAATCGTAATACTGGTTGCAAAGTACAATGCGTACAGTACGAAGAGTATTATAAAATAATACTGTAAAAGCATGATATGGTTTCTAAGCCATAAAACATATAGAATACATACATTAATAAATAAAGACTAAAAGTACTCAACTGGTGCTTCTAAAATACGCCTACCCCGGTGTACCTAACCTAGGTCTAATACAAGGGAAGACGTAAGTCAGGTGTGGCTTAGTTTTAGTATTCTTTGCCAAGAATCTATTCCAAGAATTCTCTTATGGTCTAATCAGCTCCGTACCTTGGTTTAGAACGAAGGAGGTCTTGTATCTCTCTCTCGTGACTCGATTTCCCAGCAACCCTCAAGGGTAGCCTGGAAACACTGGAGCTGGATTTCTCGGCAAGAGAAAAGGCACAGTCTCTTTCAGTGCATCTGCTGGAAGGTCTCCTTCCTTCGGGACTTGCTGTAGCAGGGCGTCGGGTAAGTAGATAGTCGAACTGCTCTAAACCACTGTGCGTTTGCCTGGGCAAGTGTGGGCATATTTATACCTTAAAGGTGCAGAGATTGACGTAAGTTGGACATAATAACGTCATCAAAGACTCAGTTCTTTGAAAACTCCTTGAGTTCTTGGATAAATCAATATTCAAGCAAGGGGAAGTCCCTGACTGCTGAAGGCGGGTTTTTCCAAGAAATCGTTGTGGATTTTCGGAACTAGTGGAAGCAGCCATGCCGTATTTGGACTGCATGGGCTAAGCCTAAATATGGTTATGATTTCTATGCCTATATAAGGATAGGGTGATTTAAACCTATATATGGGCATGAATCGGGAAAATTACACTAGGGTCCTAGATTCATATACAACAGAAGTAACGGATTGTTGCAAAAAGAACTGGTCTTTCCATTAAAAGTAGCTGTGGTACAGTGTGAAGCACAGTAGTTCCATTAGAAAAACCTTAATTTCCATGTTGAGTTCAGTTTGTAATAGAGTGTGTTCGATTGATTCTATTCACTCTATGTGGGGTATCGAGGCAGAGAGTGCTTTGACGTCCATGGTGCACAGTAAGATCTGTTCATCAGGGGTTATGATGATGTTCTTTAGCTTGTTTAAGAAGTCGGTCGTGTCCTTAACGTATGTTCTCATGTTTCTAACCCTCGGATGTAAATATTTGTCTAATAGTTGTCCTAAGGGTTGATGAAAACTTCCTCTGGTTGAAACAATCGGGCGGAATGTTTTTTTTTTTTGGTCCTTGTGAATATTCAGAACCATATATATGGTTGGACTTCTAGGGTGGGATGGTGTTAGGAACTTTTTAGTTTGTTCATTGATGACCCCTTTGTCGTATGCATTATTCACAATCATTAAGAGTTGCTTAACAAATTAATCTGTGGGATTTGAATACAATGTTTGGTATATAGTCTTATCAGATAGATTAATTTCCACTTCTTCCTCGTAATGTTTGGTATTGAGGATCACAATGGCACCTCCTTTGTCAGCCTTTTGACATATGATGTTTTGATTGCTGGCTAGGCATTGTAGAATGCCTTTTTCTTTTTCAGTGAGGTTGTTCACTTTGGTTTTCCTTGTGTAGTTTAGTTTAGATAATTCACTTTTGATTAGGTTTTCAAAGATGTCTAGTGTCTTATGGCTGGTAGGTGCCATGTAGGTGCTTTGTGGTTAGGCCCCGTAATTGATCCTCTTGTGTTGCACTCCTTTCTGGTAATACGTTGTCGAAGAAGTGTCTAAAGCGTAATTTTCTAATGAGTTTGAATAGGCTTATCATAAGCGGTGACCTGGGGACATTCCCCAATTTCTAGAGGCATGCATCTTTCTCAATACATTGGTGCACAACGGAGTGAAAACCCAAGGAGCACGCTACAAACATTACAAAATACGTGGAAAAAATAGGAGTGCAGGAGTACATCCAAAATATATCATAGTCTTTTTCCGTCACCGTGCTCCTGGCACCCAACAAATAAAATGCAATACGATGAAATTACCAATATCACAGACCAAAGAGCGGAAACGTTTGCCTTCTCTAATGAAGAAGCAACATGTATTTACGCTTTGATACACGAGAATGCATCAGAGCCCACATCACATCGCAACAAGGAACAAAACATTAGACAATTACTATACTTATCAAAGAGGGAGATTAATCAGAGGCTCCATGCTAGCACACTAGTGAAATATCACCGCACACAGCGGATTCCTAGAGGGCTTAGGATTGCACTAAAACCATCACTTTGTAAGAACACACAAAGATTTAAGGATAAGTGGTACGCGATCCTCAACAAAGGTTCTCTAGATCTGATCCTGTTGATCATTGAGGAACTTTCAAACATTCTAGAAGAACTATCTAAAGAAATAGTCACAGTTACCAATGAATTGACTAACTCTATGTCATTGGAGGATTGGTCAAAAATATTAGAGGACATTAACACTCAACTCACCAAACATTCACAGGAGGTGAATGATAGAACAATTAGAAAACTCCGCCGCGACACAGTGGATTACAAACTCGGGGAGATATATACCTGGGCAGAGGTATATGCCCGCCGCCATCAACATAAACTAGAAAGTCAACAAACGGACACATCATCCTCAGAAAGTGACGCATCGACCAGACCTAGAGATTGGCATAACAAACCCCGAACACAGAAACAAGCCGCCCCAAGAGAACAAACTCAAACCTCAAGACAAACAACAAGGAACGACGGAGCCTTTTTTAGAGGCAGGCCAACCAGAAGAGGTAGACCCAGGAGGGGTAAAGGAAAAGGAAACTCCAAACACCAGAAGCACAACGGCAGGAATGAAAAAAGACAATGCAAAAAAGATCTAGACAATCTGGTGATCAACATATCGATGAACAATTGAATACAATGGAGTTGAAAATCCTACAAAAAGGGATGACTTACATACCGACCACCGACACCAACAAACTGGAGCTCGAGATCAGCTTCTTCAAACTCATGAGTAAATTACGCCTTAGATCTTACTATGCACCATGGACGTCAAAGCACTCTATACCTCGATACTCCACATAGAGGGAATATAATCAATCGAACACGCTCTATTACAAACTGAACTCAACATGGAAATGAAGGTTTTTCTAATGGAACTACTGTGCTTCACACTGTACCACAGCTATTTTAAATGGAAAGACCAGTACTTTTTGCAACAATCCGGTACTTCCATGGGAAATTCGGCAGCCCCAGCATACGCAAATATTTTTATGGAAGGATACGAAGAGGAACACATCCTCACACAAGAACCATGGCTAACCCACATAAAACTCATATTACGATACATTGATGATGTATTCGTAATATGAGGTGGCCCGGAGAGAAAACTGACAGAAGCCATTACAGAAATCAACAAAAAAAAACGATCGAATTCAATTTGCATCGAAAATTCACCCTACCAAAATTACTTTTCTAGAAGTGGAGATCACTAGAACAGACAATGGCTTCAGCACTGACATCTATCACAAACCAACAGACCGCAACAATTTGATGCACTACCATAGCTTTCACCAGGAAAGCCTCAAAAGACATTTACCATACTCCCAAATGCTGCGGGTCAAAAGAATCGTGTCATCTCCAGAAAGCGCAGGCAACAGGATCGACAAAATGGCCACAAGATTCCAAGAAAGAGGGCCCCCTCAAGAAATACTCAACGAAGCCAAGACCAGATGTGCACAAAAAGCTAGGAATGTTCTGTTGCAGAAACACCCAAAAAAGAGAACACCAGGATGGTGATTGTTTCAAAATATTCAACCAAAAGTTAAGCCTACAAAGCCATCATCAAACGACATTGGGCTATACTAGCACAGGAACATGAATTCAATGGAATCTTCAAAGAGGATCCTATATTTGCGTACAAAAGGGGAAGAAATTTAGAAGAGATACTTAAAACGAAAAAGCCACAAACTGAAACCAGACATAAAGGCACAACACCAAGACGTCGATTGAAACAATTGTAATAATGTGATTAAAGGAGCAACCATTACCTACCCTAGGAAAGGAACTCCAGTCAAATTACAAGTTACAGCCACATACAACACATCCAATGTGGTGTATTTGTTAAAATGTCCCTGCGGGTTAGGCTACGTAGGTAAAACAGAATACAAAATTAAAACCAGAATAAACGAACACAAATCGAACATAAGAAACAAATCAACTAAGTCTACTGTAGCCAGCCATTTTTTGGAAGCATCGCATAATGTCAGCCAACTAAGATTCACGATATTTGAAATAGTCTCAAAAGAAGAAGGAAAAGACAACAACAAGACATTGTTACAACGAGAAAACCATTGGATTTATAGATTCAAAACTCTCAAACCATTGGGAATTAATGACAGAGTGGATTACAGTTGTTACCTATGAACTATACCTATTATAGGACTTTGAAAATAACCCCTAACTGATCTCCCGGTATAATGTTTCAAGATATGAACCTTTTTGTTTTCAGTACATCACTGTAATACATTACGTTAGAATAATCGGTTACCATTATCATCTTGTGACTAATAGTTGGCCACATACTTGAGTATGATTTCATTCTCACAGCGTCATAGAGTAGTTATAGACATTCCAATATGGCGCCCACCATGGAAACATAGTCCTTCCACTATGTTCACTAACCAGGAAGTGCATGACCATCACATAACAGACTGTCCCTGCGTTAAACCTACATCAGCATAGAGCAGGAGAACACACTGCAGGGCCGGCAGAACAACCTTCGCACAGTAAGTTATACGTGCAGCGTGTTTAATGCATGACACCACTATATCGCTATTCAGCATAATAGACATCAATAGGCACGTTTAGTACGCGGCACTCCCGAACTTTAGTTCTGAGCGGCGATCCCATCACCGAACAGCAGCCACAAGTTTGGCCATATTAACACAGAGCGGTTGTGTTTAATGCGCGTTTAAACCCTGTCACGCACAATAGCCACTACGCGCTAACCTTGAAAGTCACTGTCAAACCCAGGCGCTCATTAAACACGAAGTATTTGGCTTCATTAAACACCCCGATGACGACAACAAGTAGGTTCACGGACAGATCATGCCGACAATAGTCATATTGGAGTTAAATTACACACCACCACTTTATGAAGACCGGCATTCATCACCTGTATGGGCATATCATGTTGAATGTATTGGGCATCCTCGTGTATTGAACATATACTTTGATTTATAGATGAACATTTCCCTGATGAAGGCTGATACCAGCCATAATGCATTGGAAGGTGTATTAACATGGATTTAAATATAACAAGGATTCAAAAAATAGAGTGAATGACAACTCTACAAAAAAGAATTCAAATGAATGAATTAAAAACAGTAACTGAGCAAAAATCGGATTAGTTTCATTATTAACTGAATAGACCCTGAGGTGCAACAAGCGGTGACCTGGGGACGTTCCCCAATTTCTAGGGGCACGCATCTTTCTCAATACATTGGTGCACAACGGAGTGCATACCCAAGGAGCACGCTACAAACATTGCAAAAAATGTGGAAAAAATAGGAGTGCAGGAGTACATCCAAAATATATCATGACTCTCTCGATATTGTCACGCTTCTCCGGCGATGCAACAGCAGGCAGCTTGGATGAACACACGCTTCCAGGGAGATGCGGCGAAGGCTCACTTCTCCGGCGTTGCGATGAATTCAGCTGCGGCGGTGACACGCTTCTTCTCAATGCGTTGCGCTTCCAGCACTCAGCGGCACACATGCGACTGGAGTCAGAATTCCTAGCAAGGAAATTCAGGAGAGAGCTGGAGGTGAAGTCTTTTGGCCCTGAGACTTCAGCTGGAGGCAAGCACAGTTAAAGCTCTTGGATAATTTTCTGTAGATGAAAGTCCTTACAAAGTCTTTTTCCTTTCCCTTGGCAATGAAGCAACCACTGCAGGCCAACCCAGCAAACAGCACACTGGCAGAGGGGCAGTCCAAACTCCTGCAGCTTCCTTGGTTCTTCTCCTTGGCAGAAAGGTTTCTTGTTGCAGAAGTGATCTAATTTCTTGGGATCAGGGTCCCAATATTTATACCCCAAAATATGTTGTTCTCTGAAGGCAGAGAGGCATCTGCCTAGTCCAAACCAGTTCCTGTGCACTTTGTTTACATGACTCTCGTTTTACTTTCACTATGCAGGGTAGAGACATCAGATGCCCCACAGGAGGTGGAGCCAGCACAGGGGAGGAAAGATACAGCTCTGGAGCACTCTGTTGACATGATTCCTCATCTCCTTTCACAGTGCAGGGCAGAGACATCAGACAAGCCACAGGAGGTGGAGCCAGCATTGTAGTGGGAAGGCCCAGCCCTATTCAGGTCACAGGTGCAACTCTTCCCTCCCATCTAGATGCAGATCTCTCTATTCACCACGGGGCTGCCCCAGCCTGTCTCTTGGAATCCCTCAGCCCTGTCACTCACAAACCCAGACAAGGAATACACAACCCAGCAGAGGTAGGGCTCAAATGGTTAGGCAAGCAAATACCTGCTTTCTAAAAGTGGTATTTGCAAACCCAGAATATTAAAATAAACTTTACTAAAAGATGTATTTTATTATTCTGAGTTCAGGCATACTAAATCAATTCCTACCATGTTCCCTGAGTCAGTTAGGATTATAAGTATGTAATAATCTAACTGCTCATTCTGGCCTATGAGAACAGGTAACCTTCAATAGTGAAAAAGGAAAATGGTTGTAATTCACTACTAGAACATGCTACAAACATCAGAGCATGTCCTACCTTGTACTTACAATACACCCTGCCCTTGGGCCTACCATAGGGGTGTCTAATATGAAGCAAAGGGAAGGTTTAGGGACTGGCAAGTGGGTGCACTTGGCCAAGTCGTCTTGGCAGTGCTAGACTGCACACAGGACTTGCAATGGCAGGCCTGGGACACACTTTACAAGCTGATTCTGTGGGTGGCACAACCAGTGCTGCAAGCCCACCAGCAGCATTTGATTTACAAGCCCTGGGCACACATGGTGCACTCTATTAGGGGCTGATAGATAAATCACTTGCACTGTGGCACTGATTAGCAGTGGCACAGTGCCCAAAGCACAAATCCAGCAAAAACATATCAAAACAGAGGAGGCAATCCATCAAAATGGAAGGGAGACTCACGCCAATGATGCCAGGTCTAACGGCACTACTCTTCCTTCTTTTTGCACCCATCTTGCCTCTTTTGCACATCTGTTGATTCATTCTGCACTGCTCTTGCTTCTTTCTGTACCTCACTTACCTCTTTCTGCACTTCTCTTGCTTTTTTCTACACCTACGTTGCTTCTTTCTGCACTGCTCTTGTTTCTTTCTGTATCTCTGTTGCAAATTTCTGTATCCCTCTTGCCTCTTTCTGTATCCCTGTACCCTCTTTCTACACCTTTCATGACTGTTTCTGCACCACTCTTGCCTCTTTCAGCAAATCTGTTGTTTCTTTCTGCACTTCTCTTGCCTCTTTCTGCACCTCTGGCTTAGATTATAGTTTTAATCCCACTGCACTATTATGTACTAGGGCCTTACAGGGGAGGTTATGCAAATCACAGGGATACCCCAACCCATAGTGTATTCTAATGTATGTAGGTATTTTCACTGTAATCTAAGGGTCTTTCAGGATAGCACTGCCTCCGGGCCTGGTTAGTCAGTATCAGTTACCACTGATATCAGTCAGTAAAATGCTGTGGGCACAGGATGACTTTGCAACAAGGCCTCTTTCTGCACCTCTGTTGATTCTTTCTACACTGCTCTTGCTTCTTTCGGCACCTCACTTGCCTTTTTCTGCACTTCTCTTGCTTCTTTCAACATCCCTGTTGCTTCTTTCAGCAATTCTCTTGCCTCTTTTTGTACTTTTCTTCCTTCTTTTTGCACCCCTCCTGCCTCTTTCTGTACCCCCTTGCCTCTCTTTGCACCTCTGTTGATTCTTTTTGCACTGCTCTTGCTTCTCCATGCACTCACTTGTCCCTTGCTGCACTTCTCTTGCTTCTTTCTACTCATCTATTGCTTCTTTCAGCAATTCTCTTGCCTCTTTCTGTACTTCTCTTGCTTCTTTCTATGCATCTGTTGCATCTTTCAGCAATTCTCTTGCCTCTTTTTGCACCTCTGTTGGTTCTTTCTGCATGGCTCCTGCTTCTTTCTGCACCTCACTTGTCTCTTGCTGCACTTCTCTCGCTGCTTTCTACTCATCTATTGTTTCTTTCAGCAATTCTCTTGCCTCTTTCTGTACTTCTCTTGTTTTTTCTTCACCTCTCTTGCACATTTCTGTATCCTTCTTGCCTCTTTCTGCACCCTCTTCCCTATTTCTCCACCTCTTTTTGCTTCTTTCTGCACTTCTTTTGCTTCTTTCTGCACTGCTCTTGCTTCTTTCTACACCTCAGTTGCGTCTTTCAGCAATTGTCTTGCCTCTTTCTGCAATTCTCTTGCCTCTTTCTGTACTTCTCTTGCTTGTTTCTGCACCTCTTTTGCAATTTTCTGTAACCTCTTGCCTCTTTCTGTACCCTCTTCCCTATTTATCCACCTCTTTTGCTTCTTTCAGCACGTCTCTTGCTTCTTTCAGCACGTCTCTTGCTTCTTTCTGCACGTCTCTTGCTTCTTTCTACACCTCTGTTGCTTCTTACAGCAATTCTATTGCCTCTTTCTGCACTTCTCTTCTGTCTTTCTTCACCCCTCCGACCTCTTTCTGTACCTCTCTTGCCTCTTTCCTCACCCCTCCTACCTTTTTCTGTACCCCTCTTACCTCTTTTTGTACCTCTGTTGGTACTTTCTGCACTGTTCTTGCTTCTTTCTGCACCTCACTTGTCTCTTCTGCACTTCTCTTGCTTCTTTCTACACCTCTGTTGCTTCTTTCAGCAATTCTCTTGCATCTTTCTGCACTTCTCTTCCTTCTTTGTGCACCCCTCTTGCCCCTTTTTGCACCTCTGTTGGTTCAGTCTGCACTGCTCTTGCTTCTTTCTGCACCTCACTTGCGTCTTTCTGCACTTCTCTTGCTTTTCTCTACACCTCCGTTGCTTCTTTCTGCACTTCTCTTGCTTCTTTCTGCACTGCTCTTGCTTTTTATGTACCTCTGTTACAAATTTCTGCATCCCTCTTGTCTCCTTCTGCACCCCTGTACCCTCTTTCTGCACCTTTCTTGCCTGTTTCTGCACTTCTCTTGCCTCTTTAGGCACCTCTGATTTAGAGGTAGTTTTAATCCCCCTGCCCTAGTATGTACTAGGGCATAACAGGGCAGGTCATGCCAATCACAGCGATACCCCAACCTACCAAACTAGTGTATCCTAGTATATGTAGGTGTTTTCACTGTATTTTAAGTTTCTTTCAGAATTGCACTGGCTCCTGGCCTGGTTAGTCAGAGTCAGTTACCACCGGTACCAGTCATCAAAACATTGTGGGCACAGGATGACTTTGCAACAAGGCCTTTTTCCGGACCTCAGTTGGTTCTTAGTGCATATTTCTTGCTTCTTTCGTCACCTTTCTTCGTCTTTCTGGACTTCTGTTACGTCTTCTGCATTTCTTTTGCTTCTTTCTGCATGTTTCTTCCTCTCTCTGCACATGTCTTACCTCTGTAGGAATAGTTAGAAATTAGCCTTTAAAAAACCTTTGAAATTCACTGAAAATAATCATAGGTTTCAGGGACGTTATAGTTAGAAATTATCATATAAAAATCCTTTGAAATTCACTGAAAAAAGTATAGGTTTCAGGGACGTTATAGTTCGAAATTAGCATTAAAAAAACATAGAAATTCACTGAAAAACACCAGAGGTTTCAGGGACGTTATAGTTAGTTGAACATTTCACTCGTACAAAACAAGAGAAATTCGGCTGTTATAGTTAGTTGAGCTAACTATAACTCGTGCCCCCTCCATGCACTGCTGATTATGTCACATATTACATCATTGATGACATGGTCAGTTACATCACTGATGACATCACTGATGACATCTCAAATGACATCACTGATGACGTCATCCACATGATACTCTGATCCACCTCCTCACACCCTAATATAACCTTTGCTATATACCCACTCTAAAATACAGACTACCTATTTCTAAACTATAGACACACCACTACCAGTTACTACATACCCACTCACTGATTCCTAGATCTACACACATGTCAACTCATTCACCCATACAGTGACTCATACATGCAGTCACTTATCAATACAGCACTATCATTTGCATTCATACACTTGTACAGGCACTCACACTTCACCACTCATCCATAGCTTTATTCACACACCTAGTCAGTCATGGAAAGAATCATTCATACTCCCATTTACTCACCTATACAGTTATACACACACCACCTCACTTCATACAGATACTAACACATACTTACTCTCTTATACAATCACTGATATAAGCACACACTCATCCTAACAGCTACTCTCACAATCACTCACTCTAACATATTGCAATTTATATACTTCAACACTCACATATACTGCCTTTCACATATATAGTTACTCACACATGTACTACTGAGACAACCATTCACTCTGAACAATCTCAAGGGGTAGAGGGGGAGGGGAATAGGAGAGGCAGCCCCCCACTCACACAGTATTCAAACAATTAGAGCCTCACCTAAATACAGCTGCATCCGTATAGAAGACCAACAAGATAGGGATACTTATTATTAATACTCCCCGGAATATGTCCAATAACATAAATCCTTAGGTCTGGATGCGTTCTTCACCAATGTAAAATCACACAGGACCACATACAATTCACCCAAAAAAAGTGTGAAGAATAGAGAGAGTACCTCACGGTAGAACAACCCGAGGGGGTTCCCGGTTAACAATTGCCGGTGTACCCACTTCTCATCATTGGCCACTCTCTCTATGTGAAAAGACAAACGTGCACTAAAAAGGAAAGTAGTGCGGACGTGAGAATAGTGATGGAAAACACATATAGTGACAAACGTATCAACACTGACACCCACTTGTAGTGTGCAGAAACATATAAATAGACCCCTAACCAACCACAAAAAATAAATATAAATTGTGTGGCAGGGCTTTGCTTGCTTTACCGTTTTATTCTGACGCAGCAAAACCCCACTAATTAAAAATGGTTATTTATATACCATCAAGATTTATGTCCTCAAGCCGACATGTTTCATCGCTCCTAGTTTTAGCGATTTCATCAGGGCATAAGAGGGGTTGTGTATTCTCAGTCTTTTCAGAAAAGGGTGGACCTTGAGTGCGCTAAGTCAGCACGTAGCAGCATCACTCATTAGGACACCGTGCCCAATGTTCACATGTCCATAAAGTGACAAGAGATAGTCGCAGCCACTGTTGCCGAGTCCCTCCGGTGCTTCCGACGGTCCTACAACCAACAACCATTCACTCACCAACATACCCATACACACACTCACCACCCCTACAGCCCTTTACAGATGCACTCTTGATCCCATACACCCAGTGAATTGCCCACTCACACATTTATGCACAGAGTAACACCCCCCACCCACCCACAAAGACACTCGGGCACCCATACAGATACTCAGACAACCAATCAATACCCATATAGTAACTTATGTAGCTACTCTCCATCCCATGCAGCTGCTTACACACCAACTGACAGACTAATACAGACATTCACACAGTTGAGTTACTAACCCATGCATTCAGTAAAACAAGATTAATCACTCACTTATACAGTCAGTCATGCACCTACTAAATCATCCATTCAGACACTTATACAACCATTTATTCTTCAATACACCTTGGCAGACGGCATCAACGTCGTTGGCTGGTAAATACTCGGGCAGCGAACTAACGAGAATATATATATATATATATATATGTCAAACCAACTTTCTGGGTAGAAAAGAAGGAAACTCGAGCCACAATCTCCATATATATATAGATAGATAGATAGATAGATATACAAAAAGAGCCAGGGTGTCCCCATAGAAACATCGCACGTAGAAAGGTTACCGCACAACATATCCAGCAGCAGTAATCACAGTGAACCCCTGCATCCTCCAGTTTGCATATGCCAAACGCGTTTCAAGCTGTGAGCCCTTTATCAATGGCATGCAAAAAACAGAGTGAGGCATCCAAGTAGCTTTGGAACATTTTATTGGTTTGTAATAGCCCCGCCCATGTGGGCGTGCGCAGGCATGGCATTATGGTTCTTGAAGTCCATCTGCGTACCGTTCAAGTTCCTGATACCCAAGTGGATTGGGGGCCTCACAAAGTAAACAATGTTAACCCGGTCGGGTGGAGGTAGGCAAAAGAAAATGCTGTGTAGCTCCCAATGCGATCCCGGAATGAGGCCCTTTCTACTCCTATAACGTGCTGGTATTAACGAGCAACAGGAACCGCCCAAAAAAATAAGCGGCAGGACATCTCAGCGGCCGGACCAGTCGCAATACAAAAATGAGCCAGGGTGTCCCCATAGAAACATCGCACATAGAAAGGTTACCGCACAACATATCCGGCAGCAGCAATCACAGCGAACCCCTGCATCCTCCAGTTTGCAGATGCCAAACGCGTTTCAAGCTGTGAGCCCTTTATCAATGGCATGCAAAAAACAGAGTGAGGCATCCAAGTAGTCTTGGAACATTTTATTGGTTAGTAATAGTCCCGCCCATGTGGGCGTGCGCAGGCATGGCATTATGGTTCTTGAAGTCCATCTCAGTACCGTTCAAGTTCCTGATACCCAAGTGGATTGGGGGCCTCACAAAGTAAACAATGTTAACCCGGTTGGGTGGAGGTAGGCAAAAGAAAACGCTGTGTAGCTCCCAATGCGATCCCGGAATGAGGCCCTTTCTATTCCCATAACGTGCTGGTATTAACGAGCAACAGGAACCGCCAAAAATCAGCGGCAGGACATCTCAGCGGCCGGACCAGCCACAATACAAAAAAGAGCCAGGGTGTCCCCATAGAAACATCGCACATAGAAAGGTTACTGCACAACATATCCGGCAGCAGCAATCACAGCGAACCCCTGCATCCTCCAGTTTGCATATGCCAAATGTGTTTCAAGCTGCGAGCCCTTTATCAATGGCATACAAAAAGCAGAGTGAGGCATCCAAGTAGCTTTGGAACATTTTATTGGTTTGTAATAGTCCCGCCCATGTGGGCGTGGGCAGGCATGGCATTAATTGTTCTTGAAGTCCATCTGTGTACCGTTCAAGTTCCTGATACCCAAGTGGATTGGGGGGCCTCACAAAGTAAACAATGTTAACCCGGTTGGGTAGAGGTAGGCAAAAGAAAACGCTGTGTATCTCCCAATGCGATCCCGGAATGAGGCCCTTTCTACTCCCATAACGTAATGGTATTAACGAGCAAAAGGAACCGCTAAAAATCAGCGGCAGGACATCTCAGCGGCCGGACCAGCCGCAATACAAAAAAGAGCCAGGGTGTCCCCATAGAAACATCGCACATAGAAAGGTTACCGCACAACATATCCGGCAGCAGCAATCACAGCGAACCCCTGCATCCTCCAGTTTGCAGATGCCAAACGCGTTTCAAGCTGTGAGCCCTTTATCAATGGCATGCAAAAAACAGAGTGAGGCATCCAAGTAGCCTTGGAACATTTTATTGGTTAGTAATAGTCCCGCCCATGTGGGCGTGCGCAGGCATGGCATTATGGTTCTTGAAGTCCATCTCAGTACCGTTCAAGTTCCTGATACCCAAGTGGATTGGGGGCCTCACAAAGTAAACAATGTTAACCCGGTTGGGTGGAGGTAGGCAAAAGAAAACGCTGTGTAGCTCCCAATGCGATCCCGGAATGAGGCCCTTTCTATTCCCATAACGTGCTGGTATTAACGAGCAACAGGAACCGCCAAAAATCAGCGGCAGGACATCTCAGCGGCCGGACCAGTCGCAATACAAAAACGAGCCAGGGTGTCCCCATAGAAACATCGCACATAGAAAGGTTACCGCACAACATATCCGGCAGCAGCAATCACAGCGAACCCCTGCATCCTCCAGTTTGCAGATGCCAAACGCGTTTCAAGCTGTGAGCCCTTTATCAATGGCATGCAAAAAACAGAGTGTGGCATCCAAGTAGTCTTGGAACATTTTATTGGTTAGTAATAGTCCCGCCCATGTGGGCGTGCGCAGGCATGGCATTATGGTTCTTGAAGTCCATCTCAGTACCGTTCAAGTTCCTGATACCCAAGTGGATTGGGGGCCTCACAAAGTAAACAATGTTAACCCGGTTGGGTGGAGGTAGGCAAAAGAAAACGCTGTGTAGCTCCCAATGCGATCCCGGAATGAGGCCCTTTCTATTCCCATAACGTGCTGGTATTAACGAGCAACAGGAACCGCCAAAAATCAGCGGCAGGACATCTCAGCGGCCGGACCGGCCACAATACAAAAAAGAGCCAGGGTGTCCCCATAGAAACATCGCACATAGAAAGGTTACTGCACAACATATCCGGCAGCAGCAATCACAGCGAACCCCTGCATCCTCCAGTTTGCATATGCCAAATGTGTTTCAAGCTGCGAGCCCTTTATCAATGGCATACAAAAAGCAGAGTGAGGTATCCAAGTAGCTTTGGAACATTTTATTGGTTTGTAATAGTCCCGCCCATGTGGGCGTGGGCAGGCATGGCATTAATTGTTCTTGAAGTCCATCTGCGTACCGTTCAAGTTCCTGATACCCAAGTGGATTGGGGGGCCTCACAAAGTAAACAATGTTAACCCGGTTGGGTAGAGGTAGGCAAAAGAAAACGCTGTGTAGCTCCCAATGCGATCCCGGAATGAGGCCCTTTCTACTCTCATAATGTGCTGGTATTAACGAGCAACAGGAACCGCCAAAAAAATCAGCGGCAGGACATCTCAGCGGCCGGACCAGTCGCAATACAAAAACGAGCCAGGGTGTCCCCATAGAAACATCGCACATAGAAAGGTTACCGCACAACATATCCGGCAGCAGCAGTCACAGCGAACCCCTGCATCCTGCAGTTTGCATATGCCAAACGCGTTTCAAGCTGTGAGACCTTTATCAATGGCATGCAAAAAACAGAGTGAGGCATCCAAGTAGCCTTGGAACATTTTATTGGTTAGTAATAGTCCTGCCCATGTGGGCATGTGCAGGCATGGCATTATGGTTCTTGAAGTCCATCTGCGTACCGTTCAAGTTCCTGATATCCAAGTGGATTGGGGGGCCTCACAAAGTAAACAATGTTAACCCGGTTGGGTAGAGGTAGGCAAAAGAAAACGCTGTGTAGCTCCCAATGCGATCCCGGAATGAGGCCCTTTCTACTCCCATAACGTAATGGTATTAACGAGCAAAAGGAACCGCTAAAAATCAGCGGCAGGACATCTCAGCGGCCGGACCAGCCGCAATACAAAAAAGAGCCAGGGTGTCCCCATAGAAACATCGCACATAGAAAGGTTACCGCACAACATATCCGGCAGCAGCAATCACAGCGAACCCCTGCAACCTCCAGTTTGCATATGCCAAACGTGTTTCAAGCTGTGAGCCCTTCATCAATGGCATGCAAAAAACAGAGTGAGGCATCCAAGTAGCTTTGGAACATTTTATTGGTTTGTAATAGTCCCGCCCATGTGGGCGTGCGCAGGCATGGCATTATGGTTCTTGAAGTCCATCTGCGTACCGTTCAAGTTCCTGATACCCAAGTGGATTGGGGGGCCTCACAAAGTAAACAATGTTAACCCGGTTGGGTAGAGGTAGGCAAAAGAAAACGCTGTGTAGCTCCCAATGCGATCCCGGAATGAGGCACTTTCTACTCCCATAACGTGCTGGTATTAATGAGCAAAAGGAACCGCCAAAAATCAGCGGCAGGACATCTCAGCGGCCGGACCAGCCGCAATACAAAAAAGAGCCAGGGTGTCCCCATAGAAACATCGCACATAGAAAGGTTACCGCACAACATATCCGGCAGCAGCAATCACAGCGAACCCCTGCAACCTCCAGTTTGCATATGCCAAACGCGTTTCAAGCTGTGAGCGCTTCATCAATGGCATGCAAAAAACAGAGTGAGGCATCCAAGTAGCTTTGGAACATTTTATTGGTTTGTAATAGTCCCGCCCATGTGGGCGTGCACAGGCATGGCATTATGGTTCTTGAAGTCCATCTGCGTACCGTTCAAGTTCCTGATAGCCAAGTGGATTGGGGGCGTCACAAAGTAAACAATGTTAACCCAGTTGGGTGGAGGTAGGCAAAAGAAAACGCTGTGTAGCTCCCAATGCGATCCCGGAATGAGGCCCGTTCTACTGCCATTCTGTAATGGTTTCCAGGCAGGTTCCGCAGGAGCGTCAGGAATCCGAAGATAATCCACAGCCTTCCCCTACGGCCTTCCGACTCTATCAAACACTAGAGTACCGAGAGGCTCGCCAGGGGAAAACAGGGAGACAAAACAAGGAAAGGTGGGGAAAAGATAGAAGTTTGGCTGTAATCTTCTGCGTGAAGGGGCATAAACACTGCCAGGACTTCAGTTGGATGTGGGAGCTGAAAGAAAATACAAGCTTCCTAACCACAGTTATCATACACATATAAGGGTGACTAATTGTAGTACATGATTTTTACATACCAAAAATGTCTTAAGCTATGCTGTAGAACAGATGTGTAGTAGTTGCAAGGTGCAGCTCGAGCTAGTATAGGAGAACAAGAAACAATAGTAACTACTCTTATATTGGCCGTAGGCATGTGTAATCCTGTTCTACTTTGTAGAGCTCTTACTTGATAACCTATAGAAGGCTCCTAAATGATCATCTATATCGAAGTGAACTGGATAAGAATCTGAAGATAACACTCCTGTTATTCTGAAAGTCTAAGATACAAAACAGATATCTATTAGGTCGCAATATAGAAATATTTCAATAACATGAGTGTAGCGCACAGCGCTGTTACCGTGATTCTGGGTTGTGCGGTAGACCTTCTGCACCGCACACGAGTCCACGCAAGTACCCCCAAACACACTCTTTGAGGATGGCCAGGAACACAGGAAGTGAAGGTAATTGTTGATTACGGCCAAGAAGAAACATGCGGGAAGAAAATAGGACCAGGGAACCCACCGGATGGCGGAGACAAGGCCCGGCCGCCGGGTGGTGAGTACAGGCAAACAAACCTAAATACCTAAAATGTATCCCGCTGGACGGCGGAGACAAACCCGGCCGTCTGGTGGAGCAGGTAAGTGTCAGGGCCAACAGCGGGGAAAAGTAGCCCGGCCGGACGGCGGAGTACAAACCCGGCCGTCGGGCGGAGCAGGAAGGTAATGGGGAACTCGGGAATGCAGCCCGGCCGGACGGCGGAGAACAAGTCCGGCCGTCGGGCGGAGCAGGTAGGCAATGGGGAACTCGGGAATTGCTGCCCGGCCGGACGGCGGAGAACAAGCCCGGCCGTCGGGCGGAGGAGGTAGGCAATGGGGAACTCGGGAATTGGTGGCCGGCCGGACGGCAGAGAACAAGCCCGGCCGTCGGGCGGAGCAGGTGCAACAAACAAGGTTCCGTGTAAGGAGTAAGCAACGGAACAACAAGGGGAGCAGGAAAAAAGCCTCAGAAACGTAGGACGGCGAAAAACCCGTCCTCTCAAGAACCAACAGGAAGTCAGGCAAAACGGGAACAAGACGGAACTTCAGCAAACGGAGCTTGACGCTAGAACGTAAAGCGTCGCTCCAAGGGCTCTGGAAGCTTTTATAGGGTTTTCTCTAAAAGGGACAGCACGTCGGGGATCTCGGGGCATGACACATACCCTGCTGGTATTAACGAGCAACAGGAACCTCCAAAAATCAGCGGCAGGACATCTCAGCGGCCGGACCAGCCTATATATATATAAAACATATTTAAACTTTATAGAAACACACATTCACTTGATGATGTCATCAATGATGTCATTTGAGATGTCATCAGTGATGTCATCAGTGATGTCACTGACCATGGCATGAATTATGTCAAATGTGATGTCATCAGCAGTGCATTACGGGGGCGCGAGTTATAGTAAGCTCAAGTAACTATAATGCCTAATTTCTCTGGTTTTGTACGAGTGAAATGTTCAACTAAGTATAACGTCCCTGAAACATATGGTTTTTTCAGTGACTGTATATATATATATATATATATATATATATATATCCTGCTCCTCACTCCCAGAAGTAAATAGACCAGCACTCACGTTCGTAAAATCCCACTTTCAGATTTATTGCGATTCAAACTCCAAAACAAACGCGTTTCACCATTTAGCCTTTGTCAATGCTGGCGAGAGCCATAACTATGGCGATACTTAACACATGGTCAATTCATGCCATCAAAAATGGACAAGCATCTTAACTCATTATTTGAGCGCCAGCTTGGAACATGTAACTACTATATTACTATACAATTCATCCAGCAGCCTATTTAATTCATTCAGCAGCCCATTAAATTCATCATAAGCATGCTTGAATAGTTGTGGTCAATCCATATTATCATATACGATCAATATTTACATATTTACAATATTGAAGAGCATCAAAAGTGTCAAAACCGTGTCATCACTGTTAGCCATGTGTACAGAAGACATGGTGTTACGCCATTCATCATTGTTAATAAAGGCATATATACCCTAGTTACAGTGGCTCTCATAACATACTAATAGTCCTGCGTCCCCTTACCACCAGTTGTGGACTACCACCTTCATTACGATAGATAACCTGATTACTGGAAACGGCACATCAGAACATTATGCCTTGTATAGGCCATCTTCTGTTAAATGATCAAATTCAAATTGCATTGATGTTTCGCGCTCCATCCCTAATCAATATCATGTCACTGTGGATCATTATACCAGCTTTGGATGGGCCTTTCCACCCTCTGACCAATCAATCAATCAATCAATCAATCAGGGGTTTGTAAAGTGCCCTACTCACCCGTGAGGGTCTCAAGGTGCTGGGGGGGAGGGGCAGCTCCAGATCAATCAAAGAGCCAGGTCTTGACATCCTTCCTAAACATGTGCAGTATCAGGGTGCGTCTGATGTTCACCGGGAGCTCGTTCCAGGTTTTGGCTGCAAAGTAGGCAACAGCTCTTCCGCCGGTTCTGTTTCTGCATATGCGGGGGACCTCTGCCAGGGCGAGGTTGGCGGGGCGGAGGTTTCTCTTGGGTATGTGGAAGGATAATCGCTCGTTCAGGTATTTGGTTCCGATGTTGTGGAGGGATTTGTAAGCGTGGGTGAGGAGTTTGAAGGTGACCCTCTTCTCAACGGGGAGCCAGGGGAGGTCTTGTAGGTGTTGGGTCATGTCCACATGGCGTGGTGTCCCGAGGACGAGTCTGGCTGCGGCATTCTGGATTGTCTGGAGTCTGTACAGAAGAGTCTTGTTAATTCCGGGGTAGAGGGCGTTGCTGTAGCCCAGCCTGATAGCGATGAGTGTGTGAGTGACGGTCCTTCTGCAGTGTGGGGGATCCACTTGAAGGTCTTCTGGAGGATGCGAAGGCAGTTGAAACTAGTTGAAGCGACGGAGTTGATCTGGCGGTTCATGTAGAGTGAAGAGTCAAGGATGATACTGAGGTTCCGAGCGTGGTCTGTGGAGGTGGGTGGGTTCCTGAGGGCGGAGACCCACCAGGTGTTGTCCCAGGTGGAGGTGCAGGGCCCGAGGATGTGGACCTCCGTCTTCTCTGTGTTTAGCTTCAGACAGCTTTGCTTCATCCAGGCTGCCACGTCCTTCATACCTTCCTGGAAACGGAGTCTGATGCCCTCTGGATTCTTCATGAGCGAGAGGATGAGCTGGGTGTCGTCGGCATAGGATACGATGATGAGCCAATGCTGTCTGTCGATGATGGCGAGGGGGGCCATGTAGATTTTGAAGAGCGTGGGGCTTAGTGATGATCCCTGTGGTACTCCACAGTTGATTTCAGTGGGTTTGAAGGGGGAAGGGAGGGAGTTGGATCCTCTGGGTTCTGCCGAAGAGAAAGGATTGGATCCAGTCTAGAGCTGCTCCTTGTATTCCTGCACCGTGCAGTCTGGCTGCGAGCGTGCGATGAGACATGGTGTCGAAGGCTGCGGAGAGGTCTAGGAAGATGAGGGCCGCGGTATGTTCCTGGTTGAGTAGCGTGCGGATGTCGTCAGTGGCGGAGAAGAGGAGGGTCTCGGTGCTGTGGTTGCTGCGGACTCCAGATTGGGAGGCATCTAGGATGGAGTTATCTTCTATGAAGGCGGTCAGCTGGGCATTCATGAGCCGCTCTGTGATTATGGCCGCAAAGGGGAGGAGGGAGATGGGCCGGTAGTTTTTCAGGTGATGGCGAGTCCTCCTCCTGGGAGATGTGGACGGTCCTTTCTCTGAATCTTTTAGCCGTTCAGGATGGGGGTGGTGATATCGAGACCGTAGGTGTTGTTGGTCCAGGTTTCTGTGAAGAGGGCGACATCAGGCTAGAGGGTGTCGAGCAGGTCCCAGATCTCAACGGTGTGTAGGTGCAGGGAGCACACATTGAGCAGAATGCAGGTCAGGGTTTCGGTGGTGTGTGTCCCGGGTGTTCCCTTGGAGGTCCCAGGGGCTCCGTCGATGGTGAAGGATTTGCGGCAGGGTCCGCACGAGAACAGCCCATAGGTGGTGTCCGGCGAGGATCTAGAGCATTTGGCGTGTCTACCGGGGTTGAGTGCGTGAAGGGAGGTTCAGTGATAGCGGTGAGGCCACGGTGGACCAAGGATCCTGGCGCTGGTCGTATTTGGGTCGAGGATGGGCACAGGCAGGCTTGCCTTAGGCGCGCCTTCTGCACACCAGCGGCGCAACCACGCAGCAGTCGCCATAAGTAGGGGAGGGGGCGGAAGCAGGTAGGAGGCAGGAGCGGGACTGAGTAGTGGGGCGGGGCCGCAAGGGCAGTAGCAGCGGTAAACTGACCAAAACAGCGGGAATATCAGAAAAAAGAAACAGTCACTGCGGGGAAGAGAGTGAAACTGGAATAAAAGACAGTAATAATCTAAATCACTTTAAACACCCAAGTAAATACAGTAAACCGCCACATGCGTTAAAACAGACCGCAAGGATTAGCGGATTAGTGGGCAGATGGGAATACAACCTTAGCGCAGGGGCGGGCTGCCGGCTCTAACTCTGCTGGCGAGGACACAGGAGCTCAAGAGCGGAGCGACCGATGAGGCCGAGCTGCTGTAGAGAGTGCTAGCCTGGGCCCGAGGTCAAGGCTTCACACCACAAATTATTACACCTCTAGGCTGCTGTTCAATAGCATGACCGTGGTAATGCTCAGCCGCAGCTCCTCTCCCACTGTTTATCTTTCTTTTTCTTCTTTATTTACCCTTTTATGTTTTTTCTCTCTTGTTTGGGTGAAAGTTTAATGAGGAAAAATAACTGCTAATCCCCGAAAATGAGTACTGGTGGTCTCCATCTGCTAGCATGGTCTCATAATAACCACTGCATTTCCTTAGCTTAACTATGCAGCTCTGATCACTATTCAGACAGACAGTAACTTTTTTACTTTGTAGTTTCTGCTCCTGAAAAAGCAGGGGGTCCTGTCATGATACTGATGACTTTGGAATCATTTAGGCTGTGGGCAGATGAAGCACACCACCATATCCTCTTCCCTGCTTCTCTTCCACACATTGCATTCTCCTGTCCTTGATCCCTTGCCCAACTTCTCATCTTCTCCTAAAGACCTTGTGCGGAATCCCTCTCACTCTCCATTCATAAGTTGATGAGTGCTTATAGAGTGTCTACCTACAATGTGTGTAATGTAAGTATTTGCATTTTCTCACTGTCTATGAGCCCAGTCAACTCCAGTCCCTAATAACCCCTGTAGAACAGCTTGATTCCAAACCCCCGGCCCGAAGCCTATCCCTAGCCACAATTTGATATGGAATGGACATTAGGTCCTCCCTGGTAGCAAGCTTAGGGCCGGACCGACCGTAGCAGACATCAGGCATTTCCCCAGGAGGCTGGAAGGGTGGGGGCCGGTTTTAGAGTGGTGTGGGTCAGTTTTGTTACTGGACGTCAGTTTTGCAGCAGTGCTGCAATATCGGCCCTTGGTAACAAAAGCAGGAGTGCTAGGGCCTGCTTTAGTTAAACTGCAAAGCCTTTAACTTGCACCCTTGCCCACCCACCCCCGGGGCCAATCTGATTACATTGCCTGTGCTGCTTTGTGTTGTCAGTCACACACTGGGCAAGCTAGGGGGGAAGAGAGTGCCATCCTTTTAAATGACCTATTCCGGTCAAGTTCATGCTATATAAAATTCTATTGAATAAAAAAAAAAAAAAAGTAAAATAAGGGCAACATTTG
Organism: Lissotriton helveticus; assembly: GCF_964261635.1. Taxonomy (NCBI): domain Eukaryota; kingdom Metazoa; phylum Chordata; class Amphibia; order Caudata; family Salamandridae; genus Lissotriton; species Lissotriton helveticus. The sequence continues at coordinate 1,258,618,917 of NC_136063.1, read as the reverse complement.
GGTGAGTGGCAGAGGAGAGTGGCTGTACCTCTTCCTGATCCATGTCAGTTACCAGTCTCTGTCAAGGTCCCAATTTATGTAACATTCTCAATGTCTGCCAATTGGTCCATCCTTGTCGTACTATTGTTTCATGTCACAGGCCCAGTGCCTGCCACACCTCAAAACCTTTGCTACTCCCAGGCCCTATCACCATCTGTGTTTCTGTCACACTACCAATACCTATCATTTCCCAATCCTAGTCCCTTCCTAATCCCTTGCAGATGATTGGGCGATCCCAGAGGAGGCTGTAAGTGAGAACTACAGTGCATAAACAAAGTCTGTACTTCAGGATTTTGAAAGTCTGGATTGTAGTGCTTTGGAAGAGCTGTGGGTAGACCCACAGCACAGAAATAAAAGTGGTGCTGCAGACTAGACGAAAGACTACGATGCATTGGGAAAGCTATGTGTAAGCCCAGGTAGTGGAATTACAGATGGTACAACACAGACACACACAAACATTACTGGGACACTTAGGGCCTGATTACGAGTTTAGCGGTGTGGCGCAGGGTCCGCCGGCCTGCCGCACCTCCAAACCCATGGTGAATCCCCCCGCCAGATTACGAGTTTAACTCATGTCTGGTGGACTTTTCTTTGCCGTTCCCACGGCGGTGCCCTTAAAAACAGGCACCACAATGGGAACACCAAAAACTGTCTCTGCATGGCATGGACTGAAAAGTTCATGCTGTGCAAGAACTGGTACGCATGCCCACAGGGGGGCACATGTTGTGCCCTCCTGTGTGCATCCACAGGGAGCATAGGCGCTAGGGGTTCTTTAGCACCCCCATTTATTTCCTCTCCGCTACAGTTTTCATGGTGGGAGGAACCGCCATAAAAAACCCTGGTGGCAGGAAACTCCTAATATGCTTGGCTTGACTGCGTTGGTCCCGCCAACCATATGGATGCCTCCTGACCACTGCTACACCACCAGGGAACGGCAGTTCCCTGTCTACTGCAGCGGGGCTGTGGCAGTCCTCCCATCCATCTCATAATAGGGCGGTGGGGAGACCACCATCACCACGCCGCTGTGAGTCTGGCGGTCCTCAGACCACCAGACTTGTAATCAGGCCATGATGTATAGTCCTATGTTGCTGTAGAGTGGCTCTGGAGATATAAACCACAACACCAAAAGCTAAGTGGTTTGTAAATACGACAAGAACATTGAGATGGCACTATTAAACCAATTTACATGTTTTACTCCTTTTAAGTTGAATGTTTATTTAGAGGCAGTTGTTTTTTTCAAACAGGGAATTTTTTATTGAAGTTATTGGATAAATACTGAACAATAATGTGTAGTTATATGGAGAGATGGGAAGAGAAAAAGGATTAAATAGAATTAGTTAGTTAATTAGTATAATTTTAGGAAAAAATATGCTTTGATTTCTTATCAACAAATTCTCGCTGGAAAAGGAGGGACCGGGGAAGCTGTTCTCTGCAGGGTGCAGTTAACAATGGCCATTAATTGCCATAAGAATGTTCAGGTTTTGTTTACATTTCATTAATAGAATTTTCAATAAACAATGGACAGTGGTAAAGCTCTACTGAGGCCTCTGGGGCTCTATAAATGCGCTGTCATGCTTAGAGAACTATTAGCTGTAGGGAAGGAATTCAGTGTGAATAGAGCGCCTATTAGATGAAATACACACTTCACAAGAATTATGTAATTTCTGCAAAATACAGAGAATATTCCATCGGTGAGACATCATCCCTCTGAAATATGGACTTTTATACAACTGCATTTTGTGGAATAATCGATTCCCCTGCATGTGTGTGTGTGCGTGTGCATATGTGTGTGCGCGTACATATATATTTTCAAACTAGAGAAAATATCTAAATAGGTGTTCCTTGTGTTGAACCTTTTGAGCAAGTCCTTCAGCGCTGCTCTTTCCCCTGACCTCTTAGGCTGACCTATGTGAGGCATGAGTAGTGCATTACGTTCTCTGTCTCATCTACCTCGTCAAATCAAAAAACATTAATAACAAATACATACAAGGAGAGACTTTGGATCGGCCCTTCATCTATTGGTATGTTTTTGCCTCATCCCACTGCACTATACAGCATGGGTCGACCTACTTTAATCATTGTCTCTCTTGCACTGAGTTGCCAGGGCTGGTTAGCCAGTACTGTACTTTCCTAATATTTCTTTCTTACCATTCTCATCCTTGTTGACTGAGGACTCTCCTTCCAGGAAACCTTTTGAAAACGGTGGTGAAAGAGCAGTTTTCAATAAAATGTTTTACAAATATTTTGGCTAAAAAGCAGTGTATGAATCAACAGGTAGTTTAAACAAGCATTTGCAGTGCAATAGGTCTTGCATTAGTGAAAGTTATAACTATTGCTGCTGCAAAGGATAATGTGTCTATCCCTGACTTGGCTACAGTGACGCCGGAGAACAAAGATGGCAGCAGGAAGCTGGAATGCTTTGTTTGTGATGTCTACTTAATTTACATTTTGGAACTTTTTTTACCGCGAACCACACATAACTGTAGAAAGGGGCGCGGCCGCCATTGTTAAAGTTGTTTAAGATGAAGCGCCTTTATTAAAGTTAAAGCACGGCATGGCGCGCTGTTGGAAAAATAAAAGTTTGTGTAGGCGAGCCGTGCAGCACAAAAGAAAGGAGCATGGCAGCCTTGTTAAATGTGAAGGGTGATGTAGCTCATTGTAAAAAAATACAATATTTAAAGTGCGACATTGTGGCATTGAAAAAAAAGAATGTTGCGGGTGAGCCACAGAGCACAAAAGAAGGGCGGACGGCTATCCTGTTAAATTTAAGGCGTGGTGTGTTTCATTGTAAAAAAATATAATATTTAAAGCGTGACATCGTAGTGTGCAGCGAGTGCTTTTTGTAAATATAAAGTGGTCACACAAGAGGTGCGATCACCATATTTTAACTTAAAGAAAATGCAGCATGCAGCAAGTGCCTTTTGTAAATATAAATCGGCCGATGATGCGCAACATCCAAAGCAGCTGTAGCCAAGGAGGGGCTAAGTGGTAAAAGAAAACAAAAAGTTTTCATGCACTAATAAATAACATGATGAGTAACTCCACATGTAAGAGGGGCAGTCCTCATGGGAGGTTACAAAGATAAAAAAGGAGGGCACTAGTCACCATCTTAACCAATGAAAAGTAGCAATTTGCAAAGGAGAGTAAAAGGAGCCAATTAGAAAGATGGGTGTCATTTAATGCCCAGATCCTGAATACAGCATGTCTGGAAGAGACAGTGCAAGTGCTGCCTAGTTAAGACCTAAAATGAAAATAGTGAAATATTTTAGTACTTGGTGTCTGCCACAGCACCCAAGAGTATTATATCTTCACAGAGCTGAGACATGCATAAGACTATGAGACAATTGCACGCCTGACAAAAGATCCAGGAAATGTTGGTACTATTTAGTATGAGCAGGGCCACTGAAATTATCCGGCAGAGGAGGGTTAAATTATTTGGTAGGGTTAAATAAATTATGCCGCCAAACCCAAATTATGCAGTGTAATGAGGCACGTTTTGTGACAGTACTAATCATTATTTTGTCATTTTTACACTTGTTGACACTGTCTGAACATTGGTTGCTCCTTTTTTAACACTCACATATAGCAATAAACAACCAGTGAACCTTTTCAAATGGCCTTCCACTGCACAACAACACATGCAATTGAGTTTTAGTAGCTTTTGAACTGTTTGAGCTAGAAAACTTTTTTTTGTCATCTGCAGTTTATGCAGCAGATAATGGATCATGTGGAAATGCGGCTAACCTATAAACATGCAAACATCACACCATCGCATAGTTCCAGTGGCCTTGAGTATGCAAACTATTCCTCTAATTTTTTCACGTCTGGAAACTGGAATTTGAGTAGGCAACTATCGTCCAGTCCTTATGAGGCAATAACCACCAACCTCAGATCTGTTATTCACAAAAAAATATTTTCATTCCAGTGCATGTTCATTCATGAAGGGTATATAGGGGTCAATTAGGATGGTGGACGGACAAAGTCTGTCCGCCATCCTGTCGGAGGATAGGACCGTCCGCCACAGGGGCGGAGGTCCCGTGCCTCGAATTAGGATGCACCCGCCACAGTGGCGGGTGCATCACGCATTTTTAACATTGCGGCGGACGGTGCTGAAAGCACCACCCGCCGCAGTGCTAAAAATGCATGTTGTGCCTTTCAAAGCACAACATGACAGGCACCGCGCGGTTCCTGCCATGTGGTTTTTTTTAAACACAGGGGGGTACCATAGGTACCCCCCATGTGCACCCCCCACACCACCCTGGGGGCCCGCAACGGGCCCCAAAGCAAAGACCGTATGCCTTTTCGTGGCACCATTGCCCACAGCACATCCTAATATGGCTGGTGGTGTCTGTTAGACACCGCCACCATATTAGACCTTTTCAGCCGCGGTCGCAAGGCGACCGTGGCAGAAAAACGGCGGACGGTCTTCCCGTCCGCCGCGGTCCCCCCGCCAATGTAATATGGCGGGGGGGAAATAGGTGGAGGACGGGCACGGATGGCGGACGGATCACCACCGCCTGCATGGCGGTGGCAATCTGTCCGCCATCCTAATCGGCCCCTAAGTTAGGACATGAAGTTCTTCGAGATGCAAAGAAAAAAAAACTATGTTTGATCCCAAAGGTGAATATTTTAAAACATGGTACCCCTCAGAAAATATGTGTTGCTAATTAAAGAAGATCACTTGAATGCCTAAAAATGGAATTCTAAAAATAGCCTTTTATATCTCCAAAAATATACCTAAATAACTATTTTGAAATCTAAGAAGCTTGTGGTGTCAAAGAAGATCCATTGACTGAAGATGCCATCATTTGCGATCATTTCAAACTTTTGAAAGGTTATGTAATGCCATAACTTTTTTAATAGTGTGAAAATAATGGTTTCACACAGGATGTTTTATTCATACATGTAGGGCAGTGTATTACTCTTATTGCTTTACAGTCTCACGATCGTTAATATTAAGTCAGGGCGAAACGTCAACTTTTTTCATGCGAAATGGATGAAATTCTTGTGAGAACTGAATGTAGTACACAACTTATGTGTGAGGTGCATACATGTGAGGCAGCCATTTTCTTTTGTCAGTGGGTGACTGCCACTTGCCGAGCTAAATACCCACACAGAACAATTTTAGTACTTACACATTTTGTTAGGCACATTTTTCTTACTATATTATTTTTTCAGCAGTATGGCAGATCAATGCCAGTGAGATGCCCACCATCCCATAACATATAATATTTTCTCTGTGGAGGAGAATAGAGCACTTATTTTGTGTCTGTGTACAGACATCTGCCCTGCATGTTACTGGCAGGCTTCAATGCATGAAAGAGTTACGGACACCCAGAGAGTGCTGTACTTGGGGGCATGTTCGCTGTTGAATGAGTTCAAAAACTGCCATTGAACACTCCCTATGGAAAGTCCAAAATTATGGGGTGGACAACGTTGTCATTGTCAGGAGAGAGACCTCTTGGAGCACATCAGCGTGAATATTGAAGTTCCAGCTAATAAGTCTTGTTTAATATTTGGTCATTTATAATTGTTATAGTGAATTAATAACATATTTTACTTGTTTATATATGAATGTGCTAAGATACCTGATTAACAACTTCACATATTCTTTTATAAACAGTTTGATGGCTTTGCAAACTTCAAAGGTTTCTCTACCACTCAGTGCTGCAAGGACATGCCCCTCCTTAATCACCACCATAGCTCACTGTTGCCCTGTGTGCCACCCGCCTGATGTGCAGTGATGACAAGATGAGTACTTCCAATTCCCTTGTTACTGTGGGAATTGTGGGAGAACGTTGCGAGGACTGGGAAGTATACTGCTCATTGCAAACTAGAGGTGGTGGCATTTGTTTTTTTCTACTAGTACACTAGGATCTAAGGGCATCTCTGAGTAACAGGATGTTGAACAATTCACTAAAGGCATATGTCCTACTGTAGGTCATCAGGCTGCAGGGATAGGGTGGGGCAATGTGCTCCAACCCATTGTCTCAGCTCTAGTGTAATCAGGAAGTGTTGCCCCTCTTTTCTGATGGGCCAGGTTTTGTGACTTAGAAAACATCTATCAATGCCAATTGACCTACAGATCGACTTACTTAATTAACGTATTTGGCACATCAGGTGTCCAGTCTACTTGACATTGTTTTTTTAAAGTAGGAGTAAAATAGTGTATTACGTCAGTGGTGCTGTGTGTTGACCCCTTGGTTACAGTTTCAAATCCCAGCAGGTTCACTTTGCCGTTCATCCTTTTCTGCTTATTAATAAAGAGTGCCATATTGTTAGGTGTTAAACATGCTATGTGTCAATAGCGTCAAGACAGTAAAACCCCTTCAGTGAATGTGTGCTCTCCAATTTTGCTTGATATGTGCCTTTAGTTTACTTAATTTTCATCATGTGATGAAAAAGTCCCGGAGTGTAGTCAATCAGCTATACTCTAGTGCACTAATGCTTTCTATTTCTCTACTCCAAAAACAACCAAAACCTAAACTAATGTGCCTTAACTCCATCAATAACACGGAAAAACTACTAACCCCCAAACTACTAACCTTTAATCCAACGTTGACCATATAACTCTTTCATTTACACCACGGTTTAATCTAACCAAACTCATCCGCTCAGTAAACCCACCTAGCCTAAGAATAGTTTTAGAAAATGCAAAATGTTAGGTTTAAATAAGATCTGAGGAAATCGTCGATAGGAAAATAAGTTAGGGTGGTGAAGTGTGGGGCATGAATGGTAAGTCTACTACTGAACAAGTAGGTTTATGGGCCCTTTTTCTTCGTCACGGGGCACGAGGAAACACAGGAATCAGAAAGGTGGGCCATTGCTATGTAGTTGTGGCTTGACTTTTGCTGAATCTGATGTTTGTAATAAATATTGAAAATAAAATTTCATGGAATAAAAATATAGCGGGCATAAATATTGGGGGAAAGAATATAATTTTAAGTGTTGCTTTTCTTTTTGTTGTAAACATTTTGTGAGCAAAAATAGTGTATTTAATATCATTTTTAAACTTAATTTGTTAGTTCTTTAATGAAAAAAGTTATTTTTATAGTTTTATTTGTAACATATGTGTTTTAATATTATTATTTTTAAAAGTTTTTAAATGTTTTAGGAGCAGGATTTGGGGTTATAGGGCACTAAGGGTGGGGAAATGTTTAAAATATATTTATTGTAATTTAATTCTGATGTGATTAGTTTAAGAATGTTTTATATAATAACTGTTTAATTTGTCATTTAAAATGTCATATTTTACTTTGTATGACAATAGTTTTTCAAAATTATTTTTTATTAGAAATGTGTATGCTGTATTATTCAAATAATTACAATTTGTTATATTTCATTGTTATAGAACTATTTTGTTAAATTGTATACATAAATTATTATAACATATTTTTTATATTATTTATTGATTTATATCACTATGCAAGAGGGTATCATTTGCATGATACTACATTCCTCCTGTAGTCCGCTGACTATGATTAATTCAGACTCCATGGTCCTGTGCAAAATCCTGGCTACACTCTGGGTCGGTGATGGATTTGCTGGTACAGGAAGACCAGGTCGCAGTAAGCATATGAACCTATGTTGGTTAATTCACGTCCTGCACTCTGTGTACAGGTTGGATATAGGGCTTTCCCTGGTGGCCATTGATATTGCCAAGGCCTTGGATACCCTAGATTGGTCCTGTCTACTGGAGGTTCTCAAGCATATGAGCTTTGGACCAATCTTTTGTTCCTTGGTAAAACTGCTGTACATGAACTCTAGGACCAGGGTTAGGAGTGGAGGATTGTTGGGTAGAGGAGTACCAGGTAGAGGTGCCCAGTTTCCCCACTACTCTTCGCCATTTCCCTGGACCTGCTGGCATTGAAACTACAAAAGGTACTTGAGAGTCACAGAATATAACTGGGAAACACAACTCATGTGGTCTCACTCTAGTCAGCTGATGCTCTTTTTCATCTAACGTAACCAAGGGAGGCTATACCGGAGTTACTGTTGTACTTAGATGAGTTTGGAGCAGCGGTTAAGATTAACAAGCACAAGACCAACCTTTTGCACCTGGGTGTCTTGGTGGAACGCCCCAAGGAAAACTTACCTGATCTTGGCCTGCAAAGGGAGGTAGATTGCTTTAAGTATTTGGGACTAAGGAGGGCAAGGTAGGCCGAAAAGTAGTATGAAAACACCCCGGGCAGGGTCATCGATGAGCTGTGTTCATTGTTACGTTTCTGGGCCACGTTGCCATTATCCACAATGGTGAGGGTTGCTATCGCAAAGATGGTGTTTCTTCCCAGATGCCTCTATTCTGTGCAGAACGCACCATGTCCTCTGCCACAGAGACTTTTAAATCTTTAAACAGCATATGGTTAAAACTGCTATGGACAGGGAAAAGAAGTTGTGTAACACGAGAAATCCTCATGCTGGATCAAGAGGACAGCGGGCTGGGCATCCCCTAGGTAGAATTATACTACTATTTGTCACACATACAACATGCTGCAAAATGGGCCTCAGACACAGTAAAATGACTGTTACAGGGCACATGTGCAGATATACCCTTACTGGAACTACTAATGATTGGTTCAAGGGTGGAGGGGACTTGGTGTGAAATACTGCCTGTGTGTGAAAATGGGAGGCCATTCAGGCCCTTTGGCATTCTCCCTTTTCCAGGGATCTGTAGGTGTGAGTGTTAAACCATTCCACAACATTAGTAAAACCATGTCTATAGTGCACTGGTGGATAGGGGTCTGCCGACTCCTGTGTGACTTGTACCCCGGGTAACACTTTATATCCTTTCAGGGTGCAAGAAAGACATTCCCCGTGGGGAAGGCCAATGCCTGCAATATAAATAACATGCATGGACTGCCAGGGACATCTGGATGGAGTTTCCAGAGGCCACATGCGCCAAGATCCCTCAATCATTGCTTAATGTAGTAGAGAGTGTACATTATTATTTGTGATGTACAAGGAGCTCAAGGCAGACATACCTACGAAGGAACTAACAGCTAGAGCTGCATGGAATGCTGACTTAGTTGATCAGTTCACAGATAGCGACTGGAAGGCGACATGTGCATTGGGTCAGGGGATTTCTAGCAATACAATATTTAAATTAATTCATTTTAACTATGTGCACTGTACTACCTTACTCCAATTAAACTGAGTTCAATGTACGTTTGGCGTCCTGCCAGAAATGTGGATGGGAGGGGAGTAACTCCTTCACCTGGCCTGGCAGGCAGTGCGCTCTGTCTCCAAAGAGTGATGGGGGGGTCCCCCATAATATTATCCCGTGACAATGCCATCATAATATCATCAGATGACCAAAACATGGGAAGATGCAGTACACATGTGTCCTCTAGCTATACTATTAGCAAACAGGCACATAGCCATGGGATGGCTGGGTTCCAGGAATCTGGCAACATTGCTCTGAGTGAGGGACACAATTCAGTCGGCATTTGCAGGAGAAACATATATCCGATTGTCCTGGAGGAATGAAAAAGTGTATGAAGATTTAGACACTTGGGGAGAAACACTTATGGCCTTTGAGAAGGTGGGCAGGGTGAGTGACATAGCTTAAACCCTATCCCGACACTAGGAAGAAGATGTGTAGACATGTAAGTGGGGCCTGGGTAGAAGGGAGGACAAGTATCCACAGATGAAACTATTGGTAGTTCCACTAACAATGGAAAGAATGTGTAGCAAATTGGACAATAGGGGACAAGATAGGGAAGAATTCCATCTGAATATGACAGGAGAAGACACGTGTCGACCCGAGGGTGATTAATTATATGACATTCAATGTGTATGAAGCGATACAAAAGGGGATGATGGACGGAGTGTTTGAGCAAATCAAACACTCACCCCCAGTCAACTGATCAGGGTTTAATCCATCACCATTCTTTAGCTCACTCAGCCACCCCAGTTCAGACATGGTCATATGCAAATCAGTCTGACCCTGTGCCTCATGGGAACAGTCCATCCCGATCTGCCAAGCCATGTCTTCCCTGGACCGGAAACAAGCATCCTGGGACCTGTTTCGGATTCATAATCCTCATCAGCCAGGCCATCTTGAATCCAGTGGCCAAGTGAGCAAGGGACTCACGTCTGAGCATACCCTGCCACACTTAGGGCGAACAAAGCGATACAAAAGGGGATGATGGACGGAGCGTTTGAGCAAATCAAACACTCACCCCCAGTCAACTGATCTGGGTTTAATCCATCACCATTCTTTAGCTCACTCAGCCACCCCAGTACAGACATGGCCATATGCAAATCAGTCTGACCTTGTGCCTCATGGGAACAGTCCAGCACGAACTGCCAAGCCATGTCTTCCCTGCACCGGAAACAAGCATCCTGGGACCGGTTTCGGATTCATAATCCTCATCAGCCAGGCTATCTTGAATCCAGTGGCCAAGTGAGCAAGGGACTCACGTCTGAGCATACCCTGCCACACTTAGGGCGAACAAAGCGATACAAAAGGGGATGATGGACGGAGCGTTTGAGCAAATCAAACACTCACCCCCAGTCAACTGATCTGGGTTTAATCCATCACCATTCTTTAGCTCACTCAGCCACCCCAGTTCAGACATGGCCATATGCAAATCAGTCTGACCCTGTGACTCATGGGAACAGTCCAGCCCGAACTGCCAAGCCATGTCTTCCCTGGACCGGAAACAAGCATCCTGGGACCGGTTTCGGATTCATAATCCTCATCTGCCAGGCTATCTTGAATCCAGTGGCCAAGTGAGCAAGGGACTCACGTCTGAGCATACCCTACCACACTTAGGGTGAACAAAGCGATACAAAAGGGGATGATGGACGGAGCGTTTGAGCAAATCAAACACTCACCCCCAGTCAACTGATCTGGGTTTAATCCATCACCATTCTTTCGCTCACCCAGCCACCCCAGTTCAGACATGGCCATATGCAAATCAGTCTGACCCTGTGCCTCATGGGAACAGTCCAGCCCGAACTGCCAAGCCATGTCTTCCCTGGACCGGAAACAAGCATCCTGGGACCGGTTTCGGATTCATAATCCTCATCAGCCAGGCTATCTTGAATCCAGTGGCCAAGTGAGCAAGGGACTCACGTCTGAGCATACCCTGCCACACTTAGGGCGAACAAAGCGATACAAAAGGGGATGATGGACGGAGCGTTTGAGCAAATCAAACACTCACTCCCAGTCAACTGATCAGGGTTTAATCCATCACCATTCTTTAGCTCACTCAGCCACCCCAGTTCAGACATGGCCATATGCAAATCAGTCTGACCCTGTGCCTCATGGGAACAGTCCAGCCCGAACTGCCAAGCCATGTCTTCCCTGGACCGGAAACAAGCATCCTGGGACCGGTTTCGGATTCATAATCCTCATCAGCCAGGCTATCATGAATCCAGTGGCCAAGTGAGCAAGGAACTCACGTCTGAGCATACCCTGCCACACTTAGGGCGAACAAAGCGATACAAAAGGGGATGATGGACGGAGCGTTTGAGCAAATCAAACACTCACTCCCAGTCAACTGATCTGGGTCTAATCCATCACCATTCTTTAGCTCACTCAGCCACCCCAGTTCAGACATGGCCATATGCAAATCAGTCTGACCCTGTGCCTCATGGGAACAGTCCAGCCCGAACTGCCAAGCCATGTCTTCACTGGACCGGAAACAAGCATCCTGGGACCGGTTTCGGATTCATAATCCTCATCAGCCAGGCTATCTTGAATCCAGTGGCCAAGTGAGCAAGGTACTCACGTCTGAGCATACCCTGCCACACTTAGGGCGAACAAAGCGATACAAAAACATGGCTTGGCAGTTCGGGCTGGACTGTTCCCATGAGGCACAGGGTCAGACTGATTTGCATATAGCCATGTCTGAACTGGGGTGGCAGAGTGAGCTAAAGAATGGTGATGGATTAAACCCAGATCAGTTAACTGGGGGTGAGTGTTTGATTTGCTCAAACGCTCTGTCCATCATCCCCTTTTGTATCGCTTTGTTCGCCCTAAGTGTGGCAGGGTATGCTCGGACGTGAGTCCCTTGCTCACTTGGCCACTGGATTCAAGATAGCCTGGCTGATGAGGATTATGAATCCGAAACCGGTCCCAGGATGCTTGTTTCCGGTCCAGGGAAGACATGGCTTGGCAGTTCGGGCTGGACTGTTCCCATGAGGCACAGGGTCAGACTGATTTGCATATAGCCGTGTCTGAACTGGGGTGGCTGAGTGAGCTAAAGAATGGTGATGGATTAAACCCAGATCCGTTGACTGGGGGTGAGTGTTTGATTTGCTCAAACGCTCCGTCCATCATCCCCTTTTGTATCGCTTTGTTCGCCCTAAGTGTGGCAGGGTATGCTCAGACGTGAGTCCCTTGCTCACTTGGCCACTGGATTCAAGATAGCCTGGCTGATGAGGATTATGAATCCAAAACAGGTCCCAGGATGCTTGTTTCCGGTCCAGGGAAGACATGGCTTGGCAGTTCGGGCTGGACTGTTCCCATGAGGCACAGGGTCAGACTGATTTGCATATAGCCATGTCTGAACTGGGGTGGCTGAGTGAGCTAAAGAATGGTGATGGATTAAACCCAGATCAGTTGACTGGGGGTGAGTGTTTGATTTGCTCAAACGCTCCATCCATCATCCCCTTTTGTATCGCTTTGTTCGCCCTAAGTGTGGCAGGGTATGCTCAGACGTGAGTCCCTTGCTCACTTGGCCACTGGATTCAAGATAGCCTGGCTGATGAGGATTATGAATCCGAAACCGGTCCCAGGATGCTTGTTTCTGGTCCAGGGAAGACATGGCTTGGCAGTTCGGGCTGGACTGTTCCCATGAGGCACAGGGTCAGACTGATTTGCATATAGCCGTGTCTGAACTGGGGTGGCTGAGTGAGCTAAAGAATGGTGATGGATTAAACCCAGATCCGTTGACTGGGGGTGAGTGTTTGATTTGCTCAAACGCTCCGTCCATCATCCCCTTTTGTATCGCTTTGTTCGCCCTAAGTGTGGCAGGGTATGCTCAGACGTGAGTCCCTTGCTCACTTGGCCACTGGATTCAAGATAGCCTGGCTGATGAGGATTATGAATCCAAAACAGGTCCCAGGATGCTTGTTTCCGGTCCAGGGAAGACATGGCTTGGCAGTTTGGGCTGGACTTTTCCCATGAGGCACAGGGTCAGACTGATTTGCATATAGCCATGTCTGAACTGGGTTGGCTGAGTGAGCTAAAGAATGGTGATGGATTAAACCCAGATCAGTTGACTGGGGGTGAGTGTTTGATTTGCTCAAACGCTCCGTCCATCATCCCCTTTTGTATCGCTTTGTTCGCCCTAAGTGTGGCAGGGTATGCTCAGACGTGAGTCCCTTGCTCACTTGGCCACTGGATTCAAGATAGCCTGGCTGATGAGGATTATGAATCCGAAACCGGTCCCAGGATGCTTGTTTCCGGTCCAGGGAAGACATGGCTTGGCAGTTCGGGCTGGACTGTTCCCATGAGGCACAGGGTCAGACTGATTTGCAAATAGCCATGTCTGAACTGGGGTGGCTGAGTGAGCTAGAGAATGGTGATGGATTAAACCCAGATCTGTTCACTGGGGGTGAGTGTTTGATTTGCTCAAACGCTCCGTCCATCATCCCCTTTTGTATCGCTTTGTTCGCCCTAAGTGTGGCAGGGTATGCTCAGACGTGAGTCCCTTGCTCACTTGGCAACTGGATTCAAGATAGCCTGGCTGATGAGGATTATGAATCTGAAACCGGTCCCAGGATGCTTGTTTCCGGTTCAGGGAAGACATGGCTTGGCAGTTCGGGCTGGACTGTTCCCATAAGGCACAGGGTCAGCCTGATTTGCATATAGCCATGTCTGAACTGGGGTGGCTGAGTGAGCTAAAGAATGGTGATGGATTAAACCCAGATCAGTTGACTGGGGGTGAGTGTTTGATTTGCTCAAACGCTCCGTCCATCATCCCCTTTTGTATCGCTTTGTTCGCCCTAAGTGTGGCAGGGTATGCTCGGACGTGAGTCCCTTGCTCACTTGGCCACTGGATTCAAGATAGCCTGGCTGATGAGGATTATGAATCCGAAACCGGTCCCAGGATGCTTGTTTCCGGTCCAGGGAAGACATGGCTTGGCAGTTCGGGCTGGACTGTTCTCATGAGGCACAGGGTCAGACTGATTTGCATATAGCCATGTCTGAACTGGGGTGGCTGAGTGAGCTAAAGAATGGTGATGGATTAAACCCAGATCTGTTGACTGGGGGTGAGTGTTTGATTTGCTCAAACGTTCCGTCCATCATCCCCTTTTGTATCGCTTTGTTCGCCCTAAGTGTGGCAGGGTATGCTCAGACGTGAGTCCCTTGCTCACTTGGCCACTGGATTCAAGATAGCCTGGCTGATGAGGATTATGAATCCAAAACCGGTCCCAGGATGCTTGTTTCCGGTCCAGGGAAGACATGGCTTGGCAGTTCGGGCTGGACTGTTCCCATGAGGCACAGGGTCAGACTGATTTGCATATAGCCATGTCTGAACTGGGGTGGCTGAGTGAGCTAAAGAATGGTGATGGATTAAACCCTGATCAGTTGACTGGGAGTGAGTGTTTGATTTGCTCAAACGCTCCGTCCATCATCCCCTTTTGTATCGCTTTGTTCGCCCTAAGTGTGGCAGGGTATGCTCAGACGTGAGTCCCTTGCTCACTTGGCCACTGGATTCAAGATAGCCTGGCTGATGAGGATTATGAATCCGAAACCGGTCCCAGGATGCTTGTTTCCGGTCCAGGGAAGACATGGCTTGGCAGTTCGGGCTGGACTGTTCCCATGAGGCACAGGGTCAGACTGATTTGCATATGGCCATGTCTGAACTGGGGTGGCTGAGTGAGCTAAAGAATGGTGATGGATTAAACCCAGAACAGTTGACTGGGGGTGAGTGTTTGATTTGCTCAAACGCTCCGTCCATCATCCCCTTTTGTATGGCTTCATTCAATGTGTATGAGGCATGTTCTCTGATGCGGTCACACTTGTTGTGCGTATTTCTTTGTACTCACTGTTGAATGTAAATGAGAAAAAATCTAGAAAAAATATGTAAAAAAAATTATTGATTTATATTGTCATTTTTGTATTTCTTTTATTTCGTGTATAGTTTATTTTTAGTGGTTGATTTCTATTTTTGTAAATTATTAAAATATTTATTTTAGGTTGTTTATTTCTGAGTTTCTAGGGTTTAAAGGTTGCATTTATATACATTAATTAGTGATAATAAATTATGTTTTTTTTTGGCGTATTTACTTTTGAAAGAATATTGTAATTTTAATTATGATTTTGTACAATTTAAATTAATATGATTTTTTATATGAAATTATTTTGAAAATGTCTATATGTAATTCTGAAAAACATTTTACCTTTATTTTAAATGAGGGTACATATTGTTTTGTTTTATAACAATATCTATGTTTTTGTTTTGTATTTTTATGTTATTAATGGTATATTATTTTTTATTTTAATACATTTGTTTTAAGGTGTATGATTTATTATTAACAATGCAAACATATTTGAGTTTTATTTTATTAATATTATATCATTTTCATTTTATTTGCTTTAATTAAATAGCAAAATATTACTTATTTATAGCTATAGTTTTTATGCTGGTTATAGTTTAGCATATATTTAGTTTCATTTTTTACTGTTTGTTTTCTCTTTTTTTATTAAGGTATTTGGTGTTTGTTTGATTAATTGTTATTTAGATGTATTGTTTAATAATCTCATTATTATTATTAGTTAGTAATATATATTTTTGAGATACATTTTTAAGTGAATTAATGTGTTTTTGTATGAATAAACATGTTTTAAAATGTTTTTGGTAATATAATAAAATATTTGTTATAATTGAGCAGTACATGTAAAATCTAGTATGTTTAGTGTTAAACACCTTGCCCATATAGTTGGAATAGGAACTGTGACCCCTTTAGTGTCCAACACTCTCACCAAAATAGTTTAGATTGGAGTTGGAATAGTAAATGTGACCCATTTAGTTTCCAACACCTACCTTAGAATGCTGTAGATTAAAGTGGGAATAGTAAATGTCACCACTGTAGTGTTAAACACCTCCCCCAAATTGGTTTAGGTTGGAGTGGGAATAGTAAATATGACCCCTTTTGAGTAAACCACCTTCCACGAACTGGTTTAGATTGGTGTGGAAATAATACATTTGACATCTTTGGTGGCCAACACCCTCTCCAAATTTATTTAGATTGGAGTTGAAATAGCCAATGTGACCCCTTTAGTGATGAATACCTCCCCCAAAATGGTTTAGATTGGAGTGGGAATGGTAAATGTAACCCTTTTAGTGTCCAACACCTTCTACAAATTGGTTTAGATTGGAGTTGGAATAGTCAATATGACCTCTTTGGTGTCCATAGTGTCCAATACTTTCCCCAAAATGGTTTAGATTGGAGTAGGAATAGTAAATCCGACCACTTTGATGTCCGATATTTCCCCCCAAATTTCTTACGTCGAAGTGGGAATAAAAATGGTGAGACTTTAGTGTACAACGCCTTCCCCAAATTGGTTCAGATTGGAGTAGGAGTAGTAAATATGAGCCCTTTAATGCCCAACACGTTCACCAAATTGATTTACATTGGAGTTGGAACATTCAATGTGACCCCTTGAGTGTCCAACACTTTTCCTAAAATTGTTTAGATTGGAGTTGGACTAGTCAACATAATCCTTTTAGTGTCCAGAACATCTCCAAAATGGTTTAGATTGGAGTGTGAATAGTAAATATGACCCCTTTAGTGTCCTTCCCCAAAATAGTTTATATTGGAGTGGGAATAGTTATTATAACCCTTTAGAGTCCAGCACCTTCCCCAAAACGGTTTTGTTTGGAGTTAGAATAGTAAATGTAACCTCATTAGTGTCCAACACCTTTATACTAATATGTTACATTACAGTATCAACAGTAGATTATAAGTTTTTAGTATTCAACTTTTTACACTAAAATATTGTTATTTTTTTTCTGCAGTGAACGTCATGGTTCTTATATTATTTATGTGTTCATATTTTATTTAATGTATATATTTACATGTAAAATGTTTCTTTATTTATACATTATTTATTACACTTTTTTCACAAATAGCACGTCTTCTAATTCTTTAACATTTTTAATATGCTCACATTTGCAAATTATTTTACAAAATGGTACTTAATTATTTTTCACACATTTGTTACACACACGTTTTAGTCTTTATAGGTTTTATATACTTTTTAGCATACTATAAATATTTCAATATATTAATATTTAATGGTATTTACATTATACTTTACATAGTCATTTATATTTTAAGACATTTTTGAAAATTCTTGAACATTTTTTTAACATTGTTACAAATTTGTTATACATTTGTAATAACTTTTTGTTAAAGTTCCACTGTTTTCTATAGGGCGATTGTCTTTTTTAGTTTTCATTTAATAGCTATGTTTTTCTCCGCTAAATGTATTTTGTAGTCTATTGCTGTAATTTCTAGTCCAATTTCATGGGAGTTAGTTGGGGTTACCTACTGCTGGTCGACAGACAATGAAAGACCTTTTCATAGGTTTTCTTTAGGGTTTTGGGGTAAGGAATGTGCGTAGATGTAGTTAGTGTGACAAATGGTTTTGTTTCGTTTTCGAAGCATATTTTGAAATGTAGAAACATAATTTACAGAAAAAGTAATTAAAGTGGGGTAGACAATGTGTGTGACAGAGAGTAAATATTGGTGAGGAGAGAAATATTTGTGATTAAATATTTAAAGCAGGTATATTCAGCATATTTGAATACAAACAAGAATTTTAAATGTTGTTAGTGAAACCAACTATTTACTCTTATTTTATTTTATAACCATAACATGACTGATCAGACACAAAAAAACTTGGCCCACGGAGAAAGAGAATCAATAAGGGGTTGTGAGAAGAGAGGCTACATGTAGCAGATAATTTAGAAGGTTAAAAATGCAGTAATGTTGACAAACGCTGGTGCCTACACATACTGATAAGCTGAGAACTAGAGGTACCCATAATAGGAAGAAAAAGGTTTACTCAAATAACAAACTAGGGTGCTACTATAAGGAAATTATTTCTATCATTATTGTTGGTTCATTAATATACTTTTCCCTTTTGTATCTTAGAGAGTTCAAACATAAGATATTTTCTTCTAAATAACATAAAGAATTGAATTGTTATTTTGATGAAGGGATAAAATGAGCCAGAATGGGACTTAGACGAACACATAGCCATAAGAAGAATTCATGATGAAATTAATGAAGACTTGAATTAAAAGAAACTTAAATTAATAAAAACAAATACAGAATATTATTGGTTTCCAGGAGTTATAGTTACTTTAAAAAAAAAAAAAGGTTTCATATGTCATAAAGTCAAGGGAGAGAAGGCTAGTCCATACCTGTCAGTGAAACAAACCGACACCGGAGGAGACATACAAAGAAAATCAAATCACAGGAAAACATATTGATAGTGCCCTCTCTCAATCCATAAAGCAGAAATATTTTGGGAGGAATTGAACTTTTTTGAATTAGCGAAAAAATACAATGGATGATGCAGAGCTTTCAGATTAATGATGAGTCATACTTTCACTCCAGTACTCAAATCCAAAATTCCCAAGGAGTCAGCATAGCAATTGAAGGTGACTGGAAGACAGCAAGATAAAGTTACTACTGCATGTAAAGTAATCTCTGTTGCACTTCCACGCAAATCTGAATTTAAATGATAAAGTACCCCCTAAAGGTACATTTGGGGAAATCCACTAAAAAAAGAATTTGATAAATATATAAATATGTGGCGAGACAAAACAGTGCATATATTGATACTATTTCTTAGTCTATTTGTTGAGCAGTTAATGTTGCTAGAACAATACATGCAGCACACATCTTGTTTCACACAATTCCTTCAAGACTTTTTGTGCTTGAACCAAGACTTATGTTATCTAATTGGTGTAATGGTAAAAGAAAAAAAAGTAGGAACATTTTGGGCCCTATTACAACACCGTTTTGGTGTGGGAACCGACTGACAGTAGGTCGGCAGTTCCGCTCACCGTATTATGATGCAATTGCAAACTCCCATTTTCCACCTGCAGCACAAGCTCCCATAGAGAAATGGGAGTTTACTTAAATCTCTGCCCTGTGTGGCATGCATCTCATGGAGGCCACGGAGGCAAGTGGGCCCTGCTCTAGGCCACTGAGCTGAAGGCCACAGAGGTAAGTGGGACCTGCTAGGGGCCCCCAAATTCACTTTCTGACAGGCTTTCCATGTCGGAAAGCTTGACATGAAAAGCCTGTAAGAAACTAACATCATAATCCCTACTGTGGAAATGCCGTATGTAATGATGATGTGGCAATTTTCAACTGGCCGACGAGCTCCTTGAGCCCGTCAGATTGACCAGCCAGTGTAAACTCCGACCGCCTTCTCTGTAAGAAGGCGGTCGGACTCTAAACCATGGATGTCGGTCAAAGGCTTTCCGACCGACATCCTAATCTGCTCCTTTGTGTCATGTCTCCGTCAAACAACGAAATGTGCATGGCTAAACTGAACTGTTTAACACTGCAGTATTTAATTCTTTCAGTAATGCATAACCATCAGCCATGCTCGTCATCCAGTGTTCCCTAATGCCTGCGAATGTGTTTACATATATAGATTATCCCCTGATGTCTGAGCTCCCAAAAACTCATCCAGAGTAGTGAACTGACTTTTCGATGTACTTCCAGCTTGGCTTATTTACTTTCCCCCTGGAGTCAATGAGCGATTTCCTCTATTTTCAGTGCCACGCGGAACTCCCCATCAGACTGCTGTTTTTAACCCCTTCTCCTACTTCCAAAACCTTGGCCTGCAGTCCAATGCACTTCTGTCCTTTAGTGATAGGATGGTAGTTTGCAGGTATTCCTCCTCCATGTTTTCCTTTTGGTGTCTTGGATGTCACGGTATGCGTTCCCATGCATCTTTCAGGATCCCTCAATAAGGGAGTAGCCAAAATATTAAACTATTCCCAGTTGAAGCATACCACTAATTAGACTAAGGGTACAACATTAGAAAATGCCACCCTCCTTAGAAGAGTTCCTTTCATCCTAAATCTCATCATCATTGATAACTTTATTTCGGTTGGCAGACCATAAAAGTGCAAGTAAAATACATACAAAAAAGCACGGATCATTAAAACAATAAATAGAAGGCCTAGTCGATATTAGAAATAAAAAAATAATTAAACTGAATGGTTATCAAGGACGTGAGAATATAAAATTTATGATTAAACACAGATATTATCCAAAACTTTTCCTTCTACGCCACATGCCAAATAAGAAGCGAGATACAGCAAAGACGATAGGGGGGTGAGTATCATACGTTAAAACCCTACAGGCTTGGATGCAATATCTGAAACCTAGGTTCCTGCATAAAGGAATCAACAAGCATTTCCTTATAACTTCATATGCAGGGCAGAAAAACATAACATGGCAGACATCTTCTCGCTTATAATTAAATGCCGGAAAGGCTATATTTTCCAATTTTGCCCATTTACAGGTAAATGCCCTGAGTGGTAGACTGCCATGCCTCAGTTGAATGTAAAGCTCCCTCGCAAGGGGTGGGTAAATTACATCTAGGAATTCCTCCGATCGCGATTCAGTTTTTGCTAGGAGGAACTCTGCAGACAGTCTTCCCAGGGTAGCTGAACTCTGTAGAGCTAATAAGTTCTGGTGCCTCAGCTGATGGACGAGTTCCGATTTGGTTATCCCTTGGCAACACATCTCAGGGGTCTCCCAGAACTCAAGTAAACCAATCCGGGTGCTGAGAGCCCTGATGTGAAGCAGCCATGGGATATTCTGCCTTTTAGAAGAGCCCAAACCTCTAAAAATTCCTCTCTATAGGAAGCCAATTCAGGCACTGACCAAAGTCTCTTCCAGTAGAGCATAGGCCGTGCTGCTGCTAGTTCTTCTATTGATTCCAGCCCCAGATCAAGTCGCAGGGGGATGAGTGGTGTACTTAGTGGCAAGCCCAAAAGGCTCCTCATAAATCCCTGCTCCACCCTCGGGAGATTAGATGTACTTTTGTGGCCCCAAAGTTCAGCGCCATACATTGAGGCCGTTCTAGCCTGGAGTCGATACCGGGGCTGTCGGTTTGAAGTCTGAGATTCTATGGACTTTGCTAATACCCCCTGCTACTTGGGATAACCTGAGAGCTGATTTAGAAATTTGGGAACCCCAATCAAAGTTTTCCGTCAAAGTGATGCCGAGGTAGACAAAAGTCTTGACTCTTTCTAGGGGAATACCATTGAGAATAGGGTTTGGATGGGTCTGCTTCGGGGGGTTTAAAATCATAAACTTGGTCTTATCCAAGTTTATCTCCAATCCACGTGAAGCCCAAAAGGCTGCAAAGCCATCCAGAGTGCGCTGGATGCCCAATGATGTTTTAGATACCAACAAAGTGTCATCCGCAAACATCAGAGCGGGCACCCACCCGGTAGCCAGCCTGGGAGCGTCATTGTCAATTGCACCAAGTAAATACCCACAAGACCATTTATGTAAAGACAAAATAACGTTGGAGCCAGGACGCACCCCTGGCGTACACCCTTCGAGACAGGAAAACATGCCGACAAATCACCGCGCCACACCTGACTTGGGCATAGTTACTAGTGTGAAGTCTGATTAAGATGTTCAATAAATAGGGCGGAAGACCCAAGTCTGCTAAAACTCTCCACAACTTCTCCCTCGGAACTAGGTCAAAAGCAGCCCGCTGGTCAAAAAGATGAGATAGAGGCTGCCACCCTTCACTCTCACCGTTTTCCAAAATAAAACCTGCAGCCGAAATATTTGATCCAGAGTTGAAATGCCCGTCCTAAACCCGGCCTGGAGTATGGTCAATATCTCATTTTCCTCCATCCACCCCTGGATTCTATCTAAGATGATCCTGCCCATTAGTTTTTGTGTGGTATCTATAAGACTAATGGGCCTATAGTTTGATGGGGTTAACGGGCAGCCTTTCTTATGGATAGGGACGATCTCAGCTCCCAGCCAGGTGCCTGGCGGGTCGGTCCCCTTTAGATTTGCATTAAATAGGACAACCAAATACGGTGCCCATATTTTGGGTTGGGACCGAAATAAATCCCCAGGCATTTTGTCTAGGTAGTAGTCTTGCTATTGCAGACTCGACCTCCTTCAGGGTGATGTCCTCCAGCCGTTCCGGATGGTGCTCATCCCCAAAAGCCGAGGAGTCCTGTCTCTGTTCATCATCCAAGGGCCCCACCAATCGATACTCATGGGGGGGCCCTGGGATGGTCAACTGAGGAGACGCCACAGTTTCCCCCAAGACCAAGTCCGTCATCCCCACCAATCTATACTCCTGGAGGGGTTCGGGATTGGGAAGGAGTATAATCTCTTCATCCGAATTGGCATATAGTGCTCCGAAGTGCGCTTCCCACACTGAAGGCGCTATATTCGGGAGTGGGGCTGGTACTCCCGCTCAGACCCGAGCTAACAATAGCTCAGAACGTCTTGAAATCTTTACGTGAGAGTGCGGATCTAAGTTCCTCCCACCTATTCTCCTCCCAGTCCTTCTTTCCCCTGGAAATGGCCTTTTTATACACAAGACAAGCTTTCTTAATACTAATTCTATCTTCAGCTTTTATTGTAGACAGCAGGTCTTTTTTTGCTTTCCTGCAGGGGGCGTCATACCAGAGATATGTCTTGGCCGGGTGCAGTTTCTTTCTACCCACAGGACAGAACGCGTCCGCAAGTCTGACGACCAGCTGCTTGTGAATTTCCAAGGCTCTACCCTGGGAGTCTGGATCTAAGTTCTTATTACCTATATCCCCCATAGCTGAAAGCTGCGGTATAGCTATCTGATATATTTCAGCAAGTTTGGTAGGAGAGCCCTGAAAATAAGGCCATTTAACCCTCCTCCTGTTATTAGATATCAAAAGAGGCGGCAGAGCGCCATTGGGTTCGGGAGCAGGATTTGTTAGCCCAAAACTCCCGGGTTTGAGTGTTAAGACAAGGGCATTGTGGTCACTATCGTGCCTTGGGTAAACCCTCAATTCCAGCACCCTATCCCAGTGTCTAGCTTCCATCATTATGTAATCAATGATAGAAGTTTGTCCTAATCTATTGAACGTAGCTGACCCCGGTCTGTCTGGCTCCAGCCTCCCAATTCACGCCCGCAGAGACGTTGTAAGGGAGAGTGATTTAATTTGAAGGACCAATTGGGTCCATGCTCTGACAGGGGGGATCTGGGGGTCGGGAACATGCCAGAACTGGTCCTCGTCATCTAGCTCTCCCATGTCTGGACTCATGAGGGGCTCGAACTGACAATTAAAATCACCTCCAACTAATAGGGCGACTGAGGGGTCAAGTGACTGTATGAACTGCTTTAATACATCAATAGTGCCAGATTCTTGCCCACTCATGAGTGGCCTTGAATAAATGTTTAATATGGCAACCTTGGTCATGTCTTGAAGCGTTAAAAATACACATTGGACATTGGGAGAGTTAGTTGGTATTTGAACTGCCTGGACGCCCAAGTGTGTGCCCACCCATATTGACAGGCCACCCGAGGGTCTCCCCCTGCCCCTGGTTGTTGCCAAGATATCAAAAGTGGCGAAGCCGGCCCTTACGCTCTCCTCCAGTGCCCATGTTTCCTGCATCAGACAGCTGTCATGCATTTCCATAAAGGAGCCCCACTCATGTAAGGGCAATTTATTTTTCATCCCGGCCAGGTTCCAGGACAATATTTTTATGCTCCCATCATCTGCCCTAGTACTAGTTGATAGTTTACCCTTACTTTGGTTAGGCCCACTGTTACGCATTGGGGTCTCGGTCTCTGGTATCTTTCCCTTGCCTCACCTCTTAGCAGCTCCTTGATAGAGGCGCAAACCCCCGCATATTGCATGTTTTCCCCCAGTTCCATCCTACCCTCTGTGCTCACATGTTGAGGTGTTGTTAAATTTTCAGGGGTATTGATGTCACCATTGCCCTCCACTAACGCTGTTTGAATACCTAGGCTACTAACAGTTTGTGGTATAGGACTCTGCCTCTCAGGGTGTCAATCCACCTGTTCCAAAGTGCTAAACCTATTTCTTTGAGGTAGTGAAAGTAGAGGGATATGCGGCTGGAAGCCCTCCCAAGTTGTTGTCCCCTGTTGGATTCTATGTGGTAAGATGTTCTGGTCCCCTTCATGCTGGACACCTCTATACTGCCCAATTCTTGACTGGGGGGTGGGATAGAAGTACGTTAAATGTAGGGGGAGAAATTGAGTTTTAGAGCAGGTGGGCACCCCACTTCAGATGTGTTCCACAGCACGTGTATGCTTAAAGTTGATTACAACACAGTTTCCTGCAATAGTTTTAGGTCCCGGCCCAATCCAGTCTACTCTTCTAACACACAATATTTCACCTGAGGCATTAGGGGGGAAAAGCCTGTTGGAACTAAGCCAGTGTATACATTTATTTTTAAGTTCGGTATGATCCTCACTTTTACCCTGGCTTAGGGCAGGGACCCCAGCAAGCACCACAACATATGGTAAAGACTCGGGAGGGAGATCAATGGAGGGCAGCACATTTGCAGGCCCATCTTCTAAAATATTTCTATTGGCTTGGGCTTGTTGGTCCAGATGCTTTGGCCCCACTTCAGATACCACCCTCGTAGGTATGGTGCTTCTACTAACTACTTTTCCATCCCTGGGCAAAGGTGGAGTAGTATCAGGAATAGAATTGACAGTTACCCGAGGAGGTACGGCTAGTATGTTATTGCTGGCTGGCAAAGTTTTAAGGTTGGAAGTAGACTTAGTAGTGCTGGGAATCGATCTAGTGACGGGGTTCCCCGGTGGGCTAGTCGGCTGTACTCTCCCTAGGCCTGTATTATTTATCCTTGAAACTAATCTATCAAGCCTGGATGACAGAGATTTGAAATGTGAATCAATGATCTGTTCCATATGGGCATGGAAATCAGATAATAAATGAGTAACCCAAACAGGAGTTCCCACAGAGGACAGAGAAGGACCAGCGTCAACCAGTAAAGAATCAGATATGGGCGTGACTCTTTTGGTTAGTTTTTTTGCAGGCTTAGGTTTCTTACTTCTGGGGCGGGGTTTAAGGACCTTTCTGGCTACAGAATGTGGGGGAATTTAGCAGCCTCTGGGGTGGCACTTACGTCGTGAACCACCTGGGCACAGAGCAGCTTAGCAAAGGAAGACATGAAAAAAGAACTGAAATCAGGAGGATTAGCAGTAACTAGTGAAGAGTCCCATACAGGCTGGAGAGGGGGAATGGCAGGAGTGATTGATAATCACCTCTCTGTATTTTCTCTGGCTGTTCCCACTACCCCAATTGTTTTCTGCAACATCTTGTCAACGGCAGTGAGGCTCGGGAGAGGTTATGTCGTGGCTGCCTGGTGCCTAGTCATGGGGCGAGAGATAGCAGGCTTAGTGTTTTTACCCATGTTGCTCATTATTGAAAATAGGGTAGGCAGATCCCCACTATACACAAAGTTTCCTCCCTAAAATAATCGAGATAAAACTACACACTACAAAATTATTTGGATAAGCAATCCTGTGACCAAGAACTTAAACTTAAAACTGAATATCCAATTTGGAATGTTAAACAGTACCTTTTGGAATAAATCAAGTCGGGAGCAAATGATGAAAATGTTAAAGGGGACGGCCCAGCCCAGCCTCTGCCAGCCCCTGATGGCCACAGACGGCCCGCCCTTTGCCTGGGCATAGCGGAACAGGTGTGTGCGACTTCCTGCCGCTGAGGAGGCTGGGAAATGTAGTCTCCCCCTCACTGCAGCCGTGCCGAGGTTGCAAGAGGCTGCGGCGGTGGGGGGAGACTGGCGTCAGGGGCAAGAAGCGTGGTCCAACAAAGGGGAATCAAGGAGCCAGAAATCGCCACAGGTCTGTCCGAAGTCAACTCGTGTTAAATGAGCCCCCGCTCCACCAGGGCTCTCGTTTGTTTTTAAGCGCCTCCGGGCGCGGAACCGGTGTGTGCGACTTCCTGCCGCTAAGGAGGCTGGGAGATGTAGTCTCCCCCTCACTGCGGCCGCGCCGAAGTTGCAAGCGGCTGCGGTGGCGGGGGGGAGACTGGCGTCAGGGGCAAGAAGCGTGGTCCAACAAAGGGGAATCAAGGAGCCAGAAATCGCCACAGGTCTGTCCAAAGTCAACTCGTGCTAAATGAGCCCCCTCCTAAATCTATTCAGCCATTTACACTTCCATCCAGTCATCCGGCCATCGGTTCACCCCTTCACCTTTCCATCTGCCCACCTATTGCCCATTCCATCTACTCAGCCAATGACTATGCATCCATCCATCCATATTTTCACCCATTCACCCATCAATGTGTTCGTGTTTCCATCCATATTTTAACCATTCATTCATTATTTCTTCCATCCAGTCACATTTTCACCAGTCTATCCTTTCACACTTCCATCCAGTCATTCATTCACTCTGTCATCCATCCTTTTACCTCTCTTCCATACTTCCTTTCAAGTTGTTTTCCTTCTTGGCACGTTTAATTCTCCTTTTGAATATTATGTTTACTCATCTTTTTCTCTTGTCTTTACTTTTCTTTCATATCTTTCTCTCTCAAGCTCATTGTTTTACTAAGTGTTCCTCTTGCTGCGTTTTCGCCTATATTTTTTTTCTTTATGTGTTTCTTTCCTTGTACATGCCAGCTGAAAGCCCTCAACCCTCTCTCAAGGTATTTCCTAGCAGTCTTATTTATTAGCATTTTGTCTGACAACCTGCAGATATAAGAAGCTCATAAACAACTAATTAATGTTTATGCGGACCCAGTTTGCAGCTTCTTATGCCCAGGAGGAGACCCCAGCTTAAGATGCTGAAATGGGGGTCTCCCTATGCAAATGTCCCTCGGTCATCCCTTAGTCAAGGTCATTGATGTGTGCCGCATGTGCGATTCCTCCTTTTTCTGGAGGAGTTTCAGGATTCCACGTCACGCTATCTTTCTATTCCTTCGTGTCTTCATTTCTCATGGTCCTCTCAGTGGCGTAACGAAACATGAAGGGGCCCCCCAGCAAAGTGAATGTAGGTTCCTCCCCTCAGGACTCACTCAGGAGCTCTCAGGCCAGGTTACTGTGCTGAGGGGGACCCTCGGCACTGCAGGGGGGCACTGGGTCCTCTGTACTCCTCCCTTCCTTTCTTCTAGCAGTTTGTTACTCATCCAGAAAGATGACTTCCAGGTCTAGGCCCTGTCTCCTTTGTTGAGGATTCTCTTTTCCCTCTCCTACCCGATATTACATCAAGCGAGATGTACACTGCTTGACCTTTGGAAAAGGGTGCCGAAGATAAGAGATATTCTCAATTTTAAAAGCCAGTTCACAATTATGAATACCAAAACACAGCCCAAAAACAATAACACGTTTTCCTCACGTGATGGAGCAAGTCTCATGGGAAATATTGTGTATTTCACCACTTCTGTTCTACCAGTAGCAGATCCACGGCTGCTTCACTTTTGTTTTATCATCAGTAAAGATATTTAAACCATCTAGTTAGCTCCAAAACATCAAGTATACATTTACATGTAGGTCTATAAAAGTGCTTATGGACCTCAAACCTATCTACAAAGCAATAGAAGGCTTACAAGGGACTTAAATACAGGGAGGTAAGCTTACAAGGATGTGGCGGGAGTCTTGCTTGTTAGCTTGGCATGTGCGGCCCATTAGTTTTGATGCTCCCTGAAGAGTTGGGTCTTCAGTTCCTGCCAGGCATTTGCTTAATTATGCTCTGGCTCCCCACTCATTGAGGACTGAAAGTTAAATATAGTAGAGCTCTACTTAACCTTTGAATGCCTTCACAAAATAGTTATATTGGATATTTGGGTTTTGCTATTTTGGCAGGTTAGAAATTTTGCCCTCAATGTTCTGCTATACAAACACCTGTGCATTTAACAGAGGGAGACTACCTTTATCTAAAGAGGGATGTATGAATCTCAAAGAAAGAGTTTTGTGCATGTCACTAAAGGGGAGATGTTCTTCTTACCCAGGGCACAAGCCCATTCAATGGAAAGATTATTTCTGTCCCGGAAGGCTGCTTTTGTGGAGCTGGCACATCTAACCGCAGGGACTTTTCGCATCTAACATTGAGAAGTTTGTTCATCTCAATAAACGGAATGTGGATTATGCATTTTGATGGAGAAGCTTGCACATCTCCCTGCTCAAGGATGTCTTAGTAGGCAGAGCAATGAGGAACAACCAGTAGTTTATAGTTGGGACTTCAAGGTCTTGTATCTTCTGGGTGATATGTGCATAACCTGAAATTAGCCTGTACCTCACCCTCCACCAGCACCACTCTGCCCTGTTGTGTTGTGTGCAAGAGCCCTCAATGCCCCATGTGCTAGGGTTACCTCACTGCACAGGCAGAGATGATTGGGAATGTTTGTAAAAGACACACAATTGAAGGACGGAATGCAGAACAAATCAAAACATTCACCCCCAGTCAAGAGATCTGGGTTAAATCCATCATTCTTTTGCTCACCATGCAACCCCAGGGGATGCTAGTAGGCACACCTAGAAATATATAGGGAATTTAATGATAGATTTAGGATAAGTATTGTTAATGGGCATGAAGTAGTTTTTTTTATTTTTCATATTCCAATTGTAAAAAGGTATTTGATTATATACATGTATTTTGGGACAATGTAAAAGAAAAAAAAGTTACATTACTATGAACGTGATGTATTCATTCTACTATTCACCCGCTTTTTTAAAACGTCAAAAGAGCTTAGCGTGCTCATAATGAAGACAAAAGCAGATCACACATAACTACCAGTAGTATTATAAACCCTTATGAAATTAACAAAATATTCACTGCGAGATTATGTGAAATAGCATGTTGGGTGAATGAGCCTGCTGGAGGGACCGGTTAAACCTTTAGTTCGGAGGTTCGGAGTCATGAGGTTCACTTGGTCTACCCAATATCAGGGGCCTCATTTATGAAAAGTGACGCATCTCTGCGTGAAAAAAGCGATGCGTCACTTTTCACTGCGCTCTCCCTGCGACACTAACGATGCGACATATTTACAGTATGACGCATCATGTCGCAAGGAGTTACAGATACGTCAGTATTTCTGACGTATCTGTAGGCGCAAAAGTGACGCATTGCTGGAGTGTGTCACAAAAGTAACGCAACTCCAGCAATGCGTCCTTTCATATGGGGAAAGCCCCATGTGAAAGGGCTTGCGTCAGTCTTACGCCTGCTGGGAGGCAGGCGCAAGATTTTGACGCAACGGCGTCCTAGAAGTGACGCAGTGAAATCTCATAGATTTCACTGCGTCACTTTTACGAAGCTTTTTGCGGGGAAACGCCCCCCCCCGCATACATTATACCTGACGCAGGTATAATGTAGCGCAGGGGTTTACAAAGTGACGCATCTGCTTAGATGCGTCACTTTGTAAATAGTGCGCAACAGGAGGCATGTTTTACGCTACCGATGCATCACTAAAAGCGACGCATCGAATGCGCAAAACTGAAGCAAGGCCTCATAAATGAGGCCCCAGGGGTTGGTAAAAAGAGACTGACTGAGTTGGGTTGTAGAAATATTAATTTATATGTCTGTTTTTTTTGGGCTACATAATAAAATTTGTGTTAAATGACTCTTTTTAAATTGTTGTATAATAGCTGAATGGTTGCGCAGGGCCTGTTATATGATGAAAATATAAAAGTAGCACGTGGCAACACGTAACACGTTAATATGATTTAAATAAAACTTCTAAATCGGAGTCTCTAATTGCTCCCGGAATACATGTAGTCCATAGAGATTGACTGTGTATTTATTCCTACCAGTAAACGTGAAGGCAGAAGGCTCTGTTAAAAAAAAGTGCAATCTGAATGATGCAATCCTTGCAACGCCAGCGTGGTAATGTCTCTTGTAGTCATCTTTCACAAATATGCCCGGGCTGCTAATCCTGCCGACAAAGAGCCGTGTGTGGTGAACTCTCGCGATAATCGTTTTAAAAAACCTTTCTAGATAATATTTTTAAGCTGTGCACTATATGTGTGTGGTAAGAATTTTTCTGAGTATCTTTGCTGCATGTCACTTTAATCGTCTGGTCAATGTTGGCAGAAATGAGGCTATAAAGAATGCAATGTTTTTTTAATGCAAAAGAAATGTACTCTATAACTAGGCATTTACATTAATCTCAAAAGAGAGAAACAACCTCACGCTGGTTCCTTTGGTATTAAAAGCGCCTCTAGACATGGGCTGATTTAAAATATGTCGGAAGGTTACTCAGTCACAAACGTGAGGGATATCGCGTCGACTATATTACAAGTGCGTTATATCAATGGCACTTGTAATAAAGGGGGCGGGTATAGGTGACTGAGTAACCCTGCCAATAAACTCTAAATCAGACCCTTAGTGTCCATGGTACACAATACTCCTGTGTGTCTTCTTCCATACCTAGGTACACAAACTCATAATGTGTTAAGGTTGCCTGTACGATTTTCACCATGGCTGAAATTACTCAAATCGTGAAGGTGCACACCGAAAAGTGCACCAATGTCCATACCATTTGAGGCCTCATTTGTGGGGTTTTTGCAGGAGGACAGGGCAGCAGGCCTTTCTGCTGTGCATCAAAATAAAAGGTCAGGAATGCGCCATATGTATCAGATACAGTGCATCCCTGTGCTTTTCCCCTGCGCCGGCGCGAATGGGCTGCTGTGCCCCAATGCAAGCACCTTTGCACTATGGTGCTGTGTGCAGGGATGATTATTTTTATGCGGAACGGGGAAACCTTCCTGCACAAAAACAATCACAAGAGGCTTTTTCCTCTTTCTATGTGGGCTGCAGAATCCAGCCCACATAGAAAAAGGAAAAACGTGGAGAAATACAGATATTTCTCTCTGTTGTGCTTCCTGTAAGTCTTTGGCGCTAGCCTCAGATTTATGATTTCTCGTAAATCTGGGGCAGTGTCAAAAAGCCATGGATTTAGCTGGAACTCCCTCATCAACACCCATGGAACACCCTTTTCACTCAGTTTTCTGCGTGAAAGATGCACATCTCTATCTCAATAAAAAGCCACGTAGCGTGGCTTTAAGTGGCCTTATAAATATGCAAGTGGCACATTGCGCTACAGGAACGTAAAAAAAAGTGATGTTCTGGTGGCGCAGTAGTGCCGGTAGGGCATCATAAATGTGACCCTCAGAATCCAGATTTGGCGCAAGTATGTTTTGCACAGTCCGGAGAATGAGGATCTAACTCACTAACCGCAAGATAAACCTGTTGCAGAGATTTTTTTTTAACACAATGGTCAAAGTTTAAATCCCTTTGGGTCGACTCAGCCTTTTATTAGTCGAAGGACAAAAGAAAAACTCAATGATTTGTGTACAATTGGGCTATAAGAGACTATTTTTTCAGGACTATCAAACAGCAAAACTGACGCCGCAATAATGACAGAAATTACAATAATTAAGATAAAGCATAGTTAAAATGTAGAAAATAATAATTTCTCCTGATCATGTACAGAACATCCTCTTCAAAAGGGGGTGCACGCCATAAACCACTATCAACAGAAGCTCTTGGGCTGTGTGATTGAAACAAATCAATGTTTAGCCTTCGTGATGCAAATGCCTATCTTAAATTATCTTAATCGAGAGGCAGTGACATTGCAATCCTGACCTCGTCAGCTAAAGACAAGCTATGTTCATTGTATATGACATAAATAAACTCTTAGTTGAATGAGCTATACTCATTGACGTTCAGCAAATAATGTCGGACTGGTAGAGAGTTCCATGACTCGAAGTTACTGTGGCTTCGTCTTGATGTGTAATCTGAGCTCTGTAAGCGTATGCCCTCCCCCGCAAAGTACATGGATGTGAACCCCCACCCAGTCTGGAGCTCTCAGGCTAGGGGTCCACAGCTCATGCACCATGCTGGCGAGGGGGCGCCTTGTAAGTTGGACCCCCGCGCACTGCAGGGGCTAATATTATGCCACTCCTCAAGAGGTTGAGAGCAGGCGTGATCACTCCATCAGGGCTGGCCGTTGGACCTTTGGTAGGCCCAGGTGAAATTTCAATTGTGCCGGCATAATAGCATGCAATTTTGGGGCAGATTTACAAGGCCCCTAAGCCATCAGTACGCCACTTTTTGTGATGTATTGGTGGCGTATTTTACTGCTCCATATTTACAAGGACAGGAAAAGCCACCCTGGGTTTTGCTGTGGGTGTTCCCACGCAACAGCTATGGAACAAGAAACATTTCAGATTTACGAGGAATCGTAAATCTGGAATTGCGTCTGAATGCTACGCCTCCCCAGGATATGTTGCCTTCCTGTGCTTTGGAAGTGCCCCTGTGTGGCGCATCCAAAGAGCTTGCGTGGCTACGCTGCGGCACTTCCTAGTAAATCTGCCCCTTTGTATCTAGCTTTTTATGTGAAATTTCTGAAATTACAAGCGAACCACTAGAACAGCGTTTGAACTGCTTAGGTTATTTGTGTTATTTTTTAGTACGAAATGCTATTGGGCACGAGGATGCATTGCACTTTGAAATGTAGCACCAAATGCCGGGTGTTAAAGTTGCTTAATTTTCTCAAAATTGCATGTTATTATACTAATGCAAATTATAAAAAAATGTGCACACTCTCAGTATGTGTGTAGTCCTTTGGCTGAGATTGTGATGTGGGGCCCTCTCATTAAAAAAAAATATATATACTGTATTTTTAACTGTCATGCCATGATGAGAACACTAATCAGATGTGCACATCACTGTGACATCTGTTGCTTTTCGTCCATTAAAGCCATCAATTATGTCAGTTTGGTCCTATGCATGCACCCGTCTCTGAGAAAAAGCCTTAATGACAATGGGAAACTAAACAAGATTTTGTTCTTAGGTATATCTGGTGAGTGTGTCAAACGTCAGGACCACAGATTAGGTCAGCAGCATAACAGCATTGTTCAAATTTAGTAGGTTGTAATAAATAGTGATTTAACCAAGGGATTCACTCTGAACCGTCTAAAATTCATTATTATGATCTGGAGAATGTCACTCCGCTAAACGAATAATTTGTCTTTGAATATATTTAAAATAAAGTGTCTTTACTTTGAAAATTCCGTGGTTTCTTTGTGTGTTTATGGCCTGCAAACAGTGGGAGTGATGCTGTTTATGGGATGTACTCTGCACATTTTCCTTGTTACCCAGCGAAGCACTTATTGAGTGTGTCCCCCAATGTCACAGTTCAGCAATGCCTCTCCAGTTCAGAAAATAAAACCCCTCCCACATTCAGATAGTGTCACTGCTCGGCCCTGACACACCAGTTAAAACAATTTTCATATTTCTCTAGCCAGTCAAAGATGGTCCTGAGGACGGATGCTCTGTGAGTAGCTTCCAGGCCTTGTATCTGCACCCGTTCGTTTCTGTTTCCTCACTCATTCCCAGGAACCCCTGCCTGGTTTGATTCTGTATCTCTGATGGGTCATGCATTGCTCTCTACTTACCTGTTTGCTGAATCCTGCATGGACATAACTCTATGTCCATCTGTCCATCCTGCTTACAGCCTGATAATGGTGGCGAGCTCCATATGCTCATACAACGTCTGAGCTTTCAACCCCTGATTGGCTCCTTGGACCTGATAATGGTCAAACTGGAGCTGAAAATAGACCCATGCAGCAAAATAAAAGTGCCACCCATTAATGAATTGTACAGCTAAAAAAGTGGCCCATGTTTGCAAATTAGGCCAGTTTTTAACTTGTAGGGACACACTTTATAAGTGTTTTGTAAGGTGTGGAGGACTACATGGATTTGAGCTTGCTGCTGGCAATGTTTGTTTTAATATCAGGGAAATCAATAGTAAAAACCTGTCCAGCAGAACACAAAATAGGCCCACAAACAGTCAAAAAACGTCCCACACACTAACCTGTCAGACCAGCCCGTTGGGCACTGCCTGATTGCCCAATAGTGCAGTCTAACACTGACCACCAACTCAGCCATCTGCTTCCGTAAAGGGTCGGCTTCTGCTACTGCGGTGTGTTGCTGCTCCACCAGCTTTAATCAGGTCTCGGTGGAAGGCCCTGGTGCCCTGCTTCAGTGACTGTTGAATCCGACCTTTGGCCTGCATCTCACTGCTACTGAAGCAGAGCTGTTTGTGCTCTACTTGTCCACGACCCCAACAATCTCTCCAGGAGATGGCAGCTAATTCCCAACACCAACAAAACCAGGGCAGCCCCATGTTCATCTTCCTCTATCTATTTCAACTTTCTTTTCCTTCAGTAGATTCAAAATATCCTACAAGGTCTCACTAAAGCAGTGTACCTCCAAGTCATGTACTCTTGAGTTTACCTTCCCATCAAGAATGGCCCTCTTCCCACCCATCCAGCATAAGGGAGCTCTATGGCAACTACTTACCTGCCACACAAAGCACTAGAAGTTCACATTTTCTAACTCCCCCAGCACGTCTTGCTCAGCACAGGACCCATCGACTGACTTCTTCCACCTTCGCTGGTTCTATAGGAGAACCTCCACCCCCTAGAAAAGGGCCCCTAGTTCACATCCTCCATATCACTCTTCAGGACAAGCCCTGCACATCGGCAGGTCCAGTTCACATTTCTTTTTTGATTTTCCTTTTTCCATATCAACCAGGACAATCCTCACCACAGAGCCCCACACAAATTCACTTACTGTGCCACTGAGAAGTCTTTCAGACTGTGCCCTCCTCACAGGGCTATAGTTTACTTCGCCACATCTTTCACCACATGCAAATCAGCCCCCTTCATCCGAGGATTGATATTCAATGTATAGTCCCTCAGGCACAATTCCATATCTCACTGAATGGGGAACCCAGTTTAACCCATACAAGTTCACATTCCATTTAAATTTAAAGCTATCAAGTTTTCAGTTTGCTTATGTGTGACATTTCATAATTGTTGGTGTGCTTCTGAGTGACATTTCCTTCCGTTCCTTCCCTTCAATTCTACCTCTGGTAACTCCTATGCTGACACGACAAAACATGGTGCCAGTGATGGCAAATTATTCTTATGCTTTCAAGGGGTGTGGGGCTGAGGAGCTCTAATTCTCCAGAGAGGATTAGACACAAATCAGACCTTCCCTATTTCAAACAGCCAACCACATCACCATGAGGTGATGGTATTTGAAAACTGTAGGGCTGTCCAAATTTTAACACATAGCCATTATGTGAAATGTCCCTTATCTTTGTCAAAACTAACGTGGCCTTTAAATACATCATAACATAAAGTCCCTCATTATGAGTGCCCTTTTAATGACTCGGTTAATTCTGATACCTTTACCAGTTAAAATGGTATCTCCCGTGGTTGGAAGCATTGGCACATTAAAAGTTGGGCACGGAGGGAAAGTTGGAAACAGATTTAACTCATCATCTGGTTATTCCTCATTCTTCCCTAGATGTTCACACAGAGATTTCGACTACTTACAGCAGCTCAAGTCCCCACGGGAATGGTACAATAAAATTAATATATTGCTCGTTATCACAAATATCAAACTCAGTGCAATGCAAATATTAAAAGCATTCAAATCACAACAATTAATCAGATACAAATAAAAGAAATGCCACCACAAACAGCTAAAACAACTAATAGATGCCCTAATGCCCGCCTCCATCGATTTTCTACTGCAGATGGTCATCTCAAAAAACACAACAAATGCTAAGGCTAAAACAAATTTCTGGGCTATTTAACATTTGAAGAAAAGTTAATGCCATCTTACATTTCTAAAAGGCACATTTTTCCATTAGAGGTTTAAGACATAACTGAACAAAACGACAAAAGCCACAGAAAAACATAAAATGTAACAGAGATTGTTCCTGCCTGCCATTACAAGGGCATAGTGAAAGATCTTTACTCCATGCGCCGTCCGGTACATAGAAACAATCCAGGCTTCCCTGATCTAAATCTAAATAGGAGTAACCTCTCCCAATGAGTTAGCTCTAACATAATGTGCAGTGGGATGTCACCCACAACACACATGGTGTAATAGTAACAAACAGTATGCTTGTTCACAATTTCCTGGAACCGCAAAGAAGAAACATGGTCAATGAATTTCTGTTTCACCACAATTTTACTAGCTTTATTAATCAAACTGGGGGTGCTGAACAATTCTAATAGGCCAATATTGTTCAATAAATTTCGCACAGATCGCAAACAGGGTATGGATAGTCCCTCCATTTCTATTGGTTGTAGCATACTATTTCCAATTGCTCTTCGTGTGCTCTTTCTTATCAGTGTCCCATGGCCCAAGTACTGGTTTCACCTGCTTTTGTCAAACTTTTTTAAATAGTTGCCTGCACAACTCTTGAGCTGTGTTTATTTTCACTGATTCCACCACAAAGGCGCCATTTCGGTTTGACTTGCTCTAGTGGTTGGAATCAGGCTTTCCTCACTCTACACAAGCTGGGCAAAGCCAAGGATGCTCAGCGGCTTGCACTTCCAGTAAAGATTTTTGCTCTTCTCAATTGTGTTTACTTGATTTTGATTACGGACAAACATGCCTACATGCCTGCGCTGGTGCTTCACATATTTAAGCACTTGCTGCCCAATAAGTAAACGTTGCGCAGGAGGCATTCATGTGTATGATGCTACTGAATTATTTGCACCAGGCCCTCTTTTTTAAATTTTGTATTTCAGCCCTGCATTCCTAGAGAGTGCATGTCCATGCAGTCTCTTTTGTTGACCACCATTGTTTTCAACCCACCCCCCTCCTCCCACCCCTTTACAGCTCTCCAGGGTTTCTAACCCCATCCCACTTCCCCCCTCCACCCTCCCTCCGCCCTCCTCCAACTTTTTGTTGCTTCATTGCCTTTTGTGTGTGGAAGGAGGGGTGAGTTGTTTTTCAACACTCAAATGCTACATGATTGTGGGACATATTGTAGGATTTCAGCAGTGAAGGTAAACTGGTTGTAGTGTTTTTTGACCATCACTGTTTGAACATAATTGGGTATAGTACTTTAGGAGCATGTACTATTAATGTTCTTATATCTCTTATAGAGTTTATTTGGTGGAAGGTATGCCATTTTACCTAGAGCACAAATTATTAGTGGCACCTGATATAGTCTCATTATACGCTAACATACCCCCAAACGAGAGCATCAGAGTTTAATATAGATCCCCTAACTGATTGCTTTGAGAATCAAAACATTTTGAAAACAAGACCTATATTAGCAACAATGTAGTGGTACATCTATGGGGGCTGTTTTTTCCCAATGTCTGCCAAACATTTTTGTAGACTCCTTTGACCACCAACATTTACTCACATACAGTAATGTGAAAATGGTGGTCTGGTTGCTATAACGTTTAAGGAATTCAGTATTGCTATTTTTTTAAAGAAGGGGAAAATCCCCAGAGATGATAATTTGATAATTGTAGACCAATTAGTTTACTCAATTTGGACTGTAACATTTTCATGAAAATCTGGGCACAGCGTTTTACACCTTTGGCACAAAGAGTGATCCATAAAGACCAGACAGGGTTCGTTGCAGGGAGATTGATGTCCACAAACACAGGGTTTTATGTACAGGACTTGACTTTTTTAAACAGTAACCAAACTCCAGCTCTCATTATGATGGTCGATGCAGAAAAAGTGTTTGACCTAGTGAACTGGTATTCCCTTTTTTGTGGCCTGGGTAAGTATGAGATTCCCTCCCAGGTCATAAAAATGCTTTGTAAAGGGGCACAGGCACAGGTGTTTCTTACCTCTTATCTAGCTAGGATAATCAATGTAAATCGAGGGACTAGTATGGGTGCCCACTTTCACCGTGCTTTTGACATTTTTTATTGAACCCTTAGCTACTAGATTTCACAACAATAAGGAGATAAAAGCACCAATACCAGAAATGGCCAAACTGAAGTTGTTTGTCGATGACATTATCCTATATCTTAGTCCGGCAAAACAGAATATTGATTTAATATTAGCCGAATTTACACAATTTGAATTAATTGGAGGTTACAAAATTAATTGCAACAAGACTGAGATTGTAACAATGAATTCTTTGAATGATTTTCTTCCAATCAATTTAAACAACAAGCCCTTATTCCCAATCCAATCCAATATTTAGGGATTTATGTCACTAGTCAATATTCCGAAATGTATAAACTAAATTATGAAGTTGCGCTGAAAAAAATTATAAAGCTGTTAGAAGAATAGTCATTACTACTGCTTACATTGATAGTCCACGTGGCTCTTATAAAAATGTCCATTTTACCTTTACTTGTTTTTTTGTTCACAAATGTCCCTATAAAAGTATATATGACCTATTTTGAAGAGTTAGAAACGATTTTTAGAAGGTTGTTTGGAATAAGAAGGTTCTGAGAGCAAAAGTCTCAGTGCTGCAACTTGACATCAGTCAGGGGGGCTTGCACTCCTTCAAGCTCGTACATACTATGAAGCAGCCTTTTTAGATTTAATAGTCCGTTTACTTGACTGTTAGGGATCCGTCAATGATTATGTTAGAGAAGATGATGCATCAAACTGGTTCACAGATTACAGTACTTTTGAAAACAGCTAAACTACCCAAAACAACGAAGTATAAGACCTTGTAGTAGTACACTTATAGACCCCAGACTTTTTACTCAAAGCAGGCTTTCTCTACAGAATTGTTTTTCTTAAAAGTAGCCAAATGAAAGAGCTTGGGTCTCCAAATTCAGAGCACCCATCCAAGGTCCTGGCATAATTAGGGATTTAAAGACCTAGGGCATTTTTAGTGCGGGGTAGAAGCATCACTTGGCAAGAGGTCCAAGCGAGGTGTAGCGACCAGAGTTTTTTAATACATTCAGTTTTTGCAACTAATAAAAAAAGTGCAGTCTCTCACCTTGTTCTGGCCCAACTCCACTTGTGATTGCTCTATTTAGAGCAAAGCTGAGAGGGGTGGGCATTTGGTATCGCTATATACCTTCTCAAGGGGAGTTAATCATTGTCAAATAAATTACTTAAGCTGAGAGGGGTGGGCATTTGGTATCGCTATAAACCGTCTCAAGGGGAGTTAATCATTGTCAAATAAATTCTTAGAAAAAGTGACCCAGGAGACATAATGCAGGTTCTCAAATCAGGATTGGCAAGTGATTGCACGTGATTGCTCAGCTAGGCAGCAAGGTACTAAGAGCAGCTAATTTGAAAAGAATGGCATTTTTGTTGCGCTGGATGGCATATTATACTCGCCAAGCTCTTCACAAGATACTCCCGGAATTAGAGAACAAATGTTTTTGCTTTCAGAGGCTAGGCGAGGCAGGTTGGCTCCATATTTTTTTACCTGCCCAAACCTAGGACAAATCTGGGAGAGAATCTTTTCTGCTTTAAGCTGGGGAGTTCAGAAAAGTTTGAATCCTGATGCCGAGATAGCACTTTTTGGTCTTGCAAGCCAGAGACAAAACCTTGGAATGTCGAGAGGGAAGGAGACATTTGTAGCAATTACCTCCCTTGTGGCACGTTCTCTGCTACTTCAGAATTGGAGGTTTCAAAAAATACCTACTTATTTGGATTGGTTGAATAAATTGATTTGTACTAGGAAATTTGAGGAAGCATATGCCAAGAGAGTAGGTGCCAATAAAAGGTTTAATGCTGTATGGAAATATATAGGGAGGCTAGAGACCTTTATGAAGAAGTATGGCTGAATCTATAAAAAAGAACTTTAGCACCACACTTTACTAATTGGTAGTTTGGAAAGTACTGTAGTAAACTGCACTGGCTGCACTTTTGGCAAAGGGTGCCTGGAAGATGGACATTTTTTACATCATGTTTAGATGGTAAATCAGCACTTTGCACCTTAGAGGGAAATCTATCCATAAGAAAACAATGTTATTTGGACGGGAATAGTGCATATTCGTTAAATATTGTATCCAGCACTTTATACTTCTATGCTATTTACGAATTGCACTTTGTAAAATCTTTCCTAAAGATTAATTTCTGCCTTTATGTCTAGATGGTAAATTGAAATAGTGTACTTTTTATTGGTAAGATCCACCGATGGAAGCCAACGTTAATTTTATTGGAAGAACATATAGTGGTTAAATATGGCATGTTGCACTTTATGTATGTTTGTGTTTGAAATGTTATGTATACAAGGATGACTATTTATCAAATTGATTGCAGCAATCTTTGTACTCTCTGTGTTTCTGCTCAATAAAAAAAAAAGAAGATGGA
This sequence comes from Lissotriton helveticus, assembly GCF_964261635.1. NCBI lineage: Eukaryota > Metazoa > Chordata > Amphibia > Caudata > Salamandridae > Lissotriton > Lissotriton helveticus. Next base: position 1,258,578,782 of record NC_136063.1, on the reverse strand, counting down.
ATATCCTGAAAGAGTTTATGTCTTACATTATTGGTATGCCGCTTTGGAGTGATATTAGTGTGGCATGATGTCATGGCAGAGCCGTTTATATGGATAGGTCACGTAGGTAAATGCCTGTGGTGCCCCTCCGAGAGAGGCACACCACATGGACCACCAAAGTAGCCTTGTAATGTTTTGGAGCAGGTCTGGGCCAACAATCATGGAATTAACACGGAGGAGAGGTGCAATTGCAAAAAAATAAATCACTCTTTACTGAGCAAATGCAGAAATCAGTTTTTAAAACAAAAAGGCTGGAGGATAAGAACTGAACCTCATTAATATGGCCACACCGTCTAAGCTAAGAGAATGTATTGTCATTAACAGAGAGACCAGCAACACCTGCCTTGTTCTTTTCCGTTCAAACGCAGAGAGGAGGGGTATGTAATAGCACAGCACGTTAATGTTACTTCCGCTTAGCAGTTACAGAACCAGAAAAGATCCATCCGCCGTTACTGGAGAACACTAAGAAGAACAAATGGAGCAGACTTTATGCATCTGCGAAACAAAATCAAAACTGAGCTTTTCGGGATTTTGGGCCAGATGTATCAAGCTTTTTACCGGCCGTAAACGGGCCGATTCGCAGAATTAGCTTGTTTGTCAAAAGGCATTCGCAAAAAAGGGAATCACAAACAGCTTGATTCATCAAAGACCCGTTTTGCGAGTCTTTAATAGCGATTCATAAGGAATCGCTATTAAGGACTTGCAAAACGGGATTCATGTAGAAATTGCATAAAGAAATGCGATTCCTACACATTCCTTATTTGCGATTAGCAAATTGCTAATCGCAAATAAAGAATAACTCCCCATGCATTCCTATGGGCCTACAGGCCCATAGGAATGACTGGGGAGTTATTCCTTATTTGCGATTAGCAATTAGCTAATCGCAAATAAGGATGCGATTTCAAGGGTGCAGGGGAGTCCAAAGGACACCCTGTAGCACCCCTGAAATGTAATCTACATTGGTATTGCGCACACACATGTCCAAAGGACATGTGTGTGTGTAACATGCAACTTAGAAAAATGCATTTAAATGCATTTTTCTACGTTTTTGCTATTTACCGAGAGGTCTGACCTCTCGGTAAATAGCGGACCAAAATTGCATTTTCGCAATTTTAAAATGCTTCATGAATTGCATTTAAGGAATCTCAAATAGAGATTCCTTAAATACAATTCTTTGCAAATGTGCGAATTCTTAAATAGCGAATTTTGCATTTGGGATGATGAATCCCAAATGCAAAAATTGCACTCGCAAAAGCCAAGATTCTGAGAATCTTGCCCTTTGCGAGTGCAATTTAGCTTGATGAATCAGGCTGAATGTTTGCAATTACCTATTTTGTGAATGCATTAAGGGAATCGCAATTTGCGATTCCCTAAATGCAATGCAGGGAGCATTTAAAAATTACGACCTTGCTTTAAGGAACCGCCAATTACCACCAACTTTAAGTAGGTGGTAATTTGCAAATCCTTTGGAAAATGCACTAAATTGCATTTTCCTACTGCTGTTTGGCGCATACAAATGCTCCGCCACATGTGCACACATGACATTTTTGGGGGTGCATCAGGGTGGCCTTTTGGCCCCCTTGCACCCTTGAATTGCATTCGCAATTTGCGATTACCAATTTGGTAATCGCAAATTGCGAATGTCTTCCCATTCATTCCTATGGGCCTGTTGGCCCATAGGAATGAATGGAAAGGCATTCCTAAACCCCTTCGATGCTCATGACGAGCTGAGCTCGTCATGAGGTACACCTCTCGTACACTCATGACAAACTGAGCTCGTCATGAACGCATAGGTTTCCGTTTGCGCTTAGCGCACAGCGGAAATGAGTGCCGCGCCGATGCGGTTAATAGAGAATCGCAAATTGCGATTCACTGTTAAGGAATATTTAGAAATCGCTATTTATTTTGCAAAACCTACATACATTGCATTTTGTGATTCTAAAATAGCGAATCGGTAACATTTGCTATTATAAAATCGCAAAATGCAATGTTGATACATCTAGCCCTTTTATCTCAAACGTTCTACAGTTTCTAACTATACGGGCATTTGTATGTAGTTTGACTTTGATGGCCAAATTCGAAAATCTTACTCTGAATCTTATTAGTAGCCTTTTTGAGTTTCTAAAACCTGTTCTTGTGATATTTGTATGTAGCTGATGTTTATTTAAGAACGCTTTGACAGTTTTCATGAATAAGATATAGGGCATCATTAGGATAGCGGGCGGACTTTGTCCCCCTGCCATCCTGACGGTAAAAGGGACCACCCGCCTTAAGTGCGGGGGTCCCGTGGGTGACATTAGGATGCGCCCGCCACACTGCTTTGAGCACCGCCCGCCACAATGCCAAAAATGCATATCGTGCATGTGCATGCACAACGTGACAGGCACTGTGTGGTGCCTGCCATGTTGTGCATGCACATATAGGAAGGTTACCATAGGTACCACCCCATGTGCCCCCCCACCCCTCAACATCCTGGGGGGCCCACAACCGGCCCCCAACCTAGAAAACTGCATGCCGTTGCCGCCACGGAAATGCTCTGTCCCGCCTGCATCCTGATATGGATGGCGGTGTCTAGCAGACACCGCCACCATATGAAAGTCGACCGGGCGGAAAATAGGCGGATGGTCTTCCCGTCCGCTGCCCTCCCCCCATCATACTAGTATGGCCGGATAAATGAGTGGCGGGTGGGCTAGGGTGTAGGGCAGATTGCCACCGCCCGCATAGCAGTGGCGTTCCGCCCTACATCCTAATGGGCCCCTAAGTGTTGCATGTACATACATTTATTCATAGGCAGGATGTTGTCACATCCTGTGGGATGGACTGCTTCAGGTTGGCGTGGCTCATTATACACATATGTGCCTCTATTAAGCGCTCATGTTGCAGACACATGCACAATGTTGATTTTGAGAACCAAAATACACAAAGTTCCTATTGCATGGGTAGTTCGAGAGTGGTGGACTCTGTCTCTCTTTTTACCCTTAAAATATTACTCAGGGTACTGGCATTATATGAAAACGACTGGCAAGATTAGGAGGAGATGATAGTCACCAAACAGGGATCTCCGTTGAGAACATTTTTTATGCCGGACTAGAATCTTAACATGCCTATATTTGTTGTAGATTAATTTTAATCACTGGGGATGAGCAATAATTGATCACTGGTTTAATTAGTAGATATTATTGTAATTTACTACTCTGGAACATTATTTCTTTGCATTTTTATAGATTCCTGGGCTTTTTATGTCTAAAAAATCTGTATCAATTGATATTATATTGGAATGTGAAAAAAACATTAACAATTTGAGTTTCTTTTGGATTAAATCTATTACTCTTTGAAGTTTGGTTTCTGTTTAGTGCAAGTACTTTTTCTCCTGAAATATGAATATGCCCTATAAAGTGAGTAACCACTATTCCCTGTCTTCAAGTAACAGGTTTTTTTGGTATTTATTACTGTTAGAAATTGGGTCTCTAGTTGGCAAAAGTATACACCCTGACCAAGTAGAGACCAAAATCCTAGTAAGTCTAAGTCAGACATACACTGAATTAACCTGTCCTCACCCTTTGGTAGCTTGACACAGAGCTGTGAGGCTTAACTTAAGAGACAATGGGCCAGATGTGCGACCCGTTTTTGCATGCGCTAACGGGTTTGCAAACCCATTTGCACATGTAAAAACATCATGGGCCTTGTGCAAAGCCTATTTAGCGAGTGGCAATTTTTTTGCGACTCGCTAAATAGGTTTTGCGACTTGCTATTTGGAAGAGACATTCCCTTCCAAATAGAGAGTCTCAGAACCATGTACTAATGTTTTGCGACCGCAATTGCGGTTGCAAAACACTCGCAATTACCACCTACTTCAAGTAGGTGGTAAATCATTCGCAAATGGGAAGGGGTCCCCAGCTTTATTTAAAAGCAGTCTCAGACATGGTGGTCTGCTGAGCCCAGCAAGCCACCATCCCAGGGAGGGCTGTTATTCCCATTGGGCTTTCAAATTGCGAGAGGCTCATTATTATTAATGAGCCTCGCAATTTGCGACCCCATTGGTAGTCACAAACAGTGTTAAACACACTGTTGTACATTTCATTTAGCGCCTCGCAATTTGCGCATCGCAATTTGTCACAAATTGCTAGGCGCTAAATGAAATGGTCGTACATCTGGCCTAATGTGTTAAGTATTTGTGCAACACTTAAAACAGTGAAAACACCACACAAAAATAATCCACACCAGCTTAGAACAATAGAGCTCAATTTAACGAACAAAATAAGGCAAAAAAATCCAATGCGTAGAATCAGAGTTATGAGATTTTAAAGAATATCTTGAAATATAGTGCTTAGAAATATAAAGCACCAACTGGAGCTATCTGTTTGCGCTTGACTGGCCAAGTCTGAAAGTTCAGGTCAGCGGTGATGGAGCGCGGATTTGATACAGGACTAACTCTGTCCCGCTGAAAAAGTACCTTGATTGGAGGGAATGAGTCAACGTCAAGGCCTGATGCAAAGACCAGAGGAGGTGATGCATCGGTGTTGATCTCTTCGGTTGCAGGCGATGCGTCAATTCTGATCCGCTCAGTTGGAGATGTGTCGTTGTCAGACCCCTCTCAACACATGATGTGTCATTGTCATGCTGGGCAGCCAGTGTTGCAATGTCCTTGTCTTCGGCTGTAACAGCGATGCATCAGCTTTGAGGTGAGATGCGTTGGTTCTGACCAGCACAATCACAGCGATGTGTGGGTTTTAGCACAAGACAGGCAAAAATACTTCTTCCAAGGGCCTGGGACTGGGCTGGCACCACCTGGTAGGCAGCTGCGGCCGGCAGTGGGAGTACCTGCAGGGTGGCGACGTGGGGAGGGGGAGGGGCAGGGCGGGGTGTAGTAATGTATGGATTATGGAGCTTCCCATGTAAGTAAACATTTTAATAAATAAAACGAATTTCGTTGAGTGCACTGCATCCCCAAATGCGATGCAGTGCGCGCAACGAAATTCGTTTTATTTATTTAAAAGTTTACTTACCTGTAAAACTCCTTAATCCATACATTACAACCCCCACCCTGCCCCTCCCTCTCCCCACATCACCACCCTGCAGGTACTCCCACTGCCGGCCGTGGCTGCTGGTAGGGAGGGCAGGACTCACAGTTGGTAGAGTCCAGAGGCTGTAGCAGGGTTGTTGTCTGTCTTTGGTGTCCCTGAGACTTCAGAAGAGGAGACAAGCTCTTGGAGTCACTTTGGGTCTGGGGATGTAGAAATGCAGGTTCAGTCCTTCTCACTCCCAGGCCAGGATATCAGCAGGTCGCAGGGCAGACGCAGCAAAGCAGGAGTCCAGCAAAGTCCAGCAGAGTGACAGTCCTTTCAGCAGCACAGCAGTCCTTCTTCCTGGCAAAATGTCCTCAGAACCAGAAGTGTAATGAGTAGGTGGTGTTAGGGGTACAGTACTTATACCTAGTTGTGCCTTTGAAGTGGGGAAGACTTCAAAGAGAGTCATTTGAAGTGCACAAGGTCCCAGCCCCTCCTGCCCTGGCTCAAGACTCACTGCTGGGGAGTATGCAGCTCTTTGTGTTGGGACAAGCGCTCCCTATTCAGGTGCAAGTGTCAGCTCATCCATCCTATCCTGGCCCATCAGCCTGGTGATGGCCCATCAGGCACACAAGAGCTCTCTTTGTGTGTGGCAGTCTAGAGGGAATGCACAAAGTCCAGCTGTCACCCGACCCAGACGTATATTCAGGGACAGGCAGAGGCATAACATGGTTAATGTAAGAAAATTCCAACTTTCTAAAAGAGGCATTTTCAAACTTGCAACATAAAATCCAATTTTACCGAGAGTTGTGATTTTAAAAAAGTCAGTCCAGAGACACCAAAGTGAAAATATATATCTTTTCCCAATTGGAAATTACACTCATAAAATGAAGTAAGGTAATCCCAATGTTAACCTATGGGAGATATAGGCCTTGCAGTAGTGAAAAATGAATCGCAGACTTATTTTCACTACCTGGGCATGTAAAATTTAAACGTACATGTCCAACATTTTAAATACACTGCACCCTACTCAGGGCCTACATTAGAGGTGACCTTTATGTATCAAGCAAGAAGGGTTAACTTGCCAGGCCGAAATGACGGTTTAAAACTGCACACACAGGCTCTGTAATGACAGGTTTGAGGCATGTTTAAAGGGCTACTGGAACTGGTTGCACAATCAGTGCTGTAGGCCCACTAGTAGCATTTCATTTACAGGCCCTAGGCACATGTAGTGTCCCTTACTAGGGACATTTAAGCAAATTAAATATGCGGATTGTGGATAAGCCAATGTTACCATATTTTAAGTACAGAGCACATGCACTTTAGCACTGGTTACTAGTGGTAAAGTGCCTAGAGTCCTGAAGCCAGTAAAAACGAAGTCAGCAATACAAGAGGTCAAAAGACAAAAAAAGTCAGGGGAAGCCACACCAAGGATGCTAGGTCTAACAGTTACCAAGACTGACTCCTTCTTGGTGACATATGCTCTGTCAAGATAACTTTTTGAAGGTTGCTAAGTTTTAAAGGTGTTCATAACATAGTTTTATAAGATAAAGATGACACAAATATGCATATTTTATTAAAAAATGGCACCATATAAATTATATAATTATTATGTGTGTGCTTGCATTCACCGTGCCTTGTTTGTGTCTCTCTCTGGCTGATCAAACATTTTATACCACTTGGTGCTTTTGTACTGGAGAGTGCTACAAATGTACGTAATCAATTCACTTTAATCTGTTTTTCATGTTATACAATTTATTTTAATTTTAATATATAGTTTAAGTTAAAATCCATATTTTTTACATTTTACGTTGATAATTGAATTCCATGATAACAAACCTATTTAAAAAATGTATTTAATAGCTAAAGCTATCTCTAAAACTTTCTTCAACATTTCTTTAATAGCTCACTCACTTCATGCTCTTCCTCAGAGACTCTTGTTTCCATAGTAGATAATTTATCATCAATTTTTAGCAATGCCTTTAAATAAAATGGTCCAAATGGTCTGAAAATGGTCTTGATGCTTTCATCCTTTTCAGAAGCACTGCCTTGGTTATTGCAAGACAAGGCTTAGTGGATTCAAGTATATCTTATTTTGGCCTCTGATGGGTCCTGTAAAGTTAAACCTTGAGGCTTTTGTGAAACTTGTTAAATTGGGTTTACCAGAGTGTTTGAGAGCAGTTGTTAGCTTTCAGACTGTACAGAAAAAACAACTCTAAATGCTGTGCTATTCTTAAAATGTATCTTAACATTTAGCTTAAAATTATTGTTTTTGAAGAAAGAAATCGAAATAAGCGTCAGAGCAATAAGACTGAAGCATTCCTAAAATAAAATGCCAGCTATATCTTATTTCTTTTGTAAAGAACTAACAACCAACATACCTTAGGAAGAGCAAAGCAGAAGTAGCCACTTTTCAGAGATACTGCATAAAATATTTTTTTATACATATTCCTTTAATAATATGTAAAATAGCACATGGGCTCAACACACGAGATAGTTCCTCTAATTTCAATTTGCATCGTTTATATAGTATATAATACAGAAAATAGTGACTATAAATCATTTGCCAGTGCAAACGTGTAGTTTCAAAAATAGATGTAGGAATCACAGGAAGATCTTATCTCGGATGCCAACATGTGTACATTGATCAGCAAGATAAAATGAAAAGAAAATGGCCCCTAAACGATAGACTCGGCTCACTTCTCACATATTTTGGATGCAAATGTTGGTATGAACATGCAAGGCTGTGGTAAAAAGATGCATCCATCCACTTCTTAAAATAAACGTGACATTTGTGGGTGCTAGGACATATTTTTCATCAGTCTTTGACCCGGAACATGATAGAGAATAGCACAAAAGAGGGAAAGAAAGACGGAAAAACAGAGACAAAGGGAGAAATCAGGGATGAAAAAGAACATGCAAGAGTGAGATGAGGGGGCAGGGAGTGCACTGTGGCAGATAAAAGAGATTGGCACAGAATAAAGACCAGCATTAGCCAGTGCTGGTCAAGAACTTCTGAGAAAAACTCTGGGCCCAAGCACTTATTTTGTTTTACAAATTAAGCAATGCATGTTGGGAGCTGCTTTTCGTTAGAGACACGTTAGTGTTTAAAGGTGTTTCATGGAATTTCAACTGTATAAATGGGCCAATTATGAGGATTTGCATATTATCTTATTTAAACAAACAAAAGACTAATAAAGGACGCTTGCAGAAGACATATGGTTACTGATGATGTAAAAAATACATCACCAGGAAGGGTTGAGTTGACTCCCACCACTTAGAATTCTAAGTAGAGAGATCAGATTATTTTCCTTCCTGAAAAGATAACATCAAATTGAAATTGCCTCACACTCACATGATGGTGCCTTTCAGGTGTAACAGTAGGAATGTGCCTACAGGGAATACAATTTTACGCTACACTAGCCTGACGTAAATCATCTGTGAGGCTGTAAGCATTTGCACAGCGCACATTTTGCTATTTCTTGCTTTCCGCAGTCTGACAACTTCCATTGGGTTCTGGGTTTGCCACAGTGATCTGATTCAGCCTGGGATGTTTTGTCATGGGTATTGTGCTTTGGTAATATTCTCTGTTAGGTGCAGTGGTTATTAGATTTGTTTGTTTAAGGGTTAAAGCCGAATGGCTCTGCCAATTGTTGATGAATCTTCAAGGCAGATAGACATGGCCGTTGCCCCTCAGCTGGAAATGTGTGTGTGTGTGTACAGACTTTCTAGGTTGGAGGTTCTATTGAGTTCCATGGTGCCTGACAATGTGACTTTTGGGGCAATTTTGGAGGCCTATCAGGAGTACTTGTTGATGTTAGTTTACGGCATTTAATGGTGGATACTGATAGCACGGTAATTGTCAATTATATAACATATCTCGACTGCGTTGGGTGAATGAAGGGTGGTTTGCCTGATGTGCACATGTTGCCATCTGTCCTGGTGGCAGATATTTCAGATTGTTGCATGCTAGTAGGCGGCTAAATATCTCATACCTCTCTAGAGGGACAAGGGAGTTGTAGCCTAGTTTATACCATGACAACTTCATTATAGCTATGCACGTTTGTTAGTGGGATTATGACACACTGTACCTGGCAACATGCTATTTGTGCCAGTTCACACTCATAATCTTTTGTTTTCTTCCCTTTCGGTTCCTATATATTTTACTTTAGGTCTTCCAATTCTTTGTGCTGTATTTTGTGTGCTTCTAATTTTGCTTACCACCTAGCTTGTGACTGGTGTGTTTGTGGTGGCGTCCAGACATATGTAGCTGGATTCTAGGTCAACGAAAGGCTAATCGAAGCAATGCCCACTGCCACAAAGAGTAAGCTTCATAACACAGTTGTAGTATGAATATCCAAACTGGCTGGTATCACTCTTTTGATCACCTACGTAGGTATTCAAGGAGGGAAGGGGACTTCAGTGGGTCTCAATATCTGGAACCTGACAAATGGGACATAATCAGTCATAAGCTTAAAATTTTAAAAGCATTTCATAGTTCTTCTACAGTCATGACTAATTTCCTTTGGTTTAAAACACAAGAAAAACAAATGAGACACAAGTAAAGGGCACACTGCTTTGGAAATACCTTACCTTTATGGGCCCTGAAGTTCCTGAAACAGAATAGTTCCAAAGGCGTGGATCTGTTCCTTGTGTTTTGTTTCCTTTTCTTGAATTTTAGATTGTGTTGTGGGAGGATGCAAACGTAGATAGGCCATACATTCTTCTCGGTCCCTCAACTCCCTTATTTAAGGAGTTCTTAGGTTATACTTTTCTTTGTTATCCGACTTCTATGCAGAATTATGGACATGAAGGAGAGTGATCATACGTTGCTGTTGAGGTCTCCACTTTATTGATATGATGGTTGATTAAAGTTAAATTTAACACCTCTAATCTGTGCAGAACTGTCAATGGAGTATTCAAAGTTATCTAGTTAATATCAAAGTGACATGGTCCCCATCTCAATCTACAACAGGACATCAACAGCTCTTGACAATGATCATGGGGGTATAGGTTGTGAAAAGAATAGTGAAAGTGAAAGTCATCTGAAAAGAAGAAGAACCATGCTAGAAACTGCATCGTAATCTCAAGGGTGGAAAGGCCCGCCCTTGAGATTACTGGCAGGCTTCCAACTGGCTTCCGGGCTCCTAGAGCCCATCGGCAGCCAGCTGGAATTATCGGCCGGTTTACTTTCCGACTGCGTGGATCATAATTAGGCAGTTGAAATGTAAACCGATGAGCCGATTACGATATGGCCCTGAAGGCTCTGACCACTGGTCGGAGCCATAATAGGCCGCATCGCAATCGGCTCCGTAGTTTTAGTTCCTTTTTTCTCTTCTCTCTTCCTCTTCCTTCTGTTTTCGTTCAGCTGATCCAAAAGATAATGTTCTACTCAGGAGCCTGAAAAGAATCTTTGACAGTTCACTGAATGACTGATGATACACTTCGTTTCCCTGTACTGCTGTGCTTACCTTTAATACAAAGGTTTTGCACTTACAAAAGGACATTGGTCTTGTGACTGCAACTAGAGCAATTTAGCATGTTTTATCAGCAATGATATTCCATGACCATGCAAGTCTTTCAATTCTTGAGAGATTTCTGAATGGCATTTACATTCATAAATATATCCAGTATGTGGTAGAAAAGTTAAATGAAAAGATTGTACTCGTGGAATTCAGAAGGGCAATGAAGAGCATGGATGACAGCGTAATGTCTTGTCCCTAATGTTTTGTTTTTATTTATTTTATTGGAGGTATTTATAAAACACAAACCTAGCCACAAAGTGATATACATAGCAACAGGATATGTAGCCAATGGCTGACAATACAGACGCATGCAAGCACTTTTACAATGTTGACTGTGCACTAGAAATGCATGCAGAATTTGAATTACACCAACAAAGTAGAAAGGCTGAAATGCAAACTAGAATAATTTCTTGTCTCACAGCCACAGAAAGCCTTTTGGCAAGGGCACTGAGATTGGAATCTAAGTTATTAGGTTTACACAAGTGGACATATAGATTATACAACATACTTTGAATTGCAGGATACAATGTAGTTCTTACACACCAGCAGAAATGTGTTGAAACTGTCTTTAGTTAATGATCAATCGAGATGCTGCTTTAAGAAGGACTTTAATTAGGGTCAATTAGGACTCTCGAAGACCAATGTGAAGTCTATTTTACCACTGTTGATTTGTGTGATAAGGGTCTGGACCATGCACAAAATTTCATGAGATGGGGAAGCATTGATAATGTTCTGTAAAGTTCTGCTGTTTTGTGGATATGGTACTTGAAAGATACAGCGCAGTCAAAGGAAAATCACACAATTTGGCAGGGTGACAGTGAGGTGAAAATCCACCTATGACCATGCAGTGATCCACTTCCAAATCACGATCTAAAGAGTTTGTTTGTTAATGATGACAAATTCAGTCTTTGCCGAGTGTCATACAACCTATAAACATCCAGTTTGAATGTCATCCTGGAAGAATATGAGTTGAGGATGCTATTAGCTGCTGACTCTTTAAGATGTAGTAGATCATCATCAGTTTATAGGTGGATAGCAATGTCTTGTTGGCTGAGTAGTACACCTAGTGGGTCTTTGTGTAGCTTTAACATCTTGAGATTGAATAAAGAACCATGTGGATTGACCTGGAGACAAGAATTGGTGGAGATCTTAAGTATTTCATCTGCACAAATTGTTTTAAGTAAACAGGTATGAAGTTAACCAAATTGATGCCCGCTCTTCATTAGAGAGAAGACCTGGGGGCTGATATTATCAAAGGCTACTAATAGGTTATGCCACATGTTAAGAACAATCTTCTTATTTTAGGAGGAAATTTGAAAGTAAAGATGCTCCTGAAGCTGGTTGATAACTTCCCTATAATGTTGTACTTTGGATAGGAAGGCAGGTGATGGGGTGATGAATGGATGAAGGATTCTCCTCTGAATCACATAATTATGTTTGTGGTTACGCTCATGGACTGTTACAAGTTGTGTTCTGGGAATGCTCCAATGATGATATGAAAGAAACAGGTACTATTTTAATTCACCAGGAGGGGTAGGTTCCATTAACGTATGGCCAATATCATACGGTCTATCTGATTCATGTTAATGATAAGATGGTGCAATTATGAAGGCTTTAATAATAGTGTCTTGGTGTGGATATGACTAAAGAATGAACATGCAAAGTTCATTAAAATGAGACATCGTGCTGATATCATTAGAGTACTACAAGGGGTGGTGGAAGTGGCAATTCACACGTCAACTCTTACGGTTGTTTAAGATTGAACAGGGAAAAGGTACCTGATGAAGTGTGACTGTCTACTTCAAGTTTTAGTGTTCATCGGTTTCTGTTAGGAATAAGAATAATATAGGATGGGTCATTCTAACATGATGTTATGTTTGGGTTGTTGTCTGAGTGTTTTGATAGAGCAAAGTTGAAGGCAAAGATATCCATGCAAAAACTCAGACAAATGGATATTATTCTTGTGATACTAAAACTGCATTTACCTTTTGAAATGCCCATATGTGAAATGTTGTATTGGTAAAACAAAACATAAAATCAGAATTAGACAGTATGAACACAAAAGTAATATAATGGCAGCAGTAACAAATCCATGATAGCAAGACATTTTCAAGAAATGGGTCATTCCGTGAGTCAATTATGATTTCAAGTGGTGGAATCTATCCAACTATGAATGGGCTGCTATATATAAGTAGAATATTTACAGCGAGAAACATATTGGATCAGAGCACTATCCAGCCTGCCCCCCAAAAACCTAATGATATTGAGTTGAAATGACTTGCCTCCTATGATCATCTATTTATCACAGTGTTCACAGAATAATAATTGCATTTAAATATGTCCTTTGTCTACAACATTCCTTATGTGAATCTGTGTATTTCTACTGTTGATCTAAGGAAAAAGTTAGTACCCACTATATATTTACTATAAACTGTATCCAACAAGGCTCATCCCTCAACAGATTGGGTTCCTCTATTTTATATTGGTTATTATGTTAAGTAATCTCAAAAATATCTTTTTAGAGAAGTGTCTCATCCACCTTGGTGACTCAGAACCTGAACTAGAGTTCAGTGGAACAGATTTACTCTGTGAGAGTTGGAAGTAACATACTCCGTCAAACTGAAGGATTATCGCCCGTTGAATTTAGAGATGTCCGCTGGCCTAGTGGACATCTCTTGCATTGACATAAACCACTGCTATGGCCGGCAGACAAATGTCAAAACCTCTGATGTTCCTTACATTGTTGGGTCGTCGGCGATGGAACAGAGTAGTCTCTGCAGTTAACATAATGAAGGTCTGCTGAACTCTAAATGGGGCAAGTAGACCTTCATTTGGATGGGGATGTTACTCTGTTGGCTGTGCGATGGAGTACTCTCTTTGCCAAACTCTAAACTGGGCCTTAAATTATATAAGAACACCATTATGGTCACATGAGTTCCATGTATGTGCAGTCTCATTTCCCTTTCAGACTTAATATGTTCCCACTCTGTGTTTTAAGAGTTGAGGCATATTGACCTGTAGGTCAGCTGCCGATGTGTCCCCAGGATATATGAAATATTTTCCATGCATGATCACAGGCCTTTTTGTGGCCCTCCTGCATATAAGATCTGAGCGATGCACATATTATGTGTCCCTGTGTAATACTGTTTCTTTAAAACAAAGGCTATTAGATGGTTTACATTTTGTAAATTTGGATTCATAATTATTCATTGGAGAAGCACACTCAGAAAGCATGGTAGTTCCTTATTGTTATTTGTTCTTAAATCGGTCTTTGTACTCAAATTATTTTTATTGTCCCATTAAGTAATAGCTGGACATATCAAATCAATTATTTGGAATTCAGATGACTTTGTCATATATAATGGTCACATCAATATGGCCATATTGTCTTTCTAAAGTAAACATTTAGTCATTTATTTATTAACCAGCCTTGGCCATATGTAACCAAGTATTGGTTATATGACATGTGCAGCTACACTAGCATTTGGGAGTGTTTAATCTATACCAGTGATACTCAAATATGGCCTGGGCCGCCTGCAGCCATCCTGACTTATGCATGTGGCTCATTGGTCACCAGCAGCACTGGGCCACTGCTTACTTGACTCAGCAGGCTACTGTTTGCTTTACTCAGCACTGATATTAAAAAGATGTTAAATAAACAGCAAGCGTTTAAAGGTTAACTGAAGTTAAAGAATGGAAGTAACTGACTAATCTGTACTTTGAATATAATCTGTCTGCCCGCCTATCAAACACCCAATTAGGAACTCTGTCCAACACATTTTTAATGACCAAGGACTACTACAAATTAGAGTCTGTTCTGAATGACATCAGCCCTCCTGGCTTTAGGAAACTTTATCTCCAATGGAGACATGGCTCTTTGCCAATCAGAACCCTCACAAGTAAATGGTGCCCTCCTACCCCAAAAAACTGCCCAGGCTGCTCTGCAGAGTTAGAAAATGAATTGCATGTCGTATTTTTTTGCCCAGGATATCAGATCCCAAGAAAAAAAGTGGATAGTTCCAATCTGTAAAAACCTGTGGATTAGACAGTGCCATGAATCTTTCCGAATATTAAAAACTGATCTTTTCCCCCTAATCGTTTTCGCTGTAACCAAATTTTTAGCAGCAATGTGGTTTATGAGACGGAACTATCTGAATGCTCAGCCCAGTGGGAGTGGGTAGACACATGTATATAGCCTTGCGGAGCTTGATTACTAATTACACAAGGGCAGGGCTCTCTGATGATCATGTTTTAATTGTCTTTTTATCGACTTTTATCTCACTGTGATGTTACAGCCTAATGGATTCGATTTGTTGGTTGTTTTTAAGGCAATGAATTGATTTAAAGTCTCCTAAATTTTATCACTGAATGTAATGTGATTTCATTTATGACAATATTGTCGAAATAAAGATGATAAAGAAAGAAAGGAAGTAACTATGGTGTAAATCATGCTTAACTTTAGGAACACCTTAATTTTTCAAGACAACTTGAATGATAAAGTCGCTTGAAAATTCAAAAAGTGTATTTCATTAACACACAGAACCGTTTCATTTTAGTACATTAGATGATCATAGTACATTGAGAAGCATTTTTTTTAAAGTGATAGTTTTCAAACATCAATTTAGAAACAGTCATGCTTTCCCCCACCCTGACAACAATGCCAACAGTGAACCAAAAGGCAAGTCAGAATCAGAATCCGACTTCTCTTTATTTGGCATTCAAGATATATACAAAATAGCAATGAAACTCATAGAAGTTATTAAAAGCTTGCAAATAGAATACATAAAATCATCAAGTTTAGTGATATCAACATTCTAAATAAAACAGGCTGAAAAAAAACCTCATTGAAAACAGACACTAGTGCAAATTCATCACTCTACTAAAATGTTTATAAAAGTATCGACCTCCTGGAGTGGACTGTGGCTTTAGCAAACAGAATCACATTTTGACATGTTTCGTCATTTGGAAGTGGCAATAAAAAATGGTATGCTTGCATACATAGGTAGATTCCTAAGCCTCAAAAAAGTTATGAGGCATTTGTTGGTATACATTTTATAGTATTCACAAAAGCTGAGAAAATGTAACATAGGGGTCAATTAGGATGGCGGACGGATCGCCACCGCCATGCAGCCGGTGGCAATCCGTCCGCCATCCTTGCCCATCCGCCACCTATTTCCCCCCTGCCATATTACAATGGCGGGGGGACCGTGGCAGACGGGAAGACCGTCCGCTGCATTTCCGCCGTGGTCGCCTTGCGACCGTGGCGGAAAAGCTCTAATATGGTGGCGGTGTCTATCAGACACCGCCAGCCATATTAGGATGTGCTGGGGGCTATGCATTTCCGTGGCGGCACATACGGTCCTTGCTTTGGGGGCCTATTGCGGGCCCCCAGGGTGAAGGGGGGTGTGGGGGGTGCACATGGGTGGTACCTATGGTACCCCCCTGCAGTTACATGCACAATGCGGCAGGCACCGGGCTGTGCCTGCCGCTTTGTGCATGCAAATGCACAGCATGCATTTTTAACTTTGCGGCGGGTGCTGCTTAAAGCAGCACCTGCCGCAATGTTAAATATACGGGATGTGACCGTCAGGGTGGCGGTCACATCCTAATTCCAATGGAGGGAATGCCGCTGCCCCTGCGGACGGTCCCTCCACCTCAGGGGTGGCGGACGGGCGCAGGTCCGTCCGCCATCATAATCGACACCATAGTTTGTGCAAGTTAGTACATGGGCATTCTCTAGATTCAAGCTGAGGTTGGTATCCTGCAGGAAAACAAAACAAATATTTCACTGTACCCGCCTGGAAACTAACAATAAAAGCATGTCCCAACTATTATTGGTATTATGTAAATAGTTGGTAGAAATAGCCCCGGGATTAAGATATAAATAATACTTAACACTTAATTTTTGTCTTTCAGCCCTCAGCCTCTCTTCTTTAGCGCACTCTCACAGTAAAACCTGCCCTTGCTTTCTAACTGAGGCTGCATGTGGTGTTCTGTCTAAAAACATACTAGCCAATCCAATGGCTATCAAAGATTTCTTCACATACGATATCCAGGGGATCAGAAGACCCATATCACATGCTAAACAGTATAAAATTATCTCTCTAGTTAGTTTTGCTACTTCTGTGCTCCAGTTAGATAGCCACAGGAGAACTGACATGCTACGAATAAAATCGCTCACAAAGTCTAATCCTGGTTCAGTGTGGCAAATAAAGCTACAGGTTGGCACGGGCTGACAGTACTTTTCGACAGAATTGTTTTTCCTCCCTTTGGAGAGTAGTCGAATCACCCAAGCCCCATATACCTGCCCCATAAGCTGCTATAGGAACACATTGTGCTGAATATAATTAAGAGAGGCGTGAAAGAGCCCTCTTTCCCTTGGGTGACAGGAGACTAAACAGAGAGCCAACAGCCCTGGAGAACTTGGTACTACCTTGTGCAATGTGCACAGACCATGTCCAGGTGAACTGACAGAGGCAAGTCATTTGCTACTATACATGAACAATATTATAATTTATTAAATCGAACACAGGAGAAGGTTTTTTACAGTGGGCATCTTGAACTCATGTATTTTGAGGTCATATGTCAATATGAAGAAAATGGAGGGAAAATTAATTAAAACAATTGCCTAGGATAGCACAATCTGGTTGGTGAGGAAGCTGGAATTGAGCTCAGTTTTTCGGGTTTCACATTGTGTAATTCAGCAACTAGATGTACATGCTTCGATTCCCCTACACCCACCCCATCACCCCCAAACAGCCATCCTGCTAAGATCAATGTGGCTCTCGAACACAAGACAGACCAAAACTTCTGGCTCTTAGGAAAATGTTTGTGAGTACCCGTGATCTACACACTCAACTTTTCATTGTAAGAAATGGGTTTTATGGGTGCATCTAGTTTTCATTAAGTGATAAGCAGGATAGATGTAAATGCTGTTTACTTCTGTGTGGATGTATAATTTGTGTGGTTTTGAATATGATCAAATTATTATGAATACCATTTCTTTGGTGAACAATAAGACAATGTTTAATTAAGTATTGTAGCTTTTTTTTACGGCTGTCCCCAGCCATTTAGCTCCTTGATTTAGGAAGATGCAATGTGGCACAAATAACTTTTGGGGTTTTTAATCTTTTAATTTTTTTGTATAATGAAATCATCATGAAATTAACATAATTTGATAAAACTTTGATAAAAAATGTACGAATAATTATTTAAAGCATTTCTCCAAAAAACAAGAGGCCTTAGAGCAGTAAACATTGTGTGGTGGGTGACACGGATCTATATTGTATTGGGTATCTATTTATATCGCATGATGAGGACATTACTGTCTTGAAACAAAAGGGGTATAGGACAAAGGCTAGGTAAAGTTCAGAAATGTTACTAAGGTGTATTGGGGATTATAGATGTAGCAAGATAATGCAGGGTATTGGATGAAAAAATATTGTTTACTGCGTGGTCTGGGAGAAGTCATGGAACAAAAAGCAGGGTTCGACACGGTCACCCCAGATGAAAAGTTGAGCTTACAGGTGAGCAATTTTGGATAGGACCGCCATTGTTGAAACTCCTCTCATTTGGCTTCCCTAATACTATGTGCCCTGTATCTTTCCTGCTCCCAAGCAGATGGCTTCACCCTTATGGCCCAGCTCACTGGGTTTGTTCTGTGGCAAAGGGCACTTGGATTCTCAGCTAGCTGTACTGGGCCCCGTGGCATGAGAAGGGTTAAATTCCATATTATGCCAATTTGAGAGAGGCTGGGTTGAAAGACTCAGAAGACTGGACTTTAACATGTGCAGTGGATTAGTTATCTGATTCGAGAATTAGAATTTTCAAGGACCTATTTCAATGGTCACTCATTGGCGACTCTGGAAATGCGATCACATTTGGGGGCTTAACTTAAGAGGGACTGCTGTAAAAGTGGAAATTATGACACATTTGGACGTCAATGAAATTACCATATCACTGAGACATATGTATAAATTGGAACTGTTTTGTTATCTTCCATCTCTTGCGTCTGCAATCAATGTGAGAGACTGTAGATCACAATTTAGTGTACTCTTTTAATGACAGTTGGGTTGTATTTTAATGACCCACCCGGATGCTTTAGACAATAAAGCTTTTATCTCATTTCTATTAACAAATTTTAAGTTATGAAAAGCTGTGGATATTCCACTCTTACAAGTAGCATTGTTTACCTGAGGTGCAAAGGTATGATGGGTGGCTTCAATGGCACACAATATGTAAATATATTCATCTTATCATGTTTGTAAGCAGATAGTCCTCTACATTATTGGAGAAGATAATTAGAAGATGACTCTTTGCTTTAAATGTAGGATAATATATGATTTTCTCATGGGTGTCCTGTAAAATGGTTACCGTTTTTACACTATGCACTATGCTCTTTCAAATAAGATTCAGCAGCATAAGGGCGTGACTACATTTTTAGGGTAGTCCATTCAATTGAATAATTGAAATATTTAGATCTTGGTTCGGAATCCATTACCCTTTTGGCCCAATGTCATCATGTGATGACATGCTGCTATGCCAATATTCCACTATTTTATGATCAGTTAATTTTCTTCTTAAAGAAAAATTAATTTCAATTACTTGTGACTCTTCATGGTTCTTTTCATCTTTGTTACTATTATTTCCAGATGTATCCTTATAATGATGATTTGTTTGTAACTTTGCAGCAGCAAGGTAACTATGTTTTCTATCTCTCTTGGTGCCTTAGGATTGCGTTTTGAACTATATCTGTTTTAAATTTGGGTAAATTACAACACTCATTTTATAATTACATTTCGTCCTGAGGCAGTCTTCAGCTGAAAGGAATCACCCATTTTTCATTAAGTAAGACGCTGACTTCTGCTTGCAATCTAACAAAGTTTTAAGAGGGCTCATTCTTCAGATCTCTTTATCTCATAATTTAGATGTACAAGATGATGGACTTACTGTATGATAGTTTTCTTCAAAGAGTGTTCCTAAGTATGATTTGCTTTCTTTATGAGTGGACTTGTAGCACATTTATGTTACAAAAAGGAAGAAGAGTCAAGCATCATACTGATATTATCTTTTCATTATGGATTAAATATGGAAACTGTTAATTTTTCGAATGTAATTTTTTCCTTTTTAAAATGTACATTAAGATACTGCAATGCCTAGACCTCCCTGGGGGGGTCATCCATATACCTCATCATAAGACTGACTCGGGCCTAGCTCGCCATCTGTGGACCTATCACTGGTACAGATTGAGATCATGCCCAAATCACTATTGGACACTGTCCGGTTTGGCCTGACTCCGTCCTGACCTCCATTGTCACCAGGCCCTATAGATCAACCTGGAAAACTGACAGGCCGGCAGAGGGTAGCCTTTCCTCTGAGCTGGCGGCAGCGAGTACAGGCGAGATCCCCAAAGAAACCTACAGCTCAGACATGTTGCTCATGACGAATAACAAAGGTCTCAAATCCCAGGCCCAAAAACAGCTGGCGAAGTTTGCCTGGACAAAGCAGGGAGAAGACACCGAGATGGCATCGGGCGGGGATCCCAAAACCTCGCAGACTCATCCTCCAACTAAAACCCTCACCCTTGAAAACATTATGGAGGCCATCGCTGGGGTACGGACGTCCCTGGAAACATGTATCGACTCCGTCACCCTCCTCCGAGCAGACTTTAAAAAAATGGACTCCAGGATCAGAGAAGTCGAGACCACTACGGCCACCCTCCTAACCGACTCCTCCAACCTCCAGGACCAAGCTGCCCATTTGCAGACTCAACAGAAAAGAATGGAGGAGCTCCTTGACGATTACGAAGGGAGGGCTCGGAGAAACAACATATGCATCCTTGGAGTGCCCGAACGGATGGAAGAGCCAGCAGCTGACCTCTTTGTGGAGGACCTAATCCTTAACAAACTTCAACCTAAACGTCTCTCTAGTTACTTCTCCATAGAACGCACTTATAGGGTTCCCGGGGGACGCCCTAAGCCTGGGGCTCTGTCATGGCCCCTGATCGCAAGAGTCTTTAATTTTCGAGATAGGGACATCATTTTACAGACAGCAAGAGCAGGAGCTCCATTGAAAGTTGACAACGCCATCATCACATTCTTCCCGGACTTCACTGTCAAAGTCCAAGCATAACGACGCAGCTTTGCAGCAGTAAAGAAAGCCCTCCGAGACAAGAACGTCAAATAATCCATGATTTTCCTGGATAAATTACGGGTGGAATCCTAAGGTAAGACCTGGTTCTTCCTGTCCCCAGAGGAGGCGTGGGACTAGATCGAAGGGTGGCGCAGAACGGGAAGGTATACAGATGGTCGCAACAATCGAGCCCCCAACAACAGCCAGCGGGCTACCCCCTCAATAAGAGAGAAGCAATCGGAGGAGGACATATCTGAACCACATTGACTTGTGCTGTGCAGCCCAGCTGCTCCATTTCACACCTGTGAACTAGATCCACAACTTTCATATCCATGTCTTCTTGATCCTGTATGAGAGAGCACTACATCCTTGATGCGGGACTTGCGGAACCAGCCGTACGCCTCACTATCCTGAGAACATCAAGTAACGTTAATATAAGATTTGACTGCACCGAAGATTGTCTACTTACATATGAAGATTACAATGTTTAATGGCGAGGGTGGAGGTGGGTAGCAAGGTACCTCACAAATGGGAGGGTGGGCGCCTTGTTGGGGAGTGGACAGTTTAAATTCCACTGGCAAGGGGGCTGGGTGGGGGGGTCAAGAGGGGTGTGGGAAGGGCTGTTGGGGTTTGTTTTTTTCCTTTACCATACACAGAACACACCAGAAACTGGGAGATTGCTAATTCTTAAAGCTACACACATGAATTGTCGGCAAATAGCAACATTAGTATTACAGGGCTCGGTCGACACCGTGGCCACAAACCAATCTCTATCACCCAGTCCACAGCCAGAGCCGCCGCAACTTGCACAGGGCTCCACATTTGTTCTCTGTAACTAATAGACTTGGCGAACTCTAAAGATATTAATCTATCCGTATTGACGTGAAACGTTAACAGGCTAGGCAGCAAAATAAAAAGGGGGATAGTCCTACAATAGCTCAAACGCCACTCACCAGACCTGATACTATTGCAAGAAACCCACTTGGTGGGAAACATCTGTAAGGCCCTCCACAGATGGGGGTACAGACTCTTGGCACATGCTGGTTTCACGTCAGGCTCTAGAGGTACGGGCATCCTTATACGGAAAAGCCTAGCCCTCACACCTACTCGCGTCTGGGCCGACCCTCAGGGCTGATTCGCTGTCCTAGAGACAATATGAGAAGGGAAACAACAAAATATAATTTCGGCCTATCTCCCACCAGCCGTAGGCAAAACAGCACTACAAGACCTAGGCAACATACTTGTTGATCTCCCCCGGTTACTCTCATTCTGGGCGGAGACTTTAACATGACTATGAATTACATGTTGGACAGACACCCCCAAAGAACTTCTTCCAGGAGCAACACCTCCCTAGCAGATTTTGATCGAGCACTGGAACTCACAGACATATGGTGCATGTTAAACCCAGACACACCATTCTTTACACGCTACTCCAACGCACACATGAGTATGTCCCGCATTGACTACTTTTTTACTTTTCTCCCCAACATAGGGTTCTTTCAGCAGCCCCAAGGGCTCCCTAGGCGTATCTTCGATCATCCTCCCCTTAGGATTTAACTCAACTTTCACCGACGTATCGTCCGAGGCCCTGTAATTAACATTCCATGGTTACTCACCATCCCAGCTATCAAAGAAGACCTTGCCGAACATACATATCATTATTTCACTGAAAATGTAGGCTCCGTAGATGCAGATAGCACCATCTGGGAAGCATAAAAGCCGGTAATCAAAGGTTGAGCCTTAGCTTTAAAAATTGGATATCTTCGTAACCAGAACAAACAACCGAGCCGGCTGGAGAGTGATCTGCTCTTACTTGAAACGGAGCATAGCACATCTCCAAGGCACTGCCCAGAAACAAACAACTAGAATATAAAGCGTTAGCAAGGCAAAAAGCCCAAGCCAGACTACTTGAAACGAATCACAGAGTCTATGTACGGGAGGCAAAATGCTGGCATGGCTAGAAAAACGTGCTCAAGAGACTCGATGAGTTCCCGAAATCATACGGGAAGATGAGAGGCGGGTGACGGACCCTCAGGAGGTAGCGGAGACATTTGCTGATTATCTGGAGGCTGTGTATACCTCTAGGACCGCGTCCTCCTCTGAAGATTCTCATCAACTTCTGGAGGAAATGACATTACCAACGGTATCAGACTCAGATAGGGAAGCCTTAGACACTGATATTACTGCAGAAAAATCTGCAAAGCTATCTTGGCTGTTAACTCTGGTAAAGCAAAGGGCCCAACGGGGTTCCCATTGAGTTCCTTAGGGGGATGGCCCTCAAGATCGCTCCACACCTCAAAAACATGTATGGGGAAAGTTGCAAAAATGGCATTCTTCCCTTAGACTAATGACTGGCTTCTATAGTCGTCATTCGCAAACCGGGTAAACCGGCAGAGAACTGTGGCTCCTATAGGTCCATCTCTCTGATTAGCTCAGAGGTGAAGGTGCTGGCAAAATTACTCGTATCCCGACTTACATCTGTACTCCCATCCTTGGTCCATAAGGACCATTCAGGATTTATACCAGGCCGTAACACCGCCCTTAATATTAGACGTGTTCATAATGTCCTGGGTAGACAGCCCTATCTCCGTGAAGATACGGTTATTCTGTCCCTAGAAGCCACCATGGCGTTCGACTCAATAGAGTGGCCCTATCTCTTCGAGGTCTTGGCACGGTTGGGTTTCGGCCCCCGTTTCAGACAATGGGTAGCACTGCTATACAAAGATTTGCTGGGTCAAGTCAGTGGGAATAATCACACTTCTCACACATTTGCCCTGCGAAGAGGCATCAGGCAAGGTTGTCCTCTATCCCCCTTGCTATTTGCACTAGGTCTAAGGTCTAAGGTCTACAAATACCAAACTTATGTCAATCCCTAGAATTCGAACTGTGTGCTGGGGAAATCGCAGCACCTCTCACTGTGCTGCTAAACTATGGAATACTCTTCCTGCTGACATGAGAGATGCTAATTCTCTCCTTGCTTTTAGAAAAAAGCTAAAGACCTGGTTGTTTTCATGATAATTTCCCACTTCTCCACGTTCAATAGGTCTTACTATACTTCAGCGCCAAGACACCGTAAGTTATTCGTGCGCTTTAAAAGTCTTTTTTTAACATTAACCCTCAAGCCATTAGCCCACTGGATAAGATGGGATATTTCCATACAGGGACTAAAGTCGAGCGAGGATGCAGCGGACAAAATATCACTTTATGCAGATGATATCCTCATATACCTAGCTTCCCCCCGAGCCTCCCTCAACAGCTTATTTATTGTCATCACTAATTTTGGCAAATATGCCGGTTATACTATCAACTGGTCCAAATCAGTGGATACACGGTTGAATTGGCTTCAACCGGTTTTAAATACTTGGGCATATTTATTATACCTGACCCTAAACTGTTTTACTACTATAATCTTCTAGGCCCCCTCAAGAGGCTACAAGAAGATGTGAGACACTGGAGATCGCTGCCCCTGTCCCTCCTGGGAAGAGCAGCGCTATTTAAAATGTCAGCGATGCCTCGATTTTTATATGCACTTCAAAACTGCCCATTCCTCATAGCTGACAATTATTTCACAACCATAGAAGGGGAACTTCGTACCTTATTGTGGGACGGGAAAACACCAAGTACTGCCCTCCAGAAGCTCACCAAGGGGTGGTATGATGGGGGGATCACTCTTCCAGATTCACGCCTTTATTACTGGGCCTCTCAACTGGTAGTAGTTAATCACTGGACCCATGGGTCCCCAACAGATCCAGCCTGGCACCTAGAAAAATAGTGAACAGGCCGGGAGGGGTACTTGGGGGCCTTATACAGTAAAACCTGAAAAGGCCGATACCTGGGGCCTATGGTACACATGGTGGCCGTCTGACACAAGGCAAATAAGCGCCTGAGGTGGGCGGACACCTTCAGGAAAGCTACGCCACTATGGTCATCGCAAAGACTTGGATCCCTTTGCTTCCATAAGGGATTTGATAAATGGGACATTATCAGACTAAATAACCTAGGAGACTTGGTCACTAAGAGGAGGAAAATTCTCACATTTAAAGAACTACAGTCCAAATATGATCTCACACAGGGAGAGATCTTTAGATACTTACAAATCTGACATGCCCTTCTTACCAATGTCCCTGACCTCCCATCCCTGCCGAATGCCTCTCCCTTAGAGGACCAATTGCTTGCGGAACCACTTTTGACTAAAGCCTTATCCTGCACCCACCGTAAACTCTGCATTAAATAACCCGATGCCTTTCAGGCTCTCCGTCCACTGGCTGGCGGACTTGGGAATTCTAGATGATGATGGTTGGCAGACTGCATTAATGTCCCCCAGGGAAACAGCAATAAACTACAGTTTCCGTCTTCTACAATTAAAGATACTCCATAGGTCCTACCTCTCAGGTGTCCTCCTGGCAAAAATAGGTAGCCGAGGGGATGTGCTGTGCCTTAGAAGCTGCAGCCAAGACAGTACTTTTTATCATGTCCTGTGGGATTGTTCCCACATATGCCTTTTTTGGACCATAGTGACCAAGAATATGACAGACACACTAGGAAAACACATCCAACTATCATCAAAAATGGGAATTTTAAATATATGGGAGCCCACAGATTTGACAGACATCTAGCAGCAAGGGGTGACCCTGGGATATTTATTAGTAAAATGAGCTGTAGCAATGCTCTGGGGTTCCAACAGAGTGCCGATGATAATTGGTTTATTTGGCAGAAATAGACAAATGTATGATTGCAGAGAAAACGGTCTGCAAACAAAGAGGTTGCCCTAAAAAGTGGGACAAACAATGGGAAGGCTGGAATGGTATTAGGGGAGAAATGTGTACCTCGCCCATGGACAATTTGGCGATGAGAAGCACCAGGCATGGAGAACCCCTCACTTCCTAATAGCTGTAATAACACTTGTCGACACACTGTATTACATGAATGTCATGTCCCACTGTAATAATGCAAGCATGATTCTGCGCTTTCTTTCAATAAAACGTTTAATAAAAAAAAAGATACTGCAATGCTTTTACACGTCCACATATATATATATAACCTTGGGAAATTTGGAAACAAAAGAATATGATTTGTAATGGTAATATTCAATGTGGGATGCTATGGGTCCATTAGGATGTCGGGCGGATTGCCCCCGCCAGGGTGGCGGTGGCCACCGCCACCCTGACGGGGGCAATCCGCCCGACATCCGCATTCTAATTCCCCCCCGCCATATTAGGATGGCGGGGGGGACCGCGGCGGACGAAAACACCGTCCGCCGCTTTTCCGCCCCGGTCGCATTGCGGCCGGGGCGGTAATGGAACCATATGGTGGCGGTGTCTATCAGACACCGCCATCCATATTAGGGTGCCTGTCTGCAGCTGCTTTTCCGCGGCGGCAATGCCGCCACGGAAAGGCAGGCGGGGATTGCTGCGGGGGCCCCCTGCAGGGCCCCCAGGTCCACGACACTGTCAGGGGGCACATGGGGGGTACCTATGGTACCCCCCCACATTTGCATATGCAAAGCGGCAGGCACCGCGCGGTGCCTGCCGCTTTGCATATGCAAATGCAAAAAAGCATTTTTAGCATCTTGGCGGGCGGTGCAGAGTGCACCGCCCGCCACAATGCTAAAACTACAGGATGTGCCCGCCACTGTGGCGGGCACATCCTAATGCCCCCCACGGGACCCCCGCCCTTATGGTGGGCGGTCCCGTTTCCCACTATGGTGACGGGCGGACAAAGTCCGCCCGTCATCATAATGACCCCCCAAGTGTTTTCCTGGCAAATGTTTCTACTGATTGCCTTGCTCAATTTCCTAGTTGTAGATTAGTAGATCTTTTACTAGCTGTGGTATTTCAATAGATCACTTCTAATAAGAAAAATGCGGCAAATGAAACCTTAAAACTTGCTGGTATAGGTACATGTATTAATCAAGGGTTAGACTGAGCACATGTCAATCCTTTTACTTTGGCTATTATAAGGAAAAAGAGGTGGTTGCATTAAGCAAAGTTTTTTTAACCAATCCAGGCTTATCAAGAAGACTAAAGTTATATCTACTGAAGAAATGACTAAATGTCCATAATTCTTTTAATTTATAGTACCCTATTTTACTGTACAATTACGACACATTGATTTAGAAATCATTAGTTGATTTAGTTCTGCTTACAGTGTATTTTATTTACAACAAGGGGTGGTGAGGGACAGAGTCTCTGAATTAAGCAGAATACTCTCACCCAGTCAAGAGATCAGGGCTAGATCCAACACCGTTTTTTAGCTCATTGCACCATCCCAGTTTCAGAACCTGGCTGTATGCAAATTAGTCTGTTCCTGTCCCAGTGCATGATGGGAACAGGGCAAACCAAACTACAAAAGCCAATTCTTACACTGGGAAGGAAACAAGCTTCCGGGAACCGGTTTCTGGCATTACAGCCGTCTTCGGCCCGGCTTGCTTGAATCCTGATGGTGCAATGAGCAAGGGACTCATGTCTGAGTATACCCTTCCACGCTTAGGGTGGACAAAATTATTTACAACAAGGGGTGGTGAGGGACAGAGTCTCTGAATTAAGCAGAATACTCTCACCCAGTCAAGAGATCAGGGCTAGATCCAACACCGTTTTTTAGCTCATTGCACCATCCCAGTTTCAGAACCTGGCTGTATGCAAATTAGTCTGTTCCTGTCCCAGTGCATGATGGGAACAGGGCAAACCAAACTACAAAAGCCAATTCTTACACTGGGAAGGAAACAAGCTTCCGGGGACCGGTTTCTGGCATTACAGCCGTCTTCGGCCCGGCTTGCTTGAATCCTGATGGTGCAATGAGCAAGGGACTCATGTCTGAGTATACCCTTCCACGCTTAGGGTGGACAAAATTATTTACAACAAGGGGTGGTGAGGGACAGAGTCTCTGAATTAAGCAGAATACTCTCACCCAGTCAAGAGATCAGGGCTAGATCCAACACCGTTTTTTAGCTCATTGCACCATCCCAGTTTCAGAACCTGGCTGTATGCAAATTAGTCTGTTCCTGTCCCAGTGCATGATGGGAACAGGGCAAACCAAACTACAAAATCCAATTCTTACACTGGGAAGGAAACAAGCTTCCGGGGACCGGTTTCTGGCATTACAGCCGTCTTCGGCCCGGCTTGCTTGAATCCTGATGGTGCAATGAGCAAGGGGCTCATGTCTGACTTAACTGGGTGAGAGTACTCTGCTTAATTCAGAGACTCTGTCCATCACCACCCCTTGTTGTAAATAATTACAGTGTATTTTATACATTTATTTATAAATGAATTACAGTTATTATATACTGAATATAAATTACCTTTACTTGATATATGCATTTAGTCTTCCCATATATTAGCTTTTTTCTTTCTTACTACTTTTTACTGAGTTGTTATTCCCCTTTCCCAAGCTTTACTGAATTATTCCTATGTTACTATATTATATTACATGTTAAGATAGCTCTAAATTGTATGTAGTTTTATTTTTTAATGTGTTCATGTAGTATAAAATGCTTGTTAAAGATATTTAATATATTATAAATTGTAATGTTGTTGGTATTTACATAATTCTTCTAAACATTTAAATAATATTTCTTCAAAACAGAAAAAGATACTACAATGAAGTATAAGGTATTTTCCTTGAAATACCCTGGAAGAAGAAAAAAGAAAGTATGCACTTATTTCCAGCATGAGATAATACATACACAGTATGACAGTCTCCAAATTAATAGACTTACATTTCATGTGCCTTACCTGTTACATCTTGTGATTTGAAGGTAAATAAAGAATAAATTAAAGGTTTTATTTGCCAACTTTATCTGACAACCTTTATAAGAACACACAGGTCATTATTAAGTGTGCAACTATCTGAAACTGAAGTAACTGTGTTTAATATAAAAACTGGGAAATTAGTCAGTGGCACTGTGCAATTTGCTAAGACAGGCTGTCTAACAGTATACTCACCTATTCGTGTTTCCCATTCTTTCAAATGAGTGACCTTCCACCCTCTCCCCTGGTGATTCCTCTACCCTTGTGATTAAGGATAGTGATATGTGCCAATCTTCAGGTCGGCCTGTGATTGAGACAAGCCAGTATATGCTTTTCCATAAATAAGTTATTTCCCTAATGTTAGACCTGGCATCTTTTGCCGTGTTTCCCCAGTCTTTTTGCTTTCTGACCTCCCAGTTTTTATTCTGTTTTTGCTGGTTTAGTGTCTCTGAGCACTTTCTCACTGCTGTTTAGTGTTAAAGTGCATGTGCTCTTGTTGTAAATTGTGTTATGGATTGGTGTTTCCATGATTGGCATATTTGATTTACTAGTAAGTCCCTAGTAAAGTGCACTGAGGGTGCCAGGGCCTGTAAATCAAATGCTGCTAGTGGGCCTGTAGCACTAGTTGTGCCACCCACACAAGCAGCCCTGTAAAGGGTTCTCAGACCTGCCACTGCAGTGGCTGCATACAGTTTGTAACTGCCATGTTGACCTGGTAAGTGCACCCACTTGCGAGGCCAAAATCTACCCTTTTCTTACATATACGACACCCCTAAAATAGGCCCAAGGTACCCCTGTGGGCAGGATGCTGCGTATATTAAAGGTTGGACATGTACTGGTGTGTGTGACATATCCTGGAAGTGAATTACAGTGTAATTCGTTTTTCACTATGGAAAGGTTATCTGTCCCATAGGAGAAATGGGGTTTACTATGCCTGAAATCAGAATATAAAAACCCACCTTTTAGTAAAGACGATGTTTATGTTCTGTGTTTGAAAATACCACTTTTAAAAAGTAGATATTTTCTTGCTTAGCCATCCTGTGTGCCTCTGTTGAGTTTGTGGATTGACTGGCTTTGGAGTGACAGGAGCTGAGGATGTGCATTCTCTTCAGACAGCAACTGGGGGTGGGTCGAGTTGTGTGTTCTGCCTTTCCTGGATGAGTCAGAACTGGGCTGAATAGACCTGGGCTGCATTTAGGGTAGCGGGAGGAGATTTCCTTGCACCTGAATGGGCCTTGACTTTCTTGGACAATGCTGTCTCCACCTCCTGCCAGGAAGCCGGCCTGAGAGGACAGAACTGGTTTGGGCTGGACACAAACACTCTCTGACCAAAAGAACAAAGAGAAACTGAGTACAAATATTGAGGCCAGGACCCCAGATTTTAGAACTCGCTGGAATCAAGGAACCTGCCAAGAAGAAGAGCTGGAAGAGCTGCCAGCAGGAGTACTGCCCCTTTGCTGTGTTGTTGCTATGTTGGGTTGGCTTGAGGTTGCTGCTTCTGCCTTGGACAGGGAAAGGACTGGACTGAACTTTCTCAACTTGTGCTGATTATCTCCAAGGGCTTGAAGTAAAGCTTGCCTCCTGTCCTGTAGTTTCAGGGACTGCAGAGACTTCACCAACCTCTGGGTACAGCCTCTGTAACTGTGGTTTCAATTGCCACAGAGGGGGGAAAGCAACCAACTCCGTAGCTGGCTCCGTGTCCAAAAGGCACCGCCGCATCTCGTACCACAACCCTGGTCTCACGACGATGACGACTGATGCGCCACCCCCAAGCAGCTGCTTGCACCGTGACCTGTGGGCACCGCACTCCGCACCACCATGCTTCACTTCACCACCTTGGTTTCCCCGACTCTGTCGCTGCCTGCTGACTACGACACCCATCACCGCATCGTGGCTTGAGGGCACTGCTCATAAGTCTCACAACGCACTGCCCCTTCCCACCCTGCAGTCCACCCTGACCTATGCCAGCTCCTCACAACCGGCTCTGTCACCTGCACAATGATCTGTCAGCACCGCAATGAGTAACACCTTTACACTGCTTCCCAGCCCTGGTCTCACCGACACCCCAGATGACCGTTACTAAACCGCTGCCTGCACCGCGCCTTGAGGAAACCACACTCTGCAGTGCTATGCTTCGTATCACAACAGCGATGGTTTCCATGACCGGCTGGCACCAACGTGTCGGCGGCAACTAAAAGTCTGCCAACCCCACGACTGATGTGGTCGGATGAAACTGTTGGATTCTGTTGTTTTCAGTACCGCTGTAGCCCCGGACAGAGATACCGACTCCAAAGAACTGCATTTTATAGATATTCTTGCAAAGTGCATATTTTTAAAAACTCTATGTTGGATTTTTATCGTTCTGGTATTTTTTTGAATATATCAATTATTGGATATTCTTCTAAACTGTTGTTGTGTCCTTTTGTAGTTTTTCACTGTGTTACTGTTGGTTATGTACAAACGCTTTACACACTGCCTCTGAGATAAGCCTGACTTTTCATGCCATGCTACCAAGGGGGTGAGCAGGGGTTATTTCAGTAGTGTACCCCCCTTATCCTGACTAGGAAGATGGGTCACTCCTCGGACAAAGGTACAAACCATTGCCAAATAGAGACCCCCATTTCTAACACCTAACCTAACAAAATTGTATATACAGCCCTGTGTCATGCTCAGTCATTAATTTCTCTATCAACCACTGCTGACCCATTTTTGTTCCCATGATTTTAAGTGGGAATATCTCATCAGATTTGAGGGCAGGCAAAACCAAAAAAAAAATACTGTGACACTTCATAACTGTCTCTTGCAAGAGGCAATCATTTTCAGGTTCTCTGTACTGGCAAAAAGTATTGCTAAGCTACATTTTCGCTTTGGAGGCCCATAGAAATCTTCTGTTACATCAATCATCTTTTCAAAAAAGGCTATGACCTCACTTGCTGTTAAAGGAAATAACTGATTAGAAAGGGAAGGAGGAGAGACAGAGCAGCCAGGAAAGAAGAGAGTAAATGAAGAACATTGAAAATGATTAGAACAAGAAGTGAAAAGAAGGATGGGGAGAACAACGGTGGGGAAGAAAAAAAGAAAGAGTAAAAAAGACAGAAAAGGGCAACAGAAACATACGAGATGAAAAAATCAGAAAAAAGTCGAACCAGGGAAGAGATAGCGAAAGTAAGACCTACAGGGAGAAGAGACAAGGTGAGAGAGGAGTGAATGAAAGAGAGAAAGGTGGTAGGGGAGAGAAGAAGAAAAACTGAGGAGTGGGAAGAATGAGGAGATTAATTCAAAAGGAGAGAGTGGATGAGAGGGGGAGAAGAAGATGGGAAAGAGAAACAAAAGAGGAAAAATGGAGGAGAATGGACGAAAGAGGAAAAGGGGTATGTAGAAGAAGATGAAGAGTTATGTGGGATTAATTAAATTGGAGATGGAGAAACAAAGTGCATCTCTGAGATAGAGTACAATGAAGAAGAAAGAGAAGAAGAAGATGCTATGGAGAAGAAAGAAACATAGAAAATAAAAGGGTAGACAAGGAGGCAAACAAGAAAGAAGAAAAGAGACAAAAGGGGAGGTAGAAGCAAGTGACAGGAAACAACAGAATGGAGAGGCAAGGAAATAAGAAGAGAGAAGACAGGGGGAAAGAAAAAGGGAAGGAGGCAAAACAAAGAAGGGAAGCAGGCAGAAAACAACTGAAGAAATGAGGGAGAGATTCATGAACAGAAGTTAGGTGAAGAGGCTTCAGGCCAAAGAATGCTTACAAGAGCAACCTTTATGGAATCATGCCTTGTATTTTTGCAAGAGCATGGGGGAAACTTGGCAAAATGACTGGCCCATTGTACCTTAAAATACACCATATGCCAAATATTTTTTCGAAAGGCTATTGGGAGTAATTTGTGCCAAGTGGTCCTTGAAACCTATGAAGAACAGGCACTCTTTTTTCCCTAAAAGGGATATAAATGCATTTAAGTTTTGAATAGTAATATTTGATAAAAGCACACACCTACATTTTTGTACATATTCAGCAGTAAGCATAGGAACACCACCTAATACGGGGGCTCTATACTTTAGAATGGATGCCTATCCTTAATTGGGCCATTTGGGAAAGTGCCCATACATTCTATGTAAGAATGGTGACCGATCTTTTTACAAAATCAAAGGATTTAAATGGACTGTTTTGCGCTGGAAAAAATGAGCTTGCTCGATGATCTTGGCCTCAGCCTGAGGAGCTGTTGGTAGCAGTGGGAGGTGGCCTGTCTCACACTCACAGTCACTCACATATACACACACATACACACACAGTTTGTCAAGGCTACCCACAGTTGCGCAGGAGGGATATGTGGATGACACATCCCTACACCCGACCAGTCACTCACTGCACCCAACAATGTCAAAGTGCCTGCAATAAACCAGGGAAAGAAGGGAAGAAAACAGAGAGAGAGTGTCAACCAACGTTTACAGTACAAGCTCAGGACCCAGTGGTTAGAGGATACCCTAAAAGGAAAGAAAACAAGTGTAAATATCTGACAAGAAGTGTAAAGGCAGAAGTATTTATGAATATGGTATCTCTCACTAAACAACCTAATTATTTCCCTTCTTCCATTTAGTCCTCGCTCAACTGAGTGGCTGATGTGGCACATGTCTGTGAAAAAGGAGAAATAGTGTGGTGGTGTTTAGAGACCAGGAACAAAGATATGAGAAATAAGGGTGTAAATAATGTAATTAAGGACACCCACTTATATCAGTATTGTGGATATTCTCTGGAAGAACTACAGCAAAAGGTAAAAATAGTCCTCATTACATTCTCTTAAACTAAATAGGACTGAGAACTAGGAATGAAAACTACACATAGACTTTCCTTAAGTTGTGTACTAAAGAAATGTAATGATGCCCCTTTATTTGCAGGGGCTGAGATTAAAGGCAACAAAAAGAAACTGATCTTCACAGAGAAGGGCAACTCTTTTATATAAGTATACTCCCTTTATGTAGTCTAGATGAGTTTTAGAAGCACTTTATATATGATAGCTGTAAGGTAGGATGTTTGTTTCAATGTTCCTTTTCTTTTTCTCTTTCTTAATGTATTAGAGTTTGAGGGGCGTTAAGTAAAATGTCCGGATCATCGCCACAACGCAGGATTAGGATGAAGCTATCAGGAACATACTGCCGAGACCGGGATCGTCAGGAAAAGAAGGTAAGTATTGAAGAGGCGTGAGCTAGAACCATCCGACACCGATGAACAGCAGATCCAGGTGTCTTGAACCAGAAGAGGATAGCGCGTTGACAGGAAGTAGACACGGCCATCTTCCAGCAACACTAGAACGCGAAGCATTCTGCATCGGGAGCAAGGTCTTTTTATACCTCGCTGCCGTACACGATGGGGCAAGCGCAACACAATCACAATTCACCAGTTCTCCTTTTTGCATCCCTTTCAGTTTTCACACAGTGTGGGGAATATTCCTGTTGGACTCTGAACTTAGATGTACTCACACACCCTCCTCCATGCCCTCCTGTTTGCAGTTTTGCATCATCTGCCCGCCTGTTTGCAGTTTTGCATCATCTGCCCACTTACTTATTTTCCAGAATACAACAGCATTAGGCACCAGTGTCTGAAAAAGGAGCATTCAGAAGGGTGGATGCCGATTGCAAGCATGCAAAGGGACTTTGCTTATGGTACAAGGCTATTTTATTTGTGTCCACCCACTAGTAGTAATTGGCAGTGATGACTCATGCATCTTCTCTGTTTATCTCTGCTGAGCCTGATCAAATGTGTGGTGGGCTTCTCGTGTTATTACTGTGAACAACAGGTTGAGATATGTCCACCCTATAAAAATTAGAAAAACGTGGTCATGTGGTAATGTGGTGAGGCTGTGTCTTGTGGATCACTGACATAACCTCGACAGACCGAATATCGACTGTACAAAATATCGGTGACAAATTATCGACTACAAAAATATCGATCCCCTATACTTAAACAACAAAACACAAAAATATCGAAACCATATTATCGATTAAAAAAAACAAAGACTACAACAATATCGACCAACAATATTATCGCATTTTAAAACATCGATTATCACATCTTAACATGAAACATAGTCACAATATCGAATACAAAAATATAGAATACAAATATATCGTATTTTAAAAAATATCGACTTTACTAAATACTTAAAAAATGCACTTTATAATTAAAAAATAATATTACACTCATTAAAAATAATCACAAACTGTTTCATAAAATATATAAAACATACTATAAATATTGCAAACATGTAAAAAAAATTATTTACATCAAACAAACATTTTAAAACACATAAACAACTTTGCTAACAATAAAACATTTCTTACAGCAGATTATAAAAATAGCATTACCTATAGAAAAAAAAGGCCTTACAACTAAAAAAATTTGTAATTGGTGTCACCCATATAAGGAAACCAATTAGCATAACATTTAAAAAAATTCAAATCCACAAAAAAGAATAAGCTATCAATTTAAACAACCAATAAAATTTCAGAAACTATTAAACTAATACTATAAAAACAAGAATTAAACAAGCTAAAAATGCAGTCAAAATCTCCAAACTAAAGGAAGGGGAAACTCTGCAGGATTTCTGAAAGAAAACTGATTGACTTCTACAGAAAACAAGCTACACCTATCTAAAGTAAGTACTAGTACCTTAATATCCATCGAAAATCTAAGTCTCAAGCCTCACACCTGTATTTAAAAAACAAATACCTAAAACAATTATTTTATTTCTACTCTATTTTCTACAGAGAAAAAGAAAATACTGAAGACCTAGACAACATCTGTACTTCAAACTAAAAATAAAAAAGTAAGTATATAATTTAAAAATTAACTTCAATCTTTAATAGATAGGTAACAAAGTAGAAACTAGCTACCAGACCACAACCAAAGAAACATAAATACTTGTAAAACATTGTAACACATTTTCTCAATTTCTACAGGTACAAAAAGAAATACACTGAAAATAACAGTTTGAATAAAAGAAACACCCGAAAAGAACAGTTTTAAATCATCACAAGATATACAAGTAAATAATAAATGTGGTAAACTGTGTTATTATAATACAACTTTCATTATTTAAATACTTTCCTAATGTTTTCATTTAATTGTCTCCTAGCACCAAAAGACAAGCATGACTGAAGGACCAAAATTTGTTTATTCTCAAAAAGGGAAAATGCTCTTTGTTATATGGGATATGTTTACACTCAAGAGAAACAAAAAGATATGAAAGTTTTTTGGAAGTGTACCAAATACTATTCTAACAAATGTTATGGTAGAGCTATAACTCAGGAAACCACTGTTACTTATACTAAGGAACATAATCACCCACCCAATGTAACAGAAATAGAGATTAGACAAATGCTTGATTCCCTCAAAGAAGCTAGCACTAGTACTGATCAACCAACAACTGCTATTTTAAAACATCATTTAAGTGTACTACCCCAACATGCTTCTAGCCAACTACCATCTATAGAATCCCTGAAAAGAACTGTAGCTAGACAAAAAAGAGCTACATCAACTACTCCTCCCACACCTACAACTTTTGAAGAAGTGCAAATTCCCCCTGAACTCTCTGTAACTCACAGTAAAGAACAATTTATACTATAAGACAACAAATCTAAAGATAAAAGAGTTATACTGTTTGCCACAGCAAACAACATGACTGAACTTAACCAATGCCAAACTTGGATGATGGACGGTACTTTTTCTGTATGTCCTAAACCTTTTTACCAATTATACACTATCCACGGTCATTTCCAAAATGCTAATATTCCCTTCCTATATGCCCATCTACCAAACAAACAGCAATCTACCTATCAAGAAATACTAACTGAAGACAAACAACATACTAACGACTATTTTCCACAAAGAATAATCATTGACTTTGAGAAAGCAATAATAAACAGCATCCTTAAAACATACCCAGGCACAGCAATACAAGGTTGCTATTATCATTTCAATCAACGTATATGGCGACATCTACAAAAATCTACATTGAGTATCCAATACGCCACAGATAGCACCTTTGCTTATAAAATCTAAAAACTAATCACCCTAGCCTATGTACCTGTCACAGATGTTACTGAACACTATAACTTATTAATAGACAGCCCCTACTATAAAAGGAACGAAGAAAGACTAAGCCCTATGCTTGACTACTTCGAAGATACATGGGTAGGAAGGCTACACAGATCTGGCCATAGAAGACAACCAAAATATCAAATAGCCTGGTGGAATGTCTACCTTAGCCCCCTAAATAAGGAAGCTAAAACAAACAATGCAGTTGAAGGATGGCATAATGCCTTCCAATCAACTACAGGCAGTGGGACACCTACCCTTCACAAATTAATACAATCCTTACAAAAAGAGCAGAGTTACCAAGAGCTCCGAATGGAGCAATCAGTAACACTGATTGGACCTAAACTAACCAAAGAAACTAAAAAAATGTATAACACACTCCAAAGCCAAGTTACCCTCTATCCAACTAGCAAAGGACTAGAATATCTATCAATGATAGCTAAAACTATTCTATAAAATATAACATAACTATACATGCAACATTAAGCATTTTTACATTTAACAATTCCTTCGTTTGTCATATGTAACAATTTGTAATTAAACTATCAAATACATAGGAAAAACATATATTAAATGTATTATGATAATGTATTTACAAAATGTTACATATAACCTAACAAAATAACAAATTAAAACAGTTTTCCCACCCTAAAACATTTTTTTAAATACTTACATTTCCGTTGCACCTTCAAAAGTAATCCAATGTGAAACAATCCATACCAAGGCGTTCAAAATGTCTATACAATCCAAGGAATCCCCCAAAAAAATGCAAAAATACAAGCAAATCCATAGCGACTCCTCTCCAATTTAATCCACAGGATGTACCCTTCAAAACCCGAAAATAGTAATTTAAAAAAAGAAACGCTCCTGGAAAACCCGAAAACGAAAGTATGTGTGTAAAAATAAAAGTATATAACACTCGTCACACAACTTTAAAAAAAAACGTACCTCCTCCAAAACATTAAATCACGACGATAACCTGAAAATTAGAAAAATACATACCCACCCACACAAAAACACCCATACATATATAAAAACACATATTTATACTTTAAACATATACATTTACAAACATTTAAACATATTAGCATACCTCATACACCTACAACTAAAACACGGTAAAAAGCAAATATCGTACATTCTACCTAACACCTAAAACACAATCTTCTATCGATAATACTATCTAAATAAACCTAAACACGCCACACATACACTTAAATTAACTTCATAAACTTATAAAATACAATGAAAACAAACTTACCCTCTCCAACGCGAAGCAGCATCCAACCGCGAGCTGTTCCAGCACCAAATGAGCCGAAATAACATTACGCGGTTAAAAAATAGTCCCTGTATATGGCAATAAGCTATTTAATTTCTTTTTTTCAACACTTTAAAATTATAAACTCAGTCTTATATTATATGTAATTAAAGTTAAACATTTTTTAAAATATTTCTAAAATATCTTTGACTTTAAATATAATTTTGCTCTGTTATTTAACTAACTGTTAAAATTAAAATATTATTTATATGTACACTTTGTAGTTAATTTATATGTTAAAAAAAATTCTATATATAACCTTGTGTTAAACATTCTGTTTATAAATATGTTAATATTATTTTGAAACTTATGTATGTATTTAAATATGTATTTGTTTATTTACCTATGTACAAATTAATATTATTAATATTTTCAATATTAATTTTATTAATTTCAAAATGAAACTATTACCATTTTGTAACCCACAAAAATGTTACGGTTGTAAAAAATGTATACATATGTATCTATCAATGTTCTCTACTTTAAATATGAAACAACGTATGTACAACAAATATAACAATTATTTTCAACATATTCATTATTAAAATATTTCCAATGTCTATGTGATTAAAATAAATGTTATTAAATATAATGTACAGTGTATAATTATTTTTGTTATTACAAATTTCTGTTAAAATATATGTGAATAAACAAAAACATTATTTAAATGCAATGTATCATTTTTTTTAAATATATATTTACTTGCTATATTTTCTGTGATAATAAACACTATTTACTTATTTATTTGTACTCCAAATAAAATAATTTGCTCTACTTTCCATTTGTTTTACCATCTTAATAAATTTTTTTTCAATTGTTCCATTTAACCCTATGTGTGTTTCCTTTTTCAATATTCAAAATAAATATTAATAAAATATTTATTTTTCTAATTAAAGTTTAAAAATTTAATGTCATAATTATTACAATGTATATATCAATTTACTACTACACTAACAATAATTATAATTACTACTATAGTTTTTATATTTTGTTCAAAAACTTTATTTTCAGCCAATAAAAACATTTTTTTGTACAAATCTATTGCTATTCCCACTCCACCAAGTGTAAACTCAAAAAAAGGTGCTGGACAGTAAACCCATATAAATTACTATTCCCACTCCACCAAGTCTAAACTCAGGGAAGGTGCTGGACACTAAACCCATATAAATTACTATTCCCACTCCACCAAGTATAAACTCAGGGAAGGTGCTGGACACTAAACCCATATAAATTACTATTCCCACTCCACCAAGAATAAACTCAGGGAAGTTGCTGGACACTAAACCCATATACATTACTATTCCCACTCCACCAAGTATAAACTCACAGAAGGTGCTGGACACTAAACCCATATAAATTACTATTCCCACTCCACCAATTACAAACTCAGGGAAGGTGCTGGACACTAAACCCATATAAATTACTATTCCCACTCCACCAAGTATAAACTCACAGAAGGTGCTGGACACTAAACCCTTATAAATTACGATTCCCACTCCACCAAGTATAAACTCAGGGTAGGTGCTGGACACTAAACCCATATAAATTACTATAGCCACTCCACCAAGTATAAACTCAGGGAAGGTGCTGGACACTAAACCCATATACATTACTATTCCCACTCCACCAAGTATAAACTCACAGAAGGTGCTGGACACTAAACCTATATAAATTACTATTCCCACTCCACCAATTACAAACTCAGGGAAGGTGCTGGACACTAAACCCATATAAATTACTATTCCCACTCCACCAAGTATAAACTCACAGAAGGTGCTGGACACTAAACCCTTATAAATTACTATTCCCACTCCACCAAGTATAAACTCAGGGTAGGTGCTGGACACTAAACCCATATAAATTACTATTCCCACTCCACCAAGTATAAACTCAGGGAAGGTGCTGGACACTAAACCCATATAAATTACTATTCCCACTCCACCAAGTATAAACTCAGAAAAAATGCTGGACATTCACCCCATATAATTTAGTATTCCCACTCCACCAAGTATTAAGTCAGGGAAGATGCTGGACACTAAACCCATATGAATTACTATTCCCACTCCACCAAGTATAAACTTAGAGAAGGTGCTGGACACTAAACCCATATAAATTACTATTCCCACTCCACCAAGTATAAACTCAGGTAAGGGGCTAGACACTAAACCCATATGAATTACTATTCCAACTCCACCAAGTTTAAACTCAGGGAAGGTGCTGGACACCAAACCCATATAAATTACTATTCCCACTCCACCAAGTATAAACTCAGGGAGGGTGCTGGACACTAAGCCCATATAAATTACTATTCCCACTCCACAAAGTATAAACTCACAGAAGGTGCTGGACACTAAACCCATATAAATTACTATTCCCACTCCACAAACTATAAACTTAGGGAAATGGCTAGACATTCAACCCATATAAATTACTATTCCCACTCCGCCAAGTATAAAGTCAGGGAAGATGGTGGACATTCAACTCATATAAATTACTATTCCCACTCCACCAAGTATAAACTCAGGGAAGGTGCTGGACACTAAACCCATATAAATTTCTATTCCCACTCCACAAACTATAAACTCAGGGAAATGGCTGGACATTCAACCCATATAAATGACTATTCCCACTCCACCAAGTATAATCTCAGGGAAGGTGCTGGACATTCAACTCATATAAATTACTATTCCCACTCCACCAAGTATAAACTCAGGGAAGGTGCTGGACACTAAACCCATATAAATTTCTATTCCCACTCCACAAACTATAAACTCAGGGAAATGGCTGGACATTCAACCCATATAACTTACTATTCCCACTCCACCAAGTATAAAGTCAGGGAAGATGGTGGACATTCAACTCATATAAATTACTATTCCCACTCCACCAAGTATAAACTCAGGGAAGGTGCAGGACACTGAACCCATATAAATTACTATTCCCACTCCACCAAGTATAAACTCAGAAAAAATGCTGGACATTCACCCCATATAATTTAGTATTCCCACTCCACCAAGTATTAAGTCAGGGAAGATGCTGGACACTAAACCCATATGAATTACTATTCCCACTCCACCAAGTATAAACTTAGAGAAGGTGCTGGACACTAAACCCATATAAATTACTATTCCCACTCCACCAAGTATAAACTCAGGTAAGGGGCTAGACACTAAACCCATATGAATTACTATTCCAACTCCACCAAGTTTAAACTCAGGGAAGGTGCTGGACACCAAACCCATATAAATTACTATTCCCACTCCACCAAGTATAAACTCAGGGAGGGTGCTGGACACTAAGCCCATATAAATTACTATTCCCACTCCACAAAGTATAAACTCACAGAAGGTGCAGGACACTAAACCCATATAAATTACTATTCCCACTCCACAAACTATAAACTTAGGGAAATGGCTAGACATTCAACCCATATAAATTACTATTCCCACTCCGCCAAGTATAAAGTCAGGGAAGATGGTGGACATTCAACTCATATAAATTACTATTCCCACTCCACCAAGTATAAACTCAGGGAAGGTGCTGGACACTAAACCCATATAAATTTCTATTCCCACTCCACAAACTATAAACTCAGGGAAATGGCTGGACATTCAACCCATATAAATGACTATTCCCACTCCACCAAGTATAATCTCAGGGAAGGTGCTGGACATTCAACTCATATAAATTACTATTCCCACTCCACCAAGTATAAACTCAGGGAAGGTGCTGGACACTAAACCCATATAAATTTCTATTCCCACTCCACAAACTATAAACTCAGGGAAATGGCTGGACATTCAACCCATATAACTTACTATTCCCACTCCACCAAGTATAAAGTCAGGGAAGATGGTGGACATTCAACTCATATAAATTACTATTCCCACTCCACCAAGTATAAACTCAGGGAAGGTGCAGGACACTGAACCCATATAAATTACTATTCCCACTCCACCAAGTATAAACTCAGGGAAGGTGCTGGACACTGAACCCATATAAATTACTATTCCCACTCCACCAAGTATAAACTCAGGGAAGGTGCTGGACACTAAACCCATATAAATTACTATTTCCACTCCACCAAGTATAAACTCAGGGAAGGTGCTGGACACTAAACCCATATAAATTACTATTCCCACTCCACCAAGTATAAACTCAGGGAAGGTGCTGGACATTCAACTCATATAAATCACTATTCCCACTCCACCAAGTATAAACTCAGGGAAGGTGCTGGACACTAAACCCATATAAATTACTATTCCAACTCCACCAATTATAAACTCAGAGAAGGTGCTGGACACTAAACCCATATAAATTACTATTCCCACTCCACCAAGTATAAACTCAGGGAAGCTGCTGGACACTAAACCCATATCAATTACTATTCCCACTCTACCAAGTATAAACTCAGGGAAGGTGCTGGATACTAAACTCATATAAATTACTATTCCCACTCCACCAAGTATAAACTCAGGGAAGTTGCTGGACACTAAACCCATATAAATTACTATTCCAACTCCACCAAGTATAAACTCAGGGAAGTTGCTGGACACTAAACCCATATAAATTACTTTTCCCACTCCACCAAGTATAAACTCAGGGAAGGTGCTGGACACTAAACTCATATAAATTATTATTCCAACTCCACCCAGTATAAAGTCAGGGAAGGTGCTGGACACTAAACCAATATATATTACTATTCCCACTCCACCAAGTATAAACTCAGGGAAGGTGCTGGACACTAAGCTCATATACATCACTATTCCAACTCCACCAAGTATAAACTCAGGGAAGGTGCTGGACACTAAACCCATATAAATTACTATTCCCACTCCACCAAGTATAAACTCAGGGAAGGTGCTGGACACTAAACCCATAAAAATTAATAAATCCACATCAACAAATATAAACTCAAAGAAGTTGCAGAACATTTAAAAGATTTAAAATATTATACCCAATGCACTAAATATTATTTTTAATATGGTACTAAACATTAAAAATATTTATAATATTTTTTTTAAAATATTAAATTGTTTATTAAATGAAAAAATATATACCACACTATTTCCATACAATTAAAATAAACATTCATACTATATTTAATTTTAATCCCATTTCAAATATTATACATTTTTTGAAAAATTCATTTAAGAAATTATATTTATTAAAAATATATTAGAAATTTATAATATTTTAAGCAAAGTATTCTCAATTAAAATCATTAAATATAATAAATATTTACATATTTCGAAAAATAAAATCTATCTAAATTATTTAAAACTTTTTAATTTTACATTTTAATAAAATATCTCTATTTATATTTAAATAAATTAATAATCAATACCAGACTATTCAACCATAACACCCAAATACAATATTAATCCAAATAGTCCTAAAAAAGTTTCCTTTTTTTTTACATAGATTTCAAGTCTTACTTCCATACACATTTTGATTTTTTCTAAAATGTTCTTAAATTTTAATTTTAAAAAAATTACCAAATTATTAAAAAAATATTGATCCTAATTTTTTTTTAATTTTGAATTCTTTTTG
Organism: Lissotriton helveticus; assembly: GCF_964261635.1. Classification (NCBI taxonomy): domain Eukaryota; kingdom Metazoa; phylum Chordata; class Amphibia; order Caudata; family Salamandridae; genus Lissotriton; species Lissotriton helveticus. The sequence goes on along the minus strand of NC_136063.1, from coordinate 1,258,535,373 downwards.
TAAATATTAAAATTAGAACATTTTAAACATCTTTTTTTTAAATATTATTAAAATTTTAAATTGTAACTTTAAATGTAAAAAATATGTAGCAACAATTCCTGTATATTCCACTATAACACCAAAAATCATTATTTATACAAATTTTCCACACACAATTTTTAAATATTTCAGTTTTTTTTTAAATAAAAATTTAAAAAATACTTCACTACACAAATTTGTAATTTTATTTTTCAAATTTTAAAATCCAATATATTTTTTTTAATTTTCAAAATTGTTATACAATTTTAATTGAAATAATTTTCAAAATTTAATTTAACATTTTTAAAAACAAATATCAAATTTCAAAATATATTTTTTTATAATTTTTTTATACACTTCCCACCATATTCCCTTACAAACACACAACACTCTCCTAAAACATAAATTATGTAAAAAAAATTTAAATCTTTTAACTTTTGCTAAAAAATGATTATATATTTTAAAACACTTCCCACCCTATTCCCCTAAAAACCCACAACCCGCTCCTAAAATTTTTTTTTTAAAAATTACATTTATTTTTATAAATTTTTAAAAATGTTTAAAAACATTTTTTTTTAAATTAATTATTTTTAAATATTTGCTATGTTATTCTAAATTTTCAAATTTACTAAAAAAATTAATATATATTTTAAAACACTTCCCACCCTATTCCCCTAAAAACCCACTACCCGCTCCTAAAAATATTTACATTTTTAAAAAATATATATATTTTTATACATTTTTTAAAAATTTTATAAAATTTTTATTTTTAAAATAATTATTTTTTTAATATTTGCTATATTTTTCTAAATTTTCAAATTTACTCAAAAAAAATATATATATTTTAAAACACTTCCCACCCTATTCCCCTAAAAACCCACTACCCTCTCCTAAAAATTATTATACTTTTTTAAATATATATTTAAAAATTTAAATAAAATATTATAATATTTTATAATTCTAACATAACTATATAAATATTATATTTTAAGAACAAAATTACTATTTCTACATTATAAACAGTGTACATTTAAATATTCAATATTATAAAAATCGATATTATAAAAATCGATATTATGACAGTCGATATCATGACATTCGATATTCTGACATTCTATATTTTCACTTTCGATATTTTACACTAATACAAAAAAACAATATTTTTTATTGTCGATAAAAATGACTCGATATTTTTAAAGTCAATATTTTTTAACAAACATAAAAACCGATAAAAAATACATCGATATTACTTACCTCGATATTAATGCCATCTCGATATTCTGGAGTCGATATTATGTCCATTCAAAAATAAAAACTCGATATTTAGACTGCACACCGTGTCTTGTAATTGATGAAATCCGATGAAAATGTTAAGCCCAAGAGTTGAAGATATCACTTCGACAAAGGGACCAGGAGATCTGTGTCAACACAGATTGAATAATCACACAAAAGAGAACATTAAATCAACCAATGACAAAACTAAGAAGAGCTTTCAAATCAAATGGAGATGCTGAGGTTCCTGCATGCAGATACTCCAGATCACAGTGGTCTAACATCCCTGGTGGGGTGTCCAACTCGAGACCAAGACGGGGTCCCACAGTCTCTCACTTCGGGTAATGGGGTTAATTTTATCCTAGAGGGATTCTTGGCTTAACACCTACATACATGCTAAATACACTTAGGTACATCTAGTTAGGGTAGTGTAGTATTCTCAGTTAGAACACTTCTTCAGAATTGTTATGGTTTCTCTGTCTCTTGACATTCTGTATGTGGGAGTTGGGCAGAGGGAGTTGGTGCTTTGTGTACTGTGGGTGTTTAAGCTGTCTTTTGGGAATAAACTTCTTATTCTTCATGAACTCTGACCACTGGATTACATCACAATTTGGTGACGATCTGGATTTTCAGCAGAAGAACTCAAATAGAACAATTTAATAGACAGCATTCACTTATTTATAAGGTATTTTATTGGAATTTGTACTTCGTGTTTTGATTGCACCTGCGGCAGTTTTAATATTTTGTGCTTTGATTGCACCAATGGGTGATTGTTTTATGAATACAATTTTTTTTTAAAACAAAGAAAGTTTATCTGAGTTTACGATGTCTCTACATGCGTGTGCATGTTCATTGACAAATGCGCTGTCTACTTGAAAGGTGGTACGAAGCAGTGTTATATTGCTGTGTGCTACTTCGTTTTTTTGCCTTTCTCTGGCGCATTTGGAAAAGTGAATATTGGAGTTGGAAAGTAAAGGTTGGATTGAGCGCTTTCTCTACAACGCATCTTTTGAAGCTCTACTGTTACCTGCTTTCTAGAGCGTGACTAGAATGCATTCCATCTTCCTAACTCTCTACTTATGACGTCTTAGGCGATTGATGCAAGCACGCTATGTTACGACGTGGTGTTGTTACGTGTTACGCATGACGTTCAGCACCCATTTTGATGTTTCCATGACAACTGTCTAGAAAGCTTCGCCATGACGAAATTATAAAAATTTTGTCTGTATTCGGTTTCTTTACTCGACGTTGGGAATCAGTTGAGAAGCTTTCAGGTCTACCATTTTGATGCATATGATGGAGTTTTTTTTCCTTCTTTCTTTCATCTGCAAGAATTAATTTTTGGACTTTGACATTGTATCAACACATTGGATATTCGTGGTATTAACATTTGACTTTAACATTGTACTGTGGACATCAGTGACTACTTTTGTTATTTTAGATCATTATTTTATAACATCTGACTTTGACATCGTACATTAGACATCGGTGACTACTTTTGTTATTTTATGTTTTTATTCTGTAACCATTATTTTGTTTTACAGATTCCAAATGTGTATTTAGGTATAATTTTGTTGCATTTCACTAATGTTTAACAATGTATTCTTATAAGATTTCTGCCTGTTTCTATTGTTCAATATGTCTAATGTTATTACTCCTCCACATTTCCTACCAGCAGCAGGTGAACCTAAAATGGAATGGGATCTATGGTATCCAATGTTTTTAGCATATGTGGATGTATTAGAGGAGGATGGTTGTTCGCCTAAGAGAAAACTTGCGCTTTTGAGGAATTGTTTGGGAGGAGCAGGTTTGAAGGAATTAGCAAATTTACCTCCTATAGAGGGTTCTGGTGATACTAATGTTTTTGAAGTTACAGTTAAACAAATGAGTATTAGATTTGGCAGGAATATCAACACTGTTATGGAGAGGTTCAAATGTTACTCACGTTCCCAAATGGAGTCCATTGAGGATTATGTGGCTGCATTACGCACTTTGGCTGGATCGTGTGCTTTTGAAACTATTAATTTTGAACAAGTGTTGAGAGATCAAATTATGATGAAGACTAAGAGTAAGAAGATTCAAGAACGTTTATGGATGGGGACGGAATCTTCTCTGAGTGCTGTATTAAATATAGCTAAAGGGATTGACAGTCTGAAAAATTTGTTAGTGAGATCAGGGGTCAAGTTGTTAAAAGTAAAGAAGTGATTCCAGAAGTTGCAATAGTAAAGTATCACTTAAATTCTAAAAGATCTTCTTTAGTTCCTACTAAGAAGGAACATTTTGGAAATGATAACAAGTTTTTCGGGAAAAAGTCCCAAGTGGTTTGTTATAGGTGTGGTGGTACTGACCACGTGGGAAGCTACAAAGGTTGTCCTGCATGGAATCAAATATGCATTGGTCATTTTAGCAAGTTTTGCAGATCCTCACAGAAAGTAAATTTAGTGTCATTTGAAGAAAGTGAAGATTCCGAGCACATTTCAGAAATCAATAGTTTATTATGCTTTTGGGATAATAAATGTAAAAGTTTTCCTAATGATAAAATATTGATAAATGGTGAGGACATTTCTATGCTGATTGATTCCTGCGCTTGGTACAGTATAATAGGCAGAAATATTTTTGACAAATTCTGGAGTACTACAAAATTATTTCCACCTGATGTTCAGCCGGGTGGCTATTCTGGTCATAAAATTTACCTTGATGGTTTCATGTGGGCTGATCTTGAGTTCAAAAACAGAAGAACCAGAGGAAAAGTTTATGTGGCAGTCAAGGGTGTATCCATTCTTGCTTGGCCTCATCAGCAAGAAATGGGTATAAAGCTTGATCCTAATGCTTCTCCACCTGTTTATGTTGTACCTCCAGAGAATGATGAGTTTACAGATAAGTTAAGAAATAGGTTTCCTTCAATTTTTATTGACAATTTAGGAGAGTTTGTAAAGTTTCAACACAAGATTATCCTTAAAGTGTGCGCAACCCCCGTCCGACACAGAGTTAGGAATGAACCATTGGCGTATCGCGATAAATTGAAATTGATTTTGTCTGATTTAGTGTCAAAGACAATTATTGAACCTACTGAATCCTCTCCCTGGGTTTCTCCAGTGGTTTTATCACTTAAAAGCAATGGTGAGCTTCGTCTGTGTGGACCATCGCAGTTTAAATAAGGAGATTTGGATTGACAGGCACCCCTCACCCCATATACATGAGTTAATTTCCACACTATCTGGTGCTTGTGTTTTCTCCACCATAGATCTAGCTAGTGCTTATCACCAAGTGGTCCTGCACGAAGAGTCCAAATTTCTAACAACATTTATTACACATGAGGGTATGTTTCGGTTTTGCTGCATGCCATTTGGCTTAGCCAGTGCAGCGTCTGTTTTCCAAAGACTTATGAAAGAAGTCCTGGAGGGGTGTTCCGTGCTATTGCCTTCCAGGATGACATTCTAATTTTTTGGAAAGGACTATGAAGAACATGATATGAACTTGGAAAAAGTGTTAAAATGTGTACAAGAAAAAGGTTTGACCTTAAAATTTTCTAAATGTAAGTTCAGACAAAGTAAGGTAGAATATCTTGGACATGAAATTTCTTCTCAAGGTATTAAGCCCAAATTCAATCATATTCAGAGTATTTCTAATGTCCCTGCTCCCTCACCAAAGGAACAACGTGTATCATTTCTAGGGCTAACAGAATTTTATAGTAAATTTGTACAGGATTATTCCTCCAAGGTTCACCCGTTGAGATCCTTGTTAAAGAAAAATGTAAAATTCGTATGGAACAAAGAACAACAATGTGCTTTTGAATTTCTCAAGAAAGAAATTGTGAATGCTCCGTTTCTGAGACCTTTTGAGATTGGTAAAGATTGTATTGTGTCTGTGGATGCTAGTAATGTTGGTTTAGGGTCTGTGTTAATGCAAAGGAATGAGGGTGAAGAATATGTAGTCTCTTATGCATCAAGAACTTTGCGGGGTGCAGAATACAATTATTCAACCATTGAAAAGGAATTGTTAGCGTGTACTTGAGCTGTGCAACATTTTCGACAAATATTGTGGGGAACTAAATTTCGTTTCCGAACAGACCACAAGCCTTTGATTAATATGTTAGCAGCTGGTGGTGGAAGAACTCTAACCGCTCGGTTAGCACGTTTGGCTGCCAAATTACAGGAATTCCAATGTGTGGTTGAGTATGTTCCTGGTCGTTTCAATACGCACGCCAACTGTATGTCTCGGTTACCGTTATCTGACACACTTGATGTTGCTAATATTGGGGTTGATTTTGATGTTGCTTTTACTATTGATGATATCAATGGGGGGAATTCCAAGATTTTGTCTGATACTATTTTTGAATCTGAGTGGAAAGTGGCTATGTGTGAGGACAGTAACTTGTTTGATGTTGTAAAATTCATGCAAATTGGTTGGCCTGAAGAACGGAAGTTATCTGGTGATCTTTTGTCTTTTTGCAAAATAAAGGACGAACTCATGTTTGATCATGGTTTTGTAACCAGAGGTGATAAAATAGTTCCTCCATTTAAGTTAAGAGAGAAAATCATTTCCATGGCTCATGAAGGTCATATGGGTATGTCAAGCACCAAAAGGCGTATAAGAGAGTTTTTGGGTGGCCTAGAGTTGATGGAATGGTTGACAAGTGGGTTAGTTTATGTTCTCCTTGTGCTAAGAGTGATAAATCTGTTAAACCTTTGGCTGTTGATGTTTCTCCTATTGCGTTTGTTACGAGCCCTTGGAAGAAACTTGGCATTGACATTATTGGTCCGCTTAATTTGTCTGCCAACAAGGATGTGTTTGCTTTGGTGTTAATCGATTACTTCTCTAAATGGCCTGAGTTGAAGGTGGTTGATAAGATTGGTTCGACACAAGTAATTGAATTTTTGGATGAGGTTTTTTGTAGGGAGGGTATTCCTGCAGAAATTGTTTCGGATAATGGTCCTCAATTTATCAGCAGAGAGTTTGGTTCGTTTCTTGAAAGATGTGGCATAGTTCATAAAAGAGTGTCCAATTACAACCCTCAGGCCAATGGTCAAATAGAACGCTTTAACAGAGTTATTAAAGAGTCTTTCCAACTAGCAATCAAAAGTGGTTTGGAGTGGAAAAAAGCGTTACGTGCGACTCTGTTGTCATACCACACTTCTCCTAATTCTGTTACTGGTTTGTCTTCTTTTGAGATATGGCGATGTAGAAAACCTGGATCTAAACTTTTACCTTGGTGGATGAAAATTAAAACTCCTTGTGATTCCTCATTTGATGCTTCTCAAGTTATAGATAAGGTTTTGAAGTATCAGGAAAAGATGAAAGGTAATTCGCTGCATGTGTCTAGTCATAGTTCGAAGATTAAGGTGGGAGATTTTGTACGTGTTAAGTTTGGTGGTTTTTATGGCAATAAGTGGGCTAAATGGTCTGATCCATGCAAATTGTTGGAAGTTTTTAGCAAGGCGGTTAGAGTAGAGGGGGGTAAAATTTGGAATTTTAGACGTATTTCTTTATGTGGAGCTGTAAATTCTAAGGGGACTTCTCAATCCTACCCGTCCAAGTCTTGTAACAATTATGAAAACTATTCTGCCATGTTAGTCACTTTTGGATGTGATTTGCCAATTTCTGATACAGTGGTGTCAGGTTCTACGAGTGCAAGTAATGATCAGGATTCCATTCCTTGCATACCTTGTGACAATGACAAAAGTGTTGGTAATGTTGTTGTAGAACCTAGTAATGTGGTTAATTTGAGGAAAAGTTCTCGTATCAAACATACTCCTGTCAAATTATGGGATTTTGTTCATTAATTGTTTTTTTATTTTTGTGTGGGGTTTTTTTTTTTTTTAGGGGGGAATGTGTGCAGTATTCTCAGTTAGAACACTTCTTCAGAATTGTTATTGTTTCTCTGTCTCTTGACATTCTGTATGTGGGAGTTGGGCAGAGGGAGTTTATGATTCGTGTACTGTGGATGTTTAAGCTGTCTTTTGGGAATAAACTTCTTATTCTTCATGAATTCTGACCACTGGATTACTTCAGGTAGCATCGTAGGAGTACGCATTTTGTTGTCATGCATTTTATATACTTGCCTGTATTGATGGTTATAGCAAAATGGTAGAGATCTTAGTGCTTCTAATCATTTATATATTTTACTGTCAAATGATTGTATCAGTGCACCTATATTACACTAGAACAACTGTTCAATAAATACTTATTGAAAAGCGTCCCTATGTTTATTCTGTGTAACTCCGTGAGACCAAGGGGTGTCCGCCCGCCATCGCAACGGAGCCAGGGACCGACCGCCGAAGGTGCGGCGGTCCAGCAATCCATATTATGAGGCACTTACAGTTACAGCTATTATGATGTGCCCGCCACACTGGTGGACGCATCCTGGGCCTATTACATTGTGGGTGTATCTGCTGGCTTCAGACCGCCCGCAATGCAATAGGAATGCGCACATCATTGCCATGCAGTACATGGCAGGCACCACGTGGTGTCTGGCACGTAGTGAACGGCAATGAGGGGGATACCATAGGTACCTCCCATGTGCACGCCGACACCCTGGGGGCCCTCAACCGGCCCCCAACACCAGACACTGCATGCCTTTCCATGGCGGCAACGCCACCATATTGTGACCTTTTTCTGCCCGGTCGACGAGTCAACCAGCGGAAAAGGGGCAGACGGTCTTGCCGTCCGCCCTGGACCCTCCAGCCATACTACTATGGCAGGGGGTCAATCAGGCATGGATGGCGGGTGGATCGCCCCCGCGGGGTCAGCGGTGGCTATCGCCGGCCCGGCAGGGACGATCTGCCCGCTATCCTAATGGGCACCTTAGTGAGATCGAGTGACTGAGCAAATAGTAGTACACTGTTTCCAAGGTCCTGAGGGATCAGGGTTGTCATGTTCAATAGTTGCCAAGAACTATTCTCTCCTCGGTAAGAGGAGTTTCTAGTGGCACTGTGAGCTAGCTGGTACGCAGGCCAACATACCCGGTGGGGGTGTCTAGAATCACTCTGACACCAATCCTGCAGTGTATGTTGTCTAAACGTGCAGATCCTATATAGGTTTTATAGGAATTACATGACACTGGCAGGGCTTGTCTCAAACTGAACATAGCACCCCTGTGTGTAATACATTGATTGTACTCTTGCAACTAGAATCCTAATAAAATATCATGTTGGTTGAGGTGAGGGCAAGCATTTCTCTTTTATGTGTTATAGGAAAATGAGGTGTGGTAGCTTACAAGCGCATCCTGAATTGTAGGTGGAATGTCACAGGATGACATTTTGCAAAATTCTCCTTTCACACAAAAAGATTTTTTTAGTCTTATTTACCACATCACAAAAGTAAACCCTTGAGTCTGGAAACATTACTAGTCTCACTGATAAAGGGATCACCAACCAGGAGAATTCCTTTCTTAGGACGGGTATTTAGTATATACCTCCCTTAGTACAAAAACATACCTGCGCTCCTCCCTCTCAGTGAGGGTTTTGTAGCCCATATCGTGACTAGGCCTCACGATTCAAGGAGGTTCTCCAAGGATGATGCATGCCACCATTGGTGGGTGAGGGAAACCATCCTAAGAAAGGAATTTTCCTGTTTGTGGTCCCTTCTTCAGCGAGGCTAGTGATGTTTCCAGACCCAAGGGTTTACTTTTGTGGTGCAATTTATGAAGTTGGGGAGCCAACGCCTGCAGGTCTTTAAATCTCCTCAAGCTCCTCTTATGTGAAACATAGTCTTATTTGCTCCCCCTTCCCCCCTTTATACAATTTGTGGCAAAAAAGAGATGGGAATTTTCTGATTTCATAATTACCAATCTGCAAGATCATAACACCACCAGAAATTTTATAACATAACTTTATGCCCCAAAATTACATAGCAAGAAATCAGATCATGTGACATTAGGCTCAGATAAGAGAAAATGACTGGGCCATTAAAAACAGATGGGTGACGTTATGAGAAATATGGGACATGACTTAAATGGCCCCTTTTGAGCACTGTGGCGAGCCTTAAACTCACTAACATATCTTGAAAAGCAAAAATATACATGCAGTGCAGTGTTTTCAATAAGTGACTCAAGTAGCCATTGAGAGGCATGTATTACAAGGTACTATGCAGCTTTCAGAAGACTTCTGTACATCTCTTAAGAGTTGCCTTATACATCTTAACAGGATACATCTGCAGTACCTCCAAAAGATGCAGGATGATTTCAATAAACCTGTCACCCGTGGTTTAGATGAAAAAACACAATGGCCTACCTATAACGGTCAACACGGCAGGGATCTATTAAGAATGATGTTTCCAATAGTTTAATAATTTTACAAAACCAGTTCCCTTACTTTTAGTTTAAAAAAAATATACAGCAGTTCCGGGATGGATGTTGCTGACCCTAAGATGACTTTACTGAAAGGGGAGGGGCCCTTCTGTACTGTGAAGCCAAGGCAGAGTTAGATAGTGAAAGAAGAAGCAAGCCTTCTCACCATGTTGCCTGATACCTGAAAGAAATGTAAATGTTTGCAAATGGTTGATCATCAAATCTAATGGTTGTCTGGGAGCCAGTATATGACTTTATTTGATGGAGTTATCCTGGTGACAAAAAGTTACCACCTGAGTTCTGTATTGCCTCCTTGTAATGGAAACGTATAAAAAAAGTTTGCACTAGGTACAGTCCGACTTCATATTATTAAACACTATGGGGCCCATTAGGATGGCGGGCAGATCGCCCCCGCCAGGCTGGCGGTAGCCACCACCGGCCTGGCGGGGGCAATCCGCCCGCCATTGTACCTGGAATGACCCCCGCCATATAAGTATGGCGGGGGGGACCGTGGCGGACAGAAAGACCATCCGACGCTTTTCTGCCCTGGTCGCCTTGCGGCCGGGGTGGAAAATGTTTAAGATGGTGGCGGTGTCTATCAGACACCGGGAAATCAAAAAGGGAGTGAAGAGGTGGTGCGACAAGGCACCGCGGTGGGCTAATCCTCCTCTTGTGAAAGCATAAATAATCAACAGAGACCACCTGAACCAAGTATTCAGTATATATTCCGATGGTGTTGGAATACACTCAGTGTGTTAAAATACCCCTCACACACCAAAAGGGCCCTTGGTGTCATGCTTCATCATCGGGGTCTTCCCGCCCCCGCTGCGGGACGGGGCAGTGCTGCGACAAGCGGCTACGCCGGAGCACCTTTTAGTGAGTACTATGTGAGTGATGATGGAGTGAGTGTACGTGGGGTCAGGAGTGATAACAGTGAAGTTAAAAGATACCTGGCCTGGTGTTTAGAAAAAATTATTTAATAGGCACTGGCTGGTATCGTTAAAAGGGGTGAGGCGGAGGGCAAGAGCGGGTTACTAGTCTTGCTCTCCTGTGTGGGTCAACATGTTTCGGGGCGACATGCCCCTTCGTCAGGACCGGGTAAAAAGATCCCCCTGTCACTCACTAATGCGCTCCCACAGGTAGAGAGTAGTGGTGTTGGATCAATGTGTATGAATTAACTTAATAGATACACGTGTAAAAAGCTCGGTCAGTACTACTGATGATATAAGCCTGAAAGGATAAGAACACAGGATATTAGAAGGAGCGCGGATCCCAATGCGCTTTTTTAGTGAATACCTGTATGGAAGGAAAATACAAAAAGTGGGGAGGAAAACACACTTATGCTCTTTGCATGGTACGCCAAAGATTTCTTAGGGGGACCAGGTCTTTTCGAACATGGAAACAGAAAATATAAGAAAGAAAATCCTGGGCATATTGACTGGCAAGCCAAGGATTGTTAGCCAGGGCTATGTGGCCACAAAGGATAACAATAAGGAAAAATTATAGATAACACTGAAAACAAATTAAAATGGACACACATATAAATACACACAACAATTCCAACACCATCGGAATATATACTGAATACTTGGTTCAGGTGGTCTCTGTTGATTATTTATATTTAGTCTATCAGACACCGCCAGCCATATTAGCATGGACATTTTTCAATGACTTTCCGTGGCGGCAATGCCGCCATGGAAAGGCATGCGGAGACACCCTGCGGGGGCCCGTTGTGGGCCCCCAGGGACTCCGGGGGGTGGGGGGTGCACATGGGTGGTACCTATGGTACCACCCAGTATTGCAAAGTACAACGTGGCAGGCACCGCGCGGTGCCTGTCAAGTTGTGCTTTGTAATGATGCGCCCGCCACTGTGGTGCGCGCATCCTAATACCCCCAACGGGACCCCCGCCCTTATGGCGGACGGTCCCTACACACGACAGGATGACGGGCGGACTTTGTCCGCCCGTCATCCTAATGAGCCCCTATATTTTCAAAACACTTGTTTTATCTTAAGCTCTAAGGCCCTGATTTACAGGTGGATGGGATACTTCTTCACAAACATGACAGAATATTTTTTCTGCCATATTACAAGTGCCATTGGATATAATGCACTTGTAATTCCACAGAAAGGTTATTTGCGATGTATGTGATGTTGTAACCCATTTGTTAAACTCTAATTCTTAGTCATTTTGCATATTTTTCTTCAGCCTGTCTTATACTGTTTGTAATACAAATTTAAAATTATAAATTGTATGATCATAGAGCTTTCAGTCCCAAGCTGGGACCTCATAACGTTATAAATACACATCACTATTCCCCACTCTGCCAACCAGGATTCAGTGCTATGACTCTCTGATCACACAGACAGACATCTGCTGTGTTCACATTAACCAAATGAGCTTTCATAACATAAACATGCATCTATTACTTTTTGTCATTTATTTTTCATTTAGGATGTGTGTGCTATATTTATCTGAATGTGAAAGGCGAACAGAATAGGTTGCATGGAATAGAGCAGAATAGAACAAAATATTGTGTGCCTTTTAGCCAAGTGCCTGACCACGCCCCCCACAAACATTGACCCCCCACCCCTATTGCCCTCAGTTTCCATACTTTTTTATGCACTTCAAACACTGCCTCCTCCTCATCAGTAAAGTTTTCAAGTATGCATCTTTTTTAAATCAACATCAACTTCACCAATTTTGTTACCACTTCCACCACCATTGTTCGCTTATTCTCACTTAAGCTATTGTTGCAATAAGAAAGGGTATTGTGACCAATAATATAACAATAATATAAAATGTAACAAAGTAGAAGTCATCAGAAAGGAGAGAGCTTGATATATTCATGTGTTGATATTAGGTCTATATTCAACGCAACTTAAGTCAGGCATTAGCCAAGGCCTTATGAAGTTACTAAAATTCAATGTATGATATTTTTAGTTTTAGGGGCATTCAGCCAGCCCTCTTCATTCATTAGTGAGTTATTTTTCATACATTATTCTTCTGCTCCCTACAGCATGAGGCATCAGCCCACTTCAGCAACTGGCTAACTTCATTATTAGTGGGAGCATTGTGCACTTTCACAAGGAACATATTCACAGACAAAATAGATCCATTCAGTACCATCCACTACCATGGCAATATACATTAAAAGTATTTTTGCTTTTAGCAATTTTTTTCATAGATTGAGGAGGGTCTAGCAGGTCCGGAAACAAAATAAATGAAAAAAATATGACAACCCAAAACAATCAATGACAAAGCCAATAGGCTGCAGCCAACTTTAGACCTAGTAGACTTTGTCAATGCTAGATGTTTGTGAGTAGTTCCATTGCTCATATTTTTACTGGCAAGTTTGAATTGAGACAGATTGGCCTGTGCAATTTATAGTTTACAAACTGGCTAGTTATTTTCTACATAGGCCAGTTTATTTTACAGAGTCATGCACAAATATGCATGAAACTACACTCACAAATGTTATGCAATTGCATGAAGTAAGTTTTTCACTTTTTTATTTTCTAGACCAAAACTACACATATATGCAGTCTCTAAGCCTCAGGACAGGTATAAAAATGCTATTTGAACTATGTCAAAGTATAATGTAGCACACAGCTCTCCTATAAACCTCACATGAATTGATGCACACCCCATCATGGATTAGCAAACATGACTGTTCTCAGGTGTCGTTGGTGTGCATTTTTTGTTTCACCTGCGACAGGCTACAAAACGGGAAGATGAAAAGAACAGCATTTCTACTTAGTGGGCAGGTTATCAAAGCCTCTGTAAAAAAGAGAGCTGCAAAGCAAGAGTCATTAAAGGGTATATTATTTACAAACAACAAAATTAAAAAAAAACAAGCATTGGTAAAGCCAATAGTTCAGGCTTGCTGTTGAGTGCTGACTAAAATATTAAAGCCTGCTGCAGTAAAAACAAATCAAAAAATGATTACTGTCTTTATGCAATGCATCTATGAGACAAAGAATATCGGGCCTCATATACTAAAAATGCATTTGATAAAAATGGTTGCAATTTGCGTCCCATTTACCAAATGCATTTGTATTTTCCGAACAGTAGCATAGCTAGGCATTTTGCCTGTGGCGGTCCCACCCTTAGCTGCCCCGTGGTGGCCGTAAGAGTGGGTTCAGGTGCTGGCATATTTACTCCTGTGTTTGCCACCCCATGCCTCCTCTCCCATGCCTCCTTGCTTTGCCACTGTTTACAAACCCTCCTAGGCTCTAATAGGTTGGGTCACAAAATACAGAATCTTAGAGGGTCACATTTCGATCTACGTCATTAACATTAATGAGGGTGGTACACAAAGAGGGTCTCACGCCGGGCGGGCTTTGCTCCGCTGAGGTGTTGGAGGCTTTCCCTTGCTTGTTGGGTGTAGCGGCCGGGCTTCGCTCCGCCGAGCGACCCACCCCCTTTGCTTTTCCTGTCTGGCCGGGCTTTGCTCCGCTGGCCAGGACTACGGTTCCCAGCAGCCCCATCCCAGGACGTCGCCACTGTCATCATCCTGCGCCAGGAGGCGCATAAAGACAAGCGTGCTGTCGAGGACCTTGTGTTGCACAAAGAGGGTCTCACGCCGGCCGGGCTTTGCTCCGCTGAGGTGTTGGAGGCTTTCCCTTGCTTGTTGGGTGTAGCGGCCGGGCTTTGCTCCGCCGAGCGACCCACCCCCTTTGCTTTTCCTGTCTGGCCGGGCTTTGCTCCGCTGGCCAGGGCTACGGTTCCCAGCAGCCCCATCCCAGGACGCCGCCACTGTCATCATCCTGCGCCAGGAGGCGCATAAAGACCTGCGTGCTATCTCGTCCCACGAGGACGCGTGCGGGACGCGCCGGGAGAAGCCCGGGACAAGGGCGGGACAGTCTGTGACAGGCCGGGGCAGGACGAGGCTGGGCTGGGCAGAGACCCTGGTTGTTTGTGGATCAGATATTCCTCAACACTGTGAGACTTTTTCGTGTTATGTGTTAACGTAATTCGTATGATTATATCTACATCCCCAGTTATCGCAGGTTTTATCCATTTCGAGTTATTGTATAACAATGTCCAAACTTAGATCTGCTAAGACCTCCTCAGCGCCCATAACGATGGATAACTACTTGGTTAAAGTAGTAAGTAAGATAAACAAAGACCGGCGCCTTTCAAAAAGCCGGGTAAGTCCTCCGGCTTCACCTACAAGCCTGTCTGCTCCCACAGTACCTTCTGTTCTCGATCATAGCCGCATTGAAGGTGGTCAAACCATAACTAATGAAATAGCTGGCTCTCCAGTGCGCAGCCAGGTGGTGCTGGATGACCCCTTGGATATTCTACAACAACCTTTCCAGGCATCCCCGGCATCTTCGCCGGCCCCTTCCCCGGCACCGTCCCCGGTACGCAGAGTAGTAAGAGCCTGTAGGAAGCTACCGACAAAGCGGGGGGGGGCAACAGGAAAACGAAAAGAGCTGGTTCACCACCCAAAAGTTCCGAGGGAGTTACAGAGACCCCGAATAAGGGCGAGTTGATAAATCTGTCCCTGGTCCAATTTGACTTGTTGGCTGATATCATTGAAACTAAACTGGAATTTGTGATTAAACCCCTAGTGGCCAAATTAGATCAGGTATCTAAAGAAGTAACTAGATTGGGTGGCCTCTTGAACTCTCATATTGCCCTGGCCAAAACAAATAAGGTTACACAAGTGGGCGCTAAGGCAAACACAGAGGCAGCTGCATCTTCTAATGGGGGAATTAGGGCAATTCAAACAGCTCCTGCTACTCAACCACTTTCAGTGAGTGTTAGCAACCAACTGACCACAGTAGAGGAAAACAAGGAGGGGTGGAATGAAGTAAGGAGAAGACGTCCTGCTAATCTCCCCCCAAATTGCTCTCCTTATGTGGTTGTACTAACCAATGTACCTGGGGTGGATTCCCATCTTACTGAGTCCCGGCAAGAAACCCATGACTCCCTGGAAGATAAAGCAGCATCATGGTTGAATAAAAATTGTGGGTTCCCAGTTGCCTTCTCAAATGACATATTATCTACCCGAAGAGTTAGTTGGATAGGTAACTCTAGAAAGAATAGCAGGGGGGACTGTATTATTGTTAATTTTAAGCACCCCCAGCATGTTGCTACAGTCCTGCTTAGAGCGGCTTCTTTACCAATTGCCGATAACACTGTATGTGCACGCCCTCTTGTTTTTTTTTACAGTCACCTTAGTAACATATCTCACACATATATTAATCAGCCCATGACTTCTTCATCTCTCCCTAGGCCTGCCCTCGCTACACCATTGCAAAACAGAATTCAAACTATAAATAGCGCGGATCCACATTGTAGGACCCGCAGGCCTGATAGAATAGTTGAGCAAGCCTTGCCATTGGCCAACCGATATACACCTTTATCATCAATGGAGGAAAATGACTGACTAATGCAAAATTCGAGGACTGAAGTTCAGCATTCGCACCCTACTTGTAGGATTATGACCTGGAATATAGCTGGCATCAAGGCCAAATCAGGAAATGAAACTTGGGTCAACTCAATAAAAACTTTTGATATCATAGCCCTCCAGGAGACTTGGGATCCGATAAACAGTTTCTCTATGGACGGTTATAGACATTTCTGTATTCCAGCAACTAATGGTGTGGCAGGAAGAGCCAAGGGAGGCCTACTTAGTTTATTTAAACTCGATCTAAAGGGTATGTTAACCCAGTGTAACTCAGGATGTCAAAACTGCTTAATTGTTGAAATATCCCCCCTGATACTTCCAAAATTCTATTCATTAATTTTTATAATTCTTGTGCCTGTGAGTGCACTAAATTTAATCTGGATTTACTGGAGAAATTTCTGTCAGAATACAGTACTACTGTAAATGCCTTTGAAATAATATTTATGGGAGACTTTAATATTCATCCCTGCAATCAACCGTGTGCCAATATAGAAGATGAGGGCCCTCTACATTCTTTACCCATACATCTTGAACACTCAAAACGGGGTGAGGACCTTGAAACTTTTTTGGCGACATGGAATCTTTATGAGTCAGGTTGCGGGGAATGTGGTTCAAGGACCCCCACATTTAAAGGTACAGTCGATGGTACAATTATTGATTACATTTTTATGTCTTCTTTTATTTTGTCAAAGGTTTTATGTTATAAGACTGAGGTCTCGGTTTTTAGTGACCACAATCCAGTTTTAATAGAGATGTTATCTGCGGATCTTTTGACCCTCAAAACTGTGACACACAAGGGCGGCTCAAATGTGATTGCGAAAGATAAAGGCCGTAGGCTAAAATGGTCAAAAATAGTTCCCGAAACCTTTTTGCAGGAAGTACTGTACAGGGTTAAGGATGACGTAGCCATATGCCTAGAGAAGCAAGCCCAAAGTAGAAATGTGGTTATCGCTTTTGATAATATTTGCAGACAAATCAACCATAGTTTACTCATAGGAACTAGACAGACTAGTCATTTCGATAAGAGATGGTTCAATAAAAAATGCTCAAGGGCGCATGCTGCTCTACTTAAAGCTTTGAAGGCCACCCCGAAAGATAGACTACTAATAGCGAGTTTAAGGACTGCTTACAAAAAAGCCATTCAGGATAGGAAAATAGAGTTGAAAGAAGAGGCCTGGGCACAATTACTTGCTCTTGAGGTTTTAAGAAACAGTGGGCAGTTTTGGAAAATTATAAATCAACCGCTGTTTTCGGGTGACGATAACTCGCCCCTTGAGTCCAACATCCCAGACGAGGGTTGGATAGCGCATTTTGGGAAAATATATTCTACCCCAGATTCTGAGAATCACACGAACACCGTTGTTCCCAGAACTGAGGGTCCCCTTGTTATATTTAAGGCTATAGAAGTGGAAAGAGCAATTGAACAGACCCTAAAAAATAAGGCACCAGGCCCTGATGGGGTTCCTGCAGACATATTCAAATGCGCACCAAAATTTTGGGCTAAGATCTAGTGTAGTGTTTTTAATGCTCTAAACCAGATTAATATACCGGTGTCATGGAAGAAATCCATCATCATCCCAGTCTTTAAAAAGGGAGATAGGCAGGACCCCTCCTGTTACAGACCTATCTCCCTAATAGATTCATTGGTTAAAATCCTGGGTCGGGTTATTCTGCATAAAATAAAAGATTGGTTAGACGATAGAGGGGTCCTGTTGAATGTACAATATGGCTTTAGATCCAAAAGGAGCATGTTAGACCAATGCCTTAATCTACAATTACTAATCGACAAAAACACTAAGGTTAAGGAGGGGTCAATGTACCTGGGATTCATGGACCTCTCCTCGGCATTTGATCTTGTATATCGGACAAAGTTATGGCAAATCCTGCTTAATATGGGATTTGATCAGGCCTTGGTCAACCTTCTGGCGGATTTACACTCTGGCCTATCGGCTTCAATTAGTGTCACAGCTGAAGGGCGCTGCTCTAGCCATTTTAAATCAGAGAGAGGGGTCAGGCAAGGATGTATCCTGGCCCCCCTTCTTTTTACAGTATATATTAATGCCTTAGAGCCCGCGTTAAAGAAGGCCACTCTTGATATACCGCGTATAGGGGAACTTGGTATCCCAGTTCTCCTCTACGCGGATGATGCTGTCCTTTTTTCACGGACGGTGGTGGGGTTACAACGGCTGCTTGTTACCTTTGGGAACTTTATGAGGTCCTTGGATCTTAAAATTAATGCGAAAAAGTCACAAGTGATGATCATGGGGAGGAGTTCCAGGAAGAAACTAGTTAAAACCTTTTTTTGCAGTGAGGAAGAACTCTGTAGAGTGCCAATATTTCCTTACCTGGGGATTACCTTTGATGAAAGAGGGAGTTGGGGCCCGCAACTTAAAAATAGAAATATTGCCTTTGCAAGAACAACCTCTGCTCTTCACAAAAAAACTTGGGGCAAGGCCTATAGAAGCATTAATGAAGATATATAAAGCAAAGTGCCATGCAGTTACCACATATGGTAGCGCAATATGGGGATATAGTCCCCCAGGTTGTTTACAGGTGACTGAAAATAAATTTATGAGATCTGTCCTTACAGTGCCACAGTCCACTCCCTCATATACCATCCATTCTGAGCTGGGGCAGGATTTATTTCTGACATGATAAAAGTGGCTCCATTAATATGCTGGATGAAGACCTGGATGAACCAGGAAATCTCCTTGAACCACACTATCATGAAAGACTGCCTCCTACTAGAAAATGTCAGTAAGATCCGGTGGTTGACATACATTAAAAACAGTTTTTATAAATTAGGGAGACCTGAGCTCTTCTCCTCACCAGAGTCAATAACACCTAAGGATATTATACAAATTAAGGGTGTTATGCTGCATATGTGGGCACTGGAGAGAGAGGACTTAGAACTTAAAAAACCCACTGTAAGAGCTAACCTTATTGTATCTAACCCACCAGGACCCGAACTTTACCTTTACACGGTGAACCATCCATATCACAGGTTCCTCCTAACCTGTTTTCGTTTTACTCTGATCCACCTGAACTTAGGATACTTCCCTAACTGGAGTACCCCAGAAAACGCTATGCCCTGTAGCTGCGACAACTTTTCCACTCAGAACACCATGCATTTCTTGATGTTCTGTGGACATTACACGGAATTAGGGATGACATTTCTGGTTCCTATACTTAAAGAGGTAGGATTCCTGCAAGTTAAGCCTGCACTGTTGTATCTACAACTACTAAACAGTCATCGTATCATTTTTCATGTTGCTAGTTTTTTAGTGGGTGCTGCTCGGACCAGGAAAAGGATTAACTGTACTTAAATGAACTTGGATCTTGTAAACTGAAATGATGCTAGTTTACTATGTAAAATTAACAGTGAGGGTATTTAAACAGTTAGCTGGGATTTTATGTGATTTTATGTGTTTTTATGAGATTTTATGAAATTTTAAGAAATCCTCTGAAACTTTTTAAATGGTTACATATTTTTTATTCTATTTGTGTAAATAATGGCAGATTTTGTATTGTACCGTTGTCTTTTTATGATATTGAATTTACGAAATAAAGTATTCTGACTGACTGACTGACTGACATTAATGAGGTAGGTCGGCTATTGCGGTGCACTAAAATTAGCTACAATCACAGTGGCGTCCTAGGGTCAGTATATTATTATTTCTGTGACTACTTTTAATTAAAGCACAATTTTTATCTTAATGCAGCCCATTCAGGAAAATGGGATGTGTTTAAAAAAATGAAAAGTTTAACAAACCTTCTAAAAGTAAGTAGTGGTCCATGGGACTCAGATCCAAAAAACGTTTTTGTTAACATTCACAAAAATAGGGGATCCCTTACGGAGTCCGTCTTTTTTGCGAACAGGTCACCACCCCCTTTGAGGTGGTGGTAAAATATGATTGTATTTTGGTTGCAAAACATTAATACTTACCATAAGGAATTGGTGTTTGAAAGGGAGGACTCTAACTCGCCCTTTTCAAATATTGAGTCGTAATGCTTTTCTAAATCCCTTTAATGATTAACCACTTCAGCGCTAATGACAAGGGTAACTCGTCATGGACTTTCCATTGATTTCAATGGAAAGTCAATGGAAGCTCATCAGGTGCCTTAGCAGCCAAGTGGTTAAGACAATCTTTTCCTGATTGTTAATTGGGCTTAGTACATTTCAAAAGGGGTTTCAGCATTCCCAAACCCTCTGATTTCATCAATCAGAGGGGTTGCGAATGCTACAACCCTTAGTGCATAAGGCCCACAATGTTTGAATAGTCAGTGTGCTTTTGAGATGTAAAATAGTCTGTCAAATGGGGTTTTGGGGGGAGCGGACCACCACCGGGAGGCCAACCCCCCCGGGGGGCTTTGGGGCCCGGAGGGGGGGGGGAGAGACCTGAGCACGGGTTTTCCAGGGGTTTGGGCTGGTTGGGCTTCCTTGTGCGGTTTGGGCTGTCTTTGAGCTGGGTGGTTGGGCTGGGGGGTATTTCTGTGGCCATCTTGTGTCACTGTCCACCATTTTGGTGGCAGTGAAACAGCAGCCGGAGGGGCTCCCTGGGCTTGTGGTTTTTGCCCTCCCACCCTCCCCTTTTTCTCCTGTTTTGGCGGGGGTGTGCCTTTCCCTGGGGGGGGACTGGTTGGGTGGACCTTGCCTCGGGGCAGGGGGTGCCCTAGGGGTCTTTAGTTCTGGGCCTGCAGTGTTTATCGGGGGGGTTTGTTGCGGGGTGGACCTGAGGGTGTTTGTTGGGAGCCGGTGCATCAGGTTGGTTAGGATGGTGGTTCCGTGTCGCTGGAGCAGGTGCTGGTGTGCTATGCCAAGGATTGGCGCTTTTCATAGAGAAAAGGGGCTAAGTTGGAGCACTGGGCTGGTTTGTACAGGGGTGGGGTTTCTTTGCAGGGGTCAAGGAATGTTTAATTCAGAGGGGAGGCATGTGGCGGAGGAGATGTGGTGGTTATGTTGTGAGTATGTTGTGTTTGGGGAATATCTTTTAGGGGAGGGGTGGGGATTATGTATTCCTTATTTAGTGAGGCTTAGTTTTGTTCGGCACAGGCCAAGGTTATTGGGTTTTCAGGATGCACCTGCTTCCAATAAAGCGGCCTTTGTCACACCTTACTACAGAGTCTGTGGTCGGTCATTCCCCCCCCACCCTCCTGGGTGGGCCCCAATGTTGCAACACAAGCTCTTTGTAGGAGGTGAAATGATATATCAAGTGAGATAGATATAGTCCCCCAGCTTAGGCCAAACCATTTTATGTCTATTTTATTAAATGACTTGGTAACAATAGGTTGACCAGCCGCGACCCGTGGAGGGAGTTACGGTGTGGCAGGGAGGCGGGGAGGGGGAGGGGCAGGGTGGAGGGTTCTAAAAACTGGCATATGGATAATTGCAGGTAAGTACACAATTTAATTAATAAAACGAAATTCGTAGCGCGCACAGCAATGCAAAATGCGACGCTGTGCGCGCTACGAATTTCGTTTTATTAATTAAATTGTGTACTTACCTGCAATTATCCATATGCCGGTTTTTAGAACCCTCCACCCTGCCCCTCCCCCTCCCCACCTCCCTGCCCCACCGTAACTCCCTCCACGGGCCGCGGCTGAGGTTGACGCTGTCAAACGTGGCCTAACAAGGCTAGGGAATGTTTCTGGCAATATTTTAGGTGTAATCTGATAAACTGCAGTCTCAGGTTTGTAAGGGAACAGCAAAGACACGAGTGGGCATTCTCATACATAGCTTAACTGAAACTTTAAACTTTTGGTGACTGTTTATATGTTACAGTGTACCCACATAATATGCCATTCAATGAACAAAGAGTCTGCTATAATTGTACTACACATAGAAGGTTGTGCTTATAATTTAGCCACATGCCATGTAGCAAATTGGAAAATAGATGAGAAAGAAAATGAAGGACTTTAAAGACACAAATTCACGTTTTACCCAACCCAATGGCCAGATGTACCAAGGTATTTTGCAGTTGTAAACCCTGCAGGTCATTGAATCACGCCATTTGTGACCTCAAAATCCCTTTTTCCAAAATAGACTTGGTATGGTATGTATGAATTGTTTGCACCCATAATTCCAGTTGCATACCGTTGATCAGTTACCAGCTTCCAAGTTAGGTTGGCAACTGATTTGCAAAAGGGAAGAAGTTGCCATTGGACCCCCTTGTTTTTGTGAATCAGTGTTGCAGCCTCTTGGGTAGCAGATACTGATCCCTAAAACTGCTGCCTGTTACCCCTGAAATTTTCCAAATCTAAAACCTTTTTTTCTGCAAGGAAATGCTTTCAACATGTTTTCTGTTTTGGAATGGACTCACAGAGATAGTGCTCTGCTTTCCCTTGCAGTCCAACGTCCCTGTGATTGTAGCCAATTGCAAGAAGTCACAAATTTCAACATGCCTGATGAATATTAATTAGGTAGGTCGTTCTGAGTCCCCCTGCAATTCCTTATCTCTAAAACTGACCTACTAGTCCATGGGTTGGTTCTAAGAAAAAAGACTGTGTGCAACTTGCCCACATATTTTTACAAGCAGAAGGTTAGTACATCTGGCCCTAAGTGTTTTGAAAGGGACAAATATGAAATACATTAATTTGGGTCTGTGAGACACAAATCGGGACAAAAAATGACAATGCTTGTGGACATGCAAGTCGGTTGGATTTTGTTGAAATTTGTAAGGAGAAAAATATAATTTACACATGAATTACAAGAATTCATTATTAGTAACATTTTCCCTTCTGGTATTCAACTGAATGCTCTCGCTTGTGATAAAGCTGAAAACTTTTATGCACTTCTTACCACATAGTAATATAGAAACACTAAGGGGTCCATTAGGATGGCATCCTCGTGCTAAAAGGGACCGCCCGCCTTAAGGGCGGGGTTCCCGTTCGCAGCATTATGATGCACCCGCCACAGTGGCGGGTGCATCCTGCATTCCTACCATTGTGGCGGGCGGTGCACTTAGCACCGCCCGCCACAATGGCAGGAAAGCATGCTGTGCACTTCCGTGCACAGCATGGCAGGCACCGCGCGGTGCCTGCCATGCTGTGCATGGAACTGCTGGGGGTACCATAGGTACCCCCCATGTGCACCCCCCACCCCCCCGGAGTCCCTGGGGGCCCGCAATGGGCCCCCGCAGGGCTTCTCCGCATGGCTTTCCGTGGCGGCATTGCCGCCACGGAAAGGCATTCCCAAATGACCATCATAATATGGCTGGCGGTGTCTGATAGACACCTCCACCATATTAATCTTTTACCGCGGCGGTCGCAAGGTGACCGCAGCGGTAAAGCGGCGGACGGTCTTTCCGTCCGCCGCTGTCCCCTCCGCCATCCTAATCTGGCGGAGGGGAAACCGAGAGTGGTTGCCGGGCGGATTGCCTCCGCCAGGGTGACGGTGGCCACCGCCACCCTGGCGGAGGCAATCCGCCCGCCATCCTAATGGACCCCTTAATATTAAACCAGAAAAAGCATAATAAGTTAAACATTAGAGAAATGGGCTTTTATTCAATATGGAAATGTGAAAAGTTGCTGTTTATTTCTGCAGAAAGCTTTAATTTCTACTGTTCTCCAAAAGCTAGGCCGCACTATTCATTTCTTCTTCTATATCCCTTTAAATGCTTTCCATACATTAGTAATTATAATTAAACTCTTGGGCTTGACTTTTTGTAAAATGTGCTGTGTCTAGAAAAAAATGTATTCCTTCTTTCCTCGCACCATATTGCTTCACTGTACTTAGATTGTTTACTTGGCCGCATATGCATAATGATCATTTGTATTCATGAAAAGAAAATGCTTGCTATATCTTACATTTCATGATTTATCCAGGTCATACCAGAATTTGATTGTTTCATTTCATAGAACAGCTCATTGTTATACAGTGAGAAACCAGACAGCTAACAGAGTAGACTTGCATAAAGTTCTCATGAGAACCTTCGTAGATGTAACTTTTGTAATACATGGTAGTCATTTCTAACTGACTTCATGCTAGTGTTGATGGTTACCGTGGGAATCAATTGCAAAGACAATGGACCATTGGAAGACCTCCCACCATTGAACAATGATGATGACATTCACCTGTCTATGCAACATGTTTAGCTGCTTTCTATATGGTACCTGTTCCTAGCTAAAAAGCTTAAGACTGTTTCCATGCATCCCTACCGTGCCACACCCTTGAAACTTTGCTGTGCTCGTCCAACTTGCCATAAGCTACTGCTTACAGTGATTTCTTTGTTTCTCTTAACTTTTGTGAGGAGAAATTACGTTTTATGCTGATCACAGAAACTGCCTTGATTCTTTCCTTCTCTCTCTTTATAGACGATTGCTACTGCAATTGTCAGGAAAACTCAGCTGAGTCTCCAGAACAACCCTTCATGGGAAGTTCCTTCTTCCTCTTAGCTGTTTGAATCTGCTCCTAAAACATTCTTGCTCTTTTACAGAAAGTACTTTTATAGGTTACTTTTTTTATAAGTATAGGTTCTTGTTAGGGTAGAAGAGGTCCTTTAGTTTAGGTCGATGGTCTGACTGAAACACACAGTTTTATCTTTCTATGCTTATTTTAAGTAGGCCTGGGCGGAGTTCACAGAGTTCTGCTCTGCGGACACTTAGCACTGGGAGTTTCATCCGCACTGTAAAATCAACTTGAACTGCACTGTGTGTTGCGCCAGAGGCCTCTGCTTCATTATGCCTCTCAAGTAGATATTCTACTTGAGCAGCAGGTTCCTCAACGTGAGCGCCAGAATTCTCAATGTGAGCGGTTGCAACCTGCCGCAAAATTTTGCCGTGAGGTCTAGTATGCGATTTTTCTTGCACGTGCTCGCCAACGTAACATTCCCAGGACAAAAAACTCTAATCCGCATCACTTCGCTGAATTTCGCAGACCTCCGCACTCTGGGCGGAGTGGGCAAAACTCTGCGAACTCTGCCGGTGGAGGGGATTCTCCACCCACCCCTAGTTCTAACCAATGTTATCTCGTATTATTTCTGGAATTGATTTGCCACTAAATTTGAATTTGAATAAAACAACACAAATATCGACTAATCTACTAGATGAGAGAATTAACTTTTAAAACCTCAGCAACTCTCTCTTTATTGACCGAACACCAAATGTAATTATTGATGTCTTTTGATCTGTAATGCTCCATTTGAAAACGGTGACAAAGATCCATTAGCAATAAATCAGAATGTAACCTTCACAGGAACCTGAAAATGAAAGGTTGGTATATAAACCTGGTGTGGATGATTGATTAAACTGCATTTGTATATGTCGAGAGGATGTGGTAGAGTAAAAAATAATGTAAAAAAAAGAAAAGAAAAAAACCTGCCACTCATGTTTGTAAAAGCCATGAACTGCAAGGTTCCGATTTTCTACATTTTAATGTCTAGATACTTTGAGATAGTTTTGAAACAGGAAATGTTTTTGGAATCTCGCACTGCTTTTCCAAGAGTTGGTCATGCGAATAAAAAAAATCGAAACCAAAAACAACTAGAACAAAATCTATTATAAAATAATAATGTTTTTGGATTCATATATTTTTTTAATGCATTTCAGAAAATAAAGAAAAAGATATTTCTACATTTTGCATACATAAACGTGTAAGGAACAAGAGCAAATATGATACCATGCCAAATGGGTGAGAGGAGAATCTTATTAAGATGAAAGAGGACGGCAAAGGAGACTGCTAAAGAGCAAGCAGTGGTTACTCGAGCAACTCCATAAAAAGTTAAATAAATAAAAAAAGAGGATATGTTAAAACCTCGAACCTCCAATGACCTCCACATGCCACCGAAATCAACATTATGGTTTTCAATATTGTGGTTCAGACAGGAATTTTTATATAATACATTGTTATTTTAGACCATATGACAAAGATCCCTTACAATGGCCTCCTCTCCTCTTATTGTGCGTCCCGACAACCCATGGTAAACTCCGAAATGGCGATTCTGAAACACCCGCCAGCCTTGAGACTCCACAGCAACCCGTCAGCTTTTCCAAGAATTTCTGGCGATATCAGAGAAACAAATGCATTCCAGCTTGCCTAACGAGTAACACCTCTGGCGAGAAACCTTGTGCTTTTCACTTACTTTTTTTCAGGTCGAGAGTGAGACACATACTGGACTGTAGCTGCAATACACACCACCCACAAATCATGCACACAGAACGCCGCCGGTGTCGAGGAAAGAAGGCA
This sequence comes from Lissotriton helveticus, assembly GCF_964261635.1. NCBI lineage: Eukaryota > Metazoa > Chordata > Amphibia > Caudata > Salamandridae > Lissotriton > Lissotriton helveticus. The sequence continues at coordinate 1,258,509,193 of NC_136063.1, read as the reverse complement.
GTTTAAAAAAAACAAAAAACATTTTCCCTCACTTCATCATTGCCTTTGTAATTTAAATATCCTGTTGTTCAAGGGTAAAGGCAGGAAGTGAGTTACACAAACCCGTACAATGACAGAGTAAGGTTACAGATAAGCAGATGTTCTCGTTTTTTCCCCCTAAAGGCTATGGAAGGTTTGCAACTGTGAGAAAGTGTTATGTTTTCATGTACGGGGTACACTTTCTCATCCTTTCAACTTGTAGAGGTAACATAAATGCTCAGATGGCTTCCAGCCAATATTGAAATGGCGCGAGCCGTCGGCTGTGTGCTTTAGCCATTTATTATTTGTACTTTTTTCATTAATGAGAAGCTTATTTGAATGCACCGAGTTGTGGGTTGGACTACTCGGGTGCTGGCTGTGTTTATGCAAATGAAGTGCTTTTTAGCATAAGCGTTCGTCACGCGATAATGCGTGGCGCCCAAATCACAACTCATTTTCTGACTGAACAGCAGCTGGCAGTAGCACTTCCTCCTCTGAGGCGAGACTTACGCTCTTTGGAGAAGTGACTCATTTATTACACCCTTGCCTCGACTCACACCTTTCCGTAAATACATTTGCTATTGTTGTGATTGTAAATCAACCGCCATTTTAATGTGTCGGCTCTCAGTGGCGGCTGGTGACATTTGAAAGTGGTGTGGCGTAAAGTTATCGCGGTACTGTAAGTCACACTGAAAGGAAAGCTTTTGCCAACATGGGGGTCGCATTGGGTCGCAATGGCGCCAGGGAAGACGCTTGCAACAAAGGGCAGCAAAACCTGGGGTTCTGAAGTTTACTTTGGACTTTGGACTGCGCCGGCCCCTCTGCAGATGGCAGCTTTAGAAGTGCCAGATCTTATGTCAACACAACAACTCAGAAGAAAAAAAAATGAACAAAATTAATACACAAGAAAGGCCCAGAGTCAGCCCCATGCAGCCTGATTAGAGTTAACGAACCATACAAGTAAACATTCCATTTACTGAGATGAAGTGCGGACAGTAATGCAACGAGGAAAACGAACACCTCTACTCAATAGAAATGAGTAAAACATATAAAATTAGACTGCACCTGTAAAACGGCAAAATAATATTTGGAAACTGACTGACAATAAGCCTAAATTAATGGTAGATGATTAGCAGACAGCAGAGTACGGGACACAGATTCTCAGGCCTATTACCAACCTACCCTTCCAGAATAAAGTCATTCAATGCCATAGCAAAAAAACGCTGAAAGGTTTTTCCAAGACCAATATACTAATCAAAGCCATGTGCTACGTCAGCTTAAAACACAGCACTGAGACATCGACCCTGCAAATAGGACATGACGTTCTCAACATTTACATAAAGGTGAAGTCTATCTGCTAGTTCAAATATCCTTTATTTGGATTAATACAAAGAATAAAACAGTCATCAAGATAAAAACACAATGCAATTGTTACATACTATATTGCTACACAGCAGCATGCCATTATCAATGTGTTATTGAAATTAGTTTGTGAAACTGAAAACTGCAGCGTGCGTTTCTCCACCCTCGAGCAGAAGGGATCGTCAAGCAAATATCTTAAGAATGAAACAAGCCTATTCAGTATTCAAGAATTGCAAAACGTGCTGAAAAGGCCTTTTTGTCAGCCTGGACTGAGGTGACAGCAAAGACCTGCTCGCGCCGGCACGACCTCCTCAGAGGGAGCGCCATCTCCCCCCGTTATCTTTAATATTCAGAATTAAACACAGTTGTCACTGTACCAACCTCTCTCTCTCGTCTCCTTCCCTCCCGTTGTCCGACCTGGCGCTCTCCTTCACCTGCTGCCAGTAACTGGGTCCACTCCCTTGTTAGTCCGGGTCAGATGCCCAGGCAGGACAGCCGCGCTGTCGGCGCTGACATTTAGTGAAAGGCTGCGCCTGGCCTGCAATATCTCAGCAGGATGGCTACATCTTGTACATTTGCAATTTTTTCTGTTTGTATCTTTTATGTAACGCATGTAATCCTTCTTAGTCCTATGTTTTTCAACTGGTTCTTATGTTAAGCGTTCTGACACCCTTGGGTAAAGTTCGCGTATAAAATCGCATTAAATAAATAAATATGTGCGTGCACCGTGCATATATCTGGTCGGGGTGAAATGAAAATGAGGGGGGGAGGGAGGTGCCGGGGGGCCGGGGCGCCTCCCTCCGAGGCCTAGCTAGCAGCTAACTGGCAAAATCAATCTGTCAAGTGCCAGCCTAAGGGGCGCCTCCTCCGAGGCCTAGCGAGACCTATTGGCTATGCCAATGCTTGTCTCATATATGCTTTGAGTATGGAAAGCAAAGAGCGCTGCAATCAGCAAATGCCTACTTCGTGGCGCTTTGGTGTGTGGCCTTGAGATAGATTGTTCGTTGGTGATGTTTATGTCGTCATGTGAGTTGTACTGCAGTGTGGTTGGTGGTCTTATTCAATTATTTTCAAATTACAAGTTTCCAAGCACTAGTTCGATTTGTAGTGTACCGACTTGAGGCATTTTAAATTCCACCATGTTCTCCAAATATCAACTTATGAAAATATACGTTCACTTTTCATCTCGAATGCACCCTTTTCGATTTTGGTACACATATATTAAATTAACAAAGCAATAGCTTCTAATTTAACAGGCATGGTTGCACACAGGAGAGCTACTTATTATAGGTAGCTGGTGAGCTTCTCCTTGGAGAAGCCTGCACTAGACATAGCGCTCCACACACAGTCCCACAACGAACAGTGCAGCGTGTGTGTGTTTAGGGCCGGATGCTACTATGTTGCACCAGACACGCAGAGAAGGTGCAACTGCCATGCTTTCGGGTGCCATGCGCTTGAAGACACAGGTGCATTACCTCCTCGTCCTGGTCTCCCCGTCCCATTCCTGATACATGAGCAGCTAGTCTGCTCTACAGAACCCCTACCTAGCTGAGCTGTTGGCACTTCCCCCTAGGATGACGTCACCCTCACGTGACTACAAAAGGGGGAAGTGCCGGAAGAATCATCCTGTTTTCTTTTTTCTGCAGTCTATGACCGCGTTCCTGGCTGGGCTGTTTCCTGGAGGCTTCCTTTTTCTCGGGTAAGTCTCCCTGCTGTTTGTTTGTTTATTAGGCGGCTTGCTCTAGCGGCCGCCTCTGTTTCTTTTCACTGCCGCTTTCCCCGCACTGCATTAGGCTTCCTTTCCGCACGGGGGCTATTTTGTTGTTCGTGGCTCGCGTTAGCGGCCGGCTTTGTTGTGGGAGTGCTTGGTTGCACGCGGCTCGCCTTAGCGGCCGTTTCTGTGCTCCGTACTTCATGGTGCTCACCTGGCTTGGGTTGGCCTGCTCCAGCGGCCGTTCCTGGGCATTCTCCGGTCCGTTTTTCGCCCTGCTTTAGCGGGCAGGGGCTTTTCCATGGAGTTTGGTGTCTTGCATCATTTCAGGGGGCGAATTTGGCGGCTGGCTTGGCTTCTTATACTGGTCCGGTTTTCTTTCCCCTCCCACAGGTGTTCGGGTCCTCGCCTATATCTGGGGTTCTTTTTTGGATGTTTTTTGTCCTTGTTTTTTGCCTGTTGGTGGTGTTGTTTGGACTTGTTCTTCTGCGATGGATTCGGATGCTTCTTCTTCTGCGACCCCTCTGGATACCCTGCGCCTCATTATTAATGAGGCTGTGGCTGCTGCTTTCCTGGCTAGGGATGCGGCTGAGCCTCCTCCCAAGGTGCCTCGTGTGTCTTTAGATCCACAAGTTGCTCCTGAGGGTGACGTTGATCCTGGTGAGGATGAGGGTGTCCGTGGCCGTTTTGTTCAGGGTGCTGAGCTCGCTGACCTGTTTGCCCATGTGAGGTCCAACTTGGGTTTTTCTCCTCCTGCGGATGCTGTTGTTGAGGATGACTTTTTTACGCGGTTTGTCCAGCCTGCTCCGGATACTTTGCCTTTGCATGGTGCTGTGCGTAATGTGCTGTCTCACGAATGGAAGGAGGTGGACAAGTCTTCTTTTCCTCGTTTCCTGTCCAGGCGTTATCCTCTTGAGGGTTTTGCTGATGAATTCCCTCAGGCTGTGAAAGTGGACAATTTGATGGCTGGCCTTTCCTCTCAGGGTTTGGTTGTTTCTGAAGACGCCCTTCCTGCGGACGCTGTGGATAAGCGTGTTGAGGGGGCGGTGAAGCGTTCCTATGCTGCTTCTAATTTCTCTGTCCGGGCGACTGCGTATTCCAACTATATGGTTCAGTCACTCCTTAAGGACTTCCAGTCTCTGTCTGTTCTGCTGTCCGAGGGCGAGGATGCCACTCCTCTTCTGTCTTTGATGGAGTTGCAGGTGCGTTACCTGTCGGACATTTCCTTCGACAATTTGGGTGCGGCGGCCGCCGCTTCTGGTGCTTCCAATGCTGCACGGCGTCATATCTGGATGCGTTCCTGGAAGGTGGACTCTTCGCAGAAGTCGGTCCTCCTTAAATTGCCTTTTGAGGGTTCTAAGGTGTTCGGTCCTCAGCTGGAGGGCATGGTCAAGCAGTCCGCGGAGAACCGCAAGCTGGTGGCTCCGATCCGTCCTCCTGCTCGGGGGCGTGGATTTAGTTATCGTCGCGCTTTTGGGCCTCCTGCTCGTGGCGCTTCTCAGCCCTTTTGAGGCAGGGGTCATGGCCGGGGGGCCCCTGGAAGTGCCAAGCCCCGGGCCGCTGCCGGTGTTGCCACCCCCGCTTCCTCCTCTTCACAATGACTGTCTGCATTTCCCCGTTGGTGGTCGACTCCAGTGCTTCCGCGCACAGTGGTTGTCAGTTCCGGATGCCTGGGCGGTTCAGACTGTTTCGGAGGGTTGCCGGATAGAGTTTTCCTCTCCTCCTCCTCCGGGTTTTGTTCAGACTCCCCTGCCCCATCTTCCTTTGCGACGAGTGTCTTTGTTGGCAGGTGTTCGACTCCTGTTGGAGAAACGGGCTATTGTGGAGGTTCCACCGCTGGAAAGGGGCGAGGGTTGCTACTCAATCCTCTTTCTGGTTTCCAAGAAGGACACTTCGGATCTTCGTCCTGTTCTGGATCTGAAGCGTGTCAACCGCTTTGTCGTCCATCGCCCTTTCAAGATGGTGACCCTCCAGTCCATAAAACACACGGAAGGTACAGAAGGTCTCAGAAATACAGAGGGAGAGAAAAGAAAATAGCAAATCTCTCTATTGGGACCTAATAGTGTCCTCTTTACATGCCCAGAATACACAGTTAAACTGGAAACAGCCAAGAAAACAAAAACAAGAGAAGATACACAAGGAGAGGAAAAAGATACCCATCAGCCCACTCATAAGTGGAATCTCGTCATCTGGGTATATGTTGGTAAATGGTGTCCTCTAGGGTCTGCCTTGGAAACAATCCATAGGACTGCCTAGTGATGGACCCAGAACATTTCACCAACAGATGACAGTATATGAGCGGGAGGGGTTGAGGTTGCAGTGCTCAAAGAAAAGGAAGAAGAAAAGGAAAATAATCCAAGTGATTCTAAAAATACCTACGATGATGTCATGAAATACTTTATTAGGGCTGACCATCAAAGTGGTATGGTTAAAAACAGTATGCTGATAGCATGTAAGGAATTGCTACCCACCAATGCTGTTATTCGGTCAACATGTTTCAGCCTCAAGGGCTTTCGTCAGGACCTATGGTGCTACTGCAACACTTACTTAAGTGATGTGAAAGTGGGATCTACATCTGCTTTCCAAACTGAAAAGAGTGTATCTTCTCCCTTATTGTGGGGAGAGAAAACCTCACCTCACCTGGCCACTGCTCAGGAAGAAAGGGAGGCCGAGGCTCAGTTTTCACTCCGAGGCAGCGACGGAGAGTGCGTGGCCTCCCTTTCTTCTTGAGCAGTGGCCAGGTGAGGTGAGGTTTTCTCTCCCCACAATAAGGGAGAAGATACACTCTTTTCAGTTTGGAAAGCAGATGTAGATCCCACTTTCACATCACTTAAGTAAGTGTTGCAGTAGCACCATAGGTCCTGACGAAAGCCCTTGAGGCTGAAACATGTTGACCGAATAACAGCATTGGTGGGTAGCAATTCCTTACATGCTATCAGCATACTGTTTTTAACCATACCACTTTGATGGTCAGCCCTAATAAAGTATTTCATGACATCATCGTAGGTATTTTTAGAATCACTTGGATTATTTTCCTTTTCTTCTTCCTTTTCTTTGAGCACTGCAACCTCAACCCCTCCCGCTCATATACTGTCATCTGTTGGTGAAATGTTCTGGGTCCATCACTAGGCAGTCCTATGGATTGTTTCCAAGGCAGACCCTAGAGGACACCATTTACCAACATATACCCAGATGACGAGATTCCACTTATGAGTGGGCTGATGGGTATCTTTTTCCTCTCCTTGTGTATCTTCTCTTGTTTTTGTTTTCTTGGCTGTTTCCAGTTTAACTGTGTATTCTGGGCATGTAAAGAGGACACTATTAGGTCCCAATAGAGAGATTTGCTATTTTCTTTTCTCTCCCTCTGTATTTCTGAGACCTTCTGTACCTTCCGTGTGTTTTAGTGTCTAGTTGGGGGACTAGGTACCAGTAGGTCTATAATAATTTTTTTCCCCTCGGACCCCCCCTTAACCGTTTATCTCTCTGACCCTCCAGTCCATCCTGCCTCTGGTCCTTCCGGGTGGCTTCCTGGCGTCCCTGGATTTGATGGATGCGTACCTGCATGTTCCTGTCCATCCTGCCGACCAGCGTTTTCTGCGCTTTGCTGTGGGGACCCGTCACTACCAGTTCCGGGTGCTGCCTTTCGGCCTGTCCTCTGCGCCCAGGGTGTTCACCAAGCTCCTGGCCCCTCTGGTGGGTATTCTTCATTCCATGGGGCTGCTGGTGTTTCCATATCTGGATGTCTGGTTGATTGTCTCTCCCTCTTTTTCGCAGGCTCTGTTGGATGTGGCCCAGGTGTGTCATCTGCTGGGTTCCTTTGGGTTCCTTATCAACCACCGGAAGTCCTCACTGGTGCCCTCTCAGTCCCTGAAGTTCCTGGGGGCTTTCTTCCGGATGGACCTGGGCATGGTGTTCCTCTCCCAGGAGCACCAGTTGACTTTGTTTCGCCACCTTTCCTGGCTTCTTTCCCAGTCGCAGGTGTCTGCCCGTCTCTGGTTGCGGAGTCAGGGGGAGATGGCGTCCACTCTACATCTCCTTCCTTGGGCCAGGCTGCATCTGTACCCCCTGTTGCATCATGTCCTGTCTCACTGGGATCCCGCCTCCTTGGACTACGAGACTCTGATCCCTGTCACTCCGGGGATTCGGGCGGATCTCCAGTGGTGGTTGTGTCCTCTCTCCCTTTCCAGGGGGTTCGATCTCCTTCCCCCTCAGTCTGTGGTCGTGTTGTCCACGGATGCAAGTGCATTGGGTTGGGGGGCTGTTCTGGGTTCTTCCGAGGGTCAGGGTCGGTGGTCCCGTTTCGAGTCCCTCCAGTCCTCGAACTGGAAAGAGTTGAGGGCGGTCTGGCTTGCTCTCCTTTGGTTCGCTCCTCTCCTTCGGGGTCGGGCGGTCTCTGTGCAGACCGACAATCAGGTGGTTCGATCCTATGTGAATCACCTGGGGGGCATGTGTCGTTCTCTCTTTCTCCTGTCCCGGGAGATCGGTCTTTGGGCCGAGTCGAATCTGTTTTCTCTGACGGCGGTCTATCTTCCGGGGAAGGAGAATGGGCCTGTGGATGCTTTGAGCAGGGTGTTCCCCTCCTCGGTGTCCCTCTGTCTGTCCCCGGATCTGTTCGGCCAGATTGTCCTCCACTTCCGCCTCCCTTGGCTGGATCTTTTTGCCTCGGAGGATTCCGCCCTTCTTCCTCTGTTTTGCAGCATCATTCCGTCTCCGTTGGCTTGGGCGACCGATGCTTTCTCGATTCCTTGGTCGGGGGGTCTGCTGTTTGCATTCCCTCCGTTTGCCTTAATTCCGAGGGTCCTCCGGAAGATTCGTTTGGATCGGGCGGAGGTTCTCCTGGTGGTTCCAGAGTGGTCTCGGCAGTCTTGGTTTCCCCTTCTGCTGACTTTTGCCGTTTGCCCTCATTGGAGGTTTCCCCTGTCTCCCTCCCCCCTGCGGGCTCCTCTTCTCAGTCTTGCCTCCCTGCGTCGCCTCCGGCTGGGGGTTTGGCACTTGAGAGGTTGAGTTTGCTGGGTCTGGGTTGCTCGTTGGAGGTTGCCCAGTGTCTTCAGCTTTCCCGGCGTCCTTCCACCTTGAAGTCTTATGCCCGTCACTGGAAGAATTTTTCCACCTGGTGTCTTGGGAGGGGTCTCTCTCCTGCCTCCTGTGAGGCCGTGCGGGTGTTGGACTTCTTGCGGGATGGTTTTGTCTTGGGCCTGGCGGTTTCTTCCCTGCGGGCGCAATGGGCTGCCGTTCTTGCCTTTCGGGGTTCCTCTGTTTCTTCTGTCTCCCCATTGGTGGCTCGCCTTCTGAGGAGTTTCTTGCTTCAACGTCCTGTCTCCCGTTCCCCTGTGCCTCCTTGGGATCTGCCCTTGGTTCTTCGGGCTTTGACGGGTCCCCCGTTTGAGCCTTTGGACTCCGTGGCCCTGAAGTTCCTTTCTGCCAAAGTTATCTTCCTGGTGGCCATTACCTCTGGGCGTAGGGTTGGTGAGATTGGTGCGCTGATGGCTTCTCCCCCTTCTTGCGCTTCTGCGCTGACAAGGTCGTTCTCCGTCCGAGTCAGTTTTTTCTCCCTAAGGTGGTTTCCACTTTTCACTGTCAGGAGGATATTGTTCTCCCTGTGTTTTTTCCGGCTCCTGCCTCTCCTGAGGAGGAGCTGCTCCATTCTTTGGATGTGTTGAGGGCTCTCCACATCTACTTACAGCGTACGGCTGGTTTCCGTAAGGTTGATTCCCTGTTCGTCACCTACAGCCTGTCGGGTCTGGGTCTTCGGCCTTCTTTGTCCACCTTGTCTCGTTGGGTCAAGGGCGCTGTGGTTTCTGCTTATGATTCGGTCCACTGCCCCCTGCCTTCTTCTGTTCAGGGTCGGTCGACTCGGAGTGTTTCGTCCTCCTGGGCCATGTTCAGGGGTGCCTCTTTGCGAGACATTTGCAATGCTGCTACGTGGGCTTCTCCCCACACTTTTGTTGCCCATTATCGTCTGGAGTTGGGGATGGCGGCCTCAGCTGCCTTTGGGACTAGTGTTCTGTCTGCAGTACTTGATTTGTAGTTTTGTACTGTTTGCATTGATTAAAATGGACCTGTTTTTCTGACATTCTTCTGGTCTGTTTTTTTCTTACAATCACCATGTGCTTGGGTATGGGCTCATGTATCAGGAATGGGACGGGGAGACCAGGACGAGGAGGTAATGCCCGGTTACTCACCGGTAATAACCATTACTCCGAGTCCTGGTCTCCCCGTCCCATTCCTGAGCCCTTTCCTCCCTCCCTGGTTTGGGTTTTCTGTGGGTGATTGTATGTGTTTCGTTCTGTTGTCTTTGGTATTTTCAGGATGATTCTTCCGGCACTTCCCCCTTTTGTAGTCACGTGAGGGTGACGTCATCCTAGGGGGAAGTGCCAACAGCTCAGCTAGGTAGGGGTTCTGTAGAGCAGACTAGCTGCTCATGTATCAGGAATGGGACGGGGAGACCAGGACTCGGAGTAATGGTTATTACCGGTGAGTAACCGGGCATTGCCCAGCTCGCGTGTGCCAGTGAGTGCCTTGGCGCGGGATAAAACTTCTATGGGTGGCTTCTGCACAGGCCAGCATGTCAATATGGAGGCGAGGGCCGACTGCACATCACCTTCGGCTCGTTGCCACGTGGTCTGCGGTATTTGGGAAGATGGGTCCTCGCCTCTTCTTGTCCCCCTACTCCTCGCTCCTAAGAGGGGGAGGGGTGGCTGCCACATCAGGGTTTACTGGCTGCCAATGCAGCTAATTGGGCAGGCTTTTGGGTCAGTGCCACGGGGCTTGCTGTACTTTAGGGAAGGTGCCTGCTGCACTGTTTGAACATCTCCCCCTTCATATTGCGCTAGAGCGGCTCTATTTGTTGTTCTTCTTACTGAAATCGGGTACTCTTTGTGATGGTTAGGTACGTCCGTCGTTTGTCACTAATGTATGATAAGCTTGGACCATTTGCAGTAGATGTAGTCAAAATCAGCCTCTTTGTAAACACAGAAAAGAAAAAAACAAAACGTAAGCCTCCGGATCTTCCATTTTACTGATTTGATTGATATGTTGTTGTCCTTGTTGGCAACATAGTAATCTTTTAAGGGTCTTGTTGATTCAGCCTCAGAACTTTATTGCAGCCATGTGCAGGGTGGAAATGGAATGGGATCGGCTTTGGTAATGTGTATAGGAAAGAGACTGATCAGCAGTGCTATTAGTGGGGTGAAATAGTGGGTTCTCCAAAAGGGGCTGGGCCAAAGAAATGTAACTAGGAATCCTTTGCAAGAGGCATACTTAGGATGTGGCTGTGGCTTTAAACATGTAAACGCAAACCTTGCGCTTCAAACAGTGTGCCACCTGGCAAGTATGTGAGTACCTCATCATGAGCTTATGTAAATGAAGCCAGATATACAACAAAACAAACAACACGTACAGAAAACAAACAAGAATGATCGGTTTTGCCAATGCTTGTTAGCTGTATGAGATAAACAAATAACAATAATGATTAACAATTCCCAATGTTTAGGTTCTGAAAATATGAGACCCAAAGTTCAACCTCACTTGTACCACCAGCTTTAGTTGAGTGTGCAGTGTAGCTTAATTCGTTTTTCATTTTGAATGTCATCTGCTAGCCAGCTACACCCATAATGACATTTTCTCTTTTCATCTATATTTTTGACCATGGTGGGTATGGGTATCCTGCACCCAAAAGGGTACACTGCCATGCCTCTTACTGGTTTACGTCAGACTGGACGTTACATGAACCGAAGAAAGGCCTCTTAGAACTTTTTGTATGGGCCTGGAAATACATGTTCTTCACGAAAATAGAACAGGTGGGTCTAGTTTTTTATACATCATCCGGAACCATCTAGGGTACCTGGTTAGTTGGTGCCACATTTTAGTGTGTCTTTTTGAAAGGTTACATAATAGTATCAGAGTAAACAATATTGAGAGGCATGATGACTGTGTGTGCCTTGATTTAAGGGGGTAGGGTTCTTTGAGATCTTCATTCTTTTTATTTAAAAAATATGAAAACCAAGGGATTTTTGGTAATAAGAGCCCTGCTGGACTCAACCCACTGCATAGACAAAACCCTTAAAAATACAACCATTGCCAAAATGTCATGAAACACAGTAGCAATAAATGTTACAAATTGGTCAAGAGTCCACAGATAAAAACATAGTAACACTTTTTGAATTAAAGAACAATTAAATGTTTTTTCTTGAACACTTAAATACATTAATAATTTCAACCAAAAGCACAGGTGCATCACATAACAACAATAAATCAAATAGGAACTACTGTAAAGTCCATATCCAATAGAAACACGAGAAGAATTCCTCAGTTTTTTCTCTCTTTAATCCATTTTCATGTTACATAAAAAAAACAGTACAGCCGACGCGCTTCGTCCTAGTGCAGGACTTCTTCAGGGCACTAGATGAAAGAACCAGATGTTTCCATGCGCTGGGGAAGACATAGAAAAAAAATACTGCTCAATGGCTGTGTTCCCGTCCGGCAAACTATTTATGCAAGAGTCTTTAAGGCCATCTATATACAGGCCACTGCTGGGCAAGTGATCGAGAGACTCGACCCACAGTTACGGAGTCCAGTACTACCACCTTCTATTTGCAGAGGAAGTACAGGTTCAAATCTTCAGAAAGGCACATGGAGATCTACGTATCGGTATTAAAGACGCTGATCCAGATGTCCTGTTCCTCACAGAAACCTGGCTTAATGCCAGCTCAGAACCAGACATTGCGCAGGCATGACCTTATGGTTTCTTGATGCAGAGGGTAGATCGAACAACAGGCAGAGGGGGTGAGATTGCTATGTAAGGAACAATTCACCTGCTGCCTGCTTGGAAACCCTGTTGCAGACTGTGAGAACACCCACTTCAACATAGAACTCACGCCACTCCTATTATTCACAGGCATTCTCATCTATCGTCCCCCGGGAACAATAGGATCCTTAAACAAATCATTACTGGAGACAGCAGTTAACCTAGCAAGCTCGGCGCTCAATTTTACTCTCCTTGGAGATTTTAATCTCCACTTTGATGACCCTCAAGCTGTAAACGCAGTCGAACTAGACAGGGACCTTACGGCTCTCCAATTGTCCCAAAACATCTTGCATGCTACTCATGCTAAAGGACACCTCCTTGAACCGGTGTTCTCTAGTCTAGAAGAGCTTAAAGGGACAGATCTTACCCCTCCCATGGTCGGACCATCTCCTGGTCACCCTTTCCTGGTCCCCACAGGTCACTAAACTTACTACTCAATCAATATGGACCCAAGGCCGCCCCTGGTCCAAGCTGCCCCTGGAGATGTGGACCCAGGAACTGGAAAGGACCTGACCTAGACCTAACCCATGCCCAGTCAAAGCCAATGAGGACTTCTCTAATTGGATAGAGGAATCACTTGACTCTGTCTTTCCAAAGACTAGGATAAAAAAGACCGGCAGGTCTCATAACTCCCCTTGGTTTGACACTGTGAACCATAAGATTCTGATCCACTGTCTCAGGAGTATAGGCGTAACAGGTACAGTACTCCAATGGCTGTGCTCCTTTCTGGAGGGTAGAACCTTTTAGGTATTTGAGGAGAACATTGCATCCGAACTCACCCCCCCTGAGGGGCGGAGTCCCCCAGGGCTCGTCGCTTAGCCCAACCCATTTCAATGTATATATGGCTCCTCTGGCGGCCATTATAGCCCCATTGGAATCCGCATGGTGACTTATGCCGGTGATATGCAATTGGTGGTAGCGCTTAACCAAGCAGACCATAAATTCAATGGCCTTTATACTTGTCTAGAGAATATCTCAAACTGGATGAACACATCTCAGCTCAAGCTTAATGGCCAAAAAACTGAGATCATGATATTGGGCAACCCCCTCAGTTTTAAGTCCAGTTCCATGTGGCCAGCCAGCATGGGTCCACCACGGTCCCTAAGACAGAAATCAAGAGCCTGGGCATCTGGCTGGATCAGGATTTGAACTTCAGGACACAGGCCAGGATGATGGCAGCTATCTGCTAAGGCTTGCTTAGAATGGCCTGTAAAGTCCTACCTCTCCTGCCCCAAGCAAAAAAGCAACTGGTCCAATCCCTTATACTTTCTAGGCTTCACTGGCTCCCTGTGCAGGAACGCATCAGATTCAAGGCGCTGTGCATAGTACAGAAATCTATGAAAGGGACCGGTCCTTCTATCAACTCAGCCATGATCTGTCCTTACAAAGCGAATAGGAAACTTCGGTCAGACGAATTGCGACTGACCGAAGTCCCCAGGATCAAGAAGGCCAGAAGCGGTGGACCGCTTTTCTCCTATAATGCCGCCAAGCTCTGGAACTCCCCGCCACTACATATTCACATTGTTTCCAATCATCTGGCTTTTCGTAAACAACGGAAGACTTTTCTGTTTCCTTAGCTTTTCTGCCTCCCCTGTGTTTGCTCTTAGCGCTGAGACGCTCCCGGGTAGCCATGTGCTTTACAAATGCCTTTTCATTCATTCTTACTTACTTACTTATTCCTACTACCCCCTCCTGGGGTATAGGCCATCAACCAGGACTCTCCAACTATCTCCTTCCTGTGCGTTTCTTTCTGTCTGACTCCAGGTGTAACCAATCTCCTTACAGTCAGCATAGGCAACAGGTATTTCTTAGCCTTCCTTTTTTCTTTTCCCTTCAGGATTCCAAGTGTGGGCTTGTCTGGCAGTATTTGATGGCTTCTTGTGGAGGTTGTTATCTTAAAGATCCAAAGTTCCTCAATTCATGAACCTGAATTTCAATATCAGGATATATGCCCCGCATCTCTTCATTAACTAATAATTAATTCTATTGACCTTCCCGATGTCCACCACATACTCATTGTTCCGCTAGCTGCTCATGAGTTGCTGGCGGGACAATGAACATGTGGTGGAGATCAGTAAGATTAATAGAATTAATTATTAGCTAATGAAGAGATGCAGGGCATTGGTGAACTTTGATGCTAAGGTTTTGCAACAACAGCAAGCACAGCAGTCTGTGAATTGCATAGAAATAAAAAAAACATGATGTGGACTGTTGAAATGCTACAAATTGTGGGAAGCACTACATGTCTAAATATAAATCTTTTGACAAAGAACAATCCAAACAATATCAAGTAACAATTCAACATTATATTTAGAATCTATAAGTATCTATGTACACACACTTTTCTACTTTTGAAGAAAAATAATTCAAAATAAGTATCACATTTACAATCAAAGCTTTAGTACAAGTCATTGGTAAAAATAGACAGGTGGTTGTTGAGTCTATCAGCTGATCACAGCCTAGATGATTGCCACTGAGGCTGTAGAAAAGTTTGTACAGTGGCAGTTGCCACTGTGAAGGTGTACTTAGTTCACACTTTATGTCAGAAGAGTGTTTTTTGTTTCGCTAATAACATTTGCCCCATTTGACAAATCTACAGGACACTTTACAAATTTTTTTTATAACCACAGCTCCTTCCTGGAAAGTTTCAGGGTGAGCTGCAGTAGTGGCCCGTGGAGGGAGGCGGGGCAGGGGAGGGGAGGGTGGGGGGTAGCAAACACCGGAATATGGATGAACGGGGGTAAGTAAACATTTAATAAATAAAACGAATTTCGTTGCACGCGCTTCATTGCATTTTGAGATGCAGCGCTTGCAACGAAATATGGAACTATAATTTGAAAATGGAAATTCGATAAATAAAATTTCTGCAAAATTATAATTGTAAATTTAGTTAATTGAAATTTATTATTAATAATTTGAAAATTGTACATATTTTTTAAAAATGATAAAAAATAATAATGAAATTGATTAAAATATTCAATTGTCTAATAATGTATTAATATTTTTGGGGAAATTGTATGAATGATTAATAATTATAATTTCCTAGTATTTGTGAAAAATTTATCAAATTTAATGGAATTTTGGAAAGAAATAATACGTTTAATAATAATAAAAAATGGGGGGTATTTTTTAGTTTATATTTAGAGTTTCTTTTAATTTGGAGTTGGAATGCTAAATAATTATGATTTACTATCCAGCATTTTCCCTGAGTTTTGTTGGATTTGTAGATAGAATAGTAAATTATTATAATTTACTATACAGCACTTTCCCTGAGTTTACTTCGATTTGGAGTTAGAAAACGAATTTAGTGTTTACTATCCAGCGCTTTCCCTGAGTTTAGTTGGGTTTGGCATTAGAATAGTAAATTATTATGGTTTACTATCCAGCGCTTTCCCTGAGTTTAGTTGGGTTTGGAGTTAGAATAGTAAATTATTATGCTTTACTATCCAGTGCTTTCCCTGAGTTTAGTTGGGTTTGGAGTTAGAATAGTAAATTATTATGGTTTACTATACAGTGCTTTTTCTTGTTTTGAACCAACCACACAGCAGCAAGTACAACAGCTGGTGGCTGGTACTAAATCGGGCTCCCCTCTCGACCCTTGTCCTGCTGCAATCTTCAATCATATACCGGAAGCCATCTCGCCTGCTTTATCTACAATCTGCAATGCAATGTTTGCAACAGGCATCTACCCGCCTGTCTGGAAGAAGGCTATAATCAAGCCTCTTCTAAAGAAGCCCACTCTTGACCCCCTCCTCCCGGCCAGCTACAGGCCTATTGCATGTCTCCCCTTCCCAGCCAAAATTTTCGAGAGAATAATGAATATCCAACTCTCGAAATTCATCAATGATAATGAACTTCTTGATGATACTCAGTTCGGCTTCCGACAAGGCCACGGAACGGAGACAGCACTACTTAAGGCAGCAGACGAAATAAGAGCCACGATGGACAAGGGAGGTTCCGCTGTCCTTGTACTTCTGGATCTTTCCGCCGCCTTTGACACGGTCGATCATCTTACACTGATCGACCGTGTCTCGGCTGCGGGAATAAGAGGCAGAGCTAAGGACCTTCTCGCCTCATTCCTGGCCAACCGTCCACAGACTGTGAAGTTGGGTAACTACACCTCCCCGACCTTCTCTCTCTCGTGCGGAGTGCCACAGGGTTCCTCGCTAAGTCCGATGCTCTTTAATATCTACGTATCGGACTTGGCGAGGGTAATAAAATCCTATGGAATTGCACTCACAACCTATGCTGATGACACTCAGTTAGTGTTATCGGTACACAACGATGGCATTGCAGTCGCGGCCAACTTCCAGGAGGGAGTGAGGGCAATAAGTTCCTGGATGTCATCAAATTGTCTTAAACTAAACTCCGACAAAACGGAGGTGATGACATTCGGGAACTTGCAACCCACCTGGTCCCCTCAGTGGTGGCCTTCCCAGCTGGGGAACCCCCCTCAACCTGTAGTCAAGGTGCGCAATCTGGGAGTAATCTTCGACACCAAACTGACATTCTCTCATCATGCCAATGCGGTGGTATCCTCTTCCTTTTATATCTTAAAAAGGATAAAAAAATTATTGCCATACCTGCCGCCTTCTGCGGGCAAAACCCTGATCAGCTCCCTGGTGTTCTCAAGAACAGATTATTGCAATGCCCTCTTTCTAAATGCCCAAGAAAAGGTCCTTCAAAAACTACAGACGGTACAAAATGCCGCAGCCAGGGTTCTTTTGGCTATTCCCAAATTCACTCCCACGTCCCCCTATATCAGAAAGCTACATTGGCTCCCCATACGGAGTCGAATCAAATTCAAGGCTTTAT
Organism: Lissotriton helveticus; assembly: GCF_964261635.1. Taxonomy (NCBI): domain Eukaryota; kingdom Metazoa; phylum Chordata; class Amphibia; order Caudata; family Salamandridae; genus Lissotriton; species Lissotriton helveticus. The sequence goes on along the minus strand of NC_136063.1, from coordinate 1,258,492,481 downwards.
GCATAGCCTATAAAACTACTAATAGCCCCGGCCCGCAGTTTTTAAAAACAGTTCTCCGTCCCTTGGAGCATGCAAGAACCTTACGATCATCCTCAGCACATTTACTGAGGGTTCCACGGACAAGGAGGACGAACTGGGGAGATAGATGTTTTTCCATAGGAACTGCTAAACTGTGGAATACATTACCATCTCACATCAAAACTGCTCCTTCCCTACTACACTTCAGAAAGAGCCTTAAAACCTGGCTGTTTTCATCCTAAACTATCTTTTGCCCAGAGTGAGTTCAGTAGTACTAGCGCCGAGACACCCTCACGGGTATTTGCGCGCTCTAAAAATCGCATAAAATAAATAAATAAATAAATAAACCACAAGACCATAAACAACAAAAATACACAATACTATTGCTTTAAGATGGTAGATTTAGCTTAGTTAAGTTCAGTTCTTAAGATGCGACACTTTGTGTCAATGTACCTTAGGTTGCATTGCGCTTCCATGACAAGCAATGTCGCAGCGAGGGAAATGCGGCAAAGTTCAAGTACAAAGAAATAAAGCCTTCAAGATCTTCCAGATGAGGCACGCTTCTCCGGGGATGCGAGAAGTTCTTGGTTCGATGCGTGGACTGCAACGGCGACACCCTGGTTTAGCGATGCGACGGCAACAGCTCCAACTACGACACTCTTATCGCACGATGCGTGAAGCTTCAGCGCAATGCGACAAGTACAGGGCCGACATCCACGATGCGACGGCAGCAGCTCTGATGTCGGCGCGCTTCTCGTGGATGCAAGGCGCTTTTCTTCGATGCGGTGCAGTGTGACAGTTCCAATGGCAACACCCTCCTTCAGAGTTGGGCCGGCAGGCACAGCGACGGCGACACGCTCCAACCTCATTGCGAGACTCTTCTCTCGATGTGGTGCAATGTGACAGCTACAGCGGCGACACCCTCCTTCGGAGTTGCGACGGCAGCAGCAGCGACACGCTTCCTCTTCATTGCGAGACGCTTCTCTCGATGCGGTACAATCCGACAGCTATAGCGCCGACATCCACGTTGTGAGGGCAGCAGCAGTGACGGCGACACGCTTCTTCCTTGATGAGTCGCGCTTCCAGTTCCTTGCGACACACAGTTCCTCAGAAGGCCCAAAACAGCAGCAGGCACTTCCAAAAGAACTCTGGGGAGCTGGGGGGTGAAGTCTGTTGTCCCTGAGACTTCAGCAGGAGGCACGCTCTTTTCCAAGCCCTTGGAGATCCTTCACAAGTTGAAATCAAAGTACACAAAGTTCCTTTCTCCTTCCTTTGGCAGTAAGGCAACCACTGCAAGCCAATCCCCCAAGCAGCACTTCAGCTTGGGTATAGTCTCTCCACAGTTTCTTCAGGTTCCCCTCCTCAGTAAAGGTTTCTTCTTGTAGTCCAAAGTGATCTAAATTCATGGGATCAGGGTCCCAATATTTATACCCCAAAATCCTTTGTTCTCTGAGGGGAGAGGGGCCTTTACCCAGTCCAAACCAGTTTTGAAGCACTCTGTTTACCAGACTTCTCTTTTCCTTTCACAGTGCAGGGCAGAAACATCAGAATCCCCACAGGAGGTTGAGCCAGCATTGTGGAAGGCAAGTACAGTCCTGGAGCACTTTGTTTACAGGACTCCTTCTCTTCTTTCAGTGAGCAGGGCAGAGACATCAGCCGCTCCCCACGAGGTGGAGCCAGCATTGTGGAAGGCAGGCACAGACCTATTCAAGGTTCAGGTGCAACTCCTCCCTCCCATCTAGATGCATTTCTCTCTATTCACCACCGGGCTGACTCATCCTGTCTCTTGGAATCCCCCAGGCCTCTCTCTCACAGAACCAGACAAGGAATACACAACCTAGCAGAGGCAGGCTTCAAAGGTTAGACAAGCAAATACCTAGTTTCTAAAAGTGGTATTTGCAAACACAGAATGTTAAAACCAACTTCACTAAAAGATGCATTTTATTATTCTGAGTACAGGCACACTAAACTTGAATTTCTACCATGTTTTCTGAGTCAGTTAGGATTATAAGATGTAATAATTCTAACAGCCCATTCTGGCCTATAGAGAACAGGTAGCCTTGCAATAGTGGAAAACAAAAATGGCTGTTATTCACTATTAGGAAATGCCACCCACATCAGGGCTTGTCCTACCTTAAACTTACAATTCACCCTGCACTTGGGCCTACTATAGGGAAGACTGATATGATGAAAAGGGAAGGTTTAGGGACTGGCAACTGGGTGCACTTGCCCAGTCACTACGTGCATACAATTTATACAAAAAACATTTAGCTCAAAAACATTTGACAAAGAATATTTGACAAAAAAACATGTGACAAAGTGACATCCAATCATTTAGTGTACATAAATATACGAATACGGTAATATGAGAAGCATCAATCGTTATGTGGTATTTAGCAAAAACTTAATTAAAAGAATGAAGCTATTTGCTCTATTGCCGCAATAGCAGAAAGGATTTAAGCTTACTTATCAGACAATTGAAAAATTTGTATTTGTTACAATTCATTTTGTCTCCTTTTCCTTACTGCAAATAGCTTCATTCTTTTAATTTTTGTACACTAAATGATTGGATGTCACTTTGTCACATGTTTTTTTGTCAAATATTCTTTGTCAAATGTTTTTGAGCTAAATGTTTTTTGTATAAATTGTATGCACGTAGTGTTTTTCTCATGCAACTAATGCTTTAAATTAATGAGATTTATATAAAAAATAAATGGTTTAAATAAATTAGACCATACAAATCATAACAAAGATTTGGTTTGTTGCTTAAATTAAAATAGCCATCAAAAACCGCAGGGCCGGCATTTCTCTTTTCATAAAGCAGGCCCACCAGCAGCATTTGGATGTACACGCCCTGGGCACACTCAGTGCACTAGACTAGGGTCTGACAAGTAAACCAAATAGCCAAACATGGAACCACTGATTAACATATCAATTTACAATAGGGAGCACTTGCACTGTGGCACTGGACAGCAGTGGCACAGTTCCCAAAGCATCTAACACCAGCAAAAATACATGAGGCAACAGAAAAAATGGAAGGGAGACCCACGCCAATGGTGCCAGGTCGAACATTTATATTATGTCATTTAATTTGTTCTATAGTTTACATTTTATGACATAAGTATATTTATTAATTGAAAAAAATAGAAAATATTTTTTTAATGCTTTCTATGTTTCAAAAGTTTGCTTTTTGGTTTAATTGAAAGAATTGATTTTGCAATTATGTCTAGATAATCTAGACCTTGGGTATTTAGATACATCCTAGTTTTATGTTGGAGGTATTCATACATAGTTTTGGTTTGTTGGCCTAGTTTAATTCCTATTTTACTTAGAGATTGCTCTAGTCTGAGCTCTTGGTAGCTTTGCTCCTTTTTAATAGCTTCAATAAGTTTATGTAATGTTGGCTGTCCTCTTCCAATTGTGGCTTGGAAGGCATTATGCCATCCTTCCACTGCATTGTTTGTTTTGACTTTTCGAGCCAAAGTACTGGCATACACATTCCACCAGGGTTATTTGACATTTAGGTTGTCTACAATGTTCTGATCTATGCTCTTCCCACCCAGGTGCCTTTGAAATAGTCGAGCAGGTGGATTCTTTCATTGGTTTGATAGAAAGGACTTTCTATTAGTAAGTTGTAGTGATTGGCTACCTCAGTAGTAGGTACGTAGGCCAGGGTGATTAATTTTTCATATCTGGTAGGCAAAGTTGCAGTTAGTTGAATATTCTATGCTTAAAGTAGATTTATACAGGTGCCTTCGTATGGTTTGGTTAAAATGGTAGTAGCACCCTTGTATTGCAGTGTGTGGCTAATGTTTCAGTATTGCCTGAATCATTGCCTGTTCAAAATCTATTATTATTCTTTGGGGGATAGTACTTTTCTGTGAATTGTTTTGTTGTAGTTAGTTCTTCTATATAGGTGGTGTTATTTTTATTAGGAAGTAATGCGTAAATGAATGGGAAATTTGTCTCTTCAAATTTGCTACATTTTCAATGAGTTTTATTTTCTATAACTTTTTCTAGGGTGTAAGTGTAACCCATGTAGCAAAGCATTAGTATTCCCTTTTGAGATGTGATAAACTTTGCACCTTCTGCCATTTTTGGGGTATATCTGTGAAGATATATAAATATATGTTTAGTTAATATGCTATTGTGAATCATGGGGACGTGCTGGAAGCGAAGGGGCCCGTTGCTCTCTATTGCTCGCTGATTTCCTGCATGATTGACCCTGGCGAGAGCATAAGCCCAGGGCGCTACATCTTTCCCCCAAAAACTTACCCCACAGCAGCTACTGAGGTCGTCATTCACTCTTGTGGGACTACAAGTCCTAGGGTGCAACACTTGGAAAACCAGCCCCACTCCCACTGCCACAGGTGTTACCGGTGAGGGGGGGGGAATTTCGACCGCTCTACAAAGAGCAGCTTCTCCCTCCGCGGCACAGGCTGCGCCCGGGCATAGCCCGGGCCAAGGGCGGGCCCATCCTTCCCCGTGATCGCCAGAAGGAGACAGGGCAGGGTCACCTCTCTTGGTTTTGCTGTTAAGGGTCGTTTTGGGTAAGACATTGCTGATTTTTCACAATTCTACGGCTTAATGGTGTTTTCTGACCTGCATTTCATGGCATCTGTGGTCTGTTGTTACCCTTAAAGACATCCAGAGCAATCTCAACTAAACGAGGATCCCAAGTATGCCACGCGTGCACATTGGAAGAGTTTTCCTCATTATTCTCTATAAAATTTGGACTGGGTTGATTAACTCTTGCACATTAGACTAACTTTGTTTTGACTTCTGTACCACCAAAGTCCGCAGTTACTCATTCCATTTTCTCACCCTTTTCTCTTAATTGGCAAATTCTATTCCACCCGCTCCAATATTTCTGTGAGCAACTGCCCTGTATCAAGACTGGTGTGGTCTTGATAAAAGGGAGAACAAGCATAATGGGGAAACGTACCTGTGTTGTAAAACAGTCCCACCAAAAAACGACTACCACTCCCAGGTTACCACGACCTCGATTGACAGAATGATCCAAAGAGCGATAGGGGTGGTAATGACAAAAATTGAAGTAACTGAGAGGCGCCTCTCTTTAACTCCTGATCTATGCCCATTGTTGCTAAACCAGACCCCATCCAAAATCCCCACTCCGCCCCTAACACCCCAAACAGAAACACTGCACATTTGCCCGCAGCAAGAAGTAGTCCCTGACATGGAAATCAGCGAGGTGGGTGCCACCAATACCTTACGCAAGACCGGCAAGCGCCAGCAAGCAAGCAGGGGGGCTCCAAAGAGTAAGAAAGCCAAAGGAGGGTCCACAACCAGCTTGACTATCCCCAAAGCAGCCAGAGACTGCAATGCTAACACAAAAACTGATCTAGTTTACCCCTTTTGGGTTCAGAACATGGTTGGAGATTTATTGGCCCAAATTAAAATTCTCATAAAGGAAGGAATTGCCCCACTAGCTGAGCGCCTATATAGTCTGCAGACACTGGGGGACACCAGGGCAGCAAACATGAGTAATGACCCTGTCCAGTCAGCGGTGAGGGGGACTAATTTTAGCTGCCGGGCAGCGATGACAGGCTTAACATCTGTGGCTAGAAAAGGGATACTTAGGAGTCATGACTCTACTAATCCATGTGGGGCTAGCCGATCTAACAACCAAGCTAGCAAGGGAGCTAAATCAGTCAAGCCGCCACCATCTAGACCAAATCAACAGCAGGCGCAAACCCATACCGATTGTCTATTACCCATGAACCCTAAGGCCGATACCAGGGGTAACAGCTTAGCTAACACCCCTCAGGCTGGAAACAAAAATGCTATCACCCCAACAGGGACCAGTAAGCACCGTGAATGGTGTAGAGGAGCAGAGACCATAGTGGGCAGCTTAGAAGCAACGATCCAACCAACTATTCATTTACCCCCGGCTGCAACCCCATATGTGGTAGTGTTGACTGGAGTACTGGTGCTTAGAAATGGCCAGAGCAAAACCTATTTGGAACTTAGGAACAAAAGCCTGTTCTGGCTATCAAGGCACAGGCAGCTACCCTATGAAAGAGCGGGAAAAATCATTATGGTCTGCAGAGCGGGTTGGGTTGGAACCAGCCCCAAGCTGAACCAGGGAAACTGTGTAGTCATACATTTCGGAAATCCCCAGACTGTACGCTGGTTACTGACACAAGAGCTGAGACTTCAGGAGCCACGTACTGAGATACAATCTGTACCACTAGACTATTTTTATCCACGTGCTCACCAACCAGCCTGGTCTTCTACCTCTACAGACCACTCTTGACGCCCATTGAATTTTCAGGACTACAGCCACAGGCACCCCCCTCCGAGACTCCTACTGTTTAATGTACCAGTATGGAACAGAGTTGAGGGCCTTGAAGAAGTGGATTGACAAATAGAGGGGGAGGGTAAAGTCTACAGAGGGAACACTATAGGGCATTACGCCAAGGTCGAGGTGCCTAGCGCACACCAACCAGCTGTACATAATACTCCTGGTATAAGGGCAGACATGTGGGGTAAGGAAATTCTAAAGCAGTGGGGAGTCGGTGATCGTGCAATATTACTGGAACAGTCCCCGGATCAACTAGCATCCCCAGTGTCCAATTCTTTAAAATGCACTGAGATGGGGACAAAATTATCTACTGGGACCCTGGGTAACACCTCTGAGGCTGCATTTGGAGGCACATATACAAAAAGAAGCCATGCATTCAATGATGCCAAGGCCCCACAGAACTTAGGGAGGAAGTTAAAAGTTTTATCATGGAACGTTCCAGGCCTGAAAAACAAATTATCTTGTTCGGATTGGGGACTATTTGTGGACCAAGTTGATATTTGTGTTTTTCAGGAGACCTGGGCACGTCAAGTTTCACACAGGGTGGGGTTTGCGTCATTCAACATCCCAGCCACCTCAGGAGAAAGGGGCAGACCTTTGGGAGCCTCTGAATTTGGGTGGGTTCCCATCCCTGCTGTATAGCCACACAGTTGGATACTTTTTCCAATGACATCCAATGTGTATCTTAGCTTCTCAAACAACTTGGTAATGGCTCTCATTTATGTCTATTCCCGCCCTGTTAGTGTGACTAAGGAATCACCAACGTATTTAATAGAACCGGCCAAGCTTCCCTTCTTGATTACATCTTAGTGGAAACAAAGCATTGGCACAGAGTTGTTGATTTTGTACTATATTCTCGCCACAACAGCGACCATAATGCTTTATCACTTGAATTGGACTTACCAGACCTGGGAACTGCCCTGACCACAAGCTCCACCATAGATAGCGGGCTAACACTGGCCACAACAGGAAAATAATAAAATGGGAGGCAATACATCAGTCACCATGGAAGCTGTCTGCGTTGTACGCAGCTGGCTGTAGTCCAGGTCTTAACAAAATTAAGTGAACTGGTCTCAGGGACACTCACTCCTGACTTATTTAAAGAAATCGCAGCATTGCAAGCAGGGATGACATCTAAATTAGCGGGTGTTTTCCGACCAGAGATGCATACTAAGAGGAACAAAGTAGTCATCCACTCCTGGTTAAATGACAGCTGCCGTAAGGCCAAACGGGATCTATTGGCGGCTATAAAAGCCAACAACAAACCACTCATCAGGCTAAAGAGGGTGTTGTATACAGAGATCACACGTCTAGCAAAAGAGGAGTAGGACCTGAATAGATGGGACGATTTAAAAACTGTACTATGCTCTAAAGACTTGAAGAGGTTCTGGTCAATAGTCAGAGGTGGTAAAAGCAATAAACAAAGTCTTGCCCGGCAAAGCTCCTGGACTGGATAAGATTCCGGGAGATCCCTTCCGGCATGAGCCCAAAATTTGGAGACCTTATTTACTAGCCCTATTCAATGCCATACTGAAGGGTATGCCAATCCCTGAAACCTGGGCAGGAGCAGCAATAGTCCCAATTTTCAAAAAAGTTTCCCTTCTCCTTCTAACTAATTACAGACCAATTACTCTGATTGATGTGTCACAAAAGCTCTTCACTAGACTAACCCTTGACCATTTATAAGGTTGGATGGATGACCACTTGATCCTAAGCCCATATCAGGCTGGCTTTAGGAAGAACACTTCCACAATTAACCAAATTTATAGCTTACAACTAATTCTGTGGAGAACGGTGAGAATGGAGGGCGGAAGCTTATATGTAATTTTTGTGGATTTAAAGTCGGCCTTCGGCTTAGTGCCCAGAGGAAAACTGTGGGAGGTACGTATAGAAATGGGCATTCTCCCTTATCTCCTGACTATACTTTTTAGATTACATGATGCAAACTTTGCCCAGGTAAGATGTTGGAAAGGAGGAGAAATGACAGCATGGTTCCCAGTCGGCAGAGGTGTAAGGCAGGGCTGTGTGCTTGCACCGACCCTGTTTTGCCCCTTTGTCAATGCACTACTGGCCCAACTTACTGAGGTGAGGGAAAACGATGCACCCAAATTGGCAGGCACCAAGGTCCCCGCAATCATGTTTGCTGATGACACCCTCTTAATGTCCAAATCCCCTATGGGTACAAAAAGGATTTTGAACTGTTTTGCAATCTTTTGCAATAAACAGGGATTGGAGATAAATACTCCAAAAACCAAGTTCATGTTTTTTTATCCACTTAAAACACTTTGTCCCAACCCCAATTTAGATGGCTCTAGACTGGATAGGGTGACGGTATTCAAATACTTAGGGGTCACACTAACTGAAAACATGGAGTGGGGCCCACAAATCGCCAAATCCAAACTCAAGTTAGCGCTTACATCTGGAGGAATCATAAAATTATTAAGAAACTCCTCCTACAAACATGCAGGCCCGTAGCAGAGATTTACAAGATGCAAGCCACAGGGGCGACACTATTCGGGGCAGAATTATGGGGGCATTACTGCTGTCAAGATCTGAGTAATTTAGAAAACAGCTTTATGAAGCAAATTTTGGGTCTCCCCTCTATTACTCCTCTTATCCCACTTCAGCTGGACTTAGGGATCAGACCAATTGGGGAGGAAATAGGACTGAAACCCCTCATGTTCTGGCACAGATTATGGGTGACACCTGAGTTGACTGTCTACAGAATATAACTGAAGGAGATACTGAGTATTCCTTGTGTGGCAAAAATCCCCTGGTTTATTCATGTAAAAAAAGAATGTACCAGGCTGGGCAAACTAAGCCTGTGGAGTAACCCAGAGGAAGCTTGCCCTTCAAATCTCCCATTCGGAACTAGTGAATGCCTATCGAATGAGCAAGCTAGCACAGGTGCAAGTGAACCTGTCCACTGGACAACTGACATCTAAGTTCCTATCGTTGAAGGAGGAATATTTATTTGAGACTTTTTTAGATGATATATATCCACCCCTGGCAAGGGAACTATATGTTCAGATCAGACTGGGTACCCTCCTGCTCCATGCCTTTTCCAGTAAATGGACGGGCGCCGTTCGGAGGGAGTGCCCAGCCTCTAGCTGGGAGGAAGAGTCAGAACTTCATGTCGTCTTTTCTGCCCTGCCTAAAAACCAGCAAGGAAGTCTTGGCTCGTTCCTCTGTGTAGGAATTTAGGGTTCACACACTGTGCAGAAGCATTCAAAGTTTAAAAATACGACACTTTTACACCCATTGCATTTGCCGTATTGCGATTTTTGACCTCCATGTGACGTAGACGATGGAAGTTTGTAGACAAGACCAAACAGCAATAAAATCAACTTTGCAATAAAAAAACTGAGGTTTCTTAAAGAATCTTAATTCTTCTACAGTTTTAATTTCTAAAAAGGAAAAAGAAACACTTAAGCCTGCATGCTTTTAGAAGTATAAGTCACTGTCTGGTTTTATTCTAGTAATAAAGTGATATCAGGAACTGACACTGTATGGCAATCTTACATATTATAGACATATTTATACTATCTGGACCATCACTGTCAATATTCATGGGTTTTTATCAGGGCCTTGCTTTACTAAGCCAGTGCCTCTGTCTTTGTAATTATTCAACCTACACAAGCTTAGGAATTATTGTATATAGGTGATGCACCATGGTAAACTTGCTTTTATTGATCGAACTATAGAGGTGTTGTAATTAGATCCATGTAAATATCCATGGTAACTACTGTATAATTCTAACAGCCATGAATTTTAATGTACTGTTTTTTCAATGCAAGCTTTTGTGGTTGTTCGACCGAAATAATGTTTTTATGATGATGATGAATCATAATAACGCTATTATTATTAAAAATATAGAAAAAACACTTACTTTAGTGATATTTGACTTTTGTTGATGGGATTATTTGCTGCTGGTTGTTTTTTCATTGTTTTATTTTCTGTTGGTGTGAAAGAAAAATGTTTATGTTAATTACATGTGAGATACGATTTAAATGTATTTGTATTGTTTTTTATTTAGCATTGAAACAAATAATACTTCTTGTATTTGATGATTCTGATTTCTTGGTTCAGTTTGTACAAGCTGTGAAGGAAAATACGTTTATTAGTTTTGTTTTGTACTTTTGATATGTGTAAAAAACCAGAGTTATTTACTTTCTTTATAGGTTAAGTTTCACATTTATTATTAATACTATTTATTATGTTGAGTTGAATAAGGTAGCTAATAATAAATTTGTGTTGTTTTTTATCGGGTTGGTTGTATTGCACTTTAGTTTCTATTTAAAAAAGGGGAACATTTCATCATTTTAGTTATTTAAGGGAAGGATGTTGAGGCATTTATTTTTAGAAAAAAGTTTTGTTCTTACCTGTGTCGTAGTATAATTTGATATAGTAGTTTTAAAAAAAAAACAATTTTATTGAAGGAAAATACATGAGTACAGGACATTGTTTCACAGCAGCAGATTGCAAGGCGGAAATAATAATTTGATATTAAAAGAATTAATCAAAAAACATTATACAATTTTGACACCTGAATAACATAAATCCAAAGTACATACAAATACATATAAATACATATAAAGTCAGGGATATTCAACCATCCATTTCCCAATAAGAGCGAACTGACCCCCAGATTTGCTCCCCCAGTTTCCTTTTCCTCCTTCCTTTCAGGGCGTATAAGCTATATTCAATATTAAACATAAAAAGGTACCTCGCCCGCCAAGCTTCAAATGAGGGTGCATCTTTTTGCAGCCAGCACGAGGCTATACAAAGTCTAAGCACAGCTGTGGCTACAAAAACCAAATAAACAATGTTTCTGGACACGGAGCCCGAATCATCGCCCAATTCTACCCCCAATAGAATCTGCATAAGTGACAGCTGGACAGGCGTCCGACAATCCCAGATAGAAACTCTACACAAGTGCCAAAGATATGCATTACATCAGCCGCCAAAGCACCGCATCTAAAGCACTTTCCATCCAATTCGCCACCCCATTTTGAGATTTTATCAGGCGTATGATACAAATAGAAGATAGTTTTATAATGTTGAGCGGCCAGGTTGGCAGACATAAATAATCGTCCTGCTAATTCAATTGAGGTGTCGAGTGAAATCCCTTGGCATCCTAATCTGTTCTCCCACTTGTTGGTATGGGTTTCTAAATCATTGGGCATAGCATCTAACATTAAATTATAAAGTACACCTATGCGAGCTGCTTTCTTATTAGCTTCAATAAGGGGGTTAGGTTGTACCCACAGACGGGCTTTCAACAAATAATCACAAATTTGAAGATATTTAAAAAAGTGTGAGGTTGGGAGCTGGTATTGCTCCTTAAGCTGTTCAAACGATGTTAACCCACCCAGTGTATATAAATCACCCACACAATTTAAACCTTTAAGCCACCAATTATATACAACCCGATCCCAAAAGACACTAGGAAAAAAAATCGGAGCACTCAGTGGAGTACACCAGGATGCTTTTTCTATCTTATATATTTTTTTGATAGCGTTCCATACTTTGGGGCTTATTAGGATAGCGGATTTTCCGCATCCTCTGGGCCTGCGGAAGCCACCGCCGGCCTGGAGGATGCGGAAAATCCGCTGCGGACCCACCAAAGACCCATCGCCACATTAGGATGGCTGGTGGGTCCTGGTTTCCGTCCGCTGCTTTTCCGCCGCGGTTGGCTTACAACCGCGGCGGAAAAGCTCTAATATGGTGACGGTGTCTCTCAGACACCGTCAGCCAGATTAGGATGGGATGGGAAACATGCTTTTCCGCGGCAGCTTTTCCGCCGTGGAAAAGCATGTGTAACTTCACTGCGGGGGCCCGTTGCGGGCCCCCTAGGTGAAGTGGGGGTGGGGGGTGCACATGGGGGGTACCTATGGTACCCCCCTGCATTTGTATGCGGAAAGCGGCAGGCACCGCGCGGTGCCTGCCTCTTTCTGCATACAAATGCAACACCTGCATTTTTTACATTGCTGTGGGTGCAGCTTGAAGCCGCACCCGCCGCAATGTAAGTAATAGAGGATGTGACCGCCAGGGTGGCGGTCACATCCTAATCGTACAGGAGGGAACGCCGCAGCCCATGCGGACGTTCCCTCCTCCTCAGTGATCGCGGACGGACGAAAGTAATTCCAGTCCGAGTTAAGAAAAAGACGATTTTTAACTTCAGTGCCTAACAACATACTGTATATTGAAGGTTGTTCAGCTGCATCTAATGGCATCTAATGGTCCTACCCCGTAAGCAGTATGTTCATATGCTGGAGCATACAAGCATAATAGTATAAGACAAAATCGGATACAGCCCAGCCTCCTACAGCCTTCGGTAATACCATGTATTTTTTCGTACGCCGCGCTTTCCCCCGTACCCATAAAAATCTCCTACAGATAGATTGAAGCTGCATAAGACTAGCCTGGGGTATCTCCAATGGTACACACCGAAAAAAATACAAACTTTTAGGTAGGACCATCATTTTTAAAATATTGCATCTACCAATCAGTGTTAGATGCAAGCATTCAGCCTGGTCTAATTGTTTTCGAGTCCCGGACAATAGCCTCTCCCAATTAGATTCTTCCAGGGCAGAAGCGGAAGCCCTCATCCGTACCCCTAAATACATCACCTCGGGAGAGGAATTTGATATATTAGTTTGTGTAGATTTTCTTTTGTTTTCTCTTTTGCAAAGTAACGCTCTCCCTCCGTGTTTGGCCGATGAACAGTAATGATTTGTTAATACTTGTTTGTTTTTATAGTGTTCAGTTAATTATTCAACATTTTTTATTGGTTTGTGTGTTTTTAGTTTAAATTCATTGGTTGAGGTACATTATTTGACATTTTTAGCAATTACTTTATTTAATGTTTATATTTATGTTATTTGTTGTTGTTGTTTAAATATTTGTTAATAAATGTAATAAAAAATGTGTTGTTATATATTTTATATGTGTAATTTTAGTAATATTGGAAAGTAATTTAATGTTATATTTTGAATTTTTTTGTTAATTTGGGTTAGTGTAATTATATTATCATTTAAAAAATAATGTATTCAATTTATATATGTTGTTATAATGTATTATAATTATTTGGCTTATGTTAAATAATTAATTAGTTGTGTACAGTGTTTATTCAATGTTTAAGGGTAGTATCAATATTTTTATATATATATTAGCGATATTTATGCCGTTTAGGTTAGTGTTCTCAATATTTTTGTTGTGTTTCAGTATGATTTCATTTTATCAGTTTTTATTTTAATCTATATTTTTGTTGGCAATATTTTTGCACTTGATATTTATTTAGGCAATATTTTTTATCGATATTTTGGTAATTTCTTGTTTAAGTATAGGGTGTTCACATTTGTGTGTACGATATATTTACCGCAATAATTTTGTAGTTCGGTGTTTTTGTAGTCGATATTTCATCAGTGACCCCTACTCTAGCATGTACTCCATCTTATATGTTTGAGCCCATATGTAATTGAATTACTCCAATCATAACATTGACATTTTTTTGGAAGGTTTGCAATGGACTCAATGGAGAACTTATTGAACAGACCTTCTAACAAAAGGTGCATGCTGTGTTGTTATGGTACATGTATTTGAAAAGTGCACTATCACTCATGAAGATGTCCTTGTGATGAACAGGTGTGTGTGCCTCGCCATGTCAATGATTGGTTAATTGAAAATCCAGGCCTTCAGCTTCTTGTGGAATTCAAAAGTAGAGGAGGTGGCTCAGATTTGCAATAGGTGGCCGTTCCATGCTTTAGGACAGATTTAATAGAATACCCATCTTCCTGATCTGGTTCTGTTTATGTGTAGGATGTGTGTGAGTAGAAGTCCTGTAGGGCGGAAGTGTCTGGGTGTTTGGTACAAAGAGATGCAACTGTTCAGGTATGTGTGACCTAAGTTGAGTAGTGTCATGAATGTGTATGTTAGGAGTTTGCATTTATTGCACTTGTGTATCAGGAGCCAGTGGAGCTCCCTGAGGTCTGGTGTAATGTGAGTTCCATGTGGGAAGTTAAGGATGGAGCCTAGCTGCAGAATTCGTGGATGGTTTGTAGTATTTTAGTTAGTTGCTCGGTGATCCTGGCATAAAGGGTGTTTACGTACTCCAACCTACTGATCACTAGGGCAGGAGTGACAGGTTTGCTTGGGAGCCATTTGAACATTTTCCACAGCATCTTTTGTCCAGTTTGCTGTTACTGATTATTTTAGGGTTCCTAGCATAGGCACTGGATGTGGGTAAGAGTTTGGCAGGCCACCAGTTCGAGCCCCACATTGGTGAGGTGTTCTTGCAGAAGATCTCTACTTCTGTCTCATCGGTGTTGGTCCTGAGACAGTTGGCTTTCATCCAGTTAGTGATTTCAGTCAGGTAGGCAGTGAACTTGCTTCTTGTGCTTGGGTCTTGTCCAATAGGGAGAGAATGAGTTGCATGTCATTGGCATAGGAGAGGATGTTGCCATGTCTGCAGTTGATGTTGGCCAGAGGGCTCAGGTATGTCTTGATGAGGGTAGGACTGGGCAATGAACCTTGAAGCACTCAGCAAATTAGTTTTGCAGGCTTCTGCGAAGTAAGGGGACAGGCTGACAGCTTATGTTCTGTCAATTAGGAAGGAGCCAATCTCGTGCAGGAGCCTGATGAGGATGAGGGTGTGAGACAGTATGAAATGCTGGAGAGTGGTCTAGGAGACTGAAGGCTCCCATATCTTCTCTGTCAAGGATCATACAGATGTTGTCTGTGGCAGTGATGCGTGCTGTATCTGTATTGTGGTTGGGCCTGAATGCAGACAGCATGGGGTCAAGGAGCTGGTGGTTGGTGAGGAGGATCGTGATGATGGCATATTTCCAGAAGTCTGTGGATGTGGCTGAGTCGTTTGAGGCATTTAGCATGTGTTTTAGTGCTTCACTGATAGGTAGGAGTCCATTGAAGAAGGCATGGCCAGACCAAGTGTTAGATGAGGACCACGAGTGGATAACCTTCATGGTAGCAGCAATTTCTTTGGTGGTGATGGTAAACCACGAGGTCAGGGTTTGTTCTTTGGCAGTGGTGGGATGTTGAGTGCAGCCGTGCCGGGGTTCGATTGAGGATCAAAGCTGCTGTATACGAAGGACATTTTATTACAGAAGAATTCTGAGAGCTTGTTGCAAATGTCTTGTGAGTGGGTGATGTTGCAGGAGGCAGCAGGAGGCATAGAGACATCTTTGATGATGGGGAAGATTGCCTTGCTGCGATCTGGGCCAGTGTCCATGTGATGTAAAAAAGCTGTGTGTTTGATGTTCCATGTCTGCTGGTGATGGCATATTAGGG
Source organism: Lissotriton helveticus (assembly GCF_964261635.1). Classification (NCBI taxonomy): domain Eukaryota; kingdom Metazoa; phylum Chordata; class Amphibia; order Caudata; family Salamandridae; genus Lissotriton; species Lissotriton helveticus. Next base: position 1,258,476,829 of record NC_136063.1, on the reverse strand, counting down.
CTGACTGTGTCCTTCCATCAACTCTTTTTTATCTGTTGATAAATGACTAGTGTGCTATGGTAGAAAATCTAGTACTTACTGTCTCATCCCAGGGAAACATGCTGATAATTTGACAACATTAATTGACTGACAGAGTCCCCCACCATCTCCATCTGAAGAGTTGTGAGAAGAAAGGGAACCACCAGTTCTGCTCTCATGCCTGACAAGAAACCAGTCTCAAACTGCTCAAGGATATTGTGGAGTTTTGTGAAATATTATAACCGGGATGTGGCTGCAGCTTCTAGTAATTTGATGGGGTAGGGCAGAAGAGACATATGATGAAAACAAGTGGCTCCTTTGAGATTTAGTTTTTTAAACAATGGGGAGATGACTACAGATTTAAGTTCAAGATGTTCCATACTTTATTAGAGTGGACAATTGATTGGATGTTGAACAAAGAATAATGCCTAGGGGTTCTTTCATTTTTTGTTACTAGACAAGGTTCATAAGGAGAGACAGACGCCTTGCCAAAAGATATAGGTTCTTGAAAATTATGGGTGGTTTAGTGGATTATATTTACTGTAGACAACAGATGCAAAATTGACAGGGTGGAAGAAGGGGACCAAAAGAATGTGAGGAACAGCAAAGTGTTCAGCTATATGACTACGCTTATTGTTGCAACTTTAAAGTTAAAGAAATGGGACAGTGACCCATAATGATGATGAGAATGGAAAATAGATTTTATGCTGGATGTAAAAAGTTAGATACTCAGCTAAAAGCCCCTTAGAAAGACTTGAAGATGAAAGTATTTTATCTAAAAAAGTTCCTCTTTTTCAAACGGCATATTAAGGAACTTAAGAGGAAGTGAAAATTAGCCCGTCATCAACATTGCAATGGTGTCTCCATTTGCAGTTAGTAAAGCTATGCCTTCTGCAGGGGGATCACTTCACAGAATTTGCCATGAGTTTCTTGATCCCTTAAACGGGAATGATTCAGAAAGGTCTGCCACATCTGAGATTGCAGCAAGAGGGGCATTCAAAGAGCCAAGACATGTGGTGTACCAAGTATATTCTCATGGGTGAGAAAGATATGATGGTTAAATAGGAGTTCACAGATAAATTGAGTGGTAACCATTTGCCCACTGGGCCAGAGTTGGACTCCTGCAGCAAGTTGGCTGCGGGGCCTGCCTGAAGGATGTGCGCTCCAGGGTTGGATGTTCATGGCAGATTGGTTGCAGGACCTGCCTGAAATCTGTGTGTAGAGGGGGTTGAATACTTGTGGGAGCCTGGGTGCAAGAATGATCAAAGACTGTGCGTAGTGAAGGATGGATGCCCAAAGTAGAATGCACGCACGGCCTGGCTCAATCGGTTGGTCCCTGAGCCTAGCCAAAGGTTAGACACCTTGAGCAATGTTAGACATCTGCATTAACCAATGCACATGGCAAAAGCCTGTGAACATTTGGAGCTGGCGAGTCCCTATGGTCAACTTCTACTTCGCAAGGTCGAAGGGGTGTCCAGGTCCTGAGGCTATCCCCGCTTCACATCTCCAAAGGCAGTTATTTATAGAGAGATGAACACATTATTCAATACAAAATTATGTTGAATTTTGAATTCTTTTCTATTTCTGTAGGTCCACGGGACCGAAACCGAAGATCCCAAGCCTAAAAAAAGGAAGTCCCAACCTTAATGTCACCAATAATATATTAACCATAATTCACTTCCCTACTATGTATTGCTTATGACCTCCCACATGATATCACATATAACTTCCCTGATGACATCATTCACAATACTACTTATGACATCACAGGTGATATTGCCGATGCCATCACTATTATATATTCACTTTAAATTAAGTACACTTTTAATAAGTGGATCAGAATAAATCGAAGGATCGATTTGCAAAGGCTTAGTGAGTCGCTCACCATTTGCAGAATGGTTTTTGACCATTAAATGGGGAGAAGTACGAAGTATCAGTAAACTTTGGATTACAAAAATTGCACAGCTCACTGAATGTTCAATTAATTTTTATCTTAATTTGTCAATGAATACATCATTTCTAATTATGTGATTTCTAATTACAAATTTGCTGTCCTTATGTACTAACCATTTTCAAATTGTGAATAGTTCAAAATGTTACAATAATTGCATGTGCAATTTACCATCAAATGGAAGGAAGTGGTAACCATGTGTAAATTAGAAAAGCGGACCCAAAATGCAATGCACATTTCACAGTGGCAGCACTGTGCTATAGTGAGGAGGATATCTATCTCACCACTGCTGTGGAAAAGAAGAAAGGAAACAATTTAAGACAGAGTGTAATCTTGTTTGATCAAATTGAGGAGGAGGTTTATGGTAGATATAGATTTAGGGAGGAGGTGATTTTAGACCGAATTTATGAGTTACAGACTGTTTTAGTCAGGGACACCCAACACACTGAGGCAATGCCCAGATATTGAGATTTTGTAAAATCTTTACCTTCTAGCATCTGTTAGTTGCCTGTGGACAGTAGCAGTTGGTCTGGGACTATTTCAGAGTGCCCATGTACAGGGCTTTCCATTATTTTGTAGATGCCATGAGTAAAAGGATTCACTTACATATTTATTTTCCAAACACTCCGGCTGAGTTACATGTTTCAAATGTACATTTGTATTCTATTGCACACTTTCTAGATATTATTGTATGAGTGGATGGAACAAATGTCCTAATTTACCCTCTCCCAGGAGAATGACTACATTCACTGAAATTGCAAATGTAAACACTCTCTTAGTAAACATCTGGTCTGCAGTGCCACAGACATAGTTGCATGTTTTTGTGAAAGTACATATAAAGGCAAACCCTTCCCTCTTCTATCCCTCCACTGTCCTTTATAACTGAAATAATAGACTAACATGTCCACCACTCAAATTAATTTCCTATTTCTACATACTAATTCACCACTGATCATTTTGGGATTCTGGAGTAGAGTGCTACTTGCCGAAAAAGCACTTCGACCCCTCGTCAGGGGGTAGTAAGTGCTATAAAAATACAATTACATACTACTCCTTTGGCTTTTGGCACTGTGCACTGTGATAACCATCTAGGCACTGAAGATGTTGGAGATGGATGGTTGCTTAGTAAGATTACATGGTTTAAATTATTGTGATATTTATTGTGAATATTATAAAAATAAAATACATGGTTTATACTGTGCTTATTCCATATATAGATCCATAAACTCCGGGAGAAAGAACATACAATGCTGCTTACAGGCAAACCAGATCAATTATAGAAAGAACCTTTGGTTTGCTTAAAGGGAGGTTTTGCTGTCTGCACAAGAATGGGAGAACACTGGTGTGTATTCTAGCAACCTGTTGTACAATAAATGCCCCAAGTGCTTTGTTGTAAAATTTAGCAATAAGTAAAATCACACCAATGAAATTTGTTTGATACCTCTGAAAATGATAGTCAAATCCTCCTCGACTACCACCAGGGCAGGGTGCAGCATTAGTCGCAGAAAGATGTGCCTTCAGAAGTGATGTTACAATAATTGTTGTTAAGCTATACAAGACAAACCCTTTAAATAATAAATAAAAAAACCTTTACTTTTTCTGATTGCATCATATTAAGAAGTGTTATTGTATGTAACATTGTTTGTCAAAGTTTGTTAAACAATAAGCAGCCACTTGGCTTGAATGTTAATGAAATATGTATTATTTTTTCTATATTATAGCATGAAAAGGTAAAATGAATAATGATTATAATGTTTTTTACAGTACTGATTTCTAGAATTTCCTGTGGGGTGCTGTGTAGCAATACACTTTCTCTTTCCAATGTGTCTTCATCTACTTTGAGGTGTGCTTGGCTCTGCTGTTACAGACACCATGCACTCTTGAAGCCGCTTTACTTGGTGCAGTATATGTCCTCTTTGCAGCATTAGCTCTATACATTTCCTCAATTCAACTTGCTATCTGAGCAAGCTTTTGTTGTTACATCATCACTGTGGAAAAGCATCTCTACTTGTATATTTGCAGTGCATCTGCATGGGGTTGTCATGGCAGTCTTCAGCTTTTCCACAGAGCATCTTATAGCATATAGGCTGATTTCTGTGAGTTTCTGGGCATATGCCCGTTGGTCTCAGAATCAGCAGGAATAACTTGGCACAGGTCCTTCATTGCATTTGTTATGTCATAAATACCAGATCTGAAGATTGAATTGAACACTGTCATGATTGTCGTAACGTCTTCAACTCTCCTACTAAGTTCACAAGTAGCCTTCTGCTGTTTGTGTTGGATCCCCATTGAAGATATTTTCTAATAAATGCAATTGTTCCACAAAACACTAATAGCAGTGCACCCAACAATCAATGTTCATTCAAAGAAGTCCAGTTCAAAACTTGATATGTTCCATATCTTCTTTATTTTACTTGTGTATAAAAGAAACGAAACTCCAGACTTTACAGCAAACAGCCAAGGCGTTTCATTCACAACATGTGAATTGCTTCAGGGAATTTAAATTCCATCTCCATAAATCATTTGGTAATTTCTTGTTTCCACCTTTCACCATGAGAGAATTAATTTCATACATGGACAGAAACTCTATCAAATGTTGCACCCAAATTCCATTGTATTTCTGGCCAGTCCGCCCATACGATTGACACCTAGATACATGTCTCAAACAGAACACAAGCTGTTGCTCATGAATGTAAGTCTTGGAAAAAAAGACTTTCTTTTTTGATGAGACATACGTTTGTGAGTGCTATTAGTGTTTTATGATATTATGTGGCCATAGGACTACACCCTTGGCAACGAGGGCCTATATCAAGTGCACATTCCAAGGATCAAATCTCAGGAACTGAAATATGTGAGAAGGGGGAAGTACAGTATGTTTGGGCATGTTGCTGTTTCACTGTTTGCAATCAAAGGGGTTGTTATGCTGTACGGGTACCAGTTGATTGTCCCCCTGTTAAATCATGAACAACTTGACTAGAAGCCATGCCCTGTCTGCCTAAAGACTGATATCTTGACCTGTATGCGGGTTGGGTGTTTTCTGTGGGTGTTATAGTGATAGTAAAGACAGAAACTTTATTGGGATTGTCAACAACTCTTTGATGTCTTGTATTATGTTTTCTCTTATGCTTGACTATTTTGACATGATGCTGTTTCTAGCATACTAAGGGGTTCACTCTACCTCAGTGATCTCTAGGGAGGTGGTTGTTAGGGAACACACTTTATAAAATTTGACATCTTATTCATTGATTGAAAGCAATGTTTTATTAGTTCACATTTTTTCAAAACCATTTGTTATAATATATGACTGTTTGTCTTATAAATGGAATATTTACAACATACCAGTATTGTTTTTTTAATTGCATGTTGTTGGTTTATTGTATTTGACTCTTCTGGCAAGGAAAGCAAAAAATCAGCAAGAACTGTATTTCCCATGATCGACAGGTTGCGCTGTATCCAACAGGCAACTTCATTACATTCATATTTAATATGTTTCCCTCCATTAAATTTCAATATTATTTTGATGAAATGTATAAACATTTATAAAAAAATTAAAGATGTTTAACAAACATAGTGTTTTTGTTGTTAACCTGATGTGCCTATTGATGAAACACCTGACTCTTCCACTGGCTACGAAGTTGCATATGGTGGTGGCTCAGTGCTAGGTCTCCCATGCTCCAACCTCTTGTCTTCTGTAACGTATTTTTTCTTTGGTCGTGGACCTGAGGATGTAGCAAAATTTTTTGATCTCTTCCACAATCCTGATAATGACACCAACAGTATTTACACTTTGTTGGATATTGTTTTTTTAGTAGCCCCGGGAACTGTAATGGAGGCCTTTCTAACTAATATATGACTTTTGGCTACACATTCTTCTACAAAAATGTCTACTTCTTTATTACTAAATCTAACTTTCCTTTGTCTCCCTTCGTACTTCTGTGGATCCTGGCTTGACATTTCGTTGCCTTCCAATGTTGTAATGAAGTTATTAAAAAGTGTACTTTTGATCATTTGAACTGAATATTACAAAGCACAAAATGCAGAAGCAAGCATTCATCAAACAAATACACATGTGATGTACTATCCTATTTAATTCACAAACAAATATACAAAATCTAACATTTAAAATAAAGGTTCACGTTTTCCTAAATTCAATTGAGGCCACTCATCTTCCATAGTATTTTCTGTTTTATGCACATGCACTGCTCAAGAATCAATCTCAGGATACTATCTTAACATTTGGCCTCCAATTGGCAATTCCGTCACAGTTACAGAACATTTTAATTCAACGTTTTCCTTTTTTTTAATATACGCCTGAGTAGGTTTCGTGGACCACCACAGGTCTCTTAAATAGAAATGAAGAACTACTTATTTAGAGGCATCTTTTAGATCTTTGATGTCATTATTCACTGCTCCAAAGATCGCAATTGGTGATTAGCCATTTGCAATTTGTGCTTTTTACTGAATTGCAAGTTTTCAAATCAGTATTAAGTGATAACACACATTAAGAAATTTGGTAATATTTTGCTATTAGAAAATAGGGATATATAATTTAATCATTATTTCCGAATCGTTCAACAGGTCCAATATGTCTTGACTTCTTATACCACATAACTCATTATCCAACCATCATACTACTATAAACCCACCTCGTTAACATATGGAGGAACCATATAACTGTGTAGTAGTCAAAATCACACAAACACATACTTGCCATCATTTACCAAATAAATAAACATAATACACAAACGCACAGAACATTATGCAATCATATTGATGCCACCATATACTACTCCAAAAGAAACAACATATATTGTCAAGCCCACTATCAGAAATTCAAGTATGCACCATCACAACACCACACAACCACCAAAAAGAATTTAACACACAGTACATAAAATAAAGCATTTAGGGCCTGATTCACAAAGATTTTGTTGTGGCTTACTCTTGTAGTGCACCTGACCTATTCCTGGGATCTGGGAGTAGGCCAGCAGCCAGAAGAAAATATCTGGGGGGGGGGCATAGCCCCCAAAATAATTAACAATATAGAAAATGGAGCCAGAGGAAAGAATGTATACAGGGATATTGACCTGGAGATGTTTTTGAAAACTTGCCCAAAAACTACATTTTATAAACTCAGTGTATTAGAACAAATGATCAAAGCAAACTAGATAAATGCTTTAAGGCAATTATATTTTCCCTGCAATTTTCAAGAAATATATGGTAATTAGTTCAACTGGTCTTATGGTATTTACGTTTTTAAAAGTCTGATCTATAGCTACATGTCTTTTTCTCATTTTAATGGTGTTTATATAGATTTAGTTTTAGCTATGAAATAATGGCATGGCAAACAGTATGTTCCAACACTCATTTTATTGAGAAATGTACACTCATATCAATGTCTGGAACATTTTATTGCACTAAGTATTCATGTAAACAAAACAATACACCTGAAAACATTAGCATTGTAGTACAGTACATTAATATTTGCATATATACGTAAGCTTCTTTAGTAAATGGTATTAACCTTGTTTTACTTCCTAAGCTGTCAATATATCTACCTGTTAGCCCACTGGTCAACAATAACAGCATTTACACACTCAACAGAAGATCACATTTCTTAATTTACCTTTTTATAAAATAAATCTGCACAGGAAAATTATTGTTCTGAAATTGTATAGAAAAACTGAAAGCTTGCGGTCTTAATAATAAAGTACACCAGATAAGTAACTTTGCTCAATACTTAATGGGTTTTAAAGACAAGCTTACATAAAGGTTGACGCATCATTCCAGTCAATTTGTTTTGGTAAATGAATAATGAATGTTGTATTTGAAGGTGTGCTAGTCTAATACTATTGATGAAAAATGTATATAATTTAAATACATAGGGCTGTGACATTTTCCCTGCATGGACTTTATTGGAACATTTATAAGCAAATGGATATGTGAAGGGGTCCACAGCAGTAAATAGGAGCAAGCTGTATTCAATACAGCACAGTATTCATCCAGCCGATAATGACAGCATAAGCATTGCATACACAAGATCCCTGTTCTAAATTCCAGAACCTCAACAGAAGTCTAAATGCAGTGTTTTATAGGAAAACATGTATAACTTATAAATAACACATATTACATATGGTGATGAAATATAACGCATTTCCCCGCCTTGAACAATAAAAAAAGAAAAAGAAAAGGAAAGAAAGAGTGAACAGAAATCCCACCCAGAACGAAAGACTACACAAAGTCTCCCACCTTGGCAGGTAGACGTCTCACACGAGCATCAATTTCCAACCATGAAGCTATTGAACGATCACTTATAGACATATCAGAACTCATGTCTTTAACCTCCATCCTTGTATTTTCATCAGACGTTGAAGCAGTGACCACAAATGTGCATGCAGATGCCTCCATCATATCGCGCAGGCCATTCTTTCCACTCCTGGTCAGAACTCACTTCATCACCTTTGCCACACTTTGCAGTCTTCTCACATTCCAAACCGTACCATCCTGGGTCCCAACGCTCCTATTGTACACTTTAATAATCCTCATAGCTTTGCCAAATCTATGTGTATCTTTAGTCACAAACCCTGCGTTATGCACCCTCACCCAATCACAAATAGCGAATAATGGAACTTTGACTTTCCACTTAACATCATAGGCCTTATTAACTTTCTATTGCTTCTTCTTCATTCTTTCACAAATGTGCTCAATACTCAATTCTTCCTGACCCATGCCTTGTGTCCTTTTCAACCACTATGGACACAATTTGGAAACAGGATGTCTTCCCCTTAACAACCAAAAAGGACTTTCCTCTGTGGTACTCTGTGGAGTGATGCGATAACACCACAGTTTCACCCTCAATCTGTCTGTCCAATTTCCACCACAATCATGTGTCCTGACAATACTCTCTTTCTACAACACACGGTTTAGTCTCTCAACCTGTCCATTTCCTTGGGGTTCATACAATGCCATTATAACATGCCAAACATTGCTATACTTGAGAAAACTCTCCATTTCTTTTGACATCATCTGTCCCCATTGTCCAATATTAACACCTCTGGATAGGCTTCTCTTCCAAAAACTTCCTTAAAGAACTCAACAATTGCACTGGAAGTGGCTTGGGAAACTAATTTCAACTCTGGACACACCGAATGGTGGTCCATAAGAACCAAGACAAAACAAGCTTTACAAGGTACAGAGTAAAATGGTTCAGACATGTCAAAACCCAACTTCTGCGATGTTGAATCTTGCCAAGGCACCAGTTGAATGAGAGCAGGAGCAGACCTCAGCATTTTTTCACTATTTGCACAGAACTCACATTCTTTGACCATCTTGTCTGCCATCGTGTCAAGCCCTGGCCACCAAAAACATGTAGGTATGAGCTTTTTTCTGGAGGACATATCCGGATGCCCTTCATGTACTAACGGCAAAATCACATCATGCATACCTTCAGGTGGAATACTTTTTCCATTCTTAAAGATCGAATCACCTTCCATTTCCAATTCTTCAGTCACTTCTCAAAAAGGCATAACTTTCTCTGACACAGATCTTTTGCTATGCCACCCATCCATAACAAACTTCTTCACAGTTTGCAACAACATGTCACTCTCCTCACACTCCGTCCATTTTTCTTCCTCAAAACACTTGTTTTGGTCTGCAACATACTCCGAAGCAGGGATACCGACATCAACTTCACCACTTCAAGACCATCTTTGGATTTTTCATGGGGCAATCATGATAAAAAGTCAGCCATAACATTGCTTTTACCTGGCACAAGCTCAACTGTGAAACAGTATTCCTGTAATCTTAACACCAGTCTTGCAATATGCGCAGTGCCATTCCATCCACCTACTGGGGATAGAACTCCAGCGAAGGACCTTATTTCGATAACGGGCGGACACACTGCTGCCCACTATCACGTCGGTCAGGAGAGCGACCAACAAGCGGGCAGCGGTCCGATTGCCCAATTATTATGAGACCACCAGGCTGGCAGAAGGAAAAGGGCTCTTTTAACACGGGAGTTTGTGCTGCAGCCCTGGAAAAGGGCCACAGCACAAGCCATAGTGTAAAAGAACACTTTCTGCACATCCATGCACCTTGTGCTATGCACCACGAGGCACATTGTGCACAGGAGCCACATCTGGACTTATCCATCCCACTTATGTCATTACACTGAAGTATACAAAAAAGTACAACAACACTAGGAAGGAGTGAGAAGCTTTGACAAGGTGAAAGCCTTAGCCTTCCAGACTGTATTGAAAATCTACACAATAGAGGTTTGACCTATCTCTCCTAAATCCTATCTTTTCACAAGGCTAGATGCGTGGCCCTTATTATATCTCAAATGAGTGTGCGATCTACAGCCAGATGAATTAGTGTGATTGACACATTTCATGGATATATTTGTTGGGTCCTTACCCATAGGTCCCACCTGTGGCCTACTTCATCTTCGAACCCACACCAAAATCACCCAGTGTGAGTGGGTGGGCTCTCCACATCTAAAAGCGGAGTGCTTAATGGTGCAAATGAGGGATTGTAAGTTAGTTAAAACTGCCTCGTGGATTCTAAATTAGTTTTTAATAAGTGAGGCCTTCAGGCAAGATTAAAAGCAGTTGGATGTCACAAGGATATGATGGTCCTTGAAATCAGAAAGACAACATGTTTCAGCTGTGTAACTACCCAGTGGGCCAATTGGCTTTCTTCAGGACCAAATATAGTATGTAAAATCCCTGCATGGAGAGGACAACACTTACTAAAGAGATTGACCACGGCCTAAGTTCCCCATGACAACTTTGAAAACATACAATCTGCAATACTAATCAAGTGATTTACATAATAAACTGTCCGTGCAACGTGAAGTGCATAGGAATAACAACAAGGAAAGTAAGTACGAGAATAAGTGAACAAAAAAGCAATGTTCACTGCAGACACAGTAGCACCAAAAAGGCAGAACATTATATTAAAATGATACATAAAGTGAAAGACCATCAATGAACATTCTTAAACATTTGACAGCAGAGACCAGACAGTTGGAGAAAATCCTGTTTTAAAAAGTATTGAGGTCGATTTATAGCTTGTCCACCCACACCAAGGGTCTGAATGATTACATTCCATGGTGGAACAACTTATAGTACACACATGAGTGCTATGGACCCCCTTACATTACCCATGTAGACATATTCTGAAAACTGGTTTACTTGGTAACAGGCTAGAAATGAGCTCCCCAACAGGGACTAATAAAAAATTAAAGATTGTTCACAGCATTCTTTTTCAGGAGAGAGAGGCTGGACTTTCAACCCCAGACTCCCTAGTTCCTGCTGGCCTGCCGAAGTGGCATTGATGCGCTTCTGTGCAACGTTAACATGGAGACAGGGATGCAGGGCTACATTTGTCAGTCTTCCTGACAGCCTACAAAGTGGCATTGACGTACTTCTGCGTTGCTGAAACATGGAGAAAGTGACGGGGGATTACATTTTCCAGCCCCCCCAGAGTCTATTCCCTGACAGGATCCGCTCCCGCACCAATGCAACACTACTGAGGCACGGCGTCCAATCAACGCTCCTGACTCAGAGTGGGTGGAGCAGGGAGGTCAGGCATTTAATGGGAGTCCCATCTCATTCACGCGCCTAAGGCAAGCCCGTCTGTGCCTGTCCACGCCTATTCCGCAACCAGTGCCAGTCATGCTGCCGGTGGCCTGCCCTCGATTCATGTTTGCTGGTCTAGGGCTCAGTTATTAGCCCTTAGGACAGCGACTTGCTGTAGTGGCCCGCATAGTGACCAGCCCTGCTATTAACTAGCCATTTCAGCTGCAAAGACTGCCCATTTGCCCTCCCCCCTCTCTCCCAACGATATCGGCCTGAGGCCAGAGCAGATCCACTTACCAAAACGTCAGCGGTAGTTAAAGCCTGCCTGCTCAATTGTCGCTCCCTTCCCGGACACGCAGGCGATATTTGGCTCTCCCTGACCTCTCACACCTGGAACTTGATGTTCCTGACCGAGACTTGGGTCAAAGAGACATCAAATCCAGATATTAGCCTTGCAATTCCACCGGAGTATAGATTCGTAGGGATAAATCGCTCAGGTGACAAAGCAGGAGGTGGAATTGCTATCATTCATCGCTCGCGTTGGAATATAACGTCCAGGAAACTAGAAAACACTGGCCCTATTAAGGCCATGTATTTTAGTATTTCTGATCCAAGACACTTGATCGCGGCTGGGGTGCTCATATACAACCCCCGGCACACCTCTATCTCGCCTCACGGAGCTCTTAGCAACTATTGCAGATCTCGCGTTGAGACATTCGCACTTCATTTTTCTGGGAGATTTTAATCTTCATGTAGATGACACCACGTGCGCAAAAGCCTGTTCTCTCATAGATACTATGGCAGGCATGAACTTCGATCAAAAGGTACGGGCCCCACTCATCGGGCGGGCCATACTGTGGACCTCATATTTACTAATCTGTTAGGCCTGTCTACCTCGGCTCCTCTCCCCCTCACCTGGTCAGATCATTATCTAATTCCTTTCATCCTGACCTTCCCCCGGACGCCTGCCCTTTCCTCTAAGGCGGGTGACCTGGGTAGGAAATGGTACAAAGTAACCTGTGATGCCCTTGATCATACTCTCGCTAAGGTGAACTGGCAACCCTCAGATGATGTGAATACTACGGTAGCTAATTTCAATGAACAACTGTTCCTAGCTATAGATACCATCGCCCCTTTGCAACCTTTGTCCTTGGTGTGCGTCAAACCTACTGCACCTTGGTTTTCACAAGCCTTACGGGAAGAGAGGAGTGGTTGCAAGAAGCTTGAATGCCGCTGGCGACTCTCCTATGACCCCCTTGTCAAGGCCATCTATAGAGCCGCGCTAAATAAAATTCATAAACCCAAACGGGCTACGATGAAAGACTTTTTTATGAATAAAATCAATGCAGTGGAGAATTCCTCGAAATCTCTGTTTTTGATTGTCAAGGAATTCACTAACCCAACGGCAGTTGCCAGCAGGATCGAACCCAGTCAAGAGCTCTCCGATTGCCTGTCTGATTTTTTCCATAATAAGATCATTGACATCTTCTCTGGCTTTAAACAACCCGCTGTCATCCGGTCGGATAGCCCTGCCCACGACACTACCATCTCTCAGGACAAAATGTTATCTAGCTTTGAACCAGTCTCTTTGGACACTGCCCTGTTGAAAGTTCGATTGTGCAAATACGGTTCTCCATTAGATTCAGTTCCAGCCCAGATTTTCACCATTCTTGCACCTGTAATCATAGCCCATCTAGTCTCTATATGGAATTCCTCCTTATCCTTAGGCCAGTTCACTAAGGCATGGAAGCAGGCCATGCTGCTGCCCATTTTCAAGAAAGCTGAGGCTGACCCAGCTGTATTCAGTAATTACCGACCAATTTCACTGCTTCCAAAACATGCTAAGATATTTGAGAAAGTTGTGCAGGAACAACTAGCCACCTATTAGGAATCCAGAGAACTCCTCCATGACTCGCAATCTAGATTTCGATCCGGGTATAGTACGGAAACTGCCTTATTGGAAGTCTCTGAGACTATTTGGGTGAGTGTGAACAGAGGCAAGGTGGCCAAGTTGGTGCTCCTCGATCTGTCTGCGGCATTTGATACTGTCTCACACACCATCCTGCTTGACACACTACATAATCTAGGGAGTAGAGGCACTTCCCTGGCCTGGATAAGATCATTCTTAACGGGAAGAACACAGCAGGTCTGGTGTCGACCTTTCGTCTCCAAAGAAAAAAACCTTTGAGCTGTGGAGTCCCCCAGGGATCGGCTCTCAGCCCCCTCTATTTCACTCCTTCCAAAACATGCTAAGATATTTGAGAAAGTTGTGCAGGAACAACTAGCCACCTATTTGGAATCCAGAGAACTCCTCCATGACTCGCAATCTAGATTTCGATCCGGGTATAGTACGGAAACTGCCTTATTGGAAGTCTCTGAGACTATTCGGGTGAGCGTGGACAGAGGCGAGGTGGCCATGTTGGTGCTCCTCGATCTGTCTGCGGCATTTGATACTGTCTCACACACCATCCTGCTTGACAGACTACATAATCTAGGGATTAGAGGCACTTCCCTGGCCTGGATAAGATCATTCTTAACGGGAAGAACACAGCAGGTCTGGTGTTGACCTTTCGTCTCCAAAGAAAAAAACCTTTAAGCTGTGGCGTCCCCCAGGGATCGGCTCTCAGCCCCCTCTTTTTTAATGTTTACCTGGCACCACTAGCCGAGGTCATAGAAGACTGCGGGGTCAGAGTGGTCTCTTACACTGGCGATACTCAGCTGATCTTCTCGTTTAGTGATCACTCTGACAAAGGCCTTTCTAACTTTAAACAGTGCCTCACAAAGATTGTATCATGGATGACTGGTAATACCCTTAAGCTGAACACTGATAAAACCGAAGTGTTGTTCTTTATTCAAAAGGCCCCATTGCTGCCATCTGTGTGGTTGCCGGCTGAGCTCAACCCTCCCCCACTCCCAGTTGACTTGGCTCGAAACTTGGGGTTTGTAGTAGGCAATGAATTGTCGTGCAAGGTCCAAATCAATAAAGTCACCTCTGCATGCTTTTGCAAATTGCGCATGATTAAAAAAATCTTTCCGTATCTCCCTCTGGACTCGCGCAGGACGGTCATCCACGTCCTCATTACCTCCCACCTGGATTATTCCAACAGCCTCTATGTGGGAGCTCCAGCCTATCTCATCCATCGATTACAGATCATACAGAATGCGGCCGCTAGGCTGATCTGTTACATCCCATACCGGCACTCAATTACCACGCATTTGAAGAAACTTCACTGGCGCCCTGTTTCCTCTCGCATTCAGTTCAAGGCCCTGGTCCTGTCTTTCAGGGCACTGAATGGCAGGGGACCTGGATATCTCCGGGGTAGGCTTAAGTTGGTGCACTCAGCCCGCACTCTCAGATCCAATCACCTCCGCCTGATGCCCCCCCCCAGGTTAGAACGCCACAGGAAAGGAGGCAGAGCTTTTGCGGTAGTCACAGCTAAGCTTTGGAATGGTCTGCCCCTTAGTCTCCATCTTATTGACTCAGAACCCCTGTTCAGGCGCAGCCTAAAGACCTGGCTGTTTTCTACCCTCTACCATGTTTTCTGGTGCTCACGGTTTCTGCTGTCTGCAGCGCCGAGACAACCCCGTAGGGGGTCGCCGTGCGCTTAACAAATTCCTATAATAATACTGTGCCAGTGCCTGGAGCGGTAAATGGCTTTTGTCATTTTATAGCTCGGCATGGATAGCACTGTGCTAATCCTATGCTTAAAGACTTTGCTGTAGAAATGGAAAAATAATTTGTCCATTTCTATATCTGCATGGAAGGCACTGTGCTAATCCTATGCTTAAAGACGTTGATAGAAAAGCAGACATTTGAGGTGAACAAAACTAGAGTGTCGCTGGTGTTGAGATTAGATCCTGTAGCTGCAGCATTTCCCGGATGTCTAAAAGCAGTTGCTGCCCCATGTGTGAGTTTGGAGTAGTGTGAAAGCATGGTGATGGTTCACCTGCTGAAAGTGAATGTACCACATTCTGTTAAGATTTTGCTTACTCACACTCAAACGCAACATCTCACAAGTAACCATTTAACTAAATATGAGCAGGTGATTCTGGGTGCTGAGAATGTGCCATAATGTTACGTTTACTGAAACGAATAAGAATGGCATACACGGGAATATTATATATAGTAATGCTGCTCTTTTTGTTGAAACTGATAGGAAAATCATGTCAGATACAGGAATTTGTATATAGTAATGCTACTGCTTTTATTTAAACTGATAAGAAAATCATGTACAGGAATTATACATAGTTGTTCGCATTGTATCACAAATGTTCCAAGTGTAACTGTTAAGCACTCTGATACCCAAGGGTCAAGTCCACACTATATAAAACTCTATAAATAAAATAAAATAAATAAATAAATTGGTGAGATGTACGAGTTTGAATCCAGCTACATTGATGCCTTTAGGCCATATCAAGTGATCCTTGTTACCACAACTGCTGTCAAATATGGTGGGCTGTCTGACTGGGTGTGATCTGCTCAAACTCTCCGAGGTCCATGTCCCCTTAAAAATGCGGTACATGTAGTGGATGTGCCGGTGGTTACAGTGAGACATCCAACTCAGGTCAGTCACAGAGTAGAAGGGGTCCCAACTACTGGGTCTCGAAGCACTGGTTCAAATGAGGGTCAGAGAGAGTCAGTCCTTGTAGGTAACAAGGGTCAAGCAGAGAGGGACCTGACTAGGTGAAGTGTTGATCCAGATATTGTGAACAGTGCAAGTGAAAAGGGAGTGATAAGTGGAGACCGTTGGCCCAGAAGAAGTAACAGATTGAGGCAAATCTTGACGGAAGGCAAAGTACCCCCAACTGTAATTGAAGTCTCAAATCACTCTGAACAAAGTGATACGGATGATGACGGACAAACAGTGTGAAAATAGAAAAGAGCTAAAGTACCAAGTCAAAGATATACTGCACCTGAATGGACTTATTCAGCAGCAGCCAATGACTGGGAGAAAGCGTACCAAGTTTTTTGCTTCAAGGATCTACACTCACAAAAAACACCTTGAGAGACTGTTGCGATAGAAGACGTTTTGCAAAGCAGAAAAAAAAAAGAAATGGCCTATGAATAACTAAAGAGACAAAAATACACCAGATTTTACCAAATGTAAACCTGTGAACTGTAACAGTGGGAGAAACAAAGACAATTCTGTTGCACAAGCTCAATGAAATATTTGTTGCAAATTCTACGTTATAAAGCTTTGTCAAAATTCAACAGAAAACATGAGTTCCCTTCCGAGAGAGATGGGAGACTCAAACCAGGTATCATTAAACATGTATGTGCTTGCTTCTTAGCTGCTTTTACTATAATCCTTGTAGTGTAACTTAATGTACCAAATCTTCCTCATCATGACATTAACCTTACCCCTGTTAGTAATCTGTTGGAAGAAAGGTATGACGGAATTGGAACTAATGATCTAACTGACAACACTTTACATTGTGATCAATCTATTAATGACTTTTCCTTAAATGTCTTTACTAAACAATACTTTGGATGCTAGAGATTGTTATGAGTGCATGCAACTACCTACCTCGTTATCAGTGGGGGTGACTTACCATCACTTACCTCTTACTTATGGCATTTCCTGTAGTGTACTAACTAGTTTATTCTAATGCGAAGGACAGTGTCAATATTATTACTCACATTATAATTTGATCTTCTCTGAAATTCTGATTAATAAGAATTTGAACATGGTACCGGATTTGCAAACTGCTGAAATAATTCCTTCAAGCAACACAAAGTATAGATGCAGTTTATGCGCATAGACATAATCTAACTTGAATTTTGAATAATGTCGAAAATGATTTTAATAATTCAGTTGAAGATAGGCATGGGGAAATAAAGAAAAAGGATGAAACACAATAAAAAATTCCACCTTGGGGAAACTGGGAAGGTGAAATTTAAAAGGTGATGCACACTCTGCTATGTTTCTGGATTGGCAACATAAAGGATAGCTATGCATATTGGGACGCAGAACTGAATTTAATAATAAGGTTGTTGGTTCCAGTGAATGTGATCGTACCTTCCAAATTGTGAGAGGATGGGGTTTATATCTTGGAGGGTCTGATCCAGTCTTCCCAGGGGTGTATAATATCTATGGGAAAAAGCCTATTATAGGTTACCAAAACATTGGTATGGATGCTGCTATATGGGAATAGTATTTTCAAAAATATATCATGTGGGACAAGCTAATAGAATCAACACATCTAAACATACTCGTTTAAGAGACGGAATATGTGCTGCTGAAATAATTGGGGATTCTTTTTTTGGTACAACAATACCATTAGTTGGGGCGATTCTAAATTCTCATAAAATTCGAAAAAGTTCTACTATGGTTGACCATTTATCAACCGATACAGCAGGAGGATTTCTTGTCATAGATACTGAAATGGTTGCTATCAGATCCATGGTGCTACAAACCAGACTTGTGCTAGATGTCCTACTTGCAAAAGAGGGCGGAGTCTGATGCTTGCTAAAAGTCCAACAGTGATGTACTTATACCTCTTACAAAAGCCAAAGTTTTGCGGGGATATGTCAGCCATATCACAAATCTTGGAATAGTTTTGAGTGAACTAAAAGCTGATGGTGCTTGGGAATCTATTGGTAAAGGATTTACCTCTGTGGGAAAATGGTTTGCAACTTTGGGAGGTAGTTTAGTGGGGAAATTATTAAGACCCATACTAACTATTGCTATATCGGGGTGAAAATTGCAAAAAACACAGTTGATGGACAGAATGTAGAACAATGTCATACATTCACCCCAGTACAGCGATCTGGGCCTAAATCCATCGTTTTTTTGCACTCCACACCACCCTGGGTTAGACACTGGCTATATGCAAATCAGCTCTGACCCTGTGCCTCATGGGAACAGTCCAGTCCGAACTACCAAGCCATGTCTTTCCCAGACCGGAATCAAGCATCCAAGGACCGGTTTCTGGCTATCAGCCTTCATCAGCCTGGATAGCTTGATTCCAGTGGTGTGGAGAGCCTGGGACTCACGTCTGAGCATACCCAGCACACTCGGGGTGAAAATTGCAAAAAACACAGTTGATGGACAGAATGTAGAACAATGTCATACATTCACCCCAGTACAGAGATCTGGGCCTAAATCCATCGTTTTTTTGCACTCCACACCACCCTGGGTTAGACACTGGCTATATACAAATCAGCTCTGACCCTGTGCCTCATGGGAACAGTCCAGTCCGAACTACCAAGCCATGTCTTTCCCAGACCGGAATCAAGCATCCAAGGACCGGTTTCTGGCTATCAGCCTTCATCAGCCTGGATAGCTTGATTCCAGTGGTGTGGAGAGCCTGGGACTCACGTCTGAGCATACCCAGCACACTCGGGGTGAAAATTGCAAAAAACACAGTTGATGGACAGAATGTAGAACAATGTCATACATTCACCCCAGTACAGAGATCTGGGCCTAAATCCATCGTTTTTTTGCACTCCACACCACCCTGGGTTAGACACTGGCTATATGCAAATCAGCTCTGACCCTGTGCCTCATGGGAACAGTCCAGTCCGAACTACCAAGCCATGTCTTTCCCAGACCGGAATCAAGCATCCAAGGACCGGTTTCTGGCTATCAGCCTTCATCAGCCTGGATAGCTTGATTCCAGTGGTGTGGAGAGCCTGGGACTCACGTCTGAGCATACCCAGCACACTCGGGGTGAAAATTGCAAAAAACACAGTTGATGGACAGAATGTAGAACAATGTCATACATTCACCCCAGTACAGAGATCTGGGCCTAAATCCATCGTTTTTTTGCACTCCACACCACCCTGGGTTAGACACTGGCTATATGCAAATCAGCTCTGACCCTGTGCCTCATGGGAACAGTCCAGTCCGAACTACCAAGCCATGTCTTTCCCAGACCGGAATCAAGCATCCAAGGACCAGTTTCTGGCTGTCAGCCTTCATCAGCCTGGATAGCTTGATTCCAGTGGTGTGGAGAGCCTGGGACTCACGTCTGAGCATACCCAGCACACTCGGGGTGAAAATTGCAAAAAACACAGTTGATGGACAGAATGTAGAACAATGTCATACATTCACCCCAGTACAGAGATCTGGGCCTAAATCCATCGTTTTTTTGCACTCCACACCACCCTGGGTTAGACACTGGCTATATGCAAATCAGCTCTGACCCTGTGCCTCATGGGAACAGTCCAGTCCGAACTACCAAGCCATGTCTTTCCCAGACCGGAATCAAGCATCCAAGGACCGGGTTCTGGCTATCAGCCTTCATCAGCCTGGATAGCTTGATTCCAGTGGTGTGGAGAGCCTGGGACTCACGTCTGAGCATACCCAGCACACTCGGGGTGAAAATTGCAAAAAACACAGTTGATGGACAGAATGTAGAACAATGTCATACATTCACCCCAGTACAGAGATCTGGGCCTAAATCCATCGTTTTTTTGCACTCCACACCACCCTGGGTTAGACACTGGCTGGAATTTTCACCCCGAGTGGGCTGGGGATGCTCAGACGTGAGTCCCAGGCTCTCCACATCACTGGAGTCAAGCTATCCAGGCTGAATGAAGGCTGATAGCCAGAAACCGGTCCTTGGATGCTTGATTCCGGTCTGGGAAAGACATGGCTTGGTAGTTCGGACTGGACTGTTCCCATGAGGCTCAGGGTCAGAGCTGATTTGCATATAGCCAGTGTCTAACCCAGGGTGATGTGGCGTGCCAAAAAACGATGGATTTAGGCCCAGATCCTTGTACTGGGGTGAATGTATGACATTGTTCTACATTCTGTCCATCAACTGTGTTTTTTGCGACTTAAAACAAACTAGGCTAAAGCTTATGAAGACACCTGCCTTACGAATTTGGCATCATATAAAGATAAAGATAAGAGTGTGATGGCTCAATTTGCCATCAAAGGGGGGATTGATTGTGCAGAGATGTTATCATTTATCTTTTTACAACAATTCTACAGAGAAAATGGATTGTGACACTATTTTATATGATAAAGACAAAGTGTGTATATAGTTACCATGTTTTACACACAAATGAAGTCCTAATCTAAATGCTGCATCGTAAAACCAGGCAGATTGTTAGAAGTGGATTCCTGATAACACCTAACAGTCAATAAGTTGATGTGAAATTTGACATTTTCGTGACATACGTTCTTATGCTTAGATAAACATGACAAATAGGCGATAACAGAAAATTTCTATATAATAATAAAGCTGCTCTATATTTTAGGAAACCACATAATAACACTAGAATGCGTAACATGAGCATTGACATAGACAAGAAAAGTAGGTGTTATATGAAGATTATGTTATGATTTCCACTTCGTAAAAATTTGTTTTAGGTGTGCTGTTAAATCCTGTATGATGTATTAATGAATAACATGCAGAGGAGACGTACAAAATTCTATATGAAATGGTAGTGAGAGTTGAAATGTTATGAGTACCCTATACTTACAGAATTTATTTCCAATTATAACAAAGTGATGCTCAATTGAAGAATTAATGCACTGTTATATGTAATGTGAGCCCAAATTCATCATGCATGATCTGTGTTTCATGAAGGCCGCAAACTCTGCTTCCTTTCCCATATGAACTTAAGAAATGAATAGTGTGAATCCTATGGGAACTTTTTGTGAAGATTCCACTTTTGTTTTAACACTCAATCATCTTCATTCACGTTTGTAGCTTACTTGACTAGACTTGCAACAAAAGTGTTACTTCCTAGAGCAATGCTTGAGAATGGACTGACAAGAGATAAGAACATGAACATGCCTACTTTCTTAATGCACTCGGGTGGCGAAGTGAGCTAAAGAATAATGATGTAATCAACCCAGATCTAGGGGTGGGTGGAATTTGCGTAGTAGCGCTAAGCAAAGCTCCGCAAGACAGTAAAAAATCTCCGCGAGTACGCAGAGCTCCGCGAACACGCTGAACGAACGCTTTTTGCGTGCTTGGGGCAAATATCTTGCGAACACTCATTTTGAAAGCACAAACAAACAAAAAATTCAGCGAAGCCGCAGATGGTGGAATTTTTGGCAACTCTGTGTTCTCCGTGAAAGCGAAATTACCCAAATTCCACAAATTCCCTGAGCGGAACGGAATTTACCGCCCAGGCCTACCCAAATCTGTGACTGGGGGTGAGTGTCTGAAAAGTTTCAGCGCTCTGTCCATCATCTCCTTGTGTTTGCTTTCTTCACCCTGAGTTTTTTATTTGTTTATTGGCATTTTATAAAAAGGTACAGCGAGTCAATGTTCAAATACATGTTGCCAAATGTTACAGATAAAAGGTAACATATACAACATAACAAGTAAACAAAAACCAAAGCAGAAGCGGCACATTTGATTATATATTTAAGTGAAATTCCGTATCGCTTATCAACAGACCAGGAACGGGTGCAGAGAAATTAGTTGTTAACATTATGCAGTAATAGGACGCTAACTAGAGATAACACTGTTCAATGGCAGTGGATAGATTATGGAGTGTCAGATTGATCATTAGCTGTTGTTTGCTGTGACTCAATAGCAGGCCCAGAGTTGTGGGTAGTAACTGAACCTCGGGCAGCTAACCAAGTTAGAAACCATCCCCAAATGCTTTTGTGCCTAGATGCTTGTGGTAATAGTTCCCATTAAATGTTCAATTGCTCCTGGCAAAACATGGTATCTAGGACCCAGGCCTTGATGTTGAGGGGTTTGCGCTTGCCCCAGTGCATCGCGACTCTGCGCTTGGCAAGCAATAGAAGCATAGCAAGTAGCCTACGATGTCCCAGTGGGGCCTCCTTGACATATCCCAAGAGACACAATTTGGGGGAGGGAGTCAAACTAATCCCCAGGATCTCATTGATTGACTCAAGGACCACGTTCCAAAAATTCCCCATACAGAGCAATTCCAGGTCATGTGCAGGAATGAAGCATCAGGAGACTTGAATCTCCAGCAGTTTGCTCCGAGGCAAATACCCATGTGCTTGAGTTGCAAAGGGGTTCTATTGATATGATGCAGGTACTTAAAATGTATGAGACACAATTTATAATTGGGAGAGAGCATCTCAAATTGCCCGAACCACCATTGATCATCTGAAATGGGATCAGTAAGCTCTTCATTCCATTCAACAAGGGCTTTTGGGTGTATTCAGGGATGAACATTGCATAGCACTGTAGAGCCTGGTGATGAGCCTGTTGGGAGATGAATTTGTGAGCATTGAGTCTAGGGATGGAAGAGAAGATGGGGAAGGGAAAGTGTTGTGTAGTTTGCAGCATGTCCCTCTGATGCTGTAATATAATAATAGATTAGAAAATTTAGAAGTATCACCCTGTTCTGTTGTAGGGGGAATGATAAAGGTGTTGTTCGGGTATAGATCCACAAACGTGTCCCATCACATTTTGTGGGCATAAGTCAGGCTCCCTTTGTCTGATATCATGGGCAGCTGTGGATTTTGCGCAAGTGTAATGGATGGTGCATATAATGCTGACTGTCCCACGCGAATGCGGAGCCTGTCCCAAGCCCATTGCAGTGTGTTTGCTGTGTTTAGGGAGGTGTGTTGATGTTCAAAGGGTTGATACAGAGCTACTGCTAATGGCAAGCGAGCTAAGCAGGCAGCTTCAACTGCAACATGCAGTTGAAAATGGGTAGGGACGATCCAATAATGTAGAAACTGCGCCTGTGCACACTAGGCATATAATGCCAAGTCAGGTGCCCCTAATCGACCTTGAGCCAATGGGAGCGTAAGCACTTCCCTTGTTATACGAGGCTGTTTCCCAGCCCACACGAATGAGATCATCAAAGATCTAAGAGTTTTAATGAAACATTGAGTGAGTTGCAGCGGCCAGTTAATAAATAAACATAAGAGTTTAGGCAGTACTATCATTTTAGCAATAGCAATGTGTCCAGCTAATGAAATAGGGAGTTTCGCCCAAATAGTCAGTTTTTCCTCCAGCCACGGAAGTGTGCGGCCACTGTTCATGTCCCAGAGGTCTTGAATATCAGTACTCAACCATATCCCCAAAGAGCGGACTTGTCCTGTCGCCTATTGAATAGGATAATCTGGTTCAAAAGGGACCGTAGTGGTGGTGAGCGGGAGCAGGGTGAACTTAGACCAATTAATGAGAACACCTGAAAAGCCGCCAAACCTTGTGAGTTCACGAAGAACAGAGTTTAGGTTATCTATCAGATCTCTAATTTACAATGTGATATCGTCAGCGTATAACAAGATAATGAAATCTTTGGTGGGGAATTCAAGTCAGCGCGTTTTATGATGTTGTTGAACTCTTGCAGCAAAGGGCTCCATGGCTATGGCAAACAGGAGGGGCAACAGAGGGCACCCCTGTATGGTGCCACGTGTAATTCTAAACAGGGCAGAGATCAGTCCACTTGTACACAGCCTGGCAAGAGGCTTGGAGTACAGTAGGCTAATCTGACTAATAAATAGAAGGGTAAGACCCACTCTGGTGAGGATAGTGAAGAGATTTGGCCACTCAAGCGACTTAAAGGCCTTAGTGGTGTCAAGAAATGCCGCCAGGGCAGGTGTCTGTGGGTCTCGCTGATGCAATATGGAGAAGAAGGTTCTTAGATTGCACTATGTGGAGCGCCCCGGTATGAACCCAGATTGATCTGGTCTAACAATGAGTGGTAAAAGGGGTTGCAGTCTGTTTGCGAGGAGTTTCGCATAGATTTTATTGTCGATGTTTATGAGGGAAAGAGGTCTGTAAGAATCACATTTGTTCTGGAGGTTTGCCTGGTTTGATTATCATTGAAATTACAGCTTCCCTAGTCGTTGGGGGAAGTGAACCGTTTTGTATGGATTCTAAATACATTTCCATGTGATGGGGCGCTAAGAGTGTAGCATAGGTCTTACAGAAGGCAGTCGTTAGGCCATCAAGACTGGGGGCCTTATCGGTGGGGAGGCTATTAATCACATGTACTATATCTTCCACGGTTAAGGGCTCATTTAAATTATCTCTGTGCGCGCTACCGAGCCACAGCAGTTCTAATGAATCCAAGTAAGCGGTGAGTTCGGAGTCTCCATGTGGTGTCGAGGAGGTGTATAATGAGGTGTAGAATTCGGTGAGATGATCGTGTATCTCTCTGGGACCTCTAATGGATTTATTGTTGTCGCCTAGGAGTGCTGTTCTATAGGGAGAGCTACGAGAGGGATTGAGTATATTTGCAAACATTTTACCTGGGGGGTCTCCTTCTCCATAGTGCCTGGCTGGGGCATATTTCCCCAGAAATGTTAATTCTCTATTTGCTTCCTCGTTGAATTCAGAAAATCTTTCACAAATGGGTATAAAGAGTGAAGTGTCGTTAGTGTCAATGTATTGGAGCCCCAGTGTCCTGATTTCGGTTACTAATTTCTGCAGTGTGCCATGTATTGCTTTCAGCACTCCTACCTGGCGAGCTATACATTTCCCTCTTATAACAACCTTGAAGGCCACCCAAACCACAGAAGTAGAGACCTCGGTTTTCAAGAGAAATATTCAACAATGTCATCCTCGATTTCTGTTTGGAATGCTGAGTCTAGCAGGGCGTGGGGAGGAAACCTTCACTTGAACTTGTGCTTGATAGATGTGGGGAAGGCAACCCTGATTGCGCATGGGGAGTGGTCAGATAAGGTTCTTTGTAAATGCTGCGCATCCACTGCCCACGTCACTACATCACCTGAGATTAACCACCAGTCTAGTCTAGACCATTAGTTATATTGTGAAGAGACAAACGTACCCTCCCGTTTGTGTGGGTTCAATCACCTCCATATGTCTAATGAATTACAGTCTGATATGATTGTGTTGGGTGCATGGCTAGAGCGGGGGTGGAGAGTGTGAGCAGAGCCCAATCTGTCCAAGTTGTTACATTGAATTGCATTAAAATCTCCCCCCAAAGGACAGTGTCACACCCCGTAATAGCAACCCTCACCCGAACATCATAAAAAAAATCTGGATTCTCAACATTTGGTCTGAGATTGCAAGCAGGACAGTCTGTGTTCCACCAAAAGAACCATTTAATATAATAAATCTTTCTTCAGTGTCTATGTGAGATTGTGTCAGCATCCAATCAACTCCGCTGAGTATCAAAATGGCTACTCCCCTCGCATAGTTAGAATAGGTAGAAGAATGGTACTCCCCCCAGCGCTTATGTTTCAGTTTATCCGAGTCTGTAAACCTTAAGTGAGTCTCCTGCAGGAAACATATGTCTATTTGTTGCCTGGCAAGGAAAGTGTGTACCAGTCGGGCCTTTCTATGATTATTGAGACCCCGGACATTCCAGGTTAAGAAATTGTACGTTGCCATCTCAGTAGTTAATGATCAGCTGAAAGGGGTCCGCTGATGACACTGAATGTCACCGGCGACCCTGTCTGAGTATATAGGGTGACAGAGTGCCTACAAATGTGCCTCAATCTATGTACTGCATGCCAATAATGTATGTTGAGGTGTGAATCTCCCACTTGAATCAAGAAATGTTGTTTGTGTGCTTCTGCGTTAACCAGGAGCAATTCTTTAATGTCCCTACCTCCCCCACCCACACAAACCCCCCAAATAGGTCAAGTACATTAACCCACTCACCTCCTGCCCCAACAGAAATATCAATAGACAGTAGTGGCATACTAAGGAAGATCTCCCGGGGGCTGTGGGGTCGTCGGCATACAGCTCAACCCTATAGAAGGGTGGCCAAGCCAACGGAGAGTGACTAAATGTGACTCATCCCTCAATGAACTCAGGCAAAGTCTGATTTGTAGTGAGGTCGAGGTCCAGAATCTCCTAACCTACTTGTTACCTTGTTGTCGGTTATATGAATGGAGCCAGCGGTCAACATGAAAGAAATGACCGGTCAAATGCATTAGTCATTGTCACTTAGGGTAGCATCCGAAGTGACACGGTTGGTCGCAGTTTGGTTCTTGTGTTGCGACTTATCGATGTGTTTTGCAAACTTAAGCGAACTTAAGCAAACTTAAGCGCTGACTTCCCATCAGTGAAGTAGTGCAGCATTCCTTTATGCGTAACTTTCAATTTTGCAGGGTAAAAGAGTGCATAATCCGTGTCATATTTCTGAAGAAGGCGCTTGGCAGGTCCAAACTCGCATCTGCCTGCCTGGGCTGTAAGTGTAAAGTCTGGAAAGAATGATAAGTTGTTTCCTTGATGATTGATAGTCCCTTTTTGCCTGGATTTTTGTAGAACCACATCTCTATCCCTGTAGTTCAGCAGGTGAGCTGTGATGGGTCTAGGTGTAGCTCCTGAAGAAAGTGGCCCACTAGGGTCACCCGAGTCACTCTCTGCGTCCTCTTGCCTTCCAATCAATGAAGAGTCGATGACGCAGTAGAGAATACAAGCAAACTCGTTTATTCACAAAGGACACTGCAGTGGAGTCCAGTCTGACCAGCCTCGTGTGATGGCTGACGAGGGACTGACTCAAACAAGCATAAAGTTACATTATGTAGGTTGCGGAGCCCACAAAGACCCGCCTATCACGGAAAAGTACTGGTAGCTGTCGTAATACAATGGGGGCACAGAACATAAGTCTTGATTCTGCAGCCTGGTACAGACTATCTACTATCCAAGGTCGTCTGGCCTATCCTCTCTTCTAGACAGGTGGGAGAAGGCCTCTATGTCACAGAAAAGGCATGTGCTAATGAGCAAGCTTCAGCATTTGGCGAAACGAAACTTACCAAGGATCATTTCTCGTAAATGATGAAATAACAGTTTTGATGGTAAAAGTAAATGGCGTCCTTGAGAGCTAAAATGGTGCACAGATGTCAACCTAACTAATGCAACATCTGTATTTACTGGTTACTTCTACATAAAGTATGCAAATATAAAGTATTAGCCATATACATGCTAACATAAATTTGGGTAAAACATGAGTAAGATTACCAAGTTACATTTCAATTCTATCACTCCTACTGCAGGCCTGGGGGCCTGCAGTAGGCGGCGCGGTGTGCTCTTTCCACTATGAATATAGTGGGCAAGTCCTGGCCAAATAGTTCGCACAGGAGGTCCTAGATGAATGTTTCCATTTTTGTGATTGCTGTCATCTCAGCAATGCCAAGAATGCAAATGTTATTTCCTCTTGAGCGTGCTTCAAGTTCTTCGTTCTTTGCTTTTATGACATCTAGGATTTTCTCTATGTGTAGTAGATTCCACCTGAAAGTCATGTGTGTCAGATGCTCTATTCTTGAGCTGATCTAAGTGTGTTTCATGAGCATCTACGCAATTTTGAACTTGATCAAGTTGGGAAGAGAGTTTGTCAAGCTTATTTTCAATTGCCTTGAGACTAGTTTTAACTTCTAATAAAATACTGCGTATATCATCATCAGATTGTTCTCGTGGATGATTCTGTATCTTGGTTATTTTCAGTGTCGGTAGTACGAATACTTCTTCTACTGTCAAAGTATATTTTCGTCTGTTTAGCATCAGCTCTCCCCATCTTTGTCTCTTATGGGAGATGGAAGGAAACGCACAAATACGTATGTCGTGGCTATTATTTGTTTCTATGACCAGCCGGCTGGATCCAAAAGCGAGCTGGATTGTCCAATATCCACTGGACGGGCATGGATAATTGGATATCCAACCGTGTAGGTGAAGGTTTTGTATGTGGTGCTAGTAGCGTAAGGTGCTACAAAGTTCTGCTCTGACAATCAAAGAGGTGCGTTCCGCTGTGCTGGAACACCAAAATCAAGGGCTGCGCTATTCTGGAGTCAAAAATATCTCCCTCAAGGCTGAGGAAGATAGCTCTCTCAATTCTGTACTCGCAGAATTTGCAAATGCCTATCAAACCTGATCTAATTTGATATTAGGGCTGTGTGCAAATCATTTGATATTTAAACAGAAATATATTAAAATAAAATAAAATGTTATGCTGGTTCTGTTTTATTTATTTGGTTGTGGCTAAATTTAAAATTGATTTGATGATCAACTAACTAAGAGTGGGCTCATATGTGGGCTCATTTAAGAGATGACTTTTATTATTAAATGTTAGCGGTTATCTATGCCAGGTCCTCATATGATAATCGCTCATCCCCTAAATATTCAAGCCCCTTTCAGCATTGAACAAGCTCCATTGGAGGACCTAGGAGATTTAATATGGTAGCTGAGGTTATAATGGGTTAAGAGACATAAAATTACATAAAATAATTTATTAGGCCCAATATGTTAAAGTTACAACACAATGAAGCAGTCTACTAATATACACACAGTTAGACATTTATTGTACGTTGCAAGAAAGTTATTTTGCCTGTTTTTCCTTTTACTATAACCTTATATGATAAACTATAAATATCAGGTAACTTTGCTATCAGCCAAACCATGGTCAATAAAATCATTTATCGTCTCTACTTTCTAGTTAGAGTGGGATTTCAGTTAACACGTGCTTCTAACTCATTTTCAATTGACAGACTGGTCACTGAACCTATTGATACATTTATCTCTTAGAAACACTTCTACAACTCTTCTATTCTCTCTTCTCACTAAAACTCACTGAAAGCTAAACCCAGCAAGAAACTACATACCTAGATTTTTGGGAACTGAATGTCTTAACAACCTTGCTAAAATTGTTTTAAATGATACCAACAAGTGTTGCGTGCATTGCAATGGAAACAAAAGAAAAGAAAGCGCTGTAAATGTATCTCACTTAACAGCCTAACAGACACTATGCACTGTCCCAGGGACACAATAGAAACTATTCAGAGCATTATGAGTGCTATTGAGATGTACTGATCCTTCAATTAAAATAAGCAAATCAAATAAATACAACATTGAAAAAGAATAAAAGAAACAGTATTCATACTGATGAAACCTTTCTCACTGCCAATTTCACAGCTAGTTCCTGACTCTATCTATTAATTATGACAGGTACCGCAACCTAGTACAAATATTACTAGGCAAAATCAAAGAGCAAACCTGACAATGCGAACAAATGAATTTAAAGTATGACAAAATGACATATTATAGAATGTAATATTGAACAGGACATCATAAATACGAGCAGATATAGCCATATTACATTCATGAAATAAAGCAAGAAGCAGATAGGGACATCTAGTTGACATCCTCTGGTATTGCACCCTGAAACTCCTAGTGCAGACATCTGATTCTTATAGTAATACCCTGGGATACTGTAGCCGGATTCAAAGTGTGCTTGAGACTTTAGCCTGGTAAACAAAAGCGAAGCTATCGCGTCACTTTTAGAGAATATAGTAATCAGAGATTGGGCCATCTGATATCCAAAAGGGATTCTGGATATACATTTATATCTCCTACAAATATTCACTCACAAAGGATTACTTAGATAAATGTTCAACATTTAAAAAAAAAATTATAGGATGTCATGTTGATTTTTCTATATATATAAGTAACAAAAGAGGGAGGGAGAGAAACAGTGGATTCAGTCTCCCTGAGCGTTATAAGTAAACAAAATGGAATCCACTTGGGGGGTGGTGTTGTTCCCTGCTATGGTGGGGAGCACACCGTGTTGTTTAAATACCCCTCACACACCAACAGGCTCCTTGGTGTCATGCTTCATCATTGGGGTCTTCGCACCCCTCTACGGGATGCGACGTGCTACGACCGACGACTACGTGGGAGCACTTCCTGTGGACTATGTGTGGATGTGTGTGGGGTTCTGAATGTGAGTGGTGAAAGTGATATCTTAAAAAATACCTGGCTCGTGGGGAAAAAAATACTTTAATTAAGCCCCGCGCTGGTATTGTTAAAAACAAGGGTGCAGTGTGAGGTTACTGGTGTATAATAATGTACATTAACCTCTTTTTAGTGCGTCGACATGAACATGTTTCGGAGTGCGAAACTCCTTCTTCAGGATGGGAAATGCACAAAATTCCCCACCTTACTCACATGAATGTATATATAAAAGTGTATTATACAAGAATAGTGAACTATAGGTGTTTATGTACCTAAATTGTAGTTCAACACGTAGTCTCTACGCCCAGTTGGCGTTTTTATCACGACTTAGTGTTTTTGGTTACAATGCCTCATGAGCCTTTAGCGCATTTTTGGGGGTTCCATCATGCTTGGTTCAGCGATGGTTTTACAGGAGACGATCTGCCCTCTTCCCCTCAGCGCTGCTCTGACGACGATGTGAGTAAGGTGGGGAATTTTGTGCATTTCCCGTCCTGAAGAAGTTTCGCACTCCGAAACATGTTCATATCAACGCACTAAAAAGAGGTTAATGTACATTATTATACACCAGTAACATCACACTGCACCCTTGTTTTTAACAATACCAGCCCGGGGCTTAATTAAAGTCTTTTTTTCCCCACGAGCCAGGTATTTTTTAAGATATCACTTTCACCACTCACATTCAGAACCCCACACACATCCACACATAGTCCACAGGAAGTGCTCCCACGTAGTCGTCGGTCGTAGCACGCCGCATCCCGTAGAGGGGCGCGATGACCCCAATGATGAAGCATGACACCAAGGGGCCTGTTGGTGTATGAGGGGTATTTAAACAACACGGTGTGCTCCCCACCACAGTAGGGACCACCACCACCCCCCAAGCGGATTCCATTTTGTTTTCTTATATTGATTTTTCTGCCTGGCATTAAAGCAATTATCATGGACACAGAAGATGATGTGCCTTCTTCCAAACATATGTATTGACTATTCATATATTGTTTTCACATACACACAACTTCACCAATGTCTGGTGCAATACCTGAAACAACATAAAGTTCAATATTCATTCACATGTACTCAAGCACAGATGAGTTTAAGCCAGTGGTGTAGCTAACCCATGTGCCGCCCGTGGCGGTCCCTGCGTTTCTCGCTGGTGGTGGCATTTAAGAGTGGAGATGGGGCCGGGGTGCTGGTGATTCCTGTGACAGTCGCAGGTAAGGGGGAGGGCACCCCCTAAAACTCATGCCACCCAGGGCAGACTGCACCCCCCTTTGCTACACCACTGGTTTAAGCAGAGAAGTTTTCAAAAATTATTTCTGGATGACACATTCATCATGCTACTTTTGCTATAGCCCCATCTAACACACTTGAAATGACAGATAACATCAACCAAATGATCAATAAATAGATTAGACAATTAAACTACAAGCGTGTTTTATCATCTCTATCTTCTAATAAGAGCAGCATTTCAGCCAATTCCAGAGTCAAACTCATAATTAATTGGTTGGGAGATCATTGAAACAATCAAAAACTATTATGTGGTATACAACCTTTACCACGCATTTTTTACCACGCAATACCATTACAACGCTGCCATTACAACGCAAACCATTACAACGCATTGCGCTGGGGGGCGCTCTAGGATAGGGAATAAGTTTAATTTTCTATCCAACACCTTCCCTAGTGTCCACGGGGACTGGAGTTGGAATAGAAAATTATACTTACCACTATCCAGCACCTCTAAGCACTATGCGTTGTAAAGGTATGCGTGGTAAAAACCGCGTTGTAAAGGTATGCGTGGTAAAAGTATGCATTGTAACGTCATACATCCCTATTATGTACACTAATTTACCTTCTTAGGCAGATTACTAACAGGGTCCTCCATACCAGTGGGCACAAAAATCAAATATGGATACAATAGGAAAAGCACAGGAACATAGCTTGATCTATTCGATTTTGTGGGGGGAAGTTTCAGATTTTTTGGCAATCAGACTGGTAGATAATGTTGCAATCATTATACGACAAGCAGGGTGCATGAGAGAGGACTAAGGGGCAGTGGAAAGGAAGAGGAATATGAATTGGTAGGACTACTAAGAGATAAAACACAATGGGGCTCAATATGATGGCAGAAGGATCGCCACCACCAAGCCGGTCCTTCCGCCATCATACTGAAAATCGTACTGAAAATTCCCACTGCCAAATTAGGATGGAGGTGGGAATCAGAATGGTTCCGCGGTGAACGGAAAGTTCGTCCACCATGGTTCCGCACGGCGTTCCTTTTCCGACCACATTGCAGAACTTGGAACCAGGGCAACATTGCGGTGGTGCAGTGCAGGTACTGCCGTAGGGAATACGGTATCCCTTTCCACCTGTATTTTTGCTGCAGATATCCCGCTGCAAAAAGATAGGCAGAGACTGGCTTTGGGGGCCCATTGTGGGACCCTTCTGTGTGTGAGGGGGTGCACTGAGTTGGTACCCATGGTACCCCCCTGCTGTTCCATGCACCAAGTGGCAAGCACCGCGGGGTGCCTGCCACATGATGCAGTGAAATGAGGTGCATGCACCTTTATCATTGCGGATGGTGCTGCAGCCAGCAGCAGCACCCGCAATGACAAGGGCCCAGGATGCACCCGCCAGTATGGCAGGCGCATCATAATGAGCCCCGATATTCTGTAAAATAACCAATATTTTGAAGACTTTCAAAACAGAGCGGGAGATTGTATGAGCCTTGTTGTCTGTGTGTATGTAAACATCCATGATGAAATCCGACTGACAGCTCACTATATCCAACTGAAACCACCTGTACCCAACTGTTTATCAGAAACTATATTCATTGGGGGGTATAGCACCCCAAACACCTCCCTTGATGCTACACCCTTGGAAAAGTAGATCTTTTAGAAAGAAAACTCACACCATCAGGGTCAAACAGGAGACACACACAATATTTTAATTGAGTCCCTTTGAGCATGACTTTGAAGATGAGTTCTGCAAGCAGTGGTGGACGTCGATTGTATCTTAGGGACAGGACCTGCCCAAACTTTTTTAATTCAAGAAAACAGTTCCCCAACTTTTTGTGAACTGTTAATTCAGAGAGATGAGTTGCTTCAGCTGAAATGTAAGGCAGGAAGTCTCCTGTATTGTGAAACGTAGGGAAGTGCAGATGGCTAAACAATAAAAATCCTTCTCGCCAAGGTGCCTGCTTGCCTGAAACAAATGTAAAGGTGCCCAGCTGGTCAATATGCAAATGTAAACAGTGCTTGGAAGCTGGTATTGGCTTTAACTAATGGGATCTCTTGGAGCTTCACGGTGACACCAATTTATTCTTTTTGAGTGGTATTGCAAGGAAGTTACCAGTTAAGCTATGAAGTGTGTGCTTTTAAAAGACAGTTATAAAAGAAATGCGCTATGTACCTCTGGGTATTACTAAAATCTTCATTTTGGTAGCACCTTTTGATATAAATCTTTCTGTGCATTTTGTAGCAGCCTTTCTTATACTGTGTATAATGCAAGTTTAAAATAATGACTTACATAATCACAGTGCTTTTTGTCTCAAACTGGGTCCTTCTAGCACCAAACATATGCAAGTGACTATTCTCCACTGCACCAACCAGGCTTTAATTCTGTAGCTAGCTGATTACAGACACAGACCTCGTAGTGCATTAACTAATAGAGGTTTCATAATGTCTGACACGTAATTTCCCACTGATTAACTGAACTTGCATTTATTTTTCACTTAAGCTGCAAGTTATTTTATATGTAGTTACCTGAAGATGCATGACCGAAATAAGTTACAGAAAATTTTGTTTTTTTATCCATGCCTTTGACTCCACTCACATGATCACTCATCCCGCTTCCTTTGCATACAGCATCATAGTTCCCATACTTATTTAAGACAATTCGATCACTGTATGAAAGAGATGCAAGTTCCTCGTTGTGATTTTTAGCTTGCCTTCAGCCAGGAAGGGAAATGTTTGCACGCCTCTATGGACAACTAAAACAGTGTTGCAGAAACCTCAAGATGGCTGTTTGCAGGTGTTCCAAAGTGCCAGTACACAAATGAGTTAAAGCATATGGATCACATGGCTAGGCTGAAAATGCTAGGATGTGACAGCATATACAATATTGGATTCACTCAAAATGTGTTTTACCCATATTGGTTATGATATTGTTCCCTTAAGGGGTCATAATATTCTGTAGGAGGGGCACATCCATTTTATACAGACTCTGACTCACTCAAAATCCATTTAACCCTTGCCCACCTAAAGTAATGTAGTCACATATTTTCTATATAGGCAAGTACTTTGTCAACATCATAGACTTTTTTGATGTTTTTAGTGTATTAATAATCAAGCATTATATTTGGGATGGTTTGCGTCTTTTTGGGTGTATGTGTCTATTAATGGTGCATTGTGTACTTTGCACTTGAGTCTGGTCTGGTATTGGGGAATCCTTCTCCTCACCTCCTGAGCGGTTTTCACAACAAAAAACAAGTGGTAGTGGCATTTAATGCAGCAGAAGGCATTCTTTGAACTGTAGTCCAAGATCATGTGGTTCCACAAGTTCAAGTAATACTACTGCATTCTAAACCTTTCACATTCTATTTTATTTTATTTATTTATTTATTATTTTGAAGGTTTTGTATAGCGCAAACAAGACCCTTGCGGGTATCAGAGGGCTTTACAGGGTAGATGTAAACAACCGAAAACAGGTGTAGAAAAATATAGGAGATAATAAAACAAACTAGCATCTGATTCAAAACAGCAGCAAAATAACACAAGAGGTAAACATAGTTCAAGTGAATTTGGCCATGAGGATAGATTTCACTTCTTTTTTTAAGGAGGCAGTAGAATGATTCTGTCTAGTCTCTGGTGGCAGAGAATTCCAAATCCTAGGAGCCATCCCCAAGGAGGTCAGGTTGTATGTTTGTTTCTTGGTAAAATGTTGTGGTTTCAGTAGAAGGTTGCTTGAACTCCTGGAGGATCTATTACCATGAGAGAAGACCAATTTCTGAGCTAGGTAGCTCGGGGTGCTGTGGTGTATGGCCTTGTTTGTCATACATGCGATTTTTAGTTGAATTTTGGCCTCGAAAGGTAGCCAGTTGAGGGTTCTAAGGTCAGGGGAGATGTGAGAGTTCCTTTTGGAGCCTGTTATGAGTCTAGCATCTGCGTTGATTGAGGCTTGTAAAGGGGCTGTCATTGATCTGGGAAGGCCACAGAGAGAGACAATCTCATATTCCACTCTTGGTATTACAAGTGCTTGGACTGCCAGTTTGAAGTCACTTGCGGGGAGGAATGGTTTCAATTTTCTCAAGGTGTTCATTTGAAAATGTGCTCGTTTTGTAGATGGGTTGATGTGTTTCTGCATATTTAGATTTCTGTCCAATGTTAGTCCCAACGATTTCGCTGAGTCACTATTAAGAGGTTGACAATTGAGTGCTGTTAGGTGGTTCATCCATTCAAGAATGTTGGTCGATTGGTTAGCTGGAGCAATTAGGAGGAATTCCGTTTTGATGGTGTTTAGTTTCAAATGCTTTTTGGCCAGCCAGGTCTGTGTTTTTGAAGCGTTGTGTTAAGTGATTTGATGCTGTCTAGTGAGTGGATCTGTATATAAAGTTATGCTTCATCTGCGTACATGTGATACTGTACATTAGAGGAGCTGAGCAGTTCGGCAAGCGGTTTCATGAAAAGGTTGAAGAGTGTAGGCGAGAGGGAAGAACCATGTGGGACTCCTAAGGTGACTGGGACAGGCTTGGATAAGGACTGAAAAACCTTGAATCTTTGTGATTGGTTTTGAAGGAAGGAGGTGAACCAGTCTAGAACAGGTCCCAATAATCCCATTCTGTGTTTCAGGAGATCTAGACGGCTGTCATGTTTGATGGTGTCAAAGGCCGATGATAGGTCGAGCAAGATGAGTAGACATGCTTTGTTTTGGTCAAGAATTTTTAATGCGTCATTAATTATGTGGGTCATGGCTGATTCAGTGCTGTGTCATGCACAGAAGCCAGATTGGTATTGATTGAGAAGGTAGAAGTGATCAATGTGGTTGCCAAGTTGGATGTGCATGCATTTTTCTAAGAGTTTGTAAGTGTTGAAGGAGGACCAGGATGCGTGTCAGAAGAGGAGACCATGTGCGTGTCAGAGAGGGATATAAGGTCGTTGAGCAAGTCCATCTTTATGTTCTCTCTCTTCAAAGCGAAGAAAGAGGAAAATTCTGCCCAGTTGGGTGATATGTCTGGTTTAGCTTGGGGGTAGGAAGGTCAACTTAGGTAGCACGAGCTGCACAATGCTCATTTCTGGAATTTCACTGTACATTATTCATCACCAATGTTTCTATTATGAGTGCTCTGTTTTGTGTCAATAATAAGTGCACTAATGCCTTGTATAAAAGTAATGGTCTACTATAAAACACTTGTAAAATATTTTTGAACATTAATCTAAGTATCTTAACCTGGGTAATCAACATTATATTAGATATATCACCCCATGGTGGTCACACTGAATAGTTATAGTTAGGTTTGCATTTCATAGGAGAAGCGTTTTTTCTTTTATTATTAACTTTGGCACCACTTGACGAATCTTCACAGAACTTTCCGCAAGAGGTCTCATCCACCTAAGCATCTTTCTGGAAAGCTTCAGGATGATTGGTTAAGTGGGGGCTAAGAAAAAGGAAGGGTTCAAAAACGTGTTTCCCATATTCATATTTCCATAAGAAAATTGAAGAGCGAAAAACTGCTGAATGAAATCACATCATATTTGCCAGAAAGTTAGATCTAGGTCCTTAGACATGCTTTTTACTATGTAATGTACATCTGGTCAGTAGGTTTTGTGCAATTAGGGCTCCAATAATTTGTATATTTCAAGCTGCAGAGGATTCGAGGGTCAACACATCTCAAACTGAGATCTGATTGGCTGCTTCCACATCAACAGGGATGTGGAGGCATCCATCTTAGGACTTGGGACTCAGTTCTGAGTCCTAGAAAAAAGATTAAAAAAAGACATAAGTGGGCAGGGTAGGGTTTCCCTGACCCCCTAGGCCTGGGGCTAAAAACATTTTTAAAGAAGTTTTCCACAAATTAGCTGAGGATCTGTGAATCAGTGGGAAAATTACAAAAACATGCTTGCTCTTGCACTATCTAAAACATCCCCTCAGTAGGCCAGGGCCCAGGACATATGCACAATACATTATATAGGAGAGGGGTCATAGGGCCACCCTACCTGAGCCTCTGGGAGGTCACAGAGACCCCATCCCCGGGCAGAAATCATTAAAAAGAGGAGGGTGGGCACTGCCCCCTCCCTGAGCCTCAAAAACCCATAGGCCCCATTATCAATGGCCTAATCTTAAATTAAAGGGGTGTGGGTGTGCGCCCCCTTCCCTAAGCCTGTAATGACCTTGGGGATTCCATACCCCAGGGCTAGCTCAATCATTGTGTCCAGGGGAGCCCAACCACAGGACACAGTAGTTTCCCTGCCCTCAAGAGTGTGGTGAGGGAAACATATGTCTGCTCCCACACCAGCAGGAACATTTTTGAAGCTCCTGCCGGGTTGGAGCAGACATACCGTCCCTGCTCACAGAAATGTGGGCAGAGAAGGCTTGTCTGCACCCAATCTGCGAGAACTTTAAAAAAGGATGTCCTTGGGGCCAACTACCTCTCTTGTTACCTCCAGTAAGTCCCACACAGTGGGATTGCTTAGAGGTCTTCGGAGGACATGCCCTCTTTCTGCACCATTCTGTAAACACACCTCCTAGCACGCTACTGGTTGGGGACTGAAGTCCACTTTACTCCAGAGGGAACTTGGGGGTCAAGAGGCCCTCCTGGTGCATCTTGTAAGTCCTACGCAGGAGAATTCCTGAGAGCTGTTTGGAGGCCCAGCTTCTTTTTTACACAACTCTGCAATTGGGACTGCTAGACAAAAAACTCATTGAAATTTACTAAGAAAACAAAGGTTACAATAACATTATAGTTAGCAAATAGAATGTACATTTTTTTAGATATTCATTGAAAAAAAACCACAGGTTTCAGGGACGTTATAGTTAGAAATGAGCATTTAGAAAACCTTAGAAATTGACTAAAAAAAACACAGGTTTAAGGGACGTTATAGTTAGAAATTAGCATTTAAAAAATCTTAGAATTTCACTGAAAAAAACACAGGTTTCAGGGACTTTATAGTTAGAAATTAGCATTTAAAAAACCTTAGAAATTCACGGAAAAAAACAAAGGTTACAGGGACGTTATAGTAAAGCTGACATTTCACTCGTACAAA
Organism: Lissotriton helveticus; assembly: GCF_964261635.1. Taxonomy (NCBI): domain Eukaryota; kingdom Metazoa; phylum Chordata; class Amphibia; order Caudata; family Salamandridae; genus Lissotriton; species Lissotriton helveticus. Next base: position 1,258,438,421 of record NC_136063.1, on the reverse strand, counting down.
ACCAGAGAAATTCAGCCTTTATAGTTAGCTGAGCTAACAATAGCTCGCGGCCCGCAATGCACAGTCATGACATGGTCAGTGACATCACTGATGACATCTCAAATGATATCATTGATGACCACATCCACAGCATCTCTGACGCACCAAGTCACACCCCAATAGAATCTTTAATACACCCACTGCCACTCGCACACAACCATTCACAAACCCATTCACAGAGCCATACCAGTACTTACACACCCACTCACTAATTAATCGATCTATGCACACATCCACTTGCTCACCCATACTGCCACTCATAGACCCACTCACTCAATAATACAGCCATTGACATATCCACTAATACAGGCTAACAGGCACTGACACACAGAGTGAATCACACATAGAACTACTCACACAACAAGACACAGACCCATACAGTCAATCATACAACCACTTACTCACCCAAACAGTTACACACACATCCACTTACTTAGTCATACAAATAGTAACACATACTCACTCAGCTATAGTCACTGACAGAAGCATGCACTCTTCTATATAGCCACTCTCACATTCACTCAGGCATGCATCAGTCACTGATATACCACGTCACTCATGTATACTGCCTTTCACATACTCAGTTACTCGTCCATGCTGAAGCATGCACTCAATCACTGACACAGTCACACAGACACTCCATCACCAATACAACTTTTTACATATACAACACTACCCCATACAGCAACTGACTCATCCACTCACTGAACCATACAGGCAGTAACACACCTCCTTACCCACAAACACATATACCCGGACAACCATAAACGTAGACAGGCAACCAATTAACCACCCATATATCCATTCACCTACTCACTAACACACTCATACACCCACTTAGACATTAACTGACAGACAGATAAATACATTCCCACAACCAGTCCCTCACCCAAACGTTCACTGAGACAGCTAATCACTCACTTATACATTCAGGCACACACCCACTGAGTCATCCATATAGTCACTCATACACCCACTGATTCACCAATACACCTTGGTATATATATTTGACACTCGTGCACTTTTCAAAACACTCACAGTCACTTGTTGATTTCATCCCTAATGTCATTTGAGATGTCATCAGTGATGTCATCAGTGATGTGCCTGACCATGTTATAACTGATGTAATATCTGAGGTCATAATCAGTACATTATGGGGCATGAGTTATAGTTAGCTCAGTTAACTGTAACAATGACATTTTTCTGGTTTTGTACGAGTGAATTGTCACCCCTAGCTATGACGTCCCTGTAACTTTTTTTTTCAGTGAATATATATATATATATATCTATATATCTCCGTTTGTTGCTGAGTGGCATCGTGGAGCTTTTGGTTGATATATATATATATATATATATATATATATATATATGTATATATATATATATATATATATATATATATATATATAGATATATAGATATATAGCTATATCTTTATATATATATTCACTGAAAAAACAAAGGTTACGGGAACATTATAGTAAGGAAATAGAATTTAAAAAAACTTAGAAATTCACTGAAAAACAAAAGGTTACAGGAATTTTATAGTTAGGCTCAAGTATCACTCGTACAAAACCAGAGATATTCAACAGTTATAGTTAGCTGAGCTAATGTAATCTAATGTGAAGAAAGAAGAGAAAACGCAAAAAAAGAAAGGAAAGAAATACAGAAAGAAGCAACAGAAGTCCTCAAAGACGAAGAAAAGTGCAGGAAGAAGGAAAACGTGCAGAAAGAACAAACAGAAGAGCAGAAAGAAGCCTTGTTGCAAAATCATCCTGTACCCTCAACTTTTTCAGATGAATACAGGTGGAAACGGAGTCTGACTAACCAGTCCTTGAGCCAGTGCTATGTTAAAAGACACTTAGAATACAGTGAAAACACCTACATACACTAGGGAACACTATGTTTTGGGGTCCCCCTGTGATTAGCATGACCTCCTCTGTAAGTCCCTAGTATACAATAGGGCAGGGGGATTAAAACTACTTCTAAAAACATGCCACAGGGTGTGTTTGCACACGTCACCTCAGGCCCCATCACCTCCCTTCACCACTGTGCAAACACGCTCTGTGGCCGTTTTAAATTGAGAGATTAAGTCCCCTTGAATCCTGAGTGTCGCTAGGGTCCAACTAGCCCACTAGGTACCTCCAGTAAGCGCCACATAGCTGTGTTGCAGAGAGGTGTAAAAAGTGGCACGGACAACCTCTCTGCAACGCATCGCAGTGGTGCTTACTGGAAGCACCTGGTGGGCTAGTTAGCCCCCAGGGTCCCTCAGGATTCAAGGGGAATTATTTCCCCAACTTAAAACGTGCCACAGGGCCTGTTTGCACACGTCACCTCAGGCCCCGTCCTCTCCCTTCCCCACTGTGTAAACATGCCCTGTGGCTGGCCATTTTAAGTTTGGAGATTCAGTCCCCTTGAATCCTAAGGGTCCCTAGGCTCAAAGTAGCCCACTGGGTACCTCCAGTAAGCGCTACAGAGCTGCGTTGCAGAGAGCTGTAAAAAGGTGCGTGGCCTCTGAACACCTATCTGCAACGCTAGTTGGCCCTCTGGGACCCTCAGTATTGAAAGAGAATTAATTCGCCAACTTACAACTCGCCACGGGGCGTGTTTGCGCAATGACGAAGGAAGGCGGCGGGGCCTGAGGTTACATGTCTGCAAACACTCCCTGTGGCACATTTTAAGTTGCTGAATTAATTCCTCCTGAATCCTGGGGGTCCCTGGGAGCCACCTAGCCCACCAGGTACCTCCAGTATACGCCAGAGAGCTGCATTGCAGAGAGGTGATCAGAGGTCACGCCCCTTTTTACAACACTCTGCAACACAGCTCTGTGGCACTTACTGGAGGAACCTGGTGGGCTAGTTGGCCCCCAGGGACCCTCAGGATTGAAGAGGCGTTAATTCCTCAACTTAAAACGCACCACAGGGTGTGTTTGCACACATGTCACCACAGGCCCCGTCCCTCCCTTCACCATTGTGCAAACGCGCCCAGTGGCACATTTTAAGTTGGGGGATAAACTCCCCTTGAATACTGAGGGTCCCTGGTGTGCAACTAGCCCACCAGCTACCTCCATTAAGCACCACAGAGCTGCGTTGCAGAGAGGTGTAAAATGGGGCGTGACCTCTGAACACCTCTCTGCAACGCAGCTCTCTGGCGCATACTGGAGGAACCTGGTGGGCTAGATTGCCCCCAGGGACCCCCAGTATTCTAGGGTAATTCATTCCCCATCTACAAATGGTGCAGGAAGGGGGCGTGGCCTCCGGCGCAATGCTGTTTTTTCTTTTTTTTTTAAGAAGGGGGGTTGTGTAGCCCCGTTCTTTTTCTAATATATTGGCCCTGGGGATTCCATCCCCCAGGGCCTGCCCCCCAATTTCTTTATACAAACAAATTGGGAAGGGGGCCGCATAATTGGCCCCGGGGACCCCGTCAGACGAGTCATGGCCTTTTTTAAAATATATTTTTCTTATTGGAGGGGGGCTGCCTTGCCCCCTTCCTTAGGCCCATCCCCCGGGGCCGGACTTTGTTTATTTTTTGGTGTGTTTTTAAAATTTTTGGGGACCGTGGGGTCCCCAATCCCCTCACAGCCCCGCCGGCTCCTCGCGTCCTGCAGGAGCTGGCATCGCTTATCCACACTGGGAGCTGCTAAGATTCAGCTCCCCTGTGGAAAAGCAATTTGCATTGATATTTGGAAGAGAGAGCATTTGGCACCCCGGGACACTGCAGGAGCCAGCCCTAGGGAGTGGCGGTCCCCAGGGCCATAACAGGGCTCCAGGAGGGGGGCTGCGCATTCTAAAACGATTTGCAAACTAGCTAAACCCATTACCCCTAAAAAACAGGGTGATATAGAATTCTGCAATAAAATAGCTGATTTTTTTAACCCCTCCCATGCCCATGACGAGCTCAGCTCAACATGAGCCACGGTGCTCCGGTGCTCATGACGAACTGAGCTCGTCATGGCCCGTGGAGCGCTCGCACGCTGGGCTAACTCCCCTGCTGTGCTGAGCGTTCCATTCAACGGGCGTGGTCGTGACTAGCTCAGCTCATCATAAGCACCGGAGCACCGTGGCTCATGACAAGCTGAGCTCGTCATGAGCATGGGGGCGCTGTGCGTGCCCCCCTGCCCCCTAGCACAGCAGGGAAAATAGCCCCAGCAGCCAAGGGGTTAAAACTAAAATAGAAACAATCTTTACCTCACTGGTGGGTCAGATCAACGGTAATCAGACTGATTCCAATCCGATGGCTTCAGGTGGCCTAATCGCTACCGAAGATTCATTGGATCATTTTACCCCGATTGAGAATGCTGATTTGGTCAAAATATTGCACACTATAAAATCTGGTGCTCCCAGTGATCCGTGTCCCGCGGGAATTGTTAAGCAAGTCTGTGGTATCCTCTTGTTGTATTTATGTTCTTGTATCTAGCTGCTCAGCCCAGTGTGAGTGTTCTCATTGGAATCTTAGTGTGGGTGGAATGTTGGATGCATGATAGTGGCAGTTAAGGATGGGCTGAGCGGCTAGTAGGATGCTCCTGATGGGGCTGTAATCTTGACCATGATATCTACATCTGAAGAACTAATACTATCTGTTCGCTTTCTTCCTTCTTCAATAATTTGTATGTCTGTTTTCCCTCTCGTGATGCTTTTTCATATTCATCCCTGGGTTACAGATTTCTTGGAAGTTTGCATATTCTTGTTGTGCATAGTTTTTCTCTTCTTGGTCTTTTGTTCTTTTGTTTTCCATTATTAAAGGGAGAGGATAATGTGGTATCCTCATGTTGTATTTATGTTCTTGTATCTAGCTGCTCAGCCCAGTGTGAGTGTTCTCATTGGAATCTTAGTGTGGGTGGAATGTTGGATGCATGATAGTCGCAGTTAAGGATGGGCTGAACAGCTAGTAGGCTGCTCCTGATGGGGCTGTTATCTTGACCATGATATCTACATCTGAAGAACTAATAAACATCTTCTACATGTATCTGATTTGGTCTACGGTGTCTTTATATCTACACCAGAACCTGTGGGACCAGCCCACTACAAAGTCCCGGAAATTATTGGAGCAGTACTGCCCCCTCTACTTAACGCAGTTTTACAGATTGGAATTTTTCCTAGAATTTGGAAAAAGGCCTCCGTGCTGCCTTTACTGAAGAAGCCATCCTTGGACCTGAATAATTATCGTCCGATTTCCAGACTCCTATTACCATCTAAACTACTGGAGAAAGAAATTAATAGTCAACTTAGCAATTTTATCTCGGCTAATAACTCCTTGGACCCTTCGCAGTTAGGGTTTAGAGCTTTTCACAGTACTGAGCTGACTTTAATAAAATCAACGGAGGAAATCAGAGAGGCCCTGGATAGGGGAGGAAATGCCATCTTAATCCTCCTGGACCTATCTGCGGCCTTTTATACAGTCCACCATAAGGTCCTGTTGAACCGGCTCTCGGTCATTGGTGTGAAGGGTTTAGCATGGGAATTGTTTCATTGCTTTTTGTCTGATAGGTCCCAGACGGTAGACCTAGATGGTAACACCTCTGATCCCTTCTTGCTTCCCTGTGGGGTGCCACAGTGCTCGTCTCTGAGCCTCACGCTTTTTAATATCTATGTGGCACCCCTGGCCAATATCATCCGGTCATTTGGGTTCCAGCTCACCTCCTATGCTGATGACACACAGATTGTGCTATCGCTGAAGGAGGGAGCGGAAAGGGAAGCAGGGGATAGGTTCCAGAACTGTATGGGCTCCATTTCCACCTGGATGTCATCTAACTGTTTAAAGCTCTACTCAGCTAAAACAGAGGTGTTAAAATTTGGTAATAACCCCCTGGTCTGGACACCGGACTGGTGGCCGGAAGATCTGGGATCCTGCCCAATACCCTCCAGGAAAGCCAAGAATTTGGGAGTCATGGTTGACAACAAACTCACCATGGGGGACCAAGTGAACCAGGTGACGTCAGCCTGTTTCATGGTCCTCAGAATAATTTAAAAAATCAAGTTCTTCCTCTTAGCCAGCAACCTAAGGACGGTCGTTACGGCCCTGATTTTGTCCCGCCTGGACTCTTGCAACAGCCTCCATCTTATTATACAGAAACAACATTTGTACAAGTTGCAACTGGTCCAGAATGCGGCAGCGAGATTGCTGTCGGAAACTGCTAGGTTTGCCTCGGTCAGAGGAGAGCTGAGGAAATTACATTGGATCCCAGTTCTACTCAGATCACGGTTCAAGGCCCTTTGTGTGGTCTTTAAGGCGGTGAATGGGATTTGCCCAGAGTTTCTTAAGAATAGACTCACATGGTACGTCCCAAGCAGAACCCTGCGTTCATCTGGTTCTAAATTAGTCCAAACCTCCACTTTTAAGAAAACCAACAGGGGAGGCAGAAGCTTTTTTCATTGTGCCTCTAAGGCATGAAATGTACTTCTGTTCCAGCTCAGAAACGCGTCAGATCTTATTTCTTTTCGCAAGGGTTTGAAAACATGGTTTTTCTCTTAATAACAACTTAATACACCCTAGGTCACCAGTATTCAGCGCCAGGACACCTCAGGGTAGCAGTGCGCTTTATAAGTAGAAATAACATAACATAACATAACATTCACAAAGCCCCGGGGAGGTGTTGGTCCCCGGGGCTGGGGGGTCTGACACAGACCCCCCAATTGTAATGTTTAGAGCCCCGGGGAGGTGGCGGTCCCCGCGGCGTGTGAGGGGCCTCAAGCCCCCTGACACAGGATTTTTTAAATTTAAAATAAACACAAGCCCCGGGGGGTGGCGGTACCTGGGGCTGCGGGGGGCCGTGAGCCCCCTGCATATATTCTCATAAAGCCCTGGGGGTGGCAGTCCCCAGGGCTTGGGGGGACTTTAAGCCCCCCCCACACATTTATTTTCAAAGTCCCAGGGAGTGGCATTCCCCGGGGCCCCTTTGGGCCCCCACCCAAATATAATATTGCCCCCGGGAATTGGCCCACCCCAGGCTGAATATTAATGAAGCGTGGGAGACCGCGCTTTGTTTTTTTTTTATCAGCAGGATCCGTGCACCCTACGCGGATTTTGACGATTTTTAAAAAATAACTTTTTTTTGTGCCCTGGGGATCCTTGTGGGACCCCCTGAGCAGGATTAGGGGGTCGGGGTGTTTCTACCCTGCGACCTTTTCGCGTTTTTCACATTTTTATTTTAGGTTTCTTGTGCCTCGGTACTATCGAGGCACAAGATAGCTGCCAACACTTCCTGATTTGGAGTGTTGACAGCCAATTAACATACAGCTCGTGCTCGGCACGGTGCGCTTAGGGTGTGCGGATCCTCCACGCCCATTGATATACCTGTGATTTTAATTTTGATTTTCCCAGCAACTACTGAACGGATTTACACCATTTAACAAAAAGGCATGACTCTGAACCAAGGGCTACCTTTTTGACAAATTTTGTGTAATTCCGTTCAGCAGTTTGGGCTGTAGCTGCGACTAAGGTTCCTATGGAAAATTGCATGGGGAAAACACGTTTTGGGACCCCCTTTTTTCTTGGCCCTGCTTGACGAATCACCCCGAGACTTTCAAGATAGGAGCAGACCGGAGCTGGCCAAAAGCTTTGAAAATTTCGCGAAGATTCGTCAACCGGCGCCAAAGTTATTGGGAATAGAATGTTGCGGATTTCCTATGGAAAATAGGTCCTAACTATAACTACCTACTGGTGACCGCCAGTAGGTAATATATATACATATATATATTATATATTGCCACTAGGTACTTATAGTTAGGTCTGATTTTCCATAGACAGAGTGCCTATAGGTTTGCTAATAACTTTGGCATTATTGAATGAATTTCCATGAAACTCTTCACTAAACAATTTCATCCACCTACAACTGTCATGCACTTTATTAGTTTTACATTTTTGCACTATTGCACTTTTCCAGGCCTAACAAATGGTCAACTATGTCTGTTCAGTATTTCAACTAAAATGTATTTTCTCATGCTCTACTTTACATATGGAAGAATCAGAGGGTAGATTATCTTGTAATGCACTTTACTACTATGACCAGCAAAGCAATGGTATACATTTATCATATAGGTTTGTATGTACTGTATAATTACTTCTGGATATTATTGTACATTTTTAGGATGGCCGATTGTATAAAGATCCAGGAATGGTCAATGTCATTCTGTTATGATGTATTTTAATGGCCTAATAGATATTCAACTAGAGAATGACTGGTGAATATTTTACTTTTGATGCACTTTGTTATGGCCAGCCAAAGCAATATAATATCATGTGGAATGTAACTGATGCATTTTATACTTATGGTTGTACAACCCAGTAGGATGTAGCCTGTACCAGATAATCCACAATATGGAGTACTGCACATTGTTTAGCTAGAATTTTTTTAACCTTCCATACCTGTAATGCACGTTAATGGAATATGTAGGAGAAGAAGGATTGAATGGATGAACATGCATTTTAGTTGCGTAAGTAATAAATGTCTAAAAAAAGATGGAAAATATCTAGAAAAACACACCATTTTATGCCACCAGGCAATTTTTGCAAGGTAATAAAACAAGAGAAATCATACATGTAATGTTGCATTGGGTACTCAGGATTTTTATCCTCGATTATTACCTACTGTAAAAGATGCAAAATATTATCCACAATCTTTGTAGTTTCCCCCCGTAGGAGAGCTGCACATGTATGGTATTGGCAATGCTTTCATGAATGAAAGGAATTGGAACATTAAATTGGCGGAAAGTGAAGCAATGACTCAGATTTAGTTTCTTTTTAGGAGGTGGTGCTAATTAGAGGGTGTTCCTTTAAAATGGGCACTCTCCACTAAGAAAATCTATGGCACAGGAGGAGGCTCCAACCAAAATGTGTCAGCCATTATTGCACAAATGCAGTTTTTTTTAGATGTAACATGATAAAATACATTGGATTGAAAGCAACCTGAGTGGTTCACTGATAGAATATCGATGTCACAGATATTGATGTTCTAAATATCATGAAAAAAATATCGACTGCAAAAATATCGACTCCCATACCTTAACAGGTAGGTGCAAAAATATTGACTCCAAAATATTGACGTAAAAAATATAGATGTAAAAAATATCGATTGAAAAAAAATATATCAAATAAAATAACATATATTAAATACTAATATTATTTTTAACAAAATAAATTACATTTAATATACATATTAACTAAATATGACAAATAAACTTAATTAAAAATAATATAAACACAAAAACATAATAATTTATACATATTCATATATTTATTTAAAATAATTTGTTAACTATTATCTTTATTTAATTTTTAAACTCTAAAATGATACAAATATACTATATATATATATATATATATATAAATAATTTAAAATAAAATAAACATTCTATAACAAACTAAAACATTAAACTATTAAAAAATGTAAACTAACATTTCTCAATACAATAAGTGCAACAGTAGGGAAACTGTTGGATAGCAGAATAATTAAATTTACTATTCCAACTCCAGTTGGTGCAGTAGTAGGGAAAGTGTTGGATAGCGGAGGGGAACACAGTACCATTCCCACTCCAAAGAGTGCAACAGTAGGGAAAGTGTTGGATAGCAGAGGGGTAAAAATTACTATTCCCTCTTCGAAGAGTGAAACAGTAGGGAAAGTGTTGGATAGCAGAGGGGTAAAAATTACTAATCCCACTCCAGTGAGTACAACAGTAGGGTAAGTGTTGGATAGCAAAGAAATTACATTTACTATTCCAACTAGAGTGAATGCAACATTAGGGAAAATGTTGAATAGCGGAGGGATAAAAATTACGTTTTCCACTCCAAAGAGTGCAACAGTAGGGAAAGTGTTGGATAGCGGAGAGTAAAAATTACTCAGGTCTAGGCAGCGGCGCCTAGACCTGAGGGCCACGCTGTTTGAGTTTAGTCCAACTTTTTTTAACCAGTGCCTGCATGCATACTTAGTAACACAACGAGATAGCCTTGCTTTTAAATTGTGTGCTATTGTTTTCATTTGTGCGCCGTACCTTTGATATTTCCTGACTTCACATCCTTCGTGCCTAGTCTCCGCCTCAGACCCCGGTCCGTCACGGCTTGTGCCGTTTGTACGGAGGGTCGGTCCGGGCGATATTCCACTTCTGGCTGCACTACCGGAAGTGGCAACTAGCGTTCCAGCCTGTTTCCGTCCGTCCCCTACTTAATCGGGAGCAGGGCGCCGACACGCCGGCGGCGCGGCAAAGGCGCGCACGTCTGTGCCCGTACGCCGCCAGGACCCTTGCATTTTTTTCTGGTAACTTGTTTTCTGCTTTTAATATCTCTTGATATTTTTAATAACATGTCTAGCCTCAAATATTCCAGCAATTAACTAAAAGAAATAAATGCTCATCAAATTGAACTTTCCGACCCCCCGAGAAGATGAAATAGGCAGGTTTCCTGACATCTTCTGCTCGGCCCCCCACTCTGACCAGATCGTGATTCCTGCACCTATCTGTCCAAATCTGTCTGTCGTGTATTTCCATAGGTTCTGAATCGATCCCCCTATTCCTGACCCTATTCTGGTTAAACTACCTAGCTAGTTAACTAACAGTCAGCCCATGAGGCAAGAAAACCCCCATGATGCAGATACCGTTATCTGACGCAGTCACACTACGGCACAGGAACGTGTTATCTGATTAGGTCATAACGCTTGAGATCTAATTAGACAAGCGACATTCCTCCAGCCCCTGATAAGGCATACGACGTTCTCATAACAAATCAAACCTATGACAACCTGGAAAATCCGTGCGGCCATTGTTTTGATTTCACAGAGAACTTTTGCAAAAGAATGTGCTAACGAGCAAGTCGTATGACATCTTTATTGACGTACCTATGTCCATCCTTACGTCAATCTCGGCACCTTTAAGGTATAAATATTGCCGACCTTGCCCTATGCAAACACACGCGTGGTGACAAGACGGAGCAGCCATACTTGCCGAAGCCGAGAGCAGAAGCAGACCCCGCTGGCAGCAGCCCCGCCTTCCTGACGCGCTGAGAGACGCGCTGCTATCTCAAGCCGAGAGACCCAGCACCGGCGCTTCTGGGCAGCCCTCGCAGGCAGCCTGGAATATCGAGAGCAGAGAAAGAGATACCATTCCTCATCCATCCTAAATTCCAGGTACAGAACTGAATAACCCCTCACAGAGAATTCTTTAGTTATTCACTTGGCAAAAACAAACTTAACTTAAACTGTAACTTTCTATTCCCGCCCACGCATTAGACTTAGGTCAGGTACACGGGGTAGGCGTATTTAGAAACACCAGTTGAGTACGTTTAGTCAAATGTATATGTGTATGTAAATATATTTTAATCATTTTAAACATCATATGGCTCAGAAACCATATCAATGATTTTACAGTATTATTTTATACTATTGCTTCTAATGTATGCACTTTACTTAACTATAAGTATTGCAATAATATCGATCCATTTCTCTTGTACGAGAAAAGAGACTGATCAATAAATAACACCTTTTATTGAACACGCCCGTCTCTTCCTTTTCTCTACATTCTGATGAGACTAAGAATGCACGTACTGACTGAGTAAAATAATTGCCTTGTGCTCACACGACTCTTGAGATTGACTCTTGATTAGGGGAGAGCAAAGTTGTCATGTTCTATGGTTGTCAGAAACTAAATCCCTTCTTGTCTAATCAGGGAAGTTAATCCTTCCTTGAACATTCGAGAAAGTTTCTAGCGAACTCTGAGCTTAGCTGGCAAACCCAAAAATTAAGTCTAGTATCGACAGTAGTAGACCTAGTTAACGTCTGGTCTAGGCCTTTACTGCTGTAGGTACTATTCCAATGCGCAGAGCCTATTGGGAAAATAGGAGCTACACTACATGGCGCCCAACGCGTTTGGAAAGGGCGATAAAACTAACGTAAAACATTTAGAGTAACTCAGTCGTGCTTTCTCACTCAGACCCCTTTTCCCAAATACTCCAAAGACGTCTGGAGTGGGTGAAAGGTTATTATATCCTCCAAAACCTCGCAGGAGGGAACTCCTATGTATGGTTTTTGGTCTAGTCAACGTTGAAGGATAAAACAGTTCCAGAATATTGTGCATCTAATCTCTGTTTCCATAAAGAAACCTGATCTGCAAATAAAAATAATACCATCCTGTCAGTAAAATGGGAGACAGTGATGGAGAAAGAGAGGCAATTAGATTAGCTACTGAAATAGCAGATGCTGATGCTACCATGCAAGCAGCAGACGCGGATATAATACTCATTCCGGTCATTAAAAGGAAATCTATAACCTTAAAACTTATAGAAAATGGACTGACACCTAGAGGTGGCACAGTCATATTCGTAATTGAGGCACACGAATATCGGCAGACAGAGGTATACTATACATGGATACATTTTCCAGCAGCAAATGCTGTAACAGAGTACTTCCACTATTACAAAGTAGAGGAACCTCCTGAAACGTACACTCCTTTCGAGGAGGTGGAAGTACCACTCAAATTCCAAGAGCATTTGCTCTTATTTGATGGCGCCCTAATACATAACAATCACATTACAAGGCTCGGTCCTTTAGGAAGACCAGGAGCAACGTGGCCGGTCTTAGCCGGATACACACCACATCCAGACATCGAAAGAATGCCTGCAGCAGAGCTGTTAATACAGCTAAAACAACTACTAAAAATTCACAGACAATTAGTTCAGTATGTAATGCGGACTTCAACAATTCAGCCAGCGATTAAACTTCCACAGCTGACCCCTCACCAGGGGAACACAAATAAAATTACACCACAGAACATCCAATCCTGCCTAGGTAAAGTTCCAGCTAAACGGGAACAGATACCATTCTGGTTGGCACAGAAAATTACCCAAATAGAGGCGGTGTTTCCTGACACCACCCCGCTGGAAAAACACAGGATTCTGACTATATGTCTCCCAATGGGAATCGCACCACACATTGAGGACTGTGACACTTGGGGTACAGTCTTTGCTTCCATCTATACAAAAACGCACGGTGTTCCATCCATTTCGGTAATACCAGATGTGCTTAAACAAATTCAAGATGAATACGGTCCAGAACCTGCTTTAACTCTTGGTATGAAATTACTAAAAGACTTCAAACAGGTTTCGGCTATATTACTAGCCAACATAAAGGGTGAAGCAGCAAACGTGGCGATCTGCCAGAGGTTAAAAGAGACAGATATAGCAGACCAACCAGCTGAAATTGCCAGAATCATAGAAAAATCCTATGAAGAACTAGGCAGAGATAGTCTAGGTGGAATACCGGTAAAACCGCAACTGACTACAAGTCCAGAAAAAATGTTTTTTAATAATAATAATAATTCACCAAAAAAGAACTGGGATGGGAACAAACAATCCAATCCTAAAGAAAAGAAATTCCAGTCCAGAGGAAGGTCTCCTAGGCGAAGAGAGAAATCTCCAAACCCGAGACAAAGGTCACCCCAGAGTGACCCCTCTGGGAATAGATATAACCTTAGAAATAGGGATAATATTAAAAAACCTGATAGATATCAAGACATTGATACACGTCCCTCTCAATCTTTTCAGAATTCCTCGCAGAAATCGGAAAGAAGAGGACGATCAGAAGAGCACGCCAAGTCCAAAGACAAGGAACCTGCTCAACTGAAAAAGAAATCACAATTTCCAAAAAAGAAGGTAGCCAGTATCAAGGTAGTTAACAATGCCGAGAATACTGAGGACACAACTGAAAAACGGAGAGTGGGCTCAGACAATGCTAGACAGCGCAGCAGAGGTGAGCATAGCTCGCAAAGTCCTTATGAATCATCTGGAGACAGTGGACACGAATGAATACCTTCAAGTGGAAACTGCAGATACCAGAGTTAGCAAGCCCCACAAAATATACGAGATAACATTACGTATAGAGGGAGATAAGACTAGGAAAATAAGGGGACTATTTTGGGATAACCTATCCAAGGGCTATGACATCCTTCTAGCTGAAAAAGACTGGCCACCAGAGTTTGTCAGGGAGTGCCCTCATGGCGAAGAAGTAATTATGCCTGCCTTCTCGAATCAAATACCGATTCATAAAAAATACACACTTGCTAGAAAGTGGGCAGTGGCCTTAGCACCTGCTTTATACAAAAATCATGTAGGATGGGATGAGGACTCTCCTCCTCACAAAATCCAGCTAAAATCACAACCAACTGCACAAAGGCAGTACCCAATTAAGCAAGAAGCTAAAAAACAAGTAAATGAAATACTAGATCAGCTAGAATACCAGGGGGTGATTGAAACTTGCACCTCACAAATGAACAATCCTTTGTTTCCGGTCTCCAAACCAGACAATTCATACCGTCTAGTTTTGGATTACCGACACCTTAACACATGTTGCAAAACTTTTGCAGTGCAAAACTCACACAGTGCTGCACTAATGAATAACATAGTGCGCAAAAAATACAAAACAACCTTGGACATCTCCAATGGATTCTTTTGTCAAAACATAGCACCAGAGAGCAGATATTTAACAGCTTTCTCAGTAAATGGCACTCAAAAACAATTCTGTCGGTTAGCCCAGGGGTACAAGAACAGCCCGGGGGTATTCTCAGCAAGAGTAACAGAATTACTACAACTATATGATGATGAAGCATTATCTTATGTCGATGACATTTACTTAACAGATGATGACTTGGAGACTCACTTGAAAAGAGTGAACACCATAATACTTGGTTTCGCTGCAGAGGGTTACAAATTCAACTTCAAAAAGTCCAGAATTGCCCATCTGACAGTCCTATTCTTAGGATATGAGTTATCAAGTGAAGGCAAAAGCCTGGCAGACAATTTCCTAGAGAAATGTGCCGTAATCCAAGCTCCTAAAACACTAAAAAACCTACAGTCAATTCTAGGCTTCCTAAATTTCAGAAGAACATACATTGCAAATTACGCAGAAAGGGTCAAACCCCTTTATGATCTAATTAAACCAGACTTTAAAAGATCCAGTTGGACTCAAACACACACAGAAATTTTGAGATCCTTACAAACAGACATGCTAATTAAGACAAAATTAGAAACCCGTGATAATACACGCAACCTTGTGATCCGAGTCATCCCAGGGAAATGCGGATTCACATACCTGACCTCTAATGAGGGAGAAAAGGTACCAATTGCATTCAAATCACATTTGTACACAAAAGCTGAACAGAGATTCAGCAACAAAGGAAAAATGGTTCAAGCAGTTCAAACCGCAATAGCTAGAGAAAAAGACATAGCTGACGGTAGACATATCACAGTCAGAACAGCAGAATCAGCCTTTGAGGCACTAACAACACCGTGTAATTTACCAACAACAACATTGAATCCGGAATGGATACAATGGGTGAATTCAATCACAACGGACAAAGTATACTACTACTTTGATCCAGAACTAGAAGAATTGAAAAATCTAAAATATGAAAAGACGTATCCTCTGCCAATCGACATTCTGCCTCTACGACATTACGCCTGTGTAATCTATACAGACGGACATGCTCAACCCTCCGTTTGGGGAGAACATGCATACAATCCCACATGTGAGATCACAAAAGAAGTGTGGCGCGGAGGTATATTAAAACCTCTATTAACAAAATCACACTCAGTAGAAACTAATTCAGAACTACAAACTGAAATAATAGCTTTGAAAATGGCGCTAGATAATGCGGATCGCGAATTCCCGACGCTTATAGTGTCAGATTCATATTTCTGCGTCAAAGCATATAACAAGGATTTGCAGACATGGATTCAGAACGGTTACAAAGATGACACAGATGCACCAATAAAGCAGAGACTTCTCTGGGAACAAGTAGCTCACTCACTGAGTCATCAACGTGATGGCGTTCACGTTGTAGGGAATTCATTGGCTGAAACAGCCGCAGCGGCAGCCACTAAATCGGCTCCCGTAGATCGAAAAAAGCGTACATTAAAATACATTGACGGTGAAACAATGCTGGCGGTGAAAACGTCATCAAAAGGCGACTGCTCAGCGTTACCGATCAACTATCCACTCAATTATACATACATAATCGATGCAAACTCCGTCCCTTTTGCTCGAATCCCTGGAGTGGGGGATAGAGTGATTCCAAACATGGACAGGAGACACTTGTTAATCGCAGACGCACACATGGGCGAGGGTCTCAGACACCTTAAATTAAAAGATTCTCTGGAAGAATTACAATCACGGTACTGGTGGCCAGGCATGAGCCTGCACTACACCATGTTTGTAAAAAACTGCCCAAACTGCAACAGAGATCGCAGTGGGGAGAGAAGCAGCTTAATACCTCGTCGTATCAAGGCAGATAATATTACCAACAAAAAGAATGGCTTGCGATTAACATACACAGGCTAGTTCCACTTATAATGTAGATCCACAGCACTCGGCTGACGTCCGGACTGTTATACAAGATTTGCGAGTCTAAATGGCATATACGCTAAGAGCATGCTACGTTCGACCATTTTTTTTTTTTTTCTCTCAGGCAATCCAGCCTGGGGGGGGAAAGAATGGCCAAATGAGCACAGCCCAGCGGGAATCTTCTCACTTCCTTCCTGAGGGTATGGGATGGTGTAAAGAAAAAACCAAGGCAGAAAGCAATCTATAATGGAAAGGACATTAGGTTCGGGAGCTGGGTGGGTCAAACATCTAATAAGTGTCCAACGTAGTCTAAATAACTTGCCAAGAAATTCTCTGAAGGGATTCAGTCCGTACGAATTATTATTCGGAACTAGGATGTTGATCTCTGACCTTGATAGTCAGACTTCAGTGGTAATAGAAAAAACCTTTGATGTCAAAGACCGTTTGGCTATTTTGCAGGACTTAAACAAAACAAGAAAAGACCTGAGCAACATACAGTTGAAACAACAGCCAACAACCACTGAAGAATCACCACCTGTCCCAGCAAGACCTGTCTGGATTCCAAAAGTCGGGGATCTAGTCAGGGAGAAGATCGCGGTAAAGAAGGAATTTGGGCCTTCTTACAGAAAAGCAGTTCCTGTCTTGTCTGTCAACGGGACAAGATCAGTTGTACTACCGCCACTTGCTGGAAAAAAGGAGAACCGAGTTGTATCCATCGACCTGGTAAAACCACAACATGTGGCCGATAACAAACAGTAGGCCAAGTGGACTCCCAATAAGTAGCAGAACACCAAGGTTTGCTACCAGTACAGAGGTCCTAACAAAGAGGCTCATCACATTCGAAACGCCTACAGAAGAACAACAAGGACTATGCAACAATGCAATAGAACTCAGACCTCTGAAAACCCAAATAAAGACATTTAGCAGAGACACACCAATCTACAATGAAGTTCCAAGTGAAAATGCAAGAAACAAAAATCCTGAACCAATTGGAACAATTGACAGAACTGCATCTGGTTACTTCATCAACTTCGATGATTCCTCTGAAGGTTTCAGCGAACAAAAGACACAGCCATCATCAAAATCCTTTAAAGACAAAGCTAAGGAACTTTTGAAACAACTGAAAGAAACATATCTGGTTACTCCATGGATTGAATTTTGGGTGGGTTTTGGTGCATTTATCCTCATACTTTGGCTCATCATGGTATTTACCTTGGGACGCT
Source organism: Lissotriton helveticus (assembly GCF_964261635.1). Taxonomy (NCBI): domain Eukaryota; kingdom Metazoa; phylum Chordata; class Amphibia; order Caudata; family Salamandridae; genus Lissotriton; species Lissotriton helveticus. The sequence goes on along the minus strand of NC_136063.1, from coordinate 1,258,420,841 downwards.
TCATTGAGGGAAAATATGCTAAAATGGACACAGCAAGTCAGAACATCAACTTGGTCCTCAAACCACACACATCTTCACACGTCGAGAAACGAGAACTTTCTTCAGAACTTTCTTCAGCCAACTTCACAGCAATTCCAATACCTGGTGGGGTAGCCTGGGACAACACTGACTATGAAATTTATGGTCCGGTCGAGATCCTGAAATATCCACACCAAATCAAGATCTCCTTGAGTGATTTTGCAAAACCAAACTCATTTGCTGATGATTGGGACTTTGAAAGTATAAACAATATGATGTCTGACTTAGTAATGTCTGCTAAATTTACAAAACATGATTATTTGCAAGGTTCTACAAATTATGATAGTATGTATTGCTATAACCATTATGGTAACCATTTCTTGCATAAATCTGCACAACCTAGAAATGTTTTAAATTATAATCAATGGGAACATTGTGCTACACCTCCAAAAGGGAGCTCTAGAACCGTTTATGACAAATATTCATATTTTTCAGGTTTTAACATAACTAATGCTGAAACATTTTATTACAAATTGTCAAACAAGACAGGGATGAAAACCATGATAACCAACACAAAATTGATATATTCAGATTCATTCTTTGAAAAAATGAATACATTTGGATTTGATTATTGGGACAAAAATGTTGATTTGAAAAGTGTTTGGGGTACAAAAGAATGGCAAGTACAGGGTATAGAAGCTTTGTTCAGAGCCTGCATGATCCCAGAACAAATGATATTTTTAAATGACACTGTTCAACAAACCACCTGTCTTGGCTTAGCCAAAATCAAAGATTTAAATAACCCGTCTATTCCAAAGCCAACAATGTTTAGCAATAGCTCTGAAACAGATGAAGAAATAGACATAAACCATATACTTAACCAAAACAGAACACATCCTGATTGGAAACAATGGTTGATCTGGCCCACAGATACAAATCACTGTCAAGATAGATTCCTGAATAAAACACAGGGTTTCAAAATGACCAGGCCAGACCCTAGATATCCCCAAAGACATCACCCAGGGATGATAACAACCTACAGTGTGGGCAAATTATGCCTTCAATGGCTACAGTCTTCCACACTGCCTGAAATTAAGCAACACCTAACTTTACTTACTGATGGTGCTGACTTGCGTGATTTCATACTGGGACCACGCAAACAGCGTCAAAAGCGTTTCATAGCAGCCTCTGTATATGCAGCATACAATGAGGCCTGGAAGGTTACTCAAATTGAAACAGCAGAGAGAATACGTGAAATTGATCGTATTAATTTGGAAAAATCACTTTCTGTAGTGGACAATGGGTTAATGACTCTGTCCTCCAGAATTTTTTCTTTGGACAGCATTGTGTCTTCAGCAATCGATATATTATCGCAAGACTTACTGTTATTACAACATGGTCAGTCACAATTGCGCTCTATTGTACAGCTTGGCTGGACGTTACAAAATCTGCGTTCAGGCTATGTGCCTTGGCGTTTAATCAACACAACGTCACTATTCCAAATCTTTAACCTTACTGATAGACAAATCGGTATGGCGCAGAAGGGTGCTGATTATACAATCTTGAGCATTGAAAAACTAGAAAGATTACCGATGACAATGTCAGAACGACCTGTCAGTGAATGGATAATCCACGGAATCATAAATATTCCAATCTCAACCTTCAGGTTTCAATACTGCCAAAAATATATACAGGCTGGCATGTACGAGAAATTGGGAAAGGGGTACCTTAAAACAACTTGGAACCTGCCCTATTCACATGCATGTGTCAGTAATAAAGGACAGAAAGTGTTTCTTAGTGGCAACAATTGTGCTATGTCACTAAGCGGCACGCTTCTGTGTAACGGAATTAGTTTGCACGGAGCCTGTGAAGGGAATTCATACAACCTTTCATGTCACCAGCAAGGCGCACCTGCAACTGAAATAGAACCATTCTTTTAAAGACTCTATAATGGGAGTTACATTCTTATTGTAGACCGCAGATGTTGTAGTCTTATGCCCGGGACTCCTTATCTCGTCACCACGACGGCGAAGGTCAAGTGCTGTGGACGTTCTTTGTTCCCCAGCTCCTTACCAGACAGGGAGGCAAGGGCATGGCCCGGTTTGAAAATTACTTCTATTCGAATAGATACTTTAAGCAGAATGAAAACAGTGCTTCTACAGACGCCTACAAGGCTCACGTCATCAAAAGAAACATATGATCTACAAGTCGCAAGGACGACTGCAGAGATACATACATTATTATCGACTAATTCCCCCGTACATTTCGCGGAAATCCTGAGCGAAATCTTAAATATTTCTGATACCACTGGGGTCTCAAAGGTATTTAAGACAGTATTTTCGATGGCATTAACACCATTCAAAGCCATACTGGGTATTTTTCCAGATTTCGTCCATTCGATTTTTGGCGGACTTCCCCTGATCCTGGGACTAATTGCAGGAATCCTATTCCTAGTCCTTATTTTTCGTTATGGCAACCCATGTCACAGATCAAACTCTCGCGACAATGGAAGATACGATCCTAGCCATTGGATACCGGGACCGGATATCAAAAATCCTGGGACTCTCCCGGCTTAGAGACCTAAACATGACTTGGTTTCTATCATTTCGACCAATGTGGCAAAGGTGTGTTTTACCTGTACTAAGGTGTCTGCTATGCGGAGAAGAATGCGTGTTAGACACCTGTCTGACGCTACAATCGGATGCGCCGGTGGATGCAGATACACTGTTGGTTCCTACCAAGGTTCACGCACTGTGCTGCCCTCAAAGGCTGCCAATTCTGATGACGGCATTCCTGGAATCTTCACCACTGCGATTGAAGAGTAGTGAAGTTCAAGATGAAAGCAACATCGAACAGGTACGACCTTCTGTCAGCAATGCAAATCAGAATGTCAATGGAGACAATCATGCGCATGAATGCATGGTTACCCCTATTTCCGACTTAGTGGAACTTTCCCATGAAGCTGTTGACAGTTTTTTCGAAAGCCTGAATGATATGATGTTCTCTCCGGAACAGAAATAGAGACTTTTGAGTAAACTCGCACACGGCGTTCCCTGAATTCGGCCTTCAACTTTTAAAAAATAAAGTCACATGAACAATTACAATCCAGTTCACGGACAGCAATTTTTTTCAGCAAGCCCATAAAATATTTTTCTATATATTTTTTCCCCGGGACACTGATCTTCTGCTTAAAGTAAGAAACTATTCCTAGAGAACTAAGATTTCTATTTTTAGATACTTTATATAGACTTTAGCTGCCCGCTGGTATGTTCACAAATATTTTATTATGTGATGAAATGGTCTCGACTTTCCTTTCTGTATAGCTATATTAAGAGCCATTTCATGTGTATTTCTCATATACCAAAAAGCAATAATGCATTACAATGCGTGTTTACTTTTGCATTTAATTCATAGCTTAAGTGCATACAATATATATGACTGCAATTTTTCAGTATATTTGAAAATTTCGAAATGCATTTATGTATTTTGGGGTGGTAAGGTATACACTATACTCTATAGTATGTTGTACTATGTTATACTATGCATAGATTAGTAGATATGACCATAGTTAGCGTGGAGTGGGTGTCGTGTATTTCTATAGGTTCTGAATCGATCCCCCTATTCCTGACCCTATTCTGGTTAAACTACCTAGCTAGTTAACTAACAGTCAGCCCATGAGGCAAGAAAACCCCCATGATGCAGATACCGTTATCTGACGCAGTCACACTACGGCACAGGAACGTGTTATCTGATTAGGTCATAACGCTTGAGATCTAATTAGACAAGCGACATTCCTCCAGCCCCTGATAAGGCATACGACGTTCTCATAACAAATCAAACCTATGACAACCTGGAAAATCCGTGCGGCCATTGTTTTGATTTCACAGAGAACTTTTGCAAAAGAATGTGCTAACGAGCAAGTCGTATGACATCTTTATTGACGTACCTATGTCCATCCTTATGTCAATCTCGGCACCTTTAAGGTGTAAATATTGCCGACCTTGCCCTATGCAAACACACGCGTGGTGACAAGACGGAGCAGCCATACTTGCCGAAGCCGAGAGCAGAAGCAGACCCCGCTGGCAGCAGCCCCGCCTTCCTGACGCGCTGAGAGACACGCTGCTATCTCAAGCCGAGAGACCCAGCACCGGCGCTTCTGGGCAGCCCTCGCAGGCAGCCTGGAATATCGAGAGCAGAGAAAGAGATACCATTCCTCATCCATCCTAAATTCCAGGTACAGAACTGAATAACCCCTCACAGAGAATTCTTTAGTTATTCACTTGGCAAAAACAAACTTAACTTAAACTGTAACTTTCTATTCCCGCCCACGCATTAGACTTAGGTCAGGTACACGGGGTAGGCGTATTTAGAAACACCAGTTGAGTACGTTTAGTCAAATGTATATGTGTATGTAAATATATTTTAATCATTTTAAACATCATATGGCTCAGAAACCATATCAATGTTTTTACAGTATTATTTTATACTATTGCTTCTAATGTATGCACTTTACTTAACTATAAGTATTGCAATAATATCGATCCATTTCTCTTGTACGAGAAAAGAGACTGATCAATAAATAACACCTTTTATTGAACACGCCCGTCTCTTCCTTTTCTCTACATTCTGATGAGACTAAGAATGCACGTACTGACTGAGTAAAATAATTGCCTTGTGCTCACATGACTCTTGAGATTGACTCTTGATTAGGGGAGAGCAAAGTTGTCATGTTCTATGGTTGTCAGAAACTAAATCCCTTCTTGTCTAATCAGGGAAGTTAATCCTTCCTTGAACATTCAAGAAAGTTTCTAGCGAACTCTGAGCTTAGCTGGCAAACCCAAAAATTAAGTCTAGTATCGACAGTAGTAGACCTAGTTAACGTCTGGTCTAGGCCTTTACTGCTGTAGGTACTATTCCAATGCGCAGAGCCTATTGGGAAAATAGGAGCTACACTACATGTCCAGCAGTAAAGCCTCCAAGGAACTTACGGCCATTTATTTTAATGCGCGTTCTATTTCTAAACATTCATTGGAAATATGGAGCCTTCTTGATTCAGAAACGCCAGAAATCTGCTTTGTGTCCGAGACCTGGCTACACGAGAACGCTACCCCCGATGTTTTACACTGCCTTTCCCCCTGAGTATAAAATAATACGATTTTATAGGAATAACTCCAGAGGGGGCAGACTACTGATTGCAGTCACCCATAACATAAACATTGTTAGTGTGGAAAACCTTGTCTTCAACCGTGCGGAAATTATTGTGTTCAAAATTAATGGACCCGCAAATAGCGTCTGGAAGGGAGCTCTACTTTACCGACCTCCGGGCACTAAGGGAGAGTTAGCTCGTTTGGGGGGAATCTCGTACACCTACCGCCGAAGCCGCTGAAGCTGCTGCCCAGGGGTCCCGCAGACAGCGTTGTTCTCCCCCGCTGCCGCAGTTGGTTATCACGGCCGCTGAGAGGGGAAGAAAGCAGGGACTACAACTTCCAGCGTCCCCTGCCTGACGGGGACGCCGCCTGCCACCACCCACTTCCGCGCCCGGAGGCGCCTAAAAGCGAGCAGCTCCTCCGGTGGAGCGGGGACTCTAGCTCGTTTGGGGGCAATCTCATACACCTACCGCTGAAGCTGCTGAAGCTGCTGCCCAGGGGTCCCGCAGACAGTGTTGTTCTCCCCCGCCGCCTCAGTTGGTTATCACGGCCGCTGAGAGGGGAAGAAAGCAGGGACTACATCTCCCAGCATCCCCTGCCTGACAGGGACGCCGCCTGCCACCACCCACTTCCGTGCCGGGAGCCGCCTAAAAGCGAGCAGCTCCTCCGGTGGAGCGGGGGCTCTAACTCGTTTGGGGGCAATCTCGTACACCTACCGCCGAAGCTACTGAAGCTGCTGCCCAGGGGTCCTGCAGACAGCGTTGTTCTCCCCCGCCGCCGCAGTTGGTTATCACGGCCGCTGAGAGGGGAAGAAAGCAGGGACTACATCTCCCAGCGTCCCCTGCCTGACGGGGACGCTGCCTGCCACCACCCACTTCCGCGCCCAGAGGCACCTAAAAGCGAGCAGCTCCTCCGGTGGAGCGGGGTCTCTAGCTCGTTTGGGGGCAATCTCGTACACCTACCACCGAAGCTGCTGAAGCTGCTGCCCAGGGGTCCCGCAGACAGCGTTGTTCTCCCCCGCCGCCGCAGTTGGTTATCACGGCCCGTGAGAGGGGAAGAAAGCAGGGACTACATCTCCCAGCGTCCCCTGCCTGACAGGGACGCCGCCTGCCACCACCCACTTCCGCGCCCGGAGGCGCCTAAAAGCGAGCAGCTCCTCCTGCGTCGCGGGACGCGTTCGGGCGGCGCTGGGCTAAGCCCGGGCAGAGGGCAGGCCGTCTGTGGCCGTCAGAGGAGGAAGGAGGCTGGGCTGGGCCAGCCCCCTGACATTTCCTGATGGGTAAGCGCAAGAAAGCAACTAATGACGAGGAGGGGGGTAAGAAGGTCAAGGTGCCTAGACATTCGGAATCAATCATTTCCTATCTTTCATCCGCTGTGGGGGCACTCATGAAGGAAATTGCAAATGCGGAGCAAGAGCTTGGCTTAGCCCCCTTGCCCCTTACAAACTGTTCCCACGCTATTGATACTGACCAAGCGCCGCATATACCACTAGAGCCTGAGGTGGTGGTGATTCACCCTAAGAATAATGCTGTATCCACTGTCTGTCCCTCCCCTGGCAAATCCCGATCACCGCCACTGGAACAGTGTACCCGGGTTACTGGCCAAGAACTAAAGAGGAACACAAAAAGGAGGAAAAAGCCAGACGTCATATCAAATATTGCTACTGTGACTAACGATAATCTTGGTGTTCAACTAGAGGCCTTGTTTACAGCTCGTATCGAGCCTTTGTTACTGGGTATAGCGAAAGACATTGTGGAAACTTTGAACACTTGCCTAGCTGGTCTACTTCAGAAATGTGCTTTAAAAGACACATATGTTAATAAATGCACTTCAACTCAGGAACCCCCTAGGCCTGATGCAGATCACCTATGTAAAAGTCCTAAGGAGGCTGTTAGACCTCTGGATCTCCGTCGACTAATGACGGGGTCGCCTCACTTAATGCCAGGACTCGGGAAACTCTCATAGTACCCAGAAGAGCAGACACCATTTCCCCAAGCCCAGGCCCCTTGGGCAGTTTTTCACCGTCGCCAAGCCCAGCTATTAGCTCGTTGGCAAGAGTCTGCCAAGTTAAATTGGACTTGCCTCCGGAGGCTGCCCCTTTAGTTGCCACATTTATTGGAGTTCCTCCACTACAAGAGGGAGAGGGTGAATCAGTTCTTGACTTGATGAATAAGGCTAGAGTTTGGTGTGCTGAGTCCTGCAGTGGAGGGTTGAACATTTCAAATGGTATTATCATGGCGAGAAGGGTGGGTTGGATCGGGAAATGTCCAAAGAAAATAGAGGGGGACTGCGTCATAGTTAATTTCAATAGTGCGGATTTGGCGGACAGGTTGTTCTGGGATGGCTCGGAGTTTTCACAAATTAGGCAAATGAGACCGGTTCCCTTGGGATTTTTTTACCCACCCCCAGACACATACTATGGGACACGTCGCATAGCGATGGAAAGGAGGGCATGGAGCACAGTAATGGAAGAGAATGATTGACTGTTAGTCATGACCCCGCCTACCGCTCATGGTGTCTCCAACCCTGATGTGTTAGCGGATTGTAAAATTATTAGTTGGAATGTAGCTGGTATTAGAGCAAAAAGGGCAGACACAGCTTGGGTTGACTTTGTCACTAGCCACGATATAATAGCTATGCAGGAATCCTGGGATCCTTCCCCTGGCTTCTGGTTGGATGGCTTTACCAGCTTTGTCTTATCACCCTTTTCTCCTTAAAACTTATGAGGACACTAAATATGGTGGAGGCAGGTTCACCTAATCTTTTAATAGTCGAATGGGCAGTTTCTTCTACCTGTAAAATAATCCTAATACATTTTTATAATTTCTGGGAAAGGGACGATGGTACTGAACATATTGCCTTGCTGGAATTTTTTTTATCTAATCTCAGTCAAAATCGCTACACTAATTTTGAGCTCATCCTTATGGGCGATTTTAATATTCATCCCTGCAGTGACGTATGTCACGTCGGAGCGCAGGAGGGTCCAGTAGGCTCAGTGGTCCCCCACTTTGAGCACACAAAGCCAAGAGAGGCCCTCGAGGAGCTGTTGGCCAATTTTAATGTATTCGAATCGAGCAACACCGAGGGAGAGGCAAGGGCAGTTACCTTTAAGGGCACTGACCCCGGCTCGGTGATAGATTATATCTTTATGACCCCTGGTATTCTACATAGGGTTGTGATCTATAAAGTAATCATTTCGATATATAGTGATCCTAATCTGGTCCTGCTCGCGTTGCACTGGGGCGACTCCATGGGTATCAGGACCAGCTCCCCTCAAATTGGGCCTGCCATATTTCCCAAGGACCAAGGGAGAAGGCTTAAGTGGACAAAGGTAGTACCTGATAACTTCCTCGAGGAACTGCTCCCTAAAATCGAAGGTAATATGGCGACTTGCCAGGATTCAAATTCTCCCAACCAAGAAATCATGGGGGCTTTTGAGTCAATATGCGTACAAATCGCGCACGATTTGACGATTAAATCATGTCACGGAGGTAACAATCCCCACAGATGGTTCGACTCTAACTGTGCAAAAGCTCACAGGGCACTGTTACAAGCACTGAAAACCACCCCAAGAGATTAGGTAGTTATTGCTGACATGAGGAAGATGTACAAGCAAACGATTAGCAGAAGGAAAAATGACATAAAAAATGCAGCATGGGAAAAATTACTGTCAATTGACGTTTTGCGGGACAGTAGCCAGTTCTGGGCGACAATAAACCAGCCTTTTTTCTCAGACTCAGAAAACACAGTCATGGACTGTGTTATCTCTAAGGACAAATGGCTTCGTCATTTTAGAGAAGTTTATGGAGACTCAGATTCTGGCTCCCCAAGGTGTCCATTGTTGGTGCCCGAGCCCGCCCCCCTACATTTTGATTTTGAGAAAGTAGAGAGAGCAATCTTACAGACCTCAAAAAACAAGGCCCCGGGGCCGGATGTTGTCCCTTCAGACCTTTATAGACACTCACCCAAACTCTGGGCTAAGGAGTTAACAAATGTTTTTTATGCTGCTAATGGTAATACTTTTCCTGCTACATGGGCCACCTCAATCATCATACCGATCTTTAAAAAAGGGCAGCGAGATGATCGCGCTTGTTATAGACCCATTTCCTTGCTAGACTCTGCGATTAAAATACTAGGCAGAGTCTTATTGTATAAACTAAGGGATAATTTAGAGAGCAGTGGGGTGTTTTCAAACTTACAATATGGGTTTAGAGAAAAGAGAGGTACCCTGGAGCAGTGCTCAAACCTGCATCTTTTAATTTCGAAATACACAGTAACGAAGGAGGGGTCGCTATATTTGGCCTTTATGGTCCTCTCCTCGGCCTTTGATATGGTGAATAGGGATAAGTTGTGGCAAATCCTCTTGGAGATAGGGATTGACCCCTCACTAGGTTAACTTTATGGAGTCTCTTCATCAGGAGTTGTTCGCAGCGGTCAGGGTCACTAAGGAGGGCAGGTGTATGAGCTGTTTCAAATCAGAGCGGGGAGTGCGACAGGGCTGCATCTTGGCCCCCCTCCTTTTTACCATCTATATTAATGGACTGGGAAATTATTTAGATGTACCAGGGCTGGACGTGCCGCGTGTAGGAGATGCAGTTATACCGGCTCTCCTATACGCGGATGACGCAGTCTTATTAGCTCGCACTGGGGTGGGACTCCAGAGACTGTTGGACCTATTCGGGGTCTTTATGGATCTCTTGGACCTGAAGATAAATGCGAAAAAATCCCATTCAATGGTGGTTGGTCATCTTAGACATAAGTGTAAATCCAAAACCTTTGTGTGCAAGGGTGAGGTGGTTTCCAGGGTTGCAGCATTTTCTTACCTAGGGGCTCTCTTCGATGAGAAGGGGACGTGGGCCCCCAAACCAAGGCTAAAAGTATATCCAATGCAAGATCCATATCTGTCCTTTGAAGAACCGGGTTTTCTTAGAACCCAGCGGTGCCAGGGACACACCCGAAGTCTTCGGATTCTCCTGTCTTGGAATACAGAGACACGGAATACTTCTGGATGGCGTCAAATATAAAATGTATTAGCTGCAGCTAGTAACAGTAAACCAAGCAATACAACACGGTGTACAACTCAGGAGACTGCTCAATTTTCATAGAGCAAGACATCGCTTTTTATACACCATATTCTCATTATAAATGTACACCCACTGCGCAAAATTCAGACCAATAGGACACATTTTCTAACTGAGTATCACATTAACAAAAACCCAATTTACAGTAACCCAACCCAAAAGTTAATTATTAGGACTGTCCCAAATTCAATTTCCACAAGCCGGACAAACCCATAATTGAAAGCACTACCCATGTAATGAAAAGTCGTAAGGAAAGAAACAATTCAGATGTTGAGTAGGATAAGATATGTGCAAGAAACTAAAAGTTAACGATATCCTGAACATTGATTGGCAATTTTAGACAACGATCAGCCAGAGAAATTGGCTTCGTGAAAGGATCAGTTTCAGGTGACGGGGTCAATGTCTTTGCAATTCACTCACAAGTCAGAAAAGGTCCTGTTAATGCATACATGAACAATGAGGCCCATGCAACTTTGTTCGTTCGGTTACCTCCACGGCCTACGTGAGGGCAGCACAAAAATGGCATCACGAACAACTCAAACAAAATGGAGTCTGGGTCGAAATCACGGAACCTCAGACCCTCCTTTTGCCATTACGTAGGCAATGACCTAAACTCACGTCAATCTGAATCTGGGTCTATATCTATTCTCATTAGGTCATTAAGGTGTTGCTGTAACATCATCTTATTATCCTTCACTTCTCTCGGGACTGGTCTTCTCACACAGATCGTAGCACAAAGACTACAAATGGCGGGACCACACTGGATGCATAAGCAACACGAGAAAAGGATTGCTAAAGCCATACCAAGAAACATCAGAATCTTCCATCCCCATTTGGACAGCAGTTCCCAAAACCATTCTATCAATGACCAGTTCCCTTCGTCCACATGTATAGACTCAGCGGACTTATGTAACCTCAAGATGGCTTGGTACACTGTCGGGGCGTTATCTGGTATGAAAACACAGCAACTAGACCCGATCAATTTACATACCCCACCTCTATCTGCAAGTATAATATCTAAAACAAAGCGGTTCTGTAATGTCATATGGCGATCCGCTTGAAGCTCAGCTGTAATATTGCTAAGGGCACCTGCAGTCTCATTTATAGTGGCCTCGACCACTCTCGTAAGTTGACGAATATTTCTACTATTATCCATAGGGGCCCAAAAGGGTGGAAAACCCTTAAAGAAGTCCCCAACTTCTTGTGCGACAGTATCTTTCGCATCGATAACACCTCTACCATATCTTGTCTTATGGTAATTGAAAGCAGCTGTATACGTAGGGGAAAGCAAAAATGCCACATAACATGTGGCTGAAAAATCAGGAGGCAACCATGTATATGCTCTGTTGTGACAAACAAAATACGTGCCTTTAGCTGGCACAAACGGTGGAGATTTCTGGGATGTATAGACATAGGTGTGCACACACACACACTCTTACCAAGCTGAGCTCTCGGATTCTGACCATTACCTTGCAGACAAAAATGACCTCGGTGGGGTAAAATCCAAATAGGAGGAGACCTTTTCTGTCTCTCTTTCTCTGTCAGATTAATGCTATATCTCGTCTTGTTCCAGCCAACATATGCTCGTACCTCATCTTTAGGGTTAGCATTATACGCATCAATATCTCTAATCATATCTACTATTCCCTGTATCAAGTCATTATTACTCGCATTATCTTTGATGGAACGTACAAGAGATGCTTCATTCGCATAGATAAACATTGATTGGAGTGCCCATACTGACCCATTAGGCGAAAAAGGCAAAACCAAATATGGCATTGCCTTATCTGTCGTATGTGGCATAAGACCACAAACCCAACAATTCGTGGTATTTACGACTAGCTGATGCTGATGTAACATTTGCATAAACGAATTGTTCATAAATTCTGATCTTCGTGTCTGTTCATGTTCAGGCAACGTATGAAACTCATGTGGGGAAACAGTAGAAAAAGAAAGAGTAGGTTGGGAGGTAGATGCAGGCATCTGTTGTGAAACATAGATGATCCAACCCACACAAACCAACGTAATATTCAAAAGCATTAGAAAACACAATATTAAAAAACATTTGTTACGAACTAATGTACACATTTTCGCTCTGAAATCGACTCTCTTATCAGACTCAAAAGACTCCATCCTCTAACGTGCTGCTCACGGCTATTACCTTCTTCACTTAAGTGTGCGTCAAGATCGTACTAACGACTCTGAACCACAGACCTTGTGTCAATACGCGGCTCACCCCTTAAGGCTGTACTGCGACCCTGCCGCTGAGTCCGGATGGTGACTCGAAAAAGAAAAAAGTAAAAAAAAGTCTCTTGATCTGACAAGGTGTAATTCACTACATAAAAAAATTCAATTTTTATTTGTCCATAGGTTCAGACTTTCTCAGTCTTAAATTGTAGCGCTCTTTAACAGGCACAGTTTGATCTTCAAAAAGGACTTCCGGATTCGTTGTGTCGAGTCTCAAAGGCAAAGGCACAGCAGCTTGCAGAATGTCATCATCCTCGCGTTCTGACTGAGTCCATGTCAAATGTACATCACTAAAAGGTACAAATCTAGGAATCCATTCACATTCGGAATTAGCTATTCCATCCCTCACCCATTTATCATACGGTAGGGGCAAAGGTACTCTTTTGCAATGGGTGGCATGCACCCAGTTTTTTTTACCAGCTACTCTAACAGCAGTTCTAGTGACCAAGAGAACCAAGAGTCCATCTTGGTTCCAAATTCTTCGCTCGCTGGAAATTCTTGGTCAGGATGTACTCTCCAGGTTGGATTGTATGGCCTGGATCTGCAGCAGCTGTCGGTAAACTGTCATAGACCTGTTGGTGGAGAACACGTAATTTAGCAGTCAAGTCATGTAAGTAATCCACCAACATAGGGTACTCAATCTCGCTATATTTTTTAGGGCGAAGCACACCCCAAACATTCGCTGGACGACCAAAAACTATTTTGTATGGGCTAAGTCCCACACGAGAATGCACTGTCGTCCTTGTTGACAAAAGGGCCAACGGCATGGCATCCGGCCATGTAAGACCAGTGCTCGCTTGTATCTTAGCTAGCTTCAGCTTCAACGTGCCGTTATAGCACTCAACAAGTCAAGCAGACTGGGGGTGATTCGCAGCATGAAATTTCTGATTAATACCCAAACCAGCACACACTTTCTTCATGATTTGGCCCACAAATTCACTTCCATTGTCGCTCCACACAATTCTCGGCAATCCGTATCTAGTAAAATACTTTTTGAGCAAAACCTTGGCTGTAGACAAGGCAGTATTATCCTTTAGGGGGTAGGCCTCTATCCATCTGGAAAAGGCACAAACAACCACAAGGACATACTTTAAGTTATTGCATCTCTCCATGTGAATGTAATCTAGCTGTATCACTTCAAACGGATAAGTTGGGGGAGCAAAATGACCAGCTGGAGTTGGGGTTCCCTTGCCAGGATTATGCATCAAGCAAATCATACAATGCTTCACCAAATTCTCAGCACATTTAGGAATTCTAGCATTCTGCCATACTGGAGCCAACAACGTGCATATTCCTTTCGAACTAATGTGAGCCATTCCATGAGCCATAGTAACCACTGGGAGCACAGACGCGTCAGGCAACAACCATCGCTGGTGCTCCGACAACTCAACCCAACAACTTGTCGAATCCAACATACCCGTACTTTCTCTCCACGTACTCACTTCTTTTTTCGTAGCTTCAGCCTGAATCATCTTCATACTTTCTATTGTGTCTTCACACATTCCACTTTCCACAACCCATCTTGCAGGGCCTGCAACATACATACGGCTCATCATGTCTTTCACCGTTTCCTTCGCAACTTCATCCGCAAACGCATTTCCTCGACCTACATCATCCACAACTTTCTTATGCGCACTACACTTCACAATTGCAATCTGCTTTGGGAGAGTAAGTGATTCCAGAAGTTCATTCACTAATTGCCCATGCTGAATTTTCGTGCCATGGGAAGTAAGAAATCCTCTTTCTCTCCACAAACGCCCAAAACTGTGGACAACACCAAACGCATACTGGCTATCAGTATAAACATTCACTCGCTTTCCCTCTGACAACACACACGCTCTAGTCAATGCAATCAACTCTGCTGCTTGCGCAGAATTCTGTGCTATACGTGCTGTCTCAACAACTGTATGTAAAGTTGTGACGGCATATGCCGCAGTCGTTTCACCATTCAGAAGCTTGAAACACGAACCATCTACCCATAGGGTACCATCAACATTCGTAAGAGGAGTATCTTTCAAATCAACTCTAGCCTTCGTTTCTTCTTCTGTCCGAAGAAAGCAATCATGCTGTTCTTGAGCATCTGTCTCTACAGAAATCGGCAACAACGTAGCTGGATTCAACACATTACATCTCTTAATGTGAACATGGCTAGCCAAAAGAGTCAGCTCATAACCTGACAGACGTGCACTAGTAAGGTGCTGAGTCTTGGTCCTATTCAATAAAGTATCCACTGCATGTGGGACCATCACATTCAACGTATTATCCAATACCAAACCAGCAGACTGTCGGATAGAAACAGCCGCTGCCGCTGTAGCTCTCAAACAACTCGGCAACGCTTTAGCTACCGGATCTAACGTAGCTGAAAAATACGCACATGGACGCTGCTTGTCTCCAAATTGTTGAGTCAATACTGACAATGCACAACCTTCTCTCTCGTGAACATACAACGTGAAAGGTTTACTGTAGTCAATAGTACCCAATACCGGAGCCGAACACAATGCATCACGTAATTCAGAAAAACTTTTCTGACATTCATCAGACCAAGGGAGAGGATATGGAGTATCTTTAAGAGTCAGTGCCAACAGAGGTTTTTCTAGTAGGGAAAAATTGGGGATCCATTGCCTACAATACGAGGTGATACCTAAAAAGGCATGCACTTCTCTCTGTGTGGATGGCACACTCATTTGCGCAATCGCTTGAATTCGTTCTGGGGTCAACCTTCTTCCCTCCTTCGACAAGAGATGACCTAAGTAGGTTACTTCTTGTCGGCAATACTGTAACTTAGAAGGTGACACTTTATGATGAAGGTCAGACAAATGTCATAACAAAGAAAGAGTAGCATTTTTACAAATCTCTTCGTCATCAGCAGTAATCAGCAAATCATCAACGTACTGAATAAGAGTATCACCAGTAGGCAACACAAAACCAACAAACTGAGTTTTCAACGCCTGACTATAGATGGAGGGACTTTCACAATAACCTTGAGGAGCTCTCTTAAACCGGAAGCTTCGGCCTCCTAATGAGAAGCCAAAAATATCTCTACTCTCCTCGACAATCGGAATACTGAAGAAAGCATTCTTCAAGTCAATAACAGAAAACCAGGCTGCCGAAGCAGGAATCAGAGTCAACAAAGCAGTAATATCCGGGACAACAGGAAACTGTGGCACCACAATCTTATTCACTTCTCGAAGATCGATCACAAACCAATACACAGGTGGCTGAGAAGCATCAGTACGCTTAAGGACAGGCAGAACAGGACTGTTACACACGTTACCTCTCGTTTCTTCAATTACACCCCTCTCAACCAAATCATAAATAATTGCTAGAAGAGCTTTCTTCTCGCCATCGCTCGATATTTTATATTGGGGAATATGAGGTAGCCTAGCATTCGACTTAAGGGTAACAACATAGGGGGGGGGCGTGGCTAGGTCAGACAAATGTCGTAACAAAGAAAGAGTAGCATTTTTACAAATCTCTTCGTCATCAGCAGTAATCAGCAAATCATCAACGTACTGAATAAGAGTATCACCAGTAGGCAACACAAAACCAACAAACTGAGTTTTCAACGCCTGACTATAGATGGAGGGACTTTCACAATAACCTTGAGGAGCTCTCTTAAACCGGAAGCTTCGGCCTCCTAATGAGAAGCCAAAAATATCTCTACTCTCCTCGACAATCGGAATACTGAAGAAAGCATTCTTCAAGTCAATAACAGAAAACCAGGCTGCCGAAGCAGGAATCAGAGTCAACAAAGCAGTAATATCCGGGACAACAGGAAACTGTGGCACCACAATCTTATTCACTTCTCGAAGATCGATCACAAACCAATACACAGGTGGCTGAGAAGCATCAGTACGCTTAAGGACAGGCAGAACAGGACTGTTACACACGTTACCTCTCGTTTCTTCAATTACACCCCTCTCAACCAAATCATAAATAATTGCTAGAAGAGCTTTCTTCTCGCCATCGCTCGATATTTTATATTGGGGAATATGAGGTAGCCTAGCATTCGACTTAAGGGTAACAACATAGGGGGGGGGCGTGGCTAGCCGAGCAGCGAAATGGCCGCTCTGTGAGTGAGCTCCGCCGGCTGCGATAATTAATCCTGCGTTTATCCTGCTCCTGGTGCCTGTGGACCCAAAATACCCCGAGGGTCGCCGTCGAACACCCAGGAGATCCTTCGGCTTCAGTTTGGGGCGCATAGCTGACGATCCTGCGGAGCGGCAGCCATCTGGACATTTGCCGACCTGTGCGCCCGCTCTGCTCCTCGCCGGAAGTGCCTGACTCTGGGCATTGCGTGGCACCGCAGACCGCGGCTTCGGGGGCCCCCGGAGGTCCGGCGAGCGGTACCGTGGGACATCGCCTGCAGAGGGGATGCCGCCGTCTCTGATACCGGTGAGTCCCGCCTGTGCCTGAGGGGAGGTCTGGCTGCTGTGGCACTGTGACTTGCGGAGGGAGGCCAACGCTCCCACCCTAGCTGGGAATCCTGTCGGGGCGCCGCACATAGCTCAGCCGTTCACCCGGAGAGGCGGTGGACTGTGGGAGGTCCCCCGGGGCTCGGCTGCGAGGTGGTGTCTGCAATTGCACCAATTCCATGCAGGTTGGGGACAGAGCGGAGCGAAACTGCGGCGAGGCGGGGACCGATCGAGTATCTACCCGCTGCGCCTTTATGCCGCACCACGTCGACTGCTGTCAGTAGCTGAATACAGAGAGCCACTTGCACATCTATTTACCTGGCTGGCTGGATCCCCGGGGTCTCGATCAAGCCTCTGATACCAGTGACTGCTTGGACAACACGAGGTCTTGCTAGAGGGATTCCGGCGCCCGCCATTTTGTGACTTGGTGCTGCCCTGATTTGCGCGCTGCAGCTCCTAAGTGAAACTGGGCAGCCTCGCCATCAGTACTTAATACTTGGCCGATACATAGCTCTCCCTCGGATAAGACCGACTCAATTTGTCATAACACGAGCCATTGCACGACAGGACTGCAGTGAGGCGCACAGCGGCGCTACTCCTACGTGGTGCTAGCGGCACACTCCAGGCTTCAGAGATGGGGAAAAACGAAGCCAGGCAGCCCAAAATCAGCTTTGACAGCAAGAGACCCCCGAAAAACCAAGCGGCTGAGATGGATGGCGGCGAGTCGTCATCGCATGGAGCACCTTCAGACATAGACTTTGGGGCACTTATCATGGAGGTGAGGTCCAGCTTAAAGAGTATCGACGCCAAACTGGATACCATGTCATCGCAGCTAGAATCTGTGAAAAATAAAGTGGACGCCCACGAAACCAGACTGGACTGCCTAGAAAATAGGCAAACTGAATGCTGCGAATTCCAACAGCAAGCCAAGCAACACATTACATCCCTGGAGCGAGAAATAGATAACCTACGCGCCAAGGCTGATGATTTGGAAGCACGTTCCAGGAGGTCCAACATCCGCATTACGGGTATTCCGGAGACAACCAACATTAGCAAGATGGAGGCGTTTGTGGCAGACCTCCTACATGAACTATTCGACCCGAATTTGTCCCCAGTCTTCACAGTTGAGAGGGCGCACAGGTCGCTTGGAAAGAAACCTCCGCCGGGTGCCACACCTCGCCCGATCCTGGCTAAATTGCTCAATTACCAGGATAGGGACCTCATCCTGCGCTTGGCGAGAGAGAAGGGTAGGATCACGCATCAAGGGAACAACATCTCCTTCTACCCGGACTTTACCCCCCTGGTACAAGCGGCCCGCAAGGAGTTCCTGCCGGCGAAGAAGGTGCTGCTGCAGGCTGGAGTGCCCTACTCTCTGCTATATCCGGCGAAATTGAAGGTACAGCATGACAACACTTCACACTTCTTCACTGACGCCAAGTCTGCGCTCAAGTTCGCCAAGCATATCTGTGCTGGGGCCAGAAGGAAATCACCACGACTGGAGGAGGCTTCGGACCACCTTAGTGACAATGACTGAGGGGGCTGCCGCTGTGAATTTGTGTAACTGCACCTCCACCCCATTCGTACCTCAAATGGGCGTCTGGGTACTCCTTGTGCCCACGGCTGTTACATCTGAACTGAGTAAGTGGGGGTGAGACACTGGCGAAACCACGGGTGCCAAGCTGAGGCTACTGACTCCATGTTCTCTTTGAGATTATGGTTACATATGGGTTTTGTAGACCCTGGGGTGGGGGCACTGTTAGGACCCAGGAGATTTCCAATTTGTGTGTAGCCACCCCGTTCACACGGGGGTGTACGCTGGGCGCGCCACGCCTCATGGGGTGCTTCCCATTGTTACTGATGTTGGGGTTTTTGCACGCCCTGCGTGCCTGCTTTTGGGACATGTCACGACCTGATTGGGGGGTTGCTGAGGGTGGGGGGTGGAGGGGGGTGTTTATGAAGTTGCAAGTTCTAGTTCTAATAAGGTGCACTGTATTTTTACCTCGGACTACCTGTTTGCGCATTGGATTGATGGTCACGATGAGTGGGCGGCCTTGTGGCTCTGGGGGATGGGGACAATGGGAGATGGATCTGACTATACGCCACCTACTAGATGGGGGGAATTAAGCTATGGACTTGGAACATTAGAGGCCTTGGTGATTACAAGAAAGCCCGCCTGATGCATGGTATACTGTCGAGGCACAATGTAGACATTTGCTTCTTGCAAGAAACTCATCTTAACACGACCCCCTCACCCAGATTGAAAAACTCCCGATGGGCGCATGTATACTCTGCCATTTATTCTAACTATGCGAGAGGTGTGGCTATACTCATCCGCAGAGGGCTGGATTGGCGGGAACACGCTCATGTGCAGGATGTGGAGGGGAGATATGTTATACTACATGGTTCTTTGCAAGGGCGGCCTATTGTGTTGGCTGCAATTTATGGTCCAAATGTGGACGATCCTGAATTCTTCCGGGGTGTTTGGGCGGAGATTGCGTTGCTAGACTGCCAGTCGGTTGTGTTGGGTGGTGATTTCAATATTGTGCTGAATGATGACATGGATCGCAGGGGTGTGAGCAGACCACTGCATGCTAAAGCACGTCAAGCAGTCTTGGATGTAATGAGTGAGGGAATGCTTTCGGATGTGTGGAGGGCTAGACATCCGGATGTCAAAGTGGGGACCTGCTATACTTGCCACAAAGCTGCTTGGTCTAGGTTGGACTTCTGGCTAGTGTCTCCTGAGGTTGCAACGTGGGTGTCGAGTGTTGATATCCTAGCTAGGTCACTGTCGGATCATGTCCCATGTATGTTGGAGTTGCACCCCCCAGACACTGTTCACAGGGCGTTCACATGGCGCCTTCCACCACACGCGCTCACGGACCCAGTGTTTGTGGAGGAGATCAGAGAGGACATCATTAAATATTTTGCTGAAAATGCTGGGTCAGTCTCCTCTAAGGCCATCGAATGGGACGCCTTTAAGGCTGTGATCAGAGGCCAGTGCATTGCACGAAAGGCGGGCGTCCTGCGCGCCATCAGGGACACGTTAGCTAAACTGGAGGGAAAGCTGAGAGACCTAGATACTGCTTTTAGCACTGACCCGTCATTAGAAACTGCTGGGGCTCTAAAAACCAAGCTGCTAGCCTTTACTGAGGAGGCGGAGCGAGAGGTGCGATTCCTGGGGAAACAGGCGGAGGCACGCAGATATGGGGAGGGGGACAGACCAAGCAGGACCCTTGCTAGGCTGATAGCTCCTCGTACACAGTCCAACTACATTCACACCATATATGACAAGGAGGGAACCCTGGCAGTGGGTCAGGAGGCAGTGTTAGGCGCTTTCGCTGATTTCTACGCATCCCTCTACACCTCCAAGCAACCCACGGCCCCAGCCTCCTTGCAGGGCTTTCTCGACTCTATTGCCCTCGTCTGGTTTAATAACAACCACAGACAATACATGGACCTTACTGTAACTGTCCAAGATATCACTCAGGTGATTAAGAGCATGCCGGCCAACAAAGCCCCTGGCCCTGACGGCCTGACAACATCCTTCTATAAAACTTATGTTGATGAACTGGCGCCGAAACTACACTCTGTGTTTGTCGAGGCCCTTGAATTGAACTCCCTGCCAGACTCCATGCGTGAGGCCTTAATAATTACACTCTTAAAACCTGATAAAGATGAGCTGCGCCTGGATTCCTATAGGCCCCTCTCTCTGATAAATGTAGATGCTAAAATTTATGCAAAGATCATTGCAGATAGATTGCAGCCAATGTTACCGATGATTGCACTCCCTGACCAATCGGGGTTTATCCCTGGCCGCGCAACATCACATAACCTCAGGACCATTTTCTCTGTCCTTCACTACTTACACCCGTCTGTGCAGGCGGCGGTGGTGTTTCTAGACGCCACCAAGGCTTTTGACTCCTTAGAGTGGCCTTACCTGTTTAGGATTTTAGAAAGGATGGGATTCAGCCAGAATTTCATGACCTTGATCAAACTGCTGTACACGGAACCTAGAGCTAGGGTGAGTGTAAATGGACTCGTATCCAAGCCCTTTAGTATTTCCAGAGGGACTAGACAAGGGTGTCCTCTGTCCCCTCTCCTCTTTGCCATTGCAATGGAGCCGCTTGCGGCTCGGATACGGCAGCATCACACTGCACGGGGCATCGGATTCAGCTCTCGGAGCTTGCTGATCTCGTTGTATGCGGACGATGTCACCTTATATATCATCAATCCCAAAGTCAACATGAATCCGCTGCTCCGAGAATTTGTGAGGTTTGAGGGCCTGGCAGGAGTGTCAATCAACTGGTCTAAGTCTGTTGCCTTCCCATTGACGGAGGGGACTTGTCGCCCGGCTCCGGACTACCCACTGAGGTGGGAGACGGATGCTGTTAAATATTTGGGTGTTTGGGTCAGTCGTGATGTACAGGAGCTGTGGTCGCTCAATTTCGGAAGGGCGGTGGACTGGCTGGAAGGGAAAATCGAGGTTTGGAACAAACTGCCACTATCTCTGGTCGCAAGGATAGCCCTAGCGAAAATGGTGGTTCTCCCCAAATTCTTGTATTTGTTCGTAAACGTTCCGCTGCCGATGACAGCACACTTTCACGCTCGGGTCCGCTCGCTGTTGTTGAAATTGGTGTGGGCTGGAGGACAGGCGAGAGTGTCCTGGGACCTGCTCACACTACCGCTCCGTTAGGGGGGCCTCGGGGCTCCGGATATAAAGCTTTACTCCCTCTGTGCACAAGCGCAATTTCTACACTTCTGGGCCTTCCCTACTCCCTACCAACCGCACGTGGCGGTGGAACTGGCCGTGGTGGCCCCATTGCCGCTGCGTGTGGCGCTATACGGGAAGGTTTCATGCCCGTCGAGGGAGGTTGATACCGTGGAGATGATTCGCTGGGCCTGGCGCGAACTTCAGAAAACAGCGGGACTCTCCTTGCTTTACGCACCGGCCATCCCCCTACGGGGAAACCCGATGCTGCCTTGCTTGACCGCCAGAGGAGATGTACTCATGATCAGAGGGAAGAGACTGCACACCTTTGCTGATATATATCCTGGCGGTACATTTGTCGAGATGAGCGCGAGCGATGATGTCCAACCTGAATCTTTTGCAGACGCGTTGTTATACCATTCCCTTCGGGAATCCTGCAAAAAGATGGGGCCCCAATTCCCGGAGGAGCCATGCACTCTGGACGCCCTTCAAAATCTGCTTTCACGGCCCTCCCCCAAAAAGCTGGTATCGAGACTGTATAACTGCATGCAGGAGCAGGCCCCGCTAACAGTGGCCACGGCCAAGCAGGCTTGGGCTGCAGACCTGGCGGACCCTTTAACAGATGACGTATGGGAGTACTGCTGTAGGCAACTCACGGCACTGTCTCCGAACTATCGGCTGCGGCTCATCCACTTCAAATTTCTGCACAGATATTATCGCACGCCGACACTGTTACACCGCATGGGCATCCGCGCGGATGCCTCCTGCTGGAAATGTGGAGGGGAAGATGCGTCCTTTCTCCACGTAGCATGGAGCTGCCCCAAACTGGACGCATACTGGTCGGAGGTCTTTACAGCCATTAATCAAATCATACATAGAAATGATACACCGACACCGCTCCTGGGATTGTTGGGCTATGTTAAGGATACTGAACCCTGCGACAGAAAACTGCATGCGCTACTCCTTCTCTATGCCAAGAGACAGATCGCACTGCATTGGGGCAGGAGGGCTCTTCCCTCGTTCGCGGGGTGGATTAGGGATGTGACATATGGCCATGCTCAACTGACGCACTATTGGGAGACAATGCCCACCGCTTCCAGACCTACTGATATCTGGGACCCGTTCATACAATGGGCTAGAGAGCGGGCGGGCTCAGACACCTCGGGGGGGTCACCTGATGCGGGTGTTTCGGATGATATGGGCTGAATGTGTTCATTATGAGGTTGAGTGATTGCTGCTCAGAGAACCTGCGCTGGTGCGGACCTGCCCTGCACTGACACACGCTCCGAACCTGCTGCCCCACTGATCCTGCATATGACACTGGCCCTGCCCCCGCTGACCCTACTTCGGCCTCAGAACTCGGTAGATAGCCCCACTCAGCATCCTCCCCCTCCCCCCAGAATCCCCCTTCCCCCACCCCCTCCGCCTACACGTAACAGTGTGGAGGTCTCCGCACCCCCACTCTAAACATGGCTTGCCTTGTGCTCATGGTGATCCAGCACAGGTCCGCGCAGCCCCATGGATGGATGGTATGTTGGGTAGTTGTCTTTATGTACTGGCACCGAAGTTTGCTGTTTTCGTTTTCTGTTTGTTAGTGGGATACATTGGGAGAAAACAGTGCTGTTAGACGTATTCTTTCCACCTGCCGCAGCAGCAGGTTGCTGACCGCTGCTCGTTCCGAGGCGGCTTAGTTGCTTTCTAATTCATCTGCGTGTCTACATCACTGGGAGAAAAGTAAGACCACTTAAGCGCTGAAGTTGCACTGCTCACATTCATGTTTTTACTGTATTGTGTATATCTCTGGAAGTGCTAAACCCGGCCAGGTCCTGGACCCCGGCCTATTTTACTGACTCTTGTGCCTTGTACACCTGATAGCGGCCTGCCTCCGGGTTGTTGGCGTGACGCAGTGTAAATCTTCTGTCTCTTTATTGCAGAATAAATGTCTTACACTAAAAAAAAAAAAAAAAAAAAAAAAAAAAAAAGGGTAACAACATAGGGTGGAATCTGCAAAAGACCAACACCATTGGGACCTGTAGCCCAAAGTGTATCAGGAAGAGAACGCAATTCCAGTGGAAGGCAATCTTTAGACAAATACATCGGAGAAATCACTTTCTTACCCAAGGTAGGATGTACTCCCGAAGGAGAGCAATGTAATGTCGCATGCAGTCTTTTCAGCAAGTCCAAACCCAACAGATTCTCAACACAACCAGTCGATAGAATAAGTGAAGCATCCAATTCACAAGGACCAATAGAAAGGGACAAAGGACTAGAAACTGGATTACAAACTGGGGCGCCTGAAAATCCTACGGAAACATTGGTCAAGCCAGACAAAGGTGCGCCAGGAATTTTAGAGTGCATAATAGAACTCTTCGTCGCACCAGTATCCAAAAGAAAAGGTTCTGCCACACCTGATGTAATCACTTCAACATAAGGTCCACTCTGGTCTACTGGAACTGACACTACTCCCTCTCTTTGCCCATGGCTGTCCTAACTATCATTATAACCAGCACTCTCACTCTCGACATAATATCATCAACATAGTACTGTGCAGACTGACCACTCGGAACATTCTGTCTG
This sequence comes from Lissotriton helveticus, assembly GCF_964261635.1. Taxonomy (NCBI): domain Eukaryota; kingdom Metazoa; phylum Chordata; class Amphibia; order Caudata; family Salamandridae; genus Lissotriton; species Lissotriton helveticus. Next base: position 1,258,396,648 of record NC_136063.1, on the reverse strand, counting down.
TCAAAATAATTCACAGCATTCTGAAGGGAAGAGGAATGCTCATTCTGGGGTATCACACCACATCCCCTACCCCTAGGAGCTTGCTGGAAACCACCACGACCTCTCTGACCAAATACACCATTCGCACGTTGTAACAAAGCCGGGCAACTATTCTTGAAATGACCTTCCTCTCTGCTGTAAGCACACTGATTAGGACCAGGAAAAAATCGCAGAGCATAAGGCTCAGGCTTCTGTAATAATCTCTGAAACTGTGGAGGTTGCTGAAACTGAGGTTGATTCTGATGAGGCGGATAAGCTTGCTGCAAAAGAACCTTCGCCTTTAGATCTTTAGTTTTCTTCTCTGCTTTATCCTTCTCATCTTTATTCCTATTCTCGTAATATTGTGCAGTAGCCAATATCTGGGCCGACGAAGAAACAGCCCATGAACTCTCAGAGTCCTTTAACTTATTAGAAAGTTCGGGAAGCAAATTAAAGACAAATTTGTCCACGAACAACCTTTGACCACCTTCAGTGCTCATATCCTGACCACTATGATCAATAAACGTTTCTTCAAACCTCGTGAAGAAATCAGACACACTCTCGTCATTCTTTTATTTGCATGCTGCTAACTTATCCCAATTCACTCGTAGAGGAGGCATCATAGTTTTTATTAAATTAATAATCCTACCAGGTAATTCTGCAACTAAGGTCTCAGGTTTGGCACCTCCTACTTGCCGACCATCTGCAGCAACAATATTAGCCCACATATCTCCTAATTCTTGCGCAGGATTCTCATGACGGATCTTCGCCCTCAAAGGTTGAGGGACAACATTACCCATCAACATATCTATGTCAGCTAAATTCATAACAGACGCATCAACTGTCTGGGACAACTCCTTGTAATAACCAGCAGGATAGGATTTTTACGGGGATCAGGTAAGGTCTGCTTAAGAGCCAAGACCTCTGCTCTCTTCCAAGGGACATGTACCCATACTCGCTGAAAATGTGCCGGTACACCCTGAATACCCTGATTAACATTAGCAACAACTTCCTCTCTCCATACAGGGGGAACCTCTCTCATAGTATACTGCTTCACTTTCCTCCTACCAGAGGAATCAGGTTCGTACAATGTCTGAAGCGGTAATCTAGACCTAAAAACAAGTATCGTCTCCACGGCATCTGTAACATCAGGTTCCACTATCGTCCCTTTAGCAAATTCGGACTGAACATCAAGCACTTCCTGCGGAATCGGACCCAACTCATTATCTTCCCATTCCTGACGGAGAAAAGTACACATTACATCAAAAACATACCTTTGCTTAGGCGGCTCCCACTGAAAGAAAACATCCATAACGGCTGGCAAATTATACCTGGAAGCATTTAAAATCCATCTACGAGCCAACAAATCCAACACTGTCCGTTCCTCGGAACTAGGAAGCTGACTACGACTCTGCTTTCATTCCAAAACAGGGGTCATATTCAGTGACCCAAACAATGGAGACAACAGATTAACAACAGTCTCAGTCATTCGTTTTCGAGCAGAAGGAGAAGAAGCAGACATAAGGACAGGAGAATAAGTATTTTGAGGGAAAAGAGGTGTAGGGACAAGAGCAGTAGGAGTCGAAGATACAGGAATGGAAGGCAAAGGAGTTTCAGGCAAAGCTGGTAGCAAAGCTTGCGACCCTAGAGTGGGTTGCGCAGTAGGAGGCAAAACCAGCTGTGGAGCACCGGGTGGCTGAACAACAGCAGGAGGTTGAACAACAAAGGGTGGAACAACCGGGGGTAATGGAGGCGCAGTAGTACCCTGCACATAAGAGGGTGGCAATCTCAGTAAATGAGAGATCAAAGGATCTTTTTCAAGATCTTCAATTACTTTCGGAGGAAAAGGCGGCAAGGCCGGATAACATTTATCAATAGCCATACAACGTTTTCTATCTGAGACTTCACTCGCACGCTCTTCTCCATCTTCCTTAAACTGCCTAGCAGCTTGTAGTACTGACATATTCTTATCTTTCCTATCTCTCTTTGCTTGCTTAAGTTCTCGCTGTTTGGCTTCCTTTCGCCAGAGGCGGAAAGAGTCAAACATTGCCGACTTCCAGATTATCTAAAATATTTAATTCGAAGCTACCATGTTGGGGCCATCGTAAAACACCATCTTTCTTTGTATTGCGGACCCACACTTCATTATAAGTAATAGGACCCACTCCGTGTTTTGAATAGAGCTCATAAGTCGGAGTTCCAACCGGAGGTATCGGACACGAATCCTCCAATCGGGAATCCCTGTTGCAACCACAACTAAACCATTTCCTAATTTTGCTAAGACCAGGCATCTTATAGCTCACTAATCTAGCTTCAAACTTCAAGGGGTTATCAACTATCAATACACTCGTAAATATACGAGCCCCTCGGCTTCGGCTATTGCAACATCCGAATCAAAACCAAGAACCAAAACAAAGTCGTGGGAGAGACCTACTTATACTTAACCAAAGTATCTGTCACGCCACCAGAAGACCGTCTATCGTCTCGCTTTACAAAGGATCAATCAAGGGTCCAAGACAGGGCGACAGTCAGGCCAGCAGTCCTTCGTAGCCGTCGGAAAGCGGGAAGCCTCGCAGAAAAGACCTTTGGTCCACGTCGACATGCAGGGGTCGATGAAGTGGCGGCCTTCCTCCAGAATTTCCTCACGTGGCTCCTCGCGATCCTCGGGCTTGGACTGGTACCACTGAGGGCGCCAACTGAAGAACCGGGTTTTCTTAGAACCCAGCGGTGCCAGGGACACACCGAAGTCTTCGGATTCTCCTGTCTTGGAATACAGAGACACGGAATACTTCTGGATGGCGTCAAAGATCAAATTTATTAGCTGCAGCTAGTAACAGTAAACCAAGCAATACAACACGGTGTACAACTCAGGAGAATGCTCAATTTTCATAGTGCAAGACATCGCTTTTTATACACCATATTCTCATTATAAATGTATACCCACTGCACAAAACTCTGACCAATAGGAGACATTTTCTAACTGAGTATCACATTAACAAAAACCCAATTTACAGTAACCCAACCCAAAAGTTAATTATTAGGACTGTCCCAAATTCAATTTACACAAGCCGGACAAACCCATAATTGAAAGCACTACCCATGTAATAAAAAGTTGTAAGGAAAGAAACAATTCAGATGTTGAGTAGGATAAGATATGTGCAAGAAACTAAAAGTTAACGATATCCTGAACATTGATTGGCAATTTTAGACAACGATCAGCCAGCGAAAATGGCTTCGTGAAAGGGTCAGTTTCAGGTGATGGGGTCAGCGTCTTTGCAATTCACTCACAAGTCAGAAAAGGGCCTGTTAATGCATACATGAAAAATGAGGCCCATGCAACTTTGTTCGTTTGGTTACCTCCATGGCCTATGTGAGGGCAACACAAAAATGGCGTCACGAACAACTCAAACAAAATGGAGTCTGGTTCGAAATCAGGAACCTCACCTTATAGGCTTTTCAAAACGGCTGGGGGCCAGGCCCATGGAGGCTCTTTTAAAAGTTTATAATACAAAATGCATGCCAATTGCCACATATGGTTCTTCTGTATGGGGCTCTGTTTCACATAACATCCAAAGAGTGGAGAATAGGTTTTTAAGATACCTTTTGTCTGTTCCCCAGTCCGCCCCCACCTTTTCGATCCATTCAGAGGTGGGTTTGGATTACGTTTCAGATAAGCTGAAATTAGCCCCATTAATATTCTGGGTAAAAACATGGCTCAACCCAGAAATAACCTTGAATCATGCAATCTTGAACGATGTTATGGCATTGGATCATGCGAAAAAGGTACCCTGGTTGGAATATCTGAGAAACTAATTTAGTCAGTTAGGACGCCCGGAGCTGTTTTTAACTCCTTCTTGTATCAGGAGGGAGGACGTTAATTGGACTAAGTTTCACTTTATAGATAGGTCTAGAAGGGCTCGTGAGGAGCAGGAATTACTGAAACCCACAGTTAGATTGCATTACATGTTATTAATTTCCCCCACACTTGAGCCATACCTTAAAATTGTAACCAAACCCTTTCACAGAGTCCTACTGATCAAATTCAGATTTAACCTGATACATTACTCTTTGGGTAGTTACAAATCATGGGGCAAACCAGAAGGTGGCCCACCTTGTAATTGTGATAATTTTTTCGTAACAAGATACCATGCATTTTATGTTTTGCGGGTTTTATTCGGGAATAAGAAAAAAATACTTGCTACTAATTTTGAGAGAGGCCGGCTTTACCCAAGTCAGGCTTGCTCTCATCCATCTTCAGTTGTTGAGTAGCACCCCGCATCATTTTTCCCGTGGCCAGTTTTTTAGTGGCGCAATTACAAATAAAACTAAAAACACGCCACTAAATGTATTATTCTGATTGGTTTTTATTAACCATTTTTAAACTGAACTTGATTAACAGCAGCGTATTTGTTCAATAGGGCCTTGCACTGAGTTTGTAAATACATCAATTGCTCTATTTTATATGCATGTATGTAAACTTTTTATGCCTTTTATGATTTTAACAAATCGAATAAAGTGTATTTGACTGACTGACTGAGTTTGCAAACAATTTGTTAGAGATTATTGCCCCTCATGTTCTGACTCCTGATAGGCAATTTTAATTACCAAGTACAGGTGAGCATGGATACCGGGAAGTTAATCTTCAATATGAGCACCCTTGTTCTGGCTCAGAAGGTTATAGGCCCTACCCACCAGGTCGGCCACATTCTTGATCTTCTTTTCTCAAACTCTCCTGATATCACAGCTGACTCCCCCACTCCACTGCTCTGGACGGATCATTACCTACTGAAATTTACCATTCTCATGATTGCAACTGAAACGGCTTCCCTTCCAAAAAGGAATCCATACAACGCAGGTCCTTGAAGAAAATTACGCTATCTTTGTTTTCTAAACATTTCCACATGGATTCGATATCCCCTATCATGAGTGCCAGCACAGCATCACATCACTTTGACAAAGCTATTGAGATAGCATTAGATAACGTCGCCCCCTGGTGTAATGTCAGATGTAAGATTAGAAATGCTCCATGGTTCACTGAACAACTAAAAATGACCAAATCTCTAACCAGAGCGGCGGAGAAAAAATGGCGGAATAGTAAAGAGCCGGCTGACCGTAAAGCCTACAAACACTACACATTGGCTATATGCATGATATAAGGTCGTCAAAGCAAGCATTTCTTACGGAGCGAATAAAGAAAGCAGAAAATTCCTCTAAAGAATTGTATCAGATTTTAAGAGATTTTACTATTTCGAGTAACCCTACAACAACTCCTAATACCCAAGAATGGACAGATGCTCTCTCAGTATTCTTTGAGGAAAAAATCAATGCTATTCACGTTTTATTCCCTCCCCATCAAACTATAACGCAGCCTGAAGCGCTGGCACATTTGCCATGCGATCCTCCTCATTTCCTGAGTGAATTTGAAAAATTCGACAGTGATGCGACCATGTCAGTTGGGCTGAAAATAAAGTCTGGGTCTCCTACCGATCAGGTCTCCCCTAAACTATTCTCCATACTTGCCCCGGCCTTGGTGGAAGGTTTGACCGGTCTCCCCAATAAATCTCTCTCGGAGTCTGACTTCCCCAGAATATGGAAATCAGCAAGAATTAGGCCAATACTGAAGAAAACCCTCATCCGACCCTAACACCCTCTTAAACTATCGACCGATCTCATTGCTCCCATTTTTTGGGAAAATATTAGAATTTTTTGTCAACAGACAGCTTGTGAGACATTTGGAAAACCAAGAGCTGTTAGACCCTTCTCAATCGGGTTTTTGCCTATCTCGCAGCACAGAGACAGCATTGGTTGAGGTTGTGGACAATATCAGGCTGGCCTTAGACAAACACCAGTCAACTATTCTTGTCCTGCTTGATTTGTCAGCGGCATATGACACCATCTCCCATCGCATCCTAATCCAACGGCTGTGGGAGATTGGTGTCAGAGGAACTGCCCTAAAATGGTTCACCAGCTATCTGATCGTCCAACAGCTGTCCAAATTGGCAAAAATATAGCAAGTACAAGGCCTGTTAAGATGGGTCTTCCGCAGGACTCTATTTTAAGCCCTACGATTTTTAATGTCTATATGACACCACTTGCCACAGTGATTAGAGCCTTCGGCTTCGAAGTTCTTTCCTACGCCGATGATACCCAGATTTTAGTTACTTTGGGCCCTGATCCAAATGAGACAAGACAGTGTTTTAAAAACTGCATGACTGAGGTTGAGAAATGGATGAGAACTAACCACCTGCAGCTCAACGGCAGCAAATCAGAAATCATGCTCTTTGGTAAAGCTGCAGAATATTGGGCTCAGGATTGGTGGCCAACCAATCTGGGCAGCTGTCCAACTCCCAAGGAATCAGTGCGGAATCTGGGTTTTCACATGGACAATAAACTGTTTTGATTTGATTTGATATTCCCACTCCAGTGAGTGTAAAAGTATGGTGAGTGATGGATAGCGGAGGGATCAAATTTACTATTCCAACTCCAGTGAGTGCAACAGTAGGGAAAATGTTGGATAGCGGAGGGGAAAACATTACCATTCCCACTCCAAAGAGTGCAACAGTAGGGAAAGTGTTGGATAGCAGAGGGGTAAAAATGACCATTCCCACTCCAAAGAGTGCAACAGTAGGGAAAGTGTTGGATAGTAGAGGGGTAAAAATTACTATTCCCTCTTCGAAGAGTGAAACAGTAGGGAAAGTGTTGGATAGCAGAGGGGTAAAAATTACTAATCCCACTCCAGTGAGTACAACAGTAGGGTAAGTGTTGGATAGCAAAGAAATTACATTTACTATTCCAACTAGAGTGAGTGCAACATTAGGGAAAATGTTGAATAGCGGAGGGATACAAATTACTATTCCGACTTCAGTGATTGCAACAGTAGGGATAGTGCTGGATAGCGGAGGGGAAAAAATTACTTTTTCCACTCCAAAGACTGCAACAGTAGGGAAAGTGTTGGATGGCGGAGAGTAAAAATTACTATTCCCACTCCAGTGAGTGTAAAAGTATGGTGAATGATGGATAGCGGAGAAATCAAATTTACTATTCCCACTCCAGTAAGTGCAACAGCAGGGAAAGTTATGGACAGCAGAGGGGCAAAAATGACTATTCCCAATCCAAAGAGTGCAACAGTAGACAAAGTGTTGGACAGTGAGGGATAGAAATTACTGTTCCCATGCCAGTAAGTGCAAAAGTAGGGGAAGTGTTGGATAGCGGATGGATTACATTTAAAATTTCAACTCCAGTGAGTGCAACAGTAGGGAAAATGTTGGATAGTGAAGGGGTGAAAATTACTATTCCCATTCCAAAGACTACAACAGTAGGGACACTGTTGGATAGCGGAGGGGCAAAAATTACTATTCCCACTCCAGTGAGTGCAATATTAGGGAAAGTATTGGATAACAGAGAGGTAAAAATTACTATTCATATTCCAAAGAATGCTACAGTAGAGAAAGTGTTATAATAGCGGAGGGGTAAAAATACCTATTCCCACTCCAGTGAGTGCAACAGTAGGGAAAGTGTTGGATAGCAGAAGGGTAAAAATTACTAATAATACTTAAACAGTTGAAAAAAAAAAAAGTATAAGAAAATTAAAAATATCCCAACAATAAAAAGCATTTAAAATGATAAATCTAAATATATTAAACATATAAAAAGAACACATATTATAACATTAATTACATATACCACAAACCTAAAAATAATAATACAAAATAAATAAATAAATACATTCATAAACAATAATTATTTAAAAGTAGCAAATATTAACAAACAAAAAAATTATTTAAAACATAAATATATTTATTTTATTTGTTACCCTATTACACTACACCAATAACAAAACAATTCAACATTTTAAATTACTTTTAAATAATTAACATAATGAATAATCAATTAAAAACATCTTATTAATAAAACAAATAAAAATAAACATTAATTGAGTACACAAGCTTTAACACTCTAAAATCCACAACACACCTAAATGTAACTATAAAATAATAAAACACAATTATATTTTTTTTTAAAGAAAAACTATTACAATTAACAACTAATAATTAAATACCTAAATTGCATTTAATATTACCCATTAATTAATTAATTGCATGTATTATTACCCATTAATTAATTAATATTACCCTTTACCCATTTAAAAGTAAAAATAAAACACACAAAAATAAACATTTACCCAAAATAAATATCAAATAATTAATTAATAAATATATATTAATGAATTAAACACAAATTACTTCCTATCCTTTACTTCATAAACACCACAACACACGCATACAATTATTTACAAAATTACCATAATTAATTACCAATTCATTAACTAAAATTAATTAACAAATAATTATTAATTCATCAATTAAAAATAATTGACTTCCCACCCTTCCCTCCGTTTACACCTATAAAATCTACCACACACAAATATAATTAATTACATAATTACCAAAATTACAAACTAATTAACAACCAATTATTAATTCATATATTAAAAATACATTTCTTCCTACCATCTACACCTATAAACACCACAACACACACCTAAAATTAATTACACAATTACCATAATCAATTACCAATTATTTAATTAAAATTAATTACCAACCCATTATTAATTCATTATTAATACATTCATTTACACATTTAACACTATAACATCTCCATTAAACAAATATTAATAAATACAAATTAATAAATAAATTAAATATAATTAAATTACTTCCCACCCTATTCCCTTATAAACCCACAACCCGCTACGTTACAGACCCCCCAGGATATAGCGGCATGGATCAGCAAATTTAGCGGCACAAATATGGAAATTTAGCGGCACAAATATGGAAATTTAGCGTCATTTTTGCGGCACTTTTTTTTACTCATAATCATTCGTATTTTGTATATAACTTTATTCGATATACAAAATCATAAAAGTTTATAAAAGCATTAAAAAAACATATTAAAAACATTGCACAATATATACAAAACTATAATATGTTACAAAGTCCATCCATGATATGCAATACAGACGTTTATGATACAAATTGATTGATCATGTATTAATATAGGCAGGTAAAAAAATAATATGTCATAAAAGGACAAAATGTACATCATCTAGGGGTAACAATCTACAGTTCCACAGCCAGTGGTTGAGTCTTCCCGGAAAGTTTCATCCTCCTCAACGAGGCACAGCCCAGGTATTTGGCCAACCCACATATTTAACTGGGCATCGAGGTCTCCGATGCTAGAATACACAACGCTGCCCTGTGGTCTCTACAGCCCAGATTTAAACAGACAGGTTTCAGCCATTTCCTCCTCGCCTGGCCATACGCTGGGCAGGCGAAGAGGAAATGGGCGACCGATTCCGTTGGGGAAGCACAACCTGGACACCCCAAGTTGCTCCCCCTCATATGCCTCTAGCCTGCTTTAAAGTCGTTCACTGGAAGAGTGCCAAACCGGAACTTCAGATACAAGGCCCTGTCTTTCAGGGACTCAATGAGGTCCAGAAGGGATTCCAGTTTGGGCACAGGCTTGGCGCTCAAAAAAGATTCTGTCAGGGTGCCACAATTCTCACTTCTAGATGCGGCTGCCGACACCCAATCCCAGTATGCCTTTTTTACAACTATTTTGAGCGGCGGGTCCTGACTCGCCCATGCTTCTCCCAAACCAATGTCCCCCACTAACTGTTTTAAATTAGTTAGCCAAGCTATCTTGTGGCCAGTGTCAAGTTCTATCAATTCGGTTAGTGCAGTAGCATAGTGGCATAGCTCGGGGGACCTTCTGAGGCCCGTCCAGAACAGTAAGGGGCGGAGTCTTGCCACCTCATTTATTGGATGTCTCCCCAAATCATAGCGGAGCGGAACTAGTGGGGTTGATAGAGTAAGTGAGACTAAGTCTCTAAAAAACTTGTTCTCTGACCTAACTAGGTCTGTGACCTTCTCAAAACCCCACAGTTCCGCTCCATATAGAGATGAAGGCAGGGCCTTTCCCTCATAGATCTTAATAGCAGGACCCACTGGTCGACTATAGGAGAGGCGCTGGTGTTTAGCGATGGCACCTGCTACTCGTTTATGGTTAAGGAGCATTTTGGCCAAGTGCGAGGACCAGTTCATCCGACTATTAATCCTCACTCCTAAATAGTCAAACTTCAACGAGTTCCAGGGGGGAATCATTCAGTCTGATTTTTATTTTTGAAATTTTTCGATGGTGCCAGGGCCATTAATTTTGTTTTAGATGTGTTTATAATTAAACCTCTGGCATCACAAAACTGGGTGAAGCGGTCAAGTAATTTTTGTAGCCCTATAGGGGCCCACACGAGGTCCTCTTGTTGAGACTGGAGGAAGTTGGAGTCACAGGGACGGCCTTGGGATGGATTAGAGACTTCCTGTCTAACAGGTCGTTTAGAGTCTCTACCCCCCCTTACATCTCTAAGGAGCATAGCATTGGACAGGGAGTGCCGCAGGGTTCCTCTCTGAGCCCGACCCTGTTCAATGTTTATGTCCGCCCTTTGGCAGAGGTGGCTAGAAGAAACGGGCTGGCATTGGTATCCTATGCAGATGATACCCAGTTGGTGGTGGCTCTTAATAACAGCAGTGGTCTGGAGGCACACCACTTTAAACAGACACTTACTGACATCACCAACTGGATGACGGCGAACTTCCTCCAACTAAACGCCGGGAAGACAGAGATACTGCTCTTGGGGAAAAACATCTCGTCCTGGGGCGACAATTGGTGGCCTGATGTTCTAGGCCAACCTCCTAAGCCTAAGGATTGTGTGAAAAATCTGGGAGTCTGGGTGGACTCTGCTTTAAAGTTCACTTACCACACCAAAAAGGTGGCTGCCACGTGCTTCGGCATCCTACGTAACATCAGACCTATTCTGAAGTTCTTTGACTGCCGCACTCGCCAGCTTATTGTGCAGGCAACCATCCTTTCTAGGTTGGATTTTGCCAGTTCTCTCTTACTGGGGGCAAATCTGGCTGAAACGACCAGACTACAGAGAGTCCAGAATGCGGCAGCCAGGGCTCTGGTGGGTCTCCCTCGCCATTCTTCGGTATCCGGAGTCTTGAAAAAACTGCACTGGCTCCCAGTGGGGAAAAGGATCCAGTTCAAGGCATTGTGTTTAGCCTTTAAAATACTTAAAACCGCCTCTCCCCCAATGTTGCACCCCCTCCTGTCAGAGTACACTCCTAGGAGACCGCTCCGCTCAGAGGGACAGCACCTAGCGATTATACCCCGCACTAGACTTGCCAGAGTAGGAGGCCGTTCCTTTAGATTTCTGGCTGCCAAGTTATGGAATGGCCTGCCGGAAGCTATCCGTGGCATTCAGGACCTTCTGGCCTTCAGAAAGGCCGTCAAAACTCATCTTTTCCAATAATTTTTCTTTTTCCCTGCGCCTTTAACTCTCTGCATTTTATCTGCTCACAGCGCCGGGACGCCCCTTAGCTGGGGCAGCCGTGCGCTATACAAATTACCATAACATTAACATTAACATAGGGCTTTTAGAAATCAAGAGAGTGTCATCCGCAAAAAGCAGCGTGGGGATTTTTTCCCCTGCCAGGGTTGGTGCATCGGCCCCGTCCTCCCTCAAATGGTCCACCATCCCATTAACAAATAGGGAGAACAGGGTCGGGGCCATAACACAACCCTGGCCGACCCCTCCATTGACCGTTATCCTCTCAGTCAATTGACTCTGGTTACCCCACCTCACTCTCGCATAATTCCCCTCATGGAGTCGTTTGATGAAGTCCAAGATTGGGGCGGGAGTGCCGAGGTCGAGCATGGTCTGCCATAACTTGGCACGAGGGACCAGGTCGAAGGCCGTTCTTAGATCAATAAAAGCCAAATAGAGACTGCCTTTCTTGATCGTGACAGACTTCCAGCAAAGAGCAAGAAATCTGAAGACCTGGTCCATCGTGCCAACCCCCTGTCTGAACCTCGCCTGGAATTGTAACAAGATGCCCTCCTCATCGATCCATGACCTCAATCTGATCAGTAGGACCTTGCCAGCCACTTTCTGGGCTACATCGATCAAGCTGATCGGTCTGTAGTTGGCAGGGTCCTCCCGGTCCCCCTTCTTGTAGATGGTCACCACCTCGGCCCCCTTCCATAAATCGGGCACTGGGTGGCCACTCACGACGAGGTTAAGGATCCGAAGTATGAAATGTGCCCAAAGATTTTTATCATACAACATAAGGTCACCAGGAATACCATCGGGCCGGTGGCTTTGCCAGGGGCAATTGTTGCGATTGCCGATAGCACCTCACTTAACCCAAACGGTTCCCCTTGGGTATGTGGCTCGGGGAGGATAGGCCCTATCGCTTGCTCCATAGGTACATTCCCAACCTCACTAGAATATGGGGCATAGAAATGCTCGAACCATTAGCGCTATGTGGTTTGCCATCGGATCTGCCCCTTTTCTGATGCTAGTGCTAATTAGGTCCCAGAATCTAGTGGAATCTTTCAACTCAGCAGCAGATTTTAATTCTTGCCAGTGCTTTTCCTCCCACAGACGTTTTGCAGTATCAACCGTCCGATAATAGATTTTTCTCGCTATGACTATGCTTGGTTGGTCTTTTGCTCCTAGGGCCTTTGTCAGTTCCTTTGTCAGTTCCTGCCTCTTTGTCCTGTAAGCCCCGGAGTACCACAAGTTTGTAGCCTTTGGGCGAGGGGCCTTGCAGACGTATTTTCCTTTAACCAGGAAGAACTCGCCTATCTTCCCCATGGCCTTCTTATAAACTTTCGTAAGCTGTGACTCCTGAGGGGCCACTGGGAAGAGACTCGTTATTTCGTCTAATTCCAAGATGCTAAGATTTATGGCATCCTTGATGCTTGCCAAGGTTAATTCCTGCTTTACAACCTTGTTCCATCTCAGATGACGACTTCAATTAGAAGGGGTTTTCTCCCTAGTCTGCTGTCTCAAAGGGCGAGATGGTTCAATAGAAGTAGTATCCTGTACACGCCTCAGCTGCATACATAATCATTTATTTTCAGCCTGAAATCGCAAAATCCTTGAAGGGTGTGTATAGGGAAGTAAGATAATGACTATTATCTCATATTAAAAAGTAAATTACTCTCCTTTGACTTAGGAACTGAGTAGATTTATGTTAGTTCATTACTGAATAATATTTTTTTATTGCATATTCTATTATATTTTGACCTCTCTCGACTTAGTATAATTTTATGCATCGTTGATGTGGAATTGAAATCTAACTCCCTTTTTGCCTATCGGAATTATTCTAAGTATGGGCGGATTTTGCGGATTGGCAATCCGCGAACTTGTGTATTTACGGATTCGCAATCCGCAAAATCCGCGAACTCCCGCGAAATTGCGGATTTTTGGTTTTTTTTGTGTTCGCAAGGGTTTCTGCCAGTTCGCGAGGGTTGTGTACCTGTGGTATATAAATAAATAATACCGGATCTATTTTTGAATGAATGAATGAATAACAGATAGCTCAATAAATAAGAGTCAAAATTCGAGGTAGTAGGAGTTTTGCAGGTTTAATACAGCATAAGGACAGGAACAGGACAACCTGCATAGGAATAGGATGACAGGGCCCAGCAGCTGCTGGGGCTGGGTCTGGGATGAGCGCGCCAACTTTTAATAACAATACATGAGCATATATACATAACGCAAACACATAGCATTACATTGCAGTAGGCGTAGCAGTGGGTGGAGCAGAAGGCGCGACGCGTAGCAGTCGCGAAAGATAAGAGGGAAAAGAGGTGTAACAGGGCGTATACATAGACATGTGATGCAAACGTAACAGAATATGCCATAAATGGGCGGAAACATTGGAGGGGGCTACCTAAGGAGCCGGGACCTCTAACCTGGTGGTGCGCGCAAACTGGCAATGACGTGTTACTAGGAGAAGCTGGGGGCTATGAACTCTGTGCTAGGAGCAGAGACTAAAGTCTGGAGGGTCGGAGCGACATGTACCTAAACCCTATCTAGTATCTGATGTTTAGGGAACATGTTGATATAAACTAGAAGTCAGGAGGGGAAAGGCTAATTGACTCTAAGACTGGAGCATGCATTTATTCTACATATAGTGCGTGATGAAGAATATTAAATGACCATTAAATACAGTATTTCTCTTAACATGGAGCCGCATAGGCTAGACAATGACGGAAACTATTGATGCAGTTCAGTAGCTTAGGAATGCAGAGAAGGAGGACTAAACTGATAGCTGGAATCATAACATAGTCTTGGCAGACTCAGAGGCAGAGCCAAGCTGCACCGGGCACTGCGAGGCAGGAAGTAAGTGAAAGGTCGAGGATACAGGTGGGGGCTGGATCGCTCCTCAGCGAGGCTCAGGAGACAGGAACTGAATCTGATGTCCGGGCCCTTTTGAGGCCTGGAAACGGGGACTTTATAATGAAATAACGTGCACACTGAGAAACGTGGCAACGTAGCTTTACATAGGCCTGATATTCGTAGTATTCACGGGGACTGGGAAATGACATACTAGAGGAGGACACAACTATAATTGCGTCTTGAATCGGACATGGGGAATAACATATGCATATTGGTCATGCACACATAACATATGATGGATGACACGTAGAGACACAGAACATGGCAAAATTTACTTTTCCACATTCCCTCCTTGTCACTACGTTTCCATCAGGAAACATCAATATTCATGATACCGTCTATCATTTCATACAGTACCATTTGTTCATCTCGAATTGTCTTGGAACGGGATTTAGAACGGGGCTTGGGACTAGGAATACAAGAGGTAGCACACATGCCGCAAATCGCAGGGCCACATTGTATACAGAGGCAGCAGCTGAATATGATCGCTGCTGCAATACCTAGAAAGGACAGGACTTTCCATCCCCATGCGGAAATTATATTCCAGAACCAACCGGACCATGTCCAGGTGCCTGGATCTTGGTGTAATAGATGGGCAATTTTATGAAGTCTGGTTATAGCTGAATAAACAGACGGCGCGTTATTTGGAATAAAAATGCAACAACTGGATTCGATGACTCTACAGGCCCCGCCCCTATCGGCCAGTATGACGTCAAGGACGAGACGATTCTGGAGCACAACAATTCTCATAAAGGATTGCTCTTCGGTTAAGTTACCTAGAGCGGAGGCAGTCTCATCTACTACAGCTTCAAGGGTTCTTGTTAACCTACGGATTAGCTTACTATTTACAACTGTACCTAAATAAGGGAACACACCTTTATCAATATCAATGAATTGCTCTGCAGCAGTTTCAGTATAATCGACAATCGGGAGGTTTCTCTTGTGTCTAGTATGTACTAGGAAGGAATTCCTATGGTAGTCAGGTGGGGCTAGGAAAACAGGTGGCAGTAGGAAGGCAATGTAACAGGTTCCATCCCAATCGAGGGGCAGACGAACATATGCAGTTTGACCACAAACAAAATAAGAATGACGTGAAGCTTTAAAAATAGATTTCCCACTGTCACTATACTTGACAATAGTAGTACAATCACTATGTCCTACATGTACAGAACCCTTATTTCGGACACATAATTCGCCTTTGACTGGTAGTACTGAAATAGCAGGTAAGTCTGGAGTAGTATCAGACTGAACATTCAGGACCATAAAATTCGACGAATAGTTACCTAAATTGTACACTTCATTTTCTAGATCTAAACCTGTTCTGTGGGGGAGACCTTGCTTGTCTGGGAAACATGTGCTGTTAAGAAAAGACATATCTGTTGAGGATGACGTTAACGTGGACCATGCTCCACACGAACCATTATGTGAAAATGGATAAGGAAAAAGTGGCAGAACTCCCTTCGGTGTCTGGAAAGGGGGGAGTCGACCACACACCCAACAATTAGTGGCATTGCTGGTCTGGTGTGAATAATGTAACATGCGGATAAATGTATTGTTACGCATAGCGAGGCGGTATGAATATTCGTGAGGAGGCAGATCACTAAACGTGTGCTCTACTGTAACATTAGAATGCTTATTTACATGAGGAACTGGAAAACACAGGAAAAATGCGTAACTAGTGCAGGAAATCATTATGCTGATGAATAATATGAAACTTAGAAAAACGATACATCGAATTGAGTTTTGACTGACTCTCTCACTATGGGGGTCTATTTTATACATGTCAGAAACAGTCTAACCGTTTCACCTAGGGGAGGACTTATACAATCAAACTGACTGACTTATTTTACTAGACCGGAGTTTTTGCTTATACTCCTGCTGCGGAGTTTTCTCTAACAGGGGAGGGGTTGTGTCAATGTCATTTGCGGGACAGTCCTTAGGAACAATGTTTTGACAAGTCTTGATATCCTGGGAAATGTCTTTAGAGACCGGCTTTAATCCGTAGAATTTCTTGACGTGCGAAAGGTGCACCCAGCCGCGGCGTCCTTCCAATTTCACAGCTGTACGGGTGGTGAGGAGGACCTGACGGGGCTCCTTCCAACGTGGCTCCAGCGGACTTGATCTGTCAAAGTTCCGGACGAGCACCATCGAACCTGGAACGATCTCATGCGGTGCCACCTCGGTATTGTCTGGAAATGCGGCGGCAACCTGTGAACGACATGAGTTGAGGGCAGACATCAAGGAAGCTAGGTAATCTGTCAGCATATTACATGAAACATCAGTAATACTTCGGGGTCTAGGAGTACCCCACATGTTAGGGGGGCGGCCGAAAACGACCTCATACGGGGACAGACCTGATCTGGAATGTGCGACCATGCGCATATAAAACAAAGCGACTGGCAGAGCTACTAGCCAGTCCACACCCTTATCTTTACATATTTTGGCAATTCGAATTTTCAGAGTCTGATTATGTCTCTCGACTAGACCGGCTGCTTCAGGATGGCGTACACAATGAAACTTCCACTGGTACCCTAACAACAGGGAAACGTGCTTCATCAACTCAGATGAGAATGGCTGACCGTTATCAGAATATACGACTCTAGGGAGTCCATATCGAGGGAAAAACTCACGAACCAACTGCTTGGCAGTGGTCGCGGCTGTGTAATCTGGGACGGGATATGCTTCTGTCCATCTGGACAAAGCGCATACAACTACAAGGACATACTTGAAACCTCGACATCGCTCCATCTGAATATAATCCATCTGGAGGACTTCAAAAGGGTGGTCAGGGGGCTGGAAACCACCTTGTTCCACCGGGACACTTTTACCTGGATTAAACTGACAACATATCATACAGGTACGGACTTTCTGCTTGGCTGCAGCTCGTAAATGCTTGTTGAACCAAATGTTCTGGATACTGTCTAACATAGCTTTTTCTCCTAAATGTGCTGGACTATGTGCGGTATTAATGATGACTTGAACCATAGAGTCGGGGAGAAACCATGTGGTTCTACCCTTTGTTAACCATCCTTGATCTGTCTGGACCCCTCCTTGTTCAGACCATTTCTTGATTTCATCGGGAGTAGCATGTAACTGGATATCTATGACATCTTGAGTAGGGTCCTTAACGGTCATACATGTAGTCGGATCTGGAGTGTGTGTCATGTTAACTGGAATGTCTGGAGTCTGTGCTGTAAGCTTGGCTGTGCGATCTGCTAGATCATTACCTTGAGAAATAATGTCAGTAACTTTCGTATGTGCTTTGCATTTCATGATAGCAATGGATGTCGGTAAATGTATGGCATCTAACAGAGCTTGAATAAGGAGACCATGCTGAATCTTGGTTCCATGAGAAGTCATGAAACCTCTCTCCTGCCAGAGCACTCCAAAGTCGTGTACAACTCCAAATGCGTAACGTGAATCTGTGTAAACATTAACTTTCAGGTTCTTGGCGTGTATGCAGGCTTGTGTCAGAGCAACTAGCTCTGCTGCTTGAGCGGACAGGGTATCAATACGGTGTGTTTCAATAACTTCAGTGTCAGTAGTCACTGCATACGCGGCTACTAGTTCTCCTGTACTAGTTCTCATACATGAACCATCCACATAAAGTGTCAGGTCAGGATCTGGTAACGGAATGTCTGTCAGGTCTTGTCTTGGCTTTGTCGTAATGTTGACTACTTCCACACAGTCGTGTGCGGCAGGATTTGAACTAACTGATGGTAACAGTGTAGCAGGATTCAGGATGTTGCAGCGTCTAATATCTATGTGTGGCTGGAACAGTGTCAATTCATAACCTGTTAAACGTGCAATTGTCAAGTGCTGTGTTTGTGTTCGGTTTAAAAGAACTTCCACGGAATGTGGAACTTGTACTGTCAAGGAATGTCCTAAAACTATGGAATCACTTTGTCTGATAGCTAGGGCTGTGGCTGCAACTGACTTGAGGCACGCAGGCAGAGCCTGGGCGACTGGATCTAGTGTGCTCGAAAAATAAGCACAGGGCTTGTATTGTCCTGCTTGATCTTGTGTAAGAACAGATAATGCTGTACCTTCACGTTCAGTAACGAAAAGTGTAAAAGGCTTACTGTAGTTCGGTGTCGCTAGAACTGGAGCTTGGCATAGGGCTTTCTTTAACTCGTTGAAACTAAGTGTATGTTCAGATGTCCAAGGGAGAACAGTCGATACGGCTGCCTCCTGTGTCGTTAACTGTATCAGTGGCTTGGCTAGAAATGCATACTGAGGAATCCATTGTCTACAATAAGAAGTAAGGCCAATAAAGGCACGTACCTCCTTCTGGGTTCTGGGCTGAGGAAGACTCGCTATTAACTGGATACGGTCTGGTGTCAACTGCCTACCCCTCTTGGACAGTAAGTGTCCTAAGTAGACCACTTGCTGGACACAGAATTGAAGCTTCGAAGGGGATACCTTGTGCCCCATCTCGGCTAGAAAATACAGAACCGTCAGTGACGCTCGCTCGCAGTCACGTTCAGAACGGGCTGTGATCAGTAGATCATCGACATACTGGAGCAGGGCAGTGTCAGTTGGCATGTGAATATTGTCTAGTTGTCTCTTAAGTGCTTGACTGTAAATACTAGGGCTTTCTGTGAAACCTTGAGGAGCGCGTGTGAACATATAGCTCCTTCCATTTAAACAAAATCCGAAAAGAAACTGGCTGTCTGGATGGATGGGAACACTGAAAAATGCATTCTTGAGGTCTATGACAGTGAAGAACGTGGCTTCGGAATCAATGGCTGTCAATAGGGAAGAGATATCTGGGACAACTGGGTACTGAGGGATAATACATTTGTTAAGCTCTCGTAGGTCGATCACTAATCGATATACTGGGGGTGCATTTGGATCAGTACGTTTCATGACTGGAATGATCGGAGAATTACATACGTTGGAGTCAGTTTCTACAACTACTCCTTGAGCCATGAGCTCGTCTATAATTTTGGATAAGGCTGCTACAGCCTCAGGTGGCAATCTATACTGTCTGATTCGTGGTAACACTACACCTGGTTTCAGGGTCACACGATGGGGTGTGATTTGCATGTAACCTACATCAGTTGGACCTTGCGCCCATAAATGCTGCGGAACATTAGACAGTCTGGAATCAAAATCTCGTAATACATAGTGACCCTTAAAGTCACGTAGGAACAGACGTATTCCCTCTGGGGAACAACATATAACTGCACCTAACTCTTTCAGTGTTTTAATGCCTAATAGATTTTCTGGACATGACTTAGTAAGTAACAGATCAGTAGTGCGGGACAATGGACCTACTTCTAGAGTGACTGGCTTTGAAATCTCATTAACGATAGGCTTTCCTGAAAATCCAAGGGAAACATTTCTTGAGCCTGAGAGCGGAGCCCCTGGAACTTCGGCATGACTAATTGTGGTCCTACTTGCCCCTGTATCAATCAAAAACTTTCTGTCTTTCCCTAATACTTGACTGTGAACATAGGGACCTTCTTGATCTACAGGTATCTCGATGAGAGGCAAGCCTACCTCCCTCTCTAGGCTGTTTCATGAATATGGCTGGTACTCTGGATACTCAGACTGTGCATACTGGTACATCTGCGATGTAACATGCTGTGTTGCAGCAATAGGCTGCGGTACTGTAACTGTCTGTGGTGCATTCTGTGACGGAGGAGTCTGTGAAACTTGTTCTTGTCTAGGCGGACGTGGTCTTTCTTTAGTCTTACCAGTAGCTATGTTATGTTTCAGAACTGCACACTCATTTATAAAATGACCTGGCTGTTTACAATAATTGCAGTTCCCTTTAACGGGAGCTGCAGGATGACTGGCTTGATTCGGACCCCTCTTCTGACTGTCTTGAGGAACAGATTGTGCAACTAGTACTTTCATTTTCGTGTCTTTCATACGTTTTCTTTCGTGTTCTTGCTCTTCCCTGATTCTATTCTGGTGGTACTGGAGCATCTGGAGCATCTGGGACGGAGTATTTGCTTGCCAGGTGCTTTCGACTTTCAAAACTCGGTTTTTAACTTGTGGGCTTGAATTCTCGACTAATTTAGTAACGAAAAGGTGAGGGTATGACTCACTACTTGTCTTGAGGCCACTGTTGATACTAAAGCACTTTTCAAACCTAGAATAAAAATCACTAATATCTTCATCTTGTTTCTGTTTACAGGCTGAGATTGCATCCCAGTCTTCTTTTCTCGTTGTTAATAATCTGGGTAAAACTTGAATTAATAATTCTGGTAATTCTTTACATTTCTCTCCAAGACCAGTACCTGGTACACGTATCTTATCTTCTGCTTCTAGGACTGCCCAATCTATCTTTTTCTCTCCCACCTCCCATTCTTTTTCCTTTAGCTTTTCATACACCCCTGCGGGCAGCAGAACCTTTAACATTTTAATGATATCTGGGTAGGTGTATTCTCCCATACGGAGCATGTCCTTTAATTCTCTATGGAACCCTGCTGGATCTTTGTCATGACAGGGAATTAATTTCTTCATTTCGAGGAGTTCCATCTTTGTAATCGGGGTGTATACAAACACTCGCTGCATTTCGCCACCCGCTCCTCTGACTGGGTGGACTTCTCGTAACGGATTCTGTCTTTCCATGTAAAATGGTTTACTTTCTGGGGGTGAGACATGAACAAAATGCGGGTTCAGAAACGTTCTATACTTGTGACGCTGTTCTAGAATGACACTAATTAAATCGGTACCTAGACCTCTCCATCTATACTGGAGTAACTCGTTCAGGATATCATGTAACGGGCCTGGATCAGAATGTTGACCCTCATACAGAGTAATGAGGTGCTGAATCATATACATACCCACCAGTCGCTGCTCGGCTGGGGGCATTTTCAGAAACATTTGTGCCACTATTTCGTCTGGAAAAGTGGTAGAATCAGTAATCCATCTGACTGCTGATCGGACTAGTTCCTGTTCATGCATGGTACTTAACTCACTATAACCGATTCGTGATTTCAGAATGTGATCGGTAGCTTGAAATACTTGTTCTAGGGAACCTTGTTCTGGTGCTGGATGATGGAAAATAGACTTGTGTTCTAGACGTAAATGGCGATCTGGAAATCTGGGTTTTCCTACATACGCTATTCTGGCAGTATTCTCGTCGTCTTCCTCTTCAGGATCAGAGGTACTTTCTTTCTCGCTTACTTGTGCGGCTTTACGCTGTTCGTGTATCTTTATTATCTCTCTACGGATTTTTTTGTACATACTTTCCATGGCACCAATGGTATTGTGCTTTCCTTCGGCTATATTATCACTCCACTTTGTCAGAGTTTTCATTTCCTCCGGGTCTTTAGACGGGTAATCCTGTTCTCTTATTAGACAGTTAATTAAGAACTTTAATATCATGCGCTGAATCTCGGCTTTCCTTTGAGACATGGCATCACTAATACTTTGTGGGTCATCCCCTGTACGGATGAAACGATATATCCTGTCTAGATCTTCTTTCATATTCGGCAGGGTGACTAGATACTCGGTCACTCTCCTTACGCGTACGGAATATAAAACCATATTAAACTCGCCTGGAACTGGGTCATAGACACATTCGCCAAGGGTTTGCCTGATCTCTGCAACAGACTTATTACTCTTAGGAGTACGCTGTGATGCTTGAGCATGTAATTCGAGTGCTGATAAACGCTTGTATGGCGGCGGGGTTTGAGGAAGACCTCCTCCTGCGGCCCCTAAACTAGAATCATCAACTGATGCTTTCCGTCCTGGCAGGGTCGGTAATTGTAACGTGGGCTGGACTTCTATGGCGGGCTGACCCGGGGGGGCTGTTAAGGGCACCCCGGTGTCTGGAGGAGCAGGAATTACCTGATTTACAGGGACTGGCGGAGCGCGAACAGGATTTGCATATTCGGGGACTGTGTCGTCCAGATAGGACGAAATAAAAATATCAGCTGCGGTCGGTTTGTGACGTAGCTTGGTCGGAACTAATGGTGGCGGGAAATTACTGGATGCCTCTGGGGTCGCTTTTGGCAAGCCCTCGGCAAGAAGAGGATACATACCCTTAATGAGGGCATTCCTCTGTCTGTCTGATTGCTCAGTTCTAACTCGTTCACCTATCTCGATTAATTCTCTTTCTTGGGCTCGTTCTTGGGATTCTCTACTTAGTTCTGACTTTCTGATTTCTTTTTCGGTTCTTTTATGAGCTTCTTTGCGCCATAACTCGATGGCATCTTTCTGTGATTGTCTGGCTTTCTTTTTCCATAATGCTTCTTCTACTCGCATGATGCATTCGGCATCCCATGTACCCGATACGGGCCATCTATACTTTTCTTCTAACTGTTTGGTATACTCTACCCATAAATCTAGATACAATATGGCACTTATGCCATGTTTCTGATACATAAAGTGACCTGGACTGTCCCTAGGCGGGACGGGAACAGCTGCTTCCAGCAGACCCTTTCTAGTTTTTAACTGACGTAATTTTGAGAAGAGCGGCATGACTGGACTATAATCTGGACATAATACAATACACAATGAAAACACGAAATCACGTCGCACTCATACCACAACATTAAAATACATGAAGAACATTATGAATAACAGTTCGAACAGAATACCACCTGAAAATACTTGAAATTTCTCGAGAACAGAACTGACTAGAACAGAAACTAGATGCACTGCTGAAACAGTACGAAACTTACCGGTCTCTTAAAGAGACACGTCAGGACCCGCATCCACCGAAGTGGACACTTCGTTTGTGGGACTGTGTACCACCAACCCACAGACCAGAGTCAATTAAATTGACCCTGTCTAGATACCACCCCAGTAACGGTACTCACCGGGCAGCAAGAACGGAAGGCCTCGGACTGGACTGGACTGCTACGACGACGAACTTCGGACTTCAGTTACGGGTGGACCTCCGGATACCTCGGACCTTGGACTCTTGGCTTGGGCTCTGGTCGGGACTCGCCGCGTTCCTCCACCGTCTCGTCTGGATGCTGGACCGCCTCCTCCGTCTCCTCCGTGGGCCTGAGGGATACTTGAGCAGAAATATCTGCCACTGCGCAGAAGAGTTCCGTCACGACTGCAGAGGGTCAGGGGTCGGCGTGGCTTCACCGACGCGTGGGGAAAGGGCAAGTCCCTATTCGGGCGCCATTATGTGGTATATAAATAAATAATACCGGATCTATTTTTGAATGAATGAATGAATAACAGATAGCTCAATAAATAAGAGTCAAAATTCGAGGTAGTAGGAGTTTTGCAGGTTTAATACAGCATAAGGACAGGAACAGGACAACCTGCATAGGAATAGGATGACAGGGCCCAGCAGCTGCTGGGGCTGGGTCTGGGATGAGCGCGCCAACTTTTAATAACAATACATGAGCATATATACATAATGCAAACACATAGCATTACATTGCAGTAGGCGTAGCAGTGGGTGGAGCAGAAGGCGTGACGCGTAGCAGTCGCGAAAGATAAGAGGGAAAAGAGGTGTAACAGGGCGTATACATAGACATGTGATGCAAACGTAACAGAATATGCCATAAATGGGCGGAAACATTGGAGGGGGCTACCTAAGGAGCCGGGACCTCTAACCTGGTGGTGCGCGCAAACTGGCAATGACGTGTTACTAGGAGAAGCTGGGGGCTATGAACTCTGTGCTAGGAGCAGAGACTAAAGTCTGGAGGGTCGGAGCGACATGTACCTAAACCCTATCTAGTATCTGATGTTTAGGGAACATGTTGATATAAACTAGAAGTCAGGAGGGGAAAGGCTAATTGACTCTAAGACTGGAGCATGCATTTATTCTACATATAGTGCGTGATGAAGAATATTAAATGACCATTAAATACAGTATTTCTCTTAACATGGAGCCGCATAGGCTAGACAATGACGGAAACTATTGATGCAGTTCAGTAGCTTAGGAATGCAGAGAAGGAGGACTAAACTGATAGCTGGAATCATAACATAGTCTTGGCAGACTCAGAGGCAGAGCCAAGCTGCACCGGGCACTGCGAGGCAGGAAGTAAGTGAAAGGTCGAGGATACAGGTGGGGGCTGGATCGCTCCTCAGCGAGGCTCAGGAGACAGGAGCTGAATCTGATGTCCGGGCCCTTTTGAGGCCTGGAAACGGGGACTTTATAATGAAATAACGTGCACACTGAGAAACGTGGCAACGTAGCTTTACATAGGCCTGATATTCGTAGTATTCACGGGGACTGGGAAATGACATACTAGAGGAGGACACAACTATAATTGCGTCTTGAATCGGACATGGGGAATAACATATGCATATTGGTCATGCACACATAACATATGATGGATGACACGTAGAGACACAGAACATGGCAAAATTTACTTTTCCACATACCAGTTCGCAATTGTGAACTTACTTGTCGGCTCGCAACGGCCGCGACTATGTTGTTTCTACGTCTGGTTCATCATCACAGGTTCACAGCACCCTCTGTTTCACCACTGCCACCCTCTGGTACACCCATGCCACCCTCTGGCACATCACTGCCACCCTCTGGTTGGTTTATCACTGTAGATTATGGGGGTGAAAAAAAGCAAGCACACCTGCCCTGCTTCAACTGACATGAATTAATTTGGGGTTGATTAATGTGTCACTGAATTTAAACTTCCAGTCTGGCTGGCACCTGCTTCCTTATCTGTAATTTCCTTTCTGTTGCAGTGCAATTTTTTTTCACAGGACCTTTGTGGCCTACTTGTAGCTAATCTATGAGCCTCCTGTGAGGGTCAGAGCAGGGTCATAGAATAGTTGCAAATAGGCAACTGAACTCTGGAGGGGCCCCTCAGGAAGCACTAGAGTGAATGGTTACTAATGTTAAGATTTAACTTTTGCACCTGCTGAGTGCTTTCAGTATTGCAAAAATTGTTTTTTTGCAATTTCGCGCGATTCGCGGGGCGCGAATTCGTGTGAGATCGATTTCGGAAGCCGCAAATTTGTGCGAATACACGATTAGTTTTTTGTGCGGCGTGTTTGTTCGCGTGATTTTTTGTGTGTTCGCAAGCCGCTTGTAGTGCAACGTTTGCGAAGTTACCCTAGCGGTCGTACATGGGCGCGGCCATCTTGTTTGCGTGACGTATTTCCGTTTCCGGGCGCTATGTGTAATCTCGCAAAGTGTGCGGCTCGCTAGTACAATTTTGCGTGTGATCGCGAGGAAAATCTCGCGCGAACTTACCCACGCGGTCGTGAACGGGCGCGGCCATCTTGTTTCTCATTCATTGCTATGGTTCCGGGCATGCTTTCTGTATCCTCTGTCAATCTCTGCCATCCTTTGCTTGTTTGAAGTTTTTTTTGTTCTTTTTTACTTATTATCTATCCCTCTATTTTTCTAGCCCTATATTTTTGTGTTTTCTGCTACTTTGGGTTAATTTTAAACTACTTTTTTAAACTCTTTTCTTTTCTTTTTCCTATTCTATTTCTTCTTTATTATTTACCTTCCTTTCTGCCCAGACCATGGCAAAGGGAGCTGGGAAGTAGCCCACGAAGGGGAAGGGTCCCGCTCCCCGTGCCCGGCTCCCGTGCGGGCGTTTGAGGGGGGAGCAAGTTATAGCTCGGGAGATTTTTAGTGCGGAGGAGGTGGCCGCACTAGTCTTTCATGTCCAGCGCCGCCTCCCCAAGACCATCATGGGAGGTGGCAAGATCGCTACCAACTACGGGTTCCGGGAGCGCCGGAAGCGGTGGGAGAAGGTGTGCCGGGCCATGTTTGAACACTCTGGGGTCCGGCGCACCTACAACCAGGCCACCCACCGCTGGACGGATCTCATGGACCGGGAACGCGACTTGCTGGACGTGCTCGGCGTCGAGATCCCCGGGCTTGGTGAGTAGTAGTAGCTATTTCTAGCTATTTCATCACTACTCTGTTTTCTCCCGCTCTGTGTGTTATTATATTGCAAATTTTTGTTTTTTACCAAGAGCAATAATGCTGCTGATTACATTGTAGGTAAATTATATTTCAAAATCTTCTGTGCACTTCAGGTGCACTGCTCTCCTTCTCAGTAGTCTTGCTACTATGCTTATTTGTTTTGTATTTTGTGTTCATTTCATTGGCCTGGGAAATTATGTATGAGTGTAGTGTAAAGAACTGCGTAATGCTAGACATTAAGGGTCAGATTTTTAATTACCGGCGCATCCCTGCAAAGTAGCAGGGATACGCTCCAGTAATTGTGCGCCACGCCACCACCACCCATGGTGCGCCGTATTTACAATGCGGCGCACCATGGGCCCAAAACGTCACATAAGCCTTACGCATCTGTGCCGTAAAGGCGGCGCATTGCTAGAGTTGCGTGACAACGATGGCGCAGCTCCAGCAATGCTCTTGGGTGCCCTATCTCCCCAATGCTGCGTCAAGCTGTACATCTGCTTCAAGCAGGCGCAGGGTTTGAGTCACGCATCATTGTCCTAAAAGTGACTGATTGACATCTTCTAGATTTCCCTCAGCCACTTTTAGGATGCGTTCCTGCGCAGGAACGCCCTCCCTTGCGCCGGAATGCCCCCTGATGAGGCAGGGCTTTACATTGTGATGCATCTCCCATATGCGTCACGTTGTAAATATACGCCGCACCATGGCGCCTCTTTTGTTACGCCTCTGCGTCACAAAAGTCACGCAACAATGGAGCAAAAGAGCCGCAAGGGGCTTGTAAATCTGCCCCTACAGACTCCAGTCCAGTCCTTCCTATGTACACCTGGCAATACGAAGAAATAGTGGTGGTGGATTGATAGTTTGAGTATTTTAATGACTGGTTAATGTAGTAGGAAACTTTTTAGTGTTGTCGCTGATCTGCAATCACGATGGAGTTTGTCTGTCACTTCGCGTGCTGCGGACTGCTGCCTGCCAGTCCTAGGCGAACCTTTTTAGTAGTTTGTTTAGTGAGTTGCATAACTTTCCAAGTCGACGGTCCGCAAATCAAGCAATACTAATATCGTAGTAGACCACATGAGATAGGTCAATATATCCTGTTCAATAGTTGTCTATTTGCTATTTCGCCAAAAGATTTTGTTATTGTTCTTTTGAAATGTTTGATTTGGTTGACAACAATCATCCATGTTTTTGGGTCTTTCTTTCTTTCATGTTGTACATCAGCTCCCCCCAGGGGCAAGAGGACATTGGAGGAGGCTGCTGCTGCTGAACCAGGCCAGGATCGGTCAGGCGAGGGCTCCTTTGCTGGCCCCGGTAAGTTTTAATTTTAATATAGAGTACCTATTTTTTCCTAGCGTTCCTCATTCGATTTTTTCTAAATCGTCTTTGATCTTCTTGTAGACTGTATCTAAATTCTTATCCTGCCTCGACTATGACTCCCTGTGGTATTACTAGATTATTCTTATTTGTCTGTCTGTGTAGCTAACTAAGATTGAACATTTGGCAAAAGGTGTAAAACGAAACTCCCATTCTAGTCAGCAATAGCTCTATGCTCTGAGTGCAGTCCTCTGGGATTGTCCATAATGTCTTTTCAAGTCTTCTAAATGTTTATGCTTTGACAATTACCAACAATAAAAAGGTGAATGACCACCAAGAAAGAATAAGATACTACTTTACTTTTGGTTTGGATAGGAGGACAATCCATACTACTACTGTTGCAGGGACAAATCTGTCCAAACAGAACTATGGACACTAAAGTGCATTGTTTATCAATTATAATAGACACAGGTCGACTTTCCACATACCTCAGTGATATCAGACTTTGAAGAACCCCCAATCTCCTTACTGACTAGATAGTGTGGCAGAGTCATTTAGCTACCGAATTCATCGATGATTGATCCCCAATGATGATTATCCAACGCAGGACAAGAGTACGGAGTCAGAGTCCAGAAGTGTCAGAGGCACGGGCTCATGCATTGCAAATTGCAAAACCTTTTGCTCATTCACTCATGACCAAAAACCACAGAGTCTATTTAAGTTGTAAAGCTTTATTAAAAGTAAAAATATTTATTAAAATCAAGCTTGTCATAAAACAAACGGTTGATTAAAAATGGAAAAGTGCTTATAGTGATTTATTTCATACATTTATTGTGGGCGAGCCGAGCCTTCACCTGGTTTGAACTTTAATTTTCTTTTTGGTGCTGAATCGTTGGTCCCTCCGTCCTAGTGATGATGATTTGTTCTTAGAAGTGAAGCTTCTGTCTGTTATGAGACAAATGGTGCGTGTTAAAAAGCAAGCATTCATCAGTTGTGCCAAAAAGTGCAGCAAGACAACACCCTTCCCTGGAAAAAGGGACATTTTTACTTTAGAGTAGACAGTCACAAATTATTAGATTGTTTTCTGTATTCACATTTCTTCATTCCTAGACAAAATACTAGTGATTGGTGTATGTCTATGACATCTAACATTCTTAAATGTACTTTGTAGGTGGAACATCTGGTGCTGGGCCCAGCCCGGAGGTGGAGGAGGAAAGTTCTGGGGAGGAGGCGGTGCAAGTGCCGGACCAAACTGCTGTGCGGGTTGCCACGGTAGTGGCGGGCAGTGGTAAGCTCTTATATTCCTTACTTGTGGAGATTTCAGACTGCATAGTGTGCTCCCCGTGAGAAAACGTAAGGTTTGTCCAGATGAGAGACATGAAGAAGAATGATTGGCATATAGTTTGAATGGATGGATGCCTGAAACATGGTACTATCTGACTCTTAGATAGCATATGTGTATCTCGAGAGAGTACACGGTCACTGGATGAACTAAGTGTTACTTTGAAGAGCATGTAAGACCGCACCCGCACGTCCGTCCCAGTGTAGGAAAGGCAAGGAAAAGAAGTTGTAATTTTGTCCAAATACTACCATGAATAGCAGCAGTAGTTTGTATTGCAAGCACAGCATATATCCGGCTATTACGATGGCCACTCACTACCTCTGTTAATAAGTTTAGTAGAACTCGGTCATTCTTGTGTGGATGTATCACTGTTCACTCAATAAAAAGCAAAGCACCTAAAGTCATCCCATATGTAAGGAAATACATACCATGTGCAGTGATAGATAATCAGATTATTTATCTTCTTCATTTTCCTTTTCAAGTATCTATTCATTGGCACTGTAGGGTGAAAGTTAAATTAATTAAGCAGTAGCCCTTGTAACAGAGTATTCTCAGTGCCACCCGTAATAGAAAAGTAAGAGCATCACCATCTGCATGTAGTGGACTGGTACAGTAACGCAAGTCTGTCTCACTCATCATGGCGGACGTCTGTTTTTCTTGGGTGCAAGTTGACTGTGCTGGCATTATGCCGGCTTGCAGAAGTTAACGTACCAATTTTGCTAAACAATAGAGAAGAAGAAGAATAAAACTGGTGTACTGTCATAGTCGACTCTAATGGAGTGAGTCCATAGTGCTTGTAGAATTGATTCCTTAAACTCCCACTAATGTTAGAGCAAGGATGAAGAAGTGGGAGGTTAGATAGATACTGGACACAATAGTTATGTACTGCGCTTACAAGTTGCTACTTCTACTGTGACACAACTTTCTGCTGAATCATTTTGTGTTAATCTTAAAGAGCATTGGTTACAGACTATGTCTTTCTTTCTTCATATAGATGCTCCTTCCAAACCAACCCGGAAGGAGCTGGCTTCACGGGCCCGGCAACGGAGGCTGGAGGCCACTGTCGCTGAATATCGGCGGCTGGTGGCCCAGGAGGAGGGGGACACGCAGTCTACAACAACATCTACCGGCACAGCTGCATCCTCCTCCGCGCTCCCTGGGTCACACAGTCAGCGCAGAAGGTCTCCAGCGGTACGGAGCCGGGGTACCGCTGCCGCAGCCACCCGCCACCGCCGAGCAGCAAAGAAATCAGCTGCCCCCCACAGCAGTTGCAAAAAACGTATGCACTGCCTTTCCCTGAGGGTTTCCTACCTCGAGCAGGAGCTGCTCAACACGAAAACCCTGCTTGAGACCCTCCGCAAGGAGCATTCTGACCTGGCCCGGAAAGTCAACAGCAGTAGCCAGCAGTAGGAGGAGAGACGGTCCCTTGCCCCTTTTTTAAAGGGGGGTGGGAATTGGGAGTTGGGTTTTTTCACTTTTTTGGACTTTTCAAGGACATTCGTTGGGGTTAGGGAGTGGGGGTGGGTTGGGTCTTGTGGGATATTCTTTTTGTCAGGGATATAAATATACTTTAAACTTTATCTTAGCATACGTGTTTTTTTTACTGCTTTTGAGGCTGGTGGGTGGGGGTTTAACAGTAACTTTGTTTTCGTGAAACTGAAGTGGCATCTTGATTCAAGTTGTGTCATTAATTGCCCAAATGTTTTCAAAACTAAGTGCCTCTCACAGAGTAAGTGAATTCAATAGTCCTAGGACTTTACTAGTACTAGCGTCAGTCTCTCGTCTCTCCTAATACTCCATTATACTTCCTCCCCCCAAACGCTTATCTTACCTGTAATTTGTGTTTTGAAATAGGGCTAGGCACAGGGCTGGCTGCACGGCAAATGGCGATTAAGGTTGGCAATCCTGGGCAGATGAAATGTCATCATTGCGTTGGTACTAGTGGTGTTACACAGTGGCAGTTGCAGTATCTGAAAAAAAAAGAAAATGAAACCTTGTTTGTCCTTACCGTAGCATTAGAACGGTACGATAGAGAATATAGTAGGTGACAGTACACTAGAACAGTGCCACAATGTAGCCTAACAAATGGTAAAGTATTGAAAGTATAACTAGTACTTGCGTTGAATTTATTTGACATTGGCTACTACTACAAGAAATAGTACCGAAGGTGAAGGACACAGCAGCGTAATAATTTGCCACATCTAGGAGGAGGATGTTCTAATCTTGATGACCTATCAAGTTGATGGCGCACATGAAAATCTGCTTTCATTTGCCAATAGTGACTGAGTGTCAAGCTGAGTAAGAATAGAATATATATCCTCGGATTCCTTCACCAGCCTGTTGCTATGACCTTATCCTCCCGAGCAAGTGTGTGGAATTATTGCTGTCATTTAGTCACACATCAATCATAACCACACAGCCCGGGGGAAGAGGGTTAGGGTTTGGAAAATGGATGGGAATGCGTTTTTTTTTTTGGGGTAAGTTTTGTTGAGAGAAGAAAAAAAAAGCACAGCATGGACAAACAATAATTGAAGATAAAGAAATCTTTGGGTACAAAGCTAAACATAAATCTTTAAAGTGACATAAAGGAAGTGCATTCATGACTGCATGCATGGTTACTGAAAAGGAAGTACTATTTTCGACAACCGTGAATGACAGAATGCGACAGTACAGGGCTGCAGCGTTTTCACTTGCCTATCTCTGCACTCAGAGAAACACTTCTTACATTAAATTAGGTTTAAAAAATAGCAGAAGTAAAACCTATAGAATGGCCGTAGGGAGGAATTTAGAAGCAGAGAATGGAGATCCAAGAAATGCAGAGTCACACTCATAGAAGTTCACAGCAATAACATTACTTTAAAGATAATTAGAAAAGAACAGATACTGTACCTGTATGTTGTTGTAGTTGTCCTGTTGAATTTGGTAAGTTGCATGCATCAAACCATTCCTCTTATTAGCGGGACTCCTCCATTCCAGCTGACGCTCCGTCCATCAATGTTGGTGACCAGAAAACACCCTGTCCACTGCCTGCCTGGCGGATGCTGAATTGCGGCTCGCTAATGTGAAGCCTGACTTCATCCTTTTTTTCCCATTGCACAGACTGAAACCCGGCCTGTAATTATTGATGGAAAAACAGGAAGTGATATTAGAACACCACTGACAAATAAATATAAGGTATGTAAGCTGTGTAGTGCAAAAAGTCACACTTTGAGTTTCCTAATAGACAGTACAATATTTTTGAAAGTGCGTACTCTGTCTGAGTCTCCTTTTGAAGGATAAATAAGTATGGGCAAATTAATTTAGCGGATCTTTCCCCTCAAGCTAGGTGTACTGTAAACTGTGTTTTAGAACAAAATTAGACCTTCCCAGCAGTGCTCCCACCCAGACCCAGTCGCAAAAATGTAGAAGACCCCCAATCAGATCTCAAAAAACGAGGCCTAGTAGAAAACTGGTGACAAAACGTACTTTGAAAGTAAAAGTAGGCCCAAATCCCCCCTTACCCACCGTGGATTGTATTCAAAGCACTTGCAAGCAAGCAAAAGTATCCATACCCAGCATCGCTCCAAGACTCGCAAACCCCCCCACAAACAGCCCCCCACCCAAACACATGCAATACAAATACTGCTAACCCTAACGAGCCCTAAGTTAAGAATAGTGGCAAACGCTTTCTTTAACTATGCCAAATCCCCCCTTTCCCACCATGGATTTTCTTCAAATCATTTGCAACCAAACTTACACATTCCCACGAGTGCTCTAAGACCCCAGAACTCAGTTGCAAAAATCAAGAACACCCCGAAACACATGCAATCCTGCTGCTAGGGCTAACCCTAACGAACCCTAAGTTACAAAAAGTGCCAAAAGGCTTTTCCGCATGGATTTTGTCCAAACCAGTTTTATCCGGTATTAGACCTTCCCAGCAATGCCCCAAGACCCGCCAACCCACCGGCAAAAAAGCAAAACACCCCCAAACAGCCAAAAAGCCAAAATGGAAAATCTCATATTACTTACAATATTTTTCGGCCTTCTGTCCAAACGCGCTATGCAGCTAGGTCATAACTCCCGTTTTCCACCATGGATTTCCTGAAAAGCAAATGCAATCAAAACTAGACTGTGCCAGCAGTGCTCCCAGACCCCAAAACCCACCCACAAACACCAGGAAGCCCCCCAAACAGGCCCCTGAAAACATGATAGTGAGCAAAAAGTCAAAAACGTTTTCAAGTCTTATTTGGTCCAAACCAGTTTTATCCGGTATTAGACCTTCCCAGCAATGCCCCAAGACCCGCCAACCCACCCGCAAAAAAGCACAACACCCCCAACCAGCCAAAAAGCCAAAATGGAAAATCTGATAATACTTACAATATTTTTCAGCCTTCTGTCCAAACACGCTGTGCAGCTAGGTCATAACTCCCGTTTTCCACAATGGATTTCCTGAAAAGCAAATGCAATCAAAACTAGACTGTGCCAGCAGTGCTCCCAGACCCCAAAACCCACCCACAAACACCAGGAAGCCCCCCAAACAGGCCCCTGAAAACATGATAGTGAGCAAACAGTCCAAAACTTTTTCAAGTCTGATTTGGCCCAAACCAGTTTTATCCGGTATTAGACCTTCCCAGCAATGCCCCAAGACCCGACAACTCACCCGCAAAGAAGTAGAACACCCCCACAAGTGCAGAGTCTTTCTTCATTGGGCGTAATCCAGCCCTCTGCTTTGAGGGAAATAGGAGTCTGGAGGAGGAGGATAGAGAAGCATGTTCTTGTGAACTTGTGAACCTGAGGAATGCAGACTGCGGCACCTTCAAATCAATAAGCAAATAAGTGAAGACAGTTCTGCTGATGGGCTTGTTTTTGTGATTAGGTGATTAAAGTTTTATTAATTATAATAACTGTGCAAAACAAAGAAAGACAGACACACAGGAATAAAAGTGAATAAGGACGAAAAAGAAAGTTATTGATTCATTGGCTCATTTTCAGGGCTCGGTGTCAGGGAATAAGAGTTTGTCCTCATACTCTGCGAATTCAGGCAGGAGTAGGTCAGTGTCACCTAACACAGAAGAAATTCCCTCATCTAAGTTGCTGTCCTCCTCGTCTTCTTCCGGCGTGTATTCTCTTACCTTGTAATCTGGTGGTATGAGGTGCTGATTCATCTTGATCATTGTTAACCTCTCCACATTTTTGGGCGAGAGGCGGGTCCGTTTGCAAGTTACAATGCCACCAGCAGAACTGAAAACACGTTCAGAAGACACGCTTGTGAGTGGGCAAGACAAGTTATTTATAGCCAGTTTGGTGATCTCTGGCCACAATTCTTTTTTCCCATGCCAATACGCCAATGGGTCAGCATTAAGATAGAACTCTGTTGAGTCATTCAGATAGTCCTGCATCATCGACTGAAGGTTCTCCGCGGTTCCTCCACTTTGCTTACTTTTTGCTCGGACCTTTTGAGAACCAAACCCAAGCTCAGTTAGCCAATCCTCTTCTGCACCCAATATTTCTGTTGTGTCTGGTGCAGATGATCCGGTTGCCGGTGTCTTTAACGGCTGAGAGGTCACTTCTGCCACAGCCACAGGTGCAGAAGTGGATTCTTTTGACTGGGGATGGCCTGCTGATGCTGATGTACTGCCTTTTCCTTCAATTTTCTGCCGTTCTCTTTCAAACCTCATGGCTGACAAGGCTAGCCAACGTTTGTATTTTGTAACATCTTCATCACCAAAAGGAAATAATGCTCTGCCTGCCAGCGCCTTTGTGTAGCGTGGTTCCAGAATAGTAGCACAAATGTAATGCTGTTCTGAGTGGATCTTTTGAAAACGTTCATCGCCAAGTAGGCGCTCTAATAATTTCTCCGACAAAACAAAAGCTTCTTGCTTTTCTTCATCTTTTTGAAACTTAGAAGACACCGCCTTCAGTTTGTGCTCCAGCATGCGCAACAATGGGATAGCTTTTCCCAAATTACAGTCCTCCCTGCTGACTGCACGCGTGAAGACCTCAAAAGGACAAAGCATGTCTGTCAGGCTTTTAACTAGCTTCCATTCTGCCGCATCTAGCCTCAGTTCCTTCTGAGCTGTACCCAGTGTTAAGAAATACTGATCGAGTACCGTAAACTGCTCATACAGACGCTCAAGCATGTAGAAGGTTGAGTTCCAACGTGTTGGCACCTCCTGGATGAGTGCTTTCACTGGCATTCGACGTTCATGTAGCAGGCTCCTCAGATGCTTCCGGGCCTTAAAAGAATGGCTGAAATGGTTGCACATTTTTCGGCAGGTGGCCACTAACTCGCATGCTGGACTGTCTTCACTCAAGAATTTTATAACAACCAGGTTTATACAGTGCGCCAAACACGGCACTCTGAAATAGTGACCCAGATCCATGGCCTTAACTACATTGGCACCATTATCCGTGGAAACATAACCAATCTCACGTTTTTTTGGGGACAGCCAGTGAAAGACCTTTGTGTTAAACTCATTCAAAATGTTTTCTGCTGTATGACGAAGCTCCTAGCCAAACATGGCTAGTGTTGCATGTTTCCGAGCAGCTTTAAAAACTTGATCCGGGTCAACACCTGAGTTTAGCTTTGCTTTAACCCCTGAAAAAGGGACCCAGTGTGCAGTGTTGCACATGTAATCAGTGCCTGCGCCACTGGTCCACATGTCTGTTGTCATATGTATAGTGTGAACAGCACTCTTCTGCAAAGTTGCCCCAATCACCTCCAGCACATCTTCATGTAGTGCTGGAACCGCAACTCTGGCGAAATAGAACCGGCTAGGAACCTTCCATTTAGGGCAGAGCGCTGCCACTAATTCTAGAAAACCAACCCCTTCTACAAAAGAAAAAGGGAGAAGGTCCAGCGCTAGCATTTTAGCCAGCTTAGTGTTATACAGACGCGCCGTTGGGTGGTTGCGTTCATATGGCGCGTCTGAAAACAACATGGTTCTAATGTTGCCCTGGACCATTTTACGGGATGATGATGATGACTTCTTCGATCCAGTTACGCTCGCTGATGAACTTTTTCGCATTGGTGTCTCACTCTCTCCCACACTCTTAGTGTGGCTCACAGGGGGTGTGCTGACAGGGGTACTGGGTGTAAGTGAAGTGTGTGACGCTTCTTCCTCGTCATCATCAGATGGAACATCAACGTTTTCTTGACTTGCAATTCGGGCTTCCTTGATCTCCTTTAGGTGCGCAAACTATTGGACAGCGTGCTGTCTCTCAAGATGACCTCTCTGGCCTCCGGTCCCATAGTTGGTACCAAGCTTACCACGACTTACTGCAAGCTTACAAATGCTACAAATGGCTATGTTTTCCTTTTTTGGGCATACACTAAAGAAGCCCCAAACTGCGGACTTGAAATGTCTGTGGGGGCGGGAGGAGGCGATACTGGTGGTGGTCATGCTGCTAATGCCAGATGAAGTGGAGGATGTGTATTGCTGAACTTTACTACGTTGTGCACTTTCCCCACCACTAATTGAGGTCGAGATGGATGGAGGTCCCTTCTGGCGAGGAAGAAATATGGAAGCGGTAGGTGGTGGTGTACTAGTTAACTCCAATGATTGTGGTATTCCCATTGCCTCCTCGTCGACAACATCATCACGCTCAGCAGCTTTTCGGGCTAGGGTCAAAATGTCTGTTTGCTGCATGCCCGTTGGGGCTGGAGTGAAGCCTATGATGACTGCGTCGTCGTCGTGAGAGTCTTCAGCAGCAGGAGCAGTATACGCCCCTTCTTGTTCAGCGTCATCATCACACTCCATGACTCTGAGAGTTTCGACGACCTTCCTTTTACGCTTAGCTACCTTTGTCAGATCATGGTGTGCCTCAGCCTCACTCTCAGACGGCAGTGGTGCTGGTTCCCAAGTAAGATCCATATCATCAGAAGGAGGTGGGCTTGAAGAAGATGTAGACACCACCCTTGATCTTTTCCTTGCTCGGGATGTGGAAGACAATGAATGATCATCAGGAGGAGTGGCTTCCTCAAATGATACCTCGGCTTGATTGTCGATTTCCTGATGTGCCCCTACTTCGGGAGGAACAACTATTGTGGGCACTTGTTGTGCCCCTCCATGCACCTCTGCTTGCGTATCTCCTTGCGCTGCCTCTCCTTCCACATGTACTTGGGCTTGTACTTGCACATGTGGTTGCTGTTGCGGCTGTGGTTGTTCAACACTCGTCAGACGAGTTACAACAACCTGTGTTGATTGAGGGACATTGCTGCTACTTTCTTGCGATGAGCCAACATCACTGGTCGATGGTGATTGAACAAGTAGACTGGCTGCCTCTGCAGCACTCAAGGGCTTGGACTTAAGTTGGCGTGGTGGTGGTGGCACTGAGCCCAATGGAGCGGGGGTGCTGCTCCCAGCTTGGTCCCAGCAGATCCCGCTGCTGCTGCAGGTGTACTTTTTTTTTTATTCCCAAAAAATGTGGCGGGTGGCACACCAGTCTCCTTGGTAACTTGCTTCTTCTGCTCCTTACTGGCAACTTTCTTGCTAGAGGAGCTACGGGGAACTTTTTTTGGGGCCATCTTCTTCAGAGGTCAGAACAGCAGGCCGCAGTTGCACGAGTTGCACAGTTGTCTGTGGCCAGACGTGACGTCGCGTGACGTTATGCTGCACACACACAAACCGCTGCAGGACTTCTTCCTAGCACTGGTGATTCTCTTGAGTCTTGTGCACCTAAAAGCAATGGAAGACAGAGGAACATCAGTTCAGTTATACACCCCAAAAACTCGAAAACCACATAAAAATCAGCACAATCCCATGCCATCCATGCCC
Source organism: Lissotriton helveticus (assembly GCF_964261635.1). NCBI lineage: Eukaryota > Metazoa > Chordata > Amphibia > Caudata > Salamandridae > Lissotriton > Lissotriton helveticus. The sequence goes on along the minus strand of NC_136063.1, from coordinate 1,258,359,077 downwards.
TCCATGATGTTTAAATTCAAGAAGACACCCCACAGAAAGACTAGGCCCATGCACCATTCACTACCCCTGGGCATAATGGATGAAAGCTAGGCAAAATGGGTGCAGGCCTCAGACACTGCCTGTCTTCAATATGGCCCCTTGCACCCCAAGCACATGTGGAGTGCCTGCCTGTACAAGCACTCAAGATGGCCACCACCACCCACATGGCCAGTCCACATCAACAGTACACCCCAAAAAAACCAAAAACACACAAAACTCACCACAATCCAATGCCATCCAGGATGTTTACATTAAAGAGACCCCACAGGCAGACTCAGTCCATGCACCACTCACTACCCCTGGGCAAAAGGCCCCAACAGCAGCCCAAAAATATCGAAAAAAAACACAAAATTCAGCACAATTCCAAGCCATCCATGCCCTCAATGATGTTTAAATTCAAGAAGACACCCCACATAAAGACTAGGCCCATGCACCACTCACTACCCCTGGGCATAATGGATGAAAGCTAGGCAAAATGGGTGCAGGCCTCAGACACTGCCTGTCTTCAAAATGGCCCCTTAGTCCCCATCAACAGTACACCCCAAAAAAACGAAAAACACACACAAATCACCACAATACAATGCCATCCAGGATGTTTACATTAAAGAGACCCCACAGGCAGACTCAGTCCATGCACCACTCACTACCCCTGGGCAAAAGGCCCCAACAGCAGCCCAAAAAAATCGAAAAACCCCCACAAAATTCAGCACAATCCCAGGTCATCCATGCCCTCAATGATGTTTAAATTCAACAAAACAGTTGTATAATGCACCCATAACTAACCCTGGTCCTACTGGATACTGTGGCTACCCACAATATATTTTATTTAATGTTCTGAAAATGTTCCAAAATTGTAGTTGCAGCAACTGTAATGCCCCAAACAAACTTACTTGTGAAAGTTGATTTCTAATCCAAAAGTGATCCAAAGAAAGTCAAAAAGGCCTCAAATCCAAATATCAAGCAGCATCCACAAAAAGTAATCCTTCCAGGTCAAGATCCAAATGAAAGTGACCAGCACATGAAGAAAGCACTGGGAGGAGCCTGCTGGACAGGAACAGGAAGTTGGAGACTGTGGGGCACTTCCTTCCTCCCCCCCCCAAAATGGACTCCTTGCAAAAAAAAGTGCAGCAAATGTCAACCTGAGGAGTTATTCTGATAAAAATCATCATTTCCAGAAGGTTTATGCTGCTTGCTGGTGGATTTCTTGTGCAGAATTGCAAATTTTGCAATTTTGCGAGTGCGAGATTGTTGCTGCCCGCCGCATCTACGTGTTCGCAATTGCGAACTCTCGCGATGCGTGCTGTGCAAGGTGGCAAGCCGCGATGACGTAATCGCGGTCGCCAAACTCCCGCAGGATCCCACAGCAAGATCCAAAATGGCGCAGCACACGCAAAATATGGAGAAAAACAACTCTGCAAACGCTGAATGACGGTAAGTGAACGCCGCGCGCCGCAAAATTGTATCACCAAGCAAAAAAAATCTGCTGCGTGCGAATTTACGAATTTTCGGCAAATTCCCGAGAGTTCGCGGATTGCGAATTTGCCGAAAATCCGTAAATTCCGCAAGCGGAACGGATTTTATGCCCATACCTAAATTATTCTTAATTTTGATTTAACATTTACAATGTTCTACTTTTTTCAAGGGCTTCTGTCTTTTGGGACTTACATAACCCTGATTCTGCACATCAGCCCTTTACATGTATTAATGAAAGCATTGCTGCTGGAGAAAGTGTAAATTGTTCAAATGCAACAATACACTTGCGTGAAACACATCTTGGACTATATGTCCAAACAGAGCAACACAAGCCATGCCTCGGTCTACTTACCTTGCACCCAGTCAGTGTCACTAACTCTTAAACCCAGCTGACCCACTTGAATTTGCGCTTAATGTGCACTTTTGAATCAGCAGCTTTCCATACATAAAATGTCAGTTCCTCAAAAGGAGTTCTCAGGAGCCGCAGGTAATTGCTGTCGCCAGATGTAAACAAGTTAGTAATATTTGTAAAAAGTCATTATTAATGTAAACTCTTTTGGCTGTAGACTTTTGTTTACTGATATGTTTTAACAAACTTGATCTTTACTACCACTTTTTCTTTTTTCCTCTGCATGATCTACCACAAAGTCCAACTGCTAGAGGTATGTTTTGGGAAATATTTTGACCAAGTTGAGAGGATATCCCCTCTTTAATGCTTTTTTATAGCACTTCGGGGATCAGCATATTTCACAAATCATTGCACCAACAGCACTTATGTAAAAATCAAGGCTTTTTTTTTTACAAAAGTGCCGATTTTGCAGGCATTTTTGAAAAAATCGTGGCATTTTTACAAAAATGCCGATTTTGTGGGCACTTTTGTAAAAATCGTGGCATTTTTACAAAAGTGACAATTTCGCGGCAAACCGCGAAATCGCGAAATCCTGGAGGGTCTGACTAAGGGGCCGCTTAGTATAGCGGGTGAATCACCACCGCCCGTATAGCGGTGGTAATCCACCCGCCATTTCCCACCACCCGCCTACCATTTCCCCCGCCATATTGCAATGGTGGGGGGGACCCCGGCGGACTTAAAGACCGTCCGCTGGTCCGACAGGTGACCGGGCGGAAAAGGATGGAAAAGGGCTCCATATTAAGATTAAAGGAAGAGACGTGCCTTTCCATGGAGACGTTGCCACCATGGAAAGGCATGCGGTTTCTGCCTTTTACAGGCCCAAAAAAGCAGTGGGCACAACTTAGCCATGTCTCTGAACGACCGCCTGCCCATGTCGGGCATTAAGGGTGTTAATGGGACATTTCGGGGAAGCATCACCAAATCCCTCAGAAACTTATGCTCAGATCTACAGTTGTTATCCACATTGTCAAACCCCCATAACTCAGCTCCATAAAGGGCTGAGCTGACTGCTTTAGCGTCATAAACCATAAGGGCCAGGGCAATTGGCCTGCTTTGTGAAGAGCTGTGTTCTTTGCCTAATACCCCGACCACACTTTTATGGCTCATAAGCATCTTGGCTAGATGGGGCCTCCAAGACATTTTATCAGAGAGTCAGATGCCAAGATAGTCAAAGGTATTTACTCTCTCTAGTTGAGTCCCATCCAGCACGAGGTTGTTTGTAAATGATTTATGGGGGTTGAATGCCATGAATTTGGTCTTTGAGGTGTTGATGACCAACCGCCGGGGAACACAGAAAGACTGGAATCTATTCAATAGTCTGTGTTGCCCTGCTGGGGTCTTAGACACCAGAGGGGTGTTGTTAGCAAACCGGAGAGTTAGTATATAATCACCCGCTAGGGTTGAGGCATCAGCTGGATCTTCTTGGAAGTAACTGGCCCCCCATTCACATAGAGGGAGAACAGGGTGGGAGCCATAACACAGCCCTGGCAGACTCCCCTGTTGACGGGGATCTGCTCCGTCAGCTGACCTTGTGTCCCCCCTTAGAGGAGGGATGCCCATGTCTCCAAGTATCTGCCACAACCTATTCCTGAGTACCAGGGCAAAGGCAGTCTTTAAATCAATAAATGTGATATAAAGACTGCCCTTGCCGATCACCAAGATTTTCCAGTATATGAGAAGCAGCCTGAATACCTGGTAGACCATTCCAGTGTTGGCCCGGAAACCTGCCTGATGTTGGGAAAGGAGATCTCCGTCCTTTACCCAGGATTGGATCCTGTAGCAAGACTCTGCCAAAGACCTTCTGCATTGCATCGATCAGACTAATTGGTCTGTAGTTTGAGGGATATTCTCTGGTGCCCTTTTTGTAAATTGGGACCACCTCTGTGCCCTTCCAAGACTTCGGTACTGGGCAGCCACTGGCAATGGCATCTATAAGTATGAGAATGTAACATGCCCAATTTGTAATGTCTGCGAGAAATAAGTCTCCCGGAATACCAGCCAGTCCAGCTGCTTTGGCAGGTACTATTCTCCTTAGCGCAGCTTCATTTTCAGCCAGAGTAAAGGGCTCAGTGATATTGCCAACACCAGAGAGGTCTAAGGGGTCACATGGCCTCTCCAGAAGTGTGGCCTCTGGAGCAGGGTAGAGCTTCCCAAAATGGTCATGCCAATCCTGACTTGGGATGTGATTGGGGAGTGGGAATAAATCCTTCTTATTGCCCCGGCTAATTAGGGACCAGAATAAATGAATGTCCTTAGCTAGACTAGCATCATTCAGTTCCTGCCAATGCATTTCATCCCACTTAATCCTAGCTTGGTGCAAAGCTGCTCTATAATCCTTCCAAGCGAACGTAATCAGAGCACAGTTCTTATTTCTAATTGCTTTAGCTAAAAGCTGTCTTGTATGCATGCATTGTTTCGTGTATCACAAATGAGACCCTTTAGAAAGAGGGCTCTTACAAAAAGATAAATATGTAAAACATATGAAAAAGTGGATTAGGGAATTCTTTGAGATCAACAGGGGTAGTGCTGCTACAGGAGTGGTCTGGGACACCTTTAAGGCGGGAGTCCGGGGAGAAACATTGAGTTTTAATTCTTTTAAACGAAAGCAGGAGCACATGCGGAATATAGGAATTATTGAGGCAGTACTTAAGGCTGAAGAGGAGTTGGAAAAATGTGTCATGACTGGAACCCCATTAGACACTGTTATGATAGAACTTTTGAAAGCTAAAGGGGATGCAGAGGGAGAAATTTCCAGAAAATCTGCGAAAATATATATGACAAAGAGAGAGAGATGTCACGAATTCAGTGAAACAGTGGGGAGAACTTTAGCTATGCGGACAAGACAACAGGAAGCATCGGGCATTGTGAGGGAGATCAGGGACACAGCAGGCAGGATTCATGCAGATTCAGTGGAAATAAGAGAAGTTTTCAGAACCTTTTATGAAGAACTGTATGACGAACCATTGAGGGGAGATATTCAGGGATTCATTGATTATTTACAGGAGATCCCGGTAGTTAAGTTTACGGAGGAGGATGCAGAAGGTTTGGAAGAGGATCTGCAGGTAGAAGAAATCAAAGAAGCTATCTTAAACCTCCCCTCAGGGAAAGCAGCGGGCCCTGATCAAATCCCGATAGAGTTTTATAAAGTGTTTTGGGACATCTTAGAAGGGGATATATTTAAGACAATGCAGCAGGCACAGTTAGGTGAATCCCCGGATCATGGGGAGGCGCGGAAATCGTGATAATTTTGAAAAAAGGGAAACCCCCGGAAGAGCCTGGATCATACAGGCTCATTACCCTTATGAATACGGATACTAAGGTATTTTCTAAAGCTTTAGCAACAAGATATGCCAGGATAATAGATAAAGTGGTGAGCAAGAGTCAGCATGGTTTCATACCTGGACGGGGCACTACTCACCACACACGCAAGGTGATAACTTTATTTGATGCCACAGCAGTCTCAGGGGACCCGATGGCGGTTATGTTGTTAGACACCGAAAAAGCCTTTGATAGGGTCTCCTGGGACTACCTCTGGCGTATAATGGAAAGATCAGGTGTTAAAAAGCGATTCGTTAAAGCGCTCCAGGCATTATATGTAAATCCAGTGGCTTCTGTGCGAGTGAACGCGGGGTCTACAGGACAATTTCGAATAAGGAGAGGTACAAGACATGTACATGGATCCAAGCTGTGAGCTAATAACGCCATTGCGTACACGAATCAGCCAGTGTAAAATATTAGCATACGCCGATGACGTTGCAGTGATTACACCGACCCCTATGGAGGCTATTGTTCAAATCGAAATTGAGGCCTTGAAGTTCGGGCAGATCTCTGGCTATAATTTGAATGTGGCAAAAACACAGATCATCAAAAATTGTCATACTATCTGCACAGATAGTCGAGTGGTACAGGCAGGAATATATTTAGGGGTGACTATCTCGGCTGATTTGGATAGTCTAGTAGAAAAGAACATAACACCTTTAATCAACAAAGTGCGGAAGGACTTGGATAGACTGGATAATTTACATCTCTCTATTGTGGGGCGGACGAATGTAGTAAAAATGTTGGTTTTACCCAAGTTTTTATATTTTTTCAGAGCAATACCGTTATTATTTGAGGCCAAGTTATTTAAGAATATCGAACATGTGATTAACAGATTTATTTGGGCAAAGGGGAAAACTAGGAGGGCACTTAGGTTTATGACACTACCAAGGGAGAGGGGAGGGTGGGCACTGCCAGACTTTAAGTTATATTACTGGGCAGCAGCTTTACAGTATATGGCAGTCTGGTGGGGGGGGAGAGTCTGAAGGCTGGAACGAGTTTGGCTCATTAGCGATATATGGATTAATGTTGGGCTCAGAAGCTGAGAATGTATTCTTAAGATATACAGAGGCTAGTTATTTCAAAAGGACACCGTTTAAGGCGCTTATCGCAGCTTATACAGTTTGGAAAGCTTTTGCTAAAAGGTTTGGACTAGGGAAGTATAATTTATACACCAGATTGAAAAAAAATCCAAACTTATCAGAAGAGGTCTTTTCTGGACCTATATTCACAGAATGGGAAAGGAAGGGAGTCAAAAGGGTAGGGGATGTTATGGGACAACAAGGGGTTTTTCAGTTTTCTGAATTACAGACTAAATTTGGTTTAGATAATAGGCAGTTTTTCAAATATCTACAAATAAGGAGCTTTTTATACAATAAGAAGGGAGGACCAGCGGGCTTTACTAAAAATCCTATTATGGAAGTGATCCAAGCAGGGGAGGACTGTACAATAAAGAGGCTTTATGCTGAATTAACAATCTTAAAGCAGGATGATATTGAAAAATGGGCAAACAAATGGAAAAACAGTTTGGATGTTAGTGAGGAAAACTTTTACATCTCCCTAGAAAAGGGATATACACTGTTGTGCTCAGCGCCTCTTCAAGCGCAACATTATAAAACTATATATCATTTGTATTACACGCCTGCAAAGATAGCTCAGTGGGGAGGCACAACAGGAACTAGTTGCTTTAGGTGTGGAAGTTTGGATGCAGATCTGGTACATGTATTTGCAACGTGCCCTCATTTACAATTGCTTAAAAAAGATATCGAGGGTTTTATAAATAAGGTATTAGGAACTGAAATCCTCCTAACTCCTGCGATAATTCTCTTGGGAGTGAAGGAGGACGAGGGGCAAATACAGGGAGGAGGGGAATTCTTATTTGTAGCTCTGGCAGTTATGAGACTGTGTATAGCATCTGCGTGGTTAGATCCCCTACCACCTTCATTTCATCACTGGTTGGCCAAACTACTAGCAGTGTATAATCTAGAGATTGAGATATATGCACGGAAGGGGAAAAAGGGAAGGAAGATTGGTAAACAAATTTGGGGTCCGATTACCCGATGGAAAGAAGGGAATTTTGATTGAACGCTTAGAAATATAAATACTTATTGTGGGTCAGACCATATATATGCTAGTGCTTGATGTCTGCCTCAAATCCCCTGTATTAGTCTATTTTTTATTTGTTTGGTAAGAATTATTATTCAATATTGGCACAAGATGTTAAAAGGTAGAGACTTTATGTATTAGGAAAACTTGAAGTACGATAATTGTTTCCCATCTTGATTGTGTTGGTGCTTATCCTTCAACAAAGAAGATAAAGTAAAATATATTATATTTAGTTTTGTTGTAACAGGTTGCCGTGCCCTGCACGAAAAAGTGAAAAAATCTTCAATAAAAAAAAAAAAAAAGGAAGCACGCTTGGCTTACTACTCGTTCCAGGTGCTAGGAAGTATGCGCTGAATTGTTCTATTGTGTGTGAGTGGATAGTAGGAACGTCTGCCAGCTCTCCTGGATCTGTAGCCGCAGCCTGAAGCTCTGATATATTAATGGTCAGGACTTGCCGAATACCAGCTACATTTGATTCTTGTAATGAGACCTTTTGCCATTTTAAAAATCTTTTACTTTTTGAAGGTACCACCTCTTTAGTAGAGGTTCGCGATCGATTGCTCACGGGATGGCAATGGACAGCCCACACAGACTTCATGTTGGTGCAAAGAGGGTTGTGATCGCTATTGATGGTAGTGCCCATGAACACATCTACCATATCTCCCCAGAGCCTTACATCTAACAAGATGTAGTCATTGTGTGACGGACAATTAAGTCTATTATAGGTGTTTGCCCCCTGTATCTCTGACGGGGTTCTACGCTTGTTTGCCCTCAGACCAAACTCTGTAGTAAGTGCATTGAGTTGGATCGCTAGCTGGGTCCATCTTTTAACACACTGTACGTGCAGTGGGGGGACAGCACATTTTCTGTCATCTTCCTCAACCCCCAGCATGTCCTCTGTGCCCAGGCGCTCAAAAGTGCAATTAAAGTTTCCTGCAACCATAACTCTAGAATGGGGCAAGTAGCTAGTTAAGCTTTCTTCTAGGGCTGTGACAATGAGTGAAGATCTGCCCCCTTTGGTCCCCCTTATGTAGACATTAAACAAGTCCCCTGATGGTAAACCTCAAGATGTCAAGACTCGAGCTTGGTTGTTGGATGATTCCACAGCCCAGTGCAATAATTACCTAGATGATCAAACCCTCAGACAGATGCCCTCTCCCCTTTGTGGTAGCAGGCAAGCAGAAACAAGTATAGCCTGATTTATACAGTGGAACCAAGGTCCAGGATTCCTGAAAGATGCAGATATAAAAACCCCTCAATCAGTTCATTCAAATGGGGGATTGACAGTTTACTACTTAGCCCTGCCACATTTCAAGAAATTATCTGTAGCTCATGAACTAATGCTGAGGCAGCTACATTATTTCTGCTTGCAGAGTGTTGGCTAAACAAAGCTGGGGCATGGGGCATTATCGGGAAGTCTAAGGATGTAAGGAATTCCACCTCCTGGGCCCTCTGGATGGCAAAGGAGGGAATACTTAAAACCCTTCTTTCCTCCCAGGCTGTCTGCCAGTGACTCAGGGTCAGCGCAAGAGGCCAAGATGTTATGAGGGCCGTGCTTTAAGTTTAGAGGGATGAAAGGTGATGCCTGGTGCGGCTAGAGCTGGCGCTGTAGTCAATCTATGGTTTTCCTTGAAGTCAAGGAGAGGGGGTTCTATAAACCAAAGGGAGAGACCTCCCAGTAAACATAAAGTTAAAAAATGGTTCCCTTTGGTCAAGATCTATGTAAGATAATTCATGCCTCAAATACAACCACACTCATGTACTCCAACAGGCATTACTTAACAATCCACTCAGAATGTATCAAAGCACTTATATAACAACAAATAATGTCAAAATATATATTTTTTAATCATGAAAAAAGCTGTCCACATGTTCAGTTTACACAATAACAGTTAATAAAAAGAGTTAAAAACACTTAAATCCCGAACACAATTCTTTGCAGAACACAATAAAAAAGGAGAATAGACACAGACAATCTACTTTGTCATATGGATGTTAATTTAGATCCCCTACAGGCAGCAAAAGGCATGCGACTAGATTCCTTGTCTCTAATTGACTGCTGACTTATCCAAATTTAACAATACAAAAAACTGGGCATCAACGCATTTCCCAGTATTTTTGTATTGTTAAATTTGGATAAGTCAGCAGTCAATTAGAAACAGGGAATCTAGACCCATGACTTTTGCTGCCTATAGTGGATCCAAATTAACATCCATATGACAAAGTAGATTGTCTGTGTCTATTCTCCTTTTTTATTGTGTTCTGCAAAGAATTGAGTTCGGGATTTAAGTGTTTTTAACTTATTATTAACTGTTATTGTGTATACTGAACATGTGGACAGCTTTTTTAATGAATAAAAAATATTTATTTTGAAATAATTTGTTGTTATATAAGTGCTTTGATATATTCTGAGTGGATTGTTAGGTAGCGCCTGTTGGAGGACATGAGTTTGGTTGTATTTGAGGCATGAATTATCTTATATAGATCTTGACCAAAGGGAACCCTTTTTTTAACTTTATGGTCAATCTATGGTATCAAAGAGGGTCCTTCCGCTGAGGTGGTGGATAACTGCATGGTGGTTTGCCTACACCCAGTGACAGGCGGAAACCGCTTGAACTGTATGGATGAAGTGTCGGGGTAGCAGGTAGGGTACTTCAGAACGAAGAGGTTTTCAGCCAGATCAGTCCTATTCATAGCAAGCTCGATGCAGTCCAGGGGCTGAGCATGGGACGTACATCTCCGGGCCCTGGTAATATCGTCTTGTATAACTGAGCGGCAAACCCTGAGATGACGAATCCAGTGAATGGCTTTATTAGTTAGGGAGTTTACATTTTCAGGGCACTCTTTGGGCCGAGCCTAGGGACATTGACCTTATAGATTTTTAGGGCATGGGGCGAGGGGGGGAAGCCAGGTTGCTCTGCTGTTCTTGGTCTTTCCCAAGGGGGCTCTGCACCAATGGTGGAATAGAAGGTCTAGCGTGTTTTGTAGGGACATAAGGGGCGACTAAACTACAAGGATCTTTTTGAGTACTGGTTTTGGAAATGTTTGGATAATTGATCTTAAGGTTTGATAAGGTGTGCTTATTGTTTGGTGTGTTGAAGGGGGGCAAAAGAGGCCCACAGCCTATTGTGCAACTGTCCTTTATAGTCGGCATGCATGCTATATGGGGTTGTAGACAACGTTCTAACAAAGGATTTGCACGTTGCTGGCTGGATGGTTCCTTCTGAAATATGGATTTGACCAGAGCAGTGAGTTCTTCAATCATCTGCCTCATGATTCCTACCTCAGACCTGAGCAACGTAACGAGCTGGGATGTGTCCTGTGATACTAGGTTGGGTTCTTCGTTAGGTCCTGAGGTGGGCGTACATGGTGACTGAGGCGTGTCTTCTCTATAGCTGTCGGGCAGGTCCACCAATGGTGAAAACCTGTTTGTACAAGGAATAGCAGGCCCAGACTGGCACTCAACAGTGCAAATGGGGGTGTTTATAGAATGGATGTCCCTCTCATGTGCTACCAATGGCTCTAATGTTGTAACTTTACTGGTTGTAGAGGCTTCTTTTCGGGGGGGCTTATGGAACATTGCTGGAATAGTGGTTAGGCGGGGTGAACTGATGACTTTGGGAGGGGATTAGCTGTTGAAATCAGCTGTTGCTGTTTCGGCTTCTGGAATGCCCTCACATTCACTAATGAGGATATCTATTCTATCCAACACGCAGTTGCAACCTGCGTGTTTGTGTGATTTCCTTGCATTTTTCACCTTACCAGCCCCACCAATGGCACCGTTTCCTCCTCCTATTCCCTCCATAGCTTTCCTTTTGCCCATAATTTGGCCTAAAGAAAGTATCTTTGGTTAGAGGGTAGCAGTGGCCCACAAGGTATCTAATGCCTAGGGCGCTGTCAGTTATTAAGACTGCACTCTAAATTGCAGTAATGGATTAATAAGTCATACGCCCATACTGAGAATTCCAGTTCTTAAATTTTGGTGTCTTGACTCTCCACAGGGCCTCCACATATATCACATATGGCACACATAGTTTTTACAGTACCTCAGTGAACAAATGTCGATCAACAACACGGTCCAGGAGTCCAAACGAAAGAGTGGTGGTCCTGCCCTGCCTCTTCCTGGAAATGATGGGTAAGGAAGGGCCCGCCCTTGGCCCAGACTTTGCCCGGGAACGTCCCGCGCCGGGGGAAGAGTTCAGCGCTAAAGAGCACGTTGTTAGCTCCTCCCTTCCTCCTGGGAGTCTGGTGACTTCTGGGGGCTGGAGTCCCCTTAGCGTGGTGGCAGGCACAAACAGAGCAGCACAAAGCGGCGCCCGGTGCTGCAGGAAGAGTTCAGCATTAAAGAGCGCGTTGTTAGCTCCTCCCTCCCTATTGGGAGTCTGGTGTCTTCTGGGGGTTGGTGTCCCCTTAGCGTGGTGGCAGGCACAAACAGAGCAGCACAAAGCGGCGCCCGGTGCTGCAGGAAGAGTTCAGCATTAAAGAGCGCGTTGTTAGCTCCTCCCTCCCTATTGGGAGTCTGGTGTCTTCTGGGGGTTGGTGTCCCCTTAGCGTGGTGGCAGGCACAAACAGAGCAGCACAAAGCGGCGACCCGCATCGCGGGAAGAGTTCAGCACTAAAGAGCTCGTTGTTAGCTCCTCCCTCCATCCTGGGAGTCCGGTGTCTTCTGGGGGTTGGAATCCCCTTAGCTTGGTGGCAGGCACAAACAGCAGCACAAAGCGGCGTCCTGATATATGTATATATCATATATTTAGGATTTACGTTGATACACATAAGCTATATGAGCCATAAGCATAAAGGCACTTTAAACGAATTTCAGTTTGTTGTTTGATCAATCAAGAGAAAGATGTCACAAAATAGCCCTTGAACTTTAAAAGGGGCAATTATGTTTGTACACATTCACGACAGCTTGTGCTACGGTTTAGGCGTGCTAACCCTTCCTGAAGAGCCTTTTCTGGAGCTATGAACTGATGTTTGTATCTCTGGATTGTTTTACAGAGCAGAAATGTTAAAGTACAGTAAATAGGTGACGAGTCAATTCTAAGGGCGCTAAATTGGGTTTCTTTCCGACGTGCTTGCAAGGTGTAGCAGCCTAGAACCCTGCAATATAAGCATGCACAATATTTATCGACGTGCATTTTGCAAGCATCCAGTGATACAATGGTGCAGTTATTGTTTTTTTAACTGTCATTCTTAGATCTGTTTGTGGTCATGTCTTTTTGGGCATTATTAGCAGGTGACAAATGTCGAAGTCTGATAAAATGCAGTAGGATGCACCACTGATAAGGTAGTTCATACTCCTGTTTTTTTTGTTTTTTTGGTTGCAGCACTTTCATTTTGCTTTTAAGCTTGTTATGCAAACTGCTGCAGTCTTCATCGATTGAAAGCTAAAAATACCGTGAAAATATTTTTGCAACCAACGTTCTGCTCAGGTTCCAGTCAAATTATTGTGCTGCCTGTGTAGTTTCCGGACACATGATGATAAGGAAATGGCTGTCTTAAAATGTAACGAGGTAAAAAAAAATCGGAAAGCAATGTTTCAGTAAATCTTTGCACCTTGCCTCTTTTAGGAAAATTCGTGGCAAGTGATATTGCCTGCCTAGTATACATTTTCTGTAGAAGTCTGCTTTGGCTCATCTACCGGTTTGTTCTAGAAGTATCTGGTTTTAGCCTCTGGGGCTCGATACTGAAAGTACTTTGCTCTCTATTCATGAGGTTCATAATGGACACCATTCTGGTTCATTCCTGGGAGTGTCAGGATTTCTTTGAAATAATAGCTCTTGACACTTGTAGCGTTAAAATATAGGATTAATGATCAGCTTTTAGTGCGCAAATAGGCCAGTCCGCTATTCCCTTGGTCGTTTCATTAATCTCAGATTCGCTGTTGAAACCGACAGGGTCAGATATGTTTCTAAGCAGACACCAATCACACACATTTAAGCCATCATAATGGTTGTATTCTTTGTCTGAGAAACCCGGAAGCCTGTCCCCCCTCTTGTCAATCTGGTAGATTCTAAGGATAATTAGCTTTATTTGTTGCAAGGTACTTATTCAGTTACACCACTATACATGCCACAAAGACACATTAAGCAGTCCCACCACACGCAGTCACAATGCATACGTACAACAAATGCATGTGCACACAGAAAGGCAGACACACAAAAGCACATAAACAGACAGACATAGATGGAAAACTCAGACAGGCACAGACAAATGCACACATAGGTAAATAAATAATCTCCAGTCCCACAGCACACATAGCACGTAAATAATCGCCACATATGCCCACCCACTGTACAGGGGCAGGCACACACCCTGGCCCGGTGTGCATGGGAGCAGAATCATTCACGAACATTATCAAATATATAATTTGGGATTCCACCACATTATCAGGTTCAAAACTCAAGAGTTCAGTTCTGATTAACTAGTTACAAGCTGGGTGCTCCAGTCCAAAATGTATTCACACCATATCCCCACGCACACAGAAGGGTGTACGTAGTCTGTCAACTGTGTATAAGACCACCACCTTCGAAATGTCAGAGGTACGCTCAGAAACACACACAGTCGCACACACACACGCAATGACACAGGCAGACAAATATGCATGAAAGACAAATCCACAGTCTGCAGTCCTATAACACACACAGCACACATAAATTCTCAATACATATGCACACACAAACACATGCACAAGCAAACATATGTACACTCATGAAAAGGCATACATTTTGTCTTAGCCTGGTTTCATTTTTCTGTGAGGACTACGACCTAATTACAGGGTCATTGCCATTTGTAATGTATACATGTACATAGACATATGCACATATAGAAATATACACACACACACACAGGTCAAATCCCCAGTCCCCAGTATCATAGCACGTATAACACACAGACAATCATAGCACATATGATTGCACATACACATAGGACATTCATAAATAGGTATCCATTCGCCTATGTATGAACACACATACAAACGCACACACACACACACACACACACATACATTGTTGTTGCACTGGTTTTCTCTATTCCATGATACCAACCCACCAGGAATGCTTGTACACTAACCTGTACCACAGAAGATCACATCCTTGGCTAGCATGCAGAACTATATGAGAGGGACACACATTCACTCTCTGCATGTTGGTTGCCCTATTATTTACTTCTCCTAGAAACTGACACAGCAGGTAGAGTAAATTTAGCTACTCTTAGCACCTCTAGTATTCAGAAAAGTTTGGTAAAAACACAATGATCTCTTACACATACCTTGAATACAAATCTAATTTTCATTCATACCAGCGATTATGGATCACTCTCAAAGAGGTATTGTTGCAGTTTTGTTGTCAATGTTAGAGGGCAATGGATACCCCTCTCCTGGTAGTAACTCAGCAGTGCCCTGTACCTGCTCTTGGTCTGTTGACACTTAGGCGTGAGGAAGCATGGGATCATGTGGTCTGTTGTGAGATACATTCCTCAGAGGCCCGATAAGAGTCCACCTAAGTCTAAGGGATCATGCGGTCCGGTGTGAGATACATTCCTCAGATGCCCGAGAAGAGTCCACCTACGTCTAGGGGATCATGTGGTCTGTTGTGAGATGCATTCCTCAGAGGTCCTATAAGAGTCCACCTAAGCCTAGACTTTGCCAAGAGTCCCCCTCATAAGAAAATTCTGCATGCTGGCCTGGCTGAGACTGAGACTGAGACTGAGTCAATGTCAGAAGCTGGGTCCACCCCTTCACATTGGAGTGATGTCATGGCCCCCTGACTTAATCAACCCACTGGAGTTGTAATCCTCAGTCACATTGACTTACATAATGTTGCACAATGACTTAATAACCAGAAGTCTCTGACTCCAGGTTACAAGACTTTGCTCCATTTCCTACATGATAGCATCTCAGCAAAAGGAGCTTGGACCTGGAGGGCACTAGGGGAATCTGCCCTTTGTGTGCTTATATTTGGCCTAATGCCAGACAATCAACCAGTGAGCGCAAGCGGATTCGTGGGCCTGCTGAAGGGAAACACATTTTCTCCCTTGGTCACAAAAAGCAACATGAAATAGCTACCCACAAGTGAGCAGCTTTGTGGGCATTCACAACTATATTTCAAGTTATTTCTACGCTATATATGTGCAGAAAGCATCTCATGTTAAGGGCAGGAGTAAGTACGTTTTTAAGCTGAAGTGGTTGGGGGGAGGCGGATCACCTCCTTATTTAATGGGGAAGGTTCCTTCAGGGGAGACAGAGGTTCCCACCAGGGGATTGTTAAAAGTAAAAATGGATATTTGCATTCTCTTAACGAATATTGTATTGCACACCTTCTTGAAATATTGCACATTGGCATACTTCAGGAAACCTACAACTATCATTGAATTCCTTGACAGATCTTGTGAACCTAAGGGAATCTCATAAAACTCAGAACGCCAAAGACAGAAGCAATTACACAGCAACAACTGTCTTGCTTTTTTTACGGCCCTCTGCAAACAGGGCAAAAAAGCAAGCACATTTGCATTTTTGAGATTCATGAAGTGTACAGAAATTGACGTCCCAGAGACGAGGTTCCCACATAATAAATGCAAATTAAAATGAAAATGTTTTGGGTAAAGGTGCGGATTGTAAAAGGACAGGGAGCGCCGCTTATGCAAATATAGAGTAGAAAAAGGTCCCCCATTCCATTTCAGCCATTCAATGAATGTGCACCAAAACTCCAAATATTCCTATCTTTTCACTTCTAGGCTGGCTTTAAGGCCCCCACCTACAGGCCTGACATGGTATGTAAACTCACCATTTAGATAGCATGCACTCATGATACTACGGCAGTTATTCGTGTGACTGTCGATGCAACTACCCCTACAGGGCCAGCTTCCTAGGCACTTTAAATATTTATTTTATCGTAAAAGCATCACTGCTAAAGATCTGTACAGGCGCATTTATTTCTACCTAACAACCAACGAAATGGGCAACACACAGCAGGAGCACAGCATACCGGGAAGGGAAATATTTGTCGAGCTATTCTGTCATTGGGCACATGCTTTTATAGACTAAAAGGACAAGCGCAATTAAACAGAACTACTGGGGATGCTCTGCTTCAACATCCTGCCTCTAAAAGACCTCCCGCCACCTCTATTGTTACCTAGTAACAATGGAACGTGAATGGGTACCAAAGATGTCAAGGGCTCTGCATGGATACATTCTTAACAGAAGCTGAGAGTTTCAAGAAGAGGTGGCGCGAGGGTCACATCATTTTTTAAATCGTATTTTATTAAATCATATCCCACATTGACAGCTTAAGTAAAAGCAGCATTCACATGGACAGTAAGACGAAAAACAGACACACAGATAGGTAAATAGATAGACAGATAGGTGGGTGGATGGATGGATGGATGGATGCATGGATGGATGGATGGATGGACGGACGGATGGATGGATGGACCGACCAACAAAAGTACTGCACTTTTGAACCTATATTATATTGACAATATTAATACTTATGTATGCACTGCTTGAGGTGCATTTCAACTTCACATAGGATAGCAATTGACTTTACTGTTGGAAGATTAAAGCCACTTCAAAGTCATGTTTATCCATTGATTTAAGGGAGCATATGCTAAATTATGGCCCAAGAATGAGAAAATAAATTCTACAGAAACAAATAAGCGGATAAAAGCCGAACGGCAAGAAGAATCGGCCTAAAAAGCAGCCCTAGCATGACAGACCACAGGTTTCAGGAAAACCTATTTATAATGATATTTTGACTTTCTCGCTGTTAAGGCTTTGCTGATGCATTATTATTTAGAGCTGGATTGGGGTTTTAGCAACTCTCCATTTAATTACAGTTCCAAACTAATGATATAATTGCGAAAACCACTCACCAGACATGAATAGCATTCTGAAGAACATTGGGCCTGATCTTCAACTTTGACCTCTGCACCTGCCGGCCGCTGGTGGTGCAGTCTTTGCGCTTACCTAAACCCTGCCCTCTGCTGACCCTGCAACCCGAAGATTGGATTTGTAAATTGTTCACTTACCTGTAAAACTGCATTGTTGTTTTCCTCCATAGGTTAATATTGCATAGACTGAAAATTGCACTGTGTCCACTTTTGAAACTGAAAAGAAATTCTATTTGAAAACCTACTTCCCTTTGTACGAAGATCTAGGTCTTAAAATAATTCTAGAGCAAAGCTTATTTTTATAAAATTGGTGTGGATCTCTTTTTTGAGTCGTGTGTCATTTATTGGTCCTTGTGTGCACAACAAATGTCTTACACTCCTCTGTGTTAGGCCAACGGCTGCTTGCACACACTGTCACACTCTCGCTTTGCATTGAACCCTGTACACTTCTGGGAGAATCTATGGACTCTGTACAAGGTATATCCACCTGGTGCTATACCATACACAGAGCCAGATTCCTACATTGGTGCAATACAATACATATAGAAACGTACACACAGCTCCCACTCCTCCTCCAATATGCATGCTGGAAACATACTCCATATACCTCAACAAAAAGGAACACAAATCCCTGCTATACATTGGTGGCCATAGAAAACAGTACTTATAGGCTCCAGCCACAGTCCAATGAGAGGGCCTGCATTCTCTGATGAGGCCTACACTGGAGCCCCGAAAGTTACAGCCTCAGGCTGTAGTTACAGTTTTGGAAGCCTTCTCAGTTGAGGTTTGACACTCTTATTAGCCTTTTACATTTTCCTGTCAAGCCAATCACAACCTTTTCATCAGTACAATCATAACGACTTACAGGAATAGGCTCTGTCTCTTCTGAGCAAGGAGTGCTCCCCTTAATGAGGTGAGACAATAAAAACCCTATGATATGACCTCCTGTCTACAAATATTATGCGAGCAATTCAGAAAAAAAATACATTCCCAGATGTGTAAGCTTATACCTACACATTTTGTAGACATAAATCAGTACATCCGTTTCACGTAGCTTGTCCACAAATGGGAGAGAAGTGCAATCTGGGAGACCGTTTTGCCGACCCTACTTGAGAGAGATCATGTTCTGAAAGTTCACATGTGTATGCTTATGAAACAGTAACATTCAAAAACCTTCTCAACAATATCTTTTTTGTATTCATAAAAAGCATTTCAAATTGTTTTCCGTTTCTACAAAATAGTTTCCCTTCACTGTCAAACGTTAGTTCAATGGTGTAAAACATTTTCTGCTCAATTTACATATAGGTGAATATTATCAACAGTTGTATCGCCACATATCCGGCACTTATCGTCAGAAAATCGGCGATTTTCCTACCGCACAATCATCGAGGTGTTGCTAACATGGATTAGCGCGTGTTAGCCGCCGTTTTTGTAACGCTTCTCATGTTAGCGATATGCATCACTAATGAGATGCAAAATAGGCGTTCCACCGAAAAACAACATGAAAAAAGTTGCAATCACGACATTGCGGTATTAACAATGCGGCCCCGGAACCATGGAGCGATAAAAAAAGCTGGGGTAACCGCGGTTATCACTGGATTCTTACGCCTGGTAAAAACTTGACTTAGGCATGTTTTGTATGGGAGGTGGATTGTCTGGTTAATTCCACACTCCTCTATTAACAAGCTTTTCATTAGCGCTGTGAAATCATTGCTGGATTTCACAAGCTAATGATGATTATCACAGTCTATCACTGGATTGTACATCGCCCGTTAGCAAAGCGTTGCTAATACGCCTCTAACACAGCAATGTAATTCAGCGATAGAGGGCGATAATGAAAAACGCGCTAAGTGCGATTTGAGATATTTATCGCGTGTTCAGGATAATATACACCATAGTTCTTTCAGAAATATGTTTAGAAATGTAGATATGTATGGAGAATTGGGAAAATTAGTGGTTCGGTAGATGTGAATGAATGATTGAGTGTGTGAATGAGTATGAGTGAGAGGGTGAACGGCAAGAAGGGATGAGTGTGTGGATGGAAGTGCATGGCTCAATGGGGAAATGAAGTGTATGGGTGGAAAGATGAATGTGAATTGATGAGAACTTGTGCTAAATAAACATAAGCTGGAAATGCTGGTGAAAGTTTGAAGGAAATCACAGATCTCATAGCTGGGTCTGAAGGTTCATTGGACAATTCATCCACTAAGCCTTCTACAAGGCTGATGTCAACCCATGGTTTGAACTCCAGCCCTCCAATCAGCCATTCATCCTCTCAAGGTCGATAAAAAGAAGAAGACTATTGAGTTGGGTAAAAATGAATATCTGTATTTACCCTCCCGCCACCACTTTTTGCCGTCATCATCCGCCACTGACTAGGATGAAGATGTTCCTGGAAGCAGGGGCCTGTGTTTGAAGTTCAATGTTTAAGATCGATATTTATACAGAAGCAGTGGGTCTAAGTACTTGTCATTTGTAGTCCAGGCTATGGGTTTAGAAAAACATTTGCCTCTTGGTGGGGAGTAAGGGGAGGGAGTGGAGGGCAGACATGGCGTATTTACTCTTCTTTAGTCTCATGGTAATTTTAGACAGTTTTTTGTTTGTTCCCTGCACTTTCAGAGCCGGTCGCTCCACCCGCCGCGTGGCTCCTCCTGAGTGCACCGGTCCCCCCTACTTCCGCCGCCTGCTCGCCGCTGCCCCTGCGGCTTAGGTGCCTCTTAGTTCTGTTTTTCTGCATTTTTTGTGCCAATACTTGTGTTATTTCCTCACTGTTGTGCCCCTGTTTATTTTTTCTGCTATTTGTGATTCTCTGCCGCCTTTTTTTCCCGCTGTTCTACCCCGCTCCCTGCCGCTACTCACCCGCGGCCCCACCCCCTTCTTCCTTCTGGACCCTCTCCCCTTCCCATTTGCCACCCCGCTCCCGCCTCCCAGCTGCGCCTCCCTCCTACTTTGCCATTTATGCCACGCGCAGCGGGTGCGCCGATTGTGCGTCGAAGGCGCGCCAAAGGCAAGCCCGTCTACGCCCGTCCATGCCTGGACCACGCCCAGCGCCATGCTCCCTGGTCCTCGACGATGCCAGCCCAGCCGACAGACCTACAACGCCGCCACCCTCCAAGCACTCAACGCCGGCCAGAACCCAGCCTGCTACCGAGCCAACCCGAAACGCACTCACGGACCCTTCACCTGCCAAGCCTGCCAATTCACCTGCCTCCAAACATGCACCGCACCCGACAAGCCGAGCTCCAGCAACAACCACCTCAAGTGCATCCTGCTCAACACCCACTCCGTCCACAGGCACGCCGTCGAACTTTGGAACCTCCTCGACACAACATCACCAGACTTCGCCTTCCTCACCGAAACCTGGATGAGGCCTCCTCAGCCCCCAACATCGCCATAGCCATCCCAGAGGGCTACAAGATCACCCAGAGGGATCGCATCAACCAAACCGGAGGAGGCACCGCCATCGTCCACAGAAACACCATCCGCATCACGACCAACTCCAAGGACACCCTCACCGACGCCGAGCACCTTCACTTCCAGATACACACCGACCCCAAGACCACCCTCAGAGGCACCCTCATCTACAGACCCCAGGGACCACGCACACAATTCAGCGAAGCCATCACAGACTTCATCAGTCCGCACGCCCTCACCTCCACAGACTACATCCTTCTAGGGGACCTCAACTTCCACCTGGAGAACAACAAGGACCGCAACACCACCGCCCTGCTGGATAACCTCGCCAACCTCGGACTCAAGCAACTGGTCAACACCCCCACCCACTTCGCCGGCCACACGCTCGACCCCATCTTCTCCTCCAGCAAGCACATCTCCTTCAGCCACTCAACCGGACTACACTGGACAGACCACAGCTGCGTCCACTTCAACTTCAGGAGAACCACGACCCACCACCACCCGCAACAGGTTCCCCGCAGAAGCTGGAGCAAGATCACCACCGACCAGCTCACCACAGCCCTCAGCCAGAACCCCCCCGCCAACACGACGGACCCCAACGAAGTAGCCTGCAACCTCACACAGTGGCTCGCCAACTGCACCGACGAACTCGCACCACTGAAGAATCCTCCCAGCAGCAGGAAAGCCTCGTGGTTTACCAACGACCTCAAGAACTCCAAGAAAACCTGCCGCACCCTCGAGAAAGAGTGGCGCCATGACCAGACAGCAGAACACATGACCGCCCTCAACAACGCCACTCGCAAACACCACCATCTGATCCGCACCACCAAAAAGACAACATTCAAAGAACGACTGGACAACAACACCCACAACAGCAAGGAACTCTTCAGCATCGTCAAAGAGCTCTCCAACCCCAGCGCCTGCAACAACGACATCACACCCTTGCAAGACCTCTGCGACTCACTCGCCTCGTTCTTCCACCGCAAGATCGCTGACATACACAACAGCTTCGGCGCGCTGACCATGGACCCAACCACCGAACCCACGCCCCCCACCACCACCCTCTGCACCTGGACCCCGGTCAGCACCAAAGACACCACCCGCCTGATGAACACCATCCACTCCGGCTCCCCTATCGACCCTTGCCCACACCACATCTTCAACAAAGCCGACTCCATCATCGCACCCCAACTCCGGAACATCATCAACAGCTCCTTCGCATCTGCCACCTTCCCGGAGAGCTGGAAACATGCCGAGCTGAGCGCCCTCCTGAAGAAACTCACCGCGGACCCCACGGACCTGAAGAACTTCCGCCCCATCTCGCTCCGCCCCTTTCCAGCCAAAGTCACAGAGAAGACCGTCAACAGACAACTCTCCGACTTCCTCGAGACCAACGGATCCCTCGACCCCTCATAGTCCGGGTTCTCAGCAAACCACAGCACCGAGACCGCCCTCATCGCAGCCACCAACGACATCCGGTCCCTGCTATACAACGGAGACACTGCTGCCCTCATCGTCCTGGACCTCTCAGCAGCCTTCGACACCGTATGCCACCGAACCCTGATACACCGCCTCAGCAAAACCGGAATTCAAGGATCGGCCCTGGAGTGGGTCATCTCGTTCCTCGACGGAAGAACCCAGAGAATCCGCCACCCCCGTTCCGATCCTCGGCCACCGAAGTCATCTGCGGCGTTCCGCAAGGATCCTCACTCAGCCACACTCTCTTCAACGTCTACATGAGCCCCCTCGCAGTCATCGCATGCCAAAACAACCTCAACATCATCTCCTACGCCAACGACACCCAGCTGATCCTCTCCCTCACCAACGACCCCGCCACCGCCAAAGCCAACCTACAGGAAGGAATGAAAGACGTCGCGGAATGGATGAAGATCAGCCGTCTGAAACTGAACTGAGACAAGACGGAAGTCCTCATCCTCGGACCATCTCCCTCTGCCTGGGATGACTCCTGGTGGCCCCCTGCCCTGGGCACCCCCCCAAGCCAACGGACCACGCACACAACCTGGGCTTCATCCTGGACTCCTCCCTCACGATGACCAAACAAGTCAACGCCGCCTCATCATCCTGCTTCAACACCCTGCACATGCTCCGAAAAATCTTCCGATGGATCCTCACCGAAACCAGGAAGACGGTCACCCAGGCCGTCGTCACCAGCCGTCTGGATTACGGGAACCCCCTCTACGCTGGAACCACAGCGAAACTCCAGAAAAGACTCCAGCGCATTCAGAACGCCTCAGCACAACTCATCCTGGACATCCCTCGCCACAGCCACATCTCTGCCCACCTGAAAGACCTGCACTGGCTCCCCGTCAACAAGAGGATCACGTTCAGACTCCTCACCCACGCACACAAGTCTCTCCACGACACGGGCCCGAAGTACCTCAACAGCGACTCACATTCTACACACCCACCTGCCAGCTCCGCTCCGCCAGCCTCGCCTTCGCCTTCACCTCCATCCCATAAATCCGAAATCCACCGACGGAGGAAGATCCTTCTCCTACCTGGCAGCAAAGACAGGGAACTCCCTCCCCACCCACCTACAGCTGACCCTGGACCATCTCTCCTTCAGGAAACAACTCAAGACCTGGCTGTTCGAGCAGTAGCGACCCCCCCAGCGCCTTCAGACTCTAACGGGTGAGTAGCGCGCTATACAAATTCTATTGATTGATTGATTGATTGATTGTTGCCCGAGATATTTCTTCATTCTCAGGGTTGGATTTCCATTCTCATGGTTGGGAAAATACCTCTGGACGTTTTTCTCATTGTGACCTTTAACACTATTACTCCTGAACCCTGTGGAGTTTCTCATGTAGCCCATCTACTACCATAATTTTGACATGCAAAAATATTGCATCCACTACATTGCCTACCACTGCATCGCTTATGGTAAGTATATATTTACTATCCTTATCTCTGCATCTGCTTAACTAGGCTTACTTTACAATGTATTGACGAGGTCAATATGTTGACTGCCATATTTTGGCTTTGAGGTATGTCACATGCAATACAGTCAGGATACACCCTCAACGACAAAATGGGATTTTTCCTCTTCTGGTGTTTTTTTAGAGAGCCTTTCCCCCTCACTGAAGATTGCTAAGGATAATATTTGCAGTATCTGCCCAACACGGCGTTGATTACCATGGCACTGTGCTACCTAACAGGGGACTCTGAGCTTAGCCTGGGTTGCCAGCGCCCGGGGCAAGGCTAGTATCCTTCCACTTTTCTTTTAAAATCTTTCATCCCTAAGAATACCCTGCACCTCTAAGAATGCTGCTAAGAATTTAGCATCTAGGGAAACCCCCCCTTGTGGCCCGCCCATGTTATGCCACTGCCCTCAGGCTTCATTCACTCACTCAACCACTGATACTAGCGGAACCACTGTCCCAAAGCTCACACCACTCTGCCTTGACCAGTTGTAGCGGTTAAATTAGTGTTTCAGTGGTCCACTATGTCTTGTACATTTTTAGCCCAAGTGGTTCTTATGTCTTCATACTGTAACTATTGCTGCAGCCGAACGATTTTCTTTGTCTGTTTTTTTGCATGTACTTCAATCTAATGATCTTGCATTATATGTAAAGTGCTCTGATACCTTCGGGTCTAGCTAGCGCTATAAAATATAAAAAACTTATAAAATAAACTAACTGTTGTCAGTCACTAGTCAGTATATTGAGCTCCTTTAGAAAATGGGGCTTCATAACACCCTGATAAATCATTAGGAAGTCAAGGCCTGGGCATAGTAAAGCAACTGTAATAGCCCTGGCCCAATAAAAATCTACCCCATAACTCTAAACTGTAACATTTAATTGGAAACCTCCTTTAAAAACAAAAAAACAGAAATGAGCCTAGGATGAGATGCATTGCACCATCTTGGTGCTGACAAAGGAGCACCCCTATTTTGTAGCATGTCACCTAGTGAGGAGAAGAAGTTGTATTCTTTTAAAAGAAACACATAAGGAGGCTGACAAGCCATATTTTGGTTCCCATGGACTATAAAATAAACAGGGAATAGATGATTCACTAGACTCACTATACTGAGCCACCCTGTCTGGTGACATAGGTTCTGCAGGAGGAAACTGTTCAGGAGGAGAAGTCCATCTGTGTTCCTGGTGTAGTGCATCCAGAAGAAGTTGTCATACCCAGGAGCCTAAGCACTGACAACCCAAGCTGAGAGGGGTTACTCAGCATAGTTCATGTGGTGAACTGTCTGAAGTGACTATAGATCTGAAGCGACAGAATTCCATCCAGCACACCTGCGTTGCCGCTGACTCGACCACTGGTGCAACTATCAAGAATCCCCAAAGCGGACCTGCCCAGTGGCCAGCAGGTTACGATTACTGAAGACGTGCACCCACTTAACAGGCCTATCGCAAATAATTCCCAATGGCCCGAGAGAAGAGCGAGTCTATAATCCATGATTTTGCAACGCTGACAAAATTGCCAACAGTGCAACTGTGAAGAGAGCAAGAATGGGCTCTGCCCCTAGTTGCATCCCAGCCAACTGGTACATGGAAAATACAATTCAAAAGGACTGAGAGACTGTAACTTAAAATCATAAAATATAAGCTTGCCATTAGGAGTATAGCGATTTCCATCGTGAACTCTTTTGATCAATGTATTGAACTATGTTTACCTACATGATAGTTACTTGCACAACCTGATAGTGAACTCACAACTGTAAATCATGTATTTATGTGTTTCACTTTCTCTGTGCTTTTGTGATTGTTTTATGAAGCAACCGGATAAAGCTTTCTTGATTGATTGATTGATTGAACTCACAACTGTGGCTGGATATTACCTATGCTCTTTTATCTCTGATAGGCCACCACAGATGTTGGGTGCCATCGTGGGAGCAGGGGTAGTCCTACAGGAAGTGTGAGCGTGACTAAAATCCGTAGATGGGATTGGAGAACCTTGTAACTGATTCCCCATTACTGTGTATAGGACATAGTCTTGTTGTGACATTAAATTGCTTCTACTTTTACTAAGATAAGCAAAGGGATGTAGAGTAAGTTATTGTGTCTGTTGTTTGAGTTCTGAGTCTCTGCCCCTCATACTACATCCCTGAGAAGCCTTTGACTACTCACCCATGCTACTTTGAGAATTGTGCTTAGAAGGGGTGTTCTTGGCCCAGTTTTCAAAAGCCATAGTAGGATGGTCCCAGGACTCCAGAGGAAAATGATCCCAATCACCATTGGTGTGGCCCAGTAGCCAGTGCCTGCCAGGTCACCTACCTACAGGGTCTGACAATTTACTTTATGCGATTCACTTTAAGACCTATGTAAATTAATCAGAATCCTTTGTTTACTACTGAGAGCCGCTCAAGCAAGAGACCACTTGAATCCTTGTTAGTGAGAAAAAAATGATGTGATTGTGTATGGTATTTGCATGACAGGTTCGCATTTGAAGATCAGTGAGTGGAGTAGTGTGGCTCACTGGTTAGAGGCGGCAGACCCGAGAGCAGAGGACGGCCCGGGACCAGGGTTCGATTCCCGACGCGGCAGGTTTCTGGACCAGGGTCAGCGGACTCGATAATTCTCTCGCCTCGGTGCCCACTCTGATCAGCGATCACACTCGGCAACTCTGGGCACTAGCTTGCCTCATCTTCACTAACGGCCCCACCAGACCGCCGGGGATGCCTGGTCTCACCCTGGAGATACCCATTAAGGGACCATCTCTCAGGGAAGCCAGGAAGGGTTTCGCAGCGGTCGAAGCGCGGAGGTACCCCTTCGGGAGTGATTCCAGCGCTATATAAGCACATAATTAATTAATTAATTAATTAATTAATTAAAAGTGACATGCATGGTTGCTTAGACCATGCTATGGCTCCTGGGCTAACGCCCTACATTTGAAATGTAATCACGTAACACCCAGTTGAAGCATGGATTGAGATATGAGGTTTATGCTTTCTGTCATCGTTCAAGCAGCCCGAACTTACACTGATTCTTAGGGCACCAATGCTTACACTACAGGCCAGCATTTTTTAACAGCTTGGCATAGTCATCTTTTCATTTTTACTTAAAGATCTTGATTTCATACAGAGCCCCTGTCTTATTGAAATGTGTTACTGTGCTACTATTGGAATCTTTCACAGAATTCCAGTTGTTTTCCACTGTTATTGGTTACTCTAATACTGCATTGATAATATTGTCTTGATGAACTGAGTGACAGCTGCCTTGCATCACATATTGTCTTATTATATGGTGTAAGAAATTGAGTTACTGGTTAAGGTGGATGAAACCTTTATCAAGCTGCAACCACAATCCTTGTCAGCGTATAGTTACAAGCAACCCCACATTAACCTGTGCTCAACCCTCTAGTACCGTGGCACAGAGCAGGTAGGCTTAACTTAGAAGCAATGTGTAAAGTATTTATGCAGCACTTCAAACAGTGAGAAAGTGAAAACATGACACAAGAAAAATCCCACACCAATTTAGAAACATAGTGTGCATTTTAATCAATAAGTCAAGACCAAAATGACAAAAATCCAATCTGTAGTACCAGAGCTATGCAGTTTTAAAGATTTAAGTGAAAATAGAACCAACAAACACAAAGTGCCAACTGTGGATATCCTGGTTGTGCTAGATCAGGACAAAGTCACAAGTCCAGGCCGACCACAATGGAGCATGGCCCAGCTACAAGGACACAGTTAGGCCACCTGAACAACAGTACCTTAAATCCTGAATGTGGAATGTTGCTGAGTCCGAGATTAAAGATACATCACGTAGCGGCAATTTATAGGAGCTGTGAAGCTGCGATTAGATGTTCTATGTCATCATTGAGGATGCTCTCGATAGGAGGCTTGCAATGCGAAGGCCTACATCAAGGATTCGTGGTGCAGTGGCAGTTCCGGGGTGTTTGCGGGTGGCTGCAGGTGGTGATATGAAGTCCTTTCATCTGTGAAATCTACACAGCAGAGGTGATGCGTTGGTTCTACTGGGGGTCGCGCCATGCAGCAGAGGAGATGCTATGGTTCTGCTAAACCACAGATGGTCTGGCAGAGCACCACTTACAAGGGTTCAGGACAAGGGTGGCACCGCTTGGGAGGGTAGGACTCACAGATGGTAGAACCATGAAGAGAAGCAACATCAGCACTTACATTTATGTGAAAGCGACTGATTGCAACAATGTATTACACTGTAACATCTTTCTCCAAAATGGTTTGAAAATACATCTACCTAATTCACAGTTGTTATGCATAAAAGGATATTTTCAGATGCAGAGAGTTATGAACAGGGTAAGAATATGATGTGTGACAAGTTCAGAGCAAGAAATGGTCCTGATAACATAATTGAAGTAGCTGTTGCAAGGGCCAATGAAAAAACAAATACATTTATTGACAGAGAACAAAGAATGAAAAGATCAGTGAGAGCAGTGTTCGTATCAAAATTCTCCACCGGAAGTGTTAAAAATCATCTTAAATCACTGGCCGATAATGCAAACAGAACCAGGTTTTAAAGGAATGTTTGAGAAACACCTATTGTTTGTGTATGAAAGGTCCAAAAATTTGAAAAAGCTATTGGATTCTAAAATTAAAGCAGAATCAAAACAAGTCACAAATGTTAAACATAAAGCACTTATCCCTGTATGAACTGCAGTAACTGCAATAAACTTGACTGAAATCATTCATCCTTCAGAAGGCACCAGAATTAAGCTACGGACTAAAGCAACCTGTGAGTCTAAAAATTTAATTTATCTGAGAAAATGTCATGAGGACTGGCATATGTTGAGAAAACTGATTCGCATGAAGGATGACAAGTCTACTGTAGCAGTTCATTTCAATATGCATGGAGATAACATCAGCAAACTACGTTTTACAATACTAGAAATGGTAAAGGTTTGAGATTATGTTGATAACAGGAAATAATTGCACAAGGAAATTAATTGGATCAAGAGACTCGACACACTAACACCTAAGGAGCTGAATGATTCAACGGAGAATAGTTGCTTTCAATAGATTATTCTATGAATATTTTGCTTTCCATCTTTGTGATACTTCACTGAACACAGATGAGCATATTCTGATGGGTAGAATGACTGATAAGGAAGTTTTGCATACACCATTTATGCATCTTTAAGTAATAGAATCCATATTCTCACAGTGTTCTGGGTTTTTTGTTGTTTTCACATTTTCAATTGATGATTGTTTATTGTTTAAGAAAGTTGAACCGCGTCCATAGAGGAGATGGACAATTCTGTAATTCACTGATCACTGTTATTGGCTAAGATACCTGGCATACCTTAATATCGCATGACCGTTGTTTATATACCCATAGCCCATGATTCTCACACTGTGCATATTTCCTTCCTCACACTGTTTAAATTTGTGTTTACAATCGCAATGATCGTGCCTAAACCCTGTGAAGGTATACCAAACACAATATTATTTTTTCATTACAATAACAAGTACATACATTAATTTGAACACTTCAGAAAACCATTCTAAGATGGTGATCCTTTTAAGTATTTAGAAATCAAACATTGCTTATTCATGAGTATGGTCTATTTTTATTTACTGACACAATTCACTTTATATCACTAGTTTAAGATGATGACCATGCCAAATATTCAGTCACTACATATCATCTGTTTAAAATGCAGTCTTTTTTCATATATTAATATGACTACGATGGTTTCAATGTACATTCAGACATGTCTTTCTTGAAGCAATAGTATGACATCTCGTAGGTGGCACAATCCTTGTAATTCATGAAGTGACAGTCCTCTCTCAATGTTCACCAATTGAGAGGTTTATATAGGGCGGTGGTACTCATAGTATGGCCCGCGGGTCAATTGCGGCCCGCCAGACCTTCCCTTGCGACCCCCATGGAAAACAACAGCAGTCAGGGACTCAGAGCCATTACTGCTGTTGTAATTCCTCGGGCCGCATTTGCCGAGAAGAGGTCAAAGGGCATGCGTAGACAAGTAGGGTCTCACATGCTCACCTGCGGCAACCGCCCTCATCTGCCACTGGAGGTCATAGGCTTGGGTCACAGCAGGTGAGGATTCCAGAAGAAGGCACGCAAGTTGCTGCCTTTCTTTATCTGCCCATTTTAATTGCGAGTGGTTTTGCATATTAAGTGAATGCAACAGTGGATGGCGCTGTTGTGACCAATTGTGAGTTTATCATCAGCCTAAATTTACTTTTGATTCGAGTTTGTTCTCCCGGAGTTAACAGGCAGGGCTTTTAGTGGGCCAAGCGCTTCAAAGCAGGTGCTGAGACGGGTAGCTATGGGGGCCCCATTTTTGCCTTCAGGGTGGCAAAAAAATTATATATATTAACTCGGTAGCAGCACTACTGCTCAGAATGCCTTTGTCAGTTCAAAATCGACATGTTTTCTTTCATTTTTTCAGTCTCATCATTTCAGACCTGAAGCATTTTCAATACTATACATAACAAAGCCATCATTTTTGCTTATTTATCTTACGCAACTAAAAACTTCTTGCGTCTCCATTTTCGCCCTTAAATAAATCTCAACTCAACAGCAGCTCCACGCCTTCGATGTAATTCCAAATAGGCTCGTTTAAGTTCTTTCACAGTTTCATCATTTCAGAACGGAAGCATTTTCAATGTTATATGTTGTTGCTTATTTATCTTATGCAACTAACTATCGGGGTCTCCATTTTTGCCATTTTCAATGTTATATATTATATGCAACAAAGCCATAGTTGTTGCTTATTTATCTTATGCAACTAACTATCGGGGTCTCCATTTTCGCCCTCCGGGTGAACAAAAAAAATTTCATCTCAGTAGCAGCATCATTGCTCAAAGATTTTGATCTCATTTCAAATAGACTGGTTTTACTTCTTTCACAGTCTCATCTTTTCAGAACTGACGCATTTTCAATATTATAATTTATATACAACAAAGCCATATTTGTTGCTTATTTATTTCATGCAACTAAAAACTATTGGCAAAGCCAATAGTCCCGACTTGTTGCAGGTATGATGTTACTGGTTGTATCTCATATATCTGAATCCAATGACAAACAGCAACATACCAGTAGGGTGGCACACTATGATAAACAAAGATTTGTGTTTGCATGTTTTAAGCCAACCCCTTAATTTTAGCGGTCATGGCCCTTTGAGAGAACCCCCAGGTTTTTCATCCCACTAAAAGCCCTGTAACCAGGCAATCCATGTCAGCTATGTGTATATATCACCGTAGTTCGATCTACAAATCTTGTTTTAGGTTCTGTTGCGTATCTGTTAATAGTAGAGAAATACTGCTATTTAAAGAGAGAGAGAGACTGACTGACTGACTATGAGAGAAACTGACAGAGAGAGAGAGACTGACAGAGCGACTCACTGACAGAGCGACTGACTGACAGAGCGACTGATTGACAGAGCGACTGACTGACTAGCGACTGACTGACAGAGAGAGAGACTGACAGAGAGAGAGACTGACAGAGAGAGAGAGAGAGAGACTGACTGAGAGAGAGAGAGGCTGGCTGAGAGAGAGAGGCTGGCTGAGAGAGAGAGGCTGGCTGTGAGAGAGACACTGACAGAGAGAGAGACACTGACAGAGAGAGAGAGAGACACTGACAGAGAGAGAAACACTGACTGAGAGAGAGTACAGAGATCTGGGCCTAAATCGATAGTTTTTTTGCTCACCATGCCATTACAGTTTGAACCCAGCCCTATGCAAATCAGTCTTGACCCTGTGCCTCATGGGAACAGTCCAGCCCGAACTGCCAAGCCAGGTCCTCCCTGGACTGGAAACAAGCATCCTAGGCCCAGTTTTGGGGTTTCACCCCTTTTCAGCCTGGATAGCTTGATTCCAGTGGCATGGAGAGCACAGGACCCACATCTAGGCATACCCGTACCACTCGGGGTGACAAATGCAAAAAACAACAGTTGATGGACAGAATGCAGAACAATGTCATACATTCGCCCCAGTACAGAGATCTGGGCCTAAATGGATCGTTTTTTTGCTCACCATGCCATTACAGTTTGAACCCAGCCATATGCAAATTAGTCTTGACCCTGTACCTCATGGGAGCAGTCCAGCCCGAACTGCCAAGCCAGATCCTCCCTGGACTGGAAACAAGCCTCCTAGGAACGGTTTTGGGATTTCACCCCTCTTCAGCCAGGATAGTTTGATTCCAGTGGCATGGAGAGCACGGGACCCAGGTCTGGGCATACCCGTACCACCCGGGGTGACAAATGCAAAAACAACAGTTCATAGACAGAATGCAGAACAATGTCATACATTCACCCCAGTACAGAGATCTGGGCCTAAATCCATCGTTTTTTTGCTCACCATGCCATTCCAGTTTGAACCCAGCCATATGCAAGTCAGTCTTGACCCTGTGCCTCATGAGAACAGTCCAGCCCGAACTGCCAAGCCAGGTCCTCCCTGGACTGGAAACAAGCATCCTAGGACCAGTTTCAGGCTTTAAGCCCTCATCAGCCTGGATAGTTTGATTCCAGTGGCATGGAGAGGACAAGTCTCACGTCTGAGCATACCCGTCCCACTCGGGTGACAAATGCAAAAACAACAGTTGATGGACAAAATTCAGTACAATGTCATACATTCATAAAATACTAGCCATTGAATATATATGCACGTTTGATATAGACACATACACCTGAGTTTGTAACACCATCAAGGACACACACACAATACCCACCAACATAACAATGATACCAAGCATCACAGGGAATGAATCCTAGTAAGACCTCAAGACCCCCTGTTAGGACACCGCAATAAACAAATAAAAACCGGGAGCTGCGAATTTATATGAATCTTTAGATTACGCTCTTCATGTGCAATGACAAATAATACTTCTTATCCGGTCAAACAATCCCAGTTAGCAGCAATGAATAGAACGTTTCTCAGTAGGCAAATACTAACAATGAAACGAAATAGTTTGTTCAAAAGGCACTCCGTGGATTATTGTGGGTAGAGGAAGCATAAAAATTTCCACAGAATAAATACCCAATCAAGTTCTGGTATTCAGAATTGAAGTTCTGCCCAAGGTTACTTTTGACGACTGATCAAGTTATCTCATCTCAGCATTTAAATCCCGCCATTTTACCACACCAGAAGATGCTGTTCCTTCAAAGCTTCTCTCTGCAACGATCCTGAAGCAAAATAATCTGACTCGATCTCAACTGGGAAGCCTCTTTTAAGAGTTTCTTGGTTAACCTCTTCACGCATGTGCCTCCTGATGGAATGCGGAGGTGCGCCGTAGCAGTCCTCCTCCCTGAGCACGGCGCCACCAATGACAGAGCCTCTCGCCGGAATGCAGGTAAGAACAGAGGGTAGCTTGAGTCATGCATATGGAAGCGTTACTCTCGGCACCCCCGTGGCACCATCGATTGCCGTAACATACCACTATACTAGGAATTTACAAGTACATTAAATACGCAATTGGGCCTAAGCCAATATCACCATGTATTAAGGAGAGAGCACAAACTCTTTAGCACTGGTTAGCATTGGTAAAGTGCATAGAGTCTTAAAAGCCAACAAAAACGAGTTCAGGAAACAGGAGGGTAAAGGCAAATGATTGGGAATGACCCTGCAGAAAGGGCCAAGTCTAACATATGGATTTTTACCTTGAAATAAATATTTAATGAACTGCTCAAAATAGTTTGTTTAATGTCTATGTACCTACCATCAACCATGTATTTTAGTACTGCCCCTTATTTTACTTTTAACTAGTAACTTCTTAACTATTTTTGGAACTAAGAGTCTGGAAGAAATCCATGGTAGCTGGGTTCCGACGGTGTTTATCACAATTTCTATGAATCAGTTAATTGCTTAAGGCTGAAATGTAATACATGGGTGTGCAGATTTATTTCACATCCCAGCTCAGAGTTGTAATAGTTGCAGCATATCCCTTGTACATGAAGGCTAAAGGAGCACTGCTGTCACTCGGGCAATGCTAATGTCACTACACACTGCCTGTATGACGTACAACAAGATGCTGCATTAGGTCCACCAAAATGGGGTCGCACACTGCTAGTACACCAGCGGGATCACCCCTAAGGACCATGGTAACTGTAGTACTGTTCTCTGCGATGCATCTTCTTTCGAATTCTCGCGTATCTTCAAATCTTCGCCATCCCTGTACACGTGTTTCGGGGTATTTACCCCTCATCAGCAGGGATTAGGCCATCTTCTTATCTACTGGGGTTGCTGCGTGCTGCCAAATATTACCAGGTATAGTACCACACAAAGGCGCGCAGGTGCGGGGTCCCGAGCTCGTCAGCTCAAAGCTCCAAGGAGCATAAACATTCACCAAAATGGGGTCGCACACTGCTAGTACACCAGCGGGATCACCCCTAAGGACCAGGGTAACTGTAGTACTGTTCTCTGCGATGCATCTTCTTTCGAATTCTTGCGTATCTTCAAATCTTCGCCATACCTGTACACGTGTTTCGGGGTATTTACCCCACATCAGCAGGGATTAGGCCATCTTCTTATCTTCTGGGGTTGCTGCGTGCTGCCAAATATTACCAGGTATAGTACCACACAAAGGCGCGCAGGTGCGGGGTCCCAAGCTCGTCAGCTCAAAGCTCCAAGGAGCATAAACATTCACCAAAATGGGGTCGCACACTGCTAGTACACCAGCGGGATCACCCCTAAGGACCATGGTAACTGTAGTACTGTTCTCTGCGATGCATCTTCTTTCGAATTCTCGCGTATCTTCAAATCTTCGGTATCCCTGTACACGTGTTTCGGGGTATTTACCCCTCATCAGCAGGGATTAGGCCATCTTCTTATCTTCTGGGGTTGCTGCGTGCTGCCAAATTTAACCAGGTATAGTACCACACAAAGGCGCGCAGGTGCGGGGTCCCGAGCTCGTCAGCTCAAAGCTCCAAGGAGCATAAACATTCACCAAAATGGGGTCGCACACTGCTAGTACACCAGCGGGATCACCCCTAAGGACCATGGTAACTGTAGTACTGTTCTCTGCGATGCATCTTCTTTCGAATTCTCGCGTATCTTCAAATCTGCGCCATCCCTGTACACGTGTTTCGGGGTATTTACCCCTCATCAGCAGGGATTAGGCCATCTTCTTATCTTCTAGGGTTGCTGCGTGCTGCCAAATATTACCAGGTATAGTACCACACAAAAGCGCGCAGGTGCGGGGTCCCGAGCTCGTCAGCTCAAAGCTCCAAG
This sequence comes from Lissotriton helveticus, assembly GCF_964261635.1. Lineage (NCBI taxonomy): Eukaryota > Metazoa > Chordata > Amphibia > Caudata > Salamandridae > Lissotriton > Lissotriton helveticus. Next base: position 1,258,324,281 of record NC_136063.1, on the reverse strand, counting down.
GAGCATAAACATTCACCAAAATGGGGTAGCACACTGCTAGTACACCAGTGGGATCACCCCTAAGTACCATGGTAACTGTAGTAATGTTCTCTGCGACGCATCTTCTTTCGAATTCTCGCGTATCTTCAAATCTTCGCCATCCCTGTACACGTGTTTCGGGGTATTTACCCCTCATCAGCAGGGATTAAGCCATCTTCTTATCTTCTGGGGTTGCTGTGTGCTGCCAAATATTACCAGGTATAGTACCACACAAAGGCGCGCAGGTGCGGCGTCCCGAGCTCGTCAGCTCAAAGCTCCAAGGAGCATAAACATTCACCAAAATGGGGTCGCACACTGCTAGTACACCAGCGGGATCACCACTAAGGACCATGGTAACTGTAGTACTGTTCTCTGCGATGCATCTTCTTTCGAATTCCCGCGTATCTTCAAATCTTCGCCATCCCTGTACACGTGTTTCGGGGTATTTACCCCTCATCAGCAGGGATTAGGCCATCTTCTTATCTTCTAGGGTTGCTGCGTGCTGCCAAATATTACCAGGTATAGTACCACACAAAGGCGCGTAGGTGCGGGGTCCCGAGCTCGTCAGCTCAAAGCTCCAAGGAGCATAAACATTCACCAAAATGGGGTCGCACACTGCTAGTACACCAGTGGGATCACCCCTAAGTAGCATGGTAACTGTAGTACTGTTCTCTGCGACGCATCTTCTTTCGAATTCTCGATTATCTTCAAATCTTCGCCATCCCTGTACACGTGTTTCGGGGTATTTACCCCTCATCAGCAGGGATTAGGCCATCTTCTTATCTTCTGGGGTTGCTGTGTGCTGCCAAATATTACCAGGTATAGTACCACACAAAGGCGCACAGGTGCGGCGTCCCGAGCTCGTCAGCTCAAAGCTCCAAGGAGCATAAACATTCACCAAAATGGGGTCGCACACTGCTAGTACACCAGCGGGATCACCCCTAAGGACCATGGTAACTGTAGTACTGTTCTCTGCGATGCATCTTCTTTCGAATTCCCGCGTATCTTCAAATCTTCGCCATCCCTGTACACGTGTTTCGGGGTATTTACCCCTCATCAGCAGGGATTAGGCCATCTTCTTATCTTCTAGGGTTGCTGCGTGCGGCCAAATATTACCAGGTATAGTACCACACAAAGGCGCGCAGGTGCGGGGTCTAGAGCTCGTCAGCTCAAAGCTCCAAGGAGCATAAACATTCACCAAAATGGGGTCGCACACTGCTAGTACACCAGCGGGATCACCCCTAAGGACCATGGTAACTGTAGTACTGTTCTCTGCGATGCATCTTCTTTCGAATTCTCGCGTATCTTCAAATCTTCGCCATCCCTGTACACGTGTTTCGGGGTATTTACCCCTCATCAGCAGGGATTAGGCCATCTTCTTATCTTCTGGGGTTGCTGCGTGCTGCCAAATATTACCAGGTATAGTACCACACAAAGGCGCGCAGGTGCGGGGTCCCGAGCTCATCAGCTCAAAGCTCCAAGGAGCATAAACATTCACCAAAATGGGGTCGCACACTGCTAGTACACCAGCGGGATCACCCCTAAGGACCATGGTAACTGTAGTACTGTTCTCTGCGATGCATCTTCTTTCGAATTCTCGCGTATCTTCAAATCTTCGTCATCCCTGTACACGTGTTTCGGGGTATTTACCCCTCATCAGCAGGGATTAGGCCATCTTCTTATCTTCTGGGGTTGCTGCGTGCTGCCAAATATTACCAGGTATAGTACCACACAAAGGCGCGCAGGTGCGGGGTCCCGAGCTCGTCAGCTCAAAGCTCCAAGGAGCATAAACATTCACCAAAATGGGGTCGCACACTGCTAGTACACCAGCGGGATCACCCCTAAGGACCATGGTAACTGTAGTACTGTTCTCTGCGATGCATCTTCTTTCGAATTCTCGCGTATCTTCAAATCTTCGCCATCCCTGTACACATGTTTCGGGGTATTTACCCCTCATCAGCAGGGATTAGGCCATCTTCTTATCTTCTGGGGTTGCTGCGTGCTGCCAAATATTACCAGGTATAGTACCACACAAAGGCGCGCAGGTGCGGGGTCCCGAGCTCGTCAGCTCAAAGCTCCAAGGAGCATAAACATTCACCAAAATGGGGTCGCACACTGCTAGTACACCAGCGGGATCACCCCTAAGGACCATGGTAACTGTAGTACTGTTCTCTGTGATGCATCTTCTTTCGAATTCTCGCGTATCTTCAAATCTTCGCCATCCCTGTACACGTGTTTCGGGGTATTTACCCCTCATTAGCAGGGATTAGGCCATCTTCTTATCTTCTGGGGTTGCTGCGTGCTGCCAAATATTACCAGGTATAGTACCACACAAAGGCGCGCAGGTGCGGGGTCCCGAGCTCGTCAGCTCAAAGCTCCAAGGAGCATAAACATTCACCAAAATGGGGTCGCACACTGCTAGTACACCAGCAGGATCACCCCTAAGGACCATGGTAACTGTAGTACTGTTCTTCGGATGCATCTTCTTTCGAATTCTCGCGTATCTTCAAATCTTCGCCATCCCTGTACACGTGTTTCGGGGTATTTACCCCTCATCAGCAGTGATTAGGCCATCTTCTTATCTTCTGGGGTTGCTGCGTGCTGCCAAATATTACCAGATATAGTACCACACAAAGGCGCGCAGGTGCGGGGTCCCGAGCTCGTCAGCTCAAAGCTCCAAGGAGCATAAACATTCACCAAAATGGGGTCGCACACTGCTAGTACACCAGCGGGATCACCCCTAAGGACCATGGTAACTGTAGTACTGTTCTCTGCGATGCATCTTCTTTCGAATTCTCGCGTATCTTCAAATCTTCACCATCCCTGTACACGTGTTTCGGGGTATTTACCCCTCTTCAGCAGGGATTAGGCCATCTTCTTATCTTCTGGGGTTGCTGCGTGCTGCCAAATATTACCAGGTATAGTACCACACAAAGGCGCGCAGTTGCGGGGTCCCGAGCTCGTCAGCTCAAAGCTCCAAGGAGCATAAACTTTCACCAAAATGGGGTCGCACACTGCTAGTACACCAGCGGGATCACCCCTAAGGACCATGGTAACTGTAGTACTGTTCTCTGCGATGCATCTTCTTTCGAATTCTCGCGTATCTTCAAATCTTCGCCATCCCTGTACACGTGTTTCGGGGTATTTACCCCTCATCAACAGGGATTAGGCCATCTTCTTATCTTCTGGGGATGCTACGTGCTGCCAAATATTACCAGGTATAGTACCACACAAAGGCGCGCAGGTGCGGGGTCCCGAGCTCGTCAGCTCAAAGCTCCAAGGAGCATCAACATTCACCAAAATGGGGTCGCACACTGCTAGTACACCAGCGGGATCACCCCTAAGGACCATGGTAACTGTAGTACTGTTCTCTGTGATGCATCTTCTTTCGAATTCTCGCGTATCTTCAAATCTTCGCCATCCCTGTACACGTGTTTCGGGGTATTTACCCCTCATCAGCAGGGATTAGGCCATCTTCTTATCTTCTGGGGTTGCTGCGTGCTGCCAAATATTACCAGGTATAGTACCACACAAAGGCGCGCAGGTGCGGGGTCCCGAGCTCGTCAGCTCAAAGCTCCAAGGAGCATAAACATTCACCAAAATGGGGTCGCACACTGCTAGTACACCAGCGGGATCACCCCTAAGGACCATGGTAACTGTAGTACTGTTCTCTGCGATGCATCTTCTTTCGAATTCTCGCGTATCTTCAAATCTTCGCCATCCCTGTACACTTGTTTCGGGGTATTTACCCCTCATCAGCAGGGATTAGGCCATCTTCTTATCTTCTGGGGATGCTGCGTGCTGCCAAATATTACCAGGTATAGTACCACACAAAGGCGCGCAGGTGCGGGGTCCCGAGCTCGTCAGCTCAAAGCTCCAAGGAGCCGAAACATTCACCAAAATGGGGTCGCACACTGCTAGTACACCAGCAGGATCACCCCTAAGGACCATGGTAACTGTAGTACTGTTCTCTGCGATGCATCTTCTTTCGAATTCTCGCGTATCTTCAAATCTTCGCCATCCCTGTACACGTGTTTCGGGGTATTTACCCCTCATCAGCAGGGATTAGGCCATCTTCTTATCTTCTGGGGTTGCTGCGTGCTGCCAAATATTACCAGGTTTAGTACCACACAAAGGCGCGCAGGTGCGGGGTCCCGAGCTCGTCAGCTCAAAGCTCCAAGGAGCATAAACATTCACCAAAATGGGGTCGCACACTGCTAGTACACCAGCGGGATCACCCCTAAGGACCATGGTAACTGTAGTACTGTTCTCTGCGATGCATCTTCTTTCGAATTCTCGCGTATCTTCAAATCTTCGCCATCCCTGTACACGTGTTTCGGGGTATTTACCCCTCATCAGCAGGTATTAGGCCATCTTCTTATCTTCTGGGGATGCTGCGTGCTGCCAAATATTACCAGGTATAGTACCACACAAAGGCGCGCAGGTGCGGGGTCCCGAGCTCGTCAGCTCAAAGCTCCAAGGAGCCGAAACATTCACCAAAATGGGGTCGCACACTGCTAGTACACCAGCAGGATCACCCCTAAGGACCATGGTAACTGTAGTACTGTTCTCTGCGATGCATCTTCTTTCGAATTCTCGCGTATCTTCAAATCTTCGCCATCCCTGTACACGTGTTTCGGGGTATTTACCCCTCATCAGCAGGGATTAGGCCATCTTCTTATCTTCTGGGGTTGCTGCGTGCTGCCAAATATTACCAGGTATAGTACCACACAAAGGCGCGCAGGTGCGGGGTCCCGAGCTCGTCAGCTCAAAGCTCCAAGGAGCATAAACATTCACCAAAATGGGGTCGCACACTGCTAGTACACCAGCGGGATCACCCCTAAGGACCATGGTAACTGTAGTACTGTTCTCTGCGATGCATCTTCTTTCGAATTCTCGCGTATCTTCAAATCTTCGCCATCCCTGTACACGTGTTTCGGGGTATTTACCCCTCATCAGCAGGGATTAGGCCATCTTCTTATCTTCTGGGGTTGCTGCGTGCTGCCAAATATTACCAGGTATAGTACCACACAAAGGCGCGCAGGTGCGGGGTCCCAGCTCATCTGCTCAAAGCTCCAAGGAGCATAAACATTCACCAAAATGGGGTCGCACACTGCTAGTACACCAGCGGGATCACCCCTAAGGACCATGGTAACTGTAGTACTGTTCTCTGCGATGCATCTTCTTTCGAATTCTCGCGTATATTCAAATCTTCGCCATCCCTGTACACGTGTTTCGGGGTATTTACCCCTCATCAGCAGGGATTAGGACATATTCTTATCTTCTGGTGTTGCTGCGTGCTGCCAAATATTACCAGGTATAGTACCACACAAAGGCGCGCAGGTGCGGGGTCCCGAGCTCGTCAGCTCAAAGCTCCAAGGAGCATAAACATTCACCAAAATGGGGTCGCACACTGCTAGTACACCAGCGGGATCACCCCTAAGGACCATGGTAACTGTAGTACTGTTCTCTGCGATGCATCTTCTTTCGAATTCTCGCGTATCTTCAAATCTTCGCCATCCCTGTACACGTGTTTCGGGGTATTTACCCCTCATCAGCAGGGATTAGGCCATCTTCTTATCTTCTGGGGTTGCTGCGTGCTGCCAAATATTACCAGGTATAGTACCACACAAAGGCGCGCAGGTGCGGGGTCCCAAGCTCGTCAGCTCAAAGCTCCAAGGAGCATAAACATTCACCAAAATGGAGACGCACACTGATAGTACACCAGCGGGATCACCCCTAAGGACCATGGTAACTGTAGTGCTGTTCTCTGCGATGCATCTTCTTTCGAATTCTCGCGTATCTTCAAATGCATCGCAAACACTTTACTACATTGACCAGAGTCCTTAGGGGCCACACCGCCGGTGTGTGAGTAGTGTGCGACCCCCCCCATTTGTAACTTTAAAGCTCCCGTGAGCAGTGGGCTGACGAGCCTGGGATCCCGCACCTACGCGCCTGAGTGGTACTATACCTAGCAGATATTGGCAGCCATCGGCAACCCCAGTACACGGCCTATCCCTGCTGACGAGGGGTGATACCCCGAAACACATGTCCAGGGATGGCGAAGACAGCGAAGATAGCAGAAGATCGAAAGATGATGCATCGCGAACACTTTACTACATTGACCAGAGTCCTTAGGGGCGACACCGCCGGTGTGTGAGTAGTGTGCGACCCCACTCCCATTTGTAACTTTAAAGCTCCCGTGAGCAGTGGGCTGACGAGCCTGGGATCCCACACCTACGCGCCTGAGTGGTACTATACCTGGCAGATATTGGCAGCCATCGGCAACCCCAGTACACGGCCTATCCCTGCTGACGAGGGGTGATACCCCGAAACACGTGTCCAGGGATGGCGAAGACAGCGAAGATAGCAGAAGATCGAAAGATGATGCATCGCGAACACTTTACTACATTGACCAGAGTCCTTAGGGGCGACACCGCCGGTGTGTGAGTACTGTGCGACCCCACCCCCATTTGTAACTTTAAAGCTCCCGTGAGCAGTGGACTGACGAGCCTGGGATCCCGCACCTACGCGCCTGAGTGGTACTATACCTGGCAGATATTGGCAGCCATCGGCAACCCCAGTACACGGCCTATCCCTGCTGATGACGGGTGATACCCCGAAACACGTGTCCAGGGATGGCGAAGACAGCGAAGATAGCAGAAGATCAAAAGATGATGCATCGCGAACACTTTACTACATTGGACAGAGTCCTTAGGGGCGACACCGCCGGTGTGTGAGTAGTGTACGACCCCACCCCCATTTGCTGCATTAGGTATTTCTCTGGGGGTGTTAGGCTGGATTCAACTGTATTTGTAGAATGTGTCCCGTATGTTCTTGTCCGCTCATTTGAAGTCATTGTTTTTAACTTGCTCTACAACCACTCTAGTATATTGATTTTAGTGAGGTGAATCAATGTTTTCAAAGGTACTCTGCAGGCAAATCCACCTCTTGGTGCTGGACATTGTGGATCACAAAATGAGCGTTAGAAGACAAAATAATAGTAACATGGACGCCTTTTAGAATGTAAGCAATTGGAGATAAATTGGAAATGTTGTATTCCTAAAGAGTTATAGTTGATGGTGGGTGTACTTAATTGGTATATATTTCAAGCGAAGCAATGTAAAATTTTGAAATGGCTATGAGATACATCAAAGCAACAAAGAGAAAATGGTCATTTTTGGTGGTACATATTGCAAAGGAGACTAGTGTTGAGGCCATGCTCCTACCAGCTGTGGTCTTTGACAGGAGATAAGGAAGGTTGCATAGATCATAAGGGTCAGTTATAACCTGCATCCTACTGGGGGAAGTTGCTACTCCTGCTACTCCTGCCAGAGCTTTAGTGCTGGTGGGGCCCAGTATGACAATCCTTTTTAGTGCTCCCTTCCCTCTAATGACCTCGTTCTCCACGAATTCCCGTAAAACCACCATCCAAAAGTGCCTGTCATCTCTCCATAGCCCCTCTCACACATGAGTTTCATTTTGTTTATAGGGTTATTCCTACAGAATAGGTGTAAGCGCACTTTGCGTTATGTGGTCACATTATAGGCCCGAGTGGAACACCACAATTTTACAGCCTCACATTTTTAAGTTGCCTTCTATCTTAAACATGGTGACATTTGACGCACATTCATTTGCATACCTGTGCAGGATTTTATTATCTGAAACCAGATTTGCTTACATTTCCACTTCATAGGCAGATTATCAAATACATTGCAAGGGTTCATTTCATTACGCAAAATGTTATTTCTTATTGTCTGTTTGACGACAGAGCTATCACAATAGAATATACAACAGTGGCCTGACTGGGCCTACTGCATGGCAACATGGATAATGTTTATTATATAAATGATATTACTTCCTTGTTTAGACAGAGGAGCATTTAGCTGGTACTGAGAGGTCATCCCATTCCGGAATTCCTGCCCAGCTGATTCCTGTTTACCTCAAGTGAGGGATGCTGCCCAGCTCTCCACCAAGACAAGCACCCTGATGACATTTACCCACAGGTAATGGGGAGTTAGAGTACCCTACAGAGGGCTTGCCAGATTCTTCCACCCTAGGCACACTAGGATAGGTAACGCTAAGTAGAAGCATAATATATTACAGTACTCATTGCATGTATATCATCTCTATAATAAAAAAATTGTTGAAGTGTTTATCTTTTTCACCATTCTCGGTATACTATTAAAATTATTCTGATTCCTTTTATTGATTAATACAGCACACATACTTTACTCAAGATCTGTTACCACGGTTTCCTTGGGGAGTCACAGTTCTCATGTTCTGAGGTTGCACAATCCATTTGCTACCTTGTCAGGTTAGGGGTACAGGTGGTGCACTGCGAGCTAGCAGTACTAAGGCCAACATATCCAGATGGTGTGTGTGGAGTTAGTCTCCCACAGGTCTGATGTTTATGTTGTTCAACAAACGCACAGTTTTTACTGAGTAAGTATAAACCATATGACATGGTGCTGCCAATGTTCTAGCTTGGGTTCTTATTTAATGGCTTGCCTGAGTAGTTTTCTTTGTATACCCAAAGACCTCTAATTACCTCTTAACCGGAGACGTCCATGGTGTAAGGGAAAAATTCCTCCTCAGCTGAGTAGGTAAACCCTATGTATTGGTTGTAGGTTGTTCAAGCTTGAACCTTTCAAATGATCACCTCACAACGGTACTTCCCTGAATTCCACATATTCATCTGGCTGACGATGATGCAATTAACATACCTGTAAATTGCAAACATGTGGTTACACAAATACTGCAACACCATGGATTGCCCCTTGCGGGTGGAGACGTTACCTTCATGGTTGAGGCCCATGTAGGATTTAGGATAAAGGTATTGTATTCATGGGTTAAATTCCCAGCAGCATAAGAATGAACAAGACAGTTTCAAACATTCACTGAGGCTGCAGTTCCTAACAAATACACAGCTCATGAAGCTCAAGAAATACCAATAACATACCAAGAACACTAAAATTGTTTTGAAGGTGCCTTACCATATACAAGAAACAATGCTAGACCAGGTCTCCTTACCAATGAGGGAGAAACACCGCCAGTTTTAGCTGGTAACACACCCTATGGAGATATAGAAAATCTGACAGTTCCAGACCTACGTATACTAGACACAGATCTGATTAGAACATATAGATGTTTGACAAAATTTGTCATGAGAATAATGAGAATAAATCTTGCAATCTGCTCAAGATGCACAACCACAATTGGGTATGCCTGGAATTAGTTAAATGACCATCATTGCAGTTTTGGGTAAAATTCCCATCAGATGGATGGGAAAAAGAAAAGCCATGGGAGGATGGGGAAAGCAATGGATGAGCTTAAGTTAGGCGATGAGGAAGCCACATGGGGAACGCAGGGAGGTGGTTGGTTGGGGAAGCAGCAGATGAGGTAGAGAGCGATATCAATAAAATATGGTATTTATTGACGTACCCACTCAAGAAGTGGTGAAATCAAAAGAAACAAACATTGGCAAAGCCAATAACTCCAGCATTGACTGCAAGATCTTCGGTCTTTTGAATGACTATTTTGATTTGTCGTGGTTTTTGCCAAACTTTATTGTTGAGAAAGCTGCTAGGCCCTCTTCAATCTAAAAGATGGAATTTTGTAAAAGCGAAGATATTTTTTCGGTCCAAAAAAACATACACTGTCATTGTAGTCCCTGGCAATGAAGGAAGCTACTTCATGTGTAGATGTGCTCCTTAGAAAGCGCAGCATGAGTCACTCACATTGAAGTTAGCCAATAGTGGAAGTGGCCTGACCCACTTCTGCATGCTGTATGCTGTAGTGTGTAGAAGGAAAGCAGACTAAAGCATTAAGAGGGCTGTCTGAAAGCCACTATAAGTAGGTATGTTATATAAATTATTTGAAAAAAATCAAAAGGTCTTCCTAACGCCGACCTAAAATGTATGTCCTTGAATGTGAGCAGAGGAAAAATATAAGTCATCAAATCAAAAGGACAGTACAGAGGCTGTTCTTCAGGGAAGGGACAGATGCAAGAAGAGAAAGGCAACCTGCTAAAGAAGAAGGAAGCACATTGAGAGTGACAATAAATCCAACCAATGGAAAGTAATAAGCGGACTTGAAACCCACTGTAAGTTTTTTGTATGGTCCACAAGAGGCCTTTCACAAACAGACTGCTAAAAGGTAACTTATAGGTGAAATCTAAAAAGATAAATTATGATAATCCCTGTAGTGTAGGATTTTGTGCAATTAATATTACAGAACTGAAGAATGATATCTGAAACTGTGCCGGCCCTCTTGAAAAGAGTTATAATAATATCTAAATAGCACTCTGTTGCTCTAACATAGACTGTAAAGGGAAGCATGTGATTCTGGCTAATGTCCATATACCTGAATGTTTGTTAGCGGAGTCTTTCTACATTTCTGTTCATCTGTGACTCAAACTCACTTTTTAAAAACATTTCTTCTCTAAAGGTGTCAACCTGGATAGTAACATTCCACTAGACTTGTACTTGGGCATCAGTTGCCTGCTGATTCTGTCTAACATGTGCTCGGAAATACTCCAGGAGGGAAGTTGCCTCAATATTTTGGGAGGCTTGCTTCCTTCAGTGGCTCATATAAAACAAAAGAGAAATAGAATTCTGAAATGTATGTGAGCCATGATGACAGATTCATTTGGGTTTGGGTTTTTAAGTATGTCTGCCCATGACAATCTGATTCAAACAGCATTTACTCTGCCTTTGCCGTAGTTTGAGGAACATCTGGAAAGTTTTATTCCAACAGGTTTATGCACGGAATGGAAGTAGATGGAAGTAAATCCAGCTAAAAAAGTGTCATGTGCCTGATACAGAGAGAGAAATGTAATAAACCTAAAGATTTGTTCACATCCAATTTGGAATAATATTTAATGCAACTTAACACAGAACTCCATTTTAAAGATGATAGAGTACTTCGTGAAATGACACGAGCCATGTAATCTTAGTAAAACAAGGAAAGTGTAGAATACTTCATTTTATCTCAATTCTTTGCCCACAATAAATCGACATTATCAGTACTCCAACAGATTAAACTATTCTCTTCTCTCTCTCTCTCTCTCTCTCTCTCTCTCTCTCTCTCTCTCTCTCTCTCTCTCTCTCTCTATATATTACCTACTGGCGGTCGCCAGTAGGTATATATAGTTAGGATTTTTTCTCTATGGGTTTTTTGAAAATTCTATGTCTAATAACTTTGGCGTTTGTGGACGGAATTGGCTGAAATTTTCAGGAAAATGGCACATTTTGTTTCTGAGCAGCCCCCGAAAATTGGGGGGGGGTTCGTCCAGGGGGGGTCGAGAAAAAAGGGGGGTCCCAAAACGTGTTTTTAACATTGAGTTTTCCATAGGGCGGTTGGCCTCACTTTTAGCCCGAACGGCTGAATGGATTTGCACGAAACTTGGCAAAATTGTAGGGACTGGTAGCCCGATGTGCCTTTTGTAGTTCTCAATATATGTGCTCCAGTGGATTTTGAGAAATTAACGTTTAAAAAAAGATATATATCTGTAACAGCGGACCGGGCAGCGCTCCAGTTCGCGTACTTTTCGCGCAACGGAGCTTTGTGAAGCGAAGCTGATTGGTTCTCCGGCGTCTGTCAACATTCCAAACAGTCCGTAGCGGCCGCCATCTTGTCTCTCGGTAGGATCGAGAGACAAGAGGAGGCGAAAGGGAAGGGGCAAATGACGATAAGGGGGCATAGTAGATCCTCCCTGACCTCTTAGGTTTGATGTACCATTTTGCCAAGTTTGGTGTAATTCCGTTCAGCCATTCAGGCTGTAGACGTATCTAAATGTCAATAATCGAACGGCTGAATGGATTTGCACGAAACTTGGCAAAATTTTAGGGACTGGTAGCCCGATGTGCCTTTGCTAGGTCTCAATATATGTGCTCCAGTGGATTTTGAGAAATTAACGTTCAAAAAAAGATATATATCTGTAACAGCGCTCCGCTTCGCGTACTTTTCGCGTTACGGAGCTTTGCGAAGCTGATTGGTTCTCCGGCGTCTGTCAACATTCCAAACAGTCCGTAGCGGCCGCCATCTTGTCTCTCGGTAGGATCGAGAGACAAGAGGAGGCCAAAGCGAAGGGGGAAATGACCATAAGGGGGCATAGTAGATCCTTCCTGACCTCTTAGGTTTGATGTACCATTTTGCCAAGTTTGGTGTAATTCCGTTCAGCCATTCAGGCTGTAGACGTATGTAAATGTCCTATGGAAAATTGCATGGGGAAAACACATTTGAAAGTGTTGAAATTTAGAACCAATTAAAATGTTACTTTGGTTTTGTATTTGTGTGTGATGAAAGTTAATTGGTTATGTATATATGTCAAATGAGAGGAAACCACAGCCATTTTGTGATACTACTGTCTGAGGTACATTTGTGAGGAATTTTTGGTGGTGAATTTCTGGTGTTTGATTTACACAGTACTAACACTTCTCCTACTTTTAAAAAGGTGAGTTGTTAATTTGTAAGGGGAACTATGTTGTACACTTGAAGATAATTTGAAAAATGTTTTCTGTTATTTATTTGCAGTCCTTTCTGTTATACTAAATACTTAATAAAGTTAGTTTTATATTATGAATTACTAAAAACGATAAATGAAAGTGATTATTTTTTTCTGCAATTTACAGCAAGCAATTTCAAAATAAAATGGCTCACAATGAAGAGACCGTGGCAATTTCTTTTGAATTGTCCACTACATTGATTGAAATTGAGAGCACCAATAATGAAATATTGTCACATGGAGGAGATGACTTGTATGATTCCATTAGATTGATTGAAATGGACAGCACCAATAATGAAATATTGTCACAAGGAGGAGATGACTTGAATGATTCCACTACATTGATTGAAATTGAGAGCACCAATAATGAAATATTGTCACAAAGAGGAGATGACTTGTATGATTCCATTAGATTGATTGAAATGGACAGCACCAATAATGAAATATTGTCACAAGGAGGAGATGACTTGAATGATTCCACTACATTGATTGAAATTGAGAGCACCAATAATGAAATATTGTCACGAGGAGATGACTTGAATGATTCCACTACATTGATTGAAATTGAGAGCACCAATAATGAAATATTGTCACAAGGAGGAGATGACTTGAATGATTCCACTACATTGATTGAAATTGACAGCACCAATAATGAAATATTGTCACAAGGAGGAGATGACTTGAATGATTTTTTTGATCAATCTGTTGATGGCGAATTTATCGAATGTTTGGAGACCATAGAGTTACAAGAATCATCATTGCAGACTTTTCATGAGGAAATTGCTGATGAGGACATGTTACTAGTTCTTTCAAATTTAGAAAATTCTGAAGAATAAATTTATATTTAGAAATCAAAAATTGTTTGAGACATTATTCATTTTTATTTTTAATTTATGAGGTTGTAGCGAAGTGATTGTAGTATAAAATGAGACTTATAGTATAGAGTGCAACATTTTTATGTTACATGGTAAGTTTACTCATATTTACTTCCCTTCTGCCACTATATTATCTCCAATGTGTATTTGACATCTCTTCTTCATCTCCGGCCTCCTTTCTCTCACTGTGTGTCTCCGATGCATCTTATCGCTGCTATTTTGTGTAATTACAGAAGAGAGTAAAATAAAATAGTTCGGAACGTGAAAAGGGGGCAAAGTAGAGTACCCCTCACCCCGTAGGCCTTTTCAGGCGGTCCCAAAAGGATCAGTTTCTGCTTTCCTGAGAGATTATGGTATGAGTTCCATATACCACAATAATTTGCATTACAACATGCAAGATATCTATCTCCTATTACCAACTTTTGGAGATATTCGCGCTAAGCGCGAATATCTCCAAAAAGTTATACCTGCCCTGAGCAGTTCTTAGCCATGTTATCCAATGGGAGGTGGATAACATGGCTAAGAGCATTAGCTCGGTAATGCATGAATATCGCTGACTTTTTAGCGATATTCATGCATTGCGGCCGTTTTTTATCGCATTTGCGATAAACCTTGATAATAGCAAGGTTTATCTTCGATAATTTCTGACGATGCTTAGCGGTAAAAAATTCGTTGGTAAGCATCGTTAGCGATAAATATCGCTTAACTTTGGTAATATGCACCAACGTCTGTTAACGTTCGATTCGAAGGAAATGAGGAAGTGTTGAAAAACATTGTTTGCGCCATCTTGCCTTTTTTGAAATGCCACACTTTTGTCGTGCACGGCAGCCATTTTAGATGCCTTGACCAGACCCACTCTCTGCACGCTGTCGATTCGTAGCTTGGCTCCCCACCCTCGCAAGCATCTTCCCCAGGCACTGGTCACCCCCGCTCTCTGTGTTATGCATGGGCAATAAACCTCCCCCCATCTGCGCTGCTCTTCCCTGAGAATCACACTCTGTGCCCGCCCGACACCTCCCTTTCGCCCTATTCACTACCGCACCCTCTGACACTCCTCTTCCTCTGTGTCCGATTGTCCAGGCTATCAGCTAGCCCTGCAGATGTAGTTTATGGCTCCAGTTGTAAAGAATCACCCCTCTTTAAAGGAGTTATAGTAGATCAAGGCCCACACCCGATGAGATCCGTCACACCACACGTGTTCCTACTATCTGAAAACCATCCTGTATTGTGATTGGGGAGGGGACCGAGCCTGAAGCGGAAGATTCCAGGAATGACTCTTTGTACATCAAAGTTTTTACAATTATGTGTCACATTAAAAATATATAGCACTCCAACAAAGTAGTAGGAATATAAAACTTTAATAACATATAAATATATACAACAAAACAAAAACAGTAAAAACATTTAAACAACGAAGAGACCGTGGCAATTTCTTTTGAATTCCTGATGAGGACATGTTACTAGTTCTTTCAAATTATGAAAATTCAGAAGATGTTGCCTGGGGGTGGGTCGTCAGTAGCAGTCTGTTGTGCGAATAGTTCCAAGGCAGCAGAACGCGCTGAAATCTAGATGGCACGAAAGTGATGTCTAGTAAGTTGCCGCCCAGCAAATAACGGCGTGGGGCGCCGCGGGGGGTGGATTGTCAGTAGCGGTCTGTTGTGCGAATAGTTCCAAGGCAGCAGAAAGCGCTGAAATCTGGATGTCACGAAGGTGATGTCTAGTAAGTTGCCGCCCAGCAAATAACGGCGTGGGGCGCCGCGGGGGTGAGTGAGTCCAGTAGGCACCACAGCTATTCTTACCGGCATTGCAGAATTACTGCTGGGGACAATGCCTGTGCTGTAGCAGGGTCACAGCAGAAACAAAAAGGATTCTGTTGAAGATGTTGTTGGTTTTCAATTTGAAAACAGTTCTGGTGTCAATTGCTATGCTAATGTAGTGGTTAATGTTTTGTTTTCTCTAGAAAATGTAAAAGAGGGGGAGGCAGTCCAAAGTTCCGTTAAAAGGGCAAAGGAAAGGATCGGTGGTTTGAACTATCAGTCAAAAAGGGGAGGGGGTGCAACAATTTTTCCTACCGGGTCACACTGTGCTTTCACCGGAACTGAGGTCTGCAGGATTCTAGTAATTCAAAGTGAGGCTGGCGCCAGCATGGGAGCGCCGACGTCCCGCGGATACAGTTTCGTCACTCCACGGGCGATCATGGCAGTCATTCCCCATCGGGGGTCGGAGACTCCCGCGGCTCCTGTAGAATCTTCAAGGTCGTGGAGGACTACGGTGGTGGAGTCAACCAGTGACCGGGCCATTTCTTTATGCTGGGCCCGCTCTTGCCAGGTCGACCGCCATTTTGAGAGTTCGGTAGCTACTGGCGATCGCGGGGTCAAATGAGCGGACGGGCTCCACCCTGCCGGGCGAGACGTTGCAGCATCGCCACAGTGGAAGAACCCTTTTCCGGGCGCTTGGAGCGCCGAGGGTGCAGGTGGGAAGCCTCCACTGGGGAGGCGGGAGAGGCCTGTTCGCATCGTCTCTCCCTCCCAGTGCACCCCACGGCGTCTCGCTTGAGATTTGTTATGGCCGGACCAGGCGATGAGGACGAGGGGGGGGGGTCGGAGGCATGTGCAAGACATCCCCCCCCCAGTGTTGTCGCAGCCATTATTCAAGAAAGAAGAAGTGTCCCGTCCGTCTTCGGGCCGGGCTTCCGGTGGATGTCGGCCGGACGCCCCTGGCTCTGGCCCCATGAACGGGTTTCTTGGTTTATCGGCTGCAGCCGGATCCCGTCGGCCTCGGCCCCCCGACCGTTGGTGGCCGGACCGGAAGAGCATGTGGCGGGACTACCTGCAACTCTCAAGGGCCACCGCGGCCGGACTGGGAGAGAGAGGGGAGGGTTGAGGAGACATTCCCCCCCCCTGAAACTCTTCAGCGTTGTAAAGGCAATCCCCTGGCCGGGTCCCGCTGGCCTCGGCCTCTCCTCCGGCTACACCCTACGTTAGGATCTCCTGGCCGAGGCGTGGCAGCAGGATCCGCCTTATATGGGCTGCTCCCGGCTGGGCGTAGCCGCAACCCTGCCCCACCTTGGAAGTTTCCAGAGTGGGGGCGGATGTTCTACTGACTTGCATTTTCCCTAGTCTATCGATTTTTTTGGCGTGGCAGGCGGTGGGACAGCGAGGGGTGATTTGGTTTCTCTTACTGTTTTTCTGGTCTCTCACCACTGGCATATTTCTAACGTTTTCTTGTTTCTAGGACATTAATAGGTTTTATCATTACGTTATGTTATCGTTTCTTTGTTCGTTGTTTAATAAAAGTTTATGTTCATCAGTGGCCTACTGATTTTCGTTTTCCTATTCTTTTCTTTCCAGGTTGTTTCATGCTAAAGTTTCTGTTAACAGGATACAGTGATCACTTCGTTATTATTGCATATGTCCTTTTCACTAGGGGTGCTCTCTGGTCGGGCCAGATGACGTATCTCTAGTAAATGGTCCGGGTGAAACAGGTGCATCAATCAGTGGGGAGTAGATAGGCATGACAGATTACAACGGGGGAGAAAGGTTCGCATTACGTACCCTTTCACTATTTGCAAAGATTTTCCTACGTATATTTGCAAACAGGGAATACCTCCAAAAAGAACCAATTCCCAAACAGTCAATGTTTGGGGAAACAATCAATCAATGAGGAACGAAATAGGCACGACGTGTTAAAGGTTTGCGTTACCTACCCTTCACTATCTGCAAAGGGAGAGAGAATATTCCTATTCTTCCTCGTTTGCAGGCAGAGAAGATTCTTAAGAGAACCAACTTCGAACAATTCAATGCTCGATTCAAACAATCAAGAAGGGGTACTGTGAACACAAATGAACGCCGCTTATGTACATACACATTGGTATTATCAACAGGTTGTTCCTAATGTTTCTATTTTAGGGAGGTCAAAAAGAGATCCCATTAGTGGCCTACTGATTTTGCTCGATTCCTTTTCTTTTTTTACACGATTTTTCGCTATCTGCAAAGACTAAACAGAGTATTGCGACTCTGTGCTTGTTTGTAAATAGAGAATGAACCAAAGAGAACAATCAATCAAATGGAG
Organism: Lissotriton helveticus; assembly: GCF_964261635.1. Taxonomy (NCBI): domain Eukaryota; kingdom Metazoa; phylum Chordata; class Amphibia; order Caudata; family Salamandridae; genus Lissotriton; species Lissotriton helveticus. The sequence continues at coordinate 1,258,306,809 of NC_136063.1, read as the reverse complement.
AGAGAAGCAGGCACGACGGATTACAACGGGGGCAAAGGCCTGCGTTAACTACCCTTCACTATCTGCAAAGAGAGAGTACTCCTAATAGAAATGAGGGGTGGGGGGCAGCATTCAAAGCAGATCAGTGTGCATAAACACGAAAATGTTTTTACTTACCACGTACTTGACATTCGACAGCTTATGATATTTGCTATTAAAAAACCATTGAAATTCACTGAAAAAACCATAGGTTATAGACCATATATAGTTAGGAATTAGCATTTAAAAAACCTTATTTTACTCACACAAAACCATTGAAATTCCATATATAGTTAGTTGCACTAACTATATATCGCGCACCCGCAATCCACTGCTGATGATGTCACATATTACATCATTCATGACATGGTCAGTGACATCACTGATGACATCACTGATGACATCTCAAATGACATCACTGATGACATCACTGATGACATCTCATTTGACATCAATGACCACATCACTGATGATATCATTCATGTGACAATACAATGCATCTCCTCATATTTTAATATAACCTCTGTTTCACCCAGTGTTAAATACAGAGTATAATTTTTGAAACCATTGACACACCAATACTAGTTACTACATATGTACTCACTGATTCCTACGTCTACACACACATTCACTCATTCACCCATACAATCATTCATACATACAATCACTCATCTTTACAACACTATCATATGCACTCATACACCTATACAGACACTCACACTCTGCCACTCATCCATGGAGTTACTCACACACCTAGTCAGTCCTGTAAAGAATCAATCACACTTCCATTTTCTTGTCTATACAGTTAAACATAGAGCACCTTATATTTTCAAACATATACTAACACATACTTACCTTGTTATACAATCATTGATATAAGTACACATTGATCTGCACAGAGTCACACACCTCCCAGCCAGCCACACACACACTCAGTCTCCCATACAAATACTTGGACAATCAATCAATAACCCATATAGTTACTCATATAGCTACTGATCAACACATGCAGCAGTTTACAGAACAACAGACATAATGATGCACAAATTAAGACAGTTTAGTCACTAACCCATGCACTCAGTGAGACACATTTAATCACTCACTCATACAGTCAGTCATGCACCTACTAAATCCTTCGTCCAGACACTTATACATCCACTCATTCTTCAATATGTAAGACATATTTAAACTTTACAGAAACATAAAATCACTGGATGTTGTTATCAGTGATGTCATTTGAGATGTCATCAGTGATGTCATCAGTGATGTCACTGACCATGTCATGAATGATGTAATATGTGACATCATCAGCAGTGGATTGCGGGTGCGCGATATATAGTTAGTGCAACTAACTATATATGGAATTTCAATGGTTTTGTGTGAGTAAAATAAGGTTTTTTAAATGCTAATTCCTAACTATATATGGTCTATAACCTATGGTTTTTTCAGTGAATATATATATATATCTATATATATATATATATATATAGATATATATATATATATATATTTATATATATATATATATTACCTACTGGCGGTCGCCAGTAGGTAGTTATAGTTAGGATTGTTTTCCATAGGGAAATCGCAACATTCTATCGGGAATAACTTTGGCGCCGGTTGAGGAATCTGCCTGTAATTTTCCTCAAATTTCCCTCGCTGCGCTCCGCTCCTTTCCTGAAAGTTTGGGGGGGATTTGTCAAGCAGGGGCCGAGATAAAAGGGGGGTCCCAAAACATGTTTTCCCCATTTTAATTTCCATAGGGCGGTTGGACTCACTTTTAGCTTGAACGGCTGAATGGATTTTCACCAAACTTGGCAAAATTGTAGGGACTGGTAGCCCGATGTGCCTTTGCTATGTCTCAAGATATGTGCTCCAGAGGATTTTGAGTAATTTAGGTTAAAAAATATATATATATCTATAAGCGTGCCCCGGTATGCGCACCGGGGAGCGTACCAGCGCGCAACGCGAGTTCGCGCGCGGAAAGCTGATTGGCTCTCGGGTGTCTGTAAACATTCGAAACAGTCTGGAGCGGCCGCCATCTTGTGTCTCGGTAGGATCGAGACACAAGAGGTGGCAAAAACAAAGGGAGAAATGACCAAAAGGGGGCAGGGTAGACCCCCCTGACCCACTAGGTTTAATGTGGGGGCCATAAAAGGGTCCCGCGGGACAAACAAAAAAAAATCGATTTTTGCAGGGGGAGCGTCCGGTACGCGCACCGGGGAGCTTACCGGGGAGCATACCAAAAATCAAACCCAGTGAAACAGTAAAATAATAATTTTAAGTGCTTAGAGGTAGGGTAGCTCTGCATAGAGTTGTTGTGTTGTGTGGGTGATATAAGTACCAGCATGTAGGTACCAATGCAGAGATTTAAATTCAATGTAGATTGTCTCCTCTGTAGATAATTTGCATGTTGTTACAGAAGTTATTGTGGTATATGGAATCCATACCATAGTTTGTCAGGAAAGTAGAAACAACATGGAGGCAGGAGATGAAAAAGAGATGTCAAATACACATTGGAGATAATATAGTGGGAGAAAGGAAGTAACTATGAGGAAAATTACTATGTAACATAAAAAAGTTGCACAGTATACTATAAGTCTCACATTATATTATATTCATTTTGGTACTATTTCATGAATTACATATAAAAAAGAATAATGTCTGGAACAATTTTTAATTATTAAATACAAATTTATTGCTCTGATTTTTCAAAATTTAATAACACTTCCAACATTATTTCGTCAGGAATGTCCTCATTTGGATTCCATGATTCCATTTCTTCCACATATTTAAGAAACTCTTGATCAAGAGACTGATCCAAAAAGTCTAAATCAACAATCTCTTCCTCTGGGTTGTTCTCGAGATCAATTTTGAATGAAATATTACATTTCTTTTGTTCTCCTTCTATTTTGTTGCTGTAAATTGCATAACAAAATAAATATATCAGTAGAGATAGGGCACTGTTAGGTTTAAGTTCAGACAGGTACTTCTGAGTTTTTAACAGTGAAGTTATCTTTGGGCAGTGTATGGTATCAGGCAGGTAGTAGAACTATTAAAAAGTGCATGTGATGAAGACTAAGTAAAATCATAATTATACTAGAGAAGCCTAACTTAATCCATAAATATAATAGAGAAGCGTATCTCAAGCTATAACTATAACAGAGGGACAATAAATAACTATCAGAAAACGTTTTTACTAATTAATTTAAAGTGCTCCTTACAAATTAACAACTTACTTTTGAGAGAGATGAAGAAGAAAAAATGTGAAAATGCTTTCAAGATGTACCTCAGGTAGTTGTAGTCAAAATGGCTGTGTTTCCCTCTTTTTTCATTTATATTCATGTACATAACCAATCAAATGTCAGGAAATAATACTAGAAATTGAAAGTAACATTTTAATTGGTTGTAAATTCTAACACTTCAGATGTGTTTTTGTCATGTAATTTACCTCAGGATATTTAGACACGGCTACAGGCCAAATGGCTAAATGGAATTCCATCAAATTTGGGAAAATGGTAGGGACTGGTATGTAGTATGGCCTATTCTATATTTGGTGAACATCTCTACAGAGGTTTTTATGTAAATTAACTTTTACATTTTTTGGGAGCGCTTACCGGTGAGCGCCCCGGTACGCGTACCGGTAAGCGCAACGGGAGTCCTCCATCTTGTGTTTCGGAAGAATTGAGACACAAGATGGAGGACAAACAACGTTGGGAATGGATAAAAGGGGGTACGGTAGACACCCCCTGACTCCCTAGGTTTTCTGAGGGGGTCTTAGGAGGCACATATAGGCCAAAAAAATAAAATAATAATTTTCGCGGGGGGAGCGCCCGGTACGCGTACCGGGGAGTGTATCGGGGAGCGTACTTTGGTGAAAAATAGTGAAAAAAGTTAGAGAAAAGTAATCATTTTGAGTGATCAGAGGTAGGGTAGCTCTGAAAAGAGCTTTTGGGTTCTGTGGCTGATTTAGGTACCTACAAGTAGGTTCCAATGCACAGTCTTATATTCAGGAGGAATATTCTATTCCCCTCATCTGAGAAGTGCACACCATCTCCTCTGTAGATATCTTGCATGTTGTAACGCAAGTTATTGTTGTATATTGAACCCATTCCATAGTCTCTCATGTAAGCAGAAACAGATTTATTCACATGTTTCCGTGCTTTCTCAAATTGTGGACAAAATTGGTTGGACCACTTCCATTTCTGTCTTTGGCATATATTGGAATATACCAAGTCAGTTTGTGGAAAAAGTGTCATCAATTGCCCAAAGGTGTCCTTTAAAACCATTCCAGACCTACCCCAGTCAAAGTACCTAGGTCATTTCCACCACAGTGCAAAATTATACGGTCAGGGTGTGGCAGATGGTGAAAGGTTTTCACCAATGGTATCAATTGATGACATCTCAATCCTCTTTGGCCAATCCATTTGATGTGCACATTTGGTAAATGAAGGTTGTGAAAATTTCTGAGAGATGCATACCTTTGATCCCAGTGGATGTAGCTATGTCCAATAATCCAGACAGAGTACATGGTGAGAGGAGGTTCTGGTGCAGTCAGATGAAGTGTAGGAATGAAATGGCAGTTGGAAAAGTAGGAGTTTGCAAAAAAAAACTGTGAAGTTTCAGTGCTCTTGAATCACAAGCAATGATTTGTGGATTCAGATAGTTGAAAACTGAAAGTTAGGGTGCATGGTTCTGTTCTGTGAAAGAAGTAATTTGAATGGTTAAGAAAAAGTCATTAAAAGAAAGATTGCACCTCATAAGCTGGTTTATTGGGAGGTCAAACATCCTTGCTAAGTTCAATTGCAACATTGTAGAATAAACTTTTAACCCTGAGAGGTGAGTGAGGAGGGAGTTGCTATGGTAACAGGCAGAAAGGGCTGAGGGGGGGGGGTGTTGGTTTGAAAATAGAGAGGGAAGAGTTTTAATTGGTTAACATGAGGGATATGTGTGTAGAATTAGAGGTTTTCTGTGCCATTCACGGTTGCAGTGCCTGGAGTACATACCTTTTGCTCTGTTAAAGAAATATTGGTGTGTGTATCTGGCATTGTTCTCAATCTCCCAAAGCATTTGTAAAGGTGAGTTATGATTCATTCAATATAGATAGAGAGTTCAGATTAGGAAGCACATTGAGTTTCTTTGCTGTTGGTTTGTGTGATGTTTTTTGAAAATGCATGGTATCAATATTTGCAAGATAGAGGAAATGTATTTTGTAAAATAGTGAGTTTTCAGAACTGAAATGGAATTCTTGTACATAGGACCTGCGCTGTGTTTCTAAAATGTTATTCAAAAAACGATTTTGGGGCAACTCAATGGTTTTACATTTTTGAGAAGGAATAAATAGTGTGTGCATGATTACATAAAAATATTTGAACCTTTCACAATCATGTCACCTGTGTTACCTCAGATTATGAAGCAGACTGAGCTTCTTTGCTGTTGATTTGTGTCATTTTTTTGGTAAAGCTTGGTAGGAATGTTGGCAAGAGAGAGGAAATGTATTTTGTAAAATAGTGAGTTATCAGTACTGAAATGGAATGCTTGTACATATGACCTGCGCTCTGTTTCTAAAATGTTATTGTAAAAACGATTTTGGGGCAAATCAATGGTTTTTACATTTTTGAGAAGGAATAAATAGTGTGTGCATGATTACATAAAAATATTTGTACCTTTCACAATCATGTCACCTGTGTTACCTTAGATTAGGAAGCAGACTGAGCTTCTTTGCTGTTGGTTTGTGTCATTTTTTTGGGTAATGCTTGGTAGGAATGTTTGCAATAGAGAGGAAATGTATTTTGAAAAATAGTGAGTTTTCAGAACTGAAATGGAATGCTTGTACATAGGACCTGCGCTGTGTTTCTAAAATGTTATTCAAAAAACGATTTTGGGGCAAATCAATGGTTTTACATTTTTGAGAAGGAATAAATAGTGTGTGCATGATTACATAAAAATATTTGAATCTTTTACAATCATGTCACCTGTGTTACGTCAGATTAGGAAGCAGACTGAGCTTCTTTGCTGTTGGTTTGTGTCATTTTTTTGGTAATGCTTGGTAGGAATGTTTGCAATAGAGAGGAAATGTATTTTGTAAAATAGTGAGTTTTCAGTACTGAAATGGAATGCTTGTACATAGGACCTGTGCTCTGTTTCTAAAATGTTATTCAAAAAACGATTTTGGGGCTGGCGTTTACATTTTTGAGAAGGAATAAATAGTGTGTGCATGATTACATAAAAATATTTGAACCTTTCACAACCATGTCACCTGTGTTACCTCAGATTAGGAAGCACACTGAGGGCCTTATTTATGAAAACAGCGATGCGTCAGTTTTCACTGCGCACTCCTTGTGACACCAATGATGCGTCATATTTAATGTATGACGCATCATGTCGCAAGGAGTTACAGATAAGTCAGTATTTCTGACGTATCTGTAAGCGCAAAAGTGACGCATTGCTGGAGTGTGTCACAAAAGTGACGCAACTCCAGCAATGCGTCTTTTCAAATGGGGAAAGCCCCATGTGAAAGAGTTTGCGTCAGTCCTATGCCTGCTGTGAGGCAGGCGCAAGATTTTGACATAATAGCGTCCTAAAAGTGACGCAGTGAAATCTGATAGATTTCACTGTGTCACTATTACGAGGTTTTTTACGGGGGAACGGCCCCTCTGCATACATTATACCTGACGCAGGTATAATGTGGCGCAGGGGTTTAAAAAGTGACGCATCTACCTAGATGTGTCATTTTTTAAATATGGTGCAACAAGGCACATGTTTTATGCTGCCGATGCGTCTCAAAAAGTGACGCATCACCAGCGCAAAACTGACGCAGGGCCTTATAAATGAGGCTCTGAGCTTCTTTGCTGTTGGTTTGTGTCATGCTTTTTGATAATGCTTGGTATCTACATTTGCAAGATAGAGGATTTTTATTTTGTGAAATAGTGAGGTTTCAGTAGTGAAGTTGAAGGCTTGTACATAGGACCTTTGCTCTGTTTCTAAAATGTTATTAAAAAAACGATTTTGGGGCAAATGAATGGCTTTTACATTTTTGAGAAGGAATAAATAGTGTGTGCATGATTACATAAAAATATTTGAACCTTTCACAATCATGTCCTGTGTTACCTCAGATTAGGAAGCAGACTGAGCTTGTTTGCTGTTGGTTTGTGTCATTTTTTTGGTAATGCTTGGTAGGAATGTTTGCAAGAGAGAGGAAATGTATGTTGCCTGTGTTTCCTCAAATTAGGAAGTGGATTGTGCAGATGAGGTGAGGCATGTCCATGGGCGCAAAGGAGGTGAGGCCTGTGTCCATGAGTGCAATTGAGAGGACTTACCTCGTCTGACCCTTAGACAAACGTTATCTAATCTGTGCCCCTTCGACAGGCCTCAATACATTGAGTATAATTGATGGTAACAGGGTGCAGATGAGATGAGGTGTGTCCAGGGGTGTAGATGAACTGAGGCCTGTCTAATGGCGCAGATGAGTTGAGGTCTATTCAGGGTTGCAGATAAGGTGAGGATTGTCCAGGGGTGCATAGGAGGTGATGCCTGTGTTGAAGAGTGTAGTGGAAGAGAGGTCTGTCCAGGGGTGGAAAGGAGGTGAGGGCTGTGTCTAAGAGTGCAGTGGGGGATAGGCTTCATGAAGTGCAGTCCAGTGCACTCTTAGACACCGGCCTCACCACCTATGCTTCCCAGGACAGTCCTTACCTCATGTGTACAATCTGCTTACTAATCTGAGGAAACACAGGTGATATGATTGTGAAATATGCAAATATATTTTTTTTAATCATGCAGATACTATCTAATCCTTGTCAATAATGTAAAACCAATTCATGTGCCCGAAATATTTTTTTAGAATTATATTGAAAAAACAGAGATAAGGTCATATGTATAAGTATTATAGTGTTTATATTGTTTGCTTATTGTCATTGTTTTGTTGTTTGGTAGTAGTGGTCTATAATGATATTTTTTTTGTTTTCCACAGATTAAAATCAAGATTTCAATAGTAAGGAAATATGCCCTCAAGGGAAAGGAGACGAAAAGATGCTAAGCGGAAAAAATCAAAAACAGCAATGGAATTAAAGCAGTCTCCTACAACAAATACTTCAAAAAACAGGAAAAAGCTCCTGGTAAGACAACTAAGTCTTTCTTACGGAACATATGTAGATCAAAAAAAAATGTTGGACAGAATGTAGAAAAAGAGATTGAGAGAGCAAATTTGAAGAGGAAGGAGAGATTCCGAAAAAATGTTACTACTGCAGCAGGAGACAATAATATGTATAGGAATAGAAGGCAAAATCAATTTAGGGACATTCGTAAACGAATGTTTCGCAATAGGGTGGTTTTAAATTTGTTAAAAAATATTAAAAAAGGTAAGCAGAGATCTGCTTTTTATAAGAAAAAGAAAAGTGTAGAGAAGATTGTTGATCAGGCTTTTGAAGTTAAGAAAAAAATATTTATTTTAATAATCAATAGAATTAGGACACTTAACAAGACAATTGATGTTTTCAAATCAAACAGTAAATGGAAAAGAGTAATTAATCGGACTAATTTTTGTAAAGTTTTTTCTGGAGAATGGATGCACAGTTCAAGTTGTGAGCCATTTTTTAATGAGGAGAGTTACTTTCAGGAGAATGATTTAGTGCATGCAGTTGACACCAGTGGTCGAGCATATGAGGTGAAAGACGGTTGTCCGATTGAAAAAGAGAAACTTGTGCCTAGAGAACCAGAAGAGGTGTTAACTGATGAAGTTTTAGGGAGACGTACTAAGGGTCCAGTGTACACTTGGAAGTGTAGTAGTATTTGTAGTGTGCGACAGGAATCAATCGATTTGTTTTGTAATTTCTTACCTACATATAGTAAGAAAACTCTAAAACAGAAAATGAAGATGTTGCAAGACTTAAATCCTTGTAGAGTGAGAGAAAACACAGGTTTGCAAGGGCATTCACTGGCTTGTCTTTCTAGAAAAGTATGTCAGAGTGTTTTTCATCATTTTAGTATGTTAGCAGTGCATCATAACAAAATGAGGAAATTAGTGAGAAGGTTGTATTATGCAAAAAGTCCAGCACTTAAGCTTAAACAATTAAACAGTGCTCTTTTGCATGGAACTGAATTAGATGTGCAGAAGATTTGTGAAGAAATTGAGATTTGTTATTTTGGTGATAAAGAGGGCAGTGTAGAAATTGACACAGAAATTCAAGGTAATGTGGAAGACAATGTACAGATTTCAAGTACAGAAAAGTTTGACCAGGAAATTACCAGGTTTAAGATGAAATCAAGTGAAAGGCCGAATTTTACTCGTGTGTGTTGTCGACGAACTCATTATAAGCATCAAACTAGATTAGTTGATTTATACGTAAAAAGTGAAAAGATAAATAATTATGAGTGTAAGGATTTTGCCACTTATTTGTGGGTGGAGAATTCTTTTGATTTGAGTTCTGATCAGCGTATTTGTAAATATTGTTATGATAAATTAAATCAAAACAGAATGCCTGCTAGAGCTGTTCATAATAATCTGGAGTTGGTAGACATTCCTCCTGAATTGATGGATTTAAATACATATGAGTCTATTTTGATTCAATGTGTCCATCCTTTTCAGGCAATTGTTCGCATGGAGCCTAAGATAGGGAAATTGCCTCCTTCAGATTTACAGAGAGGATTAAAGGGAAGAGTTGTTTATTTGCCTCTAGATTTCAAGAAAAATATTGATACAATTGGTGTAGAGAAAGTGGAAGAGGAACCTCTGGTTATTCTAGTTAATGGGGTTCCGACAAAGAGTAAGAAAATCTGGCAAGATTTAGTGGATGTTAGGAAAGTCAAAAAGGCAACATTGTATTTGGTCAAAAACAAAGAGTACTACAAACATGTATGTGTTGGAGCAGAGGAAACAGCTGCAGATGAAGACAGTGATTCTTCAGCTGGCCAAATTGAAAAAGTTGATGTGTCTAGAAGTGAAGAAATATATGAACATTATACTGTTCATCCTTTGCATTCCAAAGAAGTGATGGGGAATGCAATTGACTTGTTTCAAATGAAAGCAGCAAAAGGAAGTCCCATTAGTGTATGAGAAGAAAGTTTGGAAGCTCGTTATTTTCCACATTTATTTCCAACAGGTCGAGGTGGACGATATGACGATCGACCCCTTCAAATTCCTGCATCTGAATATCGAACTTTAAGATTATATGCTGAAGATCCAAGGTTTCGTCAATGCATTCCATATTTGTTTCATCTACTGTATGAAAGTGACTTGTCTGGGCTTTCTTATGCAGTAAACCATATACTGAAAAGTGGAGCACATCTGCAAAATGTTTCGGCAAGGGACTTTATGGAGAAAGTCAATCTGCAAGATAATATTTTGGAATCTCATCTAATCAATCTCATGGCATGTCAGCGTGGTACAAATGAGTATTGGTACGGTCGTCATGGAGAATTGAAATGTATGCTAAGAAACTTAGGAACTCCTACATGGTTCCTCACTCTTAGCTGTGCTGAGTATGCATGGGATGACTTACTTCAATTTCTACGAGAGGCAAATGCAAATATACAAAATATAGAATTCAAAACTGCTGGAGAACTGTGTTCTTTGGATCCAGTGAATGTATGCAGATATTTCAATCATAGATTTGAAGCTATGATGTCTTTTATTACCAACAAAAAAAATCCTCCCCTTGGAGAGGTTTTGGATTTCTTTTGGAGAAAGGAGTATCAAGCGAGAGGTGCTCCTCATATACATATGTTGTTATGGATTAAAGATGCACCCAAATTTGGAACAGATTCGGATGAGACAGTGATGAGCTTCATTGAAGAGTATTCAACATGTGCTGTTCCGAAAAGTACTGAAGAAAACAGTTTAAGGCAACAAGTTTTACGCTTTCAATCCCATCGTTGTGGAAAGTACTGTCGTCGAAAATTCAGAAACAAGGTCAAGTTCTATACAAAATGTCGTTTCGCGTTTCCACGACCAGTGATTTCTAAAGGAAAAGTAAATAATTTGATGTCTTCTCTGTGACATACTGTGACGAGGAAATCACCCAAAAATACATACAATTTAAAAAGAAACGAAGAGTCCAAATACATCAACGACTACAACCCAGTGATTTTGTCCATGTGGAATGCTAACATGGATATTCAGTTTGTTGCTGACAACTCTATTGCTGTGGCTAGATATGTGACGTCTTACATCACAAAAAAAGAAAAGACAGAACTGAAGGAAATGTGGGAGGACATTTCACATGAAAAGAGTCTAAGCAAGAAATTATACAGTTACAGTCTGAAGATGTTGTCACATCGTGAAATTGGAGCATATGAATGTTCTGATCGATTGTCATCCGCAAGTCTATATGCCAAATCTAGAACCATCATTTGGGTGAGTCTAGGTCTTGCTGCAACACGAAACCGAGTTTTGAAATCTGTACAAGAAATAGAGTATTTGGCGGAGAAAGAACCAGAAAGTACAGATATTTTGAAGACAAACATGTTGGATACATACTATCGAAATAGAAGTCCTTACCTTGAGAACGCTTGTCTCTATGAAGTTCTGCAAAGATATATTTATAAGAGGAAGAACAGAGAAGATATCAGTAATGGAATATATGCTGTCATTGGGTGTGAAGGATGTCTAGTGAAGCAGAAAAAAGGCCATTTGATTAATCATCGAAAATTGAGTCGCGAAAATCCAGAGAAAAGGGAATTTTACTATTTAGCTCTTTTGCAACTCTTTAAGCCATGGCGTACAGAAGAGGAACTACTTGGAGATTTTCTCTGTTACGAAGATTCTTTTAATGTAACCAAGGATACCATAGAATGTCCTGTTTTTCCAAATTATCTGCAAATGCAGAACGAAGAGATAGAGCAAGAAGCCACAATTGCTGTAGAGATTGCTAGAGACAGTTCTCAAGACAGTCAGAGTTCTACTTCATGGAGTCAGGATCCACTAGGAGGACCAATTATCCAAAATGAAGCTGCCACAGCCATGGATGAGGTGGAAAGAGCTATGGAACAAGCTCAAGATGATGTAGTTAACTTAGAAGATTTGGTGAAACAACTAAACCTTGAGCAGAAGCAGATATATGACGAAGTCACAGAACAGATTGAACATGGATTCAGTCATGAGAAAAAGAGTGCTCATGTACATCATTTAAGCCTGTCCAACTGTACGTGAGTGGAGAAGCGGGAACTGGAAAAAGTTTTCTGATTAAAGCAATTGCAACTTATCTGCAGAAAAGGACTGAATCACCGCTATCTTGTGTTGTTACCGCTCCAACTGGGCTGGCAGCATGTAATATTAAAGGGATTACTTTACATCGTTTACTGATGCTGCCAGTGGAGCATGATAACAAATTGCAATACCACAAGCTATCTGGAGATGCGTGTTCCGAAGTTTCGAGAGTCCTGAAGAAAATTAAACTTCTTATCATTGATGAAGTAAGCATGGTCTCAAATCTAATGATTGCTTTTGTGCATTTGAGAATGCAAGAAATTCTTAGAACAGAGTATGATGTGTTATTTGGAGGGGAACACATTATTGTATTTGGAGATCTACTGCAGTTGACTCCAGTGAAAGGACAACCAGTGTTTAAAATGGTCACGCATGAAGATACCAGGAAGTGCCTAGGAAGCATTGGAAACGTTAATATATGGTTAAATTTCAAATATGCAGAACTACTCCAAAATATGCGGCAGGCAATGGATGAAGATTAAAAAAATATTCTACAAGATGTAAGAATCGGAAAAGTAAGTCAGCATGGCAAAGAAGCTTTACATGGACGATTAATTTCAAATTTGTACCCAAATGAAAACATTCTTACAGAGAATATTTTTACGAAAATTAACGAGAAGAAATCTGCCATATGTTTGATGCCAACTCTGAAAGAATGTTCCATGTTCAACAACAAAATGTTAAAGTTGGAAAATGAAGAGATAGTGAAACTGGAAGCTATAGATAAAATAGAGCATATGGGAGCAACAATTATTTTGTCTGAAAATTTGAAATCAAAATTGGATTCATTAGAGAAGACTATATCTAAAACTGATGGTTTTGAAAAGACTCTGAATGTGTGTTTAAATTGTTGTATCATTTTGAGAAGGAATTTAAATGTTGAAAGAGGTCTGGTAAATGGAGCAATGGGTCATGTTGTTGGTTTTGTGAATTACAAAAATAGAGATGGAAATGAAACTTTAAAAATTAAATTTGATGGCATTGACGAAATAGAACAAATTTGTCGTTGTTCAGCTAGATTTTTGCTTGTGAAAGACTTATATGTTCGCCGAAAACAGTTTCCTGTTTGTTTGGCATATGCAGTGACAATTCATAAATCTCAAGGTTTAAGTGTAGATAGTGCTTTGGTGAACATTGGAAGTTCTGTCTTTAAAGAGGGTATGGCATAAGTGGCATTATCACGAGTCAGAACTTTATCAGGATTGTACTTGATTGAGTGTGATGAAACAAAGATTTGTGCTGATCTAGATTGTGTTAAAGAATACAATAGGTTAAGAAGAGAGTATGCTCCACATTTGCCTCAATATCCTCTGTTTGAAAAACGTGTGGTAGGCCGAAAAAGAAGAAATGAGAATAATTGCAGTGAGGTAGTAGCAAAAAGACAAAAAGTAGATGAAACTTTAATTGTAAGCAGAAAGAAAAAGGATTCTGTTGAAGATGTTGTTGGATTTAACTTTGAAAACAGTTCTGGTGTCAACTGCTATGCTAATGTAGTGGTTAATGTTGGTTTTTTTCTTCAAAATTTACAAGAACAGATTGTTGAAAATCAGGATCAAACATTCTGCTGTTTATTGAATTCTGTGTTTGAGAAATGTAGCAGTGATAGAGCAAAAATAGAAAGTGTTTCAGAAATTAGAAATCTTCTAGACATATGTTCTGGTCAAAATCAATTTTCACAGATTATTCAGCAGGATTGTCAGGAATTTTTAATGTATATGTTTGATGTTTTGGAAGATGAAGGTGTAGATATAAAAAATCTTTTTAGCCTTTCTTATCAATGGCAGCATGACTGCGACAACTGTAGTTTATCAAGTAGTACTAGAATAGACACTGAAAGATTGATATATTTGAGTTTACCAGACTGCAAATCAGTGCCTTTTACTAATCTAGTTAAAGCAGCTGATCACAATATGGTGTGTACCCAATGTAAGTCTGCAATGCTGTCCACATTATTTTTACAAACTTATGGTAAATATGTGATTTTAATGTTCCAACGATGTAGACCTGATGGAAATAAATTGTCAACTTCTATTAAAAATGTTGTGGCTTCTCAGTTATCAATTTCAGATAGAACCTTTGCAACTGTAGCTATTATTTATCATGACGGTCCTTCAACAACATCAGGGCATTACACATGCTATTTAAAAAGTTGTAAAAGTTGGACCCACTGCAATGACACTCATTTGACTTTCAAACAACAGTTGCCTTTTGACTTAAAAAATTCATACCTAGTGTTTTTAGAACCAAAATTTAAGTAAAGGTAATTGGCCTATGAAGACGGGAGCAGTTAATAAAGGTTAGTTTGCTGTTTAAAATTATATTCTGAATAAAAGTGATCAAGATAATATAAAAAATTGAGTTGTCATATAGGTACTGTAAGTGGATCTCATAGGAAGTGATATCAGTATCATACAAAATGATGAACATAAGTGAGTCAGAGATAGAATTATGATTATTTAAATATTGTGAAAATGTTGTATGAGCCTTTCTTTCAGAACGTCGGGAAAACGGTAATTTCAGAATTTCTTTTAAGTAATTTGAAAATATACTCATACATCTGACATTATTTGGCCTTAAGGAAAAGTGAAGGAATGAGCAAAGAGTTATGACTAAAAAAAGGAGTATATGAAAATAATGAAAATATTTCAGATGTTCTTGGAGCTTTTCTTCTAGAAAGTCGATGAAATTGATTTTTTAGTGAACAGCAGAGTACTTTCCAACAAAAAGGACCTTTATGATATGCTATTTGGCCTAAAGGAAAAGTAAGTGAATGAAAGATTAGTGTACATTTGTGATTTTTAAGTGTATAAGTTTTTTTAAAAAAAACAATCTTTTAGATTGTGGGTTTCTTTCCCGCTGTCATATGATGAGTAATTTGAACTCACTGTTTTAAGTGAAATTCAATATATTCTGAGAACAGCAAAAATCAGCTATGTAACATATTGTACAAGTTATTCTATAGTTTGTATTGTGTAATTTAAATTGTATTCCCATTGTCTCACACTCACTTTCCTTTTTCCACCCTCTTTCAGCTCTTTTTACTCACTTATAATGTTCTCTCACTCTCTTTCACCCCGTTCCTTTACTCCACTTCTTTCACAACCCCTCAATCTCATTTCAACTGTCTGCATCCCCTCTCTCCCTTGCATAACTATTCAGCTTTCAGTCTCTCTGCTTTACTTCCCTTTTCCGTCTTTTCCTCCTGTGCTCTTTTAGGAATTCCTCTTTACTCACTCAGCAGTATTGTTGCACTCTATCACTATAAATCACCCACTCTCCCTCACTTATCTTTGTTTGCTCCTTTCTTTTGACCTCTTCTGTCTATTTTCCGTTCACTACCTCTATGTCCTCAGTCCCTCACTCTCCTTGTGTTATGTTCACTTGTGTTTATCTACCTTCTATCATTTCTCTTACAACAACTTCACTGCTCCTCTCTCATCGTTCTTCAACCCATTTCTTTTAGTCCGGTTCCATTACTACCCCTCATTTCCTATCTTTCAGTGTCCTTCTCTTTACTTTCATCACCGAATCACTTTCTCTCAGTACCACTGCTTTAGTCCTCTTCTCCTCTCTTTCCTTCTTTTGCTCCTTTACTCATTTTTCTTTCCTCACTCATTGTACCCCACTTCACTCAGTCCTTCCCTTAGTCTCTCTGTCTACTAACTTCCTCACTCCTTTTCCCTCAATCCTTCTATATTATCCTCTCTCCCTTCATCCCTTCACTCTATGACTCTCCTTCACGTACTCCCAGTTATCTTCCATTCCTAATTCTTCTAAATGCATCCTTAATTAGACTCCTTTCCCTCTCAGTCATTATCTTTTTACTTACTCCTGTTTCCTGATTTAGTTTTGCTAACTCACATTCTTTTAGTATCTTTCTTACCTTCAGTTCACTTTCTCTTCTTCTCTTCCTTTCTGTCAGTGAATCTATATGCCTTACTCTTAGTAATTTACTCTCCTTCTATTTCTTTTTCCCTCTTTTTGTCCTTCTACCTTACTTTATTTCCCTTTCTGTGTCCTTCACTCTTACTTTATTTCTAAATACACTGTTATGATTTTTAACCTTTTCATTTGTATCTTTTATTTTAAAATACATATTTTACTAATTATAACTTCTTTTTTCTTCTCTCTTTCACAGATACAAAATGTAGTGAAAAAATGTAATTAAAGTTACATTTATTATATGGTAAGTGTGACTAAAAAAATGTAGTTTGTCATCACCCTTTGCTTTAACCTCACTACTATTTTCTCAACCTACCTCACTCCTGTTTCTTTACTCTGCTTTCCTCACTTATTTATATTCTCCATGTTTACTCCCCTTTCCCTATTTCCCCTCCTACATTCAACTTCTTTCAGTCCCTATTCTTTACTTCCCTTACCCTCTGTTCCCTTCCTTTGCTCCCTCACTCATTCTCTTTCCCTTAATCCTTTACTTCACTCCTACACACACACCTCCCCCCCAACACACACACACACCTCTGACATACACCCCACACACACACCACACACACACTCCTCACACACACACACACCCACACATCCCACACACACACACACACACTCCACACACATACCCCCCACACCCACACCCCCCCCACACATATCTCACACACCCACACCTCCACCCACACCCAAACACCCCACACATCCACACCCACACACACGCCTTACACACCCACACCCCCACCTACACCCACTGACTCCCTATAAGTCACCCACACTGCCTTACTTACCTTTCTTTCCTGTTTCACTCAGACTCTTTAAGTCACTCCTTCCTTTACTCTCTCTCTCTTTTCTCTCTGTCACTCCCCATGTCTTAACCTTATTCACTTTTATCCACCCTCTTTCACCCCTCTTTACTTACACTCACTGCTCTTTTCTCACCCTCCCTCAGCATTGTTCATTTATTCCGGTTCCGTCACTACCCCTCATTCCCCATTCTTTACTGTCCTTTCTTTTACTTTCAACACCCACTCACATTCAACCAGTACCTCTACTTTAGTCTTCTTTTTCTCTCTTCCCTTCTTTCGCTCCCTTATTCATTTTCCTTTTCTCACTTACACCCTATTACACCTTCTCTGTTTTTTACTATGTAATAAACAATCCCTCTGTGTTGCTCCCTCTAGCTCTTTTTCTATTAACATTACTCTCTCTGTGTTCTTCCCTCATGCTCACTCTTTCTTTCTTTTTTTTTCTTTTTTTTTTGGTTGTGCGCCCCGGTGCGCGCCCCGGTGCACGTACCGGTACGCGTACCCTGCAGAAAAAAGATTGACAGGGATTCTTTAAAAATATAGGTTTATTTTTATAAATTGAAGGTAGTTCTAAAAAGAACTGTTTTTTTAATTCTTTTTGTTGTTTTATATTTATTTATTTTTTTTTAACTTTTTTACTTTTTTTGGATTTTCTGAACAGTTTTATATTTTTTTGTATTTTTTATGGGTAGAAACAAAAAACAGGGAATTGTAAATGGCTCAACTGGAGCAAAAAAAAACAGAAAAAATTAGGGGGTTTTCGGGCACTTATGGTTATCCCCAGCACAGATGGTAAGTTTTTTACTTTGCTCACCATGGCAAAGTAACTTTCCACAATATTTGCACATGATTTTAAAATCGTTAAATTTTGATTGTATGATAGGTATTGTCTCTGTTGCCTCTGAACCCGATGGAGTTGGTTCTTTCGATGTTGAGGGTCTAGATGTTGATGGGGGTAGCTTACTGCAGAGGTCCCTTACCTCTGCAGCAGAATAGTTGATTGGGTGCCAACGGATCATGTGCCGAATCATGGTATGATTCCCGAAGGAATATTTTTTGTTAGGGTTCCCCCTGGACAGCTCAGCATCACAAATCAGACAAGTCACCTTCGCTGCGTTGACTTTTTTGAAACCCCTTGGGATTCTGTAGAACTGCTATACGAAGTGCTCTTTAGGTTTGTAGGGCTGATTATCTTCAGGCAGGAAATGCCTTGTCTGTCCCTCCTCTTCATCATCCTCCTCCTCTTCTTCTTGACCACCAATGTAATCTTCTGGTGGTTTTTTTGATGGTGGTGGTGGTGGTGGTGGGGCAGATGCTCCAGCTGCTGCTGCTACTGTAGCCATTTTAAAGTAGTAAAGATTAGAGACAGAACTCCAAACAGGTCTTCCTCAGTCAAAGGACAACGTCAGAATAAGGAAAAAAGGTGGGGGCTTTTATCATTTAGAAAACAAAACTGTTCTGGACCAATGAAAAGTGTTATTTTCAAGTCACATGATCCAGGCTTTTCATCATTTGGAAACCAAAAGTGTTGTAAACCAATGAAAAGTGTTATTTTCAAGTCACATGACCAGGGCTTTCATCATTTGGAAACCAAAAGTGTTGTGAACCAATGAAAAGTGTTATTGACAAGTCACATGACCAGGGCTTTCATCATTTGGAAACCAAAAGTGTTGTGAACCAATAAAAAGAGTTATTTTCAGGTCACATGACCCGACGCGCTTACGCTACACGCCCCGGGGCGCGTTGCGTAAGCGCGTCAGGACGTTTCGCGATCGTATGCGCTCGCGTGCTCTTACACTGTGCGTCATATGACGAATCACACGGCTACGCGATACGTCACGATGTTGTTTTCGTTCGCGGGGATAGCGCTAATGGGACGCTCACCGCCGTTGCACTACGCTCACCAGTGAGCGCATCGGTATGCCCCCCCGGGAGCGCTCCGGGGCAAAAAATAAATAATTAAATAAATAAAAATATTACATAATTATACAATATAAAATTCGTTATAAAAAATATTACATTTCATACCTATAGAGATTTGCTATTAAAAAACCTATGAAATTCACTGAAAAAACCATAGGTTTCACACCAGTTATAGTTAGGAATTAGCATTTAAAAAACCTATTAAATTCACTGAAAAAACCATAGGTTTCACACCAGTTATAGTTAGCTGGAAATTTTACTCGCATAAAACCATTGAAATTCCCACGTTATAGTTAGTTGGACTCACTATAACTTGCGCGTGCAATGCACTGCTGATGACGTCACATATTACATCACTCATGACATGGTCAGTGACATCACTCATGACATCACTGATGACACCTGCAAAAAACACAGTTGATGGACAGAATGTAGAACAATGTCATACATTCACCCCAGTACAAGGATCTGGGCCTAAATCCATCGTTTTTTTGCACTCCACATCACCCTGGGTTAGACACTGGCTATATGCAAATCAGCTCTGACCCTGTGCCTCATGGGAACAGTCCAGTCCGAACTACCAAGCCATGTCTTTCCCAGACCGGAATCAAGCATCCAAGGACCGGTTTCTGGCTATCAGCCTTCATTCAGCCTGGATAGCTTGACTCCAGTGGTGTGGAGAGCCTGGGACTCACGTCTGAGCATCCCCAGCCCACTCGGGGTGAAAATTGCAAAAAACACAGTTGATGGACAGAATGTAGAACAATGTCATACATTCACCCCAGTACAAGGATCTGGGCCTAAATCCATCGTTTTTTTGCACTCCACATCACCCTGGGTTAGACACTGGCTATATGCAAATCAGCTCTGACCCTGTGCCTCATGGGAACAGTCCAGTCCGAACTACCAAGCCATGTCTTTCCCAGACCGGAATCAAGCATCCAAGGACCGGTTTCTGGCTATCAGACCCGACGCGCTTATGCTACACGCCCCGGGGCACGCCCCGGGGCGCGTTGCGTAAGCGCGTCAGGACGTTTCGCGATCGTATGCGCTAGCGTGCTCTTACACTGTGCGTCATATGACGAATCACGCGGCTACGCGATACGTCACAATGTTGTTTTCGTTCGCGGGAATAGCGCTAATGGGACGCTCACCTCCGTTGCACTACGCTTACCAGTGAGCGCATCGGTATGCCCCCCGGGAGCGCTCCGGGGCAAAAAATAAATAATTAAATAAATAAAAATATTACATAATTATACAATATAAAATTCGTTATAAAAAATATTACATTTCATACCTATAGAGATTTGCTATTAAAAAGCCTATGAAATTCACTGAAAAAACCATAGGTTTCACACCAGTTATAGTTAGGAATTAGCATTTAAAAAACCTATTAAATTCACTGAAAAAAACATAGGTTTCACACCAGTTATAGTTAGCTGGAAATTTTACTCGCATAAAACCATTGAAATTCCCACGTTATAGTTAGTTGGACTCACTATAACTTGCGCGTGCAATGCACTGCTGATGACGTCACATATTACATCACTCATGACATGGTCAGTGACATCACTCATGACATCACTGATGACACCATCCTTGTGACAGAGTGACAGACCTCCTCTCACTGTAATGTAACCCTTGAAACACATATTAAAAAATAGAAACTAAAATGTTCAAAAAAATGGAGATACCCATACCAGTTACAACAACCAATTCAATAATCCCACCATCTATATACACATCCACTCATTCACCAACAGTTCTGTGTAGTCACTCATACATATACTCAGTCATCATATATAGTGATTACCTATATATCCTGTTACACAACGACAGTCATCTAAAAGTTACTCACACACATACTCACACATGCAAATAAACTATTGAACATCCATTTATTTGCATATACAGCTATACACACACTACCACCTTACTTCTAAGGAAACTTACACATACTTACTCTCTTAAACAATCACTTATAGAAAAACATACTTATTTAAACAGGAACTCTTACAATCTCTTACTCTCACATATACTCACTTATATACATCAATATTCACATATACTACATTAAACATATGTAGTTACTGATAAAGACACTAGTGAGACAGTCATTCACTCACTAACACACACATATACACACTCATTCACCCATACAGTCCTGCACATATGCTGTCTTCAAAACACATACAAACAGAGAGTCAGTCATTCATGCATCTATGTGCTAAGTAATACCTCCACCAAACCATACAAACACTCATACTGATACTAAAAAAAACATATAATAACCCATATACATACACATGTAGCTACTCACCAACCATGCAGCCACTTATACACAAAGTGAAACACTAATACATATATTTAAATATTTAAACATTACTCACTAATATATTTATTCACTAAGATACACTTAATAAGCCAGTTAACCAATCAATTTTTTTTTTAAAAACCCATCCATTTAGACACTTATTTAAACATTTATTCTTCCATCAACTTTTACATATACATATATAAAACATATTTATTTTTCAGAAAGACACACATTCACTGGATGGTGTCATCAGTGATGTCATGAGTGATGTCACTGACCATGTCATGAGTGATGTAATATGTGACGTCATAAGCAGTGCATTGCACGCGCAAGTTATAGTGAGTCCAACTAACTATAACATGGGAATTTCAATGGTTTTATGCGAGTAAAATTTCCAGCTAACTATAACTGGTGTGAAACCTATGTTTTTTTCAGTGAATTTAATAGGTTTTTTAAATGCTAATTCCTAACTATAACTGGTGTGAAACCTATGGTTTTTTCAGCAGTCCGGGGCAAGGGGCCACTACCCCTGGCTCTTGCATCCAATATTCTTCCGCGGCTTTGCTCCGATTGCGGGGCCATTGGCCCCTCGATCCCCGTTCCACCCACCGGATTGCACTGCTGGGCTGTAACTCCCCCTGTCATGCCTGCCCATCTGGTTGCCCTCCCTCTCTCCTGTCACTGCCGTCCCCCGCCCCATCTACCACCTGTGACTCGTATCTTCCCCCTTTATCTATCATACTACTCAACACGAGATCTGCCGTCAAACATTACCATGAACTCTCCACTCTTCTAGACACTGACAAACCTGACCTTCTATTGTTGACGGAAACGTGGTTTACCGAAGCTTCCCTTCCTTCCCTACTCGCCACCCTTCCTTCGACTTATTACGCCATCCGCGTAGACCGCCCTGGCGGGAAAGCGGGTGGAGGCGTTGCTCTTATCGCCCGCTCTGACCTCCAGTTTCAAGTCCTCCCTTCTCCCTCCCTGGGCGGAATCGACTATCTGGTGGTCCGCTCTTCCTCCCTCTCCTCCCATATAGCCATAGTGCTAGTTTATCGTCCTCCTCAATCTACTCCTTCCTTTCTCCCCGCCTTTCAAGACTTACTTGGCACCCTGGCGGTCAAATATGCCTCGGTTTTAGTCCTCGGGGACTTTAATTATTGGCCTTCGGACCCTATGGAGTGTGTGTCATCTAAGGAATTTTCAGAAACCCTTCTCTCCCTTAATTTTACTTCATTTGTCCACTCCCCTACTCACACTCACGGGCACATCCTTGACCAGGTCTGGTCTCTTAACTGCTCCCTCTCCACGTTGGTCGTCGCCCCCTGCACTTGGTCTGATCACTTTATAATTTCGTTTTCCCTTAGTCTATCATTGGTTAAGACCCCCATTCACACTAAAAACTCTTGGGCCCGCAACTGGGGTAAGGTCAACCTGTCCGATCTCTCGACCGCACTCCGGGCCTCTCTTCCCTCTCTATTGGGACTAGATTCCGCAGCCCAAGCAAAAGCCATTGACTTATGGCTTACGGAAGGAAGCGATCGTTTAGCCCCTCTTCGGCGTACCTCGATCAGGCGCCCTAAAGACGCCAATCGGTGGTTCAACACCGAGCTGAAGGAACAGAAGCTTATGCTGCGAAGGGCTGAACGTAAATGGAGACTGGATTATTCCCCGAATACCAGGGCCCGCTACGCTCACCTCCTGGGGACCTATAAACAAAAAATTACGGAGGCCAAGAAAGCATACTTCTCGGCGAAAATTTTAGCTGCCGTGAATCAACCTAAGGAGATCTTCGCCATTACCCATGATTTGGCGTTCTCCGACCGGACCACACTCAAGCCCCCTCCCTCCCAGAAACTCTGCGATTCATTGAATCTCTATTTTGTTGATAAAATCACGACAATTAAATCTAATATTCCCCCCTCTTCTCCTTCTTTTGTCGACTCCCCCCCTCACCTGCCCCCAGCTACCTTTAATTCTTTTCCTCTTCTTTCTGAAGAACTCTTTTTGTCCCTCCTCTCTAAAATCAAGTCCGGTTCCCCATTCGATATATGCCCGGCTCACATCTTGCGGCAGATTTATACTGCCTGCCCGGCGCCCCCTCTGGGCTTCCTTAATGATTCACTGGCACGAGGGGTTGTCACTCCACCGCTAAAAGCCGCTTCTATCGTCCCTATACTGAAGAAGCCGGGAGCCGACCCCTCTGTGATGGCTAACTATCGCCCCATCTCCCTTCTCCCTTTTCTGGCGAAGGTGCTGGAGCGGCACGTTACATCTGCACTCAGCTCCTTTGCCGAGGAGAATGGGAGGCTGGCTCCATGTCAGGCGGGATTCCGGCCTAGGCACTCGACAGAGTCAGTGGTGGTGTCAGTATCAGACACCCTCAGAGAGGGTATGGACGCCGGTAGATCTCAGGCGCTGGTCCTTCTTGATTTGTCCGCCGCTTTTGACACGGTGGATCACTCCATCTTGCTTTCCCATGTCAAGGCGGCAGGCATAGGAGGTTCAGCCCTCATCTGGCTCTCGTCCTTTCTGAGGGACCGGACCCAGGCGGTCCATCTTGGGGAGTTTTCATCTACCCCCTGCCAGGTCCAGTGCGGTGTTCCCCAGGGTTCTTCTCTCTCTCCTTTACTCTTTAATCTTTATATCGCTCCGCTCATCTTTGCTCTACAGCAACTGGAGGTCTCGGTATATAACTATGCCGATGACCTCCAGCTCATCTTTAATCTTTCTCCTACTCCTGACTCTATCTCAAATTTCCAATCTACTCTATCTTTCATCAGGGACTGGATGAACTTCAACCACCTGAAACTCAATCCCGATAAAACGGAGCTTGTGGTGACGGGTGGTTGCTCCAGTCCCTGGAACTCTCTTTTCTGGCCCCCTTCTTTTGGTTCTCCTCCCATCCCTGTTTCCTCTGTTAAGACTCTTGGTATTAAGTTAAACAATCAACTTACTATGCACTCCCAGATTGGCTCTGTGGTTTCTTCTTGCTTTCTTACTCTTCGCATCATTCGTTCTATCTCCCGTTTCTTTTCTTTCCCTGCACTTAAGCTCATTCTGTCCGCACTGGTCCTGTCCCGCCTGGACTACGGGAACATTCTGTACAATGGCATCCCTCAGTACAGCCTCCGGAAATTGCAATTAGTGCAAAACCAGGCTGCCCGCCTTGCCTTTGGTCTTCCTAAATTCCACCACACCTCTCCCCTCCTGAAGACCCTTCACAGGCTTCCGGTGCGGGAACGTGCCCTATTTAAACTAGGCTGCATGGCGTTCCAGGCCAGGACTGGCCTGGCCCCTCTATTCATATCTTCGGCCATCAAGGCCTATGTCCCTGGTAGAGACCTCCGTTCTTCGGCACAACTTCTTCTAGCTGTGCCCCGCTACCGGAAAAAGAAACAGGGTGGCACAAAATTTTCCACTCTTGCCCCCATGTTCTGGAACTCTCTCCCTTTTTATCTTAGGTCCCTCACTGATTACTCCGCCTTCCGCAAAGCCCTGAAGACTTTCTTATTCCCTCAGGCTCATCCCTAGTAATCTGACTATTTTTCCAGCTGCCGTCTTAGTTACTGTTTTCGCTCAGTTGATTGCCTTTTACTTTAGCGCCAAGAAACCGCCCAGGTGTATGTTGCGCTCAATAAATATTTTAAACTTAAACTTATATATATATATATATATATATATATATATATATATATATATATATATATATATATATATATATATATATATATATATATATATTACCTACTGGCGGTCGCCAGTAGGTATATATAGTTAGGATTTTTTCTTAATGGGATTTTTGAAAATTCTATGTCTAATAACTTTGGCGTTTGTGGACGGAATTGGCTGAAATTTTCAGGAAAATGGAACATTTTGTTTCTGGGCAGGCCCTGAAAATTTGGGGGGGGGGTTCGTCAAGGGGGGGGCGAGAAAAAAGGGGGGTCCCAAAACGGGTTTTTCCCATGCATTTTTCCATAGGGCGGTTGGCCTCACTTTTAGCCCGAACGGCTGAATGGATTTGCACGAAACTTGGCAAAATTGTAGGGACTGTTAGCCCGATGTGCCTTTGCTATGTCGCAATATATGTGCTCCAGTGGATTTTGAGAAATTAACGTTCAAAAAAAGATATATGTCTGTAAGCGCGCTCCGGGCAGCGCCCCGGTTCGCGTACTTGACGCGTAACGGAACTTCGCGAAGCGAAGCTGATTGGCTCTTCGGTGTCTGTCAACATTCTAAACAGTCCGGAGCGGCCGCCATCTTGTCTCTCGGTAGGATCGAGAGACAAGAGGAGGTCAAAACAAAGGCGAAAATGACCATAAGGGGGCATAGTAGATCCTCCCTGACCCCCTAGGTTTGATGTGGAGGCTTTAAAAGGGCCCCGCGGGGCAACAAAAAAAAAAAAAAAAAGTGTTTTTTTTGCGTGGATAGCGCCCGGTTCGCGAACCGGGAAGCGGCCCGGGGAGCGTACTATGAGGAAAAAAGAATGATAGACTTTTCAAATACTGTATGTTAATTGATTGTTGGTTTTGTTGATTATTATTATTATTTTTTTTTTAACCAATTATTTATTGTGTTTCAAAATTTAATAAAATGTCTAACATTTCACTGTCTGAAATGTCGTTATTTTCATTGAACATAGCTTGTAATGTTTGAGTGTGTAAAATGTCCTCATTTTCAAGGAGGACATCTACTGCTTGCACACATTGCAGTAGTTCTTGGTCCCAAGTTTCATCCATAAATTCTATATAATTTGGATCAATTATTTCTTGGTTGGTCTCTTGCGGGACAATTTCAAATGAAACTTTGTGTTCGCCTTCCATTTTGTCTGAAATTTGGATAAAAAATATATTAGTAGAGATAGGGCACTGTTGGGATTAATTTTAGATAGACAGTTTTTAACAGTGAATTTATCTTTGGGCAGTGTATAGTATCAGAGTGGAAGTAGGAATATAAAAAAGTGTATGTGATTTAACGTAAGTAAATTCATAATTATACAAGAGAAACCTAACTCCATCCATAACTATAACAGAGAAGTCTATCTAAATCTATAACTACTACAGAGGGATAGTGTATAACTATCAGAAAAAGTTTACCATATTAACTTATAGTGCACAATATACTTCAGTTTTTAAAATAACAACTTACCTTTACAAAGAAGTTGAAGTGATTAGTGAAAATCCTATTGAAATGTACACCAGGAAGTAGTAGTCAAAATGGCTGTGTTTCCTTCTCTTCCTTTATATATATTCAGGTACATAACCAATCAAATGTCAGGTAAAAAAAAATAGAAAATGAAAGTAACATTTTAATTGGTTGTGAATTCCAACACTTCAGATGTGTTTTGTGAAGTAATTTACCTCAGGGTATTTAGAGAGGTCTACAGGCTAAATGGCTAAATGGAATTTCAACCAAATTTGTGAAAATGGTAGGGATTGGTATGTAGTATGAGCAAATCTATATTTGGTGAAAGTGTCTCAAGGGTTTCTTCTGTAAATTACTTTCCCACCTTTTTTAATGGAGCGCTTCCCGGGGAGCGCCCCAGTACGCGAACTGGCGAGCGCCCCGGTACGCGAACCTTAAGCGTTACGGGAGTCCACCATTTTGTGTTTCGGTCAAATTAAGATACAAGATGGAGGGCACATAATGTTCAGAATGGGTAGAAGGGGACACGGTAGATGTATTTTGACCCCCTAGGTTTTCTGAGGATGGCTGAGGAGGCCCAAATGTGCGGAAAAAAAACATTTTTTTTTAAAATTTCGCGCGGTTAGCTTCCGGTTCGCGTACCGGGTAGCGCTCCGGGGAGCGTACTTTGTTGAAAATTAGTAAAAAAAGTTAGAGTAAAATAATAATTGTGAGTGATAAGATGTAGGGTAGCTCTGAGAAGAGCTTTTGGGTTTATGGTACATTTAGGTACTTATAAGTAGGTACCAATGCACATTTTTAAATTCAGAATGAAAACTCTGTTCCCTTCATCTGAGAAGTGAACTCCATCTCCTCTGTAGATATCTTGCATGTAGTAACGCAAGTTATTGTTGTACACGGAGCCCATTCCATGGTCTCTCATGTAAGCTGAAACAGATTTGTTTACATGCTTCCTCGACTTCTCAATTTGTGGACAAAATTGGTTCGACCACCTCCATTTCTGTCTTTGGCATATATTTGAATATACCAAGGCAGTTTGAGGAAAAAGTGCCATTAATTGCTCAAAGGTGTCCTTTAAAAGCATTTCCAGACCTACTCCAGTCAAAGTGCCCAAATCATTACCTCCACAGTGCACAATTAACAGGTCAGGTTTTGGCAAATGCATAAAGGTTTTCACCAATGGTATCAATTGGTGACATTTTAATCCTCTGTGGCCAAACCACTTAATTTCCACATCTTGTAAATTGAGGTTAGGTAAATTTCTGTTCTCAGCATACCTCTGAGCCCAATAGATGTAACTATGTCCAACAATCCAGACAGAAAACATGGTGAGAGAAGGTTCTGCTGCAGTCAGATGAAGTGTGGTAATGAAATGGCAGTTGAAAAAATAAGAGTTTAAAATGAAAAAAACTGTGGAGTTTCTGTGTTAATGAAGCAGTAACAGGGATTGGTGGATTTTGATTGCTGAAAACAGAAAGTTAGGGTGCATGGATGAGTTCTTTGAAAGATGTAATTTGAATGGTCAAAAAAAAATCATTTAATGAAAGATTGCACTGGATACGCAGGTGCACTGAGAGTTCAGAGTTCAATTGAAACATTGTTGTGTGAACTTGCAAACACCAGAGGTCTTCCAGGAGGTGGTTGCTATGCAAAAAAGGCAGAGAGGGCAGAGGGGGGAAGGGTTTTGATTTGAAAAAAGTGAGGGAAGAGTTTTGATTGGGTGACATGAGAGATATGTGTGAAGAATTACAGCATTTCTGTGCTTTCTATGGCTGCAGCCTCTGGAGTGCATACCCTTTGTTCTGCTGAAGACAAATTGGTGTATTTCTGAGACTGTTTTGAAACTCATAAAGTATTTGCTAAGGTGAGAAAAGATTTATTTAATTTAGATAGAGAATAGTATGCTTTAAGGAGAAAATTATGAAGACAGTTGTGTTTTTAAAATGTTGCTTCTCAAGTGTTTTACAAATAGATTTTGTTTCTTTGAGAAATTGTAATTGGAGATAATGTGAAGTATTAGTACTGACAGGGTGTTTTTGTACATAGGAGCTGTGCAGTGTTTTCAAATTATGACTTGAAAATCGTTTTTGAGGAAAAGGAATGCTTTTAAAATTTATGACAAGGAAATAATGGTGTCTGCTTCTTTATAAGGCATTTGAGTGTCTCCGATGTTATTATTCCCATTTTAATTTAAGACCTTTCTCCGTGGGGCAAGTTCCTTGTAAATATGCTCCCACCTGTGCTTGGTAAATTTAGATTTTGATTCTTTGAGTTACATAGCCATGTTAAAAGTGACCCAAAAATGGTGCAAGGGCAATCAAAAAATGCTTTCATGTGTCTTA
The DNA here is from genome assembly GCF_964261635.1 of Lissotriton helveticus. Lineage (NCBI taxonomy): Eukaryota > Metazoa > Chordata > Amphibia > Caudata > Salamandridae > Lissotriton > Lissotriton helveticus. The sequence goes on along the minus strand of NC_136063.1, from coordinate 1,258,278,108 downwards.
AGGACATTTTAAGTCATTTTCCCATGAATGTAGGTATACAATTGATTTATATGTTGTGTTTAAAAACGTTTTTTGAAATCAATTACATTTCTGGATATGTACTGCTAGAGCTTCATAGGTTGTTTGGGGCATATTTATAAGGCATTTGAGTGTCTCTGATGTTATTTTTCCCATTTTAAATTAAAAGACCTTTCTCCGTGGGGAAAGTTCCTTGTAAATATGCTCCCACCTGTGCTTGGCAAATTTAGATTTTGATTCTTCGAGTTACATAGCCATGTTAAAAGTGACCCAAAAATGGTGCAAGGGCAATCAAAAAACGCTTTCATGTGTCTTAAGGACATTTTAAGTCATTTCCCCATGAATGTAGGTATACAATTGATTTATATGTTGTGTTTAAAAACGTTTTTTGAAATCAATTACATTTCTGGATATGTACTGCTAGAGCTTCATAGGTTGTTTGGGGCATATTTATAAGGCATTTGAGTGTCTCTGATGCTATTTTTCCCATTTTAATTTAAGACCTTTCCCCGTGGTGCAAATTCCTTGTAAATATGCTCGCACCTGTGCTTGGCAAATTTAGATTTTGATTCTTTGAGTTACATAGTCATGTTAAAAGTGATCCAAAAATGGTGCAAAGGCTTTAAAAAAACACTTTCATCACTTGGTTTCCTAAGTTTACGAATGACATTGTGCAGATGAAGTTTAGCTCTGTCCACGGACACAAAAGAGGTCTGGCCTTTGTTCAAGAGTGAAGTGGACATGACTTACTTCATTGGTAGGCTTTCACATGTATTATCTCCTCTGTATTCTTCAACAAGCGTAAATTTGATCTGCAACCCTGAGTAGGCCTCACCTTAAACAAACCTCTGGAGAGGCCACACCTTATCGTCCTCCTTAATTAATCATTTAAAATGTTAGGGACAGATTTATGATAGGTGTATGCCTCTTTTGCGCCACTGTGCGTCACTTTTGTGACGCAGTGGCGGTGCAAAAGATTTGCTATGTGGCGACATATTTAAAAATTGATGCATCTAGGCAGATGTGTCATGCTGTAAAGTCCCGTGCCACATGAAACCGATGCAGCAGTGATGGAAAAGATGCACCATGTTGCAAGACAGGTCTCATTTCATCTCCAACAAGATAAGAAGCTGAGTCTTCTGTAAATGTCAAAATTGTTGTATGCACTGCTCAACTTCTGTGTATTCTTTCATATGCTAGAGTCCATCTGCACTGTGAGATACCTAAGCAAAGGAAACACAGGTGATGTGATTGTGAAATGAGGAAAAGAAACTCCACATTTTTCAATTACGTCACCTGTGTTTGCTAAGTTTACGAATGAGATTGTGCAGATGAGGTTTAGGTCTGTCCACGGACACAGAAGAGGTCTGGCCTTTGTTCAAGAGTGAAGTGGACATGACTTACTTCATTGGTAGGTCTTCACATGTATTATCTCCTCTATAGTCTTCAACAAGCGTAAATTTAATCTGCAACCCTGAGTAGGCCTCACCTTAAACAAACCTCTGGATAGGCCACACCTTATCGTTATCCTGAATCAATCATTTAACATGTTAGGGACAAATTTATGATAGGTGTGTGCCTCTTTTGCGCCGCTGTGCGTCACTTTTGTGACGCAGCGGTGGTGCAAAAGATTTGCTATGTGGCGACATATTTAAAAATTGATGCATCTAGGCAGATGTGTCATGCTGTAAAGTCCCGTGCCACATGAAACCGATGCAGCAGTGATGGAAAAGATGCACCGTGTTGCAAGACAGGCCTCATTTCATCTCCAACAAGATAAGAAGCTGAATCTTCTGTAAATGTCAAAATTGTTGTATACACTGCTCAACTTCTGTGTACTCTTTCATATGCTACAGTCCATCTGCACTATGAGGTACCTAAGCAAAGGAAACACAGGTGATGTGATTGTGAAATGAGGAAAAGAAACTCCACATTTTTCAATTACATCACCAGTGTTTCCTAAGTTTACGAATGACATTGTGCAGATGAAGTTTAGCTCTGTCCACGGACACAAAAGAGGTCTGGCCTTTGTTCAAGAGTGAAGTGGACATGACTTACTTCATTGGTAGGCTTTCACATGTATTATCTCCTCTGTATTCTTCAACAAGCGTAAATTTGATCTGGAACCCTGAGTAGGCCTCACCTTAAACAAACCTCTGGAGAGGCCACACCTTATCGTCATCCTTAATTAATTATTTAAAATGTTAGGGACAGATTTATGATAGGTGTATGCCTCTTTTGCGCCACTGTGCGTCACTTTTGTGACGCAGTGGCGGTGCAAAAGATTTGCTATGTGGCGACATATTTAAAAATTGATGCATCTAGGCAGATGTGTCATGCTGTAAAGTCCCGTGCCACATGAAACCGATGCAGCAGTGATGGAAAAGATGCACCATGTTGCAAGACAGGTCTCATTTCATCTCCAACAAGATAAGAAGCTGAGTCTTCTGTAAATGTCAAAATTGTTGTATACACTGCTCAACTTCTGTGTACTCTTTCATATGCTAGAGTCCATCTGCACTATGAGATACCTAAGCAAAGGAAACACAGGTGCTGTGATTGTGAAATGAGGAAAAGAAACTCCACATTTTTCAATTACGTCACCTGTGTTTGCTAAGTTTACGAATGAGATTGTGCAGATGAGGTTTAGGTCTGTCCACGGACACAGACGAGGTCTGGCCTTTGTTCAAGAGTGAAGTGGACATGACTTACTTCATTGGTAGGTCTTCACATGTATTATCTCCTCTATAGTCTTCAACAAGCGTAAATTTAATCTGCAAACCTGAGTAGGCCTCACATTAAACAAACCTCTGGATAGGCCACACCTTATCGTTATCCTGAATCAATCATTTAACATGTTAGGGACAGATTTATGATAGGTGTGTGCCTCTTTTGCGCCGCTGTGCGTCACTTTTGTGATGCAGCGGTGGTGCAAAAGATTTGCTATGTGGCGACATATTTAAAAATTGATGCATCTAGGCAGATGTGTCATGCTGTAAAGTCCCGTGCCACATGAAACTGATGCAGCAGTGATGGAAAAGATGCACCATGTTGCAAGACAGGCCTCATTTCATCTCCAACAAGATAAGAAGCTGAATCTTCTGTAAATGTCAAAATTGTTGTATACACTGCTCAACTTCTGTGTACTCTTTCATATGCTACAGTCCATCTGCACTATGAGGTACCTAAGCAAAGGAAACACAGGTGATGTGATTGTGAAATGAGGAAAAGAAACTCCACATTTTTCAATTACATCACCAGTGTTTCCTAAGTTTACGAATGACATTGTGCAGATGAAGTTTAGCTCTGTCCACGGACACAAAAGAGGTCTGGCCTTTTTTCAAGAGTGAAGTGGACATGACTTACTTCATTGGTAGGCTTTCACATGTATTATCTCCTTTGTATTCTTCAACAAGCGTAAATTTGATCTGCAACTCTGAGTAGGCCTCACCTTAAACAAACCTCTGGAGAGGCCACACCTTATCGTCATCCTGAATTATTCATTTAAAATGTTAGGGACAGATTTATGATAGGTGTATGCCTCTTTTGCGCCACTGTGCGTCACTTTTGTGACGCAGTGGCGGTGCAAAAGATTTGCTATGTGGCGCCATATTTAAAAATTGATGCATCTAGGCAGATGTGTCATGCTGTAAAGTCCCGTGCCACATGAAACCGATGCAGCAGTGATGGAAAAGATGCACCATGTTGCAAGACAGGTCTCATTTCATCTCCAACAAGATAAGAAGCTGAGTCTTCTGTAGATGTCAAAATTGTTGTATACACTGCTCAACTTCTGTGTACTCTTTCATATGCTAGAGTCCATCTGCACTATGAGATACCTAAGCAAAGGAAACACAGGTGATGTGATTGTGAAATGAGGAAAAGAAACTCCACATTTTTCAATTACATCACCTGTGTTTGCTAAGTTTACGAATGACATTGTGCAGATGAAGTTTAGGTCTGTCCACGGACACAGAAGAGGTCTGGCCTTTGTTCAAGAGTGAAGTGGACATGACTTACTTCATTGGTAGGTCTTCACATGTATTATCTCCTCTATAGTCTTCAACAAGCGTAAATTTAATCTGCAACCCTGAGTAGGCCTCACCTTAAACAAACCTCTGGATAGGCCACACCTTATCGTTATCCTGAATCAATCATTTAACATGTTAGGGACAGATTTATGATAGGTGTGTGCCTCTTTTGCGCCGCTGTGCGTCACATTTGTGATGCAGCGGTGGTGCAAAAGATTTGCTATGTGGCGACATATTTAAAAATTGATGCATCTAGGCAGATGTGTCATGCTGTAAAGTCCTGTGCCACATGAAACCTGCGTCAGTTTTCATATAGGTGTTTTGTTGCAAGGTATGCATTAATTTGCAAGAAAGCCCTGTAAAACTAACACAGTGAAATTTAGAAGATTTCACTGAGTCAGCTTTATAGCATTGCTGAATCAAATCCTTACGCCTGTTTGAAACAGGCATAAGAAGTGATGCACCATGCAATGTGAGGGTTCCTCCTGTGCATTGCAGTAGACATGTCGCGCTTATGACGTGATTCCTGCAATGTGCTGCTTTTGCGGCACAGATGTGTGACGCATCTGTGCTGTTTTTGCTCAATGGTGCTCCACATTGTAAATTCGGCACACTATGGCTGGCAGAGCAGCGGTGCACATTAACTGGTGCATCCGTGGGGATACGCCACTTAGCATAAATCTGCCCCTGTACATTTAAGTATGAGCAGGGGACACAGAGTCGGTGAGGCTTATCCAAGGTTAAGAAGAGATGAGTCCTGTTCACTGAAAACCTGGACATAGGCCTCACCTCCTCAGCATCGCTGGACATGGCTAAATATTAGCTGCAAAATGTTACTCTTGTTAAACAATTTTACTATTATAATCTCTGAGATTTGTCTCTTACTCTGCAACATGTCATTGTTGTTATCTTTCTTTAAAGATAACGACAACATCAACATGAGCGACAATCAGCAATCAGTTGATCTCGACCTCATCATTGAACTCGTAATTGAAACATCAGTGGAAGTAGATCCCTTGGATGATTTAAATCCTGAGGATGAAGAAGAACATGATGAGGATGCAGATTTGTCAGAATTGTATGACATAGGGTGGGAAGCTGACCTGCTTGAGCCTATGGAACTATAAACATTTATTTTTAAAATTTACAATAAATGAAAAGTAAAAATGTAAACTGTTTAATTTTAAATTAAACACACCTTCAAAAACAGGTTATGTGTAGTGTCTTCAATAAAATATTAAAATATGCTCATAAAATTAGATCAGATTCACATATAAAACAGGACAGGTAAATGAAGAAGAATTCCATTTCTTTTCTGCTATTTGTGTATTCTAAATTTGCCAACGCACTAAAAAATATTCTATGTAAAAATGTCAAGTAGTGTGTTAAGTTTTTGACGACTGTTATTGATTTACTGTTTGGTAATAGTGGTTAATAACATTTTTTATTATATTTTACCACAGATTCAACTGCAGACCATTTCAAAATTTGAAAATGCCAACTAAGGCTCGAATTAGAAAGGCTACAAAACGTCAAAGACAGCAGGTGTATCAAATACTGCAGCAGTCCTCTACAAAAAAAAGTTGTCAAGTCACCAAGAAAGCACCGGGTAAGACCACGAAATCATTCATAAGTAATATTTGTAGTAAAAAAAGTATTACTACAGAAAATGTTTCAGTCCAGAAAAAGAGAAGCAATTTAAACGGAAAGGAAAGGCCAATGAAAAATGTTACTGCTAGAGCAAGAGATAACTCTGTGCATGATAGTAGAAGGAAACAACAGTTTAGGGACATTCGTAAACGAATGTTCCGCAACAGGATAATTGGCAATTTGTTAAAAAATATTAAGAAAGGTCAACAGAAAGTGGTTTTTTATAAGAGAAAAAAAAAGTTGAGAAAGTTATTGATCAGGCATTTGAAATTAAACGTAAGTTATTTATTTTGATAATCAATAGAATTAGGAAGCTAAACAAGGCAATTTATGATTTCAAAAGAAATAGTAGATGGAAGAGAATAGTTAATCGTAGTAATTTTTGTGAAGTTTTTTCCGGAGAATGGATGCATAGTTCAAGTTGTGAGGCATTTTTCAATGAGGAGAGTTATTTCCAGGATAATGATTTGGTGCATGCAGTTGACACCAGCGGTCGAGCTTATGAGGTGAAAGATGGTTGTCCAGTTGAAAAAGAAAAACTTGTGACAACAGAGACAGAAGAGGTGTTAGGTAATGAGGTTTTAGGAAGACGTCCTAAGGGTCCTGTGTACACCTGGAAGTGTAGTAGTATTTGCAGTGTGCGACAGGATTCCATCAATTTGCTTTGTGATTTTGTACGGACATTTAATAAGAAAAGTTTGAAGCAGAAAATGAAGTTGTTGCAAGAATTAGATCCTTGCAGAGTGAGAGAAGTGACAGGTTTGCATGGTCATTCACTGGCTTGTCTTTCCAGGAGAGTATGCCAGAGTGTTTTTCATCATTTCAGGATGCTAGCAGTGCATCATAATAAAGTGAGGAAATTAGTTAGAATGTTGTATTATGCTAAGAGTCCAGCAATTATGCTTAAACAATTATGCGCTGCTCTTTTGCATGGTTCAGAAGTAGATGTGAAGAATATTTGTGCAGAAATTGAGTTTTGTTACTTTGGAAGTAAAGAGGAGAATGTTGAAATTGACCAAGAAGAAGAGGGTAATGTGGAAGTTAGTGTACAGGTTTCCAGTACAGATAATTTTCAGAGGGAAATTGCGACGTTTCAGGTGAAATCAAGTGAGAGGCCTAATTTCACTTGCGTGTGTTGTCGACGCACTTATTATAAGAATCAGACTAAGTTAGTGGATTTATATGCAAAAAGTGAAAGGGAAAATAATAGTGAATGGAAGGATTTCACAACATACTTGATGGTAGAAAATTGTTTTGATTTGGGATCGGATCAACGTGTGTGTACTTATTGTTGTAACAAATTAAATCAAAACCAGATGCCTGCTAGAGCAGTTCATAATAATCTGGAATTGGTTCAGATTCCTTCTGAATTGAAGGATTTAAATACTTAAGAATCTATTTTGATTCAAAGTATCCATCCCTTTCAGGCTATTGTGAGAATGGAGCCAAAGACAGGGAAATTGCCTCCATCAGATTTACAGAGAGGATTAAAGGGAAGAGTTGTTTATTTGCCTCTAGATTTGAAGAAAAACATTAACACAATTGGAGTAGAAAAAGTGGAAGAGGAACCTCTGGTTATCTTAGTTAATGGGGTTCCGACAAAGAATAAGAAAATATGGCAAGATTTAGTGGATGTTAGGAAAGTCAAAAAGGCAACATTGTATTTGAAAAAAAATAATAAGTACTATAAGAATGTATATGTTGCAGAAGAGGAAGTAAGTGAGGAAGAGGATAGCGATTTGTGTGCTGGTCAAATTGAGAAAGTAGAACCCTCTACTAGTGAAGAAATATATGAACATTATAGTGTTCATCCTTTGCATTCCAAGGAAGTCATGGGGAATGCTATTGAGTTGTTTCAAATGAAACAAGCCAAAGGGAGTCCCATTAGTGTTTGGGAGGAAAGTTTGGAAGCTCGGTGTTTCCCACAGCTTTTTCCAACAGGTCAGGGAGGAAGATATGATGAGTGACCTCATCAAATTCCTGCTTCTGAATACCGGACTTTGCGATTGTATGCAGGAGATGCTAGGTTTCGACAATGTATTCCCTATTTGTTTCATCTCCTGTTTGAAAGCGATCTGTCTGGACTGTCATATGCAGTGAACCACATCTTGAAAAGTGGTATACACATGCAAAACATCTCGGCAAGTGACTTTATGGATAAAGTCAATGTCCAAGACAGTATTTTGGATTGTCACCTGATTAATCTCATGGCGTGTCAGCGTGGTACTAATGAGTACTGGTACCGTCGTCATGGTGATTTAAAATGTATGCTGAGGAACTTAGGAACTCCCACATGGTTCCTCACTCTGAGCTGTGCCGAGTATGGCTGGGAAGACTTACTTGAATTTCTACGAGAGGCAAATGGAAACATTGAAAACATCGAATTCAAGACACCCGGAGAACTGTGCTCTTTGGATCCAGTCAATGTATGCAGGTACTTCAATCATAGATTTGAAGCTATGATGTCTTTCATCATGAATAAGAAGAATCCACCTCTTGGAGAGGTGTTGGATTTCTTCTGGAGAAAGGAGTACCAAGCAAGAGGTGCTCCTCATATACATATGCTGCTGTGGATCAAGGATGCACCTAAATTTGGAACAGATCCAGAAGACTCAGTGATGAGTTTCATACAACAGTATTCTACGTGTGCTGTTCCAAACGCAAAGGAGAAGAAAAGCCTAAGAGAAAAAGTTCTACGTTTCCAAAGCCATCGTTGTGGAAAGTACTGTCGTCGTAAATTCCGAAACAAGGACAAGTTCTACACCAAATGTCGTTTCGGCTTTCCACGACCGGTGATTTCTAAAGGAAGAGTAAACAGTTTGATGTCTTCGCTGCGACATAATGTGATGAAGAAATCACCTAAAAACACATACAATTTGAAGAGGAACGAAGAGTCCAAGTACATCAACGACTACAACCCAGTGATTTTGTCCATGTGGAATGCTAACATGGATATACAGTTTGTGGCTGATAACTGTATGGCTGTGGCTCGGTATGTGACATCTTACATCACCAAAAAAGAAAAGACAGAATTGAAGGATATGTGGGAGGACATTTCCCATGAAAAGAGCCTCAGTAAGAAGTTGTACAGTTTCAGTCTGAAGATGTTGTCGCATCGAGAAATCGGAGCTTACGAATGTTCTGACCGGTTGTCTTCAGCAAGTCTCTATGCCAAATCTAGGAGTATCGTTTGGGCGAGTCTTGGTCTTGCTGCAACGCGTAATCGAGTTCTGAAACCTGTGCGGGAAATTGAGTATTTGGCGGAAAAGGAGCCAAACAGTACCGACATTTTGAAGACCAACATGTTGGATACATATTATCCAAATCGAAGCAGTCACCTCGAGAATGTTTGTCTGTATGAGGTTCTACAAAATTACATATTCAAGAGGAACATCAAAGAAGATACTGAGAAAGGAGTGTATGCTGTAATTGGAAGTGAGGGATGTCTGGTCAAGCAAAGAAAATGCCACTTGGTAAACCATCGAAAATTGAGTGGCGAATCTCCTGAAAAAAAGGAGTTTTTCTATTTAGCACTTTTGCAACTTTTCAAGCCTTGGCGTGCAGAAGAGGAACTGCTTGGAGATTTCCTCTGTTATGAAGAGTCTTTCACTGCCGCCAAGGAGACCATAGAATGCCCTGCTTTTCCCAAATATGTAGAAATGTTGAATGCGGAAATCGAGCAGGAAGCAACGATTGCAGCCGAGATTGCCAGAGACAGTTCTCAGGACAGTCAGAGTTCTGTTTCATTGAGTCAGGATCCACTAGGAGGACCTGTTATCGAAAATGAAGCTGCCACTGCCATGAATGAAGTGGAAAGAGCCATGGCACATGCTCAGGAGGATGTGGTTAACTTAGAAGACTTGGAAAGACAACTCAACGTTGAGCAGAGGAAAATATATGACGAAGTTACCAAGCAAATTGATCATGGATTAAGTCATGAGAAGAAAGAGTGCTCATGTACGTCGTTGAAGCCTGTCCGATTGTACGTGAGTGGAGAAGCGGGAACTGGAAAAAGTTTTCTGATTAAAGCAATTGCATCTTATCTGCAGAAAAGGACTAAATCACCGCTGTCTTGTGTTGTTACCGCTCCAACTGGGCTGGCAGCACATAACATTAAAGGGATTACTTTACATCGTTTACTGATGCTGCCAGTGGAGCATGACAACAAATTACAATATCACAAGCTATCTGGAGATGCTTGTTGTGAAGTTTCAAGAGTCTTGAGGAAAATGAAACTTCTTATCATTGACGAAGTAAGCATGGTTTCCAATGTCATGCTTGCCTTTGTGCATTTGAGAATGCAAGAAGTTCTCAAAACAGAGTATGATGTGTTATTTGGTGGCAAACACATCATTGTTTTCGGAGATCTTCTGCAGCTGACACCAGTGAAAGGACAACCTGTGTTCAAAATGCTCACGCATGAAGATACCAGGAAGTGCCTAGGGAGCATTGGCAACGTCAATATATGGTTAAACTTCAATTATGCTGAACTGCATGAAAATATGCTTCAGGCGAAGGATGAAGTTTACAAGAATATTCTACAAGATGTTAGAATTGGAAAAGTGACCGAGCATGGGAAAGAAGCTTTACATGCACGATTACTGTCAAATTTATATCCAGAACAAGATGTTGTGCCTGAGAATATTTTTCAGAAAATTACTGAGAAGAAATCTGGAATATGTTTGATGCCAACTCTTGCAGAATGTGCCATCTTCAACAACAAAATGTTGCATTTAGAAAACCAAGAGATTGTGAAACTGGAAGCTATTGACAGAGTAGAGCATATGGGATCAACAATTATTTTGTCTGAGAATTTGAAATCAAAATTGGATTCATTAGAGAAGACTATATCTAAAACTGCAGGTTTTGAAAAGAGTCTGAATGTGTGCTTAAACTGCCGTATAATTTTAAGAAGGAATTTACATGTTGAAAGAGGTCTGGTAAATGGATCAATGGGTAATGTTGTTGATTTTGTGAAATACAGAAATAGAGATGGAATTGAATTTTTAAAAATTAAATTTGATGGCATTGAGGAAGTACAGCTAATTGGTCGTTGTTCTGCTAGATTTTTGCTTGTAAAAGACTTATATGTTCGCCGTAAGCAGTTTCCTGTTTGCTTGGCATATGCGGTGACAATCCATAAATCGCAAGGTTTAAGTGTAGACAGTGCATTGGTGAATATTGGCAGTTCTGTGTTCAAGGAGGGTATGGCATATGTGGCATTGTCACGAGTTAGAACTTTATCGGGATTGTACTTGATTGAGTGTGATGTCACAAACATTTGTGCGGATCCAGATTGTGTTAAGGAATACAATAGGTTAAGAAGAGAGTATGCGCCACATTTGCCTCAATATCCTTTGTTTGAGAAACGTGTGGTAGGCCGGAAATGAAGAAATGTGACCAATACTAGGGAGGTTGTAGCAAAAAGACGAAAAGTCGATGAACCTGAAATTATAAGCAGAAACAAAAAGGATTCTGTTGAAGATGTTGTTGGTTTTCAATTTGAAAACAGTTCTGGTGTCAACTGCTATGCTAATGTAGTGGTTAATATTTTGTTTTCTCTAGAAAATGTAAAAGAAGAGATTGTGGTCAATTCTGATCAAAGATTTTGCAGTTTGTTAAATTCTGTGTTAGAGAAATGTAGCACTGATAGAACAAAAATAGAAAGTGTGTCTGAAATTCGAAATCTGTTAGACAGATGTTCAGGTCAAACACAATTCTCTCAAAATATTCAGCAAGATTGTCAGGAGTTTTTAATGTATATGCTTGATGTATTGCATGCTGAAGGTGTAGATGTAGATCACCTGTTTGGTCTTTCTTATCAATGGCAGCATGACTGCGAGAACTGTAGGGTATCAAGTACTACTAGTGTAGACTCAGAAAGATTTATATATTTAACTTTGCCAGACAGTAAATCAGTCTCCTTTAATAAGCTAGTAAAAGCAGCTGATCACAACATGGAATGTAGCCAATGTAAATCTGAAATGATGTCAACATTATTTATACGAACATATGGCCAGTATGTCATTTTAATGTTCCAACGATGTAGGCCTGATGGAACAAAATTGACAACTTTAATGAAAAATTTTGTGGCTTCACAGTTGTCAATATCAGGAAGGACTTTTGTAACTGCAGCAATTATATATCATGACGGTCCTTCAATAACATCAGGACATTACACAGCTTATTTAAAGTGTAGAAATGGCTGGTCATTCTGCAACGATTCTGTTTTAATTTTCAAAAAAAATTGCCGTATGACCTTAAAAATTCTTACCTGGTGTTTTTAAAACCAAAATTTTAGGGAAAGAATCTCGGGATGTGCTCTGAGGAATTTCAAGAGGTTCTAATGGCTCCTACACGATTTGGCCTTGAGGATAAGTGTAGTACAGAGAGATAACTTCTTACCATAACACTTGACGTCATGGAAAAATAACTGCACTTTGAATGAGTTCAGAAAAACTGTTTCTTTTTATAAGCTAATTGAAGCAGCCAATCAAAACATGGAGTAGAGGGAATGTAAGTCTGCAATGCTGTCTACTGTTTTATATTGCTTTGTGATTAAAAGTGATGTAGAGAATTAAATAATTGTAGTAGTCATAGAGGTAGTGTAAGTCTGCTTCATAGTAAGCAGTATCAGTGTCATAGGAAATGTAGAACATGAGTGAGCAAGAAGGGTAAGATATTACTAGTCCAGGATTGTGAAAATGATCTTCAACATTTTAATTCTGAAAGTTGCGGAAATACAAAATGACGGGATTGGCTTACAAGAATTCCAAGAGTTATAAATGGCTCTTACATGATTTGGCCTTGTGGAAACGTGTGGTAGAGAGCGAGAAGTCATTTATTGTATGTAACATATTTTTCAAAACGATGGAGGTTTTCTTTCAGAAAGTGGCGGGCTGAAAGTAATAACAGCACAACAGAGTGTAAGCTGTTCATAGGACATCCTTCGACGTCATGGAAAGTAAGTTAATTTTAAGGAATTCTGATTTGTTATGTTGTATGGGTTTTTTAAACACAATCATTTTGATTGTGGTTTTTTTTCCCCGCTGTTATATGATGAATACCTTCAAGTCACTGTTTTTAGTGAAATTTGATACATTCTGAGAACAGCAAAAATAAACCATTTAACATGTATAATTAATTCTGTACTGTTTGTATTTATGATGTACATTTAGAACTGTGTAGGAGGCATGGAGAAGGAGAGGCTTCTGTAAGTGTCAAAGTTGTTGCATACAGTGCTCACATTCTACGTAGTCTTTCATATGATAGACTACATTTCCACAATGAGATACCTAAGCAAAGGAAACACAGGTGATATGATTGTGGAATGAGCAAAAAAAATTGCAAGTTTTTCAATTATATTACCTGTGTTTCCTAACATTACACATCACATTGTGTAGATGAGGTTTAGGCCTGTTCCAGGAGACAGAGGAGGTCTGACATTTGTACAAGAGTGCAGTGGACATGACTCACTTCGTTGGTAGGCCTGCACATGTATTATCTCCTCTGTATTCTTCAACAAACCTAAATTTCATCTGCAACCCTGAGTAGGACTTACCTGAAACAAATCTGTGGATAGGTTACACCTTATCGGCATCTTGAAACAATCATTTAAAATGTTAGGGTCAGATTTATGATGGCCGTGCGCCTCTTTTGCGCCGCTGTGGGTCACTTTTGTGTAAAAGATGCACCATGTTGCAAGATAGGTTTCAGTTCATCTCCAGCAAGATACCATCAGTTTAAAATGTATATAATTAGCACTGTGTAGGGGGCATGCAGAAGCTGAAGCTTTTGTAAGTGTCAAAGTTGTTGCATGCAGTGCTGCACTTCTGGGTACTGTTTCATATGCTGGACTACATCTGCACAATGAGATACCTAAGCAAAGTAAACACAAGTGATGTGATTGTGAAATGAGCAAAAGAAATTGCACGTTTTTCATTTACATCACCTGTGTTTCCTAAGTTTACGAATGACATTGTGCAGATGAAGTTTAGGTCTGTCCACGGACACAGAAGAGGTCTGGCCTTTGTTCAAGAGTGAAGTGGACATGACTTACTTCATTGGTAGGCTTTCACATGTATTATCTCCTTTGTATTCTTCAACAAGCGTAAATTTGATCTGCAACCCTGAGTAGGCCTCACCTTAAACAAACCTCTGGAGAGGCCACACCTTATCGTCATCCTGAATTAATCATTTAAAATGCTAGGGACAGATTTATGATAGGTGTATGCCTCTTTTGCGCCACTGTGCGTCACTTTTGTGACGCATTGGCGGTGGAAAAGATTTGCTATGAGGCGACAAAATTACAAATTGATGCATCTAGGCAGATGTGTCATGCTGTAAAAAACCCGTGCCACATGAAACGATGCAGCAGTGATGCAAAAGATGCACCATGTTGCAAGACAGGCCTCACTTCATCTCTAACAAGATAAGAAGCTGAGTCTTCTGTAAATGTCAAAATTGTTGTATACACTGCTCAACTTCTGTGTACTCTTTCATATGCTAGACTCCATCTGCACTATGAGATACCTAAGCAAAGGAAACACAGGTGATGTGATTGTGAAATGAGGAAAAGAAACTCCACATTTTTCAATTACATCACCTGTGTTTCCTAAGTTTACGAATGACATTGTGCAGATTAAGTTTAGGTCTGTCCACAGACACAAAAGAGGTCTGGCCTTTGTTCAAGAGTGAAGTGGACATGACTTACTTCATTGGTAGGCCTTCACATGTATTATCTCCTCTGTACTCTTCAACAACTCGAAATTTCATTTGGAACCCTGAGTAGGCCTCACCTGAAACAAACCTCTGGATAGGACACATCTTATTGGCATCCTGAAACAATTATTTAAAATGTTAAGGGCAATTTTATGATGGCTTTGCACCTCTTTTGCGCTGCCATTGCATCACTGTTGTGAGACAGCAGCAGTGCAAAAGATGCACCATGTTGCAAGATAGGCTTCACTTCATCTGCATCAAGATACTGTTAGTTTAAAATGTATATTTTTAGGACTGTGTAGGGGCATGGAGAAGTAGAGGCTTCTGTAAGTGTCAAAGTTATTGAAAAACTGTTTGTCCTTCAATCTTTTCCCTTGTCTTTTCTAATTTTTAAATACATGTTTTAATATTTTTCAAATGTGTGTTCTCTCTTTCACAGATTGAAAGTATAAAAATTACAAGTGACTAAGTTAACGACAATTATAAGGTAAATGTTTTGTACTCTTTTCGTTACATTTCTATCACATTTAACTTCTATTAGTTTCACTACTTCATTTCTTTAACCCTCACTTTCCTGCCTTTGCTACTTCCCTCAATCCTTTCTCTATTACTTACTTACTCTACTCCTTCCACTATTTTTGTCAGTCCCTCTCTTCTCATACTTCGTCACTCTTGTTCACTCACTCTGTCTCTATTACTCTCACTGTTTCTGACTGATCACTCTTTCACTACTTGTTCATTATGCTTTCTCTCTGTAGTTCAAGCACAGTAAGGGGCATATTATCAACACAGGCAATACATTTATCAGTGTTTTTATCGGCAGAAAACTGCCGCAAAAGTGGCTTTAGCAGCAGTTTTCTTCCGGAAAAGCGGCTTTAGCGGCAGTTTTCTGCCGATAAAAGCAGTAATTATTGGCAGAAAACTGCCGCAAAAGCGTCTTTAGTGTCAGATTTCTGCTGATAAAAGCAGCAAAATTTTTATCGCCTATGTTGATAATATGCCCCTATGTTATTTACATTTCTTTGCTGTTTCAATCATTCCTTTTCTGTTACTTCTTCTTTTCTGCATTGTGTTTTTTCTCTCTGTTATTCCGATGTTTTAATCTTAATTTGATTATTCATTCACATTCTCTAAGAAACTCTTGTTTGTTATTCTTCTACTCTCTTTTTTTTCTCACTTCCTTATCTATTTTGTTTTTCACAATTATACTCTCTTAAATCTTTTCTTCAGTAAATAGATCTATTAAACAGTATCTCTACTTTACTCCCTATAGCTGTCTTTCTTTTAACATAACTGTCTGTTTCCTTCCCTTATAATTACTCTTCTTTTTTTTTTTTTTTTTTTTTTGGTTCGCTCCCGGTTCGCGTACCGGAGAGCGAACGGGGAAGCGAACCAAAAGAAATAGAGGTTGGCAGAGTTCCAAATATTCTACCAATTTTTTTATAACAGGGAGGTAGTTCTGAAAAGAACTTT
This sequence comes from Lissotriton helveticus, assembly GCF_964261635.1. NCBI lineage: Eukaryota > Metazoa > Chordata > Amphibia > Caudata > Salamandridae > Lissotriton > Lissotriton helveticus. Next base: position 1,258,262,215 of record NC_136063.1, on the reverse strand, counting down.
TTTTTTTATTGTTTTTGTTGTTTTATTTTTTTAATTATTTTTCTGAACATTTTTTTACTTTTTTTGTATTTTCTGAACAGTTTTATATTTTTTTGGGTTTTTTTGGGGGGGGGAAACGAAAACGATTCATTGTAAAGGGCTCAACAGGAGCAACAAAAAAAAAAGAATTTATTGTCTGCGGCGTTTCGGACAAACATGATTGTCGATAGCTCTGTTGATCAGAGTGATGCTACTTTCTCTGTAGCAAATGAACTCATTGCAATGCACGCACACTTGTTTCACTTCCCCGAATCTCATCTGTATATTTGGGACCAACTCCCTCGCCTCTGGTCCCGTCACTTCCTGCACAACTGATCTTCTGGCCATAGAAGGAGGATTATCTTGCTGGTCACGTAACTGCGCAGCACTGTAGTTGTTAGCATGCCACCTACTCATATGGTGATGCATCGTGTAATTGCCGTAACTGTACTTCTTCTCGGTGCCTCTGGACAGGCTTTCTTTACATATAAGGCAAGTTACGTACCGTGAATTGACTTTTTTTTGGCCCTGGGGATAAGTAAAAAATTGCCAAATATAATTTACTTTCACATGAGACCTCCTGGGCTCCTCACGCAAAAATTGCCTCTCTTGCTGCTCTTCCTCTTCTTCCTCTTCTTCCTCCTCTTGCTGAATAATAACTTCAGCAGGTGGTCCTCTCTTCTTTGGATGTGGTGGAGGTGGTGGGGAAGCACCAGCTGAAGCTACTAATGAAGCCATTGCTCACTAATCACAAAGGGTCTTTCTCTCACAAAGATGAAAGTCAGAGTGAGGAAAGAAGGAGGGGTTTTCATCATTTGGGAAAAACAATAGTTCTAAACCAATGAAAAGTGTTACTTTTAGGTCACATGACCTAGTCTTACATCATTAGGAAACCAAAAGTGAAATGAACCAATAATAAGTGTTATTACTGAGTCACATGACTTGTTGTGTTTACGTTACGCGCTTTGGGCCGCGTCCCGGATCGCTTCCGGGAAGCAGCGTTTCGCGCCTCGGTTCGCGTACCAGTTCGCTTCCGGGTACGCTACCTTGGCGCGTCATATGACGTATTACGCGACAACGCGATACGTCACGCTGACGCGACATGTCACGATGTTGTTTTCTAACGCAGCAGTTGCGGAAACGGAACGTTTACCGGTTCGCGGACCGGGTCGCGGCACCAAATTGCGCTAACGGGAAGCTAACCGGTTCGCGTACCGGGAGCGAAACAAAAAATATAATTAAAAAAAAAAGTATTAAAAACATGTAAAATATATTTTTTGATTTAAAGAAAAATACATTTTAAAGCTTTTGTTATTTGCTATTAAAAAAAACATTGAAATTCACTGAAAAAACCATAGGTTATAGACCATATATAGTTAGGAATTAGCATTTAAAAATCCTTTTTTTACTCACACAAAACCATTGAAATTCCATATATAGTTAGTTGTACTAACTATATATCGCGCACCCGCAATCCACTGCTGATCATGTCACATATTACATCATTCATGACATGGTCAGTGACATCACTGATGACATCACTGATGACATCTCAAATGACATCACTGATGACATCACTGATGACATCTCAAATGACATCACTGATGACAACATCCAGTGACTGTATGTTTCTGTAAAGTTAAAATATGTCTTACATATTGAAGAATGAGTGGATGTATAAGTGTCTGGATGAAGGATTTATTAGGTGCATGATTGACTGTATGAGTGAGTGAATAAATGTGTGTCACTGAGCGCATGAGTTAGTGACTAAACTGTCTTAATTTGTGCATCATTATGTCTGTTGTTCTGTAAACTGCTGCATGTGTTGATCAGTAGCTATATGAGTAAGTATATGGGTTATTGATTGGTTGCCCAAGTATTTGTATGGGAGACTGTGTGTGTGTGTGTGTGGGTGGCTGGGAGGTGTATGACTCTGTGCATAGATGTGTTAGCAGTTAATTCAATAGATGTATGGGTTCAAAAGTGCATGTGGAAACACCTGTATGGGCGGTTGACTGAGTGCATTGGTGAGTGAATGGATATCTCAGTGCTACATGTCAAAGTAAGTACATATGTAAAACACAGTACATGTGACAGTTGACATATATAAATAACTGTGCATAAGAGCCAGTGAATGTGTGAGTGGCTGTATGGATCATTGTGTACTTGTATCAGGCATTGTAAAAGAGAGTAAATATGTATTAGTATATGTTTGAATAAGTAAGGTGTGTATAACTGTATAGTTGAGGAAATGGAGGTGTGATTGATTCTTTCCATGACTGACTAAGTGTCTGAGTAACTCCATGGATGAGTGACAGTCTGTGAGTGTCTGTTTACACTGAGTGTATCTAAGGTTATATTAGAGTCTGAAGAGGTTCATCGTATTATCACATGAATGATGTCATCAGTGATGTGATCAGTAATGTCAAATGAGATGTCATCAGTGATGTCATCAGTGATGTCATTTGAAATGTCATCAGTGATGTTATCAGTGATGTCATTTGAGATGTCATCAGTGATGTCATCAGTGATGTCATTTGAGTTGTCATCAGGGATGTCATCAGTGATGTCATTTGAGATGTCATCAGTGATGTCATCAGTGATGTCACTGACCATGTCATGAATGATGTAATATGTGACATGATCAGCAGTGGATTGCGGGTGCGCGATATATAGTTAGTACAACTAACTATATATGGAATTTCAATGGTTTTGTGTGAGTAAAAAAAGGTTTTTTAAATGCTAATTCCTAACTATATATGGTCTATAACCTATGGTTTTTTCAGTGAATATATATATATATATATATATGTGTGTGTGTGTGTGTGTGTGTGTGTGTGTGTAGAGAGAGAGAGAGAGAGAGAGAGAGAGGAGAGAGGAGTTGGTAGATTAATCTATATATCTATGCACACACACACACACACACACACACATATATGCATATACACACACATATATTGATATATATATATATATACATAAACACACACATATATATATATATTCACTGAAAAAACCATAGGTTATAGACCATATATAGTTAGGAATTAGCATTTACAAAACCTTAAAAATTCACTGACAAAAACCATAGGTTATACACCATATATAGTTAGGAATTAGCATTTAAAAAACCTTATTTTACTCACACAAAACCAATGAAATTCCATATATAGTTAGTTGTACTAACTATATATCACGCACCCGCAATCCACTGCTGATGATGTCACATATTACATCATTCATGACATGGTCAGTGACATCACTGATGACATCACTGATGACATCTCAAATGACATCACTGATGACATCACTGATGACATCTCAAATGACATCACTGATGACATCACTGATGACATCTCAAATGACATTACTGATGACATCACTGATAAAATCATTCATGTGATAATACGATGAACCTCTTCAGACTCTAATATAACCTTAGATACACTCAGTGTAAACACAGACTCACAGATTGTCACTCATCCATGAAGTTACACACACACCTAGACAGTCATGCAAACAATCAATCACACCTCCGTTTCCTTAACTATACAGTTAAACACACCTTACTTATTCAAACATATACTAAAACATATTTACTCACTTATACAATCCTGGATACAAGTTCACAATGATCCATACAGCCACTCACACATTCACTGGCTCTTATGCACAGTTATTTATATATGTCAACTCTCACATGTACTGTATTTTACATATGTACTTAATTTGACATGTAGCACTGAGATATCTATTCACTCACCAATACAGTCATGCACACAGTCAACCGCCCATACAGCTGTTTCCAACATGCACTTTTGAATCCATACATCTATGCACAGAGTCATACACTTCCCAGCCACCCACACACACACTCAGTCTCCCATACAAATGCTTGGGCAACCAATCAATAACCTATATAGTTACTCATATAGCTACTGATCAACACATGCAGCAGTTTACAGAACAACAGACATAATGATGCACAAATTAAGACAGTTTAGTCACTTACCCATGCACTCAGTGAGACACATTTAATCACTCACTCATACATTCAGTCATGCACCTACTAAATCCTTCGTCCAGACACTTATACATCGACTCATTCATAAATATGTAAGACATATTTTAACTTTACAGAAAAATACAGTCACTGGATGTTGTCATCAGTGATGTCATCAGTGATGTCATTTGAGATGTCATCAGTGATGTCATCAGTGATGTCACTGACCATGTCATGAATGATGTAATATGTGACATCATCAGCAGTGGATTGCGGGTGCGTGATATATAGTTAGTACAACTAACTATATATGGAATTTCATTGGTTTTGTGTGAGTAAAATAAGGTTTTTTAAATGCTAATTCCTAACTATATATGGTGTATAACCTATGGTTTTTGTCAGTGAATTTTTAAGGTTTTGTAAATGCTAATTCCTAACTATATATGGTCTATAACCTATGGTTTTTTCAGTGAATTTCATTGGTTTTTTAATAGCTAATATCAAAACCTTTACAATGTATTATTCTTTAAAAAGAAAAATATTTTTTACATGTTTTTTATACAATTTTTTTTGTATTTTTTTTTGTTTCGCTCCCAGTACGCGTACCGGTTAGCTTCCCGTTAGCTCAATCCGGAGGCGCGACCCGGTACGCGAACCGGTAAACGTTCCTTTTGCGCACCTCTCGCGTTACAAAACAACATCGTGACGCTTCGCGTCAGCATGACGTTTCGCGTTCTCGCGTAATACGTCATATTACGTGCTACGTTCGCGTACCCGGAAGCGCAGCGGTACGCGAACCGGAAGCGATCCGCGGCGCGGCGCCGACCGCGTAACGTAAACATAGCAGGTCATGTGACTCGGTAATAACACTTTTCATTGGTTCATTTCACTTTTGGTTTCCTAATGATGTAATACTAGGTCATGTGATCTAAAATGAACACTTTTCATTGGTTTAGAACTTTTGTTTTTCCCAAATGATGAAAACCCCTCCTTCTTTCATCACTCTGACTTTCATCTTGGTGAGAGAAAGACCCTTTATTGAGACTTTGAGATGGCTTCATTAGTAGCTTCAGCTGGTGCTAGCCCACCACCTCCACCAAATCCAAGAAAGAGAGGACCACCTGCAGAAGTAATTTTGCAAGAAGAGGAAGAACAGGAAGAGGAGGAAGAGGAGGAAGAGCATGAGTTTTTGCCAGAGGAGCCCAGGAGGTACAATCGAAAGGAGAATTACATCTGGCAATTCTACAGAATTCCTGAGGGGCAAAAGAAAGTGAATGCACGCTACGTGTTTTGCCGTATATGCGGTGATAGATTGTCAAGGGGCACTGATAAAAAATACAGTTATGGCAATCATACTATGCATCGGCATATGAGTAGGTGGCACCCAAATAATTATAGTGCTGCCCAGCTATGTGACGAACAACAAAATCCCCTCCCAATGGCAAGAAGATCGGTGGTTCCGGAGGTGTCGGGACCAGAGGCGAGGGAGATGATCGCAAACATCCAAATGTTGTTTGGGCACGTAAAGCAAGTGTGCGTGGAATGTGGCACTTTCATCTGCTACAGAGAAAGTAGCATCACTTTGATTTTGCGAGCAATTCAAAATCATATTAATGTTTGTACGAAACGCACCAAAAAATAAATTCTTTTTTTTTTTTTTGCTCCTGTTGAGCCCTTTATAATGGATCGTTTTTGTTTCCCCCCCCCCCCAAAAAAACAAAAAAAAATTTAAAAACGTTCAGAAAATACAAAAAAAGTAAAAAAATGTTCAAAAAATACTAAAAAAAATATAAAACAACAAAAACATACAAAAAAAAGTTCTTTTCAGAACTAACTCCCCATTATAAAAAAATTGGTAGAATATTTGGAACTCTGCCAACCTCTATTTCTCTTAGTTCGCTCCCGGAGCGCTACCCGGTACGCGTACCGGAAGCTAACCAAAAAAAATATTTTTTTAAAAAAAGAACAGTAAGTATAAGGTAAGCAAACAGACAGTTATGTTAAAAGAAAGACAGCTCTAGGGAGTAAACTAAGGATACTGTTACCTACAATCCACTGCTGATGATGTCACATATTACATCATTCATGACATGGTCAGTAACATCAACAGCAGTGGATTGTAGGTAACAGTATCCTTAGTTTACTCCCTATAGCTGTCTTTCTTTTAACATAACTGTCTCTTTCCTTCCCTTATAGTTACTGTTCTTTTTTAAAAAACATTTTTTTGATCAGTCATAAACAGTGACATTAATAGAAACAGAGAGAGTGAACAAGAGTGAAGAACTATGGTCCTCCTCAGCCACCCTCAGAAAACCAAGGGGGTCAAGATACATCTACCGTGCCCCCTTCTACCCATTCTGAACATTATTTGCCCTCCATCTTGTATCTTGATTCGACCGAAACACAAAATGGTGGACTGCCATAACGCTGCTGGTTTGCGAACCGGGCAACTTCCCGGGAAGCGGTCCAAAAAAAAAAAAGTTGGGAAAGTAATTCACAGACACTAAGAGTAATAGAGATGGAGTGAGTGAACAAGACTGAGGAACTATGAGAACAGAGGGACTGAGAAAAAGAGTGGAAGGAGTTGAGTAAATAGGTAATAGAGAAAGGAATGAGGAAAGTAGCAAAGGCAGGAAACTGAGGATTAAAGAAGTGAAGCAGTGGATCTAATAGTAGGTGAATGTGATAGAAATGTAACGAAAAGAGTACAACTATTTACCTTGTAATTGCCGTTAAATTAATCACATTTTATTTCTATACTTTCAATCTGTGAAAGAGAGAACCAACATTTGAAAAAAATTAAAATATGTATTTAAAAATTACAAAAGACAAGGGAAAATATTGAAGGACAAATAGTTTTTCAACAACTTTGACACTGACAGAAGCTTCTGCTTCTCCAGGTCCTCTACACAATCCTAAAGATATACATTTTAAACTAACAGTATCTTGATGCAGATGAAGTGAGGCCTATCTTAAAACATGGTGCATCTTTTGCATTGCTCTTGTTTCAGAAAAGTGTCGCTTCAGTATGCCAATAACATGTCTCCTATCCAGAGATTTGTTTGAGGTGAGGCCTACTCAGAGTTCAAGATGAGATTTACACTTGTTGAAGTGTACAGAGGAGATAATATCTGTGAAAGTCTACTAATGAAGTGAGTCATGTCCACTGCACTCTTCAACAAAGTAGAAACCTCCTATGTTTCCCTGGACAGACCTAAACTTGATCTGCACAATGTGATTCATAATGATAGGAAACACAGGTGATGTAATTGAAATATGTGCAATTTATTTTGCTCATTTCACAATCACATCACTTGTGTTTCCTTTGCTTAGGTATCTCATTGTGCAGATGTAGTCCAGCATATGAAAGAATACGTAGAAGTGCAGCACTGCATACAATAAATTTAACACTTACAGAAAACTCACCTTCTCCATGCCTCCTACACAGTTCTACATATACATCATAAATGCAAACAGTACAGAATTAATTATACATGTTAAATGGTTTATTTTTGCTGTTCTCAGAATGTATCAAAATTCACTAAAAACAGTGACTTGAAGGTATTCATCATGTAACAGCGGGGAAAAAAAACACAATCAAAATGATTGTGTTTAAAAAACCCATACAACATCAGAAATTAAAATTCAGAACTCCTTAAAGTTAACTTACTTTCCATGACGTCCAAGGATGTCCTATGAACAGCTTACACTCTTTTGTGCTGTTATTACTTTCAGCCCGCCACTTTCTGAAAGAAAACCTCCATCGTTTTTAAAAACACGTTACATGCAATAAATGACTTCTTGCTCTCTACCACTATTTTCCACAAGGCCAAATCTAGTCAGAGATATTTATAACTCTTGGATTTCTTGTAAGCCAATCCCATCATTTGGCATTTCCGCAACTTTCAGAATTAAAATGTTGAAGATCATTTTCACAATCCTGGAATAGTAATATCTTCCCCTTCTTGCTCAGTCATGTTCTACATTTCCTATGACACTGATACTGCTTAATATGAAGCAGACTTACACTACCTCTATGAGTACTACAATTATTTAATTCTCTACATCACTTTTAATCACAAAGCAATGTAAAACAGTAGACAGCATTGCAGACTTACATTCCCTCTACTCCATGTTTTGATTGGCTGCTTCAATTAGCTTATGAAAAGAAACAGTTTTTCTGAACTCATTCAAAGTGCACATACATCTCCATGATGTCCAATCCTATGATTAGAAGTTATGTCTCTGAACTACACTTATCCTCAAGGCCAAATTGTGTAGGAGCCATTAGAACTTCTTGAAATTCCACAGATCATATCCCGAGATTATTTTCCTAAAATTTTGGTTTTAAAAACACCAGGTAAGAGTTTTTAAGGTCATACGGCAATTTTTTTGTGAAAATTAAAACAGAATCATTGCAGAATGACCAGCCATTTCTAGACTTTAAATAAGCTGTGTAATGTCCTGATGATATTGAAGGGCCGTCATGATATATAATTGCTGTAGTTACAAAAGTCCTTCCTGATATTGACAACTGCGAAGCTACAAAATTTTTTATTAAAGTTGTCAATTTTGTTCCATCAGGCCTACATCGTTGGAACATTAAAATGACGTACTGGCCATATGTTCGTATAAATAATGTGGACATCATTTCAGATTTACATTGGCTACACTCCATGTTGTGATTAGCAGCTTTTACTAGCTTATTAAAGGAGACTGATTTACTGTCTGGCAAAGTTAAATATATAAATCTTTCTGAGTCTACACTAGTAGTACTTGATACCATACAGTTCTCGCAGTCATGCTGCCATTGATAAGAAAGCCCAAACAGCTGATCTACATCTACACCTTCAGCATGTAATACATCAAGCATATACATTAAAAACTCCTGACAATCTTGCTGAATATTTTGAGAGAATTGTGTTTGGCCTGAACATCTATCTAACAGATTTCTAATTTCAGACACACTTTCTATGTTTCTTCTATCAGTGGTACATTTCTCTAACACAGAATTTAACAAACTGCAAAATCTTTGATCAGAATTGACCACAATCTCTTCTTTTACATTTTTTAGAGAAAACAAAACATTAATTACTACATTAGCATAGCAGTTGACACCAGAACTGTTTTCAAACTGAAAACCAACAACATCTTCAACAGAATCCTCTTTGTTTCTGCTTGTAATTTTAGGTTCATTCACTTTTTGTCTTTTTGCTACAACCTCCCCAGTATTGTTCTCATTTCTTCGTTTCCGGCCTACCAGACGTTTCTCAAACAAAGGAAACTGAGGCAAATGTGGCGCATACTCTCTTCTTAACCTATTGTATTCCTTAACACAATCTAGATCTGCACAAATGTTTCTGACATCACACTCAATCAAGTACAATCCCGATAAAGTTCTAACTCGTGACAATGCCACATATGCCATACCCTCCTTGAACACAGAACTGCCAATATTCACCAATGCAGTGTCTACACTTAAACCTTGCGATTTATGAATTGTCACCGCATATGCCAAGCAAACAGGGAACTGCTTACGGCGAACATATAAGTCTTTTACAAGCAAAAAACTAGCAGAACAACGAGCAATTAGCTGTACTTCCTCAATGCCATCAAATTTAATTTTTAAAAATTCAATTCCATCTCTATTTCTGTATTTCACAAAATCAACAACATTACCCATTGATCCATTTACCAGACCTCTTTCAACATGTAAATTCCTTCTTAAAATTATACGGCAGTTCAAGCACACATTCAGAGTCTTTTCAAAACCTGCAGTTTTAGATATACTCTTCTCTAATGAATCCAATTTTGTTTTCAGATTCTCAGACAAAATAATTGTTGATCCCATATGCTCTACTCTATCAATAGCTTCCACTTTCACAATCTCTTGCTTTTCTAAATGCAACATTTTGTTGTTAAATTTGGCACATTCTGCAAGAGTTGGCATCAAACATATTCCAGATTTCTTATCAGTAATTTTCTGAAAAATATTCTCAGGCACAACATCTTGTTCTGGATATAAATTTGACAGTAATCGTGCATGTAAAGCTTCTTTCCCATGCTCGGTCACTTTTCCAATTCTAACATCTTGTAGAATAGTCTTGTAAACTTCATCCTTTGCCTGACGCATATTTTCATGCAGTTCAGCATAATTGAAGTTTAACCATATATTGACGTTGCCAATGCTGCCTAGGCACTTCCTGGTATCTTCATGCGTGAGCATTTTGAACACAGGTTGCCCTTTCACTGGTGTCAGCTGCAGAAGATCTCCGAAAACAATGATGTGTTTGCCACCAAATAACACATCATACTCTGTTTTGAGAACTTCTTGCATCCTCAAATGCACAAAGGCAAGCATGACATTGGAAACCATGCTTACTTCGTCAATGATAAGAAGTTTCATTTTCCTCAAGATTCTTGAAACTTCAAAACAAGCATCTCCAGATAGCTTGTGATATTCTAATTTGTTGTCATGCTCCACTGGCAGCATCAGTAAACGATGTAAAGTAATCCCTTTAATATTATGTGCTGCCAGTCCAGTTGGAGCAGTGACAACACAAGACAGCGATGACTCTGTCCTTTCCTGCAAATAGCATGAAATTGCTTTAATGAGGAAACTTTTTCCAGTTCCCGCTTCTCCACTCACGTACAGTCGGACAGGCTTCAACGACGTACATGAGCACTCTTTCTTATCATGACTTAATCCATGATCAATTTGCATGGTAACTTCGTCATATATTTTCCTCTGCTCAACGTTGAGTTGCCTTTCCAACTCTTCTAAGTTAACCGCATCCTCTTGAGCATGTGCCATGGCTCTTTCCACCTCATTCATAGCAGTGGCAGCTTCATTTTCAATAAGAGGTACTCCTAGTGGATCCTGACTCAATGAAGCAGAACTCTGACTGTCCTGAGAACTGTCTCTGGCAATCTCGGCTGCAATCGTTGCTTCCTGCTCAATTTCCGCATTCAACATTTCTACATATTTGGGAAAAGCAGGACATTCTATGGTCTCCTTGGCGGCATTGAAAGAGTCTTCGTAACAGAGGAAATCTCCAAGCAGTTCCTCTTCTGCACGCCAAGGCTTGAAAAGTTGCAAAAGTGCTAAATAGAAAAACTCCTTTTTTTCAGGAGATTCGCCACTCAATTTTCGATGGTTTATCAAGTGGCATTTTCTTTGCTTGACCAGACATCCCTCACTTCCTATTACAGCATACACTCCTTTCTCAGTATCTTCTTTGATGTTCCTCTTGAACATGTAATTTTGCAGAACCTCATACAGACAAACATTCTCTAGGTGACTGCTTCGATTTGGATAATATGTATCCAACATGTTTGTCTTCAAAATGTCGGTACTGTTTGGCTCCTTTTCCGCCAAATACTCAATTTCCCGCACAGGTTTGAGAACTCGATTACGCGTTGCAGCAAGACCAAGACTCGCCCAAACGATACTCCTGGACTTGGCATAGAGACTTGCTGAAGACAACCGGTCAGAACATTCGTACGCTCCGATTTCTCGATGCGACAACATCTTCAGACTGAAACTGTACAACTTCTTGCTGAGGCTCTTTTCATGGGAAATGTCCTCCCACATATCCTTCAATTCTGTCTTCTCTTTTTTGGTGATGTAAGACGTCACATACCGAGCCACAGCCATACAGTTATCAGCCACAAACTGTATATCCATGTTAGCATTCCACATGGACAAAATCACCGGGTTGTAGTCGTTGATGTACTTGGACTCTTCGTTCCTCTTCAAATTGTAAGTGTTTTTAGGTGATTTCTTCATCACATTATGTCGCAGCGAAGACATCAAACTGTTTACTCTTCCTTTAGAAATCACCGGTCGTGGAAAGCCGAAACGACATTTGGTGTAGAACTTGTCTTTGTTTCGGAATTTACGACGGCAGTACTTTCCACATCGATGGCTTTGGAAACGCAGAACTTTTTCTCTTAGGCTTTTCTTCTCCTTTGCGTTTGGAACAGCACACGTAGAATACTGTTGGATGAAACTCATCACTGAGTCTTCTGGATCCGTTCCAAATTTAGGTGCATCCTTGATCCACAGCAACATATGTATATGAGGAGCACCTCTTGCTTGGTACTCCTTTCTCCAGAAGAAATCCAACACCTCTCCAAGAGGTGGATTCTTCTTATTCATGATGAAAGACATCATAGCTTCAAATCTATGATTGAAGTACCTACATACATTGACTGGATCCAAAGAGCACAGTTCTCCGGGTGTCTTGAATTCGATGTTTTCTACGTTAGCATTTGCCTCTCGTAGAAATTGAAGTAAGTCTTCCCAGCCATACTCGGCACAACTCAGAGTGAGGAACCATGTGGGAGTACCTAAGTTCCTCAGCATACATTTTAAATCACCATGACGACGGTACCAGTACTCATTAGTACCACGCTGACACGCCATGAGATTAATCAGGTGAGAATCCAAAATACTATCTTGGACATTCACTTTATCCATAAAATCACTTGCCGAGATGTTTTGCATGTGTATACCACTTTTCAAGATGTGGTTCACTGCATATGACAGTCCAGACAGATCGCTTTCAAACAGGAGATGAAACAAATAAGGAATGCATTGTCGAAACCTAGCATCTCCTGCATACAATCGCAAAGTCCGGTATTCAGAAGCAGGAATTTGATGAGGTCGCTCATCATATCTTCCTCCCTGACCTGTTGGAAAAAGCTGTGGGAAACACCGAGCTTCCAAACTTTCCTCCCAAACACTAATGGGACTCCCTTTGGCTTGTTTCATTTGAAACAACTCAATAGCATTCCCCATGACTTCCTTTGAATGCAAAGGATGAACACTATAATGTTCATATATTTCCTCACTAGTAGAGGGTTCTACTTTCTCAATTTGACCAGCACACAAATCGCTATCCTCTTCCTCACTTACTTCCTCTTCTGCAACATATACATTCTTATAGTATTTATTATTTTTTTTCAAATACAATGTTGCCTTTTTAACTTTCCTAACATCTACTAAATCTTGCCATATTTTCTTATTCTTTGTCGGAACCCCATTAACTAAGATAACCAGAGGTTCCTCTTCCACTTTTTCTACTCCAATTGTGTTAATGTTTTTCTTGAAATCTAGAGGCAAATAAACAACTCTTCCCTTTAATCCTCTCTGTAAATCTGATGGAGGCAATTTCCCTGTCTTTGGCTCCATTCTTACAATAGCCTGAAAGGGATGGATACTTTGAATCAAAATAGATTCATAAGTATTTAAGTCCTTCAATTCAGAAGGAATCTCAACCAATTCCAGATTATTATGAACTGCTCTAGCAGGCATCTGGTTTTGTTTTAATTTGTTACAACAATAAGTACACACACGTTGATCCAATCCCAAATCAAAACAATTTTCTACCATCAAGTATGTTGCAAAATCCTTCCATTCACTATTATTTTCCCTTTCACTTTTTGCATATAAATCCACTAACTTAGTCTGATTCTTATAATAAGTGCGTCTACAACACACACAAGTGAAATTAGGCCTCTCACTTGATTTCATGTCAAACGTCGCAATTTCCCTCTGGAAATTATCTGTACTGGAAACATGTACACTATCTTCCAAATGACCCTCTACTTCTTGCTCAATTTCAACATTCTCCTCTTTACTTCCAAAGTAACAAAACTCAATTTCTTCACATATATTCTTCACATCTATTTCAGAACCATGCAAAAGAGCAGCGCATAATTGTTTCAGCATAATTGCTGGACTCTTAGCATAATACAACAGTCTAACTAACTTCCTCACTTTGTTATGATGCACTGCTAGCATCCTGAAATGATGAAAAACACTCTGGCATACTCTCCTGGAAAGACAAGCCAGTGAATGACCATGCAAACCTGTCACTTCTCTCACTCTGCAAGGATCTAATTCTTGCAACAACCTTATTTTCTGTTTCAAACTTTTCTTGTTAAATGTCCGTACAAAATCACAAAGCAAATTGATGGAATCCTGTCGCACACTGCAAATACTACTACACTTCCAGGTGTACACAGGACCCTTAGCACGTCTTCCTAAAACCTCATTACCTAACAACTCTTCTGCCTCTGTTGTCACAAGTTTTTCTTTTTCAACTGGACAACCATCTTTCACTTCATAAGCACGACCACTGATGTCAACTGCATGCACCAAATCATTATCCTGGAAATAACTCTCTTCATTAAAAAATGCCTCACAGCTTGAACTATGTATCCATTCTCCAGAAAAAACTTCACAAAAATTACTACGATTAACTATTCTCTTCCATCTACTATTTCTTATGAAATCAAAAATTGCCTTGTTTAGCTTCCTAATTCTATTGATTATCAAAATAAATAACTTACGTTTAATTTCAAAAGCCTGATCAATAACTTTCTCAACTTTTTTTTTTCTCTTATAAAAAACTAATTTCTGTTGACCTTTCTTAATATTTTTTAACAAATTGCCAATTATCCTGTTACGGAACATTCGTTTACGAATCTCCCTAAACTGTTGTTTCCTTCTACTATCATGCACAGATTTATCTCTTGCTCTAGCAGTAACATTTTCATTTGTCCTTTTCTTTCCATTTGATTTACTTCTCGTGTTATGGATTGAAACATTTTCTGTACTAATATTTTTTTTATTAGAAATATTTCTTATGAAATATTTAGAGCTCTTACCCGGTGCTTTCTTCATGGCTTGAGAAATCTTTTTGTTAGAGGACTGCTGCGTTTTTTTTTTCTCCTGCTGTCTTTGACGTTTTGCAGCCTTTATCTCTCTTATTTTTGTAGGCATATTGAAATCTTGAAATGATCTGCAGTTGAATCTGAGGAAAAATATAATAAAAAATGTTAATAAACATTATTATCAAACAGTAAATCAGTAATAGTGATCAAAAACATAACACACTACTTGACATTTTAATTTGAAGATTTTTTAGTCATTGCCATTTTTACAATACAGAAATACCAGAAAAGAAATGACATTTATATTTATGTTACCTATGCTATTTTATATGTGAATCTGATCTAATTTTATGAGCATATTTTAATATTTTATTGAAGACACTACACATAACCTGTTTTTGAAGGTGTCTTTATTTTTAAATTAAACGGTTTACCTTTTTACTTTTTATTGATTATAAATTTTAAAAATAAATGTTTATAATTCCAAAGGCTCAAGCAGGTCAGCTTCCCATCCTATATCATATAATTCGGACAAATCTGCATCCTCATCACGCTCTTCTTCATCCTCAGGATTTAAATCATCCAATGGATCAACATCCACTGATGTTTCAATTACAAGTTCAATGATGAGGTCAAAATCAACTGATTGCAGATTGTCGCTCATGTTGAGGTTGTCTTTATCTTTAAAGAAAGATAACAACAATGAGATGTTGCAGAGTAAGAGACAAATCTCACAGATTATAATAGTAAAATTATTTAACAAGAGTAACATTTTGCAGCTATTATTTAGCCATGTCCAGCGATGCTGAGCAGGTGAAGCCTATGTCTAATTTTTCACTGAACAGGACTCATCTGTTCTTAACCTTGGATAAGCCTCAACGACTCTGTGTCCCCTGCACATACTCAAATGTTAAAGTGCAGATTTATATTAAATGGCACATCCCCAGGCATGCACCAGTTAATGTGCACCACTGCTTTACCACCCATGGTGTGCCGCATTTACAATCAGATAGGAGAAAGCTGCTTCAAAACCCTGCGCCTGCTTGAAGCTGGCATAGGTCTTGACGCAGCATTGTAGAGATGGGGCACCCCTGAGCCTTGCTGGAGCTGCATCGCACTTACGATACAACTCCAGCAATGCGCCACCTTTACGGCACAGATGCGTCACGCATCTGTGCCGTTTTTGCCCCATGCTGCGCCGCATTGTAAATGCAGCACAACATGGGTGGCGGAACAGTGGCGCAGGATGACTGTCACATCCCTGGTGATGCGCCACTCATCATAAATCTATCCCTAAGCTTCTTATCTTGTTACAGATGAACTGCCATATGTATCATCAAAATATTTTACATATTATAAATAGCGAATTTTAAGGAATAAATAGCGATTCTTTACTATTCCTAATTTGCAATGAGCAAATTGCTAATTGCAAATTACCCATTCATTTCCATAGGCTAGGAGGCTCATAGGAATTAATGTTGCAATTTGTGATTAGCAATTAGCTCATCACAAAATAGGATTTTTTTCAAGCGTGCAGGGGTATCTTAAGAACACCCTGCTGCACCCCTGAAAAAGAAATTTGGGAGCACATGGCACACCTACATGCCCTAATGGCATGTATGGGCGTCATATGGGACCTTTTTTTTTTTTTTTTAAAAAATGCTTTTTGAAAAGAATTCGCAAATTACCACAAACTAGAAGTTGGTGGTAGTTTCCAAATCCTTAATATCATTTTTTACATATTTTTTTTTTGATACATTGCATTTAAGGAATCACAAATTTTGAATTATTGACATTTTAAGTAATTTCCACATGTGCAGTGTTTTCAAAATATAATTTGAAAATCGTTTTGGGGGAAAAGTAATGGTTTGCAAATTTATGACAAGGACATAATGGTGTATGCTTCTCTATAAGGCATTTCAGTATCTCTAATGTCATTTTTCCCATATTACATTATAAGACCTTTCCCCATGAAGCACATTCCTTGTAAATATGCTCCCACCTGTGCATTGCAAATTTAGATTTTGACTGTTTCAGACACATAGCCATGTTGAAAGTGACCCAAAAAAATTGCAAACGTTTTAAAAAAACACATTCATGTGTCTTAATGACATTTTAAGTCATTTCCCCATGGACAATGTTTTCTAAGTGGCACAAAAGAGGTATACACCTATCATAAATCTGTCCCTAGCATTATAAATGATTAAATCAGGATGACAATAAGATGTGGCCTATCCAGAGGTTTGTTTAAGGTGAGGCCTACTCAGGATTGCAGATTAAAGTTACGCTTGATGAAGAATACAGAGGAGATAATTTATTGTAAAGGCCTACCAATGAAGTAAGTGATTTCTACTTCATTGCACCAGTCATCATAAATGTATCCATAAGCTTCTTATCTTGTTAGACATCAACCGCCATATGTATCATATAACTATTTTGCATTTCCAAAAAAGCGAATTTTAAGGAATAAATAGCGATTCTTTACCATTCCAAATTTGTTTGAGAAAATTGCTATTTGCAAATTACCCATTCATTTCCATGGGCTAGGAGGCTCATATAAATGAAGGTGCAATTTGCGATTAACAATTTGCTCATCACAAATTAGGAATTTATTCCAAAGGTGCAGGGGTGTCTCAAGAACACCCTGCTGCAACCCTGAAAAAGAAATTTGGGGGCATATGGCGCACATAAATTTTAACAACATTCCTTTACCTCAAAAACGATTTTCAAATCATAACTTCAAAACACTACACATGGGAAAATTACTTAAATTGTCCTTAAGACACATAAAAGCGTTTTTTGATTGGCTTTCCTGCATGGTAGGGTCACTTTTAACATGGCTATGTAACATAAACATTCAAAATCAAAATTTTCCATGTACAGGTGGGAGCATATTTACAAGCAATTTGCGCCACAAAGAAAGGTCTGACATTAAAATGGGAAAAATAACATCAGGGACAGTCAATTGCCTTATAAAGAACCATACACCATTATGTCCTTCTCATGAATTTGAAAACAATTCCTTTTTCCCAAAAACGATTTTCAAATCATAATTTCAAAACACTGCACATGAGAAAATGACTTAAAATGTCATTGAAACACATGAAAGCGTTTTTTGATTGCCTTCCCAGCATGGTTTGGTCACTTTTAACATGGCTATTTAACACAAACATTCAAAATCTAAATTTTCCATGCACATGTGAGAGCATATTTACAAGCAATTTGCGCCACAGAGAAAGGTCTTACACTAAAATGAGAAAAATAACATCAGGAACAGTCAATTGCCTTATAAAGAACCATACACCATTATGTCCTTGTCATGATTTTATAAACAATTCCTTTTCCCCAAAAACGATTTTAAAATCATAATTTCTAAACACTGCACATGGGAAAATGACTTAAAATGTCATTAAAACACATGAAAGCGTTTTTTGATTGCCTTCCCAGCATGGTTTGGTCACTTTTAACATGGCTATTTAACACAAACATTCAAAATCTAAATTTTCCATGCACATGTGAGAGCATATTTACAAGCAATTTGCGCCACAGAGAAAGGTCTTACACTAAAATGAGAAAAATAACATCAAGGACAGTCAATTGCCTTATAAAGAACCATACACCATTATATCCTTGTCATGAATTTAAAAACAATTCCTTTTCCACAAAAACGATTTTCAAATCATAATTTCTAAACACTGCACATCAGAAAATGACTTAAAATGTCATTAAAACACATGAAATCATTTTTTGATTGGCTTTTCAGCATGGTTGCGTCACTTTTAACATGGCTATGTAACACAAACATTCAAAATCAAAATTTTCCATGCACATGTGAGAGCATATTTACAAGCAATTTGCGCCACATAAATCATAATTTTCTCCTTAAAGCACACTATTCTCTATCTAAAGTAAAGAAATATTTTCTCACCTTAGCAAATACTTTGAGTTTGAAAACAGTCTAAGAAACACACCAATTTGTCTTCAGCAGAGCAAAAGGTATGCACTCCAGAGTCTGCAGCTATCAAAAGCACAGAAATGGTGTAATTCTTCACACATATTTCTCATGTCACCCAATCAAAACTCTTCCCTCACTTTTTTTCAAATGAAAACCCTTCCCCCTCTGCCCTTTCTGCCTATTTTCCATAGCAACCACCTCTTGGAGAAACTCTGGTGTTTGCAAATTCACACAACAATGTTGCAATTGAACTCTGAACTCTCAGTGCACCTGCATATCCAGTGCTTTCTTTCATTTAATGATTTTTTATTGATCACTCAAAATACATCTTTCAAACAACACATCTGTACACCCTAACTTTCTGTTTTCATCAATCAAAATCCACCAATCACTGTTACTACTTCATGAACACAGAAACTCCACAGTTTTTTTCATTTCAAACTCTCATTTTTTCAACTGCCATTTCATTGCCACACTTCATCTGACTGCAGGAGAACCTTCTCTCACCATGTTTTCTGTCTGGATTGTTGGTCATAGTTATATTCACTGGGCTCAAAGGTACGTTGAAAGCAGGAATTTACCTAACCTCAATTTACAAGATGTGGAAATTAAGTGGTTTGGCCACAGAGGATTAAAATGTCACCAATTGATACCATTGGTGAAAACCTTTATGCATTTGCCAAAACCTGACCTGTTAATTGTGCACTGTGGAGGTAATGACTTGGGCACTTTGACTGGTGTAGGTCTGGAAATGCTTTTAAAGGACACCTTTGAGCAATTAATGGCACTTTTTCCTCAGACTGCCTTGGTATATTCAAATATATGCCAAAGACAGAAATGGAGGTGGTCAAACCAATTTTGTCCACAAATTGAGAAGTCGAGGAAGCATGTAAACAAATCTGTTTCAGCTTACATGAGAGACCATGGAATGGGCTCCCTGTACAACAATAACTTGCGTTACTACATGCAAGATATCTACAGAGGAGATGGAGTTCACTTCTCAGATGAGGGCAACAGAGTTTTCACTCTGAATTAAAAAATGTGCATTGGTACCTACTTATAAGTACCAAAATGTACCATAAACCCAAAAGCTCTTCTCAGAGCTACCCTACATCTAATCACTCACAATTATTATTTTACTCTAACTTTTTTCACTAATTTTCAACAAAGTACACTCCCTGGGGCGCTACCCGGTACGCGTACCGGGAGCTAACCTCGCGAAATTTTTTAAAAAAATGGTTTTTTTTCGCACATATAAACCTCCTCAGCCACCCTCAGAAAACCTAGGGGGTCAAGATAAGTCTACCGTGCCCCCTTCTACCCATTCTGAACATTATTTGCCCTCCATCTTGTATCTTAATTCGACCGAAACACAAAATGGTGGACTCCCGGAACGCTTAAGGTACGCGAACCGGGGCGCTCAACGGTTCGCGTACCGGGTCGCTCCCTGGGAAGCGCACCATCAAAAAAGGTGGGAAAGTAGTTCACAGAAAAGCCACTGGAGACAATTTCACCAAATATAGATTAGCTCATACTACATACCAATCCCTACCATTTTCACAAATTTGATTGGAATTCCATTTAGCCATTTAGCCTGTAGACCTCTCTAAATACCGTGAGGTAAATTACTTCACAAAACACATCTGAAATGTTGGAATTGACAACCAATTAAAATGTTACTTTCATTTTCTACTTTTTTTACCTCACATTTGATTGGTTATGTACCCGAATATATATAAAGGAAGAGAAGGAAACACAGCCATTTTGACTACTACTTCCTGGTGTACATTTCAATAGGATTTTCATTAATAACTTCAACTTCTTTTTAAAGGTAAGTTGTTATTTTTAAAACTGAAGTATATTGTGCACTTTAAGTTAATATGGCAAACTTTTTCTGTTAGTTATATACTATCCCTCTGTAGTACTTATAAATTTAGATACACTTTTTTATATTCCTACTTCCACTCTGATACTATACACTGCCCAAAGATAAATTCTCTGTTAAAAACTGCCTATCTAAAATTAATCCCAACAGTGCCCTACCTCTACTAATATATATTTTTTTTATGCAAATTTCAGGGAAAATGGAAAGTGAACAAAACATTTCATTTGAAATTGTCCTTCCAGAGTCCAACACAGAAATCATTGATCCAAATGAGATTGAATTTATGGATGAAACTTGGGACCAAGAACTACTGCAATGTGTACAAGCAGTATTAACCTCCTTGCAAATGAGGACATTTTACAACCTCAGAGACTACAATCTATATTCCATGATTATTATGAAATTTCTGACAATGAAATGTTAGAAAGTTTAATAAATTATGAAACACAATAAAAAAAGCTTAAAAAAAAAAATTAAAAAAAATAATCAACAAAACCAACAATCAATTAACATACAGCATTTGAAAAGTCTATCATTCATTTTTCATTGTGGTACGCTCCCCAGAACGCTTCCCGGTTCGCGTACCGGGCGCTAACCACGAAAAAAAACTAAAAAAAATTTGTTTTTTTTGCTTCGCGGGGCCCCTTTAAAGCCTCCACATCAAACCTAGGGGGTCAGGGAGGATCTACTATGCCCCCTTATGGTCATTTCCCCCTTTGTTTTGGCCTCCTCTTGTCACTCGATCCTACCGAGAGACAAGATGGCGGCCGCTCCGGACTGTTTAGAATGTTGACAGACACCGGAGAGCCAATCAACTTCGCTACGCGAAGTTCCGTTACGCGTCAAGTACGCGTACCGGGGCGCTGCCCGGTCCGCGCTTACAGATATATATCTTTTTTTGAACGTTATTTTCTCAAAATCCACTGCAGCACATATATTGAGACCTACAAAAGGCACATCGGGCTACCAGTCCCTACAATTTTGCCAAGTTTCGTGCAAATCCATTCAGCCGTTCGGGCTAAAAGTGAGGCTAACCGCCCTATGGAAAACTCAATGTTAAAAACACGTTTTGGGACCCCCCTTTTTTCTCGGCCCCCCCTGGACCAACTCCCCCCAAATTTCCAGTGGCTGCTCAGAAACAAAATGTTCCATTTTGCTGAAAATTTCAGCCAATTCCGTCCACAAACGCCAAAGTTATTAGACATAGAATTTTCAAAAAACCCATAGAGAAAAAATCCTAACTATATATACCTACTGGCGACCGCCAGTAGGTAATGTATATATATATATATTCACTGCAAAAAAAAGAAAGTTATGGGACGTCATAGTTCAGCTCAGATTTTACTCATACAAAAACATTGAAGTTCAGCAGTTATAGTTACCTGAGCTAACTATAAATTAGACCCTGCAATGCAGTGCTTATGACCTCACATAATATATTACTCATGACATGGTCAGTGACATCACTGATGACATCATCCAGTTAGTGTTGGTGTTTTGTAAACGTTTCTGAGACTTAAACACACATATTAAGCTACTTCAGATTTAAATTACTAATTTTGTGTACTACAAATGAGTGATAGTACTTCTAACATATATTTTGTGAGTGACTGTGTGACTGCATGTATCTATGTGTGAGTGGGTGTCTGAGTGGCTGTATGGGTATGTGAGTAGGTGCTTGAGTGGTTATGTGGGTGTGTGAGTGGGTGTATGAGAGATTGTGTGAGGTGTGAGTGTGTGATTCTGTAAGTGGGTGTGTGAGTGGTTGTATGTGTGAGTAAGTAGCTGATGAGTGAGTGAGCGGCTATGTGAGTGGTTGTTTGAGGTAGTGACTGGGAGTGCAAGTGGTTGTACAGGTGAATGGCTGTGTGAGCAGCTTATGGATATGTGAATGGGTATGTAAGTGGTTGTGCAGGTATGTGAGGGGTTGTATGGGTGAGTGAGTGACTGTGTTGAGAGGTTGTTTGGAAGAGTGATTAGCTGTCTTGGTGAGTGAGTGGTTGTGTGTATGGGTGTATGAGTGAGTTAGTAGGGGTGTGAGTGGCTCTATGGATGAGTAAGTGGGTGTGTGAATAGTTGTATGTGTCTGTGAATGGGTGTGTGAGTGGTTGAATGGGTATGTGAGTGGGTGTATGAGAGGCTGTATGGGGGTGTGAGTGGGTGTCTGTTAGTGGTTCTATGGTTGATGTCATCAGTGATGTTATTTGAGATGTCATCAGTGATGCCATCAGTGATTTCATTGACCATGTCATGAGTGAAGTAATATGTGAGGTCACAGCAGTGCATTGTGGGTATGTAAGTTATACTTATCCCAGGCAACCTTTAGCTTTTGCAATTAATTTCTAAGGTCTACTTCCTAACTATAACATCCTTGTACTGTTTTTTAGTGAATTTCTATATTTAAAAATGTAATTCCAAACTTTAACCTGTCATCTTTGAGAGTGGGTGTGTCAGTGGCTCTATAGGTCGATAGTACCACTCACACACGCACTCACATAGACACTCAGGCACTCACATACCCACTCACAGACCCACACAGCCATTCACAGACCCACACAGGCACTCACATACCTACTCACAGACCCACTCAGGCACTCACATACTCACCCACAGACCCGTAGCACCACTCACACACCCATTCACAGAGGCACACAGCCTTGGACAAACCCACTCACATACCCTCACAAGCACTAACACACCCACTCACAAACCTACTCAAAGACACACTCATTCACACACCCACTAAGGCACTCAAATACCCATTCACAGACCCATACAGCCACTCACACATCTACTCATATTCACACATCCACTCACAGACCTATACAGCCACTCATACACCTACTCATAGACCCATACAGCTACTCACACACACACTCACACATCCATACAGCCAATCACACATCCACTCATAATCACACATCCACTCACAGACCTATACAGCCACTCACTCACCTACTCATAGACCCATACAGCCACTCACACACCCATTTATTGACCTATACATCCACCCACACACCCATAAAAACACTCACACAGTCACTCACAGGTCCATACAGTAACTCAAATACCCACTCACTGACACTGACACTCCCACTCTCAAAGGTAACAGTTTAAAGTTAAAATTTAAAACATTTAAAAAATATATAATTTCACTGAAAAAACAAAGGTTACATGGACATTATAGTTAGGCTCAGATTTAATTCACACAAAACATTGAAATTCAGCAGTTATAGTTGCCTGAGCTAACTTTAACGTACATACCCACAGTGCACTGCTTATGACCTCACATATTACATCACTCATGACATGGTCAGTGATATTGATGATGACATATCAAATGACATAACTAATGACATCACCCACAGAACCACTAACACACCCTCTCACACTCTCATACAGCCTTCCATACACCTACCCACACAACAACTCACACACCCATTCACAGACCCATACAACTATTAACTCACACACTTCATCCATAGAGCCACTTATACAACCAGTCACAGACATACACAGTCACTCACACATCTACTCACAGAGCCACACAACCAGTCACATACCCACTTACAGACCCACACAAACACTCCCCCACCCATTCTCAGACCCACAAAGGCACTCACACTGCCACTCACAGATCAATAGCACCACTTGCATGCCTACTCACACAGCCACTCAGGTATTCACACGCCCACTCATAGACCCACACAGCCACTCACAAACCCACAAAGGTACTAACAGACCCATATCACCACTCATACACCCACTCACAGGCCCACATAGGCACTCATACACCCACTAATATACATATAGCACTACTCACAGACCCAGTCACAGAACCAGTCACAAACAAAACAGACAGACACTCACACCCCCACTCACAGAACCATATAGGCAATCACACAATCACTTACAGAATTATAGCACTAGTTACACACCTACTCGCATAGCCACTCAGGCACTCACATATCCACTCATAGACCCAAAAAGCCACTCGCAGACCCACCACACACAGACCCACACATTCACTCACACATCAACTCACAGACCCAGACAGGCACTCATACACCCACTCATAGACCCACAGCACCACTCACACACCCACTCACAGACCCATACAGGCACTCAAAACACCCACTCACAGATCAATAGCACTACTCAAAAAACCAGTGCAGATCCAGTCACAGACCCAGACAGGCACCCACTCAAAGACCCACACAGGCACTCACACACCTACTCTCAGACCCACACAGGCACTCACACCCACTCATAGACTCATAGCACCACTCACACACCCATGCACAGACCAACACAGCTACTCACAAACCCACTCACAGACCCACAAAGGTACTCACAGACCCACTCGCAGAAACACACAGGCACTCACAGACCCGCACAGGAACTCACAGACCTACACAGGCACTCACAGCCCACTCACACACCCACACAGGCACTAACACATCCACTCACACACCCATATAGGCACTCACACACCCACTCACAGACTTACCCATTCACATACCCACTAAGGCACTCAAATACCCATTCACAGACCCATACAGCCACCCACACACTCAGTCTCTGACCCATACAGCTATTCACACATCCATACAGCCACTCACACATCCAGTCACAGACCCATACAGCAACTCACACACCTATTCCTAGACCCATACAGCTACTCACCCACTCACTGACCTATACAGCCATCCGCACACCCACAAAAACACTCACACAGTCACTCACAGGCCCATGCAGCAACTCACACACTCACTCACTGACCTATAGCTCCACTGACACACCCACTCTCAAAGGTGACAGGTTAAAGTTAGGAATTAAACATTTTAAAAATGTATAAATGCACTGAAAAACACAAAGGTTACAGCGACATTATAGCTGGCCTCAGATTTCATTCACACAAAACCTTTGAAATTCAGCCGTTATAGTTACCTCAGCAAATCTTAATAATATACCCAGAGTGCACTGCTTATGACCTCACATATTATATCACTCATGACATGGTCAGTGATATCACTGATGACATCACTGATGTCATCAAATGACCTCACTGATGATATCATCCACAGAACTACTAACACACACCCACTCACACTCTCATACAGCATCCCATACACCCACCCACACAACCTCCCACACACTTATTCACAGACCCCTACAACTCTTAACACACACTTACTCATCCATAGAGCCACTTACACACCCAGTCACAGACACACACAAGAACTCACACATCTCCTCACAGAGCCACACAGCCAGTCACAGTCCCACTTACAGACCCACACAGCCACAGACAGACCCACACAAACACTCACACACCCACTCACAGACCCACAAAGGCACTCAAACAGCCACTCACATATCAATATCACTACTCACAGACCCAGTCACGGACCCAGTCACAGACCCAGACAGACACTCACACACCCACTCCCAGACCCAGAAAGGCATTCACACAGCTACTCACAGACCTATAGCACCACTCACACACCCACTCACATAGCCACTCAGGCACTCAAATATCCACTCATAGACCCACAAAGCCACTCACAGACCCACCACACACAGACCCACACTGTCACTTACACATCAACTCACAGACCCACACAGGTACTCGCACATCCACTCATAGACCCATAGCAACACTCACACACCCACTCACAGACCCACACATGCAGTAAAAACACCCATTCACAGACCAAAAGCACTGCTCACAGACCCAGCCACAGATCAATTCACAGACCCAGACAGGCACTCACACATCCACTCAAAGACCCACAAAGGCACTCCCACACCTACTCACAGACCCACACAGGCACTCACATCCACTCATAGACCCATAGCACCACTCACACACCCATTCGCAGACCAACACAGCCACTCACAAACCCACTCACAGACCCACAAAGGCACTCACAGACCCACTCACAGAAACACACAGGCACTCACAGACCCTCATAGACCCACTCACACAACCACACTGGTGCTAACACATCCAATCTCAGTCCCGTATAGGCACTCAGACACCCACTGACAGACACACCCATTCACATACCCACTAAGACACTCACAAACCCATTCGCAGACTCATATAGCCACTCACACACCCAGTAACTGACACATATAGCTACTAACACACACACTCACACACCCATACAGTTACTCACACATCCACTCACAGACCCATACAGGCAGTCACACACCCACCCACAGACCCATAAAGCCTCTCACATACCCACTCACCACCCAATACAGCCACCCACACACCCACTACCACACTCAATTTCAATTCAATTAGTTTTTATTTGTTACAGAACTCCTACGGAGGTCCACAAAAATACACCAGTACAGTAAAAAAACATACTATAAATACTTTTTTTAAAAATACACCAATAAAAAAAGAAGAGAAAAAAAGAAAAAAAAGAAACATACTTTATGACGAATACGAAATTCTACATTGGCCAACCAGCAAACATTACACATACCAACTAAACTCTTTAAAAAAAATTCTAATAAATGGCCAGGAATGTTTTGAAAAATTGAAATATTCTATGGCAAACCATTTCATTTGGTGGGGACAAGACAAAAGATCGGGCCTCCTGAACAGAATGAATATTACATTTGATAAATGAGGGTCTTAAAACATTTGCCTTGCCCTTAGAAGTTCTGGACACACAAATAGCATGTGATTAAGATCCTGTATTTGGGAACAGCTCAATTCACAAATTCTCTCCTCTCTAGGAGTTTTTTCCCAGATGCCTGTTACTTCTCTCAAGGGCAACAGGTTGGTTCTTAAAAGTAGTATAAACCTTCTAATTCCATATGGGACATTCCATGAAAGATAGGGATGGGGTCTACTCCCCATCGCACTCACACCGATCACCTCATTGCGGGCTTTAGGTTGACTTGAAGCTGTGTCTCTTACTGTACTAATCGTGCTTACTGACTTCTTTAGGAATAACTTCAGTACAGGCTTAGACATAGGTGAATCACAATTTAAACTAAGCCCAAATGAGTGGTTTGCGTGGGCAAATGATCTGAAAAAAGCTGATTTATCTTTTAATTTAGCAAAGATTTCCAACTTCAAGGCGGCCCTTAGGGTGCCCTCATCCCCCCAGAAGAGGGAGTTCCCCCACCTCAGGACCGCTGCCAAGGATGAAGTATAAGAAAAAGCTAAATGGAATTCCAAGCGAAGAACATGTGGGGCAGCCAAAGAATTTAAATTACAAATTTGGCGGAAAAAACGGCCTTCAGCCTTATCAAAAGCGAGCCAGTAATTCCTATCCAATACTTCTGCAGCATATGTTAATGTAGGGGGGATTTTGATCTTAAATACTGACAGAACGTGATTGAAATGACGCCTCCCACAGGTCCTATAAAATCTATTTAGAGCTCCAGCCTGGGAGGCGGCCTTACCAATACACCGTTTGATGTGCTCTGAGTCACGCCCATTTTTTGAAAAAACCCTCCTCAAATATAGATACGAATTGACCAATTCAAGTTCTTCCTGCCCCAACGACCACTTATACCCTTTCTTTATTCTGAGATCTTTCTTGCAAAAGACTAAAATTTTGCTTTTGGCAATATTGATTTTCAAAAAATGGTCCTCCACATATTTAGCCAGGGCATCCAGATGACGCTGCAAGCCAATGGGGGTTAAATCGAAAATTGCAACGTCATCTGCATATAGTAGAGAGCCAATGGACATTGGACCAATTCTAGGGGCGTCCCCCCTCACTGAGTTTAATTTGCCGGGTCGGTCATATATATAAAAGGAAAACAAAAGAGGGGCCAACAGGCAACCCTGCTTAAGACCATTATGTGTCTTAATCCTACAAGATAGCTCCTGCAAGCCTCCCATCATCACTTGACACCAGGTGTCTGTGTGTAATTCTATTATAAGGCCCAGGAGGTGGTATGGCATACCAAGATGGGAGAGCTTTCTCCACAGCGTCTGACGATCCACTTTATCAAACGCCGTGGAGAAATCAATGAAAGCTGTGTAGACTAACATGCTTTGTGAGAAAACATATTTCTCTACGATGGTCTGGACAGCCGCAATGTTATCCAGCGTTCCATGGTTCTATCTAAGAACTGCCTGTTCTGGTGGTAAGCTGTTCTGGTCTTGGGCCCACTGCTGTAAATGCTGAAGGATACTTTTTGTAAATGATTTGCCCGAAGCATCCAGCAGCGCGATCTGTCTGAAGCTAGTAGGTGATTTTTTTGGGCCCTTTTTAAACCGCGGAACTATAATACTCCCCTTCCAAGAGGCGGGAATACTAATCGATCGAAAGCAGAAGTTAAACAGTGGCGCCAAAAAGGCTCCCCATGCAGCTGGTTCTTTTTTAATTAACATAATCAGAATACCATCCGTTCCTTGTGCGCCGGAGGTTCTGGCATTCTTTATATAGCCCATCACTTCATTCCTTGACGGGGGACCATATTCAACTGAGACAGCCTCCTCTATTACAGGCATCTGAAAAGGCACTGAGCTGTTAAGTTTATATAGTAGTGAAATATAGTCCACCCACTCACTTTCTGGGATCGGAATGGGGAGTGCCCTCTGTCTAGGATCACAGAATTCTCCAATCAGATGCCAATACTTTTTTGAATCTTTGGCTCTCGCGGCTTCTCTCAACCCTATCCATTTAGCATCCATCTTGTTTCTCTTTGCTCTGAAGTTATAACAGCCTCTAACTCGCTTTAGGCGATTAATTTTCTGTTGCATACCTGTTGAAAACTGTTGATATTGCTTCCGAACTAGAATGTTAATTTCTCACACTCACACACTGCCTGTGTGGGTCTGTGAATAGGTGTGTGAGTGCCTATGTGGGTCTTTTAGTGGGTGCATGGGTGCCTGTATTGGTCTGTGAATAGATGTATAGGTCTGTGAATGGGTATGTGAGTACCTGTCTAGGTCTGTGAGTGGGTGTCTGAGTGGTGCTATGGGTCTGTGAGTGGGTGAGTGAGTACTTGTGTGGGTCTGTGAGTTGATGTATGAGTGACTCTATGGTCTGTGAGTGGTTGGTCTGTGAGTAGCTGTGTAGATCAGTGAGTGGATATGTGAGTATCTGAGTGGCTGTGTGAGTGGTGATATGGATCTGTGAGTGGGTATGTGTTTGGGTACCTGTGTGGGTCTGTAAATAGGTGTGTGAGTGCCTGTGTGGGTCTTGAAGTGGGTATGTGAGTGCCTGTCTTGTTCTGTGAGTGGTGTTATAGGTATTTGACTGGATGTGTGATTGCCTGTGTGGATCTGTGAGTGTGTGTGTGTGTGAGTGGTGCTATGAGTCTGTGAGTAGGTGTGTGAGTACTTGTGTGGGTCTATGAGTTAATATATGAGTGATTGTGTGGGTATGTGTGTGGTGGGTCTATGGGTGGCTATGTGGGTCTGTGAGTGGGTATGTGAGTGCCTGAGTGGCTGTGTGAGTGGGTATGTAAGTAGTGCTATAGGTCTGTGAGTAGCTATGTGAGTGCCTTTGTAGGTCTGTGAGTGGGTGTGTGAGTGTCTGTCTGGGCCTGTGACTGGATCTATGACTGGGTCTGTGAGTGGTGCTATAGGTCTGGGAGAAGGCGTGTGAGTACCTGTGTGGGTGTGAGTGGGTGTAAGTGCCTTTGTGGGTCTGTGAGTTGATGTGTGAGTGACTGTGTGGGTCTATGAGTGTGTCTGGGAGTGGCTGTGTAGGTCTGTGAGTAGGTGTGTGAATGCCTGAGTGGCTGTGTGAGTAGGTGTGTAAGTGGTGCTATAGGTCTGTGAGTGGCTGTGTGAATGCCTTTGTGGGTCTGTAAATAGATGTATAAGTGCCTGTGTGGGTATGTGAGTGAGTGTGTGAGTGGTGCTATGGAGTTTGGGGACCTGCATACTTAGGGTATTTAAAAGGGAGAACCATGGAGTCTACTCTCAGCAGTAAAAGACAAGAAAGAAACCACTTATCACAGTCACTACAGATCAGCTGGCACTCTAAATATATCAGTATGCTAATCAAAGGGAGAAGGATCACTTGTCCTGCACAACCTTTGGTATGCAGGAGGAATGTGGGGTGTCCCAATTAAAAGACCCTCATGCACGTGATGGGTATGATGGTAAATGGAGCGGTATATCTTGATTATCCGCTTTTTGAATCACGTGTGTGCATAATCATCAGGTCAGTCAGGTTATGCAACCTCCACCAGGAGGTTCTTACCCAAGGTTGGTACAGTAGTGAGCCAGTGACAGGGGAGTAGGGAAAGAGGATTAAAAGTCCCGAAAAGTCAGATGATAATGATTTTATTGGTTCTGTATTTGGGACTGGTAAACTCTGTCATAGTGCATCTTGTGGAACTTGTTATGAGTAGTAGATGTACTTAGAGTGTTAAGGTCATAAAAAGTGAGCTAAAAGGTGGTCGACATGTTTCTGCCTCAGTTGCCTTGACTAGGACTTACGGGCATTCATCAGGACCCATAGGTGAATAAGGTGAGGAAAATATATAAATACACAAGGGTGCTCTTGAGAATGGTGATAAGAAATAGGGATTTTTTAAAACCTGTTTCTCTGTTAGGGAGGTCACAGTGTACCTGTAAAAAATAAACAAAGTTGCGTATCGACAAACAAAGGGCGGGGTACAGAGGGACACACATCAAGCATAAATCTGCTTTGT
The DNA here is from genome assembly GCF_964261635.1 of Lissotriton helveticus. Classification (NCBI taxonomy): domain Eukaryota; kingdom Metazoa; phylum Chordata; class Amphibia; order Caudata; family Salamandridae; genus Lissotriton; species Lissotriton helveticus. Next base: position 1,258,231,018 of record NC_136063.1, on the reverse strand, counting down.
CCGACTATTCCTTGATAGACTCATTCACAACTAAAAAATGGCAATACTTCATAGATCAGCTAGTATATGGCAATGTCAACTCTTTCATTACCGTTCCAAACTCATGCAGGGGACTGTAGCATGCCTGTGGTTGAAGAAACATGCATGTATTAACCAGTGTTTCATTTATGTTACGAGCATACATAGAAATATGCAGATAACAGTGAACATGCGTTATGTCCTAAGGATACCCACACAGCTCATTCCATAAAGTGAATATATCTAGGTGGTTCTCTTTTTAATTTTTATAACGTGTATTTAGTCATAAGTGAGTCCCGGACTGGTGTTAAGTTACGATCAGGGAGCTCAGTTACCTCACGCGCTTTTCTAACGCGCACCAGTCGGGTAGTGGAGCTTCAGGCAGACTATGGGAGGAAAAGGTATTGGATTACTGGTTTGTTGTTAGCGGAATACTTGCGGTTGTCGTCTTCCAATCTCTGTGCGGCCGGCACCTGTTGTGTCTTGCACTGGCGGCCTCTGTGTGCGCTCTGCTCTCGCTGACCCGAAAACGGTGAAAGTGAGTTTCCGGGTCGGGATAAGGACGCTGCTATTGCGTCAACAGAGCTGATTGGTCACTCGTGACGTTACTATGGAAACCGCAAAGTCGTTAGTGACTATTTTCTTTTAGTTAATGTATTTTCTCAAGGTGAGCCAAAAAGTTTTGGAGCAGTGTTAATTGCTATAACAGCGCTCAATTCGTACACAGACTGTAAAGTGTTAGATGGATTCAGAATTTTGGTTGAGCATTTTCTATGTCGCTAATGTGAATGTTGGAAAAATATATCCTCATTTTTTCTCTCATAGGGAGAAATTATTATGGTGAATTCATCTTGATTGTAGGTCACCTAATTATCTTCTTGTAAGACTGAGCCACGGGATATTATCATTCAATCCTTCACTGTGGGTATTGAGCCTATGTACCCACCTCTGCTCTTTCTCGAAGAGGATCTTTTCGGCATTTCTGTCTTTTGTGGTTAAGGTCTCAAGGATGACCCACTGTAGATCTTCGGTTGTGTGGCCCATCTCTAGGTAGTGATTCGCCATTTTCGTGGTGCTCTTTTTGCACTTCACGTTACTTCGGTGTTCACACAATCTCTGCTTAATCTTCCTACAAGTCATTCCGATGTATCTGAGATGACAAGGGCATGTGATCATGTAGACCACATGACTGGTGTTACAGTTTGTGTGACTCCTTAAGTACCATTTGAAATCAGGTCGTAGTTGTAATTCTTTGGTGGCTTTCGTTAGGCTACAGACTGAGCATGAACCACATGGGTAGTGTCCTATCACCTGTGGGTTCCCCCATAGATTCGTCATGTCTCTGGGTTTCTTTGGGGCGGGTCTAGTATGGACTAGAATGTCCTTTAGATTTTGACTCCGTTTGTTAGCGAACCTTGGTTTTGGCCAGGTGAGGTCGCCCGACGTCAGGATTCGCCAGTTCTTGTTGATCATTTTCTTGATGCCATTCGTCATTGAACTGTATGTCGTTACACACGTCAGTATTCCCTCAGCTGGTTCTTTTGGGGTAGTTTCGAGGAGTGCTTCTCTATTCTGATTTCTAGCACTTTTTTGCATCTGTTTTACTCGGGTAATCCCGGACTTCCAGTTTTTTGCAGAGGTCACTAGCCTGTAATTTGTATTCGGTGGTGTCGCTGCAATTCCGCCGCAACCTGAGGAACTGGCTGTATGGTAAATTTTCTCTCAGGGAGCGGGGTTGAAAGCTATTGTACGAGAGAAGGCTGTTCTTGGCCGTTGGTTTAAAAAAGGTCCGTGTTCGGAGTGTGTCTGCCTCAGCATAGATGGTCACATCTAAAAAATCAATGCTTTTTTCATCAGCACAGTAAGTAAATCTGAGGCATTCATCTCTCTCGTTCATCCAGGTATGGAATTGTAGTAGGTTGTTCTGATCTCCTTGCCAAATTACAAAAATATCATCGATATATCGTTTCCAGAACAATATATCATGATAATAGGGGTTGGTTTCTTCGTTCAGAATGTATTGGTCCTCATATGTGCTGACATAGAGTCCTGCCACGCTCGGGGCAAATGTACTGCCCATCGAGGTCCCGTGGCATTGTAGGTACAGGGTGTCTCTATATTGGAAAACATTTTCCATAAGGGCCATGCGACAACATTCCAATACAAAATGCCTGGGGGTTTTGTAGGTCCACAAAGTATTGAAGAGTATGTTCTCAAGGGTGTCCATGGTTTTGCCTTGTGGAAGACTGGTGTATAAGCTTTCCACATCGAATCCGACTAGAAGCATTGTGGTGGGTGAGTACTCGATGTCTTGTAGTTGGTTTAAGAGATCTCTCGTATCTTTTAGGTACGTTGGGGTTCTTTGGACCAACGGTCTCAGATATTGGTCAGCGAACTCGGAGAGAGGCTCCAGGATCGAGCCGATTCTTGAGACGATCGGTCGTCCAGGTGGCGGTGTTCGGCCTTTGTGTGTCTTTGGTAATGAATAGAAGTAGGGGATTCTCGGAGTGGTGGTTCCCAGAAATTCTCCTTCTTTTTTCGAGATCCAATTGTTGGTTTCCCCTTCTTCAATCATCATGGCCACAGTTCTTTGTAGTCTCAATGTTGGGTCTGTTGTTAAAACCTTATAGAATTTGTCATCCGACAGTAGGTCCATGCACTGTTGATGATATCCTTCTGCCGTGAGGAGAACCACCCCTCCGCCTTTATCGGCGGGTTTGATAACTAAGTTACGATCTTCTTTCAGGGTATTCAGAGCTTGTTCTTCAAGTCTAGTCATGTTGTGAAAAGGTTTATGAGAATTCTCCGCAAGTTCATCAACTCCTTTGAAAAGGGCTTGTTCGAAAGTCTGAATTTCAATGGGGACTTGAGAGTTGAGTGGGCAAAAGGATGATTTGTTTTTCAAAATGGTGTCTCCTTCTCTAGTAGGAGGTTGATCTGTTTTGAAGAAGGCTTTCAATTTCTGTTTCCGGCAAAATTCTGCCAGTTCGCACTTAGTTTTGAATAGGTCAGGTTTAGGGGTAGGGACATATCCTAACCCTTTGTTGAGGACGCTCTCTTCATCTTTTGTTAAGATCTTATCCGTGAGGTTCACGATGAGGGATTCGTGTTTGTTCCTGTTTTTGCCTTTATTATGCTCCTGGTCTGTACTTGTCTGGTTTGGTCGGACCAAGTTACCCCTCTCCTCCGTGTTCTCTGTGATGTCTGGCCATTCCCTAAAAAAGGAACGCCTTGTTGGAAATTTGGGCCTGACTGATGTTGTGTTTGATGGTTCATGATCTGTGGCCCTTGGAAATAGGGGTTCATCCATCCTTGAAAGTGAGGGTTGAAGGGTTGGAAAGGCATTCCTTGATTCCCCATCTGAAAGAACGGAGGTCGCCATGAATTGCAGCCTCGTCGGTTGCCTCTTCTGTTGTAATGCTGAGTCCTGTTTGGATTGTTAGAATCACCTCCTCCTTGATCTGAACCATTACTGGAAGCGGCACTGTTTGACCCGTTGTCGTCTGTCTTATAATCCTTACTGCTATAGGGGTGTATTTTCTCCAAGGAAAATTTCTTGAGTTCTTTTGCTAATTTCTGTAATTTTGTTTGGGTCAGGTATTCATGAGTGTCGCTCATTTCCTTGTTGATTTCCTCCAATCTTTTTTATATATTGTTACATTGACAGTATTATTTAGTTTCGTTTCCAATATTTCAATTTTCACCGTCAGTTTATCTGTCAGTCTCGTGGCCGTTTTGATGATCAGGACTAAATAGTCCCTGGTGCATTTCCATGAGATTGCAGACCAATCTTTTCTGAAGGGTAGATCTTTCAGGAAAATTCTCGGTGCATTTGTGACCCAGAGTACCCTGGGTGCCGCATTTACTCTCAAATATTCGGTCATTATAATGCCGTGAACAGCTGTTCTGACTAGTTCTTTTTTTGTTTCGGTTAGTTCGCCCCATTCTGTGGAGCTACATGCCACGGGACCTCGATGGGCAGTACATTTGCCCCGAGCGTGGCAGGACTCTATGTCAACACATATGAGGACCAATACATTCTGAACGAAGAAACCAACCCCTATTATCATCATATATTGTTCTGGAAACGATATATCGATGATATTTTTGTAATTTGGCAAGGAGATCAGAACAACCTACTACAATTCCATACCTGGATGAACGAGAGAGATGAATGCCTCAGATTCACTTACTGTGCTGATGAAAAAAGCATTGATTTTTTAGATGTGACCATCTATGCTGAGGCAGACACACTCCGAACACGGACCTTTTTTAAACCAACGGCCAAGAACAGCCTTCTCTCGTACAATAGCTTTCAACCCCGCTCCCTGAGAGAAAATTTACCATACAGCCAGTTCCTCAGGTTGCGGCGGAATTGCAGCGACACCACCGAATACAAATTACAGGCTAGTGACCTCTGCAAAAAACTGGAAGCCCGGGATTACCCGAGTAAAACGATAAACAGATGCAAAAAACGTGCTAGAAATCAGAATAGAGAAGCACTCCTCGAAACTACTCCAAAAGAACCAGCTGAGGGAATACTGACGTGTGTAACGACATACAGTTCAATGACGAATGGCATCAAGAAAATGATCAACAAGAACTGGCGAATCCTGACGTCGGGCGACCTCACCTGGCCAAAACCAAGGTTCGCTAACAAACGGAGTCGAAATCTAAAGGACATTCTAGTCCATACTAGACCCGCCCCAAAGAAACCCAGAGACATGACGAATCTATGGGGGAACCCACAGGTGATAGGACACTACCCATGTGGTTCATGCTCAGTCTGTAGTCTAACGAAAGCCACCAAAGAATTACAACTACGACCTGATTTCAAATGGTACTTAAGGAGTCACACAAACTGTAACACCAGTCATGTGGTCTACATGATCACATGCCCTTGTCATCTCAGATACATCGGAATGATTTGTAGGAAGATTAAGCAGAGATTGTGTGAACACCGAAGTAACGTGAAGTGCAAAAAGAGCACCACGAAAATGGCGAATCACTACCTAGAGATGGGCCACACAACCGAAGATCTACAGTGGGTCATCCTTGAGACCTTAACCACAAAAGACAGAAATGCCGAAAAGATCCTCTTCGAGAAAGAGCAGAGGTGGGTACATAGGCTCAATACCCACAGTGAAGGATTGAATGATAATATCCCGTGGCTCAGTCTTACAAGAAGATAATTAGGTGACCTACAATCAAGATGAATTCACCATAATAATTTCTCCCTATGAGAGAAAAAATGAGGATATATTGTTCCAACATCCACATTAGCGACATAGAAAATGCTCGACCAAAATTCTGAATCCATCTAACACTTTACAGTCTGTGTACGAATTGAGCGCTGTTATAGCAATTAACACTTCTCCAAAACTTTTTTGTTCACCTTGAGAAAATACATTAACTAAAAGAAAATAGTCCCTAACGACTTTGCGGTCTCCATAGTAACGTCACGAGTGACCAATCAGCTCTGTTGACGCAATAGCAGCGTCCTTATCCCGACCCAGAAACTCACTTTCACCGTGTCCGTGTCAGCGAGAGCAGAGCGCACGCAGAGGCCGCCAGTGCAAGACACAACAGGTGCCGGCCGCACAGAGATTGGAAGACGACAACCGCAAGTATTCTGCTAACAACAAACCAGTAATCCAATACCTTTTCCTCCCATAGTCTGCCTGAAGCTCCACTACCCGACTGGAGCGCGTTAGAAAAGTGCGTGAGGTAACTGAGCTCCCTGATCGTAACTTAAGACCAGTCCGGGACTCACTTATGACTAAATACACGTGATAAAAATTAAAAAGAGAACCACCAAGATATATTCACTTTATGGAATGAGCTGTGCGGGTATCCTTAGGACATAACGCATGTTCACTGTTATCTGCATATTTCTATGTACGCTCGTAACATAAATAAAACACTGGTTAATACATGCATGTTTCTTCAACCACAGGCATGCTACAGTCCCCTGCATGAGTTTGGAACGGTAATGAAAGAGTTGACATTGCCATATACTAGCTGATCTATGAAGTATTGCCATTTTTTAGTTGTGAATGAGTCTATCAAGGAATAGACGGACAAAGCAGATTTATGCTTGATGTGTGTCCCTCTGTACCCCGCCCTTTGTTTGTCGATACGCAACTTTGTTTATTTTTTACAGGTACACTGTGACCTCCCTAACAGAGAAACAGGTTTTAAAAAATCCCTATTTCTTATCACCATTCTCAAGAGCACCCTTGTGCATTTATATATTTTCCTAACCTTATTCACGTATGGGTCCTGATGAATGCCCGTAAGTCCTAGTCAAGGCAACTGAGGCAGAAACATGTCGACCACCTTTTAGCTCACTTTTTATGACCTTAACACTCTAAGTACATCTACTACTCATAACAAGTTCCACAAGATGCACTATGACAGAGTTTACCAGTCCCAAATACAGAACCAATAAAATCATTATCATCTGACTTTTCGGGACTTTTAATCCTCTTTCCCCCCTCCCCTGTCACTGGCTCACTACTGTACCAACCTTGGGTAAGAACCTCCTGGTGGAGGCTGCATAACCTGACTGACCTGATGATTATGCACACACGTGATTCAAAAAGCGGATAATCAAGATATACCGCTCCATTTACCATCATACCCATCACGTGCATGAGGGTCTTTTACTTGGGACACCCCACATTCCTCCTGCATACCAAAGGTTGTGCAGGACAAGTGATCCTTCTCCCTTTGATTAGCATATTTACCCAGGAAACTGAATGGATCAGTCTTTCCACCTCCCTCTTGTGATTAGAAAAAAACTCTAAATATATCATCAATGCATTTACCTCTATTAAGGATTTCATATAGTTTTTCAACATGGAATACAAGAGGAAAAACTCTTACTTTACCTGTGCAAAGTCCATGAAGTTAGGATCATTTGTGCTTTACAAAAGTGGAGCTTCAACTGGGGCACCTGCTACGTTTATATTTGGAAGTACTTCCCGTTGAGGATTAACGTCTGTGAAATGAACATCAGGGGCATAATGGAACCTCATTTTGACCAAAAAGAGTCAACAGTATTGCTGAAAATGGCTACCCAACTGGAGTATTTTCTAATGGTTAATTAGTAAGTGCTACCTTGTTGGGTAAATGTCTAGTTCATATTCTATGCTACAGCTGCATAAAGGACCACGAGGTAATGTCTCCAATGACCTTGTGTGCATGTAATTTCAGCAATGTGATTGTTCCTCATATGTCTTCACCTACAAATCTGTAATAGCATGAATCCTCATCAAGAGAACACAAAGAAACTAGAAAGAGGTGAATCTCCACAAAAGAAGGGTACTTTGTCTTAACTGTATTAAGTTAAGGAGTGGGCGGCCATGCAGCCCCCATAGCTTGGCTTCTTGATACCAGGTGGCCTGGAGCTCAACCTAGACACCCAGTGGGCAGTGTTGAGGACCACGGGGGGGATCCTCAATGCCCCCATGGTCCCTGCTAGCTCCCCACCTCCCTCTAAAAATGCTGTCCCTGCATATGGGAGCAATTTTTTCATCTGTTTTCGGGAAGGAAAAATTCTGCTACCAGCAAGCGGGAGCAGTTTTCCTGCTCCTGCCAGCTTAGAGCGGGATTACTGTTTGCGCTTGCCTTGCGGGCTGCTGTCCAAGCTCCTGCCAATTGAAACCAAACAGCTGTGTCCCGGGGTGGGCACTCCGGAACATGGGAGCCGGCCAAAGGGGGTGGCTATCCCCAGGGCCATTAAAGACTCCAGGAGGGGGGCTGTGCTGCCCCTCCTTTTAATTTATTGGGCCTGCCCTGGGGTGATGATAGTCCACGGGGCCAAATACATCTGGGGAGGGGGGCCCTTCCCTTTTATTCTACATTTCTGGCCCAAGGGACGTGGTGGTCCTGGGGGGCCTACAGGGCTATGGGTGGAAGTTCAAACAACTAGTAACGCCGCAGGAAGGTGGAGGTCCCTGGGGCTCTTAAGGGCTTTAGGAGGGGGGTCCACGTGGCCTCCTCCAATATACTAATTAAATTCTGAAGAGGTGGTGGTCCCCGGGGCTCTTTAGTGTCTCAGGAGGAAGGTCTGGGGTGCCCCACTCCATTATTTACATAGAGCCATGGTGAGGTAGTGGTCCCCTGGGATCAAAAGAGCCTCGGGAGGGGGGCCGTGTGTGCCCCCTTTCAACTTTATTTTAGACACAACGCCCCCGAACCTGGCCCAACTGGTGGCTAATCTTTAAACAAGCATGGGAGACTGTAGTTGTTTTTTTTTTTAAATGTTGCCACAGATTCGCTGCTCCTCCCATGATTTTGCTGCAATTTAAAAATAAAAAGCTTGTTTGCTTTGCCAGGGCCACCGGGGGTCCCCAGCACCAGGGCTAGGGGATCCGGGTATTCCTAGCCTGCCCTCTTCCCCTTTTTTTATTTTTTTGGTGGTCAGCAGAATCCTAAGTCCTAAGATGGCTGTCAACACTTCCTGGTTCCATTTTTGGTAGCCAATCAGATCTCTGCACAAGATGGTTGGGATTCACAGAGTATCTGCAATCTTAGCTATACACATTTCTTTTTACTTTAAAATCTCACATGGCTATGAGAGGGAGTCCCATGCCTCCTCCCCAAATAAAAATGCTTGGCCTCTAGGGGATGGGCCCAGTGGCTTTTCCGTGGCTTGGGGGGCAACAAAATCTTCCTCCCCAAAACAATCAAATCAGCTTGCGAGATGGGCCCTTATTTTTTTAGGGTAAGGGTAATCTTAACCCCTGTACCTTTTGGGACAGGCTCTGCACTCAACCCTACACCGAGCATGGTGAACGCTGTGTGTGGGGGAATGGGGGTGCTTGCATGCAAATAGTTGGATGCAGGGTTTGGGGAGTTGGCTGACCATAGGGGGTTGACCACAGTTGGCTGCCAGCAGGAGGTTGTACAGAGGGCCTGGCTGTAGGCTAGGCCCTGTGGTCAACCCCTAGCAGTGCACAGCTGATGGCCATGCATGGCATGGCATTGGCTTTACGTATGGTAATAAAATATTACTTTATGTTAAAAAAAATGAAATTCCCTGAAAAAACGAAGATAGGAATTGTAATGTTATCCTACTTTACAATAAAAAAAAACTTGGAAATGTACTAACAAATCCAAGCATGAAAGTAACGTTATAGTTAGGTGAAAATGTCAGTAGCAATGTAACATTATAAACTGAAAAAACCCCACTGAAATCACCAGTTGTCGTTACCTTAAATAACTATGTCATGCCCTAAAGTAATGATAACTTACATCCTCGTCATGCACTGCTAATGACCTTACATATTACATCACTAATAACTTGTTCACAATTGATATACGCACCAGAATGAGGGGTATGATTTTAGCTTTGCTAAATAATGCTATGGGTGCCCTTGCTGAAGAGATCTTTTCTGTGAAAGAACAAAAAACTCACTTGAGACAGGGCCTGGACCTGTTTGTCAGAGCTGAGGATCCTTCACACATAGCTCTGGGATCTGTTTTGCTCTGTGTGACCCAGGAACCCTAAGGCAGCGGGAGCCAGGTAGTTCGCTAAGAACTTAGAAGTCCTAGTTGCCCTGAGAGACCTACAATTTCAGGCTCAAGCTCAGTTGGAACCTCATGAGGCACCGAGAGGAAGTGCTGCAGTGAGTGGTCCTAGATCCAAAGGCAAAAATAAAAAGGGGGTGTCACTGCCTCCCCCTCAACCCAGCTCAAATATTTAAAGAAATTGAAAAGGGGGTGGTATCCTGGAAACAAGAATTCTATCCAGCCTTGAGAATTGTAACCATAAATTTGATGCATTAGAAGACAGGGTTAGCTCTTTGATAAGCTTTGTTGGGTCAGTTAGGGAACAGATGGAAACTATCTTGTGTAAAATGACTCACATCTCAAAAATTCCAAAAAATGCCACCCAGCTAAACATGCCCCCCGGAGATAATGCCAAGTATAACTGAGCATTCCCTTACTACAACAAGACTCATTTCTAGTGCAGATAATGTGGTTGATTAAACATATTTGAAACACTACTCATAAACCCCCAGGTATCATCACCACAGCACGTGGACATACCTCTGGGAGAGTCCATAGTGCAGTTCGAGGGGTTGGGGCTAGGTTAGCTATATACGCTTCCCACTTAGAGCAGGGGGTTGCCCTACTCTTTCAGAAAGCATAGATGGGGCTCCTTAGGTCTGCTCCTCTTCCACCGCTATTTGGTTCCCTCCCAAATGTACCGACTATGTTTTCGTTTTTGCAAATGTTCTGCCTGTATAGCAATCTGCCCAAGAGGATTTACTGCAACTTAAGAATAAGGCTATTCCATGGCTTGATCAGAGCCCCTACTGAAGTTAGACAGATGCTACTTAATGAGATAATTATGGTATGTAGAGTAGCCTGGCTAGGTAGCACTCCCAAATCCCTTAGTGACTTCATTGCAGTTTATCTTTGTAACACCTACAGGACTGGTTTCATGCGTTAAACTTTACAATTTAGTAGTGGGTTCAGTAGTCACTAGTCGTATCGCAGTTATGCCTCTGGGATATTGGGCTCGTCTTGCCAAGGGATCATTTCCCAAGCTGTTTCCAAGGTCCCTTCTCATGCTTGTAATCAGGGTCTGAATCTTGCCCTGCCCAATTGTTATGAACCCCTAAGTGGACTGAACGATCTACACTGACTGAGGAGGAACATCAATCCTAGAGTTGCTAATACTGTGTCCAGGGTTCTCCAGGTTATGTGCTGGAACACAGTAGGTTTGCGGGGGACATTTGATTATCCCAAATGGTCAAAGTCTCTTGCCCCTTATGACATTATATCCCTTCAGGAGACCTGGGATACGAGAGGTGGGATCTATATAGATAGCTATGCTTTATTGGCAATTAATGCTTCACCCTCACACAGTGGAAGAGAAAGTAGGGGACTTGTGACCTTTATAAAGCGTTGTTTCTCTTAAATAATGGAAGAGGTTGTGGGTACTTCACCTCATAATTTTGGGGGTCCTCCTCTCTTTTAAGAATAATAGTAAACTTATGTGCATTAATATTTACAATGTGGTTCATGGGAAGGAGTCCGAGGATGTGCTGTTCTAAATTACCAATTTGTTTTACTTTCCTTCCAGTCTACCTACCCCAGTAATTATATAGCATTGTTGATCCTTGGTGATTTTAATCTTCACCCATGTAGAGGATGTTATCTTTATGAGGGAGGTGGCTGGGAGGAGGGTGGTTTTCAGGATCAGATCCATCTTAAGTATAACTCACAGCAAGAAGGATGAATGAGTTGGCCATGGAATAATATTTAGTTAATCTCATGAGTGTAGAGGGCTTGCTAGCACATAACAATACCCCTACCTTTAAGGTGGCTCTTATATTGACAATATGTATGTCTCTATGGGTTTATTCTCTGCTGTTTACTGTTTTTCAGTGGACTGGGACACTTCTAGAGACCATAACTCTCTTATCGCTGGTTTTCATTGGGAAATGGAGCAGATAGAATCTTCTCACTATTTAAAAGCTCAAATTAAAACCAGTGATTTAGTGAGAAGATCAAAATGGGACATCATTTTCCTTGAGACTTTTATTACCAAGTTAGTTACATCCCGCTTTGCAGAGTTCCAGACTTGTTTGAATGGAGAGGACCCCCATCATAGTACTTTACGGGCATATGATAAGATATGTACTTGTATTTTTTCTGCCCCTCGAAGGCCTGCGAGGAATGGCTCCCCATTCCAATGGCATTTGTTTGATAACAACTGTACCAAGGCACGCAAGGCACTTTTAGTCACAATAAAAAAAAACCTGAAAGACAAAGGAGAGGTAAGACTTTTAGGGCTATTTATAGAGAGGCAATAAAACATAAGAAACTAAATTTAAAGAAAGAGTTGTGGGAGGAACTTCTTTTATCTACTACTCAGAAAGATAGTACCTTGCTTTGGAAGGCGGTTAACCTCCCTTTCGACAAGGAGGATCCGGTAGTGGACTAAGCTCCTCTAGTCCCTGCTCAGGCATGGGTGGACCATTTCAAAGCCTTATATCAGAAGAATGGTCCAGATTCTCCATCCTCTCCGCTGGTACATGTGACAAACTAAAGCTTCATTGGGTGGAAATTAGATATGCTATTGTGTCTTTGCCAGCAGGAAAGGCTTCTGGGGCAAATGGGGTCACCAGGGACCTGTTTAAATCCTCTGTGGGTCTATGGGTCTCTCTTCTTAATCCCCACATTAATGCCACTATTAGTTGCTCTCTTCCTGAGGCATGGCGTCATTTCATCATAGTACCTGGGTTCAAGAAGGAGGACAGAAATGACCCATTCTGCTAGACGCCCATTTCTTTAATTTATGTTGAGGCCAAGATTATAGGAGGAGTCCTATTGAAAAGACTAACTTTCTGGGCAAGGAACATAATATATTAACTGACATCCAATATGGGTTTAGTTTGGGGATGGGCAGGGTAGAGCAGAATCTCAATTTTCATATTGTTATTAATAAATATATCAGAGCTAAAAGGGGTTCCCTTCATCCTGCCTTTATGGACCTCAGTTACACCTTTGATAAGGTTAACAGAGATAAGATCTGTGTGGAACTGAGGTCCATGGGGATGAAACAGGGGCTGGTTGATTTTTTCAGAGACCTTCACTGTAGGTTGACTGCCTCAGTCCGATATGGCAGTAATACGGAATGCACTAAACATTTTGCTCTCAGTAAGATGGTAAGGCAGGGCTGTACTTTGGCCTCCTTTGTTTTTAATTATATATACTAATCGCTTAAAGAAGGTACTTTATGAACAGGGGTTAGATGTGCCAAGAGTCGGGGGTAGATTGGTCCCTGCTCCTTTATATGCAGATGATGTTGTTTTGATTTCCCGCACTGCCAGATGCCTGCAGCGGTTGCTGGATCTCTTTGTTGATTTTATGGGCAACATAGACCTTCTTACTAATTTTAAAAAGTCACATGTGATGGTTTTGGGTCCAAAAAACATGAACAGGGCTTCTTTCCCTGTGTAGAGCCAGATATTATGCAAGGACGATAACTTTACCTATTTAGGAATCTTAATAGATTTAGGTCTTTGCTGGCAACCCATAATAAAAAAGAATGCTGGAAGTCTTAAGAGGGCGGGTGCAGGAGTAAATTTGTTTTGTTCCCACTTGGGTCACAAGCTATTGAAAAATATATTGGAGATATATAAGGCCAAGTATATCCCAATTTCCACCGTTGATTTTGAGATCTGGGGTTATGCGAATCTTGGCTCACTTGCGGTGGTATAGAAAACATTCTCTAGAGGTCTATTAAGGGTTGGGCAAAGTACCTCTACCGAGATTCTGCATAAGGAGCTTGGTATGAGCTACACTGCTGACCAGATTCGGTTGCGACTCCTTTTGCTGTTGTGTACTGTCTGGATAAAGGAAGCATTAAGTCTTAACATGCTAATCATTTCAGTTTGTATGAAGCTGGACAACATGGACAATATACCATGGCTGGCTTTTATTAAGGAGAACTTTAGAGCTCTTGGGAGACCGTAGATATTTTTCAATCCAACGAGTATCAATAAACAAGACATTACTTGATTGAAGCAGACCTTCCTTCTCAGGGTTACTGCAGAGAGGGAAACCTCTGCCTTGGACTAACCATCATACTGGAAATTCGTCATGGTAAAAACTGTACCCGGCATAATGCCACATCTCCTCCTTGAAATCTCAAATGATCCACGTTGTTTGTTGACATATTGCAGGCTAGTATGTTTCACCAGCTCTTTTATCCTGAGGGAATTGGTACTAGTTTTCTGATTTGCCAATATGTTCATGTGACCAGTTTTCTAAATGCGATACTTTGCACATTATTCTTATATGTCCTTTTTTATAAAACTCTTCAACATAAGTTTTTTAAACCACTTTTTTTTACCCTTGGATTTTATCAGGCTAGGCCTGCCTTTTTATACTTGCAATTATCAGCAGCACATACAATTTGTTTAGTGTGTCAAGGTTTCTTATGGGGGTATAGAGCTCTGAACATTATGGGTGGTTATTAAAGTATTGGCTTCTGCTGTATTTTTATACCAGTCTAATTATGATACTCTTCTTAAAGAGCACATTTATACGTATTTGTTTTATGTATGATAAGTGTATTCATGTACGACTGTGATGATATGGTTTTTCCCTCTTTGTTATGTTCCCTTGTATTATTTTTTTTTCAAAACCTAATAAAGTATCTCATGATGAAGATGACTTGTTCAGTGACATCACTGATAACATCACTGCAACAACTGAACTGACATAATTGACAACAACACTGTTCATGGCAGGGGCACATGTTAGTTACTTTAGGGCACAACTTATAACGTTAGCACCTCTTGACAAATCTTCACTAAAGTTTCCCCAAAAATCTCATCCACTTCAGCTCCTTCCTGAAGAGTTTCGGGGTGATCCATCAAGTGGTGGCTGTGAAAAATGGGGGGTCCCAAAACACATTTTCCTTATTCATTTTAACATAGGAAAATAAACACAGCTGCAGCCAAAGAGGCTCAACAGAATTACCCAAAATTTGGCAGAAAGCAAGATCTTGGTCCAGAAACCGTTTTTATTGTGATTTTGTGTAATTACGTTCAGTAGTATGCAAGAAATTGAAGTTAAAAAATGTTTCCTGCTGCGAAGAACCCATGGATCTGACAGATCTAGATATAAGATCTGATTGGCCGAAACCACATCAAGAAATATGTGATGACAGCCTTCTTAGAAATCAGGACTCAGTCACCAACCCTGAAAATAAGGTTAAAAAAATCCTATAACTGTCAGGGTGGGGATACCCTGACCTCCCGGCCTGGTGGGTTGGAGGAGTCCCAGAATGACCCTATGAGCCAAAAACAAATGTGATATTTTAAAATGTTACTGCACATTAATGATTAATGGTGGATCAGCAACTAAAAAGAACCTTACCACTGGGGTGGGCAAAGGCCCGGGGGGCACAAGATGAAATTTGATAGGGGAAGGGGCTGGTTAATTAAAGGGGAGAGGGGGTGTGGCTGTCTACCCAAGCCTCATTGAAGGGATAGGGTCCCTGGGGCTAAATTAGCAATTATGGGGAGGGCAGCATGCATCCCCCTTTCCTGAGACTAAGTCAGACCCCGGGGGACCCCATCCTCTGAGGCCGAATACATAATTTAGATAGGGGGTGTTCCACCATCCACAAGCCTTAGTCAATTCCGGGGGCCCAATCCCGTCATCTAACTTTATTGAGGCCTCAGGGTCCTCATCCTGTGGGCCACTTCTTTACGGTTGTATGACGATCCATCGCAAACCCTCACATCGCATGTCCTTACATCGCAATTATTACACCGCATGTGCCCTTACATCGTGAGTAATCACATCGCATACCATTACCTCGCATTGGTATAGGCATGCATGTGAAAGACCGTAACATCGCATACAGACAACCCGCATGGTATTACATAGCAATTTATGCGCATTTCCCTTCAGCCGACCCTAAACCCTAAACCTTTAACCTTGTACCCTACAATATGGCACGCTAACCCTTCCCTAACCCCTAAGCCCTAAACAGTAATACAAGCCTACACTCCGACCTCAACCCTAAAGCCTAATCCCCAAAGGTGAAAACAGCCCCTATACAATATGGAACGCTAACCCTTCCCTAAACCCTAAGCCCTAAACCCTAAGCCCAAATCAGGACCCATTTTTAAAGTAGCCCTAGTAGCCCTAATGCCACCCCAAAACAGCACCCATTTTCTAAGTAGCCCTAGTAGCCCTAACGCCACCCCAAAACAGCCCCAATTTTCTAAGTAGCCCTAGTAGCTCTAACGCCACCCCAAAACAGCACCCATTTTCTAAGTAGCCCTAGTAGCCCTAACGCCACCCCAAAACAGCACCCATTTTCTAAGTAGCCCTAGTAGCCCTAACGCAACCCTAAAACAGCACCTCCTTACCTGTGTCGTCGTTGTTCCCGCGTTGTCTCCCTGTCGTCTGTGTTCCCCGGAGGCCACCATTACATCCCATCCCATGCGTTGTGAATGCATGCGTTCTAAATGCGCATGCGACGTAATGGCGTGCGTAGACAACGCACGCGACGTACCGTCGCGTGCTTTGTAGGTGCACGCGATGTAAACGCATGCGCTGTAATGCATGCGCTGAGCTGGTTGTTTCCCCTTTTTTACAGGGGAGGGGCATTAGCCCACCTTCCCCAAGCCATGGATCAGTCCTGGAGACCCTATCCTTGGGGCTCGATCCAAGCAGTGTGTGTGAGACCCCATCTCTCTGGACACTGCTGTTTCCTGCCCAGAATTGTGCTCTGCCCACATTCTACCAGGCAGGAAAAACAATTTGCTCCCACATGGGTGAGAGCAAAGTCACTGAGTCACCTCCTGTCAGCACCCCTCCAGGTGTAGTTTGGTGAGCCAGCTGGCTCCGTGGTACCTTGCGGTGGTCCCCCAGCAGCCTCCAAAGAATTTCTGCATGTGGGTGCCCAGAAGGGCATCGGAGAACCCACTTTGGAATTTTTGTTTTCATCTGGCTGGCTCCTGCCATGATAGTGGCCGGTGAGACGGCTGGGGCCCCAGGAGGGCATCAAGGAACCCACATTTTACATAAAAGCCCGGCCCTCACCTGCACCGTATGGGTGCTGGTGGGGAAGCAGCAAGGGTTGAGGGGGCAGTGGACTCCCCTTGCAGCCCCCAACCAGTAGCTATGCCATGGGTGCCCCTGATGGCCCCCCCCCCAAAAAAAAAACAAATAATTAAAGTACAACGGGACCCGCTAAAGTATTATTCACTGCTCTGGCAAGGAGTGCCCCATAATGTCCTAGGGCTTTCTTAAATTATATATTTTCTTGCTGGTGGTGCGCTATCAAACATCTTTTTAAAGTTGTGGGGGCTTCACGTAGTGCAGCAGTCCCCCAACAATAGTAAAAACACACTGTTGTATGCTCTTTAGCTGGTGTGCAGGCATCTCTAGTGGTTGGTTCTATATCTGCACTTTGCTGCCAATTTTTTTTTTAAAAGACTCAAAGACATGTTAAAGTGTTGTTAAAAAGGCTTTATTGAACATATTATATCACTATCATTATTATTAAGCATTGCAATACATCAATTTATGATATATACCTTTGATTATGGTTATTGGTGACTATTTGACAGAGTCAGTAAGTCTGCTTTATATAATGTGTAAACACTGATACCTTTATAAAGCCAATAAGGCCAGCTACTAATATTTTGGTATTTTCAGTCTTTCACGACGCCAGTAGCCCTGCCTTACTGAAAAGAACACCATTTATATAGTTACTTTACATAGACAGCTATGCCCAAGGGAGGAGGTGGATCTGGGCATCAGCATGGTTGTAAGATTAATATTCAAAAATGTGGGAACAGCATAAGACCAATAGATTCCTCTATATTGCACAGAAATACACATATGGTATAGTGGTAATATAAGAGCCCTAAGAGTAAAATAGAGGCACATATTACAATCCAATTCAGGAACATGTGTGGATATGTGGTGTTTTTCCGAAATGGAACATGTTTCGTTTTTCAAATTATCCTATGTAGCAAAATCCAAGTAAGGGAATAATAATAACATTCATTATTAAAAAACCTTTAAGCTTACGTGTGATAATTTGATGTTTTGCAATCATGCCAGTTAATCATTGTGATATGAATCTTGCTGAGTGCACCGTGTAATATGACAAAAAATGTATTAAATTGGGAAACTCATGCAACATGGCTCCTGTAGATTTCCAGTCATGTAGATGATTCATCCCCGTATCTCATAATCAGAAAGGTGGGAGGTGTTATCCTATCCTTTTCAAACAAATGTTCCTCTGTAGATTATCAAGTATCAAAATCATACATTGAACCAATAGAGTACCAAACAATCAAAAATGTACATATCAGGGTGTAAAGTAAAGTAGACAACAAAGAGATCAGTCTTTAGGAAAAAGTTACGATGAAAAGAGGGGATCAGCTCATCCAATATGTTTAGTTAGTTTTTCATCCCTGAAAAGGGCAAATGGGTACAATGTACTTAGATGTCAAATCATCCTTGATTAAAATTTTTGGAACAATTTCTTTCTATCCTTAACTGGATTGCTCTCCATTATCTTCTCAAGCAACAACTTGCAATTTTAGGAAATGGAGACAACAATGGCATCCATGAGGCAATCCAAATAAATGGCTGTGTTTTCAAATCCAATGCTTATGACCTCATGATAGTTATACTAATAAATAACAACTTCTAAAAACAAAGTGTAATTAAATAATAGCACATACTCTCACCAATAAACAATACTACATTCATAATTGTATGTTTCAAAGTGGTACAGGAAATGTGATATATAATCTTATCTGTGCGATTTTACACAACAATTTGAATTGACTTTACCGCATTAAACCCTTGGCTGCTAAGCCTTTTCCCCGTAGAATGCTCAGCCTTTTCTTTGCCTATTTGGGATTGTTTGCACTTCGGCATCCATAACGCGTTTGTCCTCATAAGGTATCCACCCCAAATTTGTATCCTTTTTTACAACATCCTGGGGAGTCTAAAAATACCCGGGGTTTGTAGATTTCCCTGGATGGGACTTAGATATTAGCCAAAAAGCACAAAATTGGGGGGTTTTGGGTAAAAATAGGAAAAAGTACTCTGCAAAAAAGTGTCAGTTTATTACCCTAAAAATGGCTTCAACAAAATGTTTTCTGTACTAAAGTCACAATTTTCCGAGCTTTCAGAAACATGCAGAGCGGAATAAAGAATCTTTTTTTTTTACAACAGTTTTGATATATTTCTAAGAGGTAGCCTATTTTTCCTAATTTTTGTGTTTTCAACCTACTTTCAGCTTGTGGTGAAAACTGCTGTGAAACCAATGGGTGATCTTGGAGAGTTATACATGTCTAAAATGTAGACAAGTTTCTAAATTCGGCATGATTAGGAAAAAACATCCATTTGTGACAACGTTTTAATTTCTAACTTCTTGTCACAATGGCCAGTTTACAAAAGCAATATACTGTTGCATCAATTAAACCCTTTTGGTTGTAGGAATATATATATTGGATTTGTGGATTTCCCAAGAACCGAAGATATTCAGAGCAAATAACTACTCTGCACCTTACAAGGGTTTTTCATTGTGTACCTCGCATAGAGCATTTCTAATGGTAAAATGTAAAGAGTGAAACATAGATATCGAGAAAACCATGTATTTCTGAAATAGACACAAGATATGGAGTTTAGGAGCAGTGGTTCTTCGCATCTATCTGAATGTGTGGGTATCCATATTAGCATGTGATTTGCAGGGCAGTTTTCAAAATGTTTTCCTTCTTACACTCTGGCTTACATTTGGAAAGCACAAATGCAGATAAATACAATTGGTAATGCACTTGTTCTACTATTCTGTGTTCTACTAAGACTACCAATAAAAATGGTATCACATTTGTGTGAATAGCCTAGTGTTTGGGATAAGAAAGGCACCAAAATGCAACATGGAAACATCACAAAACTGACCCTTTTTTACAATGTGGGTAACTGTAGAATAGATTTACAGCTGGCAACTAGGGAAATGTACCAAACCTGCACATTTGTGAAATCTAGATATCCGGGGGAATCCAGGGTGGGGCAATTTGCATGACTCCCACCAAATTTTCTTACCCAGATGCCCTTGCAAACATCAAACTTTGACTAAAAAAACACATTTTCCTCACATTTCTTGTGATGGAAAGTTCTGGAATCTGCAGAGAGCAACACATTTCCTACATCCCACCATTCCCTCAAGTCTCCTGATAAAAATGGTACCTCACTTGTGTGCATAAGGCTAGGGGCTGTGACAGGAAAGATGCCAAAACACAAGATGAACAGATCACATTTTTACTCTAAAAAATTGCCTTTTTGTTTGCAATGTGGCTAGTTGTGGATTTTGAGCCCTAGATCAACCAGCACCTAGGGAAACTTAGCAAACCTGCCCATTTTTTTTAACTAAGCCCCTGAGGTAATCCTGAGTGGGGCGACTTGCATGGCTCTCACCAAGTTTTCATACCCAGAAGCTCTTGAAAACCTCTAGCTTTGACTAAAACACACATTTACGTTACATTTTGTTGATGGAAAGTTCTGGAATCTGAGGGAAGCCACAAAATTCCTTCCACCTAGCATTCTCCCAAGTGTCCCAAAAAGAATGGTAGCACACTTGTGTGGGTAGAGCTAGTGGCCGCAACAGGAAAGGAGCCAAACCCCAACATGGACACATCTGAGGATTTTGGCTTCTAGCTCAGCCGGCACCTAGGGAATCCTGGAAAACTTGTACTTTTTTAAAAACTAGACACCTGGGGAAGTACTCGGCGAGGTAACGTGTGTGTGGTTCCTACCCAGAAGCCCTTGCGAACCTCAAACTTTGACTAAAAACAAGTTTTCCTCACATTTCTGTGATGCAAAGTTGTGGATATATAGCAGACGTCCCGAGCTCCTCACTTCACCTGATGCCTCACTTTGATTTTGATTGTAACTTTTACTTTGACGTACCCATGATCCTCTTGGGTTCGACAGTAGTCCTTGCCAGGCGGTCTCTCTGAGATCGTAACTAACTGATTGCTCACTTTACAGACATGAACTCATTTTTGCCTTCATTTATCTATCCCAATGTCCGCAGAGTGTGACTATAGGGAGCTGTCCTCACTCACCCGCCAATTCAGGTATGGAAACTGAAAAAACTCTGTAAGATATGCCGAGTGAATGGCTATGCTCGTTTCTCCTAGTGTTGATACCTGTTTTTATATTGTATACTTTTAATTGCATTGACTCTTAATAAATAAACTAGTTCAGATTGTGCACTTGTGTGGAACGTATAGAATCACTAGGTGTACTACAGGGACATAATATAAATGTATGTTTTTGGCCTGAGATGGGGGTATGTTGCCCACACATGAATCACTGGCCTTGGTCAGGTTGGGGGTCACTTATATGGATGTTCTTATGTGTGTTATTTCATTCACGGGGCACTGCACTGTTTGCTTGACATGTGTTTTTATTGACTCTGTTACAGGTTCCCCCACGGAAATCATCCTGACATATTAGTTGGGAACGTTCATTGAGAAGGGTTCCTACCCTCCACCATTTGGTCAAGGTGGTAGGGTTAGTATCCAAGAGATCTTTTATATGTGAGTCCTGATGAAAGCCGGGGTATTATTTCATGCTGGCGGAAACATGTCGACAATCTTTTGCAGAGTGGAGGGGTAGGTGACTCATAATTGCTTCCCATACCACCATTCACTAGTCTTTCAATTGACCTCTTACTCTACAGGGGATCCATGATTAAAGTGGATTTGAGGAATACCCTTTTCTAGTTTTAACCACTATCTCTGCACCTTTATTCACTTGGGATCCCATTTTTTGCATTGTTTTTTTTGTGTTGTATTGTCTTCCCCCTCCCCATTGCTCCACCTCCAGCGTTGGCTTGTGTGGAGGTGTGTTAGCAGCCCTATGATGAAGCATGACACAGTTTACTGTGTGTGAGTGTGTGAGGGCATTTTAAACACCTGAGTGCTTCCCTCCCCTTTCCTGATCAGAGTGATTTTGAATACTCAGTCCATCTTCCTTTTGTGTGTTAAACGTTAATAGTGGAGGTCCAAATGAGACTGTACCTCCTCTTACCCCTTATTCTTTGTTTGTGGTAAACATAGGGAAACGTAACAAATCTGCACATTTTTCAAAAAATAGACACACCATGAATCCAGTGTGGGTGACTTGCATGGCTCTCGCCAGGTTTTCCTAACCATAACCCCTTGAAAACATTGAACAATGATTAAAAAACAAATTTGCCTCACATTTCTGTGACTGAAAGCTCTGGAATCTAAAGGGATCAACACATTTCCTACCACCCACCATTTTCTAAGTCTCCCAATAAAATTGGAACCACAATTCCGAAGGTAGGGCTAGTGGCCCTGACTGTTAAGGCGAAAAAATGCAACATGGACACACCACATTTACCCACTGAAAGCTGACCCTTTTTTGCAATGTGGCTAGCTATGGATTTTGGGCCCTAGCTCAGTCGGCACATACAGATACTTAGCAAATCTGCACATTTTTTAAAAACTAGATGCGGGGGGAAATCCTGGGTGGGTTGACTTGCATGGCTAACACTGTAAGTATGTATTTTATTTAGAATAGTTACTTAAAACCATTGCTACAGAGTATCTCCAGACATTTAATTTTAAGCTACAATTTAAAAAAATAGTATAAAACAAATTGCTAAAAATCTGTGCAAAATATATGTTTAGCAGCATCCGACTCAGTTCTGGACTATAAAGTTGTTTTGTCCAGAGTTAGTGACCAGTGGTCGGCATCTTGATTTTGTAGCATTCTCTTCTCTGCTCGTCTCAAATATTTTACCAGGCGGCAGTTCAGCTGCGTGTCCCCTGGTGCAAAGCATATCAGCACGGCCTGCCTCCCTGTGCAGATGCCTCTCTTGTTAAAGAGTGGCTTTAAGAGCTGTTTCCGTTTCTGTGTTAGTTCTTTGCACGTACATAGCAGATGTAGCATATTCTCTTGCGCTGTGCCACACAGCCGACAGATGGAATCGGATTGTTTTTTTAGCCAATGTGGATAGTGTTTTATGCATGTTAGCAAGCCAAGTCGGTACTTCAGGAATTGTATTCTAATGGATTTGGCAAACCCTAGGGCTAGGTATTTTTGAGCAGTGGGAGAGGTATAGGAGCTCAGGATCATCCAGCCGTGCGATCTTCTGGGTAGGGCTGCCTTGTCTTCGATCCAGGATTGGCTCTTTACTGTTTTGTTTGCTATTTTTTTGAGAAGGCAGTTGCTTATAGATGTTTCCCAAACCTCGAGGTGGCCCAGGGTGGTCAGGCTTGCTAGTAGGTATTTTGTTCTGGTGTCGATTTTTTCTGTTGTAGTTCTAACCACAAACACCAGTTTAGGGTTCCTGGTTTTGATTTTCTTACTTTGTCCCAAAAAATAGCTGTCGCACCTTGTCTTGCAAGGGTCTGTTTTTGAACACCAAACTCGAGCCTAATCTGTGCTGGAGAGACTCTTGTTGGTAGTCCAAAGATTATTCTGTACACTTTTGCAACCACACCATGCAAAATTTCGGAGTCCCTTCCCCTCTGTGCCTCGCTCCCGTAGATTACTGTAGGCAGAAGTTTTGCCCGTATTACTTCGACCAGTGGAGCAAGTGAGAGGCTCCTCAGTTTGGAGTTAAGGTTTCTCAATTAAATTGCTAGGGCTGTTCCCTTCTTTTTGACTGTGTCCCTTTGGGCAGCCAAAAGCCCCCCTTTGTCGAGGACCCCCCCCCCAGATGTTTATATTCTTTTACTGATTCTACGTGGGCCCCAAAACCAGACTGGTGTGTTCTTGGAATTCTTTTTGATTGCCATAGTTTTGGTTGATGTTCAGGTTATTTGCCTCAGAGTAATCAAATGTAGTGTTAAGAAGATTCTGTAGACCCACCTTCGTTTGGCTGATCAGAACTAGATCGTCAGCATAGACTAGACATGATAGAGCTAAATTTCGACTTTTGGAGAGTGCAAACTGTTGGTGCTTAGTAGCAGGATAAGGTCTGCAAGAAATAGGTTAAATAGGGTCGGGCCAGCACGCAGCCTTGCTTGGGACCTTCTGTTGTTGGTATCTTCCTTGATAACGCTGACCAGCCCCCAAACTTTACTTGGATCCAGGTTCCAATATGCAGATTAATTAGCAAGTTTAGTAAAGTCTGAGGTATGCCCCAGCCGGCCAACTTTGATCAAAGTCTTTTACGGTTCACGTGATCAAAAGAGGCCCGGTAATCGATAAAGCATAAGTGTAGTGGCATTTTTTTAGTCTCTGCCTTATCTAATAACAGGGCCATGGTGATTATGTTTGTTACCGTTCCAACAGATTTGGAGAAGCCAGCTTGGCCAACACTGGGTTTTCCATGCCCGCCTTGCAAACCTCAAACATTTACTAAAAAACATATTTTCTTTAGATTTCTGTGATGGAAAGTTCCGGAATCCGTGTAGAGCAACATCTTTCCTACCACCTACCATTCCTCCAAATCTCCTGATAAAAATGGTACCACACTTGTGTGCGTAGGGCTAGTGGCTGCAACAGGAAATACGCCAAAATGTAACATGGACACATCACACTTTTCCACTGAAAACTGACCCTTGTTTGTGATGTAGCTAGCTATGTATTTTGGGCCCTAGCTCAGCCGGCACTTAGGGAAAGCTAGAAAACCTGCATATTTTTAAAAACTAGACAACCGGAGGAATGCAGGGTGGGGTGACTTGATTGCCTCTCACCAGGTTTTCATACCCAGAAGCTCTTGCAAACCTCAAACTTTGACTAGAATAACACATTTTCCTCACCTTTCTGTCAGGGTAAGTTGTGGAATTGACAGGGAGGAGCAATTTCCTACCACCTACCATTCCCTCAAGTCTGCCAATAAAAAAGGCACTTCACTTGTGTATCTGGGTCTAGTGCCCACAACAGAAACAGATCAAACGAAGGTCAATGAGTATCCCTTTGTGAGGACTCCCATTGACCTTATTTTGATCAGTTCCTGTCACAGGCGCTAGGTCCAGTCACACAAGTGGGGTAGAACTTTTATCGGAACAAGTGGGGGAATGCTGCATGGTAGGAATTTTGTTGATTCCTTCTGATATTGGAAGAATATGTCACAGAAATGTTTCAGATTTGCAGGACATTGTGGGTAAGAAAACTGTGTGGGATCCATGAGAGGCACACCGCGTGGTACTCCCTTGGGTGTCTACTTTTCAGAAATTTCTGGGTTTGGTAGCTTTCCCTGGATGACAGCAAAGCCCAGGCCCAAAAACTGCAGCTACCCCTTTTGTTGATGTTACAACATTGTGTCTTCGACTCTGCCCTTTTTGCGGGCACTAGACCTACCCACACAGGTTAGGTACCATTTTTATCGGGTGAAACGTGGGAATGCTTGGTGGCAGAAAATGTGTTGCTCCCTGCAGATTTCAATATTTTGCATCACAGACATATGAAGAAAAGGTGTGTTTATAGCCTATGTTTGAAGATTGCAAGAGCTTATGGGCAAGAAAATCTTGTAGTATCCACGCAAGCCAAACCACCCTTGAGTCCCCCTGGTGTGGTGTCTAGTTTATGAAAATATCTGGGGTTGGTAGATTTTCCCTAGAAAGAATGTACACCCTGGCAGAGAAAGACAGAAAAGACAAATATTAATGCACAACCATCAACTACTAAAGTACACACAAATACTGGTTGAATTTGGCACGACGGTGAGTGAAAAGTTCAAAATGTACATTTTATTAACTAAAGATTTCCCAAAAATTAAACTGTAGAAATCACTGTTATTAAGATAATTTTAATTTTCCAGTACTGAACCAGTGACTAACAGCTGGTGAGCTGTAAAGCCACAACAAGGCACCAACCGCCTTACAGGCCATTTATGCCACCTCATATGCCACACACATAAAACCATTTACACCGCCAGCAGCAGGCCCAGCACATTATTGCACTCACATCAAGAAACAGCGCCATTCAAGGGCCCATCCCTTTCATACGTCTAAAGGACTGCTACAGAAATCATATCGCCAGGCAGCTGGCAGGGTGTGTGGACTGGCATTTGGATGCCAGTTTGTGTGTAGTGGCTAGCAATAAGCCAGTACACACACACACACACTGCCAGCCAAACTCCAGTTAACACACACCTCCAGCCAGATGCCAGCCACACACACTACCACCAGATACCATTTCAGACACAGTAATCACACCACCTGGCAGCAGGCGGACTGTGTGAACTGGCATTTTGATGAAGTGTGTAGTGATTTGCTGCTTTTCACAACACAAACACTGGCAGCCAAATACCAGTTCACACTCATCTCCAGCCAGACACAAACCACACACACCACAGGGCAAATGCTACTCAGACATAACCATGAAGCTCCACACCATTTTCCTTGCTAAAACACTCCCACAATGAACAGATTACAAACACAAATCACAGACAGGAAAGAAATAAAACAACAACTAAAAAGAGCAAATTTCTACCAAATAGAAGAGCTAACCTATTGGTAGAATATGAAATACCACCTATGACTGCAGATAGAGCAGATGTAACTAAGCACATCAAACTATTGCCAACCAGGTAGCTAAACAGAACATATAGCAATACAGACCACAGTCAGTTCCCTTTTACCCTCATGGTTGCTTCCAATACTTGTGTTTTGTATGGTACAATTTAAAACATGCGGGAACATAGGCCAGGACTAAAAGGATCCTCAGGTAGTACATATGACTTTATTTCATAATGCTCTTCGGACTCGGACTCTACATCTCTGACAAGGAAAGTCTTTTTTGGGTGTTGGAGAACTCGCCTGCTCAACTGCAACAAGGCTGCTTAATGCAGACTGCTGAAATTGTACAAAACTCATCTTGGATTCTGGAGAATGATCTTTGAAAGCAACATGAGCATTGCAGGATGCTAAATGGAATAGATGAATAGCCAATTTCTTGTACAAGATACAGGACTTTCGAGCAGCATTGCAAGCCCCCAACCTTTGATCTACTCTATCTACACCTCTCATGTGCTCATTGTAGTCTAGAATGCACACTGATTTGACCACCTCTGCAACCTGACCCCAATCAGTCATAGACACATCATGAATACTTGTAAGCACACATTTTACACCAAGAAGTTCATTACTATGTAAAGCACTGCTCTGTCCCCTTTCAGTTTTTTTTTCACACAAGCACTTTAGGGTAACCTTTACAGTTAGAGCAGATTTTGCCTAATGCCACAGTGCTTACTCTGAACAATTATTATATTCATTGCACATCCCTGTAGAAATTATCCAATGTATAAATGGTGACCTTTGTGAAAAAGCGTTCTGGCAAGTCCCCCACAATTTTCTCACTGAGTCCAAAAGTGAAAGAACAGCCAGGGGGGTCAATTGAAAAATCCTCACCAGTGTACACCATGAAATTATATTCATATCTAGTGGCACTTTCACACAGCATATACAGCTTAATGCCATAATGTACTCTCTTTCTGGTAATGTATTGTCTGTAAAACAAACACTCCTTGAACAAAACCAGAGACTCATCCTCAGATATATCTATCCCTGAAGCATAGATCTCTAAGAAACAATCTGCTAAATGGTCAAGAACAGGCTGAATCTTGAAGAGATGGTTACAATCAGGGTGATCTCTTGGCAATGCTGAAGCATTAGCCACAAATTGCAGCATCTGCTGCAGAAGTAAATAGTGATCTTGACTCATAGTTTCAGGAAATATAGCAGTTGTCATCAAGAGACTAGTAGACCAATATAAAGAAAGTGACGTCTTCCTTATCAATCCCATCAGAAAAGTTAAACCCCAGAAATGCTTAATCTCATGGAGATTTGTCGGATTCCACCAGGTAGCTCTGGAGAGGGTCTTAAGTGTAGTACTGTTATCCCTCAAAAACCGTTCTGCATACAAATGTCTGTTCAACAATAAAATCCAAAAGCACATTATCAATAAACAGTTGGGAGAAACTAATGAGCAAAACATTCTGTGAAGACTCTAACCCTGAAACACCACTGGCGCAGGCAAAACAGGCTGCACCGTGTTGGGGGCAAACCAGGCTTCAGCACTTCCAACGGGAGGCCTTCCACTCACTGGCTGCAGTGCAGCTTGCTCATGCTACACTAACAGCATATCACCATCCTCCTCTAAAAGAGGCACTGCATCAGCAATAATATTGGATTCATCATCAGATGATTCTGCTTGGACAGAAAATTCACTGCCAGATTATTAAGCCTGGTCCTCTGCTTCAGATGCAGAGTCACTCTCAGAGTCATATTCAGAGACGTATTCAAAAAGCAAACCTACAACCTGATGGGTGGTCAGCTTGCGGGCAGCCATAATGCTTACTTATGAAATTAACAACAAAGACAACACAAAGCTTGTTGAGATGGTCCATTTCCCTACAGGGTATGGACTTTACAGTGGAGCACAGACCTGGGATTGGACAAGCATTGCAGATGGCTTTTCCAGGGCCTTCCACTTAGACAATGATAACCACCAGGATAAGGGTTAGTGACCATTCATCTGGAGGGGGCCATGTAAGGAAATGTCACTTTTTGCATGTTCACCCCCACATTTGTGGACTGATGCTGTTGGTTTTTCGACTCTGAGATTGCACTGAGGCCTGCTAACTAGACCTCAGTGCCAGTGTTCTTACTCTTACAAAGTGTATGTCGCATTGACTCTACCCAATTGGCAAGCACTGACTTACTTATAAGGCCATAGTATATTGTATTGTGCCTACCCAGGGCATGTAAGGCAGAGTGCCCACACAGGGCGGCAGCACTATTTTTTCCACCCTATCTGTGACAAAGGGCAAAATGGCTCCTGGCCTGCCACTGCAGACTGGAAGAGCACTGTGTACACTGTTAGTTCAACTTTGCCATTAAAACCAATGGCAAAGCATCACTCCCTTAACCTTATATGTAAGTCTGCTCTAGGGTAGCCTTATGGTGCTGTACGGCAGGGAGCTATATATTGTTAAGTAAGACATGTATTTTTCCATATGTCTTAACAGCAACACTTTGAAATTGTTGTTTTGCTAGGGAATAGTTAGTACCCCATTGGCTACCACAGGGTTAACGGCTGGCATCCAAGCCTGGCTAACTTCTGAATGGGACTACCTAACTGGGAACTATAAGGTATCAAATTATTCCAGGCATTAAATCCGACTTGATTTCCAAGTCAAGATTTATGTTACTTTTAAAGTTAAGGAACTTTTAGAAAGTTGCCACTCTGTGTTCAGCTAGTTCAGTGGCCTCTGAAAGGTCTTAGCAAACTTTCCTCCCACCTGAGAAGATATGTGAATGGTTCCCAGGCTAAGGAACAAAGGCAGTTGCCGCAGAGTGATATGTTACATCCTTGCCCAGGAAAGCCACTAGGGTGTTAGCCCAAAATGTGAGCATCAAAGGGAAGCAGCCTTTGAAGGCCCACCTGCAACAACACTCCCAAGCAGGATTCCTTTTGTTCCTGCAGACAAGTCGGAGAGAAGGAAACCCCACCCCAAAACCGGTTTTCCCATTCACTTGTAGGCCTTAGGTACCCACACCTCTAGGGTGGGCTACTGAGCTCCTGGTGACTGAGGAACGGTCGTGACATTTTGAGAGTGGCTAGAATAGTGAACTCTGGGATAGCCAGATGCAAACACATTGCAGGAAACAGGTCACCAAAAAAAGTGGGACCCAGTAGCCCATTGGCTAGTGACTGCATGACCCCTTCAGGGCACTTTCCGAGGATAAATACTTTAGCCCTGGCTTGGATTTGAAGAAAAGACTGAAAAAAGATTACCCTGCTGCCCTTGACACTGCACAAGGAGAGGCTGCATCATCTGAAGAACTGCACCTGCTGTACTTTGCGCTAGTAAAAATTGGACTGTCCCTGCAGCTCCTGACCCAGAGAAAATTTGATTCCTGGCTCCATATCAAAGCAGTGACTTTATGGATCTGGTGGCAAATCAACAAGTTAATAGCCACACCAGAAGGTTTGCCTACAACCAGTCGCCGGGCACACAGAAGGACAAAACCAAGCTAGCCAAAACTTGAACCCATGTAAATGTAAATGTAAATGTACATGTGCTGGATTTGTAAAGCGCACGGCTGCCCGTGAGCGTCCCGGCGCTTGCTTAGGGAAACCGTCCTGGTATTCCCCTGTGAGAAACCCCGGCAGGGTGTCCACAAGGTGAAAGCCAGGCATCCCACCGCGAGGGGCCGTAGTGGAGATTAAGCAAGCTATTGCCCAGAGTCGCAGAGTGTGACCCCGTGAGTTGAGTAGGCACCAGAGCGAGAATTGTCAAGACCGTGGAATTTTTGAGCCCGAGACCCGCCGAGGCGGGGAATCGAACCCTGGTCCCCGGTCGATCTCAGCTTCCGGGTCTGCCGCCTCTAACCACTGAGCCACGCTCTGCCGGATCCGCGAGTGCTATCAGACTCCGGATTCATCACACTCAAGTGACACTGGCCCCCACCTAAGGATTTTGTTCCAACTGTGGTGCAAGGAGGCCATTAGCCCAGCATTGGCTGGCCTGCTACTGCAACATAGAGGACTTAGAGGGAACCAAATATCTGTGGCCAAAGTTGCCCCTCATCACGAGTGGACCAAGGAACCACCACAAAGACATCCCCCTTGAGCGCACCTCAACTGGAGCATCCTTTGAGCATCTTTTGCCTGTATCCCCAGCCTTTGGACCACTCCATTATAGTGCATGACGGTCATCCTGTAAAGTTTGGAAATTGCCTTAAAAAGACTCTGGTGACCAGGTAACTGTCTGAAATATGCTCTCTGCCCCCCTAGACCTCTAGCCTGTCAGATATGGTCACCCAAGCTGGGCCAAAATTGCCAAACTAACTTTTTCAAACTTTACAAACTTTTTGTTGACCAGTGCTTGTTTGAGGTTGGGTTTAAAAGTATACATTTCTTCACCAGTCTGCATTTCTGAAACCGTCCTGTGGATTTTGATCATCAAGGTCTCTCAAAATTCAAACCAATAGGCTCTATTGTATAACGTGCTGTTGTGTTTCTTTCTTGTTGTGTGATCCTCTGAGCATCTTTTGCCTACATCCTCAGCCTCAAGACCACTCCATTATAGT
This sequence comes from Lissotriton helveticus, assembly GCF_964261635.1. Taxonomy (NCBI): domain Eukaryota; kingdom Metazoa; phylum Chordata; class Amphibia; order Caudata; family Salamandridae; genus Lissotriton; species Lissotriton helveticus. The sequence continues at coordinate 1,258,200,404 of NC_136063.1, read as the reverse complement.
CCATGACTGTCATCCTGTAAAGTTTAGAAATTGCCTTAAAAAGACTCTGGCCCCCCTAGACATCTAGCCTGTCAGACATGGTCACCCAAGCTGGGCCAGAATTGCCAAACTAACTTTTTCAACTTTACAAACTTTTTGTTGACCAGTGCATGTTTATGGTTGCTTTTAAAAGTATATATTTCTTCACAAATCTGCATTTCTGAAACCGTCCTGTGGATTTTGATCATCAAGGTCTCTAAAAATTCAAAGCAGTGTGCTATATTTTATAACTTGCTGATGTGTTTCTTTCTTATAGTGTGACTTTCTTATTTCATTGTTTGGAGCTGTTAAATGTTTTACACTAAGGGGTGTATTTACAAGGAAAAGCGCAGAGCATTTTGTTAGCCTTCTTGGCTTAACGCCGTGCTCCGCCACTTCTGAAACACAGGGCTGCACAGCATTTACAAGAATACCGTGCAGCCTTGCCTTTCCCCCTGCGCTGGTGCTAATTTGGTTGCCTAGTGCCAATGCAGGCACCCTTGCACCATGGTGCAAGGGTGCCTGCGTTGAGGGGAGGTTTTGTTTATGTGAAGGAAGGTGCCCCTTCCTGCACATAAACAATTTGAAATGGCATTTTGAAACTTCTATGTGTGCTGCTCAAAGCAGCACATGTAGAAGCTGCAAAACATCATTTTTAATGATTGCTTATGTGCAGAAAGGGACGCCTTGCTGCACATAAATATTCAATGGCGTTTTGCTGTTCCTTATGTGTGCAAAAAGAACAATTGATGGACAGAATGCAGAACAATGTCATACATTCACCCAAGTACAGAGATCTGGGCCTAAATCCATCGTTTTTTTGCTCACCAAGCCGTTCCAGTTTGGACCCAGCCATATGCAAATCAGTCTTGACCCTGCGCCGAATGGGAACAGTCCAGCCCGAACTGCCAGGCCAGGTCATCTCTGAACTGGAAACAAGCATCTTAGGACCGGTTTGGGGATTTCAGCCCTCATCAGCCAGGATAGCTTGACTCCAGTGGTATGGAAAGCACAGGACCACGTATGGGCAAACCCGTCCCACTCGAGGTGACAATTGCAAAAAGACCAATTGATGGACAGAATATAGAACAATGTCATACATACACCCCAGTACAGAGATCTGGGCCTAAATCCATCATTTCTTTGCTCACCATGCCATTCCAGATTGGACCCAGCCATATGCAAATCAGTCTTGGCCCTGCGCCCAATGAGAACAGTCCAGGCCGAACTGCCAGGCCAGGTCCTTTCTGGACTGAAACAAGCATCCTAGGACCGGTTTTGAGCTTTGAGCTCTCATTAGCCAGAATAGCTTGACTCCAGTGGCATGGAGAGAACGGGACCCACGTCTGGGCATACCAGTCCCACTCGGGGTTACAAATACAAAAAGAACATTTGATGGACAGAATGCAGAACAATGTTTTACATTCACCTCAGTACAGAGATCTGGGCCTAAATCCATCGTTTTTTTCCCTCACCATGCCATTCCAGTTTGGACCCAGTCAAATGCAAATCAGTCTTGACCCAGCGCCCATTGGGAACAGTTCACAATGAACTGCCAGGCCAGGTCCTCACTGGACCTGAAACAAGCATCCTAGGACCGGTTTTGGGCTTTCAGCCCTCAGTAGCCAATATAGCTTGACTCCAGTGGCATGGAGAGCACAGGACCCACGTCTGGACATAACCGTCCAACTCGGGGTGACAAATGCAAAAAAACAATTAATGGATAGGGAGGACCTTGTTTGGCAGTACGGGCTTCACTGTTCCCATGAGGCACAGGGTCAAGACTGATTTTCATTTGGCCAGGTCTGAACTGGGGTGGCATGGTGAGCAAAAGAATGATGGATTTAACCCAGATCGCTTGACTGGGGGTGAATGTTTAGATTTGTTCCACATTCCGTCCATCAATTGTGTGTCTTTTGCGTTCTTTATGTTTGTTGCACAACACAGCACGCATGGAAACAGCAAAAACGAGGAGAAATTAACCTTTCTCCTCGTTGCACCAGGCTAAGACCGGGTTTTCCCTGGTCTCAATTTTGGCACTGCCCCATATTTACGACACCTTTGTAAATAGGGGGCAGTGCCAAAATCAATGGGTGTTGCGGCGGAGTGCCCACCACATCACCCATTGCCAACCCCTTTCACCTTAAGTATAGCATGAAAGGGTGCCTTATTAACAAGGTGGTGTTAAGCCACATTAAGTGGCTCAGTGCCGCCTTGTGCATAAGGTGAAGGCGCCATCGCCACGGCAACGACGAGAAAAGTGACACTGTGGCGGCTATAGGGGCTTGTAAATATACCCCTAAGTTTCTTTGTCAAGCATTGCTGCTCAAAGCTAGAGCTACACAGGGTTTAGCAAAGGTGAAAGAAAGTATCCTGACTGGATCTAAGAATGTATTTATGAGTGTATTACATGATACGGCCCCAGAGCCATATCATAGAATACACCCAAATCCTCACAACCATCAACACAATGAACCTCATACTCTACAAAGATACCTTTTACTCTCCACAGACAACTAGACTGCACCTGCTGTGTGCAAACACAGAAAGCCCCATTGATATCCCACTAAAAAGGAAAACAAAAAGAGAATTGCTCTCAAGATAAGACAACCTAAATCTTGTATAAATTCAAAAGTGAATTTAAAAAAATCATAAGCTAAATATGCTATAAATATTCCAACCCTTTCCCGTGCAAACACATGCAACTACATGACCTGCTATCTAACAGTACCGAAACAGCAAGCAGGAGTCACCACCAAGGAAATCAAAAGCTTTGCACTACAATAGAAATGGGAAATAAAATATTAAGACCTCAAATGCAAATGGTGAGAAGAAATAAAACAGTTAACATTATAAAACACCATGAAGTCTGCCCTTTGGGGGACAGATCACAAATGTCTGATCTACCCCTGAAGCAAAGGAAAGAAATTTTTATATACACCACTATCAAAATGCCAGGCACACATATCACCAGCCAGAAGCCAGTCCACATACATCACCAGCAAAATCCTCACTTCAAACACACCATTAGCCAAACACGAGCCACACAGCAGTCCACACACACTGCCAGCCAAACGCCAGTACACACACCACCAGCTAAGTGCCAGTACGAGCAGACCACCAGGCAAACACCAGTACATGCAGACAGATAGACCAATGCCAGTACAGGCAGACCGCCAGTCAAATGCCAGTCCACACACGCACAGAAACTTATGCCTCTGTGTCTTGTGATTTCTGTTCCCATGGGCAGATTGGCCTAAGAAAAGACTGATCTCCCCAAGGGAGAGCAGAAAACAAAGGACACATGTGGCCAGCATACACTTACTATAAAATCCCTGGTGTCTAGTGGTTTCTGCCCCACCACGGGGGCCTAGAAAATGACTGATCTGCCCCCAGGAGGGTAGAAAACAGCCAACACATGTGCCCAAAAATGTAGAACGACCCTTGTCCAAGGGGCTGCTCCCCAACATTCCCCAATGTTACATTTCCTGGTGTCCAGTGGCTTTCCGTCCCCCTTGGTGGCAGATTGGCCTACAAAATGGCACGATCCCCAGGGTGTTAGAAAATGGCCAAAACTGTCCCAAAAATTAAGGGAGGGACACTCAGTCAAGCGGCCAGTTGCCCGCATACATATACAATAAAATCCCTGTTTTTTAGTGGTCTTCTGCCCCACCTTGGGGGCAGTTCAGGCTAGAAAATGGCTGATCTGCCCCTGGAGGAGTAGAAAACTGCAAAATATGTGGCCAAAAATTAGGAGCAATACTTGCCCAGGGATGGCTCCCCAACATTCACCAATGTGACATTCCCTGGTGTCTAGTGACTGTCTGCCCCCCTTGGGAGCAGATCGCCCTACAAAACGGTCGATCTGCCCCTGGGTGGGGGGAATGGCCAAAACATGCATCCAAAAATTGGGGAGCGACTCTTGCCCAAGGAGCTGCTCCCCAGCATACATGTACAATAAAATCCCTAGTGTCTGGTTGTTTTCCGCCCTCCCCCCCACCCCAGGGACAGATCAGCATAAAAAAATGCCCGATGTGCCCCGCCAAATATTGCGGAGCAACCTTTGCCCAAGGAGCTTCTCACCACAACAAAAACATTCCTTGGTGTCTACTAGGTGCACTCCTGCTGTTTGTTTGCGGTCCCACACGCCATCCTATAGCACGACAGAGAGACACTGGGGAAAAAGGAAAACTCTTTATTTTCCTCCATTGTCTCTCTGTCCTCACAATCCCTCGCAGAAGGAAAAAAATGACCTTCTTCCTGGAAGCGTTGGGAGAAAATGGCTTCAGGTGTCTCCCCAGCATATTTGGTGATATTGGTGTGCATATAATCAAATCACTGGGGAAGGGGTCCACTGCCATCCCTTGTGGGGGCATGAGGCAGGTGCCCGCAGGGGAGCAGCAGCGCTTTCTCTGTGGGGGGGTGCTACGATGTGCTGGACACGTCCTCCCCACCCGAGCACTTTGGTTTTCTTCATTGGGTATACATACTTTTTTGCTGTGCCACTACTGAATGGTCTGTGGCACAAGTTACAGGTCACAATTTTAACATTGACTTTTTATTCTCCTAATGGGATAGAGAAATATTCCCATACCACTGACTACTTTCCTGTTCTGCTCCTCCTCCTCCATCTATTCTGGACTTACCTCTCTAGAAGCCACTTTAGATTTCTGAAACCATAAAATAAGTGGATTCAATTAAAAAATAAGGGACGGAACTGTATACCAACTGATCACAGCTAAGTTCTTCTTCCAAATGAGTTTCAAAGACTGAGCTATTCCTTTAAATTAAGAAAGACAGCGATTTCAACCAGTCAGAAGTCTCTCACGTGTATCTTGTGGTACTCCATGAGTCTACTGAAGTAACAGCGTAAGACCGTAAAAAAAATGAAAAAAGCAATTTTAAATAAAAATCAACCAAGAAGCCCTCATAATCAGACCCATTTAGAAAACCTCTGGCCATAAAGTTAAGCAACAATCAGTATTTTATACTAAACACGAGATTTTAGGTTTTTCAGCAGTCCTACGGTACGACAGCTAGACCAAGCCATAGGAAGTACAATCCCACGGAAGTTCAGTAAGGGTTTGCCATTGGCTCTGCCGATACCTCAAGAGTACTGCAGTACCATAGAAAGAAAAAAATATATATATATATACATCAAAACATATATCACATTTGAATAATATTGTAATTTAAAAAAAAAACGTTATATATAATTTCTCAACAAATACATACAATGAAGCCAATTACTGTAATCGCAGTAAAAGAAAAGGTAACATATATGAGGTATAATGTAATATCTTATGACTGTGATTGCCTGACAAGAGTTTAGTCTGCATAAAGCAGTAATATCAAACCATATCTGAAAGAGAAGTGCCCAGGCCACATTCCCACGCTGCCCAGGCTCTGTTCAGCCCGGTAGGCTTTAATTGTATGGAAATATGATATAGTTTAGAAACCAGGTGGCTATTGTCTGGTGATGCAATCAGTAATGTAATCAGTATAAAATATTTGGGCTCAGACTTGTAGGTGGGTAGCACTGCCCATAATGTACTGGGTAAACGATGAAATGTAAATCTATCCATGATTGACAATTGATCTGTTTAAGTCATTGTGGAGCTGGGCTTGAGCACTCCTTCCAGGGACAGATCACCGGTGACCCGCAGCTCATGTGCATCAATCATACGCTGCCCTCGATGTTCAGAAGCGACCTGGACCCAAGGGTAGCTTTTGAGTGGGATAGGAGGAGAATAAAGAGATTCCCCATTGAGATACTGCAAAAGTTTAAACCATGCCCAACTGGTGGTGTCTAGTGTTTGAATAATGTTGGGGTCACACTGTAATCCTTGGGGTAGGGTAGTAAGGTGTCTCTTGGAAGACATCGTAGCTGTGAACGCTCAGGTTTGAGAAATGGCAACTGACCATCCGGATGATACCATTAATAAGCATAATGTGCATGGGCTACATAAAAATAGAGCTGGAGATCGGGGATTCCAAAGCCCCTGCGCTCATAGGGGAGTGTGAGGACCTCCATTTGGATATGAGGCTGAGAACCAGCCCATATTAGTTGATTGAGCTGCCCAATCAGAGAGGTAAAGAAGCTACTGGTGAGAGCAATGGGAATGTTTAAAAAAAGATAAAGAAAGCGGGGTAGTACTATCATTTTAATAATTGCTATACGACATGCCCAGCGGAAGCTTAATCCACCGTTCCACCTGTTACTCGATTTTCGCCAAAGCAGGTGTGGTGGGCTACATCTGAGTGCTCCCTCTGGATATGAATGCCCAGAAGATCACACAGTGGCGTCCATGAGTGGAAATATCTCAGACTTAGTTAATGCCTAATCCAGGGAACATGCCAAATCGCTGTACCTCATGCACTAGTGGAGATAAATTGACTATGGGGCGCGAACAAACAACAGTATGTCGTCTGCATAAAGGGAAGCTTCTATTGTGTCCCATGGGAAAATCTGAGGCCCCTATGAGGATGTCTTTCCTGGAGATGGCAGACAAGATGGTACATGGTGAATATAAACAAAAGGGGGAAAGCGGGCAACCTTGTCGGGTGCCGCACATTAAGGGGAAAGGTTCTGTGAGTGTACCATTCAAGCGCAACCGGGCCAATAGGTCCTGATATAGCAGACAAATCAGTCTATGAAAACTGCTAGACATGCTCAATTTTGCTAGTGTAGCATACAAAAAGGCCCACTCGAGGGAATTGAATGCCTTTTTGGCATCTAATCATGCAACTACTGAGGGAACAGTAGGCGAAATTTGGTTGATGACTGTGAAGATTAATTGAGGCGTAGTGGTGTGCTACAAAGCTAGATTGCATGGGGGAGATAATGCGATCCATTAACAGAGAAAGGCGGGTAGCTAAGACTTTGGCCAATACTTTAGTGTCAAAATTGAGAACAGATAATGGTCGATATGAGGAGCAGAGATAAGAAGCAAAATTGTGATGGCTGCTTCGCGTAGCGTGGGTGATAAGTGGCCTCGCTCAAGGGATTCAGCATACATTTCTAATAAATGTGGGGCCAGGAAAGGTTTATAGACCTTGTAAAAGTTGCCTGTGAACCCATCTAAGCGAGGCACCTTGGATCCATTCAAGTCATCTATTGCCTGCAAGATCTCCCCACATGTGATTGGAGAGGCAAGAAATTGCTGTTGGCCAGTCTATAGCCACACCATGGCAATTTAAGACAAGTAATTAGACAGCCCCTCTTCACCAGCGCCCAAGCTAGTAGTGTAAAGTGACTTATATAGTCAGTAAAGTCTGCGAGTATAGCAGCTCCATTGGTAACTTCTGCACCATCCGGTCAACACAAGTGTATTACTTACGTAGCATGATATAGAGGACGAAGCAAGTGGGCTAGTGTGCAGCCTGGACACTCATCTTCACTGTACTGGCATGCTCAAGTATATTAACCAAATAAGTAACCTCTTGTTGAGCAAGGTCATTGAACTCGTGCAATAGTTTCGATCCATTGTGAAGCTGATGGTCATGGGACATGGGTCATGTCTCTGTTAGCAGAGTTCAGGAGACAAAGCCTCTCTTCCACTTGAGCGAGATTGGCATGAATACTACGAAGCACCCCAGCATGTTTTGAAATACACACCCCTCGCACATAGGCATTAAATGCCTCCCACAGTGTAGAGGGGCTCTGAAAAGAGTCAGTATTTATGGAGAAAAATGTTGACAATAGCCTCCTGAATTTCAGAGCGTAAAACTGTGTTATAGAGCGCAGTAGATGGAAAGTGCCACTTTATAAACATAGTGATGTTCACGGGTGTGTGTAATGTGATCATAACAGGAGCGAGATCTGTATGGCGTGTGAGGAGAATAGCAATAGTGGACAACCATAAGAGCACACTCAGAGACATGTACCAATGGTCAATATGCATCCACACGTTGTGCGGGACAGAGTAAAAAGTCTATTCCTGATGCATTCGACAGGTGGAATGTGTTAAGGAGGTCTCTGAGGGTTTGTAAAGAGTGAGGTTTTCAATGGCAGCCGGCACAGGTAAGTGCGGTGGGGCAGTGCGGCGGGGTGGGAGAAAGAAGTCAACAGACGACAGTATAGGTATAATTAAAAAATAATAATAATACCTATTCCATTGTCTGTTGACTTCTCCCCCTGCCATGCCCCGCACCACCGGTGCACTGTGCTTACCTGTGCTGGCCACCACTGGATGTTTAGAAATGGCAGCAGAGCCAGTGGAATCAAGCTCCTGTTGTCGGGTGAAATTCAGGTCGCTGCCGATTAAAATATAATCAATCTGGTATTGGCTGATCTGTAATGACAAATCACTGAAAAGCTTGGGCGTGTCAGTTGTTTGGTGCATAGACATTGATTAGCAACACTGTACAGCTCGCCAACTCTCCGCAAACAGGTATCGTCTAAAAGGGTTCACGGTATTCCGCAGCAGTCGGAAGCAAAAACTGCTATGTGTGAGAATGCACACCCCACTCAAATAGGACTATAGTGAGAAAAATATCAATGCGTACCCCATGTAGCTGTGTATCTACAGTCTGGATTATGAACCAAATGCATTTCCTGAAGAAAGGCCACCTGGAACCCATGGTGGCACAATAACCAAGGACCTGCTTCCCCTTACGGAGATTGTTCAAACCTCTAATATTCCATGACATGCCGGAGAGTGAGAAAACCTTCTCTCTACTAGCAATTGAGGGCATGGCACTGAAAATTATGTAAAGGGAGTGTTTAAGGGTTAACTTAGTGTGTACCACAACAGTGGAAAGGCTTCAACAAAACATAATTCAAAAAGACAAACAAAAATACCCTCCACCCACTCCTTCCAAAACATAATCTGGAGAAACTAACTAGCCCAAAAAGAATACAAAGCTTTAAACACAGTGTTGTACACCTTAGTGGAGTGATAACGCCCATAAGAGCAAATCCCAGATGAAACAGTAACTGCATATTGGCCGAAAATATTGAGCAAATGAACAATATACAAATAAATAGCATAGCACAGGACAATATGATGCATAATCCAACAATATGAGCCAATGGGGGGTCAACATGATGAACAAATATAGTAGGAACGTACCGCCTAGTTTGCTTTTAGGTCCAAGAGGAGGGGGGAAAGACAATCAAAACCTGTAAAGGACCTCTTGCAGAACCTATATTGCATTTAACGATAGCCCTTGGCTTATACAAGCCCCCAAGAGAAACACGTGTTTCTTACTCAAAAACAATTTTTCTTTAGAAATGACAAATTGTATAGAAAAACATTATTTTTTATTTTTCATATTTTGTTTTACAAAAAGTGGAAATTCATTTGAAAAAAAATGTGCTAAATACAGAAATCACAAAGTTAAATCTTGCAATTAATCCAACAAGGTTAAGCATAAATGTACACAAATGAAGTCAAAAACATGGCCATTCTTGATCGCTGCCCTGCCCCAGCAGACTCATACAAACCAGCAAACACACTCCATAGCATACCAATCATTCACTCTGACACACAACATGTGGTTAAAAAAATATAAAAGTGCTAACAAATGTAAACCGACAGTGCATATAGGCAAAAAGCCTTTCATTTGTTACAGTGTAGCAGAATATGTCATTTTATTGTTGGATATGTACATCATTAATGTCTCATTTCCTATTCATATCTCATATATTTCACTGGCCGGATTCCAAAAGGTCAAAGGCCGACGTACGTTTCGGTGGAACACACATTCTTTAAACAACCTTCATCAGGACCAATGATTCAATTGTGCAAAGATTATGTCACACAAACAGGAAGTGACTCTAGATATGTCAGGATCACGTGGGTCTGTGTGAGACGTGAATTGTTGCGGGTATATTAAAGATTCGGATCACTGCGGTCAGATTGTTTAGCATCATGGATGTCTGCCGATGAAATGCCGATATTTTACAGCCATGTCTCATTGATTTGTGTACATAGCACATTTTTTTCAAATGAATTTCCACTTTTTGTAAAACATAATATGAAAAATAAAAAATAATGTTTTTCTATACAATTTGTCATTTCTAAAGAAAAATTGTTTTTGAGTAAGAAACATGTTTCTCTTGGGGGATTGTATAAGCCAAGGGCTATTGTTAAAAGCAATATAGATGGGTCAACATGATGAGCCACAATGAAAAAGGTGTCTGCAATCAGACATCAGCAAATCACCAGGGACAGGTTACTATGAGTTTGTCCCAGGCGAAGCAGGCGCCGAGGCCCCATGAGCCGTCGCCAGATGGAGACTTGCCGGAGGAGTGCTTTTTACAAAACCTTTCAGCATCTGCAGTGATGTCGGCCTTTTAGCTCCACCCTGAGCCATGTTGGATAAAGCATCCCATATTTTATTCCCAGCTTTTGAAGACAGCATTCAACATTAGTACATTTATGGAGGGCCTCCTGCACCATCAGAGTATAGTCGGGATATAGTGATATTTCAGACCCTTGACATTGTAGGGATCCCCTGTCATGGGCCATTCAAAATGCAGTATGGTCTCTAAAGTTTAAAAGTCTGGCAATAATCTGACGGAGCTGCACTCCTGGAACTGGCTGAGGTGCAAGAGTCCAGTGTGCTCTCTCGACTATAAATGTATCTGTGAAAGACTTCCTATCAAAAGTTCCCCTAATAGTTGTTCCACAAAGGTGTCTAGCTGTCCCATGTTGGCAAATTCCCAAATGCCAGCTATATGAATGCTATTTTGGTGGGATCTGGCCTCTAGGTCCTCGTTCTTAGCTGCAATACTTTTGAGGAGGCGCTCCACACATTCAAGATGCTTCGCTGTATCTGCGTTGCCATCCTCAATTTCCTAGATCCTCCGCTCCATACCGTCGGCATCAGACGTGGCGGCAATGAATGAAAGATCAGCTAACAACAGCACTGCACAATGTGGGTACAGCGGATAGCAGACCTCTGGAGTCAGTAAAAGATATGTCTCACATTTCACAATAGGAGCTGATCTCCAAAGGTTGTTTAGGGTGACTAAATGCACCAGGCCAGCCAATACCTCCGTGGGTGAGAATGTGCACATCAGACAATGAATTAATGTCTAGTATTCCAGCTTCAGTAGCCAACATCCGACACCATAGCTCACACGTGTAGAGTAGAATGGGGTTAAATCACCAAATAAAGCAGGAAGGAGGCAAGGACGTTTCCAGGGCTGAGCATCGGCAGCACAGTGGCAACTGGGCTGTCACTGCTGGATTCGGCAGATGAGGCAATAGTAAGATGGCAGGGACTGCTGATCACTGAGGTAACCACAGGTGCAGCGGTCTGACCAGCACCACAACCAGAAGCAGTGCCACCTTACCTCTGCACCAGGTCACTGTTGGTCCGGCACTGCACACGCACGCAGCGCCTAACACAGCAAAACAGGCTGTTACAGCAGATAGGCATGGTCAGAAGTTCGAGCAGAAAAGCAGGTCTGCCACAGCACAGTCAATGGCCACAGGCCAGGTGAGGGCATCCAATGGCCAGGCTCTCCGCGGTGAAAGCAAGACCTACCAGGGGTGCTGACAACATTCGAAGCTGGACGCCCAGATTGGGACCTCCAGTGGGTGTTCTGACTACCTGCACTCAGCACACCATGGTCCCGCCTTCAGGCTCATCTGAGGGCCTTATCTCTGCGGGGCCTCTGAAGGTCGCATCAGGACGTGGTGCGCAGGCTGCTCAACATGAAGCAGGACGGGACTGAGTTCAATCGCGGTCATCTAGTTCAGATCCATCAGGCCGGCAGCAGCTCAATCGGTATCCTGTGCCACTGCGCAAGCAGTGGATTGCTCAATATAATGAGGTTTCCAGGTGATGGTTAGAGAGCTTCAATGCCATGCGAGCATCTTGGTCGCAGGCGTGGTCATACCCCCTGAATAATATTCTACATTAATTGAAAAATCAAAAAATTTTAAATTAATGTTATCATTAACTTAGAAAATAATATTTAATTTGACACTTAAAAATCCATGCCATTTACTAATAAAACAAAGGTTAAAGTGACATTATATTTATGGAAACAATTAAGACTATAACTCTCATTTATAAAAAAAGAAAAATGGAAACAAAAAAACCCCACTGAAATTCACCAGTCATAATTTAGTGAGCTAACTATAACTTGTGCCCCCACCATGCACTGCTTATGACGTCACATATCATATATCACTCAAGACATGTTCAATAACATACATGATGGCATCACTGATGACATTAAATGACATAATTGACTGAGTCCTCCAGTCCTAAAATGTCAGCCAATCAGATTGTATCTTTTTATCAGCCTGTCCGGTGGTACTACTGCAGACTAATATATTTATACGTTTTTAACCTTAATTTCTCAAAAAATACTGAATGGATTTACATCAAATCACAAAAACGCCCACATTCTTGGAAAAGATCTAGCTTTCTGCCAAACTTGGTAGCTTTTTTGGCTGTAGCTGTGTCTAAAGTCCCTATGGGACATTGCATGGCAAAAATGCATTTTAGGACCCCCGTTTTTCCCAGCTCCTGCTTGATAGATAACCCCGAACATTTCTAGGAAGGAGCTGATGTGGATGAACCTTTTTTGGGAAAACTTTGTGAAGATTAGTCAAATGGCAAGCCTTCTTATTGAACATTTGTCTGTGATGTCAAAGCTTGCATTTCACAGAAAAGAGTACTTCACAGTGAACTATATATGATAATCAGTGCCACTGAAGGTCGAGGTGCTATATACCAATGTTGCGAAGTCATGATTCTTTATTCCACCCCATGCCTCTAATTCACCACCAGACGGTCCTTGCTTGTTAATTGCACTCTTGAGGTTCTTTTTCATCCATACTTTCTCCCTTTAGCACTGGTTTTCCATCCTGCTTTTCAACTTTCTTTCCCCCTTTTGTGTTTTTCTCTCTCTTGCTCTGGATCAACCTGTTGAGGAAAAAAAACTCCTGGTCCAGAAGAATGCGTTTCGGTGGGCCCTATCAGCAACCACTGGCTCAAATTAAGGTCTGATATTAATATTAAATATTGAGGAAAATGGGTACCTTGCAACTCTAGTATTATAGAAAACATGCATTGGCAGATTAACTCTAGAACATGCATTTTATTGCTGAGTTTGAAGGCTTGCCAGGCTCATGCCGAAGCAATATGAAGTCAGGGTTTAGCCTCATCATCGCATTATAGTTAAGGTACATGAGCTATCTTGGTAGAAAGTCATTTACGTGTCATTGTGAAGTAGTGACTGGATGCACAAGTCCTGGCTTCAAGGATAACCTAACTGCTGCTGCAATTGAAAGAATTTGGACTTTGAGATGGAATTTTTCGGGCATATCATAAATCCATAACTACATTCCATAATTACAAACAGCGGAGAGCTGGTGCACACCTCAAATACGTTGAGGGAAAACCATACAATCAACATCCGACTTTCATCATAGAAGCCTGAACTTTATATCACCAGGGAATTTATATTCATCTTTGTGTACTCTTCTTTAAATTTCATTGGGTTATCTAAGACATGTTAGTATTTTGTTGGGTAAGAACAACCATGGATGCTTCTCTTGTTTTTTCCAAAATAGCAGCCCTCTTCCTCTTCCCACTGCGCACAACACTCTGTCATAATACCTTATAAAATATGTATATCTTAGCATTCTTATCCAATGATTAAATATGCTGTCCACATTTATTTCGCTTGATGATTCCAGAAACTGCTGTTTCCTGTATTAATTAAACATACATTATTCAACAAGGCATGAGAATCATTGAAGAACAGCTTAGTGTCTATTCAGTTGCAAGAAAGATGTGCAAAAGCTTTGTTTTCTTGATAAACTGTATAACAAATGGTACGCCTAATGTACGAAAAAATACTGAGTCACTAAAGAGTCACAAACTGGTTTGTAACCCTTAAGTAGGGTGTTGTTGATCTACTGAGAATCACTAATGTATATTTCTTAAAATTCCCCTCTTGGCGTAAACATTTGCCGAAGAAAATGCTGAACTGCTAGTTGCAATTACCAAATAGTGAATCACTATTTCAATGTAATAAGCATTCACAATTACAAAATTTGGTTAAACGCTGCATTTTGTATGTAGGTGGTAACCAGGTGCAAAGCATACAGGAGGTCCAAATAAATGCAATCTTTGAGAATGGCTGCAGTCTATGCTGTAGTGAAGAGGATGTACATTATTGGAGCCCAACAGAAGAGGAGGAGAGAGTGAAATGTCAGACAGATGGTGACTCTATTTGAGTGAATTGATGAGGACGGTTATGTCTGGTACAAGTTTCGTATAGAGGTTATTGTTAATTTAACTAATAAATTGGACTTCGTACTATGCAGACCTCCACAACTCAGTGGTGCTATTACTACCCACACTGAGATTTTTATGTATCTTCTACCTTTTTGCATCTGGTAGATCCCAAGGCGCTGTTGCAGCTGGAGGATGGATATCCCAGAGAGGCTTATGAAAGATGCTTCTGAATTTTCTTGATTCAATGTTGGCAAGAATGAATATGCATAGTGTGTTTCCATGTACCCCTGTTGAGTTGGAAATTACAAAAATTCAATTTTATGCAATAGCTCAATGCCCCTAAGTAACTGGATGTGCAGAGTATACACATGTTCTAATATGTCCACCCTCTGAAAAAGAGAATATGTATCGCAATAGCGTCACCATTCATGCCCGGGAATAACAAGTATGCTCCTGCGATAACCTCTCTGAACAATCTACGATACACGTAGTTTTATTATGTAAATTTGACATGGAATTAAGGAAAATCTGGATAACTCCAATTTTAAAATCTATGGGGGGTTCTGCAGTGCCGTCCGGCGTTAATCAATCTGCAGTTCCTGGACAATGTACATAATGTATAGAGAATTTCAATGTAATTAAAGAAGGTTATTTGGCAAAGGAAATCCATGGTGATCTAAGTAGTGAATTTTAAATTAGAAGTGGATCGTTATTATCATTTTAAACTTTTTATCCTGAACTTCACAATGTATTTTATAATTGTATGTAATTTTATGTGCTTTTATGATTGTATGTAATAGCAATCGAATAAAGCTAATCTTGTCTTGTCTTGTCTTGAGTCACCATTCATTAAATATCCAAGTGGTGTGCAATGCCAAATGGCTTATCATAGACCTAGTTTCTCGATACCTAGGGAATACTCCTGATTCTGAGGTCTTTAGACACTGTGAACTATATAGGTGACTAGCTAAAGGAGAGCTTTTAAGGGATGGTGGTTGGGGATTTCTGTTTTTAATATAACCTTAGTGGTAAATTTGGGGGATTTGAATATTTCTAAACAAGTTTGTTACATTTCAAGTGATGCTACTTATGCTTAAGACCCTGCACCATGTGTCCGTACTTTCAACCACAAACACCTACAAAAAAGGTGCAATGCTCTTCATAAACAAACAAGGAGAATTATAGAGTGGACCTTGAGTTAACTTAAAGGCAGATTCTGTTACCAGGCATTTGCGTGGATGTATTTTTACTTGATTATTTTAATGCATGGAATTGTACTATAGTAGTCAGCTTATCCAAACTTCTCAAATTCTGGACCTTACAATGTATTTAAAGGCCTTCTTACTCTTTCTAAGATAGGAAGGGATGGTGTTGTGTAATGTTGAGTAACTGCAGAGGAAGTGATAGTTGCCGCTAAGTCTCCTAATGCTCTGGCGGTGTTTTGCCCGTTGGTTGGACTGTCTGCCTCTGTGGGAATCGTAGGTGCTGTACCAGCAGTTTTTGCTTCTGTGTGACAGTAGCATTCACACAAATCCTCTGCTTCTGGTGGTGTTGCATGAGTAGGTTGAGGTGCTTCAGGTCGAAACATAGTGAAAATATATACTTTTAATATTTGTGTTTGGATTTTGCTTTAATAAATTAAATTAAACATGATTTTTTCATAATAAAGTAAGAGCTATGAGTAAATAATATGTGCCTCATTAACAATGTATTTTATATGTGCCAGCAAGCTAAGAATGCAAAAAAAAACTTTTTATGTACTCCTGCACAAGAATTTCCATCTTTTGTTTACTATATTTGCATGTCTTTTCCTGGCAGCCTCCTCTTCTGACTTCTGGAAGGACACCCTGCTTGGATTTCCCCCTGTGATGGGAGAGAAGGCCTCTTTCTGCTGGGCAGTTGTAAGTAAATATACTTCCTGAAATGATTGTGGTCATCAGTCACTGCCAGTGGGGCAGTAAATGTTTGCTACTCCTACGGATTCATTCTCAATATCCGGTTCAGTATTTAAAAATAGCAAACACTTGCAAATTCTGTATTTGCTAACAAGAAAGGCACATAAATCATATTTAGCGGGTTCTAGTTTGGGATTCGATATTTGGTGCAAATTCAGAATCCCTAAATATAATATTAATACTTCAGGCCCATTGTATTGTCTTAGTATTTCTATAGCACTTTCAACATAAACAAGAAATGTTCTACTAATGAACAGCCGCGGTTCAATGCAACCATAATATTCAACAGTCATTTATTTCACATATAATTCTATGTAAATTTGTATTAGACATAAATAGTCTTTTTGTTTATGAAATACTCCACCCAGTTCTGATTTTTTGCACACAAAAAAAATGTAAAGAGCTGTGCAGATTAATCAAAACCATAAGAAAAAAAGATGGCATTGCCATTTTGTGAAGTTCTTGCTACATATTACTAAATTAAGGTAAAACGAAAACATTCAAATGCGTTCAATGTTCACAATGCCCAACCAAAAGAGATGTAAAGTGTAGCATATCCCCCTCCAAAAGATGCGCAAAAAGGATGGTTTATTCTCGAGAACAATGGCATGGTTTCATGCAAATTACCTTCTTCTCTGCCTGTTTTACCAAGCCTGAAGTGTCAGTTTTCATCAAGTCGTGCACATTCATACCTGTAATCAGATTGCGAGAACGGATAAGGAAAAACAGGGCTTTACTGGCCGCGGAGCCGTGTTAGGAGACCTCATTTGTTTTGATGGTAATTACATCTTAGCGTTGCAACTTTCAGCATCCAGCCTGTTTGCTGTGCTTTTGTGCGCTCTGGCGTGAGCTGCGTCACCATAGCAATGGGCACAACATGATTGTGCAGCCCCTGTCATGGGACTCAACTCCGGTGACACAGACTTCAAGTCTGAGCAGGGAGGGGCAGGGCTCGTTTATTTAGAAAGTTAAGGTAGGGTACGTTTTACACACCCGGAGAGGTCGAATGAAAATTCTAAGAAACTCGAAATCTTCGCGGAAACTGTAAATTTGGATTAAACTCAATTGAGGACTCGTTTCCTCTGGCTCCCCCACTGGCCAATGAAGCGAGGGAGTTTGTGTACGTCTTCCGAGAGGAGAAATCAAATATCCGCAGGAAAAATATTAAAATGTTTGATTGTTATTTTCTTGGGGACCTGCTGAGCTGTCAGGCGCGATTACGTCAGTCACGGCCCCATAGAATACAGAGCTTCCGAGCACGGTGGTGACATGATCCGGGCGTAGAGCAGCGTGCTTGCTTTCAGGCGCCTCGGTCACAATGCACAGGCTGAAACAACAGCATAATGTTACACTGAATAAAGAACGTGGCCGTATGAACATCGGCGCAAATACACGGATGAGGATGTAGTAAATTATGCATGGAGAGTCCCATCCTTCACAAAGGGACTTCTTTGTGTTTTTTTCCATTCCTCCTTGGATACCAACCTTTCCCTTTCTTGCATGTGGGCAGCAGCCGGCACGCGGGGTAGCTCTGTGCAATCAGATTTTATTTTTAACAGGAAGGTGTGCCATTTAGCATATTAATGAAGACAGCAGCTGGTTATTTTTATTTATAGAACGTGTCCTGACAGCATGATTTCATCCGAGGCGAGGTCAATCTCGACAGTTCGTATTGACTTTTTTCATTCGGTGACCAGGAAATTAGTTTAGGGGAGACTGATGGATGCGGTCTAGTTTATTTTCAGTGAAGCTTTGAACACCGTTCCTCAAAGACTCGTAAACATGGCTGACAGTCAAGAAATGGTGTCTTTAGCGGCCAGGTCTGTTAAATGAAGAACAGGCCTTTGTGGAAGGCGACAAAGAGTGTTGGAGAATGCCAGGCAACTGTGAAGACGCAAGATGACAATGTATGTTGCAACTTGCCAGAATGAATTATTTGATTAATGACATAAGGTGGGCTATAAAGCTATATTAATGAGCACTGAATAGGCACACAACGGACCTACATATAAAATGACACTATACAATTGTGGGTAAAATCTGGTTCTTTGAGGTTTTACAGGAGCGTAAGTGAAATGCATTTAAGCGGAGATTTATGCTGGGGGTAAGCATAAATCTACAGGTGCAGAGTTCTCTGCATGTAGGTTTACTTTTGTAATTGGGCCTAAGCCTATTTCAGGCTTAGGCCTTAGTCACATCTTCTCATTGCAAAATGTTTGTGAGTTTTGCTGTAAGTATAACCTCTTGTGCAGCAGCAAGCACAAGAGTGGACATAGTTGTTGGGAAAATATTCCTTATTTGCCTTCAGTTCCCATTTAACTGCATAACTTTGTCATAGTATCAGCAGAGATAGACCTGGAAGTGAAGTGTTATGCCCTGGTCCCTGACCCGTTCCCTGTACGCATTCTCCAAGCCGCCTCAGTTCCAGAGGACACAGTCTCAAGCCCAGACCACCGCAGTGGTCGAAGTGGGGGAAAAAAAGTAGGGGCACTGTTTGCGGAGATCAGGGGGCGGTACCAACCCGACGATTAGCTCAGTGGTCAGAGGTGTGGTCAGAAAGAGCAAATCATTCACATTTTTAGTGTTTGTTTGGCATTTCACTACCCAGCTGCAGCTTATTACGTTATTTAATTCAGCCAATGGATATATGTTTATTTCAGGTTTAATATGATTTATTGACATTAAAATACATTCACAAATGGGATTTGTTTTCAATTACAGAATGTCCCAAATATGCTTAAAAGTGGAATCACAAGCCATTTGTCTCCGAGTCATGGAGTTTCTGTCATCAGCACTTCTCCCTTTTTCCACAAGTGCAGTTCAAACATGAATGGCAAAATATCCTAGTTTGCAAATGTTTTCTATACAAGTATGGCTCTGCAATATTTGCCACATAATGCATCACCAGCTGCATAATTTGATGATTTTAACTAATAAATTGTTTGTAGCTCAAACGGATCAAAAGTTACAAACGTGACTTGTATTTCTGCGAAGTGGACAGCCCTTTGCAAAGGTTGACTGATCACGCTTCTCACTGCTGCATTTGTATGTTGCACTGCTTTTAATAAGGCAAAATATTTGCAGACTGTTAGCATGTGTAAAATAAAATATACATTATTACGCTGCAGCTTTTTTTGCTGCATAATTTAGTCAACACTGTAGAATAATTTTGTCCACCATTGCTACATAATTCCAGTGGTCCCAAAGCAGGCATCACATGCTTAAAGTGCTTGTGCATGAAGCAGAAAGACTATGAAGTTTGTAAACTAAGTTTGGTGTGCATGCAAATCCTGCATTGCCAAACCCTGGTAGGTTGCACCTACTACTGCTGAAACAAGGCCACTAGAGGTACCAATGGCTGCAGCGGACAGGTCTCAAGGGCAAGGCCGGCTTCAGCGCTGGTGGAGCCCTGTGCGACAAGGTTTGAGGTGCCCCCAATGACTCCCTCCGCCATGGATTCCCTCACTACCACCCTTCAACAGTGTCCCTCGAGTCTCCATAACCACTTTCTCGCTCCGATGCATTTGATTTGATTTACAGCACCACCGATACCAGTGTAGGGTGTCAGAGCACTTCACATCACACACATTACAGAGAGACAATCAATCATATGTGTGTAAATCACTCTCTAGGAAATACATTAGGAAAAGTACTACATGGTGTAGGAGTCACATGACACTATACTAGTAAGCAGTATAGTTTAATAGTGATTGGTCTGGAGAAACACAAACTCAGAATTTAGAACGTAATACCATGGTTGGGGGTTCTCTTTAATAATCAGAATTGATTGTATCCATATGAACACCCTTTGCAACATTAGGATAATCAAAGACTGGGGGAAAAAACATAACTCTCTAATTTATAACTTGCAGTTTAATTGCAGCTCTTAGATGACAGTTATTAGCTCACTGTTCTATGTCAGGATTTTGACTTATAAACTACAAGTAGGAAAAGGATCTCTCTGAGAAAAGCAGTAACCCACTGACCTGTTTACATTATGTACACTTTGTGATCTGCATGGTACATGTTCTTCGCAGCAGGCACATTAACTCTCTGCGCTACCTTTCCACGAGTCAAAACTTCCCTTTGACAAAACTCAGGAGGCCAGGAAGGAGGAAGCAAGTGATTTTGGAAATATAATATACGTGCAAACATGACGCCCCCCCATCCAAGACAGTACCTCCAGGAATGGTACTCTTCTCCACCCATGGAAAACAATGAATGTTGTTCAAAGAAAGACGAGAAAACAAAAGTAGTGCTTCACTGGCAAACATAGTAAAGTGGCAATAATATGTTTGGGTGAATAAAGTTAATCTACCCATTTTGAGACCACTCTATCTTTTATTGTATTGTATTTGCATTTATATAGCGCGTACTACCCCTGACTAGGCGTCAAAGCACTTTTTCTGCGAGTAGCATGGTACTCCGAAACCCATAAAGGATTAGTGGTGAATTAGTATAGTGAAATATGAAAGTAATTTGAGTGGTGGCTATGTTAGTCTGTTACACAAACGGGAGTGGGTGGGCATTCTGTGGTCTGACTGAAAGGAGCAGACATGTTTATCAGGCTGAGTCTAGCTGGTGCCCCCACACTGCACAGCCCTGGGAAGGGTGTATCACCAACTTAATCCCTCTCGCCAACCTAGGCAGGTCTATCCCTTCTCCTGCTCGACCAAAGGTTGCCCAGCCCACAAGAGAGTAGTCCAGAGAGCTGGCCCAACCCTCTCTGTAACCACTGACCCGAGGACACACAGTGCCAGTTTTAGTTTAGGCACTTAAGTATCCTGGGAGTAGGTGTGGGAGGTCGGGCTGCAGCACAAAAGCACACGTCAGCTGGGGCCCAACAGAGCTGTGTCTCCATGCTCCAGCCCTCTGGACAGGCAAATATAGTATTTCTGCTGATTGACATGCAAAAATAAAATGTGCTGCATTTCACCTATAGAGCAGGCATGGAAAACAGGTCTCCTGAATGGACAATATATTTCATATATTTGAAGTGAATGTGAGCATTCAGCCAATATTGTCCACATATGATGCATAGAACATAAAAGTAATTGTTAACTACCCTTTAATTAGCATTAAATACTGAGTTAATTGCTTCCCAAAAGTACTCGTTTGATCACCCTCAGAATAATGAAAACACAAGTTGGCCTGGCAGGGATTAAATGTATGCTACAGGCAAAACATGCAGATGATTGCAGCTTGTGCATAACACACTTTGCTTTCTTATCAGTAACAGAACCTATGCCCTAAAGGTGGTCACTAAATCTCTAACAAATGCATGAGCCCACGGCGCACTCTGCTAGGATTCAACCATGTGACCTACAGATCGCGCACAGTGCATTGCATCAAACAGACTGAGCAACTGAGCTATTCCATTAGTTTGAAAGAAACCAGTGACTTTGATTACACACGGATCACTGCAGCAAGTCCCTTAATCCACTGAGATATTTTACAATCTGATTCATCTGGCCCGCATACAAACATTACAATAGCAGAGTGAGGTAATGGTTCTAGTGAGGAAATCTGTAAAGCAGTTGGAGACTATGGATTCCAGTGCCACTGTGGTCAGTACAGCTTTTCATCCCTCCAAGGTTGATTAATTAAAACAACTGAGATTGGGAAAAAAGACACACATTAATTACAGTGTTACATAACAAAATGTCTGGTATAGCCAAAGACGCAATTGGCTTATTTAAAGTTTGACGACGGGATAGTATGTCAAACAAGCATTTGTAATGGAATAGTTTCAATAAGTGAGGAGGAGCAAGACATAAAGAGAGGGAGAAAGTGGGTGGGTACAGCTGCTGGGGGCGGGAGGCAGCTGCCAGTCGCAGAGCAGGAGAAGTGGACACTGCATCTCTCTCTTTAGGATGAACATTAATCACCGGAATTATCATTACATCTTTATTGTTGCCTTCTCTTGGCAGCAGAGGTGCAACTAGAGACAATTTCGGGGGGGGGGGAAGGGGAGGGTGGATACGAAAAATTTCAGTGGGGGACCCGACTCTTCTACCAATATGCAGAGTGGAGCTGCAGGGGCTCTAAGAAGGACTGAAAAGCAACAAAGCCTCGTTAGCAAGTTAATGGTCTTTTAAAGACCTGTGAAGTGCTCGGGTGCCGCTGTGTGTGCCCGGGAAGCTGTCTCATGCTGGCTGACACACACGGGTGGGGGCGGGGGGGCAATGGGCATTGCAAACGTTCTGGACAGGAAACAGAGTCCTTTTCCTTCTCTGTCAGTCCTGCCTCCCCGACCTGCCACGATCGGCAAGATTAATCTATAGGCCTTTGCTATTTCTGGCCCTGGGAAGCGTGCTTAATTAAAAAAAAGTAGGGGAACGGACTCGGCTAAATAAAAGAAGTAGGGGCACGCCGTGCCCTTCCCACTTCAACCCCTGGACCACAGTCAGCACTTCCCATGTGTCTCCAGGCCAGTCTCTATTCTCTGTGTTCCTACTTCATCCATTATGAAAGTCCCCCAAAGACTGCAGAGCTTGACTGTGGGCTGATGGTTCTGTTGTTATTGGCGCTCTGTGGCCTTGCATGATCTTGAGTGACTTCAGGGGACCACATGGTTCCAGCAGCCATCTTGGGCGCCGGAGGGCATATAAACCATACACATGGCTTTGCACATTTCTAGTTCTAAAGAATCTTCAAAAGAAGAGAATCTCATCAGAAGTCTGTCTGATTTGGTGTCTTCTGTTCTGCTCGTTCTTGCTTTGTTTTGGCCTTAACCTGAAACGCACAAAAGACAACT
The DNA here is from genome assembly GCF_964261635.1 of Lissotriton helveticus. Lineage (NCBI taxonomy): Eukaryota > Metazoa > Chordata > Amphibia > Caudata > Salamandridae > Lissotriton > Lissotriton helveticus. The sequence continues at coordinate 1,258,177,463 of NC_136063.1, read as the reverse complement.
AACTATTGTGAAAATTCAGGGAACAAACTGCATGCACTGCAGAGACCCACTTCACAATATTACTTACCTTGGGTAGAGAACTAGACACTGGCAGCAAATGCCACATTGTTTTTTCCTCCTGCTTCTGAAAAAGAAACAAAATAAATGTGGAACATAGAAACCTTCTCAGGGGTCTCACTGATAAACCAGGTTCTTTTAAACCAACAAAGAAGAGATTGGCACAGAAGCTGTAATATAAAAGAATGCATTTATTAATCTCAGATGAGGGAGACTACGTTACACAGTACCCTCAGGAACTGCAGAAGGCATTCTAAGGAGTACAGAAAACAGTGACCTTATATATGCTTAGGTTACATTAGTCAGCATAAAACCAAGGGGAGGTCCTGGCACATGTAAGCATGCAAAATGACTAATATGGGTATACAAGATTTGCTTGCTCAACAAAGTGGGAGGAGTGTTACTTCTCCTTACATCAGCAAGAATAGCCTGACAGTTCTATACTAGGAGCAGGTGCATTCTACTAGCTAGGCCTCTCTGAGCATGTGCAAGGTTTTGAAGAGGGAAGCAGCACATGGCGAGCACATGGCTACCTAACATGGCTGCCAAGTACAAAAATGGCTTTCAGCTCATGCTAACAAATCCCTGCAATCTTCAACAGAAAGACTACTAATCTTATTTTAAAAGAACAGTCTTAGTACTTCTAGGAGGAATGGACTAGGGTCCAGATATAGCGAAGTATTGAGTGAGTGCAAAGGTGTCTGGTACCTTTTTCTCAGTGGACAAATCTCTTTGTGCTGATTTATGTTGCTTCGCATTGAGCGATCGTTAATGGGGCAGGTCAGTGCAAATATCCAAATGTATTAGACACATATGCCCAATCTCCTAAAATAGCTAGACAAGCCTTTACATAAAAAAACCTAAATCCTACTTGAAGCAGGCATTAGTTTTTAACAAGGTGGTATGTGTTTATTAAAAAAAAAATCCATGTATTGCATGGGTGCTGCAATGCACAGCGCAAATCCACTGTGTGCCCGCCTTCTGCATTCATCTAAGTGTAGGAAGGTGTACTGGAAGGATATGCTTTGAGAACAAATTCTTTGTCAGACAGTGCATGCTCACTTCTGCACTCTGGTGTGAGAGTGTACTGAACAAGGCAGCCTGTTTGTTCACCAGTGGAGGGGATGACAGCAACACCAAAGGGATCAAGGTAGATATGGCCCTGCGCTATATTTTCCAGGCCATGTTTTTCCCTGCACTTTCCCTACAGCGTAGTGCAGCAGATTCAGTTGCTGCACTGAGTTGCATGATAAAGAAGACAATATGGCCTTTGGAGTGAAAGTGAAGGAGTTGCATGACAGCACTTAACAATTTGTATGTGCAGTAAAAAATAAAATGTTCTGCTTGCATATTTTAGTGGGAAGTGAAAGTAACTTTATACTGGTGTAATTTTCCAGGTGTAAAAACGGCGAGTCAAGAAATCAATATATATTTATACATTTCTAAGGAGATCATTGTACACCTGATGCAAACTTTAATCTGCGTTCTGATACCTCCCAAGTCCCTACAAAAAGATGCACTACAGTAGAATCCAATTCTATTAGAGGTGTCTGACAGACGAGTCATAAGAAGCTAATGAGCAGATGCATTCAACTCCAAAGAGAGGCACACACAGAAGAATAGGGTGTCGAGCAGGTCTTCTTGAGATTTGTTACTCACTTGTGTTTTACTTTTATTCCTATGTCAGAAGCTCAGTGTTGTGGTAACCTGTTTTCATTTCAGGCTACTCGTCACAGACTACGGGCATGGTAGGGCATGTATTGGTCACGTCCCTCCTTGGACATACGTGAGCATGCATGCATCCAAGATGTGGCATGAAAGCAATATGCTGTAATATTGCGGGGAACATCCTTTACAATGCAGTAATGACACTGCAGTGCCACTACAACGCGGGTTTCACAACGCAAGTCGTTACCACGACTTGCGCTGGAGGGCTCTCTAGGACAAGGAATAGTATAATTTACTATCCAACACCTTCCCTACTGTATGTAGACTGGAGTTGGAATAGTAAATTATACTACTCCTAAGTCCAGCGCCCTCCAACGCAAGTCGTTGTAACGACTTGCGTTGTAAAACCTGTGTTGTGATGGTCTGCGGTGTTTTATACCGCTTTGTACCGTCATACTTCCTAATATTGCACCTTGAATTGTAGAGATTTCACTTTACAATTTTTCCTGGTTGTGATATTAATGCCTCATTACAAGTTACGCAAGTTGGACCTGGGATACTGCTCTAGCGCATCATGCTTCCTCCTATTGTGATCTAAAAAACTCAGAATATTATGTTTTTCTCCCCATACAGTTTTCTCCAGGTTTTAAGTTTGTAAAATTTATGTAGGAAAACTCCATGGCGACTGCAAATTTACTACACAAGTTGTATCCCTGATTTGACTACAAACTCTTGTTTGTGCTACAATCTATCTATCTATCTATCTATCTATCTATCTATCTATCTATCTATCTATCTATCTATCTATCTATCTATCTATCTATCTATCTATCTATCTATCTATCTATCTATCTATCGGTCTGTCTGTCTGTCTGTCTGTCTCTATCTATTCACACATATACATACACTCACATAGCATACACTTTGGATGCTAGCACTAGAATATGGGTTAGCACATAGAAGAGGAACTTTACATGAGTGGTTCAGTAGACCTCCAGTCCAGTGAGACAGATCTGGTCACAACTAATCATTCATGAAACATGGAACACGGCCAAAATGACTCTACAAGCTAAGCCCATGATTGGTTTGGTAGCCCACTGTCAGACAAATGAGGGTACTCTTGGTGTACCAGTCCAGGTCAAAGGACAGGTCCTGGATCTCATTCATGTCAAGGGATAGGCTGAAGCATTTACATACACGCACTAGAGTAGTATGTGGCTGGGGCCAAAATCAAATACCAGGATACCATATAATGGAGGTTGACAATCCATTTCTATGATCCAATCCCTTCAGCACACAGTCTTGGTTGATTTACTTATCTAACATAATGTCACTACGCATACCAATAGTTTCCAGTTTGTTCTTATTAGACCCCGTTTTCACAATATTTCCTCCCTGCTTGTTTTTTCTAATACTTTTTCATCTTTATTAACTAGTATATTCCATCTTCTGTTTACTTTAGTTTCTGCGCATATGCTTTTTGTGATTTTTGTGTGCCTTGTGCTGGTTTGCTAGTTCTGGAAGTACCATGTGATTTCCACATTAAGTATCAGATTTTTTGATTGTAGGTTTACGGATAATTTGGTACTGACTCTTTCAGCTAATTCACTGCTATACACCATCTGGCAAACAAGCATTGGGAAAGCCAAAACATTTGCGTTTCATTTGTATGCCAATATGCATGCAGCATTAGCACATTAGAGTGAGACACACAGAAGTAAGCCGATAGCAGTGGACAGCAAGGACTATAGTTGTAACATGCCCTTACATGCATTTCAAAGCAAGCCCTTGAGCATGAGAGCATGAGAGATTAATAATCCACTGGTCTGAGCCAAGACATGTCTGAAGCCAATAGATGAAAGGGGCAGACCTAAAGGCCTACTATGTGTACTGTTAGCATTAGTTCTGTGGCAGATGCATTGTAAAAATCCAGACAGAAAAATTACAACATTTACGCAAAAAAGTTTGTATCAAAGTTCTTATTTTTTTATGAAAATCTCTTATTGTGAACAATAACATGATCTCTACTCCACATGATATATTCATGTAATTTCTTTTGTAAAGCCATATTGTGTAACATGTGTACTTATACGTCTTTAGAGGCCCATGAAGGTCCGTACCAGTTCTCTTGACCTTGGTACGGGCACATGCTCGCTTGAGAGAATGCACTGTTCATTACCACATGTAACAGATTGTATAAATATGTATCATTTTACAAGGTACAAAATGTTTGATCCAATGGAAAGGTAAAAAATGCTGTATTTTTTTAAACATGTTGTCTTATAAATTTGTGTGTCTCCTAGTTTCGTGAGATGTGCAATGAAGCCTTTCTTTTCTGTTGATGGGCACATTCAATGTAGTCATGCTAAATTTACGGTCAGTTAGAGAACTACTTCTATGTTGAGTCACGCGAGTGTGTGAACCAAGATGGCTGCCCCTCATTAGCCCTCCATGTAGCCCATTTTAATGACGAGAGTAGTTTTTAACAACTTTGCTGCTCATACCTGTGTATTTTGCTGTCTGGCAGCTCAGGAGCTGTTGCTATTTGTTTTGGTGCCATTTTCTGGGTGTTAGGTGAGGTTCTGGAGCCGCTGCTTGTGAGGAGTGTCCCCCAGCTCGTGATTGTGGCTTGATTAAAGTTTTTGCCAGGAAGGTGGAGCTAGCTTGAGGAAAGAGTGCGGCTGAGGCCTAAACCACTCCTACAGCTGGTTTTAGCTGCTCTACGTTTCCTCATGTATCGTGAATATTGAATACTTCTGTTTCTATTTCTATTTTCCATTGGGCTTGGCTTCATTAAAATTAATTTACGAAAATGGAATGAAAAATTGTGCATTTTGGAAATAATAAGCATAAACAAACAATATCTCCGCCACCAGTAAAATCGAAAATTGTTGACTCCAATGAGCCTTCATTAACAACATTGTTGGAAGAGCTACAGGCTGTTTGTTTAAATACATATACTTTTGTGTCAGAAATTAAAAATATTCGCAAAGACATGGCTAGTTTTTCTATGAAAGTTTCTGAAAATGTAATGAAGATTGCAGAAAATAAATCAAAAATTGACACTCGGCTGCCTCTTGCAGCAAAAGTTCTACCAATGAATAAGCCACGTTTGGATTTAAAAATCGTAATTGACAATATAATTTGCGTATCTTCACTCTATAGGAAGAGGTAGCAGGCAATGACTGTAGAAAGTATTTATAGAATTTATTGCTTGGTATTTTACATTTAAAATTCTCAGAGAAATTAACAAGGCTCACAGAATTCCTTCTCATTGTAATCCTCGTCATGACAAACCACAACAAATAATTTTTAAAGTTCTGTGCCACCACCATTTAGGGATGATCAGAAAAGCAGCACAAGATATTCCATCTTTATTGGTTAATGGTAATAAAATCTATATCCACCAGGACTTTGCTAAATAAACTGTAAAATATGCAAACAATTCTTTGAGCTTAGGCCATGTTTACGAAGTTTGAAGCAACATTCTCCATTTTCTTAGGAAACAAATGAGCCTGATACTTGATTTCTCTGTCAGAAATGTTCCTTATTACTCACCTTCCCTCTAAGACTAGCTATGAGGTGTGAGAAAGTGCCCTCTTTCTGCATGGTAGCCCCCACTTTTTGCTGAACTGCTGATGTGCTTTGACTGAGTGTGCCCTGAGTTACTGCTAATCAGGTGCCGAGGGCCTATTTTCTTTCCCTAAACCTGCATTATAAACAAAACCCAATTGGCATCTCTGGCCACAGGCCAGCCCCTGGTAAATGGTACCACAGGGCACTGTGACTAGGGAAGACCGCTAAGGGCTGCAGCACTTATTGTGCCATCCTTAGAGGCCCTGTACCATTACACTCATACACTGCCTTTGCAGGCTGCGTGTCTTGGTGCAGAACAAAGTGAAGAGTCGACATAGTGCACATCCCTGTGTGCCATGCCTACAACCCAATGCCCTGCCACAGATCAGTCACCCCTCTAGCAGGGTGCCGTAGACTAGTGGTGAGGGTACAGTTGCATGAGCATGTGCCCCTACAGTGTCTAAGTCCATTCTTACACATTGTAATTGCAGTGCTGCCATTAAGAGTATATGGTGCTGGGAGTTTGTCATTACGAACTCCGCAGCACCATAATGGCTGCACTGAAAACTGAGAGGTTTGGTATCAAGCTTCTCAGCACATTAAACCCACACTGATGTCAGTGTGGGATTTAATGAAAAATGCACACAGAGGGCATCTTAGGGATGTCCCCTGAAAAACGAACTACCACTAGTGTCCAGGCTGAGTGGCTGCTTTCAGCTGCAACCACCGGACAAGTTTCTGGACCCCTGGGCCGATAGCCTGCTGCTCTCGGAGGCCTGAAACAATGAACATCTTTAGACCAAGTGCCAAGCCTCCTCCCCCAGGATGGGCAGGGTCCGCGAAGGGGAAGCTTCAAAGGCCTGCCGCCTTTGTGAGCTTCTCCAGGCCACTTCCTCCTCTCAGCAACAGGTTCCCACTGGTTCTGACCCCTACTTTGGGTAGGAGAACTGGCGGGGAAAACAAGTGAGGAAGACAGGTGTGCCCACCTCTGCCAACCCCACCCCTCAGGTGGGGGAGGGGAGGTGAAGCACAACTCTCAGTCCCCGCCATCTTGCAGATAAGGGACCAGCCAATCAGGGAAAGGCTTATGCCCCCTCCCACTGGAGGGTGGCCTAATAGGAGGTGTACCCACCCCAGGGAAGGGACCCATTGGTCCCAACCTTTTACTTACCTGTAATGCCCCTAAATCTAGTATTTAGGGGCACCCCCGAACCTTGCATTCTCAGACAAGAAATGAGAAGAAGAAAAGAAGAAGAAGGACCGAACAGCCGGGTCCTAAGCTAACAATAAGAGGATGTCCACTGACTTGGCCCCAGCCCTACAGGCCTGTCCCCACCTCGAACCTGCTCTAGCGAAAATCCAGTGTGTCCTTCAGCCAGCTACCTCAAGAGACCCAGAGGACCTGCCTGCCTTCAATCCCAAAGACTCTGCCTCCCGTGAACACCGGATTTGTTCAACAACAGACTCCAGCTCCGCAAGGATCCACGGGTTTGCACCACTCTGCACCCGACGCACACAGCCCGAGTTCGAGTGGACCAACACCAAGAGGAGGTGTCCCAGGTGATCCTGACCCTTGACCCCCGACCTTCCTCAATCCTCCAGCCGACTCCTGCAGCGTCAAACCAGAAGGTCCCCCCAACCACGACCATGACTGGTAAGAAGATCTGACCCTTGAAGGCACCCCTGGACCCGATGCCCCACGGCCTTGGGTGGCCCAACTGAAAGTGTCTAACTAATCCCCAACATCGCAACTTACCTCTCCAAGTGGTGGTCGCACCCAGAAGACCATCGTCCTGAACCTGCAGTGTGTTTGCAAACCGGAGACTCCCCATTGAAAGCTATGGGGCACCCAACGCCTATAGAGAACTCTTCCCCCGGCTGTCCCAGTGCTGCTGAGGGTGCATCTTTTGTGCTGGTCTTAACCCCCATTTGTCCTGAGATTAAGTCCAGAAGCTTTGCTCCCACAACCCAGCCACCAACCGGAGACCCCCTATCCCCCTTTGGATAACATTGGATCTCAGCACTCTGCACCCGGCCGCCCGAGTGCTGCTGAGGGTGTAACAAGAGTGCATTCTTGACATCTGATTCTAACGCCAGAATACCAACTCCCACAACAAAGTACTTACGTATGAACCGATAACACAATTCTCCTTTATAGGATAACATTGACTGTTTTTCTATGAAAAGTTTCTAAGCGTGGAGTTGGAAATCCTTTAAAACTGTAACTAAATAACCAAAACACTTTTACTTACCTGTTAACAGGAAATGTCCCAGTGCAATACCCAGGTATACTGCACTGTGTACACAAAGTAATTTGAAAAGTAACTTTCATAATATTCTACTAAAAATCCTATACAAAGTATGTGTACTGTATTGTGAAAAGCACTGCATTATCAGGAACACTACTGTAATCAAATCAAAGTACATTTACTATTTCAACTCAAACTGTTTACAAACTTCTTTACTACTGTAAAATATTTATTGCTTACCTGTGCCAGGCTTGCTTGGTTCTAGAAAATAAAATAACGAAAATAATATTTTTATACAAAAACAATTGGTCTAAAGTTCATCCTTTGAGTATGTGAATTGATTTGCTGACTGAGTATGTACAACAAATGCTTAACACTCCTCTGACAAAGCCTTACTGCTCAACCACACTGCCACAAATAGAGAGTGTTGTGCTATCTACTTTACCTCTGCCTACCTTTTGGCCTCCACTGGAATCTGTTCACACCATACCTCACTTTGGTATGGTATATACAGAGCCAGCTTCCTACATTGGTGGATCAGCTGTGGGCTATACAACTTTGCATTTGTTGGACTAACTTGGTTACCACCTGTGCACACAACAGAACTTTTACATTGTCTTTAGAATTCTGATTTTTTTTAATTTGGCATGTTTGTAGATTTACTAAAAGTCTTGTTAGGGCCTTGGTTAAGTCCCTTTAGAATTTTAGAAAAATAAAAAGTCACATTATCTAGGGATAAGAAGGGTCAGAACCTTTTTTAACTATGTCTTTTAAAAAGAACCCAGCTGTTGGTGTAGATAACTATAATGACATAGACGACCATGTTGAGGAGCTTGACCTGACCCCTTACCTTCACTTGTCTTTCAAGGAGGTAAGGTAATTTTGTAAAATTAAAAACATAATCATGGGGTCCCATCCCACCAAAAAAAAAGCTCCATGAACTGTTGGGTGGGTAGGCTAAGGACCACCCATCTGAAAATAGTGAAGACCAATTAGATGAGGAAGAAGATAGAGAGGATAAGTATACAGTCCAACCCCTCCTCCCACGTCATAGGGAGAGAAGGGCCCCAGTGGCCCGGAATCCAAATATCAGCCTCGCAGTACCTAGATCCCACACAGGTGGGTCAGGCACTACTGAGGAAATTGAAGAAAGCTTCAATGAGGAGGACAGTCTTTTAGCAAGTTGACCAAAAGACTGGATCTAGAGACCAGGTTGCTGGCTCTATAGAGAGAGAGAGAGTGAGCAGAGATGGACCTAGCACCCATCAATGGTGGCAGCATTTTACTTAATAAGGATAAAGAGCAATCTTATGATCCTAAAATCCCTAAGGGGATTGTCCTTAAATATGAGGAGAGTGATGATATCACAAAATAGTTCACAGCCTTTGAGAGGGCCAGTGAAATGAGAAAAGTGAAGAAGTCACACGGGGGGCACTCCTTTGAGAACTGTTCTCTGGTAACTGCAGAGACAGACTCCTGACACTTTCTGGGGCAGATGTTGGGTCTTATGACCTCACGAAGAGAACTCTGAATAGGGGACTTGAACTCACACTGAGGAATATTGAATTAGGTTCAGGGGCACACAAAACCCAAAACTAATCCTGGTTTGACTTTGTAGACTACTCAGTTAAAACACTAAGGGCCAGATGTAGGTAGCAAAAAACCGGTCAGTAATGGCCGAAAATACCGAATTTCGGGCGTCACCGACCGGTATTGGGCTTTTGAGATGTATGAGCCCAAAAAAGACCGATTCAGTAAATACGAGTCGGTAATTTACCGAATCGGAATTTACTGAATCGGAATTTACTGAATCGGAATTTACCGAATCGGTAAATAAGAAATGGTAAAAAATTAGTTTTGAGATGTAGGAAACTTCAAAAATACCGAATTTGATGAAATTCGGTATTTAAGAGTCGGTAATTACCATGGAGTGAAAGCAGGTGGTAAGCAGGCGCAGGATATAAAAAAAGCCCCAAAATGCAACAGTGTGACCAGAATGGCGGCATTCTATGTGATTGCGAGGGAGCTACGGCTACAGGCAGCAGGAGAGAGGGTCTGGAGAAGGGAGGAGCAAGTCTACAGACAGAGGATAATGCTTTTCCAACTCATTGAGGCAGAGATATTGCAAAGGTACAGGCTACACCCCCAAACCATCCTTGACTTGATCAGGGACTTGCTCCAACTCCTGGAGCACCCAACACCAAGGGCACACGCCATCCCACCCTATGTGCAGGTGCTCTGTAGCCTACACCTGCTTGCATCTGGGAGTTACCAGGGGGTGATTGCTGCGGTACTTGGGGGGGTCCCAGAGCTGCCTGTCCCATTTCTTCTGGAAGTTCCTGGAGGCCATGATGCAGAGAATGCATTATTACATCAGCTTCCTTGACACACATGCAGAACTGCTCAAAACCAAGACTGACTTCTATCAACTGGCACAGTTCCCTCAAGTCATAGGCTGTATTGATGGCACCCACATCCCAATCTGCCCTCCTGCAGCCACAGAATACATCCACAGGAACCGAAAGTCAACCCACTCTATCAATGTGCAGGTGATATGCAACGCTGGCAACATAATTACTGACATTGTGGCGAAATTCCCTGGGAGCACCCACGACTCCTACATATTACAGAACAGTGGGATCTACACACGCCTTGCTGCTGGAGAATTTGGGGAAGGATACCTGCTAGGTAAATCACTGTGACACACCCTGATAGATACTGCAGATGAATGTCTTTTCAGTATGTAACTAATGGCACTCTCTTTTCCACCTAGGCGATAGCGCTTATGCTGTGCGGTCCTTTGTTCTCACCCCCTACCTGAATCCATCTACCCGCAGTGAGAGACGTTACAATGTGGCACACAGAGCAACACCCAACGTTGTTGAGCTCACATTTGGGCTGTTAAAAAGCAGGTTCCACTGCCTCCTCAAGAGCGGAGGTGCACAGCAGTACTCACTTATCATCTGCTGTAAAATCATTGCAACCTGTGCCATGCTGCAAAACCTTGCCACCAAGAAAGGCACAGAAGTTGATATGACTTATCATGAGGACATTGATGATGGAACTGAACAGCCAGAGCCCTATGCAGCAGGAGTAGCGCCAGCAACAGATGGGACACTGAGACGGGAAGAGATCACACGCAGCTATTTTTAAGTAAGTAAGGAGACACAGCAAGGGAATTAATGTGAATGACGTAGTTTAATGGGCACTACGGAAAATGTCACATCATTGTAGTCCAATTTGTGACAACCTAAGTAGGCGGTCACGGGTTACCTCACCCTAACATGTTCTCTGGAGTGTGGGCAGCATTACTGTCTGCACCCACGCACAACAGTGCGGGATGCCCGAGGCTGGGTATCAACACTGGCTGTTAAGCCAGGGCCTGCAGATTGGCGCCTGCTACTTCTCCGTATGTCCTGTATGGGAGTGCTACTGCTGCTCCTGCTGGCCAATTCTAAAATACCGAATCGGTAAAATTCGGTATTTTAGAATAGGTAAAATGGGATTACCTACATCTGGCCCTATATGGTTAGTTAACTGGACACAATGTGCATGATTTCAAAGGGTTTTACAATTTGTTTATGAAAGAACATATTTTAAGTAATTGCACTAATGAAAAGTTACATCAGCATTTGGTAGACCTAGGTCTAATTTCTCCCCAAGAATTGGGAAAGAAGGCAGACCATTGGGTCAAGACAAGGGTGTCAAAAACAACCACTGGGGGTGACCAAAAGAAAAGGAGTTACAAAACCTCGCCAGTGGAAAGGTGATGAGAATCCCCAAGAAAAAAGCCTGAGTCTTCAAAAGGGCCCCAAAAACCTGCACGGGGTTGGGTCCCAAAACTCTTCCCAAAATACTAACCAGTACAGGGGAAAGAACTTTGATCCTGCAAAGGCCTGGTGTAACAACTGTAGAAAGTTGGGACAGTTAACTGGAGATGCTACTTGTCCTAACAAGGAGTCCCCTAGCCCTAGTACAGTAACTCCTGGCGTAGCAAGTGTCCAAATGGGATCAACGGTGTGCCAAGAGCAAATCTGGTTTGCACACTGAAGCAATTCTAGTTTCAGGAGGGGAAGTAGAGTTTGCCACTGTAGCTGTGTGGCCACCCAACTTAAAGAAATACTTACAATACCCTTGGATCAATGGAACTAGGATAGAATAGAAGCCCTGAGGGATACAGGTGCCAGTGTCACTATGATGAGAGATACACTGGTTTCCCCAGAGCAATACTTGATTGGGACAACTTACCCAGTCACCAATGGTGACAGTGTTACCACTAACCATGCAATGGCTATGGTGACATTAGACTGGGGAGGGGGGTTACTGGCCTGAACAGATAGCAGTCTCTCCAAAGCCTCCAGCTGCATGTCTGCTTGGCATTGATATGGGAACCTCAGCATGGGCTGAGGTAGAATTTAAAACCAATGCGGCAATGCTGGACATCCCTGAGATGGTGTGTGAAAAAAACAAGATCACAGAGTTAAAATCAGGGTAAAATAGAAGTGTTGGAGCCTAAACATATGGCCCAACCTTAAGGGGGAGAAAAGCTAAAAAGACTGGGAAACCAGCTTCTGTACAGCAAAAGGACCAGGACCTCTCTCCTCAGGAAGAAGACTTGGACACCCCAGAGGGAACTGAGCCCATGGAGCTTGACCCTTACCAGGTTGAACTCTTAGGCCCATAGGGACCCTCTCGGGAAGAGCTGTGCCTTGGACAGCAGGACTGTCCAACGTTTAGAAGCCTGAGGCAGTAAGCTGCTGCACAGGAAAAGGAAGATGTAAGTGGTACCCACAGAGTTTATTGGGAAGAGGGTCTACTGTACACTGAAGCCAGAGACCCCAACCCTGAAGCCACTAGGAGAGTGGTATTTCCTCAGAAGTACAGGGAGTTCCTCCTAACTTTAGCTCATGACATCCCCTAGCTGGACATCTGGGTTAAACCAAAACCTGGAAAAGGCTAGTTGGCCACTTTTACTAGCCCCAGATGTCTCAGAAAGTAAAGGAGTTTGTCAGCTCCTGTGTCTCCTGTCAATCCAGTAGCAAAACAGGTGGACACCCAAAGAGCCCCTTGGTACCACTACCTACGGTTGGGGTTCCCTTTGAAAGGGTAGGTATGGACATAGTGGGTCCACTTGAACCTCTCACAGCATCAGGAAACAAATTCATTCTAGTAGTAGTGGATCATACCACTAGTTATCCTGGGGCATTTCTCCTTAGGACTACTGCAGCTCCTGCAATAGCCAAGGCCCTCATTGGTGTCTTCACCAGGGAAGGGTTTCCTAAGGAGGTGGTTTCAGACAGATATTCCAACTTCATGTCTGCTTACCTCAAATAGATAAGGAAAGAGTGTGGAGTGCAGTAGAAGATTACTACATCCTTACACCCACAAACCTATGGCCTTGTTGAGAGATTCAACAAGACATTGAAAGGCATGATTGTGGGTCTCCCTGAAAAACCCAAAAGGAGATGGGATGTCTTCTTACCATGCTTGCTTTTCGCTTACGGATAGGTGCCTCAGAAGGGAGTAGGTTTTCCCCCTTTGAACTTCTGTTTAACCATCCTGTGAGGGGACCACTCTGCCTTGCAAAAGAGTGTTGGGAGAAGCCACTCCAAGAACCCAAACAAGATATTGTGGACTGTGTGCTTGGTCTAAGGTCCAGAATGGCTGAGTACATGGAAAAAGCATCCATGGATCTTGAGGCCAGCCAGGAGCTGCAGAAGCACTGGTATGACAAAAAAGCTGCACTGGTTGAATTTTAACCAGGGTAAAAGGTGTGGGCTTTGGAGACAGTGGCACCAAGGGCTCTCCAGGACAGATAAAGTGGACCTTATCCCATCTTAATAAAGAAAAATGAGGTCACCTACTTGGTTGACCTGGGCACAAGCAGGACACCAAAATGGGTGATCCATGTGAACCGCCTTAAGCTTTTCCATGATTGGGCTGATGGTGACTGATGAGAATCAGGAGACAGAGAGTGAACCTCTCCCTGACCTACTCTCATACAGCCCCAAAGATGGGCCAAAGGTTGGAGTTGTCTTTTCAGACACCCTCACTGCCCAACAGCAGACTGATTGCAAGCAGGTCTTGCAGCAGTATGCAAAGTGCTTTTCCTGACCCCATGTCAGACAAACAGGTGTACCCAGGATGTGGATACTGGTGACAGTTCACCTGTCAAAAAAGAAATCTGTTGCCAGTCTGATCAAGTCAAGGAAAGCATCAGAGCTGAAGTCAGCAATATGTTGGATGTAGGAGTTATTGAACCCTCTGAGAGCCCCTGAGCCAGCCCAGTGGTTCTAGTCCCCAAACCTCATCCACAGGGTGGAAAGAGAAGTGGAAGGTGGCAGGGGTATTCTTTAAACCAAAGGGAATAACAGTAAACAGATAATGCCCATCAGGTGTGGAGAATGCTGTCTTTTCTTTTGCTCCTGGTGCCATGCCAATCTGTCAGTACCCTGTAGTTAAGTCAAAGGTACTTAGATATTTGTCTGCACCTAGTTTTTCTATCAATTCAACTGCTCTTGGGATAGGGTGAGCAGCTATCTTAGTGACAGAGTTGAGCCCTCTATAGTCCACACAGAACCTCATTTCTCCACTTGTGTGGCACACCTTATCCTGCTGCAATGTTGCAACATGCGACATTTCACTCTCTGTACTGTTTGTCCTAGATATAGGAAATCACAGGGGCATGCGATAGCATAAATGACTCCGGCAGAATTACAGTTGGTGTGTTGTCTCATAATGTGAGTGTAAGAGTTGTAGGTGCAGTTCTTAAGTTCCTTAGTCAATGGGCAAGCCTTGCATGACCCGCACTTATAGTGGCCCTGAAGGATAGAAATATTCCATAGGGTTTCAGTAATGCCTATTTTGTCTGCCATCAAATGCCAGATGCCAATACCGATAGGGGTAGGTTAGAATACTATAAGGGAGACTGTGTTCCTATCAGTTATAGGTCCCTTTTTGTGTACTCGCGAAAATTTGAATCTCCAACCTTCCCTTTTCCTCTACTCTTTCACATGAGCACTAACTTTCCACGCACTTATCTCTTGCTGATGATAACCGTCAAATAATATGCATTGAAATGATTCAAATTGAAATATTTTCTTTATGTGACTGAATAAACTTAGTTATCAGTCCTCATTTTGAAGTTTTTTTTTTTCTCTGTGTGCCTACGATCTTATGTGCCTTACTGATTATACATATAATTCTTTTGGAAGTATAAAAAATCACGATAGTCTGGGACCATTGTTTTTCTGTACCATATGATACCCAGGTCCTTTTGATTTTAAAGGGTGACCCCATTTGTGATAATGGCATGTGGCATCCCTGGGGGGCAGTTTCTTACCTGTCGAGGACACTTTGGGCACTACCTTCCTGCCGGGGCTGAGCTTGCCGCACCTGGGGGTCCAACGCTGTTTGTCTCCTCTGCCGCCTACTCAAGATCTCCGGCCGCAGCTGGGGGAGACTACAGCTCCCAGGCTGCCTAGTGGCACCACGTCACTTCCGGACACTATCGCGCCAGGAGGCGCAGAAAAAGGTCAGTCTACCTCCGTGTCACGGGACGCGCGCGGGCTGCGCCGGGTGAAACCCGGGACAAGGGCGGGACAGTCTGTGGCAGTCCGGGGCAGGAGGAGGCAGGGCCGGGCCACCCCCCTTGTATTGTGCAGCCAAAGGTACTGTACTACATACTTCTTATAACTTTACGCTGGTCTTAAACTGTACAAAAATGGGCAAAAGGAAATCTACAGAAGACCCTAGTGAAGTCGTTGGCATGGCGTGGCGTCCAAGGAAGGAAAACAAGCCAAGAAACGAAAGTGTAAACCGTCTAAAAAACGTGTGCCCCACTCGGGAGGAAACTGTGTAATGGACAGGATTGATGAACTGGTTCAAGACTGTGCAGATGTGTTAACAATTGCTGCTAATGATGGAGAGAGGGCCTCCGAGGGTGGTAGTAATGTGGGCGCTTTGGAAGGAAGGATTCAGAAGAGGGGGGCAGCAGTTTTTCCAAAAATGTTTTTAAGTAAATCTACTGCTGGGGCGAAATCGGGTGTAGCTCTAGTAGTGGGGGGCGAACCTAATTCAGATCAGACTCACCCCTCTGCAGCTCCCCTACAGAGTCCTGAAGATTCAATTGCCCTGCCCTGTAGCAACAGATTTTCTGTTTTAGCTCATGTTGAAAATAGCTACTCCGCAAAAGGGCCCGTAGCATTTGCGCTTGATCCCCCTCTAACAGAAAGCAATTTTAATGTGTCTACCACCTTGGAGGTTTCCCGGTTAGCTGAATCAAATGATAGCACTTTGTTCACAGTTGTAAAACACCTGTGTGATCTGGTGGAAAGCATGCAATCTAAAATTGATCAACTGACTATTGTAAATAATAACATGAGGGTAGACTCTGGTCAAGGTCTATGTGGTACTACGCTAACTAAACCCTCGGGGCCAAATCTCCCAAGTGCAGTGGGTCGCACTGGGAATGTCCACTCCCCACTGACCCCCCCGGGTGCCCCTCCAGTTACTAGCACCTCGTTTAGCGAGGTGGTTAGGGCAGGGAGGGGAGTAACTCAAGTTAAACCTAAATCCCAAAGTCGTGGCACAGTGCCCGCAATTCCACTAACCAGTGCACCAGAGAATCCGGGGAGCAAGTGCACCTCCAGAGAAAGACAGGCTGAACAGAAAGTTGTTGGTAGCGACAGGCAAAAGGACCTGTTCTAACGAGCACTAATGTCCCATCACACAACTCCTACCCAAGTAAATCCCCACCAGTGTACCTGATTAATATACTTAAGTTGCCTATTGGAAGGGACCATGAAACATCTGAAGCCCTGACCAATAAAGTAATACATTGGATTAGGTATGTGAGAGGATGTAGGTCAGTCATTAGGGAGGACATTCTCCATGCAGTTAGGCTTACTTCTCAAGGAGATGCATACGATTGTATCAAATTAATTTTTAAAAATCCTATGATAGCTGGAGAGTTATTAAACTTAGAATTCAGATCTTGTTCTCCTGCCCATTCCAGGATCCAGATGAGATCAACCTCCCCCCTGAGTTGGCCAACTGATAGTAGAAACTATGATAAGGGCACCCATATGGCAAACTCAAGCCTAGACTGTAATGACTGACTACAGTCGCAAGTCCCTATAGTAGTATATAGCGAGCAATCTAATGGTGAAACCACTGGGCAGGATTTAACTAGTGTCTTGGATGATTCCCTTAAAATGCCTCCCACGTTGGCTCACATGTCACCCATCTCTATCATCCCAGTCACTATCGTAGAGGAACCTCATAATGATGGTACTGTGCCTACTATTGGCAAACCCGGATATCGGTTCTCTCATGGAACATAGCTGGTTTGAAATCCAAAATAGAATCACCGGACTGGGCAACTTTTATTAGTCAGTAGGAAATATGTTTATTTCAGGAAACCTGGTTATTAGAGCCACTGCACTTTCCTGGCTATTTGAATTTTAATATCTCAGCAGAGAAGGGTGGGAGAGGCCGCCCATCTGGTGGTCTGACGATATGGGTCAGACAGGATCTTGCTATAAAAATCAAAGCCGTAGCTACCAATCATAGGGATTTGCAGGTTCTAAGACTTGAGTTTTTAAATAAAAAACCCATCCATATTTTCAATGTATATGCCCGCAGCACTGGGGGGAAGGAATCTAAAGTCCTGGCACTTTTGGAAGACATGCTTCAATCCCACTCTGCCCGTTCCAATTTAATTATAGGGGGAGATTTTAATGTAACTTTTGAACCTCTTGTAAATGATAATTGGAACATATCGGACGAAGAAGACAGGGAGTGGGGGGTACCCAAACTTGATCTCGAACCAATCAAAAGATGGACAGAAATAGTGATTCAAATGAATTCAATTTGTCTTAACATAGGACTAAGATCAACCAATGGCAGGACTGTTGGTGACAAGGCCTGGGAAAATACTTTTAAGAATGGTCCCCGTGAGAGTCGAATCGACTACATCTTGGTCAGTTTGGGTCTATGGAGACATCTCCAAGATATGCTAATTATTGAAAGGGTAGAGAGCGATCACAACCCCTTGTGTATGACTCTCGCCTATTGGAAATCTCCAAACCAACCCGGGGAGGAGATGGATGTCACTTCTTCCATTGACACTGTCGTATCAAATGACATGTGTCACGTCCGATGGTCCAAAGTTTTAATAAATCAAGAGAGTGTTGACTCTATATCTAGCAAGCTTGTTCAAGCAACATGTGACCTAGAGGCACTACTTAAAGAGGATTCATTGCCCTCAACAATAAAGGAGGCAACTAGGATTCATGAGGCCTTTTTTGGTGATTTAAAAAGTTATTTTGTTAGGCCTTGCAAGCAAAATGGTTCCCGTATACCTCAACCACCAAGATGGTATTCAGGGGAATGTAGGCAGGCCCGCTGGGACCTGGGTAGAGCAATTAAAACCGGGTCAAGCGAGAATATTCGACTGGCCAGGGCAACGTACAAAAATGCCATCTCAAAAGCTAAACGCAAATGGGACGAGCAAAGGCGGAATGATTTAAAGGAGGCAGGATCCCATAAAGATTCGCGAAGGTTCTGGAATGTCTATAAGTGGGGTGTGGATGGTAACCCGGACAAGCCACAGAACTGGGTTCCTCAGGACAAATGTGTATCATACTTTAAGCCACAATACGCGAAGGGTGATGCCACAAACTTATTTATTGAGGTACCTTCCACACCTTTCACGGAAGATGCATTTACATTGAAGGATGTGGAATGTGCCTTAGACCTAGTAATCCCTGGTAGAGCGCCAGGTATTGATGGCATTCCCGCGGATCTATTCTTGCAGGACAGAGATTCTTGGGGTTCCTACATACTCCTTTTGTCAAATATGGTTGCCATGGGTGCTCCTATACCGCATTCATGGAATGGGGCTGAAATCATACCCGTCTTCAAAAAAAGGGACAAATCTCTGCCCCGGAAACTACCGTCCGATCAGCCTGATTGACACCTCCCCAAAAATTTTTGGCAGGCTGATCCTTAATAAAATACTGGTTTGGGAACGGGATCATAACATCTTGTCCAACCTGCAGGCAGGTTTCAGAACCTCCATTAGCACAGTCGACCAGGTATTGCATTTTGCTATGCTGTACTGGAAAACTATGATAATAGGACGTGGCAGCTTATACGCTGCGTTAATAGATTTAAGAGCGGCATTTGACTTGGTCCCTCGCCCTATCCTGTGGAATGTTCTTAAAGACATGGGTTTACCTGGGCCCCTCCTCTCACTAGTAAAAAAACTTCACGAGCAAAATTATGCTCAGATTAGATGGGGAAGCCCCGGTAATGTTACTACCCAGTTTCCAGTTGAAACTGGAGTGCGACAGGGTTGTGTCCTGGCCCCAACTTTATTTTCCTTATATATCAATGACGTGGCCAGAACATTAATTGATTCCAACATTGACGCACCTGTCCTTACAGGAGCAAAAGTCCCCATTTTAATGTTTGCAGGCGATTGTCTCATAGTAGCAAAAACCCCTAGCGGGTTGCAGAAGGCGTTGGTGCTTTTTGACGAATTCTGCTCAGCTCGAGGTTTAGAAGTTAATGTACTTAAATCTAAGTTTATGTCTTTTAATGCTCCAAAAGTTTTTAAGGGTACTGTCACCATGAATAAGCGTCCTCTGGAGAGGGTCCAGGCTTTTAGTTATCTGGGCGTGTGTATTCAGAACGATTTATGCTGGAAGCAGCAGACCGAGCTGGCCACTTTGAAACACCGGCAGCTCTCAGGAGCCCTGAGTCTGGAACACTCGAGGTCCCTTACCAAGCCGATAGCCCCGGTACTAACGGTTTGTAAGGGCAAAGTGGTTAGCTCTGCCCTATATGGTGTGGAAATCTGGGGTTATGAGAATCTCAGGGGGATGTCAGGCTCAGAAAATTCGTTTCTAAGGAATTTAATAAAATTACTCCAGAGTACCCCTCTAAATCCCCTTTTCCATGACCTTGGGTTGTCTCTGATAGCTCTCATCGCATCCATACGCCCAGTTTTATACTGGAGGCGGATTTGGACCACGCCGGAATTGGCAACCTATACCAGGGGATTGTTCGATATAATTAGTAGCGGCTATTCCCATAAAATTAAGTGGCTGGTGCATATCCTGGTTGTTCTGCGTGAACTAAGCGATACAAAAGGGGATGATGAACGGAGCGTTTGAGCAAATCAAACACTCACCCCCAATAAACTGATCTGGGTTTAATCCATCACCATTCTTTAGCCCACTCAGCCACCCCATTTTAGACATGGCTATATGCAAATCAGTCTGACCCTGTGCCTCATGGGAACAGTCCGTCCTGAACTGCCAAGCCATGTCTTCCATGGACCGAAAACAAGCATCCTGGGACCGGTTTCGGATTCATAATCCTCATCAGCCAGGCTATCTTGAATCCAGTGGCCAAGTGAGCAAGGGACTCACGTCTGAGCATACCCTGCCACACTTAGGGCGAACAAAGCGATACAAAAGGGGATGATGGACGGAGCGTTTGAGCAAATCAAACACTCACCCCCAGTCAACTGATCTGGGTTTAATCCATCACCATTCTTTAGCCCACTCAGCCACCCCATTTTAGACATGGCTATATGCAAATCAGTCTGACCCTGTGCCTCATGGGAACAGTCCGTCCCGAACTGCCAAGCCATGTCTTCCATGGACCGGAAACAAGCATCCTGGGACCGGTTTCTGATTCATAATCCTCATCAGCCAGGCTATCTTGAATCCAGTGGCCAAGTGAGCAAGGGACTCACGTCTGAGCATACCCTGCCACACTTAGGGCGAACAAAGCGATACAAAAGGGGATGATGGACGGAGCGTTTGAGCAAATCAAACACTCACCCCCAGTCAACTGATCTGGGTTTAATCCATCACCATTCTTTAGCCCACTCAGCCACCCCATTTTAGACATGGCTATATGGTTTCCGGTCCAGGTAAGGCATGGCTTGGCAGTTCGGGCTGGACTGTTCCCATGAGGCACAGGGTCAGACTGATTTGCATATAGCCATGTCTGAACTGGGGTGGCAGAGTGGGCTAAAGAACGGTGATGGATCAAACCCAGATCTTTTGACTGGTTGTGAGTGTTTGATTGGTTCAGATGCTTTGTCCATCACCACCCCCTTTTGTACCGCTTTGGTCACCACAAGTGTGACAGGGTATGCTCAGACGTGAGTCCCTTGCTCACTTTGCCACTGGATTCAAGCAAGCCGGGCTGAAGACGGCTGTAATGCCAGAAACTGGTCCTTGGAAGCTTGTTTCCGGTCCAGGGAAGGCATGGCTTGGCAGTTCGGGCTGGACTGTTCCCATGAGGGACAGGGTCAGACTGATTTGCATATAGCCATGTCTGAACTGGGGTGGCAGAGTGAGCTAAAGAACGGTGATGGATCAAACCCAGATCTTTTGACTGGGTGTGAGTGTTTGATTGGTTCAGATGCTCCGTCCATCACCACCCCCTTTTGTACCACTGCGTGAACTAGGCCTTTGGGAATTGTGGGACGATCCAGCGAACGCCAGGTTTCCTCCCAAGAAGGCTCTAAAGGACCTATATTGGAAGTCTGTGGCCTCTAAACTCTTTAGGAATACTGATCCCTGTTCCTTGACTGGTATGTTCATGGCCATTAAAGAGGATCCAAACTTGGAAGCTTTCTGGGATGTTATCGCAAAACCCCTGGACCGTAAACTTTACTTCCAATTGAGAATTGGGAGTCTGCCTGTAGGGGCGTTTACTAACAGATGGTCTAGGGGGTTAAAGCTTCTTGACCAGGCTGCCCGGCACCTTCAGAATCTATTGGTCACCTATTTTTCAATGCCCAGCGTATGCGGCCCCCCGTCGGTTCTGGCTGCGTCCAATGTGTAGGTCATTGGACACTAGCAGTGGATTGGCTGCAGTTAGAATAATTTGTACTTGTACAAATATGACTGTCTATGTAGCTGTTAACTAAGGAAAAAGGATGCCAACGGTATTTTCTTAAGGAAGGTTATTTATAGAGACAGATACTACTAATTATCTGTCTCATCACATCATAAATTGTATCGTATCAATCTATCATCAAATATAACGTTCATCTAATGGCTATTAACACCAACTTAAAAAAAAAGAAAAAAAGAAAACACACAAACAATAAATCTGATTTGTAATTTTCTTTTAGAAATCCTTTTTCATTTTTACATCATAAATACAAATCAGCACATCACGCAATTTTTAATCTTGTGTGAAAGTACTTTTCAAGATCCAAGAGGCAAAATATCTTATTGATGTGGACCCTTAATCCATGGGTTGTGTAAGAAGCCCAATAATTTATATACAAGGAAAATACTGGCAATGTCTTTTCTTGGCCTTATTTCCTTTTCGAACACCAAAGTAACAAGGAGCATAAGAAGCAAAAAACAGTGTCTATATGGCTTCTAATCGCAATAATGCTCCTAGAGATTGTATCCAAGCAATTTCCAAATCAAAAGAGGTGTCGAAATTGGTGATAACTGTAGACGTGTTTCGGCCTGTCAAACAGTTTCAGGCCTCATCAGGACAAAGGGCAACAAAAATCATACAAGTAATCCTAAAACAAAAACATAAAATAACATTATCAATAGATACATCCTTCTAAGGTTTAATATACAAAAAGACGGTCAGTTTCACGGACACAGGCACCCTAAGGGGCCACTCCCACTATAAGAAGAGAACGTTCCTCAAGGTTCTGGTATCATAAACTATTTACACACCGAAAAGAGAAAGTGTTATGAGAAAAACCATCACCATAAATTTCTACTCTTTTTAGACACATTCAATGAAAAAAGTTTTGTCATCACTGTGCTTATACCGCAAGTGTAATGTTACACATGCCAATTAAAACACTTTGACTGGCCATGTAGCCTTAACCTACCACAGAATAGTATCACAAATTTTGAAGCCGATTTCAGCTAGGGTGGTTGGGGGCTGCAGATGTAATACCGGAAATCAATAGTTACAGGCAGGAAAAAATTCCTTTACTGGGCAACACCTGTGGTTATCCGAATTTCTTATGTCTCGCCAATTAGGTAATCCAAACACCTAAATAACCAAATGGCAAAAAGTAATATCATCAAATGCCCTCAAACGCTGCAATAAATTCGTACAGCAGTCCATATGCCAAACTTATCGTAAGAGAGTTTGCTTTAGCAGGCACAAAACGGGCCCTCTACACGGGGATTGAAGACTAACTAAATATCCCCAATGCTCTCAGGTGCCTCCATCGTAAACCTTACACCCAGGTCCAATTCAGGTATTAACGTAACTAAGTTTCAAAGTATACCTTGCTCACTGCTTTTCAGAATCTTCAAGGTTTAACTGCGTCCGCCCGAAGATTTGGCCAACACCGAAATTCCAAAACGCGCCCGAGTCTTCTACTACTCGGCGCTCCTACCAGCTTCCGGAAAATAGGTGCCGGACTAAGGCCATTCAAAGCGGAAGGTCCACCTTCCCGGATCCCATTACCAGGAAACATCCAAAACGGACTACAACTCAATCTATAGGACTCAACTAAGCATGGGCGTAAAATCCGTTCCGCTCGCGGATTTTGCGGATTTTTGGTAAATTCGCAATCCGCGAACTCTCGCGAACTTACCGAAAATTCGTAAATCCGTGCGAAGCGGATTTTTTTGCTTGGTCGCACTTGCCAACTAGAATACTATACAATTTCGCGGGAGTAAACACTTGCGAAAACATAGATGCGGCGGGCAGCGACAATCTCGCAATTGCGAGATTACAAAATTTGCAATTTCGCACAAGAAATCCACCAGCAGGCAGCATAAACCTTGAAAATTATGATTTTTATCAGAATAACTCCTCAGGTTGACATTTGCCTGCACTTTTTTTTGCAAGGAGTCCATTTGGGGGGGTGGGGAGGAAGGAAGTGCCCCACAGTCTCCAACTCCCTGTTCATGTCCAGCAGGCTCCTCTCAGTGCTTTCTTCATGTGCTGGTCACTTTGATTTGGATCTTGACCTGGAAGCACTCAGCAGGTGCAAAAGTTCAATCTTATCATTAGTAACCATGCCCTGTAGTGCCTGGAAGGATTACTGTTTGTGGATGCTGCTGGATATTTGGATTTTTGCAAAACTGAAAGCACTCAGCAGGTGCAAAAGTTCAATCTTATCATTAGTAACCATTCCCTGTTGTGCTTCCTGAGGGGCCCCTTCAGAGTTCAGTTGCCGACTTGCAACTATTCTATGACCCTGCTCTGACCCTCACAGCAGGCTCAGAGAAAGCAATTACAGATAAGGAAGCAGGTTCCAGCCAGGAAGTTCAAATTCAGTAACACATTAATCAGCCCCTAATTCATTTATGTCAGTTGAGGCAGGGCAGGTGTGCTTTTCCACCCATAATCTACAGTGATGAACTAGAGGGTGGCATGGGTGAGCCAGAGGGTGGCATGGGTGAGCCAGAGGGTGGCAGTGGTGAAACAGAGGGTGGCAGTGGTGAAACAGAGGGTGCTGTGATGAACCAGATGTAGAAACAACATGTTCGCGACCGTTGCTCCCCGAAAAGTAAGTTCGCGTTTGCGAACTGGTACAAAATCCTCGCGAACTGGCAGAAATCCTTGCGAACACAAAAAAAAATGTAAATCTGCAAATTCGCGAGAGTTCGCGGATTTTGCGGATTGCGAATCCGTAAATACGCAATTTCGCGGATTGCCAATTCGCAAAATCCGCCCATGCTTAGACTCAACTAACATGGCCGCCATCTAATTGCACTCGCAACCCATTCGTTTCAACATTTCCTCGTGTATTTAACCAGACTATTTCTAACAATACAAGCGAAAAAGACACATTAAAAGAAGACGAAAAACTAATTACAGAGCAAAACGAAAAGTAAAACCCATTACCTCGTGTGATACCATGCCCCTCTTCCATTCTAAAAACATATGTTATATGCATAATTCAAAAGCATTAAATCTATAAACATTTTTGAGTGAAATACAAATACACAAAAACACACCCCATAATGGTACATTTCATGATTGACATAGAATTATAAGTCTGTATAACGGCCTGAACCAGCCTCACCTTTCAACAGATTAGAGACCATATCTCGTCCCTGTCATTAAGTCCGGTTTTAGAAGTCTGATATTTTTCAATTAGTCTAGCTTCTAAATGATTTAATTTGGTCTCAGTATCTACTTTGTTTTTATTTGATACCACGCATAATACTGTCCAGTATATGTCGTTGAATGAATGATTGTGTCTCTGATAATGGCTGACCAAAGGAGCCCCTATGGTCATACACTTACTTCGGGATTTGTGTTGGAGGACACTTGTTTTCACAGTCTGGGTCGTCTGTCCAATATAGACTCGATTACATGGACACATGATACAATATACAAGATTTTTCGAGTTACAATTGGAGAATGATCTTTGGGTGTGCAAATTTCCATTAATGTCAATTTCCTTTCAGTCCTTCGTCATTTCACATGCCACACAATTGTGGCATCTGAAATGGCCCACCACCGGGGGTAATCCCATTAAATCCCTCGTAGTTTTGGGTCCCTGTTTTGACACATTGGTCTTGGCTCTTACTTGTTGGTTACGAATATTTCAACCCTTTTTGAATGCAAATAGTGGTTTCGGAATATCGATTTCACCCAACAATTTCCAGTTATTTAGAATCAGTTTTTTAACCTTATTGGCTCTCGGATCATAGGTTAATACACAAGTCAACGGTGTGTTGCTAGTATCTTTATCTTTGGGTACCAACAAAGTCTCTCTAGGCGTGTACCATGCTCTTTTCAGTGCCACCTTAATTAATCTCTTAGGGTACCCTCGCAAAATCAGTTTTTCTTTAAGGAGATTGGCTTGTAAGAAGTATTGTTCCTTATTACTACAGTTCCTCCGAATACGGAGGAACTGGCCATAGGGTAAATTTTCTTTCAACGACCTAGGGTGGCCACTATTAAAGTATAGTAGTGTGTTCCGGTCTGTGGGCTTCGTGTATAAACTAACAGCCAATTTCCCATCCTCGTGTTCAATGTACACATCTAAGAAGTTGATTTTAAGGTGGTCACTTGATACCGTAAAATTAAACTCTTGGGTTCTATGGTTAAGCCAAGTATGGAATTCAGTCAATTGTCTAGAAACTTAATGACAGGGACGAGATATGGTCTCTAATCTGTTGAAGGGTGAGGCTGGTTCAGGCCGTTATACAGACTTATAATTCTATATCAATCATGAAATGTACCATTATGGGGTGTGTTTTTGTGTATTTGTATTTCACTCAAAATTTTTTATAGATTTAATGCTTTTGAATTATGCATATAACATATGTTTTTAGAATGGAAGAGGGGCATGGTATCACACGAGGTAATGGGTTTTACTTTTCGTTTTGCTCTGTAATTAGTTTTTTGTCTTCTTTTAATGTTTCTTTTTCGCTTGTATTGTTAGAATTAGTCTGGTTAAAGACACGAGGAAATGTTGAAACGAATGGGTTGCGAGTGCAATTAGATGGCGGCCATGTTAGTTGAGTCCTATAGATTGAGTTGTAGTCCGTTTTCGATGTTTTCTGGTAATGGGATATGGGAAGGTGGACCTTCCGCTTCGAATGGCCTTAGTCCGGCACCTATTTTCCGGAAGCTGGTACGAGCGCCGAGTAGTAGAAGACTCGGGCGCGTTTTGGAATATCGGTGTTGGCCAAATCTTCGGGCGGACGCAGTTAAACCTTGAAGATTCTGAAAAGCAGTGAGCAAGGTATACTTTGAAACTTAGTTACGTTAATACCTGAATTGGACCTGGGTGTAAGGTTTACGATGGAGGCACCTGAGAGCATTGGGGATATTTAGTTAGTCTTCAATCCCCGTGTAGAGGGCCCGTTTTGTGCCTGCTAAAGCAAACTCTCTTACGATAAGTTTGGCATATGGACTGCTGTATGAATTTATTGCAGCGTTTGAGGGCATTTGATGATATTACTTTTTGCCATTTGGTTATTTAGGTGTTTGGATTACCTAATTGGCGAGACATAAGAAATTCGGATAAGCACAGGCGTTGCCCAGTAAAGGAATTTCTTCCTGCCTGTAACTATTGATTTCCGGTATTACATCTGCAGCCCCCGACCACCATAGCTGAAATCGGATTCAAAATTTGTGATACTATTCTGTGGTAGGTTAAGGCTACATGGCCAGTCAAGTTGTTTTAATTGGCATGTGTAACATTACACTTGCGGAATAAGCACGGCGATGACAAAACTTTTTTCATCGAATGTGTGTAAAAAGAGTAGAAATTTATGGTGATGGTTTTTCTCATAACACTTTCTCTTTTCGGTGTGTAAATAGTTTATGATACCAGAACCTTGAGGAACGTTCTCTTCTTATAGTGGGAGTGGCCCCTTAGGGTGCCTGTGTCCGTGAAACTGACCGTCTTTTTGTATATTAAACCTTAGAAGGATGTATCTATTGATAATGTTATTTTATGTTTTTGTTTTAGGATTACTTGTATGATTTTTGTTGCCCTTTGTCCTGATGAGGCCTGAAACTGTTTGACAGGCCGAAACGCGTCGACAGTTATCACCAATTTCGACACCTCTTTTGATTTGGAAATTGCTTGGATACAATCTCTAGGAGCATTATTGCGATTAGAAGCCATATAGACACTGTTTTTTGCTTCTTATGCTCCTTGTTACTTTGGTGTTCGAAAAGGAAATAAGGCCAAGAAAAGATATTGCCAGTATTTTCCTTGTATATAAATTATTGGGCTTCTTACACAACCCATGGATTAAGGGTCCACATCAATAAGATATTTTGCCTCTTGGATCTTGAAAAGTACTTTCACACAAGATTACAAATTGTGTGATGTGCTGATTTGTATTTATGATGTAAAAATGAAAAAGGATTTCTAAAAGAAAATTACAAATCAGATTTATTGTTTGTGTGTTTTCTTTTTTCTTTTTTTTAAGTTGGTGTTAATAGCCATTAGATGAACGTTATATTTGATGATAGATTGATACGATACAATTTATGATGTGATGAGACAGATAATTAGTAGTATCTGTCTCTATAAATAATTTTCCTTAAGAAAATACCGTTGGCATCCTTTTTCCTTAGTTAGCTGTATTCACCCAGATGCCTCTTGGTTTACTGGGTACCCCCTGTTGTTAATAATGTCTATGTAGCTGTGGCAACATTTCTGGGGTGGGCATGGACCATTAGAAGTAAACTGCTATCAGATTAATTTTATATCATGAATGTCAAAATTTCCCTGTTTACATAACGTGCAATAGTACCTTTTAAGAGCATATCTGTAATGTTTTTATTAATTCTATTTTATCCAATTTTAAGAATATTTATTCATTTTATACACACTTATATGTACTGTATGCTTTTATGACAATCGTCGAATAAAGCTTGCTTGATTTGATTTGATTCAAATTGAAATACTTTCTTTATGTGACTGAATAAACTTAGTTATCAGTCCTCATTTTGAAGTTTTTTCTTTCTCTATGTGCCTACGATCCTATGTGCCTTACTGCTTATACATATAATTCTTTTGGAAGTATAAAAAATCACGATAGTCTGGGACCATTGTTTTTCTGTACCATATGATACCATATGATGTCCTTTTGACTTTAAAGGGTGACCCCATTTGTGATAATGGCATTTCTGAGCAGGAATTCCTGCAAGGGTTTTCTTGTGTTATATGTAACTTGTGGTCAGTTTATTTGATCCATTGTCATATTTATGTTTTTTGGTTACGTTTTGGTATTTATGTGAACGTACACACCTGACATGTCAGACAAAGACAATCTATCCTATAGTGAAGACTATATTAACAAATTACTACAAACCCAGGGGGGTAGCAGTTTTCTGGACTCTAATTCAACAAGTATTGACCTCTCACTCAAGGAGAAAATAAACAAACCAGAGAGGTTAGAGAAGAAACTTCTAAGAACCAGACTGCATGGGCACGCTCTAACTAAATATCTGCAGGCCAATGTAATTCCGATAGGTCTGCAAGAATGCAATGAGCCTGCAATCTTTGTGGACAATTCAAAGTTTAAAGGTAACTTTAGCTTCATCTCAAACTACTGCTCCAGGCACTGGATTGTGCTTGGAGCAGAGACAGCGTTAGAAGAGGTGGAACGTCTGCTGGAAGAGATCTCTGACCTTAGGAAAGAGATAATTGAGACAAGGCTCTAACAAACGCTAAGGAAGCCTTGGAACGCCTTGAGCGCACCTTGAAGGATTTTGATATCTATGCCCAATCCAACAAGCTTGAAAATCTTGAGAAGGATATCAAATCATACGACAAAAAAGTGACCTACTCTTACCTAGCCGAGGACTATTACAATCTCGAAACCCGGGGAAGGTATTCTCCTAGAGGCCGGGGAGGATATAGAAGGTACACCAATTTTTGGGATTCCTCTGCAGCCAGTGGGTCTGAGGGGGAGGCAGATAGACCGAGCACCAGTACAGCCACACCACTATACTCCAACACTTCTAACAACGCTTTTTTAGAAGAGGGCCAATGGGAAAATTGGAGAGGCAGAGGCCGTCCCTGGGGGCAGCTCAGGGGACAGGCATAATCCAGGGGCTCAGGTCAACCAATGTGGAACCAGGGGAAGAAACAGGTACACTTCCGCCAAGAAACGCATGGGGAAATTCAGACCAGACGCCAGCACTACAGGTGGTGAGATCCACCTTGAGACAGACTAACCCCCTTATCAATCTGTCTGGGTACACTTTGAAACCAGAGGAACGTATGATTTTAGAAAAAGGACTATCCTTTGTACCAACAACAACACCCAATACTTTCAACCTTAAAATTGAATTACACCAGTTCTTTCGAAAAATACGTCTGAAGCACTATTTCAACAAGATACCATATAAACCTACTTTCTGTAACACCAGTCTACAACCCCCTTCTACTTTCACTCCACCAGCTCACCTATGTCACACAAGATCTTAGCTTATGAGCAAGTGGTGATGAGGGATATCAATACACTACTCGGTGAAAGACACTACATAAAATACAACACCTCCAAATTGGAATGCCAGGCCCTAAATACACTTAAGTCATACTGCTATTGTGATTAAGCCAGCAGACAGGGGGGGAGCAATTGTGATACAAAATAGGGAAGATTACAAAACAGAGATTCTAACCCAACTTGGCGTAGAGGGAAACTATTGTAAACTTAGGATGGATCCCACTCGGGACATCGCCCACACCATCAGGCAGGTGACCAGGGTTTCCTCACCAAACATGAATACACATATCTCAACAATGAACAACCAAAAATGCCTACAATA
Organism: Lissotriton helveticus; assembly: GCF_964261635.1. Taxonomy (NCBI): domain Eukaryota; kingdom Metazoa; phylum Chordata; class Amphibia; order Caudata; family Salamandridae; genus Lissotriton; species Lissotriton helveticus. Next base: position 1,258,147,632 of record NC_136063.1, on the reverse strand, counting down.
TATACACTCCCTAAAGTGCACAAATGAATAAATAACCCACCGGGGAGACCTATCATATCCGGTTGTGATCGGTTTTAGAACCACTATGTAAATATATTAATGTCTTCATCAAACCGATTGCGGAAAAGACTACGGCTTACCTCCGGGACACTATGCAAACCATACAATTGGTTGAGGGGCGCTCATTTAACTCTACAGAGAGCATATTAGTTACCATGGACTTAGCATCGCTTTATACAAGCATTCCACAGCTAGCTGCCCTTGATACCATCAGAATGGCACTAGATCAATGCCCTAGACTATGGCAGGTCCCAACTGAATTCTTTTTATTTTTATTTATTTTTATTGAGATGTAAAGCAGGGGAAAAATACATACATCAAGATTCGTTATTAGCTGCGAACACATCAAAGCTGCAGAGTAACACCATACATTGACACTATTCTGTAATATTAAGACAAATCCATACACAGCACCCCGTCTCCTCCCCTCCCTTATCAATACATTCCCACTACGGGGAGACAGCCTCTACACCAATGCCTGGCGGTTCACAAATATTTCCTCTAAATTTGTTCCAAGCCCCCCACACTTTTTCACACTTTCGAGGGCACCCCTGATGAGTAAAGACCGTCTTCTCCGCCACCATTGCCTCATCCATATCTTTGCACCACTTTTGGAGTGTAGGCAGCGCTTCAGACCCCCATAACATAGCAATATTACGTTTTGCTAACACCATACCTAACATAACCCAATCCTGTTGTTGGTGATTGAGGTCATTTGGCTCCCACACATTCAGCAGACAGCGTCTTGGTTCCGGCAGAACTGAGATTTCTATTGCTTGAGAGATAGTGCGCATTACCTTGACCCAGTATGCCGCAATGTGTGTACAGTGCCAAATAGTGTGATAGAACGTGCCCTCCTCCCCGCATTTGCGTAGACAGTACTTGTGTGGGGCCGCCCCATCACAAAAAGCATTGATCTAGTGTAGTAAGTGCGGTGCAACACCTTGAGTTGGATCAACCAGAGCCTGGAAGGTATCGCCGTCTCATGGGGTGATGACAGGGCTTCCTGCCATTCAGACTCATCGAGGTCGGCCACGTCCCGGGACCAGGTCCGTCTCAGCTTGGACGTAGGGTCTGGTAAATTATTGACTAGTTTACGGTACGTCAAAGACGTCGCCCTGTTGTCATGTGTTCTGTCAAAAGTCTATCTTCCAGTCGGGTGGACTCTTGTAAGGAGGTGCCTGGAGGCAGTACTGTCCGGAGCGCATGCCGGATCTGCAAGTATCTAAATTGCTCAGTCTGTGCCATACCATTTTGCGTTTGTAGCTGTGCAAACTCGACCACCGCCCCCTTCTTCCAAAGATCACCCATCACAGAAAGACCTATGATGTTCCAATTTTGGAATCTTTTGCTCCTACGTAGGCAGCCTGGTCGTTGTGAGTCCCATAGTGGTGTCATTTGCGTAATAGTTCCTGCACACTTTAGGCGGGCCTGCGCTTGGTACCAAATACGTATTGTATGATCCGTAGGGCCGAGCAAATCTGGGGGTCTGCGGCGACTATATAGATTCCCCATCAGTCCCTTTTCTTCTAGGTTTTGTCTGTCTGCATGATACGCCGGTTCAGTTTGCGGGGCGTGTAGCCAGAAATCTATTAGTTTGAGATGTGCAGCCCAATAGTAAATTTCCACGTTCGGAAGCGCTATCCCTCCGTCATACCAGCTTCGCATCAGTTTATCCTGGGCAATCCATGCCGGCTTGCCTCCCCACAGAAGGCCGGATACCTCCGCTACTATGGCTTTGCAATAGCCCGGTGGGACCGAAAATGGTGTGTTTTCAAGTACATACAAAAATCGCGGGAGCGCCATCATTTTATATAGTGCTGCCTTTCCCAACATCGTGAGGGGGAGACTATGCCATACCTTTACATCACGTTCTAAACGGTCTAACTGAGGCTCCAGATTTTTCACATAAAAGTCACCCGGGTCAGGCGTAACGTAGAAGCGCAAGTATTTAAAGGCTTTGTCAGTAATCCGCAGCGGACAGTCCACAGGCAGCAGCAGGGCCAGGCCAGTCAGCACATATAGAAAAGACTTAGACCAGTTTATCATATATCTGGACACTCTACCAAATTTCTCACAGACATTAAATAATACTAGGATAGATTTCCTAAGGGAGGTAAGGTACAACAACACATCGTCAGCCTATAGTGATATACGATCTTCCCAGGCATCAGTCCAGTGGAGTCCTCAAATAGAAGGCTCCCAACTGAGCCATGCCGCGAGCAGCTCTATAATCAGCGCAAATAACAGAGGGGATAATGGGCATCCCTGCCGTGTTCCCCGAGCAAGTGGGAAGTCCCTAGAGATGTGCCCATTTGCTGCCACATACGCCAGTGGATTATTGTAAAGCAAATGGATACAGGCACAAAATTTGGGGCCGAAGCCCAGGTGTTGCAGTACTGCAAAGAGATACGGCCATTCCACTGTGTCGAACGCCATACCGGCGTCTAGTGAGAGGATTACTGCGGGCTCCTGAATGTAGGACCTCCGGGGCAGCACTGCGTGAAGTCGTCGCAAGTTCAGTGCCGTGCTACGCTGGGGCATAAACCCGGACTGATCTGGGCCTATTGGAGATGAAAGGTGAGGGGTCAGCCGCATTGCCAGTAACTTGGCCAGTATCTTCGGTTCTGCATTAATTAGAGAGATGGGGTGGTAAGAACTACAGTCTGCTGGAGATTTCCCCGGTTTGTGAATTGCTAATATTGTGGCCAGTCGCTGATCGCGTGTGAACTCACCAGCCTGGAGACTGTCCTCGAACATTTCCAAGAGGAATGGGGCGGTTGTCTGCGCAGTCCTCTTATACAATTCAATTGGGAGTCCGTTTGGTCCCACCGCTTTCCCTGACGCAAGGGAGCAGATGGCCGCCTGAATTTCGTCAACCGATATGTCGGCCTCTAGAAAGAGCACCTCCTCTGATGTGAGGCACGGCATGGCTATATCCCTTATGTACTCATGCACCTCCTCGACAGTGAATGTGGGGCGAGGGGCATATCTCTGTTCAAAATAATCAGCTAGGGTGTCTACTATACCAGCAGGGGCTGTTACCAGGGAGCCCACAGTCATATTGAATTGTGCAATTACTCTATTCGCTTTTTCTTTTTTGTCTAGCCAGGCTAACATTTTTCCGGCCTTATCCCCTAGCTCATACAACTTGTGGCGCGTGGCTTGGAGGCTGACCATGACCACCTCTCTCTGGTATGCCACAAATGCACTTTGTTTAAGTCGTACGTCTTGTGCAGTGTGAGGCGTCGGGTGAGCTGCATGTTGCGCCGCTGCACCATCCAATTCAGCCTCGAGTCTATCTAATTCTGCCCTTTTTTCCCGCTTATGTCCTGTGATCGATGCTATTGCTTTCCCTCGTATAACTACTTTATAGGCATCCCATAATATTCTGGCTGAATCCACTGATCCTGCATTTTCTTGAAAAAAAATGTTGTAGTGTCCATAAGACCCTTTAGCACCTCAGGTATGTGAAAATAGTTAGGGTGAATGGGAAACACACGGCGTCGAAGAGCCCGATGGTACGTGTACTGCAACAGGACCAGTGAATGATCGGATATACCCCTAGGGCGAATATCTACTTCGTCTATCCCTCCCAAACCTCCCGCCGAGACCAGGAAGTAGTCAATGCGTGTGAGACAGTTGTGTACCCCGGAATGGAAGGTGTACTGTTTAGTGCTGGGGTGTTTGTATCTCCAGGCATCCGTAAGTCCCAGGGCCTCTATGAGACCAGTCATACAGTGACCACGTGGTGTCATAGGTCTTGTGGGGTGCCTATCTAACATACCATCCACTATAGCATTGAAGTCACCCCCAATCAACATTGTTGCATCCGGCAACGCCAGTAAGAATGTAGTAAGGGCGGGGCGTGCCAGCACATGTAGGGATGGCAGGATGTATACAGAGATTAGGTTAAACAGCTGCCCCTCCCATTGCCACGTAACTGCTGCGAAGCGACCCTGGTCATCTACCCGCGTTTGTTGCACTATGAGCGGGAAGTTATTTTTTAATCAGCACACCCACACCTCTAGATCCTGAGGAGAATTTGGCGTGTGCCACCATTTTATACCCCCACCTATCCATGGCCCTACAAGCGGATCCCACTAGGTGTGTCTCTAGCAGGAGGGCTACAGCAGGTGTACATCGCTTTAAATATTGTAGCACCAGGCTTCTCTTCACCTTGTCCCCCAGCCCTCGTACATTCCAAGTCAGAACAGTCAGTGGTGCCCCCGGGGTCAGGTCGGTCAGTTGTGGACTAGCGCCCTGTTGGGTTTGTGTATCCATAGGCGTTAAGGTCAAGTGGTAACTTGGTGAATCACAATCCATTCATACAACTTCTGTGCGTCCGCAGCCATGCGTTTCAACATATGTGCCCTTAAAAACTGCAAAGGTGAAACAAAACCAAACTGATCATAAACCCCATTCCCCAAACCCGTACCCCCTCCCTGCCTCCCTGCCCGGCGGATCCAGAACATCCCGCCACCCCAACTGAGCAGAGTGCTTAAAGTCCCAAACAGACCACATGTCTTCCGCAATCAGTACATGGCTTCCCTGTCCGATAATGTCTGCACAGTGCCGCTGCTGTTAATGCAGTAGTTCCCATCTGTGCGGGACCCCCTCCCGTAATCAGAATGTTTTACCTCAAAGTTCTGGGTCCCAGTCCTCAAGTATGCAGTGTTCCATTCCTCCGCGTACTCCTATGCATGATAGTAGACCAGGGTCGGCATTACAGGGGTAATGCCTCGAGTTCATGGCCGTCGTTATCTTTCCCCCACTCCGCTCTTCTTAATTGTCCAACAGTTCGAGGTCATCGGAAGTGTCACCATTGCGCGTATCTTCTGTCCTCTTCAATGACCATTCTGCGTAGCGGTTCGGTTCCTGGATCCTCTGGCCGGCCTCCATCCCTCCAGCCAGTCTCGCGCCTCTCCTGGTGTATCGAAGAATCATGTCTTCCCTTCTGATTCAATTCGCAGCCTTGCTGGAAAAAGCATAGAGTATTTCAATTCTCTAGCACGCAGTTCTTTCTTGACTTCCAGAAAACTACGACTTTGTTGCGTAACTGCCGTCGTGTAATCAGGATAGAAGGCAATTTCAGAATTGTCGATCTTGAGCGGCGGGGTGGAGCGTGCTGCCTGCAAAATGGCGTTGCGATCTCTGAAGTTGAAAATGCGTGCCAAGATCAGCCGCGGCGGCGCTCCCGGCCGTGGCTTTCCTCCGGGCCCCCGATGGGCCCTTTCCACTGAGAAATAATTGGAGAGTCCCCGTGGCTGCAGTTGGTTCTGAATGAGGTCTTCCACGAAGAGATCTAGCGCTTGACCGCGTGTTTTTTCCGGCACCCCAACCAGGCGTACGTTGTTGCGCCGGGAGCGTCCTTCCTGGTCGTTGAGCTTGGCCTTCATCATTTTATTGTCCTCCTCCAGTTTCTTCATTTGTTGTTGCAGTGTCGCAGTGTCTGCAGATAGGCCCTCAGTCGTTTTTCAACCTCCACCAGGCGATCAGTCATTTTAGAAAAGTCCACCCGCAGAAGCGAGATATCCATAGAGATTGTGCCCATGGAGGATTGCAGTGTTCCGAGGGCCGCCATCACATCTAGGAGTGTCACTTCCTCCGCTCCCTCGGTTATAGAAGTCTGCTGAACCGCTGTTGGTGCACCCTCTCCCTTTGAGGCATTTGGGGGTCCTTATTATATGCATATTTATCCAACCTGGAGGGCTGCTGTGCTCTTTTCCCCCTGCCACTCATTGTTTGATACTGCGTATGTTCGGCGTAGGGCACTGCACAGTATTTCTAGCAGTACAATCGACTGTCTCCCTGGAGTGTCCCTGAACAGGCCCCCTTGTCTTCCTGGGCACCGGAGCTCTGTCACTGGTAATCTCAGCTGTTGTGGGTCCAGAGGCCCCAGCAGAGGCTCTTGCAGGCGTTTATAGAGGACTCCACTGCCCTGAGTCTGCTGGGTATACGGTCAGTTGCTGTGCCAGAGCGAACGTATGCCCTCTGAACATTAAATTGGTCCACTGGTGTGCCCGCCAATCGGCGAGTTATGGGCTTCTATGGTCGCATGCTCCACTCCAACTCCAGCGCCAGGGCAGTCCACAGGCAGGTAAAAGTCAGCAGCCACCAATCACATTTTCCTGCTCTCCCAGCCACTTATGCCCTTACCGCCGCTCCTACTACCTCTGTATTATAGCAGTGATTCCGGCACCTCAGGCATCTTCACTGCGGGCCACGATCTTCCCCGCACAGGCGTGGCCCGATGTCTACCTCCTCCTTTTGCAGGCTGGGGTCCCCGGAGTCTGTGGGAGGGCACGAACACTTGTGATGAGGCCGCAGTATTTGTTGCGCTTCGGCGCCTCCCTCACCACCGGCGGCTACAGTGCGGTGCCGATCCGTCCGATGCTGGGGTCAGGATCCACAGGAGGCCCCGGCTTCTGCAAGCTCCGTAGGCCGCGGCTCTCACTGCGACACAACTCAGCGATTACGGAGTCGTCATCAAGCAGGAGCAGCTCACACAGCGTCAGAAGCTCCTCCGCTTCAAAAACCACAAAGCAGCACCGTCTGCATGCAGGATAAGTGACCGGATTAATAAGGGAAAGCTTCGCCTGACGCGGAGCTCAGTTAGGCTGCAGCCATCTTGCCAGGTCGCTAGCCATGCCCCCCCAGCCTAATTATTGATTCAGTTGCTTGAGATTGCCATGACAAAGAATTTTATCTATTTTGAGGGAGACTACTATGTGCAGACGAAAGGAGTGGCTATGGGGGCCAGTTTCGCTCCAGATCTAGCAATTATTTTTATGGACATGTATATATGGCTTAATCACTCAGAAGATATCCAGTTCTCCTTAGAATCAGACAGAACCACTATCAATTTCCTGGATATATCCATCAAGGAGGAGAGTGGTAAACTCCACACGACCCTCTATAGAAACCTAGTGAGAGAAATACCCTTCTACGCTACACGAGCCATCGTCCACGCAACCTTAGGGATAATTTACCTTTTGGTCAATTCCTAAGGTTGCAGAGGAACTGTAGCAGGAAGGATTTCTTCTGTGAATCTACAAACTTAATTCAACGTCTCAATGAGAGAGGGTACCCGAGGAGCTTACGTAAGAAGGCACGTAAACATGCCTGGTTTTGCCATCGCGAGTTCCTCCTGGAACCCAAACCGCATGAGCAATCGTCAGAACAGAGGATTGTGTGTGCCACTACATTTTGTACTAAAAGGAGAGACATCAAGAAGATTGTCAATCGCCACTGGCATCTGGTGGCGGACAAAATAGGCATTACTGAAACACCCATGCAGCCTTCAAAAAAGGTAAAAATGTAAGGGACTACGTAGTGAAATCACTATTACCTAGAAAACCCAGAGATAATCAATTGACCCTATGGAATGTTCCTAACCTTCAGGGCCACTATAAGTGCGGGTCATGCAAGGCCTGCCCATTGACTAAGGAACTTAAGAACTGCACCTACAACTCTCACACTCACATTATGAGACAACACACCAACTGTAATTCTGTCTGGGTCATTTATGCCATCGCATGCCCCTGTGATTTCCTATATATAGGACAAACAGTACAGAGAGTGAAATGTCAAATTTTGCAACATTGCACCAGGATAAGGTGCGCCACACAAGGTGCCCCATTGGTGGACCACTTTACTACATTTGGACATTCAGCTGAAAGTCTCAGGTGGTGGGTCATATAGAAGGTTCAGGTCAATCCACGTGGCGGAAATTTTGCAAACATAATGAGTGTTAGAGAATGCAAATGGATCCACATTTTTGACACTGTCAATAGGGGCCTGAACTAACATGAGGAAATCTCAAGGCTGATTGGTACCCTAAACAATGGCTAAGCCCGTTTACCCCATCCTCTCTTTCTGGTAATACATTGGGCTCCATGTACTCCAGTGAGGTGGTTGCCATCAGTTCCCCACCGGGATTTCTGCAGAAATATAGACAGGACATGAACACACATGCAGGGCGAGATGGTATAACTTGAGACGTATGTTTATATTCTCCGTTTTCACCACCCGTTCTGACGCTGCCAGTTAACGGTGTTTCATGTTCTTTGATCTCTTGTTACTTCTTGTGATGATTACGGTTTGCTTTGTTTTGTAATGGATATGTTTTCTATTATGTTTTGTGTCCTTCCATTGCACTCTACCATTGTATATATTGCACTTTGTTTAGATTCGTGAACACATCCTTTTTTTTTAATTCTGATGTATCGCACTGATGTTAAGTTGTTTATCTAAATGTTGTAAAGGGCATTTGCCTATCCTACCAAACAAACGAGGCGCTTGGTTTTGTATAACAGCACGTTCCCATAAAACATTTGTGCATAGTCTTTTCACACTGTAATTTGTCAGTACGGCAATACCGACTCGCACGTTGGTATTTAAATAGGGTGTACCGCACCATGTTTAGATTGATTTTTATATTTCTGTTATATCGCACTGATATAAATGTTCGGTACACAGACAAAATATCGAGTTTTAAATTTCGATATACAATTATATCGAAGTTTAAATATCGAAGGGACATAATATAGAAGGTAAGTAATATCGACACTCTTAATATCGATGTCAGTAATATCGAAGTAAATAATTTCGATGTTACTAATATCGATTTTTAAATAAATTTTGTGTATATTATATTGTATTTATTATGTTTAATAATTTATTTTTAATGTAATTTAATTAAATGTTGTCTTTTAGTATTGTAGCGGGTTGTGGGTTTATAGGGGAATAGGGTGGGAAGTAATTTAATTATGTTAAATTAATTATTAATTAGTAGGAATTATAAATTAATTAATTGAGAATAATTTTTAAATAATTATAATTAATTGAATAATTGATAAATATGTTCTGTAGCGGGTTATGGGTTTATAGGGGAATAGGGTGGGAAGTAATTTAATTATGTTAAATTAATTATTAATTAGTAGGAATTATTAATGAATTAATTGAGAATTCTTTTTAATTAATTATAATTAATTGATTAATTGATAAATATAATCTGTAGCGGGTTATGGGTTTATAGGGGAATAGGGTGGGAAGTAATTTAATTAAGTAGAATTAATTATTAATTAGTAGGAAGTATACATTAATTGTTATTAATTGGTAAATAATTATAATTAATTGGTAATTAATTTTAAATAATTCATTAATTGATAAATGTGTTCTGTTGCGGGTTGTGTGTTTATAGGGGAATATGGTGGGAACTAATTTTAATGTAATTAAGTAATAATGAATTATTTTTTATAAGTATGTTATTTCAACCCCTACGCTATCCAATACTTTCCCTACTGTTGCACTGTCTGGAGTTGGAATAGTAATTGTTACCCCTACGCTATCCAACACTTTCCCTACTGTTGCACTCTCTGGAGTTGGAATAGTAATTGTTACCCCTACGCGATCCAACACTTATTTTTTTATTTTTTTTATTTCTTATATCGCGCTGGAATCAATCCCGTAAGGGTATCTCCGCGCTTTGGCAGCCATAGAGTCAACAGGTTATGCGAGACAGGGTGTTAAAGGGGCCCTACTGTTGCACTCTCTGGAGTTGGAATAGTATTTGTTACCCCTACGCTATCCAACACTTTCCCTACTGTTGCACTCTCTGGAGTTGGAATAGTAATTGTTACCCCTACGCTATCCAACACTTTCCCTACTGTTGCACTCTCTGGAGTTGGGATTGTAATTTTTAATCCTACGCTATCCAACACTTTCCCTACTGTTGCACTCTCTGGCGTTGGAATAGTAATTGTTACCCCTACGCTATCCAACACTTTCCCTACTGTTGCACTCTCTGGAGTCGGAATAGTAATTGTTACCCCTACGCTATCCAACACTTTCCCTACTGTTGCACTCTCTGGAGTTGGAATAGTAATTGTTACCCCTACGCGATCCAACACTTTCCCTACTGTTGCACTCTCTGGAGTTGGAATAGTATTTGTTACCCCTACGCTATCCAACACTTTCCCTACTGTTGCACTCTCTGGAGTTGGGATTGTAATTTTTAATCCTACGCTATCCAACACTTTCCCTACTGTTGCACTCTCTGGAGTTGGAATAGTAATTGTTACCCCTACGCTATCCAACACTTTCCCTACTGTTGCACTCTCTGGAGTTGGAATAGTAATTGTTACCCCTACGCTATCCAACACTTTCCCTACTGTTGCACTCTCTGGAGTTGGAATAGTAATTGTTACCCCTACGCGATCCAACACTTTCCCTACTGTTGCACTCTCTGGAGTTGGAATAGTATTTGTTACCCCTACGCTATCCAACACTTTCCCTACTGTTGCACTCTCTGGAGTTGGAATAGTAATTGTTACCCCTACGCTATCCAACACTTTCCCTACTGTTGCACTCTCTGGAGTGGGAATAGTAATTGTTACCCCTACGCTATCCTACACTTTCCCTACTGTTGCACTCTCTGGAGTGGGAATAGTAATTGTTACCCCTACGCTATCCAACACTTTCCCTACTGTTGCACTCTCTGGAGTTGGAATAGTAATTGTTACCCCTACGCTATCCAACACTTTCCCTACTGTTGCACTCTCTGGAGTGGGAATAGTAATTTTTACTCATACACTATCTAAAATGTATTTAGCTTTTTTATTAGTATTATGTTGTTATTAATTGTTATTTATGTGATTATTTTATGTATATAAATGTATTAGTAATTTATAATATTTTTATTTTTTTATAAGTTATGAAAATAATTAATTTAGAGTTAATATTAATGAAAAATATATTATGTATTATATATTTATTAATATTTATTTGTATTACATTATGTATTAATTTTAAATATTATAGTACATTTTTAAATATGTTTATTACATTTATAAGTATTATTTTGTTAATATTAGATTTTTATTTAATTAAAAAAAACGATATTTTACAAAAAACGATATTTTTGTCATTCTATATATTTTTTCGATATATTTGTACTTACCTTGTTAGGGATAGGATTCCTATATTTTTGACTTCGATATTTTTGTTCCGATATTTTTGTATTTCGATATTTGTGTTATCGATATTTTGTCAGACATTCAAATGTTCTATATTAGAACAGTTATACGGGCAAATGTCAACCAAGCCAACCATACAATTCCTACATCCAGTCTTTTCACACTTTAATTTTTCACCACGGCCAAACCGATGCATACGTGGGTATTTAACCACGGTGCATTCCGCCGTTCGTCCTCTGACTGAGAGCGCATGATGGAGACGGCGCATCACTAGAACCACAGGATCCAATCACACAAGGTAATCACTCTTGTGCTCCCCCTGCGCCCTCTGGCGCCACGCGACCGCAAGTCAATCAAACTGGGCTCTTGTCCGTACATGTGTCGCTGCTCCCGGATGACCGCGAGTCTTTTTTGAACTGACACAGCTCGACCGCAAGTCAATCAAGCTGGGACCCTCTCAGTAACGTGTTGCTGCGCCCAGACGACCGCGAGTCTTTATAAACTGATACAGCCCTTGTGCCACATTATTAATTAGTTTGCCCTCTCTCCCCCACAGAACCACGCATTTTTCCGTTTGTCCTATCAGACTTGAAAGGCAGCTCACCTTCACATTTTTAGAACGCTGCACCTCGACTACAGCGGGTGAGTCACAACTTTCAATCCAGGCCCCACCACATTGCCCTAATTCTTTATATGCGCGCCTTTGCTAATTTGTTTGTCCTTCATGTTTTTAGTGTTGGGACATGTTCCCTCCCTTCCTGATGAATCTACAAGACCTGATTAAAACTTTTCCTTGAGGCTACATCCCTTGTCGCTCACCTTACTTTGATCCATGGTGAGCTGATTAAGTAATTTATTTATGTTTAGGCACCGTTTGATCTAAATATGGCACCATAGATTCATTTCCCGGTTATTTTCAGATACCCCCCACCCCCGTCCTGAAGAAGACCCGCAGCTGAGGATTGTACCCACCCTTATGCTACAGGGTCGAAACGTCCATGCATCCTAAGAAGCCTACACCCTACATCAAACCCCCCCACTCCTGTTCCACAGATGAAGTTACACTGTGAATTACAACAGTTTAACTAATGTTTTGTACATAACAGTACCGCTAGCGGTAGGCTAGAATACTAGAAGGGAGACTGTGTTTCAACTGTTATAGGCCCCTTTTTGTGTACCCGTGAAAATTTTTATCTCCAACCTTCCCTATTCCTCTACTCTTTCACATGAGCACTAACTTTCCACGCACTTTTCTCTTGCTGATGATAACCGTCAAATAATATGCATTGAAATTATACAAATTGAAATATTTTCTTTATGTGACTGAATAAACTTAGTTATCAGGCCTCATTTTGAAGTTTTTTCTTTCTCTGTGTGCCTACGATCTTATGTGCCTTACTGATTATACATATAATTCTTTTGGAAGTATAAAAAATCACGATAGTCTGGGACCATTGTTTTTCTGTACCATATGATACCCAGGTCCTTTTGACTTTAAAGGGAGACCCCATTTGTGATAATGGCATGTGGCATCCCTGGGCTGCCCTCCTCCTCTTCCTCGCCTACTGGGTAAATCTTTGAGAAAACTGCACATTTGCAGTATCTCAAAGAATTACCCTGACAGTGGGGAAGAGGAGGAGGGAAGCCCAGGGACGCTGCATGCCAGGAAGAGGCTATGTGCTCAGCACCAATTCTGAAGGCTCCAGATTATGCCAAGCAGTTCATAGTGCAGGCTGATGCCTCTGAGCTAGGGATAGGAGTGGTCCTATCCCAGACCATTGATGAAGGCCAAGACCAACCTGTTGCTTTCATAAGCAGAAGGCGTCTCCCCATGGAGCAGCGTTAGAGTGCCATTGAGAGGGACCTCTTCTGGAACTCCAATACGCAACGGAGAACTTGTAAGAAATGGATCGAAGCACTTCAATTACCAACAGAGGTTGCAGTGGCTAAATGTGCAGCTTACCTAAGTGGCAATGGTAATATTGCAGTTGGAAAGCGATATGCTGATGCAGTTGCTCTGTATTATGCACTTGTGAGAAAAATGCAAATTACATTTGGATGTCAGCAGATGGAAGGCCAGTGTTGCTCAACAGTTTTTGTTCCCTATGACACAACATTTTCCTGGCTCAACACATCTTGGAAGAGATGCAATGGTGAGGCTATTCAGTTATTCAGACAAGGTTGGTTTAACCCAGGTTCAGGATACTTGCAGAAGAACTGTGCCATCGTTGTGAGACATAGCAACAGATGAGCATATGTAAAAGAACACCAGTAACATTAAATCACATAGCAACATCAGGTGGTATTTTCAACAGGATGCAAATTGACTTTATTGAGATGCCCCAGTGTAATGGGTTGAGATACGTCCTGGTTATAGTGTGCTTTTTCCCTTGATACGTGGAAGCCAACCGAACACATAGAAATGACAGTCTCACTGTTACAAACTGCTGTTGCTGGAGTTGATACCAAGGTACAGATTACAGGTTTCTCCCGAGTCGGATTGGGGGACTCATTTCAATAATGAGGTCCTGAGGATGAATTGCACAGCCTTACAAATTGATCAGAGATTATACTGTAGCTATCGACCAGAAGCCTCTGGAATGATTGATCAGTTCAATGAAACCATAAAGTCCAGATTGGCATAAGTTTGTGCCTCCACATCACTGAAATGGCCTGATTCTTTACCGGTGGTGTTAATGAGTGTCTGAAGTATTCCTGACAGAAAGACTGGGTTATCCCTCATGAGATCTTGATGGGGCATGTGATGAGACTGCCTGCTGTACCTGCAAATGCACTTGCCTGGAACCGAAATGGAAAGGCCCCTTTCAGGTGGTTTTAACCAAACTGGGTGCCTGCCTCGAACAGCCAAAAAGTGAGGAATCCATATGAAGAAATAGTGTTCTTTGTGCTTGAATACAGAGCACTGGTGACTGAATCACTGCAAGCTTACAACTGCAAGGAGCAGTGTCACAAGAATACCAACAGCGAGAAGACGAAAGGGGTGAAGATTCAGCTTCCTGTGATTTAGCAAAGGGCATTGAAGTCTCTGAAGAAGAAGAAGAAGAAGAAGAAGAGACCAGATCCCAACCTGAGAAAGCAGTTGAGACAACACTAGAAGAGAGTCCGGGTGAAGGAACAAGTACTGAATCAAGAAATGTCACCTGCAATGTTGAATAACCACAAAACTATGGTCAAAGGACACTGAGAACAAGTGTGTTAGTTGATCGCATACCACTGACTAGTGCTGTGGAAACAGTCAAGTGGTGTAAGTGACACAGAAGATCAGCCAATGAGGAAATCAGAGAGAGCACAAGCACCCTGTCGAAGGTATTCTGCAACTAAATGGACATACTACACCAACCAATTGCTGAATGCATCAGTGGAAGATTTGATCATTTGAAACCTGAACTATATGAGCCCCCATGACATCGCAATAGAGACAAAACAGGGACAAAGCGGTTTAAAAAAGGTTTCTGAAAAGCAATGAAAAGTTTGAAAGACATTATTAACTGAGAAAGTGCAAAAGAATAAAATAGATTTTATTTTTATTTTATGAAAATTTTCCTAGGCCCAATGCTGCTGAAGAAGAGTAAGGATAACGCATTTAGAAGAACATGGAGTAGGGTTAAGGCTGACAGTATGAAGATTGCTGTAAATAAAGAAACTGCTTAGAAGAAAAACCAGAAAAATGCTTGAGAAAATCTGAACTGAACTATTGAATTATTTGCTGCCATATTTTTGCTTAAACAATCTGACTACAGACACACTTGTATTTTCTCCAGATATAGATGGAAGATTATTATGGGTATTACATTTTTTGTGGCAGTATTAGTAATCATAGAAGTACTAATAGGGCTTTATTTTACACCATATAAGGAGATTTTTTTTTCAGAGTTTTTTTATAGTGCAAAGTTGACCCAAAGGTATCAGAGTGCTTTACACGAGCACCAGTTGCTTTGCATGAGGACACATTCATTTTTGTGAGGCACAGGGAGATTCAGTGGTTTGACCAGAATCTCAGCATGTTGCGCATCCTTACCGAGACGCGAACCCCGTTCCCCCAATTTGAGGTTGACCGCCCTAGCCATTAGGCCACATCCTCTCCCAAGAGATTTGGTCAACACTTGCACCTATGATGCCCACACACACATCAGATGACACGTTTAAAGCATCATTTATAAGTTACAAGCAAGAAGATTATTCTACTAATGTTTATTCTAGGTTAGTTCAAAAATACAGACAGGCTAAGGTCACAAAGGTCTGTTATGTATGTGCCCACTTTCCTTCATCATCTCCAGAAGAAGTTGACTACCACCATATATTTATTTATATAATTTATAGAGCGCATGAATCACCCCAGTCGGGGTATCTCCGCGCTATAGCAGCCCTTGCAAACAGCAGAATAGATGGATCAGAACAGTGAAGTTTTTAACATTTTTCTGAATGACAGGTAGTTGTACAGAGACGGATGTCCCTGGGTAGTTGGTTTCAGAGTTGGGGGGCTAGGTAAGTGAAGTATTTGCCACCTAATCTGGTATGTTTTATGCATGGTACGACTAGGAGATCTTTGAACCCTGACCTGAGGGTTCAGGGGGGTGTATCTGACTAACTTATCTGACAGGTATCTGGTTCCCATTTTATTTAAGGCTTTCAACACCATACGGCATTTGAATCTTTTGCGCATGGGCAGCCAGTGTAGTTTGCGGAGTAGGGGGAGTGAATCTGTTCTGGGGGTACTGATTACTAAGCGGGCAGCCGTATTCTGGACTACTTGCAGTTTCCTTGGCTGAGATCAGCAGGGCATTACAGTAGTCCAGGCGGCTCAGGACCAGTGCTTGTACCAGGGTTTTCCGTGTGGAGGATGGGAGAAGGGAGAACACTCTGCGAAGCAGTCTTAATACATGGAAGCAGGCCCTTGTGGTTGCAGTAGCATGCTCCTCGAGGCTAAGTTTGTGGTCAATTTGGACCCCTAGGTTCTTAACCACTTGTTTTTGGGACAGGGCTGGGCCCAGTTCAACGGACCACCAGTTGGATGACCATCTAGCTACTGCATCTTTGAATAACATAATTCCAGTCTTTTCTGCATTCAACTGAAGTAGGTTGTTGTTGCACATCCATTCAGTGATGGTTTTCATGCCCTCCTAGAAGGTGGCCTCGATGTTTGTGGAGCTTTTGTCGAAGGAGAGGAGTAGTTGTGTGTCGTCAGCGTAGGATATTGATATGAACCCTAGGTTTCTCAGAAGTGACGCAAGTGGGGTGAAGTAAATGTTAAATAAGGTGGGGCTTAAGCATGAGCCCTGGGGTACACTCTTGGAAACCGTGGTGGTCTGAGATTTAAAAAGACCTAGGTTGACTGTTTGGGTTCTCTCCTTCAGAAAATGAGTCAGCCATTTTGGTGCGTTGTCCTAAATGCCTATGGCTCTTAGTCTCTTCCGCAGGAACTGGTGTGAGACGGTGTCGAATGCTGCGGACAGGTCGATCAGTACCGTTATCATATGGTATCCCATGTAGTATCTTGCTTAGTTTATTATCTAGACAAGAAAACTTTGAATATTTTTATTTAAATTATTATTTTGTGCTTTCGAGAGTTCCATTAAGAAAGAGCATGAATCTACATCCACAAGCAAAAGACATGAACACAGCTTGTTATTATTTTAGAACACCATGCCAATAGATAGAGTTAAGGCTTACAAAAAACAATTTAACCTGCTTAATGAGACCTTTAGAAAAAATAATAATTATGACAGAGGGAAGGAGCACTTACATTACACATAATGAGAATAAAGAGGAAGATGTTTTGAAAAATGTTTGGAAAAAAAGAAGAAGATGGTTTATCCAAGATTGAATTGGACAGAAAACAATAGGGTAAAATATGTGTTTACAAAGAGATCTTATCTAGAACGAAACATGTGGAGATTAGCAGTTGCGAGCGCACATTCAAACTTATCGGGGGTACATGGCACATTTTACAAGGTTAAAGAAACAGTCATTTTTAAAGTTTATTTTGTTTGGGGACAAGATGTTTACTTCCAGTTACCTGTTGATTGGCAGGGTATTCACTATTTAGCTTTGTTGCTTTCTAAGATGGATCATGTATATACCATAGATGGTTTAACAATCACACCATCACACAGACATACACGTAGTACAAATAATGGAACAGAATTAGTGGGAACATTTTAGGAGCAATCATACCACCAGTTGGAGTTACACTATATGACGAGTAGTTTAGAAAACAGTTAACAGTTGTCGACAAACTGGCAACCAGTATTTCTGGACCTTTATTAGTTGTAAATACAGACTTACTGGCTATTAGCTCCCTGGTTTTACAAACTATCCCGGCATTAGACATTTTACTCGCAAGAAAAAAGGCAGCATCTGCAAGATGCTGAAAGCTCAGCATTTCTGCTCTTACTTATCTGCCGAAACTAAGAAAATTAAAGAATTTGCAAAGATAATTTCCTATTTTAAACCTGAATTAGCATCATTAGAAACACCTAGGAACACCTAGGATCTTCTATTGGCAACTGGTTTGCTACTGCTGGATGAGGAATTATGAGAGCTATATTTTTGCCAATACTAATAATAGGGCTTTGCTTATTGTCTATATTTGCTCTTTTCAAAGGCTATAGAAATTGCATAAATAGAAGCAAAAGCAGAGAAGCAAGCAACCGAATAGAGAGGGAAATAGCATTATCTGGATGTTTAAAAAGAAAAAAACCGACTCACCTGAGGATGAGAGTGCACTCCAATGGATCATTTGTGAAGAACTTGTAATGGTTGAGATTAATCATCAGAGGTGGAAATTGAGGGTGCCTTTTCAATCATTTTGAAAATAATATAGGGGCATATTCTCAAGAAAGGCGATAAAAGTTTCGCCGCTTTAGCAGCAGGAAACTGCCGCTAAAGCGGTGATAATGGCCTTGATAATATGCCCTTGTGAATTCCCATAGCAGCCCAGGTTAACACCAGAACCTGGGCTGCTATGGGAATTCACAAGGACATATTATCAAGGCCATTATCGCCGCTTTAGCAGCAGTTTCCTGCCGCTAAAGCGGCGATAATTTTATTGCCTTTCTTGCTAATATGCCCCATAGTTAATTATAATAAACATGTAGAATTAACATGCAAGCTTTAATGAAAACAAAATGCTTTAAAATGTAAAAACCACACTAGGAAACCATATTTAGTCGTACTAGGTCTCAAATGGATAAAGCAATATTGCTTGACAAGATGACTGATTAGATTTGCTGAAACACACATAAAATATTTATTTCCTGTCCTCTCCATGATCATGTTTTTTAATAAAAAAATAGTTGCATAAAATGTTTTCATTAACATTGCAAAATGTTTCTGCTTACACAAAGAACACAGTTAGCTCATGATTAGTTTTTGTCATTTAGGTGAGGTAATGAAGAAGTTCATATATAAAGATGCAGCATTTTAAACCTGATCGTGATCTTTTTAACTTACTTCTTCTTCTTCATGAATTGGTTTTATGCTTAATGTTTTCTTTTTCATTGCGGCAGAAAATTCAAATTCTGCATAGATCATTGTTAGCAAAATGTACAATTTGTGATTTAGAAGGTTAAACATGTAGCTTAATACGTGAGAGAGCAGTCTTGAATGAGCAAATATTCCACATGAACTTAAAATGATACAACATAGTTTCAAAACTAAAATTGCCTTCTATTGTACTCCAAGAGAAGAAGAGGAGAGCATCAAAAGATGATGAAACGAGAGAAGAAGAAGAAGCAACATGTTGATTGCAATTGTATTTTTGTCAGTTTTATAAAAGTACGTGTTTTCAGAATAGGTTTCTACTTGCAATGTACACATTATTTTCTTTTGCCAGACCCTTATTACTGATTGCGGATGCTACTGCTACTGCTGATTTTACCCAGACCCATTCCACACTGCTTTGAGACTCTACTGAGTTTCTTGAACCTCTCTTTAAGGGAAGTTCTGGTTTGATTTATAGTTCATTATTAAATTGATTTATGAGCCTTTTTCTTGTACTCTCGCTCTCTCTGACCAGAGCCCTTCTTGTGTTCTGACTAAAACACTTTTCACACCTATCTTAGAATCAGAATTCTTTTCTCCATGAAACGCTCTTAAAGCATTGTATTAAGATTATCCATTTATATTTTCAAATTCTGTTACGTATTTGATGAATTGAGATTAGTACGAATAAATACTTGAAATAAAGTAACATTTTAAATAATAAACTCTTTAACTCATATCAAATTCTCTTTGTTGACTAAAAATAAATTAGAATTTGTGATTATCATTTATGTGATGTATTGCTCCTGATCTTCTCTGAAAAACGGCAAAGATCCATACGACCCCAGAGATATTTCAGAGCTGGAATTAGACTTTGTGGTGGTAAATCGATGAAGATTCTCAAGAAAATCACGGAACGCAGTACAGCAGCTAAAAATGCAGCGCTGCGTGACAGGGAAGGAGCAGGAGAGCACCATATCTACAGAGATATGGCTCTCTCCTCCCCTCTCCCTGGCGCCAGTACAGTTTTTAGCTGCCATGCGCCAGGCACACACCTTAGCACCATTGTGGTAGGGTGCAGGCCTGAGTCTACAAAAGGTTTTTCACTGGAAGGCTATCCTTCCACTATAAAATACTGTGCTTAGACACACTTGTTCTACTTTGTTTGTGTACTGCACAGTGCAGCATACAAAGAAATGCTTTGCGCTGCTTTACATTTCTTTTAGAGTAATTTCCAGCACAAAACAAGTTTGCACTGGAAAGTAAATTAAGAAAAAACATTTTGTGCTGGTTCAGCGCAAAATGATTGTCAATCTACCCCAGAGGGAATATGTGATCTTACAACGAATTCCGTTGCAACGCATGCCTTTACCACGCATGCGTTACAACGGAATGCTTTTCCTTCGCATAGGCTTTTCCTCTAATACTTCGTGGTGACGTCGTACGTCATTAAGAGGAAACAGAAGATTCTTTCCGTTTCCTCTTAAAGGACGCCGTTTTCTTGCACAACTCGGCGTTTTTTTAAGGTGAGTTTCTTTTTTTTGGGGGGGAGACCCCCCAAGCCCCCCTTTTTTTTGTTACCCTTTACCACACATACCTTTACTACGTACCGCGTAGTAATGGTATGCGTGGTAAAGGCTTTCGTGGTAACCACGCATGCGTTGTAATGCATGCATGGTTAATGTTTCCGTGGAAACGGCCGCGTTGTAGTGGCTATTTCCCCCCCAGAGGTATTAACTATGAACTGATTTCCGCCGCAGCACTGCTAACAGCCTCATTCTGAATGCTGTGATAAATTTAAATATAGATGCAAACAGTGTGTTAGGCAATATTAAATCACTGGTTGCACATGAAGTTTGCTCATTCTCAGGCACAAATTACTCCAGGTAATATACAGAGTAATTTACACGGCAAAAAAAGGCGTGAGGTAAAGCCGGACCGTTCCCATATGTTAACAGTGTATCCTTAGGAGTAAACTTGCAATAAGACAAAACAGAAAATTCGGAAGTTGTGCAGCAAAATTATTTCTTCACGTGGCTTTTACTCCCAATTTTACCACGGCTTCCCCACAGCCACTTGAAATAAGTAAGTATGGGCCCTAATAAAGTCTAGAAACTCTCGAAAAGTGTTCAAATTTACAATGTTAAGCAATAAAATTGCAGCGTTGTTCAAGTGCTCACTTCAATGACAAAAATTCAACTTCCAAGAATACATTACGTCTTTGCTCTGCATACCACACCACTTCCGTCATGGACGCTTCTTGTTCCTCCATCAACAAATAATGGACATCAGCTGTTCTTTTCATTAAAAGAGCATAAACTCGCACCTGTCAAGACTTTCTCACAGAGACCTTAGTGTGTGGGAGTTTTACAGACTCGCGCTTTTACAAGGCAGGAAGCCCAGATGACTTGCACTGAGACCTTTGCAGTTTCATGTTTGTCAGTTCTACACTTTAGATCAGAGACCTATGGGAGCTTCTTTACTGAGATCTCTGTCCAGAGCAAATTAAAACCTTTAAGCCGAAGATATAGAAATACGTAGGGCAGTATGGGTCAGATGTACGACCCTAGTTTGCATGTGCAAACGGGTTTGCGCAATTCTTTTGCGACTCGCTAAATAGGAGTTGCGTGTCTCTATTAGGGAGAGGCGTTCCAAGGGCATCCCTTCCTAATAGCATGTCAGAGTCCTATGTAGGAATGTTTGTCTCAAAACACTCGCAGTGACGCACTTTCTTCATGAGTATGGTAAAGCACTGGCAAATGGAAAGGGGTCGCCAGGAGACCCTTTCCCCTTTGTGAATGCATGGGAAAATATTTTTTAGGGGCAGGCAGTGGTCCAAAGGACCACTACCTGTCCTTAAAAAATGAAACAAAAACGTTTCATTTTTCTTTTTTTTTCAAATGCATCCCGCATTTTTAAAGAAAAACTGCTTTATTTAGAAGCAGTCCCAGACATGGAGGTCTGCTGAGCCCAGCAGGCCACCATACCTGTGAGGGCCAGCCATTCCTAATGGGGTTGCAAATTGCGAGTGCCTCATTAATATGTATGAGGCAATCAATTTCCGACCCCTTTAGGAATCGCTAACAGTGTCTCAGACACTGTTGTACATGGCATTTAGCGACTCGCAAACTGCGACTCGCAATCGAGCGCAATTTGCGAGTCGCTAAATGACATGGTCATACATCTGGTCCTAAGGGGAAACATCCTTTACAACGCAACTTTTACCACGCAGTGCCTTTACGGCGCAACTTTTACAACGCAAACCATTACAACGCATTGCGCTGGGGGGCGCTCTAGGATAGGGAATAGGTTTAATGTACTATCCAACACCTTCCCTACTATCCACGGGGACTGGAGTTGGAATAGTAAATTAAACAATTCACTATCCAGCGCCCCAAAGCACTATGCGTTGTAAAGGCATGCGTTGTAAGAACTGCGTTGTAAAGGCATGCGATGTAAAAGCATGCTTTATAAGGCCATACATCTGGTCCTAAGTGTTCTGTCAAAGACCTACCAAGGGCAGGAATACTAATCGAGGTGCACAACCATGGTTTGCACGTGTGCGCGAAGTCATTGTAAGCATCCAGCATGCACTGGTGCACTCAATTGCTGAAAAATATGTGCAGTGTTCATTGCAGGACTTTCTCAGAGTTAGCCCATGGCCTCATTAAAAGTTATTTGGAGTAGTATGTCCTGGCAGACTTCTCTAGGCAGTTCCGAGTAGTCCGAGTTTGAGATTACTGGGTCGGCAAATACTGGGACTGGTAATCCAGGGCCCAAATGCTTGGCCAGGGTTCCCAGGAGGCGGCACTTAATTTGTAAAAAAAACAAAACATAAGTGCCAGGGCCCTTGTCAGTAGGCTACTACAGCTTGCACCACCAATTGCCCCTGCCAGCGCTGCAATGCCAGTAGCATCTCAGCTAACTTTCACACTCATACAAGTGTTACAATTCAGACTTTAAATATACATTCAAAAAACGAATGCATGACAACCACGCTATTCTTATCGTAATTTTAATGTATATTTAATTATTAGACAACTGTTGTGTCCCTCACAAAATTAAACAAACAGCGCCACCATGTGGCAGCCTGCTGTAAGACCCTGTGTTGATAATAAAGTGCCGGTGACGGGCACCTGAAACCAGCCACTCAAATTAAGCGCTGCCTGGATGCAGATCCACACTCGGTAAAACCTCAAAGAGAGTTTGTGGGCAGAATCCCCTGCCTGGGTGTGAGGAACATGGGGGGGGGGGTGCAGACAACACTCTCTCCCAGCAATGTCATGCCCTGCTGTACCCTCCTCCCCTGCTCTACCCTCTTCCTCCCACCCCCAGGCCCTCGATACACTGCAACACTCCACCACCATTTACCACTTGCAAACAAGTAGAAAATGTCTGCAGAAAATGGCCCACTACTCATCCCAGGAGGGAGAATTTCATGTGGAAAAGGACCCGGTATTATAGGGACCTCATGTTATTCCCCATTCCTAGAAAACTTGAAATTCCCACTATTTAGAGCGCAGATAAAACCAGAAAGGGCATATTACCAAGAACAAGCGATAAAATTATCGCTGCTTTATCGGCACGAGATAAAATTATCGCCGCTTTATCTGCAGGAAACAGGTTAACACCAGAACCTGGGCTGCTATGGGAATTCACAAGGACATATTATCAAGCCCATTATCGCAGCTTTAGCGGCAGTTTCCTGCCGATAAAGCGGCGATAAATTTATCGCCTGTTCTTGATAATATGCCCCAGAAGTTCGTTGAATCTTTGGTTCTTTTACCATGATTTTTTTTTGTCTGCAATTATTCTGAAATAACTACCTTTCTAAGGTAATGGTCTAAATATTTACAAACTGGCTTCTGCCTACTTCCTTGTTTCACTTTGTGTGTTTTCAGGAGACCTTAGACCTGCAATGGATTTAGTGGTGAGTCTTCTATTCTTCTGATTTTGATCATATATGAGTACCTGAGTAGTGGATGGGGGAGTTCTGGTTGCATAGCTCACAAGAACGTGTTTCAATGTTTTTGGATGTTATCTACCCTGATGTTTCTAAGGGTAATGTATACGTATCTGGGAGATATTGGTAGTCTCGTGAAGATCCCCAAAGGGCTGCCAATGTTATAGTGGAGGGGGTCCCAAAAGTGAATGTGTCCATGTTAATTCTCATAGGAAATAATTCTCTTGCAGAAGTGCAAAAACAATGTGATGGATTTACACCAGACTTGTATGATGTGATGCTACCTGCTCCAGATCACAATTTTTTTTATTTCTTAGTCTGTCCATGTTTTTTGCAAAGAAAGCAATAAAACTATGAATCAAATCATGTCAAACATCCACAGTTATTCTGAACACTCCAAATCCTAAATTTGAAATGGGGGGTTGAAATGGGGCTTTCTGCTAATCAAAATTTTTGATATTTTTTATAATAACCTTTGTGCTGTTCAAAGGAACTTGTCCATCATTTGGCAGACATGAACATTCAAATTAAATGTGGAATACCAAGTTTCATGCAGATCCTTTAAAGGGTGGAAAGTTAAATGAGGATATAAAAAAACTAGTGTTTTCCATTATAAGACCATTGGGAATTTCGCAGTCTTCTACAGCAACGGTTATTGAACAGGATAACTCCGAATTTGGCATGAAGATACATCGTTACTTATAAGAGGCCCTTTGTGTAGTTTAGAACAAATCTATTTATTATTTTTTTTAGATATTTCTGTCACTAAAAGATATCAATGGGCTTTGAAGGGTTAATAATATGTATATTTTGACCATAAATTCGCAAATCGTTCATCTCCGGTCATGAAGTTCTGGGCTCCCATCTCTTGCCCTTCTTCTGTCTATGAATGTTCTTCATGCACCTCCATATACCATGTCGATGTCTAGTTACATGTCCCTGCCCATCAGGGCCTCTGTGCCATCTTCACTCTCTGGTCATTTCTTCCTGTGCCATGCAGCGGCGGCTCGTGCAGGTAAGAGCGGTGGGGCTGGGTGGGAGGGGGTTTCGACAAATGACGACAAGGGTAAATTAATTATTTATTTAATTTTCCCTCGTGGTCATCTGTCTATTCCCCCCCCCCAACCCTGCCCCACTGCCCCACCACTGCCCCACTGGTCTTACCTGCACGGGCCGCTGCTAGTTCCATGTATCCGGCTCACTACACCCGTGCCTTCCAGGGTCACAGGTTTCTTGATACCTCCTGAATACCTATGTGCTCCATCTTCTGCTGCAACTTTAGTATTCTGTGCTTCTGAGGACCCAGACAACCCAGTCCGCTTATCTCCTCACGTGCCCATGTCCCTCTAGCGTTCTTGATTCCTTTACAACCCAAGCCCTGTGCATCTTGGGACCTGTGCCTTCCTTTCTTTTGACTGATTCCATGTCTCCTCATCTAAAATACATCCATTACAAGACAAGCTGTTAATTTATTTGAAATAGAAAACGCCAGACTGCCTCACAATAACTTACACTTTCATATCATTGATGACATCACATATGACATCAACACATCTTCTACTAATCTTCCGTTGAATTTACTATACAAATCAGACAAGCGTTTGAAATATGTTAAAAAGTATTAAATGGTGCAGAATCATGTAAGCCATAAATTACATGAACATATGTGCTTCTATAAATACAATTGCACTGTGACTCACTCGCTTTAGACACACTAGACACATTAGGAGGCCAAGCCCCTACTTTGTACCTCTTTGAACATGTGCACGTCTTCACAGAGAGACCCTTTTACCTCTAGACACTCCATCAGGTGCCAAAGCTCCTACTACGCACATGTTTGCCCTGTGCACAGTTCTTCATAGAAAGCCCATGCCCTCTGGACACCCAAGCCCCTTTAAGTGGCCAAGCCCGTACTACGCAAAGCTTTTGCTCTGTGCACAGCTCTTCACGGAGAGGCCACTCCTTCTAGACATCCAAGCCACATTAGATGGCCAAGCCTCTCTACATACAGCTATCAGCCTATGACAGCTCTTTACAGAGAGGCTACTCTCTCCAGACTTCCAAGCCCCATTATGTTGCCAAACCCCTACAATACAAAGCCATCACCCTGTGCACAATTCTTCGTAGAGAACCGACTACATACAGTCGCACAAACAATTTTAGGTGGTGAAGTCCCTACTATACACAGCCTTCGTCCTTTGGATAGCTCTTCATGGAGGGCTAACACACTCCACAAATGCAAGCCTACTGGGAGGCCAAACATGTGGCAAATGCATATACTCATTAGCAGTATAGAAGCAATAGCAAGATTGCTCTAGATATAGCTCACTAAATACCTTTCAGTGTCAGAAGCGTATGCCAAACTGTCACACACATTGTATGATGTCATCAGTGATGTTAGCAGTTATGTCATCAATTATGTCATTTGAGATGTCACGAGTGATGTCATTGATGATGTCATTGAACATGTCCTGAATGATGTGAGGTCACAGTTAGTGCATGGTGGAGCACATTTATTTTTGGCTCAGTAAACTACATGACATGTTCATGTATCTCTTTGCTCCTCTGCAGACTACAGCCCCATGAAAACCTATCAATAGTTGGCATTGACAGTATCAATCCCACCACAGCAATATTACCTTGTCTGTCTATGCTTGCTTAAATGAGGAGAATCTAGGGGCATATTACCAACAACTAGCGATAATTATCGCTATGTTGGCTTAGCGGCTATAATTTTATCGCCGTGTAGCGTCGATTTTTATCGCTTAGGAGTCTTGATATTATCAAGGTTTATCTCCTAAGCGATAAAAATCGGCCGAAATGCATGAATATCGCTGAAAAGTCAGCGATATTCATGCGTTACCGAGCAAATGCTGTTAGCCATGTTATCCACCTCCCATTGGATAACATGGCTAAGAACTGCTCAGGGCAGGTGTTAGCTTTTGGAGATATTCGCGCTTAGCGCAAATATCTCCAAAATTTGGTCATAGGAGATAGCGATGTTAGCGACTGTTTCCAGTCGCTAACATCTTGGCACGCCCACTTTGCATGTCATTAGTGATAAATTTCTCTGACATGCAAAGCGGGGCCCAAGATGGTCGCTATCTCCTACTAGCTGTCGCTAACTGGTGTTAGCGACAGCTAGGTAATAGGGAGATAATTTTATCTCTCCGCTTTCTTGGCTTTTAAAGCCAAAAAAGCGGAGAAAAATCCCTTGATAATATGCCCCCTAGTGCTGTGCTACTAAATTGTTGTTAAGGGTTCACAGACAAGCCTAAATCCCTGTGATGCCGCCACTTTTTCACATAATTCACAGGGGTGCTAGATTTGATGTTTATGTAGTAAAGCGTTTTAAAACGCTTAACGGCAAAGGAACTAAAGACCTCAGTTGTAGTTGTATGTCCATGGAAAAACCTTCAGTTTCTGGAGGAAGTGGTAAATCCACTTCCATACATTCCTTCTGAACTAGGAACTAGCAACAGAACATTCTCCTTCAGGTGCTGTACTTTTCCAGAAATAGGAATAATTTTGATGAATATCCAGCTGTAAACTGGGCCCTAAATATCTTTGCTGACAGCCAATGAGTCTTTCTAAAAACATGTCCGATCCTGGAGTCTGCAAAGACCTAGCACTGAAAGGGTGAAGGGCAAACCTCAAGGGTATTAAGAGGCCTGCAGTACTTCTATGACCAAACACTATAAAAGCAATCCAATTAAATCAGTTACCATACCATGTTGGACAACACTGATGCAGATGGGAAGGCAACCTCTTCTAACTTCAGGTGGTCAGCAGAGAAACCATAATAAAATTGCAGCAAGGGATCTCCAAGTCTGTCAGTGGCACAGAAGGACGAGCGCATAGTGTCCTTCACACACTGATTGGGATAAGCCTCTAAACAAAGCTTTTTCAGGCAAGAAAATGGGCAAGTAAATATGTTGCACTGGGAGACCACTTTGACCTGACTTACTGGACCTCTATGACAAGACAGAATGTAAAGTACGCCATAGAATGTGAAAATAATGATACAAATAATAATAATGATTTCAAAATAGTTTTTATTGTTTTTACAACATACAACATATAACATATAGTCATCACCGCTTGTAGTTGCAGGGTGGCCTCCCAGGTTGGCTGTGGAGCTGGCAGAACATTGTCACCATATATATGCTAGGCTGCCACCCTATCCACTGCCTCTGTAGGTTGAGAGGGGTAATAATAATGATGATGATAATTATTGTTATTGTTGTTTTGTTGTTTGTTCTTACCATGTTGGGCTATCTATTTGTTAAATTATCAAGTGAATGTTAGGCACTACACATTAAACGTTTGGCATATCACATTAACCCCACTGTCTCGCTTAATTGGCTACCACAATTGTATCACCTACTCATGGCTCTAATCATGGTATTTAGAAGCAGAAGGGTATGCAGTTCCTAGCGAACACTGTAGGTAGACGTGCTATTGGTGTGGAGTAAGTCACACACTAAGGACAGGAGGAAGTTTCCTCCTTTCGGAAAAGAGACCCTCACACACCCCCCAACAGTGGGGTACCTTGCTTCATCATCGGGTCTGCTCCTAATCGGGTCGGCGCTGCAATACCGGATCGGCAACCTTGACGGGGCCTTTTGGCGGAGAGTGTGGAAAGTGTAGAAGTGAGGTTAAAACAGGAGGTAGTGGTCCACCCAGAACTATTTTAATGATTGAGGCCACTTTCCTGATAAAAAAAGTGAAGGGCTGCGCACCCCTGTTATAAGGTCACAGGATTGTACGCATTTAGGTTCAACATGTTTCTTGCCAGTACTTCAATTAGAAGGCAATTCTTCAGGACCAAGTCAAGATCTATCCACTCTTTTTGGTAGTGGTACACAATTAGATAATAAACTGACCACCCTTACAGCACCCTAAAAAGTGGTACCTGTAGATCTATTCATGGTATGTTATATAAACCCTGTTGTCTACCCATTACTACAATGTATTATGTAGTACTCTCTCAGTGTGTTAGTTACTTCTCTATATTGTCAGTCAAAAGGCTTTATTTCGATAGATCAAATCATAAAAGCATCACAGCAATACAAACAAGAAATATTTCATACAGATATAAAATTGACTGTTAAATTTAACATTGTTTCTACGAAATCTTTTAAAATACATTGAATGTCTAAAGAAAGTAGAGAAGGATAAAACAGTTAATATTTAAGGATAATCCTTCAATTAAAAAACAATTAAACATTAGATGCTAGCCTTTTGGCTCTAATGGACCATGTCCAAGATAA
The DNA here is from genome assembly GCF_964261635.1 of Lissotriton helveticus. Lineage (NCBI taxonomy): Eukaryota > Metazoa > Chordata > Amphibia > Caudata > Salamandridae > Lissotriton > Lissotriton helveticus. Next base: position 1,258,118,854 of record NC_136063.1, on the reverse strand, counting down.
AAATTTCGAGACACCATAGACATACAATGGCCGGGTGTCCGATGTTAAAATACGGAGTGCCGCGCTAGAATGCCTAGTTCCCATAGTCCAACATATGGGTTTAAGCCATACTTGCCTTGGTCGGGCATAGGCCGGGCAGACAAACAGAATATGGGGTACATACTCTTCACTAGTTTGACAGAAAGGGCAAAAAGGGATGGTCTGGGAAGGGGGCTTCCAGCGGGCAGTTAGGGCGCGAACTGGAAGAGACCCAACCCTGAATCGAAAGTATAGAGCCCTATCATAGGGTTTCCAGACCAGGTCTAAGTAAAGCTCCCGGGATGGAAGCTCCTTATGTTCAAGGAACTCTTTCACTAACCTGCCAAGAGATGGGTCTGTGCTAACTCTGTTGGTCTCTATATAAATTCCACTTGTACAACTCTTACCAAATGTGGAGTTCCAGAGAATTTGCTCTGATGTGACAATTCCCATTTCTACTTGATCATACTTATTTCCATTCACACACTCCTCCTGAAGATGCCGCGACCGCCTTCCTTGCAGACGGCAGCGCCCACAAGGGGTACAGGCACGGGCCTTATTTGGGGAGGTGGAGTTGGCTGCACTGGTTTTCTTTGTGAAGCACCACCTCCCCTTAACCCTGGCAGCAGGTGGCAGGCCTGGGTCCGGGTACGGGCTCCGGGAGCGTCGGCAGCAGTGGGGGAAGGTGCGCCGGGCAGTGTTTCGCTGCTCTGGGGTCCGGCGCACCCAGAACCAACTGACGCACCGGTGGTCAGATATCCTGGACCAGGAGCAGGACCTGCTGGACCTGCTAGGAATGGAGGTCCCGGGTCTTGGTGAGTAACTATTTATTACTACTTTGTGTCTGTTCTTCTGCTCTGTGTTATATATTGCGAATATCTTTTTTTTTCCAACCAGCTAGAATGCTGCTGCTTACATTACAGGTAAATTACGTTTAAAAGTCGTCTGTGATTGTTATGACACAGGTGCTCTTCTGCGCTACTAATCTCACTTGTTTGCAACTTTGCGTTTGGGCTCGCTTAGCGTGATTATGTAAGAGTTTATTTTAGAGAAATTAAGTTAAGTAATGCTATAATGACTCTAGTCCTTACTTTATCCTGTTACTAAGAGACAGGGGCGGATTGATACTTAGGTTTAGTTACTTTGTATGAGTTTGTAATTTTTGTATTGGTATGAGTGATGCCCCCTCTGTTGCGTCACGTGCTGCTAGTACCCCAGTCTTTAGTAGAACCTTTTCTAGTTTGTTCAATAAGAGGTAATAGGCTCAGCACTAGCAGAACATCAGCATCAATCAATCAATCAAAAATTTACTGGCGCATCCCTGCATATCAGCAGGGATGCGCCAGTAATTGTGCGTCGCAGCTCCGCCACCCTGGATGCGCCGCATTTAAAATGCGGCGCACCATGAGGCAAAAACGGCACAGATGTGTCACGTATCTGTGCCGTAAAAGCGGCGCATTGCTGGAGTTGTGTCGCAAGCACGATGCAGCTCCAGCAATGCTCTGGGGGGCTCTATCTCCTCAATGCTGCGTGAATCCTTACGCCTGCTTCAAGCAGGCGCAGGGTTTTGACGCAGCATGGGCCCAAAAGTGACTGAGTGAAATCTTGTAGATTTCACTCAGCCATTTTTGGGAGGCGTTCCTGCCCCGGAATGCCTCCCCCTGCGATGGAACGCCTCCTTCTGGCGCAGGGATTTATAACGTGGCGCATCTCCTAGATGCGTCACGTTGTAAATACCTCGCACCATGGCGAATCTTTTGCGCCGCCGCTGCGTCTGACGCAACGGCGGCGTAAAAGAAGTGCAAGGGGCTTGTAAATCTGCCCCTTGGTGTATACAAAAATGTAGTCATGTGTCCTCCATTTGACCATTTATGTTGCATTGTTGAGGACTAAAAGAAGTGGAAATGCATACTTAATATACAATTGGCACGCCTGGAATAGGTGGGCTAGGTCAGGTGGTACGTACTACTTAGCCTTAGTTAGTATTCTGGAATCAGAATGGAAGACTGGATTAGTGTTGATAAATAGTAAGTAGTCGATCCGCAAATCCCCCGATGCTACTTGTTGACCAGATGAGATCGGTCAATTTATTTATTGCAATTGTTGTTTACATAAATGTTTTTGTTTCACACCAATCATCAATGTTTGTCTCTTTCTTATACCGTTCATGATCAGCACCAAGGGGCAAGAAGGCAGGGTCGGAGTCGGCGGGAGAACAAGAATTCCACGAGGGACAGGAGGACCACGACGAGGGCTCCTCTGCTGGCCCTAGTAAGGCTTCTTGTTTTTAATATTAATAATTCTTATTCCCTAACTATTACTGCACCATATTTTTTCTGAACTATTGTTTCCGTTTCCTAATGCTATTTTTTACCAACAATTATCCTTCGATCTGGACTATTTGTTTCAAAATTCTTGTTATCCCTGCCACTAACTGCCTCTGCTATGATGTCTCTCGGTACTACTACTATTAGTCTGTCTGGCTAAGCTAAGCTTGACCAGTTGGCCACTCTTTATTTAAAAGGTTTTAAATAAAACTCAGATTCACCAGTAGCTCTAGCCATTGAGTCCAGTCCTTTGGGTTGTCCTCTTGTACTACTTTTAATCTTATTGATCTTGAGTCTTTGTTAATTTTGAGGCTTTTCGACAATTCCCACCAACAAATGCCCAACCAAATTAATTACTATTTTGATAGGATAGGACATACTACTACTGTTGTAGGGATTTTGCACATACAGAACTTTGCACAAGAAAATAGGATGTTGGTGATGGGAGGTTGGACCTTTCTCACACCTCAATCAGAAGTTCCGAACCCACCACAATCCCCTGCCCGACTAGTTATAGTAGAGTCTCGGCATAACTATTAGCTCTTCTAACCCTCCCCCCAAGATACCCAACAAGTAGACAACCCAGAACATAACACACCTGATCTCTCAGTCGTGGAAGCAATGCACATGCACACCCTTCCTTTCGCTCTTTCACTCGTGTTAGTCCACACCAAATATCACCGAGTCTATGTAAGTTCAAAAGTTTTATTTTGAATTGACAAGCTCTGTACGTTGTTCTATAATGCAGCACCAACAGGAACATGCATAACATTAAAACAATAAACATTGTTACACTTACTTACTGTTACAACAACTAAAAGTCCATAGAAAAAAATGGGAAATCATGATAACTGAACAGTGGTGGAAGCACCACCATCCCCTTGGTAGGAATAAAGTTTATATAAAATTATAAATGAAGATCTCTGAGCCAATTCTGGGGACCCCTCACCTTAGAAGAACCTAGTACTGGTAGTTGTTACATCATAAGCTCTGCAAAGCTCTGGTTCGTAGAAGGGAATCTTCTGTCTGTGATGAGAATAATGGTGTGCGTTAGTATATTGCAAGCATTTCTCAGCCATGCCAAAAAGTGTAGCATTTTATGGATAAGCAAAATAGACTAACACCAAAACTTCATAAAAAAAGTGGCTTGTTAATGTTTTGGTTGACCTTGTACGCAGCGCTTAGACAGTAGCAGTATGAGGTCATGTGGGCTCAAAGGTGTCTTATACAACAAGCTGCGAGGTAACGTCACGTTTGCAAAAATAAAAGACACAAAGGTAAAATGGTTGCATGGCTCGGGCTAACAAAGCAAAGACTAGAATGACCCTAGGGACCATATAACTACTAGTGTCTGCTCTACTACTACCTGATTTGTACTAGTTATGTATGTTGTATATGTATGTATTACTCATTTTTCAATCTTGCTACTGATCAATAGGGGGAGGTGTATATGACACCTAGAAAATGTGTAATGTTTTTTCTAGGCGCACTACCGACCACCAGTGCCGGGGCCAGCGGCGAAGGCGCCGCGGCTGGCGAGGATGCAGCAGTTGCGGATGGAGCTGCAGGGGGCGAGCCAGCACCAGTGGCGGGCGGTGGTAAGTTGGATTCAAAATCCTTAACTTTTGACATTACACTCACAGCAAGGGTGTACTGTTTGTATACTGTACTGTTGAGACTTAGTAAGTAAGAAGTTGTTGTGAACGTTTGAAGAGTGAAGACACCCTTTAATTAGCATTAGTAAAGGCATTAGGGGCGGGAGTATTGAGTAACCAATGGCCTCTTCTATCTGATTTCAACTCAGCTTTGAAAATTTTATGGAGAAGACTAAAAGTCAGATCAGGTCACCTGGTGTTGAACTAACAAGGGAAAGACGGGTGGGAAGAAGAAGGACGGGCGAAATTTAATATTTATGACTGACAGAGAGAAGGATATGTGCGATGCAAGCATGCAAATTGCAAAGGTGGCTGGTAGGAACCAGAGGCATGGTTGGTTGAATGCCTGAAAACATCCTGCAAATGTTAAAGCCCAAGCAAGTGGGAGGATAGATACATACCACAACTGTTATGTACTGTGCTTTATAGTGCTACCATGCCACTATGTGTATAATTAACTTATCTTACTGTTTTTCTAAGAGTATATTTTACAATAGTCTTGTTTTTTTTTTTTGATATACAGCTACTCCTTCCAAACTGGATCGGAAGGAGATTGCTACCAAGACACGGCACAGGAAGCTGGAGTCCATACAATTGGAATATCGTCGGCTGGTGGTCCTGGGAGAGGAGGAGGAGAAGGCGACAGCAGCTGAAGCCTCCTCCAATGCCCCGGGCCCCAGCCACCGCCCCCTACAGCGGTGCGGCGTCACCATCTAGCGGCCTCACGCCACCCCCTTTCTATCACTGGTGCCCCCCCCACTGTGGCTGCAACTGCCACGCTCTAAAGCGCCGCATCGCCCTGCTTGAGGAGGCAGTGCATGTCCTCCAAAGACAATCCCGCCGAACATAGGAGACCCTGTTTATTGCCCCTTTTTTATTTATTGTTTTGGTAGGTGGGAATTGGGCGTTGGGGTTTTGGACAATTGGACATTTGGTTGGACTTTTTCTTTACGGACATTGGTTGAGGTTAGGGAGAGGGGTGGATCAGGTTTTGTGTTGTTTTTTCATAGTTTATTTTTGTTAGGGTTCTTAAATCAATATTTCTACTTTACATACAATGTTGTTAATGTTTTGTGGGTGGGGTTACTGTTTAACATCACACTGTTTCCTTGCTGGTGCAGGTCCGCCCATAGCCAGTGTTTGATTTAAATAATTGGCTGACTGTATAAGACACAAATAGATAGATGCGGCACCCCTCACTGACTGAGTTGTCCTACTAGTACTGTCAGTCTCTCTCTTCTAGTCTATGCATTCTTTAACTGGACTCAAAGGGGTGTGTGAATTGATTGAAAACTTGTCCATTATTAATTATGCCTCCCCCAAACTTCTCTTACCTTTGCTTGATTTTTAACTTAGGCACAGCGATGGTTGCATGGTGATGATGGTTTCCTTTCCTAACATGCCATGATTGTGGTGGTGGTAGTAGTAGTAGACACTGGCAGGGCAGCACCATTTGCAAAAAAAGAAAATGAGACAGTCAGTCGCCTGAGAGAGACTGTTCGAGGAGTAGTAGAATGAAGTACAGTACAGAACTTACCGAGCAACAATAATATGCAAAAATATTTTATAACAAAACATAATGGTGGTGGGGATAGCCTACTAAACAGAGTTACAAACTATAGTTGTGCCGAGTCACTTGACTAGGCCTACAGTACACTCGACACAAGTGTAACAGTTAGTGCTGTGTATGAGGATGACAACAAATCCAATCAATGCCGGCAATTAATGCGGATGTATATGTTCCTTTGGTAAATAAAAATCATCTCTAAAATATACTGCTCATGGGTGGGAAAGCAGAAGAAGATCAGATCCTCGCTCTGCCTTGAAATTGAAGTACTGTTGCTTTTGCCACATCCGCCCCAGCAAGCGTGTGACAAATTATTGGTGTACATTTAATTTAGTCACACCTCAACAAGTCACACAGCCCGGGGGAAGAGGGTTAGGGTTTGTTGAATGGATGGGAAGGGAGGTTTGGGGAAAGGTTTCAAAATGAAAAACAGTACGCAGGGACACACAACAAACAACAAACTATGTAGACTACCATATCCATATCAATATGTTAAGGGTGAAAAAGGAAATGCATGCATGATGATGATTGCTAAGGAGACCCGGATTACATACAGTTTTTGTTCAGTTGTTCCGGGCTTACTTTTACAGATAGCAAATACAAATTTTAAATATTGGTAGGGATGAATCATAAACAGAGAGCAAACCTAATGATAATAATAACAACAAGAAGAACACACTGTTGTAAAGATTGTAGACCAAAAAATTAATTGAATTATTTAAAAGATGATGAAAGTTGATACTGTTACTGTTTTATCCTGGTCAAAAATGTGGATTTGCATCTCGGCATTCCTCTTGGTCCTCTTGTCCATCAATCTTGGGTGTCGCCACTGCCTGCCAGGCAAATGTAGATTTATTGGTAAGGTAAGTGTGCAATGTTTTCGCAAGTATAGCACAGGTTAAGGCCCGGCCTGTAATTGTAGATGGAAAAACAAAAGGGATAATATTGAGAAACAAAATTGAAAAAAATGCACAAGTTATGGTGTAGCACAACAACAACACTTTCCGAGGCGGCATGTATGCATCATCTCTACTCTAGTCCGTTTCCAGCATTGACCTACAACAGCAACAGGACAGAGCAGGCCCACAGTGACGGCACGTCACTTAGCACATCCCCCGTTTAGACAGAGTACATTTTTTTAAAGAGTTGGACAAAGCACATATCCAGCAACATAGAATTTTACAATTCAAGTGACTAAATCAATGCACCGCAGTCATACCACCGCTACACTGGACTCCACTTCTACACAGACATTTAGGTCTGCTGTGATTGTTGTTGACTTGTTTACATTTTATGCCACTCATAAAATGTCCTGACTTGTTTTTATTCCATCAATCATCTCTGCTACTTGTACTGACTGACTGTGAAGATCGGCCTTCAGTAGAAGTACAATTTTGTTATTAAACAACAAGAGTAGAAAATATTATTGACTTGAGTCACTCCTTAGTGTGTACACTAAGACTAGTACACTTTGACTTCAGTTCATGCACAACAAACAACAAAAACACAAACACCAATCACTCAGAGTCAGGTGTCCAATGCATGCCATTAATTTTCATTACCTGTTCCTTCTCATCTTAAGTTAAGGGGCCGTCTCTCTCACCACCATCATCATGGACTGTGCTGTTGTCATACTCAGTGTGCAGTGTACAGATTGAGTTCCCTTCCTGTATTCAATCAAAAGCAGTGTATCAAGCTGCAGTAGAAGTACAAATTTCTTATTAAAAATAGTTGCAAGAAGGGGAAAATTGCCTTGAGTTACTTTTAGTGTATAAAAAGATGATTATTACAAATAGTGCACAACGAAATAACGTCATGCACAACAAACAACAACAAAATCAATCAGTCTGCGTCCAATGCATGGCATCATTCATTACCTGTTCCATTTCATTTTCAGTTATTGGGCATTCTCTCTCTACTCAGAAAGGAGGATAGCTTAGTCATCATGTTCCACTTCTTTTGGAGGGACTAGGAAAGATTTTATTTATTCTTCTATTTTGCATCATCCAATCCACATCTGTCTACTATCTTGAGGGCCATGGTTTTAGGGAGATTCAAGAGGATGGAGCGGAGGAGCTGGATTCGGGGGACTGTACTGTGAAATGCAGACAGCTGAAACTCGTATAATAAAATAAAAAGCGTAGAACACGGTGGTGATGCATTTGTTGTGATTCAGAGTTTGTAACCGGAAAGACAGACACACAAATAAAGGAAAATAAGGGTGGAAGACAGTAAGTGCAAGCCTAATTGTCAGGGAAGTATAGCTCGTCCTCAAACTCTGGGGGTTCAACCAGAAGTAGGTAATCATCGTGTAACACACTACTTCCGTCACCTGAGCCGCTGTACTCATCTTCCTCCCTTGATTCATGTATTGTGCAATTCGGTGGTATGAAGTGCTGATACCTTTTGATAATTGTTAACCTCTCCACGTTTTTGGGCGAGAGACTGGTCCTTCTCACTGTTACAATGGAACCAGCAGCACTAAAAACACGTTCGGAAGAGACACTTGCGACAGGGCAAGCCAGATAGCTTATCGCCAGCCTGCTGAGCAGTGGCCATTGGGCCCTTTTCCCATACCAATACCGCAATGGGTTTTGATCAATGTACACCTCTGTTGGGTCGTCCAGATCGGCCTGGACCATCCGCTCAATGTTCAGGGGTGCTAAACTTTTTTCGGGTCTTTTCTCTGTGCATCAGCACTGCGTTTACCAATGCCTAAATGTAAATACCAAACCTGTAAAGATTCTACTGGGCCGAATGATCCAGATATTGCTGTTTTCGATAGTGATGGTGAGTGTTCTGAGCCAAAAGCACTGCCCTCAGCCTCCGAAGTTGCACGTGATGCCGGATGCCCTGCTGCAGTACTTGTTGTGGGTTTATCTAGCGGGCATTTAAATGTAATTAGCAGCCATTCATTTTCCAACTTACTCGCTGCCTCAGCTATCCAAGTTTTGTAGCTGGCAACATCCATCTCTGGAAAAAGGAATTCATGTCTTCAGTGCCAATTTTGTTTGTGGATTCAGAATTGTGGCAGAAATGTAATGTTCTTGTGACAATATCTTATTTTGCACCCTTGTATTGTCAGCTAAGCGACGGGCTATGCTCTCCACCAACTCATAGGCTTCTTTGTTTTTCTCTACACCTTTGTATGATTCAGACACCGCCTTCAGCTGATGCTCTAGCATTTGCAATAATGGGATAGCTTGGCCCATAGTACAGTCCTCCTGGCTGACTTCACGTGTGAAGACTTTAAAAGGACGAAGCATGTCAGCCAGGCATTTAACTAGGCACTATTGGTCCATCTGAAGGGTCATGCCTTACACAGTAGCATCCCCTCTTCACATGACATATTCATTGAGTGGCCTGTACTGCTCAAACAGACGATCAAGCATGTAATGAGTTGAGTTCCAACGTGTTGCCACCTCCTGGATGAGTGCTTTGACTGGCATGTTATAGTCACGTTAAATGATCCTCAGCTGCTTCCGAGCTTTAAAAGAATGGCTGAAATGAGTGCATATTCTTCAGCAGATGGTCAGTAAGTTGCTGACTATGGGTTCTGTTTTCAGAAAGTCTTGAACTATAATGTTTATGAAGTGCGCCAAACACGGAGCCCTGAAATGGGACCCACGCTCCATGGCCTTAAGTACATTACTGACATTATCTGTGGAAACAAAACCAATATTAAGCCCTCTTGGGCACAGCCATTCAAAAACCTTGCTGAGAAACTCTTCCAAACTGTTTACAGTAGTATGAGATTTCTCCATGGTGAACATGGGTACAGTTGCATGTTTCTGAGTAGCTGTAAAAATCTCAGCTGTGTCAACAGCACCTACTTCATATAGCTTATCTCTAACCCCCACAAAAGAGACCCAGTGTGCAGTGATGCACATGTAATCTGTGGCTTGGCAACTGGTCCACATGTCTGTTGTTAGGTGGATATTGTGAACAGCACTCATATCATGATGTAGTGCTGGATCAGCAATTCTTGCGCAATAGGACCAGCTGGGAACCTTCCATTTAGGGCAGATGGCTGACACAAATTCAAGGAAACCCACCCCTTCCACAAATGAAAAAGGGAGAAGGTCCAGCGCTAACATTTTAGCCAGCTTCGCATTGTACAACCGTGCCATTGGGTGGTTGTGTTGGAACTGCCCCTCCAACCTAAGCATGCTCTCAATGGTAGGCTGGATTACTTTCCTTTGTGGTGCTATTCTTTTCATTAACCCACTTAGGCTTAGGCTCAACAATGCACTATGGCCCACATGCATCAAGCATTTTTGGAGTCGCAAACGGTGCGATTCCTTAAAATCGGCCGTTTGCGATTCCAAAAGTGCTTTTTGGGATGCATGAAGCAATTTTAGAATTCGTAACATTTTTGCGAGTTCTAAAATTGCGATTGCTTTTAAGAAGTCGCAGATGTGCGATTTCTTAAAAGCAATGCATCATTACTTTTAAAAGTGCAAAATCGCAATTAGGGTGTCAAATTTACCGAGTGGTTGAACCACTCGGTAAATTTTGGAAAAAGTGTTTAAAATGCTGAAAATGTTTTTTTTTCAACATTCATGTTTCACACACACATGTCCTTAGGACATGTGTGTGTGAAACATGATGCGAAAAATACATTTCAGGGGTGCATGGGGGGGTCCTTTGGACCCCCCCCTGCTCCCATGAAATTTTCAAAGTGCCACTCGCAATTTGCTAATGCCTTCCCATTGACTCCTATGGGCCTTTTGGCCCATAGGAATCAATGGGAATTGCAAAAATTAACTTAAGAATTCGGTATTTATTTGGGATTCGGTAAAAATTGCGATTTTTACCGAATCACAAATGAATACCGAAAATAATGATGCATAGCATTTTGCAATTCTTAATTTGCGATTCCTTATTTTTCGCAAATTAAGAAGTGCAAAATGTCTCAATGATGCATGTGGGCCTTTGTTTCATTGCAGTACTTGGTCGCCTTGGTGTCTCAGCCTGACTCTGAGTATGGCTCTTACTGCGGTGCCACTGAGATGTTGCTGAGGAGGATGTGGGCGTGGGTGGTAACACTACACTACTGGGGACAGGGCCTCCCTCTTCACCTTCCACCACAATAATATCGTCCCCTGATTCTTCATGCCCAACATCAATGGGTTGATTTTTTTACTGTGTTGTAAGTGAAGTAGGTGATTTTCCCACACAATAGTGTGATGTATTTTGAGATGACTTGTTTGGCCTCCGATACCATAGTTTGTACCAAGCTTACCCCACTGAACACCTTGTCGACAAATAGAGCATATAGAAACGTTCTCCTCCTTAGTTCTAACCGAAAAGAAGTCCCAAACTGGGGAGGAGAACTTTCTGGCGCTGCTGGATGTGCCACTTTCAATGCCAGATGAACTGGAGGGTGTGGTTGGAATGTGACTCTGTGCAGCTACACTGTGACTTCTACTACCACTACCTACTGAGATGGTTAAGCTGGATGTAGGTCCCTGCCGGGCCTTTGAAAATATGACAGCTGGAGGTCGTGGTGGTGTAACCTGTGTTGGTGGTATCCGTGCTACATCCCGCTCAGTAGCAGCCTTTCTGGATAGGGTGAGAATGTTGGTCTCCATCCCCTTTGGGGCGGGAGTGATGTGCTTGATGACTGGCTCGTCTTCATCAACATCATCCCCCTCTTGTACATCTACCTTCATAACTCTAAGTTTTTCTGGAACCTTCCTTTTCAGAAGCATTCTCTTGTGGCGTGCAGCAGTCTCAGACTGAGCTGGTGGCTGCCAAGTGGCATCACGATCATCAGAAGCGGGGCTTGAAGAATAAGAAAATGATGGACTAAGCCTCCAGAAGCTCGATTTCCTGAAATGCCCCTACTTCAGGAGCAACAACTACTATTGTGGGCTGTTCTTGCAGCTGCTGCTGTTCGTGCGACTGCTGCTCTTCTTGCGGCTGCTGCTGTTCTTGCGGCGGCTTCTGCTCTTCTTGCGGCTGCTGCTGCTGTTATTGCGGCTGCTGCTGCTGTTCTTACGGCTTCTGTTCTTGCGGCTGCTCTGCTGTTCTTGAGGCTGCTGCTGCACACTTATCTGTTGAGTTTCCGCCTGCGTGATTGTGTACTACTTTGCGATAATAACATTTCAACATCGCTGCTCGTTAGTAGACTGATTACCTCAGCAACACTCAAGGCCTTGGGCCTAGGTTGGTGGGGTTGAACCGCTGGTGCGGAGATGCTGCTCCCAGCTTGGTTCCCGGACAACACTGCTGCATGCGTAATTTTTTTGGTCCCAAAAAAAACATTGGCCGGCGCACCAGTCGTGGTTAGTGGCACTTCCTTTTTCTGTTCCTTCTTCTCACTTGCAACTTTCTTGGTACTGGACCTGGTACCTTTCTTTGGGGCCATCTTCTTCAGATGTCAGACAGGACGCAGGTGCACAAGTTGTGGTCACACATGGACGTGATGCGCAGCAGGACTTCTGTCTGGCTGGCAGTACAACGGGTGGTGATGATGACACCTCCTCCTCTGGCTTTTTCTGCACCTGAAAGCAAATAAGGCAGGAGAAGAACATCAGTGAAATGTTGCATTTGTTGTTGTGGTTCAGTTACTACTGTAGTAGTACAAACAAACAAACAAAAGATAGAGTCTAGCCATTTCTGAGACTTTGTCAACAAGGGCTATGTTATACAACTGTGTACACACTACACTCTCAGGAAGGATAGCAAAGAGAATAAGAACCACCAAAATAAAAATGTAATGGAAGTGAGGTGGACCCTATTTGCCATTAAATTATTTGAGCATCACATCATTCATGGAGCTGCTGCTGGCAAAGGGGATGGATGGATGGATGGATGCAGTAAGCCAATAGGAATAGCATGCAGGCCTATATGGCAAAAGCAGGACACTAAGAACTCCCACCACAAAAAAAGGCCACCAGCCACATGGACACTCACAAACCACAAGCAACAAGCAGGGGGCCTGGGAAACACTATGATCTGACAAAAGGCCTATAAAAGCCAGGCAAAGGATGCATGCTAAAGCACACTGCACTGCCTTTTTAATGCAATAAAATTTAAAAACGAAAATACACAGGCCAAAAAAAAGATCTGCAGGGTGCATGCATTGCACACCAACACACACCAGACACACACAACAAAGGCATGTCTTCAAGAGTAAGACACCCAACATCAGAAACCCCACCCCAAAAAAACACATTTCCCAACTCAATCCAATGCCATCCATGCCCTAAATGATGTCTAAATTCAACAGACCACACAGAAAGACTTGTTTAATGCACCTGTGGCTACCTGCTCCGAGCCTACTGGATGAAAGCAGGCCTGTTGGCAGACAAGGCCAGACAAGCTTGCAGGCCTAGGCTTCAAAATGGCCACCAGCCACATGGCCAGGCCTACCCAACTACAAGAAACAGAAGATAGACAGTGCACTGCAGGCCTATTGCAAAAAGCACACTGACAGCCTTCAAAATGGCTGCCAGCCTCAAGGCCAGGCCTACCCACAACAAGAAGCCTAGGCCACAAAGGAATAGCATGCAGGTCTATATGGCAAAAGCAGGACACTAATAACTCCCACCACAAAAAAAGGACAACAGCCACATGGACACTCACAAATCACCAGCAACAAGCAGGAGGCCTGGGAAACACCATGAACTGACAAAAGGCCTATAAAAGCCAGGCAAAGGATGCATTCTAAAGCACACCACTCTGCTTTTTTAATGCAATAAAATGCAAAAACGAAAATATACAGGCCATAAAAAGGTCTGCAGGGTGCATGCATTGCAAACCAACACACACCAGACACACACAACAAAGGCATGTCTTTAAGACACCCAATATCAGAAACCCCACCCCAAAAAAACACATTTCCCAACTCAATCCAATGCCATCCATGCCCTAAATGATGTCTAAATTCAACAGATCACACAGAAACACTTAGTTAATACACCTGGGGCTACCTGCTCTGCATAGCGGAGCGCAGTGGTAACAAGGTGCCACGCGTTAGCGTGAATGTTTGTGTATAACTTGAACTTCCTCATAGCGGAGTGCAGTGGTGACACCCGCCTGAAGGAACTAGCATCTCCCAAAAGTGTTTTATCCTCATTTCAAGACATAACAGGTGCGGTATGGGATGTATTGTTCAAACAAGGTGGAAAAAAGTCTGTCCCCCAGAGGTGGCTTGATTCAAATTGCTCTTGAGCATACTAGCATACTCCTCCCTGAAATATGAGTTACATAACACTCCAAGGAACATGTTTAAAATTAGGCAGGCTAGAAGGAACTATAAACTGGCCCTTACTGAAAGAAAGGATGCTTTAAGAAAAGAAGCCTGGGAGCTGCTCATTATAGCATCCCAAACGAAAGACAGTGCAGCTTTTTGCAATAGTGAAAACAAAAATGGCTGTAATTCACTATTAGGATATGCCACACACACCAGGGCATGTCCTACATTTTACCTACAATGCACCCTGCCCTTGAGCCTACCATCGGGGTGACTAATATGCAGAAAAGAGAAGATTTAGCGACTGGCAAGTGGGTGCACTTGCCCAGTCAACATGGCAGTACCAGACTGCACCCAGGCTCTGTAATGGCAGACCTGTGACACACTTTTACAGGCTGCTTCTGTGAGTGGCACAACCAGTGCTGCAAGCCAACCAGCGGCATTTGGTTTACAAGCTCTGGGCACGCTCAGTGCACTGTACTAGGGTCTGACACGTAAACCAAACCAGCCAATCATGGAGTCACTAATCCATACATCAATTTACCATAGGGGCACTTGCACTGTGGCACTGGATAGCAGTGGCACAGTGCCCAAAGCTCTAATAACCAGCAAAAACACAAGGCAACAGCAAAAATGGAAGGAAGACTCACGCCAACAGTGCCAGGTCTAACAATGAACTAATCTGTTATCCTGGAAATAGCTTTCTTCAATAAAGAAAGAATATGTACTAGAAGTATGTATGCATTCTCCACTAAAGCTGTACAAAAGTTACTTCTATTCACTAATCTTTTTTACTGGTTTTGTCTCCTCATGCACAACACCATTTTGTCAAGAGTCTCCATTCAATTTAAAATCTAAATTAAAAGCTTCCCCTTCAAAGCAAAGGCCTTATCAACCACTCTCACAACTCGTTATTTCTGTTTCAGTGCCTCTATCCTTCTATAGTTTTTCATAGTTCTTAGTAACTACTCTACTATGGAAACCTCCTGGCTCTGATTTTCTTAAAGTGCTTCTGTCTCCTTGTTAAGATGTGCCCATCTTTGTTACATTTTTTCCTCTTCTTGTTATATAGATTTTGTCCACTGTTATTCTTTGGAAATGTCCACATATATTTTTAAGAAACGACTCTGTCCTCTTACCAGTAGCTTTTTTTTCTTTCAACACATTTTCTTCATTTTGTCCCTTTCGTATCTCAGTTCTGCATAGATACTGTAGTTACTTCTGTTTCTTTTTCCTCCAAGCTTTTGTAGGTATTCGGTCTGTAGTCATGCAAATATTATTCTGTAAAAAAATGTATATTTGAATTTTTATTTTAGCCAATGTACTAACTACTTTACTGCTGTTTTACACATAATACAAAAACAGCTTTTATGTTATGTTGCAGTTTTAAATCTACAGATGAACCTTTCTACATACCTACAAGCACTTACTTCAATGCACAAAACCTAAACACAAAACTAATTGATTAGTTACCTTATAATATTATAGCACCATCTCCTACAACACAGCTGCACCACATCTCAGTTCTCACTTATTCATGCTAAAAGACCACTTTATCCCTTTTGTACTAAAGTTTAAAATAAATATCAAATAAAGTGTAAAAGTACATACAGTGACTCAATACTGCAAATCTAAAAACACGACAAAAAAAGCTATTTCTGTGCCTCTCTACCACTGCCTTCCTTGTAGATTTAGTGTTTCAGTACTTTGCTACATAGATGTGTCAGATTTATATTTTGAGAAACACTGCATATAAAAATCTACACATTCTTCTACATCACAGCATATAGCTCACTATTTATTCTGAGTACATGCAAACAAAGTGTGACAGGTTACAAATATGATTCACCAGATGGTTCTAAAACAGTCCATATTCCTCACTAAAACTTGTAAATACATGTGTTTCAGGTTGAGCAAAAAATACTGTGTGGCTAATTGGAAGAGTGCATAGATAGTGCCTATGTGATACCTTCAGAAAAAAGGTAGTGTCTGCATAGTCCCTGAGTATGTAGAAACTACATTGGTGGCTCCATATCTGCATAGTTAATGCCTCTGTATTGCATGACTATATTGCTACAATCTGGATGATTGGATGAGTGCATGGGTGTTGCCTGCATATTTCAATGAGTACATAATTTGTGCCTCCATGATTGGAAGAGTGCATGTGTATTTCCTGGGTGATTGAATAAGTGAGAACACACAGCATTAGTGATTCGATAACTGTGTAATGCTTGGGTGACTGTAAAGTATCTCCAATGCTGCTAGATACATAACAGTTGTGACTATATCTGTAACTCATTGTTTAACTCCTTCTGTCAGTATCAAACTATCTGTTTTAGTGCATCTATCCTTTTCTAATGACCTATGTGTCAGAAAAGTCTAGATATCATGCTTCATATATAATTGGATATATGCCTCTCCACAAGCATACATTGCTCTATTACTCAGCATGCACATGCATCAGTAAGTTTCTAAAATTGAAAACAACAAATCTCACTTCTTCAAAACACAAAACCTTTTATCAATGGCATACCTACATCCTTTCTCGAATTTTTCTTGTGTGTTTAAAATATGTATTCTACATTTCTCAAAGAAAAGTTACACGCCAAATGAAGGTAGCACAAGAACTCTCAACAGACATTCTGCACTATAACCTCTCCTCAATTTTAAACAGAGCATGTTTAAATAAATACACCACCCTCACCACTTATTCAAAATTTTCAATAGCCTTAAAGAATAGAGATCACCATGTAAACATATGTGATTACATAATAGAGATACACCTTCAAGCCATCTTTCAGGAAATATGTAGTTTTCTACATCTGTAAATAAACTCAAGAGTCCCACTGTACATATAACTATCTGCAAACACAAAAACATATCTCACCATCTAAGCATATCGAAACTGGTGAGGTAAGTAAAAAACCACATTGACAAACACTTCCTAATACATACCTAATAATACATATTCAGACGCAGAATATTATCTTGGGAAATATCGTTTACAGTGCGGGGATTACATCGCGATGCCATTACATCGCGGTTTTTACAATGCAAGTCGTTACAACGACTTGCGCTGGGTGGCGCTCTAGGACAAGGAATAGTATAATTTACTATCCAACACCTTCCCTACTGTACGTAGACCTGAGTTAGAATAGTAAAATATACTACTCCTAAGTCCAGCGCCCTCCAATGCAAGTTGTTGTAACAACTTGCATTGTAAAAACCGCGATGTAATGTACTGCGATGTAAATGTATGCGTTGTAATGTCATACATCCCATTATCTTATCTTTTATTTGTGACTACATTACTCCTGTTTAATAATGTGACTAAAAGTAGTACAACTCCAAGAATACATAGATGTATCTATTCTGCACATGATGCTTAGACATTTGAAACATTCATCGCTTTATATACATTCCTCATTGTATCTTTCTACAATACAATACTGCAATTTTTCCATAAACTGCACAATGGAATAAAGGGCCACTAATTCATTTTCCTCTTACTTCGCAAAATGTTTGGTACTAACATTTTAAGCACATACCCTCTGATAGATACAGTTCATCTCATATATATTTTTTTATATCACTGCAATACTTCTTTTGTTATCAAACTCCCATATACAGCTTCATTTCTAATGTATTTTTTTAAAAATAATTACAAAGTGTTATACATTTCAGTGAATTGAGTTCCTAGATTATATTGTCGGTTTAGCTCTTTCTGGATAGTTTAGACACTGTTAGGATTTGTAAAAACTAAGCACGAGAATGGTACACCACTCTCATAGAAAGCAACCATAAAATGAAGACCTCTTCCACTTTCCACTCTATGATCAGGAGAAAAGCAGCAAATGAAATCATGTCTTTCATTTTAGACCATTCTATTTCCACTTGGGAATGGTTAGCATCTGTTAACTCTTTGAAAACAAGGTTCCTGTCTCTGCATGCTCGTGATTCGTTCAAGATGATCATGGAGTTATTGGGAAACAAAACAGGAGTCCAAACTTTATTTAGCTTCCATTTTTTAAAATGAAGATACTGCAAACAAGTTTATTACATAATCCTTTTTTTCTGTCCTCATTCTGCCAACTCTCTAGCTGGTATTGCTCTGGTCCTTCAGTTGCCAAGAAGGAGAGAAGAGTATTTCCACACAAGAATACTGCTGTTTCCACTTCCATCTCCTTCACATGTGAACCGAGGTGATGAAGAGCCGGGACCGACAGCATATATGGCTTAGTCATCGGACCTGCTGGAGAGCTGTCTCCACTCCACCAACAATGGCCAAACCCTCTCTAAACTCCTAGGGTCACAGGCCACATCGGACTGACTTGTCCAAATTATACTTTTGAGACTCTCAGTAAAGCGTGGAGGGCTATCAGATTTCCAAAGCCTACATATCTCCCACCTCGTCAGGAGAATCACATAGAAAATACATTTAGTGATGACTGTGTTTGTTTGTGCAGGACCTTCTTGAAAAAGCCCAAAAAATATAAGTCGAGGGCTTACCTTTATCTGTTCACCTGTTACTTCCCCAAGGAAATTACACTCCTCTGTCCAATAGGGGACGATCTTCGGACACATCAAGAACAGGTGTAGGTCGTCTGCCCATGAAAGCATACCCTTGGGCAGGCATATGAGTTCCCTGTTACTCTTGCAAGCTTGGCTGGAGACCAATATACTCTATGGGTAGTAAATAGATGGTTACGCTTAAGCGAGGCAGGTTTCACCGCTGCTCGTAATATAGAATAGGAGTCATACCAGGCCTGCTTAGGATCTCCTACCTCCAACTCTTCAACCCACAGTTTAGAGATATAAGAGACAATGTAATCATCAGCCTCCAAAAAGGCCCAGTACCGCAAAGAAACTTCCTTTTTCAATTAACACGTTCTCCTCACCTGGTCTATCCAAGAGTCATCTTCCTAATCTACCCACTCTTGTGTGGCCCACCAGGAGCGAAGTTGGTAGTATTTGAACCTCATCAATTGTCCCATAGTACAATTACTCAGCACTTCCCAACTCACTAAACTTGATGCTGTTTTAAGATCTGCCCAATAGTATAGCCCTGCTGATTTTAATGTTATGTTAAGGTTTGTTAAATAAACTTGCATTGCGCACGTACACCAAGCGGTTTCATGGCGCGCAGGAGAGGAGCTGCGACAGCGATACATTTGGCTTACAGATATGCCTGGGTACAGAGGAAAAGTTTTAAGCATTTTACTGAACTGTGCATAAGAGGCTGTAAGCCTCACTTCTACAGGGAGCGAGTTCCAGAATTGTGGAGCTAAGACCTGCGAATCTGAGCCCTCCGTGTTTTTTGCGTTTAAATACGGGAGTGGTCAGCAAGTTTAATTTGGAGGAGCACAGGACTCGAGAGGGAGTATAGCGCTCAATCCTGGAAGAGATGAAAGTAGGGCCGTTCCCCGCTATAGCTTTGAATGTGGTACATCCCAGCTTAAAGACACAGCGCTTGGCCACTGGAAGCCAGTGAAGGCTCTTCAGCAAGGGTCTAATGCGGTGTCGTATAGGCTGGCGGGCGATTACTCTGACCCCATGGTTTTGCACCAGCTGCAAACTTTGTAATTGATATGCTGGAATACCGGCATAAAGTGAGTTGGCATAATCAATACGCAACATTACCAGGGCAAGGATAGTCAAGGTTAAAGCCTCAGTGATTAAGAATCTGCTGATCTTCTGGATTTGTGAAGATGGAAGAAACACGCCAAGACCACTGTGCCTATCTGAGCCTTCATTGAAAGATCGTTACTATTCACAATCCTAGACTCTTGACAGAGGTTGCTGATAGTGGGGGACTACCTAGCATAGGAGGCCAGAAATTGGCATTCCATGGATTTTTTTGGGGGCACCTGTGAGAATAAGCTCAGTTTTGTCGTGGTTTAATTTCAGTTGGTTATCATTCATCCAGACACTAATAAAGCTCAGCTTAGACTGGAGATTAAATGCTGAAGAGATGGTAATGTCTGACTAAGATGATCAATCAAGCAAGCGGGGGTTCCCAGAGAATCCCAAATCGACACCCAAGACGAGAAATATGGGACTCCCAGTCACTTCTGAACGTACAGCCAGGTTCTTAAGGCAGACTTCAAAATCTTCAATCTCACCTTTTTTAAGTATTTCAGGACTCCATATTTAGAAAGGAAGTGACTCTGGGCTTGACACACATCCCCTAACACTGCCTCAAAAAGTAGTCCCAAGGATGACTGATCTACCTTATTAGCAAGCATACGGAAGTTGCAAGATTTCATCCGACTCCATCTATAACTTGCTCCTTCCGTTTAATATACCAATCAGCACACAGCAATGCAAACTTGAAAGATGTCTAAGTAGATACAGTTACCAAGACAAATCTTTACCACCCCAACCTATACATTACAGGTCACCATAACAGATAATTTGACAAGAAGAATCTCACTGCAACCAGAGTTATCTCAAACAAATTTGAAGCCTTTAACCTCCAACAATTTGTTTCCGGCCTGATTAGCGCAGCTGGAAACACTCAGGATTGCCCCTTTTAGACACAACACAGTAATATTCAACTCCTCTGTAAGCTGGTGTGACCAAACCATCACCTTCAAGATCAACACACCTGTCAACTCATATAGACAATGGAAAAAAATAGACTTCCACAAACTCAACACCCACCTCGAAAAGACAAAAACAAATATGCAACCTTAAGCCATACACACTTTTTATAACTGGATTGCTGTTACATTGAATAAAAAGATGCCAATAAAGACCACATAAAGGGTTAACTACAAGAAGAAGATCTTACGGATTAATGACAACATCAAAAGAATGAAAACACAACTCAACATACTATACTGCAAGTGGAGAAAATCAAACTGATGAATAGGACAAAATCACTCTAAACCACTACAAAAGAGCCTACAGAAGAATCACCAGAACCACATGAAAAAGCACCAGTCCACATCAATAACAGATACAGACTGCCATTCTAAGGCATTTCACTAGGATCTTGCAGAATACCAGGATCCAGAATGCTAAAACACAGACACTCCAGGATTGTACACCTGTGACAAAATTTCCACTGCACTAATATAAAAGCAGAACATCAGGATCCCCTTCAGATCCGGCACCTCCAAAAATCTATACATTTATCCTTTTTTTTTAAATTAAAGTTATCCTTCACAGAACCTGTGCAGGGGATGTAGCTATAGGCATACTCACAAAATCCCTAGATTCATTATCTCTAAATACTTGAAGAATGCTTTAAAATTGAGTACTTTGTAACTCAGAGACAGCCAAAGTGTAGTTTACCTACCACAGTTCACATCAGCTACTCACCCCCAACACTGTGGAATACCTCATGGGTCTATCATATCCCCTTTACTGTTCAACACGTACCTAATGCCTTTACCAAACCTGCCTTTGTGTTTGTGTCATAAACACATGGCTGATGAGGAACCACCTAAAGCTCAACAACACAAAGACAAACGTCATGACCTGCAGAAAATGGCAAAAAATACCAGCCTATTGCCATATGGCACAGGGAAGTTGAGGACCCTCTAACAACACAAAGAAAAGTCAGAAATCTAGGAGTAATCATACATTCTGACCAATCCTTGATTCTACATGTCAGCAATATCACAAAGAGCACCGTCTGTACAATGAAACATTGTGTCACATCTTCCTATACCTTGGATTCCAACAATAAATGCAAGCCATCCAATCCAAAAAGTGGCTGCAAGACATCTTCTCTGCCTTTCCTCAAGAGACTGTATTACCCCAGTCCTGCAACCACTCCACTGGCTACATATTGCTAGAAGGGCAATGTTAAAGGCATTCTGCATTGTCCACAGAGCCTCCTAGGAAAAGGGACCACTATACTAAAAGATTGAATTCAAGCATTGCAAAAGAAACAAGACACTGTACTCGAGACCTACACCACAAATCCTCATTCCATTTTACCATAAGAAATCTGTAAGAGGCACTGCTTTATCAGTACAAGTCGAAAAGTTCTGAAATTCACTCCTAGCCACAATTCAAAAAATCCAAGAACATACATACATAAGAAGACAGTTGAAAACATGGTTATTTCTATGATAACTACATCATCCCACAACCTTGAAATTGAACCAGAAAGGTAATTGCACTTTCATGTTCAATCTACAGCGTACAACCTACAGATATGGAATGATCCAACCAGCATGCTACTGTCTATATTCAGGTAAGCTAAGGAAGGCTGCCCTATGGTTAGTCTGTGAACCTTGGAGTTGAACCCAGAAAGATAATTGCACTTTCAAATTCAATCTATAGTTTACAACCTATAGATATAGAATGATCCAACCAGCACACTACTCTTTATATTCAGGTAAGCTAAGAAAGGCTGACCTATGGTTAGTCTGTTTATGATATAGCATTGCCAATTCATACATAACCCTTCTGTCCCCACTTTTACCAATACCGTAACCTATAGTTTAATCATCTTGCACTCACATAAGACATATAGGCTACGGGTCTTGCCCATCACCAAGTACTGCACCAGCCAATAAACCATTCATCACCAACTGAAAAGGCATGGAATAACTGAAAAGATATGTCACATACTGCTGGCCAATAGGTGGACTGTAATCTGTTATACCACTGCAGATCCCAACTACCTGCACACTATGTCTTATGACCTCTTTAATTCAACTCCAACGGAGGTCCACATAGCTCAATATTGAAAATACAAAATACAACAATGCAAAACATATTTAATCATAGAACATAGTAATATACAATTCATTAATTGAATTAAAACCCTAAAGAAATTACATTATACATAAAAAACACACAACTTTCAATTTTTACACGATTTATATTTTATATACGTGAGCAACCTGATTCATCATTACAAATTTAAAAAACATCAAAAAAGTGGAAAACTCTTGTCACAAGACATTTTATTAGGTGGAAACATTAAGTACTTGCAAGCCTCTGATACAGGTCGAATATTATATTAAAAAAATTGTGGCCTTAGAAAGTGACAACGTGCATTGTGCAACTCACGACATACAAATATTACATCATTAAGGTCTTGAATATGCAACTGGTGTAATTAACAAACTCAGGCAATTTTTGAGTCTTTATCCCAAATGCCAGTAATAACACTTAGTGGGAGCAAATCCATTCTCAGCAACAGAATCAATCTTCAGGTCTCATGAGGGAGATTCCAAGTTAAATAAGGCAGAGGTTTATTCCCAAGATTCCTCTCCTGTACCACCTGATTTTGACGGTTTAACTGTCACAATCTGTCTATCCTCACTTATTTTATAGAGAGTATTTGTATATGACTGTTTAGAAGGGATTTAGGCACCAAAGAGCCTACATTCAGGTCAATGAGTCCACGTTTCTAATTTATCTTACCTTAGGTATCAATTAAACTTCCAGCTTGTTCTTGTACTTTTATTACAGAAAGTCAATATTTGGCTTTTAGAGATATTTATTTTCATAAAGTGGACTTCTGCATACTTATTTTAAAATATAATACTGTTTTATTGTTTGATTAATAAAAAATCATTACAATAACGATCGTCAATGCATTCATTCTCACATTACAATAAAAGACAGAAGTATATTACAATAAATAGTTAAAATGTTTACACCCCCTAAAACGTCATTAGTTTCTAGGTCCATATTACTTGTTTATGATTTATGGGTATCATTAAAACACCCCTTACTCCCTTAATAACTTCACATCTGGGAGACAATGGTAAATGGTTAGAATATAATCACAATAAATACTTAAAACTAATCATGACAACACCACCTAAAATTCCATTAATTTTCTAATTCCAAACTACTTGAATCTAAACAGCATTTCATAGATGTCGTAAAGTTAATTCAAACCAAAGGCCCTTTGAATTGGTTCTCGATTAAGGGACATTAATAAACCATTAAGATATAGCTTTTTCTAAAAAAAGGACAGATGACTAATCCCCAAAAGTCCTGCCAGTGAATCCACTGGCTTTGAAGCTCTATTTATGATAGGGCAAATCCCTCCAAAAGATGGCAAAAGGTCTAAATTCACAAGAATTGCAAAGCCTTTGATAGGGCAGCCAATTTAACAATCAAGAATGCCAGGGCTCAAGTTTAGTTCACACCCGCTTTTTATTTAGCTGGTGTGTACCTTCATATCAAGGATTCCGAAGGTTTATTGTTTTCATTTCAACATTTTCAAAATTAATGATGTTCACATATAAATCGCGCTACAGAGGATTAAACTTTCCTTCAATAGTCAAAACAATATAAACATAAAACATGAATAACAATGCTTTCAAAAATTGAATAAATCATCACATTCGATAATAGTTATGTTTTCACTATTTCAACAACAGAACAAAAACTGAATTGCATACACCTTGAACTATTAAGGTACAGGTCCTTGTATCAAGCAAATTTAATTATTAGGACCAAACACATTGGGCCAAGGTCCTTGTATCAAGCAAATTTAATTATTAGGACCAAACACATTGGGCCATATGATTTCGGTTAGGTCGCCCTATGTTCGTGTGCAAACCCATAGAATTTAGGTTGCCTTTGAAACAGCCGAACAGCCGACGCGTTTCCAAACCCCTTGTTCAATTAATGGGGTTCTTCCTAACCCTGGGCGTAGTTCGCGTAGCCGCACTCCGCGAAGCTACGCGAAGCCGCACTTGCACTCCGCGAGCTACGTGTAGCTCCGCGGACATGCGTAGTAGCTTGCTAGACCCGTTCGCGCGCCGTTTTTCGTCTTCGGGAGCGCGGTGCGCGTGTTCGGGGCGCTGCCTGCATGCTCGCAATAGCTAGCGCGCTAAGTTACTCAATGAGGTTTGTCCCGCCCGCTTGCGTTCCCTTATTTCCGGTTCCGGGTCACAAGTAACGTGTTCGCGTTGTGTTAGACATGTTCGGGAACTCATCTTCTCGTTCGCACTGCCAAAGTGCGTGATCGCGTCAAATATCGCGCGAACTTACCGCGGCGGTCGCGACGGGCAGAGCCATCTTCGATTTCACACTCTGGCTATGGTTTTGGGCCTACTTCAGCATCTCACTCCTATCTCTTCCATCCTGGTCTTTTCCCTCAGTTTTTCTAACTTTCTTTACTTCTTACCTATTTCTGTCTGTGCCTAGGTGTATATTTCTCATTTTATTTTTACTTTTACCACTTTTTTTGCAACTTTTCTCTTGTTTTATATTACTTCCTTCTTTTATCTTTCTTCTTTCTTCCCCTAACCTTTTTGTCTTCAACTTTCCTTCTCCCCTCCACCCAGAACCATGGTGAAGGGTGCCAGCAGAATCGGCGGCTCAAAGGGCAAGGCGGCTGTGCCTAAAAAAACCAGGCTGCCTTGCGGCAGAATGCGCCCGGCAGGAGTGACGCCCCGCCAACTTTTTGGGGAGGAGGAGTTGGCCGCCCTGGTCTTTTTTATCCAACGTCACCTCCCCTTGACTTAGGCAGCAGGCGGCAGGCCCGGCTCCGGATACCAGCACATTGAAGAGCGTCTCCGGCGGTGGGCGAAGGTGCGCCGTGCAGTCTTCCGCTGCTCCGGTATCCGGCGTACCCACCATCAGCTGTCCCACCGCTGGGCCGACATTTTGGACCGGGAGCAGGACCTGTTGGACCTGCTTGGTGTGGAGGTTGTGGGTCTTGGTGAGTGGCAACCCCAAAAATAAAGTGTGTATATATATATATATATATATATATATATATATATATATATATATATATATATATATATATATATATATATATATATATATTTATATACATATAGATTATATATATATATATATATATATACATATATATATATATATAGTTGTATAAATATTGTTATTGTATCTTTGTAAATATTGGCTGAATAAGTAACGCGATGACTGTTGCCCCTAGTTACATTTGCGATGTATTCCGGTATATCTACTGTCATTGTATGACAGTGTTCTTGTTCTTCACTGGCTCTTGCGTGTTGTTTCAACTTGGCGCTAGCTGTTGCTGTTTATTGATGTGAGATTTTCTTTATTGCTGAGAACTGAAGTTAGTTAATGCTATTAATAGAGTCTTGTCCTTCCTTTGTCCGTCAGTGAAATAACGGTGGATGGATAATTGTACGTTGTTTGCATATTGTAGCATTTTTTTCACGGCCTTCTCTTCTGCATGAATGGAATCCTTTTCTTGCAAAGAATGCTAACGTTACTTTGTTCTTCTTACCTCAGCCAGGGCCGGCTCTAGGGGGCATGTGCAAGCTGTGCAACTGCACAGGGGCACCAAACTTCAGGGGCCACCGCACCAATAGATATCCTTAATTTAATAATACTCTAAGGATGGATACATATTTGCGTTGCGGCCCCTGGCATGGATTTGTTGCCTCCGGCTCTGTTCCACTGTAGCAGTGTGATTTGCAATTATGTCTATGTTTCACATCACTCAATGTATTTATCTATGTTTATTATTTTAATTTTTACATGAACCACAGAACCCAGGGGCAAGCAGAATACAGGGACCGAGTCGGCGGGTGAACCACCAGTTACACAGAGCTCCTCTACTGAGGATCCTGCTGCTGTCCCCAGTAAGTCCAACAGTGCTTGTTTTTTCCTCTGTAATGTGTCTGCAGTGCTTTGTCAATTGACAGCAACCAAGTAGGCATCCAGAATGATGTTTGTCTAGTATTTTTGTAAACGTTAGTATACCACTACTAGTCTTGTGGGTATTCTTCTATCTCCTATGGAGTTATATACATATTACACAACTATGTAACTATGCACACGAAAATTGGATGTTGTTGGTACTGATAGGCAGGTTGGACCTTACTTACACCTCAGTCACAGAACTCTGAGGAACGCACAATTCACTGAACGTCAGCCTATATGGCCTGAGTCATTGGTCTATTGTTCAAATCACACTCCTGAACCCCAATACCAAGATGCCGAATGCTTTTAGGACACAAACCGTTACCTAAGAAACCCCCTTTTGCTCACTCACTCGTGTGAGTCTCTAAGACAACAGACACTGAAAATAAACTTCAGAGTCAAAGTGGTCATTCAAAAGCTTTATTTTGTTAGAAGTAAGTAAGTAACATCAATGTTTTTAAGTGCTTCCGTCCAATACGTTGAAGGGCCCACCAGAAAAAATCCAGAGTTAAAACAGGCATAATAAAGTAATCAACATTTGTACAGCTACTAGTGCACAATAGGGAAATGTGGCAACTATCGGAGACCTCTCACCAACGTATACTGGTCAGATATTCCTCTTTTTTTGTAAGCTATGGAAATGTCCGCTTCGTAGAAGGCAATCTTCTCACCTGCCGAAAAATAATGACAAAAGTGGTGCACGTTAGACAGTATTAAATACATTTATGCCAGTTTTATGCAGCCATGCTAAAAAGAAGTTGTAACCTGTAAGCAAACTCTATCCCACAATCCACATATAAAACTTAAATACGGGCCCTTTTACTTTCCCACCTCTTCAGGTGTATGCATTGAACAATGATGTGTTGCCCCAGAGCGTCTTCTCGTACTGCGCAACAAGCTGCGAGTTAACACATGCGCAAAACTGGATACATTGATGTACAAAGGTTACATAGTTCACTTCCAATTTCCAAGGACTAGAGTAGCAGGACAGATGAGATGAGCTTGGGTACCATACCATAACAATGAATGCTAATAATATGTGTAGTGACTCTGCTGTACTATGCAATGTGGACTCATACTGATTACGTACGTTGGACTTAACTGTTTTGAAGAACTCCATTCTTGGTGAACAAGTACAAAGGGGGCTGTGCATCCATCTAAAAAGGCGTACTTATTTTTATAGGTGCAGAACCCTTAGCATCGACCAGTGCCGACGGGGACAGCGGCGCTGCTTCAGCGCTCCCGGCGGGGACAGGAGGAACAGAGGCACCTACACCAGCAGCAGTGGGGGGGGAGCCAACAGCGGCGGGCGATGGTAAGTTACATTCAATAGTGATCTGCATTACTTGGTGGGAGGGGAAAACTTTCTCACTGTACTCTACTGGAAAATATATGATGTTACCTTTACTTGTCATTAGCATGCTAAGCATTACCACTACAGTAATGCAAGTGCCTGATAGCAGTCGGATGCATGGGTTGTTGTTAAAGCATGTAAAGGGGAAAACACAGCTGCCAGCGTGGTTGGGAGACACACCCAATACCGGTGGTTAGTGGATAGTCTCAGCAGCTGCGGTGTTTTGGGCAAACCCAAAGGCAAGGGAAGGAGGGGACGACTGGGTGCATGGGTCGTTGCTGGTGAAACACAAACCAAATAAGGTTTGTTGCGCGGTATAAAGTATTATAGTCTTTACTAGACATGTGCTACTAGCTGCCCCCTGTTAATTAATGTTACTTTGAGAGTGTTCCCGCCTTCCCGGAACAAAAGGAGATATGTAAAAGACAGGTGTTCGTTCTAATGTGTGTGACCGTTGAAGTACACCCATGCTAATAGGGCAGGCATAAAGCCGTGACAAAAAGTCCGACAAATTAATAGAGGCTGTAGAATGTTCAAGATAGACGCAACACAATTTCTGGTACTCAGCTTGCTTGCTAGTGCTCCTGTGCCGCCCACTATGTGTTGAATCAATGTTGTGTTCTTGATTTGCGGGGAGTTTGGATTAACAATTCTGTTTCTTTCTTTATAGTTACTCCTTCCCAAAAACCAACCAGGAAGGAGTTGGCAGTCCGGGCCCGGCAGCGGAAACTGCAGGCAATTGTAGAGGCCTACCGCCGGCTGGTGGATCAGGCCGAGGAGGAGGAGGAGGAGGCGGCGGCAGCAGCTGCTGCCTCTTCCAATGCCCCGGGCCCCAAGCCTGCAGGACTACGTCGCCGTGGTCAGGCAGCCGCCCGCCGCCGCATTGTTACATCTTCGGCGGCCCCCCCACAACAACAACAACAACAACATGCATGCAAGTGTAGGTGCCGTGATTTCAAAGCAAAGATTCTCCGCCGGGTAGCGAAGTTGGAGGAGGAGCGGAAGAAGCAGGAGGACGGTCTAGAGGAGCGTGTCAAGATACTGGTGGACAAACACCTGAAAGCCCGCCGGCTTTGAAATGGACCCTGTTTTTTGCCCCTTTTTTAATCCTTTTGTTGGTGGGTGGGATGTGGGAGTTGGGGTGTACATTTGGGTTGAAATTTGGTTGGGGTTAGGGGAGGGTAGGGACAGCTCTGGGTCAGGGGGTTACATTAGTTATATATTTTATTTTTCTATTATCATTATTAAAATATAAAAATAAAACAAAGATATTATTTTCACAAGAAAACATTTGAAGTTCATTTGTGTTTGTTGGGGGGGTGGAGGGGGGACTGTTTCACCAAATAATGTACGTTGTGCAACATGAACATGCACTACGAACGATAAATTAAGTACTGACTGCACCTGTAGTAGTAGGGTCACAAGTGCATAAATAATTTATATTATTAAATAACATGGGAAAATTGCCCATCACGTGAGTCTGAAGTTACTACTAGTATACTTTAATTCCATGCACATTTGCTCAGAGTCGGCTAAACAATCCTATGCAATGCATTGCATCATTCCTTTAACATACCTGTCCTAGTTGTCAGGGAAGAGGAGCTCGTCCTCAAACTCTGTGCGTTCAGACAGAAGTAGGTCATGTAACCCAGTAGTGAGGACGTCTTCTTCACACTCGCTTTCTTCATCCGGCGGTGATTCACGTACTTGATAGTCTGGTGGTATGAAGCGTTGATTCATTTTTATCATTGTCAGCCGCTCCACGCTTTTGGGGGAGAGACTAGTCCTTTTCGATGTGACAATGGCACCAGCAGCACTGAAAACCCGCTCAGAGGAGACACTGGCTACAGGACAAGCCAGATACTTTATCGCCAGCCTGCTCAGCACTGGCCACTGTCTCCTTCTTTCATACCAATAGACCAATGGGCTTTGCTCCATGAACACCTCTGTTGTGTCATCCAGATAGGCCTGAACCATCCGCTCAATGTTCATTGGTGCTCGGCTTTGCTGGTCCTCTTTTCCCTTTGCAACAGCAACGGACTTACCCATCCCTTTCTGTATAAAAAAAGCAGTTATGCTTTTGGTTGGGTCTGCTGAATCAGATTGTGTAGGTGCTGCTTTTGGTACTGTTGGTGCCTGCTGGAAAGCAGACGCACTGCTCTCACGCTGTGAAGAACTTGCGTCAGGAGTACTTGGACTGGCCTGGGCTGGCAGTGGCAGGCCTTTAAGTAACAGCCGTTCAGTTTCTAACTCATTAGCTTCCGCAGCTATGGAAGTTTTGTACTTGTCAACATCCTCATCTGAAAATGGAATTACTTCGTTACTGCTGACAAATAATTTGTACCGTGGATCCAAGATTGTTGCAGTTATGTAATGTTCACCTGACACAATATTGTTGAGCCTTACATTTTCACACAAGCGGTTGACTAAGCCCTTGGCTAAGGTATATGCATCAACTTTTTGTTCGTCACCTTCGTATGTTTCACAGACCTCCTTCACCTGTTGCTCAAGCATGTACAACAATGGGATGGCTTGGCCCATAGTACAGTCCTCCCTGCTAACTGCACGTGTGAAGACCTCAAAGGGTTGTAGCATCTCTGTGATGCATTTAATGAGGTCCCACTGCCACATCTCAATGGTCAGGGCTTTAAGATTAACAGTAGGATCCCCTAATCTTCTTGACATGACATAAGCATTCAGTGGGATGTACTGCTCAAAGAGACGCTCAAGCATGAAATAAGTTGAGTTCCAACGTGTTGGGACCTCCTGTATCAGTGCTTTGACTGGCAACCTATGCTCTTGCTGAATGACCCGTAGCAGCTTCCGTCCTTTGAAAGAATGGTTAAAGTGCGTGCATATTCTTCTGCAGATGGCCATTATGTTGCTGACTTTGGCTTCATTTTTCAGAAAGTCTTGCACGACTAAGTTTATGCAGTGTGCCAAACAGGGTACCCTGAAATAATGTCCTTCTCTCATTGCCTTCACTACATTACTGCCATTGTCGGTGGAAACAAAACCAATCTTAAGGCCTCTTGGTTTCAGCCATTCAAAGACCTTGTCATTAAAGTCAGACAAAATGTTTTCAGCAGTATGACTTTTGTCCATACCAAACATGGCTATAGTTGCATGTCTGCGCGTGTCATTAAAAATTCCAGCAACGTCACGGAGGCCTGAAGTTAACTTGTCTTTAACACCTGCAAAAGAGATCCAGTGTGCGGTGATGCACATGAAATCTGTAGCATCGCAACTGCTCCACATGTCTGTTGTCAGGTGGATACAATGGACAACACTCTGTTGTAAGGCTTTCCCAATCAATTCCAGCACATCGTGGTGTAGTGCTGGAACAGCCACTCGGGCAAAATAGTAGCGACTGGGAATGTTCCATTTTGGGCAGAGGGTTGCCACTAATTCCAGAAATCCAACAGCCTCAACAAATGAAAATGGGAGAAGGTCCAGTGCTAACATTTTCGCAAGTTTGGCATTGTATAAACGTGCTACTGGGTGGTTCCGCTCGTACTTTCCCTCCTGCCTTAACATGCTAGGAATGGTAAGCTGCTTTGCATGTCTTTGAGTTGTGCTAGACGGACCACCTTGCATCGCAGACTTTGCACTCCTTGGTGTTTCCAGCTGACTCTGGTGCCACTGAGAAGTTGCAGATGCGGAGGATGTGGTCTTTACCACTCCAGTGCTGGCGACAGGGCTCGATTGTGTACCACTCCTAGATAGAAGGTCATCGTCTCCCTCTTCTTCTACCTCCTGATCAACCATGAGTGGACCTTGTACCAATGTATCCCCACCAACAGGAGTGCTAACATTTTTTAAGCTTGCAAGGTGGTTCTCCCACCTGATCACGTGTGTTTTTTTCAAATGGGTCGTTTGGCCTCCAGTCCCATAGTTTGTACCAAGCTTACCACGACTAACATTGGCATGACAAATGGTGCATACAGCAATGTTCTCCTGAACTGGGTGAACCGTAAAGAAGTCCCACACTGGGGAGGTAAACTTTTGTCTCCTGCCATAGGAAGAGGAGGACCCACTGCCAATGCCGGATGGACTGGAGGATTGTGGAATTTCACTATGGGACAGCTCAGTCCTAGTACTGCCACTACCTCCTTCTGTTGAAGTGGCGCTTCTGCTGGATGTCGGATGCTGCCGGGCCTTCGCTGTTGAAAAAATTGGAGCTGGTGTTACTGTGGGTGTTGAGTGTGTAGGAGTTATGCGTGGTACCTGCTCATCAGTCATTGCAGCATTTCTGGATAGGGTGAAAATGTTTGTCTCTACATCCTCTGCACCAGGAATAACGCTTGTGATGATGACAGTGTCAGACCCGTCTTTATCACCAGCAGTATCCTGCTCACCTACATCGACCTCCATAAGTTCAAGCCTGCCTGGAAACTTCCTTTTTCCTAGCATGGTCTTCTTGGGATGTCTCTCCTTTGAATGCGCAGATAGTTGTGGCTGCCAATCCGTATCAAGGTCATCGGAAGGGATGCTTTGCGAAGAACTCGATGCACTAACCCTCCTTTCCCTTGGTGAATTCGAAGGAAATAGATCACCTACAGAAGTGGCTTCCTCTTCTTCTTGCTCGGAAGGAGGCTCTACTTCCTGAACTGCCCCGACTTCGGGAGGAACAACTACTACTATTTGGTGCGGAGATGGTGGTTGTTGTTCTTGAGGAAGTACTATTGCGGGCTGGGGTTTTTCAACAACAACTGTTGTGGGCGGTGGTTGTGGTTGTTCAACAACTGTTGCGGGAAGTGGTTGTGATTGTGGGTGAACAACTCCTATTGCGGGCGGTGGTTGTGGTTGTTGAACATCTACTGCTGGCGGTGGTTGTTGAGCACTTCCATCTTGCGTGGATTGTGTACTACTTTGAGACAGCGATAAGTTTAGTTCTGGCTCAGTATCACTGCTCGCAAGCAGAAGGCTGGCTACCTCTTCGACCCTCATCATGTGCTTGGCCCTGGGATGCTGGCTTGCCCCCACTAATGCAGATGTGCTGGTCCCAGCTTGCACCCCAGACCCCGCTGCTGCAGGCGTACCTTTTGGGGTGCCAAAAAAGGTTTTGGGGTCCATACCAGACTTAAGTGACACTTCCTTCTGCTGTTCCTTCTTCGCAGCAACTTTCTTTGTGGTGGAGGACCTGGTAGCTTTCTTAGGGCCCATCTTCTTCTGATGTCAGTCAGCTCACAGCAGCACAAATTGCAGAGATGTCTGGTCAGATGAGTCACACACCACACGTGGCGTACAACTGAAGGAAGTCCGTCTGGCGGTAGAACGAGCGATGGATGAAAAAACAACCAGCACCTCCTCAGTCTTTTTTGTGCACCTACAAGTAAAGAAGGCAGAACAACATCAGTCAAACAAGCAGTAAGGCAACATGAACAATTGAAAGACACACAGGTCAATGTATAAAAGACAAAACAGAAGACTAATAATACCAGTCCAGCAGCACCACAGCTCAAAGGCCACATGAAGTCCAGAAAGAACCAATAAAGTGAAGCAGGCCTATAGATACCAATATGGACAGAAAAACGAGGATGCCTGCTGCACATGACAGGTTAATGTGCAATGAATAAATAGCCCATGGCTAAGACAGAGGTTGTAAACATAACACCGCAAAAACACATACAAAGAAACCCCTGCCCAGGCTCCCAAAACAACAACCAAATGACAAATTCTGTTTTTTTGGGTGCACAAGAAAGACCTGCAACATTTTTGAGAAACTTTTATGCAACTCGGGACATATTGTCCGCGAGAATGCTAAATCGGCATGTTCGGCAGCGCGAACGGAATAAAAAGTCGTGTTCGCGTTCCCGAGCAAGTACATTGAGTGCGCGAACACGACAAAAAATGTAAGTTCACGTGCTCACATGGTGCGAAGTTACCAAAACTACCCAAGCTGTATTCCTAGGGTTACCTAATGGCAGAAATTGACAGAGTATTTAAAGTTTAAACACACCCAAAACCAGAAATACCCCACACATAAAAATAAGATTTTCTATATCAATCCAAGCCATCCATGATTTTCACATTAAGGGTACACCACAAAAACAGTTGATTAACTTTCATGACCCTATGAGTAGTACCTATGGCCTACTGCCAGAGTAGGCCACAAGGTTGGAGGCCTATGCCTATGGCAAAAGCACAAAGGAAGGACACACAAAATGGCCGCCGACATAGGGCCTGGCCACCAACAACAACATGGCAAAATCACAAAGGATGTATACACAAAATGGCCTCCACCACATGGCCTGGCCACCAACAACAACATGGCAAAATATATCACAAAGGAAGCATACACAAAATGGCCGCCACCACATGGCCTGGCCACCAACAACAACATGGCAAAATCACAAAGGATGTATATACAAAATGGCCTCCACCACATGGCCTGGCCACCAACAACAACATGGCAAAATATATCACAAAGGAAGCATACACAAAATGGCCGCCACCACATGGCCTGGCCACCAACAACAACATGGCAAAATCACAAAGGATGTATATACAAAATGGCCTCCACCACATGGCCTGGCCACCAACAACAACATGGCAAAATAAATCACAAAGGAAGCATACACAAAAAGATCACCACCATAGGGCCTGGCCACCAACAACAACATGGACAACTTTACAAAATGGCCTCCACCACATGGCCTGGCCACCAACAACAACATGGCAAAATAAATCACAAAGGAAGCATACACAAAATGGCCGCCACCACATGGCCTGGCCACCAACAACAACATGACAAGAAAGAGAAGACAGACAATAATGCCTATGGCAAAGGGACAATGCTTTGCTTCAGAAAATGGACACACCACACCACCGCCCAAATTGGTCACCCCACCCCAAAAAAAAAAAAAAAAAATAACAGAGGAGAGAAAATGGAAGTGGTCCATGCTCCAAAAAGAGAAAAGTACTACCAAAATGAGAACATAACATAAATGAGGAATTTTTAGGTGCACAAGAAAGACCTGCAACATTTTTGAGAAACTTTTATGCAACTCGGGACATATTGTCCGCGAGAATGCTAAATCGGCATGTTCGGCAGCGCGAACGGAATAAAAAGTCGTGTTCGCGTTCCCGAGCAAGTACATTGAGTGCGCGAACAAGACAAAAAATGTAAGTTCACGTGCTCACATGGTGCGAAGTTACCAAAACTACCCAAGCTGTATTCCTAGGGTTACCTAATGGCAGAAATTGACAGAGTATTTAAAGTTTAAACACACCCAAAACCAGAAATACCCCACACATAAAAATAAGATTTTCTATATCAATCCAAGCCATCCATGTTTTTCACATTAAGGGTACACCACAAAAACAGTTGATTAACTTTCATGACCCTATGAGTAGTACCTATGGCCTACTGCCAGAGTAGGCCACAAGGTTGGAGGCCTATGGCAAGAGCAAAGTGGCTGGAAACATTAAATGGCCGCCAACACATGGCCAGGCCAACCACAGAAAGTTAATACAATGAACTCATGCATGCCTACACACTAACTACATGGGGTACTAGGGTCACATATTGGCTTAAAAATTAGAAACATTTTAAATTCCA
This sequence comes from Lissotriton helveticus, assembly GCF_964261635.1. NCBI lineage: Eukaryota > Metazoa > Chordata > Amphibia > Caudata > Salamandridae > Lissotriton > Lissotriton helveticus. The sequence continues at coordinate 1,258,083,539 of NC_136063.1, read as the reverse complement.
CAAAATGCAATGTTAGAAAAAAACTACAATTTGGGACCTCATGAAAGTACAGGCCTCCATCAATAATTTCATTCCAGGATTGAATACTGTTGTTAAAAAAAAATCAAATCAAACAAGCACAAGTCTACATCACTCATACATTACACAAACTTACTTGAAAAAGAGAATTCCAATTCAAAAAGTCCTCATTAAATCCAAGGTAAATCAGTAATGCAGCCAACACAGACAGAAAGTGATCCTTCCAGCTCAAAATCCAAAGGAAAGTGAGCACCACATGGACAAAGCACTGGGAGGAGCCTGGTGGACAGGAACAGCAAGTTGTAAACTCAAGAGCCCTTCCTCCTTACTCTGCAAAACAAGAGTAGAAACAAAAAGATGGGTCCTTCCCCCCTAAAAATAAAGCCAAAGGTACAACTTTAAGGTTTTTTGCTTTTTTTTCCTAACCAAAATGGTAATTTATTATGGTTTTAACATGCTCGCGAGTTATTCTGTGCAAGAATGCAGTTTCTGCGTGTTCGGCAACTCGATCTTACCAAAAAGCATCCTCGCGCATCCTTATGACGCTATCTCGCATCAAAATGACGTTATCGCGTTCGCACAGTCGCACGGGACTGTGCGAGAGTGTTTCCAAACATGGTGGCACAAGCGACCAGGAAAAAACGAACGCAGAACGAAGGTAAGCCATTGCCGCGCACGCGATAATGTTATTCAGCGCGCGAGAACTACGCTACGCACCGGATCGCGGAGTTATCGACAGCTACGCGTTCTCCGCGGAACGCGGAGCTGCCGAAACTCCGCAAGCTCCGCGAACGGAGCGTAGTTCTTCGCCCAGGGTTAGTTCTTCCTCAGGGCTGAGCTGTGTACCTACGGTGTAAAATTTGAGGGACATTTAGTATCTCCTATTCTTATTTTGTCAGTAGTATAAGTATAAAGCATGCGGAATTTACCTCTTCTTATGTGTGGGAGTTCACTGTGTTTTTGGCACTGGGCTTCCGGATTTCCTAGTTCTCGCCCTTACCTAAATCATGAGATTAAAGGAGGGTGGTCTAGTGAGCTTTTGTCTTAAATTAGCTATATACATTTCGTGTACACCTTTATGCTGGACCTGCACTTACTTGTTTTCAAAATTGCGTGTGCCCACTCGGTTGAATTGCCCGTTGGTAGAATTCTTTAAAGGTTCTGGGATGATTTCATCTACTGGAATAAAAGGTTGATTTACTACAATATTCCACTACCCGATTCTTGGTTACCTGTTCTACAACAGAGGGACTTACATTGTAGCGAGGAGTTCTCATGTGCGGCTCCACTGCTAGGGATTATATGTCCGATCGCTTGTTGCTTCCTTTCTTTCGTTGATCGCGCTTCCGGATTCTGCAGGATCAAAGCAGCTTTTAAGTATATTTTATGTAAGCTGTTCTGGTTGTGGCTGACAGCATGCGCGTGGTAGAGCATCTTACCTTTACCGGTAGCTCTCTTGTCAGTTACAAGGGTTCGTCGTGAAGCCGCGTCTGAGTGATTGCCTTCGCTGGGACTCGAATGTGGTTTACCGACGCCCGGCGGAGCTCATTTCCTGTTTAAATATGCAGCTAAGCATTGTGGGACTTGTAGTTTTTGTGGTGAAAGTGCAGTACTGTACAGCACGGTGTTGACGAAGTGACTGGCAAAATCAATTGCAAAAACAGTGCATGTTTGCTGAAGGTGGTGTGCAGGGGACTCAGTAATTCGCTCTTTGTAATTCCGACATTTCATTCAGCCCATCCACCACACAGTTGAATTTTAAAATTAAGTAAGCTTCTTTTTTCAACAACATGGCATCAATGTTTCCTCCTCTGGGGGGAACTTTAATGGCTGATAGTACCGTCCATTTGAAATCTGTCTCAGTGTGTTGTTGTTCCACAAAGTGTTGTACCATTGGGGCGGTCAACACTCCGTGTCTGATTCTAGATCTGTGTTGTGCTACTCGCTGATTTACTTTTTGAGTAGTTTTCCCGATATATAGCTTGGGACAAGGGCACATTATTGCATAAACTACGTTACTCGTTTTACAGTTCGAGAACTCCTTATGCATCCACCGCATATTCTTAAATTGAAATTCTTCACCTTCCAATGTGTTGGGGCAGGACACACACGTGCCACATCTGTGGTGACCCGTTATTTGTGGTAATTTCCAAAGTGAACGTAAATCTGTTTTTGCTTGGCTGACTCCTAAGTCAGCTCTTACGATATATTGGGCAATGCTTTTGTTTTTCTTTAAAGCGAACAATGGTTTTGCCATTGGAACTTCCGAATTCATAATCAGGTGCCAGTTCTTTAAAATGATAGACTTCAATTTGTTGGTATATGGGCCGAATGTTGTCACACAGACCGGCCTTTCAAGAGGTTTGGTCTCTTTCCTTTTAAGTAATTCTTCTCGTGGCGTGTACCAAGCCCGTGTGGTTGAATGTTTTAATAGTTTGGATGGATAACCTCTGTCTCGTAGTTGTTCACTGAGAATTTGGGAGTGTATTATGAAGTCCTCCTTTCGAGAACAATTGCGACGAATTCTTAGCATTTGTCCGTACGGTAGATTGGATTTTAAACTTTTGGGGTGATAGCTTGCATAATGTAAGATGGTATTTTTGTCCGTGTTTTTGCGATGTAAAGTGGTTGTCAATCTGTTCTCGTTGGGAAAAACTACTACATCAAGGAAGGTAAGTGATGTTCTGCTGTGTGTCATTGTAAACTTTATGTCCGGGTGTCTGGTGTTGAGCCACTGATGGAATTGGGCCAACATCTCCTCAGACCCTTTCCATTGACACCAAATGTCGTCAATAAAACGATACCATGTTGTTATGTTTTGTTTGAAAGGGTTATTTTGGTAAATGTAGCGTTCCTCATACAGGGCCATGAAGAGGACCGCCATCTCCGGGGCATAAGGACACCCCATGGCGGTCCCCTTCACCTGCACGTAGAACGTGTCCATGAACCTGAAATAATTTCTTTTGAGGGCGATCCGTGCCAAATCAATAAAGTCATTTGGCACGGATCGCCCTCAAAAGAAATTATTTCAGGTTCATGGACACGTTCTACGTGCAGGTGAAGGGGACCGCCATGGGGTGTCCTTATGCCCCGGAGATGGCGGTCCTCTTCATGGCCCTGTATGAGGAACGCTACATTTACCAAAATAACCCTTTCAAACAAAACATAACAACATGGTATCGTTTTATTGACGACATTTGGTGTCAATGGAAAGGGTCTGAGGAGATGTTGGCCCAATTCCATCAGTGGCTCAACACCAGACACCCGGACATAAAGTTTACAATGACACACAGCAGAACATCACTTACCTTCCTTGATGTAGTAGTTTTTCCCAACGAGAACAGATTGACAACCACTTTACATCGCAAAAACACGGACAAAAATACCATCTTACATTATGCAAGCTATCACCCCAAAAGTTTAAAATCCAATCTACCGTACGGACAAATGCTAAGAATTCGTCGCAATTGTTCTCGAAAGGAGGACTTCATAATACACTCCCAAATTCTCAGTGAACAACTACGAGACAGAGGTTATCCATCCAAACTATTAAAACATTCAACCACACGGGCTTGGTACACGCCACGAGAAGAATTACTTAAAAGGAAAGAGACCAAACCTCTTGAAAGGCCGGTCTGTGTGACAACATTCGGCCCATATACCAACAAATTAAAGTCTATCATTTTAAAGAACTGGCACCTGATTATGAATTCGGAAGTTCCAATGGCAAAACCATTGTTCGCTTTAAAGAAAAACAAAAGCATTGCCCAATATATCGTAAGAGCTGACTTAGGAGTCAGCCAAGCAAAAACAGATTTACGTTCACTTTGGAAATTACCACAAATAACGGGTCACCACAGATGTGGCACGTGTGTGTCCTGCCCCAACACATTGGAAGGTGAAGAATTTCAATTTAAGAATATGCGGTGGATGCATAAGGAGTTCTCGAACTGTAAAACGAGTAACGTAGTTTATGCAATAATGTGCCCTTGTCCCAAGCTATATATCGGGAAAACTACTCAAAAAGTAAATCAGCGAGTAGCACAACACAGATCTAGAATCAGACACGGAGTGTTGAGCGCCCCAATGGTACAACACTTTGTGGAACAACAACACACTGAGACAGATTTCAAATGGACGGTACTATCAGCCATTAAAGTTCCCCCCAGAGGAGGAAACATTGATGCCATGTTGTTGAAAAAAGAAGCTTACTTAATTTTAAAATTCAACTGTGTGGTGGATGGGCTGAATGAAATGTCGGAATTACAAAGAGCGAATTACTGAGTCCCCTGCACACCACCTTCAGCAAACATGCACTGTTTTTGCAATTGATTTTGCCAGTCACTTCGTCAACACCGTGCTGTACAGTACTGCACTTTCACCACAAAAACTACAAGTCCCACAATGCTTAGCTGCATATTTAAACAGGAAATGAGCTCCGCCGGGCGTCGGTAAACCACATTCGAGTCCCAGCGAAGGCAATCACTCAGACGCGGCTTCACGACGAACCCTTGTAACTGACAAGAGAGCTACCGGTAAAGGTAAGATGCTCTACCACGCGCATGCTGTCAGCCACAACCAGAACAGCTTACATAAAATATACTTAAAAGCTGCTTTGATCCTGCAGAATCCGGAAGCGCGATCAACGAAAGAAAGGAAGCAACAAGCGATCGGACATATAATCCCTAGCAGTGGAGCCGCACATGAGAACTCCTCGCTACAATGTAAGTCCCTCTGTTGTAGAACAGGTAACCAAGAATCGGGTAGTGGAATATTGTAGTAAATCAACCTTTTATTCCAGTAGATGAAATCATCCCAGAACCTTTAAAGAATTCTACCAACGGGCAATTCAACCGAGTGGGCACACGCAATTTTGAAAACAAGTAAGTGCAGGTCCAGCATAAAGGTGTACACGAAATGTATATAGCTAATTTAAGACAAAAGCTCACTAGACCACCCTCCTTTAATCTCATGATTTAGGTAAGGGCGAGAACTAGGAAATCCGGAAGCCCAGTGCCAAAAACACAGTGAACTCCCACACATAAGAAGAGGTAAATTCCGCATGCTTTATACTTATACTACTGACAAAATAAGAATAGGAGATACTAAATGTCCCTCAAATTTTACACCGTAGGTACACAGCTCAGCCCTGAGGAAGAACCCCATTAATTGAACAAGGGGTTTGGAAACGCGTCGGCTGTTCGGCTGTTTCAAAGGCAACCTAAATTCTATGGGTTTGCACACGAACATAGGGCGACCTAACCGAAATCATATGGCCCAATGTGTTTGGTCCTAATAATTAAATTTGCTTGATACAAGGACCTTGGCCCAATGTGTTTGGTCCTAATAATTAAATTTGCTTGATACAAGGACCTGTACCTTAATAGTTCAAGGTGTATGCAATTCAGTTTTTGTTCTGTTGTTGAAATAGTGAAAACATAACTATTATCGAATGTGATGATTTATTCAATTTTTGAAAGCATTGTTATTCATGTTTTATGTTTATATTGTTTTGACTATTGAAGGAAAGTTTAATCCTCTGTAGCGCGATTTATATGTGAACATCATTAATTTTGAAAATGTTGAAATGAAAACAATAAACCTTCGGAATCCTTGATATGAAGGTACACACCAGCTAAATAAAAAGCGGGTGTGAACTAAACTTGAGCCCTGGCATTCTTGTTTGTTGATATTATATATTGTCCAGCCAGGACTCGTAGGACAAAGCCCTCCCTGAGATAAAAATTTAACAATCAAGGCTGCTATCCGTTAACACAGTAGGTAATATCGGTTATCCTCTTATTAAATTAGGAGCAGCCCATTAGGGTATTACAGTAGCTGACTTGCTGGCTCTCCCACTGGCTAAACTTTTATGCTGCTCTTACAACAAACTTGGGGAACTGGATATTGAGCACTGAATTCTCTGGGTTCATGGATGCAATGATGGCTTGTCGACAGGAGTGAATACTGAGTTTGTTCCATTCGCCCTGTAACTGGGACCTTCGTTCGTTAAGCAGTGCTGGACAGAGGCATACCACGTGTTCAATTGATTCCTTGCTGGACCTGCACCCCCTGCACATTGTGTTATCATTTATACGGCACCAACTGGGTAGATGATGCAGAAAGGGCGTCTCTCCGATCCTAAGGTACATAAATCCCTTTTTCCTAAAAACTGCATAGGTACAAGACAGATATGGCACCGTAGTCCCTGACTTGAACCTTGATGTAATCGACCAGGCATGTTTTCCCAATTGTGCTCAGTCTGAATGGAAAGACCAGAGTCTAACACACTTTTTGATGTACTTCTGCATACTTCACCAAGGTAGTGAGGCAACATTGTAAATCTATGGGGTGAAAGCCATCATAGCCACATCATCAGTGTACAATAGGGTGCTAATAGTCTTGTTGCCAATTTTTATAGGGTCCCTCTGCACCTGACTTAACATACCTCATGGATCATATATATATATATATATATATATATATATATATATAGAGAGAGAGAGAGAGAGAGAGAGAGTGAGAGGAAACAACAGAGGAGTGAACAAGCATCCTTGTTTTAAGCCATTTTGAATTTTAACCTTTCTCTATGGACCCTGCGTTCCTTCCATAAGAACTTGGCACCAGGTATCAGAGTAAAATTCAGCAATGAGCATTAAGAGGTGGTAGGGAACGCCCAAAAAAAGAAGCATTGAACACTGGAGAAATCAATGAAGGCCATGGACACTAGCATACCTAGGGGAAAGGGATATTTCTCAGTAATCACTTGGAGGACAGCAATGATGTTGATAGTACTATGTTTCCTCCTAAAACTAGCTTGTTAGGGGAGTTTGATGTTATTTTCTTGAGCCCATTGTTGGAAGTGGGAATGTAGACTCCTAGCAAACAAGTTTGTTAGTTGCATCCATGAAGCAATCTGTCTAAAACTTGCTGGAGAGGATTTGGGAACCTGTTATACACAGGTACAATCATACTACCCTTCTAAGATGAAGGGATTTTTCCAGTTCAAGAGCAATATTCGAAAAAGTTCCCCAGGATAAAGCCTTCATTTTAATAACTGCAATAGGAATCTCATTGGGCCTCCAAAGCTCTAGATGTTCTCGTGGTTTTTATAAAACCAACAGTCTCAACTGGGGAAGGAGCACCATACGCTACAAATCTCCCTTCATCTAGACTGAGTGCAACAGGATTAGCTTCCCCGGTATTGCTAGAATACAATTTAGAAATGTAATCCATCCAAGCATTTTCAGGGATGGGAATTTCATGCGCCGTGATCCTGGAGCCACAGTATTCAGCAACCAAATGCCAATTTTTTCCTTGGATTAATAGCATTAGATTAGATTAATAGCATCACATTTTTGCCTGAGCTCTTTTGCTTTTAATATTGATCATATACGTTTGAGACGATCGATTTCATACTGACTTGAAGAGGAAAACAACATAAACTGTCTCCTTATCAAGTAATTTCTTTCCTGGTTTAACACCTTCACTTTTGTAATACACTTTTTCAGCTGCTGAGGGCCTTTATCCTTCGAATTTATATTACGAAACCTATCCATGCAGGATATAAAAAAGGATATCGGGTGGTCCCATGAAGACTCTTCAGAACTGATACAGACACCAATAATTTTAGAACTTTAGGTCTCAACACTCCTAGGTGTTCAAAAGGTATGCCCATTCAACTTATTAAAGCCAACCTTACCAATTGATAGGTTCCCAGGTGCTAATTCCTGGAAATTAAAAGCCACTGTCCTACCTACAAAACTATGATTACTCATATCAGTTGGAGGCACAATAAATGTAAACACAAGTAGATGATGGACGGAGTACTGAAACTTTTCAGGCACTCACCCCCAGTCACAGATCTGGGTTGAATCCATCATTGTTGTTTAGCTCTCTTCACCACCTCAGTTCAGATCCAGCTATATGCAAATCAGTCTTGACCCTGTGCCTCATGGGTACAGTCCAGCCCGAACTCCCAATCCAGGTCTTCCCTGAACCGGAAACAAGCATCCTGTGACCAGTTTCGGGGTAACAACCCTCAATCATCCTCCCTGCCCTAGAAAACAACTATATCAATAGGATTCCCTGTCGAATATCATTATCAGACACCTCCGCAGCAGCCACCATTTACCTATTTACTTTTTGTGAATTCATTTGTTATACCAGGGTCTCTTAGCGCTACACAACAGGCACAAACCCAATCCACCTTTTTAGAAAGTAATCACAATTTTGCAAAATCAGGTTTGCTATTAAAATGAGTCAAAAGGGATTCTAGAATATAGGGTCGGCACAGTTGAGTCAATAAACACAAATTCTATGTCAGTACTTTTTCCTAACCTTATTGTTTCTATCTCCAAAAATGAATTTAGAATAGAACTTCTATTCACGGGAAAAGGGTCATTATCAAATAATATGATAAAATCAATGGTGGTTGATTATACTTTCTTCTCTAGTGACACCCCTTGAGAGTGACAAGCTGCCCACTCGGATACAGGCTCTATGGTCTTCGGAACAAAAACTCTTGCCCCATGACTGAGCAAAAGATAGGTTATATTATATGGGGCTGTTACGGTACCTTGTTCTTTATCATTTCTGATACTTGATTAACCTGATTACCCAGATTTGCCTTTACTAGTGGAAAACTACCCTCTTTATCCAATCCAACAGAATTTGTATGGGCCGCAGTATTCTTCACTCCCTCAGCATTGAGAGAGAGTAGTGGAGCGTACTTTAAGTTATCCCTCTACCACCCCTAACTGAGCATATGAAGAATTCAATAGAATATTTGGAGCACATTGACATTGCAGGAAAGTTGCAAGAAGGATGTTTGATTCGACTGAATTTGCTCCAACTCTCTTTTCCATCTTGGGGTTGCAGTGGTCAGAATAAGTATTAATTGGAGGAAGAGATAAAGCACCACCCCCGATATCATTAATGCCACCATATTAAAGACTTTCATTTCTAGTTAGATGAGGAAACTCCATTTTTTAATTTTATGTTTTGTGATTCTTCTGACCTTTTTTTTTTTAAGTTTCTTGATAGCGCCCATCTGAACCATCTAAGAGGGCTCTACTATGGACTCCATCTCTAAACAAATTGTGACAGGGTCAGGATTTTGCTGTTCTAAGGAATTAATATCAGCATTAGAACCAGCACCTACTCCCATACTGTTTGTGACACTAACCCATTCTCTTTACCAGATTTCTTGCCCGCTTTTTTGGACTCTTTTTAAACAGGGGGAAAATATCAACCATAGCTACTTATGAGGGCACTTTATGACTATGGTCCTCGAACAACAAACTTAAGCAAAGGTTCTCATCAACATGTGTGCAACGATTTTTTGGTGGAACCTCATTGGCTTGCCAACTTGTGCAAATGAATCCCTGATCCCTCCAGGGGGCTCAGCTATTGCTGACTTACACAAAGACTCTGCATTAGCATTAATAACATACATATTAGTATTAGTAAAGCCACACTTATTAATATTCTGCATCTGCAATAAAAGTGATGACTGCATTTCCAATACATGATCAGAGCTAGACACAGATTTCTCTAATAGAGACAATATAGAAGCTAAAGATATTTTAATACAAAATAAAAGATCTGATTAAACACCTCCTCCTCCTCCATTAATTGACTGATTTATGCCCCACTGTGTTCTTGGAAATAGAAAATGATCATTCTGAAGTTCGAAGGGGGACACCCTAAGGGGTGAAGAGCTGCAATAGAATGTTGGTAGAGACGGACGAGTAAGGCGGATTATTGGATTTGTATGAGATTGCCCCACATCACAGTGAACATTCATGGGGGCAACATGCAGAAATCATAACCCCTGACCCACTCGGAAGTCAAGATCAATGTCTGGCAGGTTGAAATCCTCCACTAAAAGAACCTCCTCTTAGTCATTAACATAGTTATCTCTTACAGGGATGACTTCCTAATCTACAAGTGAATCCTCCTCCTGGTGTGATAGGGATGATGAAATGAAACAATCTCCATTGCCCCTTATTAAAACGTTGACCCCCAGAGGACCGAATTAAGGAAAGTGGTGCAAATATCTCGCCCAGAAGCTTATTGACTAGGCCCTCAGGTACCAAGCATCCCTCGATAACCTCCACTCCCATTTTACCCAGTCCTGACAGCTTGTTTGCAGCTAGAGTGGAAATCATATGCTAACAAAGATCTGTACTGAATTGAGCAAAAGGTGTGAAAGGTGCAACCAAAGATGAAGGTGCTGAAAACAGAAGCTAAGAACTTCCTCTGCTTCTTTAGACACAACTTTATCTATTTCTCTTAAAAAAATGGAAACAGATAAAAATATTATAGATTTATAAGATTTCAGCTGAGAGCCTCTGTTTCTGTTGGTGGATTTAATTGTTTTTTCGATTTAAATTGAAGAAGATTACAATCAATCAATCAATCAGCAATTTGTAAAGTGCTCTACTTACCCGTGAGGGTCTCAAGACGCTGAGGGTGGGGTGGGGGGGGAGTTGCTACTGCTCGAAGAGCCAGGTCTTGAGGAGCCTTCACACCCAGAGAGTAATTTTTTTAATGTCATTGTCACCGGAAAACTCTGAGGGCCTCACCCTGCTTCTGTCAAATGCAAAGTGCAGACACAGATGCAGACAACTCTCAGCATAGTGACTTTAACACACTAAGAAGAGCACCGGTGACGAAGATGCCTAAATCAACAATGGGAGAATCCAATTCAAACAAACAACCAGTGCCGATGACTGTTGAAGACTGCTAAAAACTGTTGGACCCACCGAAAAACTTTCATGAGAGTGAAAACCAGAATGAACTGGGTGTTTGCTGGCACACCAGTACCGCAAGCCACGCCCAGTCATAGCTGGACCACTTCCGCGGATACTAAAACCTGCCTTACGCTATGGACCCTAAGCCATAGCCTTCTCAGCAGTCACACAGCTTGCAAGGCCTCCTTACCGGACAATCTTCTGCAATCCACAGCTGCCCGCACTCCCCACATCGAATGGAGCACCTTATGTCACCTCTTGCTGCCTGCTCTGCTCTGCACAGCCAGTGTTTTTGCAAAAAAACTCAGCGCTGATATGAGAGGGGGCTTTCCTCTCCTGCGTTCACCACAGAGTAGCCAGTTCTTGCCCCCAAACAACTCCATGCAACTCCAGGTGACCTCTCTCAACTGGGGGCGCAGCGAGGAGTGGGCCTCTCTGCTCTCTTCTTTCTGCAGCTCCAATGCATCAGCACTGGCGTCCAGCTGTGTCCAGTGGGAGCTTGGCTTTGCACCAGCCCTACTTTCCCTTGAGCTCCTCTGCTTGCGGCTCAGAATGGATTTGCCTTGCAGATTGACCTGGCTTGGGTCACCAACACCCTTTGAGTGACTAAACCATGAGACACGCCACTAGTCTGCTGGCTGCTCCGCTACTGCGCTGCTCATCAGCGCATCACTTACGCCTCACTGACCTTTCCATTACATCTCACAATGACATTCAGAAATGGGATGATAGTAAAAAAAGCCCAACCCAGTAGAGATCCTTCACCATTTCTCTCTACAGCAATGCCTGCTGATACCAAGTACTTTTAAATATAGCATCAGGTTGGTCAAAGCAGAGCAATAACCTGCTAACTATACTATGATCATAAGAAATACCAGAAAGGTACCTGCTGAAATGCTCAAAGTTACCAGCCTACTGAAAACCATTAACTGTGTGTGTCTCTCATACTCCTCTTCATCCTCCAAATAAAGAGAACACCTTTCCAACCACACACCCTACAAACCATAGCTTGCTTCTCAAGTAGGCAGGCACTCCAGTACCACACATGGGGAGGTGTGGTAGGCGCTATAAAAATGCTGCAAAACAATTAATTTCAATAGTAAATCTGAACTCTGTAAAGTCCAACACTGCGCCCAGTTTTGCTAAGGTGAGATAGGGAATAGTAAATCTAAACCCTCCAAAGTCCAACACGTTCACTAATGTTCCTTAGGCTGGAATGTGAATAATAAATTGTATTTCTCCAAATTGTAAAAAAGAAATCGAAACTTTATTATGTTGAAGTTGGAATATTTTTTTTTTATTATTGTTTTTTTATTTTCTTTATAATGGAGTTTAGTTGTTTGTTAGTTATTTCACATTGTTTTACGTTTATTGGAGGTAGAATTGTAAATATTTGAAATTTGTTTTAGGTAGTATCTTTTTTTATTATTTGTAGGTTATTTGTATATTAGTATTCTAGAATTTTTGGTTACTTTTTTAATTAAATGTAGTTTTTTATTTGTATTGTATATGTTTATAGTATATTTTATTTTAATTGCATATTTTATTTTTAACCTTTTTGGAGAAATATGGCGTATAAAAATGTATTTATTTTATTTAAATTTAATAATTTAATAATGACATTGTTTAATGTCATTTTTATTTATTGTAAATGTTTATTTTTTTGGTCTTCCTAGTATTTTTTTAAGTAACTGTGTAAATCTAAAATCATTTTATGAGTATATATTTTTTATAAGATTTGTATTTATTGTTGAAAATTATGTTTAATTAGTATATTTCTTTTTCGTTTATAAAAGTATTACATTTATTTTCACATCTGTTTTAGTTTTGTTATATATCTTTTTATACATAATATTTTTTAATTAATTTTGTTTTAAGTAATTATGATGTTAAACTATTTCTAAACATATATACTGGCCTATATAATGTCTATATTTTTGGCCACTATGTTTTTATACTCAATATTTTTGTTCTTTACATTGCAAGCATGTAAATCAGATATTTTTGCTCACATTATTTTTGCTGTGCTATTTTCGTATTGGGATGTCTTTCGCCTCGATAATATTATGTCATAGAAGCATGGTAAGTAATGGGCAGGCTCTAAACTCACTGTACGCATTATTTCCACAAGATGATTTTGCCCACAGAGAGCTAAAAGCTGTCTGGTAGGCGATTATAGTGCTTCCTTAAAAGACTTCCAAACTCTTACTGTGCACAATTGATAATAATGCAAATTGTACCTTAAATATATTTTTTCATCTTAAATGCTCCCGTTTGCACGTTCTAAAAAATGTATTTATTGCCTGATTTTTGACAGACTGTCTAAAATACAGCAATCCCATGTGAGTGTAATCTGTGGGGAATGTGTTGTGGCCTTCTACATACCTTAGTGCGGCATTCATTGCACGAATCACGATGTGGCAGACAGAATGCATGCTGTGGTACACCAGGCGGGCAACGCCCACACACACACACACACACCCCTATCGTGTGTGCCAGCCCAGGCTGAGACAGCTTCCCAGGCACATACAGTTTTTGAGCTTATCGCAGCAGCACCAAAGTACTTCACAGGTCTTTAAAAGACCATTTACGTGTTAAGGAGGCTTTGTTGTTTTTTCACCCCTTCATCTCCACTCTGCCTTCTGATGGAAGAATAAACCCCCCCCCCACACACAAAAAATATTTGGCTCTAGTTGCGCCTCTGTGGTACACCATGGGTTGGAATGACACTTTGGCACGGAAGTGTAAGACTGCCGGCCGGTAGCTTCCGGTGTGTTGCTCGTGCTTGTCATGGGCGTAGGAAGTGTGGGGACGCGGGGGATATATCCCCCCAGATTGTAAAGTGGGGGGGACACGGGGACAAGCATGGGGGGGATGAGGGGACAAAAGAATTTCCCCTCACCCGTCTGTTATTCATCGGGCCATTAGCGCGAAAGCGCTACCTAATGGCCCTGCACTTACCTGCCAGGAGTCAAAGAGGCCACCCGCCCTCTGCCCTTTGTTATGCTGCAAGAAGGCTCGGCGTCCCAAGGGCAGAGAAGATAAAATACGATGTCTCTTTTCCTTCATACCCAGAGAAGGCATGGACAGTGTCAACTTCTCCTGATCTGCCTCTGGCAGCGGCCCTCCTCCCCATCTCTCTTTGTTTTTCCTCTATCTCGTTCTGTCTCTGTCTCCCTCCTAGTTAAGTTCTGATTTCAAGAGACAGCTCTTACGTTCTCTCTCTTGCCTCTCCTTGTCTTTATTTGTTTCCTTGTGAAATGGATCCAAAATAGGAAGAACACTTTGGCTGGAAATGTCCTCATTTGCTGATCGTTTTATAACTCCAAAGAAAAACCTCAGGACGGAGAGAAAACATTATTGAATACCTAAATAAAGCGATACAGAGTGGTCAGCAGACAGGCCAGATTCTTATTTACACCCACACACATTAGCACAACTTTACAGAGTTTGCCAGTGAAAGCGCTACTTTCTTTTTTCCTTCTTTCTTTGAACAACATTGTTTTCCCAGGGTGGGGAAGTGCACCATCCCTATAGGGACTGCAATACCTGGTTGATGAGTGGAGTAGAAACGTTTAATATGATCGTTTTCAACTGTTTTAATTATTTTAGCTTATAAAATGTGTACTGCGGCTCTTTGTTCGGGGATGTGGTGTTTTTAAACCAAACTGCTTACATTTTGAAAGGATGTAAGCAATGGACATTGAAACAGGTCCCTTCCTGCCTGGCCCTGTAGCCATGTCCTGAATCTTACAGGAAAAATCACTTACTGATTTCTGAATAATGAGTTTAAAACTGGTAAGGTAACCATGTTTTTCCTGAATACATTTCACATGCTTTGCTTACTCTTGCATTCCTTATCAGTGTTTGCTTTTTCCAGGGTGTTATTCGTTTTTTTCAGGCAGCATTTTACTGTTGTCTAGAGAGTAATTTGAATTTAGTCGCAGCCCAATTGAGATGTAGCTGAAGGCATTGCAAGTTTCTCTCAGTGGGGCAGTATGGTGTTCAGTGTGGGAGAGGATGTGGCACTCGGGCCAGAGCTGCTGAATTTGGAACTGGAGCACCATTTTCAGCCTTCATGACCAGTCCACCAGACTACACTCCTGACAGAGCTCATTCTGATGCTACACCTTAGAAGGCCCGATAGACCTTAGAAGCCCTGGTGTCTTAGCACCCGCAGGTGGACCCTAACGGTAGCAAGTGTGAGTTAACCTTGAAGGCCTGTCCACCACAGTCCACCACAGTTCACCTACAGTCTTGCAAGCAGGCATACAAAGAAGCACACCCTAGACACTCCATCGACAGTGACTGTCACTGAGGTCACAAGATCCTTGAGGCCAGTCCACCGCACCCATTGGTACCTCCATTGGCCTTTTTCAGCAGTAGTAGTGCACCTCACCAGAGATCAGCAATGAAGGATTTGCATGAACACCAAAATTAGGGGGTGATTATAATGGAGGTGGGACCGCCACGTCACCCTGTCAGTGGCGGTTCCACCACCATCGGTGACTGCATTATCACCAGCCATATTACAATGGTGGGTGGATCCCTGGCATTAGGAAAGACCCCAGCCACACATCCAACTGGCGCTTTGAGCCCACCAGTGCGGCGGAAGGGCTCGTGGTTCCTACAATGCTGGTGGTGCCTACCAGCCACCACAGTAGGGATTACGATACCCTTTACCAACCAGCCTATCCATGGCGGTTCACCCCACATGAAAAAGTTGGTGGAAAAGGACGTTGGGGGCCCGTAGCAGGCCCCTGTCCCCCCAGCCCCCAGACATGGGACTCGGGGGGGGAGGTATCTAAGATGCCCCCCTACATATCACTGCACCATGTGGCAGGCACCTCATTGTGCCTGCCACGTAGTGCAGTGATATATGTAACATGTCCTTTTTAGGTCTCGCACCTGGCGATTACAGCGCAAAAGCGCTGTCTCGCCTGCGAGACCTAAAGTCACCGGCTCTGCTTCCCAGGAGACAGGAGATGGGCACGCGCAGCATGCCGGAATCGGATCAGGTCGCGCGCCTAAACACGCGCTCCGATTCCGGCATGCTGTTCACAGTCAACAATGGATCAGGACGCGCGCACGCACACACACAGAGACACGCGAGCACACACACACATAGACAGACACATGCGCACACACACAGACACACGCGCACACACAGACACACGCACACACACAGACACACGCGCGCACACACACACAGACACACGCACACACACACAGACACACACGCACACACACACATAGACACGCACACACACGCACACACAGACACAGACACACGCGCACACACACGCGCACACATCCCTTCCTCCCCTCCACCCCTCTCCACTCACCGGGCTCTTTCCGCGTGTCCCTCTCTCCCTCAGCAGCGGGTCAGTCTCGGCAGCAGGTGGGACTCTCCACAAGCACAGGAGTCCCGCTAGCTCACACGCTGACTTCACGGGCACAGGAGCGCGGGGTAGGCTCCCATCTGCTTCCCATCTTTTTGCGGCCCCGCCCCCGTCCCAACACAGGTTGCCTGGCTTCCTGTCGAAGCCGGGCTGCGGCGGTGAGTTTCTCAATACCTGACTTGTTTGACTTGTTTATGAAGGTTAGTGGAGCGTAATATTAAATAGAATTCGTCCAAAGAAAACAGGCAATAGATACTTTAATTACGCTAACAAAATAGTCATCTGAAAGCCTTCTTGGCGAATCACAGCGCTCTTCATGCCTTTTCTGAACAGTCGATTACTTATGGGAGCCATCTCTCTACTGGGATTGGCTTGTCTCCAGAATGTATTCGGCCCAGTGCAGTGCGTCGTGGTGGACATTTCTCTGAGTCAGACAGAGGCTTAATGTTAAACTGTGCTTATCTGAAGCCAAGCCTCCCCCACCCAAAGTACGCATATCAACAAAAGATGGAGGAGTCTATACCCACTTCCACGTGCACTCTACCCCAGTGGATTGATGTGTGAGTGTGATAACCCAACAGATGGGTTGGGTGAAAGGCCCATCCTTACACAATCCGAGCTCATTCCCTTCACTAGCATCACCGTTTTATAGTTCATCAACAGCTGTGCCTGGCACATACCGAGGAATGAGCAGGAGGGAAGGTTGAAATGTGTGCACGCTGAGGGAATACTGTCCCCCCCTTTGAAAAGCTGGTATGTGGGATGGAGTAGCCCACATACTTATTCAGCACAATTCAACAAAATTCAGAAACTTAAGTGCACCTATAACTAATTTGTCCTTATTATTTGTGACATGACATTAAAAAATATTTCACACAATAGGTTCACACAGATGCACAAAAAGTCCAAGATACTGCTTTGTGTGATTTTTCTTGTGATTTGTAGAGCCACGGTTTTATTCTTCAGATTTAAAAAGTTTGCATGTCATAATGTGTGGTGACAGCTAACACAGATGCCATTGAACACTCCACTTTCTCAAGGATGCCGAGAATATGACAATTGGCTTCTCAATTGGAGATTGATTCCTGGATTGACATGGCTCGCCATTTATTACAAGGCACCCTTTATGTTTCAAACTTTGATAAGTACTGCGCTGTCAAAAGGCTTGTGATGGTGGGCGATTAACATGGTTGATTGTTCAGGCATATGGCTGTAATGTTCATCAGATTTTAAAGTAATCCCTAATGACAAGGCTTGCAAAAGGCAGTGTGACCACTGATTAGGTGTCGTGCACGAACATTTTCAATGAATGAATCAGTGTCCAATAGGAAGACCATTAGTATTTTCCGTAGCCTTGGTAAAGTGGAATATTCGGTGAAACGCGGATTGGCAGTTACCAAAAAATGTGACACAGGAATTGTTTTCATCTGAAGCTAAACGCTGGAACACTGCAAATCATGAGAAAAGCATGCAAGACAACCTATTGTACTTTTTTTGTATCTGTTTGAAATTATTACTTTTCATATTTATTGATGTCATACCAAATGTAATAAGGGCACATTTGGTATAGATACACATAACTTTGCTGAATTTTGTCAAAAAAGTGTGTCAGGAAGATACTTGACATTTGGTGTGTAGGAGCAGCACAGGGCCATCAAACTCAAACAAACCCACTAGCCCAATGAGCTAGCCAGGTTCTGAAAGGTTGCAAGTGATGGAGCAGCGTCATCCAAGCCCAAGCATTGCTCTGAGAGGCTGGTAGGACATTGTCAAAGTCAGTGCAACACCTGAAAGACGCTTATGAAATGAAGGCTAGTCAGTCACAAGCAACATGTGCCTCTGAAAGGCCTGTAACAGCCCATTCTTTTGCTTGGATGACAGTAGAGATGGGGCACAGTTTTTTTTCTGGAAGGCTTGAAATCCCTCAAAAGTTTCAGTCATATATCAAGTTAAAGTAGGAAGACCTTTACTACGGTTTGGTGGAACTGTAGTTATTTGCAATCTTGGACTCAATTTCAAAAGCTTTATTCGTTATTTGATAACAATCATAAAAGCATACAATGTTAAAAATACAGAATAAAATACACAACAAGTGGCATAAATTACAGTAAATGAAGCAGCTCAGTTAGAAACAAATATTCGACCGCACAATCAGATAATAACAAGTTAAGCACACTTAAAACGCCAGACTTTTCCTGTGGGAGACAGCTTTTAGAATAAAGGTAGCAGTAAAAAAACAGATATCCAGAGTGTCAAGTGCAAATAGTATTTTCATGGCTTGGGCAATGGTGGACACAGAGTATTTCTTAAAAACAGGTTTAAGATAATGTAAATGGATGTGCAAGAATAGAGGACAGATAAGCATAAAGTGCAATGTGCTTTGCTTGGTTGTGCCATCACATGGGCATGGATTTGGGCTATAAATTTTCATCTGTGGGAAAGCCACCAAGTTATGGCAATGCCTAATCTCAACCTAGTGAGAACAAACTGGTGAGATTGTTTAGTAATGACTTTTAAATACATAGGCATGCCCTGAACAACATTCTTGTTAGAATGGTAAAAAACATGGGTTGAAAAGTGGCTACATTGGACACTACGCAAATTCGATTTGGTCCCCAGATAAACATTTTTAAACTCCTGTTTGGGTACAATAACGGCGCTTAAAGGGTCATCAAAAATATCCAGGTTAAAAATTTCATTGTAGGATGTAAGAACATATTTTAAACAGGGGATCTTGCGAGCATTGTCCAACCGGAGACAGTCTAAAATAATTCGCCTGGTAAATCCTGTCTCGTCCTTTGCCCAAATCGACCTCCAAACCATTAGGGGTCTCAGGCCCATTAGATCTGAGAGATAGTCCAGCCCCACCTCCCTATGACTCAGTTCGGTGGAAGCCGAAGAGGGGAGGCACAGGAGTCTTTTGAGGAACTGGTTCTCTAAGACTTGCAGATCCCCATGGTTGCAGTAGCCCCATACACCTGAGCCGTATAGGGCAATAGAAGCACATCTATGCCTATAGATGTTTAACATATCAGGGATACAACGGCTGCCCAGTTTCGTTGCAAAGCGGAATACTCCCGAGGAGCTTTTACCCATCTTGGCCTTCACTTTTGAGATCTCAGTTGCCCATGACCCTCTACTATTAAAAGTTATGCCAAGATAACAAAATTTGTCCACTACCTCTATTCTGTGTTCATTAAAATGGAATGGTTTAAAAAATTTCATCTGTTTCCCACAAGCCATAATAAAAGTCTTAGAGTTAATAATTTTTAGTTTTCTCCCCTGGATAAAATCATAGAAGTAATTCATGAGATTTTGGAGTCCATTCGGGGTTCTCGAGAGGAGGACCGTGTCATCTGCATATAGCAGGACCGGGACGGGGTGGCCATCAATCTGTGGGGAATCTGCTGGAACCCTCTTCAATTCTGACTCCATAGAATTTATAAACAGGGAGAAAAGTAACGGGGCCAACACACAGCCTTGCCTTATACCTGATTTAACCCTAATTTTCTTGGTACATTCCCCGGCCTGACCAAAGCGAATCTGGGCTGAAAGTTTATTATATAATCTGGCCAGGAAGTATATTATTGCTGGCGGGGCTCCCATTTCCAGTAGAGTGGACCATAACAAGGTATGATCCACCAGATCAAAAGCACTTGAGAGGTCGGCGAAACAGAGAAATAATGAGCCCTGTTTCGCTTTGGTGTATTTCCCTATAATGAGGTCCAGATTGATACACTGCTCTATTGTCCCAAGGCCCCTGCGGAAGCCAAATTGAGATTCTGCAAATATTTTATTGTCCTCCGCCCATTCCTCCAAACGCGCTAATAGGACCCTGCTCATGATCTTAAGGGAGGAATCCAGAAGGGAGATAGGGCGGTAGTTCTTGGCCTCGCCTCTATCTCCCTTCTTATAGATCGGAAGGATTATGGATTCGCTCCAGGTAGATGGTGTGCTACCACTGACTGATGCATTAAACACCTGAGTCAGGAGCGGACTCCAAAGTGCCTGGTTGGATTTATACAGGTCAACCGGGACCCCATCCGGTCCCGGTGCCTTCCCACCTTTGCTCTTACTAATGGGAATTTCTACTTCCTGGAGGGTAATCCCCAGGGTTAGCTTGGGTTCAAAAGGAGCGGCAGAAGAGCTAGCACAGTCCTCCCTGGCCGGGTCAAAAATTTCTGTAAAATATAGTACCCAGTTTTCCTCACTAACTTGGGCTGATAATATAGGGAAATCTTCCTTTGAGAGAAAGGGACTATTGACCGTGCTCCAAAAGAGCTTACTGTTACGCAGTTCTGCTGCTTTAGTCAAGTTATCCCAAGCAAGCTCCCTTAGCTCTTGTTTTCTACAGGTAAGATGTTTTTTATAGGTCAACCTGAGGTGTATGCTGACGTCCCTGTCTCTGGGTTGTTTGGAAAGAGCCCGCTTAAGTTCTTGGAGGGATTTAGAGCACGCACTATCAAACCAACCCATGGCTGCCTTCTTCGATATGCCTTTGGTGATGGTAAGGGATCTTTTTATAATGGTGCCCAATTCCTCAAAATCGGCAATAATGCACTGAGGGGAAGCATCAAAGTCTAAACATTTATGTATCACTTCAGACCCCGCTCCCACAATTTTACGCAGCAGCTTCTCCGAGTTATCCCCACACCATTTGATACGAATACCATTCTGCCTACAAGGGATTAAATCTTCTACTATCCTGCGCTGAGCATTGGCCGGGAACCCCCAGATAGATGTCAACATAGTGATGGCATTATGGTCGCTACTACCAAAATCTACAACAATCGGGACCGAACAGAGTGGGGCAGTATGTACAGATACCAGTAGATGGTCAATAACAGAGGCCGTGTTCATTCCTGCAAAAGTTGGTACAATGTTACCCTCATTATCTGTGGCCGGGTATTGAATCAGTAGATCAAGGTTGAGCATGACGGAATTTAGAGAATCGCCATAAGGTGTATGTATGAAATGTGCCCGGTATTCCCCGTTGTCCCCATCAAACCCACATACTTTTGTAAAGGAGTGGGGGCAGGTACGAATGTTGAAGTCCCCACCCCAAATAATATCAAAGGACTTATGGGTGTCTTTACAGATATTCCTCACTGCTAGGTCAAGCTCATCCACGACTGAGGTATTTGTAGCATCAAACATGTTATTATAATGGTTGATCAACAAGGTTTCATGACCCCTTTTGTGTTCCAAACTTAAGATTTGTGAATGAAAGCCCACAGTCAGATGCGATTTCACACAGACAGGAAAATTCACAGAAAGTAAAATTACAAGCCCACCTTTAGCCCTGCCCGTGTTGGACCTTTGTGCCGGGTTGTTATATGACACAAAGCCATCGAAAATGATGTCAGTTGTTACCCAGGTCTCTTGTAAACATAAAACGTCAAACTGGGAGAGGGATTCCCTCCAATCCAAGGATGACATTTGCCGACTCCAGCCAGCAATATTCCAGCTAGCAAATTTGAAGCCAGAGATACATGAAGTAGGTTCAGTAGACTCAGTGACACTAGTGAATCCTATTGACGGCAAGGTTTCAACAGGGTTGGCCATAGATACTGGTGGGTGGTGTGACATTGGGGTCTACGCCCCCGGATATTAAATGAGTAGGGGTAAGAGGCATTATGGGTACTGAGTCCTTAGATATACCTTTGCCCTTAGCATCACGTGGACTATTATCAGTATCGGGGGGGGGGGGTGTATGACATGAGTCGTGGATAGTCAGTCGACTCCATCTAAGCCGTTGAGACAGCTAAATCGGTTGAAGTAAAAAAAAGGGGTCTCCGGAGGCAACAGAACCGGTCTTGCTTCAAACCTTCGATATCTGCCCCTCCGCTCGACCCTAGTCCAATTGTCTCTGGCATGATCATGGTACATGGGATAGGGGGGAAAGAAAAAAGACACTGGTAGCGTCTGACTGGTGGAATGGAAGGATCTATTAAAACCTGCACAAATGTGTGAGACCGTTCTAGGGTCTCTGAAACTGACCGTTATACAGTCCCCATTTATAGACTTTCTAGTTTTGCCCAGCCAGGGCACCCTTCTAACCATGATAATTTCGTTATGAAGGTGGGCCGGGAGAGGTCTATTCCAGTTCAGCCATCTAACAACTTTGCTTTTAAGGGACTGAAAATTCTCTGCTTCCCCAGCTTCCAGTTGAGGAGCTCTGGCCAAGACTACCATGAAGCGGTTAGCTTCTGGTGGCAAGTCTGGCCTGCGCGGTCTAAGGGCAATCTGTTCGGGTGCTGGGGAGACTATTTGGCCGTCAGTTGTAGCCCCATTAGTAGTGGCCATAGATTGGGCTGGTCCTACAGAAAGCAAAGGGGGAATATTAATCTTGCTATGAGAAGTAGGGGCTAAATGGCCTGTTGGGGGACATAAAGAGTTAGCGGCGTCATTCACTAAGGGGGGGCCTGGGACAGTGGGAATGATTTGAGAGTTACACAGAGTGTTGGGCTTGGGGGATCTAGCTAATATAGCAGCTGTGGTTTTCTCGATATTAGTAACACGGAGTTCTATCCGTTCCATTTTAGACTCTAGGGGAAATAAAAGTGATTTAAAAAGAGCTCCCAGGTTTTCTAAAGTTAGGACCATGCTGGGTAGAGGATGGGGTGAACCTGATGTGAGGTTTGGGGAATCATGTTTGAGCTTGGCTGATTTGGGTTTTCCACCCGATTTCGTGTTATATGGCCTTTTATGTTTGGTTGCGGCCCCTTCTTTAACCCCATTTGACATATTGTCACCGGTAACAATGGGGTCAGAGGAAGTAGACACATTATTATCAAGAACCATATCGATTTCTGGGGGGATTTCATTGACCAGAATGTCCAAGTCCAAGTCAGAGGCCCCCGGGTTAAACTCCGTAGATGTTAAAATTAGGCCAACCTCAGCATTATTAATAGACTCTGTAGGCCGCTCCGGGGTTTTGGCGTTGGCTAATGTTCCAAGGGAGGATCTCTTAAAAGCCGATAGTTCCTTAGATAGGCTTTTTTCAAGAACATTTATTTCTGTGTCAATTAGGGTATTAGCTCTAATCAAAAAGTTCTCATTCCTCCGGCAAGGGCTCCTCCAGCTATGGAAGATTTGCTCCTGGTTTCGCGACAGGACATCTCCCTACACTAAAAATAGCAAGGGGTAGCAGTAGAAGCAAGAGGGGGGGCCCGGACCGGTCAAGTCCGGTCACGAACGGGCACAAACGGGCCCGCCCTTGGCCCGGGCTTTGCCCGGCGCCCACCCGCGCGTGTCCCGCGATGCGCGGATCACTACTTAGCTATATAGTTGATGAAGGGGGCAGGAAGAGGAACCAGGTGCGGCCGGTGTGCTCCCGCACAGACTGCTGGTCCTCGCAGTCCCGCTCCCACGGCGATTTTGCAAGCAATCCTCCGGTCCTCAGTCCCTCAGTCGGCAGTGGTCCGGGATAAATAGATTATTAAAACAGAGTCCCAAATGAACGAGCTAGCAAAGAGAACAGGGTCACAATCCACCTTAGACCCACGGCTGCGAGCAGCACCCGCGAAGCGGGAGCCGCGAGCCGTTATGTGCTTGATGAAGGGGGCGGGAAGAGGAACCAGGTGCGGCCGGTGTGCTCCCGCACAGACTGCTGGTCCTCGCAGTCCCGCTCCCACGGCGATTTTGCAAGCAATCCGCCGGTCCTCAGTCCCTCAGTCGGCAGTGGTCCGGGATAAATAAATTATTAAAACAGAGTCCCAAATGAACGAGCTAGCAAAGAGAACAGGGTCACAATCCACCTTAGACCCACGGCTGCGAGCCGACTCAATTAATTGCATAGATCAGAGAAGGAGAGGAGAGGACCTGAGAACTTAATCACACTTTCCTGGGTCAATTTAAAATTGCTTGCAAGAAAAACATGAGGCATAGACTATGGACGGAAAGCAATGAAAGCGGAGCATATAAAGTGGCCTTGCAGGAATACAAGGCTCAGCTGAAAAAGGCCAAAGCTCAGTTTCTGGAAGATACGCTGGCCAAGGCCCCTAACAAGTCGCAGACCTTGTTTAAATTGGTCAACAATCTAGCCAATCCGTCTTGTACTGTACCAGCTATCCCTGCCTCCCAGGAATTATGCGATTCTCTAGCCTTTGCGTTCGAGGAGAAGATTAAGACAATTTTGAATGGACTCCGGATTTCTGGAGAGCCCGCACTGTCTTTATCCTACCCCGTAGAATCCCCCCTTCTTTCGGGCCACAAGAGGGATTATAACAGGGAAGAGTTCCCTCAGCTGTCCTGCTTTCCTACTCCCTCCTTGGAGGAGTTTTGTGTTTTGGCCAATGGCGTGTCCTCAGGATCACCACTTGACCCAATGCCACATAAGATCTGGAAGGCATTTCAAGATGAGCTGTTTCCCCCGCTTCACTCCATCTGCTGCCAGTCATTGAGTACAGCATTAGTTCCAGACAGTTGGAAGTTGGTGATAGTCACACCATTGCTAAAGAAGGCTTCCCTGGATCCTTCAAGCCCGGCCAACTATAGGCCCATTTCGCTTTTACCTTTTGCGATAAAAATTATTGAGAAATGGGTCACGAGAGCATTATCCAACTTTCTGGAAAATAACTCCTGCCTGGATGCATCACAATTCGGCTTTAGGCTGGCTCATGGCACCGAGACTGCACTGGTCACCGTGTTGGACGATATACGAACGCGTGTCGACAGGGGCAAGTCAGCATTTTTAGTGCTGCTTGACATGTCGGCCGCGTTCGACACGGTGGACCATGCAGTACTACTGAGCCGCCTTCAGAGCATAGGAGTAACTGGCTTGGCCTTTGAGATGGTTAATATCTTATCTCAGTAACAGACAGCAAGCGGTGGCGTTACCACCTTTTCGATCAGCCACACGACAAGTGAATCAGGGTGTCCCCCAGGGGTCAGCGATCAGTCCGATCCTTTTCAATCTTTATCTTCGACCCCTGGTAGACCTGATAAAGTCATTCGGCATATCTATCATCAACTATGCCGATGACACTCAACTGATCTTTTCCTTTGAGGGCACAGAGACAGTGTCGAGGGACTCCTTCCACTGTTGTATGTCGGCAACAGCAGAGTGGTTGCGAGTCAACTCGCTTCAATTTAATGGGTCTAAAACTGAGGTCCTTCACTGCTCCCTAGATCGTGTCCCTCGTCCGCTCCCGGCCGACTTTTGGCCTACTTCTATCCCAGGCACGGTAGAGGCTGCTGAATCGGCCCGTAATTTGGGAGTTCTGTTCGAACCTAATTTGCAGCTTGACGCCTCTGTGAACAGGACCACGGCGACCTGTATGGGTCTGCTTCGTGCCCTACGCAAGATCTTACCGCTTCTCCCCCTGGAAGCTAGAGCAGAGGTAGTGCATAGTTCTATTCTAGTAGATTAGACTACTGCAATGCACTACTTCTGGGAGCCCCTAAAACTTTGATCTCCAAGCTGCAGAGGATTCAAAACATGGCTGCCAAATTGGCTCTATCCCGCCCACGCTCTGCTTCTTCATCTGCAGCATTGGCTGATCTTCATTGGCTACCTGTCCAACAGAGAATTACCTTTAAGGCCTTATGCCTTGTTTTCAGGGCTCTGCATGGACTGGGACCGATACCGCTCCGAAATCTTTTTTCCTGGTAGCTGCCAGACTTTTGAGATCCTCCTCAGTGTTTCTAGTGACGGTCCCTAGGATCAATAGAGTGAGGATGGGCGGCCGTGCATTTAGCTTCACAGCCGCCACGCTTTGGAACACCCTTCCTCTGGCGCTGAGGAGTAGACAAGATCTCACTTCCTTTAAAAGGGATCTCAAGACTTTCTTGTTTCCTAGAGCAATGTAATGTGTTTTACCCGTTGGAATGATGTGGTCTCAGCACCAGGATACCCTTGGGGTGGCAGCTGCGCTTAACAAGTAGAAATACATACATACATACAGAGAATAGTATTAAGATGCAATGCTATCGTCTCTTTCAATGTCTTGGCAACATCACATTGAGAGCCGCTATCAACCAGATTTTTTCACACAGAAGTTCACTTTAGTCATGTGTATTAATTCATTGCTGTTTTTGAGAACATGCATGTTGGTAGCAGCGGAGTGCCTGTTGGCAGCCGCACAACGTACATGAAGATGCAGAGTCTTCAAGAGTGATCAAGAACCTGAAGATCTACTTCAGCATGTGTGGGGCGGGATTACTACTATATTGTGCACCCTGCGACACCAGGAAAGGACCCATTGGAGTGACTCACTGAAGTTCCGTCACTGGACCTGGACACGGCACTATCCATCAATCTGTTGACTCAATAACTTCCAGCCGCCTTTAAGAGCTGCTTTGGCTGACTCATCAGTTCTAAGCAGCTACTTAGGCCTTTGCACAGAATCAAGGTGTTTGCAAGGCGCCATCTTTTCGAGCAGGTCCTTGTAGCATTGAGCCTGCTCCACAAAGTCATGGTCAGATCACCTCCATTCAGAACACAAATCCCAGCAGCTGTCGTAGTCATAGGTCTAATCTTTACTTTCTGGGTCGTAGCAAAGCAGGAAACTTCAGATGTTTCCCCTTTTCTCAATGCAAATTTAAAGAGCTTCTTCAGCTGTCAATAGGTGCTCACTCTCCCTCATCGGTGGCAGTGTATATCTATACATGTGCGAAGCGGGTGTAGAACTAGTGCCCAATCACAAGGGAATCCACCCTGGAAATTCACCCTGGAAATTCAGATGGATGTCTGGTCACTTCAAAAGACAACTTCCTAGGCTTCTCCCACAGGACTTAGGAATGGAGAAGCTCGGCTCACATCAACAGGCGAGTGTAAGTGCATGCGTCATTACCATTTTCTCCATCTGTCTGGACTACTACACAGACCCGGTGACCACGCAGTGCGGGCACAACTTCTGCCGGCCCTGCCTCGCCCGATGCTGGGCAGGAGTGGCCTCAAACGTCCCCTGCCCCGAGTGCCGGAAGGCGTCACCCAAGGGTGCCCTGAGCTCCAACCGGCAGCTGGCCAACATTGTGCAGATCGCCAAGGACTTGTGCTAGCAGGTGGCGCAGCTGAGGGTGGAGGGAGAGTGCATCCGGCACTGCAAGAAGCTGCGGCTCTTCTGTAGGAAGGAGGAGATGGCCATCTGTGTGGTGTGCAGAGAGGCCAAGGAGCACCGGTCCGACGAGGCGGTACCCCTGGAAGAGGCGGCCCTGAAATGCAAGGTAAGAGAATATGCACCCAGCTCACGGTGTGCGACAGACACTTGCTCCATTCATCCATCCATATATCCACCCATCCATCGTCCATCCGCCCACATGTCCATCCATCCATCCATCTATCCACCCAACTATCCGCCCACCTGTCCATCCATCCACACACCATCCATTCATCCAACCATCCATTCATCCACCCATCTGTCCATCCTCCCATTCATTCACCCATCCATGCACCCATCCATACACTCACCCATGCACCCGCCCACCTGTCCATCCATCCACCCACCATTCATTCATCCACCCACCCGTCCACGCATCCTCCCATCCATCGACCCACCCATCCATCCATCCACCCACCCACCATCCATCCATCTACCTGTCCACCCATCCATCCATCCCCATCCACCCACCCTTCCTTACTCCAACCCAAACACCCACCCACACATCCATCTTATTCCATTCGTCCACACATCATCACATTTCATCTATCCATCAGACACCCATTTATTCATAGCCAGCTCCATTCATCTATCCATCACCATATTGTATCAATTCATGTATCACTTTATTCCATCCATCCATCCCCACTCATCCACCCATCCATCCATTTTATTCCATTCGTCCACTTGTTTCATCTATCCGCCAGTCACCCATTCATCCATCGCCTTCTTACATTCATCCACCCATCACCCTACTGCATCCATTCATATATCACTTCATTCCATTCATCCATCTCTCGGCCATTCATTCATCACCTTGTTTATCTTTGTATCTAGTTGATATTATGTTTGCTGCCATTGTCCGATGATTCGTGCTTGCATGGTTCTTTAAATATTAGTTCTGCAACTATCCCGTTAACTAGTACACCATTTATAGATCCTGGGAGGATGAAAAACGAAGTCAGTCTCTGGGTAACTGGCCGGTGACCTGCAGGTAGGACATAGATTTCTGTAGCTGCCACGTTACCCAATGGTACCTTATTTGTGTCTTCATGCTGCAAATATTTCGCAACTGATACTTCTATCTCTCTTTTTAGGCCTCTAATACAGCAATTCGCTGTCTGAAGGCCAAAGACTCTTGTGGACCATACCAACAAGCATTTGCAATACAATAGGTCTTGCATTATTAAAGTTTGAGCTATTGGTGTTACATTATTATTAGCAATGCCAATAGCTCAACTTTAATAATGCAAGACCTATTGCATTGCAAATGCTTGTTTACATTGCAGCAGATAATGCAGCCAGCAGTACCTGCTGCAATGTAAAAGATAGGCCGCCACCTTGAAGGCCAGCTTTCCCATTCCCCGATTCCATGGCGGACGGACTGAAGTCCGCCTGCCATCGTAGTCAGCCCCTAAGTTTGCAAACTTCATGGTCTCTGCTTCATGCACAAACACTTTTAACATGTGCAGCCTGCTTTTGGGCCACTGGAGTTATGCAGCAATGGAGGCCAAAAAGATGTTTCAATGTTGACTAAATTATTCAACAATAAAAAGGCTGCAGCGTAATGCAGTGCATTTATGATACTTTATTATTTTGACATATTTATACATACTAACACCCTCCGCAAAGCTTTTGCCTCATTAGTACCTGTGTAACATACAAATGCAGCAGTGGGAAAGGTGACTAGTCAACCTTTGCAAAGGGCCCTACACTTCACAGCAACATAAGTCACATTTCTCTTAGTAATTTTTGATCCGTTTGAGCAACAAAATTGTTTTGGGTCAAATCGTTAGATTATGCAGCAGATGATGTATTATGTTGCAAATATGATACAGCCATAGTTAAGTGGAAACATTTTTTCCACTTAACTTAATTTTTCCCCAGCATTGTAGTTGATCAATTTGCAAGTTCCCCAAACCCAAAAGTCGAGTTTGGGCACAATTTGCATTTTAAAAGCAGTCCTACATCACAGGGCTACTTGTCAACTGACCTCAGGCTTCAGCAGTGCACACATGCAAACGCAGAAAGGGCTGCTGGCCTCTAAACTGCCGTGCCCTATTATATTCTAGGGACTTAAAGGTAGTTCTAATCCCCATGCCCTATTATGTACTAGGGCCTTATAGGAGAGGTCATGCCAATCATAGGGGTACCCTAACCCATAGTGCACGCTAGTGTATGTAGGTGTTTTCACAGTATCTTTAGGTGTCTCTTTAGGAATAGCACTGGCCCTGTGCCTGTTCAGGCAGCGGCCAGGGTCAGGTACCACCAGTAACAGTTAGCAAAACGTTGGAGAGTGCCCAGGGCAGAGGATGGCTTTGCAACACTAAAGAAGCACAAACTCAGAATTTAAAACGTAACACCGTGGTTGTGAGGTTCTCTTTAATAATCAGAATTGATTTCTATCCTAATGAACCCATTTTCCAACAGGAAGGAAAGACTGGGGAAAAATCACAACGTTCTAATCTATACCTTGAAGTTTTCATGCAGTTCTTTGATGATGGTTAATAGCTCACGCTTCTATGTTAGGATTTGAATTTATAAACTGCAAATACCAAAATAATCTCTCAGACAAAAGCAGTAACTTACTGACCTATTTACATGATATGCATTTTGTGATCTGTGTGGTACACGTTCTTTGCTGCAGGCATATTACCCCACTGTGGCTACCTTACCAATAGTCAAAACTTCCAATAGACAAACCTCCGATCTCTCTCAATAAAGGTTATTAATCACCAAAGTTATCTTCACATTTTTATTGTTGCCTGAAAATTGCTGGAGACCAGGAATGCAGCAGCAGGTATTTTTCAAACTATAATGCACTTGCAAACATGACGTCCCCACCCTAAGTCCGCGACCTTTGTTTGCTTGGTGCATGAAGATGCAAAATTCATATACATGTTTTTTAACATTTATTCTGATTACTATATGAAATAACAAACAAGCATAGATGCAAACTGTGACAACCTGCCTGCTTTTCTCAAAATTTCACTTCGAAAGTATGCGATTGTATTTGTTTAACGGGCGGTGATTTGTATAGGGTCTCTGGGAAGTCCACAAGGTTGTCCCTGTCCCCCCCAGAATTTTAGTGTCTCCTACGCCCCTGGTGCTTGTCATTTTATAGATAGGGATCGGAGTGGATGTGCCCCTCAGTGAGTGCCATAATACCAAGACCATACCACAGCAGTACGGGCAGCCATGCATAATGGGTTCATTCTTGTTTTGTACACTGTAACCCCACGCCTCTTCTTCCTCCTGTTTCCAATGCATCGTCTCAGCTGCAGGTCTTCCTGTTCCTTCTGCCTGACATATGGAAACACTGAGAACATTTCTGGGATGGCCAGGAAGTGAGCGGCTCGAATATCCCGAGTCTTTTGTGTCCGTGGATTTAGCCTGCGGGACAAGTTAACACGTGCAGTGGGCTTGAGCTAACTCTCAGTGCAGATTTAAGTATTATTTTCCTGGTATTGGTCACTTTTAAATCGGCGTGTGTTCTGCTGGTGGTTTTACTACAAGTACACTTCTAGAGGTTTTATAACATTCAGTATTTATCCAGAAATGTAATGTACCAGAGCTGCAGTAAATTTATGAGGTAATTCCGATCACATTGGTTTTCAGGATTACTGCCACATTCGAAATAATTTACATCGAGGAATAATGACAATTATTTAGTTTCCAAATAAAAGAAAAAAAATCATATTTTTGCAGATTTGGGATTATGTTTTAATTTCTTTTATGTTTTCCGAAGAGCGCATGACATTCAAAGCATTATTCTGTAAAAAAAAAAAAAATGCACATTTTAAAATTTACGCCCCAAAAAAGTTTCCTTTTAACCACGTCCACACACAGGAGTTGAAACAGCTGGATAAGCATGTAAACATGAACATGCAAATGTATCTCTTGTAAGACTGTGGGATGGTGTTATGCGCGCTGCTAACTGTACTTACTGTAGACTAACGCAGGCCTCGTTTTACCGTTTCTGTACATAACCTCAGCAAGAAGCCTCGGCATTATAGGCCGTCGTTGAAGCCCCTGTAACATTTCATTTTCTTCGCACTCCATAAACTAATGAACCCCCCCGGAGCGCTAATTAATGTAAAGTTAACACAGCCTGCACCTGCAGAAGAGAGCCCTTGCCAGCAGTAACCTTTCCTCCGCACACATTTCTTCTACTAAATAGGTCAAAGGCTATCGGGTAATGAGAAAGGTCAAAACCAAGAATATCTTTTTCACAACATTATTATAGGTGTAGTGCGTTAAACGAGCGGGGTACTGACTGCATATTACCCCCTTGTTCTTAATTAGAGTTTGCCCTGTGGAACTGAGCAAAAGTGCGGCATTTTATCACTGTATGAAGACGCAGCCGTTTGGCGCATGTGGTTTTAGAAAGGTGAGCGTGTGTGCATTAGAGTAACAAAGGGGCATATTATCAAGGACTGGTGTTAAAACTATCGCCGTTTTATCGTCAGGAAACTGCCGATAAAACGTCGATGATGGGCTTGATAATACGCCCTAGTTAATTCCCATAGAAGCCCATGTTAAGATCAGAACATGGGCTTCTATGGGAATTAACAAGGGCGTATTATCAAGCCCATTATCGCCGTTTTATCGGCAGTTTCCTGCCGATAAAACGGCGATAATTTTAACACCGGTCCTTGATAATATGCCCCAAAGTCCCTCGAGCTCCAGGCCATAACAAAGGCCTTCGAGCTCCAGGGGCCTCCTTAGCGCACAGTACACTCACACTGAACGATTACTGTGCACATACGCAACTCTTTTCAGGCATCCCCGAATACATTCCACAAAAGGAGATCGATAAGTAATGGACAGATACATTCAACGTGAATTGTCTATAAATTGCCTGAAGGTGAGGCTATGGTTTTCATTAAATTACTGATGTGATTGGGTGCAGTAATGCTGCACCCAGTATCCAGCCACGGCCTGTGGAGGGAGTTACGGTGGGGCAGGGAGGTGGGGAGGGGGAGGGGCAGAGTGGTGGGTGCTAAAAACCGGCATATGGATAAATGCAGGTAAGTAAACAATGTAATTAATAAAACGAACTTTGTAGCGCGCACTGCATCGCATTTTACTATGCAAGGCGCGCTACGAAATTCGTTTTATTAATTAAATTGTTTACTTACCTGCAATTATCCATATGCCGGTATTTAGCACCCTCCACCCTGCCCCTCCCCCTCCCCGCCTCCCTGCCCCACCGTAACTCCCTCCACGGGCCGTGGCTGCCAGTATCAATGATACTGCACGCATCTTTCGGCGTTTAAAATACTTTATGAAGTTCATTGTATACTGCATACCAACAATACAATAAGATCATCGAAGATAATCAAAAGTACATATGCAGTTTTAAGCACTATCAAAAACACCATAAAAGTCTTTATAATTTTAAGTGGGAGGGGAAGAAAGAGAAAGGGGGATGAGGGAGGAAGAGTGAAATGTAAATCATATTACAAATCCTGAGTGTTAATAAAACAAAATAACAAGATATTGCCCCTAAATTGACCTTATAAGATAAGCATATCATAACATTACTGTAGTATAAAAGGAGGACAGAGAGAGAAATTCATGGAGGGCAGAATTTTTCAGAAAGTACAGAAACAGTACCCGATATAACATTAGCAACTTGATTAAGATATGAAGTAAGAGGTAATCATAACAATTGTGTATTATGTGAAGATGTACATTGAATAGCTTTGAGGAGCCTGTCCCCAACATGGCCGCATGTAGCTGATGCTTTGTGGTGAACCCTCTCACCAGCTTCCTGAGCGGCGTCCCTCTGCACTGTTATCCCACCCAAAATAACGATTCCTCTACCAGAATGCTGGCGGATTGCCGGAAGCTCAATTTCGCCCTTCTCAGACCCTACCTCATTGAGATATGAGCCGCAACGTCCCTACCATTGAATACAGCATGATGGCGCCCGGGGAGCTGTTTGAACGCGCCCAGTCCTGAATAGAAGTAGACCGCGTTGCCGCCAACCTTTGTTATTCCAGCAAACAACGACCCCCACCACTCGGCCCGCATCCTTAAACGTTGACATGTCAACTACCCCCGGGAAGTTTACCGTAGGGTATACTGCATCGACTCCAAAATGGCAGATTCAGCCGATCGATCGCAGCACCTCCAGCCCAGTGGTACACCTGTTTCCTTCTCAGAGCGGCATCTCCTTGTGAGGAAACCCATCTGTATTCCTCTGCTCAAGGTACCATTTGTTTGCTGACTGTTGCAATGTACTTGCCATTTACAGCGCTCGGTTCCGAGATGCTGCCTGGACCTGCTTGAATCTAATATGGTGGCAGCAATTTCCCCCATTCGTACCTCGTCTGCACTCACCCCGCTGTAAGTATTTGACTTGTGTGCAATATGGAGCACAAATTGACAGAGCTCCTTCATTACTGGCCCATTGATCTGTTGCAATTTCTCAATTGCTCTCCTTGTCTGCGTTTGTTGAGGCAGCCGCTTGATCGGCAGTCAAGATGGCGCCCAACACTTGTTAAGACTACACTTGACCTATAGCAGTCTGTTCCTACAGCATGTGATGCATTGTGTTAGTGGGATCCCATGAAGCTAACACAGTGTCCCACCAAACTCCTGTGTCCTTAATGCCTTGTAGGTGCGCCTGAATCATAGTCATTGGATGCAGCTACGCACCGTCTATCTACATACAATACACACCTCTGAGCGAGATGTTTTCACTACTTCCATCGCTAAGGAACCTTTTTCCTTTGCCTTGGTCCGTGATCTCTCCCTACATCCTCCAACCGGGGGACGAGATGGAGGACGAGGCGGACGGCACCTCTCAGTAACACCGGAACTAATGCCTACTATGGAACTATGACGATGCCCCACGGGCTGAAACTAAAGCTGTTTGTACTTACCGCGGAGTCGAGTACCCTTGGCCGCTGCCCAGTGGAGCTGTCCTATGCAGATATAACGGATTCTGGCTCTGGGTCACCCCATCGGCTGTCATCTACCCAGCCGGGCATCAGACATTGTTTTTCCCAGTTCTTCACAGTTTTATCTGTCTCTCTCTTCGGCTACTTTGACTGCTTTCTTCCCCTGGAGTACTTTCCCCCTTCAGATCTATATGACTCTGTCTGCTTTACTCTCTCCTGTATACCTTTCCCCCACTATCTTCCATTCCCCATATGACGTGTGTCTTGGATATGCTACACGCTAATATCTTATACAATTGTGTAAGCTCACGTTTTTCTCCCAAGCATATACTGGTAACTGCAACTGTAACTGTAACTGATGTAACTATGTAACAATGTTCTGATGAAATGGCCTATCTCATGTAAAGTGCTCTAATACCTCTGGGTCTAGCCAGCACCATATAAAATTTTTCAAATAAAATATATCATACATAGTATCTAACTTATGATGAAAACACACCGAATCCCACCATATTTTATAGGATAAGTTATCTGATGATTTCCAATTTAAAGTAATCTGGTGAAAAGATATTGCTAAGAGTATATCAAATAATTTATTATTAGGGAAGGATGGAATAAGCGAATTAGACAGTGTTCCCAAAAAAAGAAAAATAATATTAAAGGGGCTACTGAAATTAAAAATCTTCTCAACCTGAGCCCAAATTTTGTACCAAAATATACGGGTATTAGGACAGTTGAATAAGATATGCATTAAACCCGCATTAGGAAAGTCACAAGACCAACAATTAGCAGCTGTATCAGTGAAGAATTTGGAGCACCGCAAGAAAGTAAAATATAGGCAGTGATATACAAAACATAGAGACTGTGTAATACCAGCAGAACATGAGATTTTATATATACGTGCCCATAACTTGTTCCAAAAAGGGATTGTACAAGTGATTCCTAGATCTCTCTCCCATATAAGTTCAGACTTGGATTTGGTTCTGGAGGGGTCAGCAAAGGGAGAAACACTTATTAATGGCCGAAGCCCTAGGACCCGTTTTCAGAAATTCAGTGATGTCAGAAGAGAAGGGGACCTTCATCGAAGAGTTCTGTAAAGAAAGATAAATATCAAGAACAGCATTCATCAATGATAAAAAACGGGTAAAAAGGACTTAGGACAATACTTAATAAGATAAAATTGAGGAAAAGATATAGGGGAGTCAATAATGAAAAGTTGAGTTTTCCAGATTAAGCCTTTTTTCCTTCCAAGTACGCCAAAAAGTGGCCTATTATTTATCTTAAGTAAGGAGTTATGCCATATCGGCAGTTTCAAAAACAACACCGTATCTAGAGTAAGTGGGAGAAATGTGAATTTGAGCAGCAAAACCATATTGCCTAATATAGGGAATAAAGAAACAACTTTGTAGCAGTAAGAGACAGGACCTCTTTAAAGCTAAAGGGAAAAAGAAAAGTACACTCAATATCTAGTCATAAAGGAGAAAAGGACGAGAATAAGTCATGAGTAATAAGCACAAAGCAAAAGCTCAATGATAACCATGAAAGTGAGGAAAATTACCCCCGCCCATGCGAATTTCGGATTTTGTGAAGTGGCTAATGCTACTCTTGATTTTTGGTGTTTCCAAATAAATTTAAGGAGTAACATGTTGATTTTTTTGAAAAATTGTTTGGGGACCTGAACTGTCAGCAAAGAAAGAAGATATAACCGTAAGGGAGAGATCATCATTTTAAAAGAGTCTAACCGACCCCAACATGATAATAATAGTAGAGGATTCCAAGAGGAGATAATCTTATCAATTTTAACACCTAGATCCGTAAAGTTAATTCTAACCGTGTCCGAGATGGAGTTTGTGAACCATACCCCCAAATATAAAATGTTCACAGAAGTGGACCGCTGATAACCAGTAAGGGAATAAGAATTACTGAATGTGTATTTAGTAAACGGGTGAATTTCAGTTTTTATCTTTATTGATTACATATCCAGAGACAGTAGAAAAGAGAGAAATGTCTTGTAATAGAGAAGGTAGCAAATTCTCAGGAGAGGAATGTAAGAAAAGACTATCGTCTGCATAGGCAGAACATTTTAGATGTTGGTCACCATAAGGAAAACCAAAGATAGAAGGGTTGAGACGTATCCAAGAAAGACAGGGTTCAAGAGCTAAAACAAAAAATAGAAGAGAAAGTGGGCAACCTTGCTTAACTCCCCTATATAGAGGAAAATATGAAGAAATCAAGTCATTAACCATTACTGATGCCCTGGGCACATGATATAGCAGGAAGATGAGAGCTATAATTTTAGACCCAAACCCATGCCATTTAAAAAAATGAAATAAAAGCCCCAGTTTACTCTATCAAATGCTTTCTCAGCATCAATTGTTATGGCCGCGAGAGAAGATTTAAAAGAGCGAGCTTTACTAAGAACATTCAGGAGTAGGTTTGCATTACCCAATATAAGCCTTCCCTTAACTTCCCTGATTGTTCTTTACCCTTAAGGAGGGGAAGAAAGATTCTAACCAAAGAGCTAAGACCTTGGTAAATATTTTATAATCAACACTCAATAAAGAAATAGGCCTATAATGTTTTACATTCGCAAGGGTCTTTACCATCCTAATGAATAAGACATATTATAGTGGTGGTGAGTGGGCTGTGGCAGGGCCCATTGCTGCTTTGTGTAGCGCTTGCGAGTGAGGCTTTTCGTCTAGGCGCCCCCTTAGGCGTGGAAGGTAAGACAGCCACTTCCGGTGCGCGGGAGGCCGATCAGCGGTCTAGTGTTCCTCACGCAGACGGGCTGCGGGATACTTAAGGCACTGGAAGATCCGCCCGCAATGTGGTGAGTGGGCTGTGGCAGGGCCCATTGCTGCTTTGTGTAGCGCTTGCGCGCATTCGTATTTTATTGTTTGGTAAATTTTAAAACATTTTAACTCATTTCTAATTGCACTTGTGCTGGGCGGGCGGCGGGATAGCGAGTGAGGCTTTCCGTCTAGGCGCCCCCTTAGCGCAGAACTCTGAAGACCTACCTGACTGGGGACGCACACCGGGGGGCTGATCTGTCATCCTTCCTTCCCACCCCGGTCCGACGCGGTGGCTAGCACCTTTGTGCGGAGGGCGTGGAAGGTAAGACAGCCACTTCCGGTGCGCGGGAGGCCGATCAGCGGTCTAGTGTTCCTCACGCAGACGGGCTGCGAGATACTTAAGGCACTGGAAGATCCACCCGCATTGTGGTGAGTGGGCTGTGTCAGGGCCCATTGCTGCTTTGTGTAGCGCTTGCGCGCATTCGTATTTTATTGTTTGGTACATTTTAAAACATTTTAACTCATTTCTAATTGCACTTGTGCTGGGCGGGCGGCGGAATAGCGAGTGAGGCTTTCCGTCTAGGCGCCCCCTTAGCGCAGAATTCGGAAGACCTACCTGACTGGGGACGCACACCGGGGGGCTGATCTGTCATCCTTCCTTCCCGCCCCGGTCCGACACGGTGGCTAGCACCTTTGTGCGGAGGGCGTGGATGGTAAGACAGCCACTTCCGGTGCGCGGGAGGCCGATCAGCGGTCTAGTGTTCCTCACGCAGACGGGCTGCGGGATACTTAAGGCACTGGAAGATCTGCCCACATTGTGGTGAGTGGGCTGTGGCAGGGCCCATTGCTGCTTTGTGTAGCACTTGCGCGCATTCATATTTTATTGTTTGGTAAATTTTAAAACATTTTAACTCATTTCTAATTGCACTTGTGCTGGGCGGGCGGCGGGATAGCGAGTGAGGCTTTCCGTCTAGGCGCCCCCTTAGCGCAGAATTCGGAAGACCTACCTGACTGGGGGCGCACACCGGGGGGCTGATCTGTCATGCTTCCTTCCCGCCCCGGTCCGACGCGGTGGCTAGCACCTTTGTGCGGAGGGCGTGGAAGGTAAGACAGCCACTTCCGGTGCGCGGGAGGCCGATCAGCGGTCTAGTGTTCCTCACGCAGACGGGCTGCGGGATACTTAAGGCACTGGAAGATCCGCCCGCATTGTGGTGAGTGGGCTGTGGCAGGGCCCATTGCTGCTTTGTGTAGCGCTTGCGCGCATTCGTATTTTATTGTTTGGTAAATTTTAAAACATTTTAACTCATTTCTAATTGCACTTGTGCTGGGCGGGCGGCGGGATAGCGAGTGAGGCTTTCCGTCTAGGCGCCCCCTTAGCGCAGAATTCGGAAGACCTACCTGACTGGGACGCACACCGGGGGGCTTATCTGTCATCCTTCCTTCCCGCCCCGGTCTAACGTGGTGGCTAGCACCTTTGTGCGGAGGGCGTGGAAGGTAAGACAGCCACTTCCGGTGCGCGGGAGGCCGATCAGCGGTCTAGTGTTCCTCACGCAGACGGGTTGCAGGATACTTAAGGCACTGGAAGATCCGCCCGCATTGTGGTGAGTGGGCTGTGGCAGGGCCCATTGCTGCTTTGTGTAGCACTTGCGCGCATTCGTATTTTATTGTTTGGTAAATTTTAAAACATTTTAACTCATTTCTAATTGCACTTGTGCTGGGTGGGTGGCGGGATAGCGACTGAGGCTTTCCGTCTAGGCGCCCCCTTAGCGCAGAATTCGGAAGACCTACCTGACTGGGGACGCACACCGGGGGGCTGATCTGTCATCCTTCCTTCCCGCCCCGGTCCGACGCGGTGGCTAGCACCTTTGTGCGGAGGGCGTGGAAGGTAAGACAGCCACTTCCGGTGCGCGGGAGGCCGGTCAGCGGTCTAGTGTTCCTCACGCAGACGGGCTGCGGGATACTTAAGGCACTGGAAGATCCGCCCGCATTGTGGTGAGTGGGCTGTGGCAGGGCCCATTGCTGCTTTGTGTAGCGCTTGCGCGCATTCATATTTTATTGTTTGGTAAATTTTAAAACATTTTAACTCATTTCTAATTGCACTTGTGCTGGGCGGGCGTCGGGATAGCGAGTGAGGCTTTCCGTCTAGGCGCCCCCTTAGCGCAGAATTCGGAAGACCTACCTGACTGGGGACGCACACCGGGGGGCTGATCTGTCATCCTTCCTTCCCGCCCCGGTCCGACGCGGTGGCTAGCACCTTTGTGCGGAAGCGTGGAAGGTAAGACAGCCACTTCCGGTGCGCGGGAGGCCGATCAGCGGTCTGGTGTTCCTCACGTAGACGGGCTGCGGGATACTTAAGGCGGGTGCCTAACCGGCCACGGAGCGGGGGCGCGCAGCGGGGGCGCGCAGCCGGCGCGCCAGCGGCGCGCCGATGGCATGCCAAAGGCAAGCCCGTCTGCGCCCGTCCGCGGCCGGACGGGGGCAGGGGCCAGAACCCCTGGACAAAATGGGGCAATAATACGGTGGAGTCCTTGTCAACTCCGCGCACTGTGCCCCAAGACCGCTAAGGCCTGCCTTCATAGCTTGAGGGCTGAGGAGGATAATAGCTGCAAAGAGTGTAAATATACTTGGCGTACCAGACAAACTACGAAGACTGAAGACCTAAGGCTGATATGCGGACTGCTAAATGTCAGGTCTATGTGTGAGCATAAATTGGATATATATGATCTGCTCATGGAGATGAAATTCGACCTTCTATTCCTCACCGAGACATGGCTTGACTCCAACTCCGAGCCAGACTTAGTCGCCTCCCTTCCGGGTGGTTATACCATGGTAAGGTTGGATAGACCTGTGGGTAGAGGTGGTGGAATGGCGATAATCTCTAAACTCCCACTATGCTGTCAACTGGTACCACTCACCACTGTGGATAGTGAGGCAGGAGCCTTCTCTATAAAGGTTAATGCAGGTAACACAGTGAAGGGCCTTCTGATTTATCGTTCTCCGGGCCCTTTAGCTCGTTTTACCACCAGTTTGATAGAAGGCATAACGGAAGAGGCCCTACGTAGGGACAAGTTTTTGCTATTGGGTGACCTTAACTTGCATTTGGACGACCCACAGGATAAGGGAGCCACTGACTTCTGTCAGGAATTGCATGCTCTCCAACTCCACCTTAGATCTCAGGCCCCCACTCATCAAAAGGGCCACTTATTGGACCCTATCTTTGCCAACTGGGGGAAATTAAAGTAAATACCCCTATACCGATTCCGTGGTCCGATCACTTTTTATTACCCTTTGTTATAAGTGTGCCGGTAACAAACACCCAAGAGCGGGTCAATCCAAAATACCCCAGTCGGAAATGGGCAACTTTTTCCAAAGCCAAGTTTGACACTGCCCTGGTCAAAGGAGGTAGACCTGGAGGTCAGGATGCTAATTCTGCATCCGATAGACTGGAAGATCGTATCAGTGATGCATTAGATGCTACTGCTCCTCTGTGCTTAAAAAATCCTGGTAGTAGACCTCAGAAATCCGCCCCCTGGTTTAGCGATGAACTCCGCCGAGCTAAGGCTGCATGCAAACAATATGAAAGGCGATGGAGGGTTGCCTTTCTTGATCAGGCCAAACAGGAATATAGGGTTAAACGGAGAGATTATCATAATTTAATCAGACGCTCCAAGGCCAAATATTTTGCAGGAAGAATGGGGGAAGCTGAAAACTCTATTAAGGAGCTATTTAAAATCTATAAAGAAATTTCTTTCTATGGACCACGTGCTGATCCGTCTAGCGTTTCAGAGGAATCTTGTAATCGCATCGCTGCCTTCTTCTCTGAAAAGGTGGCTGCTATATACTCCGCCTTTTTGGGAGGAGACAGAAGGGGCTCTGATTTCAGAGAGATAGAACAGGATGCTGTGGATGAAAATAGGCTGGTGAACTTTCTCACGCCACCTCCAGAAAGCCTGATACAGATATGCCGCTCCATCAAGTCAGGATCCCCCGAGACCCGGCTTCACCCAAGCTGCTCGCAGGGAGTATCGAGATCCTGGAGCCCTACATCAGGGATGTCCTGGATCTATCGTTTAGTACTCATACCGTACCTGATAAATGGAAGCAAGCAGTGGTACTTCCGCTTCAAAAAAAGTTAAATGTGAGCTGGGAAAGATTGGAAAACCTCCGCCCTATTTCTCTCCTACCCTACTTGGCCAAAGTGGCAGAGAAGGTGGCTAATCTTCAATTGATGGCTCATGTGGAGAAGGCAAGCCTGCTTCATCCAACTCAGTTTGGCTTTCGCTCTCGCCACTCCACTGAGTCAGCGCTGCTTATGGCCACTGAAACCATCAGACAAGGGGTAGATGAAGGACAGACGATGGCCCTTATTTACTCGACTTGAGGGCTGCGTTCGACACTGTAGCACATTTCACCTTGCTACAGTGTCTGAACAAGGGTGGAGTCATGGGGACTGCGCTGAAGTGGATTCAATCTTTTCTGTCCAACAGGGGCTTTCAGGTTAGACAGGGGGAGTATTACTCCCGTATGATCAACTTGGATCAAGGAGTGCCGCAGGGCTCTGCCTTGAGCCCAACCTTGTTTAACCTTTATGTGGCCCCCGTAGCAAACATCGTGGAGAGTCATGGCCTGAAAATTGTGTCATATGCCGATGACACTCAACTGGTCATCTCGCTGTCACGAGCGCCCGAGGTTGTGGCATCTAACTTCAGTGCCTGCATGCAGGAGCTTGCCTCCTGGATGTCTAACAACTGCCTGAAGTTGAACGGTGCCAAAACTGAGGTGCTCGTGGTGGGGGGTGATCCGTCTGTGTGGTCATCGGCATGGTGGCCGGCATGCCTAGGCAATACTCCTGTACCTTGTCAGCAGGCTAAAAATCTTGGGGCAATGTTTGACTCGGACCTTTCATTCACTCCCCAGATTGGTCGTGTGGTTGGGACGTGTGTTGGCGTTCTTAAAAACCTGCGGAAGACTCTGGATTTGCTTTCTGTTGGTGCAAGGCGGACGCTGGTGCACGCTCTTGTGACTTCACAACTAGATTATGCTAACCTTCTCTATCTGGGGACCACGGTTAAAGGTCTGAATCGCCTGCAGGTGTTACAGAATGCCGCAGCCCGGCTGGTACTGAGGCTCCCTCAAAGAGCAGCGTCCAAAGCCGCCTTGAAAGCTCTCCACTGGCTTCCTGTCAGGGAGAGGATTGTTTTTAAGGCGCTATGCATATGTCACCGCATTATTGGGGGCAAGGCGCCCATCCCCTTACTGAGCCTCATCACACCTTACAGACCTAATCGGATTCTCAGATCCCTGGTGTTGGCTTGGTAGTTGTTCCCAAGATCAAGAAAGTGTGAATGGGAGGCAGATCATTTAGACACCTTGCAGCTAAGAGCTGGAACAGGCTCCCGATGGAGCTGCGTCTTGAACCTTCAGAGGCTAAGTTCCGTAGAACTCTTAAAACCCACTTATTCCGCTCTACACTTGATTAGTGGCTTGTTGGCCTCCTCACTGTATCTCACCACAGCACGGGACACGCCGGTGCGCGTAACCAGGCGCTTTAGAAATCTCCATAATAATAATAATAATAATAATAATAGCTTCCTGGAAAATGCCAGAAGTAAAAGAGGTTGCAATAAAATGATTAAATAGGCAATATAGATAAGGAAGAAGGATGTTGGAGAAGTGAAGATAAAATTCTACTTTGAAACCAACCGGACCAGGTGTGTTCCATAATTTAAGTGCTCGTAAGACTGCAGCAATTTCTTCAGTAGAGAGGTCATTCTCTAACGAATCCAAGTCTAAATCAGAAGCAGCTGAATGAGAGGTACGATGTAAATAATCTGCAATGGCATCGGAAGGAGGAGTTGAATCAGGCATATAGAGAGATTTGTAAAACAGAAAAAAATTCTTCTGAAATAGCCCGAGGACTAGTAGTAGACTTACCGGTCGATGTTGAAATAGAATCAATAATGTGTTGTTCTTTTTTTCCTTTGAGATAGTTTGCTAATAGCTTGCCTGCTTTGTTTCTCCGTCCATAATAATGCACATTTTCCTAAAGAAGCACAGAAAAGGTTTCTTCAATGGAAATAGAATTACATTAGAATTTGGCTTTAAGCAGGGCATTGAAGTCTGA
The DNA here is from genome assembly GCF_964261635.1 of Lissotriton helveticus. Classification (NCBI taxonomy): domain Eukaryota; kingdom Metazoa; phylum Chordata; class Amphibia; order Caudata; family Salamandridae; genus Lissotriton; species Lissotriton helveticus. The sequence continues at coordinate 1,258,040,433 of NC_136063.1, read as the reverse complement.
AGGCAGTTTAGAGGAGAAATACTTCTTTTTTGAAGATTTAATAGATAAAAGAAGACAAGTATGTTTCTTTAATTGTGTCTTCTTTTGCTTAGAGACATACTTTAAGATGAAATCTCTTGCAGAGGCCTTGAAAGTGTCCCAGAGCAGGGAAGGTGTAACTCCTGTATTATCATTGAAGGAAAAAAATCAGAAGCAAAGGCGATACATGAACTAGAGAACTGAGCATCCTCTAATAAATGATTTTTGAATTTCCATCGATGTAAAGGGGGACAGGGAGGAACCAAAGTCAAGTCTGTAATAACCATAGTGTGGTCAGAGAGCACACTTTGAGAAACATGTGACTGTATGATAAACTGTGCCAGGGACTTAGAAATAAATATATGAACCAGTCTTGAAAGAGAACCATGTGAAGCAGAGTAAAAAGTAAACTCTCCGGCAGTTGGGTTAGCCAGTCTCCAAGAGTACACTAAGACTCCCTTGTAAATAACAATCGGAAATTGCTTATGTATTTTATGGGATGAAAAATTAACCAAGGATTGTCTATCTAAAAATGAGTCCCTTATTTGATTGCAGTCACCTCTCAGAAAAAAGTAAGAGTCATGAAATTGTGTACATTTTTATGCAATAGAGGGCCAAAAAGCATTATCAGGTTGTGTTGGGGAATAAACATTCATAATAGCAAGGGGGACATTGTATATAATGAGGCTTACTATAATCCACCTACCCATATCATTTATTTGTTGAGAAACCAAATGAACATAAAGGGATTTTTTACCCTATATCACAACCCCAGTCTTCTTATTTACAGATGGGTAAACAAACACGTAGCCAACCCAGGTTCGCTTTCATTTTAGAGCTTCAGATTGTATATGGTGGGTTTCCTGGAGGAGAACCACATCCAGATTAGATATACCTAGATGGAAAAACACTCTGTCGATCGGATTAAGCAAACCTTTATTATTCCATGAGATTAGTCTGAATTATAGACATTAAAAAAGAGAAACTAGCATTGTGGAACAATGAAGCATTGAAAAAAGAAAAAGAAATGTTTTCATCATATAATGCAAGGAAGAGAAAGAGCAATGCAAAAATGAGACAAGAAGGAAAGGAGGAAGGAAAAGGATGAAAGGAAACAGAGAACAGAAAAAAGAAAGATAAAAAGGAAAATACAAAAGCTAAAAGAGAAGACAGTGCATATCCATAAAGAATGACTGAAAGAACATACCTGTAAAAGACAAGAATGAAAAAGAACAGGGGTGGTGATGACACATAAGACGATGACACGCCCGAGGGTAGGAGCGGTCAAGCCACACCGGGACCAAAAAACATTGAGGAAAACGAACCGATCATACTGAATACATCAGATGAACCTGCAAGGAGATAAAAAAACAACATAAGACATATCAAATACAATAAAACATATGAAGAATCACCATCTGTTATATACTAAAAAGTTCAAAGAATTACAAACTGAGATATTTTGAGAAATCACAAATATAAAACTACAATTTAATATCATTGAAGAGCCCAACAGTTAGAGCAAAAAACAAGCAAAGACAGATATATCAACCATTAGATGGACCAACAGTGTCCATGTTACTCAAAGTATGGGAATGTATACACTTCTTAAGTTCTGCTGGATCTTCAAACGTCAGAGTATTATTTTGGAAAGTTACTTTGAAAATGCAGGGATGAAAGAGACCATATCTGGCTCCAAAAGAGCAAAGAGGGGCTTGGGGATTAATAAACTCTTCTCTTCTAGCTGTGGTGGCATTAGAGACATTTTGAGCTAGGAATACCATTTAACCCAACCAAGAAACTTGATGCTTAACCCTAGCTGCAGAAAGAACCGACAACAAGTCAGTAAACTACAAAAAGAGGATGATAACACCCCTAGGCTTGACAGGAGATGTAGACAGCGAAGGACGAGGTCCAAGTCTATGGGCTCTCTGAATATTGAGCGAGTTTGAGGATGGCATGTCTAGCATTTTTGGCAAGAAGGAGGAAAAAAAAGTAGACAGGATAATCGCCTTCCAAAGCTTCAGGCAAACCATAAATGCGTAGACTGTTCCTCCTATTCCAATTTTCCAAATCTTCCATGTGTTGCTGGAACTTTCGCACTTCCTTTTCCAAAGAGTTAATTCTTTGAGGTTTGCCCTGGACATACAAAAGTTGTTGCTCCATCTTAGACACCTGACTCTCCATTGATGACCATTTATCGTCTAGTTGCATTCTGCTATTAGTTTGCTCTACAAAAGGACGCAAAGCATGAATCTCCTCCAGCAACAGTTCTAATGATCTAGGTGACTATGTCTTATCAGGACAGATAGGATCATGTTTCAACTGCTTTGATGCAGAAGAGGGCGGTGAGACCTTATTGACGGCAGACTGTAACAAGGAAATATGAGTAGGGCCCACGTTAGACATTTCTTCAACAACAGATGACTAGACTACTGCTGACAAATGAGGCACAGACCTTGCCGAAGAATGCCCTTTAAGGGTAAATACAAATTGGGGTTTCCTTAATTTACCCATAAAAAGGGGGTCCATACAACAAAATGATGATGACAAGTGTATTCCTGACTTCACTTGCACCAAGGAAGTGCCCCACAAAGTTCTATATAGCTTCCACCACACGTAAGCCTCCACCGTGAAGCACTAATAGATATCCCTAAGCTGAACCTCGATGAAAACTACTGCTGAGACTGTTATTATTCTTATAACCACATGGGTATGTCCTAAACATTTGTTTTGAACTCATTGCATTCAATTGTGAAAATTGCGCAGAAAATCGAAATGGCTGTCTCTTAAAAAACGAAAAAACATAAAACATGAACCAGTTAGTAATAAGGTGTTTCTCTAACTTCACCTTCACCAATGATTCACCGCCTCAGAATGCCATAGAGCCTTAGAATGCCATAGAGCCATAAATATGCACATTCCCCCAGCTGTAGAGCGAATTAAACCAGTTTTAATTTGAGCCAAACTATAAAACAAAGTAAAATGCTGCAGGGACCCTGATTATCCTGAGGAGTTGTGTACAACTGACAAAATTAATCCCTTCAAAGCGCTCCATTTGAGGACCTCTTACTTGTGGGGAAACATTGGGACCGACAAAATGGCGGCCGCTTGTGAAGCAGCCGCAACATCGAGAAAATGAAGAGAAGCGCAACATACTACTTCAAAAAACAGCTCTACATTGTGCCTTCGGTTTCCTCTGCAAACTCTGCCGTTTCGAACTGACGGGAAGGTGCCAACCAGTGCCAAAAGACAGCGACTCGTCCTGGGTGCGACGGACCTCTCCCGTCAAGCGGCCATCTTGAGTGGCGTCGAAGCCACGCCCCCCCACACCCCCACTGCAGGCATCTTTAATGCCGGGATGTAATAGTAGAATGGAGAGTAGAATGGAGTACAAGTAACTTTATATGGATCTCCTATAGAATGGCAATAGCATGCATTATCTCCTCGCCTGTCTTCCGGTCCCATTCCTTACACATGAGCAGTTTTCCTGCTTCACAGAAACTATCACTGAGCTGAGGTCAAAATTCTTCTCCCAATATGGGGCTGCCTACCCAGAATGCAGAAAGGCGAGCCTGCCTTTTCAGTCTGTGCAGCAGAACTATGCCTACCAGGATCAGAGGTAAGTTTTTGCATGCTTTATGTTTTACTATTGTTTTCTTACCAGTCTCTCATGAGAACTCTTATTTTCTTTTAGGGGACCACACCACCCTGCTCAGTGGGTGTGGGTCCAGTCATGGGTTGTGGCTCAGACCTGTAGGGATGGAGCCACCCGGCCATCACTATAGTTTGTTGCACCCTGCGTCACCCTAGAGGGCGGGCTCACCCGAATGGGATAAATAAAGGGGGGCATGACCGCTCGAGGTCTTGGCATGTACCACAACACTGTGTGTGAGTGTCCATATGTTCAGGGCTTGGCTGTAGGCCTCAACACGTGTCACAGGTCCTAGCACCACTCGACACTTCACATTGACGATGAGGCGGTACTTACCCGTGCCTCGCTTCACACCAGCCAACGGATCAGTCTGGCGGCTCTGGAGAGTCTTTCTGCCCATGTGGCCGCCCAGCGTCTCCAGGACTCCTTGCTCTGCGGCCACTCGACACACTCTGGTGCAGTGCACCACTGCCCCTCCCTCTGCTGTTGCATCCGGGCAGGTAATGCACGTTGAGATAGTGGGAGTGCCTTCCAGGCAGGCGTGTGCGCAGTTCCAGGCTCCCGTGGCCCCACACCAGCAGATGACGTGTCGGCTCCCTCTTCAGGATGAGATCAAGCAGAGGTGGGCAGTGCCACGCACACCCAGGGGCAGTGCAGCCTTGCACCTGCCTCTCCACCTCACACCAGCACAACTAGAAAAAAAGAAAGCACTCAGTTCAGCGCAAGGGCAAAGGCTCTAGAGCCCGCATGAAGACCGGCCTACAACACACCGCCTGCGAGGAGTGACCCCACCTGAGGGGTAGAGTGAAAAAAAAAAAACAATGAGAAGAGGAAAGAGAAAAGAATATAATAATAAAACAAGGTGCAAGCTACAGGGGGACAATAAAAAGCACATCATACATACCCAGAGTGACAAACCTCTTTTCCCCTACACAAATACGGGTACCACAAAGCAGACTCTGGCAGCAGGGCATAGTCACTGCCCACACCAGTCGCACGTTGCATGTCAGGACACAGTCAGTGCCCGTCGCCCACACCAGAAACACTAAAGGACTGCTGCCCCATCACATGGTGAAGTAAGGCACCAAACCGTACCATGAGCACACCAGCCCAAGACGGGGCTGCCGGGCCTCAGGCTGGTGCCCCACCACCACCAACTCAACATCTTGGCCATGCAGCTGTGTCACCCCTCCCACCGTTCAGTGAGCTCCCGGACCCCGGGACGGCGGCCCCACGCTGGAGATTGTGGATTGGTTGGCTGGACCACTACTTCACAGGCACGGGAGAAATGGACGGACAACCGGCGCTGCTCATGTGCAACAGCAGCGGGGAATTATATGATCTATTTGAAACACTTCCCAACGCCGGGGCCATTGATGACTTAGACACAGCGTTGGCGGCGCTAAATCAACACTTCGATCCTCAGATCTATCCTGATTTCGAACGTTTCAAGCTACGCACAGCTAAGCAAGCTGAAATGGAGCCAGTCGACGTCTTCTATACCCGTGTATGAAAGTTCGCAAGCACCTGCATGTTCCATGATCACCTGGAGGAAATACGAGCACAGCTCATCCAGGGGTGCAAATCTGTGCTGTTGCACAGGCTGAGCATCTGGCAGCCAGGCATGTAGCTCTATGACATCCTAGCACTAGCAAGGTCTCACAAACTATCAAATGCACGGGATGACGAGATGGAAGCAGCCCTAAATAGATACCTGGCTAGGTCCAGGTCATCTTGACTGATCCCCATCAAGGAAGAGAGGGTGGACGCCATTCAGAGACGCCCAAATGAAACTTGTGCTAGCCAGAGGATGCCCATGAGTGGACTGCGCGGGAACTGTGGCACTGAGCACCCGCCAACTCGCCCCTGCTATGCGAAAGGAAAAACATGCTCCCGATGTGGCAAGTCGATTCACTTCGCAAAGGTCTGCCGGGGCAGAAGGTCCAGAGCGTAGGTTAATGGGCCACGCAGGGTGTCGGCTGCCTTAAAACAGCTATCTCTCAGTGACCCACTGGGGCAAGAGGGTGTCACCCCACCAGGCCCGGGTTTTGTCATGGAGGTGGAGGATGACAAGGCATTTGTGGTATCTTTTGTCAGCCGTGCTGATCGATGCCGCTGACCGCCTCCCATGTGCTCGATACTTGTGGCAGGCTTCACGTGGTGGCACTCATCAACATAGGAGCGTCCGTCAATGTCATGGATCTTGAATAGTACAAGCGAGTTGCATATTGTGCTGTTTCATTCTGGCAATGGAGTCTACATCAGATAGTGCTGTGAGGGTGCCGACTTTAGCAGCACTTCTCCTGATCATTAGTGAGGCGGTTGATGCTGCTTTTCAGCCCATGGAATCAGAGGGGCCTCCTTCAGTGGTTCCAAGGACAAATCCAATTATGGACATAGATAACCCTGATGAGGAGGTGGGGTTGCTTTGTGCAGGAAGCTGAGCTTTCTGGCCTTTATTGCAAGTTTGGGATTATCTGGGTTTTCGTATGATTGTTGACCGGGAGTTGGAGGAAGCTTTTTTACGCAATACCAGTGCCTTGTCCCTGCCTCTTCGCCCTTGCACAGTGTGGTTCGCAAACTGCTTTCCCGTGAGTGGAAAGGGATTGATAAGGCTGTGTTCCCTCATTTTCTGTGAAAGAGATATGCTTGGAGGCTTTTCTGAGGTGTTCCCACAATCAGTCAAGGTGGATAACCTGATGGCTGACCTGTCTTCACAGGGCATGGCAATTTCGATTTAATACCCTTCCTTCGATCTAGTGGATAAAAAGGTAGAAGGGGCAGTGAAGAGCCCTTATCCGCTTCCACTTTTTTCATCTGGGCAACGGCCTATACGAATTATATGGTTCAGTCCCTATTGAAGGATTTCCAGAATCTGGCACAAAAGATGAGTGAGGGAGGGGTACTTCCTCTCTGCTGACTTCGATGAAAATCTTGGTCCGTTACTTGTCCGACATCTCATTCCATAACTTGTTTTCAGCAGTAGCGGCTTCAGGGGCTTCCATTGAGGCACAGCCCTCATATATGGATGCGGGTGTGGAAGGCGGATGCTTCACAGAAGTCTGTCCTCTAATAGTTACCACGCCACAGCTTGAGGAGATTGGGAAGCAGTCGCCCGAGAATGTAAAGCTGGTGGCACACGTTTGCCCTCCCTCCCAGGGGAGAGGTTTTGGATATCGCTGTGCCTTTGCTTTTTCTCATGCTAAAGGTGCTAACTAGCCCTTTCGAGGCAAGAGTTGTAGCCGGAGGGGGGCTGGAAGTGACAAGTCCCAGTCTCAGTCTGCTGGTGTCTCCTCCACTCCTTCTCCAAAGCAGTGACTATGTATCCTTTCTGGTTAGTGATTGGCTTTGCTTCTTTTGAAACCAGTGGCCTGGGCAGTTCAGATGGTGACCTCCGATTACTGGATCTAAATTTTCATCTCACCTAGCCTGAGTGATTAAGGAGACACCTCTGCCCCAAAATCCAGTGAAACAGGTGGCATTCCTGGAAGGTGTTTGGCTTCTTTTGGGGAAGGCAGCGATCATCAAGGTCCCACCCCAGAAAGGGGGATAGGATATTATTCCATCCTGTTTGTTGTGCAGAAGTCCTCCAGTGAATACCATCAGATCTTGGATCTCATTGATGCTTCAAAATTGTGACCTTGTAGTTAATCCTTCAGCTGGTTCATATGGGCTACTACCTCGCATCGCTAGACCTGATGGAAGCATATCTGCATGTTCCCATCCAACTGGTAAACAAGCAGTTTCTTCGCTTCGCAGTGAGCTTGATGCACTACCAATTCCAGGTGCTTCCTTTTAGCCTTTCATCGATGTCATGGGTTGTTATGAACCTCTTGGTCCCCTTGATAGGTATTCTCCATTAGCAAGTTATTCAAGTCTATCATTACCTTGATGATTGGCTAATTGTCTCTACTTCTTTCTCTAATGCAATGGAGGAGGTGCTTCAAGTCTGTCATTGTCTGGAAACTTTCTGGTTTCTCATCATCCACAGGAAGTCCTCCCTGCACCCCTCTCAGTCTCTGAAGTTCATCGATTCCTCCTCTAGATAGATCTGGGGATGGTGTTTGTGTCTCCTGAAAGACAATTTACGCTGTTCTGAAATCTCTGCTGGGTTCTGTCCCAACCTCAGGTGTCTCACCATCTCTGGCTATAGAGACAGGGGAAGAAGACCTCCATATTGCAAGTTCTCCCCTGCTCCCTTCTCCATTTGTATCCCCTCATTCATCACGTTCTACACCACTGGAATCTGGTTCCTCAGGAATGCAAGGCTCTCATTCCTGTTACCCTGGAGAGTCAGGAGCCTCTCTGGTGTTGGTTGGCGCCTCTCAATCTCCCCAAGGATTCCATCTCAATCCTCCTCCCTTGGTTGTCTTGATGACTGATGCAAGTACCAAATGTTGGGGATCAGTTCTGGGGATTCCAAGGCCCACGGCAAGTGGTCTTGTTTCGAGGCTCTCCAGTCCTCGAACTCGAGGAAATTGATGGCAGTGTGGCAGGCCCTTCGTTCCATGCTGTCTATTCAGATGGACAACCAGGTTGTTCATGCCTATAGCAACCGACAAAGGGGGATGCAAAAGTATCTATTTTTCCTTTCCTGGAAGATTGGCCTGTGTGCTAAGAAGAATCTCCTCTCTCTCTCTCTCTCTCTCTCTCTCTCTCTCTCTCTCTCCAGTCTATCTTCTATGAAAGAAGAATGGGCCGGCAGATTCTTTGAGCAGGGTCTTCCCCTCATCTGTGACCATGTATTTGTCACCCTTTCTTTTTCTAGAGTTTCTAGAGATTCTCTCCAGGTTCGACCTTCCCTGGCTGGATCTGTTTGTCTTTAAGGAGACGGCCATTCTCCCTCAGTTCTGCAGACTGATTCCCTCGAGGTTGATCTGGGCGATAGATGCTTTCTCCATCCCGTGGTCCCAGGGGCTCTCGTTTGCCTTTCCCCCATTCCACTTAATTTCCAGGATAGTCAGGAAAATTCAGGTGGATTGAGCAGAGGTTCTTCTGGTTGTTCCGGAATGGTCCCAGAGACCTTTGTTTCCCCATATTCAGGGTTTAGAAGTATGTCCTCATTTGAGGTTTCCCATTCACCATCTCTGCTACATGCTCCTCTTCTCAGCACTTCCTCTGTCCCATGCCTCTGTCTGGGGGTATGGCACATGAGAGGTTGACATTGTTGGCTCAGGATTGTTTGCATGAGGTGGTTCGGAACACCCAGTTGCCTTGCATGCCTTCCACTCTGAAGTCTTACAATTGTCATTGTAAAAGCTTTGACTCTTGGTGTAAGGAGAAGGGTCTGTCTCTGGTTTTCTGTGATCCTGTCAGGGTTTTAGACTTCATAAGGTTCTGTTTTGTGTTGGGTCCTTCGATCTTGACTCTTTGTGTCCAATGAACTGTCATTCTGCCGCCAGAGGCTCAGGTATGTCCTCTGTCTCTCCCTTAGTGGCACACCTCTTGCAGAGTTTTTTTCCTTCAGCATCCTGTCTCCCACTCTCCAGTACCCCCTAGGATCTTTCATTGGCGCTTCAGGCATTGACAGATCCTCCATTTGAGCCCCTTGTTTCGGTTGACCTTAAGTTTCTTTCTGCTAAGGTTATTTTTTTGGTGGCGGTTACTTCTGGTCACTAGGTTGGTGAGATTAGGGCTTTGCTGGTTTCTCCTCCTTTTTTACGTTTCCTTCCTGCCATAGTCAGTTTTTTCTGCCCAAGGTCTTGTCTGACTTTTACTGTTAGGAAGATATTGTCCTTCCAGTATTTTGTCACTGACCCATCTTCTCCGAAATTGTTCTCCATTCTCTGTATGTGTTGAGAGCTCTTTGCATTTAGGCAGGTGGATTCATTGTTTGTCATCTATGGTCTCTGTTGGAACAGTCTCAATCCTTCTTTGTCCACTCTGACTGGGTGGGTGAAGTGAGCTATTGTCTTGTCTTGTAAGGTTGCTCACCATCCACTTCTGTCTGGGGGCAGTCAACTCAGGGTGTTTCCTCATCCTGGGCAATGTTTAAGTGTGCATCACTGCATGATATTTCTAATGCTGCTACATGGGCCTCTCCCAACACCTTTTTTTCCCATTACAGTTGGGGGTGGCTGCATCCGTAGAGTTTGGTGCTCATGTTGTATCAGCTGTGCATAATCTGTGATTTGTGCTGTTTATTGCATTAAATATATGAAGCATGTTGCATCATTCTTGGTTTCTGTCTGAATCAATCACCATGCGCATAGGTACGGGCTCATGTGTAAGGAATAGGACAAGTAGACGGATGAGGCGGTAATGTCCAGTTAGTTACCCGTAATCTTCATTACTATGAGTACAGGTCTTCCCATTCCATTCCTGAGCCCGTCCCTCCCTCCCAGGTTTCTGTTTCTGGCAATTGTTTTGCTTTTCTTTTTAATGAGTTTCTTTGGTATTCTTAGCTGTTTTAGAGATTTGCTTCCTCCTTTATCCATTCTAGGTAGCCAGCGCCATCCATATTGGGGGAAGTGTGTTGACCTCATCTCATCTAGATTTTGTGCAGCAGGCGAACTTCTCTCGTGTAAATAATAGAACAGGAAGCCCTGTACTCAGAGTAATGAAGATTACTGGTAAGTAACTGGGTATTAATCAGTGTTACCACACCAAATCCCACATGATATTCCAGGATAGATTTTGTACCTTTAAGGACAAATTTCACAAAGTGGTCCTGGAATCACCCGTGGTGGTACTCCAGGAAATATTACTGTATGCCTCATTATACTGATTTACCATATTGAGCCTGTCTGACCATACCAGAATCTGAGGAAATGATAACTGATATAGAAAAAGAAGATTCTCTGTCGAAATAGATTCACCAATTATTTTGTCATCAATACTCATGCCATCTTATTGGACAGGCATTCTCATTTATCCAAAGACTCTTGTGAAGTTGTATTATACAAATCCTTTCACAACCTAGTCACAAGGCATTTAAATATTTGCATATGGCAAGTTCTGTAGGATCGACCTACCAATTTATTTAATAATTTGACCCGTTATTATAGTTTTAAAAAATCAAATTGAACTTTATTCCCTTTGGTTTTCCAGAAATGGTTTTTATTTTCATTTTTACAGTTTGTATGGTCTCTTAGGTCTCTACATACATTTTGTGTATTTCATTTTTGACTATTTTATTTTGACATTTTTAGGTTACCTTTTCTCTATTTTTGTGGATTTCATTTTTGGTGCATCGAAAAAGTATCATAGATATCAGCTACAGAACCTTAAGTTGAATACAATATTTATTTTGGGTGGGAAGTGCTTGCCAATGTTCTTGTTTTGCATAATAGTGTCATTTGTAAAAAATAATTGTGTATCACATATATTCTTTATATTATGTTTGCTGCTTTGCATTTCTGAAGTTATATGTTATTTTGTTTTATGTGTGAATTTATTTAGTTATTTCATTGTAAATTATTTTTATTTATCAGTGGTATTGAATATTGTTTAATTATAAATGTTATTTTACAATGATGAATACAAATAATTTAATTGATATTTATAAATAGTTCAGTTCAGTTCAGTTAGTCTTTATTCGATAATTTTTCAATCATAAAAGACACAATGCAATCACAAAAGTTTAATTAAAAGGGTGTCACCCTAAAACATACAGTGCTACAAAAATGTAATATCAGCATAATCGAAAAGTCCCTAACAATTATATAAAATTGGATAACTATAAAAAGATTCCATAAAAGCCATCATCTTACATTCTACAGAGGAGATACCCGCTTACCGTTGGTGGACTCAATTAGTAGATCCTAGAGCAAGGAGATATTTCCTTCGCAGTGCCCAGGACCAGCTAAGAAATTTCGTTGTGGCAATGACAATGTCTGCTCGAGTGTTTTTTACCAAAATACGCAGGGCTGTCATACCAGATCTGGTACCAAGGTTGGAACACAGCGGCTTAAGCCACTTGCGGAGGGGGCTCTGATAGGCCGGGCACACAAACAATACGTGGGTTATCGACTCTTCCTTAGATGGACACGAAGGGCAGTTAGTATCTAGGGCCTTGTTCCATTTTGCAGTGAAAGATCTTAACGGTAGAGTGCCCACTCTGAATTGGTGATATATTTTCCTGTCACCAGGTTTCGTAATCCAATTCCAGTAGGTTTCTGCTTTCACTGCAAACTTGTGTTCCAGGAGGATACCTGTAAGCGAGTTACTGCCCACCACCAACAGGGTCTTCTTAGTGATCATATCCCAATAGAGTGCTTTATACTCATTTTTATTGGGAAATGGATTCCCTGTTGGATTTTCCCACAGATGTCTGAGCCCCATATCAAACAAATTGCACTTAAGCTTCTGCAACTATTTAATTTTTTAGGACAAATCCGCATTTCTAATATACATTAGAGCATTGGCGTAAGATGCCAATTTTGGGGTAGTCCATAACCTCCTCCATTAAGCTAGGGGTCTAAAACCCGCCACCTCATCAAAGGAAGTACAGCCTAAGTCTAGTAGGAGGGGCTTGATAGGAGTTGACTGTGGGAGGGCGGTCAATGATCTCAGAAACTTATTTTGTGCCAGAACTAGGGGTGATAAGTTTTCGAACCCCCAGAGTTCGGCGCCATATATTAAAGAAGCTCTGATTTTCCCATTGTGAATATTTAGAGCCGGCCCCACTGGTTTAGTAGTTGATAATCGATGTTCTTTTAGTGGGGCTCCTGCTAACTGGTTGTGCCTAAAAACTAAAACATCTAACTGTGGTGTCCAATTAATCCTCCTACCCATAGTCACTCCTAAGTATGTAAAGGTATCAGTTTGTTCCAAAGGTGCTTTTTTCATTTCTACTCTGCCTTTAATAAACTTTTGTTTATGCAGCACCATGAACTTAGTTTTGTCGACATTTACTATGAGATCATGGTCGTTGCAGAAATCTGTACATCTGTCAAGGGCACGTTGCAGACCTGATTGAGTTTTAGATAAAATTAAAGTATCGTCTGCAAACATTAAAAGAGGAACCCTTGAACCGGCAAGAGTTGGAGCATCGGTTGGAAAATTAGTATAATAAGAAATTACCTTATTTATAAACAGAGGGGCAGATTTATGAGGCACTTGCGCCACGTTTACGCCGCTGTTGCATCACGCAACGCGGCGTAAACGTGGCGCATCCCTACGAATGATTTACAACGTGATGCATCTAGGCAGATGCGTCACGTTGTAAAGCCCTGCGCCGCTTGTGGGCGTTCCGGCGCAGGGTGGGCGTTCCGGGGCAGGTGCACCTCGCAAAAGTGGCTGAGTGAAATCTATGAGATTTCACTCAGTCACTTTCTACGTCAATTCCTTACGCCTGCTTGAAGCAGGCGTAAGGGTGACGCAACATGCATTGAATAGGAGGCTCCTGTGCATTGCAGGAGTCATGTCGCACTTGCGACATGACTCCTGCAATGCGCCGCCCGTGCGCCGAGAGATGCGTCACGCATCCTCACTGTCTTGCACCATGGTGCGCCGCATCATAAATGCGGCGCACCGTGGGTGGCGGAGCAGTGGCGCACTGTGGCGCATGTTAACTGGCGCATCCCTGGGGATGCGCCAGTTAACATAAATCTGCCCCAGAGAAAATAGGGTAGGGGCAAGGACACACCCTTGCAGCACTTCCTTGTTAACTGGGATCTGATCAGTTAGTTCGCCCTGCTGTCCCCACCTTACGTGAGCGTAGTTCGCCTCATTTAATTTGATAATAAAACCTAGGATTTCTTTAGGCATCCCTGCCTCCTTTAAGAATTCCCATAGCTTATGGTGGGGCACTAGATCAAATACTGATTTTAAATCAACAAAAGCAGCATAGAGGGTCCTCCCTGCTGGGGTCACTGTGCTCCAATAAATCATCAGAAATCTGAACACTTGATCAATGGTGGGTCTAAAGCCCGCTTGATGGGTAGATAATGCATTCTGGTCTACTACCCATTCATTAACCCTACCTAGCACAAGTCTAGTCACTATTTTCTGCAAAGTGTCAATTAGGCTTATCGGCCTGTAGTTACTAGGACTGGCACGGTCACCCTTTTTATATATGGGAATGATTTTGGCCCCACGCCAAGTGTCTGGAATTGGCGCACCTCTAGCAATGGCATTTATGATGATGAAGATATATTCTGTCCAGTTCGTCTCATATAACTTATAAATATCGTCCTGGATGCAATCCGGGCCGGGGCCCTCCCTGCTAGAACCCCGTCCAGGACCCTTTCTATCTCCCCCGGTAATGACCTCAATTTGCTTCCCCGCCCATTACTGGGCGGGGAAGCAAATTGCGCTTGATATTGCTCCAGCCAGAGTTCAGGAGGTACATTATTGACTGGAGTAGAGTCAATCACTCCGCTGCCCCATTTCACTAGTTGCCAGAATTTAGTCCAATTCTTCCCCTTGCTGGCATTGGTTAGACTTAAAATTATAACCAAGCGAGACCGCTTGTCCTCTGTGCACTGTTGCTTGTCCCAGCTGGGTATACCAAAAATTCGTCTTATTTGATATTTATAGAAAATTCACACTGAGTTCAATTTGAATTTTGATCAATATTTTTTACTGAACGTTGATAATCCATCAGGACATTATTACGATTCATAACATCCAATGTGCATATACACTTCATTCCTTTACGAATCCAATATATATTTGTTTCATAAAGACTCAAATGCCCAATGCATTTTGGGCCCCACGGCCCTTCGTCAGGGGCTGTACCTGAAAAATATATAGAATAAAGCATTCACTTAAATGGTCAAATCTCCAATGACAAGGGTTTCAGTCTATAGCAACCTCAATACATTAATAACACCTTCTCTTGCTTGAAAATGTTATGTTATCAAGAATTCATGAACACATGATTTAAATGCATAATAATCAACAGAAATGACATAAAAATCAATAACGTTATGCTCAAAAAAGCTGTTAATGCTATGAGAAACATTCGCATGTATATTAAAGAAACATACGCAGTGCTCAGAAAAGAGGGAAAAAAGTGAGAGAAACGATATAGTAGCGCCTAGCTTCCACATGATAAAAAAGTTCCTGAACTGTAGATACAGTCGACCAAACTTGCTTCTCAGTAATTGCTACTAGAAAATGAAGAGAACGTGCTAGTATAACGCAGGACTGACCTATGATACGAAGGGTGCTCCATTTTCAAGAAAAAATGTGCTACGGTGTTCGATATGCCCTGTGCCTGTAAAGCACAGTTAAAAATGACTACCTGCTGTCTGGTAACAAGCGTATCTTAAAGTATGCCTAAAAAAATGAAAACGATAACACGAAAAAGACCGGAATCACACACCTGTGTTCCAACGGACTGTCCAACGGGGCCAGTTTCACCTTGGGGAAATATATTCCGTGCTGCTCGAACGCGGCGTGTGCCACTGTTCTATCTAAACAAACAGAAATGGAAATCAATATAAATAAAAGTTCCGCGTTCGTAAGTAGGTTAAAAAATAGAGGGCGAACCCACCCACCCACTGGAAGTGGCCCGCCGTACCTTGCTGAAAGTCGACAAAATTCCCGTAATTCGTGGATAGAACCCCTCGGAATGTAAGAGGACGCCCGGCCATCTTTCACATGACGTGATATAATGGGTTGCATGGATATAGAAACAGGACTCGTTCAATTGCCGGTAGCTCTAAGTGAACTGAAACGGCACGCCATCTTGTAGCGTGTCGTGGATAGACTGAAAATAGTTCATAGGGCGCAATGAGAAAAAAAGCGTGGGAAATAAACAGGAGGAATGATAAATGAGAGGAAACATAGAAAAAATGGTGATAATAGAAAAAAGAGAAAAAACCTCACATTGTTCACCTTACAAATAAACATACAGTCATCATTGATAATGGATCACAGTCAAATCAGTGAACATGTTTTACGGATAACCGAACTTGGCTTTGCATGCTCTCGGCTTCGGTGCAGTATTTACAAGTAACATCCTAAATCAACTCTGTCATTGATCCCTTTGTGATCCTGAGTGTCTAAGCGTTTTATCCAAAAAACTTCCTTCTGAAGTAAACATTTGGTAATGTTTTTGCCGGGTGTGGGTGCCACCACTTCAAGAACCTGGAACTTAACTTGAGCAATTGTGTGTCTGTTGAGCTCCCAATGTACTGCCAAACTACTGTTAGGGTTCTTGTTGCGAATTGTACTTTTATGTTCAGAAATGCGTGTTTTGACTTTACGTTCAGCTTTTCCTACATACAATAGCCCGCAGGGGCATTTTATTGCGTAAATTACGTTCATAGTGTTGCAGTCTGCATTATGTTTGGTGATAATCGTTTCACCCATGTGGGGATGTTTGACATTGTTGGTCACCATAACGTTGTTGCATTGCACACAGTTCTGACACTTTCTTGTTCCTCTGTATGTGGTTTGCCTTTCAATTACTCTTTGATATTGTGCGATCGTTTATATGACACAACCACCAGGGAAACCAAAAGGAAAACAAGGCGAAGTCAAAGAAATAACAAAACCAAATTTGAGGAGCACGAAACAAACATAGTAGTTAATATATCGTCCCAAGAGATAACTACTCAGCAGATCAAAGTGCTCAACAAGGGGTTGAATTTCGTGCCTACATATCATACTAACTCATTGGAAACAGAAATTGATTTTTTTAAATTCATGAGAACATTACGTTTAAGATACTTTTTCACTAATCTTCCAGATCAGAACACTATTGAAATCCCATCTGAATTCCAGGAGTTCAAACCGAAATCCACGTTTCAAGCACATACATCGCACAAATTACTGGATGCCTTTGAAAATTTAGTACTCAATGACATCAAGAAAATTAAGACATGGAAGAAACGGAATATCAATTTCTCAAAACAAGAGAGATCTGTCTTGAAGGATTTAGCCAATGACCCCAAAATACACATCCAACAAGCCCACAAAGGGGGAGCCATTGTCATCATGGACCAGCAATTTTACGAATCCAATGTTAGAGAACACATATCAGATACAGACACTTATTTGAAACTGGGCACCGATCCCATTAAAGATTTGACCAACACTCTGGAATCTATCTTAGATAATGCTGAAACAATGAAGTGGATTACCAAAAAAACTAGACAATTTTTGACAGTTCTGTATCCTAAACAACCCAGCATATACATGCTGCCAAAAATCCACAAAGACTTAACTAAACCTCCTTTCCGACCCATAGTTAGTGGGTGTGGCACCATCTTCTAGCCCTTGGGCCAGTACATAGATCATTTTCTTCAACCTTTTGTTCAATCATGGTACTCCTACACCAAAGATACCACACACTTTTTGCAGAAGTTGGCAAACATCGAATTTGAAACAGGTATGATAATGTGCACTTTAGATGTCAAAGCCTTGTACACCTCCATTCCTCATGTAGCAGGTTTAGAGGCAGTAGAATGGGCACTTCTCAAACAGGAGGAACTCAAAACAGATAAAGTTTTTTTGTTAGAGCTTCTTCATTTTTGTGTCCATCGTAGTTATTTTAAATGGAACAACGGATTTTATTTACAGAATAAAGGCACATCCATGGGCTTTTCCGGAGCACCGGCGTATGCGAACACATATATGGCCAAATATGAAGAAACGTTTCTTCTTAAAGACAAAGACTGGATCGATAACATCACCTTATATTGTCGTTATATGGATGATATCTTTTTGATTTGGCACAACTCTAAGGATCTGTTGGAACAAAAAATACTTCAGTTGAATACCTATGATTTGAACATACAATTTACCAAGAACATAGACATCAGGACTATTCCATTCTTAGATGTTCGGGTGAAGATTGAGAACAATGCTTTTCAAACTGAAGTGTATCACAAGACCACAGACAAAAATACGGCATTAATGTTTGACAGCTTTCACTCTAGGGACCTTATCAACAATTTACCATACTCTCAAATGTTGCGTGTGAAGAGGATTTGTTCTGATAATGAATCTTTAGAATCAAATTTAAATATGATTACCACCAAATACTTGGCAAAGAAATATCCCCAAGCACTTTTGGAACAGACAAGAGATAAAGTACAGGAACAAGTGAGAGAATCCTTGCTGAAAACTAAAACAAAACCCACAGAATCAGGGGAAGTGTTTGTTTCAAAATATTCCACCAGTTCCCATGAAATCAAAAAAAGCATCAATCGTCATTGGGATCTTTTGAGTAACGAGTCTGATTTTAAAGAGATGTTTACAAAGAAGCCTATTTTTGCATATAAACGATCGCACAATATCAAAGAGTTATTGAAAGGCAAACCACGAGAAATTCAAACCACATACAGAGGAACAAGAAAGTGTCAGAACTGTGTGCAATGCAACAACGTTATGGTGACCAACAATGTCAAACATCCCCACACGGGTGAAACGATTATCACCAAACATAATACAGACTAGGATAGCTGACTAGGATAGCCAGTCAGCTCCTGAGGCACAGCCGGGAGCAGCAGTGTATTTTGTGTTTTAACTGTGTAACACTGAAAATTTGGACATTGTTTTTAAAAGTTACTCACTTGTCTGTTGCACGATTACTGTGCACAGGCACCCATTCTAGCACAAAAACGAGCGCTGGGTAGGGCGAAATCGCCGGTTCCACCAGCTGGATCCCTCACGACAGGACGGGGACACGCCCACTCGAGGCCACGCCCCCTTTAGTCAATTTCACTCAAATAGCGCGCTGAACCACAAGCGCTCTGATAGCCAGTCAGCTCCTGAGGCACAGCCGGGAGCAGCAGTGTATTTTGTGTTTTAACTGTGTAATACTGAAAATTTGGACATTGTTTTTAAAAGTTACTCACTTGTCTGTTGCACGATTACTGTGCACAGGCACCCATTCTAGCACAAAAACGAGCGCTGGGTAGGGCGAAATCGCCGGTTCCACCAGCTGGATCCCTCACGACAGGACGGGGACACGCCCACTCGAGGCCACGCCCCCTTTAGTCAATTTCACTCAAATAGCGCACTGAACCACAAGCGCTCTGATAGCCAGTCAGCTCCTGAGGCACAGCCGGGAGCAGCAGTGTATTTTGTGTTTTAACTGTGTAATACTGAAAATGTGGACATTGTTTTTAAAAGTTACTCACTTGTCTGTTGCACGAATACTGTGCACAGGCACCCATTCTAGCACAAAAACGAGCGCTGGGTAGGGCGAAATCGCCGGTTCCACCAGCTGGATCCCTCACGACAGGACGGGGACACGCCCACTCGAGGCCACGCCCCCTTTAGTCAATTTCAATCAAATAGCGCGCTGAACCACAAGCGCTCTGATAGCCAGTCAGCTCCTGAGGCACAGCCGGGAGCAGCAGTGTATTTTGTGTTTTAACTGTGTAATACTGAAAATTTGGACATTGTTTTTAAAAGTTACTCACTTGTCTGTTGCACGATTACTGTGCACAGGCACCCATTCTAGCACAAAAACGAGCGCTGGGTAGGGCGAAATCGCCGGTTCCACCAGCTGGATCCCTCACGACAGGACGGGGACACGCCCACTCGAGGCCACGCCCCCTTTAGTCAATTTCACTCAAATAGCGCGCTGAACCACAAGCGCTCTGATAGCCAGTCAGCTCCTGAGGCACAGCCGGGAGCAGCAGTGTATTTTGTGTTTTAACTGTGTAATACTGAAAATTTGGACATTGTTTTTAAAAGTTACTCACTTGTCTGTTGCACGATTACTGTGCACAGGCACCCATTCTAGCACAAAAACGAGCGCTGGGTAGGGCGAAATCGCCGGTTCCACCAGCTGGATCCCTCACGACAGGACGGGGACACGCCCACTCGAGGCCACACCCCCCTCACTGCCCCCTTGCTACAAACATGTGCATGGGCCGGAAGCACATGGGACGAGCGCAGCGGGCGCGATGAATGCGCGCCGAAGGCGCGCATAAGGCAAGCTCGTCTGCGCTCGTCCGCGCCGAGTCCGGGCCCTGGGCCACCTCCCCTGCATCCCAGCCGTCATCACGCAGATGCTATTCGCCGGCAACTCTTTACAAGCTAAGGCCCCCCACCAACACTTGCTCTCGGCACTCCCTTCAAGCCATGGACTTACCGTCAACCTGCCCTACTTGTTTTGCACCTCTCAAATCTAACCTGTGCACAACGACCACACATGACTTCTATATGCTCTTGCTGAATTGCCGCTCACTGCCCAAGCATAGCGCCGAAATGGCCTTATTGATAGAGGAATATACCCCGGATATATTGTTCCTTATGGAAACCTGGCTTACCAGTGATTCTAACCCTGCGATAGTAGAGACACTCCCCACTGGCTACCAAATCACACGTCAAGACCGGCCAAAAGGGAGAGGAGGAGGCCTTGCTATCATCCATAGGGAACAATATCACTGTCGACTCTCTTCTGAGATTATCTCGGACTGCGAGAGCATGGGTTTTAACATCAACCTCTCTCCCAACATCTGCTTTTCAGGTACCCTCATCTACCGCCCGCCCGGTCCCCCGAAGCAGTTTCTTGAAACACTGCCATCCAATGCGGCCAACAGAGTCAGTACCTCTTCCAACTTCACCGTGTTAGGTGACTTGAACCTCCATTTTGACTCCCCTTGGACCACACAGCTGCCATCCTATTAGAGGACCTAGCAGCTCTACAACTCATCCAACTTGTCCCCTCCCCTACTCACGTAAAAGGCCACTTATTGGATCCAATTTTCTCGAACTGTCCTGATATCACAGTGGACCCAGGCATTTCCTTACCCTGGACCGACCACTTTTTAATCCCCTTCAAATGGACTACGCCTAAAATTTCTCCATCCGCCCCCACCACCAAACTCAGGCGAGCTTGGCCGCGCCTTGAGGTTGACAAGTGGTGCATTAAACTTGCTAGTTCACAACCAGAGATACAGGAAGATCCTGCCCTAGCAAATCAGGCCTATACCAACTGGATCACTCACACCCTTGACTCCACTCTCCCAATGAGCAAGACTGTATTGAAGCGACCCCACAAAACTGCCCCTTGGTATACCCAATCTCTTAGGGGAAAAAACGCCTCTGTAGAAGGGCGGAAAGACGCTGGCGTTTAGACAATTCGGCAGATAACAAAAACCGGTACCGTGAAACCATCAACGAGTATAAAACCCAAATAAAAGCAGCTCAGTCGACTTATTTCGCCGACAAAATCCTGAAGGCGAAATCTAAACCCAAAGAGATCTTCCAGATCATTAAAAAGTTAACGAACCCGTCCCCTGCGATGCATGTCCAGAAATCTGTCACCCAATGTAATGACATTGCCGAGTTCTTTTATCAGAAAATTAACAAAATCAACTCATCTTTTTCTTCCCCAAACAGTGGCTCATCTAATCAACCTAATAATTTCCCTGGCCCGCTACACCACCCCATTCCATACAGCTTAACCCACTTTCCCCCACTAAACCCCTCCACTTTAGAAACACTAGCCCTCAGTGTCAAATCAGGTTCTCCGGCCGATCCTGCCCCTCCTGACATCCTAATGGCAGCATCCCATACCACCCTGCCCGTCATCAGACAGCTACTTAACTCTTCCATCTCCTCTGGCACTGTCCCAACCATCTGGAAGCAAGCCATGGTTAGGTCATTAATCAAGAAACCCAATCTAGACCCGTCTGACCTGGCTAACTATCGCCCTATTTCTCTGCTCCCCTGGTTGAGCAAGGTTTTGGAGAAATATGTGAACCAACAGTTAGTGAACTTTCTAGAAGATCATCACATACTGGATCCTACTCAGACGGGTTTCAGACCTAAGCACGGGACAGAGACCGCCCTCCTCATGGTCATAGAGGAAACAAGGAAAATCTTGGATCAGGGAGGATCAGTGGCAGTGATCCTCCTTGACCTAAGCGCGGCATTTGACACGGTCAGTCATGCCACCTTACTGAGCCGTCTGTCCTGTGTGGGGATTAAGGATAAAGCCTGGGCATGGTTTGAATCCTTTCTGGGGAACAGATCTTTCAGGGTTTTTGATGGCGACTCCGTTTTCTCCAGCAGACTTCTAAATTGTGGAGTTCCTCAGGGCTCCTCTCTGAGCCCTGCTTTATTCAACCTATATATGAGACCGCTGGCTAGTGTCGTCCGCCCGTTTGGAGTTAAGATCATCTCATATGCGGACGACACGCAGCTGGTGGTCTCACTGGCGCAAGAGGCACCCCGAACTGCGCCAGGCGGGCTCAGAGAATGCCTGGAGGAAGTGAGGAACTGGATGTCGTCATCATCCCTGAAACTTAACGGAGACAAAACTGAGCTGATGCTCTTAGGACCCCCAGAGCCGACTTTTTCTCCCTCCCTATGGCCACCATGCCTGGACCCCCTCCACCCCCAAAAGTACCATCAAAAGCCTCGGAGTGTGGCTGGACAGTTCTCTATCTTTCAATGTCCAAGCCACAAAACTTTCAGCCACCTGTTTTGGCATTATGAGAGTGCTAAATAAAATGTTTCCTCTTCTTCCTATGGAAGCCAAACGGGCAGCCATTCAGGGTCTCACTCACTCACGCCTTGATTTTAACAACATACTGTATCTGGGCGCATCAGGATATACCCTTCGCAGGCTACAGACTGTACAGAATTGTGCAGCTCGCCTGCTACTCAAAATCCCTCACAGACACTCAGTGAGGACCGGACTAACTAGCCTTCACTGGCTACCGGTTCGGCAGAGAGTTCTGTTCAAAGCGCTATGCATAGCCCACCAAGCCTTCTGGGACACGGGACCCGTCATCGCCCGTGATCTGGTCACCCACTACACCCCAAACCGAAGTCTTCGTTCCAGCCAGACTCTCTTAGCAGTGGTTCCAAGAATAAAAAGAGCTAGAACTGGCGGAAGGACGTTCACTTACAACGCTTCCAAGGCTTGGAACACTCTGCCATTCCATCTCAGAGCCACTCAGAACCTCACTATGTTCCTCAAGCAACTAAAGACCTACTTATTCACATCTGCTTGCTAACTGCTGTTCCTCCCTCCCTGTCCTCTGTAGGTCATGGCTATCCCAGCGCTTGGACGCCCTCGGGCAACAATTGCGCTTTACAAATCCCCAAGTTTACAAGTTTACAAGACTGCAACACTATGAACGTAATTTACGCAATAAAATGCCCCTGCGGGCTATTGTATGTAGGAAAACACGCATTTCTGAACATAAAAGTACAATTCGCAACAAGAACCCTAACAGTAGTTTGGCAGTACATTGGGAGCTCAACAGACACACAATTGCTCAAGTTAAGTTCCAGGTTCTTGAAGTGGTGGCACCCACACCCGGCAAAAACATTACCAAATGTTTACTTCAGAAGGAAGTTTTTTGGATAAAACGCTTAGACACTCAGGATCACAAAGGGATCAATGACAGAGTTGATTTAGGATGTTACTTGTAAATACTGCACCGAAGCCGAGAGCATGCAAAGCCAAGTTCGGTTATCCGTAAAACATGTTCACTGATTTGACTGTGATCCATTATCAATGATGACTGTATGTTTATTTGTAAGGTGAACAATGTGAGGTTTTTTCTCTTTTTTCTATTATCACCATTTTTTCTATGTTTCCTCTCATTTATCATTCCTCCTGTTTATTTCCCACGCTTTTTTTCTCATTGCGCCCTACTAACTATTTTCAGTCTATCCACGACACGCTACAAGATGGCGTGCCGTTTCAGTTCACTTAGAGCTACCGGCAATTGAACGAGTCCTGTTTCTATATCCATGCAACCCATTATATCACGTCATGTGAAAGATGGCCATTTGCACCGGGCGTCCTCTTACACCAGAGGGTGGGTGGGTTCGCCCTCTATTTTTTAACATACTTACGAACGCGGAACTTTTATTTATATTGATTTCCATTTCTGTTTGTTTAGATAGAACAGTGGCACACGCCGCGTTCGAGCAGCACGGAATATATTTCCCCAAGGTGAAACTGGCCCCGTTGGACAGTCCGTTGGAACACAGGTGTGTGATTCCGGTCTTTTTCGTGTTATCGTTTTCATTTTTCTAGGCATACTTTAAGATACGCTTGTTACCAGACAGCAGGTAGTCATTTTTAACTGTGCTTTACAGGCACAGGGTTTATCGAACACCGTAGCACATTTTTACTTGAAAATGGAGCACCGTTCGTATCATAGGTCAGTCCTGCGTTATACTAGCACGTTCTCTTCATTTTCTAGCAGCAATTACTGAGAAGCAAGTTTGGTCGACTGTATCTACAGTTCAGGAACTTTTTTATCATGTGGAAGCTAGGCGCTACTATATCGTTTCTCTCACTTTTTTCCCTCTTTTCTGAGCACTGCGTATGTTTCTTTAATATACATGCGAATGTTTCTCATAGCATTAACAGCTTTTTTGAGCATAACGTTATTGATTTTTATGTCATTTCTGTTGATTATTATGCATTTAAATCATGTGTTCATGAATTCTTGATAACATAACATTTTCAAGCAAGAGAAGGTGTTATTAATGTATTGAGGTTGCTATAGACTGTAACCCTTGTCATTGGAGATTTGACCATTTAAGTGAATGCTTTATTCTATATATTTTTCAGGTACAGCCCCTGACGAAGGGCCGTGGGGCCCGAAATGCATTGGGCATTTGAGTCTTTATGAAACAAATATATATTGGATTCGTAAAGGAATGAAGTGTATATGCACATTGGATGTTATGAATCGTAATAATGTCCTGATGGATTATCAACGTTCAGTAAAAAATATTGATCAAAATTCAAATTGAACTCAGTGTGAATTTTCTATAAATATCAAATAAGACGAATTTTTGGTATACCCAGCTGGGGCAAGCAACAGTGCACAGAGGACAATCGGTCTCGCTTGGTTATAATTTTATGTTTCAGGCGCAATTGGGACATTGCGCTCACCTCAGTAGCACGCATTGAGTAGATTTTCTTTATATTGTGGATAAACAGAGAAGCTGCAACAGGAGTGCTCTTCCCCTTAACAATTTTTATATTGGTTAGACTAACCCATCTATCCTCATCAAAGACCTTTTTTGCCTGCATTTGTACTTTTTTATAATTTGCCCTTGCTGTTTTCACCTCATGTGGTACTCCTGTCTTAATTGCATTTGAGAGGTGCTTAAATGCGACTCCACATGCCTCATCATACCATTTGGCCGATTCTTTTGTGCCTATATGTTCTTCTATTTTTTGTAAACAGGAACTTTGATTTAGCAAATAAATCATCGTGAACCTTCATAAGATCTAAGAGAGAATTATCATGGATATCTATGGAACCAAGCAGTGTTAGAGTTTCTTCAATGGTTGATTTAATCTGCCTTAGGGCACCTTCATCTTCTGAGACTCCTACCCATTTCAACCGACGACAATCTTGGGACATGATTACATCTCCTATTGCTGTTTCCAAAACAGCCTTGGGGTGATCCAATCCCTTCCTAGCTATAGTTAGTAGAAGAGGATCATGATCTCTCTCCGGTCTATGGTGGACCAGCATGTCCACAAATCTGGGCCATAATTCCAAACTAAGTAGAATGTAATCAATTCACTACTTCTAGGCCCATTAGAATAGGTGTTAATACCTTCCATGTCTGAGGGAGATCTCCCGTTATCAGCCCTAAGCCCCTTCCCCAGGGATAAACTTTTTAGCTGCAACACCACTAAATATATTGTATATTGTATTGTTTGTATTGTTTTCTGTAGGTTTATGTTGGATGTGAACTTAATTTGGATTGTTGGATGGTTTATAGTAGTGTTCTTGCTATGCTTTCTAGGAAGTGAAGGCATTTTTATATTGAAAGAGTCTGACTTTACATTGTAGCAATTCATACATTTCCTTGGTCTGCTTGGATATTTTAGGTTTAATTTGCATTAAAGATTGTTATACTATAAGTTCTTATTAGCTTTGTTCTTTTTTTAGGATTTCCATGAATTGGTACAGGGTAGGATATATTTGGGTTATTGCCCAGTGAAAGACGTTGTTCTATCTTTCTATTGTGCTGTTTCTTTTGGTTTCTTGGGTCATGGTGCTCTCATAGGCATTACACCATGGTATTTGAAGCTTCGGGTGGTGCCGGCGGACGAAACAGTGCAGTCTGCCAACACACATGTTTTCAATATAGTCCATATGGGGACTTACTTTTTGCTCAGGGGCTTGGTAGCAGAGGGGTTCCAGAAGGAGGTTCTAGTGGTCAGCTACTTTAGTGAGTTTGTTGGATATTCTGCATTTGGTACAGATTTTTTTAGGTGCCCACCAATGCTTTGATTAAAGTACTCATGTATGGCTGTGTGGTGGTAGTTTTTTAAAATTGTTTCATTGCTTGCTCAAAGTTTATTATGTTTTTTGAAGGGCAACAATTGTTAGTCTTTATTTTAATTTAGCATAGTAGTTTATAGTAAGTAGCTCTTTGCTTGTTGGGAAGCAGTGCTTATATTAAGGATATGTTACTGTTTTGCTAACCAACATGTATGGTGTATATTTGTGTGAATAGCGGAGGGCACAATTTAAAAGTGCCACCCATCATCCATGTTTGGGTTCAGCTTAATATGATGAGATTATTTTCTGTTGCATATATTATTATTCTCATGTCATTATTTTTACTGTTGCTCATGAAGAAGGGGTCTTCCGCATTATGTCTGTGGGTCGAGGTGGAATTCTGGTGTGTGTTATGGAAGGTACAATAAAGCCAGGTTGGGCGAAGGTGCAATAAGTGCAACAAAAAACACAATTCCACAATTGGGAAAAAGTGCCCATCAGTTCCCAAACGGTTCCGCCCTAGTCATCATCTGGGCTCTCCTTACCCAGGAGAAACTGTTTTGCAGTGCATAAATGTGAATAAACGTGAAGAATAAGGAATACCCCAAAATCATTCAGGTATTCTTTTTCCTTTATTGCAGTAGCTGTACAAATCTAGGTCCTGATAAAAGCAGTGACGTATTTATAGTCACCGACATATTTATAGTCACCGATGATGAAACATGTTGACCCTACTTGCAGGTGGATATTTTGTTAAATCTGCCAGTTAATTTACACTTATATTTTTAATATTGGGAGAATTGAGAGAAACTATTAAAATAATTTCCCTTCTACTCAATTTCTACCTAATTTTAACACACTTCACGTTTATTCACATTTATGCACTGCAAAACAGTTACCCACATCCACTACAACAAAAACATCTTTTGGTTCCACCCATCACATAACTCATTTATTATCTACACTGAGTTCAATAGTCACAACAACATCAAGTGACTACTATATACAAAAAAACTTTCTCCTGGGTAAGGAGAACCCAGATGATGACTAGGGCGGAACCGTTTGGGAATTGATGGGCACTTTTTCCCAATTGTGGAATTGTGTTTTTTTGTTGCACTTATTGCATCTTCGCCCAATCTGGCTTTATTGTACCTTCCATAACACACACCAGAATTCCACCTCAACCCACAGACATCTCTTTTGTTGTTAATGTATAGTATTGGGGCATGTGTCTGTCAGGGTCGTTAACTTAGCCTCTGGACCCCCCTTCTAAATGTTTGCTTTCTGGTCTTCAGTATTATATCATGATAATTTTGGGGGGCAGCAGAGGATTCTCTTCTGGATTTTTTAGTTTGTGCTATTATTCTTTTTAAATTGGGGATACTTGGTATTCGGCTTGTGGTGTGTTCAGGAACTTTGGGGAGTATATTTTTAAATATTCTTTCTCTGGGTTTCTGGGAGCGAATGCTTGTTTCTCTCAGTTCTTTCAAAACATATCTTACTTCAATCTCTGTTATATTTTGGGTGGTTGTGCTTCATAACCATGATTATAATATTATTTCTAGCTGCAACTCTCCCATAACAAGCATTATTATAGTATTTAATACCTATTAAATGTATATTTTCAGCATGTGTGCTCTCCTGGCTGTATGTACATTCCAAGTGTGATAATAATGTTTCCATTTCTGAGAGGTGGTGTGCTTGGCTATTTCTGACATCAGACCTGCAAATATTTAGAAGTGTGCATCCATTACTGGATGTTTTAAATGTTTTTAATTTAAAGTTACCAGTTTTATAGTTCAAATCTGTTTCTATTCATTTTTAAGTACAACAACTCTCACCTACATCCAAAAGGCTGGCGAGGGAGTAAAGAATCACAACCTGGGGAGTAAGTGGTAATAGGGGAGGGGGTTGTGTTTGAAAAAGGGGGCAGGACACAAGGGGAAAGAAGGGTGTGTGAAGGGGAGGGGGTATGTCCAGAGGTTCCAGCAGTCTACCATCAGTGTTGAATCATCTCCAAATTTTCACTTATAATGGGTTTTGTGCCCGGGAATGCCAGCTCTCTATAGTCAGACTGCTGTTGATACTTTCTGCTGCTCCTGGCCTCCTGTAAGTCTTCATAAATACTGAGGTTTTGTCAGCTCCCGGAATTCTTGGACCAGGAATTGAACACAGAAGCCCCACATTTTCTTGAATTGTGGTAATTTATGGTCCAGCGATGCTTTGATTTTCTCCATCCCAATGAGATCCCACAGTAAATGCAGTCAATCCGAATAGGTCAGCATAGAGTCAGTGCCCCATTTAGCTGTGAGAACATGCTTTGCAGTGCACAGGACTATGGGTATGGCTTTCCCTTTATGGCACTGTAATGGGTAGGTTAATGCAATAGGGAGCCCCAAGAGGACATAGCTGATTAAGGGTGGAATTTCTGTGTCAAAAATATCATTAATGGTTTTTAGGATTTCTTCTCAATATCGTTCAAGTTTGGGACAGAGCCATAGGAGGTGGGTCAGTGTGCCTGAGTGGCAGCAGTGGCGCCAGCAACCCTCCTAGCTGCCTTTTTCCCCTTCACCAGTCTAAGAGGGGTGTAATACCAATATTGGATTACTTTAAGCATTGCCTCTGTCCCTGCAGCACTAAAGTAGGCTGTGTGTGTCCTGTAGAGGATGTCCGACCATTCTTTAACTGTGATTTGAAGGTCAAGTTCAATTTCCCACCTCTTCTGCATGGCCTCTTCTGCATGGCTGATTTCTCAGTAGAGAAGGCTTTGTTAAGGAAGCGATAGTTATCTGAGGGGAAGCCCTTGTCATCTTTCTTGGTGATGAGCCCCTTTTCGAAGGCGGTGAGCTGCCTACTAGAATGTGGTCAGATCATAGGTTGTGTAATATTGTGTTCAAGCGATATATACCCCCGGTGTTCCCTGTCCAGTACACCATATTCTAATTGCAAGTATGGAAAATTCATGAGGCCTTTATGGTTGAAAAGATCGCCCAGTCTATTGCAATCGACCTCCTGCCAGTTATGAAAGTCAGACCCAGAGAGAGCTGGTGGGAAGTCTGGATTGCCAGTGATGGGCATAAGGGGCGAGGGATGAGACAACAGGTGCTTAGTGACGGGCACTTTATCCCAGGCCTCAGCTGTCACCCTCACTACTGGTGAGATTTAGACCCCCGGAGGCCTGTGTATTTTAGGGAGCTGAAGAATCTTCCAGATAAGGACCACAGCTATGCTTCGATCAATGAAACACCAATGTTTCTCCATCTGGGTACTGTTTTTTCCACTAAGTTCCACATCTTGGCTGCTAAATAATAACAGGATAGATGGGGTACGCCCAATCCACCCTCCGCAACGGACAGGTCCTCTTCCACGCCATGCAAGGTTTTTTGTTGTCCCAATAAAGGCCTCAATTATGTATTGTGATATTTCTAGTAGGAGTGTAAGCGGACTAAGGGGGAAGACCAGCGTGACATATAGGATTTTAGGAAACAAAGTAATTTTCACAACCGCCAACCTGCCCACCCATGAGAGGTCCCATGCCTTCCATGAGTGGGTATCGGTACATGCTGTGTGCAGAAAATTTAAGTCATTGCTTTACAATGTTTGTCCTAAGGTCGGATAGATTTTCAAGCCCAAATAAGGTACCCAATGGACTGCCCACAGGATTGTGAAAAGTCATTCCAGCTGCACTTCATCTACTGGGGAATTGGTAAGATAAGGCCTGCAATTTGTATGTATTGACTTTGAAGTCAGAGACTCTGCCAAAGGCCTCCAGATCTAGTAAAAGGGCCAGTAGGGAGGGCTGTATGAGTGCCACCAGGACACAGTCTGCATACAACACAAGCTTATGTTCATGCTGGCCTATGCTGATGGCTTTTATCTTGGGGTCAGCCAGTATACGCTCAGCCAGGGTTTCCATATAGAGGGCAAATAGGAGCTGGACAGTGTACATCGCTGACAGGTGCCTCTAGCTACAGCAAAGCTCTGTGAAGAAGGTCCATTGGGGTTTGCATAGCTGTACCACACCCCCATCAGAAAACAAGGTCCCAGGCCTACCTCTTCTAGAGTGTGCTGTAGGAAGGGCCAATAAACATAGTTGAATGCCTTCTCTGCTTCTAATGACGTGAGAAGGGCAGGGGCGTAGGAGCGAATCACTTAATCGATTAGGTGGAGCAGATGCTTTATATAATCACTGCTAGGTCTCTCCTGAATAAAGGGTCATTGATTGGGTTCTATGAGGCCTAGGGACTGATGTGCGCAACAAGGACACCCATGAAGAGATTGGCATCAATATTAAGCAAGAATATCGGCTGATATGAGGATAGAGAATGTGGTCCTCTCCAGGTTTGAGAAGCACAGTAATCAGAGCTTCTGGCATAGTGTCAGTGAGTGTGCGTGTTTCGCTGAAGTTGTTATAGAAGTGCGCAAGGATTGTGGCAAGTTGGGCAGCAATCCTTCCTGGTGGCAGGTGTGCTATAGCTGATATGGCCTCATTTGGGTGTATATTTGGCAGTACATGCCAAGTTTAAGTAAGCTAGCAAGGTCCCTTTTGCATATCTGTTTCTTCTGCTCTGTAAAGGTCTGCATAAATGTTTTCAAACACCCCCACCATATCCTCATCTTTGGTCGCTCAATGGCCCCCTTCCAACCAATTCTCCTGAATCTACTTTTATTAGTCTAGGCCTTAGCCTGCATGCAAGAAGTCTTCCAGTTTTCTTGCATTCTCCATAATATTTCTGCTTGGCGCAAACAAGGGTATACCCAGCCCTGTCAAGATCTTGGGCCAACAGTTGTTTTTCAACAAGCGTTAGCTGTTATCACAACCTTTGGGCCCCTATGTATGCCTCTTCCAACTCCTTCACCTGAGTCTCTAAGGTGGAGCATTTGTCCATCCTATCGTTGTTTAATCTTGCTGAGTTTGCAATGAGGGTCCCCTTGATCACAGCTTTCATTGTGCCACAGAGGAGGGAGGTGCATTGGTTGAATACATTGTTTATTTGAAGACATTGTTTATTTGCCTCCCGCAAATTCCTCTGTATCAAGTCGTATGTGAAGAGATTTATATTAAGACCCCATGCTTTGGGTGAAGTAGGGAGTCAATGGACACTGACAACAATTTCTGCATCTACAGAGGCATCGACAAGTCCCAAGGCATCACATATAACGCACTTGTGGTGGTCATTAGGGGGATGCAGTTTTGTGATTGTGAAGGTATAGTTATGCAATGAGAGCCAAAGTGCAAGAAGTGCAAGTGCAAGAAGTTTCCCAGGTGTGGCAGCTTGTGTGTGGGTGACCTGCCCCTGGAACTTAGTAGCTATGAAGATAGCCCCCCCCAGCCTTTTTCCCCAAGGCTAGGGGAAAAGAATTGTCTGTTAAACAGTCTAGAGTGCATTCTCTTCCAGCCCTTTTTAAGGAGATGTGTCTCCTGCAGGAGAGAGAAGTCATAGTTATAAGACTCCTTAATTTTAGAGAGAAGTGCTAGGCATATAGGCTATGCACATTGAGGCTCAGGACGTGTACTATTGAACCGATGAGAGGGAGATGTTGTCACTATGGGATGGGCACAGGCAAACTCTGAGCTGAGCTTAAAGTCTGTGGCTTTCAGGATTGGCTGCTGTTGCAATGGTGGGGCCCTGCAAATGGAGCAGGGGTGAACTGGTGTGAAAACAAGGAACTCTGTCTCTCAAGATTCATCTACCAGTTTTGTGTGAGGTCGTGGCATACTGCATCTAAACTAGAGGTCTTTGGGAAAAGGGGATTCCTGCTACCTGCAGGACTGTCGCTACTGTCTTACTAGAAGTGGCCGCTATCTCACACAGCCTCGAGGGTGGGGGCCCAAGATGTGAGGACAGGAGGATTAGGCACTAGTATACAGAGGTCTGTGACCCATTGTGTGTCTGAAGGCGAATTAACAAAGCGATACACCCTCGTTCCGGTCTAGGATAATATCTTCATCAGCCAGGTCTGGGAGGGTCTGCATGAAGAGTCGTTTAACCTATCCCTCCAGATCCCCAAGCACTGTTAGGAGGGGGAGCCCCTTAATCCTGATGTTTGAGTGTCACAATCTATTCTCCAGGTCCTCTAGGTGTAGTTGCAAGGTCATGTTCTGGACCTGGAGGTACAAGAGCTTGCATCTGTAAGTTTCAAGTTCTTCTTCCCTTGTGTCATTGTTGCTTTCCAAGGTCGCCACTCGCTGCTCGAACTCCACCATGACCCACCTGTCTTCTTTAATGTCTGCAGCAACATCACTCTGGATGGACACTATGGGGCAGATTTACAAGCACCTTGTGCCATTTTTGCGTCACTTTTAACATGAGAAAAGTGACAAAAAAGTGGCGCAAGGGGCTTGTAAATCTGCCCCTATGTCTTCTCTGAGGGAGGGAATAGGGATTTCATGAAGAAGTGCATGAGTGACTCATCTACCACCGCACCCCCACTAGCTGGTGCCAACAGACTTGTCTCCTCCCCAGCGATGGCCTCCTTTAGAGATCCAAGTTTTTTAGTAAGGACCTTGGTCAGTATGTCCTTAAGAGTAGCGTCTTTCCTTGGTCTATCGGTCGCCACTGGGGAGGTGAGTCTCTTGTGAGGCTCTCCATGTAGCAATGCGGGACTCCGAAGCCAGAGAGGCCAGTAGGACTCAAGGGGTGTAGCACTTCGTGCAGCACTCTGCGCAGTAGTCCTCCTGCAGAAGAGCAATCCACTCAACAGGCCACCAGGAAGGTTGTAAGTGAGCTTGATGCATCGGTGTGCTTACAGTCTAGAACTGTTGGTTTGTCAATAGCAAGCTGTGTAGAGTAACCGCTTGCAAGGAGGGATGCACAGGAAGGGCTGAGGTTGTGTAGTTGCTGGCTGCCTCCCTTCATACCAAGACTCACGTGCCTACTACTTCTGGCCATGCAGGGACCGCAATGATCCTCCTCCCTCAGTTGATTGCATGGGCCCTAGGGTCCACAGTGTCAGTCTCTCTCTGCGAATTCAGGCCGCAGCGGCACAGAACTGCACCTGACACAGTCCCCACTTGAAATGCTGCTGCGCAGCTACCCACACTCATCTGATGCAGCACTGCAGCCACTGCAGAAAATTAATCAGGCTCACAGGCGTTGTCCGAGGCTCGCCAGGTGCCATCAGAACCCATCACAACTCCCTCACTGCATCCTTTGGGCAGCGACCGCAATGTTGAAATCTCGCTCCAGGCTTCACTGGGACTAAGCCGCTGACTCACTCCCCCGTGACTGTGCGGGCGCTTCATTCGAGTAAGCTGTTTTCCGATACCCGCCACACCTCAATTTGTGGCTATGGGGTCTGTGGATGCAGCCGGGTAGTGGGCTGGAGGAGTCGGATGGCGAGGAGCATGAGAGAGCTATTTACTTGGCTGCCATTTTAGCCCTGTAGTTAAAATGCATTTTTACTGTTTTCATGTTATACTAACATGTCTGCTGTCCTTATAACTTGGGGGCATATTATCAAGGGATTTATCGCCGCTTTTTTGGCTTTAAAAGCCAAGAAAGCGGAGATAAAATTATCTCCCTATCAGCAACAGGGTGCTAACATGCAAATTCGCATGTTAGCACCCTTTTTCTCTACGCTTGCCCTTGCATCTCTAATGAGATGCAAAGGGGGCGTTCCAGAGAAAAATAATAGGAGAAATGTTGTTAAGCGACATTTCTCCTAATATCAAGGATTTCGCTAACCCTGTTAGTGATAAAAAAGCAGCGCTAACCGCGGTTAGCGCTGCTTTTGTTACACCTGGGGGCATATTACCAACGATTAGCGATATTTATCGCTAACGAGGCTTAGCAACAAATCTTTTTAACGCTAAGCATCGCCGGAAATTATCGCAGAGATAACTTGCGATTAGCAAGGTTTATCTCAGAAGTGATAAAAATCCTCGCGCTAACTGCCAAATTAGAGATTATCGCTGGAAAACCAACGATAATCTCTCGAAGTTTGGCGTTAGCTTGATGATAGGGGCTCACAAACTTAGCCATGATATCCACCTTCCATAGGATATCATGGCTAAGTCAGGAAAATACCAGGTGTAAACAAAGCAGCGCTAACCGCGGTTAGCGCTGTTTTTTTTATCACTAATCGCTAAATATCTAAATATCGCTAATCGTTGGTAATATGCCCCTTGATGCTTTGTTTTCTTTGCTGTATTTAGTCAAAAAGAGTGTTGGGTGTTTTTCTGTCTGTTGAATAGAGAAGGTTTGTTGTAGTTTTGCATTTAAAATGCGTTAGTTTTAAGGGTGTTTTTTTGTTAGTTTGTTTTCAACGTTCATGAGTTTTGAGTCATTAAATATTTAATTATATTTACTTACATTTTTAGTTTGTTTGCCGACTTCGTTGTTATGGAAGTTTGTGTTTTTAGCGACCAGGATGGTGTTTATGTTTGCAATCTTGTGATAGTACCTATTGTTTGGAGAATTAAGGAAAAAGATTTAGCGTTATAGTTTGCTTTAATATTAATTAATGGTTATATTTTACCTACTTTCGATGTAGGTGGTCCATGTTCTGCAGGGTAGCTTCAGAAATTTCAATGTAGAATCCAGCAGAGTGTCTTAATGTATAATCCAGCTGAGTGTCAGTTTCCTCTAGGTGTAGCATTTTTCTGTTAGGTGATTTTTCTGCACCTTTGTATAGTGTTTATTTAATTAGATTAAGAGTTCCCTTGGTTACTTTGTTTTAAATTTCATTTTATTTGTTCCTTAGTTTCTAGTTTGACTTTTTCTGGACAGATTTTTCCTTATTTGGTTTCTGTTTAAGTGTAACGTACATTTGTATATA
Source organism: Lissotriton helveticus (assembly GCF_964261635.1). Taxonomy (NCBI): domain Eukaryota; kingdom Metazoa; phylum Chordata; class Amphibia; order Caudata; family Salamandridae; genus Lissotriton; species Lissotriton helveticus. Next base: position 1,258,005,843 of record NC_136063.1, on the reverse strand, counting down.
CTGAGGTTATTTTTGGTGAATATGTATTATTTTAAAGATATTTGGTGGTATTTTCTTTTTGTGAACAATATTATGCTATTTCAGACATTTTAAAGTCATATTTTTGTATCAATCTTTTTGTATTTCTTGTTTGTGTATAGGGTGATAATATTTTGTTAAACAACATTTCTTTGGTGATATTGTGGTGAATCAATGTTTTGGTGGTTATTATGTCATATAACTCCTTGCTTCTCCTGCCCTAGTATATTTAGTTCAGTTTCAGGACATTGTCCTAATGTTCCTAGCAGAGCACCATTGCAAAGGTGGTATTGACACTGCTCTACTATTTAAAGCATTGGGTTTATGAGGGAAGATGACCTCCTATCTCTCGCTGCATGATCCTGACTGCATTGCATGGGGGTACTACCTGCATTCCCTCATTTTCCTGCATTTTTATATAAACTTTAAGAAAGTACAGTGTGGCACTTTTTTGCGATACTTGGGCTGACACCTTATGGCATGTTCTCTTGGTTGACAGAGCAAGCAGTTTCTGATGTGGGCGAAATGGACAATTTCTGAAGAATGGGTGGAATGAAGCACCAAAATCTACCTCCGACATGACCGCCTTGGAGCCTCACAAAAGAGTGCTGAAGGAGAGACCATGATATATTCCAAGTTTCCCATAGAGAGAACACAGTAATAACCAGTGGAAAATGTCCTTCTGGTTCAATGAAAGGGATCCCAAAATTGTCCTCACGGTCATGATGAAAGCCACCAACCCTAGTTGGCGCAAGTAGGCTGAAACATGTTGCCCATATGTGATTATGTAGATGTGAGGGACATCTAACTCATCCCCATACACATCTCTCTTTCATTTAACCTTAGCACTACCCCAATTTTGAATAAAATCACAGTTTTTGGAGGTATTAGGCCATTTTTAACTCAGTCTCTAAGTCACGGATCCCACAATGTCTCTGGTATGAGAGATTATTCCTCCTATTGAGGGCAGACCCGATGATGATGCTATCAGTCATCGGTATGTCAGTGAGACAACATGTCACTGACCAAACATAAGTATTGAGGGTTCCACAAGAAGTCACATTTGAGATTTCTCAATCTGACACTGTTTTTTCCCAGTCTTGATTTTTCTTGCAAAGAAAGTTTATTTATACCTTCAGGCTGGTACCCAGGGGTGTGGGGAGAGTTTAGCTATGTAGATTAAATTATAAACAGGCTACCACCAAAAGGAAATTAGATGTAAGACAGGATGCTTAGGAACAACTCTGTGAGGCTAGCACAAAGAATGACATTCGCCTTTTTTGGACAACGGTAAGTGCCGGTTTTTATGGAGCTAGTCATAACACCGCTCTGGATACTACTATACCACGTACAAAATGGGTGGAGTACTTCTCCAAGCTCTATGGTAGTAGTCCTGTACCAGGCAATTATCCTGACAACACAGTGGCCAACTGTCAAAGGGGTGCCTTAGAGCTGGCACAGATTATCCTATGGGAGGTTAGATCTGATAGAGAATGCACTGCAAGGAACAGGGCCTCAAGTCTGGATGGGTTGCCAATTAATCTCTTCATTGATAAAGTTGATCTATGGGCACCTTTAATTGTCAATTTACTGAGGAGTGTGGTAAATGTAGGCCCACCTAAGTCATGGCTGAACTCTTATCCCAATCTATAAGAAGGGTGACAGAGCCGTCACCTGTAGTTATCGACCCATCTCCCTAATCGATCCAACAGACTAAATATTTGGTAGGACCTCATTGGTTCAGTTAGAGGCCTTGGTTGTGGATAAGGGTATTTTCTCCTCAATTCAGTATGGATTCAGGAAACGTCTGGGAACTGTTGATCAATGACTGGACAAATATGTAATTATTAGTAAATGCACGCTGGCAAATAAGTGTTCAGTGGCGGCTCGCCGAGATAACTCTGCTGGGCGGTGAGGTGGGGCAGGGCTGAGTGGGGGGGGGGGGTAGTGGAGTCTGACATACGACGACAAAGGTGAATGTAAATAATTAAATATCTGCCATTGTATGTCGGACTCCACTACCCCCTCCCAGCCCTGTCCCGCCCTGCCCCACAGCGTTACCTCTGCGAGCCACCACTGTAAGGGTTGTTTGTACTTACCATTCAAGGACCTCAGTACAGCTTTGGACTGTGTCAATAAAGGGAAGCTCTGGGGAAAAATTCTGGGCATGTGAATGGTGGCTCCATGGGTTCATTTCCTAGGCCAATTACATGAAGATGTGACGGGGTGTATTAGGTATGGGCCTAATGGTGAATGCGCTCCCCCAATTAAGATCAAGTGCGGGGTGAAACAGGGGTGTGTGCTGGCCCCCATTTTTTCTGTCTATATATTAATGATCTTGACACAAGTTTAACACTTGTAGAGACAGACACACCTAGTGTGGGATCTAGAAGAATACCTGCATTGTTATATGTGGATGATTGTGTCAAGAATTGGTGTGGGTCTGCAGAGGCTGCTGACTAAATTTGTTTCATTTATGAGCGACATGGGCTTAACGACCAACAACGCTAAGTCACACAACATGGTCTGTGGCCAGGCCTCTAACAAATTGAAATCCCACTTAATTAATGGTAACAAACTTCTTTGTGTTCCAACCTTAGCCTATTTTGGGGTACCTTTTGATAGTAAATATACCTGGGTTCATCTCATGAAGGTCAGGAAATTTCAGTTGAAAAAACGAAAGAGACAACCCTTAGGTTGGCAGGAAAGTTAGTTTCTCAGCCCCTGGACGTGATGGTTTACACTTATAAAGCACAATGTTGTTCTGTTGTGACCTATGGTGCAAGAATATGGGGGTACTGTAATACTTTGTACCTGCAGACCAATGAGAATGTGTTTTGGAGGAGATTGTTATCCATCCCTACTAATGTACCCACCTATTCCTGCCATGCAGAGCTGGGCCTATCATACTTAGAGGACTGCATTAAGTTAGAACCACTTATGTTGTAGCACTCTGTATGGTCCAAACATGAAACCCTCTTGAACCATAACATAATCACTGGTTGCTTACAGTTTTACTGTGCTCAGCGTATACCATGGTTGAGATATATTGAAGAACAATTTACCATGCTTCAAATGCCTGAATTTTTTTTATAGTTCATGTCGTTTCATAGCCTTCCCTAAAAGTGGTTTAAAAGCTGAATTTCTCATTAAGCAGGAACAGAGAAGGAATCTTCATGAGCTCAGTAAAAAGAGTGTGTCTGCCCACCATTTGTTAGTAACCACAGGGGCATATTAGCAAGAACATCGTTAAAATTATCGCCGTTTTAGCGGCAGGAAACTGAAGCTAAAACGGCGATAATGGGCTTGCTAATATGAGTTATAGAAGTCCAAGAGAAGCCCATGTTAGATGTGCAGGACATCTAACCTGGACTTCAATTGGAATTCTATAACGCATATTAGCAAGCCCATTATCGCCGTTTTAGCTCAAACGGAGATCATTTTTACGAGGTTCTTGCTAATATGCCCCCACAGACCGTATGGAATCCTACCTTTATGTTTTAGCACATCAGCATCGGAGGTTTTACTTGCTTAGGTTCAGATTCAATTTAGCTCACCTTTTAGTTTCTCATCCAAGACACACCTTTAGTAAATCAGGCCTTGAGCCTTGCCCATGTGATTCTCGATCAGATCAATCTATGCTACACTTTTTTCTTTTTTTGTAAACTGTATGTTTGTGCCAAGGAAGCAAAAATGTATTCCATTACTCAGGTCTTTGAACATTAGGAAGTGCAGTCCAGATCTATATTATCTTCAACAATTACAAACCAAACATGTTTTCCCGATGGTACACAAGTTTATATTGGCTGCAGTTAGATAGAGGACTATGGTGGGGCGGTAATGTCCTAATGCAGGAGTCACTTTATGGCCTAAACCTTTGTGTGGAAACTTTTTATCTTCTAATTATGTTCATCATTTTTACTTTACTACTTGTTGTTAAGACTTGATTTTAATTGCTGTGTCATAATGAGCGCACATTGCTAGATTTTATGCTGTGTATTATTTTATAGTTGTACAAGCTGAATAAAGATTGGATTTACTTACTGACTTACTATCCTCTATACTTGGAAATTCAGCTACGAACTGCTTTTATGAAAATAAGATAAATGAAACAACCAAATTGGCTTTTATGTAAACATAGAAGATGCCATATTCAAATTTGACTTTTGTGAACTGTAGGTGACTACTTTGTTTTTGGTCCACACTTTATCTATTAAAGTATTTTTTTTAGATGAGAGAGCCATTTGTACTCTTCTTTAATCTCATGATGGATGATATAATAAGAAATGGCTTGTGTACTTAAAGAACTCAAACACAAACAGCATTATTCACAAACTGTTTTCTTATCGCAAAGAAACTTGACCTCTGAAACATTCTTACTGACAAATCCACAATATCTGCATGAATAATAAAAACAAACACATTTTATATGAGTTGAAAATAACATGGTATGGATTTAGGGTCGTATATATGAGAGGTAACGCACAGTTATGTGAAAACAGCGATGCGTCAATTATCAGTGCGCCCTCCTTTCGACATCATGGATGCATCATCTTTACTGTATGACGCATTATGTCGCAAGGAGTTACAGATACGTCAGTATTTCTGACGTATCTGTAGGCGCAAAAGTGACGCATTGCTGAGGTGTCTGAAAACAGACGCAACAACTACAGCGATGTGTCCTTTCACATGGGGCAAGCCCCATGGGAAAGGGCCTGCATCAGTCTTACGCCTGCTGTGAGGCAGGCGTAAGATATTGATGCAATTGCGTCCTGGAAGTGGCGCACTGAAATCCCATAGATTTCAATGTGCCAATTCTACGAGGCTTTTTGCAATGGCTGGCTTTAGAGCTGGTGGCGCCCTGTGCGGCAATGTTGGTTGGCGCCCCCCCACGATCCCCTCCAACATGGATTCCCTCACCACCACCCTTTAACAGTGCCCAAATCTCCATTACCACTCTCTCTCAGATGCATATATAGCACTCTTCGTCAGATGCATATATAGCGCCACTCATACCAGTGTAGGGTGTCAGAGCACTTTGCATCACACACACATTACATAGAGCCAATCAATCATGCATGTGTAACTCAGCGTATATGAAATCAATCAATCAATCAATCAACCAATCATATCATTTGCAAAGTGCACTACTCACCCGTGAGGGTCTCAAGGCGCTGGGGTGAGGAATGCTGCTACTGCTCGAAAAGCCATGTCTTGAGGAGTTTTCTGAAGGTCAGCAGGTCTTGGGTCTGCCGTAGGTGGATGGGGAGGGTGTTCCAGGTCTGGGCGGGGAGGTGGGAGAACGATCTGCCACCTGAGGTCGCTCTTCGGAAGTAGGAGACTGTAGCGAGGTCGAGGTCGGCGGAGCGGAGCTGGCGTTGGGGGTGTAGAAGCTGAGTCGTCTGTTGAGGTACGTTGGTCCGGTGTTGTGGAGTGCCTTGTGTGCGTGGGTGAGGAGCTTGAAGGTTATCCTCTTATTGACTGGGAGCCAGTGCAGGTCTCTCAGGTGGGGTGTGATGTGGCTCCGGCGAGGGATGCCGAGGATCAAGCGTGCAGAGGCGTTCTGGATGCATTGGAGCCGTCTCAGGAGTTTGGCCGAGGCTCCTGCGTAGAGGGCGTTTCCCTAAGTCCAGCCTGCTTCTGACAAGGGCCTGGGTGACTGTTCTTCTCGTTTCAGTGGGGATCCACTTGTAGATCCTACGGAGCATGCGGAGAATGGTTCATAAGACAGAGGACTACAAGGTGTAAGAGTCACATGTACTCAATACTGTAGGCAGTATAGTTTAATAGTGCTTGGTCTAGGGCAGCACAAACTCAGAATTTAAAAAACAACACCATAGTTGGGTGTTCTCTTTAATAATAAGAAAAGATTTTTGCCCAAATCAATCCTTTTTCCAGCAATAGTCTTTCCTCAAATCTATACTTTGCAGATTGCATGCAGTTCTTTGATAAAAGTTAATAGCTCAGTACAATTACAAAGTGCAAAGAATGTAAACAGGTCAATGGGTTACTGCTGTTAAAAGAGACATCATTTTGTTACTTGCAATTTATAAGATCCAATCCTATATTAGGGTTTTTAATATAGGACTTGCAAGTGACAAAAGTATGTCTCTTTTAAAAGCAGTAACCCACTGATCTATTTATATTATATGCACTTTGTAATTTGCTCGGTATTTGTTTTCTGCAACATGCGCATTAACCCTCTGCACTACTTTATAGTGAGGCAAAACACCAATTAAACGAAACTCCAATCTCTCTTCAGGAAGAACATTCATCACAGGATTTATCCTGACATATTTTTGCTGTCCGGAAATAACTGGAGAAAACGAACGCTGCAGCAGGTCCTTTCAATTAATAATAAACTTGCCAACACAGCAGCGCCTCCCGGAAGCCAGCACCCGGTGCAGTGGCACCGGTCGCACCGCCCTAGAGCCGGCCCTGCTTTTTGCAGGGGAACGCTCTCACTGCATACATTATACCTGGTGCAGGTATAATGTGGCCTAGGGGTTTACAAAGTGACGAATGTGCCTAGATGTGTCACTCTGTAAATAGGGTGCAACATGGTGGGTATTTTACGCCACCGGTGTGTCACCAAAAGTGATGCACCAGCTGCGTAAAAGTGCCACAAGGGCTCATAAATAAGGCCCTTACCACTTAAGATTATTGTGAGTAATTTGTACACATGTAAAATATGAGTAAGTGCAATGAGATGCAAGTTATAAGGGATTAAACAAGGCGTACCCAGAGAAAGATAGCGAAAATCTGGTTCTTGTCCACTTTTGGAGCCAAGTGCACATACTATTTTATAATTATACAGAAACAGAAGCACAGTATTTTCTAATGAGTTCTAAGGTACTATGACACTTTTTGTTTGGCATCTATGACAGTAAATTGAATAATTACATGTGTATTACATGTCTATGATTATGAGGTATGTTTACAAGTCTGCTAGTACATTTTATGTATTGATAAGATTTCATACACTATGTAATAAATGCTCTTGCGTAATGTTAGAAACTGTTTGCCTTGCTGAAAACATAAAATATAGCATGTGGGGTCAAAACATACTTTATGCTGAGACATTTGTGTTACAAATGTTTTGATATACATAGGGTTTCACTGGGCATGTGGATTCACAGTGGCATTAGCAGTAGGAGTAGTAAGGTCCGCCAGGCAATGATTCCACTGATATTGATTGGAAGGATGTTGTCAGGGAAACCCAGAAATAAAGTGTGAGGAAAACTGAGGAGGAGTGATTCAGTTTACTGAAGTAGAGGCAGACACACTTGTTTATGATGTATACCTTAGACATGTTTATCTGTCGATGGTATGCAATTACCTAGTGGCGTCTAGCACCACAAAATGCTTTGGGGTTGGAGCCATAGGGGGAAGCCTGGTCTGTCAGGATATTTTTGCTGTAATCAATACATTTGATTTCCAGACTGTTGAGGCAGAACTACATGTGGGAACACTAGAGCCCATTTCTCAGAGGTTTACTCATGGAATTTGTGTACGGCAGACCTTGACAGGGGGGCAACTGAGTGCATTACAAAAATCTAGAAACATAAAGAAAGACATTTGAAGCATAAGAGAAAGTGGAAGAGAATAACATGAGTAGTAAGCATCATTGAATAGATTGGCTTAAGTGGTTGCAAAACCTGAGCAATACAAAAAAGGTAACCTTGAAGGCAGTGAGGAATAGACAGACAGTGGGATGAGACATTTAGATGTATTTTGAATAGTTTTTTCTTTAGGGTTATGCAGAAAAATAATAGATTATAATTGTATCTACCATCAACTGAATGTCATTTTGAGTTGCAATGCCTAGCAAGAGTAGGACAGAATCACTGTCATGAATTTGTTTCAAGTTCAGAAATTCTAGGAGCTGGTTTCATATACTTCTTGTATCTCTCTATAGTTTATCATTAGAGTAGCTAGGGTGCCAAGATGGAGGGCTTTGCGAATGATACGAGCCATTTCAAAATGGATTCTAATTCTAGCAGTAACCAATGGAGGTCTTTTACAAATGCTGTGATGTGGCCAGATTTTACAGAGCCTTTGACAAATTCAGTGACTGGAAGCGGATGGCCTTGAGAGGAGCTATAGTCTGCTGAGCAGGCCACATAGTAGAAGGAGGGTAGGAGCATTCAACCTCACATCCCAACACTTAATTTGCCCCCAATGCATCATGGTAAATGCAGTGCATGATAACACTTACTTCAGTTGTAGTCTTTAATTTTTCACCCTTGTCGGTGCAGCTTGTAAATGTAAATTGATATGTAAATTGATACTTGTATAGCGCACTACTCTCCCGCAAGGGTCTCAAGGCACTTGTACGAATACCGCTGTGGAACCCATCCTGGCTTTCCCTGTGAGGTGTCCACTCCTGGGAACGCCCCAAGGTGGAGGCCAGGCACCCTTAGCGTTGTGGGGGCCATTGTGGAGATTAAGCAAGCTATTGCCCAGAGTTGCAGAGTGGGACTCCATGATTGGAATAGGCACCGAGGCGAGAATTATCAGGTCCGTGGAATTTTTGAGCTCAAGACCCGCCGAGGCGGAGAATTGAACCCTGGTCCCGGGCTAGACCTCTGCATCAGGGTCTGCCGCTCTAACCATTGAGCCACACTTCTCCACTTGTGATCTGTAACTCTAGACTTGTTTTTCTGGATTCATTCCTTCATCAGTAGAGAGCAACAAGACATTTTAGGGATGCTGGAAAGGCCACTCAAAGTCTTCTCAGGTGTCTTTCGCACTCACTGGGTGCATCAACACAATCTCGTCAGCAAAGTAGCTCAAGTGAGTCTTTTCCAACGGAAGGGGGGACACACGGCGTCACATTCCACTCAATTTGCCCCAATGCATCATGGTAAGTGGAGTGCATGATAATACTAACTTCAGTAGTAGTCTTTAAATACAGCTTGACAGTAATGTATTTCTACCATCATGATCAGAAAGCACCAGTGCTTGTATAGCAGTTCCAAAGCACGAGACAGGGATGTTGTTTTTAATTTTGCCTTGAAGAAGTTTTTGTCATATATAGATTCATAGTTATTTTTCGTTGAGAATGTAGTCAAGTGATTTAGAGAAAAGAAATTGCTCAGACACTTGAACCTCATTCTACAGTAATGTTGTAATGCAGAGAATAAAATAGAAGATTGCATTTGTTTTCCCAATACACTACTGTGAAGCTAGACATAATTATTAAATATGCATATGGTTTCCTTTAAAATCTAGCTATCCAAATACATTATTCAGCAATACAAATATTGCAAACACAAACGTCACTTTATACTATGACTCAATTCAAGTGCAAACAGTAGACAAGTTGGACCTTAACTAAGTGCACATTGGAACTTAAAGTGACTAAAATACATATTCTAATTACAGTGTCATGTGAGTTGCAGTGAAGGTTTTATTGGTGAATCACTTACACATTTGTCATGTGTGGCTCCCAAAGAAGGTTACAGGTTTGGAACCGCAGTTATCCACTGTGCTGACATCAGAGCCCTGACAAAACAAAACTCTTTCTAGGTTGAGTCTAGGCAGTACGCATTCCCTATCTTCGAGACATGCTGTATTTACTCAGTGGGCTTATACTCCCCCCACAGCTTTTGACTGGCTAATGCTAGTGTCATTTAAAAAGCGTGGCTTCCAAGTGGTTAATGTTCAATATTTGTCCCACCTTTCTCGCAATTGTTAACTCCCATGGAGTATCGCTGCAGGACTTTCTCTCTTCCACTTCTGTCTTCGTATTACATGTCTTGGGAACTTTTTTTTATTTTGAATGAGCGCCTTTTATAAGTGAACATGTTTTGTTAGTCTGTCTCAGTGCTACGTTCGTTTCACTCACGCTGCGCTGTTTATTTCCTAAGCAACATAAATATTTTACTTACTCGTTTTTATGGAATAAAACAATGCTGTATGTAGAGAATACAAATTATGGCTTTGGAAAAAGACATGGAGAGTTCTTTAGGAATCACAGGGGAAAGGGACAATGACCATTACCAAATCCTTAACTCCCTTCCTACAAAGGATCAAAACGGAGCCACGGCAAGCAAAACAGGAACAGAAATTGTACGTCCAACTTGTATGCAGCTGCACCGAAGGCGCATCCCACATATGCTACCTAACAAAAAAGAAACACATACTGCAGTAAACATAGAGGAAAGACTCTAGTGTTGTGTCTCTTTGGTGTGTTAACTCACCTTGGGTAAAAACATCTCCATGACTGGAGGCAGATTGATCACGTGGTTACTCAGGCAAATAATGAGCGTACTGCATTCTGCAGGCAGGTGAAGCAAACTGGCACCGCTGCTACTGCAGGGAAGTGCTGTTGTTAACTATCTCAAGTGAGCAGCAAGGACTCTGTGCTCTGCTTCATGGGAAAGCCTGGAGGGTCAACTACGGGGGTCAGGGTCACTTACAGCTCTAGGAAGCCATGGAGCGAAGATCATTGGATCCAGACTTTGCTGTGCCACTAGGCTGGTGGGTCTGGGGTGACAGGCAATAGCAGTGGTAAACAGCACATTGACTTGATTCCTTTTCCCCTGCCCCTAGTTTTTCTTACCCGAGCCTTGCCTCCTTAACTCCTTTGTGACCCTTACTGTGGAGGTAAGCCCTGTCCATTCTTGTATTTTTTACATGATGCAACTCCCACCAATTTGAAACAGTTGTTCTACAGTTCTACAACTAATTGCCTTTTATCTCGCAATAGGAGAGAGGCTATAATGTAAGGCTAAAGGATATAATTTAATTCCCTATTTAAAAAACAACTAATATTTCAAACGTATTATGCCGACTAAGGGTTCCACCTAACCCTGTAGGAAGAGATGAGAAAGGGATGGCAAAGGGAAGAAAAGGATGGTTACCACACAGAGGAGGGAGATTTCTATCCATCTCTAAGTCAAATACCACTTTGCCTCACTTCCTATTGTGTATCTCTGTCAACGGCCTACCTCTAATATACATAGGCAGGTCAACTGTAATTATGCAGCAGGGGAGGGCCAAATAATGCGGCAAGGTATTTTTTCCTTATTTTGGCCTTTGTTAACGCTATCTGGGCATAGGTTGTACCTCACTGGTACCAGTTTAACATTTAAACATAGAAATAAGCAACAGAAAGGCAAAGATCCTTCCACTGTGTAGCAACATGTCACAGCATATTTAGTAATTTTTGAAACGTTTGAGCTAGAAACATATTGTTTTGTAAAATTTCCAGGTTATGTAGCATTTGATGGATTACTTGGCAAATGTGGCAAATCCACAACTATACGAAAAGCACAATGGCTGCACAATCGCATAAATGTAGTGGCCCTGATCATAGATCAGCCTTTCCTTTCCTTACAACCAAGAATACCTCACTAGTTCTAGCCCTATATTGATCTCACCATTTATCTTGCATTATTCCAGAACGTCCCTACTTCCATTATTCCAGAACGTCCCTACCAATTATGTAACCCAGCAGACAATTATATAACATAGAAGAAATTGAATGTAAATGCCTAGATTGATTTCCCTGAGAGTACAAGACTAAACCTAGCCACCAATTAACCGCTGGATTTAACCACTAACCTATCGTTGCAGAGTATTGTGCTTCTCACTGTAATGCACTTTGACACCTCATCAGGGATAGTAAGTGCTACATAAACGTTATTCAAATACCATACTAGAAGAACTTTCTTATGGGAGGGGGGTGACCTTATGGTATCTTTAATCCAGCTTTTTTAGGCAGCTGGGTTGGAGAGGATTATCGGCCCCGATTCAAAGAACTAACTTAAGACAAAATCCTAAACTTACTATTTTTGGTATTCACAGAAGGCATTTAGTGGTAGTAAAGTTAGGATTTTGTCTTAAGTTTGACTGACTTAAGACAAATTTAAGACAGACTTAAGACAGACTTAAGACAAACTTAAGACAGACTTAAGACAGACTTAAGTTAGGATTTTGTCTTAAGTTTGTCTTAAGTCTGTCTTAAATTTGTCTTAAGTCTGTCTTAAGTTTGTCTTAAGTCAAACTTAGGACAAAATCCTAACTTTACTACTACTAAATGCCTTCTGTGAATACCAAAAGTAGTAAGTTTAGGATTTTGTCTTTAGATAGTTCTGTGAATAGGCCCCAAAATGATTATGTCTGTCTGGCCGTCGCAAGACGGCTGCCCAACGGGAGATTCACACTGTAAACTTTTAGTGCCCGGAACTTCACTGCTCTCTGCTGCTTCCAGTCAGCAGTTGCCCTGCCCCCCTCCTGACACTCAGATAGGGATGGGGTTGTTGAAAAATAAAAAGATAATAATTAACTTTATCACCATTTTATTTTTCATCTCCAATGGCAATTTAGTTAGTGGGACGATGCTCCTCCACCTTAACAGAGGAGCCACACCTGTCTGACAGATGAAGAGATATGTAGGTCACAAGTTCAAATCCTGGTAAGGGAGACTCTGCATTCCATCTTTCAAAGGTCGGTAAAAGGAGTACCATAAACTGGGAAAAAGTAACATCTGTTCTGTACAGCACGTGGAAGCAGTAATAGTGCGGTATCAAGCCCTTTATAAAAGACAAGGTATCACTATAATTTGCAACTTTCAAAGTTAATTATAAATACGCATTAAAGAAAACAAAATTATTGGCATAACACGTTTATTGGGTTCTCATACAGACAGATACAGCATTGGGGAGTTAAAATAAAACTCATGTGAAATAAATTCTTCCTTTTTAAGCAAAAGGAGTGGGTCCAGCTATTCTTTCTCCTCCTTTTTCTGCGGTATAATGTACACATCCAACACTCTTTCTAGTACAAGAAATAGTATTTTAACTTACTGTACGGTTATGCTTTGTACTTTACTGTAAAAAGCTGAGAATATATATTGTTGCATAGATATTTAACAATAATTAATGGTTTTGTTAATAAATTCCATTAATTGCATCTATTGAGTATTTCTGAATTTGGAAACATACATAGTAGCAGAGAACAATACAGATAGTTCAAAATATGTGATAAATTGCATTGGTTGAACACTTTTCAAAGACTGAAAACACATTGAAGATATGTATCTAACTCATGGAAGGCAAAGCATGTTATTTGACGATTTTCCTTAGCTTTAGAATTTGTGACAGCAGAGTCAAGAGCTTTTTTATCACATTGTAGGCCGCTGAACAGGCAAGTGAAGCGTTCTAAAGCTGTTTTCATCCGCAGCGCATGCTTCCAAATGCTGGCACGCACGTTTTTTTTTAAAGAACTGTGGGCCATAATATCAAGAAAGGGCGATACATTATCACGGCTTTTATCTGCAGGAAACTGCCGCTAAAGCGGCGATAATGGGCTTGATAATATGACCTTGTGAATTCCCATAGAAGCCCAGGTTCTGATGTTAACCTGGGCTTCTATGGGAATTCACAAGGGCATATTATCAAGCCCATTATCGCCGCTTTAGCGGCAGTTTCCCGCTGATAAAAGCGGCGATAATGTATCTCCCTTTCTTGATAATATGGCCCTGTCTTACTTTTATCAATGGATGAAGTGGAAGCAAAGCTTAGTGATATGTAGGTAGTGAATGTGATAAGACCTGTCTCACTTCCGGTCTGTGAAAAATCCTGGAAGATTTCTGCCACCTACAAGACAATCAAAATGCTGTATTTTCTATTGAAATAATAATAATATTTTGCTCAAACACATCTATTGCAAATCAGTATACGGTGTGAAAGCATCCACATTGGCACTTTCCAAACAAATGTAGCAATAAAGGTGAAGCATTAATGCTCAAAATGAGGCAAGTCCCTTCAGAATGTAACACTTAACATAGATTTTGGAAGAAGAATTGTTCGTTCAACAGTTTTGCAGTGCATTCCAAGCGTCATTCCACAGTGTCTTAGCTAGGGGCGGGCGACGATAAACTCCGCTCTGTCGGCGGAGTTCTTGGAGTTTGGTCCACTTCGCGTTCAGGCAGAACTCTGTCAACCGCCGTGTGGTGGAGTTTTTTCTCGCACACAGCTCACCAATGTTCAGCTGGCAAACGCAAGCAAGAATTTGGGTCTTCTAATCCGAATTTTGGGGGCTAGAATGCCACTCAGTGAGATTTTCTACTTGAGTGGCTGAAAGAAACAGCGCCAGGTGATGCCAATCTGCCCGAAATCATAATGAGGCCCTCAATTCTGTGGCTCTCTTTTACAACATAACCAGGCTAGAGGTGGGAAATCCAAAAAATGTAGAGTCAATGTTCTGATCTTTGCTATGTAACTTATACAACGAAAATCACATAAAATATTATAAAGTCTCATCAACATTCAAAAAAGTGTATTTCTTTAACATGTGGAAGCTTTGACATTAACACATCACATTTTTGCACTACACTGAGAAGTATTTATTAAAAGTGATAGTTTTTAAACATGAACCATTAGTGAACTAAAAGGCTGTCACGTAAACCCTGTACCTTGGCTAAAGTACTATTGAGCACAATTATATTCTATTAAATCAAACAAAATAGGTTTTTGTACAGCTGGTATTCCGAACTCACATATTTGAATGTACTTTCATTAGCAATAATGAAGAAAAAGGAGTTTTCTTGCAATCGAATATTTGCCTAAGCCTGCACAATTTGAGCAGGGAAGCTGCAATTTATCCAGGTTTTCTGTTTTCACTTTGTAAATATCAGCCACAAAATGGGTATCTATTTGTCTTTCCTTATGCTAAGGATTTGTTCTTACCTACCTGTGATTTTTTCTGCAGTTTTTATATAGAACAAACTTGACCCAAAACCTTTACATGTGTGCCAGTTACATTATACAATTAGTGAGAAGACTCTAACATGCATCATTCCTACCAAGAACAAGGCCACCTGGAGCGATTTCAGAAATCTAGCAAAGCTGAAATACATAAACACATACTATCAAGGACATCAACCTCACATTTCTGCGATGCCATTCCTTCTAAAATAGTGAAGAACCTAAGCCCTTTTCTCTCCTCTCTATGGACAAGGATAACAAACTCCTCCCTAATGCAAGGCGCAATACAGGACTGGCTAAACACCGGGCAAGCAACACCTCCGCTGAAAAAACCTGACGCCAGCACAGCTGATCTAAATAACTTTCGCCTGGTACCTAACATCCCATTTCTCGCAAAGCTGCTGGAAAAATGTGTTTATACGCAACTTAAGAATACCTCTCAGAGACGCGTGGGGTACGCAGGAGTTACTGGGCCCAACTGTGGTGGTTGAAGTTTTTACTTCCTATGTCCTGGTTGCCCTGCGCACTATGGATCCTGAACAACTGGGCCAAGTACCCATCTTCAGTTGACTCAGTGATAGCTGTGGGCGAGCAGTCAAAGGCTTCCTCGGGTAACTCTACATATTCAAAGTAAGGTTACGACATTTATAAACACTAACGCATTTTCACTTGAGGTAGGAGCTCTATTGCTTCACTGACAAATCCATGTCCCACCAGCTCTTCGTAATGTGGTCAGAGTTATTCCCCATTCACTGTTGGCTGCATCCAGGAAATGCTCACTAGTAGGCCTTAACTCAAGAGTCCACTCTGGCTCTTAGAAAATATTTAAAAATGTCTTGACGCTGCAGCTCTCCTAGCAAGAAGTCCCCTGGGCCTAGGGGGCCCATAACCAGTTGTACCTGCTCCAGCAGTGAAGAAGCATGCAGCGTCTCGTTTGGTGCACCATCCATGTGCACTCGCAAGCTCCAGTCCTGTTTGGTGAGTCAGCTGCATACGGGAGGTGCAGCTGCACCAGGCACGTGCAAACTCTCTTTTAAGCTTACGAGGTCGGCACTTGCAATGACTGGAAATGCTCCGGTAATCCTCCTGCATGGTAAGTTCTGTGCTCCCCAACTGGGGAGGGAGTGGTTGGATTCCTATGCTCCCTATTTGGTTCCCAATGATGTTGTAATGCACCCATGGTGTCCTCCTCAGTTCATGGAGGCAGATCGGTGCAATCCTAGAGGCTTTATTGAAACCTACAGGTCACACGACTTCACAGTTGCAGGCAGCAGCCCAATCCTCACAGCACTCTTAATACTGGGAGCCTTTTCTGGCATACAAGGATACTGCAAAACTACCAACCAAGGTGCCGATACTTACCGTATGGCAGTGCCTACCATGATGGTCCTTCCTGGCATATGGGGTTGATGCAACACAGCTGCACATGTTTACTGTCCCGCACACCACTCTGTTCATTACTGTCTTTATGGTGGACAACTCCTGGCATATGGGGTCACTGACTTAAATCTGCACACAGGCAACTACCCTATCAGTGCAGTAGCCATCTGTTCACACCTCGCACCAGGAGTCCACTCAACAAGGCTCCTCACTGGACCTCTCTCCCTCCAATGCTCTCCTCTTCTTTACAGGGTGCACTGCTCTTAGCAAGCACGGAGGCACTGGTGTTCCATGCTCCAAAGAAGGTGGTCTTGGTTTCTTGGGTGATGTCCTCTCACCCACCAGAGAGACTTGTAGGCCTAGGCCACCAGTCCTGTTCACTGGCAGAAGTCTTGCAGAGCTTCCAATCTGCCAAGTATGGTCGTTTGGCAGGTGAGAATGTTTGGGGTCTCAGCCTCCCTTTTTATAATCCATTTCCAGACACCAGATGGGATTTAGGGTCTGGGCCTCTGAAGTTTTATATTTTGGTTCTGCTTCTATTGAAGTACACATGTCTCCTCTCCCTCTTCCTCTAGAAAGGATGTCTGTCTTAGCAGGAGAGACTTCAAAGCTGATAGTCCAACATCACAAGCCATGGGAGTAACTAGAGCTCACACCTGGATGTAAGCCACAGTGATATGTGTATCCAAAGATTAATCTTTTCCCAGCCCTACTCTTTACAATTCTCTTCTCAGCCCCATATCCTTCTTCAGATGTGTCCAGGCCACTTCCTTGTGATCTCTCACTGAATCAAAGGGCACCTTTCTCCAGTGTGTCGCTCCCAGCTCACAGTAATGCAGCAATACACAAATCTGCCTGAGGGGATTCCTCTACCTCCTAATGTCTTCACCAGTGCCCTGCATGTAATGTACCATTCTAGACACCCTTGTCCTCAGTGTATATGCATTGCACACACATTGTCCAGCACTGTTACCTTAATTTATTGTACCACTGCAGGCACACATACAGTCAGTACACACATTCACTCTGTGTGCACTGATCAGTCCTGCAGCCTTTCTGTATTGTGCCACTTACAGGCACACATACAGCCAGCACACACATTCACTATGCACGCTGCACAGCACTATACCCATTATGTATTGTACTTCTCGCAGGTGCACATACACCCAGTGTATGCATTCACCAGGCATGCACTGCACAACACTACATCTCTCCTGAAAATGTACATCTTGCAAGTATGCATAAACCCAGTACATGCACTCACCATGCATGCACTGTACAGCACTACTCTATCCCTCTACTGTAATCTTCCCAGGCACACATGCAACAAGTGCGGAGTCACCACTCCTGCACTGTGCAGCACTTTACATCTAACTGCTGTAGGCCAAAGGCTGAGTGAGGCACACAGCAGCAGAACTTTAAAAAGGTAAGTGGCCTTGTAGGCCTCACAACAGTGACATAGTTGTAAAAGGCCAGGTTCACTCCTACTGATCACTGCACAGTTGATGCCACCACTGTGCTTGTGCTGCTTAACTCCTTGTTAAGGTGTAATCTTCCATCACTATGAGGATAGCACTTTGGGTGCCCCTCCTGGTCCAACAAGACGGCAATCTGTGAGACAGAACTATGCCATGGCGCAGACGCATGATCCATGTTTGCCTATGACAAGAAACGTCAGCTTTAAGGATCCAGACAACAGTACAGTTGGGCACTCAGGGCAGCAGGGCATCACCATGCAGAGGACATATTGGCCCCAACACCAACTATGGTAACACATTGAAAAATTCAACCTGCTGCACAAATTCCAATCGAGTTCCACACCTGGGCACAGCACTAAAACAGCCATCCTACACATTTTGGGTGACAAACTTGTGCCTTCTAATCCCTCTCAACTTGTTCTTTGCTTTTGATGCAGTCTGTCACAACAGGTCCTTGGAGTTGCTGGAACACAGAATGGGAATGTCTGGATGAGTATTACGCCGGTTCACCTCTTTTCTCTATAACCAATCACAACAAATCAAAATAGAGGGTTCACTTTTCAACTCATCCAGTGTCACACTTGGGATACTCACAATATCAGGAGGCAGCTGCTCCTTTGGAAGTGTCACCTCCCTCCTGCTAGCGCCTCTGAGATTCTGAAAAAGAAGACCTATGACTGCACCTTTTCTTGAGCGACCCCAAGAATCTGGAACTCTCTTCCTCCAGAAGCATGTGCAAACCCTTAACACTCAGCCTTCACGAAGAAAGTCAAAATGATCTTATTTACCAGTTTCCTTCAACAAGATCTCAAATTCAGGACTTGGCCTGATCAGTTGGACACTGGAGACTCAGAAAAGGTCAGTTAGAGGATGCCTATTCACTACATACATACTACTATATCCTCACCCACGGGTGCATGGGACTGTGTACATATAGTTTGCCCTTATTATATCGTATGTGTTCTCTGTGTTGTAACAAGATGGGGGGTTCTCTCTGTACAGCACTCTTCTATCCCTTGGGTCTTGTTCACAATTTAAATTTTTTTAAATAAATAAATTACACAAGGTCAAGTTAATTTTTTATAGGCATGGGAAGATTAGGCGATTTTCCCAGACTGACTAGATGTTGAGTTGATGCTGAGACTCGAACCTGTTTACCCAGTTCCAAAGTTGGCAGTTCTGTGGTTGTAATGCCACACCCTTGGTAGAAAGAGGGTGGTTTGGTGAAGCCACATAAAATCTCAGCCACTTATGTGCTCAAGGTTCCAACAGGACCTCAACCTGAGACAGAGGTTGGCTTCCGGCTTAAGTCAGGCTAGAGCTTTCAGTGGCATGCCTTCCTGTAACACAGACGTGCAGTGATCACAATAACCAACAGAGGATTTATACTATAAAATAGTTCATCTTTCAATGATTAGTTTAACTAGCATATATTTTCATTTAAGGTGTACATTATTTAATATGCAGTTACCTGAAAGTGAAACACCAACTAAATAGTTACATAATATTTTGTTCTTTTTAGCCACCCCTTCGATCCCGCCCTCACGCTCACTGACCCCACCCCCAATGCACTCAGGATTAAGTTTCCCATATGTTTTAATGCACTTCGACTACTGCCATCCAGGCAGTCTTTCACATTTTCATTTTTGCATTTATGACTTCAGCTCTTCCAGTTCTGTAAGCAGCCGGTCAAAATTTGAATCACTGGCATTATAATTTTCTCTTCAGGAAGTTCAAGCTACCCATAGAGCTCCAAATGCAAGTGGTCCAATTTCTCCTGTAATCCCCGCACATCTTCCATCTGCTTGGTCCAGCACTCGTTACCAAAGACATGCAGCTTTCCAGAGTGGAAGTCATTCAGGAGGCTCAGAAGTCCCTTCTCCATCTCTTGAACATCAGATAGGAATGTTGGATTGAAAAAGATGAGCCCCCCTTTAGACTCGCCCTTAGATTGTATATTTTAGTCCTCTTTTCAGTTTTGGTCTTTAAGCAGCAGGCTATGCTGCAGAGTTGGAATGGCCTGTGCTTTTACTAGTTGGCACAGCATTTTTCCGAACACTCTCAGCTAAAGGTGGGTGACTAGTGAAGGATGTGGGGCTCCTTCTCTTTATTTTACGATCATTCATTATTTCCACATCTTAGCTTCATGTAATCTGGTGTCTTCTCAATGTATGGATCGCACGTAACTCAGTCTACTGCCCTTTACCTATTATTGATCTTTCCAGGGACATTTGTTTGTAATATCAGTACTTCCAGGTTACACGACAGCCCATGGTTAAACATTTTCCAAAATATTTTTAATTGTATAGTTGACTGACTTACAATTATTATTAGAACAATGGGATGTTGAAAATGTCATTGAGGACAATTTAATGGCAGACCAATTACTTTTTTTAGGCAATCAATAAATTACCTCAACAACCCCTAAAAAGTAGTAAATCAGAAAAACAAATTATTTAAATAATGTGGGTGGATCAGTGCTGGTATATCACTTATACTTTTAGCAAGCACAGAAAATGTTATAGCTGCCAGTAGCTCCCCCATTACCCAAATCATATTCAACTACTCCCCCCAAACAACACTGACTTGTAAAGTAATCCTACTGTCAACCCTGAGTTACTGATCAGTGTTGGAGCAAGGGTGCCATGAGCTCTAATGCAAGCAAAGAAAAGTGCCCCACCAGGGTTGAGTGGTAGAAGAGTGCCACAACTAGGATGTAGTGAACCCCTCATTCTCCAGTGCCCCAGTGATAATGCACATGCTACACTATTGACAGCTATGAAACTGAAGCGGATCCTAAACTGTCCTAGATGTTGTGAGATAGCTTGGGATCTGCATCCCCATACACAGATCATTTACACAAGACCAGTCCTCCCACATTCTCACCTTTACCGTCTCCCAAAGATACCCAAAGTAGTCTGTCTTCTGGATATAATCTTTGGCCCTCATTCAGAAACCAATCACACTACAAGACTTCAATACGTTCATTTTATTCACATATCATCTCACCCTTGTAGACGCAATTCTAATGAAAAAGGAGTGTAAACATTTTATGTAAATATGTGACGGATGCTTTGGGTATGAGTTGGCTGTTAGCTAGGGAAAAGGCCAAATTAGGCTGGGGCACCAAAGTAAATTGTCCCCATTAGCGAATCAGATAGCTAAAAAAGTGGCACACATTCTGCAAATCAGGGAAGATTTTTGCTTGTAAAAACACTCAATATCGGTGTTTTGCACGGTATGGGAGACTGCATTCATTGGCACTTGCTGCAGGCAATATTTAAGTAATATCAGGATAATTTACAGGATTGAAGATTGGAAAAACCAATAGGTTTCACTTTTGATACTTTTTGGCTTTGTCAATGATTTTTAGCCATGCTATATAGCACCCCGATGCTGTGCGGCACGGCTAAATATGAAAAAAAAAATAGCCTATGACGCGGCCATTTTGTAGGAGCACGCGCCGCACATGCAAACACTGACAAAATAACGAGTTGCTTTTCTAAAATTTGTGTTTGCTAATCTGAGAATGATCAGCAAATAAACAGAAAAAACATGTACAAAAACAGGGGGAAGCACACCGGTGACAGTGAGCAATTAGGAGGAACACTTGAGGCAGACAGGTGAAAAACACACGCACTCTCATGGAGTGCTTTATGAAACAAGCTTTTTCAATACAATAGGTCTCACATTTCCAAGCGTTTAAGCAATTGGAATGGTAAACGACAATGCCTTATATTTATGTGTTGTTTTAAAGCAACATATATATACAAGGCATTGTCGTTTTTAATGCCAATAGCTAAAATTCTCGCAAATGCACAACCACTCTAATGGTGGCCGCGTCCCTTTCTTTAGAAGCTGCTCGCCTATTCAGGTTACAGCAAGCAGCGTCTAAAGAAAGGGGCGTGGCCAACATTAAAGTGAAAGCGCGTATGGTGTAAAGCAAAAAAAAAAGGTATTAATTTAAAAGATTCCGAGTGCGGCCTCTAAAGTGAAAGCGGCCCGCGCTGTTACTGAAATAAATAAATAAGCGCGGCCGCTAAAGTGAAAGCGGCCCGCACTGTAAATTCAATAATTTAATAAGCGCGTCTGCTAAACTGAATGCGGCCCACGCTATACATTAAATAATTAAATAAACGCACCCACTACAGTTAAAGTGGACCGTGCTATAATTTAAATGCACATAATATAAAAGCAGGCTGCGTGCTAAAATGTCGGGTGTGGAAATGGGGAGATCATTAAAGAAAATAGTGCTCATCAACTTACAAAGCAGACCGTGTAATGACACAAGTAAAAAGGCCTGTCGTTATGGGAGGTTACACATGCAGACAAGGCAGTACCAAGGAGGCACTACTGAGCCTATTCACAAATGAAAAGCTACGATTTTGCAAGGACAGTAACAAGAGCCAATTAAAAATATGGGCAGAGCTTCTATGCCGTACCTCAATATAGCATGCCCCGCAGAGCAGCGTATGCTCAGCCCACGCTCGACCTAGAAAGTTGTGCTTGAAATGCAAAGTTATGAAAACAAAGAAGCCAGCCAAATCAAAAGAGATGGGAAAAAGTCTATGCTTTATGGGTGGGACAAACACAAAATTGACAAACTGGGACACGAATACATTGTAGGCAAATAAGAGTGACAGGAAAGCCAACTAATGATAATTGACAAGCAGGCTCCAAGCTCCTGTATGTTATTTGTAAGCACAGATGTTCTGTCTGGTAGGCTCGACCTAATAACCAGTTCTTGAGACCACTTGACTGCTAAAAGAATGGCCCACACACTGACCTGTCATACCAGCCCTTCCGGCACTGCCAGATTGCCAAAATAGGCCAGTTCGACCATGGCGCTGTAAGACCTCAGGCCAGTAGTTGCAACTTTGTACTTGAGAGCGCCAGTTTCAGAGTGTGCTTCTTTGCTGGCTGCGGTTCACTTTAGGTAAGTTTTAATTTGCAGACATCAAGACATTCCAGGCATTCTTCCGTCTCGGTCTAGGCTCCAAGGAAGACTTCAAGTTTCACAGATACATAAGTGGTGTTCGCACGGATAAACTGCTTTCACAGTCAGTGTTCTTTTCTGTGATAGAGTGGTCACAGATTCCCCATACTCATTGCCTGCGATTCTTCTGCATCCCCGTTTGCACTCTGCCAACATTTGCTTTGAAACAAGTACTGTTTGCTTTTAATTATACACATGCAAAATTTAACACAATATTATACATCAATGTTATCAGTTCTATTTCAATGGCAACAAAGGAAATTACTGCTACCCACTTAAAATGCATGGTGTTATGTTTTCGTTTTAGTATTTAAGAAGGTTCCGAATTTTTCTCCTTTTGTCATTATTATTATTTTAGGTTTAAAAACAGCCTACAGCGCTCTGTGTTTGTTCGCAATGAAAAGATATTCCCGGTTCCTCTTTTCGAGTGGTTTCTCTGGGCTTCACTGCGCCCCCTTCTGGTAAACCAAAGAACTTCTTTGCATTGAGCGGTTTTCCTATCTTGCAATCATTTTCCCTGAAGAAATGCATCCATGTCGTTTCATGCTCACAGGATGAGACGAGAGGAATGCAGCCCGTAATTAATTCTGTAGGCAACAGATTCCAAGTGGACATTTGGGCAGAAGAAAAAGGAAGAAGTGAAATAATAGACAGGCTCCTCGTCGTGAAGGGAAACATGTGGAAAGCATTCAAATGAAAATGATTCGTGGCATTTTCGGTGTGCTACTATTTCCGTCCCCACTGGAATGCATTTGATTGAGGTAATCACGGGCGGAGAATGGTATCCAGGGCACAATTATACATAATACATAGAAATGAAGTGCATTCAGGGGGAGACTTACCTACTTTTCGCGTAGTGCACTGAAGCAGCCGCAAATGCTATGCTGTGCAACGTGAAAAGCAGAGAGGAGGAGATCATCCTATTTACTAAAATAAGGCACTCTACTGCCCTCTCAATAGAGCCAGAGCCGAAATCAGCTGCTGTGCGCCACAGAGACACTTTTGCACCTTCAAATTCTTACTGCACCCATTACTAACTCTTGTTTCTTCCTCCCAACCTGACCCCCACTTCCAACCCACAATCATGCGAAAGATATTCTAAGACTTACCTCTTTAACCACTGAAGTGTTGCTCAACCAAAAGCATAACAGTTTGCAGATGAAGCAAGCTGGCTCCCAGCACATCCCGCTCCCCAACCGCATACCTCACACGCCTCACTTCAATAGGAACTCCCTTACCCATAACTCCCCCTCTTGACTCAGGAGATCGATTAATTGCCTCTCAGATAGCGACATCTACGCACTGCTCCTTTCCTACACCCCCAATGAACACACAACCAAGACATGTCCTGAGCAAATCCAAACCGTCCACAGTAATCCATACACAGTATCGACTCACAACCCTAGAGAAATTAACAAAGCTAATCTCAAGCTCATTAACCCCAATTAGTCTGTCAAAGCTCACTACAATACCCCCTGAAATGCATGCTCTTTAATTGCAGATCGGCTGTTAGCCACGCTTCCGGCATCTATGACCTCACCTGCACTTAGGAACTCAACCTCATTATCCTGACAGAAACTTGGTTAAATGACCTCTCCGCCAATATTTTAGACCTACCAGTTCCACCTAGTCACAACATTATTAGACCAGACAGAGCTCATAGTACTGGTAGGGGAGTCTCATGCATTTACCGTAACACCCTAGAGGTAATTCAGGCAGTTTCAGGTGCCCTTCCTGCAGAAGAATACCTTTGCATCAATATCATTAGCAACAACAGACCTATTGGCAAATGTAATCTAATTTACCCCCTCCTATAAACAACCTAGCTTTCATCGAACAATTCATGGAAGTAATCTCAAACAACGCTGACCAACAAACTAGTCAGATCTTCCTTGGAGAATTCAACCTTCACTGGAATGACCTGAATGACCAATTAGTCACACCTTCAAAGTCTTCCTATCAGACCTCGAGTTGATCCAAATATGTGATCGCCCACTCGCAATAAAGGCAAGAACCAAAACCTAAGCATCGCAAAACGGGGCTCAACTACACGGGAGTCCATCCTGCCTTGCGATTGGACAGGCCACTTTCGTATTACCTTCCTCATCAACGCCTCTGTGAACCCCCCAAAAAGCTAAAGTAAAAAAACAAAAACGCTGGAAAGAAAATCTACAGAACATAAAGTCTATGACCGATCGCCCTTAGCCTCAACTACCTGATCCCCCAATTGCACATGGTGGACGTCCATGACCTAACAGAGTACTACAATACCTCCATCTTGAGCATCCTCAGCTCGATCTCTCCATTGCAACAAAAAAAGTATCCACCAAAATGTATAGCCCTGGTTCAACGGAAACCTCAACAATGAAAGACACAATTTGAGACTAGCAGAAAGGGTCTGAAGATCCTCACCTTCCATGGAAAACCTGGAAAGGCTAAGATCAGTGAGAAACAGAACAAAATATTCAGAAATTTGAAAACCAATTTCTATAGAACCCAACTGGACCAAGGCAGAAATCAGCCCAAAAAACCTTTTGAAACTGTAAAGTAACAATCCACCAACCTACCCTACCCATCCCATAAAGGGTCCAATAAGCCTTCTAATTGAGAAGAATTTGCCTCATTCTTCATGGATAAAACGGCCTGTTAGACCTGGCACCATTGGCGGGGGTCTCCCTTCCATTTTTGTGGTTGCCTCATGTATTTTTGCTGGTGTTAGATGCTTTTGGCACTGTGCCACTGCTATTCAGTGCCGATGTGCAATTGCTCCCTATTGTAAATTGATGTACTAATCAGGGGTTCCATGTTTGGCTATTTGGTTTACTTGTCAGACCCTAGTCTAGTGCACTGGGTGTGCCCATGGCGTGTAAATCCAAATGCTGCTGGTGGGCCTGCAGCACTGGTTGTGCCACCCACAGAAGCAGCCTTGTAAATGTGTCTAAAGTCTGCCATTGCAGAGCCTGCATGCAGTCTGGTACTGTCATGCCGACTGGGCAAGTGCACCCACTTCCCAGTCCCTAAAGCTTCCCTTTTCTTCATATCAGTCACCCCTATGATAGGACCAAGGGCAGGGTGCATTGTAAGTATAAGTCCTGATGTGTGTGGCATGTCCTAATAGTGAATTACAGCCATTTTCGTTTTTCACTATTGCAAGGTTACCTGTTCCCCCACAGGCCAGAATGGGCTGTTAGAGGTATTACATTTTATAACTGTCTCAGAGAACATGGTACAAATTCAAGTTTAGTATGCCTGAACTCAGAATAATAAAATACATCTTTTAGTGAAGTTGGTTTTAATGTTCTGTGTTTGCAAATACCACTTTTAGGTATTTGCTTGTCTAACCATTCCAACCTACCTCTGCTAGGTTGTGTATTCCTATGTCTGGTTTTGTGAGTGACAGGGCTGGGGATTCCGGGAGACAGGCTGAGTCACCCGGTGGTGAATAGAGAGATCTGCATCTAGATGGGAGGGAGGAGTTGCACCTGAACCTTGAATAGGGCTGTGCCTGCGTTCCACAATGCTAGCTCCACCCCCTGGGGAGCGGCTGATGTCTCTGCCCTACACACTGAAAGAAGAGAAGGAGTCCTGTACACAAAGTGCTCCAGGACTGTAATTGCCTTCCACAATGCTGGCTCCACCTCCTGTGGAGTGTCTGATGTGTTTGCCCTGCAATGTGAAAGGAAAGGAGAAGTCTGGTAAACAGAGTGCTTCAGAACTGGTTTGGACTGGGAAAAGGCCCTCAGAGAACAAAGGATTTTGCGGTATAAATATTGGGACCCTGATCCCATTAAATTAGATCACTTTGGAATACAAGAAGAAACCTTTACTGAGGAGAGGAACCTGCTGAAACTGAGGAGAGACTATTCCCAAGCTGAAGTGCTGCTTGGGGGATTAGCCTGCAGTCGTTGCCTTACTGCCAAAGGAACTTTGTGTACTTTGCTTTCAACTTGTGAAGGATCTCCAAGGGCTTGGAAAAGAGCTTGCCTCCTGGTGAAGTCTCAGGAACAACAGACTTCACCCCCCAGCTCCCCAGAGTTCTTTGGAAGTGCCTGCTGCTGTTTTGGGCCTTCTGAGGAACTGCGTGTCGCAGGGAGCTGGAAGCGCGACTCAACGAGAAGAAGCGTGTCGCCGCCGCTGTGCCTGCCGTCGCAATTCCGAAGGAGGATTTCGCCACTGGAACTGTCGCACCGCATCAGAGAGAAGCATGCCACAACGAAGAGGAAGCGTGTCGCCGCCGCTGCCATCACAACTCCAAAGGAGGGTGTCGCCGCTGTAGTTGTCGCACTGCACCGCATCCGGAGAAGAATCAACAAGGTCAGAGCGTGTTTTTTTTTTTTTCGGGAGTCTGTTGTTTCAACGTTCTGTGCCGTCACTGTCCCGTGTAACTCGGACTTAGTTGGGGAGTATCCCTTTCCGTGTTGATTGTAAACAGATTTCTCGTTTATCCTTTATCATTGTCAATAATTCTGATTCTTGTAAAGGAGGGGAGCTAGCCATCCTGACTACTCTGCAGAAATTATTCCACCTGAATTATTGTCATCGCTTTAATCATTGGATGTGATTAGTGGATCTTACAGAGGTATTAGTTGGCTATTTGGAAGTACTGTTCCCATAGTTCCCAGAAATTTGACTTTTTGCTTATGTTCCTTTCCTATCCAATTTATTCGTTGGTAATATCGAGTTTAGCCAATTTGCGTGCAAAGGAGGTACTGTTTTAATCCAGTTGATACAAATCTCTCTCCTTGCCAATAGTATTAATACAAACAGTAGCTTTTCCTGTTTTTTAGTCAATTTACTTATCTCCATTTCCCTTGTAAGATAGATCCCAAAGATAATTAAAGTAATACTTACATCTATTTGATGACCCAACACCATAGTTATAGTCCTACCGACTTCATGCCAAAAGTTTGTGAGTAGTGGGCATTCCTGGAACATATGGATGTCGTTCGCCTTCTCCAGTCCACATTTGGGGCAAGACTTTATGTTAGCTCCTTTAAATTTCGATAGTCTTTTTGGGGTCCAGTATGCCCTATGAATTGTAAACAAGTGGTTTCTTTCCAGGGCTGCTGCTTTCAGGCTAGACCAGCAATTTTCTAAAGATTTTTGGCAGAGAGTATGAAGGTCTAGTTCAGACATATCTTTCCTCCATGTTGTTTCAGGGACTGGGCAGTCTTCCTCTCCAGCCTCTACAAGGGCCCAGTACCATTTCGATATTTCTTTTTTTATTGTTGAGGATTTTATAATTTCTTTCTCTAAGCTTTCATTGCCCGTTTTTAATTCTGTTAAAGATTTGGCCCACCTGGTCAGCTGGTAAAACTTGAACTTAGATAAGTTTGAGTTAGTGGCTGAGAAAATTTGGTCCCACGTAATTATGGCGTTGTCTATTAGGAGTTGCCCCCAAGTTTCGATTCTAGCTACTTTTAGTGGTAGAGCCAGGGAATATTTTAGACAGTCCGGTGTGCCCGGGGAATCCCATATCGGTGCCATGTTGCTGTAATATGGTATATTTACTGTGTTTCTAATTTGGTACCACATTTTTGCAGCGTTTTATAGGATCTTTAGTTTTATTTTCTTAAAAAATTTTGGATGGCCGAATTTGAATAAGAAATGATCAACTTTGCCTGTCATATTCTGTAAGAAATTTGGGTCGGATTGATATTTTCTTAGTAAGGGTCTCATGTTCTTAAAATGAAAAGCCCTGTAGTATTCAAAAAGTTCTGGGCTGGCTATTCCTCCTTGTTCTTTCTTCCTCCTTAGTTTGCTCCATGTGATTCTCGTACTTTTAGACGCCCAAATGAAGCTGGCTAATTCACCCTGGATTTTCTTCAGTTCGCCTTTCTGGAATTCCAGGGGAATGGTGTTAAATAAATATGTGAACTTAGGTAGGATTGACATTTTTATGATGTTAGATCTTCCCAGAAAGGTTAAAGGTAGCCCATCGCACACTTTGAGTAGTCTTCTTGTTTCTGCGAGGACTCTATTCAAGTTTAGTTGGGGGATTTTCTCCAACTCGTTGACCAGGTTTATCCCCAGGTATTTTATTTTATTTCTGGAGTATGTAGTATTGGGTTGTGTGTTCCAACTCATGGCCTCAGTTTTTGCTTGATTTGTTAAGTATCCGGATACGTTGCCAAACTTAGAGATCGTGTCTTCTATTGCGTTGGAGGAATTGTCGTAGTTATCTGTAAATATCATCAAGTCATCCGCGTAAAGTGCCACTTTCTTTGACCACATATGATAGCTGAAGGGAGATATTGAGGTGTGTTTTCTCAGGGAGCAAGCTAGTGGCTCGATGTAAAGATTAAAGATGAGGGGGGATAATGGACACCCCTGTCTTGTCCCTCTTTGTATTTCAATGTTGCTGGTGAGTGATCCATTGATTAATATTTTTGCTCTAGGTTTTTTATAAATTTCTTTTATTGTGCCGCCGACTCTTGTCCCTAGATTGTATTTTTTAATTACTTGATTTAAAAAGGCCCAGTTTACTCTATCGAATGCTTTGGCTGCATCGAAGGTGATTATGGTTAAAGGCATTTTTTCACAGGTGGCTATGTCAATTGTTGCAAAAAGTTCATGTGTTATTTCGTGTAATTGTCTGCCTTTTGTAAATCCTTTCTGGTCAGGATGAATTAATTTTGGTATTACTGTGGATAGTCTCTTTGCTATGACTTGCATGAAGATTTTGTAGTCACAGTTTAGCAACGAGATAGGCCTGTAGGATTCACAGTGCTTCGGGTTTTTTCCTGCTTTTAAGATGATACTGATCGTGGCGTCATTCCAGGAATCAGGAATATTTTCCTGGTCCATATATACTTTATTTATTAGATCTGTTAAGTGGGCTACCACTGAATCCTTCAGTGCTAAGTAAAATTTGTTTGGCAAAGCATCCGGGCCAGCAGCTTTACCTCTTTTCAAATTCTTTATCGCCGCTCTTACTTCTTCGACTTTGATTTAGTTATTTAATTCATTCTCATCCTCCTTCGTTAGTGATGGTAGTGAGACGGTATCTAAATATTTTCTGATTTGGTCGTCGGTTGGGTTTATGTCTTCTTTATATAGTTTGGAAAAAAACGATGCAAACTCC
Organism: Lissotriton helveticus; assembly: GCF_964261635.1. Classification (NCBI taxonomy): domain Eukaryota; kingdom Metazoa; phylum Chordata; class Amphibia; order Caudata; family Salamandridae; genus Lissotriton; species Lissotriton helveticus. Next base: position 1,257,976,170 of record NC_136063.1, on the reverse strand, counting down.
TGTTTTATCACAGAGTCGTCAGAACTCAGTATCCTTTGGTTGTTCTCAATACAGGATATTGTATTCCTTGTCTGGTCTGTTTTAGTTCTTCACGCCAGCATTTTTCCGCATCCTTCCCCATATTCGTGGTTTGACAGTTTGCTTTTTCCCATTTTTTTATCACTATATTTTCCAGATAATCGGTTAATTTCTCCTTGAGTTGTAGGACCTTTTTTTCTAATAGATCTTTCGGTTCTGTGGAGGTTCCTGTCATAATTTGCTCTTCCAATTGTTCAATGCCATTTTCCATGTTTCTGATTTCCTGTTTCTTGATTTAAGATTTGTAAGCACCCAAACTTAACAGCTTCCCCCTGGCAACCGCCTTATATGTGTCCCAGATCATTTGTTTTGATGTTCCAATTCGATTCTCCTCAAAGAAGTTATCAGAGGTCTTTATTAATTCTTCGATGCTTTGTGGGTCAGATAATATAGTCCGATCGACTGTCCACCTCGGTGGTTGGTAGTTATTTGTAATATTTAAGGATAATTGAACTGCGGAATGGTCAGATAAATGCGCTGGTATGTGTTCGATGCTTCTGACGCTTTTTGATAAGCTCTTATTTACCCAAAAAAAATCAATCCTGGATCTGTGGCCCAATTTTTTGTTATGATATGTGAATGGTTGCTTGTTGTCCCCCTTTTGTTTCCAAATGTCTGTCAAGTCTAAGTCTTTTTTATAGACTCCTAGCCATTCCCTCATCTTAGGTAGGTTCACATGTTTACTAGGTGGCGATCTGTATGTTTTTAGATCCAATAGGATATTGAAGTCTCCACCTAGAATTATGGGACCAGAGATGGATAGAAGCTCCGAGTATAATTTTTGCAGTGGGACCGGATCGTCTAAATTGGGGCCATAGTATCCAGCTATGGAGAGGATATTGTTGTCTACTCTCACTTTAGTAATGGCCCATCTTCCGTTACTGTCTACTGCTTTGTATTCGATTTTTGCTTTAAGAGATTTTTTAATGAGGATTGCTACCCCTTTGATGTTACAGTTTTGTTTAGTGCAGACACAGACATCCACCCAGTTTAGTTTTTTTGCTATTTGATCCCACTCCGCGCTCAAGAGACGAGTCTCTTGTAGTATGATTATTTCGCTGTTGGTTTCCTTCAAGTATTCGAGAATTCTATTCCTCCTGTTAATCGTTCTAAGACCGTTGACATTCCATGAGAGCATATTAATTTTTTTCTGATTTGTCGTCATTTCTTTATATGTTCTAGGTTGAAGTGAATTATGTATTTCCCGATAACTCCTTTTTTGTTAGTTCCTATTTCACCTAGAAAAGTTTAAATATTTTTTTCCCTTTTTCTTTTTTCCCTTTTTTGTCTTTAGTTCTCCATTTATTTCTCTGTTCGTATTTGATCCTTGATCTGTTCTATGAAGGTTTCTACCTCTTTGGGGTCCCTTATATTATGCATTTTGTTTCGCCACATAATTCGGAGAGCTGCAGGGAACTTCATTTGTACTGTGGCTCCTAAGGATTTTAGGGGCATATTATCAAGGGGGTTTATCTCCACTTTTTTGGCTTTAAAAGCCAAGAAAGCGGAGATAAAATTATCTCCCTATTACCAAGCTGTCGCTAACACCTGTTAGCGACAGCTAGTAGGAGATAGCGACTATCTTGGGCCCCACTTTGCATGTCAGTGATATTTATCACTAATGACATGCAAAGTGGGCGTGCCAAGATGTTAGCGACTGGAAACAGTCGCTAATATTGCTATCTCCTATTACCAACTTTTGGAGATATTCGCGCTAAGCGCGAATATCTCCAAAAGCTAACACCTGCCCTGAGCAGTTCTTAGCCATGTTATCCAATGGGAGGTGGATAACATGGCTAAGAGCATTAGCTCGGTAATGCATGAATATCGCTGACTTTTCAGCGATATTCATGCATTGCGGACGTTTTTTAGCGCATTTGCGATAAACCTTGGTAATACCAACGTTTATCTGCGGTAAAAATCGCCGCAGCTCAGCGGTAAAATTTTGTCTCTAACCAAGCAATAGCGATAATTATCGCTATTGCTTGGTAATATGCCCCTTAGTTCCTGCATGAACTGCCCCAGTTCCCATTGTCTGTCCTGTGTGGCTTTGGACATATCGGAACGGATTCTAAAAGTCCAGCTGTCTTTTTTAAGAGTTACATTTTTTAACCCTTCATTTAGAATTTTTTCTTTTAGTGTGTAAGTCTTAAAATTAATTAAGATTTTTCGTGGTGACCTTCTTTCTTTGCTTTTTCCGAAGGGGTCTCTGTGGGCCCTCTGAATGTCTTCCATCAGGTTAACCTCCTTGGTCCAAGGAAAAGATTCTTCTAGGAGAGAGACAATGAAGTTTTTAATGTCCGACCCTTCCAGATTTTCCGGGACATTTAAAATTCTTAAGTTATTTTTTTCTCGCTTGGTTCTCCGGCGATTCTAGTTTCTCTTTGATGATCCTGTCACTGTCTTTTAGTGATCTTATATCTTTATGGTTTATGTCAACTTTTTTGCTGAGAGACTCTACTGTAGATTCGATCGCAGTGACTCTTTCACCTAGATCGTTTAATTTTTGGTCTAGGTTTTCACACATTTCTTGTATTTTATTTTGATTTGATTCTGACATCTGACTGAATCTCTCCTTCATTTCACTCATCATTCTATCCATAAATTTTTCCATCAGATGTTCAGTCTGATTAAATGTAAGATCATTCCCTGGTTCCTCTATGGTCGCTTCAGACTGTTCTGTTCTGTGTGGAGCGTCTGGACTCGATGTTAACTCCACTAGAGGACCTTCCTGGGTGGCTCCTCCCCTGTTTGCGGCTGCATTATCTTTTGTATTTGCCATTTCCATTCCCTCAGCCATTAGGGGAGTCAGTTTTCCAGCTTTGCTTGATCGTAGGTTCAGATGTTCACTCTTATCTTGTTGGACAATGTCTCTGCCCCTGACTTGAACCAGTTGTTGGACTTTAAAGAAAGATCTTAAGGAGGGGGTGACTTTTATCTTTTGCTCTAATTGAGGTTTTCCTTGCTCTTTTGCTTTTGCTGCTCTGGTCTTTATACTTTGCGATAGGCTTTCGAGTTTGGGAGTCCCTTTCTGTTTTCTTTTTGTGGTTTTAGGGACTACTGTCACAGTTCGTGTTATGCTGACCTTGTTTTTTCGAGTGGTTACGTTCTAGGGCATGGAACTACACACCCCAGCAAGCCCGGGACGTCAACGACGTAATGCGCACCCGCGCTCTATCAGGAAATAAAGCCGGAACAGAAGAAGCCGGCGTTGCCGAATATTTTGCTTATGGTTGATGCTTCTACGGATTGTGGATTCTGTGTAAGTGCTGTGCGTTTGGCACTGCCTTTCAAAGTACCCTATTTGGTTACCGGAAGCCTGTTCTGCTGTTATATGTGTAAGGAAGGTCGCGCTGGGTAACGAGCTTCTGTGCACATTGTTTATCATGTACTGTTGCTATATGGTCGGTTCCTTATAACGGGAACCGTCTGTGGGACTTTGTTGCATCGGAAGGTGCTTCTGACTTGTACTACGTTACCACTCAGGCATTCTTCGTGTGAATTTAACACGAGACTTGGAGTGCTTTACGTGGTGATTGTTCTTTTGATTTGGGGTCCAGATTGGACTTGTCAATCTCCTGTTGAAACAATAACTGTTTGCCAAACCTTGAAGACTTTACAGAGTCCGTTGTATGCTTTGAAAGGAGACATTAAGGATTATTATCGTGTCCAGCTGGTTGCCTGTTTTCTTTTCTCCGCAACCTGTTCTTTTTGTTTTCACATAGAAGAGAGATTTACAGGGGAATCACAGGGGATCATTGTCCTAAGAACTTCACACGAAACGTGTTGGTAGGTTGTGACTCATATCATGAAATGGTTTACGCCACGATTAACATGTCATCTAAATGTTGTTGTCTCTTCCTAGAGGTCTAATATCTCCTGGGATCTCCTTATCTCTTCTTACATACAAGACTACAATTTTCCTTTTCAGGTAGGAAAGATTATAGGGTTTGTTTATAGGTAAAGGAAGAGACTTCTGTTGATCTAAACTTCACTGGTGGTACATGTTTTGAGTGCAATTATTGTTGCTGTTGCAGATCTCCCTCCCCGCTGTCCCCTTCCTTTCCCTCCCTTGCTTGACTATCCTGGTGCTCTGTATATATATATATTTCAGACACCGGGGACGTCAGGAGGTGGAACCTATTTATCTTCAGCACAATCCCGAAGACCCAGGAAGACTGAGCCTGACAACTACAGTCTGCTTTGTTGGCGGGAAGTTTTGCTTTGAGAATTGTCTATTTCTGAGGCAGTAGAAGGTTTTTATTTTGTCGTTGCTCTCACTGTGGTGCTGCGTGTCTTTATCCCCCTCTACTTTTTCTGCTTCCTGGGTGCCTGGTGTAGTGACTATCCCACCATTTGTCTCACCATTTCTCACTTCCTCCTTACCTCCCTCTGCAGAGTTACCTTGCCCAGCCCCAGTCCCGGTCCCAGTTCCAGTCCCCATCCCAAAACTAGAGAGTACCCGCTGTGGTGTATCCTGAATCACATTTTGATAATTTGTAAAATTATGTTGGTTACACCCGGTGATTAAGTCCGGAGCAGCAGATCTCCCTCCTCCTTTCCCCCCTGTACCTTGATCATGGGCGTGTAGGACTTCCTCTCAGATTCTTGTTCCAGTCTGGAGTTTTGATGCTTTGCTCTGCTGGAACTCTTCTTATAACACCTTTGGTGTTTGATCTTTGTCTCCTCTTCCCTTCTGGAATATTAGGCAATTTTCTGCGCCTCCCCAGGTTAGAGTTCCTTGCTGCCACTGACTCTTCTCTTACTTTCTTCCCTGGATCACCAGACCATCCGCCGCTACTATCACTAAGGGTATTCGGGGGTTTATTGTCAAATCGGGAGCTTCTTCCTTTTCCTGCTCGATACTGCTGTGATTCTGCTCTCTCCGAGCCCGTAGCGCAGCACTTGTTTCCGAAAGTGCTGCCGCTGCTCAGGCTGCCCCAGAACAGGAAGGAGATCCTTCCCAGTACCCTCCGGCAGTTTCTGCTCGCCTCCTGTGGTGCCACCCAAGTCCCAGTGCGCGGCGTCTCGTCAGTTTCAGCGATGTACCGGCAAAAGGGAAATTGCATCCCGGGAGTCTCCCGATAGCGTCGCGGACCAGGTACGCTTGGTAGGATCAGTGTCATGCAATAGTAGGTATCCAGCTTACACGGGGAAAAATAAAGAGGAAAAGCATGCTATATCAGATCATACTATGGTGAGTTTTCGGAGCTCGCGACCGAGCGTCTTAGCCGGCCGCCACCTTCCCTTTACTAAGGTTTTGCATCGAACTCCAACAAGGTCAGAGCGTGTTGCCATCGCTGTGCCTGCCGTCGCAACTCCGAAGGAGGGTGTCGCCGCTGGAACCGTCGCATTGCACCGCATCGACCAAGAGCACCTCGCATCCCCGAGAAGCGCGCCGCTGTTGGAGCTGCTGCCGTCACATCTTGGATGTCGCAGCTGTAGTCGTTGCATTGAGCGGTAGCTTCACGCATCGTGGGAGAAGAGTGTCGCCGCTGGAGCTGCTGCCGTCGCATTGTCAGGGTGTCGCCGCTGCAGTCCATGCTTCGAACCGAGAACCTCTCGCATCCCGAGGAGCGTGCTGCATCTGGAAGATCTTCACTTCTTTATTTCTTTGTATCTGAACTTTGCCGCATTTACCATCGCTGCAACATTGCTTGTCGTGGAAGCGCAACGCAACTTAAGGTACATTGACGCAGAGTGTTGCATCTAAGAACTGAACTGAACTAAGCTTAAATCTACCATTTTAAAGTAATAGTAATGTGTATTTTTGTTGTTTACGGTCTTGTGGTACTTCTATATAAAGTTTACTTATTTTTGATATAAAACCTGTGTGGTGTCCACTGGTAATGTTGTCACTGGGTTACTGTATGTGGTCACAACAGCTTAACTCACAACGTCTCTGAGATATGGCCTTGCTGCTCGTGCCAAGCTACCAAGGGGGTGAGCAGGGGTTATTTTAGGAGTGTAATCCCCCTATCCTGACTAGAGGAGAGGGTCCCTATTTTTCACACATACCTACCTGTGCCAACTAGAGACCCCCAAATCTAACACGGTCAATATTGATAAGGAGTTACAGACTATGAGGGAGCTGCTACCATCTTACTTCCCCACCACTAATCATCCATCACAGTCCGCTATCGTGATCAATCACCCTGAGCTCTCCCACCCAAAAAATGCCTCTTGGCACACATTCACCCCCTCAAGGAAAGTGACATTCACTACTTGCTCACATTGCTGGAACCATGGAACCACTTCATCGACCCTTTACCTCCATCTATCTTTAAGGAGATCAAAATGTCTAACGTCCCTCTACGGACTAAGATCATAGATGCCTCTCTCTCCTCCAGGGCACCATCCCCGATTGTCTAAAAGTAGGACTGGTAACCCGTATCATAAAAAAAAGAATGGCAGACTGCGCAGACTTAAACAATTTCCGTCCAATCTCCAACATTCCCACCCTGGCGAAGGTTATCGAGAAATGTGTACAGATCCAAATCTGCAATCACATAGATCAGTACCAACTCCTAGACCAATACTAGTCCGGTCTCCGCCAAGACCACAGCACAGAAACAGCACTCACTCACATAGTGGATGACGTCCTATCAATGCTGAATCAAAATGAAGCATGTCTCCTCATCCTCCTTGATCTATCTTCTGCATTTGGTACTATAAAACACGCCAACCTTCTAAACCTGCTTGAAAGAAGGATGGATTTATCAAGGTCCATCCCACAATGGTTTACTTCATTCCATCAGAACAGAAGAACCCAAAGAATCAAGGTCAACCACTCTCTGTCAAAGCACTCTATGGTCACCTGGGGAGTATCACAGGGATCTGCCCTCCCTCCCATTATCTTCAACTTATTCATGGAGCCTTTAGCAGACTCCTTAGCATCCTCCAACATATATTACCAAATGTATGCTGATGACACACAGCTGTACCTGAAAATCTCCTCTCCTGATGACCTCAATACCCTCAACGTTATTCTACAGAATACTCAGAACTGGCTTATGCTCAACCATCTCAAACTTAATACCACCAAAACGGAATTCCTCCTCATTACCTCACCAAAACACAATCTGAAGATCGATCTTTTTATGAAACATCTAACTGCTCTCAACTGTACTCCTCACTTTGTATACTCTGCGAGATCTCTGGGAATTATACTAGACAAACATATGCACATGCAGCAGCACTTCAGCAATGTCACCAAAGGTGCAAACTACCAGATGAGCATTCTGAGGAAACTAAAACTCTACCTCCCTCAGGATGATTTGAAATCGGCAGTCAAAGCCCTACTCATCCCGAGGCTTGATTATGGAAGTCCAAAAGAGGCCCGTGATTTACGTCCCCGTCTGTCACACTGCTGGTTGAAGAATTGTCTTCACCGTCTTCACAGTTTTACTCTGGTGAAGACAATTCTTCAACCAGCAGTGCGACAGAAGGGGTGGTAAATCATGGGCCTCTTTTGGACATTCATTATCAATTAATGAGTGAGTTTTGGGACAGCTCACGGTGACTGTTAGCACGCAAAATAATTCAGAGTCATGAAATATTACGTATAAACAAAAGGAAAGGAGTGCATTCTCTAATTCAGTTTTCTGCTTGATATGGAAGTGCCATGCTTAGCAGCCTTCCCAAATACAAACTGGCCCCTTTACTGGCCTACCTTACCGCTGCGGCCAGACTCATAACCGTAACAAAAAGAAACAATCATATCTCTTCCGACCTGAAATCTCTAAACTGGCTCCCGTATGAAGCACAAATTCATCTAAAAATCACTTGCATGACCATAAAGCAGCACATTTCAGCACCCCAAGATATCTTGCACAAAAATTGGAACTTTTGGGTGGATGTAGGACATCGTACACCAAAGTTCCATGCTGCTGAAACCTCAAATTTTCCGCAAGCTAAAAACGTGCAACAGAGCTTTCTCAGGCATTGCACCGAAAATATGGAATTCTCTGCCAAAGGAAATCTGTCTGATTCACTCTACCGCCTCCCTCAAATCAGTAGTGAAATCATTCCTGATGTCTACATGATTAGACTAAAAGTCATCACCACACAATTTATCAATCGATTTTACCTGTTGAACTCTTATTTTGTTGATCACGACCTCCCCCATCTGGCTGCCTAAAGAGATTGTCCTCCTAAACTTGACACTCTGCTATGTTTATATATTTTATGTCATAAATGCACTTGATTAATGTCTTTTACCGATGTAACCACTCCCACCCCCTTGTAAACCACTCTGATACCCTCACAGGTCTTGTTTACTCTATAAAAAACTTTATAAATAAATAAAACACTTTATAAATAAATGGTGCAAGGGTGTCTCCATTAGTCTAGCATAGTTTTTTTTACTGGAAGGGTACGCTTCAGGTCAGGGGCACACCTAGACCCGAACTTTGGGGAGGTGGGGGTTTAACACTCCCAGCCAGGGTAGGCCCTAGAACTGGTCACACACGGTGCAACAGTCTTTTTTGGCGCTCCCTCCCCCTTTTGCTCCTTCTCCATGAGTTTCATCACTACCACTCACCAACAATGCACCTCATCTCTCTATAGCAACTTTCTGACAAAAATTTCATTTTTTTATAGTGCTACTCATAGTTTACTCACACCTAGTCCTGTGATCTCCCTGGTACATGTTCTTTGCAGCAGGCACATTAACCCTCTGCGCTGTGTGGGTGGCAGGAGTTCCCATGTGAGTGCACGGTGAGCCATGGAACAGCGTAAGAGTAGGGTAAGAGGAGTGACTGCAGGGTGAGTGAGTGAGGTGACCATTCGAGTTTGGGTGCGGATGTAAGTGCAGACTGGGACAAATGAATGCATGGTTAGTGATGGGCTTGTTTGGGTGACATTACAGATTGAGCAGTGAAGGGGACAGGCGAGTGAAGTGTTACATGAGTGTAAGGTGTGTAGTGTGCTTGTGTAACTGTAGGGTGAGGTACAGGGTAAACAGCACAAGTGCATTGTGAGTGCAGAGTGATCACTGTGAGAGCAGGGTGAGCAGGTGAATGGTGTGAGCGCATGGTGATCAGTGTGAGCATATTGTGATCGCTATGAGTGCAGGGTGTGCGTGAAAGTGAAAGGCGAGAATGAGAAGTAATTTGTCTGAATGCAGGGTGCTTTCCCAGACACCTGAAGTAACTCAGCATGTTACTGATGGCAGCATAGGGTTTCGGATATAAGTTAAACTATTGCTATTATGGCATTAATCGATCGAGGGTGGAGGAAATAAATAATGTGCTGATCCTGCAACAAACCTCCAGTCTTATGATTAGGGTGGCCAGCTCATTATTTTTATTTACCAGAGGGTACAAAAATAAACAGTCACCTAAAGCCGTATTTTCAGCACTTATCTGCTCATACGTTCAAAAGCAAATATAAATAGAGAGTACTATTAATTGTGTTTTTGGGCTGCCTGAATGATCCATGAATGATAATTAAAGGGAACAAAGACAGAAAAGTCACATTACAAACGGAACAAAAGGGGGTGGTGATGGACAGAGCATCCGAACCAATCAAACACTCACACCCAGTCAAAAGATCTGGGTTGAATCCATCACCGATTTTTAGCCCACACTGCCACCCCAGTTCAGACATGGCTATATGCAAATCAGTCTGACCCTGTGCCTCATGGGAACAGTCCAGCCCGAACTGCCAAGCCATGCCTTCCCTGGACCGGAAACAAGCTTCCGAGGACCGGTTTCTGGCATTACAGCCGTCTTCAGTCCGGCTTGCTTGAATCCAGTGGCAAAGTGAGCAAGGGACTCACGTCTGAGCATACCCTGCCACACTTATGGCGGCCAAAAGCGGTACAAAAGGGGGTGGTGATGGACGGAGCATCCAAACCAATCAAACACTCACACCCAGTCAAAAGATCTGGGTTGAATCCATCACCGTACTTTAGCCCACTCTGCCACCCCAGTTCAGACATGGCTATATGCAAATCAGTCTGACCCTGTGTCTCATGGGAACAGTCCAGCCCGAACTGCCAAGCCATGCCTTCCCTGGACCGGAAACAAGCTTCCGAGGACCGGTTTCTAGCATTACAGCCGTCTTCAGCCCGGCTTGCTTGAATCCAGTGGCAAAGTGAGCAAGGGGCTCACATCTGAGCATACCCTGCCACACTTATGGCGGCCAAAAGCGGTACAAAAGGGGGTGGTGATGGACGGAGCATCCGAACCAATCAAACACTCACACCCAGTCAAAAGATCTGGGGTGAATCCATCACCGTTCTTTAGCCCACTCTGCCACCCCAGTTCAGACATGGCTATATGCAAATCAGTCTGACCCTTTGCCTCATGGGAACAGTCCAGCCCGAACTGCCAAGCCATGCCTTCCCTGGACCGGGAACAAGCTTCCGAGGACCGGTTTCTGGCATTACAGCCGTCTTCAGCCCGGCTTGCTTGAATCCAGTGGCAAAGTGAGCAAGGGACTCACGTCTGAGCATACCCTGCCACACTTATTGCGGCCAAAAGCGGTACAAAAGGGGGTGGTGATGGACGGAGCATCCGAACCAGTCAAACACTCACACCCAGTCAAAACATCTGGGTTGAATCCATCACCGTTCTTTAGCCCACTCTGCCACCCCAGTTCAGACATGGCTATATGCAAATCAGTCTGACCCTGTGCCTCATGGGAACAGTCCAGCCCGAACTGCCAAGCCATGCCTTCCCTGAACCGGAAACAAGCTTCTGAGGACCGGTTGCTGGCATTACAGCCGTCTTCAGCCCGACTTGCTTGAATCCAGTGGCAAAGTGAGCAAGGGACTCACGTCTGAGCATACCCTGCCACACTTATGGCGGCCAAAAGCGGTACAAAAGGGGGTGGAGATGGACGGAGCATCCGAACCAATCAAACACTCACACCCAGTCAAAAGATCTGGGTTGAATCCATCACCGTTCTTTAGCCCACTCTGCCACCCCAGTTCAGACATGGCTATATGCAAATCAGTCTGACCCTGTGCCTCATGGGAACAGTCCAGCCCGAATTGCCAAGCCATGCCTTCCCTGGACCGGAAACAAGCTTCCGAGGACCGGTTTCTGGCATTACAGCCGTCTTCAGCCCGGCTTGCTTGAATCCAGTGGCAAAGTGAGCAAGGGACTCACGTCTGAGCATACCCTGCCACACTTATTGCGGCCAAAAGCGGTACAAAAGGGGGTGGTGATGGACGGAGCATCCGAACCAGTCAAACACTCACACCCAGTCAAAAGATCTGGGTTGAATCCATCACCGTTCTTTAGCCCACTCTGCCACCCCAGTTCAGACATGGCTATATGCAAATCAGTCTGACCCTGTGCCTCATGGAAACAGTCCAGCCCGAACTGCCAAGCCATGCCTTCCCTGAACCGGAAACAAGCTTCCGAGGACCGGTTGCTGGCATTACAGCCGTCTTCAGCCCGGCTTGCTTGAATCCAGTGGCAAAGTGAGCAAGGGACTCACGTCTGAGCATACCCTGCCACACTTATGGCGGCCAAAAGCGGTACAAAAGGGGGTGGAGATGGACGGAGCATCCGAACCAATCAAACACTCACACCCAGTCAAAAGATCTGGGTTGAATCCATCACCGTTCTTTAGCCCACTCTGCCACCCCAGTTCAGACATGGCTATATGCAAATCAGTCTGACCCTGTGCCTCATGGGAACAGTCCAGCCCGAATTGCCAAGCCATGCCTTCCCTGGACCGGAAACAAGCTTCCGAGGACCGGTTTCTGGCATTACAGCCGTCTTCAGCCCGGCTTGCTTGAATCCAGTGGCAAAGTGAGCAAGGGACTCACATCTGAGCATACCCTGCCACACTTCTGGCGGCCAAAAGCGGTACAAAAGGGGGTGGTGATGGACGGAGCATCCGAACTAATCAAACACTCACACCCAGTCAAAAGATCTGGGGTGAATCAATCACCATTCTTTAGCCCACTCTTCCACCCCAGTTCAGACATGGCTATATGCAAATCAGTCTGACCCTTTGCCTCATGGGAACAGTCCAGCCCGAACTGCCAAGCCATGCCTTCCGTGGACCGGAAACAAGCTTCCGAGGACCGGTTTCTGGCATTACAGCTGTCTTCAGCCCGGCTTGCTTGAATCCAGTGGCAAAGTGAGCAAGGGACTCACGTCTGAGCATACCCTGCCACACTTATTGCGGCCAAAAGCGGTACAAAAGGGGGTGGTGATGGACGGAGCATCCGAACCAATCAAACACTCACACCCAGTCAAAAGATCTGGGTTGAATCCATCACCGTTCTTTAGCCCACTCTGCCACCCCAGTTCAGACATGGCTAAATGCAAATCAGTCTGACCCTGTGCCTCATGGGAACAGTCCTGCCTGAACTGCCAAGCCATGCCTTCCCTGAACCGGGAACAAGCTTCCGAGGACCGGTTTCTGGCATTACAGCCGTCTTCAGCCCGGCTTGCTTGAATCCAGTGGCAAAGTGAGCAAGGGACTCACGTCTGAGCATACCCTGCCACACTTATGGCGGCCAAAAGCGGTACAAAAGGGGGTGGAGATGGACGGACCATCCGAACCAATCAAACACTCACACCCAGTCAAAAGATCTGGGTTGAATCCATCACCGATCTTTAGCCCACTCTGCCACCCATGTTCAGACATGGCTATATGCAAATCAGTCTGACCCTGTGCCTCATGGGAAGAGTCCAGCCCGAACTGCCAAGCCATGCCTTCCCTGAACCGGAAACAAGCTTCCGAGGACCGGTTTCTGGCATTACAGCCGTCTTCAGCCCGGCTTGCTTGAATCCAGTGGCAAAGTGAGCAAGGGACTCACGTCTGAGCATACCCTGCCACACTTATGGCGGCCAAAAGCGGTACAAAAGGGGGTGGAGATGGACGGAGCATCCGAACCAATCAAACACTCACACCCAGTCAAAAGATCTGGGTTGAATCCATCACCGATCTTTAGCCCACTCTGCCACCCATGTTCAGACATGGCTATATGCAAATCAGTCTGACCCTGTGCCTCATGGGAAGAGTCCAGCCCGAACTGCCAAGCCATGCCTTCCCTGGACTGGAAACAAGCTTCCGAGGACCGGTTTCTTGCATTACAGCCGTCTTCAGCCCGGCTTGCTTGAATCCAGTGGCAAAGTGAGCAAGGGACTCACGTCTGAGCATAGCCTGCCGCACGTATGGCGGCCAAAAGCGGTACAAAAGGGGGTGGTGATGGACGGAGCATCCGGACCAATCAAACACTCACACCCAGTCAGTTCGGGCTGGACTGTTCCCATGAGGCACAGGGTCAGACTGATTTGCATATAGCCATGTCTGAACTGGGGTGGCAGAGTGGGCTAAAGAACGGTGATGGATTCAACCCAGATCTTTTGACTGGGTGTGAGTGTTTGATTGGTTCGGATGCTCCGTCCATCACCACCCCCTTTTGTTCCGTTTGTAATGTGACTTTTCTGTCTTTGTCCCTTTAATTATCATTCATGGATCATTCAGGTATGTAAATGTGCAAATGGTCTTTAAACACCTGTGAAAATCTTGGGCGTGCCAGAGATAAGACTCCAGACATTGCTCAGCTGAGCCCACAGCTGCTTGAGCTGCAGCTGCCCAGGCTGAGGCACACGATTGGGGGGGGCTGAAGCCCTTTTAGCCTTATGGGCATTGTGCACCTGCTTCCAGTACAAAATACTATGCTGAGACTCACTTCAATCATTTTCCCTCTTTGTATGCATGCTGTAAAGTGCAGCACACATGCAAAGTCAGAAAAGGAAGGACAAATGAAAGCATTTCTTCTTCCTTTGGCCTACTTGTAGAGAGCGCAGTTTTCTCACGCTAAATCCAATCTATTTTACTTAGTAAATTGGGTTGAGCGTGCAAAACCTTGGGTAGTTGCATGGGAACGCCATGCTCCACCCTTGGTACTCCCCCATGGCGCAAAGTAATGCAAAACAGTGCCATGAGCTGCTTCGTGTTACGTTTCCCTTATTTCCAGCGTTCAACAAGTTAAGCACTGGAAAGTAAATTGGAAAAAAAGGATTTTGCACAGATTTGCATCACATTTTGTGATGCAAACAAGGCGCAAAATCTTAGTAAATCTCCCTCCCAGTCTATTATTTTTTCCCGCAATTAGATAGGATTTGCGTGGGCGACGTTTTACAGATAGGTCAGGATTTTTATATGGAAGCCTGAAAAAATAGAGAAAATCTGCACACGTGTATTCCTCTTTGAACCAAAACATAAACTGCACCAACAAAAAATCACCTCAGAGTATTTATAAGCTGCCTGGTTTATTGATAAAGTTTGTCAAACCAACAGGATGCAGAAATGCCACATTAAACAAGAATACAGAAGGCCAGTATCTCACCCTTTAACATTTTAAAAACATGAGTGCTAGCACCTAAAGGATTGACCAAATGGTATTTAAGACTAAACACCATTTTACCTTTCAAAATCCAGATGGCGCTTGACAGGTCAGATGGGCCTTTGACACCATAGTACGAATGGAGCTGGAACAAAACACGTCATGCATATAACATCAACTGCCAGATCCTTAATATTCAGTCGAAGATGAGAGGTTGAAGAAGTTTTCAAGACCTTTATTTATTCTAAAAGATTAGTATTGTTTTGGCATTTTTATTCAGAGTAGTCCAGTTTACAGAAATATTGAATTAAAGGTTTATTAGTGACAGTATAAATCAATACAGAGTGTTCCGTAGTGGAAATTGTCACTATTTAGCTAAGGAGACTAATCTACCCTATAGTAGGACCAGTGAGGAGTCCCTTCTAGAAAAGAGCAAGATTTTCAGAGCATAGATAAAGACTGGGACTTCTCATAAAGAGTAATTCTGGAAACTCAGCCGGGTTTCCCACAGCTGCAGTAGCAACAGTCAGAACATCAGTGTGAGGAGGTACGGGTACTTACTCCAAGGAAGGGTGTCCCACTGCGGTTGCCAGCGCAGCGGCAACCTCACGGACTACGGCATCCATATCCCTCTGCTATTTCCCTACATAAGCGTGACCCGGAAGTACCTCCTTTGCACACAGGAAGGAAAGCACAGGAGCCAATGAAAGAAGGGCCAATCGTATGCAGGGGGAGAAGAGTAGGAGACGAAGGTGGAAGGAAAGAAGACGCGGGACCCGAGTGCAGGAAAGAAGACGCAGGACCCAAGTGCAGGAAAGAAGACGCGGGACCCGAGTGCAGGAAAGAAGACGCGGGACCCGAGTGCAGGAAAGAAGACGCGGGACCCGAGTGCAGGAAAGAAGACGCGGGACCCGAGTGCAGGAAAGAAGACACGGGACCCGAGTGCAAGGAAGAAGACGCGGGACCCGACTACAGCCGTGAAACAGTACCGGAGGTCGGAACAGCTGAGAGCCCTGATGACGATGAGGAACGCTGGTTGGAGGACTGGTGGTGTCCGGAGGTGGCTGGGGAGCGGCCGTGACTCAGGAGAGTTACGGCGGGAGCCGATGAGTACAAACGGCTCGAGGGAGCATTGAGGGGGAGAGGGAGGGTTATTGTTGTTCCTGACACGGGGAGGAGGGTGAAACGGGCACGGTACCTTCATTATTTCTTTCACATGCCGTATCTTTGGTTATTGCAATACCTCACAATTGCCCTTCCTATCTAAACATAGATCCTGGTGTAGGAACCTATCCATGCCCTTTTGTCCCTCTACTATGCGGGCACCAGACATTCATTGAGCACTGAGGTGTGGTGATGGTGTAAGACGACCACATTAATACCTGAATACCTTCTTACGGTTCCCTTTGTTTTTTTTTCTTCACTCCTATGAGCCTCCGGGATAATCACCCCGGTCCAGAGGAAACAGGAAGCAAAACTCCTTTTTCCACGTCCAGCCCTTCCAGCTCACGGGAATCATCTGAAGAAGACGAAGAAACCCAAAGACAGACATCACGCCTTATCACAACTTCATCCTTTGTTAATAAATCTTTTTCTAAACCCTTACTGCAGCCTCCACGCCTGTTTATCAAACCTGCCCTCCCACAAGTGGTGTCAGAAGTGGGATTTGAAGGCGAAATGGAGGCTGCCCTAGCAAAAATGGCTGAAAACCAAGAACACTTAGGTAAAGTCATGGAAAGGTTTTTGACTGTAGTCGAGGAAGATCGGAGTAAGTTCCAACAGGTACTTACCGGACAAGGACAGACCCATGGAGCTGCAATGGACAAGCTCACTGAAGCCCTAGGTCAACAACGAAGCCCCACAACCTTGCCATCTGTAGTGCTACAGCGATATGTAGCCGGGGAGGATCCAGATTTTTTTTTCAGTTACTTTGAGCGAATGGCGACTGCTGCCTCGTGGCCAGCCGATAAATGGGGCCAATATTTGGGACCTCTTCTGTCTGGGGATTTGCAAGCAGCCTATCAGGCAGCCACCCTACAAGGAGCAGTCCCATACGCAGAAATAAAAAAATGCATATTGGAAAGATTAGGAATCGATGACGAGACATATCGAATTAAGCTAAGACAAATGAAAGAAGGTCCTCAGGAGACTCCTCGCGCCTTGTATTTCAGGGTGAAGGACATGGCGGATCGTTGGCTTAAACCGTCGTCCACTGATAAGGACGGAATCATGGCTAAGATTTATCTTGAACAATATCTGACTTCTCTTCATCCACCCATTCAACGTTGGGTCAGACAACAAGCCAATCTTACTTTAGAAACGGCAGTTGAAATAGCCAGTGCATATAACAGGGCACAAGAGTTCCAAAAGGGAAGAGAAGAAGCTATGGGGAAGACAGGGGGACATGTGACCCATCGACCAACCAGACCCCCGTTACCCAAGAAACCCGAACCTCTGGCTTTGATTCCCAGTAACCCTTTGCCTAGTGTCCCGTTTATTCGGCCTCCTACAACAGGACCCCAGTGTTTCCAATGTGGCGGGATGGGACATATAGCTAGATTCTGTCCACAAAAAGAGGAGCCCATGGAAATAGGGATGGCCCGTAATTACTACTGTTCTCCCCCTGAAAGAAAACTACCTCCTTATAAATGTTCAGTCTCCGTAAATGGACAACCTGTTACCGCTTTAGCTGACACGGGGTGTTTACACAGTGTAGTCAGATCACAAGACCTTGGCAATAGTATAGGTCCCATAGAGGGAATGATGGCTATCAAATGTGTACATGGTGACACCAAACCATACCATACTGCCAGAGTACTTATACAACACCCTCAAGATACAGGGACCTCACTTACTGTGGGATTAATACCCCGATTACCAGAACAAGCTATTCTAGGCAATGATTATGAGAAACTGCCTCTATTGTTACAAGAGTCACCCAAACGCGAGGATGAGTGGTTAGCTTTCGCCCCCTACTCCAATGACACAGAGAGAGACTGGCCACCTTCCAAACCCAGAAAAAGCAGGAAACAGAGGAGATCCGAGAAAGGGAAGGATCTCCTAGAAATGCCAGTTATTCCAGTAGAAAACCCATGGGAAACCGATAGGAATTTCCACGCAGCACAGCGAGAGGACCCTGTATTGCAGGAAGCATGGGACAAAGCACTTGAGGAAGAGGATCCACAGCACGTAGGTCCTTATTTTTTTGTTAAGAATGGCTTGTTATACAGAAAAGGTACTACTGATCAGAAAGCACAGTTATTAGTTCCAGAACCTTTCAGAGAAAAAGTGTTGTATTTGGCTCACAGCCATTTGTTAGGGGGTCATTTTGGAGCCGAAAAGACAGAGAACCATTTTGGGTAATTTTTATTGGCCAGGCATATACCATCAGGTGAAAAGGTATTGTAGAGAGTGTCCTGTGTGTCAAAGGAATAGTCGATATCACCCCCCAAGAGCACCGTTACTTCCTCTTCCCATTATCGAGGAGCCTTTTGCAGACTAGGTATGGATATCATTGGACCCTTACTTCCCTCTAGAAGCGGCTGTAGATATGTACTAGTCATAGTAGACTATGCTACCAGATTCCCTGAGGCCATACCTCTTCGGAGACCGGAAACAGCAAATATAGCCAAAGCCATGATCGGTGTTTTTTCTCGGGTGGGTTTTCCGAAGGAAATATTGACCGACCAGGGGACCCCTTTTGTGTCAAAAATGATGAAGGACATATGTACACAGTTAGGGGTAAACAAATCCGTACAGCGGCCTACCACCCTCAAACAGATGGGTTGGTTGAGAGGTACAATGCCACTATCAAGCCCACTTTGAAGAAATTGTTAGACCTTGAAGCCCGGAAATGGGAAGAGATCTTACCTTTGGCATTATTTGCTATTAGATGTAAGGAGCAGAAAAGCACAGGTTATTCTCCCTTCGAATTGTTGTATGGGCACCAACCACGTACCTTACTGGACATGGCACAGGAACAATGGGAGACTGAACCTAACAACATAAAACCCCTACATGCTTATGTCTCTACCCTAAAAACCCATTTGAGACGGATCAGAGACATTGTACGAAATAACCTTGAGAATGCACAGGAGGCTCAGAAGAAACAATATGATAAAGGGGCGAAATTGAGAACTTTTCAAGTAGGTGATCAGGTGTTACTTATGATGGCTTCCTCAGACCAGAAGTTATTAGGACAATGGCAAGGACCTTACAAGGTTCTCCAACAGGTCACTCCAGTAACATATCGAATCGAAACAGACAGCAACAAGAAAATATCCCAGATCTATCTTGTGAATTTGCTTAAAAAATGGGAGGGTCCCCTTCCAATAGCGGTACACCACGTGGAAAACCAAAATCCCTTGTTTGCACAATGCATAAATTCTGAACTGCCCCATTCGTTAAAAATCGACTTGAGCAGAGCCTTAATGCCGCTTGCCTCTGTGTTTTCCCTAACTCCTGGGAAAACCACTCTGATTGAACACGCTATCAGAACCCCTTGTGGGAAACGAGTCAGGTTACGGCCATACCGAATACCAGAATCCCGTCACCAGATCATAAGGGAGGAAATACAGAAGATGTTACAAATGGACATCATAGAACCATCCCAAAGTGAATGGAATTCCCCCATTGTACTCGTGCCAAAACCTGATGGGTCGGTGCGCTTCTGCATTGATTTTAGGGTGGTCAATAAAATATCTGAATTTGACACCTATCCCCTTCCCAGAGTGGATGAAATGGTGGAAAGAATAGGGAGAGCCAAATATATTAGTACCCTTGATTTATGTAAAGGGTACTGGCAAATTCCTTTGAGGGCAGAAGACAGAGAAAAAACAGCCTTTTCAACGCCAGATGAGTTATACCAGTTTAAGATGCTACCATTTGTGTCAGGTTGTGGCACTCCGCGGCATCAGTGCGCTGTGATAAAGCTCCACTTCCGGACCTCCCGAACACCCCGATATGTAATCACAGGGTGTTCAAGTGATACGGCGAGGGAAAAAACCCCAAAAGGGGAAAAACCCGGGAAAGGAAGGGAAGGGGACAGCTGGGAAAGGGAAGCTGTAAAACAAAGTACACACAGGTTAATACAATTCCTTAAACCTACTCTCATTTAATTCTCGCTAGATAGATAGATATATCACCTGCCCTGTTTATGCATCTTAGCTTCCAACCAGCCATGTACTCCTCCTTCACTCCTTCCTTAAACATCAAAAAAACACCATTTGTGTATATGGTTTATCCTAACATGACTTATATATTTGAACACTAGGGAACTGTACATACCCCTGGGGGATTAACCACCCACTCCAAAACAACTCCCAAAGTAATTCCAAACCAACGGTAAAGATTCTCTCATCCACACCGTTGGAAGACCAAGTGCAAAGAAATGTCATAAGCCACACCAAACACGGCAGGGCGTAGTTACAGCACTACCGCCGCCCGCTTAGGTATTTGTAATCCACAGTATGTCATAAGCCACACCAAACACGGCAGGGCGTAGTTACAGCACTACCGCCGCCCGCTTTGGTATTTGTAATCCACAGAAATACACCATAAGTCATGAATTCATGACGGCAATGTGGAGGAACCCCCCTGCATTCCGCCACTGGAAGGATCACTAATTCTCCTAGCAACAGCAGATCCGCTAGGAACTCCTCTCTCACGGAGTCTGTAAATGTAACCAAACTAAAACGGAACTAGAAACAATATCCAGGTCTCAGAGCAAACCGCTCAGTAACAAACGCGGTAACGCCATCCCAGGAACCGCGGGTACATTACCGGATCGAAGAAATTGCCAGCCGGCAGTAGATCACAGAAGACACAGCCTCCAGAAGTCTAATAGGGAACGAGTCCAGCGCTCCCACAGGTAACCGGGTAAAAATCAAGTACACTCGCTCCCCCGCCATGACTCACTATATCCCATTGCAGCAAAGGATCATGGGAGATGTAGTACGAGGCTCGAGCTTCATGGGATATGTAGTTCGGTAGGCGCGAGTCTAAATCCTGATAGTACGCCCTCCTCCCAAGCGCCTCCTAGGACCCGGCTTGGAGGGATACGGCATATGGAAAGACCTTACAGCTCTCGGAGCATGCACATTGCTCCACGGTTCCCACGTGTCGTCCTCCACAGAATATCCCTTCCAGGAGACCAAGTACCAAAGCACACCCCTGCGGAATTTGGAATCACGAATGGACTTCACCTCGTATTCCGCCCCCACATCGCAATCCACAGGTGGCGGCGCCACCCTACGAGCTGTGTGAGCTCTCTTCAAAAGGTGGACATGGAACACGGGATGGATTCTCAATGAGCCAGGCAATCTCAGTCTATACACCACAGGCTTGACCTGCCGTACAATCGGGTATGGACCGATGAAGCGTGGATGGAACACACTCCTCAGCTTAAACCGAATGTTCTTGGTGGAGAGCCACATCCTGTCTCCAACCTTAAACTGGGGACCAGGATTTCTGTGTTTATCCGCCCACCGCTTGTACACCTCTTTAGCCTTCAGCAAATGCTTCTGCACTCCCTTATGCATCTTTATAAGAGCATGGACGTGCGCCATTACCGAGGGGTGATTGCTTAAGCCTACAGGAATGTTTACGGGCATTGTGTTGGCATCGTAGCCGAAGTTGGCCTTAAAAGGAGACATACCAGTGGAGCTATGCCATGCGTTATTATAGGCCAGTTCGGCCATCCACAACAAGTCCACCCACGATTCATGCGCCTCTTTGGAATAACAACGTAGATATTTCTTTATTGTCTGGTTCAGCCTTTCGGTCTGCCCATCTGTTTGTGGATGGAAGCTGGTCGAGAGAGCCGATTCGATGCCCAACGCCTTGCACCACATTTTCCAGAAAACGTGCCAAAACCTGTGGTCCTCTGTCAGACACGATCACCTGAGGGATGCCATGTAACCTTATGACCTGAGAAGCCAACAATTGGGCGCTTTGTCCTGCTGTAGGGAGATTCTTACATGAGAGGAAATGACCCATTTTAGTCAGATTGTCCACCACCACCATGACTGCCGAACACCCCTGATCCAAGGGCAAACCTGTGATGAAGTCCAGGCTTATGTTCTGCCATGGGCGAGCAGGCGAAGGCATGGGCATCAGCAAACCTTTTTTCCTGCTATTTTCTCCTTTTGCTCTCGCACATACCTCGCATTTCTGTACCCACTGAGACACGTCCTTAACCAAGGAATCCCACCAGAAATATCGTCTAAGTAGACTCACTGTTTTAGTAACACCTGGGTGACCTGCCATAGGTGCTACATGACACCACACAAAAGCCTTTTTCCTTATCTCTATGGTAGGAAGGTACAAACATTTACCTTGCAAGGGCAAACCTTGTTTCAGCACCCTTCCAGGAGCCCCAGCAACCCAGCGCTCCCAAGCAGCCAAAGATCTAGAGCCCTTGATTTCTTCCAGGGAGTTTTCCGCACGAACCACGCACAACACCTTAGCTGTGGGGATGATAGCTTGTTGGACTTCCTTCTGTTGGTCACTAGGTATCATTTGCCTGGACAAGGCGTCAGCCTTTCTGTTGTCTGAGCCAGGTCTGAATGTCACCACAAAGTTGTATTCTGCAAAGAAAAGCATCCAGCGCATTTGTCTTTGCGTTAAGTGTCTAGCGGAAGTCATGTATTGAAGGTTTCGGTGGTCAGTGTAGACCGTTACTGCATGACAAGCCCCCCATAAGTATTGCCTCCACTCCTGAAAAGCCCTCTTAATTGCCAAGAGCTCTTTCTCTGCAATGGTGTAGTTAAGTTCAGCAGGGCTCAACTTTTTGGAGAGGTAGGCTACAGCGTGGCGTTGACCAGTGAGTGGGTCTCTCTGAGACAAGACCGCGCCAATCGCTTCATCAGAAGCGTCGGCTTATACCACAAACGGATTTTCCACTACAGGGTGTGCCAGCACAGGAGCCGTGATAAAAGCTCTTTTCAAGGTCAGGAAAGCCTCATCTACCTCTTCAGTCCATACGAAAGGGGCCCCTTTTCTCAACAATCTAGTTATAGGGACAGCTGTTTGTGAGAAGTGCAGTATAAAACGGCGGTAATAATTGGCGAACCCCGAGAAACTCTGCACTTCGCGCACGTTCCTTGGGGCTGGCCACTCCTGAACCGCCTGGACTTTCCTGTCTGACATCTGCAAACCTTTAGAACTAAGATTCACCCCCAAAAACTCCACCTCGCTGACTCCAAACTCGCATTTGCTCAACTTCACATACAATTGGTGTTCTCTCAATTTATCCAATACCTTTTTCACTTGCGTCGTATGACAAGTTGCATCCTGTGAGTATACCAGTATGTCATCGATATACACCACTACAAAGTGATCCACATAATCCTTCAACACGTCGTTAATAAAAAATTGAAACGCCACTGGGGCATTACAAAGCCCAAAGGGCATCACCAAGTACTCGTACAGCCCGTATCGCGTCTTGAATGCCGTCTTCCACTCGTCCCCCTCGCGAACTCTGACCAGGTGATAAGCCCCACGTAAGTCCAAACGGGTATAGATCTTTGCTTCCCTCACCTGGTCGAGCAAGACAGAAATGAGGGGGAGAGGGTAACGGTTTCGCACGGTGTTCTTGTTCAAGACGCGATAGTCTACACAAGCCCTGAGGTCCCCGTTGGCTTTCGCTATGAAGAACAGGGGTGAGGCAGCAGGCGAGCGGGAAGGCCTAATGAACCCCAGTCGAAGGTAGTGATCTATGTATTCCTTCAAATGGGTGGTTTCAGGCACAGATAACGCGTACACCCTACAAGAAGGAATAGTGGCCCCTTCCACCAAATCTATCCGGCAATCGTACTCCCTATGAGGGGGTAAGGTTTCCGCCTTGCTCTCGCTGAACACGTCTCTGTAGAGACTATACTCGCCAGGGAGTTGAACGTTTGCTTCCACTGCCGTGGCTGCCGAATAAGAGGAAGTTAAAACAGCAACATGAGCGAAAGGCCCAGGCACCATATGCTCTTTGCAATACTCGGGCAACAACTTGATCGATTTAGTCTTCCAATCCACCACAGGGTTGTGGTGGCACAACCAAGGCATACCTAGGATCACCTCGTACTGAGGAGCCGCTATGATGTTCAAAGACAACAACTCTGAGTGTATGTTCCCTTGCAGCCTAACAGACAGCCCTACCTCGCTGGTTTTCTACGTTATCTGTCCGGATTTCAACGGCTGTCCATCCACCGCTAAAACTTCCTCAGGGTTTTCTCTCGGAATACGTGGTAAGGACAGGCGAGACACCAAGCCAGAGTCCAACATGACCAACACCTGATGGAGCTCTTGCTCACATTCAAGGGTCATACCTATAACGAGATGGGACTCGGTCTCTCCTATCCCAATGGTGGATAGAGAAGTGAGTTTCCACTCCTGCTCCCCCTCCACTCCTGGTCTCATGTCCTTTTACTGTTCTGCCTCAAACCCGGTGGAAGACACTGCTACTTTCTTGAAGCGAGTAACACTGGAGGTCTTGGGCTTGGAAGGGCACTCACGCACGTAATGCCCCTTCTTCCCGCAGTACATACACAATCCCTGCGTTCTCCTAACTTCCCTCTCATCTCTGGACAACGGTGCTCTGAGGGCCCCTATCTCCATCGGTTCTGGGCTGTTATCCATTCCCCCTGACACCTTGCGAGGGGAACGTTCCACATAAAACGATCCTTTTTCCCACCTTCTCCTAGAGCCCCCTCTTTCTGTCATCCGACTGTCTAATCTTAGTGCCAGGTTCACCATATCCACACATGTCCTTGGCTGTGGATCCACCTGAGCTATTACATCTTTTAAGTCTTCCTTCAACCCCTGATAAAAAAGGGACATCCTCTTCTCTTCAGGCCACTCAGTCTCAGCCACCAGTCTATTGAACTTGGTCAAATAGGTGATCAACTCGCCTCTTCCCTGCCTCAACTCTAGGAGCTCCTTGTCTGCGCTAAAAGTAGTAGCCCTGCGATCGAACACCCTTTCAAACTCGGTCCTGAATGCCGACCAGTCTGACAAGATGGCATCATTACTTTTAACTAACGGCACCGCCCAGTTGGCTGCATCTCCTACCAAATAAGATATGGCGAAAGCCACTCTTGAATGGTTGGTAGGGAACGATGCTGGTTTGCATGAAAAATGCAACAATACCTGAGTTAAAAAAACCTGTATTTTGCAAGGGTCCCCTGAGAATCTTTTGGCTAAAGGAATGGGTGGAGGCACCGTCACCTGTATGGAAGATGCAGCAGAAGAAGCATTAAAAGGATTTTTAGACAACTGTTCCACCTTGTCTCGCAGCGCTGCTGTTTCCGCTTTAGAGGAAGCCAGCTCCTGCTGCACTAACACTAGAGCATGCAACACATCCTCCATGGACGCCATTTATCACGACAAACCGACCAGGCAGAGTGAAATACATGGGTACTTGATTCTGTCAGGTTGTGGCACTCCGTGGGATCAGTGCGCCGTGATAAAGCTCCACCTCCGGACCTCCCGAACACCCCGATATGTAATCACAGGGTGTTCAAGTGATACGGCGAGGGAAAAAACCCCAAAAGGGGAAAAACCCGGGAAAGGAAGGGAAGGGGACAGCTGGGAAAGGGAAGCTGTAAAACAAAGTACACACAGGTTAATACAATTCCTTAAACCTACTCCCATTTAATTCTCGCTAGATAGATAGATATATCACCTGCTCTGTTTATGCATCTTAGCTTCCAACCAGCCATGTACTCCTCCTTCACTCCTTCCTTAAACAACAAAAAACCACCATTTGTGTATATGGTTTATCCTAACATGACTTATATATTTGAACACTAGGGAACTGTACATACCCCTGGGGGATTAACCACCCAGTCCAAAACAACTTCCAAAGTAATTCCAAACCAACGATAAAGATTCTCTCATCCACACCGTTGGAAGACCAAGTACAAAGAAATGTCATAAGCCACACCAAACACGGCAGGGCGTAGTTACAGCACTACCGCCGCCCGCTTTGGTATTTGTAATCCACAGAAATACACCATAAGTCATGAATTCATGACGGCAATGTGGAGGAGCCCCCCTGCATTCCGCCACTGGAAGGATCACTAATTCTCCTAGCAACAGCAGATCCGCTAGGAACTCCTCTCTCACGGAGTCTGTAAATGTAACCAAACTAAAACGGAACTAGAAACAATATCCAAGTCTCAGAGCAAACCGCTCAGTAACAAACGCAGTAACGCCATCCCAGGAACCGAGGGTACATTACCGGATCGAAGAAATTGCCAGCCGGCAGTAGATCACGGAAGACACAGCCTCCAGAAGTCTAATAGGGAACGAGTCCAGCGCTCCCACAGGTAACCGGGTAAAAATCAAGTACACTCGCTCCCCCGCCCTGACTCACTATATCCCATATTGCAGCAAAGGATCATGGGAGATGTAGTCCGAGGCTCGAGCTTCATGGGATATGTAGTTCGGTAGGCGCGAGTCTAAATCCTGACAATTTGGATTACATGGGGCACCTGCAACGTTTCAAAGAGCTATGAATACGATTCTAAGACCACACGAAACCTATGCTGGAGCCTACATTGATTACATTGTGATTTACAGCGATACTTGGGTACAACATTTATCACATCTGTCCCAAGTAGTACATACCCTGGGGTCACATGGATTGAAGATCAATCCAAACAAAAGTCATTTAGCTGCCCAAACAGTGAAGTATTTAGGCTACTTGTTAGGGGAGGGCGTCATACGACCTCAGACCTCTAAATTGTCAGCCATTGCACAGATTCCGTTGCCCAGAACTAAAAAAGATCTAAGAGCTTTCCTTGGGTTGTTAGGGTATTATCGGCGATTTATCCCTAATTTTTCACAAGTGGCTGCTCCTCTTACTGATCTTCTACAGAAGAACAGTAGAACAGAAGACTTGTTACATTCCCCTCCTAATGAGGTCTTGAGCTCCTTTGAATCTTTGAAAAACTCCCTGACTTCAGAGTCTGTCCTGATCAGTCCCGACTATTCCCGACCTTTCATTTTACAAACAGACGCCTCAGACCAGGGTCTCGGAGCGGTTTTGTCACAAGATACTCCCCATGGAGAAAAACCCATCCTGTACATCAGTCGTAAACTGTTTCCCCGAGAGAAAAACTATGCTACCATCGAAAAAGAAGCTCTTGCTATCAAATGGGCGGTAGAAACCCTGCAATATTATCTGGAAGGGAGAGAGTTCATCCTGTTCACTGATCATGCACCACTAGAATGGTTGGCGAGGAATAAGGGACACAACGAAAGGGTACTGAGATGGTTTCTCTCATTACAACCATATAGATTCCACACTAAACATAGGAAAGGGAAAGAGCAGGAAACGCTGACTACTTCTCCAGATACCCACAAGACTTCCTCCCTAGAAGAAAGACAGCAAGGGAAAGGGGATGTGAGGAGGTACGGGTACTTACTCCAAGGAAGGGTGTCCCACTGCGGTTGCCAGCGCAGCATCAACCTCACGGACTACGGCATCCATATCCCTCTGCTATTTCCCTACAGGAGCGTGACCCGGAAGTACCGCCTTTGCACACAGGAAGGAAAGCACAGGAGCCAATGAAAGAAGGGCCACTCGTATGCAGGGGGAGAAGAGTAGGAGACGAAGGCGGAAGGAAAGAAGACGCGGGACCCGAGTGCAGGAAAGAAGACGCGGGACCCGAGTGCAGGAAAGAAGACGCGGGACCCGAGTGCAGGAAAGAAGACGCGGGACCCGAGTGCAGGAAAGAAGACGCGGGACCCGAGTGCAAGGACGAAGACGCGGGACCCGACTACAGCCGTGAAACAGTACCGGAGGTCAGAACAGCTGAGAGTCCTGACGACGACGAGGAACCCTGGTTCGAGGACTGGTGGTGTCCGGAGGTGGCTGGGGAGCGGCCGTGACTCAGGAGAGTCACGGTCACAGTCACAGGGAGCCGGTGAGTGCAAACGGCTCGAGGGAGCATTGAGGGGGAGAGGGAGGGTTATTGTTGTTCCTGACACGAGGAGGAGGGTGAAACGGGCACGGTACCTTCATTATTTCTTTCACATGCCGTATCTTTGGTTATTGCAATACCTCACAATTGCCCTTCCTATCTAAACATAGATCCTGGTGTAGGAACCTATCCATGCCCTTTTGTCCCTCTACTATGCAGGCACCAGACATTCCTTGAGCACTAAGGTGTGGTGATGGTGTAAGACGACCACATTAATACCTGAATACATTCTTACGGTTCCCTTTGTTTTTTTTTCTTTACTCCTATGAGCCTCCGGGGTAATCACCCCGGTCCAGAGGAAACAGGAAGCAAAACTCCTTTTCCCACATCCTGCCCTTCCAGCTCACGGGAATCATCTGAAGAAGACGAAGAAACCCAAAGACAGACATCACGCCCTATCACATCCTTTGTTAATAAATCTTTTTCTAAACCCTTACTGCAGCCTCCACGCCTGTTTATCAAACCTGCCCTCCCACAATCAGTGATAGAGGAATGACCATTGCAGTAGCACTGATTAGAGAAAATAAAAAAAAAAGGAAAAAGAATAAAGCCACCTTTAGCGACAGCTGTCAATAACTAAGGGCAAGGATTCCATAAAGCGTCACTCCCGTAGCAGAGTCTTAAAGGCTTATCTTCCAAGCAAGTCTCAGAAGTCAGAGTGAGAGTTCTCCTCCTAACTCACTAGGAACACTCATTAATATAAAATCACATAATAATGTATCTTAAATTAGTAGGTGTTCAAATCTCTCGACCAATGGAAACCGCTCATCCGATAGTGTTGTCAACATCCGTTGCTTCTCCTTCCGAATCCCATGGTAAACATTCATGCTGGTATATAGTAAAACACTGTTGCCAGTTTTGTAGAAACATGAAGGAATGTTCTCATGAAAACTTCCTTAGCTAAAGCTACGTTTTGTATCCACTGTGAATACAAAGGCTTTTCAAATGCGCTGAAACTAATATGTCAATGATGGTCTAGTTTAGCATACATAAAGTATATCTAGATTATTGTTCAATCTAACACTCTATTCATTATTAATTCACAGCAAGGTTCATTGTTACAGTGGAATGATCTAATACAGTCTGATGAAGCTAAGGAAACATAATCTTGAAGTCAGCACATTCTTAAGCAAGATGCTGGTGCTAGGCAAAAACACCTACTTAGCTGTGAGCATGAGTCGAAAGAAAAGGCTTGAGCCTAAATGAAAGGGCCTCATACTAAACAAGCATTTACAATGCAATGGTTTTGCCTTTGTTAAAGTTAGAGCTATTGGCATTGCTCTTGACATTATTTTTATTTATGTTTTTTTTAACATAAATGGCATTGTCATTTACAATAGCAAATTCAACCACTCATCTAACCCATCTGAACACCCAGCCACTGATCCACCCGCTCATCTATCTACGCATGCGCTTGCCAATCTCTTCATTCACCCACCCAGCTGCCCACTTGACCATTCCGGTACCCACTCATCTATCAAAGCAGGCGCCCGCCGACCTCATCATACATCCGCTCCCTCGTCCCTCCCTCCAGCTGCCCACCTACTCATCCATCCACTCATCCTTCCACCTATTCATCCATCCGCTCACACATCCATCCGCCCACTCATCAATCTGCTCATCCTTCCACCCGCTCATCCATCCTCTCACTCATCCATCTGCTCATCCTTCCACCTACTCATCCATCCACTCATCCTTCCACCTACTCATCCATCCATCCACCCACTCATCCATCCGCTCATCCTTCCACCTACTCATCCATCCGCCCACTCATCCATCCGCCCACTCATCCATCCGCCCACTCATCCATCCGCCCACTCATCCATCCGCCCACTCATCCATCCGCCCACTCATCCATCCGCCCACTTCTAGGATGGTCAAACAGTTTGGAAAATGTTTGCAAAAACTCACACACTCCTGAGCTTGTATTTTCTCACTGCATGTTGCACGGACGGCCCTCGCAATGCTCCTTTCCTGCGGTGGTAAATGCGCCATTCTGGCAGATTTTCCACTATTGTAAGAGCAATTTATGATCGAGTTTTCTATTGCAATGGCATTTTTTGGGTGCCCACGGTCTGCTTGTTTGACTCTGGCCTTCTAGGTGCCTTCATAACCTGGTCACAACAGCATCTCTGGGTCTCAGCAGCCCTTTAATACTCTAGTGTGCAATGTATCGATGCAGCGCCTGCTCACGCCCTGTGCACTGACGATGATTCAATGCAGTGCCTGCCCACGTTGCTGTGCACATGCAGGGCCTGTCTAGCCCCTGACCTTACATGCCATTGTGTACAGCTTTACAATGTATCAATGCATTGCCTGCCCACACCCCTGTGCACTACCTTCGCATGCTATTGTGCTCTGCCTGACAATGTATCATTGCAGTGCCTCCTCACGGCCCTGTGCACTGCCTTTCCATGCCAATGCAGTGCCTGACATGTATCAATGCAGTGCCTGTCTATCCCCCTGTACCCTGCCTTTACATGCCACTGTGCACTGCCTGATAATGAATCCATCCAGCGCCTGCCTACGCCCCTGTGCACTGTCTTTCTATGCCCCATGCTCTGCCAGTCCGTGCCTCCGTGCCGTACCTGGCCATGCCCCATGCTGTGCCAGTCTGTGCCCCCATGCTGTGCGTGTCCCGTGTTGTGCCAGTGCGTGGCCGAATGCTGTGTCAGTCCGTGCCCCGCGCAGTATCCGGCCATGCCCCCATGCTGTGCCTGTCTGTGCTCCCATGCTGTACCGGTCTGTGCCCCGTGCAGTATCCGGTCATGCCCCTTGCTGTGCCTGTCCGTGCCCCCTGCGTGCCCCCATGCTGTACCGGTCCGTGCCCCCATGCTGTACCGGTCCGTGCCCCCTGCGGTGCCAGTCCGTGCCCCCGTGTTGTGCCAGTCCGTGCCCCCATGCTGACAGTTCGTGCCCCGTGCAGTATCCGGTCATGCCCCCATGCCGTGCCTGTCTGTGCCCCCTGCGGTGCTCGGGCAGCAGGGCACAGTGTGAGGGGCAGGAACCGAGAACTAGGAAGAGAGTGAGGGACAGTGAGAAGGAGGTCGGTTGGGGCGAAGGAGGGGAGAGTGTGCAGAGCGCCAGGACTGACAGTGCGGAAGGGGCAGACAGGCGGCAGCGAGCAAGAAGGGAGAGCGAGCAACAAGAAGAGAAGGAAAACGACAGCGCAAGGGTGAGAGGGGCGGGCAGAGAGGGAGTGGCGGAGGGCGGGGAAAGAGAGAGAGGGGCACCGAGGGGAGAAAGAGACAGATAAGAAAAGCATTAAAAAAGAGGAGCGGGAGGGCCTTGGCGAAGGAGAGGAGCGGAGAGGGGCGGCCACAGAGAGACAGGGTGAGGGAAGGGTTAAGACTAAGAGAGTGCGAGGGGACGAGTGAGCCACGGAGAAACACCGAGGCAGACAGAGAAGACAGAGCACGGCGTGTGTATGAGAGAGACAGAGAGACTCGGAGAGCTGCTCTCAGACGGGGGAGTGCGGGGGTCCCACAGCCCCCATCCCTGCGGCCCGGGGCGGAGCTGAAGCCAGCGCCGGAGGAGGAGGACAGAGGGAGTAGTATTCCGAAATGTGGTGTTGATTTAAAGACTTCTCTGTTCCTATTCTCCGGCGAGCCCTGCCAATTACAGAAATCTAACTGGGCCAGAGCTCAACTCCAAAACAGTGCCCCGGAGGCACGGGCCAGGAATGCACTTGGAGGAATGTGATGTCAGCACCACATCTGAGGCGCCGTGGCGGGGGTGAAGATCGGAGGTTGCGTGTAACTAAACAGCACTCATGTAAACAACTCTCAGTCACACCTCAATCCCGTTCCTCCGAACCACTGCTCATCTAACCCAAACCGCACTCATCGAAGCCACTCTCGGCCAAGTCACACTCATGTACAGCACTCTCAGCTGAACCACAATCGCATTTATCCTTCTCCTGTAACCAGCACTTAATTAAATTACAAACATCTCCTTTGAATCGCTGCTACATTCTCAGCCATACCCCTATCATCCATACCCCTCTCATTTGAGATACTTTCAATTCAGCCGCAGACCAGGCACTCGTCTAATCCAAACTGCACCAATCTAAATCACTGCCCATAAGGCCCCCTTGGATAGTCCTCAGCCAAGCCCCCTATTTACATTGCTGGAATCAAAGTGCGACCACGAGGGGGGAGAGCGGGAGGGGGGACGGCGGGAGGGGGGACACGGAGAACTTTAAAACTCACCGGACTGCTTAGGCTTTCATTACCAGGCTCCGGGAGAAAGACAAGACCACACGGAGAGCGGGAGGGGGGAGAGCCGGAGGGGGGACGGCGGGAGGAGGGACACGGAGAACTTTAAAACTCACCGGACTGCTCCCAGGAGGCGGACTTTACCCGAAGGCATCGAACACGGATAGTGGGCGGGCGGGAGAGAGACGGCTAAAAAAACACAAGTCAGGTCCCGGGCCGCGCTGTGATTGGCTGACGTCACGGGGGTGTCCCGGGCCGGCAGCCAATCACAGCGCGGCCCGGGAATGACGTCACGGGGGTGTCCCGGGCCGGCAGCCAATCGCAGCGCGGCCCGGGACAAAGGGGCGGGGCTTAAAAAAAGCACCAGAAACACCCCCGAATCGTGTTTTCAAGAGAAAGCGCGATTGACAGCCTCTGTCTCCCAATGGCTAGCCTCCATTTATGGAGCTAGCCAATGATAGACAGAGGCGGGTCATCACCCGACATAGAACTCAAGAGGTTTTGCTAGCGCATGCGTACTTCGTACGCATTGCTAGGCAAAACCTAAAAAATGTTCTTCACATTATTTTCATATACATTTAATTAAGCAAGCACATTTTTCCTACATGTGATTTACTATGTATTCTTCAAGCCGAACTAAAATGCATTCAAAAGGATTCCTAGACGTTGTAAAGCAAGCACCTTTTTCCTAAGTGTTATTTTTCTATGTGAAAACATGTCTGCATGCTTTAAACGCATTCTAAAGAGCAATTCCATTATGGTCTGCAAGTCAAAATTTTGTTTTTAAAATTAATTCCTTACAAGAGCAAACGGTTTACATTTTTCTATGTAAAGTGAAAACCTAGGAATAGGTAATAATGCACTATAACTTTGATTTGTCACTATGATAGGTCAATGAGTCAAGGGCCTGTCTTCTGAAGAGATATATGTTGAAGGTCCTGCTTATCTTTTTGTCCTTAGAATGCTGATAAAATGACTGACATCTGCTTGGGTAGTTTGAATACTTAAAACATATTAGGCACATCAATTTATGAGGTGTCGATGTACATCAATTGTCATCATAAGATAATGTTTCTGAATATTGCTTAGCTTTTCTTGAGTCTTTCTCTGTTTCTCTCTCGCCATGGGTGAGACAGGAAACAGCACATCTCACATTATGCAACATATACAAGAAATCAATGAGCTTACAATAAAATAATCACCAAATGAATGCACAAGAAATAACAATTTCCACAAGATTATCTGACTCATATCCTTTCTAAAATACCATATTCTTCTATGATCAGTTAGTCATCAGTTTTTATAACTGCAAATAAATATATATGCATATATGCATTTGTTTTGATAGCATATCCTACAAGTCTTTAGCAGTGGCGGCTACTCGAAATATGCAGGGGGAAATGCAAAAGATATAAAAATACTGATAACAACATATTTTAGAAATATAAAATACAACTTGCTCCTCTCCGGATCCTCGACTCCCCTGTTCTACTGCACACTGCGCAGGCTCCCAGTTGCCAATCCCAACACTGCTTTCATGCTGGGATTTCTATTACCCAGCATGAGATAAGTGCTGGGATTGGTCCGAGCGTTCTGGTTTGCTGCTTAGAAAGGGCCTGGGAGTCTTTGTGTTTTCCACCAGGCTGTGTAACACATCTTGGGTTGGAGAAAGGCTAAGTCCACATTTCGGTTTGGCCATCCTAACATGGCAGGCCAAACCGACATGCGCACTTAGCAGTGCATGCCACTCCTTACTGCTGCAGCTTCTGTCAAAGGGTGCGTCTGCCCTAGGTCTCAGCTTGTTAGCAGCCAGCTGGTCAGATGAAAAACAAAATGATTATAACATTGTTTTAGTATCATTTTATTTTTCATGTGCTTGAATCTGCTGGCACTCAGCAGTGGGGTGACGCTCCTCTGCTATAATGGAGGAGCCGCCCCTGGTCTTTAGCTGTGGTCACCACATAAGAGCATTGTTCATGCCTCCCCTGCTGCCTTGAGGCACAGTCCCTTACCCCAATCTGTATGGATCTCTCTCCACCGTCTTCCCCTCTCACCCTCGTTGTTACGTACCAACTCATCCTGTTTTTTCCTATTATGCAAAGTTACCACATCTGACTGCTGGATGACAATCATCCATGTTGTGCCTTCTTATTTCTTGTTTAATAAACAATTGCAACACAAAAATAAATGAATCAATCATAGTTCTGTCGAAGAAGGAGGAATAAGACCGAGTTGACTGTCCACATTATTTACATGGTCAATAATTTACCAAGCACTCTTGCCAATGTCATCAGACGTGTTAATTGATACTCCACTGAAACCCATCACACTCATTGAAATTGAAATGTATTCTGAGGTACAGGTTTGTCTAAATGACAAGGAGGTGAAGGCAATACAGAAATGTAGCTGGACTTTCAATAACTATTTAGGTCCAGAACCTCCGCACATGTGCTGTCTGCAAGTCCTGCGGTAATCACTCTAGGCAGTGTAATCCCGCCTGCTTCCCGCCTGCTGCTTGCAATTGGTTCACTCCTGCGAGGCTTTAATTTGAAGGCTCTTTATTGTTTAGCACTGGAGGACTACTTGCTTATTTAATAACACTCTGCCCTCCCTTCTTCCTTCTTCCCCTCCCTCCTCCCTTCCAGTCACCGGTCTTCAGCTTTTCATTTTTGTCATGAGCTCTCTGAGAATATTACGTGAAAGCCATTCAAGCGGGTCTGCCCAGATTAATTTTAAAAAATAACGGAACATAGGAGAGAACAATACGCTTTCAAAGTTACACTACATTCAGGTAGGGGAAAAATTGTCAGTGAAATTGCTCTCCCTCCCTCGCAGCTCCACCATTAAGTGAGGCCTTCCCCAGCCCCTGCACTCTCGAGTGTTGGTGTTCGAGGCCCTCCTTCACCTGCAGGTTTCACCTGCGCCACATCCCTGGTGGTCCAGAGGAACTCTGTCTCCATTCTTTCGCTCTGCTTTTTCTCTCCTTTTTCACTCGTTTTTCCCCTCACTTCTATCTGCCGCCTTCACTCTCCTTCTGGGTCTTTCCTCCATTTTCTGTCATTTCCCCCTCATTTCAAGCTCCCCACTTCACTCTCCTACGGTGTCTTTCCTCCGTTTTTCACCCATTTTGTATCCTCATCTCAATCTCCCCCTTTCACTCTCCTGTGTCCTCTGTGTCTTTCCTCCACTCTTTCTTGCACTTTTTCTGTCGTTTTCCCCTCATTTCAAGCTCCCCCTTCACTCTCCTTCTGTGTCTTTCCTCCGTTTTTCACTCCTTTTTTACCCTCATCTCAATCTCCACCTTTTGCTCTCCTGTGTCCTCTGTGTCTTTCCTCCACTCTTTCCTGCACTTTTGTGCCTTATTTGCACTTTTCTCTCTCTTTTTGCCTTTTTCCGTTTTCCTTTTTCAGACCGTTTTTCCCCGAGCCCCTCCCCCAGCACGACCAGTGTGACTGGCCCAATCTAGCTCCCCTCCCCGCTCCCGCCTCCCGGCTGTTCAGACCTCCCCAACCCCTACTTAATGGCAGCCGCTGTGTGGCCTCGCAGCGGCCGCGCCGCCGGGGCACCAAAGGCAAGCCCGTCTGCGTCCGTCCGCGACCCGACCGCAACCAGCGCCAGGATCCCTGGATCTCTGCACTACCAATGCTATGACCCAGTGGCATTCCACGCTTCCAACCCACGCCACAACAACAACTGCAAGCTAGCATTACCACCCGACACCCACAGACCCTTCAGCTGTCACCGCTACCAACACACCTGCGGCACCGCCAAGACCACTGACCCAGCGCAATCTGCCCAGAAGAACACAACCGAACGGAAGACCCTGCAATGCATCCTCCTCAACGTCCGATCTCTTTACAAACATGCCACCAAAATCTGGGACCTCATCGACAGCACTACCCCGGATGTAGCATTCTTTACTGAAACCTGGACCAACACCACCTCGGTACGGACCTCACCATCGCCAATCCCCAATGATACAAGATCTCCAGGAAGGACCGCCACACCCACCCGGGAGGAGGAATCGCCATCGTCCACAAATCCACCCTGCGCCTGCCAACTCCATCACGGACATCATCTCCTGGCATGCCATCACGTTCACCAACTGCACCCTACTGGGAGACCTCAACTTCCACCTCGACAACCAACTGGACCCCAGCACCACATCCATCCTGGACAACCTCCACAACATTGGACTCCGCCAGATCGTGACCGAACCCACGCACTCAGCAGGACACACCCTTGACCCATTCTTCACAACAGGAAACTCCATCACCTTCAGCCACACCACGAACTCCCATGGACTGACCATCGATGCGTCCACTTCACCTTCAGAACACCCACCATCCACAGACACCAGCACCTGCTCCCACGAAGAAATTGGACCAGAATCACCGACAACCAGCTAATCTCATCACTCAGCAACTCCACCCCAACCTTCGCGTAAAACGACGACGCCAACACCGCAGCCCGAACCCTGCACAGATGGATCTCCGACAGAGCCAACACCATAGGCCCCCTCAAGAAAAACAACAACACCCACGCCAAGAAAGCTAGATGGTTCACCACCGAACTTCGAGAGTCCAGACGCACTTGCCGCCACCTCGAAAAGGCCTGGAGTAACACCAAATCGACAGAAGCCCACTTCAGAGCAGCCACCAATGCCAACCACCAACTCATCCGAAAAACGAGGAAAAAGCGATTGTAGACAGAATATCCACTCATACACACAACAGCAAAGAACTCTTCAACGTCATCAAGGAGTTTGCCCAACCCTCCCTCACAAGAGTAGACCTCTGCAACAAACTCAGCACCTTTTACCACCACAAAATCAAGAGCATCTACGACAACTTTGACGAAGACAACCAACACACTAAACCCTCACCAACCACCCCCAACATCCTGAAGCCAGCGATCGACAACTGGACAGCCCTCACCACCGAAGACACAGCGAAGACGATGAAGTCAATACACTCCGGGGCCCCCACGAATCCCTGCCCCCACCACATTTTCAACAGAGCCTCCAACACCATAGCACCCATGCTCTGCCACACCATCTGCCGCTCCCTGGCAACTGCCTCATTCCCTGATGGCTGGAAACAGGCTGAGATCAACCCCCTCCTGAAGAAACCCTCAGCGGACCCCACCAACCTCAAAAACAACAGACCCATCTTCCTGCTCCCGTTCCCAGCGAAAGTCATCGAGAAAGCCATCAACAGCCAACTCGCCACATTCATCGAAGAGCACAACATCCTCGACTCCACCCAATTTGGATTCAGAAAAAATCACAGTACAGAAACCGCCCTCCTCGCCGCAACAGACAACATCCGTACCTTACTGGACAAAGGATAAACAGCAGCCCTCATCCTCCTAGACCTCTCAGCGGCATTCGACACAGTCTCTCACCCCACCCTAATACGCAAACGTCACGACGCAGGGATCCAAGACAAAGCCCTCGACTGAATCCGCTCCTTCCTCTCCGGCAGAACGCAGCGGGTCAGACTCCCCCCTTTACTCTCGGAACTTACACCTACCACCTGCGTAGTCTCCCAGGGGTCCTCCCTCAGCCCTATGCTCTTC
Source organism: Lissotriton helveticus (assembly GCF_964261635.1). Taxonomy (NCBI): domain Eukaryota; kingdom Metazoa; phylum Chordata; class Amphibia; order Caudata; family Salamandridae; genus Lissotriton; species Lissotriton helveticus. The sequence continues at coordinate 1,257,938,995 of NC_136063.1, read as the reverse complement.
AACGTCTAAATGGCTCCGCTCCCCCCCATCGTCAGAACCTAAGGACTCAACATTTTGTCTTACGCAGATGGCACCTAACTCATCCTCTGCCAATCCAACGAACCCAACACCGCCAGACACAACTTTCGAGAAGGCATGGAAGCCATCACCAAATGGATGAAAATCATCTGCCTACAACTAAACACCAACAAAACGGAAGTACTCACCATGCTCACAAACCCAGATGCCTTGCACGACACCTGGTGGCCCCCCGCCCTCGGAAGCCCGCCCACCACACGGATCACGTTCGCAACCTGGGAATCATCCTGGACTCAGAGCTCAAAATGGACCGCCAGATCAACTCCGTCTCGTACTCCTGCTTCCACACCCCCTGCCTTCAAATGGATTCCCCAGAAAGACCGTCCCTCACGCCCTGGTCACCAGCAGGCTCGTCTACGGCAAAGCACTCTATGCCAGAATAAACAAAAACCTCACCCGCATGCTATAGAACATCCAAAACGCTGCCCCAAAACTGGTCCTCAACCTGCCAAGACACTGCCACATCTCCCAGCACCTGTGCACACTCCACTGGCTCTGCATCGAAGCTAGAGCCACCATCAAGATGCTAACCCATGCTCACAATGCCCTCCAAGATACCGGACCAGCATACCTGAACAGCCGACTCAAATTCCACGCACCCCAAAGGACCCTACGATCAGCCCAGCTCTCCTATGGCGTGGTCCCCCACACCAGAAAGACCAGATCGGGAGGCCGCTCCTTCTCCTTCCGAGCAGCCGGAGCCTGGAACGACCTTCCGCTCCACCTCTGATTAATAACATTGCTCCCTATCTTTGCAAGAAACCTCAAAACCTGGCTCTTCGACAGACCCCATCCTTGATGGACTGGAACCTGCAAAAAAACCCCAGCGCCTTGAGACCCATACGGGTGAGTAGTCACGATTAACAAACACCTGATTTGAAAATTGGACTTGATTCCGGTGGCAAGCCACGTCTGCTGGCAAGCATTAAAAGCTTCATTACGCAACAGTTCAGTAAAAGTAAAATTCGCACTGCAAAACTTTAAATCGCAAGTCTCTGGACTTCCGCCAAACTACACCCAGGCCAGAAAAATACATCACTAACCTTTTCTGATTCCTGCTGGGGTATTTCTCTCATCTGGGGGCTTTCCACTTCAAAGTTTTTAAATTAAACCATACTTATGCATTTAACAAGGAACAGAAGCATGCATAATCTGGTTTACGATGAGCCATGTCTGCTCCACTGCACATGACTGAAGCCTGAGCTACTGTTCATCAATACATCCTCAAAAACAGTATTGTTACAGACACCACCCAGGGACAAGACACTACCATGCAGGCAGGCTGTATACGAAACCACACTACTACAGAACTAATTCATAAGGGAAAAAGAAACACAGTTATTATTAATCTATTAAACTATATTCTTTACTTCCAGACTATCGTGCTACTTGCTGCAAAGCACTTCAATGCATCCTCGGGGGTAGTAAGCGCTATATAAATGCAAATTTCAATTTTGCAGTGGTCTTGTGGGTTATATATAGAAATCTACAGTAAACTGTACCAGTGAACCATTTAATTGGTAATATTGTAGCAAAAAGGAAATCTACTGCAAATTATAAGCATAATTACATTGTTTAGTTTGTTAGGAATACTCAAAAACGACTCGTATAAATCTTCATAAAAATACATTTGAAACAGAGACTCAAATAAAACGGTCTAGGTAGCTACTCCATTTGGATGTTGAAAAACACTACATATTTAAGCAGTGGTTTACCGTCTGCTGTAACAAACCGTAATAATCTGAATTCCAAAATAAATTCTATGTCTTTTATCATCAAAAGGTGCATAGCTGCCAAGTTATCACATTACGTATGTGTGATATTTCTATAGTTTCACTGGCTATGTGTGGCATTGTAATGTCTCTATTTTATTTATTTAACAATGTTTTATATAGCAAAAACATCACCAACAGTGACAATGCCTTTTATTTATGTTTTTAAAAAGCTGCAAGCAGTGTGTAGTGCTACGCAGACAAATTATGGACGGAATGCTGAATAAATCATACATTTACCCCAGGTCAAGAGATCTGGGTTAAATCTAGCGTTCTTTTTCTCACCAATGACCCTCAGTTTTGACCCAGCAATATGCAAATCAGTCTTGACCCTGTGCCTCATGGGAACAGTCCAGACCGAACTGCCAAGCCAAGTCCTCCCTGGACAGGAAACAAGCTTCCTGGGACCGGTTTCTGGGTATTACCCTTCATCAGCCAGGCTAGCTTGAATTCAGTGGCACAGGGAGCAAGGGCCCCACGTCTGGGCATACCAAACCCACTTAGGGTGAAAGGTGCTACACAAACAAATGATGGACGGAATGCTGAATAAATCATACTTTCACCCCCAGTCAAGAGATCTGGGTTAAATCCATCGTTCGTTTGCTCACCAAGCCACCCCAGTTTAGACCCAGCCATATGCAAATCAGTCTTGACCCTGTGCCTCATTGGAACAGTCCAGACCGAACTCCCAAGCCAGTTCCTCTCTGGACCGGAAACAAGCATCCTGGGACCGGTTTCTGGGTATTACCCTTCATCAACCAGGCTAGCTTGAATCCAGTGGCACAGTGAGCAAGGGACCTATGTCTGGGCATACCCATTCCACTTAGGGTGAAAGGTGCTATGCAAACAAATGATGGGTGGAATGCTGAATAAATCATACATTCACCCCCAGTCAAGCGATCTGGGTTAAATTCATTGTTCTTTTGCTCACCATGCTACCCCAGTTTAGACCCAGCCAAATGCAAATCAGTCTTGACCCTGTGCCTCATGGGAAAAGTCTGGAACAAACTGCCAAGCCAGGTCCTCTCTGGACCGGAAACAAGCATCCTGGGACTGGTTTCTGGGTATTACCCTTCATCAGCTAGGCTAGATTGAATCCAGTGTCACAGTGAGCAAGGGACCCACGTCTGGGCATACCCATCCCACTTAGGGTGAAAAGTGCTACGCAAACAAAGGATGGACGGAATGCTGTATAAATCATACATTCATCCCCAGTCAAGAGATCTGGGTTAAATACATCGTTCTTTTTTTCACCATGCCACCCCAGTTTGGACACAGCCATATGCAAATCAGCCTTGACCCAGTGCCTCATGGGAAAAGTCCAAACCGAACTGCCAAGCCAGGTCCTCCCTGGAAAGGAAAAAAGCATCCTGGGACCGGTTTCTGGGTATTTCCCTTCATCAGCCAGGCTAGCTTGAATCCAGTGGCACAGTGAGCAAGGGACCCACGTCTGGGCATACCCATCCCACTTAGGGTGAAAAGAGCTACGCAAACAAATTATGGGCGGAATGCTGAATAAATCATACTTTCACCCCCAGTCAAGTGATCTGGGTTAAAACCATTGTTCATTTTCTCACCATGCCACCCCAGTTTAGACCCAGCCATATGCAAATCAGTCTTGACCCTGTGCCTCAGGGAAACAGTCCAGACCGAACTGCCAAGCCATAAATCATAAATCATACATTCACCCGAAACCAGTCCTAGGATGCTTGTTTCCATTCCAGGGAGGATTTGGCCTGGCAGTTCGGGCTGGACTGTTCCCATTGAGCACAGGATCAAGCCTGATTTGCATATGGCTGGGTCCAAACGGGAATGGCATGGTGAGCAAACAAACGATGGATTTAGGCCTAGATATATGTACTGGGGTGAATGTATGAAGTATGAATGAATGAAGTATGATTTATTCATGCGCTACTATGCCCACTGGGCGTCAAGGCGCCTAACTCAAAAAGATTAGCTGCCGGCAAACAGAAACACGCGCTCACTGATATGCTTTGGAAAAACACCAAGTTTTCAGAGCTTTCTTAAAAAGATCAAGAGAGGGCTGTAGTTTAATCTCCAAGGGAAGAGTATTCCAGAGCTGAGGCGCCAGAATAGAAAAGGCCTTGTTCCCCCATCTTACCGTCTTAGCGCGTGGGACTACCAGTTGGTTAAGCTCTAACGAGCGAAGACATCTGGTTGGCACATACCTAGAGAGCAAAGAACCCAAGGCATCAGTCGGGCCTGCCCTCAAGGCGCTATAAGTAAGACAGAGAAGTTTAAAAGAGACTCTGAAAGGGATGGGCAACCAGTGAAGACTCTTCCTTGCCGAGGTCGCGGAGGACATCCATGGCAGGGCCAAAACGAAGCGCGCCGCGGCATTTTGCACAACCTGCAGGCGTTGAAGAAAGCCCTTGTTGGCCCCGGCATAGAGTGAATTACAGTAATCCAGCCTTGAGCCAACAAGGGCGATCACAACCTGTTTTCGTGCCTGTGGGGAGAGATAGTACGCGATTCTTTTCAGAATCCTGATGACGCCCCAACAGGTGGCCACAGTCCTATTCACCTGCAGCTCCATGGAGAGCCGGGTGTCAAAAATGACGCCTAGGTTCCTAGCAGATTGTGTGGGTGTGGGGCAGATGCCTAAAGATGAAGGCCACCACTCACCTGACCACATTTCCTGGTCTTTGCCGAAGACCAGGACCTCCGTTTTGTCACCGTTCAACTTTAATGAGTTGAAAATCATCCAGTCGGCAACCAGTTGCATACAGGACTTAAAGTTGGACGCGGTGACATTCACGGAGTGAGTCAGGGACACCATAATCTGCGTGTCGTCGGCATACGACACGACCTCCATCCCCTGAGATCTTACAAGTCTTGCAAGGGGGGCCACATAGATATTGAACAGGGTCGGACTCAATGCCGACCCTTGTGGTACCCCACAATGCAACGACTTGACAGGGGAGAGGTACTCCCCAAGCATCACTCGTTGCTCTCGCTGGTGTAGAAAGGAGTTCAGGAGACTCAGGGCCGGTCCTGCTACCCCTGCCTCCCTTAACCTAGATGTTAAAGTACCGGGAGACAGGGTATCAAATGCTGCTGTTAGGTCCAGCAGCACTAGCACGGTCGTCTGTCCAAGATCAACTTTCCGACGGATGTTATCCGCGACCTTCGTCAGTGCAGACTCAGTGCTATGTAGCTTTCTAAAGCCATGTTGGGACCCATCCAAAAATCCTGATACATCCAGGAAGTTGGAGAGATGACAATTCAGATGGGCCTCCAACATCTTAGCAGAGGCCGGCAGAAGAGATATGGGCCTAAAGTTCTTCAATAGACCAGGGTCAAGGGTGGGCTTTTTAAGAAGTGGTTTTACAATGGCCCTCTTCCATGCCACCGGGAAGATACCTTGCTCCAGAGCTCCATTCATAATTTCCAACATTGGAGGAAGAATGGTGTCCCTACAGTCCTTTAGTATTCTCAAAGGAACCGGGTCCAGGGGAGATGCAGATTTAGTTTTGTCTAACAGGAGGTTAAGACCCTCCAATGAGAGCAAGGGAAATTGGTTCAAGACTTGGGGAGAAGACGTATCCCAGGATTCAAGCTGTTTAACTCGAGAGAGGTCTTCTTCACTAAGAGTGTTCCTCTGTGATTGAAGAGCCACATAGATGTCATCAATTTTATTAAAAAAGAAATCTGAGATGTTATTACATAGCTCCTGTGAAGCAACCACGGGATCAGGTACCTGGAGTGTACATAAAGAGTCAACGATCTTAAAAAGTTCTTTAGAGGACGTAAGGGAACAGGTTAAGTTGGTAAAGTAATCCTGTTTCACCTTAATGACCCTATTTTTGTAGACTCGTAACAGGTCCTTATAGACTTCTCGATCTCTGGGATCCCAAGACTTGCGCCAACATCGCTCCTTCCTTCTGCATTTTTGCCTAAGGAGTCTCAATTCTTCCGTGAACCATGGAGCTGTCGGCTTATGTCGTGCCACATGTTTGAATGAGGCGGGCGCTAACTCATCGACTGCTTTAGTAATAGAGTCAGCGAGTTCTAAAGCCGTCTCATCTACCATCCGCTGGGATGTGATGTTCGCACTACGAATAAAGGGGGCCAAGGCCTCATTCGAAATATTCTTAAAGCTTCTTTTGAGGCATTTCTTGGTCCCTACCTTGACCTCAGAACGGGGCATGTCCAGGAACAATGGAATGGCTAAATGATCAGACCAAACTATCGGCAAAGGAACGCCGACAGTTAATCTTTGATCATTAGAAAATATCCCATCAAGGATGTGGCCAGCCTTGTGGGTTGGGTGCAACACTCTTTGGACAAAGTCACAAGCTTCCAAAGAGTTAACTAGGGAGGATGTGTCCTTAGATGCCACATCCTCTAGATGAAAGTTTGTGTCGCCTAGGATAGTAAAGAGCGATCTGCCAAAATATGGTTCCAAGATCCTGAAAAGCTCCGAGCAGAAGTTAGCTCTAGATCCTGGGTGTCTATATAGCAGAATTCCAGTGAAGGAGCTCGAAGGGGCATTCACAATACAAAAATATAAGGCCTCAAATGAATCTGTCGGAGTCGATAGAGATTTTATGGTGCAGGAGAGTGTGGACTTAAAGAGAATGGCCAATCCACCTCCTCTGCGTTGTACTCTATCTAGCCTCTGTAAGGCATAGCCATCTGGAATGGCTAAAAGGAGGTCGTGGCCAGAGGTCTCAGAGGCCCAGGTCTCGGTAATAAAAACCCAGTCAGGTTGTCTAGTGCTTACAAAATCATGGAAGTCAATGTTATGTTTAATCAAAGACCGCGCATTAATTAAAAAGCCCTGCTTGGGTTGAGAAATAGGCAGGCCAGGGGGAGGGCGAACAGGCTTCCTAGCAGCCTGTAAAGAAAAATTAAAAGATGTTTTACACGAAGGGCAGGACCTCGCCAGCCGTAGGGCCTCCGGAAGGAACCGATGGTGACAGAGGCTCACCGGGGGTCTAAGAAGCGCCAAGTCACGAGACAGTACCTCGCTAACGGACCGAGCGGGTAAGTCAGACGTCACAGGATCCAGCCCGTCCTGCAGCCCGTCCTCAGCGCGGACGGGCGCAGACGGGCTGGACTCTGGCGTGACTCCGGCGTAGCGACGGCTTACACGCTGCGCGCACACGCTGCGCGTCATTTCCACTGATTAATATAGGGCTATAGCCAGTCCACCTGACTGCTAGAGCGCGCCGAATGTTCCAGCTCCCTAGTATGACATTGTTCTGCATTCTGTCCATCATTTGTTCTTTTTTGAATTTGTCACCCGAGTGGGAATTGTATGCCCAGACGTGGGTCCCGTGCTCTCCATGCCACTGGAGTCAAGCTATCCTGGCTGATGAGGACCGAAAGCCTGAAACCGGTCCTAGGATGCTTGTTTCCAGTCCAGGGAGGACCTGGCCTGGCAGTTCGGGCTGGACTGTTCCCATTGGGCGCAGGGTCAATACTAATTTGCATATGGCTGGTTCCAAACTGGAATGGCATGGCAAGCAAAAAAACAATGGGTTGAGGTTCAGATCTCCGTACTGGGGTGAATATATGACATTGTTTTGCATTCTGTCCATCAATTGTTCTTTTTGCATTTGTCATCCCGAGGGAAGGGTATGCCCAGACATGGGTCCCGTGCTCTCCATGCCACTGGAGTTAAGCTATCCTGGCTCATGAGGATTGAAAACCCGAAATTGGTCCTAGGATGCTTGTTTCCAGTCCAGGGACAACCTGGCCTGGTGGGTATGCCCAGACGTTGGTCCCGTGCTCTCCATGCCACTGGAGTCAAGCTATCCCGACTGATGAGGGCTGAAAACCCGAAACCGGTACTAGGATGCTTGTTTCCAGTCCAGTGAGGACCTGGCCTGGTGGGTATGCCCAGACGTGGGCTTTGTGCTCTCCATGCCACTGGAGTCAAGCTATCCCGGATGATGAGGGCTGAAAACCCGAAACCGGTCCTTGGATGTTTCTTTCCAGTCCAGGGATGACCTGGCCTGGCAGTTCGGGCTGGACTGGTCCCATTGGGCGGAGGGTCAAGAATGATTTGCATATGGCTGAGTCCAAACTGGAATTGCATGGTGAGCAAAAAAAGATGGATTTAGGCCGAGATCTCTGTACTGGGGTGAATGTATGACATTGTTCTGCATTCAGTCCATCCAATGTTCTGTTTGCAGTGTGTAAACACTTCGCACTTATAGTGCTTGCTCACAAGAAGCAAGTCTGGCAGTAAAAGAGGCACGCCAGCCTTCCTTGGTGTAATCAACGACTTTAAGTACAAAGTGTTCACGCACCGCTTACAGGTTTTCAAAACACATAAATAAAAGGAATTGTCATTTACAATGCCAATAGCTCAAACACTCGCAAATGCGAGACGTATTGCGTTGCAAATGCTTGTTTTACATATGTAGCGACTAGATTGGTTGCCACTGTCATTCAGAGCTAGGTTTAAGCTTGTCTCCTTCATCCATAAAACAAGACAGACTGCCTAACCCTTCCTCCTTGCTGTATCCAAATACTTGCTTAAATCACTAGTTGAGAGCAGATTCACTGGCTTCCTCCTCGAGGCGTGCACAAAAAAATGCTTTGAATAGGGTAAAGAAAAATGTAATTGAAAAACACCATTGATTTCATTTAACAATTTAAAACCGAGATTTGTGAATCAGTTACTTTATATTGATAAGTTATTTAAAAAATAGCTCTCTCCTGTAAGTCAAACTCAGTGACTGGGTTATTCCCCAATGTATAGTGTTGTAGATGTTATTTCTATGTGGAGCTGGTACTAAAACGAACTAGATGGTTTTTTATTTGCTTTATTTCTCTGTGGGCACCCCTTCTTGAGAACTGTAAACAGAAATGTGGATGCATTAGGCACAAACACTGTATTATGCATCACATTATCATGCAAAGTTGCTGTTTGTACTATAAAGCCTTATTAGCATTGCCATGTGTATCACTCTATTTAAATGTCTTTGATCTCTCAGCAACAAGTAGTGATCTAAATGCAAGAAGTACATTATCATAATTACAGACATGAATATACAATGTCCCATGACTGTAAAACAACCCTTAAAAGCAATGAGTGCCTATTCATTAAGCGGAATGCAGCGCAAATCATTGCCCCATATCAGGACGTTATTTTCTATGATTACTAGTAATGCTGGTTACTGCTGAGAAACGTTTCTAAGACATCTGGCCACATAGGACATAAGCCCCAGTGTACTCAACGCTTTACAAAATGAGGAACCCAATTAAACAGCCTGAACTTTAGCAGACGGTCACTTGCTTTTGAGTAGAGCAAGTGCCTGAAAAAAGCTAATTTTCAAAACCAAATTGTCCAGGAGTCACAAATTAGGAAATTGCATTTTGTAATGAAGAATCACAGGTGCGTTTTCTGCAGGTTAACTTCTGATAGCAAAGCTTCAGAGTGAGAGATGGCTGCTTAACCTTGGAAACTATTTCCATGTTAGGGTGAGGCCCTTATTGGTAATGATATGGAAAATAGTCTGGGCTGAATAACAAAGATTTTGCTGTGACGTAGGGGCTATCTAGCCCTTGGTGGCATTTCACCACTTCAGATAGGCGGTGAGGATCCTCCTGGCAGAGGTCCACCTGTTGTATTTAGAGTCCACCTGTTGTATTTAGAGATTCCCTCCTGACGTGCAGTGATCTCACAGCTGTGAAGAAAGCCGCCGCTACTGCGTACTGGCGTAACAAAACTTGAGGGGGGCCCCTCCAAGGTACGGGGAGTGGCCCCCTTCAAACTGAATCAGGAGCTCTTTGGCCAGAGTACTGTGCTGAGGGTGCCCCCTGGATGTTGGGGACCCCCGCACCGCAGGGGTCGCAGGGTCCTGTCTTACATCACTGCTACTTCGGCTCCTTTTGTAGCAGTGAAAGCTGCTGAGCAGGTGCACTCTTTTAAGGTGTACGCGCGGATTTCTTAATTTTTTTAAAGAAACAAACTCAGAAAATAAGAATTTGTGAATTTGAAATCTGAAAAAAACAAATGCTGCAGGGAGCTTTTCCCTGACCTTGGGGGCCATTATTCAGTTTCCCTGCCTGTGTCTGCTGGATTGGAAAAACAAGCATTTGCAATGCAATATATCTCGCATTTGTGAAAGTTAGAGCTATAGGCATTGTTAATGACAATGTTTTTACTTATTTCTTTTTATTTGCAGTGGAGTGATCATTTAGAAAATAAGTGCATGCTATACCAAAAAAGGAACATTCTGAAAAAAGCAGTTTTCAAAGGAGCCAACAGGAAAAATAATTTCCGACCGACCCATTTTGATGGAGTCGGTTAGAAATTATTCCAAACAGGAGTTTCGAATGATTTATGGAAAGCTCGTCTGCCATTCGGAAGGCCTTCAGCAATCACTCGGCCAACTCTTTCCGGCCGAAGGATTATGGTGGCAGTTTCCCACTGCCTTTCTGTGCCGGCCTTTCCGACACAGAAAGGCATTTGGAAACTGTTGTTGGGGCCCCCTGCAGGGCCCCCATTGGTGCAAGCCCATGCTCTTTGCAATGAGAGCATGCATTCCGTTCGAAATGCATGCTCCCATAGCAAAGTATAGGATTGTGACCGAACAGGGGGGCATATTACCAACGTTAAGCGATATTTATCGCTAACGATGCTTAGCAACGAATTTTTTAACGCTAAGCATCGTCAGAAATTATCGCAGATAAACCTTGCTATTATCAAGGTTTATCGCAAATGCGATAAAAAACGGCCGCAATGCATGAATATCGCTGAAAAGTCAGCGATATTCATGCATTACCGAGCTAATGGTCTTAGCCATGTTATCCACCTCCCATTGGATAACATGGCTAAGAACTGCTCAGGGCAGGTGTTAGCTTTTGGAGATATTCGCGCTTAGCGCGAATATCTCCAAAAGTTGGTAATAGGAGATGGCGATGTTAGCGACTGTTTCCAGTCGCTAACATCTTGGCACGCCCACTTTGCATGTCATTAGTGATAAATATCACTGACATGCAAAGTGGGGCCCAAGATGGGCGCTATCTCCTACTAGCTGTCGCTAACTGGTGTTAGCGACAGCTAGGTAATAGGGAGATAATTTATCTCCGCTTTCTTGGCTTTTAAAGCCAAAAAAGCGGAGATAAACCCCCTTGATAATATGCCCCAGGATTCGGTCGCATCCTAATAGCTGGGCTGGAATGGACGACAGGAGGTAATTCGGTTCCATTTCCAGAGCGATGTTGGATGGACTCCAACATTGCAATTGGGCCCTTAGTGTCAAAGTAGGGGATTTATGCTGCTATTGCACTATTTTCCAAGAAAACCTGATGTCTGCCACTCATATGATAAGTGAAAAAACTAATGTTCATCTAAAAATTTCGATGGAGAAAATATATATTTTTTTAAAACAACATGCATGAAGCAACAGGCAACCGGGAAGAGTGCCAAAAGTAGATCAAAGTAAAACGAGGTGGGAGGTAATGTAATGGGGCAGGGACAGCCGGAAACGCGGGCGTTGAGGTGCAGCTCAATAAATGAAAGAGTCTACATAGTGAAGATGAAGGAGCTTTAACTTACCTTGTCTCTCCTGCTCTAGCCACAAACTATTCAGCCTCCCCAGCTGCTTCTCTTCATTCTGGCCCATTTTACTTACTGGTAGTGATGGCAACTCATGGTGAGAGGCGGTGATAAACATATCCATTGCTCGTTGTCTACAGAAACTCAAATGTTGGCCACTTATCAATGAACTATTTACAGCTGTACAGATTGTGATATAAAAACATTTTTTGGATCCAGGCTTTATAATTATTAGGAATTACTCTGTCCATAATAGATGATCCCCATAAATACAAATTAACTATTAAAATCCAATTTCCAGGCCACACTTTTGTGATGCTAAAGCCCCAGTGCGAGTGTCAGAATGTTTTAAAATGCTCACCTTTGTTATTGATGATAAATAATCATCATCTTGATCATACACAATATTAGCTGACAGCCTCATTAAACGCCTTTGTTCATCATCTCTCAAAGACCACCCATTACCCTACCACTGCTCGAAGATCACATGTATGATGGGATGATCTGCAACCTGTTAGCGAAATTGCTTTCACTTACGGCATCAGAAATCCATTAATGGACCTTAAACATATCAAGCGGGCCGCGGCGTAGAGAGTTGCTTACTGAAGATTGACCAGAACCCCTTTGCAATGCTAGATGAAATAGGATCCTCATGTATTTATCACACAGTACTAATGATCTTCTATCAGCTGAAAGGGCATCATAGCATGAACAGGTGGCCCCAGTGACGCACATCCACAACAATATGCAAACCCCTGACTATTGACCATCTCTCATTCAATACTTTGCAGCAGCCAAAGGAATTCGCCACCTTTCTAACGAGATCATGTGTATCTCTTGCCCCTTCAGACAGCCTCCACTTTTCCAGGATTAACTAAAACGTAGCCTTTACAAAGTCTACAATAAAGAAAGCCTTGAGGGCAGGGAAGCATCTTGCAACGGTAGTTCTTCGGCTCTTCTTGCAGCAGGAGAGAGAAACACACATGAAGAAACACAGAGATATTACTATTTGTCACAGACTGCAGCCCTTGTAAGGTAATGAAATCAAGGGGAGGGTGTTATGTTTATTGTTAACATCATTGAGCTTTTGGCGGCCAATCGGAGGTGATGTAGCATGCCCTTAACACTCATTGGTACAAAAGGGGGTGGTGATGGACGGAGCATCTGAACCAATCAAACACTCACACCCAGTCAACAGATCTGGGTTTAATCCATCACCGTTCTTTAGCCCACTCTGCCACCCCAGTTCAGACATGGCCATATGCAAATCAGTCTGACCCTGTGCTTCATGGGAACAGTCCAACCCGAACTGCCTAGCCATGCCTTCCCTGGACCGGAAACAAGCTTCCTAGGACCGGTTTCTGGCATTTCAGCCGTCTTCATCCAGGCTTGCTTGAATCCAGTGGCAAAGTGAACAAGGGACTCACGTCTGAGCATACCCTGCCAACTTATGGCGAACAAAGCGGTACAAAAGGGGGTGGTGATGGACGGAGCATCTGAACCAATCAAACACTCACACCCAGTCAACATATCTGGGTTTAATCCATCACCGTTCTTTAGCCCACTCTGCCACCCCAGTTCAGACATGGCCATATGCAAATCAGTCTGACCCTGTGCCTCATGGGAACAGTCCAGCCCGAACTTCCAAGCTATGCCTTTCCTGGACCGGAAAGTGCACGCTTTCACCAGGCACACACACAACCAGCCGTCGGTGCACGTTTTTACTGGGCACACGCACCACCAGCCGTCAGTGCACGCTTTCACCAGGCACACACACCACAAGCCATCAGTGCACGCTTCCACTAGGCACATACACCACCAGCCGTCAGTGCATGCTTCCACCAGGCACACACACCACCAGCCATCAGTGCACGCTTCCACCAGGTACACACACCACCAGCCATCAGTGCACACTTCCACCGGGCACACACACCACCAGACGTCAGTGCACGCTTTCAGCAGGCACACACACCACCAGCCATCACTGCACGCTTTCATTAGGCACACACACCCCCAGCCATCAGTGAGCATTTCCACCAGGCACACACAGCATCAGCTGTCAGTGCACGCTTCCACCAGGCACACACAACACCAGACGTCAGTGCACACTTTCACCAGGTACACACACTACCAGCCATCACACACTACCAGCCGTTGGTTCATGCTTCCACCACGCACACACCACCAGCCATCAGTGCACACTTTCACCAGGCACACACACACCACGAGCCGTCGGTGCACGGTTTCACCAGGCACACACACCACCAGCCATCAGTGCATGCTTTCACCAGGACACACACCACCAGCCATCAGTGAGCGCTTCCACCAGGCACACACAGCACCAGGCATCAGTGCACGCTTCCACCAGGCACACACAACACCAGCCGTCAGTGCACACTTTCACCAGGTACAAACACTACCAGCCGTCACACACTACCAGCCGTTGGTTCATGCTTCTACCAGGCACACACCACCAGCCGTCAGTGCACACTTTCACTAGGCACACACACCACCAGCCGTCACACACCACCAGCCGTCAGTGCAAACTTTCACCAGGCACACACACTAACAGCCGTCACACACTACCAGCTGTCACACACTACCAGCCGTCAGTGCATGCTTCCACAAGGCACATAGACACTACCAGTTGTCGGTGCATGCTTCCACCAGGCACACACTACCAGCCGTCAGTGCACGCTTCCACCAGGCACACACCTCACCAGCCGCCGTCAGTGCACACTTCCACCAGGCATACACACCACCAGCCGTCAGTGCATGCTTCCACCAGGTACACACACCACCAGCCATCAGTGCACACTTCCACCGGGCACACACACCACCAGACGTCAGTGCACGCTTTCACCGGGCACACACACCACTAGCCGCCAGTGCACGCTTTCACCGGGCACACACACCACCAGCCGTCACACACTACCAGCCGTTGGTTCATGCTTCCACCAGGCACACACCACCATCCGCCAGTGCACGCTTTCACTAGGCACACACACACCACCATCCGTCAGTGCATACTTTCACTAGGCACACACACTACCAGCCGTCACACACTACCAATCGTCACACACTACCAGCCGTCGGTGCATGCTTCCACCAGGCACACAGACACTACCAGCTGTCGGTGCATACTTTCACAAGGCACACACACACCACCAGCCATCAGTGCACGCTTGCACCAGGCACACACACCACTTGTCGTCAGTGCACGCTTCCACCAGGCACACACACCACCAGCCTTCAGTGCGCGCTTTCACCAGGCACAAACACCACCATCCATCAGTGCACGCTTTCACCAGGCACACACACCACCAGCCGGCCGGCAGTGCAGCAGGCAGGCTCTTCTCAGAGTTTCTTGGTAAATATGTGTTCGATTCCTGGGAGGGAGTGGGTCGAGTTTCCTTAAACCATGCTGAGTATGCAGGTGCAGGGCATGAACTCCTGTGTAAGTGAGTCATGCTGCCTGGGACTCACTCACTGCACACTTGTAAATTGCGCCTCCACCAGTGCTCACTTTCACCAGGCACACACACTACCAGCCATCACAGACCACCAGCTGTCATTGCACACTTTCACCAGGCACACACACACTACCAGCCGTCACACACTACCAGCCGTCGGTGCATGCTTCCATCAGGCACACACCAAAAGCCGTCAGTGCACGCTTTCACCGGACACACACACCACCAGCCATCAGTGCACGCTTTCACCAGGTATACACACCACCAGCCATCAGTGAGAGCTTCCACCAAGCACACACAACACCAGGCATCAGTGCACGCTTCCACCAGGCACACACAACACCAGACGTCAGTGCACACTTTCACCAGGTACAAACACTACCAGCCGTCACACACTACCAGCCGTTGGTTCATGCTTCTACCAGGCACACACCACCAGCCGTCAGTGCACACTTTCACTAGGCACACAGACCACCAGCCGTCACACACCACCAGCCGTCAGTGCAAACTTTCACCAGGCACACACACTACCAGCCGTCACACACTACCAGCTGTCACACACTACCAGCCGTCGGTGCATGCTTCCACAAGGCACATAGACACTACCAGTTGTCGGTGCATGCTTCCACCAGGCACACACTACCAGCCGTCAGTGCACGCTTCCACCAGGCACAAACCTCACCAGCCGCCGTCAGTGCACACTTCCACCAGGCATACACACCACCAGCCGTCAGTGCATGCTTCCACCAGGTACACACACCACCAGGCGTCAGTGCACACTTCCAGCGGGCACACACACCACCAGACGTCAGTGCACGCTTTCACCGGGCACACACACCACTAGCCGCCAGTGCACGCTTTCACCGGGCACACACACCACCAGCCGTCACACACTACCAGCCGTTGGTTCATGCTTCCACCAGGCACACACCACCATCCGTCAGTGCACGCTTTCACTAGGCACACACACACCACCATCCGTCAGTGCACACTTTCACTAGACACACACTACCAGCCGTCACACACTACCAATCGTCACACACTACCAGCCGTCGGTGCATGCTTCCACCAGGCACACAGACACTACCTGCTGTCGGTGCATACTTTCACAAGGCACACACACACAACCAGCCATCAGTGCACGCTTGCACCAGGCACACACACCACTAGTCGTCAGTGCACGCTTCCACCAGGCACACACACCACCAGCCTTCAGTGCGCGCTTTCACCAGGCACAAACACCACCATCCTTCAGTGCACGCTTTCACCAGGCACACACACCACCAGCCGGCCGGCAGTGCAGCAAGCAGGCTCTTCTCAGAGTTTCTTGGTAAATATGTGTTCGATTCCTGGGAGGGAGTGGGTCCAGTTTCCTTAAACCTGCTGAGTATGCAGGTGCAGGGCATGAACTCCTGTGTAAGTGAGTCATGCTGCCTGGGACTCACTCACTGCACACTTGTAAATTGTGCCTCCACCAGTGTTCACTTTCACCAGGCACACACACTACCAGCCATCACAGACCACCAGCTGTCATTGCACACTTTCACCAGGCACACACACACTACCAGCCGTCACACACTACCAGCCGTCGGTGCATGCTTCCACCAGGCACACACCAAAAGCCGTCAGTGCACGCTTTCACCGGGCACACACACCACCAGCCATCAGTGCACGCTTTCACCAGGTACACACACCACCAGCCATCAGTGAGAGCTTCCACCAGGCACACACAGCACCAGCTGTCAGTGCACGCTATCACCAGGCACACACAACACCAGACGTCAGTGCACATTTTCACCTTGTTTACACACTATCAGCCATCACACACTACCAGCCGTTGGTTCATGCTTCCACCAGGCACACACCACCAGCCGTCAGTGCACGCTTTCACTAGGCACAAACACACCACCAGCCGTCGGTGCACGCTTTCACCGGGCACACACACCACCAGCCATCAGTGCATACTTTCACTAGGCACACACACTACCAGCCGTCACACACCACCAGTGCACACTTTCACCAGGCACACACACTACCAGCCGTCACACACTACCAGCCATCACACACTACCAGCCGTCGGTGCATGCTTCCACCAGGCACACAGACACTACCAGCTGTCGGTGCATGTTTCCACCAGGCACACACCACTAGCCGTCGGTGCAGGCTTTCACCATGCACACACACAGCCAGCTGTTGGTGCACACTTTCACTGGACACACACACTACCAGCCGTCAGTGCACGCTTCCACCAGACACACACACCACCAGCCGTCAGCGAGCGCTTCCACAAGGCACACACAGCACCAGCCGTCAGTGCACGCTTTCACCAGGCACACACACCACCAGCCGTCAGTGCACGCTTTCACCAGGCACACACACCACCAGCCGTCAGTGCAGCAGGCAGGCTCTTCTCAGAGTGTCTTGGTAAATATGTGTTTGATGCCTGGGAGGGAGTGGGCTGAGTTTCCTTAAACCATGCTGAGTATGCAGGTGCAGTGCATGAACTCCTGTGTAAGTGAATCATGCTGCTTTGGACTCACTCACTTGTAAATTACGCCTGCACCAGTGCTCACTTTCACCAGGCACACACACTATCAGCAATCACACACTACCAGCTTTCAGTGCACACTTTCACCAGGCACACACCACCAGCCATCAGTGCACACTTTCACTAGGCACACACACACCACCAGCCGTCGGTGCACGCTTTTCACCGGGCACACACACCACCAGACGTCAGTGCACGCTTTCTCTGAGCACACACACCACAAGCTGTCAGTGCACGCTTTCACCAGGCACACACACCACCAGCCATTACTGCACGCTTTCACCAGACACGCACCACTAGCCATCAGTGAGCGCTTACACCTGGCACACACAGCACCAGCCGTCAGTGAACGCTTCCAATAGGCACGCACAACACCAGACGTCAGTGTAAACTTTCACCAGGTACACACACTACCAGACATAAACACTACCAGCCGTTGGTTCATGCTCCCACCAGGCACACACCACCAGCCGTCAGTGCACGCTTTCACTAGACATACACACACCACCAGCCATCGGTGCACGCTTTCACCGGGCACACACACCACCAGCCATCAGTGCACACTTTCACTAGGCACACACACTACCAGCCATCACACACCACCAGCCGTCAGTGCACACTTTCACCAGGCACACACACTACCAGCTGTCACACACTACCAGCCATCAAACACTACCAGTCGTCGGTGCATGGTTCCACAAGGCACCACAGACACTACCATGCTTCCACCTGGCACACACCACCAGCCGTCAGTGCACGCTTCAACCAGGCACACACCTCACCAGCCGTCAGTGCACACTTCAACCAGGCATACACACCACCAGCTGTCAGTGCATGCTTCCACCAGGCACACACACCACCAGATGTCAGTGCACGCTTTCACCGGGCACACACACCACTAGCTGCCAGTGCACGCTTTCACCGGGCACACACACCACCAGCCATCAGTGCACGCTTTCACCAGGCACACACACCACCAGCCGTCAGTGAGCGCTTCCACCAGGCACACGCAACACCAGCTGTCAGTGCACACTGTCACCAGGGACAAACACCACCAGCCGTCAGTGCACGCTTTCACCAGGCACACACACAACCAGCCGGCCGTCAGTGCAGCAGGCAGGCTCTTCTCAGAGTTTCTTGGTAAATATGTGTTCGATACCTGGGAGGGAGTGGGTCGAGTTTCCTTAAACCATGCTGAGTATGCAGGTGCAGGGCATGAACTCCTGTGTAAGTGAGTCATGCTGCCTGTGACTCACTCACTCCACACTTGTAAATTGTGCCGGCACCAGTGCTCACTCTCACCAGGCACACACACTACCAGCCATCATACACCACCAGCTGTCGGTGCATGTTTTCACCGGGCACACATACCACCAGCCATCAGTGGACGCTTCAACCAGGCACACACCTCACCAGCCGCCAGTGCACACTTCCACCAGGCACACACACCACAAGACGTCATTGCACGCTTTCACCGGGCACACACACTACTAGCCGCCAGTGCACGCTTTCACCAGGCACACACACCACCAGCCGTCAGTGAGCGCTCCCACCAGGCACACGCAGGCAGACTTTCTTGGTAAATATGTGTTCGATACCTGGGAGGGAGTGGGTCGAGTTTCCTTAAACCATGGTGAGTATGCAGGTGCAGGGCATGAACTCCTGTGTAAGTGAGTCATGCTGCCTGGGACTCACTCACTCCACACTTGTAAATTGAGCCTGCACCAGTGCTCACTGTCACCAGGCACACACACTACCAGCCATCACACACCCCCAGCTGTCAGTGCACACTTTCACCAGGCACACACACACTACCAGCCGTCACACACTACCAGCCCTCGGTGCATGCTTCCACCAGGCACACACCACAAGCCGTCAGTGCACGCTTTCACCGGGCACACACACCACCAGCCATCAGTGCATGCTTTCACCAGGCACACACTCCACCAGCCGTCAGTGAGAGCTTCCACCAGGCACACACAGCACCAGCTGTCAGTGCACACTTTCACTAGGCACACACACTACGAGCTTCACACACCACTAGTGCACACTTTCACCAGGCACACACACTACCAGCCATCACACACTACCAGTCGTCACACACTACCAGCCGTCGGTGCATGCTTCCACCAGGCACACAGACACTACCAGCTGTCGGTGCATGCTTCCACCAGGCACACACCACTAGCCGCCGGTGCAGGCTTTCACCGGGCACACACACCACCAGCTATCAGTGCACGCTTTCACCGGGCACACACACCACCAGCCATCAGTGCACGCTTCCACCAGACACACACACCACCAGCCGTCAGCGAGTGCGTCCACCAGGCACACACAGCACCAGCTGTCAGCGCACGCTTTCACCAGGCACACACACCACCAGCCGTCAGTGCACGCTTTCACCAGGCACATAGACCTCCAGCCATCAGTGCAGCAGGCAGGATCTTCTCAGAGTTTCATGGTAAATATGTGTTCGATGCCTGGGAGGGACTGGGCCGAGTTTCCTTAAACAATGCTGAGTATGCAGGTGCAGTGCATGAACTCCTGTGTAAGTGAATCATGCTGCCTGGGACTCACTCACTTGTAAATTGCGCCTGCACCAGTGCTCCCTTTCACCAGGCACACACACTATCAGCAATCACACACTACCAGCTTTCAGTGCACACTTTCACCAGGCACACACCACCAGCCATCAGTGCACACTTTCACTAAGCACACACACACACCACCAGCCGTCGGTGCACGCTTTCACCGGGCACACACACCACCAGACGTCAGTGCACGCTTTCTCTGGGCACACACACCACCAGCCATTACTGCACGCTTTCACCAGACACGCACCTCTAGCCATCAGTGAGCGCTTCCACCTGGCACACACAGCACCAGCCGCCAGTGCACGCTTCCAATAGGCACACACAACACCAGACGTCAGTGCACACTTTCACCAGGTACACACACTACCAGCCATCACACACTACCAGCCGTTGGTTCATGCTCCCACCAGGCACACACCACCAGCCTTCAGTGCACGCTTTCACTAGGCATACACACACCACCAGCCATCGGTGCACGCTTTCACCAGGCACACACACCACCAGCCATCAGTGCACACTTTCACTAGGCACACACACTACCAGCCATCACACACCACCAGCCGTCAGTGCACACTTTCACCAGGCACACACACTAAGAGCCGTCACACACTACCAGCCATCACACACTACCAGCCGTCGGTGCATGCTTCCACAAGGCACACAGACACTACCAGCTGTCAGTGCATGCTCCCACCAGGCACACACCACCAGCCGTCAGTGCACGCTTCAACCAGGCACACACCTCACCAGCCGTCAGTGCACACTTCCACCAGGCATACACACCACCAGCTGTCAGTGCATGCTTCCACCAGGCACACACACCACCAGACGTCAGTGCACGCTTTCACCGGGCACACAGACCACTAGCCGCCAGTGCACGCTTTCACCGGGCACACACACCACCAGCCATCAGTGCACGCTTTCACCAGGCACACACACCACCAGCCGTCAGTGAGCACTTCCACCAGGCACACGCAGCACCAGCTGTCAGTGCACACTGTCACCAGGGACAAACACCACCAGCCGTCAGTGCACGCTTTCACAAGGCGCACACACCACCAGCCGGCCGTCAGTGCAGCAGGCAGGCTTTTCTCAGAGTTTCTTGGTAAATATGTGTTCGATACCTGGGAGGGAGTGGGTCGAGTTTCCTTAAACCATGCTGAGTATGCAGGTGCAGGGCATGAACTCCTGTGTAAGTGAGTCATGCTGCCTGGGACTCACTCACTCCACACTTGTAAATTGTGCCTGCACCAGTGCTCACTTTCACCAGGCACACACACTACCAGCCATCATACACCACCAGCTGTCAGTGCACACTTTCACCAGGCACACAGACCACCAGCCGTCAGTGCAGCGGGCAGGATCCTCTCAGAGTTTCTTGGTAAATATGTGTTCGATGCCCGGGAGGGACTGGGCCGAGTTTCCTTAAACCATGCTGAGTATGCAGGTGCAGTGCATGAACTCCTGTGTAAGTGAATCATGCTGCTTGGGACTCACTCACTTGTAAATTGCACCTGCGCCAGTGCTCACTTTCACCAGGCACACACACTATCAGCAATCACACACTACCAGCTTTCAGTGCACACTTTCACAAGGCACACACCACCAGCCATCAGTGCACACTTTCACTAGGCACACACACACCATCAGCCGTCGGTGCATGCTTTCACCGGGCACACATACCACCAGCCATCAGTGCACACTTTCACTAGGCACACACACTACCAGCCGTCACACACCACCAGCCTTCAGTGCACACTTTCACCAGGCACACACACTACCAGCTGTCACACACTAGCAGTCATCACACACTACCAGCCGTTGGTGCATGCTTCCACCAGGGACACAGAAAGTACCAGCTGTCGGTGCATCCTTTCACCAGGAACACACACTCCACCAGCCGTCAGTGCACGCTTGCACCAGGCACACACCACTAGTAGTCAGTGCACGCTTCCACCAGGCACACACACCACCAGCCTTCAGTGCACGCTTTCACCAGGCACAAACACCACCAGATGTCAGTGCACACTTTCACCGGGAACACACACCACCAGCCATCAGTACACACTTTCACCAGGCGCAAACAGCACCAGCCGTCAGTGCGGGCTTCAACCAGGCACACACCTCACCAGCTGTCAGTGCACACTTCCACCAGACATACACACCACCAGCCATCAGTGCATGCTTCCACCAGGCACACACACCACAAGACGTCATTGCACGCTTTCACCGGGCACACACACCACTAGCCGCCAGTGCACGCTTTCACCGGGCACACACACCACCAGCCATCAGTGCACGCTTTCACCAGGCTCACACACCACCAGCCGTCAGTGAGCGCTTCCACCAGGCACACGCAGCACCAGCTGTCAGTGCACACTGTCACCAGGGACAAACACCACCAGCCGTCAGTGCACGCTTTCACCAGGCACACACACCACCAGCCGGCCATCAGTGCAGCGGGCAGGCTCGTCTCAGACTTTCTTGGTAAATATGTGTTCGATACCTGGGAGGGAGTGGGTCGAGTTTCCTTAAACCATGCTGAGTATGCAGGTGCAGGGCATGAACTCCTGTGTAAGTGAGTCATGCTGCCTGGGACTCACTCACTCCACACTTGTAAATTGCGCCTGCACCAGTGCTCACTGTCACCAGGCACACACACTACCAGCCATCACACACCACCAGCTGTCAGTGCACACTTTCACCAGGCACACACACACTACCAGCCGTCACACACTACCAGCCCTCGGTGCATGCTTCCACCAGGCACACACCAGAAGCCGTCAGTGCACGCTTTCACCGGGCACACACACCACCAGCCATCAGTGGACGCTTTCACCAGGCACACACTCCACCAGCCGTCAGTGAGAGCTTCCACCAGGCACACACAGTACCAGCTGTCAGTGCACGCTATCACCAGGCACACACAACACCAGACATCAGTGCACACTTTCACCAGATACACACACTACCAGCCGTCACACACTACCAGCCGTTGGTTCATGCTTCCACCAGGCACACACCACCAGCCGTCAGTGCACGCTTTCACTAGGTACATACACACCACCAGCCGTTGGTGCACGCTTTAGCCGGGCACACACACCACCAGCCATCAGTGCACACTTTCACCAGGCACACACACTACCAGCCGTCACACACCACCAGTGTACACTTTCACCAGGCACACACACTACCAGCCGTCACACACTACCAGCCATCACACACTATCAGCCGTCGGTGCATGCTTCCACCAGGCACACGGACACTACCAGCTGTCGGTGCATGCTTCCATCAGGCACACACCACTAGACATCGGTGCAGGCTTTCACCAAGCACAAACACCACCAGCTGTCGGTGCACGCTTTTACCGGGCACTCACACCACCAGCCGTCAGTGCACGCTACTACCAGACTCACACACCACCAACCGTCAGCGAGTGCTTCCACCAGGCACACACAGCACTAGCTGTCACTGCACGCTTTCACCAGGCACACACACCACCAGCTGTCAGTGCACACTTTCACCAGGCACACAGACCACCAGCCGTCAGTGCAGCAGGCAGGATCTTCTCAGAGTTTCTTGGTAAATATGTGTTCGATGCCTGGGAGGGACTGGGCAGAGTTTCCTTAAACCATGCTGAGTATGCAGGTGCAGTGCATGAACTCCTGTGTAAGTGAATCATGCTGCTTGGGACTCACTTACTTGTAAATTGCGCCTGCACCAGTGCTCCTTTTTATCAGGCACACACACTATCAGCAATCACACACTACCAGCTTTCAGTGCACACTTTCACCAGGCACACACCACCAGCCATCAGTGCACACTTTCACTAGGCACACGCACACCACCAGCCGTCGGTGCACGCTTTCACTGGGCACACATACCACCAGCCATCAGTGCACACTTTCACTAGGCACACACACTACCAGCCGTCACACACCACCAGCCTTTAGTGCACACTTTCACCAGGCACACACACTACCAGTGGTCACACACTAGCAGTCATCACACACTACCAGCCGTCGGTGCATGCTTCCACCAGGCACACAGAAAGTACCAGCTGTCGGTGCATGCTTTCACCAGGCACACACACACAACCAGCCGTCAGTGCACGCTTGCACCAGGCACACACACCACTAGTAGTCAGTGCATGCTTCCACCAGGCACACACACCACCAGCCTTCAGTGCACGCTTTCACCAGGCACACACTCCACCAGCCGCCAGTGAGAGCTTCCACCAGGCACACACAGCACCAGCTGTCAGTGCACGCTATCACCAGGCACACTTAAGACCAGACGTCAGTGCACACTTTCACCAGATACACACACTACCAGCCGTCACACACTACCAGCTGTTGGTTCATGCTTCCACCAGGTACACACCACCAGCCGTCAGTGCACACTTTCACTAGGTACATACACACCACCAGCCATCAGTGCACGCTTTCACCAGGCACACACTCCACCAGCCGTCAGTGAGAGCTTCCACCAGGCACACACAGCACCAGCTGTCAGTGCACGCTATAACCAGGCACACACAACACCAGACGTCAGTGCACACTTTCACCAGATGCACACACTACCAGCCGTCACACACTACCAGCAGTTGGTTCATGCTTCCACCAGGTACACACCACCAGCCGTCAGTGCACGCTTTCACTAGGTACATACACACCACCAGCCGTCGGTGCACGCTTTAGCCGGGCACACACACCACCAGCCATCAGTGCACACTTTCACCAGGCACACACACTACCAGCCGTCACACACCACCAGCCGTCACACACTACCAGCCGTCGGTGCATGCTTCCACCAGGCACACAGACACTACCAGCTGTCAGTGAGTGCTTCCACCAGGCACACACCACCAGCCGTCGGTGCAGGCTTTCACCGGGCACACACACCACCAGCTGTCAGTGCACGCTTTCACCAGGCACACACACCACCAGCCGTCAGTGCACGCTTCCACCAGACACACACACCACCAGCTGTCAGCGAGTGCTTCTACCAGGCACACACAGCACCAGCTGTCAGTGCACGCTTTCACCAGGCACACACACCACCAGCTGTCAGTGCACACTTTCACCAGGCACACAGACCACCAGCTGTCAGTGCAGCAGGCAGGATCTTCTCAGAGTTTCTTGGTAAATATGTTTTTAATGTCTGGGAGGGACTGGGCCGAGTTTCCTTAAACCATGCTGAGTATGC
This sequence comes from Lissotriton helveticus, assembly GCF_964261635.1. NCBI lineage: Eukaryota > Metazoa > Chordata > Amphibia > Caudata > Salamandridae > Lissotriton > Lissotriton helveticus. Next base: position 1,257,913,781 of record NC_136063.1, on the reverse strand, counting down.
AGGTGCAGTGCATGAACTCCTGTGTAAGTGAATCATGCTGCTTGGGACTCACTCACTTGTAAATTGCACCTGCACCAGTGCTCACTTTCACCAGGCACACACACTATCAGCAATCACACACTACCAGCTTTCAGTGCACACTTTCACCAGGCACACACCACCAGCCATCAGTGCACACTTTCACTAGGCACACACATACCACCAGCCATCAGAGCACACTTTCACTAGGCACACACACGACCAGCCGTCACACACCACCAGCCTTCAGTGCACACTTTCACCAGACACACACACTACCAGCCATCACACACTAGCAGTCATCACACACTACCAGCCGTCGGTGCATGCTTCCACCAGGCACACAGAAAGTACCAGCTGTCGGTGCATGCTTTCACCAGGCACACACACACCACCAGCCGTCAGTGCACGCTTGTACCAGGCACACACACCACTAGTATTCAGTGCACGCTTCCACCAGGCACACACACCACCAGCCTTCAGTGCACGCTTTCACCAGGCACACACCACCAGCCGTCAGTGCACACTTTCACCGGGAACACACACCACCAGCTGCCAGTGCACACTTTCACCAGGCACAAACAGCACCAGCCGTCAGTGCACGCTTTCACCAGGCACACACACCACCAGCCGTCAGTGCAGCAGGCAGGCTCTTCTCAGAGTTTCTTGGTAAATATGTGTTCGATGCCTGGGAGGAAGTGGGTCGAGTTTCCTTAAACCATGCTGAGTATGCAGGTGCATAAACTCCTGTGTAAGTGAGTCATGCTGCCTGGGACTCACTCACTCCACACGTGTAAATTGCGCCTGCACCAGTGCTCACTTTCACCAGGCACACACACTACCAGCCATCACACACCACCAGCCGTCAGTGCACACTTTCACCAGGCACACACACTAAGAGCCGTCACACACTACCAGCCATCACACACTACCAGCCGTCGGTGCATGCTTCCAGAAGGCACACAGACACTACCAGCTGTCAGTGCATGCTCCCACCAGGCACACACCACCAGCCGTCAGTGCACGCTTCAACCAGGCACACACCTCACCAGCCGTCAGTGCACACTTCCACCAGGCATACACACCACCAGCTGTCAGTGCATGCTTCCACCAGGCACACACACCACCAGCCATCAGTGCACGCTTTCACCAGGCACACACACCACCAGCCGTCAGTGAGCGCTTCCACCAGGCACACGCAGCACCAGCTGTCAGTGCACACTGTCACCAGGGACAAACACCACCAGCCGTCAGTGCACGCTTTCACAAGGCGCACACACCACCAGCCGGCCGTCAGTGCAGCAGGCAGGCTTTTCTCAGAGTTTCTTGGTAAATATGTGTTCGATACCTGGGAGAGAGTGGGTCGAGTTTCCTTAAACCATGCTGAGTATGCAGGTGCAGGGCATGAAGTCCTGTGTAAGTGAGTCATGCCGCCTGGGACTCACTCACTCCACACTTGTAAATTGTGCCTGCACCAGTGCTCACTTTCACCAGGCACACACACTACCAGCCATCATACCAATTTCCAATTTCCAATCTTTATTTCGACCATTTGGTCATAAAAGATACACAATACAAAGAAGGAAAAACACATATTCACACATCATTACATTTAAAATATGAATACGTAACAGGGTTCAGTACAGGGATAAACAACTTTATAGTAAATTTAAAAAAGTTCAGTCACTACCCAACATTCTTTAAAAGACGGTTTCGTGTAAACCACACATTGGTAAAAAACTTAGAAAGTGCAAAAACAGTTGGGCCAGTAACATCAGTTTTTAAAACCCTTTACATTGGTGCGTATTCCCTGCCACCCATGTTCCTTATCAACGGAAGCAGCCAATACTTTCTAGCTGCCCTATAGGCTGGGCAGAAAAAGACCACATGCAGGTCGTTCTCCTCCCTATCCTCACACACAGGGCAATACTTGCTGGGGGCAGCCATCGACCATCGACTAGTAAAAGACCGGAGGGGCAGTGTGCCATACCGCCACTGGAGATACAGTCTTCTTGCCAGTAAGGGAAAAATAGGGTCCAGAACCTTTTCAAACTTATAAGTATCCTTGCTTTGCAGGAACACGGCTGACAAAGACCCATCTGGCTGGGCAGCTATGGCCCCTGCCAATTTATGTTCGTGGTATAAATTCGACAGAGACTTCTTAGAAATATTGAGTGCTGCCGTGGCCGGGTCTGTCCATAAATCAGGAAGCCCCAAATCCATGCAGATGGCTTGGATATTTTTAACCCAGGGGACACTAAGCACCTTGGGGTGTTTCAGTATTTCGACCAATTCTGCCCGGTAATCCGTAAGATCTTTGCTACTCCATAGCCTGCGCCAGAAGGCTATGGGTCTCAGGCCTATCTCATCCGCTAGTGGTCGTAATCCTAAATCAAGCCTCAATGGAAGAAGCGGAGTGCTCGGGGGGAGAGCAGCCACCCTTCTTATAAACTTGTTTTCTGTTACAGAAAGGCTATGACAAGGCATGTGCCCCCACAGTTCAGCCCCATACATAATTGCTCCCCTCGCCTGGGCCTTATATATCTGAACTAAGGCGCCCAACGGCCGGTACGTCGAGCCGGTCATAATTCGTGCAATACCCCCAGTAGTTTGCACGAGTTTGAGATTTGCCCTGCTCTGGTGGGATCCCCAAGTCATAGTTTCATTGAGGGTTACACCCAGGTATTCGAAGGTGGCCACTCTCTCGAGCCGCGCGGTTCCCAGTAACGGACTCTGGCGCAATTTGTGACTCGGGTTTAAAACCATATATTTGGTTTTAGTGGCGTTAATTTCTAACCCTCTATCCAGGCAGAATGCGTAAAAGGAGTCAAGTATCCTTTGGATACCCATAGGGGTTTTTGAAAGCAGCAGGGTGTCATCCGCAAACATGATTGCGGGCACCCTGCGGCCGTTTAGTTTAGGGGCGTCGGTATGATCAGTGGCGTTGAGATGGGCGATTACCCCGTTGACGAAGAGGCAAAACAGGGTCGGCGCCAGCACACAGCCCTGTCTTACCCCTCGGCCAACGGGGAACCTGTCAGTAAGCTCCCCAGACCTCCCGCACCTCACTCGGGCATAATTCCCATGATGCAGCCTCTGTAAGATTGACAGGATGTCCGGGGGGACGCCCATCTCAGCCAGGACGCTCCATAATTTCCCCCTGGGGACCAGGTCGAAAGCGGCCCGTAAGTCCACAAAAATTGTGTACAAACTGCCGCCGTCGAACTTTGCTGTCTTCCAGTATATCAGATTTAGTCTAAAAACCTGGTCCACTGTGGATACCCCCTTCCTAAACCCCGCCTGATAGGGACTAAGGGCATCCACCTCCTCTATCCAGTCCTGGAACCTATTCAGCAAGACCCTGCCGAACAGCTTCTGCGGTACAGCAATCAGGCTGATTGGCCTGTAGTTGGCTGGGAGAAGAGGGGAGCCCTTTTTAAAGATAGGGACCACCTCTGCCCCCAGCCAAGTACCAGGGATTTCCATCCCACCGAGAACACTGTTAAAAAGAGCCGTAAGATAGGGTGCCCAGACAATGGGCTCCTGTTTAAACAGGTCCCCCGGTAAGCTATCCAGACCTGGCGCCTTTGCAGAAGCCAGGCCCGAGATAGCGGCAGTGACCTCCCCCAACGTTATTGCCTCCCCTTGGTGGCCCGGCCCCTCCACCTCAATAGATTCTGGGACTTCACCTGGTTCAGAGCTATAGAGCGATTGGAAATGGACCTTCCAAACCCCAGGTGCTATATTTGGCTCCAGTGCCGATTGTAGATTTCCTGACCCCCCATTCACTATCCTCCAAAACAACCGTTGGTTTTGGAGTGCTAGGGCCTTTGTGAGTTCTTCCCACTGATTTTCTTCCCATTCTATTTTAGCCTGATCCAGAAGTCTTTTATAGACTTGCCTGCTATGTTTCAGGCGTTCTCCTCCCACCCCCTCCTTTACTACTTTGAGCAATTCTGATTTAGCCCGTCTACAAGTTTGATTATACCAGCGTGCTTTACCTCGGGGCCTCTCTCTGGTCTTACGTGCGCTACTAGTAAAATGTAGTGCCGCAATTTTTGTGAGATCCTCATGAGCTTTAAATACTCTGGTCTGGGAGTCTATATTATTATTATCCCTCATGTCTTCGCTCCCCACAGCTTCCAAAATGGGGACAATCTCAGCATACAGCAGAGGAAGTTTGTCCTTGGTTGCAACCATATTTTCCCACCTAATTCTTCTCCTGCTATTATCTAGGAGGAGCGCGGGTTTATTCCCTTCCACTATAGTCCCCGAAACTATGGGGCCTGGGTGCACCAAATCAAGCTCCAGGGGATTGTGATCGCTCTCGCTCCTTTCCATCACCCTAAAGTCCCGGATTGTAGCCCACCTCGTTAATTGGACCATAACATAGTCCAACCGAGACTCTCTCCCCCGTCTATTGTAGGTAGTTTTGCTTGGAATATCGGATTCCATCCGCCCATTACAGGCTCTAATTCCGAACCTTAGGGTAAGAGCAGTAATTTGTAACGCTAGAGGGGACCAAGCTTTCGCAGGCGGTGCTTCCACCGCGGGAACTGACCACCTTGCGTCTTCTTCCACTGTAAGCCCTTCCAAAAGGCCGGGTAATGGCTCAAAGTGAGAGTTAAAATCCCCACCCACCACATAGTATGAATCATTCGACAGTTCAGATAAAAGGCTCGAAAGTTCATCAATGGTTGGTGATTCCTTTGCCCTTCCCATCGGCCTGGAATACAGGTTAACCAACACAAGTTTAACATTATTTGGCCAGAGTAATGAGACCACAAGTATGTCTTTCGAATTAAATGGTAGACGGGTGGCCACACAGCCCAGATGAGAAGCCACCCAGGTCGTGAGCCCGCCAGACGGGCGACCTTTACCTTCCCACTGCGCTGGAATATAAAATGATGCAAAGCCTTGGTGACCATAGTCCTCTCGTGCCCAAGTTTCCTGGAACATACAAATGTCCCCCATTTTAATGTAATTTTCCCAGTCTGGCTCCCCCAGTTTGTTGGCCAGACCCGCAATGTTCCAACAAATTAGCTTCAAATGGTCAGGCGCCACAGTGGGTAGACCACAGGGATTGAGGGGATGAGATCCGAGTACCCCTTCCATCTGAGGGAGTGGGACAGGGACAGCAATAGAAGAAGATGGCTCAGACTGGCTGAGCAGGCCGTTGGCCAGTACCAAAGAGTCCCATGCACTTCCCTCCGATATATCCTCATCAACCACAGGTCGGTGGCAAGGGCTGCAGATGGCACTTTCGGGAACCCCTTGATTATCCGACACGCCAATAACTATACCAGTTGTTACAATAGAGGGTGTCTGTGGTCTTCCAGCCCCCTTATCCCCGGTATCTGGCTTATGAGCAATAAGTCAATCAACCCCATCCAGGGCACTCAAACAATTGAAACGATTGAAATGAGAATACGGTGTCTCTGGCACTTGGGAGTACTGGTGTTGTCTATGGTCCTTGCGACTGCGTCTATGATCCACCCTTGTCCAATCCTCATACAGTTGATCCCTATGCATACGAATAGGGGGGAAGAAAAAAGAAACTGGCAGGGTCTGGATAGTAGAGTCCAAGGATCTATTGACGCCTTCACAAATATGCAGCACCGTACCCTGATCTTTGAAGGTTACCAGGACGCAGTCCCCTGTTATTGATTTCCTGGTCTTCCCTAGCCACGGGACCCTTCTCACCATAATAATCTCATTATTTAAGTAGGGTGGTAATGGTCGGTTCCAATTGAGCCATTTGATAACCTTTTTTTTGAGGGATAAGTAATCTTCTTTTTCCCCTGATCGTAAGTGGGGGGCACCTGCTAGGACCACTGTGAGACTATTGGCTTCCGGCGGGAGATCTGGTCTCCTAGGTCTTGGGGACGGCCCAACCGGGGAGCGTGTGGTACCTTTGCCAGATTCCTGGCCTCTTTCCTTACGCTCTATCTGCGGTCTTTGGGGAATATGGTCTAATGCTTGCGGTGGCCCATTAGCTTGGTTATTGTGCTGCGCCTGGAATTTAATAGCCATAAGTGGCTGCAAGGGGGGGCAGAAGGCACACCCTGAGGTAAGACTTTGTTAGCTGAGTTTAAAACTCCTGCTTCCAAATGATCCCCTGCTGGGAGTTGAGGTCCCACTTGCTTACTTACTATGGTGTTCAAAGTAGTAAGGGATGCTTCTAGTGAAGTGAGCCTCCTCTCCACTTTTTCTAAGCTAGCACTAATGGGCTGCAGGATAGAGCGGAAGAGGATTTCAACACTCTCTAAAGATAAAGGTGGGGGATTTTTAGCTGAAGGATTGGCCTCTAGGTTCATGTCGGTAGCCTCTAAAGTAGGGCGTGGAGCCTTTGTAAATAAGACAGTGGGGACTTTCTCACCCACCTTCCCTGGCAAGAGTGGGTTGGTATGTTTCTTGCCAAAATCGAGGTGAGACAGCTTAGGTTTTCCCCCACCCCCTAATGTTTTCCTACTTCGTTTGCTGGGCGGAGGCCTATGCACCTCAACAGCAACAGTCGTTTTTAACTTCTTCTTAACCATTTGCGGAGGAGAGAGTTGATCTAAAAGGCTGACTGGGGTAGCAAATTGAGTATCAGCTACTAGGACCGGTTGGGTTCCAGACGCTGCTCCTGGGGGACAGGGGATTTCCCTTAATAAAAGAGGAAAGTCCTCAAGGGTCAGTGGGTTAGGGGTATCAAGGAGCGTAGCTTCGTCTTGGGAAATTGGGTAGGGGACAATATCTGTCAAAGATCTATTTTTCATAGATTCAATGGAGCGCCTGCGCTCCGCCCTACGTTTCTCTAATGAGGTCTCTTTGGCCACCTCTCCCTTGGAAGGTTTAAAATAATTATCCAGCGTCCCAGTACTAGAAGCCCCCTCCCTTAGTGGGGTTTCGCACGGGGGTGGCGAAGGCATAACCAGATTCAAAGTTTTTACGAAATTTCAGGGAGTGGGCCCAGCCCGGCCTCCTTCGGCCCTGGACGGCCACAGACGGTCCCGCCCTTGTCCCGGGCTTCTCCCGGCGCTCCCGCGCGCTCCCGCGCAGCGGGTCAAGTGCCTCCTTTTAAATGTTACACCGAGGGGGCGTTGCCGGCAGGGAGAGGAGCCCAGCTGAAAACGGGCGCGCGGAGACTCCTGGACACTGGAGTCCTCCGCTCTACCCTCGCAGCCCTGCCGGTGTCAAAGTCCCAGAAATTGCCCCAAAGGTGAGCTGAAGCCTCACACCACGAAGCGGGACCCGCGGAGCGGGTCCGGCGAGGCGTGGTGTCAGAGGAAGGCTGGGTCCGAGGTTTCACCAACAAGTGCGCGAAGCGCGGCGTTTAGGCAGGGAATCCACCTGTGAGGCCCTTGTCAGCCCGTTAAGTCTTCCAGTGTTGGGGGCGTGGCCGGCAGGGAGAGGAGCCCAGCTGAAAACGGGCGCGCGGAGACTCCTGGACACTGGAGTCCTCCGCTCTACCCTCGCAGCCCTGCCGGTGTCAAAGTCCCAGAAATTGCCCCAAAGGTGAGCTGAAGCCTCACACCACGAAGCGGGACCCGCGGAGCGGGTCCGGCGAGGCGTGGTGTCAGAGGAAGGCTGGGTCCGAGGTTTCACCAACAAGTGCGCGAAGCGCGGCGTTTAGGCAGGGAATCCACCTGTGAGGCCCTTGTCAGCCCGTTAAGTCTTCCAGTGTTGGGGGCGTGGCCGGCAGGGAGAGGAGCCCAGCTGAAAACGGGCGCGCGGAGACTCCTGGACACTGGAGTCCTCCGCTCTACCCTCGCAGCCCTGCCGGTGTCAAAGTCCCAGAAATTGCCCCAAAGGTGAGCTGAAGCCTCACACCACGAAGCGGGACCCGCGGAGCGGGTCCGGCGAGGCGTGGTGTCAGAGGAAGGCTGGGTCCGAGGTTTCACCAACAAGTGCGCGAAGCGCGGCGTTTAGGCAGGGAATCCACCTGTGAGGCCCTTGTCAGCCCGTTAAGTCTTCCAGTGTTGGGGGCGTGGCCGGCAGGGAGAGGAGCCCAGCTGAAAACGGGCACGCGGAGACTCCTGGACACTGGAGTCCTCCGCTCTACCCTCGCAGCCCTGCCGGTGTCAAAGTCCCAGAAATTGCCCCAAAGGTGAGCTGAAGCCTCACACCACGAAGCGGGACCCGCGGAGCGGGTCCGGCGAGGCGTGGTGTCAGAGGAAGGCTGGGTCCGAGGTTTCACCAACAAGTGCGTGAAGCGCGGCGTTTAGGCAGGGAATCCACCTGTGAGGCCCTTGTCAGCCCGTTAAGTCTTCCAGTGTTGGGGGCGTGGCCGGCAGGGAGAGGAGCCCAGCTGAAAACGGGCGCGCGGAGACTCCTGGACACTGGAGTCCTCCGCTCTACCCTCGCAGCCCTGCCGGTGTCAAAGTCCCAGAAATTGCCCCAAAGGTGAGCTGAAGCCTCACACCACGAAGCGGGACCCGCGGAGCGGGTCCGGCGAGGCGTGGTGTCAGAGGAAGGCTGGGTCCGAGGTTTCACCAACAAGTGCGCGAAGCGCGGCATTTAGGCAGGGAATCCCAGCCATCATACACCACCAGCTGTCAGTGCACACTTTCACCAGGCACACAGACCACCAGCCGTCAGTGCAGCGGGCAGGATCTTCTCAGAGTTTCTTGGTAAATATGTGTTCGATGCCCGGGAGGGACTGGGCCGAGTTTCCTTAAACCATGCTGAGTATGCAGGTGCAGTGCATGAACTCCTGTGTAAGTGAATCATGCTGCTTGGGACTCACTCACTTGTAAATTGCACCTGCACCAGTGCTCACTTTCACCAGGCACACACACTATCACCAATCACACACTACCAGCTTTCAGTGCACACTTTCACAAGGCACACACCACCAGCCATCAGTGCACACTTTCACTAGGCACACACACACCATCAGCCGTCGGTGCATGCTTTCACCGGGCACACATACCACCAGCCATCAGTGCACACTTTCACTAGGCACACACACTACCAGCCGTCACACACCACCAGCCTTCAGTGCACACTTTCACCAGGCACACACACTACCAGCTGTCACACACTAGCAGTCATCACACACTACCAGCCGTCGGTGCATGCTTCCACCAGGCACAAAGAAAGTACCAGCTGTCGGTGCATCCTTTCACCAGGCACACACACTCCACCAGCCGTCAGTGCACGCTTGCACCAGGCACACACACCACTATTAGTCAGTGCACGCTTCCACCAGGCACACACACCACCAGCCTTCAGTGCACGCTTTCACCAGGCACATACACCACCAGCCGTCAGTGCACACTTTCACCGGGAACACACACCACCAGCCATCAGTACACACTTTCACCAGGCACAAACAGCACCAGCCGTCAGTGCACGCTTCAACCAGGCACACACCTCACCAGCTGTCAGTGCACACTTCCACCAGGCATACACACCACCAGCCATCAGTGCATGCTTCCACCAGGCACACACACCACAAGACGTCATTGCACGCTTTCACCGGGCACACACACCACTAGCCGCCAGTGCACGCTTTCACCGGGCACACACACCACCAGCCATCAGTGCACGCTTTCACCAGGCACACACACCACCAGCCGTCAGTGAGCGCTTCCACCAGGCACACGCAGCACCAGCTGTCAGTGCACACTGTCACCAGGGACAAACACCACCAGCCGTCAGTGCACGCTTTCACCAGGCACACACACCACCAGCCGTCCGTCAGTGCAGTGGGCAGGCTCTTCTCAGACTTTCTTGGTAAATATGTGTTCGATACCTGGGAGGGAGTGGGTCGAGTTTCCTTAAACCATGCTGAGTATGCAGGTGCAGGGCATGAACTCCTGTGTAAGTGAGTCATGCTGCCTGGGACTCACTCACTCCACACTTGTAAATTGCGCCTGCACCAGTGTTCACTGTCACCAGGCACACACACTACCAGCCATCACACACCACCAGCTGTCAGTGCACACTTTCACCAGGCACACACACACTACCAGCCGTCACACACTACCAGCCCTCGGTGCATGCTTCCACCAGGCACACACCAGAAGCCGTCAGTGCACGCATTCACCGGGCACACACACCACCAGCCATCAGTGCACGCTTTCACCAGGCACACACTCCACCAGCCGTCAGTGAGAGCTTCCACCAGGCACACACAGCACCAGCTGCATGGTGACCGTCCTGACTCTGTTGGACACGGTCGCTCCCTCCTGCCCTGCTCTTTCCTGAACACACTGGCTGGGTATCGTTAGCGCTGCTACAGTGCCTGCATTGATTGAAGCATTATTTTACTGCGCCTTTGCTCGATAGAATTTGCTGGGTATCGTTAGCGCTGCTACAGTGCCTGCATTAATTGAAACATTAATTTACATTGCCTTTGCTCGTGAGAAATAGCGCTTTGTCTGTCTGCTTGACTGTTCTGCGCCCCGCTACCCACCACAGAGTAATTAATTAACTCTATCTCCCCAACCCGGTCGGCTATTCCCTTTGAGCCGCCATTACCTGTGTTGTTGTTGTTGTGGCCGGAGCCCGCCCCCTACACCACGCACCCGCCTCCCAGCTGCTCCTCCCTCCCACTCAGAGGCAAGGCTTCTCCGTGTACATCGTGACGCTGTGACCGTCCTGACTCTGTTGGACACGGTCGCTCCCTCCTGCCCTGCTCTTTCCTGAACACACTGGCTGGGTATCGTTAGCGCTGCTACAGTGCCTGCATTGATTGAAGCATTATTTTACTGCGCCTTTGCTCGATAGAATTTGCTGGGTATCGTTAGCGCTGCTACAGTGCCTGCATTAATTGAAACATTAATTTACAGTGCCTTTGCTCGTGAGAAATAGCGCTTTGTCTGTCTGCTTGACTGTTCTGCGCCCCGCTACCCACCACAGAGTAATTAATTAACTCTATCTCCCCAACCCGGTCGGCTATTCCCTTTGAGCCGCCATTACCTGTGTTGTTGTTGTTGTGGCCGGAGCCCACCCCCTACACCACGCACCCGCCTCCCAGCTGCTCCTCCCTCCCACTGAGAGGCAAGGCTTCTCCGTGTACATCGTGACGCTGTGACCGTCCTGACTCTGTTGGACACGGTCGCTCCCTCCTGCCCTGCTCTTTCCTGAACACACTGGCTGGGTATCGTTAGCGCTGCTACAGTGCCTGCATTGATTGAAGCATTATTTTACTGCGCCTTTGCTCGATAGAATTTGCTGGGTATCGTTAGCGCTGCTACAGTGCCTGCATTAATTGAAACATTAATTTACAGTGCCTTTGCTCGTGAGAAATAGCGCTTTGTCTGTCTGCTTGACTCTTCTGCGCCCCGCTACCCACCACAGAGTAATTAATTAACTCTATCTCCCCAACCCGGTCGGCTATTCCCTTTGAGCCGCCATTACCTGTGTTGTTGTTGTTGTGGCCGGAGCCCGCCCCCTACACCACGCACCCACCTCCCAGCTGCTCCTCCCTTGCCCCTCCCCCTACACTATCCATATATGACAGATGCATTTGCGTGCAGCGGTCACGCGCAGCGGTCGCGCCGAAGGTGCGCCAAAGGTAAGCCCGTCTACGCCCGTCCGCGCCAAGACCGCGCCCAGCGCCATTCCCCCTGGTCCCCGCAAACCCCACTCCTCCCGCATCACATACAATGCAGCTACCCTCTCAGCCCTTAATCCCGGCCGATCAACAAACTGCTACCAAGCCGAACCTGGACGCACCCATGGACCATTCGCCTGCCTCTCCTGCAAGTACAACTGCATTAAGAAACCCACCACACCCTCTGATTCCAAACCGCGCTCCGACCCCAACCATCTGAAGTGCATCCTGCTCAACACTCGCTCGGTCCACAGTAACGCCATCGAACTATGGAACCTACTTGTCACCACAGCGCCGGACATCGCCTTTCTCACAGAAACCTGGATGAACACTTCCTCAACACCCGACATCGCCATTGCCATTCCGGACGGCTACAAGATCATCCGAAAAGATCGCACTACTAAACAAACAGGAGGAGGCATTGCCATCGTCCACAAGAACACCATCCGCATCTCTACCAGCTCCGACGATAACCTCGCTACCGCCGAACACCTCCACTTCCAGATCCACACCGACCCGAAGTCCACACTCAGAGGAACCCTCATCTACAGACCACCAGGACCCCGCGCACAATTCTGCGAAGACATCACTGAATTCATCACCCCTCACGCCCTCCCCTCCGAGGACTACATCCTGTTAGGAGACATCAACTTCCACCTAGAAAAGAACAATGACAGCAACACCACCACCCTCCTGGACAACCTCGCCAATCTCGGACTCAAACAACTTGTCTACACCCCCACTCACAACGCAGGGCACAAGCTCGACCCAATCTTCACCTCCAGCAAGCATATCTTCTTCGACCACACCACAGCCCACCAATGGACGGACCACAGCTGCGTACACTTCAGCTACAAAAAGACTACAACCCACAACCTCCCTCAACAAATTCCACGCAGAAACTGGAACAAAATTACAACTGACCAACTCTTCACATCACTGCAACAAAACCTCCCTGCAAAATCATCGGACCCAAACCTTGCAGCAACCAACCTCACTCAATGGATCACCCATAGCGCGGATGAATTAGCACCCTTGAAAAAACAGCAATCCAAACAAATCAACAATAAAGCCCCTTGGTTTAATGAGGACCTCAAAAACTCAAAGAAGACATGCCGCGCCCTCGAGAAAGCCTGGAAAAAAGACCGAACCTCAGACAACCAAGCAGCCTTCAAGAACGCCATCCGCAAACACCACCAACTGATCCGATCCACCAAGAAATCAGCACTCAAAGACCGACTCGACAACAACGCCCAAAACAGCAAGGAACTATTCAACATTGTCAAAGAATTCACCAACCCCCCCGCCGGCACGAACGACATCACCCCCTCCCAAGACCTCTGCGACTCCTTAGCCTCATTCTTCCACAACAAAATCGCAGACATACATAACAGCTTCGCAAATGAGACCGGAATCCAAGCCCCACCACCCTCACCTGAACCTAAACACCCCTCTAACAACCTCTGCGCCTGGAACCCAATCACCACTGAAGAAACCATCCGTCTGATGAACTCCATCCACTCAGGATCACCAACCGACCCATGTCCCCACCACATTTTCAACAAAGCAGACTCCGTTATCGCACCCCATCTCCGAGATGTCATCAACTGCTCCCTAAACGCTGCCACCTTCCCAGAAAGCTGGAAACACGCCGAACTCAGCGCCCTCCTGAAGAAACCCACAGCAGACCCCACCGAACTCAAGAATTACCGACCCATCTCACTCCTTCCTTTCCCTGCCAAAGTCATCGAAAAAGCCATCAATAATCAGCTCGCCGCCTTCCTCGAATCCAATAAATCCCTCGACCCTTCACAATCCGGCTTCCGAGCCAAACACAGCACGGAGACCGCCCTCATCGCAGCAACGGACGACATTCGAACACTACTGGACAATGGAGAAACAACCGCACTCATCCTACTTGACCTCTCTGCAGCATTCGACACAGTCTGCCATACCACCCTTATCAAACGCCTTAGCAACGTCGGGATACAAGGTAAAGCACTAGACTGGATAATCTCGTTCCTCGCCGGAAGAACTCAGAGAGTCCGCCTTCCCCCTTTCAGATCAGAGGCCACCGAAGTCATCTGTGGTGTACCACAAGGATCCTCACTCAGCCCCACCCTCTTCAACGTATACATGAGTCCCCTCGCATCCATCGCACGCAAACACAACCTCAACATCATCTCCTACGCAGATGACACACAGCTCATCCTCTCCCTTACCAACGATCCCAGCTCCGCCAAAACCAACCTACACGAAGGAATGAAAGAAGTAGCCGAATGGATGAAAGACAGCCGCCTAAAACTAAACTCGGACAAAACTGAAGTCCTCATCTTAGGCTCATCCCCCTCCGCCTGGGACGATTCTTGGTGGCCACCGGCCCTGGGAAATGCACCCACACCTGCTGACCACGCACGCAACCTAGGCTTCATCCTAGACTCCTCCCTCTCAATGACCAGACAAGTCCACGCCGTCACCTCATCTTGCTTCAACATCCTACGCATGCTTAAAAAAATCTTCCGCTGGATCCCCACTGAAACAAGAAAAACGGTCACCCACGCACTGGTGACCAGCCAACTGGACTACGGAAACACACTCTACGCCGGAACCACCGCCAAACTCCAGAAAAAACTCCAACGCATCCAAAACGCAGCAGCCAGACTTATACTGGACCTCCCCCGCCGAGCTCACATCTCCGAGCACCTAAAAGACCTCCACTGGCTTCCCGTCAACAAGAGAATAACGTTCCGCCTCCTTACCCACGCACACAAAGCTCTCTACGACCTAGGACCCGACTGCCTCAACACACGCCTGTCCTTTTACACCCCCCCCGCCAACTACGATCATCCACACAAGCCCTCGCCGCAATCCCACGCATCCATAAATCCACCATGGGTGGAAGATCCTTCTCCTACTTAGCGGCCAAAACCTGGAACTCTCTCCCCACCCATCTCCGCCTAACCCAGCACCACCTCACCTTCAGAAAAGAACTAAAAACTTGGATATTCGACAAATAAACTTCCCCTTCCCCAAGCGCCTTGAGACCCTCTGGGTATATAGGGCGCTATACAAATGCCAAACTTGAACTTGAACTTGAACTTGCATGCTATCACCAGGCACACACAACACCAGACGTCAGTGCACACTTTCACCAGATACACACACTACCAGCCGTCACACACTACCAGCCGTTGGTTCATGCTTCCACCAGGCACACACCACCAGCCGTCAGTGCACGCTTTCACTAGGTACATACACACCACCAGCCGTCGGTGCACGCTTTAGCCGGGCACACACACCACCAGCCATAGGTGCACACTTTCACCAGGCACACACACTACCAGCCGTCACACAGTCACACACCACCAGTGCACACTTTCACCAGGCACACACACTACCAGCCGTCACACACTACCAGCCATCACACACTATCAGCCGTCGGTGCATGCTTCCACCAGGCACACGGACACTACCAGCTGTCGGTGCATGCTTCCATCAGGCACACACCACTAGACATCGGTGCAGGCTTTCACCGGGCACAAACACCACCAGCTGTCGGTGCACGCTTTTACCGGGCACTCACACCACCAGCCGTCAGTGCACGCTACTACCAGACTCACACACCACCAGCTGTCAGCGAGTGCTTCCACCAGGCACAGACAGCACCAGCTGTCAGTGCACGCTTTCACCAGGCACACACACCACCAGCTGTCAGTGCACACTTTCACCAGGCACACAGACCACCAGCCGTCAGTGCAGCAGGCAGGATCTTCTCAGAGTTTCTTGGTAAATATGTGTTCGATGCCTGGGAGGGACTGGGCCGAATTTCCTTAAACCATGCTGAGTATGCAGGTGCAGTGCATGAACTCCTGTGTAAGTGAATCATGCTGCTTGGGACTCACTTACTTGTAAATTGCGCCTGCACCAGTGCTCATTTTTATCAGGCACACACACTATCAGCAATCACACACTACCAGCTTTCAGTGCACACTTTCACCAGGCACACACCACCAGTGCACACTTTCACTAGGCACACACACACCACCAGCCGTCGGTGCACGCTTTCACTGGGCACACATACCACCAGCCATCAGTGCACACTTTCACTAGGCACACACACTACCAGCCGTCACACACCACCAGCCTTTAGTGCACACTTTCACCAGGCACACACAGTACCAGTGGTCACACACTAGCAGTCATCACACACTACCAGCCGTCGGTGCATGCTTCCACCAGGCACACAGAAAGTACCAGCTGTCGGTGCATGCTTTCACCAGGCACACACACACAACCAGCCGTCAGTGCACGCTTGCACCAGGCACACACACCACTAGTAGTCAGTGCATGCTTCCACCAGGCACACACACCACCAGCCTTCAGTGCACGCTTTCACCAGGCACACACTCCACCAGCCGTCAGTGAGAGCTTCCACCAGGCACACACAGCACCAGCTGTCAGTGCACGCTATCACCTGGCACACTTAAGACCAGACGTCAGTGCACACTTTCACCAGATACACACACTACCAGCCGTCACACACTACCAGCCGTTGGTTCATGCTTCCACCAGGTACACACCACCAGCCGTCAGTGCACGCTTTCACTAGGTACATACACACCACCAGCCATCAGTGCACGCTTTCACCAGGCACACACTCCACCAGCCGTCAGTGAGAGCTTCCACCAGGCACACACAGCACCAGCTGTCAGTGCACGCTATCACCAGGCACACACAACACCAGACGTCAGTGCACACTTTCACCAGATACACACACTACCAGCCGTCACACTACCAGCCGTTGGTTCATGCTTCCACCAGGTACACACCACCAGCCGTCAGTGCACGCTTTCACTAGGTACATACACACCACCAGCCGTCGGTGAACGCTTTAGCCGGGCACACACACCACCAGCCATCAGTGCATACTTTCACCAGGCACACACACTACCAGCCGTCACACACCACCAGTGCACACTTTCACCAGGCACACACACTACCAGCCGTCACACACTACCAGCCGTCACACACTACCAGCCGTCGGTGCATGCTTCCACCAGGCACACAGACACTACCAGCTGTCGGTGAGTGCTTCCACCAGGCACACACCACCAGCCGTCGGTGCAGGCTTCCACCGGGCACACACACCACCAGCTGTCGGTGCACGCTTTCACCAGGCACACACACCACCAGCCGTCAGTGCACGCTTCCACCAGACACACACACCACCAGCCGTCAGCGAGTGCTTCTACCAGGCACACACAGCACCAGCTGTCAGTGCACGCTTTCACCAGGCACACACACCACCAGCTGTCAGTGCACACTTTCACCAGGCACACAGACCACCAGCTGTCAGTGCAGCAGGCAGGATCTTCTCAGAGTTTCTTGGTAAATATGTGTTTAATGTCTGGGAGGGACTGGGCCGAGTTTCCTTAAACCATGCTGAGTATGCAGGTGCAGTGCATGAACGCCTGTGTAAGTGAATCATGCTGCTTGGGACTCACTCACTTGTAAATTTCGCCTGCACCAGTGCTCACTTTCACCAGGCACACACACTATCAGCAATCACACACTACCAGCTTTCAGTGCACACTTTCACCAGGCACACACCACCAGCCATCAGTGCACACTTTCACTAGGCACACACACACCACCAGCCGTCGGTGCACGCTTTCACCGGGCACACATACCACCAGCCATCAGTGCACACTTTCACTAGGCACACACACGACCAGCCGTCACACACCACCAGCCTTCAGTGCACACTTTCACCAGGCACACACACTTCCAGCCGTCACACACTAGCAGTCATCACACACTTCCAGCCGTCGGTGCATGCTTCCACCAGGCACACAGAAAGTACCAGCTGTCGGTGCATGCTTTCACCAGGCACACAGACCACCAGCCGTCAGTGCACGCTTGCACCAGGCACACACACCACTAGTAGTCAGTGCACGCTTCCACCAGGCACACACACCACCAGCCTTCAGTGCACGCTTTCACCAGGCACACACACCACCAGCCGTCAGTGCATACTTTCACCGGGAACACACACCACCAGCCGTCAGTGCACACTTTCACCAGGCACAAACAGCACCAGCCGTCAGTGCACGCTTTCACCAGGCACACACACCACCAGCCGTCAGTGCAGCAGGCAGGCTCTTCTCAGAGTTTCTTGGTAAATATGTGTTCGATGCCTGGGAGGAAGTGGGTCGAGTTTCCTTAAACCATGCTGAGTATGCAGGTGCATAAACTCCTGTGTAAGTGAGTCATGCTGCCTGGGACTCACTCTCTCCACTACTGTAAATTGCGCCTGCACCAGTGCTCACTTTCACCAGGCACACACACTACCAGCCATCACACACCACCAGCTGTCAGTGCACACTTTCACCAGGCACACACACACTACCAGCCGTCACACACTACCAGCCGTCGGTGCATGCTTCCACCAGGCACACAACACAAGCCATCAGTGAACACTTTCACCGGGCACACACACCACCAGCCATCAGTGCACGCTTTCACCAGGCACACACAGCACCAGCCAGCAGTGAGAGCTTCCACCAGGCACACACAGCACTAGCTGTCAGTGCACGCTATCACCAGGCACACACAACACCAGACGTCAGTGCACACTTTCACCAGGTACACACACTACCAGCCATCACACACTACCAGTCGTTGGTTCATGCTTCCACCAGGCACACACCACCAGCCATCAGTGCACACTTTCACTAGGCACACAAACACCACCAGCCGTCGGTGCACACTTTCACCGGGCACACACACCACCAGCCATCAGTGCACGCTTTCTCCAGGCACACACACCACCAGCTATCAGTGCACGCTTTCACCAGGCACACAGACCACCAGACGTCAGTGCAGCAGGCAGGATATTCTCAGAGTTTCTTGGTAAATATGTGTTCGATGCCTGGGAGGGACTGGGCCGAGTTTCCTTAAACCATGCTGAGTATGCAGGTGCAGTGCATGAACTCCTGTGTAAGTGAATCATGCTGCTTGGGACTCACTCACTTGTAAATTGCGCCTGCATCAGTGCTCACTCTCACCAGGCACACACACTATCAGCAATCACACACTACCAGCTTTCAGTTCACACTTTCACCAGGCACACACCACCAGCCATCAGTGCACACTTTCACTAGGCACACACACACCACCAGCCGTCGGCGCACGCTTTCACCGGGCACACATACCACCAGCCATCAGCGCACACTTTCACTAGGCACACACACTACCAGCCGTCACACACCACCAGCCTTCAGTGCACACTTTCACCAGGCACACACACTACCAGCCGTCACACACTAGCAGTCATCACACACTACCAGCCGTCGGTGCATGCTTCCACCAGGCACACAGAAAGTACCAGCTATTGGTGCATGCTTTCACCAGGCACACACACACCACCAGCCGTCAGTGCACACTTCCACCAAGCACACACACCACCAACCTACAGTGCACGCTTTCACCAGGCACACACACCACCAGCCGTCAGTGCACACTTTCACCGGGAACACACACCACCAGCCGTCAGTGCACACTTTCACCTGGCACAAACAGCACCAGCCATCAGTGCACGCTTTCACCAGGCACACACACCACCAGCCGTCAGTGCAGCAGGCAGGCTCTTCTCAGAGTTTCTTGGTAAATATGTGTTCGATGCCTGGGAGGAAGTGGGTCGAGTTTCCTTAAACCATGCTGAGTATGCAGGTGCATAAACTCCTGTGTAAGTGAGTCATGCTGCCTGGGACTCACTCACTCCACACTTGTAAATTGCGCCTGCACCAGTGCTCACTTTCACCAGGCACACACACTACCAGCCATCACACACCACCAGCTGTCAGTGCAACATGACTCACTTTCACCAGGCACACACACACTACCAGCCGTCACACCCTACCAGCCGTCGGTGCATGCTTCCACCAGGCACACACCACAAGCCATCAGTGCACGCTTTCACCGGGCACACACACCACCAGCCATCAGTGTACGCTTTCACCAGGCACACACATCACCAGCCGGCAGTGAGAGCTTCCACCAGGCACACACAGCACTAGCTGTCAGTGCACGCTATCACCAGGCACACACAACACCAGACGCCAGTGCACACTTTCACCAGGTACACACACTACCAGCCATCACACACTACCAGCCGTTGGTTCATGCTTCCACCAGGCACACACCACCAGCCGTCAGTGCACGCTTTCACTAGGCACATACACCACCAGCCGTCGATGCACGCTTTCACTGGGCACACACACCACCAGCCATCAGTGCCCACTTTCACCAGTCACACACACTACCAGCCTTCACACACAACCAGCCGTCACACACTACCATTCATCGGTGCATGCTTCCACCAGGCACACAGACACTACCAGCTGTCGGTGCATGCTTCCACCAGGCACACACCACCAGCCGTCGGTGCAGGCTTTCACCGGGCACACACACCACCAGCTGTCAGTGCATGCTTTCACCGGGCACACACACCACCAGCCATCAGTTCACGCTTCCACCAGACACACACACCACCAGTCGTCAGTGCACGCTTCCACCAGGCACACACACCACCAGCCGTCAGTGCACGCTTTCACCAGGCACACACACGACCAGCAGTCAGTGCACACTTTCACCAGGCACACACCACCAGCCATCAGTGCAGCAAGCAGGCTCTTCTCAGAGTTTCTTGGTAAATATGTATTCGATGCCTGGGAGGGAGTGGGTCGAGTTTCCTTAAACCATGCTGAGAATGCAGGTGCAGTGCATGAACGCCTGTGTAAGTGAGTCATGCTGCCCGGGACTCTCTCACTCCACAAATTTCTCCTGCACCAGGCTTTTTCTCATTTGCAAAGTTCGGCGTATGCGCATAGCTAGGCAGCCCCCACACACCCTGGAGTGACTGCTTCCTACAACCAGAATGGAAACAACATTCAGAGCAATGAAAACAAGTTAATTTGATGCAAAGAAATGTTAACAAAAACCATGTCCCGCTATTGTAGATCTGGCAACCTAAACAAAACAGCAACAAAAAAGCAAACAAGCATTATCATAGCCAAAAAGGTCTCGCTTTTTGGACCCTATAAGTATTTAGTTATGCAGCAGAATATCCTTGGTGCAACAGCACCAACTGTTGCATGGCTAAACGCTTATAAGGTCCCAAATGCGAGACCTATTGGCTATGCCAATGCTTCTTTAGGCCCATGTGGAAAGATCGCACAATGTGCCAAGCGGCATATTTGTTGTCATTTCAGCAATTGGAGGATCTTCATGTATTTCCGAGCTGCTCTCCCCGGATTATATGATGAGCTGCTCTACGAATGTGGCATTTTGCTTCATGCTGATTATTATTCCAAAAGCGAGGTGAAAATATTTCCAGGATTTATTTTATTTGGAGCATTTTATTGTTATTTTATAGCAAGAAGCCTTCAATTTATCAATTTTGGATAAGTGAACTTGTCCCTCTGGGTGAAGCAAGTACTTATCCAGTACCTTGCAAGTTATTATCATAGGTTCAGCAAACTAGTCCATTTCTTGGTGAAGAAAGGACACTGTTTAATTGTTTTGATACTTTTAATCAATTAATCATTTACAATGGCTACACAGAATAATGTTTTGCTTCAAACACTGCAAGCATTGTGGCCAGCTTGTGGGACCCTTGTATGAAATGGGTGGAGTGGAAAGCTTACTTTCTTAATTTCCTTGACACTAGTGATGTAAATGGGAAAATGACCCCTGAATGGAAAAAGAGCGTTCTCTTAGATTCTGCAGGGCCAGAAGGTTTGAAAGTGTACGAAGAAATGACTAAAACTCCTGGTGATGGGGATGCTAATGTTTTTGAGGAAGCGCTCTAGGATTTTGATAATCTTTTTGCAACAAAAGTATGCATGGGTGTTGTGGGGTATACGTTTTTTAGGAGAAAATAGTAGGCGAATGAGTATGTGGCTGGACTTAAAAAACTGACAAGTGATTGCAAATTTTATCATTTGCAGCTTATTAGCAATTAAGTAGTTATGCACACTAACAGCCTGATTCATGTACAATCCGTTTTGCGTGTCCCTAATAGCGAATCATAGCGACTCGCTATTGAGGACACGCAAAACGGCATTCATGTAGGAATTGCTAATAAAATAGCGATTCCTACATGTTCTTTATTTGCGAGTAGCAATTTGCTACTCGCAAATACTCCCCATTCATTCCTATGGGCCAAGAGGCCCATAGGAATGAATGGGGAGTATCCCTTATTTGCGAGTAGCAATTTGCTACTCGCAAATGAGATAGCGACTGAAAGGGTGCCAGGGGTGTCCAAAGGACGCCCTGTAGCACCCCTAAAATGCACATTTGGACAGGTGTTGCGCACACACATGTCCAAAGGACATGTGTGTGTGCAACATGCAACTTAGAAAAATGCTTTTAAAAGCATTTTTCTGAGTTTCTGCTATTTACCGACAGGTCTGACCTCTCGGTAAATAGCGGCCCCAAAAGTGCTAAATCGCAATTTCAGGATGTGTCATGAATAGCATTTGAGGAATCTCTAATAGAGGTTCCTTAAATGCTATTCCTCGCATATTTGCGACTTCTTAAATAGCGATTTTTGCATTTGGTATCATGAATACCAAATGCAAAAATCGCACTCGCAAAGGGCCAGATTCTCAGAATCTGGCCCTTTTGCGAGCGCTATTGCCTACATGAATCAGGCTGTAAGTACCCAGCAATCCAAGAGAGGTAATGGAAAAATGTTGATGCTGATTTAAAAGATATTTTAGCTATTGTGACGAAGGCAGAATGATTTAGTCGTACTGTCAAGGAATTAAAAACAGAGTATAAAGACACCCCTGAGGAAATCGTTACAAAAATTAGTGGGAGAGTGGTGAGGAAATATAAGAAGGATGTTACCAAAAGTCTGGATTATATGAAAAAGAAAGGCACCTTTTGGTGTTATCATTGTGATAGTTCTTCACATCTTGCGTCTAGTTAGTTCTGTCCTGCAGTTAAACAAAAGTGTACAACTTGTAGAGTAGTAGGTCATTATGCTAAGGGTCTGCAAGAAAAACAAAGGTAATAAAGTTAAGTGTGTGGATCAACCAAGCTCTAGTGATGAAGAAGATATGGTGAAAAGACTCACAATTTATGATTCTGAAAATAATGCAGAAAGTTTTCAGTTTAAATAACTGTTTATCTTAAATGTTAATGATAAAAGTGTGACTAATAGGAAAAAACCTTTGTGTCGGATGACGATTGGAGGTGTAGAGGTGCAAATGTATGCAGATTCTAGTTCTCCTTACACAATTGTAAATGAAGACATATGGAAAACAAAGTTTATTAAACTTTAAGGTGAAAAGTTGCTGGAAACTGACATTCACGTAAGGAAAGTAGGATCTGCTTCTTATGGTTACCCCCACTTTTTGCTTGATGTGATTCTGTTTTTGACTAGTCTGACTGGGATCTGCTAATCAGGACCCCAGTCTATCTGCTTTCTCCCTAAACTGCTGTGTTATGTACTTAGGTACACCCCAGATTGGATCCTGGGATACCCTTGTCAGTCCCTAGTATTTGGTGCCCATGTACCCAGAGCATAGGTACCCCAGAGGTCTCCCATGGGCTGCAACATGTATTATGCCACCCATGAGAGTCAATTCAAAATGACACTACAAGCCTGCAATTAGAGCCTGTGTAAGTTGGTGCATGCACCACTTACTAAAGATATAAGTTTACTATATCAAAGGGTCACTGCAATTAAAACCTATGAGTCACCCCTATAGCAGGCCGTTACAAACCTGAGGGCAGGGTGCTTGGTTCGGAGTGAATGGGTGCCCCTGCATGAGCAGGACACCCCTGCAGCCTATGGAGTCCATTCTCTCAGTTTGTCAGTGAAGGAGGGAGCCATATACTATATAGCGGGGCATTGCATGACCGCATGAAGACCATCTAAAAAACGGCTGCAACGAATCCTATCATGTTTGGTATCAAACAAGTTGGAATGAAATGAAAAGAACATTTGTTTAGCGTGAAAGCTACCCTGAGGCGTCCTAGCGCTGCGGACAAACGCGTGTAGAAGAGCAGTGGAGACTTAGTCTGAGTTGTTGATCAGCAGGGTTTTTAGCTTTTTGCGAAAATAAAACCGCATAGGAAATAACATTAAATTTAATTATTTGAAATAGATAACAATATAAATAAATATAACTTAATGTTATACATATATAAATATATATATATATATACATATATATGTGCGCAAACTCCAGACAACGCCACTGCAGCTCAAGCGCAAGAACCGGAACAGCGAGGCAAGCAGGAGACGGACCACAGCTGAAAATTCACAGGTCTTTTAATTGCAGGAAAGGTGTGGGGCAAGAGGGCAAGACGCGTTTCGGGCTTACAAAGCCCTTGTTCACATGCAATGACACAGTGATTTATTTTTGTTTTTATAATGCAGTGAAACCCGCCTCCCCGCCAATTTGCTAATCAGGTCACATGGTCATAGGGATAGGAAAAAGACTATCCGAACAAAACACAAATGGGAGAACATAAATGAAAGCTCCTTAAAACAAGACATATTTACAATGCGATAATTAAATAACATTGGCCATACTTGTTCATAATGCAATGTCATCTCTTTTCTGTATAATACAATATATACATAATTACTGGATAAATCCATGTGCAAGAAACGCATTTGTGCAAATGTAGCGGCCTGTAAACAGCGGGGGAACGGGAAAAGTTCGGGAAAGTGCAAATAACAAAATCACAATGAATCACTATCTGTAATTCTTGGAGTCATTCATTCTATGCATAAATGCATTTCTAAGGGAGGGGAAAAATTGAAATAAAGTGCTAATAGTGCATGATGATATTGGCCTATGTATATAATGCATAAATGCTTAACATGAAAATGAAGGTAAATCTTGACCTTTCAAAAATGTCATATAAAAGCGCATATAGAAAAACATTTCATACTGGTATAAAAACATCATCATATCAAACGGTGAGATGAAAACACCCTATGTGAAATACGTAAAAAAGTTGAGATTTCACATCTAAAATAGTTAAATATGTAAATACAAAAAGTGCACTATATACAAAGAGAGAAAGCCGAATTCATTTATATTTACAAATAATGACTGACAATATATATAAAATTAATATACACATTCACATCTATCTATCTATCTATCTATCTATCTATCTATTTATCTATCTATCATATATATATCTATATATATATAAAACACATGTGTTATTTAACTATAACATTTTAGCAACATTTTTTGTTCAAAAATTACGTTATATTTTATTAACGTACAAATGCATTAATTTTAATTATTTCTGAACATTTCGTTTAACAAATATTAATGCATTTTTTTATTTTAGGTGGGAATGTATTATTTATCTTATACTTCAGAAACATTATTTTAATTTAATTTATTATTTCTAAATTAATTAAAGAATGACTTCAAAATTAGGTTACTACTTCTGTAGCATTTTTTCTACATTTAAAATAAGTATAAAAAATGATTTACAATAATATTTGAGATAGAAATATTTTACTAACTTTTTTCCATGTTTAATACACTTTTTTTTAGTTTTCCCTTTACTTTACAATAGGGAGATCTCTGCCCGACTGCTCAGTCTCCCCAGTGCTGAAGAATGATGGAAATGTGACGTACCAAGGCTGCCTTGTCTTGACTCCATCTCATGCATCATTCTCCCACCACTCTAAACTTAGGGGCATATTATGACTTTGGTGGTCCTGTAGGGCCCCCAAAGTATGGTGCGACCGCCCGCCTGACTAGGAGTTAAATCCTGGTCTATTGGGTGGTCCTGTGGCAGTCGGTTGGGCTCATAGAAGAGCCTAGTATGCTGACCACCAATCGCAGAGCGCCGGCTGCACCTGCCTACACGGTGTGGCATAGATGCAACACCATTTAGGAACTGGGGGTGCAAAACCCTGCATGCACCCCCTTGGTCCAGGAGCAGCAGGAGACCCTGCTCGGGCCTTTTTATGGTAGGATAGTGAACAGAAAACTCCTAATAAGCTTGGCAGTGCCGCAGCTACACCGCCAGTATATTAGTGCTACTGACCGCTACGCAACTGCCGCGGGATCCTTGATCCCCAGGGGTCGCTACGGTCCTGTGGCGGTCTGACCGCCACACTCATAATACTGCGGGTTTTGTCCGCAGTGTGGCGGTGGTCATACAACTACAACGGGTTTGTAGGGACCTATGGCTCGTCAAACTCGTAATAAGGCCCTTAAAGTCTCCTTCTCTCACTCTTTCAGCTTTTTTTAATCGATGCTTTCTCCTTTAGTCATTGTTTTCCAATCGTTCTCTTCCTCCTCCTCTCTCCATGATCGGTCTTTCTGCTTCCTTGCTCTGGGACAAAGTCTGATGATGAAAAATAAGGTCCAGTCGCTAGAAATGAGTGCCATTGCCGGCCGCCTGCAACCAGCATAAAAATTAAGCCCTGCTCTAGAAAGGACTGCTGCTACCTATGACAACTTCAATATAAAGACCGACGAGATGTTTCCTCCTTTTATATCTCATGCTCCATGTAAATATATATATTTTTTTACTCAATAAAAAATTACAGAAATCAAAAAAAAAGAGACTTGAACTGATATAAAAAAAAAAACAAAAAAACGACGAGATGTAACCTCCATGTTTATTTTAATGGCACAAACTATCAAGCTGGCGCCTGGACAATATTCAAACTTTGATTCGCAAAATTTTGAACTGATAAAGCTCTCCAGAGCAAGGTGTGAAGGCAGCATCATTTCTTAGTTTCAAACATGGCCGCCTCAGCCACTTTTCATCCTGACGTCAATTGCTTCTTTTTGCTAAAATTACCATCAAGGTGAAGTCGGCGGGGTTTCTGAAATGAAAATGTCGCGGGTCTCATTACTCAGTCCAACCAAACAGACTGATTTCGGGTCCTGTGTTGAAGGGCTGCTTTGTCTCGGCACAATCTGCTGGTTCCTTTATAAATATTTGATGTTCTATAGATTGCACAAGAAGCGTATAGCACGAAAGGTCAATTATCGCAAATGGATCCTTTGTGCTACACAGAGTACGGGGCTGACTCTGACTGTCACCTGTGACCCCATCATGTCATGTTTTGCTGGACAGGGCGTCTGCGCTTTATATATTTATTAAGATGATTTTTGACGCTCGATATAGTAACATGTCAGCTGTTCTACCTGTGCTTGTATAGTAAATATCACGAAACAGACACTGAAAACTGCATTACAGGGCCAGTTATAACGATGTGTCCGTCTGATGCAGCAGTCATCATGTGTGGAATGGTTGATGCAAAGTGCTGGGAAGCACTGATGATTCACTGGTTAGGGATACTGCAGAAATATTGAACAGATTAATTCTTCTTTTTGACATCATTCTGGTCCCAGGATGATCATTAGCTCAGAAATATTTAGACTGCTGTTGCTCATAAGCAAACTGCTTTCCTGCGGGCATTTTTTCGAGGCATGGCAGATCAGGCACTACTTGTGGCAGTCTGAGATTGTCATGTTTTTAAGCAGTTTTTTTGCACAATTATCCAGCTCTGTAACAAGTTGGTGACAGGGGACGCATCTGGTGACCCAATCAGCAGTTGGAGGATAGCATAGCGCAGTCCAAAAAAAGAGATCAGTGAGTAATCATTCAATCAGGTGGCCTGTAAAGCGCGGCTACTCACTCGTATGGGTCTCAAGGCGCTTGGTTGGGGGAACCGCTGGTCCGTTGAAGGCGCTCTGTTCAATCGAAGAGAAGGTCCTGGATTCAGGCAGTGACGTGATTGCCTGAGGAGGAGAGGCAGGGTGTTCCAGGTCTTTGCCGCGAGGTCGGAGAAGGATCTTTCACTGGCTGTGGTCATACAGATTAATGGGACAGTAGCCAGGGCCAGTTGGGCGGAGCGGCGGTCATCTGGTGGGCGCGTGGAATGCGAGGAAGTGGTTGAGGTACACAAAATGGGGGACGCCACCTGCAGAATGTGGCAAAAGTCCCTAAGATTTAACTTAAGTTCATCAAATCATGGAAATAACAAGCATTCACAGAGCTACTAGACGAGACTTTAGTGAACTGACACATGCAGGCTTGTACTTGTATGTGTTAGCTCAATAAAACTAGACCTACTAGTTTTGATGGCAATGGTGTTGGTAATAGTGTTAAATACTCACAATGTTTTAGTGGTAATGGTTATGGTAGCTGGAGATATTGGTAATGATGGTGATGGGTTTAACCCTTTTGACGCTGATGACGGAACCGCTCCGTCATCAGCTGAGGTGGCGCTGTGCTGATGACGGAGCGGTTCCATCATGGCCCGGCCGCCGCATTCCGCGCCTGCGCTGGGCGTTCTATTGAGCGGGCGGGGCCATGACGGAACCGCTCCGTCATGAGCACAGGCCAACCGCGGCTGATGGCGGAGCGGTTCCGTCACCAGCATGCGGCCGCCCCGCCCCCTTAGCGCTGCGGCAGAATAGCCGCCGCAGCGATGCAGTTAAGAGAGGTGGTGGCAATATGGTGGGGTTGGTAGTAATGGTGGTGGTGTTAATGGTAATGGTGGGTTTGATGTTGTTAGTAACGTTGGTACTGGTAGTGGTGGTAAAGGTAATGTTGCTGCCAATGTAATGGCGGGGTGGTAATGCCACTGGCAATGTTTGAGGTAATGATAATGGCAATGGTGATATTAGTAATGGTGATAAGATGTTGGTAGTAGTAATGGTGGTAGTAATAGCAAAAAATATGGTGGTAGTGATGGTGCTGGTTGAAGCAATGGTGGTAGTAACACAGGTGTTGGTAATGGTTGTTGAAGTGATGGGTTGGTGGTTGTAATGGTGATGGTAATTACAGCTATGATGATGGTGCAAATGGACACAGTGGTAATAGTGATTACGTTGGTAGTTGTAATGGTGGTGGTGGTAATGATGGTGGTAAGGGTGGAGGTAGTGATGATGAATGAGTGGTGGTGATTGTAGAGGTGGTGGTAATGGTGTTGGTAAATGTATGTGGTTTTGGTACAACCCACACATCGAGCTTAAACGCAGCATAGTACTGTACACGGTCAAAGGCAAGAATGAAGTCAACATTTGATAGGAGAGGTAGTTGGTTTGTGGACTGTTCATGCAATGTAATATAGTGTTCTTTAAAGAGGCATGTCTTCAACTCTTTCCTAAAGAGGAGCAGGATTTGGCTAGTCCTGGTACAGGGATGTTGTTCCAGATCCTGGGTGCATAGATGGAAAAGCACTACTGCCATATTTATTCATTTCTAGATTTCTTAGTCTACAGTTTGATGATGTACTGGCTGTATGTGTTCAGAGAACCACTCCAAGATGATGAAGTTGTCTGCAAATTAAGCAGGGTGCAGGTTGTGATGGCTTTGTAAATTATGCAGCTGGTTTTTAAGATGCTGCAGGCTGGTAAGGTGAGCCAAAAGAGTTCCATCAGCATGGGAGTGATTTGAACATATTTCTTCAGGCCTTGAATTAGTCATGCGGCGGTGTATTGAATGCCTTTAAGGGGTGCCAGTGCGGAGTCAGGGAGACCACGGAGCATGATACTACCACCAACTAGATGCTGGAGTATGAAAGTGTGTGATGATAATCATGATGAGGTTGATTGGGTTAATGGTGGCATTAAGGATGGTTTTGATTGTGATAATGGTGTTGGTAATGGTTTTGGTAATGGTTTTGGCAATAGTGGTTGTGACTTTAATGATGGTGGTGGTAATATCAATGATATTGATCGTAGTGATAATGGTAGTGGTAGGAATGGTGGTAATGGAACTGTGGTAATGATTGTGGTAGTTGTAATGGTGGTAGTGTTAGGGTGTGTCACAATTGCATTCCAGGAAGTATAGAAGGACTCATTACATCATGTTTTTTACATCTGGAGTCATTAGATCGCCTGTAAGTTTTCCAGTCTTTTAGCTTTCAGGACTTTACTTTGCAGATAAGTCAGTCAACATATACATATATTGATGAGTTAGGACCCTTAAGGCCTTCTCCCACCTCACCGCCAAGACATGGAACACCCTCCCACTGAGCCTATGACAGACCCAAGACCTGCTGACCTTCAGGAGGATACTAAAGACCTGGCTGTTCGATCAGTAGCCCCCCCCCCTGCACCTTGAGACCCTTGCGGGTATGTAGTGCGCTTAACAAATGACTGATTGATTGATTTAGAGTTTGATTGATGGAGTTTACTTCATTGGGAGGATGTACAACAATACCTCTGCCTGGTGCTGCTTCTTGCAAATGTACAATTGTCTACCGGCCTTGGTGACAATTCTTCAAATTGACAGGAACTGTCATCATTGCTGTTCCTGTCAATGTTGGAAAAGTTTGATGGACAGTACCGTAAGCCACAACAGACTGTCAAGTTTTTAAAAAGCTTTTGTTACTCAAAATCAAATTCCTACAAACTAAACACTAATGACCCTCACACCTTGGGAGTTTTCTACCAAGATGAGGAGACATTTTTGTTTCTTTCCTGCCCTTTACCTGCCAGGTGGTGATGTACAGGGAATACAAGCCTTCAAACTGTCCACCCTAAAGGGTGGTGTAAAGTCCTTCCTCCAATGCCACATACTTCGTTAGGCCATCAGAGGAAGTATTCCATTGATGCAGCCATCAGGGATTCTAATGACAGAATACTTATGGTGCACCAATTCAAAACGAGCCCGGTGGAATAAGGGTTTGGAAGACAGGATACTCCATGCCATTTGCGATAGAGTAATGTTAGAAATTGGGTTTATTGTTGGCTAGGGTATGCACCTAAGCCAGGCAGAATCCACCACTTCTAATCAGGGCAAGGGAGTTACACACTGAAGATAACCCCTGCTCACCCCCTTGGTAGATTGGCAGAGCAGTCAGGCTTATCCCAGAGGCAATGTGTAAAGCGTTTGCGCAACACACTCACACAGCAGTGGCACACTAGGCACACCACAAAAGAGACGTCACACAAGGTTATATAAAAATATTCTTTGTGTTATCCATAAAAACACATTAGACTACAATCACATATTACTGTGCCACTAAGCACTGTTCGTGACATTACATAGGCCATAAATCACTTTGTCATAAGCCAATGGTCATAATGTCACATGGGCAATAAAGCAATAGGTATAAGTGGCACAGGTCATGGAAACATTAGGTATAACATAACAGTAGGTGCCCTGGAGTAAATACTCATTACTTGCACATTAGTCCACAGACTTTTTGTATGACATCAGGGCATAAGGAATATGCAGCAGTTATATGCTCCTGCCTATCAACAGATCTAATAGGGGCTCAATCACCACTTTGCACTCTAAATATACAGCTGCTTCCTTTGCTCTGCCTTCACAGGGAATATGGTCATTAGAAGTCTGAGCAGGACCGGGTCCTCCATTGAGGATCACAACCCCGTTCTGCTACCTGATTCAACTCTACCAGGTTCCCCACGGTATCACCACACAGTAAAATAAGGGGGGGAGGCATAAGGGGACGGCAGTAGAGGGTGGCCGTAGCTGTCCTTGCAGGCCGGCCCTTGGTAGATTGGCAGAGCAGTCAGGCTTATCCCAGAGGCAATGTGTAAAGCGTTTGCACAACACACTCACACAGCAGTGGCACACTAGGCACACCACAAAAGAGACTTCACACAAGGTTATATAAAAATATCCTTTGTGTTATCCATAAAAACACATTAGACTACGATCACATATTACTGTGCCACTAAGCTCTGGTGGTGACATTACATAGGCCATAAATCACTTTGTCATAAGGCAATGGTCATTATGTCACATGGGCAATAAAGCAATAGGTGTAAGTGGCACAGGTCATAGAAACATTAGGCATAACATGACAGTAGGTGCCCTGCAGTAAATACTCATTACTTGCACATTAGTCCACAGACTTTTTGTATGCCATCAGGGCATAAGGAATAAGCAGCAGTTATATGCTCCTGCCTATCAACAGATCTAATAGGGGCTCAATCACCACTTTGCACTCTAAATATACAGCTGCTTCCTTTGCACTGCCTTCACAGGGAATATGGTAATTAGAAGTCTGAGCAGGACCGGGTCCTCCATTGAGGATCGCAACCCCGTTCTGCTACCTGATTTAACTCTACCAGGGCCCCCATGGTATCACCACACAGCAAAATAAGGGGGGGAGGCATAAGGGGACGGCAGTAGATGGTGGCCGCAGCTGTCCTTGCAGGCCTGCCCTTTGCTGATCGGAACCAGGACTTCTCCGCCCTTCTTTATTGGCTCCCTCTGTAGCTTCACGGCCTCCAGCACCGCACTGCTGGGGGGAAGCTGACTAGTGCTGGGGTGCCGGCAACGCGACCCCAGTTGAACAGGCCGCGGCTGCACAACAGCTGAGGAGAGTGGGCGTGGCCTTCTTTGTCAGGCTCCACCCATCTCCTTTCCTCCAGGCAGCACTCCACACGCTGTCACTAGAAGCCAGGGGGAGAACCCCAAAGGAATACATCGCTCTTCCAGGGCCTGACCAGTGCTCCACATGCACGGCTTCAAATCACAGGGTGAAAAGCACAGCGCTCACCATGTGCTGTTCTAAATCACCCAGGGCAAGCCACTCAGCCCTGGGAGATCACTGGGGATACCAACAACAGGGCAAAAGGTCTAGATAACAACCGCGGTAGTCCTTCAGCAAGCAGCAGGCAGCAAGTCAGCACTCTGTTTAATCAAGTCCCATGGCGGTTCCTCCTGGCAGTCTGTAGCCAGAAGCGTCTGTTACAGTCCACAGTGTCTTTTCTTCCCTTCCATGGGGGTCATAGCCCCTTTACTTATAGTCCAAATGTCTTTGTTCTGGGGCACTTTAAAATACATTTACAAGTGCACAGCTCCCTCCATACACAGTGTAGGCCTATGCCTCAGACACACCACAGGGGGGCAGAGCCCGCCTTGTGGCTGGCAGTGAAAACCCTATTCAGGTGCAGGTGCAACTCCTCCCACCACTCCAAATGCAGACCAGGCCCATTCAGTTGCAAGAGAAACTCCTCATGCTACTCTAAATTGAGCCATGGTCTGTTCAGCCTAGCGCTGAGTCACCCAGGCAGGGCGGGACACATCTCAACACCCCAAGGGACTGGCAGGGGTGAATGCACATCCTCTTTCCCCTGTCAATTAGAACCAGACTATCGATACACATCCAGACAGGGCACAAAGACACATAGCACACAGAAATGCCCACTTCTGAAAGTGAACTGGTAAGTGTGCCTTCAAGGGATTTATTATAATACTTAATTCTCAATAATCTATGTTCTTTACTCGATGCAAGTTTATATAACTTTCTTGCAGATTTTTTTTTTTTATGTAAGATGCAAGTTTGTCTAACTTTCTTGCAGATTAGTTTTATTTAAAATAGTAATTTAAATAAAATGTATTTCATTGTTAAGTAAGAATCAATTAAAATGGGGAAATTAAATGTAAACATTAATAAATAATTATGTGATCAACATAATTACATATGAATTTCAGTATGTAATCTCATCATTTTTACATACTGCGTAATTATGTTTTTTAGAACATTAGAATAAAATATGGGTTAATTATTGTAATTGGATTCAATGCTAAGACTAGTTTATTTAGGGTTTAGGAGTTTGTGGTGAATAAGGGTAGAGTGTTTTAGGGTTTAGCTACTGATAGTGTATATGGGTCATACGCTGTTTAAGACTGTAGGGAAAGGTAGTATGTGGGGTAGGACAGAGTGTTTAAGGACCATGGATAGGTAGTGTATAGGGATTAGATGGAGTTTTTATGGCTTAGGGATAGAAAGCATATAGGGCAGCAAGGAGGTAAGAGCTCAGGAATTGTAGGGTATTTTGTAGGGGTAGTAATGTGTATTTTAACAAGCTCAGGGGTGGGTTAGGTATAGCCGTTGTAATTTGTATTTTAAGGACTCAGAATGGGTATGTTATAATATTACACTTAAATGTAATTAAATTATAAATATTCATTAAAATAAATAATCATATTTAAATAGATGTAGAAAATTTAAAATGTAATCAATTAAAAATAATGTATTTTAAATAAAATGTATGTTTATATTGGCCGTGCGGAAGAGCACCATCTCCGGTTGTGGAGAAACATGAAGCAACGCGGAGCGGTAATACACTAGTTGTTGCTGGGAGGCTTGAAGTTCCATTATTAATGACAGCTCTGCTCCCCAGTTTTTTCACCCTACTCAAGGGGCATAATACACGGACAATAATCACCAGGAAACAGGCAACCTACTCAAGGCTGATTGTGACGCTCACCCCATGGACTACAATTACCATCATGCTGATGGAAGACATGACAAGCCACGCACATTGAGGGCGTCAACATTCAAATCGAATAAAGTTTGTTTTGAACATGGAGAGCGTAATGCCTATTTTCTTTCCACTGACCCCATGAAGAAGAGGTGGTGCGGCCTCGAAACGCGTCGGGTGCATGGCACACATTTGCGGTGAACACTTGATGCAGAGCTACGAGGGGCCAGAATACCCGGAAGGCAGGAAGGTCGAGGGTGCCTTTCGGAAGCGCCGGAGCGTATTGTTGGTTTTGAATATATATATATATATATATATATATATATATATATATATATATATATATATATATATATATATATATATATATATATGTATATATATATATATATATATATATGTATATAGGTATAGATATTAAATACAATGTCAGTTGTCACTGTGTAGTTATAGTTGTCAGAGTTTCCATAGGAAGAGTACTTTTTGTTTTGCAAATAACTTTGGCACTATTTTTCGACCCTGCACAAAACTTTCCCCCATAAAATTCTTCCATCTCTGCTCAATCCTGGAAAATGTCAATGTGATCTTTCAAGTAGGGCCAAGAAAAAGGGAGACTCCCAAAACATTGATTTCGCATCTTAATTCCCAAAGGAAACTTCTGTCATCAATTCAGAAAAAAACAGCTGAATGGAATGACACAAAACTGGGGAAAAATTAGACCTTTAATTATAAAAAGAGCTGTTTGTGATTTGATATAAATCTGTTCAGGAGTTTTTGAGAAATGTAAGGAGGTGCTTGGAGTGATCAAGAAAGGATTAAAAAAGAATGTATGTTTGGTACTGCAAGACTCCTGAAGTACTGAAAATTAAAATATGATTGGCCGTGGGAGCTTTTTCTCTAGTTGGCTATCTTGGTACTATGGGGCTGGTACTTAGAGATCTAATTGGCAGGCTACAACCTCTAGAAAAATGTTATAGCCACCACTACAGGACTTGGAGAACAGATCCTCTGGCACCTGTGAGTGGGACCCAGAGAGAACCCTCAGGGAACAAATAATAAAATAAAGTATTTTTTTATGTTTCTGGTACCACAGCATTCCAGTGGGACTAAGCGCACCACTCCCGTGAAGTACTGCAGTACTCCAGCAAGGAGCGGTCACACAAGCTTAAGCCCCATGGTACTGAAGTATTGCACAAGCGTCTTCTGGGGAAGCTCGCATTGTACCACGTAAATACTGGGGTACTTGCAAAAAATAGAAAATAATAATAATTTAAATGTGGTTTGGGGATCTGTAGGAGTTTGCTCAACTCAGTGTGGGTGGCCAAAAACCACTCTGTGCACTAATTCCCCCTTTGTGATGTGCACAGTGGGCAGTTGGTCGCAGGGCATGGCCTTTATCCCAGCTCAGTGCAGGTTGCAAACACCCTGCTGCGTATGGCCCTGTGGATAGACCCTGTGGTCAGTTCCTGTGGCCAACAATGCCCTGCACCTGGCTGAAAGCGGTGGGGGGGTGGCCCTCCGTGGGGGCTGTGTTGGTCACCCATGGGAAACTGGTACAGAGCCTGGCCTGAGACCAATCCCCAGTGCGTACAGCCATTGGTCATCGCATGGTTGGCCACACATTGCAGGGTTGGTGTAGAGCCTAACCAGCAGCAAATCCCCGCTTTCAACCCCCGGCTTCACACGCTCAAAAGATGTGCTCAGCAAGGGAGTTGGTTGAGTAGGATCAAAGAACCACAGGAATTCACTGAAAAAGCAAAGGTTAAATTGATGTTATAATTAGGTATGGTAAGATCTTGGTTTACATCAAACAAACTCAGAAATGCACTGAAAAAATAAGATCTTAGATTACGCAAGAAAAGAAAGAAAACTTAACTGACAAAGGTTAAAGTGATGTTATAGTTAGGTGTTGAAATAACACAAAAAGAAATGTTTCAACCAAAAACACCTCTGAAATTCCCCCGATTATAGTCTACTACACTTTTGACATGTTGTATATTATCATTCATGGCATCTCAAATGACGTTTGGAACATACAGATTATAAAGACATGTTCTAAAGATAGGAGAATAACTGTACCATAAAGGGTCACAATGCAGAACATGCTTGGTAAGTAATATTGAGATTAGAGGAGATAACGCAGAACTCTATATCAGCAGCTCTTTCCATTAAAGGAGAAGGATGGTCTTTGACATGGTTCTTCAGAACAGAAGAGTTCATGCATCAGGCACTGACAGTTCACAAGTCCTACGAAAATAAAAAGAAAGGGAACTGGAGGAGCACAAACAAGTAGTATACTCTCCTGTTCATAATAACGTAACATCCTACACCATCACAATCTGATTTTACACCATCTCATAGCACTGAGACTGCCTTGATTGCGGTCACCAACCATATCAGAGGTTCTTTAGATGCCGATATTCCATTTATGCTAGTACTGCTCGACTTTTCGGCCGCATTCAATACAGTGTACCATCCCAAATTATTATATAGCTACAAGAGATTGGCATTCATGGGACAGCGCTAAATTGGCTTGGCCATTTACTGTCCAGCAGAACCCAAACAATTATTCTAGGCTCTTTTAAATCTCGCACCATGTTGCTGGACAAGGGGATACCCAGGGCTTTTGTCTTAGCCCTCTGCTCTTCAACATATATGTGGCACCACTCACCAAGATGGTAAAAGCCTTCGGCTTCGAGATCATTAGTATGCAGATGATACACAGCTAGTAATTGCCTTTGAGAAAGGCCTTAAGAAAAATAAACAATGCTTTTTAGAGGGGATGACGGCAATTGCCACATGGGTGAGAGAAAACTGTCTCCAGCTGAATGCAGAAAAAACAGAGATCAGGCTCTTCCTTAGGTACCAAACTTAGACACTACTGTGTGAGTTGGATGGGTCCTTCAGGGTGATCAACAGGAGAGGTTGTTGTATGTGGTGTAGGCGTAGGGTCTCTCCTTAAACATATGAGGAGCAAGGGGCAAGGGATGCTTTCTGTCTTTACTGAGGCAGTGGAGGAGAGACGAGTTGGCAAGCAAGAGTTACCTTAGTCTTAAGTATTTGTAAGGTGTTAAATCAACAGCAATAGCAATATTCACACCACCAGACAAAGCTCCCATTTTTTTTCCTGGTCACGGTGTGGAGCTTATAATTTTCTGTTCACTGTCGCCTCAGTCACATATGAGATTCATAACTGAAAAATGAAATGTGCATCCATTTCTTTCATTTTTGTACTTTCGCAGTCAGTGTCTGTGCTCAAATGTATAATTAAGCACCATGGTAACTTTTCCCTATGGAGTGTGATGCCAGACATTAATCGAGGCATGTTTTTCTGAGCAAAAATCATAGCGCACAGAATTAGTATGGAAATTACCTCATGTTTAAGGGACTTTACTGAAAATGTATGAAAATGGGAACTTTTTACCTGTGAATGAGATTGGGATTGGTCAAGATTTCAGAGTCATTTAGAGTTTGGCACAGCAGGAGCACAGCTGTAAATTAACGGTGCTCATGCTCCATCAAACTCACAGTTTCCCTTCTCGATTTAGAGTGCGGGTTTCTGACAAGAGGCCTCAGTTGGGTCTGATATCAAAAACTTCAGATTGAAAAAGCTTCCACCATAGGACCGTACGGTCATAGTGACAGTGGCATCTCCCTGCTTACAGTGGAGGCTACTCTTTTTAAATGTCCCAGCCCGAGACCACTACGTGAAGCCCACGTAGTGCCATGCAGGATAATCACTCAATGGTCCCTAAACGCAGGGAGAAAACACCTTGCCCATGTGGGGCATTCATTTTTAGTTTTTCAAGCATGAGCTCTTGCTTTGGAAGTTTATTCTTATAGCGTCTGCTCGGCAAAAGCCAACACAGTAGTGAGGTGAGACTTCACTGAAGGCAGAGAGATCCTTTCCTGGGGTCGTTGAGAAAAGAGGACCTTGTTCCACTGGGAAAATGAAGAAGATCGCGTGTGCTTGCCTGGAGGGGTGGAGGACCACCCGCCATAGTCTAACCTCTGCGTTTCAAACACGCTCTGAGGAACTCTCGTTTGGGGTGGGCATGGAACAGTGTAGCACTTTGTAGACAGGGAAGGGGTGATAGAGGCAGACATTCTATGAAAACAATGAGCTGTTGTAGTGAAATTAAATCACTATGTTAAAGTTGTGTGGGCTGAAACACCAGTGAGGAGCCACTGAGGAGGGAAAAGCATTGGGCAGGTGGAAGTAAGTGATGAAAAAGCACTGTCCAGACAGTGAATGTGGTGAGTGAGGCAGAAGCACTCTGCTGGGTGGAACAATGTCCAATTTGCAGTTAGAAATAGTAAGCTATGTGCCAACAGTATTTTTTTTTTACAGAGTTTTATATAGCGCAAACTTGACCCGAATCAGGTATCAGAGCGCCTTACATAGCACCAGTTACATTACAGGAGGGCACATTAACTTTTTTTGTTAGACACAGTTATTTGCCCAGAATCACAGGATGTTCCGCGTCATTGCCGAGACTCAAACCCAGTTCCCCACATTCGAGGTCGACCGCCCTAGCCCTTCTCCTCTCCCCAATTGTGGAGAAGTGTTGAGGAATCAATAACTGAGAAGAACTGCACAATTGATAACTATGGAAAAACAATGCAAGCAGTGAGGGTATCTGCAGGATGGTCATCAATAATGTTTTTCACACTGAACCTACACTACTGCACAGGAGCACTGCATGAGGCACACTGGAAATGGGGGCGATCCACTGCTGTACTTGGCATTCCTTGTGGGTAGTGACTTAGAATGCTTCCGATTGTGCTTCAGTTAAGCTGTGACAAAGATGACCGATAGTAGTGTTGAGGAGACATGGTCTTTCTGCACTTCACAAAGGTATATTTTCTGCTTTCTTTTCCTTCTCTTTTTAGGTCTGACACTGGAGAGGTGTCACAGTAGTAACGGATATGCTGTTAGTTATCTGTCGATGCACAGAGTGCACTCTCCAGGTGTTAACATGCACAGTTAGAGGACTGTGATGTACAGATGATTAGCCCCACAGTACAGAGACTATGGGCCTTATTTATGAAGGCCTTGCGCCGCCGATGCGCCACTTTTAAAATGGGAAAAAGTGACGCACCGGCGGCGCAAGGCCTTCATAAATAAGTCCCTATGACTCTCTGGATTAGACTGCCATCTTGAACTATAGCAGCAGTTCTATAGCAGATTTCCCATCAGTTAAACTTTATTTGTAATACATTTCAGAGACAAAGGGCTTGATTTAGACCCTGGCAGATGCGATTCTCCATCACAAACATGATGGACATCTCGTCTGTCGTATTGCAAGTGGATGGTATATATCGGACAGGATATCCATCATGTTTGTGACAGAGTATCCCATCCACTAAGATCTAAATCAGGCCCAAAATTTAGGGTAAACCATTGATACCAAAACTTAGGTCCGTAACTACAACAACGTAACGCAGCACAGTGCCGCAAGCCATTTGGGTGCACCACGCTGCATTAGTTTGGAAGTTAAGGGATGCGCCATATCTACAACAATATGACGGATTCCTTTGCTCTCCCATGCGCTGGCGCACAACGGGCTGCCGTGCGCCGATGCAGGCACAAAAATAACCACAAAAGATGATTTCGTCTTTCTATGCTTCCTGCAGAATGCAACACGCATAGAAAGAGGAAAAAACTAGGAGAAATTAAAACATTTCTCCTCGTTGTCCCTCCCTATGCCTCTCCATGGGAGGCGTGGTATTGTAACGCATTTCCAGGTTTACGGTTTCTCATAAATCTGGAAATGAGGCAGAACCCATAGGTGTTGCATGGGAACTCCAACAGCAACACCCATTTCACGCAAAGTGCTAAGTATTAAGGGGCCATATTTACAAGGACACAAAAAGCCAAGCAGGGAGGCTTTACGTCTCCTTGTAAATATCGGGCAGCAAGATGCACGCCAGGAGAATGTGCATGGTTGTGGGTTCTCCAACTCAAGAACTAATCGTACCGGTCGAGTACGTATGAGACAGATGATCACACTGCCGAACTATGAACATCAGACTGCGAGAAACAAGAAAATAGTCGTTGCGCGTATGTATTTCATGAACAGTGCAGTGATGTGTCTATTCCCTACCTTGTGGAGAGTGGTAGCACCATACACCTACCAGGCCACAACTCTCAACCACTGCCTCAATGGCACTGGCAGCCAGCAAGGGTCGCCGAGGCGGGCCCAAGGATTGATCCACGTTAGGGTACTGAACACATTTAAAGTTGCCCCCGTATCTGAGGTAGGCTGTCATAGCAGGCCTGCTTAGCATAAAGTGCATGATAAATCTGTGTGTCATTTTAATTAGGTCCAAAGATTCTCACCATGGTTGTAGTGAAACAAGCAGCATGATATGCTCCCCTTATGCACCTCTGTGTGAGCAGCCTGCTATTGGGAGCCAGGTGTGTACGCACGCAATGACAATAAAATATGCAATGCACCAATCGTGTAATAAAAAAACATGAATATGCATCTCCACTCCACAGCCAAATGTACATATCTAGGTAAATAGCAGGCAGAAGCTCCCTCCCAACAAACGTGAAGGAAATACCCACACCCACTAACCCTGCATATCATCCAGGCATTATACATATTAAAGCATACGTACAATCTTGCATTTATAAACTTGGAAGACATTAAAATAGAACAACAATGCTGAACATATCATCAAAAATAGGATAATATTCAGGGCCCGGTTATGATGTCGAAAGGACCAGAGTCCGTCCAACATATTTTAGGCACTGGAACCTAACTACTT
Source organism: Lissotriton helveticus (assembly GCF_964261635.1). Taxonomy (NCBI): domain Eukaryota; kingdom Metazoa; phylum Chordata; class Amphibia; order Caudata; family Salamandridae; genus Lissotriton; species Lissotriton helveticus. The sequence continues at coordinate 1,257,873,170 of NC_136063.1, read as the reverse complement.
CCTGTCGTCAGTTCCAGCCTAACAAGTTGAATGGCAGCTGGGCTATCCGAGCCCATCGGAGGCCATTTGGAAATCCAGTTTGGATTCCTTTCCTACCTACCCCATCAAAATGGGTCGGTCGGGAAGAAATCCAAACAAGCAATTTCGATGCGGTCAGAACAGCTTCAATCGACGGTCAGAGCCATTTTCGACCGCATCGAAATCGGCCCCTAAGAGTTTGTGGCATGCAAAGGATAAAAGACAGATCAGCATCAAATAGGCTCTTCCATATCAGAAGAGGCCACCGGCTCGCCATCTTCTCCCCTCGGGGACCTCTGTTTACCACTTGCCCTATCATGAAGCTTAAGGAATTATTGCAGACTTTTAGCATCAGCCAACATCTTTGTCTTTCTGTGAAAAATCACCTGCAATCGAGCATGGTAAAGCATAGCATAGTCAATTTTTAGTTCATGCAGTTTCCACTTGGCTGGACGTAACTGGCTCCGTGCCTCCAGGACATGTGGCATAAAACTTGGGAAATTAGAAAGATCTGGCCTTCCTATTGAAGGGTATGTAGTTCTCTGAAGTGCCGTTGCAGTGCATTGTGATCGCGATAATTAGGCGGTCTTGCTATAATCGGGCGGGCCGAGCCCCAGGCACCGGCTGTGGTGCAAACACATGGTGAGCACACTCCACGACGAATATATCAGAAAACGTGTCTCGCCCTATATGTTCTACGAGGAGCTGCTCCACATAGTTTTCCATTTTGCCCATATTTGTTGATTCAACCAGACCAGTGATGCAGAGATTATTCAGTCTGAAGCGGGATTCCAAATCCTCTGGCTTAGCCTGCAGCACCAAAAATGTCTTCTCCAACTGCTTTTTTGTCCCCACCATTGAAACTGGCTTATCCCAGCCTCTGAGATTCGTCTATCGACCTCATCAATGCATTCTGACATACTGTCCATTTGATACGTAAGGGCCTCAATTTTCCTATTGATCTTGGTAAGGCTGAGCTGCATGGCAGTCAGAATTTGGTGCAATTCTCTTAGCTCTGGCCCCAAGGGATCCTCAACTGCCTTGGGTGCCCCCACCCTACCCTCTTGCAACCTAGAAGTTTTTCCCTGCTCAAACTGTAGTTTGAGTTGAGTCTTATCGGTCTTGCCTATGGTGATATGCACAGCTCAGACCTTTGCAAGCGTGGAATCGTAGATGTGCACCTATATGGATAGGTTAAGGCTCAAGAAGGTGATCAGAGGGTCTGCAGGTCACCCCAAATCCTGACAACCATGTGAGTTATGTCCGAGGGACACTATGGTCAGGGGACCACAGGCCTTAGCGCTGCTTTCCCAGGTGTTAATATAGACAAGGCAGTCCAAACCGGCAGACCAGATCCCCACTCACTACTGCAATTGTTAGAGCAAGGCACCCACATGACCAGAGATTTGGGCACCACACCACCTCATCAGGCAGAGACTCCACATGTGACGATGGGGGGGTCAAACAGGTATATTGAGGCTCTTATAGAGTGGCCACTGTGGGCCACACCAGCAAAAGACTTTGCTTCTCGGGGCCACAGGCAGCCCTTAACTCACACATCACAGCACTGTACAGCAGGCTAGCATGGAGGGCGGGGCACCTCAGTCGGGGACCCCGCCTCGTTCAAGTTAATGCTGATAGTCACTAGGGGCCCCACTCCATCCCAATCAGAGAGGGTGAGGGGTGCAGTCTTCAGCATGTGTCCCAAGGACAGGCAAAGTTGTACAACAATGGACCAGAGCCCTTCCTTCCAACTACGGGGCATCCGGCCAAATGCCACAACACAAACATGTCCAGCCGCCCCCTGCAACAAAACACATCCTTGGGTGTAGAGGCAGGCCTCGTCACAGCTCTTGGTTGTGCAGCAAAAATGGTAGACATATCCTGGGGCCCGCAACTCTTGCTCACCTCAGGAGTTCACCAGAGGCAGGAGGAGGCTGCTGGACAACTTGAATCCCCGATCCTGAGATGGGCTCGAAGGTGCACATCTGTGGCCCAGTGTCGCTCAGCTCCCTGTCTCCGGCATGTCGTCTGCCTCCGAGAAGGGTCCCGATGCAGCTAGGAGCCCCCACAGCATCGGGGGCTCCGGGTGAAAAGCGGCAGGAGCACCACAAGACAGCATCCGACACTGGACCATCACAGCAGGCCACTCCACAGCAGCAAAGCAGGCCGCAACGGATTGCAACGTGATCCCGGGATCCGTCGCCTTACCGCCTGTGTCGGTAAGTTCAGAAGTTGAACCGGGGCATGGGACACACATGAAGAGGGGTTGGAGTGTGTTATATAGCACAATGGCGCATGATGTTGCAGGGTTGTTGTAGTGGCCGAAGGAGCTTGCCTAGCAGGCAGCCATCTTCAGGCCAGGCAAGCTCCGCCCCCATAACTTACTAAATTGTATTGTGTTCAATACAACTGTGTGTTGAAGGTCAAGGTCTCAACTTCTTTCCCTTTGTTTTGATTCAGCTACACACTGCACCTCACTCATTTTCTTTGGGGGTTACCTTGCTACTCATGACAAATACCTAAAATTGAAAACTGTTTATTTTGGTGTGTTCCTCTGAGCAGTGCAGGAACTCTGTCACAGCTCACATCACCTTTCTCTCACTGTCAGATTCCCTGCTAATATCGGTATATTTTTGATAAAGGGTAATTTTTTGTGAAGTTTTAATAGAAGATCAGATATAAAGGTTATAATGACATGGATTTACAAAATTTCACACACACTATAGCTTTTATAATGTTATACATAATGTACAGGTTCACATAAGTGTTTGGATTTCATTTCTGACTTATTCCCTTTCCTTTGCATGTGATAAATGTCTATACGCTTAAGATGTCATAATAATATATATATATAACCAAGACCAGTGGTTTCTAACCTTTGGACTTCTGTAGACCGCTACTTTATCATTACTGGAATCTGGGGACCCCCACTGAGCCATTATTGATTTCTGGTGACTCCCACTGAGTCATTATTGGAATACGGGGACCCCCCACTAAGTCATTATTGGATTCTGGGGACACCAGCCTAAGCAATGTTGATGACTGGAACCACAAAACAATACAACAAATGTATTTATCAAACAAATGTACAAATGATTAAAAAATGTATTTTATTTATAAACAAATATAAAATCTCAAAATATTAATGTTAATGGAAAAGCTGGAGCTTTTCTAAATGGAACTGAGTCCACCGATCGTTCTTACTATTCTCCATCTGATGCACTTGCACTGCTCTCATGAATCGATCAGAAAATAACGTACTTTCTTGCCTCCAATTTAAAATTCCTTCACATTTACAGAATATTTTAAAATGTTCAATTTTCAATTTTGCTTATTTATTTATACACACTTTATTAATCTGTTAATATTGTATCATTTTCTAAGCAGTCACAGACCTCAGAGTAGGGGCCGTAGACCAGCAGGATAAGACCACAGGATAAGCATCACTGGCCAAGACCATTCATTCATTCATTCATTCATTCATTCATGAATGGTCTTGGCCCGTTCATAAATGGATGAATGGATGAGTTTAGACCTGCATGAAAAGACACAAGTGGTGAAGTAAACCTCACTCCTCTATTTCTACCTACTCTTTGACCACACCTTAAGTAATCATACATGCAGCAACTCATCTGATCTCTGGAACCCCAACATACAGTCGCATCACATCCAAATAGATCACACTCCAGGGGCTGCCGATCCACTCCCACATGTTCTTTAAACATGTGCGTCAATGTTTAAATCCCTATCAGCAGCCTCGTTATGAGGTCCCTTTGAACTTCCATGGGACTCATGACAACAGTCTGTAAAGTTCTTAGGACAACTTCAAAAGCTATTTAAATACACATAATGAAAATGACTGTGAGAGAAGAAAACTAATGCTCTTATTTAGAAAATACAATTATATATTTTATTACATAATATCTCTAAATGTTTACGATATGTATGTAGGGATAGGTGGATGAATGTAGTGGGTATGTAGTCTTAAAATTATGACTTCTCTGTTTTGAAATTGTATAGAGATATTATGTAATGAAATATATATTTGTACTTTTCTAATTAAGAGTGTTAGTTTTCTTCTCTCACAGTCATTTTCATTATGTGTATTTAAATAGCTTTCTTTTGAAATTGTCCTAGGAACTTTACAGATTATATTTCTCTCTAGGTTAACTTCATATTAGTAGCAGGGGGCCCCATATCTTTACAGTTACCGATGACAACAGTTACTGGCCCGAACGGAATTGTGAAATCTGCAGAGAAACTTCGAATGTATATTGTTTCATCTGCAAATTTCAGTTGGTTTCAGTGGCCAGAATATCAGGGTGAAACTCTGGGGATAACTCAGGCACTACCTAGTCAAGCAGACTAGGAATTACTTTGTAATTCGTCATTTCTTAGCGGGCTGTTATAGTTCAACTCGTTATGCTCTACAAGCTCAACCCCTTGTGAGAAGATTAGTGGGGCTCTCATAAAGAGACGTTATAATGCATGCCTGTCTCGCAAATGACCTCACAAATTCAGGGCACCCCTCTCCGCCCCCCCCCGCACCCCCATCCTTGTCCAGGCAGCCATACTTAAACCTACTGTTGACATTTCATGGTCAAAAAGAGGACTTGCAAATGGGCCTTTTCCAGCTATGCTCCTCTACTTTTCAATCCTCTGCCCCTTTCCACCTCCACTCTTTAACAGTCATGTCCTTGCCTCCCCACCCCCGGTGTCGGCTGCAGGAACCCAGTCAAAGGATCTCCAAGTCAGCACACACCAGATGGAACATTGCGCTTTTCCATCAGTGATCCACAGAGCCATTGCTTTACCATGATACACAACTTTCCCTCCTCAGAGACTAGTTCTGACAGAATCTCGAAAATAAAATATCAACAGGCAAGTAAGTCTAGATTTTCTGTATTTTCTGTATCTAACTTGATACACACACATGCACGCGCACACACATACACACATGCACACACACAGACACACACACATATATATATATTGTAAAGGTACGTAGATATAGAGATGCAAATATATTGTCCCTCGATATTGTGCATTCAATATCCTTGCACCACCATATTGCCGGTGTGAATATTCAGAAGCACAACCACCTCTGAATCGCTTTCCCAGTACCAATCACCTTGAGACTCAGTAAACCGGACTAACCTAGTGTTCATGTTTTGATGAATTTACACTTAACCCTTCCCCGATGCACTACCTAGTGCTCTATTGTTTTCTCTGGTTATTTCACAGGTGCTCTAAGAAAAATAAATACGTTCATTAATTGATTGGTTCCTTCATTTACTTATTTATTCAGCCAAATTTCCCACCACAGGCTCGCTCAACAAGACAGCATATTAGCTTAGTGCTGCCTTTAAAGGGGACCACATCTTAGAACATTAAAGACAGAAAAAAACTTGTATGCAGTAACTGATCAGCATGTCTGATGCTTGTGTGTAAATAAATATCCCTTGCTAGGGATGAGTGTAACTGGAAAAAACGCTATATCTGTGGGGATTGTTTGATATAGAGAAAGAAGATATCTCCCACTTGTCTCCTTCTGAAGCACATCTGGACACAGCTGGCGTGTGGAACCAGGGAGCAATGGCGGACCCATGATGTTAATTAAGATCGGGTCACGCCTATTTAGTTACCAGGCAGCGGTAAACATGCCCCTGTGCCATTGTGTATCATTTGTAATGCGAGCTTGACAACACATCCGTGGGCTGTGTCTGCAGCCCAGGCAGACTCTAAATGGGGCCCCGCTGCCAGTGATGCAACTCTACTGTGCTCTTTCACAGGCACATCAACGCCCCACGAGACAGACTGGAGGGCAGCATGGTGAGCGTCAAAGCTAAAATAAAACAGCAGCATCGTCTAAGCAGAGGTAAACAATTGTAAAATCCAAAGAAGCGCCTGCTCTCGGGCAGGTATTTTTTTATAGGTGTTAAAACAAGACACAGGTATTTCAAAATCCTTCAGGTTTACTTCAATAATGCAATACTTGAACCATACAGATACAATTATAATTCCCTTAATTGTGCAGGTCGCAGAACAGCCATTTCAAAAGACACATCTGAAAGGTTTTTCCCTAATGAATGCTCTGTGTCCATTTACTGATAACCATACATGTTGTGAACTGTAGCTACAACTCTAAATCACATTTTTGGGAAAGTTATCACTTGCATTATATTGCCAGACTTGATTTTCTGTTTCTCTGGTAATATGTACACTTTTATTAGAACACGACAAAAACTGTAGGATCTATCTATCTGTCTGTCTGTCTGTCTTTCTATCCAGTATTACTTCTTTCCTCAGTCGAGTAAAGTGCTCACCACACAGGAGTAGGTGTTTTTGTTGCTATTTGTTCAGCCAGAAAAAAAGACAATGCGTTTCGACTCACCAGAGTCTTGTCAAACTTTCCACAATCATAACTTCCCCTATAACATAGATGAAACAAACAAGCATTTGCAAAGCAATAGGCCGCTCAATTGCGAGATTTTGAGCTAATGACATTGTAAAAGGCTATGCCTTTTCTTGGTGTGTTTACAACAAATTGCAATAATAAAAGTCACTGTCCTATACAATACCATTGGGTCATAGTTTCAAAAATGCGAGGCCAATTGCATTGCACATGCTTGTTTATGGAAAAAACGCGAAACGGGAGGTGTTTGGTGAGAAAGAGTATTTTTTAGAAGGGCTGGTAGGGTTGGGATACAGCAGGTTCTTTGTGAAATGCATACTAGGGAAATATGTTAAAATATTTGTGTAATGCATATTAGCAAAGTTAATTAAATCCCCTTTCAAAAAAAATATATAGGAGCTATACGTTATGGTGTATGGAAAATGTATTAAATACGTGATAAAAGTTAATAGCACGTTAACCGGTACGGTAAACACAGTACCAAACACGTGTTGTTATTTTAAAAGGCTGGGACAGTTTGATCAGAGTCAGTTACTTAATAAATAGTTAAGCACATTTAAAGTCTAAAGCAAATAAATATTTGTTGGAAAGCAAATAATATTGGAAGAGAGTCCAGGAGGCGGCAAACAATGTTTTTTTGGAAGGGCTGGTAGGGTTGGGACATTGAAAGTTACTTGTAGCAACTATTTAGTAACAACAGAACAAACATTCAGGTAAAAACGAAGACGTTGTAAAACAAAGTCTAAATAATTTGATATTTTATCTTTGTCTTTGAACGTGGTGGGAAGATTAAGTGACCAGCGCCAAAGCTAAAACACTTGTGGGCAGATTTACAAGCCCCTTGCCCTGCTTTTGCATCATTTTTAACATGGGAAAAATGCCGCAAAAGTGGCGCAAGGGGCTTGTAAATCTGCCCCTTTAAGCTTTGGCTGCGCGTGGCCAAAATGTAAGTCACTGTGGTGAGGGTCTCCTCCGGGTGACTGCAGCGTACACCAACAAGCACATTTCCACACAGTAAAGTGGAGGAAAATAAAACAAATCTTGTACATATATGAAAGATCCATGTACGAATGCGGTGCCCAAGGTGGTATGTGGAGAGGCATGAAAGAATTTGCAATGCTTACATACCCAAGAACAGTGGCAGGAGACAGGAGGTCACATGGGGGAGCGGTCCCCCATGTTTGCCCTTCTGAAAGAGTACGATGACACCTTGCCAGAGTACAATGAACATAGGGCTGCAAGTATTTATGTATGAAGGTGTGTACACAAGCTGGGGGCACTTCTGGTGATGCGCTGCTGCACAAGAACTTTGAAAGTTTGACTGAGTAATGCACGCGCACCAAAATAGATGCGGATCAGCTCTAGGCTGTGGGGTACTAAAAACAATGGAAAATATGTGAAATCACCTATGCGGGCTGCGCAAACATTTTAATTTTGAATTGCACGTGCGCAGTTTACAGGTAAAGAGCTGCGTTTTAAATGGTTCAAGAGGGTGACGAAATTGCGTAAATCATACCGGAAGAAAGAGAAGTGGAGTTTAGAAAATGCATGTGAGAGGTGTGGCACGCTCCATGCATACATGCCAACATTTTTAGAAGCGGGAAGAAGCGATTTTAACAAACATTTACATTGCAATAGATCTCTCATTTACACAAGACCTATTGCATTGTAAATGGTTGGCATAATGGACAACGGAAGGGAGGGTGGGAGGGAGAGGGCATGGACAATGGGAGGGAGGGTGGGGGAGAAGACATGACAACTGGAGGGAGGGAGGGCGGCAGGGGGAGAAAGCACAGAGAACGGAAGGGAGGGAGGTCGGGGGTCAAAGGCATGGAAACAAGAGGGAGGGTGGGGAGAAGGCACTGACAATGGGAGGGAGGGCGGGCAGGGGGAAGAATGCATGGACAACAGGAGGGGGGGTAAAGAAGGAACCAAAACCTGCTGTGCCTGAGGAGGAGAACCTCCTTAAAGAAAATAGTGCTCACAGTCTAAGGTATCAAGTACAATGTAACAAACAAAGTGAAGGGGCCAGTCGCCATGGGACGTGACAAATGAGGAGGAAGGGACTAACAAGCCGATTGACGAATCAGAAGCCAGCATTTAGGACAGACAATAACACAAGCGAATTGCAAACATGGGCGGAGAATTGGCGGGGCTTCTATTTGCTACTTGTTAGGTGAGCGTATACAAGGAGTCTCGCCGAGCAGCGCATGCGCGCTGGCTCATGCTCGACCTAAACAATTGACTACATCCTGACAAACCACTCCAGTGCATGCAATTACAGTAATAGGTCAACAATGTTTATTAAGTCCTGTCTTGATACTCTTTTTCTTCAAAATAAAGAGATATAATGCAAATTAAATGAACCATAATATTTTATCACATATGTTGACACATAGATAAAATGAGAACAATATACTAGTATTTCTCATTATCAGCATTAAAATTTCCCTTTCATACATGCCAACAAATCAACAGGGAAGAAAAACAATTCTCTAAATACCTTCATCAATCAAAAGCATACTTCATTTGAATCAAACCCATCAGTTCACAATATCATTGGTCATCATCATATGTTTACATTTCCCATTTGATCAAATAAAATAATCTATTCAGATAAAGTAATCTAAGGATCCATATTCATTTAATCAAAAGGATATCGGCTGTAGTAGCCATTCGCCTGGGGGCCAACTAGTCCATCAGGTGCTTCCAGTAAGCACCACTGCGTTGCGTTGCAAGGAGGTGGTCTAGGTTGTGCCCCTTTTACACCTCTCTGCAACACAGCTCTGTGGCACTTACTGGAGGTACCTAGTAGGCTAGTTGGACCCTAGGGACCCTCAGGATTCAAAGGGACTTAATCTCCCAACTTAAAACGGCCACAGGGCACGTTTACACTGTGGTGAAGCAAGGGGACGGGACCTGAGGTGATGTGTGCAAACACGGCAATGTGGCGCGTTTTGATTTGGGGAATTAAGTCCCCTTTAACCCTGAGAGTCCCTGGGTCCAACTAGTCCACCATGTAAATTCAGTAAGCACCACAGAGCTGCATTGCAGAGAGGTGGTCTGAGGCCATGCCCTATTTTACACCTCCCTGCAATGCAACTGTATGGCACTTACTGGACATACCTGGTGGGTTAGTTGGACCCCAGGGACCCTCAGGATTCAAGGGGACTTTATCCCCCAACTTAAAACGCCCACAGGGCGAGTTTGCACACATGTCACCTCAGGCTCCTCCCTCCCTTCACCAGTGTGCAAACGCACCCATTGGCATGTTTTTAGAGGTAGTTTTAATCCCCCTGCCCTATTATGTACTAAGGACTTTCAGAGGAGGTCATGATAATCACAGGGGTACCCCAACCCATAGTGTTCCCTATGTATGTTGGTGTTTTCACTGTATTTTAAGTGTCTTTTAGTATACCACTGGCTCTAGGCCTGGTTAGTCAGAGTCAGTTAGCACCAGTACCCATTTGAAAAAGTTGTGGGCACAGGATGATTTTGTAACAAGGCCTCTTTCTGTTCCTTTGTTAATTCTTTCTGCACATGTCTTGCTTCTTCCTGCACTTTTCTTCTTCTTTGAGGACTGCTGTTGCTTCTTTATGCATTTCTTTTGCTTCTTTCTGTGGGTTTTTTCTTCTTTCTTCACATGTCCTACCTCTATATGCATAGTTATAAACTAGCATTTAACGCCTTAACCGCGGCGTTTTTTCTGCCGCGGTGCGGGCATTCTAAAGGGTGGGCGGGGCTACGTCGGCCGTTGGTTGTGCTCAGCAATGGGGAGGGAGTGCTCGCGACGGCCAACAGCCGACGGCAGCAGGGAAAGGGTTAAAAAACCTTTGAAATTCACTTAAAAAACCATAGGTTTCAGGCACGTTATAGTCAGGAATTAGCATTTAAAAAACCTTTGAAATTCACGGAAAAAATCATAGTTTTCAGGCACGTTATAGTTAGAAATTAGCATTTAAAAAACCTTGGAAATTCACTGAAAAAAACATAGGTTTCAGGGGCGTTATAGTTAGTTGGAATTTTCACTCGTACAAAACCATGGAAATTCTCCCGTTATAGTTAGTTCAGCTAACTATAACTTGCTTGCCCGCAATGCACTGCTGATGACGTCACATATTACTTTACTCATGACATGGTTAGTGACATCACTCATGACATCACTGATGACATCTCAAATGACATCACTGATGACATCATCCAGTGTGTGTTTTTCTGAAAATTAAATATGTTTCATATACGTATATCTCAAGGTCGATTGACTTGAAAACCAAAGGTTGCATGGACGTTATAGTTAGGAAATAAAATTACATACACCTTAGAATTTCCCTTTAAAAACAAAGACTACAGGGTCATTAAAGTTAGGAAATACACTTTAAAAAACCTTAGAAAATCACCTAAAGACCAAAGGTTACAGGGAAGTTATAGTTAGGAACAGAAGTAAAAAACAACTTTGCGATTCACTAAAAAAAAAGGTTACAGGAATGTTATATTTATGCTCGGATTTTTACATCACTCATGATATATATATATATATGTATATAAATATATTCAATTCCAACAATGTGGCTGAATTCACCGGAGCAACAACAAACAGCGGGTGCAGGCGTTCGGCTCAGCCAGTAGCCAAAACGTCAATTTTTCATCAAGGAAACGCCGCACTCAGGAGCTTTTAGATTTTCAAGTTTTATTCACACACAGAGCCAAGTCTGGTGTGCAGACTAGGCTCTGTGTGTGAATAAAACTTGAAAATATAGTAGGTAGTTATAATTAGGACCTAGTTTCCATAGGAAAAGCGTTTTTTGTTTTTCCAATAACTTCAGCGCCGGTTGATGAATCTTCGCAAAATTTTCAACACTTGTGATCAGCTTAGGTCAGCTCCTGTCTTGAAAGCTTCGGGGTGATTCGTCAAGCAGGGGCGAGAAAAAAGGGGGGTTCCAAAACGTGTTTTCCCCATGTTATTTTCCATAGGAAACTTTAGACACAGCTACTGCTGAACGTTTATTTATTTTTTTTGTTTGGTTTGTTTTGGTCAGTTCTCTGAAGATGGCGGCTGGGCAGTAGCCTTCATGGCGTGGTCCGCTTTAACACCCGACACAATGGCCAGGACCCCAGGACTCTGCCCTTGTGAGCCTGTGTCCCCCGGAGCACCACCCGCCTGGAGGAAAGCGACCCCGTGGCCTCCACGTCACCCCGCCCTCCAGGACGACACCGCCCCGCCGGACGACAGCCTAGAGCCGTCCGCACAGAATCCGACATCGCAAGAAAAGGTATTGTGCGCTTAAAAGTAACTCTCAACGTACGCCTGGGTAGCGGAGGCTGGTACGCCTCATTGTGCGCTTTAAGACTGACTTGCCGCTTACGCCTGTGTATTGGAGGCTGGTACGCCTCATAGTGCGCTTTCAACTGAGTGGCAACGTTCGCCTGTGCACCCGAGGCTGGTACGCCTCCCTGTGTCCTCCGAGCTAGTTCGCCACGTTCGCCTGTGCACCCGAGGCCGGTATGCCTCCCTGTGTCCTCCGAGCTAGTTCGCCACGTACGCCTGTGCAACCGAGGCTGGTACGCCTCCTTGTGTCCCCCGGAGGCTGGTACACTGGGCACCTGTTTGTAGCGTACGCTGGCTCTCCTGAGGCTGGTACGCCTCGTACTGCTGAGTTAAGTGTTCGCGTCGTACGCCGTCTCACACGAGATGCGTGAGGTTTAGCAGGACACCTACCGCGAAGCAGCACAAAGCGTACTAGAGTGCTACGAAGCGCATAGAGGGACTAAGGAGCACCAAACCGTCAGGGAAGTGGGCAGAAGGCCCTAAATATTGCCATAAACAACTGTGGCACCCCTTTATAAAGAACTGTGACATTCTAAGCTGTGCTTGCTTCCCTGCCCCTTGGCTGTGCTTGCTTCCCTGCCCCCTGGCTGTGCTTGCTTCCCTGTCCCCTGGCAGTGCTTGCTTCCCTGCCCGTGCTTGCTTCCCTGACCCCTGGCTGTGCTTGCTTCCCTGACCGCTGGCTGTGCTTGCTTCCCTGCCCCCTGGCTGTGCTTGCTTCCCTGCCCCCTGGCTGTGCTTGCTTCCCTGCCCCCTGGCTGTGCTTGCTTCCCCGCCCCCTGGCTGTGCTTGCTCCCCCGCCCCCTGGTTCCACTTCCCCTGGCTGTGCTTGCTCCCTGCAACCTGGCTGTGCTTGCTTCCCTGCCACCTGGCTGTGCTTGCTTCCCTGCCCCCTCGCTGTGCTTGCTTCCCTGCCCCCTCACTGTGCTTGCTTCCCTGCCCCCTCGTTGTGCTTCCTTCCCTGCCCCCTTGCTGTGCTTGCTTCCCTGCCCCCTCGCTGTGCTTGCTTCCCTGCCCCCTCGCTGTGCTTGCTTCCCTGCCCCCTCGCTGTGCTTGCTCTCCTGAGTGTGTGTGTGGCTCTGGGTGTGTGTGGCTCTGGGTGGGTGTGTGTGGCTCTAGGTGTGTGTGTGTGGCTCTGGGTGTGTGTGGGTGGCTCTGGGTGGGTGTGTGTGGCTCTGGGTGTGTGTGTGTGGCTCTGGGTGTGTGTGTGAGTGTGTGTGGCTCTGGGTGTGTGTGTGTGTGTGTGTGTGGCTCTGGGTGTGTGTGTGTGTGTGTGTGGCTCTGGGTGTGTGTGTGTGTGTGTGTGGCTCTGGGTGTGTGTGTGTGTGTGTGTGTGGCTCTGGGTGTGTGTGTGGCTCTGGGTGTGTGTGTGTGGCTCTCGGTGTGTGTGTGTGTGTGTGTGGCTCTGGGTGTGTGTGTGTGTGTGTGGCTCTGGGTGTGTGTGTTTGTGTGGCTCTGTGTGTGTGTGTGTGTGTGTGTGGCTCTGGGTGTGTGTGGCTGGCTCTGGGTGTGTGTGGCTGGCTCTGGGTGTGTGTGTGTGTGGCTCTGGGTGTGTGTGTGTGTGTGTGTGGCTCTGGGTGTGGGTGTGTGTGTGTGTGGCTCTGGGTGTGCGTGTGTGGCTCTGTGTGTGTGTGTGTGTGGCTCTGGGTGTGTGTGTGGCTCTGGGTGTGTGTGTGTGTGGCTCTCGGTGTGTGTGTGTGTGTGTGTGGATCTGGGTGTGTGTGTGTGTGTGGCTCTGGGTGTGTGTGTGTGTGTGTGTGGCTCTGGGTGTGTGTGTGTGGCTCTGGGTGTGTGTGGCTGGCTCTGGGTGGGTGTGGGTGGCTCTGGGTGGGTGGGTGTGGCTCTGGGTGTGTGTGGGTGGCTCTGGGTGTGTGTGTGGCTCTGGGTGTGTGTGTGTGGCTCTGGGTGTGTGTGTGTGTGTGGCTCTGGGTGTGTGTGTGTGTGTGTGTGTGTGGCTCTGGGTGTGTGTGTGTGTGTGTGTGTTGCTCTGGGTGTGTGTGTGTGTGTGGCTCTGGGTGTGTGTGTGTGGCTCTGGGTGTGTGTGTGGCTCTGGGTGTGTGTGTGTGGCTCTCGGTGTGTGTGTGTGTGTGGCTCTGGTTGTGTGTGTGTGTGTGGCTCTGGGTGTGTGTGTGTGTGTGGCTCTGGGTGTGTGTGTGTGTGTGTGTGTGTGTCTCTGGGTGTGTGTGGCTGGCTCTGGGTGTGTGTGGCTGGCTCTGGGTGTGTGTGTGTGGCTCTGGGTGTGTGGCTCTGGGTGTGTGTGTGTGGTAGTAATTGCTTTTTTTTTTTTTTTTTATCTTTTTTTTTTTTTTTTTTTTTTAAATCTTGTGTCCTCATATATGCCACCAGTAGATAATTGCTCTAAATAGGCGCTCTTCAGGCCACTGACACAAACTCACGTTACCTGCCCTCTTGTTTGTGGATAGCCGATGAAGATTGCCCAGAGGTAAGGTTATTACTCGTCCAACTTCCTCTCGTGTTGATACTTGCTACAGAGAAAGGACAAGTCCACAAAACCTCTGGCATAATCATTGGACTATTTCTCACACCAGGCATTCAAGGCTGACCATAATTTAGCAGACTCCTCTCCACCACATAAAATATCCAATTTACTCACCGCCATGATGTTTTTAAGGAAATCTGCGAATGTCGGGGGAAGCGCAGACTTCCACTCTTTGCAGATCTCTCTTCGGGCGATCACTATTACATAAAAAATAAACTGTGTGTGGTAGTAATTGCTGTCTGCTGAGCTCGTCCGTAGGGTACAATAGGTCTCACATTTGCGAGAGATTAAGCTAATGGCAATGTAAATGACAATGCCATTTATTTATCTGTTTTCAAAATCAACACATAAATACAAATGTTGTCATTTACAATGCCAATAGCTCTAACTTTTTCAAAGACGAAACCATTGCATTGTAAATGCTTGTTGTTAAATGGTGTAAATCCGTTCAGTAGTTCCTAAGACATTCAAAAAATAAAAGTTGTAAAATCAATTTCCTATAGGAAACTTTAGCCAAGGCTACAACCTGAACTGCTAAACGGAATGACACCAAATTTAGCAAAAAGGTAGTGCTTGGTTCAGAAAGCGTCCTTTTTTAAAATGGTGTAAATCTGTTCAATAGTTGCTGAGAAATTAAAAAAATAATTGTTTCAATATCTAGGGACGCGGTGGGTTCGCGAACCCTCCCGACCACGAGCTTAACTGTTATTGGCTGCCAACTCTCCAAACCAGGAAGTGGTGGCAGCCATCTTGTGACTCAGTAGAACTGAGTCACAAGAAAGGAGTAAAACAAAGTTCAAAGTAAAGAAAAGGGGCAGTGTAGAAACATCCTGACCCCCTAGGCCTGCTCAGGGGGTCCCAGAAGGGCCACCCAATTTTCTTTTTTTTCATACATCCGAATGCGCGCTGGGTGCGTGAATCCGGATGAATGAAGTGGGGGCACCCCCACTTCATTTAAATGAGCCCCCAGGTGTGCCAGGTCCCAGGGGCAATCATATAATTATTTCGGCACCTCCAGGGGTATGTAAATTAGGTGCGGGAGGGCACATGGCCCTCCCACAGCCCTGGGGACCACCACCACCTCGGGGCTCTGAAAACAGAGGGAGGGGGCAGCGCGGACCCCCTCCTGGAGCCCTTGATGGCCCTGGGGACCTCCACCAGCCAGGGCCGGCTTCTGCAATGTCCTGGGGTGCCGTCCCCCAGACATTGCTGTTTGCTATGACAGGGTGGGAGCATGGCTTCCAAAGTTATATACAATAACCAATAAAGCATTTAACAATTACAAAAGACATCATAGACCACCAACATTAACAATGTGACATCACTACATATCAAAAACACATGCATATTCTTACACCATTTCATAATTTGCCAAACTGGCAACCCTTGACGCTGCTAATTCATCAAACTCAAGGGAGTTTGATGAACTTTGGAATGAATAAGTGTTTCTTTTTTACATTTGAACTTTTTGGAAATTATATGAATACCTATAAATGAAAAGGTCAAATAAATAACCTGATCAAACCAAAAGGAATGTGTTTGATTGTCGCTTTAAAGAAGTAAATTAATAAAAGGTTTACCCCTCGCCCTTTTTTCTCAATTTTATTTTCCCAATTTACTTTCTAAAATCGGCATTTTCAAATACATCATTTAAAAAAAATCTTTACTAAAAGATGTTCTATTAAATTATGAGTTCAGAGAGCCTAAACTTTATTTCTCTATCTTGCCCCAATGGGAAGTTATACTTGAAAGATGTAACACACAATCCCCCATTCTATCCTATGTGGCAGATAGCCTTTCAATAGTGAAAAATGAAATTGGCAGTATTTCACTATCAGGTCATGTCACACACACCAGTACATGTCCTACCTTTCACATACACGGTTTCCTGTCCGGGGGGTACCTTGGGCATACCAGATGGTTGCCTTAAATGTAAGAAAAGGGAAGGTTAGGGCCTGGCAAGTGGGTGCACTTGTGAGGTCAACATGGCAATTTAAAACTGTGCACAGACACTGCAGTGGCAGGTCTGAGATACTTTGCCAATCAGGGAGAACCAATTGTAATACCATTTTACACAGGGAGCACCTGCACTTTGATACTGATCAGCAGTTGAAAAGTGCTCAAAGCATCCAATTCAGCAAAAATGAAATCCAGCACAGCATCAAAAATACCGGAGGTTGAGGCAAAATGTCAGAGGAAATCACGCAAAAGATGCTAAGTCTAATACACCCAATGGGCACATATAAATGAACGTCCCACCACACTAACTTATGTAATTGAACATTGGCTTTTTAGTCTTGGTCCTCTCTATATAAAATAGAGTGAAAAATATGTTGTAAGATTGAGCTCAGTGAAGACATCACAAGCCCTGAGATTAGAATCTGAGCTTCCAAGTTTCTTCACCAAGGCATGGGCTACTGGGATTCGCTAAGGATGTCCAATATTGTAACCCTCGGATCACTCCCTGGGGGGGCCACATGCTCCTCAAGAAGAAAGGGACACACTTTCCCTTTTTTTACTTATGCATTACAACCCTGTGAGGTGTCCTAAGTGTGTCTCACTCAATGGTCGCTTGGCCAGCTGAGTTAGCACTGAAAACTGAACTTTTAATTAGATACAGAACACTGTTCAAATTAAAAAAAAATCAAATTATATTGGAATCAGCTACAATTAATAGAATTCAGTTGCATCTTGAATTTTCACTTTAGCACAAAACAAGGAGAATAATATTTCTTCTAAGGCCGGGTGCTATCACACTGAAAGCTACAAATTAGACCTGGTTGGATCTACCTCAAGCTGAATGCATTTGTCCTCTGACGTCAAAGACATCCAGGATTTTATTAATGTGGTATTTGTTTGCTATGCTTTAAATTCGCAACATACAATGTTTTTACCACCATTATTTTTAAACTATAAGTTAAACCAGCAATCGATGCTTGTAAGTTTATACAATCCCTACCAAATGAAAAATCCTATAATGGTATTTTTTTTCTTCATTTTTAAAAATTTGTGTTAATGTTCCAACCTTTGTATATATTTTTCTTTTTATTTTCTTTGCTGATCTCTGTTGAGGTCTATAAGAATAAAGAATTGAAATTACTCAAGGATTACGAATTACAAATCTTATTTTTTGCTTCACTGCAATAAAACATTGGTAGACCTAAACCTCTGCTTGTTTCGAAAAAATTTAAAGAAAATCAAGGAAAATGTTTCTAAATTTACATCTCCCATGCCCCCATTCATAAATATGTGACTGGCTTGTGCAAGAAATCTTGAATTTGTTTAACTAGCTATCTCAAAAAGACTAGGGGGCTTATGCTCAAGCCTCTTGCCCTTCCATGGCGTCACTTTTTCCCACGACGCAATATGCCACTGGCATATTTATAAGGCCATGTAAAGCCATGTTAGGTAAATATATGCCCATTTCACTCTGAAAACTGTGTGAAAGGGGCATTCCATGGGTGTTGCTCGGGTCATTTCCAGCAACATCCATGGCTTTTTGACACTGCCCCAAATTTATGAGAAATCATAAGTCTGAGACAGCGCACATAGGGGGATATTCTCAAGGAGTTATCGCCAAGTTAACAGCACTTTATCGCAGCCAAAGTCACGTTAAATTTATCGCCCCATTCACAAGCTGGTGCTAACAGCCTATATCACCAGTTTACCTGCGATAGAAGCCGCAAAAGACATCGCCACAGATGACCCTCACAACTAATGCTAATGAGATGCAGAGTAGGCATTGCCGTGCAAAAAGCAGCGACAACACCACTCCACAACATTCTCAAAGACCAGCCAGATAGGGGATAAGATTCCAATAAATGCGATAAGGCGCTTTAGCTGCAGGAAATTAACACCTGCCTTGACGTAAAGTTGGACGGCAGCCTGCACCACAAAATGGAGTCCAACCCGAGCCACACCTGAAGGGCAACAGATGCCATGGAGCTATTGATCATGCAGCTCGGAGCTCCAACAGGGCCACAAGACCCACTGCCACCACCCCCAGGCGCGCCACCCCCCCCGGACCCCTCCACCACCCCCGGACCACCACAGAGGCAGTGCAGACACAGACCGCGAACCTTCAGAAAATGCACCAGTCTCACAGACTTAACCCCAGAGTATGTTATTGCCCACTACAGGCTCAAAAGGACAACCATCATCCAGGTTGACGGTACCAACACAGCGGACAACCAACATCCCACTGCAGACAAAGCTGCTGGATGTGCTGCATCTGTTGTCCTCTGGTACCTTCCAACCAACAACAGCCAGAGTTGGAGGAGTCTCACAACCAGCCCTATCAAATTTTCTCAAACCTGTCCTGGATCCCATCATCAGCTTGGTACCCCAGTACCTATACTTCCCGAACTCTGCGCAGGAACAGCTAGAGACCAAGCAAGGCTTCTATGCCATGGCTGGCGTCCCACACGGGTTGAGGGCAATTGACTACACACATGTCCTACTTGTGCCGCCTGCCGAAACTGCACACAATTACTGCAACAGAAAGCACATGCATTCCATCAATTTGCAGGCAATAGTGGACCACCGGGGACTCTTCACCAACGTCATCGCTAACTACCCAGACTGTGTGCCTGATTCAAGTGTCAAGCAAGAAGTCTCCTGTGGGTAGAATTACACACCACGCATACTAACATGGACAGCACTAAATTCACAATGAAAAGATGAACAAAGAGGAAATGTAAAAATAAATTCTTAAAAAAGTATACAATTTATTCAGCTAATTATTAAAAACATTGGGCATACACAGTTAAAACACAGAAATGAGAAACCCAGTAAGGAAAACTAATTCCTATTAGCACGAGGGAAATACAATAGTCAACCAGAAATCAGCTCTGATTCATATTCCAATTGCAGTCAAAGTTGTTGTCTCCCCAGACTTAGCATGATTTCCACTCATATATGCATCAACGCGTTTCGGTGGGCAAGTGAATAAATAGCCTACACCTTCTTCAGGAAAAAACATTTTGTTCCCACATCAACATATTATATCCTCATATATGCGGTTTAACAGACCTCCAATGTTAAAAGCTTTTTTGGGGAAAACACTTTGTTGGTTTCTTCATTATGTTTTCAAGCCCCACAGCTCTATTTCCAATGCACGATAATACAGTGAGCATTATATTGGCAGCTAACAGCACCAGCAACAGCCTTACAATACGGTAAAAAACATCATAGACGCACGGTCCAGATCACTCCGGCGTCATGGGTTACTCAGTAATCCCGACGTGTTTAAAAAGCAGAGCCACCAGCAGTCTGCATGAACTCAAAAGACGGGCATCTAGGGCATACGCCCCCGTTGGTATATGAATTGTACATGAGCCATATTTCACCCGGGTTTAAATACTAAAAGTTCATGGACGATTACGTTGGACGGCAAACTCCCATTTCGGGTGAAAACGGAATGGTGGAAGTGTGTGTGCGACATGTAGTGTGGACAATTTTGAGATTTGTTGATGAGTGGTGGGTGTGTCACCTCTGTGCAGTGAGGTTGTTTAGGGTGTCACGTATTCGAACTGCCAGTTCTGTGTGTCACAGTTGTTACGGTATCCCAATATTTGGCATCCCATGTGTTCCAATTCATTCCATTTTGGCTGTCATTTGTGGCCTACAAGTGACAACAGGGCCCCTTTTGGGCACTGATATGTGCCGCCATGATGCAGGGATCCATCCTGTGACTCATGTCCCATGACATGGGTGCAATGTACGTAAGGGGGAGTCACTGCCCCTACATTAGTCCATGCTATCATAATTGTTCGATCATGGACATGGCACGTTGGTGTGCAGGGGGTGTTGATTGTCCCTCTGCAATCTGAAGAGAAGATGTGGTTTCACAGTGGGCTCCATGTATGTTTCCGCATTGGCGCAGGTTACATACTGAATGCATGTCAATGGACACTGTGGCTGTTTGTGAGGGAGTGCCTATCTGATGTGGGACAATGGTCATCTGTTCTGCGTCACGGCTGTGGGGTTGTGCTCGTACGTTGTCCTCTCACCATTTTTTACTCTGCTTTTATGCTGCATTTTCCACCTCACGCATGGGATTTGCAGGCGTGTTGCTGGTTTTTGTATCACGATTGGCCTCATCGCAACTTTTTTTGCGTCCGTGTTTCGCATTTTTGCTGCGCTGCGTTGAGTTTAACGCGTCATTTGACGCGTTATCTGGAGACTATCGCATTGTACCGCCGTGTTGTGAATACTTAATTAACATGGTGTAATTTTCCTGTGATAGACTGCGATGTTGAAAAGTTGTGTTAAGTTAATTTTGCGGTGAACAACCTTTACAACGAAACTATTACAACGCACTACCATTACAACGCGGTCATTACAACGCAAACCATTACAACGCATTGCGCTGGGGGGCGCTCTAGGATAGGGAATAAGTTTAATTTTCTATCCAACACCTTCCCTAGTGTCCACGGGGCCTGGAGTTGGAATAGAAAATTATACTTACCACTATTCAGCACCTCTAAGCGCTATGCGTTGTAAAGGTTTGCGATGTAAAAACCGTGTTGTAAAGGCAGGCGTTGTAATAGCCTGCGTTGTAACGTCATGGATATCACACGTTCTTGAGAATATGGCCCATTAAAAGAGGATAAAGCCTCTTGTGATTGTTTTTGTGCAGGAAGGTTTCCCTTCCTACACAAAAATAGTCATCCCCGCAACGCAGGCACCCTTGCACCATGGTGCAAAGGTGCCTGCATTGGGCGCACTGCAGGCCATTGCCCCGGTGCAGGGGAAAAGGACAGAAATATGCTGTATCTAATGGATACTGTGCATTCCTGCCCTATTCTTTTGCCTTAGGGCAGTGCAGCAGCACGGCCTGCTGCGCTGCCCTAAGGCAAACAAAAACCATAAATGAGGCCCCAAATATAGAGATAAGGCTTATTGCCACACAACATAACTCTGTTCTTGAAAAATTCTTGCCTTGGTTCGGAAACAAGACCAATGCTAGCAAATTCAGACATCCCACATAAAGTTTAACAGTTGTTTATTATAACTTAGGACAGAAAATAAAATGTACGTTTGATTCTAGCTGTCTTTGCGATAGTTCTTATTCCTCCATGAGTGTATTGAAAAAGAAATTATAAAGTGCAGTAACTGAAAATCACCTATATCAACTCTTGGGTTTTACAGTCACTAGCATGATTTCAGAGTTCAGGAAACTAATAGCTGACTTGAGGTGTAAAATTAGTTTATAATAGTTGCAGCCTTGGAGAACTATTTACTTGCCTCTCTGAGGTCTTCTGTCCAAGGCTTAACACCTCTGTCAAAAGAATTGACATTCCTTGTAGCACTTTCAAACTGGCAGGGTTATACTGCTCTGGAGAACACTACTCATGCCTCGGGTGATGCCACCGTTCGCTGTCAAGAAAAAACTAGTACTTACTCTTGACATCTCAGACTGATAAGTAAGAACCGGTTCAACCTCGCTATACTCATTTCTATCTTTGTCTCGTTGGAAATGTTGTATTATCCAGTATTTGTGGTTGCAATACAATTCAAATGTAGGCCCCCTTAGCAGGATTCCTATTGCTTTGTTTTTAATACAAGTGAGCATTTATTTTCAAGGACTATGGGGCATATTAACAAGGCAGGCAATTTGAAATGATCACCGTTTTTGCGGCCGCTTTCGGCCGAAAAGCTGCGATAATTTCTTTGCCCTCTCAGCAAATACACGCTATCGCGGGTTTTTCTGATTTTGCGCCCTTGTCAATAACGCCCAGCTTTGCATAATGAGATGCAAAGTGGGCGTTCCAGGGAAAAATAATAGGAGAAATGTCGCTAAGCGACATTTCTCCTATTAACAAGCTGCTCGCTAATAAGCAGAGCGTTAGGAAAAGTAGCGCTAACCACAGTTAACGCTACTTTCCTAACGCCTGCTTGTGACCTGTTCTTAGCCATGTAATCCAATGGGAGGTGGATTACATGGCTAAGATTGTCCTGCCCTATCAGCAAGGTTATCGCCATTTTCAATGGAATATCGCTGGAAAACCATCAATATTCCATTGAAAACGGCGATAATCCCCGCTATCGCTGGGATTTTTATCTCCATGGCGTTAAGCGTTGTTAATACAACGCTACCATGGAGATTATCGCGGGCGATAGATTTCCTTACGCTAGCAACGGTCAGCGATAATTATCGCTGCCGCTTGCTAATATGCCCCTACATTCTATGACAATTCGAAAGATGTATTACTAGAACACTTTGTACGAAAAATGCTTCGGATGTGTACTATTGGTGAGATTGTTACACAATTTAAAAAATGTGTTTAAATGATATTTGAGGCCTATTAACTTTGGCCCAATGTGTTGGGTGATTCTTGTTTTACATGTACAATTTTCAATAATTATTTTGAAATATTTCTTGGGAGACGTCCATAAAGTCGGTGTTTTAGTTTTGTGTGAGTCTCATGCACTGTGAGTGAATGTGCTAAGTGGCTGTGACTTACAAATGTGCTATTTGCTAATGATATATTGCAGATTTTCTTGGTGAAGGACAACCACCCCATTTCACCTAGGCTTTAACGCTTACGCGCTTGTGGTACATGATGTCTACTTTAGAAATAAACCATTTCCAGGGACCTTGGCCTTCTAACGTTGGACTTGTCGGAGGGAGAATGCGATTTCGGTTTTGTATTGCAAACAGCAGTAGTGCACATGATCTTCCTTGACATTTCTACAGGCTTGCTGCAATCCTGTGATCGGGGTGTTTGCAGATATAAAAAAATGAATACTGCAACCTTTCTCATAGAGGTGTTGCACCACTTGTGGTGGCCTCCGAGGCCCTCTTAAATAAGATATAATAACCTATTAATCTACTAACAGTAAACAATGTAAAATTGAAAGTAAAAAAACAAAAATAAATCATACAGGGAAAAATGATTTGTGAAGAACAGAAAAAAGTCAGCACACTGACTCAGCGCCGACTGACAGCAACAGGCAGATGGGAAAAAGGTTAGAAAAGATGAGTTAAGCCAAAAAAGTAGTAAAAAATACTTCTAAAATAGCAAGCTAGGCTTGTCCTTAGAACTCCCTAAGAATTATAAACCCCATTTAGAAGAGGCCTGCGCCGTCGGAGCATCACTTATACTGATGCAGGCCTCAAAATCATATCTACGAGATCACGGAAAGCCACCCTGCGTCGTTTTACATGATGTCGTCAATATGGTGTAAGGTAACGCAGCTCAAGTGGCTGCATTACCTCACACTGCCCCAGGTAGGCGTGCCATTTGTGTTGCAGTGGGTGTTCCCACTCAACGCCCATAGCTTTTGACACATTCCCAGATTTACAACAAAGAGCCGAATTCTGACCAGCATGTTCTCTGCATAGTTTCCGACCAAATCGAATTAGGGGAGTCCGACTGACCGATTACAATATTTCCAAACACCGTTTGGTCGGACTCCATTCACTTCAATGGGAGCCTGTGTTCTGACCAACAACACAGGCTCCCGTTGAAAAAACGGGGTGGTTGTAGAAAACCATGCACCCTTTGGCGGGCACGCCATGGTGCCTGCAACACTGTGCATGGTTGGAAAGAGGGGACCCATGGGTACCTCCATGGTCCCCAACCGGAGGCGTCTGGGTGAAGGGAGGCCTGCTATGGCCCCCAAAGTCAGATTCCGACAGCCGATCTGTGTCGGACAAACCGAGTCGGAACAGCTGTCCGAATCCGAAATCGTAACACGTCGGTCAGAAATGCGGTTCATAGACCTATACGATTCAGCTCCTACCAACTAGATTTCTCCAAATTCCGTCCAGACAGGAGTCGGAACCGAGTCGGAACGTCCGAATGATATCCAACCATCTTAATCGGGCGGTTGGAAATGTTTCCGAGTCGGTTGGAAACAAGGCTTCCGACACAGATTCGGATGAACCAAATGCCATTCAGAGCCTGTCCGACCCACATCATAATGAGGCCCTAAGTGTAATTCTGGGAATGCATTAAAACCCTGCACATCCCCAAGGGTGGAGTAAGGGTTGTTTATGTGAAGGAAGGTGTCCTTCCTCCATAGAAACAAACTGATTTGAACACAGACACCTTTGCACCATTTTAACTTTTTAACGTGTACATGTCCCCTATAGCGAAGATAGTAGCCCCCTACGGAATTGAATTGTTCAGCTATGCTGACGACACTCAGCTCGTGGTCTCCCTGAATCAGGTTGAATTATCTCACACGAGTCTGAGTGACTGCCTGGAGGAGGTATCAAAGTGGATGAGCCTGTCCCAGCTTAAACTCAATAACCAAAAGACCAAACTGATGTTATTGGGCAGGAATGTATCATTTAACTCCCCCACGCTAAGGCCATCTTCTATGGGCGCTAGCCCAACTCCCAAAAGCGTGATCAAGAGCCTGGGTTTTTGGCTAGACAATGATCTTACATTCAAAGTACAAGCCAGAAAAACTGCTGCCACCTGCTTCTGCTTGCCCAAATCCATCCGTAAAATCCTCCCTCAACTCCCCAACAGAGCCAAAAAAATCCTGCTCCAAGCCTTGATTTTGTCAAAGCTGGATTACGGGAACGCGCTCTACCTGGGAGCCCCAGTCTCCGTAATTCAGAAATTACAGGTAGTACAAAACTCCGCTGCTAGATTGCTGACGAGCACCAACCACCGCTCCTCAGCTAAACCAACGTTGAAATTACTTCACTGGTTGCCTATACAGGAACGGGTACATTTCAAGGCCCTCTGTATAGCCCACAAAAATCTTCAGGGTAAAGGCCCCCCCATTCTTGCCAATCTGATCAAACCACACAGAACCCCCAGAAATCTCCGTTCCAACGAGCTTAATCTGGCACAAGTCAGCAGAATCAATAAGGCTCGCACGGGTGGTCGCCTCTTCTCCTACAACACCGCAAGGTTGTGGAACTCCATGCCCCTCCCGCTGCGACAAGAGCCCAACCATCTTGTCTTCCATAAGAAATTAAAAACTTGGCTCTTTCCTACAACATAATGATACCTGAACTTGTCCTTCTTCAACCTCCCCCTTCGCAGCTGCAAGCGCTGGGATGCCTCCGGGTAGCCATGCGCTATACAAGAATCCTTTCAATTCAATTCACCATGGTGGAAGGAAGCCTGCGTTTGTGCATTGTAACCATTTGTGCGCCAGCCCTGTGAAAGAGGACAGGAATGTGTTATATCTTAAAGATAGGGCAGCTCAGCATTAAGCCTTGCAGCACTGCCCTGTGCCAAAATATTGCAAATGAGGGCTCAATCAGTAGAGCTCCAGTCACTAATAACAGCATCAACATCCACCAATATGGCGAGGGTAACCCGCTCTACTTGAACGTCTATTCCACTCCAGACATCCAATGGCTCAAACACTGCCTGCACCTCATTCAAAACTGGCTGTTTAGCACCTACCTAAAGCTCAAACCCACCAAGACACAAGTCCTTTATTTGCCAAGAACAAGAAACAAGAAATAGCACAAACCAGGTTCAATGACATAGACCTTCAGAGCATTCACTCCAAACATTTACCGAATGCCAAGTCACCTGGATTCACCCTGGACCACCAACCTCATCATCAAGGAAAATGTTGTCAAGAAAATAAAGACAGCCCGGTACCACTTCTCCCTGCTGAAGAAAGTTAAATTGTTCTTCACAGAAAGCGACTTTAGACCTACGTTTTATGCCCTCATACTAGGCAGTTGAAATGCCCTGCTGCATGATCTCTAAGAATTCTCCCTGCCCCCTCCCCCATTAAGAGCCTCCTACATGCCATTGCACATCTCATACAGGGACAGAAGAAACATGAACACATCAACCCCATCCTGATGGAACTCCTCTGGCTCCCCTCCCCTTTCAGGCCCGCAGTGTATTAAAAAACAGCTACATCATTAACACTGCGGGCACAACCTGAACCCTGGCTACCTGGTGTCAATACTCATTCACCTGAAATCCATGCGTTCTGCAGGAATGATTCTGATCCATCCACTCCCAAGTGCATTCATCACAATAACATCACTCTGGCTACAACCCAACTTGGAAATGTGAGTTGAGAAGAGAAAAAGAAAGCACAGGTATCCTCCTGTTTTTGAAGCAACAGATTTGTCCAAATGCTGGGTTCTTCCTGTTCTGCCTCTTGTTGATCTTCAGCCAAGAATTATGTCATCCTTAGGAAAAATAAACCTATAATTATTCTTCTTTTCCAGCTTTACATTCACTCTCAGAGTGTATCTGTATGTATCTCATTCTTACACAGTCTAACTTTAAATAAGCAGCTCTTTAAAAATTTCCAACAGGTAAAAACAATTAAAATAAAACACAGGTTATTAAACTTTCTGGCTGATTATTGAAAATATTCTTCGTTTCCCCAAATGTTAATATCTCAAACAATATTGCGCACTAACCTTTTAGAAGCATGAAGAAGTGGTGTTACTTTGCGAACCCTGTCCTTTTTTTGTTTTAGAGATGTACAATGATCCAGAACTCCTCCCCAAGTCACTGCTGCCGACAAGGCCTTTTGAAGCAACAGCAGTGGATGCTTTGCATCCGGATCAAGTGAGACTTCCTCCAATAGAAGTCTTGCTAGGCTTGTAGAAGACAAGTAACCAATGTTGAATTGGGCATTGTATTTATAGTACTGCGCTCAAGATGGCTGCCAAGATTTGGAACCCGAAATCTCACAAGAACTCGAATAGGATGGTTTAAGATCTCATGAGAACTCACCCGAGAGAAAATTGAATAGCGGTAACTTGGTCTGATGTAAAGTAATATTCCTACTGCTAACTATTTAATGATAAAGGTAAGGGCACCATTTGAGATGGCTTGTGACAAATGTAGATCTTACCTCAAAGAGTAAAAGGGGAATCCTTGGTTTTCCGAGGCACGGACCTCAAGGTTGGGTGGCAAGGTTTCATATGAGGGACGATGGACATGGCCTAACATTAAAAATGGGCCAAAAATCAGTTGAAGAGCACTGCAAGTCTTGACATCTGGCCAAACAGATCACCATCTATTGTGGATCTCATCACACCCGCAGTCAGGACACCTTCAGACTAAAGTCAAAG
Source organism: Lissotriton helveticus (assembly GCF_964261635.1). Classification (NCBI taxonomy): domain Eukaryota; kingdom Metazoa; phylum Chordata; class Amphibia; order Caudata; family Salamandridae; genus Lissotriton; species Lissotriton helveticus. The sequence continues at coordinate 1,257,845,881 of NC_136063.1, read as the reverse complement.
AAGTGAAAAAAAACAAGGCAAAATATACTTTCCATTTAGGTATTCAGGATCTGGAATAACATTTCTCTGTCTATCAAGACCATCCCAACGCTGCTACACTTTAGGAAAGAGTTGAAGATGCACCTCTTTAAAGAACACTACATCATGATCCAGTAACAATCTACAAACCATCCACTTCAAAAAATATCTTGCTGAACATATCCTTGCCTCTGACCGTGTACAGCACTCCACTGTCCTTCGATAGGTTTACGCTATACAAATACCACATACATTTATACATACATGTCACATGCTGGTATTTTACTTAGTTTTTTGGAGTGGACACATCATGAACCTTCTCTCTGTAGTGCAAGCAAGGCGTAAATTTGTTTAATTTTAAGTAAAATTACACATTGCAAAAATGATGTATTTTCCTCTTTTTTTATGTTTTTTTAATGTTCTAAATATATATTAGTGCACAATAGAGTACAAAAGATAAAAAACAAAAAAGCCAATAATTCAATACAATATTCCTCAAATACAATTTGCATAAGCTTAAGAAATACATGTTTTCACATTTCAAAATTCACAAAATATCAAGCCAAAACAGACTCCCTAATTCATGATTTATTCAAACACTTAGCTAATGCTAATTCCTTCCTGAGATCTTATTCTGAGCATTATTTATTAACTCTTCAAGTCATTTACCAATTCGAGATTGGAACCCATATTTTTGCCCCACTTTTTTTAGTAACCCTGCCCTTACAGGCATACAAATGAGTCTCCAGGTGATTCATGGAAAGAATTTGAGCCAGCCATTCATGATAAGTTGGGGGATCAGGTTTTAATCAATCAGACGCAATATAAATCCTTACCACTCTCACTGAAGTAAACATGAAATATCAGTGATGACCCATACACTCCTGATCATCAATCCCTAATAAAACAAGCTGGGGTGTTAAATATATTTTCTAAGCCAACAAAAGAAGGTTTCACTGGAACCCGGCCAGCAACCCCAATTCTCTGCATGTCTCTTTAAATTGTCCGGCATTAATTCCATTAATAGCTGACAACAGTGCTTAATTTGAACCAGTGGATTCATTTGCTCCGCACTGGCACTTAATCAGCAACACCAGTGCATTTTATTATGGACATATTAATTTGGGGTAGGCATGGGGAGATTAATTGATTTGCCCTGAATAATAGGATGTTGAGCTAGCAACAAGACTCAAACCTGGATTTCCAGCTCTGAAGTCGGCAGCTCTGGCCATTACACCACATCCTCTCCCCACTTTCATTGTTAGTAGTCGGTTCTGTTTTAGGCGGCGCTAACAGAAGATATGGGCTGGGGCAGGCTGCCTCCTGACGAGCGCCTCGGGACTTATTTTTTACAAATTAACCACTGGCTCAGAAAGACCACAGATACTACAATCTGCTGATCTCCCAGGCACTTCTATCACTGGAAACAGCTCCCCGCATACACTATCCCTAGAGCATTTTAGCACACAAATCTCTATATTTAAGAAATTTTAAAAAAATGCCCTTTGTGAAGGGAAAATTAATCTAGTAGTTGCCCAAATGATTTCATCTATTTGGCTGCAAAAAATCCCCGATTTTCTGAATTTAACATCGAGCCACATTATTTAACTCACTGTAATTGACTGATGCACTTTTGTTTCTGTTGTTGCCTCCACTTTCTTCAAAACATAATGCTGCACCAGACTACTGTTCTGTTTCCACCTTTGGAGCACTGTGTTTAATTGGAATGCCTGCTAATAGTTGGTTTTGTCTGGAATTGCAGACTACAGCGCCTTCCTCGCCGCAATCGCTAGAAGGAAAACTACATATCCCATGATGCCCCGCTGTCCCCGAGTCTCCTGGGATAAAAGACGCTACCGCACGTCAGACAGCATGCGTAATTCCCATTTTCCGGAGTCATCTTTAGACCCAGATTAGCGGATACAACATTTTCCAGCTATCGCGACAAGAATTTTTGATTCTATTAAGGACACGGAGGCGAGGATTATGCTTTCTCATTTCATTACTACTCAAACAGCAGCCAATCAGAAATTAGTAAACATTGTATAAAACTACATTTCCCTTGAGGCTTTGAACCACACCTCTCTACACAGCCAATAACATTTGAGCACATCCTACAAAATAATGAGGCACCATCTTGGCTTCCTCTTTCTTTGCAAAAAACAGTCTGTAAAATTGTCCAAAATGCAAAACAGTCTTTATTCTCAACGGAGAATAGTAACATAACTTCAACTCTCAACGGAGAGCACGCTTCACCATCTTGAAACGATTTTTATGCTCCAACGGCGAAGAAATCCAGATTACTGATCAACATCGATTTAGCTTTGCTTAGACTCTGTTCCTGAAATAGAAACAAGTTTGAAAATATGGAACCCATAAGGTTCGAAAATTCAGGGTGGGAAAAAGACAGAACATTGCATGAAAACATCATTGCAACATGACAGTTGCCATCTTACCTGTCCATGTGGGTGGGCTAATCCTTGCCTCTGTGTCCTTAATAGAATCAAAAATTCTTGTTGCGATAGCTGGGAAATCTTGTATTCTATGGCACCACCGGAGGCTCAGATTATGCTGTTTCAAAGCTGACCAACAACAGTAGAAGAAACATGTGCAATAGGTTTATAATAAAACGTTTTAAACATTGAATCTGATGACCAATCTACCACTCTCAAGATATCATCTAATCAAAAGCCTAATATGCATGCTTTAGAGGCCATAGCACCTCTCATGGAATGTGCACCAGAAACAGAAAAATCAATCCCTGCTTCAAACACAACCCACCTGACCCAGCGGGCCAAGGTGGCAGCGGAAACCGGACGAAAGAGTTTTTGTATTGCTAACAATAATTGACCCAAGGGATCTGTCCTATGAGCTAAAATGCGTTCTTCATAAACCTTTAAACATTTTACAACACATAATTTTTCATTGTGAGGAAAGGCAGGATACTCAACTGAAAGTGACATTGTTCTCCCTGAGATGAGGAAAGAAACGCCCTGAGGGGAAAACAATTCTTCCTGTTAAATCTAAGGCATGAACATCAGACACACATCTGCAGGAGATTAAACACAACAACATAGTGAATTTGGCGGACAGTTGTTTTAAAGATAAATCTTTATTATGAGGCTAAGACTCTAGTAACGATAAAACTTTAGAAACATCTCACAAGGAAGTGTACCTGGGACCAGGCGGACAAGCCACTCTGATACCTTTCAACAATTTACACACTAAGGGATGCATACCTACCGGTTTCCCATCTATATGGTTATGCCCGGCAGAAAGGGCTGACCTGAAATTATTCACAGACCTGTGGGCAAGACCAGACTCTGCACATTCAGAAAAAAAATTCAAGATGTCTTTGACATCTGATCCTATGGGATTCACCTTCTGTTGAAGGCAACAAGCAACCCATTGCTTCCAGGAAGCCGAATATCGTTTGCGGGTGGAAGGAGCTCAAGCCTGGTGTATAAAGTCGGCAACCGCCGATGAAAGGCCTTCAATTCTCTCATGTCTCCTGAGGTCGTCCACATCATGAGGGTTAGCAGGTTCTGCAGGACTAGTGGATGAGGGATCCCACTGGGTCCCGGAGAAGCATTGCGAACACAGGTAACTGAAAAGGAAGATCCACTGATAATTCCAACAGTGTCGGAAACCACGACTGAGTCTTCCACAAAGGTGTGACTAACACTAGGGCTGTTCTCAGTCGACAGACCTGGGCCGCCACTCTCGGGATCAGGGCAAAAGGCGGGAATGCATAGTTCCGTTGGGACCCCCAATGCTGCAAGAACGCATCCGTTCCCATTGCCATTGGGTCCGGTCTCCAACTGAAGAACAGGGGAAGGTGAGCATTGAGGCAAGAGGCGAACAGATCTATCTTGCAAGGCCCTCACATAGACATGATCTCCCTGCAAATATCGAAGGATGAAGTCTCCAATCACTGAAGTCTCGTAGGAATCTGGAGTTCCAATCGGCCATCTGGTTTAACTTGCCTGGCAGATATTCCGCTATTACACTTATTTTCTGTTCCAGGCAAAAATGCCAAAATTCCTTCACTATGACAGCAACTAGAAGGGATTTCGTCCCTCCCAGGCGATTTATATAAGGCACTGCAGGATGCAACAATTGCTCTTCAGTGGGAACATTGACTTTATGGCAAAAGAGCCCACCAGCAGCTCCAGACAATTGATGTGCAACTTTAACTCGTCGGTGGACCATCGTCCGCCGGTGGCAAAGTCTCCATAACGTGTGCCCCAGCTACAACGGCTGGCATCGGACTCTATAATGACGTCCGGGGAAGCCCCAAAATTGGCTCAACCATTCCATGCTTCCATGTGGTCTAACCACCACTGCAGTTCCTCTTGAGCCTCCGGGGACAAGGGGATGAGATGGTCTTTAGAATACCTCTTCTGAAGATAGTGAATTTTGAGGCGCTGAAGTGCCTCGTAATGAAGAGGACCCAGACATATGGCTTGGATGGATGAGGCCAACAGACCCACTATCCTCGCTAACACTCTCAGCGAGATCCGTTGCTTCAATAGTGTGGATAGGATCTCTCTCTTGATATATTTGATTTTAGTTATGGGGAGGAGTAACTGAGCGGTGAGTGAATTTATCTGAAACCACAGAAAATCTATCTGTTGACTCGGGGTGGTTATTGACCTTTCGTGATTTATCACGAACCCTAGATTCTGTAATAAGGAGATCTCCACTCCAGGTGAGTGAGCAGGAGATTGCGATCTTGAGCCAGGATTAACATGTCCTCGAGATAGACAATAATGCGAACCCCCATGTCTTTCAAGTGTGTGACTACTGGTTTTAGCAGTTTGGTAAAGACCCATGGCGCAGATGAGAGGCCAAAAGAGGAAGCCAAGATGGTGCATCATTATTTTGTAGGATATGCTCTAATGTTAGTGGTTGTGTAGAGAGGCGTGGTGCAAAGCCTCATGGGAAATGTCATTTTATACAATGTTTACTTTTTTCTGATTGGCTGCTGTTTGAGTAGTAAAGAAATGAAAAATCATAATCTGAGCCTCCGGTCCTGCCATAGAATAGGGTCTAGGTAACTCAAATCCTTTGGAGACAAAAATCACCACGATCTCCATGAATTCCTTGGAGATGGACTATCTTCGGAGGGAGCGTGTTGCCTTCTGCGAGCCAGAAACCCTTCTTGGCTGCAGCACCTTTTTGCTCTTATGCAGTAAGACACGTAGTCTTGGTGGCATGGTGCATCGGAGGCTTCCGGATATTGGAGGCTGGTGCACATCTATTGTTTGATGTAAGCGGTGTGACAAGGGTGTAATTTCCGCTTCTGCAGTGGTTCCTTATTTCAACAGAGCAGTGCCACAATCGGCTTCCAGTCTTCAGTTGGCTGGCTGTGCCTTATGGGTACTGGAAGGCTTTCTACTGTGTTTCAAAAAAATGGATTAGTGTTCATGTGTGAACGTGAAGATTTCTTTCCTAGAAAAAACTTGGGATGGCTTATCAAAAAAATAACTATTTTCTTGTTGTTGTTCTCCTATTTTGGAATCTCTTGCTTTGTTTTGATACAGGGATCAATACCAGAGGAATACCAAGTAACTTTGTTATATTATTATACACTGGAGAGATCTATTCATGTGCATGACTTTTGAAAACAAGAATAGTGCATCCAGTATTGCCCATACCGCCTATGCCTTTCTTTGTCTTGTTAATTTTATGTTCTTTTTGTGGGACGTATGTTTTGTGGTTTTTACCCTCACCCATAACATCGCATTTCCTGTGTGTGTATGAAAGAAGAAGAAGGAGTTGATTCTTTTTCACTTTTGTCTTATCAGGCGCATGCAGGGAGAAAGAGACAGAAGGTCTTATTTCAGAGTTGCAGTCACTTGAGTGAACAGTTTTTTTGTTCTCCAGGTACTCATAGGCTCTTACTGAGGTATAAATGAGAGTAGTTTTTTTCTGTGGCATTTTATTGACCTGTATTTTGTTTTCTACAGGTTCATATTCCCTGCTGTTCCTTTCTTATTTCCCTTCCCTTCACTTGATCGCCCTAATACTCTGTGTAAACACTACATTCAGAGTTGGGGATGTCAGGAGGTGGACCACTTTGTGCATCATTCCAGTTCCGAGGAGTTCCACTTTAAGGTTCTGACAGGTTTCTGCTGGTGGGACGGGTGTGTGAAATAAATCCATTGCCCTAGCGTTCATCAGTTTTTAGGTGATCATTAGTCACCGCTGGCACAGGTGTAATTGGTAATATTTAGAGTAGATCTCATGTATTGTGTAGACTAGCTGTCCCTCTTCTGAGGGCCTGGCATGGTTGTCACAAGGATATGGTAATCACAAGATACTTGCAAAGGTATGGCCCCGGGGAATATATTTATATTTGCTCATATAGTAACAGTGCTTTGTACAAGTTTTCTTCAATGAATACATCCCATTCCACGCAGTTGTATATTGCGTTGTTGCATATCCCTACTCTACAAGGCATCCCTGCTGTACTCTCAATTTGTGTTGTCACTATTTTTCATGTTCTTTTTTTGACCGAAGTCTTGATGCTCAGTTCATAGGCTGCTGTGGGACGTGCTCTAATTCTGTGCAGGAAGATGATTTTTACAATAAGATGCCCATTACTGTGTATGATATGTCTGATTGTCACTTGGCAATGTATTCATGGTACTATGTTACAGGGAAAAATTAGTCGCTGTTTCACAGCTATGAAGGTGCAATCTTTGTAAGATCGTTGTAGACCTCCTTGGTTTTTCTGGTTGTCTTAAGATCTTTATAATTTTTCATCTTTTGTCATTTTTCAGGGGTCTTATTGTTTTGCTCAATTTGATAATATGGTCCAAATAATTAAGCAGTTGTTAATCCCAGGATATAGGATACACACCTAATAAGAACACATTCATTGTATGTTACTTTATTAAAAACATATACAGATTGTGTTAAATTAGAGATTAAAATTAAATGCCTAAAATGCCATTCGTACACATTCCATTCGAAAGGCCACCGGCCGGGAGACCTGTGGGCTGTTTTTAGATACTGCCTAAGAAAGCACACTCACAGTCGCTTGCAAGACTTTTTGTTAGCTTAGAGGCCGCTCATTGCTTACCATTGGCTGTCTTCATTGTCACTCTTACTTGCTTTCTTTTTATTCTTCACCTTCTATAGTCTTTCCTTCCTGTCCCTTCCTGGAGCATGAACGAATTACTGCGTCTTTCCATTGCTTGCTTTTTCAGGGGCTACTTGTTCCTTATTGTTTAAGCACTCAATGAAATGTCTCCTTTGTATACTCCTCCCATTCTCCTCACAGTCTCCCTTCATTGTCCGTGTGGTGGTGTCCCAGCTCCTCCACCCACGCTCCATTGTCCGTGTGTTTCCTCCATCCTTTCTTATCCACCCTCCTTCGTCCATGTGCTTGGCCTTTTGCTTTCCCAGCCCCTCCTGCCGCCCTCAGTTGTCTGTGTGCTTGCCCTAGACATTCCCGTCCACCTTCTTTTGTCTGTGTACGTGTCCCAGCCCCGCCTGTCTGCCTCTCCTGCCCACCCTCCATTGTCCTTATCCTTCTATGTACTTTCCCAGCTCCTCCCGCCCACCGTCTATTGTCTGTGTGCTTTCCCCAGCCCATGCCACCCATCCTCCATTGTCCATGCACATGTCCTAGCCCCTCCTGCCCACGCTCCATTGTACATGTACTTGCCCCAGCTCCTCTCACCCACTGTCCATTGTCTGTGTCCTCTACCACCCGATCACCTTTACCCTCCCCACTCGCATCCTTCTGTCCTGGCCTCTCTCCATCCATGTTGCCTCATCCTTAAACCACTCCCCCATTTGTTTTGGTAATGGGTTTGTGGACGAGGCAACATGGAGGGTTAGAAGGCAGGATAGAAGATGCAGGAGGGGGTAGAGGACAGGCAAGATGTGATGGGGAGCACACAAAGCTACCAAAATGTTTTTTTAAAATGCTGTGATGAGGCCAGCACTAAGAAAAATAAAACAGCACCTGCTGCCTCATAGTACTTAAAAAATATATATTTTTAGCAGTCCGCACAGTAGCTGTGCTGCTATACAGCATGGCTACAAATAATTTCCAAAGCCAACAGCTCTCATAGGTGAGACATACTGGCTTTGCTAATGCTTGTTTTTTCCTAATTGACTTTGTGTGACACAAATGACTGGACCATTTCAGCCATGGATATGCTTGCCTAGGAAGATGGGGGCCCACATAGGAAATATGTTTGCGGTACTTGTGACAAAATTGAAAGGTACAAGGACTCGTTGTCATATACGAAATAATGGCAATGAGCGCCTCTGGGTGGGAGCAGCTTGAAAGTGCCCATCCTGCTATCTCCACAGAGGCTGAACAGCTCATATAGCTCTCCCCTCGCTGCGGGAGTGGGGCCAGTGAGTCCCAAAACAACATTCAGTGTTGTAGCGAAGTTTACGATGGCCCTTCTGAGGCCCATTCACAGGGACCAACAAGATAGGGCCCGCTCCTGGTCCCCTACAGTACAAATTGGGCAGCTTATAATGATCACTGTGAGACTCAAAGGATGACGTTATTGATGCTCAGAGCTTTCTCTGCACAAGAAAGGCCAAATGATGGCTGACGGTGTGTAGTAATTGAGTGACTACAATAAATAATTTTGAGATTAGTTTATTGTCTTCAGCAGGTGCTGCGCAGCAGGAGTGTCGTTTTGAGAAAAGGCAGGCAGCAACTGACAAACATTTGAAAAGCACAGTGACAAGTGGAATGCTTGTCACTGTGACATGCAAAACATTCTATGATAGATAAATGGACAAGCACAAGCAAATTAAAGGAATACTACATTATCCTTTACCAAAGTAAAGAAAAAAAAAAGTCTAGTGAACATCTTATAACTCAGATCCTGGTGCCACAAGAGTGATGAGCGGAAACAGAGGAAAACTATTAACGGTATCTTAAAGGTAAGGATCGTTGACGCACACTCCTCCATAAACTCGAAGAAGAGGGAGCATCAACAGTATTATCACACGTGGCATAAGAATCATTACATGAAGGAGAAGCAACAGGATCGTTAGAAACAGGACTATACAAAGTATCAGACGGTCTATACAAAACATCAGACTCGTGTTCTGAATGATCATTTACCTTGAGTCCTGATTGATTATTTACCCTAACCACTGTAGATAAATTCCACCAATTTTTGTTATTAACCCGTACCGCATTTCCACACACCTTGTCAACTCTGAAAGGTTCAGAAAATTTAGACAGACCTTTCTTCGCATGTGTAGGAATCTTAATCCTAACCAAATCACCAATTTCGATAACTTGAGAAACAGAACTTCTTCTAAGATCAACATTTTCTTTATGTCGAATTTGTGCATGAGAAACATTACCTCTAACAAAACTGTCTACGTTATTTAAAGTGTTCATCTTAACCCATCTGGCCATCCAGCCAGGGCAAACCTTTGAGCAGGGTTTTTTACCCCTGAGAAGTTCGAACGGAGATACCTTGGTAGAAGTATGAGGGGTGGTACGATAAAACCATAACATGGATCTTACTGCATTCTGAACATTACACTGGCTAGATAACGCCCACTGTACACAATTATTAATAACTCGATTCATTCGCTCCACTAAACCATTTGTTTGAGGGTGGTAAAGAGCACTTTTGCAATGTTTAATGCCACTTTGGAGAAGAAAACTCTCAAACTCTTGACTAACAAATTGTACACCATTGTCACTGACAACGGTGGTTGGACAACCCTCTCGTAAAAATATGTCCTTCAGAAAGTTGATGACATTACCCGAATTGGGTTCCTTAATAAAACGAACCTCCGACCATTTCGAATAATAATCAATGGCAACGATAGCAAACCTTGCATTCATGGGAAGAGTATTAAATGGTCCTAATAAATCAATACCAATTTTCTCCCACGGTCTACCAGGAAAATCAATAGGTTGGAGGGGAGGTGTGCGCACTTTCAAACTTTTCTCAGAGTTGGAACAAATAACACAACTTTCAACAAAAGTATCCACGTCTTTATCCATCTGAGGCCACCAGAAATTTTCCCTCAATCTTTTCTTTGTAAACGTTCTGCTCAAATGACCCTCATGAGCTCCCAGAATCATCGTAGACATTAGAGAATATGGAGGAAGCAGTCTATCTCCACGCATCAATAATCCATCTTCAATGGATAGCTCATTAGCTACCGTCACAAAAGTCTGAAGGGCAACATGGGCATTCTTCTCTTTAGGCCAGCCACACATTTGATTACCTCACCAAGAAGAATGTCCTCAGACAATTTTCTTCTCCATTCACCTTCACTTATAGCCCACATTTCATCCAAAACAGCAGCAGTCACAAAACAATCATCCCCATCATAATCATCTATGAGACCTTCATCACATTCTACTGGATGCCTTGAAAAATAATCCGCTCTAACGTTTTTACATCCTGGAATGAATGACACCTCAAAAGCAAACTGTAAATGTTTGGTGGATAAACGCGCGATTCTGGGCGTATGTTCCTTCAATTTGTCTCCAGACAGAATAGACACAAGAGGATTGTGATCCGTGCATAATTTAAAATGTTTTCCCCACACATAAGGTGAAAACTTTGTTATGGCCCACCAACAAGCCAACAACTCTCTTTCTATAACTGAAAAATTCAATTCTGAGCCATGCAATACTCTTGAAGCATATCCCAAAGTATGTTCCTGCCCCTTAACATTTTGAGTGAGAATGGCACCCAAACCAACCCCACTGGCATCTACATTAATGGTACATGTAACATTTGGATCAAAAGGTTTCAAAATGATGGGACTGACCAAACGCTCTTTGATCCACCGAAAAACAGCATCACACTCTTTGTTCCAAACAAAAGAAACACTTTTCTTAAGCATATTAGACAACGGTTGGACTTTTGAAGCATAATCTGGCAAAGAACGTGCATAGAACTCACACAACCCAATGAAAGATTTCAAACCTACTTTGTCATTGGGTGTGGGTGAATCCACAATAGCTTTGACTAAACCTGGTCTAGGCTCCACACCATGTTCAGACACCACATGCCCCAAATACTCTATCTTCTGTACTTTAAAGACACATTTTTCCTTCTTCAAGACAACACCTGCCTCACACAACGTTTTTAGAACACAACAGACCACCTTGTCATGGCCCTCTGATGTTTCACTAAGAACCAACACGTCATCTTGGAATACAACAACTCCATCTATATCTTTTAGGAGATTAGACATGATTCTTTGAAAAACCGCAGCCGCGGAGAATAGGCCAAAAGGCATCTGACAGTACTGGAAGGAGCCAATAGGTGAAACAAAAGCTGTCAAGTGTCTAGAAGAGGGATCTAGAACAACCTGAGGTAGGCCGAGTCTAGATCCAACTTCGTGAACCACTTGGAGCCATTAATCATGCACAACATGTCTGAGATCTTTGGGAGAGGATAACAATCAATCCATATGTTCTTGTTTAGGCTGCGTAAGTCCACGCACACGCGAATATCGCCATTTTTTGAACTTCGGATTGATGCACGTTGAAACAAGTTGGCGTTCTTGAATCGGACAAGACGACAATGAATTGGTGAACTAATTTCTACATCACCACTGGGATCATTTGGTGGCCATGCGAATGTGCTGATGACGTCCACATCATGCTATTAAGTAGCCAGAACTTATCGTGCAATTATTTGTCTTTTTGCGTGTCCGAACATTGATTTTCGAGGACCTGAATTTAAACCGGTCTATCCCTTTGAATTTAAAGCTGAAGATCTCTTGCGCAAGAACATTTTTCAGTCCTGAAGATGACCGTTAAATAATGTATCGGTCGAAACGCCGTCGACGCTTCCCTGTGGCTTGAATTATTATAAGTACACAGTATTTATGTTTATGGTGTTCCTTTTTCCTTTATGATGTGTATTGTTGTTGCCACCTGTCTGGTTTATATGTATTGTCTTTTGTACACCAGCTTTTTTCTTGCTTGAGACTATTTATATGTTTAAACGAACTTTTTGAATTGTCGGAATAAATAAATGCATATTTTTGATACCATGAGGCTGTTGTGAAGGGCTTCTCTATATAACATATTGGATATCTTTCCAATTTTTTAATTTTTCTTCTCCCCCTGAGCCTTTTTGTTTGATATAATGACCAATGGACTGAGCCACAGCGAAGACTCGATAGGCTCAATGATACCCTTACTACACAAATCTTTCAGTTCTTTCTCCAACTGATCCCTCACGCTAAAAGGCACATTTCTAAGTCTGTGCTTGACAGGCACAGCTCCATCCTTAACTTTAATGCAGTGAGTAAAACCTTTAATTCCACTTAGTTTCTTGCTAAAAACATAAGGAAACTTTTCACACCACACATCACAAAACTCATCTGGCTTGATAATGGATACCTGATCTTTTGTGCCAGGTCTAAGAACCATTTTGAATAACCCTTGATGGAACCAACCAAGAATATTCAGTCCCTTGATGGCAACATAAATTTTTCCAAAACTTTTCCTGCCTCTAAATTCTAAAGTATCCTCAAAATATCCAGCTAATTCGATAGTTCTACTTTCATACGACACAGGAGACCTATCAGGAGGTAACAACGTTTTTGACCCCCAAACTTCACGAAACGTTTCTTGGTCAATCATAGTGATTCTTGCACCAGAATCCACTAACAAACACAAAACCTATGTGCCAATACCAATCTCCACATATGGGTCAACACATTCTGAAAACATATCATTTACAACACCCACATCTGTAACCACTACAACCATGTCTCTCAGATCATCCTCAATTTTTTCTAAAACATCACCCTTAGATTCTGCAGTACACACATTTGCGACAGAAGATGAGGAGTAAGATTTGCTATTTTGCCTTTGATCATGTGTAAGATCAGAATTCTTCTTGACATTCTGACAAACTTTTGAGAAATGACCATATTTACCACACATCCTGCAATTAACATTCCTAGCGGGACAAGGACGACCTGTTCTAAAATGGGGTGCATTACCACACTTGAAGCAAATATTTGTTTGTTTGAAAAACGTATTGTCATTGCGTAAGTAATTACCAGATTTACCTTCTTTGAACCTTACAACACTTACAGATTCATCTTTAGGATTTCCTGATGCACCCTTTTCATCTAGTTCCTTTACAGAAACTTTAGAAAGTTCAATACTTTTTGCTATTTTGATTGTTTCTTCAAGAGTAGGATTGCCTAAAGAGAGTAACTTTTGTTGAATGCTCTTATCAGTGCACTTACAGATAAACTGATCCCTTATAAGTTGTTCTCTGAAATGTTCAAATTGGCATTCTGCACTTAACACACGTAAAGCTGATATCTTATCCCCAATTCTTTGGTCTCTTTTGAAAAACTTATGCCTAATTACTACTAAACTAGGCTGGAAGTCAAAGCGTAATTCCGACTTTTTCAGTACATTCATCTACTTCAATATAATCAGCTGTGCGAATTAAAGCAGGTAAATGTTTAAAGATCTCTCTTCAATCGAACCCTAAGGCATTAAGTAATAAACATTTTTTCCTTTCAGCCCTATAACGTGAACCCCCAATAGCACCAATGTATGTAATAAAGGTGTCATACCACCTTTTCCATTGTATAGGAGGATCCCCTGGTGTCTCTAAAAAGGGTGGGGTGGTGCAACAGACTGCATAATGTACAGAAAAAGTCAAACAAGATAAAATAATCTAACAGATTAACTTGTTTGAGATCTATAGAGTGGATTATATCAGCATAAACCTATTATAACATGCAAAACAGCTTTGCTTTGAATAAAATTGTGGACCAAAATGAAAAAATTGAAAAGACTGTAAGTGTAGCTTTTTCCCCTAAAACACTGATTGGTGCTGTTAAACAAAGGAAAGTAAAACAACCTGCAAAAGAAACAATTACCATAATGTGCACACAAAATTGACAACAGCTGATTAGAATTGACAATAGGTGTTTAGCATATCTCACTCGAGTACTGCGAGATGCTGTACGTGAAGATAAGGATGATATGGCCTGCAAGAGAAACAAATTACAATATTGTGTCAGCTACAATCCCGCTTTACCGTCTCTTCAAATAGCCTTTATGTGCCAGCAGGTCCGTAGCAATCCACAGATAACTTCAACTGTTTGAAATGTTCAGCGTGTTAATAGCGTAAAACAGCAACAATGAGTAACAGGCAAATATTCACTGTAACGCTGACGAACGTAGAGGCCCAAGTAGTGTGGCTAAGTAGACAAAACGGTACCGAAGGAATCTGAAGCGATACTAACTGACAGGCAAAAAGACGCTGAAACGCTGACGAATGTAGAGATCCGAAGGCACAGATACGTCGCGCATCCAAAACTTGACGTCGAGCTGCCTGACCAATTAAATGCTCCCAGACATCATCCAATGAGCCTCGAACACTGACCTCCAAACACACACTGACGTATGATGTCTCCGTTCACTTATCGATGAGTCATCCCAAATCGATGACGTATGCTCCATACATAACGCACACCACTGCCGCTATTTAATTATTAAAAACAGTACCTCAGCCTTGTTCACGTTGTTAAACTCGAAGTTTTACACGCCGCTCTAATCCGACGCTACTTCTTGCTCCTCCGTTTAACATCGTCGAGCGTGCCACATTCGCCGAGTTTGCCGAGTTCCTTTTCTAGGAAATGTAAGTGGGTCCTGCAGACACCTGCCACGATCGTCGCCAAAATATTGTAGTAATTGAGTGACTACAATAAATGATTTTGAAATTAGTTTATTGTCTTCAGCAGGTGCTGCGCAGCAGCAGTGTCGTTTTGAGAAAAGGCAGGCAGCAACTGACAAACATTTGAAAAGCACAGTGACAAGTGGAATGCTTGTCACTGTAACATGCAAAACATTCTATGATAGATAAATGGACAAGCACAAGCAAATGAAAGGAATACTACACAGTGGTGCAGATCCCTGGGTGGGAGTAGGTTGTCTGCAGCTTTGGGGAAGTAGTAAAGTTCAAGCTGCACTTGTCTGTGAGGGAGAACAAAGAACAAGCTCTCTCTATGAAAGAGCCTGGTATGTCTCACTGCTTGAAGATAGGCTGCTCCCTCCCAATATCTTCACAGTGTTGTGTGACTCCTTCAGCCAGCCAGTTCTGACTTTTCAAGAACACATTTCTTTCTGGGACTTGTAGTTTCACTTTTAACATTATAAGCATATTTACAAAAAAACAGAATGCAAAGCGCTGTACCCTCTTTAGCCAGTCAGAAAGTGAGTATCATTGGGTTGGGTACGAATATACACCTTTTGGTCAGCATCAAGATGCCTGAAGAGGTGACCATGCACATACAAATGCACATGTTATGCTACGTTATGTTATGTTAATTTATGTTATGTGTTAATGTTTTTCCTTCCCATTGAATAGGTTCTCACCACCATCATAGGGGCCTTTTATATCCAAAGAGCGGCAACTCATTCATTATCGCGAACTTCCCAAACTACATAGATATGTTATGTTATGTTATGTTATGTTATGTTAACAATAGTTTGTAAAGCGCACTGACACCGATTGGTTTCTTGGCGCTGTAGAAGACAGAGGGCAGTCAGAGTTTGAAGCCTGCGGAGTTAGTGGTATGCTTGTTGGTAAAGCCAGGTCTTTAAGGATTTCCTAAATGACATGAGATCAGGGCATAGCCGGATCTCAAGGGAAAAGGCATTCCACAGGCGAGGAGCCAGAGTGCCAAATCTGCAACCGCCCGAGCGTTTGCGTTTTAAAAGATGGTGTCTGTAAGAGACATTGATGAGCTGAGCGTAGGCTTCGGGACGGGGCATACTTCGTGATAAGTTTTGTGATGAATTTAGGACTTTTGCAGTAGAGCGCTTTAAAGATCATGCAGCTGACTTTAAAGGTGCAGCGCTGGACCACCGGGAGCCAATGGAGTGTTTTCAAAAGGGGGGTGGCTGATTGCCATCTGGGCTGGCTCAAAATCAGTCTGGCTGCCTGATTTTGCACCATCTGAAGTCGTTTCAGAAGGAACTGGGGAGGCCCAAATATATCGAGTTTGCATAATCTATGTGAGAGATCACAGTAGCGATCACCACCTGTGTCAGGGCTTCCCGGGTCAGGAGGCGACGGACCTTTCGGATTTTTCTCAATTGGAAGAGACACTTGGAGACCACCTGACCTACTTGCGTTTTGAGTGAGAGGTCGCTATTTAAGGTGATGCTAAGCATTTTTGCCGAAGATGAGGGGATCGGAGCTTGACCCATGTCTGTTGGCCAGTAGTGTGAGCCCCAGTGTTTGATGCTGTCCCAGTCAAAACCAGCTCGGTTTTTTCTGGGTTCAGTTTCCAATGATTTTGGTTCATCCAAGCTTGGATGAACCTCATTGTTGACTGAAAGAAGGAGATGGACGTATCCGAGTTGTCGATTGTGAATAAGAGCTGTTGCCTCTTCCCGCGTCTCCGCCCCCCTGCTTGCCTGCTTGCCTGTCTGCCTTTAAACTCCTCGCGGCCCCCGCTCCGCGGGAGCCGCTCGCCGAGGAGACTTTGCATGCGCCAAGGACTGGGAGCATTGTGAGCTGCATTGCCACTTAGGAGCCCCGTTGGTGGTCTGAATCTGCGTGGGACCCAGCAAGCGCCGGAGGACGGGACTGCGAGGCCCATCAGGCTGTGCGAGTTCCACCAAGCACACCTGTTGCCTCTTCCCGCGACTCCGCCCCCTATACCTGCTATCGTATTTAACCTGGACTGACCGCGCGTTAGCGGGACGCGTGTGCGGGACCTATCCCGGGACAAAAGCCCGGACTAAGGGCGGACCCTCTGAGACCCTCCGAGAACCGAGGAAAACCGGACCGGGCGCATCTCTCTTTGTCTTACAGGTACTGGTTGTTAATAACATTGACCTATTTTGGTTGTGTGCACCGCCATCCGCCCGTAAATGTCTACAGTTATTTCAGAACAGCCCATGTCTGATAAAGCGGGAGTACTGTTGAATGGCACTCTAGACAAGTACTTCTCAAAGTCCACAACTGATGTTGCTAGGGAAAGTATTTTGGCAGAGAAGCGAGCGGATCGTCGCCGCTCGGTTGAAAATATGAAGAACGGGTCCATTCTTTTGCCAACATCCCCCGCCATAGGGTTGATTGACATTGTCACCGAAACAACACCTGGTGAGTTGATTAATCTATTAGACTCTGACCCCTTGGAACTAAACGTAGCTGTGCTCACACCTAATGTGTCAACTTCACTAGATTTGACCAGGCCAACTGCTACTTCTAAAGACACTAGTGAATGTACGCCAAAGGATGATAGCTTGCCATTGGTAACTACATCCCGTAGCAGGGCTGCAAAACCAATTCCCCAGGAGAAACGCTATGGCCCACCGCCTATTAAGAAACAGCGAAAAAGGAGGGACTTGCTGCAACCAAAGTTGAGCTGTAGAGACTTTGGTAAAAAGGCAATCACTGCCCCAAAGGCATTACACAATTCTCATGTTGAATCAGAGGGGAGCACTATATTGCCTTTATCATCATCCCAGCCTAACCCACATCTAGACCAAGAGCATAGTATGGACACTAGTGATGTTGTGAATGTATCAATAGCAAACAAAGGTTCTGTGACCCTATTAGATATAGAGAGTTTGATTAAATCATACTCTGCAAGTATCATTGAGAGGCTGATGGAAGTAGAAAGTAGGCTGTGTAAGATTGAACATGCATTAGGTTGTAAGGATGCTGTAATCGATCCTGGTCGGAACAATGTAGGTAAAAAACATCAGAATACCACTACAAAACCAACATCGACCCCTGTTCATGTGTCTAAACACATCCCAAACCACACTACAATTCCACCTACGATTGCACCTTCTGTAAAGCCCATGGGGAAAACGGTAACAGCACTGGTCCATCACCATTCTTCTCCCAAGCCCCCTCAAACTAAAATTGTTGACCAACCAGCTATAAGTGTCACAAATAAGACTACTGACAACACTAATACCAATACACTCTTGAGAAAACCAGTGAGGGAGGTGGGATAAAATAGACACACCTGGGGGAAACCCAGAAGGACTCCCTTACCCGAACTTCCCCCAGAGGCTGTACCCTACGTGGTAATTTTAACAGGGGTGCCTGTGCTTGGTCAAAACAAGCGGGAGGGTTTTGCCCAATTAAAAAACAAAATTATGCATTGGCTGAGTATTTACAGGCCAATTGCAAATCACATCAATGGGGATATCACCCATGTCCGTCGTCTACAATGGCTAGGGGGCAAACCTAAAGACATCGAAGGAGATATAGTGGTTGTGAATTTCCGAGACCCCAATGCAGTACAATTCATTTTGAACTGGCAGTTGGGTGCCTCTAATAATACAATAATTCCCAAACCACTCACTTATTTCTATCCTAGATCTTTGGTGTTTTCATCCCAATACCACCCATCTCAGTACTGCCCTCCTCAGCGTATACAGCATCTACAGCAAAATAATCATCCAAGCGTCCAGGACGCTGTGAGTATCCAACATGCCCTGCACCCTTCATCACTTCAGAACATAAATAACATGTATCAAGCACCACACCCGGTGGAAACTTCAGATCCTAGGGCATGGAACTATGTAGTGCCCAAAATATATAATCCCCAGAATGGAAGGATGGATCACCTAAAACCCTTCACCCCCCTAGAAACCTTTAATAGGTTTGACATCTTTAGCGGTCTAGATGATTGTGATTGATGCCATCTGTTTGGGGGGGATGAGGGATCAAAGAAAACGTTTGTGGGTGATGTGGGTACTACAGTTAAGCTTGATGTATCTGATATTAATGTGCTTCCCTGTTCGGGCAAAACTGTACTCCATGATATGAATGTTTCTGAAGATATAAATGTTATGGGAGAACAGGTATTAGCCATGACCAGCTTGGGGAGTATCTTAATTGTTGAGGTAGCGCCCTTGTTACCCCCAGCGGTGCCTTTGCCCAATTTTGATGAGATCTCTGGGGCTGCTGTTGAAAGGCCATCAAATCTCACTGTGTCGATAAAAATGATCTGTTGGAATATAGCTGGTGTTGTAAAAAATCTGAGGGATCCTGAGTGGTCAAACTTTATAGAATCCTTTGATTTCTGCTTCCTTCAGGAAACTTGGGCAGTTGAGGTGCCTCATAGGGTGGGTTACAAGACTTATGGGATTGATGCGATTCCCTCTAGAAGTGGAAGGGCATCGGGGGGTCTTTTGATATGGGTGAAAATAAATCTAAAGGTAAAGATTGAGGTGGTGCCCACTAACTCTGTAGACATATTGGTGCTAAAAGTTATAGTATCCAACGGGAAAAATTTGTTCCTTGTAAACATTTACAACAGGCCCTTACCTTTATCTGGAGAATCACCAATTATTGCAAAATTAGACTGCTTTCTGAGCAATCTGGATCCCAGCCATGATTTTGTTATCTTGGCTGGAGATCTAAATTGTAATTTCGAGCCAGTTGAGGGTCTTAGCGAAATCTTCAATGAAGAAGACCAAGCAAACAAAATCCCTACTTTAGAGAATGTTAAATCAGTTAAATGCTCAACTTTGGGTCTTCAATTGTTGAGTTTATGTACGGAACACTCTCTTAGGGCTTGCAATGGAAGGTTACCATCTGACAGCTCTAAGAAACCAACATTCTCTAGAAATATTTATAAAAGTAACTTAGATTTTGTCATCGTTTCTATCCCTCTCTGGCCAAATCTCCTGGACTTTGAAGTACTGGAGCGATTTGAAAGCGATCATTTTCCCTTAATTTTGACATTAGATGCTTTACTCTTTAATAATACGGTCGAACAAAGCATAACTGAGGAAGGGGTGAACTCCAATTTTGAGATTCATATTAGTAATAATAGAAGATCTCTGAAATGGCCACTGATATTGGACCGTAATGATATCCTCAGTGAAATCTATTCACTTCTGGCTGGGACGTTTGGCCCTTATTTGGCGTCAATGGGTGAGGATGCAACAACAACTGCATTCCTGCCATTACACCAAAATTTTTTTAAAGAATTAAAATTACTGGTTACCAAGATGCCCAAAAAAACCCAACAGAAGACCCAGAATCTGTCCCATAGTAAACCTTGGTACGACAGATCCTGTAGAGAATCAAAGAGGGAATTATTGACTGCAATTAAGGCTAAATCTCCTTTTGATGTAAAACAAGCGAGGAACAAGTACAAATCTGTACAAAGGGCCGCAAAGATGGCATGGGAGGAAGACAAATGGGCCAATCTGCTGCAAGCAGCTAGGGCACGTGATAACGTCGCCTTTTGGAGGCTAGTGGCAAATGGAAATAAGGTGGGCAGGGTGGTCAAGGATGTTTTCCTAGATGAACAAACTTGGGTTACCCATTTTACAAATTTATACAAAAAATATGATGACCCATGTTTGGATATGCATGCAACTAATTATGAATCTCCGGCAGACCAACTCTCCTTTACTCTAGGTGAAACAGAACTGGCAATAACCCAGATTAAATCAGGAAAAGCACCAGGCTTGGACAAAATTCCTGGGGACCTATACAAGCATGACTTAGCTGTATGGGTACCATATATTAATTTTTTATGTAATGTATTCTCAGGCACTTTAGAATTTCCGGAGAGCTGGAAGGGAGCGGAAATTGTTTTAATTTTTAAAAAGGGAGATAGGATGGATCCTTGCAATTATCGGCCAATAAGTCTAATGGATATTTTACAAAAAATCTATTCACGCCATATTCTTTTACGCGTGAACAATTGGCTAGATGAAAATGCAATACTGACTAAGTTCCAAGCAGGATTTAGATCTAACATCAGCACAATAGATCAGATTTTTAGATTCTGCTGCCTCTATTGGAAGTACGTGGTGATTAAAAGGTGCCATTTATATGTTGCCTTTATTGATTTAAGGGCAGCATTTGATTTGGTGCCTCGCAATCTCCTATGGAAAACTTTGAGTTCAGCAGGTATGCCAAATAACCTTGTCACTCAGATAAGGGAGTTACACGCAGGGAATTTCGCTAGAATTAGATGGGGTCCAAATGGTGAATTAACCCAGAAGATACCCATCGAGCGTGGAGTCCGCCAGGGTTGCGTCCTGGCCCCCACGCTCTTTTCCCTGTTTGTAAACGATATTCCCCAATTTCTGGAGAGATGTAAAAATGACTCCCCGAAACTGAATGGTGAGAAGGTGACATCGCTACTATTTGCTGATGATACCATTTTGATTTCTCAAACGAAAAATGGTCTGCAGATAATTATAGATACTTTTAATGAATACTGCAGTCAGAAGGGGCTTGAAATCAACGTGAAGAAGACAAAATATATGGCCCTGAATCCCATAAAACCTGACAGAGGCTGCCTTACATTAAACGGTGAAAAGCTGGAATCCGTCCCTCATTTTTCTTATTTGGGGGTGACTTTGGACTCCAACTTTACTTGGAAAGCCCAATTGGATAAAAGCAAATTAATTTTTGTCCAGAATGTTAAACCTATTCTTAGGGAGCAAAATTTAAGTACAAGTAAAGCAGCTTCCCCCGTGATGGAACTTTTTAAAGCCAAGGTTCAATCAGCGGTCCTTTATGGGGTCCCGGCTCAAAGGAAACGTTCAGTCTCCTAGACAATAACTTCATGCGAAGTTTGGCAAGGGTCCCGAGAGGCACTCCTTTAGTCCCCCTGGAACTTGATCTAAACTTCAAAAGAACTGATCACCAAGTCTTGATTCGACCATTGATGTTGTGGGTCAGACTATGGCATGTCCCTGAACTTCAAGATTATAGAGATGGATTAAAAGAAGTTATTAAACTTGATAATCAGGGTGACATCCCGTGGTTAAGGCACATCAATATTTGGTTAAGTAATATAGGGCTGAAACACTTTTGGGAGAACCCCGAACACTTACCCGTAAACCCCAAATCAATATTAAAAAGGGCATTTTGGAGTTTCATACTAAATAGGACTATAAGTAATAGTACTAGTGGGACCTTGGTTTCAAGGTTCCTAAACTTTAAGAATGAACCTATGTATGAGACTTTTATGGATGAAATAGAGCCCCCACTAGCAAAAACTTTATTTCTAAAATTTAGATATGGAAATTTACAAATAAAAACTACCTTGGCCCGTTGGGCTAGAAATCGTGCTGCAGGAACTCCGATAATGGATGAGAATTGCTCTATGTGTACTTACAATCAGATTGAAAACGAGCAACATATCCTCCTTTTTTGTCCTTGTTATAAACAGGCCAGAAAGAGATGGATTAAACCCATTTGCCTTCTTTTAGGCCTGAGCTCCAGTGCACAGGCGGTGAGAATCCTAACAACTAACACCTCTCAACAAATAACATTTAGTGTTAGTAGATTCCTACTTTCCAATTCTATACAAGGAAAACATTGGGGCACTGTTTGTAATGTAATACAATCAATCTGCTTGGAATTGCTAGGATGCTCCCTATTTTGACCTATGAATGTAATGTTTCGTTCCATCTAGCTCCTTAATTGCCGTAGCTTTTTTGCTTTTTAAACTAATGTTTTATTTATTGTAATGTTTTATTATAATGAAATGTAATGTAATACATGCATTGCTCTTTTATGGCACTTGTGCCGAAATAAAGATTTAATGAATGAATAAGAGCTGTAAGTCGTCCGCATAATTGAGCACCGTTACCTGTTTGTCTCTGAGAGCCTGGATTAAAGGGGAAATGTAGAGGTTGAACAGGTGGGGTGACAGGGACGAACCCTGAGGAACACCACAAGTGATGGCTTGCTTGGTACCACCTACGTTGCCCAGGCGAACTGCCTGAGAGCGATCTACTAAGAAGGACTTCAGCCAGCAGGCTGCCGTGCCCCGGATGCCAGCCTGGGAGACACGGTCGATCAAGATGGTGTGATTGACCGTGTCGAACGCGGCCGATAAGTCCAGGAGCACTAAAGCCTGCGGGATGCGGTTTTCGGCACAGTCCCTGAGGGTGTCCATTACTGCCACTACCACCGCCTCCGTTGAATAGGCTGGGCGAAAGCCCGCCTGATGTGGTTCGAGGCAGTTTGATGTCTCTATAAAGTTGGACAGGCAATTAGCAACATGAGCCTCCAACACCTTTGCTAAGAAGGGGAGGAGGGAGATTGGGCGATAGTTTGCCTTGCAGGTGGGGTCTGCGCCCGGTTTCTTTAAGAGTGGTATTACTGTTGCTTCTTTGAATGCGTGGGGGACTTGTCCAGTGGCTAATGAATTATTTAGGAGGGTGCAAACGGGAGCCGGGATTACTGATAAGCAGTCTTTCAGGATGTAGGGGGACATCTGTCAGATGGGGCGCCTGATTTTACTCTCACCAGTAATTCCTGAAATTGATCTAAGGTGATAGGAGTGAAGCTGCTAAGTGAGTCGGTGGTATTGGGGCTTAGAACAGAAAGGGTGGGACTTAAGGTTTGTGGAATACTGGCTTTGATGGCAGCAATTTTCTCTGTAAAAAAGACTTTCAGTGAGTCGTAGAGGATCTGGGTGGGGGGCAAACTTGGACGGGCGTTGTCAAGGTTAGTTAGTTCATTGAGAATAGAAAAAATGTCCTTGGATTTATTAGTTGAATTAGTAATGCGGGAAGAGAAGTAAGCAGTTTTCGTGGCTAGGATAGATTTCATATAGTCCTTCCTGGCTGTAATATATCGGGACTTAGAGTCAGGGGCGTAGTTGCGACGCCAGTGACGCTCTAATTGTCGAAGGGCCAGTTTCTTTGCTTTTAGGTCAGGAGAGAACCATTTTTGGGCGTCTGCGCGCCGAGCCAGTTTGATCATCTTGTATGGGGCACGGACGTCACTGGCTGTTTGCAGCCAGCAAGAGAGGTTATTTTCTGCTGTGTTAATGTCAGGGTGATGGGGTGGAATGGAAGTGGCAAGTGTCTGATATTGAGTAATGCAGAGCAGTATATTCAGGAGATATACCGCTCCACCTGATTCCAAGTAGGAACGTGTATTAATAACTAAAATGACTAGGTCGGCAAAAAGAGGACCCATTAATTTCATCCTAAAACACTGGTACTGGTTTTGTCGTATCTGAATCTGCAACTGATAATATCAGGCTATCTGCTGACCAGATAGGGGCCGCAGGCAGAGATCCAGACCAATCAGTTCATTAGGAAAAAGGATCATACAATGATCACCCAAGACTCATCAGGCCCTAGCCCATGCCTCTGGACCCCCATCTTTTAGCAGCAACTGAGCACTGGTTCGGAGACAGAGTGCCTGGGCTGAAAGATGCCCCCCCCCCCCACTCCAAGCAACATGGATGGGGAGGGAATCCTACGCACTTCTTAACTTGAAGGAGAATGCCTGTACCTTACTGATCCCTCAATCTCCTACCACCATGAACATCAAATGCCCTGGGCAGGTGAAGCAGACCTGTGTAGACAACAACTCAGTGACTGTGCAGCCACAAACACGTCTGGCCATATGCCCCCACCGCCCACAGCACAGCATAGCCCAGTTTAGAGGCAGATGCCAAGAGCTGGAGTTCCCTTCCTTAGGTCTGCATAGTTATCCTTCATCCCAGCTTGTTTCACTTGTAATTGGATGGTACATGAGTGAAATTACCGCCCTGAAACAATAATTCTGGCCCCCTTCACCACCAAACTCATAAACAGTCACATAGGAGCTTCACACTACTTATGATGGTGAGTAAGAGTATTTGGGGGGCTACGGATGATTAGGGACTACAAAAGCCTGAGGGTAGCAGGACCCTCAGGAAATTGATGGTGAGCAGGAGCCTTGAAGATCTGAGGGTGAGTCAGAGCCTTGAGGCTATAAATTGAGTAGTGCCCTTGTTAGAATAATGAAATTGAGTTGCGCTTAGACATCAGCAGCAGCCCTAATATGAGGACATTCTATGGGTACCAGATGGTGAGGAAGAAGGGAAGAGATGTGGCCTAATGGCCAAAGCTGCCAACTTTGGAACTGGGGAACCAGTTTAAAGTCCCAACATTGGCTCAGCATGCTGTGATTCTAGGCATAACACGTTGTGCCCGACTCACAAAGGTAAACTTACACCTATAGTCTAAGTTTAGACCTGAAGTCTATGGGCCCAATTCATGAAGGTAAACTTAAACCTGAAGTATAAGTATAGGCCTAAAGTCTAAGTTTAGACCTGAAGTCTAAGGGCGTGATTCACAAAGGTAACCTTAGGCTTCAGTTCTAAACTTCGACTTTAGGTCTACGTTTACCTTTGTGAATTGGGCCCTAAGTCTCCCTGTGCCTAGGAAAAATTAACCTGACTTTGTGTAATGTGATCCAATGCCCTTGGTTTGAGTTCGTATTATATAAAACTGCAAAAAAAGTCTCCAGACTGGAAGGTGCGTGTGAACCTCTGGGAGGCTGTTGGTCAGCGGGAAGTGAGGATCACTAACGACGAGCAAGTGAGTTTGTGCCTGATTGTGGGCAGGGCATTCAGGGATTTGAGAGTGTTCATGGGCCAAGGGACCTAATGGTGAGCAGCAGATTCAGGGACCTGAGGATAAGAAGGGTATTTTTAGATTTGAAGACCGTCAGGAGAGCGCAGTGGTATATGGTGTCTTGACCAGTATTACTGGCCCCAAAATTAACCTGCTGAAACTAAAAAAACAATCGTTTACAACATGTGATCTGCAAACATGGGCCACTTTTTTAGGGATGCCTGACCCTAATTTTGGTCGCAATCCGACCAAGCCATTCCTACCTGAATCAGGAATTATGGCTCCAGTGGCTAGGCTGCAATCCCATTATTTCCAACTCAGATATTTCACCACCTAAAAGCTGGTGAAATGGTCATGTGAGAACTGGCCAGGAAATGAGCATTTGGATGGGAATCAAGTGATGCATTCAAAATTCCCATATTGATTCCCGATTTCTCAGTGAGCCCTCGGGGATACCTGGCCTAATGACAAATTTGGATCCGTTTGAGCCTACCTTCTTTTCCTGAAATCTGCAAATCATGCAAGAGAGCGAGTAATGCTGTATATTCTGTAAATCCACATGTTTTCAGAAAACGGATTTTCCATGCCTATGGCATAGATTCATCAAGGTAAAATCCGCTCGCAAAGGAGCAGGTTCTCAGAATCTGCCCCATTGCGACCGGTATTTTTGCATTTGGGATGCATCATCCCAAATGCAAAAATCGTAAACTAAGAAATCGCAAAATTGCGATTACTTGCATTTAAGGAATCTCAAATTGAGATTCCTTAAATGCAATTCATTACAGTTTAAAAAATAGCGATTTTGCTAATAGGGCTCGCAAATTACCATGAAGTTGAACTTCATGGTAATTTGCAAAAACTTTGAAAAATGCACTAAAGTGCATTTTTCTAAGTTTCACGTTGCGCACACATGGGCCTCTAGGCCCATAGGAATGAATGGGGAGGTATTCCTTAATTGCGACTCGCAATTTGCGAGTCGCAATTAAGGAATTTTAAGAAATTGCTATTTTTTAAGTGATTTCTTCATTCATTGCATTTTGCTATTCCTTAATAGCGAATCGGTATTTTTCGCTATTAAGGAATAGCAAAATGGGTTCTTGATGCATCTGGGGGAAAGGCTACAGAATCGCCTAATTCCAGCGGCCCTTGTTTAATGACAAGCTCAGAGCAACTTTGACAGGTGTTTTTTAAATTTCTTTGCAAAGTCGAATCGCTGTTGCGATCCACTACTTTGTGATAACATTATGCAAATGTGTATTTCCAGGGTTTTTTGGCAACTGGACTGTTCTTTCTTTTGCTGAGCAACTCAAATCGATATAGATTTCGATTTTTACAAATGCGCCTAAACATGACAGTCAGTGGGCGTTAGAATAACTGCAACGTTTGTAACACATTTTGAAGTGAAAGGTGCCACAATATTAAATCCAATTGTTAGTGCATTTCATACAAATGCGAAAACTATGCATAACACAAACATGATAGTGATGGTTTGGACAAATCGCACATCAGAGTTATTTAGCCCAAAAGTAGATAGATGATATATTCCCAGATTGGGGATATGCAAATATTACGGTGCCACTCAAGGTAAAATGGGCATCCCACTACCAAGGATGTCAAGTCAACAGCCAAAAAATGTCTGTTGGTGGTTATCTTACAAAAATAGGTATACCTCGGCACTCTAAGATTTATATATATGCAGTGTGGCAATTGAGTTCATACATCTGATGGCCCAAAAAAAAAGGTCATTCAACAGAGGTTTTTCTTTAAACATAACAATTAATTATTTTCCAAATAGACAGAAGAGAACATCATAGGGTACAGTTGCTTTTCTTATTCTATTTATTTTTAAAGGATTGTTTAGAAATGCAAGTAGTACATCATGCTCAAAATTCACATTCAGATATGCCATTTGCTAGACATTGTAGCACTACCAAGAGACAAAGAGTGGCGGCCACGTTGGGGGTCCTAGTCCTAAGGCCTTCCAGGTCGTGATGTTCTAACAATAGCCGATGACAGCCGACACGTGTTTCGTTACATTCAAAAGAGATAGACTTTTTGGGCATCACAGTCTATACAAAAGGTCCCAAAATCCTGTCCAGACTATTTAGAAAGAAGACGGCATGTAATTCAGTTCTACATGCTGAAAGTGCTCATCCTAGAGTCCAGATTAGATCAATCCCATTGGGCGAAATGACACGGAGACGCAGAAATTGCAGTGAAGATGATATCTTTCACAATGAACTTGACAACCTACAAGAACGTTTTGCAAATAGGGGCTATCCCATGGATATGCTCATACAGGCCAGAAAAAGAATAACCTTTTTTTTTGGCCATCAGATGTATGAACTCAATTGCCACACTGCATATATATAAATCTTAGAGTGCCGAGGTATACCTATTTTTGTGCAAAAACTATGCATTTTTGCTTTCCTGTCTTTGTTTTGAGTATATTTTCGCATTTTTAGAGGGTTTACTAAACCCAAGGAGTGTTCCCAGAAAATCTAAATTTGTCCCCTTAACGTAACAATTATTCTAACTGGGTAATAAAAATGTACTGACAATGCTAGTAATTTCTTGCAAAAGTTGTGACTTTGGGTGTTCCCAGTGCTTAATTTGGAAAAAAATAAGGGAAGGAGTCCGAAAGATTTTTTAGGGGCCCGACTGCGGTGCTTCGAATGTCAGGGTTGCCAAAATCAAGGTGGCTGAGCCAAGATAAGACACTGTGGGGCAGATTTACAAGGTCTGGCCCATCTCTGCAAATCAGCAGGGATGCGCCAGAACACTTGCGACCCGCAAAACCACCCGTGCGCCACCACTGATGCGTAAGGATGGGCAGATGCGTGTCCCATCTCCCGGCGGAAATGCGGCTCATTGCTGGAGGCGCGTACCTGCGAGGGAACACCCACTCTGCACTGGAACGCTCACATGAAACCGGGAAACATCCTTTACAACGCAACTTTTACCACGCAGTGCCTTTACGATGCAACTTTTACAACGCAAACCATTACAACGCATTGCGCTGGGGGGCGCTCTAGGATAGGGAATACGTTTAATTTACTGTCCAACACCTTCCCTAGTGTCCACGGGGACTGGAGTTGGAATAGTAAATTAAACTATTCACTATCCAGCACCCCAAAGCGCTATGCGTTGTAAAGGTTTGCGTTGTAAAAACCGCGTTGTAAAGGCATGCGATGTAAAAGCATGCGTTGTAATGTCATACATCCCATGAAACCTAATGCATGTTTCATGTGGCGCAGGGGTTCACAACGTGAGGCATCTCCCTAGATGCGTCACATTGTAAATAAGGCGCAACATGACACATGATTTATGCCGTCGTTGCGTCACAGAAGTGTGTCGCAAGGGGCTTGTAAATATGCCCCTGTGCCTGTTTCTTCTTCTACCAACTAGCTTTTGTGTCTTTATCTCACTACTGCTGAATCTTGTGTATGGCTGTTTTATTCGTTTGTCCCTATTTTCCTAAATTTCGCTTCTCCTTTCTTCCTTTTCTACCTTTCTCTCTCTTGGTCAAAATCTGATGAAGAAAAATAATTCCTGCTCCCCAAAAATGAGTGGCGATGCCCACCAACTCTACCACCCGCACAAATTAAGCACTGATTGTTTACCACATTCTCACAGCCAAGCCCACTCTTACTCTAACTGTATACCTGTGATGAGACACACTGGTGGGATCTCCATGTGCCAAGGTGTGATTTAAAGTTGTGGAACTCTTTGAATCCTGTGTCTGTGAATGCTTTGGGAATTACAGCGCTAAATACGGCCAAATGGGGTTCTAGTATGGGCAACCACAAACAGCTTTGTGAATCAGGCTTATGATGATCTTAAAAAAATTAATTTAGATTGAAACAATTCTTCAAAAAACATGAGCAATTGCTGCTTTTCATGTAGGTCATTTTAGATTTGTGTACCTTCCAAAGAGAAGATAATTTCCTCTGATTTTTTCCAGAGCTGTGAGAGGTAGTAAAATAATAATGATTCTGAATGTCATGCTTTCCAGTCGCCTCATTTCACATGCTCATTAGCGCTAAGTTCTTGGTTTTAGAAGCAAAGCTAATTGACAGTGAGTATTGCCAATCAGCAGATTTACTAATCTGCCAAATGCCTGGCAAAGGTGCCACAGGCATTTGACTTCAGTAGGAGTTCAATCTGCACAATCCTATTTATGTGGATATTGTGATCCATCCTTAATTGTCAGATTTTGATCCAGAACAAGAGAGAGAAAAGCAGGAAAAGAAAAAGACAAACAGCAGCAAACAGTGGTTAATTTGAGGCGGTGGTTGCAAGTGGGGCAATAGATCCAATAGATAAGTGATCATATAAATCCAATAGACAAGTGTGCCAAATTCGGGGAGGCTTCATTCAAAACATTAAACTGCAACCTGAGTCATCCATTTTAATCAGGTATCAGAGTTTTCGTGTAACAAAGTATCTTTGGAACGTCTCACGGATATCCTTGTCTATTGGATTTGTCTAAGACTTATATAATGGGGCTTATGAGCACATCGATCCCCATAAGATGAAGAGTCGGTGTGTCTTCGCTGTGTAATCAGGTTAACTTCTTCACAGAAATAATTTTGATTCCAGGTTTCTCCCAACTGTCCTGATGAAGACATGCCATTAAGGTTTTAATTGGGCTTTAGCTTTCTTGTGTCAAACCATTGACATCTTCATTCCTATAGCCTGGACTGCCTTACCTATCCACAGAAGGAAAGTACTGAATGGAAAACTGTACCTGTACATTATGGATGGAAAGTGATTTAAGCGAAAGGGAAAAGGTGTCAGACAGGCTAAGACGCTACTTGTTTGTGGTTTCAATTTGTTGTAACTGTAAAAGGTGTCAGACAGGCTAAGACGCTACTTGTTTGTGGTTTCAATTTGTTGTAACTGTATTGTAATTTTTCCGATTTCTTTTTACTTATGCACAAGCACGTCTTTCTAGCACTTGCATTCCACATTATGGAGCAACCACTATACAATAATAATGTGTGGTATGTATATATATATTCACTGAAAAAAACATAGTTTTCACACCAGTTATAGTTAGCTGGATATTTTACTCATACAAAACCATTGAAATTCCCCCGTTATAGTTAGTTGTACTCACTATAACTTGCGCGCCCGCAATCCACTGCTGATGATGTCACATATAACATCATTCATGACATGGTCTGTGACATCACTGATGACATCACTGATGACATCTCAAATGACATCACTGATGACATCATCCATGTGACAATCAAATACACCTTATCACACACTAGTATAATCTTTCATCACTCACTGTAAAATAGAAAGTGCCATATTTGAAACTATTGACACACCAATAGAAATTTCTAAACACCCACTCAATTATTTATAGAACTATTCACACATCTAATCACTTACCTATAGATTCAGTGTTATATGCAGTGAATAATCAACAGAACACTATCAAATATACTTATACGCCTATTTCAACATTACACACCAGCACACATTGTATTCACTTATAAAGACATCCTTCTGACTTATGTAAACAATTGATTATACTTACATTTACTCACCTACACACTTATACAAACACCACTTCATCTATTTATATAGATAGTAACTCACACTTAGGGGCCGATTAGGATGGCGGTTTTTCCGCATCCTCCGGGCCGGCGGAAGTGTCCGCCGGCCTGGAGGATGCGGAAAAACCGCGGCGGAGACTCCAAAGACCCACCGCCACATTAGGATGGCTGGTGGGTCTGGAATTCCGTCCGCCGCTTTTCCGCCGCGGTCGGCTTCCGACCGCGGCGGAAAAGCTATAACATGGCAGGCGGTGTCTATGAGACACCGTCCGCCATATCATGATGTGTGTGTAAATATGCTTTTCCACGGCGGCATTGCCGCCATGGAAAAGCATACGGACCTTCACTTCGGGGGCCCGTTGCGGGCCCCCTGGGTGAAGGGGTGGTGGTGGGTGCACATGGGGGGTACCTATGGTACCCCCCTGCATTTGCGTGCACAATGCAGCAGGCACCGCGCGGTGCCTGCCGCTTTGTGCACGCAAATGCTGTGCATGCATTTTTTACATTGGGGCGGGTGCAGCTTGAAGCTGCACCCACCGCAATGTTAGAGATAGAGGATGTGACCGCCACCCTGGCGGTCACATCCTAATCAGATCGGAGGGAACGCCGCAGCCCATGCGGACGTTCCCTCCTCCTCAGGGGTCGCGGACGGACTCAAGTCCGTCCGCGATCCTAATCGACCCCTTTGTGTGTTATAAAATCACTATTACAAGTATACAGTTATCCATATAGTGACTCATACAATCACTAAATCTTAGGCACACTTAATTAGATATAACTGTCACATACACTGCCTTTTTTTCAAGTTTAATGGAGATGTACCATTGAGAGAAATATTTCATCACCACCACACCCATAAACATATACACTCACTGAAACAACTGTTATAACATGTTGTCTTAACCTCATATACCTACTGAATGAACTATTCACACAGTTTTTGGCAATCACACACCCCCCACCAAACCACATAGACATTCATTTACCCATACAAATACTCAGTTAAGAAACCAATAACAAATATAGTCTTTAACATAGCAATTAAGACAAAGCAATAAAGACTTTCACACAGTTTAGTAACTACACATTATATAGTGAGACTCTACAAATTAGTCAAGGAAACAATCAATGACACTGTTACCAGGCGCGCAACACCCATTGAACTCACCGGGCTTCAGCCCCCCCCCGTCGTGTGTGGCAGCCCGGGATGAGACAGATCCCGTGCACACACAGAGCCGCACCCGATCGTTTCACAGGTCTTTAAAAGACCATTTGAATATTAATTAGGCCTTGCAGTTGTTTCACCCCTTCTAAGAGCCCCTGCAGCTCCATTCTGCCTACTGATTAAAGGTTCAGCCCCCCCAAAAATTTTTCTTAGCCCCCCCCCCGAAATTTGGCTCTAGTTGCGCCTCTGGCTGTTACTAAATCCACCATCCACACATTTATATTTATATATCCACTCATTCTTCAATGCAATGTAGTGTATTTATAATACATATTTAAATATCAAAGCAAACCACATTCACTGGATGATGTCATCAGTGATGTCATCAGTGATGTCATTTGAGATGTCATCAGTGATGTCATCAGTGATGTCACTGACCATGTCATGAATGATGTAATATGTGACATCATCAGCAGTGGGTTGCATGCGTGCGAGTTATAGTGAGTACAACTAACTATGACGGGGGAATTTCAATGGTTTTGTATGAGTAAAATGTCCAGCTAACTATAACTGGTGTGAAACCTATGGTTTTTTCAGTGAATTTCAAAGGTTTTTTAAATGCTAATTCCTAACTAGAACGAGTGTGAAACCTATGGGGCCTTATTTACGAGCCCCTTGCGCCTCCGGAACGTCACTTTTTGTGACGTTCCAGTGGCGCAGAAGACTGGGTGATATTTTTTAGGCAGGACTAAGCCACTTTAACGCAGTGTCCTGCGTTAAAGGGGCGTGCAATGGGTGTTGCTGGGGGCGTTCCCAGCAGCATCCATGGACTTGAGTAATTTATAGCATCCTCAAAGTCAGTCTTTCAAAAATTCCAAAGTATAGGACATGATAATCCAAATCCAAATGTTTCTCAAGAAAAGTCATAAGCCGTGTCCGTGGGTCATATCTTCCCAAACGCCGATATTCCGAACGATTGAAAATGACTTTTCTTGAGAAACATTTGGATTTGGATTATCATGTCCTATACTTTGGAATTTTTGAAAGACTGACTTTGAGGATGCTATAAATTACTCAAGTCTGCCCGAATTGTGTGGGTAAAATTGATACCTAGTCGCTTTGAATAAAAATGTACTTACGACTCGTCTAACATTTGGAAGAAATATCTAGTTATATGACAACAGGATACTGACATAACTTGAAGGAAATAAGAACGCCCTGAAGAAGTTCTGTTGTACAGAACGAAACGCGTCGGCTGGCTGTGGTACATAAACTTAAGGAAAATAAAAGCATTTGAATATACACCAAGATTCAGCGCTTCAATAAGGACTCTAAGTGATATGATTTGATTGGACTTGTTGTGCAAGTGGTGCTGTGCCAAACTTTGGAATATTCTCCACTACTCTGTACTACTCACTCTCTACTACTCCACTACTCTCTAATACTCACTCTCTACTACTCATTCTCTACTACTCTACTACTCTCTACTACTCTCTCTCTCTACTACTCACTCCCTACTACTCACGATCTACTACTCTCTACTACTCAGTCTCTACTACTCTCTACTATCACTCTCTACTACTCTCTCTCTACTACTCACTCTTTACTACTCACTCTCTACTACTCTCTACTACTCATTCTCTACTTCTCACTCTCTACTACTCTCTACTACTCACTCTCTACTACTCTCTCTCTCTACTACTCTCTACTACTCACTCTCTCTACTACTCACTCTACTACTCACTCTACTACTCACTCTCTACTACTCACTCTCTACTACTCTGTACTACTCACTCTCTACTACTCTCTCTACTACTCTCTACTACTCACTCTACTACTTACTCTCTACTACTCTCTACTACTCACTCTCTACTACTCTCTACTACTCACTCTACTATTCACTCTACTACTCTCTACTACTCACTCTACTATTCACTCTACTACTCTCTACTACTCACTCCAGGCTACTCTCTCTACTGCTCTCTACTACTCTTTACTACTCACTCTCTACTCTCTATTACTCACTCTCTACCTCTCTCTACTTCTCTCTCTACTAGTCTCTACCTCTCTACATCTACCTCTCTACCTCTACACCTCTACCTCTACACCTCTACCTCTCTACCTCTCTCTACACGCACACATATACAGATATATATATATATGCATATATATGCATATGCATTTATATATATGTATGTGTGATCAAGGCTGGGGTAACCTGGCCGAAACGCGTCATGTTGTGACTTATGGAATAAATTGCACTTTATAAACTACCTTTGCTGTGGTCCGTTCCTGAAGGTGTGGCAGCGTGGAGAATTGCGTGTGCTTCGCAGAAAGGATTTGGTTTTCATGCATTTATATATATGTATGTGTATATATATACATACATATATAAACATGTATAATTTTCATATCTATATAAATACAAATATAAATGCATGCATACATATGCATATATGCATACATATGCATGTTATTTACATGAAAGTTTGAAAAACACTAATAAAAGCAAAGCTAAAAAGCCACCTCATTACAAACAGAATGGCTTTAACTTAAACGAGGGCGAGATCTATTGCATTTTCAATGCTTGTTTACTTTGGTTCCATCAAGAAGGCATTCAGATGTGTCACACATTTGCCATAAATTCTGAATGTTAGCACTCTAGTTGCTCATTAGATCACTGTAGTAAAGCTACTGCTCACCAGGGGAGTCTGCTGCTGGTATTCAAAGTGCATGTTCAGTCTGCATGTTAGAATTTATTTAATGAAATAGAATAGGATTTGAGAAGTCAAAATGTGCCCTAATTTTTCTTTCTTCAGCACTAATCATAATTTCTATGGCAAAATGAACCCCCTCATTTTGTTCCTTTGCAAATTAAATGTTTTAAGTGTTACCACTTTATTCCAATCAAGATGACTTCAGATGTGCCATACTTTTTTCATAAGTAAGACTGTTAGCGATCTAGTTGTTCTTTAGAACACTCTGGGACATTCTGTCATTCGGCTATACTTGGGCTACATCTGGGGGATATTTGTGCTACATTTGGGCTCTTTTGTCTCTGGTGGCCATCTTGGGAGACTTATTTGTTATGAAGTTTCCTAATTTCCTCATTTACTACAGTCTCCTCAGTAGGAAATACTTTCAGTTGTTTTATTTGATTCCATCAAGAAGGCATTCAGATGTGACACACATTTGCCATAAATTCAGAATGTTAGCATGCTAGTTGCTTATTAGATCACTGCAGTAAAGCTACTGCTCACCAGGGAAGTCTGCTGCTGGTATTGAAAGTGCATGTTTCAGTCTGCATGTCAGAATTTTTTAATGAAATAGAAGAGGATTTGAGAAGTCACTCAAAATGTGCCCTAATTTTTCTTTCTGAAGCACTAATCATACTTTCTATGGCAAAATGAACTTCCTCATTTTGTTCCTTTTTAAATTAAATATTTTCAGACTTACCACTTCATTCCAATCAAGATGGCTTCTGGTGTGCCATACTTTTGTCATAAGTAAGACTGTTAGCGCTCTAGTTGTTCTTTAGAACACTCTGGGACATTCTGTCATTGGGGTATACTTGGGATACATCTGGGTGATATTTGGGCTACATTTGGGCTCTTTTGTCTCTGGTGGCCATCTTGGGAGACTGCATGTCAGATTTTTTTTAATGAAATAGAAGAGGATTTGAGAAGTCACTCAAAATGTGCCCTAATTTTTCTTTCTGCCGCACTAATCATACTTTCTATGGCAAAATATACCCCCTCATTTTGTTTCTTTTTAAATTAAATGTTTTAAGAGTTACCACTTTATTCAATCAAGATGGCTTCAGGTGTGCCATACCTTTGTAATAAGTAGGACTGTCTAGTTGTTCTTTAGAACACTCTGGGAAGCTGCAGTAGAGCACAAAGGAATCAACTGACAGTCTCTGTCCTTGTTGGATGTACATGTTTTACTGAGAATGTCAGACTTCATTCTCACATGACTGAGAAAGATAATGTGAATTTACAGAAAATATGCTTTCAGTTTAGCTTATAGATCCCCTTCCAAACCACTGTGGGAAAAGCATGAGATAATAGTTTTCTTTCAAACATGATTCATGATATCCCAGCAGAAGGCTTTTTCACATGGTAAAATCACCTTAGAACACACCACAATTCCTAAAATGAGTATGGTACCATCAACAAATGATTTATAATGTAACGAAAGTCCTAAAACCTTCTATTAACTGCAATGCTTTTTAATGAGGTGCTATTGATGGAGCGAGATTCAGAAATGTTTTTCATTTCAACTCGTGAAGTCACACTTCCATAAATAAAATAATAAAATTAACAGTTGTGCTGTGTATGGATTAATTCAACCTAGTTTAAGTTGCATCTACACATGAAAAACGCGGGATATTAACATGTGTGCTCATAAACGTGCATTATGTTGCATTTCCTTGTTTGTGAAAAATAATAAATTAATCGTGTCCATTTGTCATGTCAAAAATTAACGGCAGCTGTTTAGAATAAATGGCATGTGCTTATTTTGCTTCCTTGTCTATGTGGTGTCACTCTATTCTCTATAGGTGCATAAAGAACCTTGCTGGATAAAAAGAAGAATGGTAGATATAAAATGCTGCTTTATTTGTTTGCTTCTGCTAGGTAACTTAGACTAATGGGTTAATTATTAGTAATGGAGGGTGGCAACAGAACAAATTATATTACTCGCATTCATTATTTTCTTGTGTTTGTTTATACAATAGTTAATGAAAAAGGTTTTGGGCCTAGTGAAATTTTCTGTGTTTGCAAAAATCTGCTTGGAGCCAGAGTGAGTCCATGATGGCAACAGTTTTCTCCTGTCTGAAAAGTTTGTCGTGCTGAGATGACATTCTCTTAGCTGAACAAGGCCAAGGCCAGGAACCGGCAAAAGGCTTGTGACATTCACGCATCCGAGGAAGCTAAAAACTTCATTTGTTGCAATTGTTGCGAACTGGAGGAAACTGCGTTGTTCGAAAACTGGAGACAATGGTCTCTAAGAATGATGACGGAACTATGATTCTGAAATGTGGTGACACGTCGCCTGTCACTTTTGAACCAATGGGACTCCAATTCAGCAGAGAAAAATATACAATTTTTAGATTAGCTTAGCGTAGAAAGGTATAAAAACTCTTGCCCCATGGAAGAGTTATGCTTCTCCTTGCAGACCTTTTGATGAGGGCGTTACGCTATTGGACTTCTCTTGGAACACGTAAGAACCCTCAAAGACTTTACTCTTTAATTTTCCTTATAGTTAGCATTAGCTAGGGACTTAGGTTTTGAAAATGCCAAACTGATAATTTTCATTTGCAATAATATTTTTGATTCATAATAAAATTGTCATAACCATTTGCAATGATTCAAATAAAAATGCTTAAATAAAAATTCTAATACAATTTCCAAATGAGTAGCTAATAAAAATCTTACTTTGGAAAACAAGCTGGTCTTGTTATTTTCATGGGTATAGGTTATTCATAGCTAGATCTTATCGCCACAGTGGCTTAATTAGCTTGTAGGTTTGTGAAGTACGATGAATTCATTTACCATGGTTGTATATAAATGTATATAATTTGTGAATAGGTTAATTAGGTCACATGATTCAGTTGGTTATAATATGTCATGTTAGATTTATGGGCCTTATGAGAGTTTATTGATTGATAGTGTATATAGTGGAGTTGGGTAGCGTTGCTTATGACATATTTCCTATAGCCCGCTGGATCAACTTTTCTGGAAGCAGATTTGATGGTTGCTATGGTAACCGATATGTTATATGGTAGTTGCATAGGATCGATGATTAACATGGAGAGGAGGTGGCCTAACGGCTAGGGCGCTCGACCTCGGACCTGGAGGAACTGGGTTCGAGTCTCGGTAACGACGCCAAAACCTCCTGTGATTCTGGGCAAATCACTTAATCTCCCCGTGCCTAAAATGAAAGTAACTGGAAAACGTAAAAATGTAACGTAACTGGAAAAATATGTAAAGCGCTCTGATACCTGATTCGGTTCGGGTCTAGTTCGCGCTATATAAAACTCTGCAAAAAAAAAAAAAAAAAAAAAAAAAACATATGTTGAGTTTGTTCATTTGTGTTATGTGTAGTCGAAAGGATTTTTCCGGCGTGAAAAATCCTAGTTGTACCGGTACAGAGTAGTGTAACCAGAGTGTAAAGTCACAAGTCACACAGTGCATCTGATCTGTTTCAGAGTTGTGGTATCGTCATGTATCACAAGTGTTGTCGTCGCGCAGCACGTGTTAGGGATATAGGTGTGTCAGATAGAATGAATGCATAGTGAGGATTGTCTATGAAATCGAAATATTGAGTATAGGGACAATGCGCCCGTTCTAAAACTCTGTGGGAAAGTAATAGAATTAATTCAAGCTTGAGAGAAGGGTAAGGTAACGTCGTTTATTTTACTGACGATTCATGTTATCAGTGGGGGGTTAGAGTCCCGCCAGGATTTCATGTGTGTGTGGTTAGGGATACTTCCGTTTGAAAGTGCGTAAATGGTTTTGTAATTCCGTTCGAGTCAAACTTTGAATTGCTACTTTATGTGCATTCAGAGATTTATTTATTTTATTTTAGCGATTTGTATAGCGCCTGGTGACCCAAGGGCATCCCCGCGCTGTAAGGAGATTGTTTATCCTGTAAGGAGAGGGAGGGAGGAGGAACAGTTATTTCGGGAATAGGTGCGTGTTCGTTATTACGTGTGTGAAGGGTAGAGTAAAAGTTTACTTTATCGGCAAATGTATATTCTGTGAGAATAGCGTCGTCTATTCCACGCAAAGAATTTCTCGTGTGTTTGTAAAAACTATCACCTTATTTAGAGAAACAGACAAATGGTTTGTTCTTTTTGTTGTTGATTACACGAATTTCATTGAGAAAAGCGTCTTTAAAATGGTGCTGTGAAAAGTTTTTGTGAAGGAGGGGTGAGTGCTGAGAGTGAGACGCGAGAAACCGCAGCGGCTGTGTACGTCACACGGTCCGCGCAGGGATTGGGTACTATACGTCACAGACTGTACTCTGATTGGCTCACGTGACTTTGTTGAGCTGAACGCTGATTGGCTTTGGTGGGAAGCTCTGTTTTTACTAGTCGAGCAAGGTGGTGACGTAGCTCGAACGTGATTGGCTTGTTGGTGTGTTTCGCGCACGGATTGGCTGGTGTTACGGAACAACCAGGAAACATTTACGATCATTTCTGATTAAGCAGATTTGATTTAAAAATGACTTATTACTTTAAACATGTTGAGAAAAAGACTTCAATACTTCAAAAATTTTAAATTTTTATTTCACCCGACAAGAAAATTCAAACGCGAGGTGGTAAATTACTTCATAAGTACAAGACACCTGCAGCGTATATGGAAGGTGAATATGGTTACCATACTGTTCTGTGGTTTGATGTTTGGAAAAATTACACAAAAGACGACGGCGTATTGGCTTGACCGGATGATGGTTCATTTAATGTTAAGGTTTTAAGAAATCTGAGAGAGAAAATGTCAGCTCTAGTACCACGGCCTAGACCGACACAATTTGAGGCTTTGGTTGAATGGGAGGATGAGATGTTTCAACTTCAGAGAGAAGCAAATGGGATTAAGAGACCTCCGAAAACACCGAGTTACAAACGAGAAACACATGAAGATAGAATGCGTATGTGGAGACAGGGAGATATGTGTGATGGTCTGTATTTAATTAGGGAAATGGTTTTAGGGTCTCCAGGTGAAAAGAGAGCTGAAAAGAAAAATAATGTTGTTATAGATAATGAATCAGAAGATCCAGTCTTAGAAGAAATTTTTACGACAAATAATAAAAATGCCCCGTTGAGACAGCCCCGTTCATGGTCCACACCAACGGTTTCTGCCGGAACCACTCCTACTGCACCCCCAATAAATGATTCTCCAAAATTGTACCCAAATAATTGTGAATCTTTTGGAACTCCAGAACAGTTTGAGACAAGAACTAATTCTAGTGTTTTTATTGAAAACAGAAGTTTTCCAATGGAAAGGGAAGCCCCTAGAAACTTAATGAGAACTGACAGAAATGAGGAAGTTGAAAATACTTCAGAATATTTGCGATCGAAAGAAAAATTAATTCAGCAGATAACGAAGAACATGGAAGCAGTGACAGTTCCAGTAACTATTGGTCCTGTTCAGCCTGTCTTTGATCAAAAAGAAATTAAACAGCCAGGTTTAACAATTCCTTTAAATGCAGAAATTCAAAAAGTAGCTGAAAAATTTTATTCAGATTTATCTGAAATAAATCGTGAAAAATCAAGGATGCCTGACTTGACTTTTAATCAAGGTTCTTTTAACCAGACACCAATGGGTGCAGAATCAGATGCTGAGTCTCTTGAAAAAAGAGAATCGAATTCAAAACTTGATGTTGCAAAATTAAAAGCAGATTTGGAAGAATTAATAATTGGCACAATTGGTCCTGACAGTTTAAAATATTACCGAGATGATGAACTCCTGTTTATCAGCAAAAGTATGCAATGGAAAATAAAGAATAAATATGATCAGTTGGAGGAACTGGCAGAGGAATTAGAAATTGATTTAAATAAACAGAAAAACCTGGGAAAGCATTACAGATTAAATTTTACAGAAAAAGACATTGAAAATTTCAATACAGGAGGAAGAATTACACATATAAAAGAATTGATTGTTTACATCAAGAAATTGGGTGACTTGAGTAAATGGAGAGTGAAATGGACCAAAAAGAAGGAAGATGAAAGGTTGGATAGGTTGGATAATCTGTCCAAACAGTTTCCGATGAGAGAAATTGCAGGTGGATGGTATGTACATGTTCCCTGGACAAGACAGGACATTCTGCTCTTTACTAATGATTTTCCTCGGCTGAGAGAAAAACCGGTGGAATGGTACCGACAGGTAGACAGATTTATTAAAGTTTCAAAAGTTCTGTGGATTGATCTGGATGGCTTTTTCGACATTGTTGTCCCATCAGATCTCTGGACAGAATGCAAAATTGCTGTGGGTTGGCCAAAAGCTGAACCAGATCGAGTTAAAGAGACAGGTGCTCCAGCACCCGAGGTCATGGAATTTTATGAAAAAGTGATTTACTGGTTAAAACAAAAAATTGCACCAAAGGAGGTTGACTGGGTTAAAATAGACAGAACAAATCAGGAACCGAAAGAATCAGTTCATTAATTCTATGAAAGGTTATTACTGGTTTTCAAACAATACAGTGGCTATGAAAAATTAGATGAAAAGGATATGAGCCACTTTATTTACAGATTTGTTTATGGTCTTAGACCAGAAATTGGAGAAATGATCAGGAATAATATTGTCGGATGGCAATCAAATTCAGTTGATGATATTTTGAGGAAGGCAAAATACTGCAGTGATGAGTTGGAGGCTAAACAAAAGAAATTAAAGGAAAGGGCAATGTGGGCACAGGTAGAGGTAGCTGAGCAACAGATTGCAAGTCTTGAAAATAAAAAATGGGAATTTTGTGCAACATGGAAATTTCGTGCAAAATCAGAATCAGGGTCAAGGAAAGTTTAAAAATAATTTCAATAATCCTAATAAGCCAAAATTTAATCCAAAAATTGAAGAATTAAAACAAACGATGCCTTGCTTTAACTGCGGGGAGATTGGACATTGGAGAAACGAGTGCAAAAACCCACCCAGAAAATTTAAAAATACATCATTTAACCCACAGATGCAGAATAATGTTGATCTGCAGCAACAACTGCAGCTGCAGCGTCAACTGAGCAATCTGAGTCTTCAGCGA
This sequence comes from Lissotriton helveticus, assembly GCF_964261635.1. NCBI lineage: Eukaryota > Metazoa > Chordata > Amphibia > Caudata > Salamandridae > Lissotriton > Lissotriton helveticus. The sequence goes on along the minus strand of NC_136063.1, from coordinate 1,257,803,991 downwards.
CAGCTACAACAGCAGTTGACCCAGCAGCAGAATCAGATTCCATTGCCTCCTTTCCCTAACGGTGGGGGAGGTAAAAAATTCAATCCAGAAATTGGATTCAGCGGATGTGATCAGGTAATAAGAAATCAAAGACAAAATTTGCAAAATGCATCAGGACAATTTTTATTAACAGGAAACCAAGGAAGCGATTCAGATGACTGCTTCTGACGGTGCCCGAGAGAGGGGGAAGAGTGTGTAATTGGAGCCACTCTTGAGGTTGACCAGTCTGGTCCATTTGTAAATGGAAAGGTGAACGATGTAGAGGTCACTTTTCTTGTGGACACTGGTGCTACCCGTTCTACTGTTAGATCAGTGGAAATTGAAAACCTACCTCTCTCTGGGGATACCATCCAAGTAGTCGGAGTCAGCAATCATCAAATAAAGACTGATCTTACTGAGCCTGTGAATGTGGAAATAGGCAATTTCCAAGACAAACACAGATTTGTAGTTTGTAATAGCAGTCCAGTGAATTTACTTGGGAGAGATATATTGTGTAAAATGAATTGCAGAATATATTGCTCACCTGGTGGAATTGAATTACAAACCATGGAGGAAGATGGGTTGTATAGACTGACGATGTTGATGATTGAGGCAGAAGAGGAAAAATTGTTTCCTACTTTTGATAAAGAAAATTTACCAGAGGAATTGAAAGAGACAGTTAAATCTGAGATTTGGGATTTGACTGGAAATGAGATGGGTCTGATGAAACATGTCGATCCAGTCAAAATCACAGTGAAGCAGGGAATAGATTTTCCAAACATTCCTCAATATAAAATGAAGGCAGAAACGATTGAGGGTGTTATTCCTGTAATTGAAAAATTCATCAAGCAAGGTGTTTTGAAAGAAATTGAGAGCAGTCCTTGTAACTCACCGATTATGGGGATCAAAAAGCCAAATGGTACGTACAGAATAGTTCAGGATTTGAGAAAAATTAACCAGATTGTCGTTCCTTGTTGCCCAGTTGTTCCAAACCCTGCTGTCATTCTTTACCAGATTCCGCATGATGCAGAATGGTATACTGTCATTGATCTTTGCAATGCGTTCTTTACTGTTCCATTGCATCCAGAGAGTCAGGAAATCTTTGCTTTCCGGTTCCAAAGTAGGACCCTCGCATGGTGCAGAATCCCTCAAGGGTATACAGAAAGTCCTTCTATCTTTAATGGACTGTTAAAGAGATCTTTGGAAGATTTGAATCTGCCAGGCAGATCAACATTAGTGCAGTACATTGACGATCTGTTAATAGCGGCAAAAACCAGAGATAATTGTGCGACAGACACGATTACACTTTTGAATCGTTTGGCAGATGAAGGACACAAAGTGTCTCCTGCAAAGTTGCAGTTTTGTAAACAGGAAGTAAAATACCTTGGTCATAAAATTGCAAAAGGAATGAGACAGGTGACAATCGAAAGAATCAAAATGATTCAGGGAATGCAACTCAGGGACCCTCAGTATTGAAAGAGAATTAATTCCCCAACTTACAACTCACCACAGGGCGCGTTTGCACAATAGTGAAGGAAGGGGTGGGGCCTGAGGTGACGTGTGCAAACACGCCCTGTGGCACTTTTTAATTTGGGTAATTAATTTCTCTTCAATCACGAGGGTCCCTGGGGGCCAACTAGCCTACCAGGTACCTCCAGTTTGCGCCAGAGAGCTGCGTTGCAGAGAGGTGTTCAGAGGCCACGCCCCTTTTTACAACACTCTGCAACGCAGCTCCGTGGCGCTTACTGGAGGTACCTGGTGGGCTAGTTGGCCCCCAGGGACCCTCAGGATTTCACAGGAATTAATTCCCCAACTTAAAACTCGCCACAAGGCGTATTTTCACACATGTCACCTCAGGCCCCGCCCCCTCCATTCACCACTGTGCAAATGCGCCCAGTGGGGCGTTTTAAGTTGGGGGATTAACTCCCCTTGAATCCTTAGGGTCCCTGGGGTGCAACTAACCCACCAGGTACCTCCATTAAGCGCCACAGAGCTGCGTTGCAGAGAGGTGTAAAAAGGGGCGTGGCCTCAGAGGTTCCTGGTGGGCTAGTTGGCCCCAGGGACCCCCAGTATTGAAGGGGATTTAATTCCCCAATTTGAAACGCGCCACAGGGTGCGTTTGCAGAAACAAAAATTCGGGGGAAGAGGGGCTGTGTAGCCCCCCTTCTTTTTACTTTTTTTGGGCCCTGGGGACCCCATCCTCCAGGGCCTGACCCCCAATGTTAAAAAAAAATTATAACCGTAATGGGGCTGCGTGGGCCCCCCTCTTATGGCCAATTCCGGGACTGGGAACCCTATCCCCCAGCGCTCTTTTTTTTAATATTCTTTTGGAGTGGGCTGCATGGCCCCCTTCCTAAGGCCTTTTAGGGCCGCAGAGACCCCCTACCCCGGGGCCCTCATTTGCATTTTCTTTTTAAATAGTTCATGTTGGGGAGGGGGGCCACGTGGCCCCCTCCCTGGCCCCTTCTGGCCCAGGGCACCACATCCCCAGGGGCCTGGCCACCTCGTTGGGGACTGTGGTGGGAGCCCCAATGCCCCCACGGTCCCAGACGGCTCCCCGCCTCCAGCGGGAGCCGGCATTGCTTTTACACATGGGCAGCTGCTAAGATGCAGCTCCCTGTGTGGAAAAGCAAGCTGCTTTGGTATTTGGAAGAGAGAGCAGGTTTTCTGCTCTCTCTTCCAAATGCCATAGCAAACTGCAGTGTCCCAGGGGTGGGCACCCCGCAACACTGCTGGAGCCGGCCCAGGGGAGGTGGTGGTCCCCGGGGCTGGGGGGTCCGTCATGGACCCCCTATTGTAATATTTAGAGCCCCGGGAGGTGGCGGTCCCAGAGGCACGTTGGGGGGACTCAAGCCCCCCCACACAGGATTATTTAATTTAAAAATTAAAGCCCCGGCGGGTGGCGGTCCATAGAGCTGGGGGGGGGCTGTGAGCAATAGTTTCCAATAAAACACCTTAGTATATTTAGAAACCAATAATGTGCTAAAGGAATGAATATCACATTACCTCCTTCTAATTAGATGGCTTGATTTGGAGTTTGGTGGATGGATACTTCACCATAAGATTGACTAACTGAACATTATGGGGACTAGTTTTCAGTTGAGGTTGCAATCAAAGTGTTAGGGTTCAAGAGCATCCAAAGACAATTGTATGAATTAACCACACTTTTACGTGATACATTAAGACTACGTAAGATCCGTTTTTTCTGCCCGAATGTTAACATTTATTTTGCACTTTTATATAATGCAAGCATGGCCCAAGGACATTAAAGTGCTTAACCCCTTCGACGCTCATGATGAGCTCAGCTCGTCATGAAGTACACCTCTTGTACGCTCATGACGAGCTGAGCTCGTCATGAACCGCGGGATTCTGCATTTCTTAGCGCACAGCGGGAAAATGCGCCGCATCGATGCGGTTAACAACCGATTCTGGAACTCGAACCTAGGGCCCAAGTTTCAAAGTCAATTTATATCAGTTGGTATTTCAGAATATGATAATCTGCCATACAAACTTGTTAGCACACATCAATAAAGATATCTGGTGCCCCTAATAAAGTAGGAAAATAACTCAGTGATTTAAACAAGCATTGGCAAATCCATAAGTCTAGGTTTCATGTACCAACAGATGTAAAACCAGGCATTAGCTAATGCTGTTTGCATGCATTGTATGCAAAATTGCTGTTTATCACATTAAAACCTGTCATTCTGGCTATGTCAATGTTGGGGGGAAAGTAGCAAATATATTGCTTTCTGTGTGGAATGCATATAGGAGAAAAAGAGAAGAATGTGACTAAAGCATAGTTGAATTCATTTTTCAGATTTAGACTATTCCCTTATACATTCTAGTGGAAGCACTTCCTGGAAAGCAGAATAATGCTCCAATAAAAAAATGGGAGGAGGGAGTAATATTTTCCTTGGTGGATCCACGCCAAAGCCGAACAAAGCATATTTTAAAGAATTGCTGAAAGATGTCATTCAAACAGCTTAGCTGTCAAGCCAGACCTAAAAAGCAAAGCTTATTTTACTTAGATAGGCGTTTATTGCAAACAAATCAAATCAAAATCATATCAAATTTTTTTTTATTTGTTTTGGTACTCAACTGAGGACCACAAATATTATATAAAAAGACAGTTACAGGAAAAGGGATTCATTACAGGTTAATATAATGTTAAAAAGGGTTTTAAAAATGTATAGAAATTGTAACATACAAATTCATTAGGTGGTTGTTTGCACACAAGTAACAATTCTTTTACCGATGAAATTCTACATTTACGGTATATAGGATCAAGATGTCTTGACCGTGCTGTTACTACGTTTGCGTTTGGGCATATAAATAAAAGGTGCTCGATGTTCTGATTCCCCCCTGACAAAGAGTACATAATGGGGATCCACCTGATGTCCATCTTGATGTAAAAGTTAACACTGGTAAAATACCTAATCGCAGCATTGTAATTGCCCTCCTTGCACCATGTGTAAGGGAAAACCCTAGGTATGCCTGTACTTGCTTGTACTCCAATGTCTCAACGTAGAGTTTATACAACGATAATTTGCTACAGTGTGCAAGATCAAGTTCAAAACTCAATTTAGGAGTAAAACATTTAAAAAAAAGTTTCAGTTGCGAAGGTGACCAGGTAAGCAAAATTTCAGTGCTGATCTTAGCTATTTGAAATACCACGGTCATATTTCTGAAGAATATTTGATTTGAAGCGTCTCGATCAAAAGTCTCGATCTTTAGCAAGGATCGTAGTGATCCTTCTTTTGCATGAAGGAGATTGTAAGCCCACCTGATAACATTAGCAACAGCTTGTGATTGAAAATTCAAGTCTTAGAGCTTGCACCAGTGTAGATTCAGAGACCTTCAAGATTTTCTTCAATATATTCCCTTCTTTTTGGTCCATATAAGACCACTGTTTTATTGGGATGTATTCTATGGCATAGGATAAAACAGGGGGAATCTTTGCTCTGTATACTTTTACTAGTGAGGAGAAGTGCCTGTTCCCTGTGGCAGAATACAGTCTGGAGAGCGCCCCGGCATGTAATTCTGATTTCCTCTTTAAATTGTTGATCTGCTTTATATTTTTCAGACTCTTTGAGAAGATCCTGCCGAGATAAGTATATTCCTCGACCTCTTCTACTTTTTCTCCGCCAAGCCTCCAACAATACTTAACACTTTGTTTCCTACCAGAAAAGGAAACGACTTTTGTTTTAGTTAAGTTTGGGATTAAGAAGTTGTCCTTAGAATATTTATATAAAATATCTAGAAGCTTTTGCAAACCAAAGGGCGTAAGGTCCAACATCACAATATCATCTGCATATAGCAGGGCGTGTATGCTTTGTGCAGCAATCTTTGGAGGCAAACTTGAACCTTGTTGCAGATGGAGTGGCAAGTCACTGAGGTACAATGAGAATAATATCGGCGCTAAAAGGCACCCTTGTTTGAGCCCGTTAGTCGTATGGATTGTTTTAGTCAAACCTTATTCACACCCCATTTGGACTTGACACCATGTTTTAGTATGAAGTTTAACAACAATCTGCAGCAATTGTTCAGGGATACCTAACCTCCTTAATTATTCCATAAAGTCGGTCTGTCAACACGATCAAAAGCAGTTGAATAATCAATGAATGCTGCGTATATTGACTGAGATTTCCCTACTGTATATTTATCAAGAATGGTCTGAAGTATTGAAATATTATCGGTGACAGAATGGTTGGGTCTGAAACCTGCTTGAAACATGGGTATTAAACCCTGCAAGAATGCCCAGACTTTAAGTCGATCCAATACTTCTGCGGCAAAGATTTTCCCAGTAGCGTCCATCAACGCTATTTGACGATAGTTACCAGCTATGTTTTTGTTCCCCTTTTTATAGATAGGAATAATGGTACTCCCCTGCCATAACTTTGGTATTTTTCCGGTTTTGAAGATGTAATTAAAGAGGGGTGAAAGCATCTGGCTCCACTCCTTGGGATCAGCTTGAAGGACCTTGATGGGTATTTGGTCAGGGCCTGAAGCGCCAGTGCTTCTTGCTTTTCGGATATGCATAGCAATGGAGAATGCTGAGGTCTTAGTAATCGGGGTAACATTCCTTTCCATAGTAGTATCGGAGTAATTTCCTTCTGATTTAATTGGGTTTGCTTTATATAAATCACTCAGATAAATTTCCCAGTACTGAGGTGAGACTGGGATAGCTTGAAGTTTCTTTTTTGTTCCGGTTATTTTAGCGATTAGAGACCAATATTTTCGCTGATTATATTGTTTAGCAGCTATTTGAATGTCAACCCAGTTGTAGTCCTGCTGCATTCTTTTATAATTGTATTTCTCTCTTCGTAATTGATTTTTTAGTTTATTATGCCTGAGTTGTTATTGAGAAATTCAAGTATTGTGCTCTAATGAGTTTATTAAGCCTTTTTGCAGTAGGTGAGTTCCGGGTTTTGTTTTTATTGTTGTTCTTATTTTTTCCAGAAGTGACCAGTTGTAACTTATTTAAGAGAGCACACTTGAGATTGTTAACTATACATTCGAAATTTGTTATTGGATCGTCTGAATGTATATTAGTTAGAAGTTGAGTGTGTGCAATCAGTGCGGTTATGTTGTCCAAGGTAGATGAATTCCAGAAAATCCGCCTCTGATTGGTGTTGACTTCAATTGTGCTATTATAAAATATTATCTGGCTTGTAGGGGAAGGGATGGCCATCCAGAGGGTAGTTAGATGTAAAAATGCATGATCACTCTCATCTATAAAGTTGGTATGCAAATGCGTAACTGTCTCCAATAATTCCATTCCACAGATTATATAATCGATAATTGAGAAAGTTCCATTTCCCCGTCTAGTATAAGATGCCGGTATATCTCCTTCCACATTGCCATTCAGGATTGTCCCATTTAAACTTGGCAATAATGATAATAACAATTTACCTCTCTTGTCCGAATTTTTACCTTTAGGAAATTTTGGGATGGACATTTCCAATGTTTCTTCTTTGTATAGGTTTACCCATTTTCCAATTTCAATGTTTGAGATTTTTCTGTTCAGATCTCCCATGATTAGGTATGACATGTATGATCGATCTTCTATTATATGAATGATTGCTTCCATGATATCCTCGAATAGGGCATCTTGGTTAGTACCGGGTGGGGCATATATGTTAAAGAGCAGAATTGCCTTTTGGGGAGCTGTAATGTGTCTTTTTAGTGACACCTTGATACACTGAAAGTTTTCGGAATTGGTCTCGAGGATTTCTTGAGCCCATAAGTATTCCTCTCTTAACAGGATTGCCAATCCACCCTTTGCGTGGCCCCGATTGGATTCTTTTGCAGGAATATCATAAACATAGTAGCCTTTCTGGCAAAAAGTTTTTGTTGCCCAAGTTTCCTGTAAAACCAGGATATCTGGTTGATTTTTAGTTGCTTCGATCATTTTATTAGTTGTTTTTCCGGCCATATTCCATGAAATGATCTCCAAGCCATTGCTAAACAGTATATTGTTGATGGTTAATAATTTTTTTACTGTTTAACGTCTCCGAGATCCAAGCCCAAGACTTTGTGGTATTTTTGACCTCATTTTCTTCTAAGTCATGGCTCCATACTACCCTTTCACCATTATTCACATGAATTTTTAGGGTGTCATTTCCTAAACAGTTTAATCCAGAATCTTCCAAATTGATAGTGTTTTTATACTGATATTTGTTTTGTATGTCAGAATTTAGACTTGAAGGGCCATTGTACCTTTTATTAGATTTGTTTTCCTTTGGTTCAGGTCTTTCAATTACATCATACCCACATTTATGTAATATCTCCTTCTCTCTGAGAATAATCCTGGGAAGTACTGGTGACCAGAATGATACCATCGCTAATTTGTTGTTTTCTTTTTTGGGGAAGATCACCAAGTCTATTTCTTTACTTGTCATAGATTGTAGAGGCAATATTTGTTGGAGAAGATTGATTATTTTTCCTCGATTGAGTGGCACATTATCGATAGGGAAGAGTTCTTCAATTATTAGATGTTTTGACGATGTTCCTTCCCCGCGTAAAGATATCTTATCGTCATCTTCTCCTGCTCCTTTAATTCTCAGCCCTATTTTTGAGAGTAGTGTGGCCGGGAGATATTCATCAGCTCTTGGATTCAATGATTTTACATTCTGTATGATTTTTCTGTCACTGGTTGCCTCTATTGTGGTAGTATTGGGAATTGTAGTGATATTTTGACCCTCTCGGTTTTTTAGAGGAGTGATTGGTTTTTGAAATTTGAGTTTACGCACTTTCTTTTTATGAATTCTTCTTTGCGGCTTTCTTCTCCTTTTTTTCCCCCCTTCTTCCTGGGTTTCTTTTGTTTTAGAAATCTTCTCTCCTTGATCTGCATCAGGTATATTTTTAGTGATGGTTTCCTGATCATCTTTGTCACACCCAGTTTTATGTGAATCTATTTTTTTGTTAGGATTCGAAAAAATGGAGTACTGTTTGAGAGTATTTGATGGTTCTTCTCTGAAGAGTTTCTTCAGGGAATATATGGTAGAATCTTTGTGATTTTTCCGAGTTGCCTTTATTTTTCTTTCTAGTGTTACTATTTCTGATGTTTGTGTACTAATATCACATTTTGTTAGAATCTGTGTATTTTTAGTGATATTTGTTATGTTACTATTCTGATCTTGCATCATATCAGATGTTTGTTGTTTTTTCGTTACATCAGCTGATTCTTTTTTTCTTTTTTCCTCTACTAGAAATTTGAGTATACCAATTTGTACATCTAGGGTTTGATCCGAATTTTCAAGAATGTGACCTAAGAAAGTAAGGACCGATTCCAAAATTTCATGTAGAGAGAAAAGTGCCTTTGACATTGGTGTTGCAGAATTTGTAGAATTAGTATTAAGAATGAAAGGGTCTGGAAAAGATTCTAGTGCTGGATCATGTTCTAATGATTTTTTCAGAGAGCTAGTGAATAACTTATCTGGGCTTGACTGTAGTTCTGATTTATTATCCGCTGACTTCATGCTGTTACCATAGGGATCCTCAGTGCGGTCTGGGCTACCTAAACGTTTTATTGGAGTTAAAGATGTTGAATGTGACACCTCATGATCCAAGGTTTGTAGATCCTCTGATGATAAAATTATCTTTTGATTACATTCAAGATCTAGTTCGCTTAAGTTTTGAGTGGATTGATGGTTCAAAGAAGAGAGCTGTTTTTCCTCCTTAGTTTCCAAAGGATCAAGGTTTTTTCCTACTTCCAGAGCGTGAGTGAGTAATTGTTTTTTTGGTGATGAGGCAGAAAAATAATTGCTTATTGCCGGGGTCCTTGTAATCCGGCCATGTTTTACTGCTTTGTCAGAGGATTTCCTAACTGCTTCCTCAGTGCCCATTCGCTTCATAAATATTGTGCGAGATCTTAACTTTTTTAATGCCATTATACTTTCCTAAGATAGACCTGGTAGGTGTGAGTTTTAACTCCTTCTCCGATGATTTATTTGAGAAATTTTCTTTTAGAATTTGTTTGGAATCTTCTTGAGGTATGGGTACGGATTTCTCAGGTATCGATGACTGCTCCAATCTCCTTTACCCGTGCCTCAATCTCAGTATTTCAATTGTTACACTCCACAACCTACCTTGCGAATTTACTACTTGACACCAAATTGCCAAGTAACAAGGATCAGAGCTAGGAATGTAAATAGAATGGCCCGTCCCGTCCTTGTACGTCCCCGGACGGCCACAGACGGCCTGCCCTTTGCCCGGGCTTCGCCCGGCGTCCCGCGAGACGGGGGTGACGCTGTATTTCAGCGCCTCCTGGCGCGCAAATGTCGCGGCGGGTGCCGCTAAGGATGCTGGGTTCTGTAGTCTTTGGCCCTCGCACCGCGCTCCACTCGGCGGCCAGACCCCGAGATGGTAAAGGGGTCAGGCGGCGGGAGGCGGGTGGGCAGAGAACCAGGTTTTGGCAATCCTCGTCGTGCAAAGAGTTTCACGGATCAACAGGAGACACAGCAGAGTAAGTTGCAGAATACTCAAGATTCCCCCCCTCGACCGGAGTGACGCTGTATTTCAGCGCCTCCTGGCGCGCAAATGTCGCCGCGGGTGCCGCTAAGGATGCTGGGTTCTGTAGTCTTTGGCCCTCGCACCGCGCTCCACTCGGCGGCCAGACCCCGAGATGGTAAAGGGGTCAGGCGGCGGGAGGCGGGTGGGCAGAGAACCAGGTTTTGGCAATCCTCGTCGTGCAAAGAGTTTCACGGATCAACAGGAGACACAGCAGAGTAAGTTGCAGAATACTCAAGATTCCCCCCTGCAAACAAAACAAATAAAATAGTTATGCACCAATATTGGCTGTATTTTGTCATTCACAGACATGCTACTTTGGGGGTAACAGAATATGTGGGAAGTTGTAAAACAAACGAGTGAAATCGGTGGAAAGTGGTCTTCAGTGTATTTAATTCCTGTTTGTACTAACCCCTTTCATGCGTTTGTCGCCCAACGGACGTCGCAAGCACTACCTTCATAGTGCTGTGCACGTCTGTTGGCCGACGTGGCCCAGCCCACCCTGCTAAACAGCCGCACCGCGGCGCAATTGCCGCCACAGTTAAGCGGTTAAAAAAAAAGTACTGCATTCCATGCCTATTAGTACAAGAGCACTAATAAAAAATATTGCGCTAAGTTTACACTAATACTTGGGAAAAGAAACTGAACCAATGCTTGCACATTGATCATGCAAATTTGCAGTAATATAATGATCATTGGTATGGTAACAATATTACCACAGAGATGGGTATACCAGCAAAAATATCCGACATTCTGCAAATGACCCCATTATTGGGGCAGTGCTAATTACTCCTAAAGCAATGCAATGCCTATATACTGTACAAAAACAGCAGAATGTAGGCATGAAGGTGCTTCTACTGATGCCCTGAACACGTTTTCTAATTCTTTTAAGAGGCTAACATTTTTGTGCTGCTCAACACCACTAAATGCTTTTTAAAGGTGTTCCTTACATCACCTAGTAACTGAGTGTCATGAGCTCCGGCTACCGAGAACATTGATAACTGCATGGAGAGAAGTGGTGATAATCATTAAATGGATCTCAAGTGGTATCCCTTAGAAATGAGGAATTACTGGGGAAATCAATAATTCGATTCCCAATTATTTCCAGTATTTCACTGTTAGGCTTCCTCTGCTTTCAGCAAGCAGAGTACCCGAGACAGCATTAAGGCGTAGTAAAGAATTGGTAGGATTCAAGGAAAGGTAGCAATAAGGAGTAGTATATGAACAAAATAATGGAGGGAGGAAGAAGCAAAGGTTCATTCAGCTTCCAAGAGTAAAATGGAGTATTGCTCTTTTTACCATTTGCTTATTCTCAGCATTTAAGAATCATTCTGGACAATAACTTTCAAGGAAGATGTTGCCAATGGGTTCAATGAGGACAGAGGGTTGTTGAAGGTCTGATGTTTAAATGCATCACTGTTGTCATCTATCATAGCGAGGGGACTAGCAGACTCAGTCCCAATGGTGGACGCAGTATTAAGTTCAATTCCAAACTATGTTAATTATCATTCCAAGTAATCACCACTGTAATATAAGTTTATGTTCTTACTGTTGATGGTTTAATCTGTCCAGTATTGGATCAAGGTTTTATAACGGATGAATGTAACTCTTTCCTTTTATCGTATTTTATAATTATTTCTACACTTCCTACTAAATCAGTCTCCTTTTGCTTCGTTTTTTCATCTTCCTGTGACATCCAGGAGCCAACCCAGCATCCTCTGCTACAGTCTTTTGTTTTTAGTTTTACATCACTGTGAGCAACTTAGATGACTTTTGACAGCCTCAGTATTCGTTTTGTTAGGTTGCAGCTGCCTGGTTGGCTAGAGATTTCTTGGGGACATTTAGAAATTTAACCTAGGAATACATTTAGCCCGTTGCTTACCTTTGGCTTTGTGGTTGGCAACTCACATTTTCTGGCTTTCTATTTGCTGGCTTTATTTGCTTTAGGCTGTCCAGCTCAAGTGTGTCCCTCCCATTGCCCAAACTTGTTTACTGTATTCTTCCACAAGCTCGCCTTCTATAAAAGGCCTTTAATTCTTTTTCTTATCTTGTCACATTTGGTGTGCATTTAATAACAAGAGGTCAAATGTCAGGCTGTGTCTTCCAGGAGCTTAGTGTTTATTTTCCTTTCTCTGACTTCAAAGTGAGACAATTTATCATGCTGGCTACTTGGGGCTGCTTGAGGAAGACTGTACAATGTTATTTCTTTTTCTAGCACACAACAACATGTAAATGTCTGTAAATTAACTGTAGTAAAAATCAAGTTAATATGTTGGGTGATGACCATTATCGTTTATGGGCTGCATACTTTTATCAGTAAAACTGTATGTGAGTGTAAATCTAATTTCCATCTCAATTGTACATGTGTTATCTGTAATGGCAGTATTTTACCATACCATGCACTCCACATTACCCCACTCCACTCTACTCTAACCCACTCCAAACCACTGCACTCTGCTTTGCACCACTCCACACTACGCCACTCCACTTCACTCCACACTGCATCACTGCACTCCTCTCATCACCACTCCACTATATGCCTCTCTACTCCACACCACACCTCTCCATTCTACTCTATACTATTTCACTCTGACCTACACAACTCTACTATGCACCACTGCACTCTTTGCTACCGCACTCTACACCACTCAACGATACTCCAATCTATGCCACCCTACTCTGCAATACTGCACTCTATGCCAGTGCACCTTGTGCCAATGTACTTTACTCTGAACGGCTCCATTGTAGGCCAATGCACTCTATGTCAAACCCCTCTAAGCCACTCTAAGCCACTCTAATCTACTTTGCACCACTGCACTCTACTCTGAAACAATCTTCTCCACACCATTGCACTCTGTGCCACTGCACTCAGCGCCACTCCACTCTACTCTGCACCACTCTATGCCAATGCACTCTATGCTAATCCCCTCTAAGAGACTTTACACCACTGCCCTCTACTCTGAAATAATTTACTATACATTGCTGCACTCTATGCCAATGCACTATGCACCACTTTTCTCAAAACTATTGCAATCTATGCCAATCTAGTATGTGCCACTGCACTCTGTAAAACACACAAGGTGGTGGACGGAATGTTGCACATTGGCAAAACATTCACCCCCAGTCACAGATCTGGGTTTAATCCATCGTTATTTTGCTCACCACGCCACCCCAGTTCAGACATGGCAATATGCAAATCAGTCTTGACCCTGTGCTACATGAGAACAGTCCAGCCCGAACTGCCAAGCCATGTCTTCCCTGGACCGGAATCAAGCATTCTAGGACCGGTTTCTGGCTATCAGCCGTCATCAGCCAGGATAGCTTGACTCCAGTGGCATAGTGAGCACGGGACCCACGTCTGGGCATACCCTTCCCACATAGGGTGAACAACAAAACATACAAGGTGATGGACGGAATGTTGCACATTGGCAAAACATTCACCCCAATCACAGATCTGGGCCCATCATCTTGTGTGTTTTGCTGTTCACCCTATGTGGGAAGGGTATGCTCAAACGTGGGTCCCGTGCTCACCACGCCACTGGAGTCAAGCTATCCCGGCTGAAGACGGCTGATAGCCAGAAACCGGTCCTAGGATGCTTGATTCCGGCACAGGGTCAAGACTGATTTGCATATGGCCATATCTGAACTGCGGTGGCGTGGTGAGCAAAATAACGATGGATTGAACCCAGATCTGTGACTGGGGGTGAATGTTTTGTCAATGTGCAACATTCCGTCCATCATCTTGTGTGTTCCACTGCACTCTGTGCCACTATTTGTCTCTGAACTCTATGCCATTGTAGTCTATCACTGCACTCTACACTACTCTATTCTACTCTGCATCACTGCACTCTATGCCACTCTATTCTACTCTATACCACTGTACTCTATACCACTGCACTTTATGTCACTTTACTCTGCCCCACTGCACTCTACACCACTCTACTTTACACAACAGCACTATATGCCAATCTACTCTGCCCCACTGCACTCCACTATACTCTACTCTATGCCACTCAAATCTACTTCTTTCTACTCTGCTCCATTGCACTCTATTTCACTTCATTTTGCACTACTGTATGCCACTGCACTCGACATCAATGCACTCTATGCTACTCTACTCTACACCACTGCACTCTACGATAATCTATTCTTCAAGCCTGCACTCTCTTCCACTGAACTCTATGCCACTCTACTCTGCACCACTCCACTCTGCGCCATTTTACTCTGTGCAACTTTATTCTATACCACTGCACTCTACTCTGCACCACTCTATGCCACTCTACTGCACTCTACGCCAATGAACTCTATGCCACTCTAATCTACTGTGCACCACTATATTCTATGCCACTTCACTCTATGCCTCTCCTCTCTACACTATTCTGCACCACTCTACTGTATGTCAGTGCACTCTAACTCACTCTACTGTGCACCACCGAACTCTTCTCCACTGCACTCCACACCAGTCCAGTCAAGGCCACTCCACTCTGCACCACTCCACTCCCACTCCACTCTGCACCACTCCACTCACTCTGCATCATTGCATTCTATGCCAATTCACTTGACACAACTATTCTATACCACTGCACTCTAACCTGCACCACTCCCCTCTATTCCACTTCACTCTACTCTGAAAGAATCTACTCTACGCCACTCTACTCTACGCACCTGCAATGCACACCTATACTCTATGCCTCTGTACTCTTCCTGTCACCACTATACTCTACACTGCACCACTCCACTTCACTCTACTTTGAAACAAACTACTATATGCCAAGCAATCAATGGCACTGTACTCGACTCTGCACCACTACAGTCTGTGCCACTGCACTCTTCGCTGCATCATTCTATGCCACTGCATTCTATGTTATGCCACTCTAATCTAAACCACTGTAGTCTATGCCAATTCACCCACTCCCCTTTACTGAAAGCCAAAGAACCCTACCCCACTGTACCTATGCCAACTACTTTGCACCACTGCACTTTACACTACTATACTTTACAAAATTGTACTCTTTGCATTTGCACTCTATGCCACTGCACATGTCACTCTATTCTACAATGCACCACTGTACTCTACAGCTCTGCGTTCTGCACCACTCCACTATATCTCTCTATGACACTGCGCCTATGACACTGCACTCTATGCCCCTGCACTCTGACACTCTACTCTGAATGACTGCACTCTACACCGCTGCGCTCGACACCACTGCACTCTATGCCACTCTATGCCACTGCACTCTATTGCACTCTACTCCACTGCCCTCTACACCACTGCACTCTTTTCCCCTGTACCACTCTACTCTACAACAATGCACTCTACTCCCCAGTGAGGTCTTCAAGGCGCTGAGGTGGGGGCTGGTGATCTGTCTGGATGTGGAGGTTCAGTCGAAGAGCCAGGTCTTGGGGTCCTTCCTGAATTGGGTCAACAACACAGATTGCCTGAGGTGGAGAGGCAAGGTGTTCTTGGTCTTGGTGGTGAGGTAGGAGAAGGTTCTTCCTCTGGTTCTGTTTTTGTGGATCCATGGGACGGAGGCCAGGGCGAGTTGGGCAGGGCGGAGTTGTCTGGCAGGTGTGTGGAATGTGAGCCAGTGGCTCAGATATTCTGTTCCTGCATCATGGAGAGCTTTGTAGGCATGTATGACGAGCTTGAAGGTTATTCTCTTGTTGCTTGGGAGACAGTGGAGTTGTCAAGGGGTTGTTTTATGTGACAGTGTCAGGAGATCTCAAGGACCTGTCTGGCTGCGGTGTTTCCTGAGCTGTTTTTGAGTGAAATCGGCATAGAGTGTGTTGCCGTAGTCAAGTCTGCTGGTGATGAGTTCATGGGTGACTGTCTTTCTGGATTTTGTGGGGATCCTTCTGAATGTCTTTCAAAGCAGTCAGAGCATGTTGAAGCAGGATGAGGCTACTGCATTGATTTGGCGGGTCATTGTGAGCAAGGAATCCAGTATGATAATGCGAGGCTGTGTGCGTGGTCCATAGGGATGAGAGGGGATCCTAGTGTGGTGGGACACCAGGAGTAGTCCCAGGCTGAGGGGTAGGGCCCACAATGAAGACCTCAGTCTTGTCTGAGTTGCGCTTGAGGCAGCTGTCTTTCATCCAGGTAGCAATGGATTTCATTCTGCTGTTAAAGTTGATTCTGGCAGCTGTGGGTTTGTTGGCGAGGGAGAGTATCAGCTGGGTCTCGTCGGCATAGGAGATGATGTTCAGTCCGTGGATTCTGCTGATGGCTGCGAGGGGGGCCATGTGGATGTTCAAGAGGGTGTGGCTCAGAGAGGAGCCCTGGGGCCCTCCGCAGCTGATATCTGTAGGTTCTGAGAGGAACGGGGGTAATCTGAATCACTGAGTTAGCTGGTAAGGAGGGAGTGGATCCAGTCCAGTGCCTTGTCACACATGTCGATGTAGTGGAGACTTTTGATTAGGATGCTGTGGGAGACGGTGTCGAAGTTGGCTGAGAGGTCCAGTAGGATGAAGGCTACGGTTTCCCCCTCATCGATGTGGGAGCAGATGCCGTCAATGGCGGTGAGGAGTGTGGTCTCAGTGCTGTGGTTGCTTTGGAAGCTGGATTGGGAGGTGTCCAGGACGTGGTTCTCTTCAATGAATACAGAGAGTTGGGCGTTTATGGCCTTCTCGATGACCTTGGCTGGGAAGGGGAGGAGGGCGATGGGTCTAAAGTTCATGAGGTCTGTTGGTCGGTGGATGGCTTCTTCAGCAGTGGGTTGATCTCGGCGTGTTTCGCGTCATCGGGTCAGGAGGTGGCTGTGTTGGAGCAATTAATGGTGCGGCAATGCTGGGGTGATTGTTGGACAGGCCTCGTAGCCGGGCCGTTCCCCCCCGCACAACAGGGCCCCGGACCCCGGCTCTCCCTGAATCACCAGCAAGAGCCACCCCGGCAACCCCCCGAGGTAACCCACAACCCGTCCACAACGGGACTCCAGCTCCTAAACCCTCCCGTACCGGCTGGCCCTGGTCCCCGTCAGCACCATGGCCCCGGCCCGGCAGCCATCTTTGGGCACTACAGCACGAGGCCCATGGCCTCGACTCGACCCCAACCCTGGGCCTGGCCAGGCCCCGACATCGAGGCACCAACCGCCACACAGGAGGTAAAGAGACCACTTGGCAGGTCGATGAAAGAAGGAGGCGTCAACGGCTCTCCTCCGCCAGGTGTCGATCACCCCCGGCCTCCCTGGGGGCTGGCTCCACCCCACTGCTGGGTGTCGGGACTCCCTGATTCCGGACCTCCCGACCCCCAGGCGCGAGGGTCCGGACATCAAAGGGGACTAGACCTATAACTGGGGCAGCCCCAGACCAGGAGGGCAGTTGTATCCTGGAGTCGAGAGACACCGAGAAGAACTCATCCTTGACGGACTGCTGGCGCTGCCCCAGCCCTGCCCTGTGAACCCTTCGTCTTAGCCTGCTGGCGCTGCGCGTCCCTCTGCCTCGTGAAACCATCATCTTGGCCTGCTGGCGCTGCCGCGGCCCTCTGCCTCGTGAAACCATCAGCTTGGCCTGCTGGCGCTGCCGCGGCCCTCTGCCTCGTGAAACCATCATCTTGGCCTGCTGGCGCTGCCGCGGCCCTCTGCAACGTGAACCATCATCTTGGCCTGCTGGCGCTGCCGCGGCCCTCTGCAACGTGAACCATCATCTTGGCCTGCTGGCGCTGCCGCGGCCCTCTGCAACGTGAACCATCATCTTGGCCTGCTGGCGCTGCCGCGGCCCTCGGCAACGTGAACCATCATCTTGGCCTGCTGGCGCTGCCGCGGCCCTCTGCAACGTGAACCATCATCTTGGTCTGCTGGCGCTGCCGCGGCCCGACCTTGTAGACTCCTAAGCTCGAGGATTGTGAGCTCCCCTTCTGCCACCCCCTGTACCGATCCGGTACCAAGACTGTCCCGCTACCCCCTCTCCCTACAGAGACTAGAATTGAGAGGACCCTCGAGTCCTGAATCTCCTGTACCGCCGATAACCTTGCCGCAAGAACCCTATATAAAGAGTGTTGATCTCATCCTTGTGTGGTGTCTATCTGTGGGGAGGGAAGTGACTTGTCTGTACGATCGCCGGAGACGGCCCTCATCGGAGGCCTCTCCCCCAGTATTCGGCCGACCCTCCGGGTCGCTGTCTAACATTGGTGGCCAGCGGCGCGATTCGAACCTACGCATAATCGTACAGAGGGTCACTCGCCCCACGACACACAACCACCATGACAACAAAAGAGAGCGGAACAACTGAAAAATTCCAGATGGAAAAGCTAGAAGAATACAAACGCAGAGAACTGAAACAATTCTGCATAGAATTAGGCATTTCAACCACAGGACTGAGCACGAAAGAGGACTTCAAACGAGCCCTGGAATCTTGGGCGGAGACGGGTACGACCGTACCCCAAACACGAAACCACGAGACACCCGAAACAAGCCCCACACCGACGGAAGAAAGAAGATCGGGTCTCTCCCCAGAAGAGGTCCGGGAACGGGAAAAAAGCAGGCTCCATGAATTGGAACTGGCACGACTTTGCTTAGATGGAGAGCTCAAATTGGCGGAACAAAAAATAACGTTGGAACACTTACGGCTCCGAGAGGAGCGAGAAGAGAAACAAAGGCAGAGAGAACTAGAAGAGAAAAAGCTATCCTACGAACATGAGCGCAACCTCAAGGAACTAGAGATTCGGAAGCAGAGCAAGGAGCTCGGGGTCCCCGAGCGCACGAACACTCCTGGCCCTACAGACCCCAAGGTCCACATACCCAAAGATGTCGTCCGAGAGTACTACAAGAACGATGATATCCAGCAATGGTTCAAAGCGTACGAGGTAGCCATGACCTCCCACCGGATTCCCCGGAGCGACTGGGGAGCCGGGTTATGGGGGAGGTTTGTCAACGAAGGGCGAGACGCCCTGCTGCAACTCCCGGACCATCTGATGACATCCTACGACCACATGAAAGCCGCCCTCCTCACTCGATACGGACTCACACCCGAGATGTACCGCCAGCGGTTCCGCGACTGCAAACGGATCCCGGGTACAACTTGGGTGGAGTACGTGAACTTCTTTAGCCGGGCCTTCGAGGGGTGGATCAAGGGCAGCAACGTGACCACCTACGAGCAGCTCTTGTGTGGGAGCACCTTTCTAACAACTGCTTCATCGAACTCAGGCAGCACCTCCTGGACAGTAAACTAACGGAACCTCGGCAACTCGCCGCCGAAGCGGACCGATGGGAAAGCACCCGAGTTGGCCGAAACGGACCCAGCGAACCGAACAGAACTGCCCAAGGGCCCCATCGCCCCCGTGGAGGAGGAGGCCAGGGTCGGGGGAGGGACACCGGCCCGGTGACTCCCGCAAGCAACCCCCCGCCCCCGGCCGGCAGGGGAAACCCCCCGATGCGACCAGGCTTCCGAGCCAACATTACTTGCCACCGATGCCAGCGACCCGGCCACTACGCCAATGATCCCAACTGCCCAAAGAACCCGAACACTATACCCCGCCAGGTCGCTGCTGCAGCCCTGGGGGAAGAGCAAACCCCAGAAGACCAGGAAGAGTACGAAACTGACCAGCCTGAGTGGGAACCGGCCGCCATGTCCCTGGTTTGCCTAGGGGAACGAGACCTGGTCCCTCGGGCCCCCCTTCCCGCCAACACGCAGAAGTACAGCCAGTGGGTCAACATTAATGGCCGCCGGGCTGAAGCCCTCCGCGACACCGGGGCCAGTGTGACCGCGGTCCGCTGTCATCTGGTGGCCCCGGACCAGATTTTGCCGAACATTCTTTGCCCTGTCCGGTCGGCCGACAACTCAGAAAGTCTATGTCAAATGGCCTACGTCCCCTTCGAATGGGGAGGAGTATCAGGGATGCTGAAAGTGACTGTCCGCGATGATGCCCCGTGGATTGCCTCCTGGGGAACGATCTCGAAAGTTCTCCCTGGGCAGCAGTCGAACGGAGAGAGCACCTGGGGATGCTGGGCCTCCCCGAATGGGTCTGTGCCACGACCCGGCCCATGACCGCCCGTGCCGTCCCCCGTCCAGAGGAACCCGAGTGGCCGGAGCCTCCTCCCGCGATTGTCCCAGAGGAGGCCACCCCAGAAGCGAGCTCCCCGGCCCAAACCGAGGAAGGACCCAGTCGGCTCCAGGACCTCCCCGACCTGGCCCAGTGTCGTCAAGAGGGGGGTCCCACCCAGGAACAATTCCGACAAGAACAAAGAACCTGTCCCTCCCTCGAGGGACTCCGGCAGCAAGCCCTGGCCCAGAGCGCAGGGGACACCTCGGGGGCCCACTGGATCTACTGGGACAATGACCTGCTCTACAGTGAGCAAAGGATTGCGGAACTGGGGGCCAGTCGGGTGCTGGTGGTGCCCCTCCGCTTCAGAGATTTCCTCTTGAACTTAGCCCACGATGTACCCCTTGCCGGACACCTGGGACAGGACAAAACGTACGACCGCCTGGTGACCCACTTTTACTGGCCCCGAATGCGAAAGGATGTCACCAACCACTGCAAGGCCTGCCCCACCTGCCAGGCCAGCGGGAAAAGTGGCCGAAAAACCAAAGCACCCTTGCAGCCTTTTCCCGTCGTCACCACCCCGTTCGAACGGGTGGGGATAGACATTGTGGGGCCCCTGGACCCCCGAACAGCCCAAGGACACCGGTTCATCCTGGTCCTGGTGGACCACGCCACCCGCTATCCCGAGGCCATCCCTCTTCGAACCGTGCCTGTGGTAGGCCGAGCCCTGATGGGGATCTTCTCCCGGGTGGGCTTTCCCCGGGAGGTCGTCAGCGACAGGGGCACGAACTTCATCTCGAAATACATGAAGTCTCTCTGGCAACAGTGCGGGGTCACCTACAAATTCACAACCCCCTATCACCCGCAAGGAAATGGATTGGTCGAGCAGTTTAACCGCACTCTCAAAGGAATGATCATGGGCCTAAAAGAGCCCCTCCGTCGCCAGTGGGACGTGCTACTCCCGTGCCTCCTGTTCGCCTACCGAGAGGTCCCTCAATAATCCCTAGGCTTCAGCCCATTTGAACTCCTGTACGGGCACCCCGTCCGGGGTCCCCTCAGCCTAGTCAAAGAAGGTTGGGAGAGGCCCCCCCAGAAAACTCCCCCGGATGTATACAAATATCTCTTGGCCCTTCGCAACCAAACCCGGCGATTCAGGGAGATCGCCAAAGTCAACCTTGAAGCCAGTCAGGAAGACATGAAGAAATGGTATGATCAGCACGCCTCCTCCCTCGAGTTCGAGCCGGGACAGCAGGTCTGGGTGATGTCCCCGGTTGAACCCTGTGCCCTACAGGACAAATGGTCCGGACCCTTCAAGGTGATCGAACGCAAGGGGCCCGTCACCTACTTAATCGACATGGAAACTTCCCGGAACCCCCTACGGGTCCTCCACGCCAACAGACTCAAGCCCCATTTTGTACGCTCAGAACTCAGCCTCCTGATGGCTACCGATAATGGGACGGAAGAAGACTCCGAGCCCCTTCCAGACCTGCTGAGGACCCTCGAGCAGGATGGCTCCGTGGAAGGGGTCAGACTCTCCGAGGCCTTGTCCCCGGAGCAACGCCAAGGCTGGCAAGCTCTCATGACACGATTCGCATCCTTGTTCTCTCTCACCCCTGGGGTCACCCCCTGGTGCCTTCACGTTGTGGACACCGGGGACAGCCCCCCTATTCGCCACAGGGCGTACCGCGTACCAGATCGGGTGCGCGCCTGCATCCAGACCGAGGTGTCCAAGATGCTGGCACTGGGAGTGATCGAACCTTCTGACAGCCCCTGGGCCAGCCCAGTCGTCCTGGTCCCCAAGGCCGCCGCCCCGGGCGTTGCCCCTGAGCTCCGGTTCTGTGTGGACTACCGGGGACTGAATGCCGTTACCAGGACCGACGCTCACCCCATCCCCCGGGCAGATGAGCTAATTGACCGTATGGGGGCCGCCCGCTACCTGAGCATCTTCGATTTAACAGCGAGCTACTGGCAAATCGGCCTCACCCCCAGGGCCCAAGAACGATCCGCCTTCTCTACCCCGGACGGTCACTACCACTTCAAGGTGATGCCATTCAGCATGAAAAACGCTCCGGCAACCTTTCAACGACTCGTGAACCAGGTACTGGCGGGCCTCGAAGAATTCAGCGCCGCCTACCTGGACGACATCGCTGTGTACAGTCACCACTGGACCGACCACCTCCGCCACCTGCGGGAAGTTCTACACGCCCTCCAGCAGGCCGGGCTCACCCTCAAGGCCAGCAAATGTCAGGTTGGCCAAGGGTCCGTGACCTACCTAGGACACCAAGTGGGAAGCGGTCTCGTGGCCCCCCTCCAGCCCAAGATCGCGGCCATCCAGGCCTGGCAACCCCCTACGACCCAAACCGAGGTCCGGGCCTTCCTGGCACTCACCGGGTACTACCGGCGGTTTGTGAAGGACTATGGCAGCATCGTGGGGCCCCTCACGGAGCTCACATCCAAGAAGAACCCCAAAACAGTCAACTGGACTCCGGACTGCCAATCGGCCTTCGAGAAGCTGAAGGCCGCCATGTGCACTGCCCCCGTGCCCCAAGCTCCCGACTACGGCCGGGAATTCATCGTACAGACGGACGCCTCCGATCGTGGCGTGGGGGCCGTCCTCTCCCAACTCAACACCGAGGGAGTCGATCAGCCAGTGGCATTCATCAGCCGACGCCTGCTGGCCCGGGAACAGCGCTGGAGCACCATCGAGAGGGAGGCCTTCGCCGTAGTATGGGCCCTCAAGAAGCTCCGGCCCTACCTCTTCGGCACCCCCCTTTCGGGTGCAGACAGACCACCGACCCCTGCAATGGCTGATGCAGATGCGGGGGGAAAACCCGAAACTGTTGCGCTGGTCCATCTCCCTACAGGGGATGGACTTCACTGTGGAACATCGTCCAGGCCAGGACCACGCCAACGCAGACGGCTTGTCACGCTTTTTCCGCCTCGACGAGGAGAGTCCCCAAGAGGATGGCTGACTCTCCCTGCCTTCAGCTGGGGGGGACGCATGTTGGACAGGCCTCGTAGCCGGGCCGTTCCCCCCCCGCACAACAGGGTCCCGGACCCCGGCTCTCCCTGAATCACCAGCAAGAGCCACCCCGGCAACCCCCCGAGGTAACCCACAACCCGTCCACAAACGGACTCCAGCTCCTGAACCCTCCCGTACCGGCTGGCCCTGGTCCCCGTCAGCACCATGGCCCCTGCCCGGCAGCCATCTTTGGGCACTACAGCACGAGGCCACGTGGCCTCGACTCGACCCCAACCCTGGGCCTGGCCAGGACCCGACATCGAGGCACCAACCGCCACACAGGAGGTAAAGAGACCACTTGGCAGGTCGATGAAAAAAGGAGGCGTCAACGGCTCTCCTCCGCCAGGTGTCGATCACCCCCGGCCTCCCTGGGGGCTGGCTCCACCCCCCTGCTGGGTGTCGGGACTCCCTGATTCCGGACCTCCCGACCACCAGGCGCGAGGGTCCGGACATCAAAGGGGACTAGACCTATAACTGGGGCAGCCCCAGACCAGGAGGGCAGTTGTATCCTGGAGTCGAGAGACACCGAGAAGAACTCATCCTTGACGGACGGCTGGCGCTGTCCCAGCCCTGCCCTGTGAACCCTTCGTCTTAGCCTGCTGGCGCTGCTGCGGCCCTCTGCCTCGTGAAACCATCATCTTGGCCTGCTGGCGCTGCCGCGGCCCTCTGCCTCGTGAAACCATCAGCTTGGCCTGCTGGCGCTGCCGCGGCCCTCTGCCTCGTGAAACCATCATCTTGGCTTGCTGGCGCTGCCGCGGCCCTCTGCAACGTGAACCATCATCTTGGCCTGCTGGCGCTGCCGCGGCCCTCTGCAACGTGAACCATCATCTTGGCCTGCTGGCGCTGCCGCGGCCCTCTGCAACGTGAACCATCATCTTGGCCTGCTGGCGCTGCCGCGGCCCTCGGCAACGTGAACCATCATCTTGGCCTTCTGGCGCTGCTGCGGCCCTCTGCAACGTGAACCATCATCTTGGTCTGCTGGCGCTGCCGCGACCCGACCTTGTAGACTCCTAAGCTCGAGGATTGTGAGCTCCCCTTCTGCCACCCCCTGTACCGATCCGGTACCAAGACTGTCCCGCTACCCCCTCTCCCTACAGAGACTAGAATTGAGAGGACCCTCGAGTCCTGAATCTCCTGTACCGCCGATAACCTTGCCGCAAGAACCCTATGTAAAGAGTGTTGATCTCATCCTTGTGTGGTGTCTATCTGTGGGGAGGGAAGTGACTTGTCTGTACGATCGCCGGAGACGGCCCTCATCGGAGGCCTCTCCCCCAGTATTCGGCCGACCCTCCGGGTCGCTGTCTAACAGTGATGGTGGCAGCTGCAGGTATGGGAGCCTGTAGATCAGGGTGCTGCAGAGGGTGGTGTTGGGGTTGGTCTGAATCTGGAAGTGGAGGTGTTCCATGGATGTCGTTGGGTCATTTGAGTGCAAGGTTAGTCGGAGAGTGTTCGTGTGGACGATGGCGATGCCTCCTCCTGGTCGGTAGGCGCGGTCCTTGTGGGTGATTTTGTAGCTGTTGGGGATGTCGATTGTCGGTCCAGAACAGGGGTTGGTCTAGGTTTCCATGAAGAAGGCGATGACGAAAGAGGTGGCATTGAGGAGGTCCCAGATTTTTGTGGTGTGTTTGTGGAGGTATTGCAGGTTGAGGAGGATGCAGTTAAGCCGATCAGGTGCACTGTTGATTGGCTGGGCGGTGAGAGGAGCAGGTGTGTTGGTGTGGGTGAAGGTGTAGCTGCAGTTCTGGCAGGCGAAGAGTCCATGGGTCTCCTTCGGTGATGCGTGGTGGCAGGCGGTGTGGTGTCCTGAGTTGAGAGAAAGGAGGGTGCCGGCATAATAACGGTGGAAGATCCAAGAACCAGGGTCCTTGGCGCTGGACACTGTCCAGGCACAGCTGCATAGTGGCCGTCATTAAGTAGTGCTTCGAGGGCTGGACAGCCGGGAGGCAGGAAACGCGGGAGTGGTAAGGTTCACTGGAGGGAGTGGGTCCTCTGGGTATTGTAGCAGCAGGGTGGTAAAAATGGTGAAGAAGGCAACGAAAAAGCGGAGGAAAAATAGAATAAAGGCAGAATCAAGAAAAAAGAGCAGACATTAAGGGTTAACGCAGAAAACAGAGACAGAGAGGCAGCCTGTTAGAAATGGGATTTCTGGTTGGCTAAGGTTTGCACCAAAGCCAGGCAGAAACCACCACTCTAGTCAGGATAAGGGAGTTACACTCCTAAAATAACCCCTGCTCACCCCCTTGGTAGCTTCGCAGGAACCGTCAGGCTTATCTTGGAGGCAGTGTGTAAAGCATTTGCACATAACCAACAGTAATACAGTGTAAGCACTACAATCGGACACCATACCTGTTTAGAAAAATAGCCAATATTTTTTATATAGAAGACTAAATACGATAAAAATCCACAGTACAGTACTTTCAAAATAGATGCATTGCAAGAAGTCTTTAAATTGAAAAGATACGGTGAGAACACAGTTCCTTGATGTCAATAGCCCGTCCAGGGATAACACGGCGTCGTGAACAAAAAAATCCTAAACAGTTCTGGCTGACTGGCGTCAGGAGTCAGCTTCGGTGTCGGGGAGACCCGCAAACAGTACCTTTCAGAGATGGAGGTCGTCGATGACCTATCGTTGTCACATCCGTTGCAGGTCGATCTCCTCTCTGATGGATGCAGTTAAACCGATCAGGTGCACTGTTGATTGGCTGGGCGGTGAGAGGAGCAGGCGTGTTGGTGTGGGTGAAGGTGTGGATGCAGTTCTGGCAGGCGAAGAGTCCATGGGTCTCCTTCAGTGATGCGTGGTGGCAGGCGGTGTGGTGTCCTGAGTTGAGAAAGAGGAGGGTGCTTGCATAATAACGGTGGAAGATCCAAGAACCAGGGTCCTTGGCGCTGGACACTGTCCAGGCACAACTGCATAGTGGCCGCCATTAAGTAGTTCTTGGAGGGCTGGACAGCCGGGAGGCAGGAAACGCGGGAGCGGTAAGGGTCACTGGAGGGAGCGGGTCCTCTGGGTATTGTAGCAGCAGGGTGGTAAAAATAGTGAAGAAGGCAACGAAAAAGCAGAGGAAAAACAGAATAAAGGCAGAATCAAGTAAAAAGAGCAGAAATTAAGGGTTAAAGCAGAAAAGAGAGACAGAGAGGCAGCCTGTTAGAAATTGGATTTCTGGTTGCCTAAGGTTTGCACCTAAGCCAGGCAGAAACGACCACTCTAGTCAGGATAAGGGAGTTATACTCCTAAAATAACCCCTGCTCACCCCCTTCGTAGCTTGGCACGAGCCGTCAGGCTTATCTTGGAAGCAGTGTGTAAAGCATTTGCACATGACCAACAGTAATACAGTGTAAGCACTACAAAAGGACACCACACCTGTTTGGAAAATAGCCAATATTTTTTATATAGAAGATCAAATTCCATAAAAATCCACAGTACAGTACTTTCAAAATAGATGCATTGCAAGAAGTCTTTAAATTGAAAAGTTACGGTGAGAACACAGTCCCTTGATGTCAATAGCTCCGTCCAGGGATATCACGGCGTCGTGAACAAAAAAATCCTAAACAGTTCCAGCCGACTGTGGCGTCGGGAGTCAGCTTCGGTGTCGGGGAGACCCGCAAACAGTACCTTTCAGAGATGCAGGTCGTCGATGACCTATCGTTGTCACATCTGTTGCAGGTCGATCTCCTCTCTGATGGATGCAGTTAAACCGATCAGGTGCACTGTTGATTGGCTGGGCGGTGAGAGGAGCAGGCGTGTTGGTGTGGGTGAAGGTGTGGCTGCAGTTCCGGCAGGCGAAGAGTCCATGGGTCTTCTTCGGTGATGCGTGGTGGCAGGCGGTGTGGTGTCCTGAGTTGAGAGAGAGGAGGGTGCTGGCATAATAACGGTGGAAGATCCAAGAACCAGGGTCCTTGGCGCTGGACACTGTCCAGGCACAGCTGCATAGTGGCCGCCATTAAGTAGT
The DNA here is from genome assembly GCF_964261635.1 of Lissotriton helveticus. Lineage (NCBI taxonomy): Eukaryota > Metazoa > Chordata > Amphibia > Caudata > Salamandridae > Lissotriton > Lissotriton helveticus. The sequence continues at coordinate 1,257,777,014 of NC_136063.1, read as the reverse complement.
GCTTGGAGGGCTGGACAGCCGGGAGGCAGGAAACGCGGGAGCGGTAAGGGTCACTGGAGGGAGCGGGTCCTCTGGGTATTGTAGCAGCAGGGTGGTAAAAATGGTGAAGAAGGCAACGAAAAAGCAGACGAAAAACTGAATAAAGGCAGAATCAAGAAAAAAGAGCAGAAATTTAAGGCTAAAGCAGAAAACAGAGACAGAGAGGCAGCCTGTTAGAAATTGGATTCCTGGTTGGCTAAGGTTTGCACCAAAGCCAGGCAGAAACCACCACTCTAGTCAGGATAAGGGAGTTACACTCCTAAAATAACCCCTGCTCACCCCCTTGGTAGCTTGGCACGAGCCGTCAGGCTTATCTTGGAAGCAGTGTGTAAAGCATTTGCACATAACCAACAGTAATACAGTGTAAGCACTACAAAAGGACACCACACCTGTTTAGGAAAATAGCCAATATTTTTTATATAGAAGACCAAATACGATAAAAATCCACAGTACAGTACTTTCAAAATAGATGCATTGCAAGATGTGTTAGGGTTTGTGCACAGCAAAGAGCATGTCCCCTCTCATTGCACTAGTGGTCTCTGTAATAGCTCTTTTTAAACATACTATGCATTGGTCTCTTTAATAGCTCTCTTTAAACATACTATTGAAAGCCTTTCTTGTTATCGCAGCCCCTCCCTAAGACTTCTGTGTATGTTGCTCAATGTATTCACAAGTTTGGACATTGCTGTCTTGTTTGCACATTGGACCTTGCTTTTACCAAGGCTTATTTAGAGCACTCCTCCCTAGGCCATGTGTTACTTCAACTCATTAGCATAATAACTGAAGCTCTGCACACCTGCTTTTGAGAACCACACCCAGTTCTTCGAACCACACCCAGCTCTTCGAACCACACCCAGCCCTGTCTATAAAAGGCAGCCCCTGAGCCTCACCCAGTGCTTGTGCTCGTCTACCTCCCACTTACCTGAGAACAGATCCTTCGGCGCTGGCACTCCTACTCTCTCCAGACCTCCATTGGCTTCAACGGGCGTGGCTGCTGGCTCTTCCTTCTTCCGGTTTCCGGCTCCTTCTTGCCTCAGCCCCTCTTCTGTCCACTGCAATCGACTTGCAAAAGAGAAAGAGGCCAAGGTTAGACTGATCAGTATCCCTTTTCAGCAACAAGTAAGTGCAAAACTTTTTATTACCTGAAAGAACTTTGTCGGCGATTTCTGGATTCATGTAAAGACAATTTGGAACAAGATATCTCCAACGAACTTTGTGGTTCAACCCCTTTGTTACAAGAATACTTTGTGGAACTTTGTGAAATAAACATTGTTTTACATGGAACTTTTTAAGAATCGAACAGAGGAAAACATTGACCGCCAGGCAAACAGCAAATCAAGGACTTGCACAAATTACCTGCTGTACTTTGATGTAAAAGTACAGTATGTGTTTTATAAAAAGTCTGGAAATGTGTGAAAAGTGAGTTTGCTATTAAGAATTTAGGCTTTAGTTATATTAAGGTGAATGTTAGATGTTGGTAATTCTGATAATGATATTCGTTTGATAAGCCAGAAGTTTTATAGTAATAGAAATCACATCCCAGAACAGTAACACATTCCAATCCTGGAAGCTAAAGACCAGGATCCAAGAGGTACTTTTAGAAGAGAATTTCTAAATAGATTAACGGTTAGTCAGGAACACATTTAGGGATAGGTTGCACTTATCTGTTCTTTGTTTATGTTTCATTAGGCACCAGTTTCTATAGAAGTCAGAGAGGGCCGCAGATTTTAGCAGCACTTCTACAGTGGAAACGCAAGAACGGTGTTGTCTCTCTTTTTTTATTATTTTATCCACTTCCCCCCTTTCCTTGAGCTTCTGGTTCTTAGTGCACTGTTTAAAACTAGTGTGATGGAACAAGCAGTTTCAGGGTGGGGTCGGACTGTCTTCAACCTCCATCAGAACTGAACAGAAACTCAGGTGAGCTGGGCTTTGACAAGATGTCTTTAAATTGAAAAGATACGGTGAGAACACAGTTCCTTGATGTCAATAGCTCCGTCCGGGGCTATCATGGCGTCGTGAACAAAAAAATCCTAAACAGTTCTGGCTGACTGTGGCGTCGCAGGTCAGCTTCGGTGTCGGGGAGACCCGCAAACAGTACCTTTTAGAGATGCAGGTCGTCGATGACCTATCGATGTCAAATCCGTTGCAGGTCGATCTCCTCTCTGATGGAATCAGGAGCGCTGGCGTCGGCAGGCGTCGGGTGCTGAGGTGCACAGTGCAGCGGTGCTGCGAGTGGTGCCCTCAGGTCTCGGTGCGAGCAGCGGCCGGTGGCGGCGTTGGATGCCGTCGTTGGTGAGACTAGGGTCGCGGTGTGAGATGAAGGCGGTGCTCGTCACGGTGCTGGCAGATCACGGTGCAGCAGCGACATCGTGTAACTTTATTAGCGGTGCCCTCGAACCATGGTGCAAGCAGCGGCGTCGAGTCCTGCATGGAGCAGCGTCGTTGGGAATACCAAGGTGTCATTGTGAAGCGAGGCAGTGCGAGTTGCGATGCCCACAGGTCGCGGTGCGAGCAGCGGCTCGATGGCGGTGTCAGCAGGCATTGTCGGTGAGACCAGGGTCGTGGTGCGGCGTTGCGGTGGTGCCCTCTGCGGTGCCTTCAGGACACGGCATGGTAAACAGTGTCTGACTTGAAGTCTTTGCTTTTCCTGAGACTTCTTGAACAGGGGGCAAGCTTTACCTCAAGCCCTTGGAGATACTCAGCACAAGTAGAGAAAGTTCAGTCCAGTCCTTTCACTGCCCAAGGCAGAAGCAGCAGCTGCAGGTCAACCCAACAAAGCAACGACACAGCAAAGGGGCAGTACTTCTCTTGGCAGCTCTTCCAGCTCTTATTCCTGGCAGGTTCCTTGATTTCAGTGAGTTCTGAAGTTCTGGGCCCGCCTATTTATCCTCAATTTCTTTTTGCTATCTGAAGGCAGAGAGGCCTTTGCCTAGTCCAAACCAGTTCTGGTCATTCCTAGAGCACTTTGTTGAGAAGACTCCATCTTTCCTTTCACAGTGTAGCCCAGGGACATCAGGGCAGGAGGTGGAGCCAGCATTGTGGAGGGAAGGCCCAGCCCTATTCAGGTCCCAGGTGCAACTCCTCCCACCAGTCTACATGTAGATCTTGCTATTCAGCCCTGTGCTGACTCACCCTGTCTCCTGGCATCCCCGAGCCCCTGTCACTCAAACTCCAGACAAGGAATACACAACCTAGCAGAGGCAGGCTTGGATAGTTAGACAAGAAAATACCAACTTTGTGCACTGTACTAGGGACTGACACATAAATCAAATAGGCCAATCATGGAAACACCAATCCACAACACATTTTATACAGGAGCACTTGCACTTTACCACTGGACAACAGTGAGGAAAGTGTGCAGAATCATTACACCAGCAAATCAGAGTCAAAACCAGGAGGTCAGAAAGCAAAAATTATGGGGAAACATGCCAAAAGATGCCAAGTCTAACACTGCCCTAGCAGCAGAGCATTGACGCAATCCCAGTAGACCACAAGGAATGAGGCACAGGCAAGAGCCTGTGGGTGGAAGAGGGCCTCAAACTCCTGACCAGCCGGTCAGCAGCAGCAAGGTGGGCAGCAGCAGCCACCAGGCAGAGCTGCGCCGTGAGGGAGCAAGTCCACTAAATGTTAGTCACTGCATCTTATGTCACTGCACTCTATGCCACTCTATTCTACTCTGCACCACTCTACTCTATATCACGGCGCTCTGCACCAGTGTACTCTGCACCACTCTACGACCCTGCACGCAATGACCCTGCACTCTACAACCTTGTACTCTACAACCAGGCACTCCACAACCCTGTACTCTGACACTCTACTCTGCATGACTGTACCCAATGCCATTGCACTCTATGCCACTGTGCTCTACTGTGAACCACTCAACTGTATGCCACTCTACTGCACTCTACAACACTACACTCTACGCCCCTACACTCTACACCCCTACACTCTACACCATTACACTTTATGCCACTGCACTCCACTCTGTGTCACCCCATGCCATTGCACTCTACCCCACTACAATCTACTCTGCACTGCTCAACTCTGTGCCACTGCCCTCTATGCTACTCTACGTCACTTCACCCTACGGCAGTGCACTTCACACCACTTTACAAAGTGCACCACTGCAGTCTATGCTATGCCACTGTAATCTAAACCACTGCTATCTACGCCAATGTGCAGTACACCACTTAACTCAAAACCAATCTACTCTACACTGCACTCGATGCCAATCTACTCTGCACCACAGTACTTTATGCCACTTCACTCTAGGCCACTACACTCCATTCTGATAACCTCCAATCTATGGGACCACTCCTCTCTACTCCATTCTATGCCACTACACTCTACAGCACTCTACTCCACTCTGTGCCATTCTATGCCACTACTTCATTCTACAATGCTCCAAGCAACTCCCTCTATGCCAACTCTATGCCACTTTCCTCCACTCTATTCTATGACACACTACTCCACCCTACTCCATTCCACTCTACAACACTCTACTCCACTCCATGCAATACACTCTTTGCCTCTCAACTCTGCTGTACACCACACCATGCCTCTCTCTGCAACGCCACTCTACGATACTCTACTTCACTCTAACACTGTACTCCCATCTATGCCACTCAACTTTAGGCCTTCCAACTCTATGACTGCCTACTTCCCCACCAAACTTCACAACACTGTACTCTACTCCATGACACTCCACTTCACTCTTCTCCATGCAACTCAACTCTACTGTACACCACTCTAAGCCACTCCATAACACTCTACTCTTCTCAACATTACGACACTTCACTCCACACCACTCTCCTTTACCCCACTAACTTTTAGCGATGTGGAGCAGCAGCCACTCTGGTGTGCAGCATTGCTAAAACATATTGGCAAAGCCAATGGCATTTGCATAGGCAAGACCTATTGGCTTTCCCAATGCTTGATCTTCCTCGTTCTTACGTTATTTAGTTGTTTATGGAAAGTTTGTGCCCGATCAGATCTGCAATTCTATTTAACACCCGTCCCTATGTCTTCGTTGTTAATCTCACCACTGTGCAAAGCACATCGTGTAACATGCAGAATAGAGATGTGTTTTTTTTTAGATAGGTAAATGGGCTGCTTTTGATACTGAGATCATTTTGTCATGTCCAATTCATAAATGTCAAGCCTTCTAATATGGCACAGTGATCTATTTACTGGCCTCAATAAGCTTCACTCAAACTATACATCATGGGATTAGATCCTAAAGTTTTTTTCTCAATCTATTGTTATTCTAAGATTGTAAAGAAAGGTCTTATTATAATAGACAATCACAATCACTGTGTTAGGTTTTATTGTCCTGACTTTGTGTTTCTCCCGGCCGTTCACTCTCAACATATAACGTCCTGAAGTATGGATATGTGATTTCTACATCTTATTAGTAGGGCCACTGGAATAATGTTGCAGGGTTGAATAAATGACGTCACAAGAGAAAGCCAAATTATGTGGCATAATATGACACATTTTGGAAAGGTATTCATTATTTCTTCATTTTTAAACTTGGTAATACTTTCTGGGTATTGGTTGCACATCATTAGTACCAGTTTAATATCCAAATATAGCAACAAGCAACAGAAAGATGACCAGTCCAACTTTGTAACGGGCCTTCCACTGCGCTGCAACACGTCATTGCATTTTTAGTAACTTGTGAACCGTTTGAACTAGAAACCATTTTTTGCTAAAACCTGCAGATTATGCAGCAGATGATGGAATATGTGGCAACTGTGACAAATCTATAATTATGGGAAAATTGCAGCTGCTGCACAATCGCATAATTCCAGTGGCGCTGCTTATAAGTTTTAACCCTCATTGCCATATGTAACATTCCCTCTAGATTGATTTATACATGTGTATCATTTATTGTGCCTCTCTGGGTGTTGTAAAGCGCTCTGACACCTACACTGGAATGAGTGGCGCTATAAAAGAATTAACTAAAAAAAGTACGGGGTGGGTTTTGAGTAGTTTTAACTCTTTTTTAAACTGTTATCTTCTTGTTAGGTCTCGGCTAGCCGCGCGAAGCGCGTCTCCGCCGAGCCCCTTTTGTCAGCATGTGTGCTTCCCAGGAGACAGTCCTGGCCGCGCGCATGGAGGCGATTTGAAAGTGACACGTGCACGCGAACGAGCGCTGCGGCCAGGCGCTGTCTCCTGTGAAGCACACACGCATGCGCAAACACACACAAGCGGCCACATACATACAGAGAGACTCCCCCCCCCCCCCACATACACACACGCGCATACAAGCTGCATTCATTGGTCGGTCCCAAGCACCCTTCTCTCCCTGCTCCCCGAACACCAGCCCAGCTCCCTCCCAAGCTCCGGCTGCGGCTTTACCTTTGCAGCGGCGCCGAGCCGGATGCGCGCTCAGATCTGAAGGAACAGACCCACGGAAATGTAACCGGGAGAGCGAGCGAGCTCCGCCGGGAGGCTGACATCGAGAGGCGCGGGGAGTGGGGCAGCTGCAGTGCGCTTCCACCGACTGCAGGGGGGCGTCACCGAGCGGCTTGCCTTGGAAAGCGGTGGGAGGCAGGGCCGAGCATGCGGGAGGAGGTAAGGAGAGGAGGGAGGAGAAACGAGAGCGCGCTCGAGACAGAAGCACGAGGAGGCAGGACTTCTCACGAAAAACAGAAGTGAGCTGTAGTTGACACCTCCGGGGTACCAAAGAGTTGTCGGCGTGAAGGAGTAGAAACGTCTCGCCCTGGGGGTATTAACGTTTTAAAACTTGGTGACGCTACTCTCGTAAGTTAATAAAACGTTGCCCATCGCAAATCGTACCCAAGCCACCACGCGTACCTCTAGAAAACAGACCCCTCAGCTTGTGATATACCACACCCGACCCTTTAGTGAAGATATGTTAGGAGCTCAGGCTCTTAAAGTTTTAAGGCTAGCCTGACTTCAAAGAATGAAGGCGGTGTTCTTACCCTTGTGCAGAGTAGTGAGTGTAGAGTGAGTGTGCAGAGTAGTGAGTGCAGAGTGAGTGTGCAGAGTAGTGAGTGCAGAGTGAGTGTGCAGAGTAGTGAGTGCAGAGTGAGTGTGCAGAGTAGTGAGTGCAGAGTGAGTGTGCAGAGTAGTGAGTGCAGAGTGAGTGTGCAGAGTAGTGAGTGTAGAGTGAGTGTGCAGAGTAGTGAGTGCAGAGTGAGTGTGCAGAGTAGTGAGTGCAGAGTGAGTGTGCAGAGTAGTGAGTAGTGAGTGCAGAGTGAGTGTGCAGAGTAGTGAGTGCAGAGTGATTTTGTAGAGTAGTGAGTGCAGAGTGAGTGTGCAGAGTAGTGAGTAGTGAGTGCAGAGTGAGTGTGCAGAGTAGTGAGTGCAGAGTGAGTGTGCAGAGTAGTGAGTAGTGAGTGCAGAGTGAGTGTGCAGAGTAGTGAGTGCAGAGTGAGTGTGCAGAGTAGTGAGTGCAGAGTGAGTGTGCAGAGTAGTGAGTAGTGAGTGCAGAGTAGTGAGTGCAGAGTGAGTGTGCAGAGTAGTGAGTGCAGAGTGAGTGTGCAGAGTAGTGAGTGCAGAGTGAGTGTGCAGAGTAGTGAGTGCAGAGTGAGTGTGCAGAGTAGTGAGTGCAGAGTGAGTGTGCAGAGTAGTGAGTGCAGAGTAGTGAGTGCAGAGTGAGTGTGCAGAGTAGTGAGTGCAGAGTAGTGAGTGCAGAGTAGAGAGTAGTGAGTGCAGAATAGTGAGTAGTGAGTGCAGAGTAGTGAGTGCAGAGTGAGTGTGCAGAGTAGTGAGTGCCGAGTGAGTAGTGAGTGCAGAGTAGTGAGTGCAGAGTAGTGAGTGCAGAGTAGTGAGTGTGCAGAGTAGTGAGTGTGCAGAGTAGTGAGTTTGCAGAGTAGTGAGTGCAGAGTGAGTGTGCAGAGTAGTGAGTAGTGAGTTCAGAGTAGTGAGTGCAGAGTGAGTGTGCAGAGTAGTGAGTGCCGAGTGAGTAGTGAGTGCAGAGTGAGTGTGCAGAGTAGTGAGTGCAGAATGAGTGTGCAGAGTAGTGAGTGCAGAGTGAGTGTGCAGAGTAGTGAGTGCAGAGTGAGTGTGCAGAGTGAGTGTGCAGAGTAGTGAGTGCAGAGTGAGTGTGCAGAGTAGTGAGTGCAGAGTGAGTGTGCAGAGTAGTGAGTGCAGAGTGAGTGTGCAGAGTAGTGAGTAGTGAGTGCAGAGTGAGTGTGCAGAGTAGTGAGTAGTGAGTGCAGAGTGAGTGTGCAGAGTAGTGAGTGCAGAGTGAGTGTGCAGAGTAGTGAGTAGTGAGTGCAGAGTGAGTGTGCAGAGTAGTGAGTGCAGAGTGAGTGTGCAGAGTAGTGAGTAGTGAGTGCAGAGTGAGTGTGCAGAGTAGTGAGTGCAGAGTGAGTGTGCAGAGTAGTGAGTGCAGAGTGAGTGTGCAGAGTAGTGAGTAGTGAGTGCAGAGTAGTGAGTGCAGAGTGGGTGTGCAGAGTAGTGAGTGCAGAGTGAGTGTGCAGAGTAGTGAGTGCAGAGTGAGTGTGCAGAGTAGTGAGTGCCGAGTGAGTAGTGAGTGCAGAGTAGTGAGTGCAGAGTGAGTGTGCAGAGTAGTGAGTGCAGAGTAGTGAGTGCAGAGTGAGTGTTCAGAGTAGTGAGTGCAGAGTGAGTGTGCAGAGTAGTGAGTGCAGAGTGAGTGTGCAGAGTAGTGAGTGCAGAGTAGTGAGTGCAGAGTAGTGAGTGCAGAGTAGTGAGTGCAGAGTAGTGGGTGCAGAGTGAGTGTGCAGAGTAGTGAGTGCAGAGTAGTGAGTGCAGAGTAGAGAGTAGTGAGTGCAGAATAGTGAGTAGTGAGTGCAGAGTAGTGAGTGCAGAGTGAGTGTGCAGAGTAGTGAGTGCCGAGTGAGTAGTGAGTGCAGAGTAGTGAGTGCAGAGTAGTGAGTGCAGAGTAGTGAGTGTGCAGAGTAGTGAGTGTGCAGAGTAGTGAGTGTGCAGAGTAGTGAGTGCAGAGTGAGTGTGCAGAGTAGTGAGTAGTGAGTGCAGAGTAGTGAGTGCAGAGTGAGTGTGCAGAGTAGTGAGTGCAGAGTGAGTGTGCAGAGTAGTGAGTGCCGAGTGAGTAGTGAGTGCAGAGTAGTGAGTGCAGAGTAGTGAGTGCAGAGTAGTGAGTGCAGAGTAGTGAGTGCAGAGTAGTGAGTGCAGAGTAGTGAGTGCAGAGTAGTGAGTGCAGAGTGGTGAGTGCAGAGTGGTGAGTGCAGAGTGGTGAGTGCAGAGTAGTGAGTGCAGAGTAGTGAGTGCAGAGTGGTGAGTGCAGAGTGGTGAGTGCAGAGTGGTGAGTGCAGAGTAGTGAGTGGTGAGTAGTGAGTAGAGTAGTGAGTAGAGTAGTGAGTAGTGAGTAGAGTAGTGAGTAGTGAGTAGAGTAGTGAGTAGTGAGTAGAGTAGTGAGTAGTGAGTGGTGAGTAGTGAGTGCAGAGTAGTGAGTGGCTGGCCCTGTTTCTAGCTCAAGCGGCACCGGCACCTGTAGTCTAAAGATAATACCTCTGCCTCAAGTGAAGTACTCTGGTACCCAAGGATGACTAGCAAACAATATTATTCACAACGTTGCTTACTATTCAGCAACATTTGACAGTTTGCAATCAATCTTTATAAAACAATTCAGAGTTTGATAACAAATTAATGCAACACATTGTAATATACAATGCCAATAGCTCAAACTTTAATGCTGCGAGACCTATTGCATTGTAAATGCTTGTTTTTTATAATGTAACCTGCGTTGCAAACACAGGTTAATCTTACCTTTCTTATTGTAAGGATTTTTATTAATTCAACAATAAAAATATTTTGTATTGTATTGTATTGTATTGTAAAAAAAGTATTTGCCATTTACATTAATATTTGTATAATTACTCATAAAGACAGATACTTCTTGCATTATTGCAGTGCAAGCACATTTACTACATAGGGAGTTGAACACAGCTGAAAACATGCCTCTAAATCATAGTTTCTCTTAAGTACTAGTGAAGTGACAACATGTGTTTGCATGCCTTTGTTTTCTTCAATTGCTTTGGGGTCTAGGTGGTAGCCCCCAGAACGCTGCCATCCAATGTTATGCTCAAACGAAAGGAGGGCGGATAGTCCTTTAATTCACACATTTGTTATGGACCCAGCTGGAAGGGTAAATAAGAAATCCCTCTCGTCGCCTGCACGTTGCTGCCCAGAAAGGGAGGCAGACATTGGGGCACATTATGATGGAGGATTTTCCGCATCCTCCGGGCCGGCGGAAGCCACCGCCGGCCCGGCGGATATGGAAAATCCTCTGCGGACCCACCAAAGACCCACCGCCACATTAGGATGGCTGGTGGGTCCTGGCTTCAGTCCGCTGTACTTCCGCCGTGGTTGGCTTACAACCGCGGCGGAAAAGGCCTAATATGGTGGCGGTGTCTCTCAGACACCGCCAGTCATATTAGGATGTCTGGAGTTCTATGCCTTTACACAGCAGCATTTCCGCCGTGCAAAGGCATACGGATTTTTGTTTGGGGGCCCGTTGCGGGCCCCCAGGGGGAAGGGGGGGTGGGGGGTGCACATGGGGGGTACCTATGGTACCCCCCTGCATTTGCGTGCACAGAGCGGCAGGCACCACGCGGTGCCTGCCGCTTTGTGCATGCAAATGCACAGCTTTCATTTTTAACATTGCGGCGGGTGCTGCTTGAAGCAGCACCCGCTGCAATGTTAAAAATAGAGGATGTGACCGCCAGGGTGGCGGTCACATCCTAATTGCACATGAGGGAACGCCGCAGCACATGCAGACGTTCCCTCCTACTCAGGGCTCGCGGACGGACGCAAGTCCGTCCGCGATCATAATGGGCCTAATGTGTGGGCGCTGCTGAAAAGTGTCTTGGCATTGTCAAATGACACCATGACAAAATCAACATGTTATCCTGGGTCGACGGATCCCAGATTCGGCCAAAAATAGCTGTCTAGAGCAGGCAAGCTGTAAAGATGCAAGAGGCAGCTGCTAGGACTCCCTAAATATGCCCTTTCTCGTGAAAATCAAAGTCATCAGCTGTGCTACCCAAGTTCTGTTCACCTTCCTCCTGTTACTGCTCTATAGGAGCTCCACACCACCAGCAAAGTCCAGCATTAACTCCTTACCTAAGTCTTTAAAGCTGGCCATGGCCTATGCAAAAACAACAATTGATGGACAGAATGCAGAACAATGTCATACATTCACCCAGTACAGAGATCTGGGTCTAAATCCATCGTTTTTTTGCACTCCACGCCACCCTAGGTCAGACATGGCCATATGCAAATCAGCCTTGACCCTGTGCCTCATGGGAACAGTCCAGCCCGAACTGCCAAGCCATGTCTTTCCTGGACCGGAAACAAGCATCCAAGGACCGGTTTCTGGCTATCAGCCGTCATCAGCCTGGATAGCTTGACTCCAGTGGTATGGAGAGCGTGGGACTCACGTCCGAGCATACCCATCCCACTCGGGGTGACAAATGCAAAAACAACAATTGATGGACAGAATGCAGAACAATGTCATACATTCACCCCAGTACAGAGATCTGGGTCTAAATCCATCGTTTTTTTGCACTCCACACCACCCCAGGTCAGACATGGCCATATGCAAATCAGCCTTGACCCTGTGCCTCATGGGAACAGTCCAGCCCGAACTGCCAAGCCATGTCTTTCCTGGACCGGAATCAAGCATCCAAGGACCGGTTTCTGGCTATCAGCCGTCATCAGCCTGGATAGCTTGACTCCAGTGGTATGGAGAGCATGGGACTCACGCCTGAGCATACCCATCCCACTCTGGGTGACAAATGCAAAAACAACAATTGATGGACAGAATGCAGAACAATGTCATACATTCACCCCAGTACAGAGATCTGAGTCTAAATCCATCGTTTTTTTGCACTCCACACCACCTCAGGTCAGACATGGCCATATGCAAATCAGCCTTGACCCTGTGCCTCATGGGAACAGTCCAGCCCGAACTGCCAAGCCATGTCTTTCCTGGACCGGAATCAAGCATCCAAGGACCGGTTTCTGGCTATCAGCCGTCATCAGCCTGGATAGCTTGACTCCAGTGGTATGGCGAGCATGGGACTCACGCCTGAGCATACCCATCCCACTCGGGGTGACAAATTCAAAAACAACAATTGATGGACAGAATGCAGAACAATGTCATACATTCACCCCAGTACAGAGATCTGGGTCTAAATCCATCGTTTTTTTGCACTCCACACCACCCCAGGTCAGACATGGCCATATGCAAATCAGCCTTGACCCTGTGCCTCATGGGAACAGTCCAGCCCGAACTGCCAAGCCATGTCTTTCCTGGACCGGAATCAAGCATCCAAGGACCGGTTTCTTGTGGCCTATGCTCCACACTCATGTTATGTTCGCAGCACTGTCCAATAAAAGGCTCTCCATTCATGCCTTCATGCATTGCAGACTCTCTTACAAAACTTCTCCCACCGCAGAAGCACTTCCAATCTTAAACTAATGACTTATCCCCCTGGTCATTGCCTCCTCCTGCTTGCTTTCTTGCCTCATCTTTCAGGTTATGAAAGTCGTTTGGTGAGGGCAGTGATTTTGCTTAAATGATTTTAGCCATCTTCGAGAAGAAGTCGATTGTGAATGTGTGTTTTATTATTGTCTTTTTATTAAAAAATTAGAGGTGTTTTATGAATTTTTATTGTTTTATTGACGACAGCTGATCATTGATAAAGTATAGGGAATGCTCATTTAATATTCATGTTTCTATTGATAGAAACGCTTCATCGTCATAGTACTTGGAATGTTTTTATTTTTGTGCGAATCCTTGTGCACATTTTTTAAAGGTTTTTTGTACTTTTATGGTCGTATTCGGACCGAATAAAGTTACTTTTGACTTTGACTTTGGGCTTGGTCTCCTCACGATTGGCCCATGTTCATTCATAATGAATATAGGCATATGTTAAATTGTAGTGTGAATTTCTGTCTTCACCATTTCATCAATCCGTGCACTGATACCGTCGCCTCACACCTCAGTTTTATGCCACTAATTTTAGTCAATGCTAAGCACCACAAAGTTTTCTTGCTCTGATCACCGTTTCCTGCTCACCTTTTACTCGCTCCATAATTCCAAGGACATTTCTCCTGGGACGTACTTTTTATGTCCAATCTCCATCATCATCTTTTTTTTTATTAATCTCCTCATCACAATTACCAATGGCATAGCAAGGGTGCCCTGAACCCTCTTGCAAGCAATAATGATGTCTCTCGTACCCATTTCTTGGTAGCAAAAGTCAGCTATAATTGGAGTACAGAGGATCCTCTCAGTCCTGGGCCTCAGTACCTTAACGTGGATTAACGACGCCTAGTGAATAAGGCACACTTTCACGCTATACTTAGCGTGAAAGGGTTGTTGTGCAGCTCACATAGAAACAGCAAAACACCATTTAATATTTATGTGTCCCTTCCTGCACATAAACATGTGCATTAAGCAGCACACATAGAAGTTTCAAAACGCGATTTCAGATTGTTTATGTGCAGGAAGGGACACCTTCCTGCACATAAACAATCATTCCCCTCAACCCAGGCCCCCTTGCACTATGGTGCAAGGGTGCCTACGTTGGCGCTAGGCAGCGAAATTAGCACCAGTGCAGGGGAAAACACAAGGCTGCACCTTATTCTTGTAAATTCGGTGCAGCCCTGCATTTCAGAAGTGGCGGAGCGCTGCGTTAACCCAATGAGGGTAACGCAGCGCTCCGCCACTTCCATTGTAAATATGCCCCTTGGTTTTCTTTCTTCTTTTCTAATATTGTGCGAAATCATTCCTACAGCCAATGAGAATATTAATAATCTGATCTCATCACTCCCATGTGGGCAGTAAATGTAAGTGTTCTTGCGCATTCTGATGTAATCTATTGAAGAAAACGGATGCCTTCCAAATGGCTGTTCTATCACCTGAAACAATGCTCATGCTAAAAGAAAAACAAAACAAAAAAAATTATAAACTTGACTTCTGTGTCAGTTACATGAAGATCTTGATTGCCATTTCACTTGATTGGCCCTTCCATTTCAATGTTCTTTAAAAAAAAGTCCACCTCACATTAACATGAACGATTGCATTTGGTGTATTGAGGAAGGTACAGTCGTTAACATTTATTAAGCCAAAGTTAACAGGTAGATACAGGTGCACACGTAAAGCTATCCCGTTATGCACCAGATGGTATCAAATTTCCGGGAAGTGTGACTCCAGCACCTGTCACACAGTGCATGTAGTCATAGAATTGAAATTCACTGGAAAAAACACGTACATACTGACATCTCATGACGTGACACTTTTCACACTCAGGAGCTTATTTACAAGCCCCTTGTGTGGCCGTTGCATCACGTTTAACATGGGATTAAGTCACGTACCGGTTTTGCAAGGGGCTTGTAAATAAGCCCCTCAGTTTGTGAACTTATCTATAGTAACAAAATGGTGGGGTAGATGTATATATTGTATTTGAACATTTTCATAAAACTTACATATTTTCTGGGAGTGGAGGAGTATATAGTTGTCCACATATAAAACATGCATGTGGAAAAAAAAACTAATTATGAAACTGAAGATTTCTCACCAGCACGAAATATAGGCCCAGATTAACTATGATTTTGCATCGGGGGTGCATCACTTTTGCAGCACAGCTCAGGTGCAAAATTATTTTGGGCATTTACAAAGCATTGCAAATTTACTTTGAGTGGCTTTGTGTGGTTTAGTAAATTCAAAGTACCACAAGACAGAGCATCCACCCATGTATTTTGACGCAAACCCAGATATACAAAGCCTTGTAAACCTGGGGTTGCCCCAAAATAGTGTGTCTGCCTGACAGAGGCGTAACAAGGAAAATTATCTTTATTTCTCTGTGTTATATCCTCTTTCAATGTGTGCTGCATTCTGCATCGTGCATAGAAAGGGGAATATGCTTCCAAGGATTGTTTTTGTGCAGGTAGCTGTCTCTTCCTGTGGAAACCCAATCCTGCCTATAACGCAAGCACCCTTGCACTATGGTGCAAGGGTGCATAGGCTGGTGATAGGCAGCACACAATGCTTAAGCATGAGGAGAGAGCCGATATGCTCCATTTCTTTGTAAATATGGAGCATTTTTACTCTTTCCTTTTCATGCAATGCAGCGCAGCAAGTTCCCTTACTGCTCTACATTGCGTGAGAAAGTAGGAAATGTGACCTTGCATATTTTATGTTTAGGAAACCGCTCTGAAATGCCCAGTTTTTAAGGTATGTTTGTGAAAACGTGAACAGTTGTAGCTTTACAAAAAGTATAGTTGTGAGACCTACACTATCCCTTAGCCCACAACACACATACTGCACTAGTTGAAATGCGTATACCCATAGAGTGAAGACGATAATATAAAAAGACAAAGCCAAACCAGTTGATTCTTGAGAGAATTGAGAGAACTTTGCTGCAGGTTTATTATTTCATAGGTAGGCAAGCAAGAAATGGGTTGACTTATGGGCGATCCAAGGGCGGCCATCAAAGATGCAGCCTATGCTTATTACCCATCACATCACCAGGCTCTTTAGCTTATGGGGTTTCCCCAAACTCTGGACCCCAAGGTCCATTAATCAGAACTTGCGAGCAGTGGTGGAGCGTTACAGTGAAAGATCAATTGCTCAGGTTATATCTGCCCGTGGAACTAACAGGTTGCCGTCACTTTCATCCTGAGGTCATGTCATAAAGATTCCTGAGGATTTGGAATAGTGCAGCTCCTTTGTGCTGCCTCCATGGTTGCTTTCTGCAACAAAATCCTTTAGATCGCCCCTAACATCGCCAAGCCACAGAAGCAGCCACCATCAGCTCTGCCCTGCCAAGTTGTCTCACCCAGTTGCACTGCCCTCATTTACTTACAACCTGCTGTTTCTAGTGCCACCTTCAAGTCCAAAAGGAATATATCCATGCCCACATCCGATAAGTGGACTCCATCATCTGAAAAATAGCCCTTAGTATGGACATTGATCTGGCTTTGCCTCATAAAACTCCAAACTCTTTGCTCTGCAAACCTCCGCATAGCGCTGTTAACTCTTCTGTGGAAAAGCTAAATTAGAGCTTCTGACACGGCCTGCCATAACTTGCGAGGAAATATCTCAGACTACATTATCACACAAAGCCCCATGGATCTACTGATGTAGACTATTGTCTACTTCATGGCCTGAACCAAGGGATGCTGGTCTATGGTAGTCAAGTAATTTCTCCCCAGGTGAATCACTGAAATATAGGGTGTCCTGGGGTAACTATACAGTCTCTGGCACAGCTTGTTCAAGAGGTTTGCGCGTCACATTTCAGGGAAACCCATTCATGTTACTAAGGTGTTAGAGATGCCGTGGTTCAGTCCTTAGACACCGTGGTTCAATGCCTTATCACAAAGTAGTGGGAGATGACCCAAACTCTGACCCACTAGCAAGAAATAAAGTAGAATGCAACTGTATCATAACTGTTTAATAAAACAAGGTAATGTTCACTTCCTGCTTCACACTCATACTAAATCTTCTACAAAACCTTTTATAGTCATGAAAGAGAAACACAAGATTATCATACAAAATTGTACATTGTTGATTATAAATACACAATACCCAAAACATATTTACATAGTACACAATTGCGAAATAGCCGTCTGAAACGAACAAAACTGAATGCATCAATAGACAGCTTGTAATCCACTGGCCCAGTTTTTTAATCCTGTCAGAGGTAAGGCGTGCCTTAAATGCTGTAGTTGCTGCCCCACACTCAAAAGAATGTGTGGAATAATGTTTTTCTGTGTGTCCAGCTAGTTTCAGACAGGACCCCATTATGTGATTAAACTGATTCTAAGTGAGGGGAATGCCATGCACATGGTGCAGCAAGTAGCTCCTTCTAGGTGGCTGCTGTTCTAAGTATGCCCTGACCAAAGCCACCCGGCAGCAAGCAGGGTCCCCATGGGCACCCAAAGAATGATCCTACAGTGCCCCCCTTGGATCAGTTTTGGATCTGCAGACACTTAGCTTAAGGGCACCATCCAACACAGCAAGGTCTTCAATCCACAAGCTTGCATCCTGGTGTCCCTTTTAGTCTTGGCACCTACTTCTTCACACCTGAACACCCTAGTACAAAGGCTGCAGAAAATAGGCTGTTTTATAGATGGAGGAAGTGGCTCTTTGTACCAAGTTTAGCACATTCCTCAAAATGTGGAACTCGAGGGGGGCTCCTCTGTCAGGCTCTCTGTGCTCTTATCTTGCCCAGCTCCTTAAAGCTGCCCCGAGGGGCAAGGACGTGGTGGGGTCCAGATGACCTTCCAGCTTTGTGTGATGGGCCACTTCACCAAAGTGCCTTGTGACCCAAGCGTGGCTCGCTCTTTCGTCTCTGGCCATAGTACAAGGTCCTGCACTCTAGCTTTCCAAAGATGAGGCATTGCTGGTCCTGGTAACAAACATTGTTCCTGGCCCTTTTTATGATCCTGATTTACAAAGGCAAACGTACACATTTGTGTAAGTTAACGCATTTTCAGTATTACAAAAATATACATTTTAATAGAAAGTTATGGTTGTGGAGACTCTACAACCAGGGCAGAGAACTCGGCACATAAAAATAAAGCCCTGTCCTGTCTTATCAGTTATTGCCTCGGTTGTGTGAGCTTCTCTGTGCCCCCTTGAATGTTGAGGGTGGGAGCAGGCACCGCACTTTGGGCACTCATTGGCAAACTTGCACAGTTTTCCCCATGAGTAGGAATCTACATTGGAGAGCTTGCATGTGCCAGTTGCTGACCTTCTGAAGGCTTCTTTGTGCCGCCTCTCACTTTGACCCCCGAAACGGCTGCTTGAAGGTTTGCTTTATTGACTGAGTACAGGATGTGAGAGGGATAAAGACCCCTTGATTCCTCGCATCAAATCACCTCCAAAGGAGGATGGATAGTTGGCACCAGATACTTTAAGCTCCTTCCCCCAAAGGCCTCCTGCACCTCAAAATTGACTTCCCCTAACCAGAGGTATGAGGGTGGTAGAGATAGGCCCCCTTACCCTGCTGTACTCCCCACCAATGCTGAACGTCACTGTGGGGGGTGTGTGCAGTACAACAGGGGAATGCAGCGCCAAGCCCCTACCCGCCAAAATGCCCCACTGCACACAGCACGTGCAGCTCCAATTCTTTAAAATAAACAGAGTGGGCTTTGGTTCTGTCCAGATGAGCATACCTTTCACACTTCATGATTTTGGCCATTTAGTTATCATTCTGATGCCTATGGAGTGGGTACAGTGGGTACAGGGTCAGACTGATTTGCATATAGCCATGTCTGAACTGGGGTGGCAGAGTGGGCTAAAGAACGGTGATGGATCAAACCCAGATCTTTTGACTGGGTGTGAGTGTTTGATTGGTTCTGATGCTCCGACCATCACCACCCCCTTTTGTACCCCCTATGGAGTGGGTACAATGCATGATGGATCTCAAAAGTGCACTATTTCACAACACGATGTGCTATTTATTTAAGAGTTGCTTTTTGCACAGAAAGTAATATTTTTTTCCACTGCAGCAGGAATGTATATGTTTTAGCCAGGACTTAAAATGCAGCTAATGAGACACAGAAATGCTCGTGGTCATTAGGATCCAGTACTTGGCGACATTTCTTAGCAGTTTTAAGTTTCTGAAATGAGATTTAAGTAGTTCCAGAAATGGAGGGAATCCGGCAGCTGAGAGAGACATCCTGACACAATTAACTTCAATATAAAGTGCTGTCGATCTCACAGTGATAATTATTATATTGCTGCAGAGAAACAAACCCAGCCACTGGAACGAAGAGGGATGAATATTGAGATTATTCGTAATTGTTAGATAGCTCAGTTCTCTGATTTAGTCAACATTGCTGTCAAGTTGTTTATGCCAGTGAGCAGCTGTCAAAACCATGCCTTGCTAAAGACCACTTAGCTCACACAATTAGGGAATAATGGGACTCCCAGCGAGATCCGTCTGAGGAAACTTCAGATTTATTGAAAATCAATAATAACAATAATTTGAAGCTTTCCGCATAGAGACAGAATAATGTAGACAGCTGTAATAAGTCGCATACCCGAAAATCAGTTCAAACGTCAGCCTCTTTGGTGATCTCTGATAACAGGGACCCCATCACTAGTGGGGTGAAGGGACATCATGAATTCACTGGGCCTGGTAAATACCCACACCGAGGTCAAAGGTATATACCAGGCACAGAAAATGCCTTCTATTTTGATTCCAGACTTGTGCCTATTACACCGAGGGGCATATTTACAAGCCCCTATCGCCACAGGAACATCACTTATAACAATGCTCCAGTGGCGATAGGGTCTTCGCCTTCTTTATATGCCTTGTAAATAAGGCATCCTTTCACGACGGGGTGGGCACTGTGTGTGGCGGTGCCCTCTATTTACAAGAGTGGCATAACAACGAGGCAGCGGCAAAATTAAGACCGTGGAAAACCTGGTCTTAACATAGCAAAACGAGGAGAAATGCTTTATTTCTTCTTTGTTTTTGCTGTTTCTATATGTAATGCATTGTGCAGCACACCTAGAAACAGCAAAACACCATGAAGGATTGTTTATGTGCAGGAAGGTGTTCCTTCCTGCACATAAACAATCATTAAAAAAATTACGTTTTGCAACTTCTAGTGTGCTTCACCATGCAGCACACATAGAAGTTTCAAATCGGCATTTGTGATTGTTTAGCAGCAGGAAGAGACACCTTCCTACAAATAAGCAATCGTTCCCTCAAAGCAGGCACCCTCGCACCATGGTGCAAGCGTGCCTTTGTTGGCGCTAGGCAGCTTAAATTAGAGTCAGCGCTAGGAGAAACGCAGGGATGTGCCGTTTCTTTGTAAATACGGCTCATCCCTTCTTTTTCGGAATGGCAGGGCGTGGTGTTAGCATTTTGTGCTTAATGCCACGCTCCGCCATTCCCTTGTAAATAAGCCCCCAAATTCCTTATGACTACGGTCTTATTCAGTGGAGGTTTGGCCTGTTAACATTTGCCTGGGGTAAATTTAAGGAACTGTGGGGCATATTACCAACAACTGGCGATATTTATCGCTAAGTAGGCTTAGCGGCAATATTTTTATCGCCGCGCATCGCCGGATATTATCGCTGAGATAACGTGCTATTAGCAACGTTTATCTCAAAAGCGATAATATTTCCGGCAATAGCGGCGAAATCCGTGAACATCGCTGAGAATACAGCGATATTCACGCATTATCGCTAACAGGGCCTTAGCCATTATATCCACCTCCCATTGGATATAATGGCTAAGAACTGGTCTGAGCGTTAGTTTTTGGAGATATTCGCGCTTAGCGCGAATATTTCCATCGCTACGCCTGCCTTGCTAATAGACGATAGCGACGTTAGCGACCTTTCAGTCGCTAACAGGTTGGGTACGCCCACTTGGCATGTCATTAGCGATAAATATCGCTGACGTGCAAAGCGGGCCCCAAACCGCTCGCTATCGCCTACAAGCTGTCGCTAACTGCTGTTAGCGACATCTTGCTAATAGGGTGATAGAATTATCGCCGCTTAGCGGCCGAAAACGGCCGTTAAAGCGGCGATAATCACATATCACCCGCCTTGGTAATATGCCCCTCTGAGTTTATTGCTCCTATATTGCACCTGTTAATTAGAGGGTACCCTAAACCCTCCAATATTTAGAATTCCGGTCCCTGCACAAAATATGGATTTCCAAGGGACTGGTATTTTACGGACCACCTGTGGCCAGGGCCCATTTTTGTTAAACAGTAAAACTGCCTTTGGCACATTCTTAATCTGTGCGTTTTGTAAACTTGTGCCCACAGACCACTCAGTTGGAGTCAAAGATGTAAACCAGTCACGTGGTGTCTCAAAATACATTTTAAAAAACTCTTCAACTAGGTTTTCACCTAAGATTGAGAGATTTTAAAATTTCTGTTTCTATCAAATGTTTTCAAGATTATTCTTGAAGTACACCAGGAAAACGGTTCCTGCTTTTATGTTTGTGTTCATGCATCGCCATTCTACTTGGTTTAATAAGAATAGTGTAAATTGGGCTTGCCAAAATGGCTTCTAATTAGTGTGATTGCTCTTTTCTTTCTATTGGTAAAATATTTTTATATGGAGAAGCTCCTGGCTCCATATCCCACGCCAATTTGGAATGTGTTCTTTGCCTAGTCTCACTATGAAAATAGATGTACTACTCCCTTTGACAGGAGTAAGTCGCTGACAGTTTTTAAGGTGGGAGCTGATTCTGGAAAAGTTTGTGAATCCCTAGATACACATTAGTTTCAGGGGGTGCACATACTTTCCAGGGACCTCTGCCCTGAAGTGCCTACTCCCTTCCATTTAGAGCAGATATATTCTAACGCAATTTTACACCAGCACCATGCAGGGGTAATATTACATATGAGTAAATAGAAAGGTGAGCACAAATTCACCTTTTGTGAATCGCAAAGTATATTTGGGCTCAAATCAATCCATTTGAATGTGTAAGTGTGTTTGAACATGTATACATGACACATGGAAATGGCTTCATAAAATAGCCTATGGGATGTAGTACACTGGGCATCCATCATTGACCAAAAATAAAAAATTGGTCCGCAATAGACACAAGCTTCCTTGCCCACACTGAGAACCATCCCTAAGCCTTTTGGTACTTCAAATGAAGGCATCTGACAGAATGCCTACTTGTTAATGCTGTTGGTGTCGGTGAGCTGCTGAGAGTTGTCCCTTGCTCCTTAGCTTCCTTCCTCCTCGGATGACCCTCATGGAACATTTTTTTCTACGGAATTTTTTTATAGTGCACACTTGACCGGAATGTATCGAATATCAGAGTGCTTTACATAGAAACATTTACATTCTATGAGGTCACATTCATATGTGTTAGGCACGGGGAGATCAAGTGATTTGCCCTGGATCACAGGATGTTCAGCGTCAATGCGGAGACTCGAACCCATATCTCCAGATTTGATGTCACGGGGAGATTAAGTGATTTGCCCAGAATCACAGTATGTTGAGCGTCAATGCTGGGATTCGAACCCAGTTCCCCAGATTCGAAGTTTACCGTACTAGCCATAAGGCCAACTCCTCTCCCCGATTGGCTCTGTGCAGCAACCAGAGCCATCTCTAGGTCTTCCATTTTAAGCACTCAATGGCTACATGCTCAGTGGTGTCATATCTGGGAAGAGTCAACGGTTTGTTTGCAGGAATTGAAGCTATGCTGTCTCACATACACGTGCAGCTGTGTGAATACCAAGCGCATCCCAGGCAAAGCACTAATAATCCAGTACCCCTGTCCTGCTCCTTGTCCCGGGAAATTGCAGACCTTGATACTCCTGCAAATAATACGCGATGAACCCTGCAGGAGAGCAGACGGTGGTTTCAACTATTGACTCTTCCCCATGTGCCTGTCATCGTGTTGTAGCCAGTACTGGAGTAAGAAAAGTGTCTGTGCAAGGCCTTCTGGTTACCAAGTTTGACACAGGTTCTATGTCCAGGGGCCCTTGGGAGAGCCCAGATGCAGAGTCGTTTTAAGGCATGGACAAAGTAGGCTCTGGGCGAGGGCCCCAGGCTTTCAGGTGCCCACTGCCAGCTCTGTCTACAGAAAGTCATGCCCTGATGACCTTGAATTATTCTTAATTGTCTTAATACCGTTTTATTTCAATGTATTCTCAACGTGTGAGACTTTTGGAGACATATTAAAGAGAAATGTTGTGTTTAGGTTTCAAGCAACATCCATAAAAAAGTTTCTTTTAGGTCAAAACAGGACTTGACATATGAGCAGTGGGAGGATGTCCCAGAGATTATTTGCAGTAATGTTAGTGATCTTCTGCTGTGTTAGGACAGTGAAATCACAACTCTCCACCCCTGACTATTAGATGTGAAAACATTTAGAATATGGATTAATGTTCCTGTTCACTGTCAGTGAGCTGGCCAAAGACAGCAAGAAAGAGGTGAAATCGGATCATATTTTCAGAGCTGTTCTGAACAGAACCCCCAGAATACATTTGGCCGGGCCCCCCAAAATCCTTAAATTGTCCCTTCCTGCCCTGATGGCTCGAATGCACTGGGGGTGTTGAATGAATATCATAACACAAACCTGAGGTTTTGGAGGAAAAATGAATATGCATCTTGTATGAAGCAATATTAAATTTGAGCATTGCAAGGACTGAAATTGAGCTTATGGAGTAACAAAATAAATATTTTCAAAAATTGCGTAATCACACGTGAAATTAAGTTATTAAGGTACGAAACACGTTTATTAAAAAAAAGAATCAGTGGTCTGAGAATCACAGAATCAGATGTCAAGAGGCCCCAACACCCAGTGAGAATAAATGTTACCGCTCACAAGTACTTGGAACAACTGCTTAGGTTATCACATACATAAGCGTCAATGGAAATCGCGTGGCTGAAACCGAAACCGTGTTGGTGCAGACAGCACTCGTGGGAACACGAGTATTCGACCTAGAAGAAGATATAAAAATGTAAACTTTCTAGTTGCGCAAGCTACTTGCGAATTATCACTCATTATTGTCAAGTATGAAAGTGAGCCTTTGTACATTAGAAGCGTCACTGCTTGGTACTAGGGTTAATACAAGCAAATAAATGGTGTCACGATCATAGTAGTGCTAAGGCAAGTTGGAAAAACTTCACAACGCGTGTGCCTTGTACTATGTCTTGCTAGAATCAAACCACGTTTTCTACTGATTCAATGGGTACATATGTCCGGAAGTAGTAGACAGGAGGCACGCAAAAACCCAATACATAATTATTGAAATATGACACAATCACAATAATGGTGTGCAGTATAAGACACCACTTTGGTCATTACTGCTGCTACAAGAGGATGTCACACCTACTCACAGCAAAATCATTGTGGATGGTACCCAAAGTCAATGTCATGCTGGAACAAAAAATTGGCCTAGGAACTAACATGAAAGTAGCCTTCATTAATGAATTAGGTAGCTAAAAAAATGGCCCATGTTCGAAAAATTGCGACAGTTTTGAACTTGTAAGGACACACTCTGTAAGAGTTTTGAAAGGTGTGGGGAACGGCATGGATTTAAAGCTTGCTACAAGCAATATTTGTTTTAAAATCAGGGAAATCAACAATAAAAACTGACCCAGGAGACCATAAAACAGGCCCAAAAACTGCTAATACACTGACCTGTGAGACATATAGTCCAGTCGGACCATACCCAAAGTCTTTCTCCTTCAAATGTTTTCTATCTAAGGCTGCTCATTTTCCACTTTGTATACATCATTTAATAAATAATCTTTATCACTGGTTCTGAGGGGGCTTCTGAAATGTTCTAAGGTAGACTTTATTGACCTTCCCTCAGATAAGGAGGCTTTCGTGGATTTCGGTTACTGTCGCTTTGCTGAGGATCTTGCATTTAGTTCTAGGTACTTTGCCTGGTACTTTGTACCATGTGCTGGGCACATTACTGATTTTGATGGGATAGGTGCTAGCCACTTTGCCTGATATTGTGGAGTAGATGTTGGGCATTTTTCCTGATATTCTGAGGCACATGCTGGGCACTTGGGGGCAGATTTACAAAGACGGGTGCATCCCTGCATATTAGCAGGGATGCGCCAGTACCGATGCGACACCCAATTCTACACTTCCGCCACCCCGGATGCGTCGCATGTACAATGCGGTGCACTGTGGTGCAGGGATAGACAGATGCGTGTCCCATCTGATGGCATAAGGATGGCGCATTGCTGGAGTCATGTTGCAAGCGCGACGCAACACCAGCAATGTTCAGGGACCTCCCGTACCTAACACAATGTGCCACTCCTTACGCCTGCTTCAAGAAAGGTTTTGTCACAGCAGCCTTGAGAAGTGACTCCGTGAACTCTTGTAGATTTCACTGCATCACTTTTACGAGGCTTTTTCCGACGGAACGCCCACCCTGCATACATTAAACCGGATGCAGGTTTAATGTGGCACAGGGCTTTACAACATGACGCATCTCCCTAGATGTGTCACGTTGTAAATAAGTCGTAAAATGGTGCATGGTTTACTCTGCTGCTGCATCACAGAAGTGACGCAACGGCGGCATAAATGTGTTGCAGGGGGCTTGTAAATCTCCCCCTTGGTGGGTATGATGTTATAAGGGCTGGACTTTTATCTGACATTTTGAAGAATGTGCACTTTTCTGGTTAGTTTGATGATAACAGTTGATGGATATTCCACGGGAGATTCTCAGCCTTTTTGCTAGGTACTTTGCAAATACTGCTCCCTTTACTCAGCACTTTGGGCGCAATGTCATTTGGTTGTGTATTTTAAGGTAATCTCATCAAAATGTGGGGCATTCCACCAGAACATGTGAGGAGCATGCCACTCTCCAGGACCATCGAATATAAATAGGGTCTCATGATAAAGTTAAGCAACTGGGGGCGTGGCTTAGCACGCGATGTAGACGGACGTGCCTAGGCTGAGCTCCGAGTGAAGCTCCCCTGCCGCGGGCCATTTCTCCGGCATTTCCCGCAGTGGCTGTCCCAAACTTGGACCGAGTGGGTCCCGGAGTCTAATCCATCACCTGTGCGACTTTGGGGAGGATCGGAGATACGGACCCTCCGACCGGCGGCAGCCTTGGCAGTTACCCGGCCAAGACCCACTTCCGGCCGGCAGCTCCAATCACCTGAGCCCGGGGATCCGGCCCTCCGAGGTAGGCCGCGCCGCGCACTCCCGCCCCCGATCTACACGGGGGGGGGACGGGACCGTGCCGCTGCGCCTGGTGCATCCAGCGACCCCACTGCCCGGGAGCCCCTGCATCTGGTGGCGGCGACGCCACCCTCGGACACTAAGGCTTGGAGCGCCGGCCCGCTTGGACGGCAGTGCCAGGAACACCCCGCTGGGCCACGCGGTTCTCAGAGAGGGACCACATCACACCTATTGGGGCCTCCACTGCCCCTGCTGCCTGAGAGCCCTTGCAACTGGCAGTAGAAGCGACGAAAACGAGCACACTGGATCCCTGTCCCCTCTCTACCCTGAGGTGGTCACCAGCCAGCGTCGGACCCGGCCCATATCCGAGGACCCAGCTCACACTCCACTCCGCAACGACCGCAGCCACACCTGCGCAGCCTTGCTGGAAGGCGAATCCACCGTGTTTATGGTGGCGCAATACACACCGGGGATGCTGGACTTGGCCACGTGGGTGCGGGTCCCGAGCAAACCCGTGCACAGCGCCCCGTGATTCGCCCCACGCCGTGGGACACGACACCCTACACCACAATTGATGTTGTCCTGTGTCACCCGAACAGTCTGATCCTCCCAGGTCCGGAGGGACAGGGGCGGCCAGAGAGACCACGTGGCCTGGCTCGACCAGCCTACACGCGGCCCTACTAGGAGGCGAGTCGCCGTTGCGACATTTGAAGTGACATCCAGTGGCACACAGGAGCTCCCACACTGACTGCGACGCAACCTTCGCACCCTCCCTGGGTGGTGTCACTGTGCGGGATCCCGGGAGCCCTGGCGGAATAGCGATCCCCTCACCAGCTACACGCCGTCCGGAGTAGACGACACGGAGTGCCTGACCTCGTGGCTGACGCGCCCGGGGGCCCTGCGGTGTTGGTGGTGGAGGCCTGCCGTCCGGGCTGCCCTGCAGCGCTGACCAGTCCCATGTCTGGGGGGACTAGAGCGAAGACCGGAACCGGTGGGGCACTAAACAAGGGAAAGATGGTGAAGAACCCCGAGGCTGACCAGACTGCCTCCAAACTAGACACCATGCTGGCGGCCATGGAGCGCTTGGAAGAATCCATGCAGTTGACCCGTACATCGCTGGAGAACAAGATCGATAAGGTGGCGGTGGACTTGACGCACCTCAGGGCGGACCACAAGAAACTCTCCGAACGCACCACAGTCCTGGAACAGACTGTGGCGGAGGCGTCGCCCAAGTTGGTACAGACGGATAAGCACATACGCGACCTCCTCAATCGAGTGGAGTTCCTTGAGGACAGAGCGGAGGATGCGGAGGGACGGGCCCGGAGGAACAATGTACGCATAGTAGGCATGCCGGAACGCTGGGAGCAGAGGGAGACAGCGGAACATATGGAGGACTGGCTTCGAGAGCTGTTACCGGAGGGCACACTGTCGCCGCACTTTGTAGTGGAGAGGGCACACCGAGTGCCGTCCCGTCCACCCCCGGAGGGCTCCAATCCCGGACCGATGCTTATGCGAGTGCTGAACTACCGTGACCGGGACGCCATCCTACGCGAAACCAGGAAACTGTCGGACATTAAGGTGGACAATGCAAAGGTGATGTTCTTCCCCGACTACACGGTACAAGTCCAGCGACAACGCCAATCGTTCATGGCGGTGAAGCAGAGACTCAGGCGTCTGGCTCTCAAGTACTCGTTACTGTTCCCGGCACGCCTCCGAGTGGTAGCACAAGATAAGACACATTTCTTTGACACTCCTGAGGCGGCTGCGGCCTGGCTGGATTCTGGAATCGATACGGGCCATGGGACGGCACCGCCAGAGCAGCGTAGAAACCGCGGCTCCCGCAGGCGAAGACGCCAGCGCCCCTCGCCGGCCAGATCGTCCACCGCGGATACAGAAATGGGCCCCACGCCAGAACAGATACAAAGCGAACAGCAAGAAGCCCTCCGGATGGCGGCCGAGCTCAACAGATCGCAGTCGCCTATCCTGATCTCCAATGCCAGCCCCAGATCACGCGGGAGCGAGGATGACGAATACTTGTACGGACTGCCAGATGAACAAATTACAGAGGGCCTGCCGGACGTCACACCCCAAACGGCGGACCTGATAGCATAGCGTGCTCCATCACCCTGGTCTTGGGCGGACCGCAGCGATTGGCGCCACGCAAGAGGCTGTGCACTACATTGGGAGACCCGCTTAGAGAACCCACGGGACACCTGAAGACCTCAGACAACACAATCGGCACTGCCTCCGGGGCCCGTGCCCTGCCCCTACCCCCCCCCTACCCCGGTGAACCCTGAGCTGCTCCCACTGCCGGGAGGGGGGTCGGAACTGCTCTATCTGAGGTACGCCAGAGACATTGTGTTGAAGGGGTGGCCGGACCCCTAGAGGTGAGTGTCCCCTGGGGGGTGGTGGAGAGGGCCCCCGGAGCAGAGCATCCCGGTTCTGAGGCGGTAGACACTCTGTCCCTGGATGTGAACACTGACATTGACTTCTGGTGCCCCTTGGCCTACAGCCCGTGGAGGGGAGACACCATAGCTCTCCTGGCCTGGTGAACTATCATATATTGCTTGTGTTACGCACTTTGTCATCCCCCCCTTGAACTCACGGATTGATTGAGCTCATTAGAGCGTTTGGGCGACGACACGTTTTGTTGTTGCCCTTTTGGCATTATGGTTCTGTTAATATTCTTTTTGAGACTAGTGTCAGCACTGAAATGTTACAGTTTACGTCCCTGGGTCTGTGCGGGATGGCGGGCTGAAATCCTGGTAATCGGTATCTGCTGTTGTACTTGTGTGGCCGGGGCGGGCTGGGGGTTGGGGGGGGAGTGCGGGTGGTTGGGCGATGTGGAACCTGTGATGACTACGGTTAAATTTTGTACCTGGAATGTCAGGGGCATGCACACACCCTCACGTAGATATCAGGTGTACTCCTATCTTAAAAGACATCAGGTACAGATCGCATTGTTGCAGGAGACCCACTTGACAGCTGCGGAGGTTGCCACACTTCGCCGTAGATGGAGGGGGCAAATATTTGCCACGAGCTTCTCAGCGTTTGCACGAGGGACCCTGATCTGGGTGCGACCGGGGGTTCCATTTGCACTGACACACAGCAACATTGACACGGAGGGGCGTTATGTCTTCATACAGGGCAGACTAGACGGGCAACAGATAGTTATAGCCTCCATTTACGCGCCAAATGTCGAACAGGGGAGGTTCCTGGCTGGCGAGACTGTCGACGGTGATTGCACCTTGGTCTGACGTACCCCTATTGTTAGGTGGCGATTATAACAGCGTGCTAGATGTCTCCCTCGATCGCTCGTCTCCTCCGGCGACTGTCGCCCCAGCCCAAGCAACCTCCAGGGCCCTTCTTGATTGGGGGACACAGTGGAACCTACAGGATGCTTGGCGAGTCAGGAGCCCCAACGCCCGGGTATACTCCTACTTCTCTGGGGCCCACTCCTTGCACGTCAGATTAGATAGGTATATGATGTCCCGTGACTTGATTCCTTACGTAACAGACACCGACTACCTGGGGCGGACGCACTCAGACCACAACCCACACACTCTAGTGTATGGGTGGAAACGCCCACGCCCGCCTGTGCCCACATGGCGCCTGCAGCCGGATCTCTTGCTCGATACCCCATTCCGAGAGGAGATGTCTAGGAGGATAATACAATACTTCGAGGACAATGGCGACTCGGCCTCGTCCCCGAGAGTTGAGTGGGACGCCTTTAAGACAGTGACCCGTGGGAGCTGTCTCGGTGTGCAGGCAGGCCTGCGAGGGCAGGTGGAGCGGGATCTGCTGAAAGCGGAAGTGGCATTGCTAGATAAGGAGCGGGAAGCGGCAGAGGGCGATGACTCCCAATTGATCACGGCCAGGGAAGATCACGCCCTTTTAATGGAGAGACTGAAGAACCTTAATTTTGCAGCACACTCTGCACGCACCCACAACACCGGTGACAAGTCAGGCAAACTCCTATCGTGGCTGATACGTCAAGATGCTCAATCCGCGTCGGTGCTGTCGATCCGTACGACTCAGGGCACTGAAGTCTTCACCCAAAAGCAGATACATGAGGCATTCAGAACACATTACAGATCCTTGTACAGCTCACGACTGGGAACCACCGAGGTGGAGATTGCAGATTACCTAGCGACACTGCAACTACCAGCGGCCACTCGCGCCCAACAGGCGGAGCTGGGGGCGGAGCTTACTGGTGAGGAGCTACGAGAGGTGATCTTTTCCCTCTCTAATGGCAAGGCGCCGGGCCCGGACGGGCTCCCGGCCGAGTTTTACAAGGCCTATTCCTTGTTACTAATACCGGAACTGTTAAGAGTATACAAGGCAGCATCTGAAGATGCCGAACTCCCGGCATCTCTGAACGAGGCCAATGTGATCTCCCTGCTGAAACCAGGCAGGGAAGTGGGCGAGCTAGGATCGTACAGACCATTGGCGCTCCTTAACACAGATTACAAGATCTTGGCGGCGACATTAGCTCGGAGACTCGCACCCCTAGTTCCCACTCTAGTGCACTCTGACCAGAACGGCTTTGTGCCCACCCGCAGTACGTCTTACAACATACGCCGCTTCTTCAAAGTCCAACGCTATGCGACCTCCAACTGGCCACTCTCGGGGTGTATAATACTTGATCTGGAAAAGGCGTTTGACTCGGTGGAGTGGCCCTTTCTCCTCCAAGTGCTCGAAAAGTATGAGCTGGGCGACGCCTATATTCAGATGGTGGGGCTCCTCTACCAGGCGCCCGAGGTGCGAGTCCGGACTGGGCGGCTATTCTCTGACAGAATGAGGATTGGGAGAGGCACCAGGCAGGGATGTCCCCTCTCTCCCCTGATATTCGCACTCGTGATGGAGCCATTGGCGGAACTGCTCCGGACCTCCGGTGCCGCCTGGGGCATCCCACTGGCAGATGGAACCCACTCGGTGTCTCTGTATGCCGATGACTTACTGTTATATATCAGGGACCTCACCCGCATACCTACGACACTCACGGACATCTTTCGAGTGTTTGGGGACATGTCAGGGCTCCGCGTCAACTGGTCGAAATCATGGGTCTATGCGTTCAGTGACACTACGCCACAATGTGATGTGCGAATGATGGGAGAGAAGCTTCGATGACACCCGACGGTATTCCGGTACTTGGGGATCCACATATATCGGGACCCCGTTGATCTCCTAGAGGGCAACCTCGTGAGAGCCATCTCCTCGCTGTCAGCCCAGGTCACGTTCTGGAACTCCCTCCCATTGAATGTGCCGGCCCGTGTGGCGCTGACGAAGATGATTATGCTCCCCCGGCTCCTCTACTTTTATGCTAACCTTCCGGTGTATGTGCCGACACACATATTCAAGGGGTTGGAAGCCCTCACCAGGCGCCTTATCTGGAATAAAGGACGCCCCCGGGTGGCATTGAGGACCCTCTATGCGGCCACGGAATCTGGAGGCCTGGCGGTTCCCAATCAGGAACTATATTACCTAGCAGCCCAGCTGCAGTGGGTTGCCTATTGGCTGAGTGGCAAGAACCTGATGGACACCGCCACGGAGGACACTACCTTGTCCCCAACTCAGGTGCTGACGCTCTTCCACCCCCTGAAGCGGGGCCGGCCTCCCAACCAGGTCCATTTAGCTGTCGCAAGGCAGTGCTTTATGCGAAGCCTAAGACTCACCAAAAGCACAGTGCCATATGCCCCGAACCTACCGCTGCTGGGGGCCCCCTGGGGGAATGGCGTGCTATCTTCACCCATGCTACGCAGTTGGACTGCGGCAGACCTGGACAGTCTAGGTGACTTGTATAGTGATGGAGAGCTACTGTCCTTCGAGACTCTGACCGCCGACACAGGTCTGCCGGCGGGACAGTTTCTGACGCACGCGAGGCTTCTCCGAGTGCTGACGGAGACATGGGGAGACCTGACTCATGAGCTGACCACACATATGCTCATACAGTACCTACATGTAATGGGCGATGGTTCCCATCTGGTGCACTGGCTGGCACAGGCGCTACACTATCATACTCAATTCTCCTCTCAACGACTGAGAGAGAAATGGACGGCCGACCGAGGTAGCGAATGGACGGACAAACAGTGGGCCGCAGTACTGGCTGGCGCAAGGAACATTCCCCGTAATGCAAGATTTAAGATCATCCAATATTACATAATACACCGTGCGTATTTATCCCCGGACAAACTGAATCGTTACTTTGGCCTCGCCTCTTCGGCGTGTCCCAGGTGCGGACTCCTGAACTCGGGTCTGCTACACGCACTCTGGAGTTGCACTCACCTCACCATGTACTGGTCGGCGGTCACTGACACGTTGGCGGCGGCCACGGGCGATACCCTTCCCAAGACATGGGAAGTGTGCCTACTGGGACTCTACAAGAGAACCAAGCAGACCAAACTACAGGCACGTTTCTGGGACCTGGGGCTTATTACGGCTAAGCGGCTCATCACAAAACGCTGGAAGAATACTGCCCCCCCGCGACCTGCAGACTGGCGTCGCTCATTTGCCAATTGGGCTAGCGCAGAGAGTGTGACTTTACACAGGGAAGAGACGGCGGGCCTCTGTATGTACCCAATTGCCCGAGGGTGGGACACTACCCTGACTGCATACCATCAGGCTTGTACCCAGGCTGGTATTGCATGACCGCTTCGTTGCGGAGCGGTGATAGACCAGTCGCCCCCCACCCCGACGTGCCGCTCCCCCCCTACCCCCACCAGCCGTTGGGGTAACGCCCAACAAAGTCTACTTGCTATCATTCCCTCTTACCGCCATATGGCCACAGCAATCCTCAATCCACGGCCACCCCCACCCCCGCACAGTCCATATTTGGCGTCACACACGCCGTTAGGGTCACTGATACACTACTATACACGCTAACACTAGTCCGATTGTTGTTGAAGTGTTTTCCCTCCTATCTTCGTTATTTCCCCATTGTTTCTCTTGATTGGCAGTTAGCTTGTTTCTGCTGTACTCACGATGATGTTAACCTTCCCCGCCCCGTTTACCCTTTCTACAATGTTTCTTGAACACTGCCACGATCACAAGACTGTAGCCCTGTGGCTCATATGGCAATGTGGGATGTGATTCCTGTCTTTAACATCATCCGTGCCAACCAGGGAACACAGCCTAGATTAATCGCTGTTGGCTAACATAACCACCTTGGTCCTTCTGCAGTGCTGAACGCTGCAGGCACTGCAACCCAAGATTTCTCCTGGAACTGACAATTGCGGACTAATGCATCTTCCCTGGCTACTGTTTATTTTCACCTATATGTGACCAACATGTCGAAAATGTTACTGACTGGGTAATGATTGTCGTTTATATGACATTGTATGATCTACTGGCTTATTACTTGTGAAATTAAATAAAATCTGGGACCGTTGGTCTAAAAAAAAAAATAAAAAAAAAAAATAAAGTTAAGCAACTGTACAGAAAAACCCAATACAGCTGCTTCACTTCATGTCAATGTGCAGCATTAACAACATCGGCAGTGGGCAGTTATGCTGCCTGGCTCTGCACCAGGGAACCTTTGGCTGATGTTGGAATCGGGCCAGGCCTCAGCCCTAAGTGCTCGTGGGACTATGCCCTCACTCACTGATGGAACGATTCTTGAGGGGCCCCCCTGCAAGGTACTTGGAGCCCCCCCCCCATATTCATTAAGGAACTCTCCGGGCAGAATACTGTGCTGAGGGGGCCCCCTGGAACTTAGGCCCTGCACCGGTCTGTGGGGGCTTGTGTTACGCCACTGCCCTCCATAGATGCACCTGTGCAGAGATGACCACATTAGAGACCCGCATTCAGTGTTTCCCTCTAGTGGTGGCTTGGTCCAGTTCCTTTTCATTTAAGCAGTGCTAGATTGGACTTTTATCTCATCAGGTATTTCCAAGGGTGGAGGTTCTGGAACCACTGGCGGTCGGGTTTGAAAGCCTTGTGCCGCTGCTGGTGCCTTTGTCCCTTTCCACAGCTCTCAGAGGTTAATTGCAATGAGTACAGAAGAACATTGTGTGAGGGGGAGGGAAAGAGGCAGAGCAAGATCAGAGAGTGAGAGAAGAAGAGAGAGAGGACAGATGGATAGACTGAAAGAGCTATGAGTGAGGAGAGGAAAGGATTGGGGCGGGTTTGAGAATTTTTGCCAGTGCTGCTTTAGGTTCCCGGTCCAGCCCAAATGGGAGGTCAGCAGGAGATTCTCTGACTTGAACAAGGCAAATGGCTATATTAACTTCTCTAGATGCCATTTTGAATGTTGAGCACATGCTACTGCCAGTGGATGATAAACTGTATTGGAGAGTACATCATGTATGCCAGTGTGAATAATTACATATTTCAAGCCATCATAAGGAAGTCTGGATACCTTACAGTGATTTAGAGCCATTGAACACAGAAGAAGATCATACAGAATACATCCATATTACCATAGACTCACATAGTCTGCTGCAACAATGTTTGAAGCAGAGGCCTTGCCTGACTGTCCATGGTGTAGGATGTGATATTCGGAGCTCCTGACCCAGTGGAGGCCCTGGTGCCAAATATCCTGATGACAGATGCTCTGGGCCTTGCCACATGGGGGAGGGGGGCAAGGCAATAGTGCATCAGAGGGGTAGAGTTTTGTGACCCGGCTCTGTGGATTCATGGCATCCAACGGGGGAGATGAAGTTGTGCTCTCACCGCATCCTGGAGGCAAAATGGAGCCCATCAACGAGTCGCATATGTAGGGTGGAGGACAGCAGTCTGCTGAGATCTTATTGCGGGAGCTGGTCGAGTTTGGAGTGAAGCAGCTGAGCGGCAACTTATGTGAGGCTCCCCCTGCCGACTCCCTGCCCAGTCTGAAGAAGGGGACTGTTGTGGGGGATATCAGCACTCCTGCTGCTACAGAGCTCCTGTGACCCAGGACAGTTGCACTGGTGAGACGGGTTGGAGGTCAGAGCCCGACTGTATTTGGGCTGAGGTACCCCAGACTGGATTGGGTGCACGGAGTGAGTGGTGGAGCCCCTGGGTGGAGATCGGGGCATGCACGCTGCCCATGGGAGCCAGGCGAAGTCAGAGGGAGACTTGGGATATGGTACCCACCCAGGGAGGTGGAACCGCGGGGCGTTGCAGCCAGTGAGGGCTGCAGCGGCTTCGCCTGAACCTTCTTCACCCCGACCTCTCTGCCCCTTGTTTGACACCACACACCCATGGAGCCCAACTGGTGAAGGGGATACTGGCAATAGGAGGCTGGACCTGTACTACACTGCGGAGCCAGCAGTGCATAAGGGGAAGCAAGCACCTATGGGCTGTGATTCTGGTCTATAGCTTACTATGTCCTTTTCCAGCTGGGCTAGGCCCAGGAGGCTAGGCTGGTGACACAGAATCCCAACAGCGGGCCCTGACAGGAAGGGCTATACAACCTCTGCTCTCCCCCAGTCTGAGGAAAAGGTGCTCTGGGACTGCATGAGAGGTGTATCCTGGTGGGGAAGAAGAGACTTTGGAGACACGTCGTTTTCTCACAAGGAAGTGTGGTTTGGGCCTGTGCACGACTGAGGAGGTGCTGGTGTGCCACAAGGCCAGAATTAGAGAGACCACGAAGTGGCACAGATGCACCTGGGGTGGGTGAGGTCTGGCGACATTGCACGTCCAACACTCAGGTGGCGTATAGAACACAGGGGCTGGGGTCGAGTCCTTGTCTGGACCATGGTATTCCAGAGCAATTTTAAAGGGACCCCTCGAGACAGAGGTGCCAGTGACTCAGGAGCGGAGGACCGAGATGAGCAGCAGCAGTGAATCCCTGGCCCAGCATATGGCAACAATAGTACAAGCCATGAAAGATACCGAAATGTTGCTGGAGACCCAAATAACACAGAGGTGAGTGAGGTGGGCCTGCTGAGGGATCCCCAAAGGAAACTAATGGACAGGGTGAAAGTGTTGGGAAACCAACTGTTATATTACCGAGTTAGGGTCCTGTAGCGTAGCAACTTATTTCTTACATTGTCGTCACACATAACATTTCCAGCTGTGACCTTTTGTACACATTTGCACGAATGACAATGTTGGATTAGTTTCTCTAAAACAAAACTTGTCTTTACATCTAGCTTTGCACGACGTAATCACAACGCCCTGAACATCATGTACAAGGTCTTGTTTCGCACTGGACACAATTGTCATCAATATCTTCATCCACGGGGTGACAGGGCTATTTATATATCCATAACATCACTAATCTATGCGCACATCCAAAGGCTGCTCTCTATTATAAAAGACAAGCATCCCAATAGATTAGTAGAGGAGGTACTTTCGCTGACACCGAGGGTCCCTGCATGCTGAGAAATCACTACGCAGCAGTCTGACATCTCGTGATTGGTGTCCAATTCATGACCATAATGGGGCCCTTCACTTAATCGCATTAGGTAATGGGGTTGGCTCATCCCTTAGGGGGATTCTTGGCTCTACAGCTACACACACTCCAGGTACACTTAGAGTAGGGTTTGCATAGTGTGAGTACGCTAGATTACTGCCTTGTCTATATGCCTGCATATAGACATTGTTTAGCACCATGGTTGAACTATATCTACTATTTACGCTTTTGATGCTTGGATTATGTTTATCTGCTTCTGTCTACTGATCAATGCAGCACACGTGTTTTATGTGAAAATAATGTTGGTTCAATAAATATTGTTGAAAACATCCCACTTTGTATTCTCTGTATACTTCTCTGAGACTGAGTAAGCATGAGGGACAGAGTGAAAGGTTCTGTGGTCTTTCCACAATCCCTGAGGGATCAGGGTTGTCATGTTCAGTGTTTGCCAGAAAGTATTCGCTCCCTGGTAGGTTACAGTTGTGCTTTCTGGTAGACCCCTACTCACGTTTTAACCAGAGAAGTCCGTAGTGGGAAGGGAAAATAATCTGCTTCAGCTGAGTAAGCATGCCCTAAGTATTGGCTGCAGGTCAATCAAGATTGGAGGATTGAAGGCTCCCACACTGTGCAACCCATATCTCTATTGTTGTGTAGTTCCTATAAATCTATATAGGCTCTGCGTGTTTAGACAACATAAACTGTGGGATTGGTGTCCAGACTGATGCCAGACTCCGTCGACGGGAATGTTCACCTGTACACCAGCTAACTTACAGTGCCACTGTAAACTATTCTTACCAAGGAGAGAATAGTTCCTAGCAACCATCAAACATGACAACCTAGTCCCATCAGGGATCGTGAAAAGAGTACAGTACTTTTCACTCAGTCACTCGTGCTCACTTTGTCTCAGAGAGATCCACAGAATAAACTGTGGGGACATTTTCCAAAAGTATTTTTGAATCA
The DNA here is from genome assembly GCF_964261635.1 of Lissotriton helveticus. Lineage (NCBI taxonomy): Eukaryota > Metazoa > Chordata > Amphibia > Caudata > Salamandridae > Lissotriton > Lissotriton helveticus. The sequence goes on along the minus strand of NC_136063.1, from coordinate 1,257,740,075 downwards.
GCGTCATTCTAGTGTAAAATAGGTGTGCTGAAACAACCATAAGACAGAAACAGATATAAATGATCATAAGCACCAACAGAGTAAATGCTTGGTAGATTTCTACCATAGTGGTAAAAAAATGAATATATAAAGGCATATAAATACATGACAGAAATAATGCGTACTCCTATGATGCAACCCTAACTAGATGTACCTAGCATGTATGTAGGTGTAGAGCCAAAAATCCCCCTAGGATGAAGCCAACCCGATTGAGAATGAAGTACCCTGTCTTGGTCTTGAGATGGACACCCCACGAAGGATGTCAGATCACTGCGTGCTGGAGTGTCTGCGTGCAGGTACCTCAGTGTCTCACATCAGTGGGTCAGCATGGAAGTCTTTTTTCTATGTCTGTCCCAGCAAATATATGGTGTATATACCCAAAAGGTACCCTCAGGGGTTCTACCTTGCTGTGCCATGTCAGCCGAGAATGACAAAAGGGATGAGCCTTAAACATAGTTATTAAACAGAAGATGGTAATCCTGCTGTAATTCTGAGAATCCTCATGCATAATTAATGAGGCTAGTTTTCTGGGAAAGCCACACGATATTTTATGCAGTTCCTAACTAGGTAACAGGTCAACACCAAAAACCGTTATGTAGTACAATGGCAGTGAAAATGTAGGTGAAAGGCTAGGACACTACCCAGGCCTTAATTGGGGTACATTACAAAACTTAACACTATAACAGCTTGGCTCAATACTACTGTTCTAACAATTACTGAACAACTAGGTGATAACATTGAAGAACAGATACTTGGAGTAAATATTTCAGAAAATTGCAGATAGACAGTACCATGAAATTGATACAACACGGCCTCCCGGTGGTGTTACCTTTGTGTTTGAAGCACATGAAGCATTCATGACAGAGGTATTTTATTTGTGTGTTAAATTCCCGCCTGCAGATGCAGACAAGGTTATTTCATGAATATATTGGAGATGAAGCACCCCATACGTGGACTTAGAAGTACTGTTCACTTACCAAGAGCACATTAATTTGTTTAAAGGTGCCCTACCTCATACCACAGAACATGTGAGACTCGCTCCGCTCAGCAGAGAAGAAGCAACTTGGCCGATCCTAGCATCATACACGCTGCATTCAGACATTAGTGCCTTAACACCAGCAGGAATGGACAAATTTTACAGGGGCTTTGTAAAAATTTACAGAAATGTAACACAATGAGTAATGAAAACATTGAGAGACCAACGTGCGGAGGTTGCTCAGGCTCCACAACCACACATGGCTACTACAGGTATTAGCCCACAAGCACTGAATGGCATTATAGGAAAGGTTCCCACCAGCCATCAGAAAATCCGGGTCTGGATTGCACAAAAACAGCACAACTTGGAGCAGTTTTTCCCCATACATGCCTGCCGGAAAAACACAGAATACTGACAATTTGCTTGGCTATGGGATGGTTCCCCAGTCAATAGATTGTGCCACTTGGGATATTATCTTCAATGCCGTATACACCAGAACACACAGTACCCCTTCAAAAGCAGTCATACTAGACCTGAAACAGATTCAGAATGAGTACAGAGCAGAGCTTGCCTTAGATCTGGGGATGGAACTGAAAGGTGATTTTGCCAGGTATCAACCAGTATGTTGAGTAACTTGAAAGGGGAGGCAGCAGCGGTAGCTATCTGCCAATGCCTGAGGGAATTTACTCCTGCACAGCAGGAGCAAGAAATGCCTAAAATGATCAGAGATACATATGCCTCTCTAGGCAAAAATGGCCTGGAAGCCAAACCTCAGAAACAAATAGTTAAGAGTAGTTCTGATAACGATAACTCTAAGCAAGCACCCGATTCTTCAAAGAAGAAATGGAATAATAAAAAAACAAATAAAACAAAACACAGTCACGGGTGGGTCTCCTCAACAGGAACATAACAAATGAAAATATAATCTGAGAATCTGTGACAATATTAGAAAACCTGCCAGGTATCAGGATACTGACACACGATCCCCTTGTTCCTTTCAGGAGACATCAGAAAAGAGTCCAGAGAGAGGCGGACTGTCAGAATACAGATCTAAAGAGCGAGTCAAGCCGAAAAGAGAGGCACATCGCACTTCAGACTACATCATTAAACAGGAAGACAAACAAAAGACGTCAAAACCTCTATTTAAAAAGAAGAAGGTAGCCGGGATTAAAATGAGAAATGCCCAGGCAATTGAGGACTCTACTTCTGAACGGGTAATGGGCAGTGACGATGTTGGACAGTGTGGCAGAAGTCTCAATTGCTCGCCAGAAACTGATGGATTATCTGGGGGTAGTAGTGCTGAGTGAACACATCACAGTGGAAACACCTGATGCAAGGGTAAGTGTCCCACATCATTTATACGAAATAACGCTCCAAATGGAGGGGGACATACTCAGGAAAGTAAAGGGTCTCCTTTGGGAGAACCTGACTTTTGGTTATGATATTCCCTTGGCCGAAAATGATAGGCCACCTAAGTTTGTGATGGAATGCCCAAAGGGAGAGGAAGCTATTTCACATGCTTTCCCTGGCCTCGTACCAGAATCAGTTAGAAATTCATACGCACAGGAGCGCCTGCACTTTACCGCAATCATGTTGGGTGGGATGATGAGTCACCTCATGATAAAATCACATTAAAATCAATTCCTCAACATCAGAGACAATACCTTATTAAAAATGAAGCAAAGAAACAAGTCAGGGAGATCCTTGATCAACTTGAAACAAGGGTATGATAGAATATTACACCTCACCTATGAATAATCTATTGTTTTGTGTAATAAAACCTGATAATTCATATTGTCTAGTCTTAGATTATAGACATTTAATCACATCCACGAGCACATTTGCTATACAGAATGCACACAGTGCCGTAATAATGAATAACATTGTGCGAAAATAATACAAAACAACACTAGACATCTCATATGGATTTTTCCGCCAAAATGTAGCGCCTGGGAGCAGAAATCTGAAAGCTTTCTTGGTGCTAAGCTCTCAACCCCAATTTTGTCGATTACCACAGGTGTATAAGGTTGCCTTCAGCCAGGATACCAGTGTTACTTCAAACTTTTGATGAGGAGGCATTGTCCTATGTAGATTTTTTTAATAAAAAAAAATGTATTGAGAGTTTTATTTTCCATGGTATAGCATTATGCATTGGCAAGTTAGACATTACGTCAGGTGCACACAGGCAGTCAGATGATATTAACACATTATGTAACATCCATCCCATCATACATCACACATGACAAGCAAGAAACATCACATTGTACCTAGGTATTACTCTTCTAGTAATCTAGTGCGGGATGTAGTGGGCTGGCTAATGCTGGGTGCCTGCATGAGGGGGTTTCGGCAATGGTGCGGGTTGATGTGTAGACCCCCACTCACTTCTGGTGTCCCTCATTGCGTAATGCCCATGTGTGTGCTTCCAATGTGTAATCACCTACTCTCCGGTGCCAAAAGGTGAACATGAAACTGTGAACTGTGGGTGGGAGGTGGTTAGGAGGAAACCGGGGAGTTTACAGAAAAGGTTTAGTGTGATAGGTATTTGCTATGTGGTAGGTACCAGTACGTCCGCGGTGCCTACGGTGTCAGAGTGGGGAGGAGAGGGAGATCTACAGGGGGCTGTATTTCCCGGCAGTAGTCAGGGTGCTAGTCTAATGGGTTCCCAATGTGTGATCGGTCTCTCATTTGTTGCAGCTATTGCGCCGTGTTATGTGCTGACGCTATCGGGGACAGGGGTGGGGTTTGGGACTGGGCTGGTGGGTCCCTGGGTGAATCGTCTTGCGTTGTCTCTTGCGTGAACTGAAACAGTAGTTGTGCCAATACCATGGAGATGGGATGTTTTTGAATCCCATTGACCTCCTCGTCTCTCAATATGGCTTCTTCCGCTGCTCCCCATTTTTTTACCCCCCGATCTGCTGTCTCTGTACATAGCTAACCCCCGTTTTGCCAGAAGTAGGGCACCTTTTCTGTCTTCCACCTGCGGAAGACCCCTAAGGCACATGCCTCCCATGAGGTAATGTGCATGAGGTGGACTGTCGCCTCTAGAACCCGATGTATTCTGCCCCAATATGGCTGAAGCACGGGACAGTCCCAGAACATGTGTTTGAAGTTTGCTTCAGGCGTTTGGCATCTGGGGCACGCAAACTGCGTGTCCAGGTAAAATTGCTGGAGCTTATGCAGTGTTAAGTATGTGCAGTGTAGAATATTGAATTGTATGTTTTTGAATCGTGCGTTCCGCGAAATTTTCTCTGGCTACTCTAAGGCTTTTTCCCATTCTTGGTCATTAAGCACTCGCCCTATCTCGTCTTCCCATTTCTGGCATAAGACCTATAGAGGGACCGTGATCAGTCCTTATTGCTTTATAGTGCCAGGTAACTAAGTGTCTGCCTCTGCCCATACGGAGGATTGTACGTAGCACTGGGTGCGTCGGTGGTTCCCCCTCAGTAAGATCCCAATATTGCTGTGCGCTGTCTACTAGCCGTCTGTGCACCAGGAATTGTCACGGGGGAAGATCAAAGCTATCCCTCATTTGAGCATAAGTTTTCAGTTGCCCGTCCTCAAACAGAGCCTCTATCTCTGTCACCTCGTGCTCCGTCCATATCCGGAGGGCTCCAGGCGTGTAATAGTTCTCCTTCTGTGGGAATCCCACTATTGGGAGCAATGGGGAGTATAGGGGTATACCCCTTGACATTCTGTGTATGCGCATCATGTATTTGCGGGCAATCGCCACTTGTAAGGGATGTGTACTCCTTGGCTTGGTTAACGGCATCAGCAGTCTCCGGATGGCTGGGAGCGGTATCCGACCGTCGTTAATAAATGTCTCCTCTATGTGGCGCTCTGCCATCCAATGGGACAGGCACTGAATCTGAGCCGCCAGAAAATAGGCCTCAAAGGAGAGGGCCCCCAGACCCCCCTGCGTTATAGTCAAGTAGAGGGCTCATAAGGCTACTCTATGTCTACCGTCCGCCCATATCAACATCGTAAGTAACGTGTCTAGTTCTTGAAAAAAGGAGCGAGGAGGTATCACCGGGAGATTGGTAAAGGCGAAGAGCAGCCTGGGCACCATTATCATCTTTGCTAAGGTTACACGCCCTATGGGAGCCAAGGGAGGTGTCTTCCAGAAGGCCACTGCCGCTCGAAGTCCTGCTAATGTTTTGCGGTGGTTTTCCTCGTGGAGGTCTTCAGGTGAGTGATGCAGTCTCACTCCTAGGTATCGGGGTACCGTAGCACCCCAACCGAGTGTCTGGGGACCTATCGTGATCTCCGAGGGAGCAAGGTGGGGGCTGAGAGGAAAGAACGTCGATTTTTCCCAATTGACCGGAGACCTCAGCGAAGGTGTGTAGTATTGTTCATGTTGGCGTGAGATCACTTGTGACATCTCGAACATAGATTAAAAGGTCATCGGCGTATAACGATACGCAGTGAACCGTGCCCGCATTTGGGATACCCCAGGTGTCACCCCGTCATGTCGCAGGCGAATGGCCAAAGGCTCCACTGCCAAAGCAAAAAGTAGGGGGGACAAGGGGCACCCCTGTCTCATTCCCCGCTCCACCGCAAGTGGGGCTGAAATGTACTTTCCTATCTTCACCCTACTGGTAAGGTCCTTATAGAGAAGTTGCGTGTATGCCATTAGGGTCGGGCCAACACCTATTTTTCGGAGGGTTACGAATAAATAGGGCCACATGAGAGTATCGAAGGCCTTTTCAAGGTCTAAAATGAGGCATGCGGCTTGTGGGAAGTGATCCCGTACTCCATCCTGTATGTGGAAGACTCTACGTATGTTTTGTGATACGTTGCGCCTGGGAAGAAAGCCATTTTGGTTTGGGTGGATCAATTGCGGGAGGACCTGGATGTAGCGGTCTGCTAATATTTTCCCTAGAATTTTACAATCCGCGTTAAGTAAAGTTATTGACCTGAATGAGGACGGGGGTGGGATCTCTGTTCGGTTTGAGGAATGTTACCAGGGTAGATTCCCTGAGCGAGCTGGGAAGTTCGCCTCTCTTCAATGCATCGTCGTACATGGTCACGAGGTGTGGCGACAACTGCCTCAAAAAAGCGGTGTACTACTCAAGGGGAAAGCCATCCATTCCTGGTGCTTTATGGCATGCCAACACCCTGATCGCATGAGTGACGTCCGGGGTGGTTATCTTTGTGTCTAGTGCCTCTCCGTCCGTCGGTGGAATGCCGGGTAAGGGAGTGGATTGGAGGAATTGGATTAATGTCATTTGTGATAACAGTGGCGGGGGGCGATAGATGCCAGTGTAATAGTCATGAAAGATGCGTAGTATATCTACTTGCGATTGTTTAATGTTACGAGGCTCGTCCCATAATACTGTGATGGATGGCATGTCCGTGCCTTATTTCGCGAGCCAGGCGAGAAGTGTACCTGCCATTTTTCCCTCTCTATTTACCCAGGCAGCATACGCTTTAAAATTGTATTTGCGAAGGTCATCCATGGTTTCCGCATATGTTGTTTTTGCAGTCGCCACCTGTGCAGGGGTAGCCTTCCCCGTATCTAGTTTTTTCGTAAGTTCCGCTAGTCGCAGTTCTGCGGTTCGTAGTGACTGCTCTAGCACCTGCTGAACTCCTACTATGTGCTGAATACAGTGTCCCCTTGCCTCGACATTGAATGCATCCCATTCTACTGATCCGGATAAGGGTGTGTTCGCGTTTAGTAAAAAATATTCCTGGATGTGTTCGCTGTGTGTATGACAGAACGCCTGGTCTGTGAGGCATTCCCGGGGCAATTTCCACATGGGCACCCGGGGATGCGGTGGCCTCCATCTAAGGATCATGGTGTGTGCATCATGGTCGGACAAAACTCTGCCTAGGTAGTCAGTGTGTTGTATTTGAGGGAGTAGTGCCGCTGAACAGAGGAATCTATCGAGACACACCCTAAGGTTGTGTGGGACGGAGTAGAATGAGTATATCTTAGTGTTTGGATTCTTTTCTCGCCATGAATCTACCAGTGACCACTGGGTAACCCATTTTTTTTAAAAAGCTCTGTCTGTTTCAGTGAGAGTGAATGCACCGGTGGGGGATGAGATCTCTCTAACCCAGTGTCTAGGGTGCAATTATATTCCCCTCCCAGTAACCACGGTATTGCAGTGTAGTGTGCTAATACCCCAGTGAGGAGGGTCCAGTACTGCTCTTGTTCTACATTGGTAGCATAAATGCTTCCTATCAGTATCTCTTTACCCTCGAGATGTCCTGCTAACAGAGAGTATTGGCCCTCCTTATCAACTACCCTGGACTGTTCTTTCAAGGGGATCCCAGGCCTAATCCAAATTAGGGTTCCCCTGGCAAATGCTGAGTATGTTGTGGCGCATATAATACCATACTCATAACAAAAAGGGGGAGATTGAGAAGGAAGTGGATTTGATCTCCCTGGTCAGTATATCATAAACAAAGTAGAATCCACTGAAGGTTGACATGATCCCTACAATGGTGGGGAGCACTTAGTGTTTTTTATTTTTTAAATACCCCTCACACACCAAAAGGACCCTTGGTGTCATGCTTCATCATTGGGATCTTCGCACCCCTCTACGGCATGCGGCGTGCTACTACCTACGACTACGCAGGAGCACTTATACACAGGCTATGTGTGGTGTGTGTAGGGTAGTGGTTTTGTCAGTGAGTAGTGGGGTTTGGAATGTGATAGGTGATGATTAAAAAATACCTGGCTCGTGGGGTAGAACATTTTTAATATGCCCCCGGCTGGTATTGTTAAAAGGGTGTGGTGTGAGGTTACCAATGTATAGTGATGTACATTAACCTCGCTTGTGCGTCAACATGTTTCGGAGTCTAAAACTCCTTCTTCAGGACGGGGTTGCACAAATCCCCACCTTACTCACATATGTTAAAAAAGTGTATTATACAGAAAAGTGAAATTAAGGATATATTTGTACCTAATTCACAATATGGCGTAGTCTTTTTTGCCCAATAGGCGTAGCTGTAAGAAAAATACTTAATAACGAATCTTGATAAGCCTCATGAGCCTCCTTGCGTTTTTGGGGGTTGAATCGGGCCACTATGCAACAATTGCAGTTTGTTGGGTCAGTCTCCCTCCCCTCGACGCGGCTCAGCTGGAACTGAGTTCCAGCGGAGCTCAGTGCATAGTGGCCCGATATATAGGCATAAATTGCATATCGTTTTTTGGCCGTGTGCATACCCCTGACATTCAATATTATGACTTTCAGGTCTGTGTTAGGGATCCTAGCTGTCATAGTGACTGATGCCTGGGTGTTGTTTTACGAAGTGGAGTGTCCTCTTCTTCTCTCGTGTCCCCCCACCCGAGAGACTACCTCTGGCAACCCTATCAGCGTTCTGCATATCGCGTATTCGGTTACCTCTGAATGTGTGTGGGAAATGTAACAGGGGGGAAGTAAAGTGGATAAACAGCAAACTATCCCAACTAAAAGGACCTATCGCTCGGGTCGGTACGTCCAAACTGCATAACATGTGCTAGCTTTAGTTCATTTTGTGAGGTATGTGGTCCTCAGCCTCCACCAGCCGCTGTCGCTACAGCAGCCCGATTATTGTTTATGTTATCCTGGTGCCCAACTATATCTACGACAATCATTGCCGTGCGGTGTAGTCTGATGTGGCGGTGAGCCGTCTGGCTCCCCAGACACGGGACTGACCGCCTTAGTCATGATGTGTCAAGCCGACAAGAGTAGGAAGTTCGTGGATCTTGAACGGCTCCCTCCATTTTCTTCAGGGTATGGCATAATGTCCCGGGAAGTTCAAATCAAAGCGTCTGCCATTTGGGGGGCCACTATTGGCGGAGTCATGGAGCCATCCCCCGGTGTGTTTCCGTCGCTGCCCTCCTCTTCTAATGTGAATATGTGCGGGCCCTTCTCGTCATCCGAGCTGTCCCCTGGGAGCCCCACCTCCGCAGCCGCTTAAAGTGCTTTAAGGCGTTCTGCGATAATTTAGGTAAGAACCGGAGAGTTCCATCTGGAGGAATCTGAGCGTGAGTTGAGTTGGGTGAGTGTGACTTTTTTCTGCTGACACCGTTGGCGGCCCTGTGGTCGATTGGTCTGTGACTTTCTGGGATTGATCATGTTCGTCAGGTGTTTTTCAACCCAGTCGCTGGCCACCGCGGGATCCGGGAAAAAATGCGTGGTTCCATCGTGAATGATCTTAAGTCTAGCCAGAAACAGGAGTGCATAGTGGACATTCTTCTGACACAGGATGTGCTTGACCGCCAGAAAGGTGGATCTTTGTATTTGTACTGCTCTTGAGTAGACCAGGAACAACATGACCTGCTTGTCCTCCACTCTGATCACACCTTGTCTCCTAGAGGCCCAAAGGATGGTGTCTCTGTCCTGGTAATGGAGCAATTTCAGAAGAAACGATCTCATTGGCGACCCCAGCAGTAGTGTCGGGGCCAGTACTCTGTGCGATCGTTCAATGGAGAAGAAAGGGGTCAGTTCTCAGTTCTCCCGGCATTGTCCTATGTAGATGACATCTATCTGACGGATGATACATTAATGGAATACTTGTCTAGGGTGAACCACATCATTCTTGGTTTCGCCCACTTGGATTATAAATTCAATTTAAAAAAAAATTAAATTGCCCTCCTCAGTGTCCTATTTTTAGGGTATAAATTGTCAAGTGAAGGCAAAAGCCTGGTGGCACATTTTCTTTGAAAAATTTACACTGCTCCAACCTCAAAGGATTCTGAAAAGACTACAATCCATTTTAGAATTCTTGCATTTTGGCAGGACATACATATTGGATTACGCTGAAAGGGTGAAACCTTTCTACAGCTTAATGAGACCTGATTTTTCAGTGCCCCATTGGTCACAAGAACATACTGATATCCAATGTTCCGTACAATCTGACATGATTGCTTCTAAACATTTACACATGCATGCCAACACAACTAACTTGCTTATCCATGTTATCGATGGACCAACTGGGTAAACCTACATCACTTTCAATGAAGACGATACAGCACTTATTGCATACAAATCACCTTTGTACACCAACACTGAAATTAGTTTTGCACCAACTGAAAAAAACTCACAGCAGTACAGACTGCTGTAGTGAGAGAGTGAAAGCACTAGTGCAGGGGAAACCTATAATTGTTGTGACTCCGGTACTAATCCTAGAGGTAGTTGCAAAGGCAAGCATCCCGAATGCTAAAGCATTACATCTACGATGGATCCAATGGTCTAGCTCTCTTACTGCAACAGATGCAGATTATAGATTTGATTCTAAATTACAAACCCAAGCATTCCTGCAAGATGAAGGAGAATATCCTCTACCAAATGAAGTAATGCCTCTAGATCAATATGAATGTATCATTTATACCGATGGATCTGCCCAGCCTGCCGTAGGTATGAAACAACAGGATTCTGTTGTAGGTCCAATTGCTAAAGGGCACATGCAGGACGGAAAGTTTCTTCCTGCGAAAACACACACTCAGTCTCTAGGAGACTGTACGGCGAAGCTGACAGAACTAAAAGCCCTGAAACTGGCACTACAAAAATGGATAATGAATTCCCCACTCTCATAGTGTGTGATTCATTTTACTGTGTCCAGTCCTATAACGAATATTCACATTATTATGGCCAGAATGGATTTAGGAATTCCAAAGGCTGAACAATAAAGCACAAGATGCTCTTGGAACAAGTGGTGAAGCTGAAAGAAGGCCTGCAACTGGCTAATGTTATTCATACATTAAGTCATCAATGTGCTAGCCTTCACGTTGAAGGGAATGCAAAGGTGGATGAAGCCGCCAAGGCATCAGACCGCTCTGCTGCCGTTGCTGCAATAACTCGCTCTAGAACAGGGATAGACAGAGGAACTACGATAGCTGTCAATGCCCTGCCAAAATGCTTTCCACTCAAGTACTCCCACAAATCAGATGCGCAAAACATTCCATATGCTCAAATTCCTTCAGTAGAGGATTGAGTAATAACAAACACTGATCGCAGATTGGGATTGATTCTAGGTGCACACAGGGGTCAAGGATCTCTGCCATAGTTTCACTACTAAAGCAGTGCTCTTGTTGGCTAGGTCTAACTAAATAGACCAAGGACTTTGTCCTCAAATTTGACATCTGCCGGCGGATGAAGGGCTCAACCATAGCACGTCCACCACAAACACCTTTATTGATCTCAGACAAACCTCTTGTGTTTGTGTATTTGGATCACTGTGGCCCTTTACACTCAGATGTGACTTACAAGTACATCTTGGAGGCAATAGATTCATGCTCTAGATTCCTGTGGGTTTGGCCCCAGCATTCAGCTAACGCTCGAACTCTAATAAAGAATTTGCAAGTCTCTTTCTGCATATCCGCAATTGGCACACCACATTCCGACCAGGGCCCGGCGTTTAGCTCTCAGGCTTTCAAAGAAGCAATGGGAAGTTTGGGTGTGACCTTGTGGTACTCCTCACCCTATCGTCCTGAGGGAAATTTGGCAGTCAAGAGGAAAAACTGTGACTTAAAGTAATTCTTAACAGCAAGGCTATTAGGCTCGGTGGCAGTTGGGTCATTCACTTATATGGGATCCAGAGGGCACTTAACAACATGCCAAGAAAATACCGAGGGGGGACATACACCTTATGAGCTCCAGTTTGGGCTAAGGATGCGTGTAACAGACCTCCATAGTGTCCGTACAGTGATGGCTGAAACCCCATTTTACCTCAATGATCGTTTAGATGTTTTACAGGCCCTTAAAGAATACAGAGCTTTACAAATAACATCCAAGTAAAACGCACCACCACTGGCGAACTGAAAACGGTGACAGCAATACCTGCCTGGGACCCGGAGATTGGAGACCTGGTCAGAGAGAAAATTGTGGGCAAAAAAGAATTTGGGCCATCTTACAGAGCTTTCATTATTCAAGGAGAGAACAAAGACTTTGCTGTGTGCTGTGTATCCTGTTTGAAGAAGAAGTAGGTGTTGCCTCCTGTTCTGAAGTCTCAGGGACATACATACTTCACCACCAGTTCCCCTGAACTTTCCTGCTGTGAATTCTGACCTACCAAGAGGTGCCTGGTATAGTGTTGGTCCTCTGGAGGTTGTTCTTCCGGCAGGGAGCTGGGAAAAGAGAGCAACTAAAGAAGCATGACGGACCTGCATCCATTTCCAACACAATAACACCGTGCCACTTAAGAAACCGATGCAGCGCCTGTCTGCAGCTGGAGAAATCACTGCACGCCGAATCACGTGCACCGATCTCCGAAGTCCGAGATCACAGCACTGATTCCATTGTCTCTCTATCCTCCCTCGTTCTCGTCCATAGAAACCCCTACGTTGTACATCTTGTGCGCGTGCATGCCCACTTGCAAGACGTACAACATAGGTGTTTCAGTGCAAGAGGACGGCGAGGAAGGAGAGAGAGACCATGGCGGGGAGGAGGCAGCTACAGCAGGTAAGTGGCTTTTTTAAAATTATAATTACATTAGGGAGAGTGGGGGAGAGTTGAGCGGAATGGAGTTCCACTGAGTTTCTTTCCAACTCCGTGTAACTCCGCGTAGTGGCACTACGCCAGCTCTGCCCGGGGTTAGTTCTGAAGTTCTCAGCATGGACACCCCTTGCTTCATGTTAGGAGGGCAGTGGAGTGGAATGTACCAAAATAGAATGCGAAACAGAAGGTGACCAGATGCCTCTGGTGTCACCCATGATGTCGGATCATTTGGGGGTAATGATGGTCCAGGTATATGGCCAAGTCTCGTAAGATTGGGTCTGGTTTCAGGGCACAGGGGTTCTAGGGGAAGTCCAGACTTCTGCTCACTTCCATAGAGATGACCTGTGGAGAGACATTGAGACATGGACTGCCTCGCAAGGGAGGCTTGTGCTGCGCCCCAGCAATAACTGCTTATGTTTGTGTGGTATTGTTTTGGTTTTGGAATTACACCTAAGGTGGTAAGAGGAGGTGTTTGGTTTAACAATCACAGCATGGTATGGTAAGATTAAGGGATTAGGGGATTAGGGGATTAGTGGATTTTCACAGCACCATAGCACACCTAAAACAGAGAAGTACATTAGCCATGTTGCACATGGGAAATCTGACCCAATTAGGAGCGAACTGCTGGTACCGGCAATGACATACACCAACTCACTAACACTGTTAACATGGAATGTCAACGGCCTGGGCAATAAATTGAAGAGGAGTTTGGTTCTATGAGCCCTTAAAAGAACAAAATTCAATGTCATATACTTGCAAGAGTCATATATAATTGAGGCACAACACTATAGCATGGGGACAACACTATCAATTTGCAGGATATGCACAGTACATCTCTGGCTCACAGGGTGATGATTTTGGTTAAGAAAACTCCCATTTCACGTAAAGCGGCCATGGACCATCACACAAGGATGCTACACTGCAGTCTTGGGAGACCATGAGGGTGAGGTGCTATTGATGATCAACGTTCCCACGAGACTTCAGGCTGATGGCCAGAGGAAGGTGGGTGACATTCTGTTGGAAGCCCCGTCAGCATTGGTGTTGCTAGTTGGATATTTTAATCTGGTGTCCAATATGACCAAGGATAGGATGAACCCCAGGGCGGAGAGGGAGGTCACTAGAGGGAAGTTTGAGGGCTTCACATAGGCACTGAGACTGTGTGACATGTGGCGGACTCTCAACACTGAGGAGAGAGGGTACTCCTTTTACTCTGGGGCATATAACATGTACTGCCATCTAGACTATCTCTTCACCACATCGGATTCACTTGCTAGGTTTAGCGATGTTAGGTACATGGCTAGAGGGCTCGGTGGCCACTCCCCTTTAAAGTTGACACTGACCATTATTGCATCGAAAACGAAAGGGTTGTGGAGAATGGCAGCATGGTGCCTCGCCATTAAGCAGGAACTTTAATGCCTATATAAAGCCTCCAAATATTGTTACATTGTAGGTGGCATATAAAGCCACCATTAGGGGTGTTATTATCACTGCAGAGATAGGGGACAGATGGGAGAGGTGCGCTAAAATGATTTCAATGGAGGGAGAACTGACTCAGCTAGAGAGGGAGTATGCTGAGACCCCCAAACCCCCAGTGAAAACAGCTATTTACTTAAAGAGGGCAAAGTAAATGATAGTAGCTAACCTTGAGGCCAGAACGGCCTATCTAGCACAGCAGGATTTACTTTATGATGACAGGAACAGAACAGGAAAGCTGCTGGCATGGCTTGGTAGCAAAGAAAGAGAGAGCATGGCTGTTAGAAAATTAAAGGAAAACTCCTGCGACACGGTGAGAGGGAGTAGTGAAATAGCAGAGGAATTTGCCAAACATTTGGAACATTTCTATGACTCCAACTCATGTGCCCCTGATGGGGAAGTTTTAGCATTTATAAATGATTGCCCTGTGAGAAGGCTGGGGGGAACCCACACAAGAGACCTGGATGTTGATATCACAGTAAAGCAAGTATCCTCCGCCATGGGTCACATGCAACCAGGGAAATCCCTGCTTAAAACACATTCCTGATCGAAATGTTCAGGAAGCTGCTGAAGCGGCCATGGCATCTCTACATGCGGCATATGTAAATGTGTCTCAGGAGGGAGAGCTATCAAATGGCATGTGCTCTCCAACTATAGTTCTGATCTTGAAAGTAGGCAAACCCCTAGGCAGATGTGACTCGTATCAACCCATCTCACTACTGAATGCAGATGTTAAGATCCTAGCCAAACTGCTGGCTGCCAGGCTGAGGGCGGTTGTGTCAGAATTAATGCATCTGGACCAGAACAGATTTATGCTGGGTCGCTCGACCAAGCTGAATCTCAAGCGACTGCATGAAGATTTTGCACCAAGCTGGAGCTCGCCGATCGTAAGGGTGATTACGTCCCTGGATGCAAACAAAGCTTTTGATTCAATGGAGTGGACCTGTGTTTTCGAGGTGATGGCTAACATGGGGTTTGGTCCTAATTATATCCGGTCGGTCAGATTTTTGTATGACCGACCTGCAGCCAGAGTGCCGGTTAATTGTTACACATCACCGGAAATATGCGTATGATGGGGCATTCGTGAAGGGTGTCCACTCTCACTGATGTTATTTTCCCTAGCTAGAACAATACCAGATGGAGGGATGCACTAGGGAAAAGATACTTCCCCTGCCCCTGCAGATAGAAAGGTCACAGTTTAAGTAACTGGGAATCTGGAAAGCTAGATGCCCGAACTCGCTCTACAGGGCAAACTTCGAACCCTTGCTTGAACATCTGGAGCAAGATCTGAGACCCTGGCAACCACTGTGGCTTTCCCAATTGGGAAGGCAGTAATGTTCAAAATGGTGGCACTCTGAAGGTTCCTATACATACTCCAGAATAGCCCTCATAAAGGTAGGCGCATTGGTCCGTACACTACTTAAGGCAGGGGAACAACCCATAATAGCCGTGGGACTCCTGCATAGGTCAAAATATGAAGAGGGTATAGCCTTATTGAATGTATGGAAATATTACGAGGCTGCACAAGTGAGTGTGGTGAACAAATGGGCGTACGCTGACTTCGATGATCGGGCATTTAGATGAGAAAGATCAGGAAGGGGTGCAAAGAGTTACCTACATGCACTATATGGGGGCAAACTGACACCTGAAGCATGCTCAGTGACAGAAACTGTGGTAAAGACTTGGAATAAACTAACCAGGGAAACGGGATGAAGTCGTAGGTTGACTGCTAAAACGTAATTATGGAAAGGCTTCAGGGTGCGGCCAGTGGCGGCCTTGCAGAGATTTAAAGGTTGGGATGGAATCAGCATTGTCACACTGGCAGATGTGTGGGATTGGAATAAGGTGATCGCCTTCTTCTATTTCGGACAAGAATATCAGATGTCAGAAACCCAGTGGTCACACTATGGCAGATTGTGGCACGCCCTCAGGGAATACACAGGCCCCCCTGCTGAGGCTACATGGAAAGTGAGAGCAGGACATGGGGGAAATGGATGAGAATGACTGGCGGGAAGCAATAGAGATCCCTGCGATGCGGGCAATAAAAGTGTTAGATTGATCCAACTCAAGGTCCTGAACAGGTCATACTACACGTGTACCCTGCTCCACAAGATCGGGAGGACTGGGGATGCATCCTGCCTGAGAGGCTGTAGCCTAGAATGTACTTTCCTACACACACTATGGAGCTGCCCCTGTATTCAAATCTTCTGGGACAAAGTTGGGAAATCGCTGGATGAAGTGACTGGGTTACCCCTGGAGCTACAACCCAGGCGGCCATTACTGGGATTATGAGGCCAGAGAATATTCCTGATACCAGAAACTGTTAGCAAAGTTGGGTTGCATGGTCGCTAAACAGGACATTGAGAGAAAGTTTAAAACTCGACTTACGAAACATCACAGCAACATCTGCACCAAAAATTAAAAATCTTGTGTAGCTGCTCATTTTATAAACCAATCACATAATGTCAGCCAATTATGGTTCCTGATTTTGGAGGTCGTGAGCAAAGTAGCTGGCAGAGACAACAAAAAGTTTCTACTACAAAGAGAACTTTACTGGATGCACAAACTGAACTCTATACACCCGAAAGGGCTTAATGAGAGACTTGAATACAGTTGTTATTTATGAATGATTCTTTTGCTTGCTACCACCGTTCTGATTTGAGATACCTCCTTGGCTCTCAACATTATTTCTCGCATACCTTTACCTACATTGTACGCTTTATTTTCTCATTTCCTTGTTCCTATTCCACCTTTCATAGTACTTACACCCATGTTCCTCATACTACTTTTTCACCTTATTCCCTTGACCACTGTGTCACAATTTTTTCCACCATTTTTTCTACCATTTTTCTTCCACTTTTTTTCTACCCTTTTGACTTTGGTTCCGCTAACCATTTCAAGATCTTTTATTTCTTACATCAACTTCTCTTCATTCATGCTTTACACATATGAGCCGTTTGCTTTTTTCTTTTCGACTTTATTTTTTTTTCCTGTTTTCTGTACACGTTTTTTCATCCAATGGTTCGTTCACCTATTTCTTTCTTTGACGGTTTCTTTGGTGCTTTCCCGGCACCTTGCTTTCTTTTTGTCCTCTTCTTCGTCCTTTTTCTCTTCCCACTAAACTTTATTATTCTCCCGGGTCTGTCATTTGCGAGATCCCGCCGCCATTAACCTTGTGCTCGTAGTCCTTTTTCTACGGCCATTATCAGTGTGTTCATAACGCCGCCCCTGCTTTCGGGGTCTTCAGCACGTTACAGCCCTGATGCTTATTTCACCGAGGTGCCAGTAACTGTTCCACTTCCAGTAAGATTCTACCGGGAGTTCTTCTCACCCCTTTTCATTATCACAGTTCCCGTTTTCCACCCACCGTTCCTGATGGGGTACACAGCCAGTATTTCTTGGGATCCGTTTTCTCGTCACCTTTCTGCACTTCCGCATGTTGCAGTTCTTTGTTTGTGAACATCGTAGCTCACCGTAGTTCCTGTCACCTTCAGAATACATATGTTACAGCATGACCTATTTGATTTCAGCGTTTCCACGCTTCTGGTGTCCTATCTATTTCACAGCACACCTTGTTTTTTATTTTTATGTTGTCTCACTGTTCATTTCATTTCTGTTCACTCTGTTTTCACTACAGTATCTCTCAACATGATCCAGCTACCCTTAGCCTCACCAGTTATTTCAGATATTCGTACCCTCTCATTTTTCTTCTTATTGACCTTCTGCTCCTGTATAGCGATATATCCCTTGTCATTTCTGATTTTCTCAAGAAATTTCCCCCTGACGAAGAGCATCCGCTCGAAATGCATTGGGGTCGCATTTGTTACTGAGTTTACGGATACACCCTGTTGGATAATTGTTACTACCATGGATATTATTTCTTTTTGGATATCAATGTATAAAATTCGAATGGTTCTGCATATGACGTAATATGACATAAATACCAATTCATAATACATTTGTTTTAAATTGGAACCGATTGATTACCTGGTGATTAATGACACAGCGATTTCATCGCGTATGGTGGATTCGAGATCTCAACTTTACACTGCGTAATGTTTTTTCAGCAAGTCTACAGTCTAGCACCTCATGGTCAGGAGGTGAAAATCTCAAGAGTTCCCAAACCTTAATTTTCCAGTATTATCTGAAGATTATTTCTATTACCAAGGAGTGCAGCGGTTTTCTTGTTCATTTTCTACAGCTTTCTGCCCTCACCACGAGCTCCCACGATTTTACCATGTCCTACACGGAGATTGCTAACTTAACAGGCAATAAGGCAGACACGTTTGAATTCTCCTCAGAAGACACCGATAGAATATATGTGCTTATCCAGGGGCCAGAATGTATTTCATCCAGTACCGGATCTGTACAGTCCAATATTTGCCAGTTACTTTTTGCAGCCATGAGGGAAATCAATCAGCGGTTGCACGCGAGCACTTTAATCATATATCATAAAGTCCAGCAGATACCCAGGGGCCTACGTATCCCTTTAAAATCTACTCTTTGCAAAAACAACACACGTTTCACAGAAAAATGGCATGGAATCCTAAATAAATGTTCGCTTGACTTGATCCTTCTAATAGTAGAAGAACTCTCAAAACTCCTTGAGGAATTGGAAGGTGAAGTTACCTAATTAAAACAAGAACTTAGCAGTAAACTTACACCTGAAGAACTAAACAAAACATTAGAGGACGTCAATTCCCATCTTGAATAATACACAAAGGAAATCAATGAAAGGAAATTGAGGAAGTTCAAATGAGACACGGTCGATTATAAACTCGGCAAAGTTAATAATTGGGCCGAAATATATGCAGCCAGGAGACAACAACGACCTTACACTAACAGATCTACAGATGGGGAAACCTCCTCCTCGGATGATTCAACTCAGAAATCTGTACAAAGAGGTCCACAACGACAGACTACTTCATGACAGGAGAACCAACCCTCAACTTCCAAATCAGTTGACACCACACACCGGCTGCTTTTTTAGGATCAGGTCCCGATCAAACCGGCGACCCAGGAGGTCCGACCACTCTAAACTTACAACAACCAGTGCCAAAATCGACCAGAAGCCATCAAATTTAGTGATTAACATCTCCAAAACCAACATCACAGCCATACAAACCAAAGTTTTAGAGAAGGGAATTTCGTTTGTCCCCACTTATAATTCTAACAAATTGGAGACACAAGTCTGTTTCCACAAGTTTATGAGATCTTTAAGACTTAAACACTACTTTCACAATGTTTGTGACCCACAGATTCAAGGTGATTCTGGTACCCTTTTGGACCTCCGACCCAAGAGCAATTTTTTGGCTCCAGTGAGCCAAAAATTCTGGACACGTTTGAACTATTAGTTCAATAAGATCTTCACACCATTTATCAAGGACCCACACACGATCTCTCCAATTTATCTCATCAAGAACGCCAAGCTCTTGCCCAATTGGCAGATAACCCGGACATAACCATTTGTAAAGCTGATAAAGGGGGCGCCCTTGTCATCTTAGATACCAACTTTTACCGGGAAAGTATCATCAACCATTTGAGTGATAACACATTGTACATGGAGGTGCACTCTGATCCATCACCAGAATTCACAGAAGTTTTACAGAACATCATTGACACAGCTGCTACAGCGCGTGGCATCACTGAACGCGACAAACAATTTCTCATGAAGGATCAACCTCAAGTGCCATATTTATATATGGTTACAAAGATTCATAAACATGCCACCCGTCCACCATTCCGGCCCATAGTCAGCACACATAACTCCATCCACGAGCAGATTGGCATATATATTGACAGACATCTACAACCCAGTGTAAGACGCATGCCAAGCTACATACAAGACACCGCGGACTTTCTCACCAAAATCAACAACATAGTCATTGAACCCAATGAGACCACCTACTTATGTACCATCGATATTAGCTCGTTGTACACTTCCATCCCACACAATCTGGGATTACAAGCCATGGAATCAGCCTTACCAGCTACGGATAAACCTTTGAACCTACAAGTGTTCCTCATGGAACTGATGCAGTTTACTCTCCATCATAGCTACTTCACCTGCATGGATAAATTCTACATTCAATTATCAGACGTGGCGATGGGCAACTGTGCCGCGCCTGCATACGCAAATCTTTTCATGCACCAATTTGAACCAGACTATATCACGTCAAACCAAGAATGGCAAGACCATTTAATCAGTTATCACTATTACATAGATGACATCTTCCCAATGTGGAATGGCTCAGAATTGCAACTCGTGACAGCTATTATTAATCCCAACTCAGTTGACACTAGGATCCAATTCACATACACCATCAGCCAAACACACATATCATTTTTGGATGTCAACATTAGAATCCGGGACAACAAACTCGAGACCTCTATTTACACCAAGCCCACCAATCGCAATAACTACTTACATTTCAGAAGCTTTCATCAGATGAGTCTCAAAAAACACCTACCATACTCTCAACTCTTGAGAGCTAAACGTATTGCATCTACAGCAGACCTTTTCAAAGCAGATAGTTCTACCATTGTTAATAAATTCCATCAAAGAGGCTTCCCCAACAGCATCACTCAAATGGCAGAGAATCGTGTACAGACAAAAGACCGCTCCCAATTGTTGACAGTAAAAGCACCTTTACAGACCACGGATACTCGCTCAGTTTTTGCTTCCAAATATTCCACAACCAGTGCTAAAATCAAAGCTTCTATTAAAATACATTGGCAACTTCTCCAATTGGAGCCAGACTTTAATAACATCTTTCACAGTCTCCCTACTTTTGCCTATCAACGATCCAAAAACATCCAACAGATGCTAAGACCTAGCAAAAATCCCATCGACACCATATTCAAGGGGACAGTACCTTGCCACAATTGTGGCAATTGCAACAGCATAATCAAAGTCACCATCATACAACACCCAACGCAAGGAACACCCATAAATCTCAAGGTCAATTGTACTTGTGATACCACCAACGTGGTATACCTTCTCAAATGCCCATGTGGTTTTCCCTATCTGGGCAAGACTGAGAGAAATATTAAAACTCGACTTACCGAACATCGCAGCAACATCCACACCAAAAATTTTAAATCTTGTGTAGCTGCTCATTTTTATAAACCATTCACATAATGTCAGCCAATTATGGTTCCTGATTTTGGAGGTCGTGAGCAAAGTAGCTGGCAGAGACAACAAAAAGTTTCTACTACAAAGAGAACTTTACTGGATGCACAAACTGAACGGGCTAAATGAGAGACTTGAATACAGTTGTTATTTATGAATGATTCTTTTGCTTGCTACCACCGTTCTGAATTGAGATACCTTCTTGGCTCTCAACATTATTTCGCGCATACCTTTACCTACATTGTACGCTTTATTTTCTCATTTCCTTGTTCCTATTCCACCTTTCATAGTACTTACACCCATGTTCCTTATACTACTTTTTCACCTTATTCCCTTGACCACTGTGTCACCATTTTTTCCACTATTTTTTCGACCATTTTTCTTCCACTTTTTTTCTACCCTTTTGACTTTGGTTCCGCTAACCATTTCAAGATCTTTTATTTCTTACATCAACTTCTCTTCATTCATGCTTTACACATATGAGTCGTTTGCTTTTTTCTTTTTTTCTTTTTGACTTTATTTATTTTTTTCTGTTTTCTGTACACGTTTTTCATTCCAATGGTTTGTTCACCTATTTCTTTCTTTGACGGTTTCGATGGTTCTTTCCCCTGCACCTTGCTTTCTTTTTGTCCTCTTTTTCATACTTTTTCTCTTCCCACTAAACTTTATTATTCTCCCCGGTCTGTCATTTGTGAGCTCCCGCTGCCATTAACCTTGTGCTCGTAGTCCTTTTTCTACGGACAGTATCAGTGTGTTCATAACGCCGCCCCTGCTTTCAGGGTCTTCAGCACGTTACAGCCCTGACGCTTTTTTCACCGAGGTGCCCCTAACTGTTCCACTTGCGGTAAGATTCTACTGGGAGTTCTTTTCACCCCTTTTCATTATCACAGTTCCCGTTTTCCACCCGCCTTTCCTGATGGCGTACACGGCCAGTATTTCTTGGGATCCTTTTTCTCGTCACCTTTCTGCACTTCCGCAAGTTGCAGTTCTTTGTTTGTGAACGTCGTAGCTCACCGTAGTTCCTGTCACCTTCAGAATACATACGTTACAGCATGACCTATTTGATTTCAGCGTTTCCACGCTTCTGGTGTCCTATCTATCGCACAGCAGACCTTTGTTTTTTATTTTTATGTGGTCACACCGTTCATTTAATTTCTGTTCACTCTGTTTTCACTACAGTATCTCTCAACATTTTCCAGCTACCCTTAGCCTCACCAGTTATTTCAGATATTCGTACCCTCTAATTTTTCTTCTTATTGACCTTCTGCTCCTGTATAGCGATATATACCTTGTCATTTCTGATTTTCTCAAGAAATTTCCCCCTGACGAAGAGCATCCGCTCGAAATGCATTGGGGTCGCATTTGTTACTGAGTTTATGGATACACCCAGTTGGATATTTGTTACTATCATGGATATTATTTCACTTTGGATATCAATGTATAAAATTCGAATGGTTCTGCATATGACGTAATATGACATGAATACCAGTTCATTATAAATTCCTTTTAAATTGGAACCTATTGATTACCTGGTGATTAATGGCACAGCGATTTCATCCCGTACGGTGGATTTGAGATCTCAACTTTACACTGCGTAAGGTTTTTTCAGCAAGTCTACAGTCTAGCACCTCATGGTCAGGAGGTGAACATCTCGAATTCCCAAACCTTAATTTTCCAGTATTATCTGAAGATTATTTTAATTACCAAGGAGTGCAGCGGTTTTCTTGTTCATTTTAAACAGGACATTGCACATAGGTGGGGTTCCAGAATTCTCCCTACACATCCAAACTGGGAACTAGAAATGGAATTCTGCAGCATAATGACAAGGGAAGTTTACAAAGGGAGACGGTGCATCTGAGAAAATAAGAAAAGATATTGAGAATGGGACAAGTGATTGGGTTAGAGGAGAGGGCATGGCGAAAACCCCTTTTACAAGGACTTGGTGGGGGAGGGGAGACAGTATATCCATCAAGGACCGGTAATACAGGCTCAAGCCTATGGATGGACTCAAGAGGAGTTTTCTTCCGTCACAAATATTGATCCTGCTGGTGGCAGGTACATTGGATTGAACCACAGGAATGACGGATGGTGGGAGGGTGCCGTGAATGTTAAATTTTTCATATTTGTTGCATTGAAAAGAATAATAAAACAAGTGTTTTTGAAACTGATTTGAAGATAAATGTGATTTGTTTTTCTTGTTAAAATAAAAACAGTCGACATAACCTGCAGTCTATCTGTGTCACCATAGCTGAATGAAAAGTTGTGAGAAAAATTAGTGAGGCATAGCCCGAAATACTGATTGATTAAACACATGTCAATGACATTTCACAGACAAGTAGACAGCTCAACTGCCTAGGAGAAGCCAGCAGCCTTTCTCTAATGGTAGTGGGGGCACCCACCCACACCTTTTGGCAGACATAATGTATGTGAGCAAAGGCCAGCCTGACAGGCACTCTTTATGTTCAGGACAGGCAGCTAGGCACTATACATGCACAAAATGCCCAGGCACCTAGCTGCCCGAGCTGAACTCTGCCCGTCTGAAGATGACACAACCCTCTGGACGTGACCTTCTCAGCCCAGCAAAGCCTACGAGCTTCACTGATAGACTCAGGCCCGGACGCTTCAGTTTTAAACCCTGAAGTGACCAGGGCTGAATGTCTAACAGTAACTCTTACTGTCTCCATTCCACTCTGTGATGAAGGAGTGACTGCTTCCTCCTCTCATTGGGTGATGAAGTTCAACCAATGAGAGGAGGCAGCAGCTTCAACCCTTCTAGAACCATGGAGGTTCTACTGAGATCACTGCTGCAGTGGGAACGTTTTTTATGTGTGATGTGTACATGCCTTTGTGTATGTATGTGCATTTATGCGTGTATGCTGGGAATGGGTGTGTGTATGCTTTCGAATAGTGGGTGTATGCGTGCACACTTGTGAATGCATGGGGGTATGAGTGTGGATGTATATGTCTGAGTGTGTGTGCTTGCAAGTGTTGCTCGCCCACCCCTCCCTCCTGCTCATATTACCGCCTGCTACTGACAGACAGATCTATAGGTGCAGGTTATCGCAAAGACTAATGCAACGGCTTTCACATAGTGCATGGAGGGATACCATGGATGAACTTTCTCATAGTAAAAAAACATCAATTCTGCGAGCATGACTGAAGTCTGTCAAGACATCTCTCCTCTACACTGGGGTCTGTGTGCCCTTGATTCTAGTTTTTTTTATTGTGTTACAAGTAACAAAGGCCCTGAATTAGAGTTTAGCTTATGAGATACGTCATTACAATTGTTACAGATATCCCATCCGCACATTACAAGTGCATTATATCCTATGGCACTTGTATTACTGCAGGCAGACTATCAATCACTTTGTCACAAGTATGCCATCTGCCAAACTCTAAACCAGCCCCAAAGTAATTATAGGGCTCTGTACTGGGCAGAGGGAAGCAAGTGCCTGTTCCCTGACATGATTGGAACCTGCAAAAAAAATAAACATTGACAAAGCGAATAGGTCTAGTTTTGACAGTGTATTTAGTTTGTTTCCTTAATGTTCTGATAAATGCAGTGAAATAAGGAGGGTCTTGGTTGTCATAAGAACTTTTTATAATATAGTCTATTAGTTGAAATGGCACAGAAGGAAATATCTATGCATAATCTAAAAAATATTATTGCTTTTTTATTTATTAGAAGTACAGAAATAGATGTTTGTCCTTTAAATGAGTTTTTAATTACTAGTAAAATATGGAATGTCTAAATAAAAAGTATATTTTGAAAATGTAAAATGTGGCAAAAAGCAAAATGTGTTACCTACTCTATTTTTGTAAGCATGGAATAGCATTCTTAGTAAATGAAAGTATTCCGAACATACCACATAACACAATACTTCATTTTAGAAAAGAAATACAAAGTCAAACAAGCTTAATAATGCTCAATAACGATGTAAAAACACACTATATCAACACTGTCAACAGCCAAATGGAAAAACCAAAAATGAAACAACATATGTTCTGAGCCCTTACTTGGCCAACCCTACAAGTGATGTCCAGAGAGTAGCTAGCAAGTTTGTCCCTGCATTATTGTACGCCGACAACGCTGTCCTTATGGCCCAGACACTGAGAGCCGTTCGTCTGCTGGTAGAGTCATTCATGACTTTTATGAACAATTTAGATTTGATTACCAATGTTGGGAAATTCCATATTATGGCATGTGATCCTGGGAGAAAAAAAGGTTTCAAAACTGTTGATCAGTAGCCAATCCCTGAGCAGCGTGAGTACTTTCTGTTACCTCGATGTGGTCTCTGATTCCGCAGGCTCCTGTCAGTCGCAGGTTAACAACTCATGTTTGAAACTAAGTTGGTCATTAGGTGCAATATTTAAGCCTGCAGGCAGGGGTACTATTTCCACCTTCCAGGAAATATAATAGAACTCTCAATGTGTCCCTACAGCTCTTCACAATGCAGGGTCTGGGGTTATCACTACACTTCTTCTTTACAGATAGAGGAAAAACGCAAATGTAGGTGACTTCTTTATCTTTCCCCTGTAATCTGTTATTTGATCAATGACTCAGAGTTAAACTTGCCATATATTTCTGATAAAACAAGGTTGGCCCCAATTTTGCATTGGGTTAGTGTTGGCCAAGGCAGAGGCTAGTTTAACTAGGAACATTATTCTAGACTGTCTTAAATTAGACAGGGGTCTATCTATACCTTGGTTGGAGTACATTTCGAAGTGTTTTAATAAATTCTG
Source organism: Lissotriton helveticus (assembly GCF_964261635.1). NCBI lineage: Eukaryota > Metazoa > Chordata > Amphibia > Caudata > Salamandridae > Lissotriton > Lissotriton helveticus. The sequence continues at coordinate 1,257,714,286 of NC_136063.1, read as the reverse complement.
TCCGAGATGCTCTGTGCATCGTCACCCTACATAGGACCGACAATTTGGTGGTCAAGTCTTGTTTCCAAGAATACTACTGTTCTGAAAGTTTCTGTTCTGAATTCATGAAAAGCTCTGTTTGCGATTGCATCAATTTCTTTGAATCTGTAGAAATCTGTAGACCCCAAGAGTTATTTATCGTTAGAGGTTTTTGCTGGGAGAGATCACTTCTTTAGGGCCAGTATGGTGTGGTTAGTTGTATATTTCTCTGAGGCTTACAGTTATTTGGGTGTTTCTGCACCAGCCTGCCCTTGTGATGGGCTGTCTGATCAAACTTTGCTGCACTTTATGGGGCAGATTTACAAGCCCCTTGCGACACTTTTACGCCGCCGTTGCGTCACTTTTGTGACGCAGCGGCGGCGTAAACCATGCGCCACGTTGCGACTTATTTACAACGTGACGCATCTAGGCAGATGCGTCACGTTGTAAAGCCCTGCGCCACATGAAACCTGCGTCAGGTTTCATGTGGGTGTTCTGTCGCAGGGTGGGTGTTCCCTCGCAGGAAAGCCATGTAAAACTGACGCAGTGAAATCTACAAGATTTCACGGAGTCAGTTTTACGACGCTGCAGTGTCAAATCCTTACGCCTGCTTGAAGCAGGCATAAGGAGTGAGGCACCATGTTGAGTATGGGCGGCCCCTGTGCATTGCAGGAGTTCCGTCGCGCTTGCGACGCGACTCCAGCAATGTGCCGCCCGTGCGCCTCAAGATGCGTCACGCATCTGCCCCTCCTTGCACCATGGTGCGCCGCATTGTAAATGCGACGCATCTGTGGTGGTGCAAGGGGGGGATTACGTGACGCATCTGTTCTGGCGCATTCATGCTGATTTGCAGAGATGCGCCAGAAGACGTAAATATGGCCCTTAGTTTTTCTGTATATGTTATAGGTCATTTTTCTTATTTCATCTTAAGGCAATTTTAAGGCAGTGAGAGCTTTGTAAGTGAAGGGATGCGTTATTCCATCTTCAGCGCTTAGGCGGTGCTGTTGTCTGTTTTAGAGTTTGTTCTTTTCTTAAAGCTTCTGTAAGATACAGGAAATTGATGGAGGGTTGAGTTATTGATCCAACTGTCATTCTTTTTTATGTGTTAAGTGTTGTTTTTTACCTTACACATTTTGATTGCTCGTATCGTTGTATTTTTACTTTATTGAAGGCTCAATCAGCCTATTTATATTTATTTTCATATGTGTTTTGTGGATTTAGGATTCTGTTCTATTAATTCATTGCATTTCTGGCTGCCAGACTGGGAGGAAGAGCCTTCTGTTGGGTATTTGGTTGGTGTAGCATGCACTTTTTGCATTTTTAAGGAACTTTGGATATTGTTTTTTATGTTGTTGTTGCTCAAACTGTATTGTATTTCTTTTATGTTTTTTCTTAAAACTGAATAGCGAATACATTTATTGAATTGAAGCTTGAAACAATGTATATACCCATCCACAGGTAATCAATGTTTCACCTTTCTTTCTACTATTTCTACGTCCACTGGTTCCCTAATAACTCAATATTCTACTGTCCCCTATATATACCTAAAAAAAATAAACCTGCATGAAAATTGCCTATGATATATTGTTAGGAACTATTCTCTCTCTTGCGTATCTATATAAGGATTATTTCCTTACTTTGCATGCTCCTGCTGCCTTAGTGCCTCTGAACCCTACCATGTTTTTTATTTTTATATATTTATTTATTTAATGCGATTTTATATAGCGGGAACATTACCCGAAGGTGTCAGAGCGCTTTACATAAGAACCAGTTGTGATACATAAGGATTTAGGATTACATGCGTTACATAAAAGATACAAACAGAAAAAAATTGCAAATGTACAAGTTAAAAAGTCACACAAGGAAGAGATATAAACAGAAAAAATTGCAAATGTACAAGTAGGAAAGTCACTCAAGGAAGGGATACGAATGGATATACTCTAAGAGTCACATAGATATGGTAGAGAGTACAAAGGTCTACTGCATATACTAGTGATTAGAATTATCTCTATATACATTTATATATACAAATAGTAGATTTTCTCAGGTCAAGACCCAAAAAAACAGAAGACCAGAGTTCCATTAAGTGGGGTGGGAGGGGGGACGTAGTCACAGCACCAAGGGAGGGTGGGAGGGATACGAGGGTATGGAGAAAAGGCAAATCAGAGGATCATCAAGGGGGAAACGAGAGAAAAGGGTAAAGGACAAGGGAATGGACAAGATGTCTGGTCAGGGTCCAGAGAAAAGCGGGCGAGAACAGCAGCAAAATGGTGGGCAGGACGAAAGTAAAGAAGTCCATGAGAGTGACCCAGTGAGAATGAATTAGAGTGCCAAAAGAAGACAGCGCGGTACATAATTCAAAAATCAGAGAAAGGAGGGGAGAGGAGGCGTGTAGGCTCGGGTCCACTGGAGTAACGTCAACGACAGTCAGAGTCAGCCTGTTGTGGCTCCTGCGCCCCCATACCTGGGAAACGTTCACTGGTTCCTCGCTCTTGCCCGGCTGCAGCAGCACTTTGTTTGACTGCAACAGAAGTTGTTGGAGAGGGGGCACACAGGGGTAGAAGGGGTAGAAGGGCTGAAAGAAGGCCGGGCTCAGCTGTCCTCGCGCCTCCAGTCCCGGAAGCGGGGGCTGTGTGCTTAGACTCCTGGGTGGGGGCACCTCCGCGGGAACGTCTGCGCCCCCCCCGATCCGTGGAAGGACAGGCCGCTCCGATGAGGAGTGATCTCTGGGGGCCTGGGTGGGTGAGGGCCTCCATCCGCTGCCCAGTGCACCCCCATTATGCCATGACAGAAGTCCCCCCGGTGGTGCTGGGGCCCGCCTCGCTTTCCCGCTCCCGCTACAGCCTGCCTCCCCCTTTGTTCGGGCCTGGGCGGCGGGGTTTCTACAGAGCTGAAGCTCCGGGCAGCCATGTTGACTGGAGCATAAGACAAACCAAATGAAAAAAAATTATACTACACTAACTTATACTTTTGGGCATACCACTTACTTTGGGTTATGGAGCAGCATTCACCCGGCCATAAAGGGTTTCAACACCTCACCATAGGCAGTAAGGGCTATATAAATACAATTATAGCACAATACCATATAACATATTCTACAGGTATTTCTGTGTACTTTCATTTAGATCCTCTTCCTTAGCTCTGTTAGCACATGCATCAGTTGATCAGGATGGTAAATCGAGAGGAATTAAGATCATTCCACACGCCTTCCTTTTTGATCCATCTATCTTTCTCATGCCCGCTCTTCAGCAAGTAACTGAATGGATAGGTCTTATTTCTTGGTGGCATAGCATGAATAGGAGAATAATACTGTTGAGTGGAATGGGATGGGGGTTATGATCTTCCTGTACCCTTGAGGGATGGATGTCATAAGGTGTAATACAAAGACCAGGGGGCCCAGGGAACACGTGTATGGTTGTTTTGAACTCTCTAGTGGTCTCGCGTGTAACATTAGATCTACCAATATTCTACCAACATCCAACAGGTTTGATATTTGCTTAAGTTTGGATTTAAATGATTTATTATTAGAAGCAAAGCACTTGATTAGAGCTAATCAGACATCTTTCCATCTGACCAGCTGAGGAAGAGAAGGTTGGTGAATGAAGTGCTACATGTTCAGGGTAGTGCAGCCAATTCCTTGCTTATGTCCTTTTGGAACACCACTGGTTTGAGCACTAATATATGCAATTTAGAAAGGTTATGTCTTAGTAGAGCCCTCTCGGTAATTTGAAGAAAACATGGCTAGTTAAACCATTCCATTTAGATCCTCCTTATTAGTGGCCAATACATTCCAATGGCCCGGTACCACGTTACAGGACCTATCAGAATGATAAGACCTGTGTGTTTCACAAGGAGATTTTGGCTGCTTAAATATGCCGGTATCAGTGTGAAAAGAGTGATTAACACATTTTACTCCCCAAATCCTTGAAATGCACATTATCACCCCCCCCCCCCCACACTCCCCACCGAAATTACTGGAACCCCAGCAATGATTAATCTGGGGAGGGGAGATAATGGACCACTCATAAAGAGGGTATAAATTGATTGTCAAATGTTTAATATACAAGTGTTGCATGCTGTGAGGATCCACAAATCGCATGGCCTCCTTATGTAGGTGGTACTCAATCTGGCCACGCAATCATTTCTCACACAAGGAAGTCGAACAATATTCTTGCCTCCGAGCTCAGATTTGAACGAAATGAGTTTACTCACAGTTAATTATTGTAGCAACCACCTTGGTATACGTATTTCCCTTCACTTGATGAGCTATCTGATTTTCCTGACCACGTGAATGGCAATCGTTTTGCTGAGAGATGTAGGCTGTTTGCCACCAAGTTCATGGGTGATTTGCAACATGCTGTTAGGTGAGGGAAATAGTTTCCCCCTACCACTAAGGGTCCCTAAGACTGTCTTCTTTTTTTTAAAACTTTGCAAGCTTTGCTTTCCAAATCTTGCATTGTTGAAAAAATATTTACTCATAGTTGTCAGTCAACCAACTTTTCACACTTCTAGTGCCAGCTTAGGCTCTATGGTTGATTATTGTAATATAGTATATATTTGAGCGACCACCACAATGATGTTATGCCTGCAAAGAATCCAGAACTTTGCAGCTAAGAAAATGACTAAATGTTCTATACTGCACAACCTCCAATGGGGTTTACATTAAAAAAGAGAAATTCTCAAAACATCAACTCCCTTCTTTACATAACATTTTGGCAAGCCCATATACTGTGTCCTACCCAGGTATCACAGACCGTGTGTCTATTCCTTGTTAAACACTGAATAGACTGTAGATAATTTGCATTCCTGTTGCAGCATCTAGCACACCAAGGTCTTTATCGAATTAAATGTAAGTAAATTTAATCGGTTATTGCCTAAGTATAACAATTCCTACAAATCTCTCTTCCCTTCTGTCAGCCCATTAAGGGATAACCACAGAGGGACAGATTACACAGGTACTACATTTCATTCACTGGGCGTGAGCTGGCCAGATGACTCAACTACCCAATGACACCAAGTGAACCAGCTGATCCCCCATAAATAGTGGTGATTTGCATTAGTGTCATACTATTTTCACTTAATCTCAGTTACACTTCGTACGCAACCCTGCATCTTTTCCTGATGAATTAATAGATTTCTTTTACTACCTCCAGTTCAGCGGGAGCCACCGGTGTTTGTCCATGCCTCAGGCACAGAAGGTTGTTCTACATGTGTTTAACAGACAATATTTTGAGATAGAACTTGAAATATACGGGATGGTTGGTCTTGTAAGCCTCCCATAGTTAGCAGCAGTCTCAAAAAAAGCAAAAGAAACAAAATGCTGGACGATGCAAGCATTCACACCCAGTCACAAGGGTCTGGGTTTAATCCATCATTCTTTTTCTCACCACACCACCCCAGTTTGGTCAATTAGTCAATTGTTGTTTTTGCATTTGTTACCCCGAAAGGGACGGGTATGCCCAGGCATGGGACCCGTGCTCTCCATGCCACTGGAGTAAAGCTATCCTGGCTGATGAGGGGTGAAACCCCGAAACCAGTCCTAGGATGCTTGTTTCCAGTCCAGGGAGGACCTGGCCTGGCATTTCGCGCTGGACTGTTCCCATTGGGCACAGGGTCAAGACTGATTTGCATATGGCTGGGTTCAAACTGGAAAGGCATGGTGGGCAAAAAAACGATGGAGTTAGGCCCAGATCTCTGTCCTGGGGTGAATGTATGACATTGTTCTGCATTCTGTTCATCAATTGTTTTTTTTGCAGTCTCAAAATAAGGCAGGGAAAACATGATATTACAATTTTTTTGAGATATTTCAAGTCTTTAGTCTTAAAATCCGGTTAGCCAAAGGAGTGTCAGGAAAACATTATTGGTCCAGTTTTGGAGATGATCAACACAGCAATGAAAACTACTTGAAAAGCAGCACTGGAATGACAGGTCCAGCTTCATTCAGTTTCATTAGACACTTTAATTATGATTGTGTGTCCCTTTAAATCAAAGCAGCCATAAGCAGATTCATGAGTATAAAGTCCTCAAGGTTGGCAGTGGTAAGTGAACCATTTTGCCAGGTTTTGATGAAGCAAATGACCCAAAATGTCTGGCTCATACTTTCCTGCAGCAATAGTACATTTGACAATTGGAAGGATCTTAAGGCAACCTTGATATTTAAAGATTGTGATATTGTACACTCAGCTATTTTATTGGACCCTGGTGCTAATACACGTTTTTCAAACTCAAATATACCAGACTGTTGTAGGGTCTATCTATAGTTCTCATGGTTTAGAATGTAGGTTTCAAGCATAAAAAAGAATTAGAAAAAAAGATCCAGCACAACTATCAGATGAAAGCAAAGGAATCTGTAGAAAAAAAGTGGAAACAGGCTCAAAATAAAGAATAGAATGGAGAACAGCATATCAATTAGCTACAAAATAGAGTGGAATTACTTTCAAAAGACATGTCATTTAACTCATGAGTGTATTTATTACTTTGCAGAGAAATGCACATCCCAAACAGATTTGCTTCACATAGTCCCAGTTATGGATAGAGAGCACATTAAACAGTTTGAGCGGTTACAAAAAACACTTCTGGAGTTGTGTGGGGCTAACTGGCATTTGAACACAAGGGTTGTTACAGTGCAACCAAAAAAACATAAATACTTTGAAAGCATAGCATGGATTTTGTGCAGTCTGTTTTTTCAGAGATTTTATTATTGTGAGTAATGTTTAATGAGGTGATATGTGAGAGCAATTTAGAAAAGTAGATGATACATGATAGAAAGGGGGATGTCCTCAGCTCACTATCATGTCTGGTGGGCTAGACAGTTCAGGATCTGAGACCCTGTGCCAAACTGGTGATTCAGGTATTCTTTTGTCACCATGATGACTGTGCGGCCTATCTATGTCCTGCCCTTGAGCTGACTTGAGAATACCCGAATGGCCTTCCAAACTGCCATCAAATCTCTCCCTCCAATTGTAGGGAAGATCCCAGAGTCCCCTTGGAGCTGTCTGAACTACTAGGAGTGCTCGGCAACCCAGACTAGTTCTTGGCAACCCAGACTACTGTTACCTATTGTCAGGATTCCTGGATCTGAAAAGGGGAGAAAAATCCCTTGTTCCAAAACTGAGGGAATCAACCACCATGCTAAATAATCCCAGAACGAGAGCTTCATAATCTTCCTGGATTGGAATCCAATACTGGAGGATATGCAGAGCCAAATATTCCAGGTGCAGACAAGCCCACGGGATGAGGAATAACATTACTGCCTGTTAAAAGAGACAATAAGAACTTTCTGAAGACCTTGTTTCTGTCTCCAGAGATAGAGGAGTAAAGATTGGCAAAGAAAAAATCTGGCATTTGTTACCACATTCCCTTGTAATCATCAAAGCCAATCTGATGCTGGGGCATCTTCTCTTGACATTCACCCCCCACCCCAAATGATTCTTCAGCTTCAATCTCTGAGACACTGAAACAAACACCTTTGCTAGATCTGTCCTGAACCATGCCCCTACATAGCCCATGCTTTAGGACAGGATCTGCTGAGAATGCTGTTCACTTGATTAGATAGCCAAATCTCTGTAGGGTGTGAATTACTACTTCTGTGTCTTTCAGAGTTTGTCCATAGGATGGAGAATGCACCAATAGATTGTCTATATAAGGATGTATTCTTATCCCCTGAAGGTAGAGTAGAGTGATCATCAGCACAAAATCTTTTGTAAATCCTCTTGTAGCAGTCTTTACCCCAGAGGGAAGTACCTGAAACTACTAGTGCTGATACCCCAGAGCAGACATCTAGTGTGAGGAAGCATTTGGGATATACTGGTATGTACAATGCAGCTTAATTTTGCTCAACAAATCTCCCTCTGAAATTATGGGTATCACCTGCTGCAGAGAGATCATACAGATTATTTTGAACTGTACTTGCTGAGGTATATCAGATCTAGGATCATCCTGATAAAACCATGACACCCTCTGTAGACAAAAGCTAATAAAATATCAAAAGTAAAAGAAAATGATAAACAACCCATTGATAAGGAGTTAACCACAGCAAAGAAACTAAGGGAAAAAAGAGAGGGAATGAAAGAGAGAGTGGGAGAGAGGTTTAGAAGGAAGAGCAAAAGGAAGGACATACAAAAAGATGTCCTTTAGATGAAAGGACATATCCATTCATCTTTAGACGAAAGGATGAATACAAAGAGAAAGAGACTGATAGATGGAAGGGGACAACAAGATTACATGGGTGGGTGAAAGAAAGTGTCTGTAATGATGAAAGGCTGGATGAATAGACAGCTGTATGGAAGGGTGAAAGGATGAAATTGTGGATTGGTAAAAGGAGGGTGAATTGGTGGATGGATGAAAACGAATGGATGGATGAATGGGTAAAAGTATGGCGGAATGAATGGATGTGTGCGTAGAAGGATGGATGCAAGACTGGGATGATGAGGAGGTGGATGGATAAAATGGTGAAAGGATGGATGGAAACATGAAAAGATGGATGGATGAATGACAGGCGTAAAGGACGGAGACATAGATGGACAGAAGGCTGGATTAAGGGGCCTTATCTAGAGTGGGTAGAGTTTATTCACCTTGCTTACTTGACGGCATTCGAGGGATGGATCAAAGCGGGGGTATTTTGGCTACTCCCTTGCCCAAAGCTAATGGGAACCAATGATCTATGGGAGAGTAAATAGTAACGAAAACATCTCCTGTTAGTATTGAAGTGGACGAGAAAGGAGATGAGGAGATAATTAATGTTATACTTACATTTTCGATGTAGTTGCAGAAGATGCTGTGACTCCTGCAAAGTGACCCATCATGTAATGGGGGTCGATAGAGTGACATACAAACATTTGTCCACCTAGAGAGAGGGATGGTACCTGGTTGGGGCCAGACAGCCATTACTATAGGCCAGCTGCCAAAACATGTCTATACTGTCATTGGGTAGAACTATTTGGGTCGAGTTTCAGTGTGTGTGACGTGTTTTACACAACATGCATAGGAGGAGGTTCAGGGCTTCAGTTTTTGTTCCACTCCTCGTCCAGACACAATTATTTTCTTGCTTTAGATTTTTCATAACATGCTGCGAAAAGAGGCTAACATTTATCTAGCCGGCCTTTCAGAGAGCTGTGGAGTCGACGGGGAGTGACTTACAGCCACAGAAAGAGATCAAGTCCACGGTGACCTTTCCCTCCTTTTTATTTTTTATCTTAAAAGACAGCTTCACACAATTTCAGAGAAAGCTGAGCGTTTAGAAGCCACAAATCAAAGAAATGTTCCTCCATCAAGCTGGGCAGTACACAGTATTAAATATGAATGTGACTTTCGAATGGACTGATTTTTTAAGAGCAATTTTTCAATTTAACCTTTTGGAAGTGAGGGCGAGGCCGTGTAATGTACGGCTGACCTACCTTGTTAAGCAACAGAATAGGCCTATTATGACAGGCAGGCCTTACAAAAGGTAGTCTTTTGTTCCTCCCAATCTCTCCTGCTCCATTTTCCATTGTCTCAAAGCTCTGCTCGCAGCTTGCACCGACCTGAAATATGTCCTTCCTGGAAGATTAGCACAAAGCATAAAATAATGCTTGTCACATTTACTGCCTGTATCAGATCTGTTCTGGGCATTGATTATAGAGTTTCTGAAGTCGTTCTTGGAAATTATTGCTGGAAATAACTTGAAATAGCAGAAGCTATGAAAAAAATGACACTTGAATGTTGGAAGTTTTGAAAGCGCCAAACGTGTCGCTATAATGCAATGTGAAATTGTTCATAAGGTGCTTTAAAATACTGATTAAATGTTAGGCACTACTTAAATCACGCATTACCACTCTAATAAATGGCTGTAATGAACTGATGGATGGACCTCTGTGGTTGCATAAATGCAGTAGGTTGATATTTCAGAAACGTGATAGTATTCTCAGTTAATTCAAGGCACGGAGCTGAAAGAGATCGTAATGTAATAGTACTGACAAGGTGCCCCACTCCAGCATATAATAGGAATGCGATATGTTTTCAGAGACAGCGGCAGAGTATAGGTTAGGTTAGTAAGGTGAAAAACACAGACAGAAAGAAGGACAGGCAGACAGACAGACAGGCAGACAGACAGGCAGACAGAGAGACAGACATACAGACAGACAGACAGACAGACAGATAGATAGATAGATAGATAGATAGATAGATAGATAGATAGATAGATAGATAGATAGATAGATAGATAGATAGATAGATAGATAGATAGATAGATAGATAGATAGATAGATAGATAGATAGATAGATAGATAGATAGATAATGTATTATCATTAATTCAAAATGTATGGGAGAGAAACAACTTGCATTGCTGGAAAGCAAACAATTGTAGTATTGATTGGAAAACGTGAGAAGATATTGCTTTACCACAAGCATCAAAAGGCCTGCGCCCTTGGAAAAAGGGTGGAGCAGCTAATTTTGGCTCCACCATATGTTTGGCTAGGCACATGTATTCTGTTTTTGGCCTTATTTGTCTGATACAATGTTGCCAATTTAGAGATGGTGTACTGAATATATAGAGAAGTGCATGCTAAATAACGTTTTTCTTTGCAGAACTATCTGGATCGCTGACGTCAAAACTCCAATAGGCTTAGATTGTAAGGTGGTGTGCTCAACTGCATTTAATGCAGCACATTGGGCAGAATTAGATAAATGAATCATGTGATGTGTGATTATCAATGGTTAGAGATTTTTTATCACTCTGTAGTTTCCACCAATAGTTGTGTTTTTTTTTTACTATATAACCGTAATACATATATATTATTCCTGTAACCATGATGCATGCACATATGGTATATTTGCATTGTCATATTAATTTTGTGACCACATTTGCCCCTACATTCAAGTGACAGGTGTGTTTTGTTTATTTTTTTATTACTCTTATTTATTACTGCTTTATTACTGCTTGCATGTTTTCTTTCTTTCCTCTGCAGGTGCAAGTTAGACTTGATTAGCTAGACTTGATTAGCTAGTGTAAAGGCTATTGTCCAATGTAGTGATAACAAGGTACAGGATGGTTTCTTTGGCAAGAGAGAAAATGTTAACGAGGATGAAGATGGGCTTCATGGCGGAAAGGAGGTGTGCAAGGTCAATTGGTGTTCTGAGGGAGCTGGGGAGAGAAGAAGAAGAGTTGCCAATTGTCATTGTGGAGAGTAAAAATGTACTGGTGACAAGGATATGGAGTTTCGTTGAGCAATTTGCATTAATTACTATTGTTTGCTAGAGTTCAGATACCTTTAGACCATGGGTACTCACAAACTTTCTCTCGAGGGCCAACATTACTGTGTGGTTTGTGGCCGGTGGGGGTGGGGATGGGGTTAGTTGAGGGCAGAGTCAGTGGGGGCGGGGCTATGGAAAAAAATGAAAATCTTTTCAAAACAAATCAAAGTGGTACTGTAACCTTGTAATGACTATATGTGAGACTTTCTCACAAGCAAAATGAAACCTATAAATATCAGACGAATGCATACGATTTCGTATACAGTCCTGTTTAGCATCACAAACTGGCCTTTGCATACTATTAAAATATCAACAAATAGCGTTTTTCTTGTGGAAAGGTGGCAGCCCTACTGGCAGACGTGCGTAGTCCTGCACTTGTAAGTGTGCACCCATGCCAGCCCAGACCCACTGTACATTGCGCGAGGTGAGGGCAGGCTTAATCGCAAGTTGTTGACACATTCCAGGGTCAACTTTCTAATTAATAAATCACTTGCCACTAACTTTGTTTGCCTGCATCCTGCCCGTGGACTGAGCCGGGTTAAGGGCAAGCGCTGTGCCTGGGGTCTTCGCCTGCTCGCCTCCCGCCGCCTAACTCCTCCTTGCCATCACGAAGTAGGGCCGCCGAGTGGAGCGTGGGCGGGCCATCCAAAACTACATACCCCAGCAGCCCTAGCGGCATCCAACGAGAGCGTTTCGCGCCAGGAGGCGCTTAAATACAACGTCAGCCCTGATGAGCGGGGGGACTAACACTTGCCACTAACTTTGTTTGCCTGCATCCTGCCCGTGGACTCAGCCGGGTTAAGGGGAAGCGCTGTGCCTGGGGTCTTCGCCTGATCGTCTCCCGCCGCCTAACTCCTTCTTGCCATCACGGAGTAGGGCCGCCGAGTGGAGCGTGGGCGGGCCATCCAAAACTACATACCCCAGCAGCCCTAGCGGCATCCAACGAGAGTGTTTCGCGCCAGGAGGCGCTTAAATACAACGTCAGCCCTGATGAGCGGGGGGACTAACACTTGCCACTAACTTTGTTTGCCTGCATCCTGCCCGTGGACTCAGCCGGGTTAAGGGGAAGCGCTGTGCCTGGGGTCTTCGCCTGCTCGCCTCCCGCCGCCTAACTCCTTCTTGCCATCACGGAGTAGGGCCGCCGAGTGGAGCGTGGGCGGGCCATCCAAAACTACATACCCCAGCAGCCCTAGCGGCATCCAACGAGAGCGTTTCGCGCCAGGAGGCGCTTAAATACAACCTCAGCCCTGATGAGCGGGGGGACTAACACTTGCCACTAACTTTGTTTGACTGCATCCTGCCCGTGGACTCAGCCGGGTTAAGGGGAAGCGCTGTGCCTGGGGTCTTCGCCTGCTCGCCTCCCGCCGCCTAACTCCTTCTTGCCATCACGGAGTAGGGCCGCCGAGTGGAGCGTGGGCGGGCCATCCAAAACTACATACCCCAGCAGCCCTAGCGGCATCCAACGAGAGCGTTTCGCGCCAGGAGGCGCTTAAATACTACGTCAGCCCTGATGAGCGGGGGGACTAACACTTGCCACTAACTTTGTTTGCCTGCATCCTGCCCGTGGACTCAGCCGGGTTAAGGGGAAGCGCTGTGCCTGGGGTCTTCGCCTGCTCGCCTCCCGCCGCCTAACTCCTTCTTGCCATCACGGAGTAGGGCCGCCGAGTGGAGCGTGGGCGGGCCATCCAAAACTACATACCCCAGCAGCCCTAGCGGCATCCAACGAGAGCGTTTCGCGCCAGGAGGCGCTTAAATACAATGTCAGCCCTGATGAGCGGGGGGACTAACACTTGCCACTAACTTTGTTTGCCTGCATCCTGCCCGTGGACTCAGCCGGGTTAAGGGGAAGCGCTGTGCCTGGGGTCTTCGCCTGCTCGCCTCCCGCCGCCTAACTCCTTCTTGCCATCACGGAGTAGGGCCGCCGAGTGGAGCGTGGGCGGGCCATCCAAAACTACATACCCCAGCAGCCCTAGCGGCATCCAACAAGAGCGTTTCGCGCCAGGAGGCGCTTAAATACAACCTCAGCCCTGATGAGCGGGGGCACTAACACTTGCCACTAACTTTGTTTCCCTGCATCCTGCCCATGGACTCAGCCGGGTTAAGGGGAAGCGCTGTGCCTGGGGTCTTCGCCTGCTCGCCTCCCGCCGCCTAACTCCTTCTTGCCATCACGGAGTAGGGCCGCCGGTGGGGCGTGGGCGGGCCATCCAAAACTACATACCCCAGCAGCCCTAGCGGCATCCAACGAGAGCGTTTCGCGCCAGGAGGTGCTTAAATACAACATCAGCCCCATCTCGCGGGACGCCGGGCTAAGCCCGGGCAAAGGGCGGGCCCTCTGTGGCCCTCAGAGGCCAGAGGAGGTCGGGCCGGGCGCACCTCTGTTACAACTTCATTTAAGGTACTTTAACCACCACTGACTGTTTGATTTCGTGGATGAACTATGGCATACTTACATCCTCTTCCTACATATGCACTGAGAGGGTCAACACGCTGATATATTCTCAACAGACTCGCTCTTTTTGATTAGCACTGAACTATATGGTGTACGGCCCATTACATTATTTGCATTATTTGCACTAATCGTTTATTTATTGACTTGTCTGAATAGGATAGTCATCAGAATTTATATTGTGAACTGATTAGTATATTTACATTGTCTCAACATGTCTCCAAGGGGCAGTCGCAGTAAAACTGCAGCTGGGGGAGCTTCAGTGATCGGCCCTATAGATAACTTTATAACCAGAGCCAATGATGCAATAGACCAGGGTATTTTACTTTTGGAACGTAGGGTTTCGCAAGACCTAGCCAAAGCTAAACGTTCAGCCCTTGGTCTTATTGCATTGGCAACCACACCCACCCAGGCCAGGCCTAGTAACATCAGACCTTTAATTGATGCACGTGCTGATATCCATACTATACCAAATGAGGTAAATCTATCTGCCTCAATTCCACTGATAGATTCTGATACAGATATAAGTACGGATTTGGAGAAAACTCCCAATTTACCTATTAATCCTACCCCAGATGAAATATCAGTAGACAGCACGAGGCAACTAAGAGGTAGACGGGAGGGCGCTATTCGAAAACAAGCACAACATGTATTAAAGTCCTGCACGTCTAAGGTCAGAAAACACAGTATGCCCAAAAGAAAGACTAGGAAAGGCGCTAATTCTAGCCCCCATTTAAGTACGAACAGAACAAAGGAGACTATTGAGGTAGACAGTGAGGTGCATCAAGGGGGGATGATAGGCATGGATGGAAATTCTGATGCCAATACTGCCAACACTGTAAACGACCGCATGCTGGAAAGAATGGGTGAACTACTTAGCATCTATTTGTCACCTATAGAAAGTAGGCTCACTCGCATAGAAAAATAAATAGCAGAATTAAGTATTCCCATTAAGAATATTTCCAGAGAAGGTGCTCCCAATGGCGTGGGAGCTAAATCGAGTTCCACAACACTTGCAGGCACTAAACTAAAGAACCCTCAAGCGCCAATTATAATTACAAATACAACACTTAAACCCCCGCAGGCCTTAGATAAAGGGACCACCGTTAATCAGCCAGTAGTTAACCCTAGTATTACTAATGTGGCTTCGGAGCCAAGGAAGGACCAAAATATCAAACAATTGAAGGGGATTTCTATGAGCCAATCCCACAACCCTTCAAATGATTTCCCTATGGTTCAGCCTCCCCCAAAAACTATTAGGCAGATTCCATTACGTATTAATCTACCACCTGAGTGTGGGGCATACGTGTTGGTCCTAGTTAATGTTTCAAAATTAAGGAAGGACCAAGAAGAAACCCCTATGTCCCTTAAAACAAAACCTTACCCTGGTTAATTGCAAATTGTAATTTTCTCATAGAAGGGGCAAGGGAGATCATCCACACCCAGAGAGTGGGCTGGATAGGCCCACTGAGGAAAAAGTTTGAGGGGGACTGTGTAACAATACATTTAAAAAAACCCAATGGGCGGAAAAAACATTGGCTAGCGCCCCATTACCCTCACCTTGGGAATTTAATACTACTCTCCTCCCATTAGGCTATTTTTACAGACACCTGATATCCCCTAAACAAACTATGGCGAATAACTTCGCCATTCCACACCAGGATTTGAATTTTGGAGCAAGGATTAAATCCCCGCTTTTTTCCCAGAACCTAGATTTTAACTATCAGAATGCCCAGACCTGGCGTCATCAGGCCCGAACGCCAGCTCCTCCTCTGCACTATCCGCAATTTTCAACTATGCCCCACTATGACCATAGAGAAAGGCAATATCCAGCATTCACTCCTAATCAATTTATACCGATGAGTGAAGCTAGGCCACTATTTAACATCCCCACTCATAATCGGTTTGAATACTTTTCAAATTTAGATGAGCAGGACTGACTGGATAAAATTGCCGATAGTAGCAATATCAGTAGTCAAGTTACAAATAACAGACATGAGGGACACTCAGTAATAACTGAAGAATGTTTAAATCAGAATAGCCTAGTGACTGATATGAATACTAATAGTGCCCCATCTGTAGTTGTTAACACTATTAAGGATATGCCGAGGAGTGATGGGAGTAAGCCCACTAAGCATCGTAGTACCCATGGGTTATCAATTCTCAGCTGGAATGTGGCAGGCCTGGAATCTAGGCTCTCAGACCCTGCATGGGCTGAGATAATTGACGGTATGGATATTCTTATGTTCCAAGAGACATGGGCTGTTGGGAATTTATATATAGAGGGTTACCACTGCTTTAGTATAACATCACCCAAACCTAGCTTTGGTAGAGCAGTGGGTGGCTTGTTCACTGGGATCAAGATCTTGGCCGGTGGTTCAATTAGAGACTTGTCCAGCGATAATCTTAATATTCAAATCCTTGAATATAAGCTAAAGTCAAAGACCAGGATTTATTTAATTAATTTTTATAACCATGATTTTTATCATGTACCGAATAAGAATTTTCTGGCACTGTCAAAGGCTTTAAGCAAATTGGATACAGAGTCAGGAATTCTAATAGGGGGTGATTTTAATGCTAAACTAACAATGAGACATGGGATTGAGGATGGGACTCACCAAGACCAAGCGGAACGTAGGGGCACTGAATTAGTTAAAATATTAACTGAATTTGCCCTTGACGACGCCATGAGAATAGGTTATAGTCCTAGTTCCCCCCACGCCCCCACGTTTATTAGTGGGAATAACAGCTCCACTATTGACTATATATTCATGTCACCCCACTTAATAGATTGTACAGTAAAGACTACAGTGACGGTGACATCTTTCAGTGATCATAATCCATTGATAGTAACCTTGAATCTCGCACCTAGCCCTGTTTTTTATGAATCTGAATGGTGCAAGGGACATTACACCCTCAATTGATGGCCTACGGCTAAAATGGAGGGGAGTTGACTGTGGGGCAATTTTAGATAGTGTACAAACTTCATACCCGCATTTGATTAAGTCTTGCCTGTCTACGAGTGGTAATTACGATACCATAATCGCTGATTTTGAAGTACTGTGTTCTACTATAAAAATTATTTTGTCAGTCCCATTACCTAAGGAAGGTAAAGATCCATGGTGGTTCGACTCAGTCTGCTCTTTGGCGAATAGGGAATTAAGAAAGGCACTTAATGCCAAACCTAGGTGCAAAGTGACCGTTCAGATAGCCAGGAAATATTACAAAGATAAAATAGCAGAAAGAAAGGCAATGCTACTCTCTGAACAGTGGGAATCGCTGGTGATCAGCGCAAATCTGGGTGGCAGCGGTCCTTTTTGGCCCGCTGTTAGGAAAACAAGAGAAATGGGTAAGAAGCTCACTCCAATTAGCTGCAACATAACCAGCAGTGTATGGGAGACCCACTTCTCCAAAATTTACACAGCTCCAATAGAGGAGCCGCCTATTTCAAATTTAGGACAATAGGGCGGCCTACAGATTGAAGCCCACAAAGTTGAGATAGCTATAAAAGAGAGCCTGGGAAATAAGGCGCCTGGTCCTGATGGTCTGCCCATAGACATTATTAAATATAATGCGGACTTATGGGCGCCAATTCTCCTTAACGTTTTTAATAGCCTGCCAACAGCGGCTATGCCGGCCACATGGGCAACTAGTATTATCGTCCCAATTTTTAAAAACGGAGATAGGACAGAACCAGCTAATTATCGCCCCATCTCCCTTTTGGACATCACCCTAAATATTTTGGGACGTATAATCTATAATAGAGTACTTGAATGGACTGAAGACACAGACTTCCTGGATTCATGTCAGATGGGATTCCGGAGTGGGGTAGGAACAGTGGAGCAATGCTTGAATCTGAAACTAATAATTGATAAGTATAGCATTGCTCGATCGTCTCCTACCTACCTTGCTTTTATGGATCTTTCATCCGCTTTCGATCTAGTGAATAGATCCAAACTCTGGATAATCCTATCACAAAATGGCCTAGATGATACCCTTGTTAGATTTCTTGCCTATCTTCACACTGACCTGAAAACACGGGTCAGAGTTGGGATGGGTGGTGAAGTCTCAGGAGCCATTGACATAGGCAGGGGGATAAGACAAGGGTGCGTTTTAGCACCCCTGTTGTTCATTATTTATATTAATGGTCAATCTAATTGCCTGAAAAAAGTCACCACGGATGTTCCAATAATCCTAGGGAAACCCTTACCAGTGCTTTTATATGCAAACGATGCGGTGCTTATGGCCCGCACACCAAATGCCCTTCGTCTGCTTGTACATAGCTTTGTCCATTTTATGGAGGGTCTTTTATTATGTGTTGTGGTCCCGGCAAAAGGAAGCTCAACACCATACAGATAGGTAAAGATAAACTTGAATCTGTTCCTACATTCCCTTATTTAGGGTTGGTTTTCGCTGCGAACGGCTCGTGGAGTGGGCATTTGGCCCACGCCACGAGCAAGTTCTCGAAAGCCACCAATTCTGTTTTGAGTCTTCCCCGCCCTAAGAAAATTGGTGCCACTAAAGCCATTTTAATTTTTTTTAGATTACAGTGCTCACCTGTTGCCTCATATGGAGCGGAGGTTTGGGGGTCGGGAAGCAGCCATAGTATCCAACGGGAGGAAAGCCGCTTTTGTAGGAAAATATTGGGCGCCCCGATCTCATCCTCTGATTATATCTGCCACAGTGAATTAAACCTTCCATATATAAGTGATTTTATTAGAGCCAGACCGGCACTTTTTTGGATTAAAGTCTGGAGGAATAACGCTGCCGCACTTACACAAAACATCATGAAAGACTGTCTAAATTGTGATCACGGAATGGCAATTCCATGGCTCTCAGAAGTTTTTAAAACACTGAGTGCAGTGGATAGAGGCAATTTATTCACTGATCCTACGTTAATTGAATCCAAGGATAAAGTCGAGGTTAAAAATGCACTGTATGCACTTTACAATACTGAACGGATAGGAAGAGAATTGCAGAAATCAACTGTTGCAAAATATTTAGGGAATGAACTGTGTAGACAACCCCTCCCGCCCTACCTCTCCCTACCTATGATTAGCTGGGAGAGATCACTTCTGTTTCGTTAAGGGCAGGTACAGTGACATTTTTGTTGTCTTTTCCTTTGGGGTATCGACATAGCACCGATTTCAATCCGTGCCCTTGTGATGGGGTCAGTTCACAGGATGATTTGCACTTCCTATTCTTTTGTAAATTTTATCTTAGATATATTAAATGGTTTTTAACTCCCTATTTTAAGAAACATAGACCACTCTCACTTAATGAGTCGTATAGAATGTTGGTTTCCCTGGATTCTGATGAACTAATTTTCCGCACCAGCACTTTTTTAAGACTGACTACACGAGTGCGCAAAATGATGGAAAATCCCTGAAATCACAATAGTCTTACTGGAGCTGGACTGTAAGGAATTTTAAAGTATGACATTTTTAAATTATAAAACTCTTTGTATGGATGTATATTGTAATGATTTGTTGTTTTTAATTGCGGTACTTTTATGAATTTTATGAAATTCGAATAAAGGTCTTTTGAACTTGAATAAATCACCATCCAGCTCACAAATGTGAAATGTCTGGTGTGAGGAGGTTCTGGGGCCCTGGAACAATGGCAGAGCAGAGCAAAATGCTTCCTTTGCAACGCCAGTAGTGTCGCACCCTTCCACAAGCACCACCTTCACACAAATACTGACAGCAAGGTTCTTTTTGACAGGTAGCGGCGAGTTGGGCTGCAGCTAAGCTCAGATGCTAAAATTATTAGCTTTAAAACGCAGATTTGCACATGTACGCAAAATAACACACAGATCTGAGCACAGCACAGCACCAGCAGTGACACTGACTATGTGAGTACTGTACACAGTCAGTGACAGGGTGCGGCTGTACTGTATTCAGTGCGGCTGGGGGTGGGTAGAGTTGGCAGCTCCTGGAGAATTTAAACATATTTAAGGCTAGAAGCACCCTCCGGGTGATCATTGGTGGGAGCAGTGTAAAGGCTGCGGCCGACCTCCCAGGCCAAAGGCTCTGTTCACTGCACAGCGCATATCTCGCTCAATCCAGTCCCAGTCTGAGCCGCCCTGCCTCTCTGCCGTGCAGGACTCGGAGCCCGACCCCCAAAAACCATAGTCTCTTGAAGTCTGCGCTGCTGCAACCGGCGGTGTTTGCTGATACTCTTAAAAAACACTGGTGCAATGCCTGCAAGGCCCACGGGCCGTCATGGCAGGCTTGTCAGTCCCCTGGCGGCCCACGGCCATACTATGAGTACCACGGCTTTAGACTATACAGAGGTACAGACCTCACTGCTATATCTCTGACTGTCACTTTATGCTAAACACTCTTCTTGACTGGAGTACTTCTACTGACATTTCCAGTATGCTGACTCCTTTCTTTCATTCTTTGATTAACTTGGGTTTCCCTTTATTATAGGGTAGTGTAGAGTATTTATATTTTCTTGAGTTTACTCATGACTAGGCAGAAAGATCGAAATATACAATTCAATTTGCAAATATTGTTTCTTATATTCTGTATCACTGCTCCTGGATTTTTGGTATGCTTCATGTTGTTTAGACTGAATTTCTTTAGGAGATTCAGACTTATTTTGTGATTGTATATTTATAGAGTATGCTTTTGAGGCTTATTTATATCAGTTTGTTTTTAAATCTGTAATAAATCAATGTAACCTTCATTAATAGCCCTGGATTTATTGTGTGACCAAAGTGTTACACTGTTAATGAAATTTTAGCTTGATGTTTAACTCCCTCTTACCTCTTAATCTACTTAAAGATTTTTTGACTAAAGAAGCCGATTTGTTTGAAGGGCCCAGGGCTCAATCTAGGGCCGACATTAAAACATGTTGCTATCTTAGGGGCATACTCAAAATTTCTCCTTTGAGTAGGTGTGATTTATTCTTGCAAATTATGGGTAAGTCAGCGGTTAGTGAAAATCAGGGGCCCAGCTTTAGAGGGAGTACAAAAGACAACCACAGGTGCACCACACATCAAGATTTAAACAAGAAGAACACTTCTAAAGTCCATATCCAATATAAACGTTCTTCAATTTCTTTCTTTTTATTCCATTTCCAGTGGATTAAAAAACGGAGTCAAGTTTTTGTGACTCTACACACAGTACAGCTGACGTGTTTCGTCCTAGTGCAGGACTTCTTCAGGGCACTAATTATTGGGTGGGTCAAACACATCAAAGGCTAGTGATTCACAGGCTTCGTTGCTTATGGACTGTTCCCCTTCAGGTACTTTATTATGTCTAAAATGTGAGCCGTCTGTCTCTAGACCTTGAACGGATGATGGATGGAAGGAGGATCCCAACAAAAGGGTGTCAAGTACCGCAATTATGTGTTGCGATGAGGCTCACTTCCAAGTCTTGCAATTGATAATCTATAAGTTGCGCCTGAAGGCCTATAGGTAGGGTAAGACATTCCACCGGATAAAAGATGAACATGAGCAATAACAGCCTCCACGGTTAACTATAGTTTATCAGTGCGGAGGTAACGTCCCAACACAAATATCTTGTTAGTTGATTTGAATATTAAATGGACAGGAAACCAACAGCCAAACTAAGGCTGTCGCAGGCAGGCGAAATGCCGAGGGATGTGACATCAACGGATAGCCGTTGATGTCACGTCTCTCTGCACCGATAGTTTATAGGTAACCGTGGAGGCTGTTATTGCTCATGTTCATCGAAGGATGCTTGTTTCCGGTCCAGGGAAGACATGGCTTGGCAGTTCGGGCTGGACTGTTCCCAAGAGGCACAGGGTCAGACTGATTTGCATATGGCCATGTCTGAACTGGGGTGGTGGAGTGAGCTAAAGAATGATGATGGATTAAACCCAGATGTAAATGTAAATGTATTGCGACTTATATAGCGCACGTATCACCTGAAGGCATCAAGGCGCTTGCTTAGGGAACCCGTCCTGGTATTCCCCTGTGAGATACCCCGGCAGGGTATCCACAAGGTGAAAGCCAGGCATCCCGCCGCGAGGGGCCGTAGTGGAGATTAAGCAAGCTATTGCCCAGAGTCGCAGAGTGTGACCCCATGAGTCGAGTAGGCACCGGAGCGAGAATTGTCGAGTCCTTGGAATTTTTGAGCCCGAGACCCGCCGAGGCGGGGAATCGAACCCTGGTCCACGGCCGAACTCAGCTTCCGGGTCTGCCGCCTCTAACCACTGAGCCACGCTTCTCCACCCAGATCTATTGACTGGGGGTGAGTGTTTGATTTGCTCAAGCACTCCGTCGATCATCCCCTTTGGTATTGCTATGTGCAGGAGGGGACACCTTCCTGCACATTAACAATCAATGGTCTTTTGCTGTTTGTATGTGGTTTGCACAATGCAGCACACATGGCAACAGCAAAAACGAGAAGAAATTAAACATTTCTCCACATTGCACCTGGGTAAGATGAGATTTTCCCTGTTCTTAATTTTGGCGCTGCCCTATATTTATTCCACCCATGTAAATATGGGGCAGCGTCAAAATCAATGGGTCTTGTGATGCAACGCCCACACAAACAGTCATTGTCCGCCCCTTTCACACTAGGTATAATGTGAAAGTGTGAATTATTTACAAGGCAGCGTTAAGCCATGTTAAGTGGTTTAATGCTGCCCTGTAAATAAGGTGTAGCTACTATCGCCACAACAACGTCAGGAAAACTGACATTGTGGTGCAATAGGGGCTTGTAAATATGCCCCCTAGTGCCAAGCTAGGCCCATGGCTTGATTGTGGCTTGGCCCAACCTAATAATTTGCCTTCATGCCATCCTTTTTTGTGTATTGCAAAGCTGCCCCTTGTTTTTACATAGCAGTGGTTTCAATGGGACCCTTAGGCCTCTAGGGATCCGTTGGGCACGATGGTACCGTACGAGTGTGCTGGCGTGAAGTTTCTGGTTGGACTCTTTCTTCAACAAGTAGAGTAACTGTTTGATGTTGCTTTCTATACTGCGTGCATTTGCAGTGGGTGCCATAGATCTTGTTAGCATCCTCAGTTGTGAAAGCGAACGTGTCCGCTTTGAGATCCGTCATGTTAGAAATGGTAACATAATTCATGTTTGTTACAATGGCGTGCACAGTCCCGTGGACAGAAAAGTGAACTAACAAAGAAAATGAATGGGGCTTGTTCCTCAATGGGGATCTGTTTTATGATCTGTGGCGTGCTAGAGAGGTATCGCTGTCTGGTCCTTACAGCGTATATAATCACAAAAGTCTATTGCAAATCTGCCCGAACCTGGGGGAAGGCTCCTCTAAGCACTGCAGAAAAGACTCAACGTCTTATTCACTTGAACGAATCTAATAAAGTTTTTTTAACACAAGTGGTTAACTGTGTTTTTTTAGTTCATTGTTTCACATGTCAACTCATTTTTTTCATGGTTGTAAATCATCTCAAACATGTACATATCATCAGGTTTCTTTATCCCAATGCATTTCGGGCTATCCTTCAGCCCTTCATCAGGGGATTACTCTACAGGGGAAAAGAAGAAAGAAATGGCAATCAGCCAGAATGTTGTGTGACGATGCTGTTTGTTGGTGCAGGGTGAACATCATGCTCGAGGTGACTAGGTGAATCAGATAGTGAAAATAACTGATATCTGTGAACATTCAACAGTATGTGAGGAAATGGAAAATGTGCCAATCAAAACTGCTTTACTGGTGTAGGTTTCAAGTGCACATAACGCGAGGATACTGAAACTGATTCTAAAGAAGTTGTAATGTGAAGATTGAACAAGCCGGGTGAAAAATAAAGACCTTAATCCCATGTGTTTGGCAAGCGTCATTATAACTGCACTGGTTACTCACGTAAATGTTACCAATGTGAGTCCGTTGTCCTGAAAGGTACATATAAATACACCCGAGTGGTTAGCACTCGGTGCTAGTAATCGGTCGAAGTTAGTCAACGTGTAAAAAGTCCTCGAAACGAGGTACTTACAGTGGTGCAGTACGGCTCCGTGTGATTTTCTAAGTCGATCCCTCTGGTGAGCTAGCGGGTAAATCCATTGGCGAGTGCGACGCTGTGCTGGTGTGACGACTAATATAAACATAGTAGATGGACTGAACCCATATTAATGGGCGCCATCTTGGTATGGTGCATGTGTGACTGAAAGGAAAGAATCGGGGAAAACGGCTAGACCTAGGGGTGATGATTCATAAGGTTGATGAATGGTGAAAATACATACTAATGAGTCGATACATATTAAAACGCTTGTGAAAAAACATGATGAGCTATGCATGAATACATAATGAACGTCTGGAAATATATCACATGATGCTCAACACATCAATGATGAATCATAAATAACATAGGAATTCATTCCTATCGTTCAACCCATGTGGTTGCATCGTCGCCATATAGCGGATCCAATAGTTCTCACGTTTAAGGAGTGTGTTTTTGTTATGTCTGGTAGGTTTAATCTGTTCCAAAATCAAGAATTTCAATTGAGCCACTGTGTGGTTTTCCTCCAGGAAATGTGCTGCTACCGTGGACTTGATGTTTTTTGTCCGGATGTTGCTTTTGTGCTCCAGGATACGAATACGAATCTTTCTCTCTGTGTGACCTATGTAGCAGAAGCCACAGGGGCACTTCAGCATGTAAATTACGTTCGAAGAGTTACATGTGGCGTTGACTTTCAATTTCACTTCATGACCTTTCATAGGATGGTTGGTGAAGTTCCCTGGTATGACATTGTTGCAATTGCTGCAGTTATAAGATGGCAAGAGTCCCTTGTATGTTGGTATTTCTGTCTGGTCACTAGGCCTCGTGAGAATCTCTTTGAGGTTGCGTCCTCTGGTGTAAGCGAAGATGGGAGTTTGTGCAAAGATGTTATGGAAATCTGGTTCTGTGCTTAAAAGTGACCAATGCTTTAGGATGATTTTACGGAACTGGTTGCTGGCGACGGTGTATTTGGACACCGCTACCATTCGTGTGTTCTCAACTTTTGGTTTAATGCGTAGCAAATCACTGCAATTGGCCTTCTTGCAACGGGCTGCTGCCTTCGTCAATATCTCCTGTGGATATCCTCTTGATTTAAATCTTTCCAACATGAGCCTTTGTTGTTTTTCACTCTCCACAGAGGAGGACACAATACGTTTAACTCTCAACAATTGGGAGTAAGGTAAGTTGAGTTTTAGACCAGGTCGGTGAAAACTCTTGAAATGTAATATAGAGTTGCGATCCGTGGATTTTCGAAAGATCGTTGTTGATATTTTACCCTCGTGTATGTGAACTGCTACTTCCAGGAAATGGATGGTGGTTTCATCCTAGTTCCATATGAACTGAATGCGATCATTGATACGATTCCAGTTCTCTAAAAATCCAAAAGACTAGTGCGGGTTCCTGCCCAAAGGATGAATATATCGTCAATAAACCTGAGATATAACCGGCCATGCGTTTTCCACGCATGACTGTCCAAAATGCGAGTCTCTTCAAATATTTTCATGAATGTGTTCGCATAAGATGGAGCTGCACAATTGCCCATGGAAGTACCGCAGAGTTGGTGAAACCAGTTGCCATCGACTGTGAAATAGCTGTGATAAAGTGTGAAAACAAGGAGTTCCATGAGAAACACTTGGAGATCAGCGTCCAGTGAGGAACCTGTAAGGACTTTTTCCACAGCCTCTATCCCCAGGTCATGCGGTATAGAAGTGTACAATGAACATACATCTACTGTACATAATAGTAATTCCTGTTCATCCAGCTGATTGGTGCAATTGTTCAATTTAACCAAGAAATCGGTGGTGTCTCGCATGTATGATCTTGTATCAAGTACAAAAGGTTGGAGATATTTGTCAAGAAATTTCCCGATGGTTTCATGTATACTTCCTTTGGTCTACACTGTTGGTCGGAATGGAGGCTTGGTCGGGTGCTTATGTATTGTAGGCACCATATACATGGTAGGTGGTGTTGGATTGTTTGGAGCCAAGTATCGTCTCGCTTTGTCAGTGATAGTGCCATTATCAAATGCTTGTTGGATGATATGGTTTAAAATATCAGCGTACTCACCAGTAGGATCATTTTGAAGTGGAGCGTAA
Source organism: Lissotriton helveticus (assembly GCF_964261635.1). Classification (NCBI taxonomy): domain Eukaryota; kingdom Metazoa; phylum Chordata; class Amphibia; order Caudata; family Salamandridae; genus Lissotriton; species Lissotriton helveticus. Next base: position 1,257,688,553 of record NC_136063.1, on the reverse strand, counting down.
GTGTTGATATCTGATGTGTGTTCCACAATTTGTTCATGATAGTATGTAGCATCCATGATGACTAGCGCTCCCCCTTTGTCGGCTGTTTGACAAACCATCGACGTGTTGTTGGACAATTTTTGGAGACTGTTTGTTTCTCTTTTGGTAAGATTACTATGTTTAATGGAAGATTGAAAAGGAAGAGTTGATATCTCATGCTTCATCAGGTTTTCAAACGTGTCTATAGTCTTATGGCTTTGAGGAGCCAAAAATGTGCTAGGGGGTCGGAGCCCTCGCAGTATGTTATCTTCTTGTGTGGGTGTAGACACGATGTTCTGAAAATAGTGTTGTAAGCGAATGTTACGTATCAAATCGCTTACTTCTAATTCCAGTGTGTTGGTACGTGTGGTAGGAACAAATGATTGACCTTTCTGTAAGGTGATGGTTTCTTCAGGAGTAAGCTGATATGAAGAAATGTTAATCACTAAATTGTTCTAATCCATTATTTCTTGCGTGTGCCTCTCTTTTTCTCTGATTCTACTGGTCCTTTTTCCAACTCCGGTGTTTTTTCCACCTCTGCGGGTTTTGCCCCGCCTGAGTCGGACTGTTGTCCTTTGCCTTGCTCCAAAAAATGAACCGCAGAGCTTGATGGACCAGCTGACTGTTGTTGTTCTGACTGGGTTGTTCTCTGTTTTGTGTGGGTTCTGGTGTCTCCTTCCGATGAAGAAGTCTCGTTTTCTGAGTATGGATTATAAGATCGATTGGGGCGTCGGCGGGCATACACTTCATCCCACGTGTACACCTTGCCGAGCTTATAGTCAATAGTATTGCGCTTAAATTTGCGAATTTTGCGCTCTTGGGTTTCCCGGGTGTGTTTCTCTAGTTGTGTGTTAATATCTTCCAACATTTTGGTCAGTTCAGCGGCTTCCATGGCATTGGCCAATTCTGTGTTGATATTTTTGATATCTGTAGCAAGTTCCTCCAAGGTTTTGGAAAGTTCCTCTATGATGAGGAGGATTAAATCTAGCGAGCACTTGTTGAGGATGGCATACCATCTCTCAACAAACCTCGCGTTGTTTTTACATAGCAGTGGTTTCAATGGGACCCTTAGGCCTCTAGGGATCCGTTGGGCACGATGGTACCGCACGAGTGTGCTGGCGTGAAGTTTCTGGTTGGACTCTTTCTTCAACAAGTAGAGTAACTGTTTGATGTTGCTTTCTATACTGCGTGCATTTGCAGTGGGTGCAATATCCTCTCGGATCATGCCATAGATCTTGTTAGCATCCTCAGTTTTGAAAGCGAACGTGTCCGCTTTGAGATCCGTCATGTTAGAAATGGTAACATAATTCATGTTTGTTACAATGGCGTGCACAGTCCCGTGGACAGAAAAGTGAACTAACAAAGAAAATGAATGGGGCTTGTTCCTCAATGGTGATCTGTTTTATGATCTGTGGCGTGCTAGAGAGGTATCGCTGTCTGGTCCTTACAGCGTATATAATCACAAAAGTCTATTCCAAATCTGCCCCAACCTGGGGGAAGGCTCCTCTAAGCACTGCAGAAAAGACTCAACGTCTTATTCACTTGAACGAATTTAATAAAGTTCTTTGAACACAAGTGGTTAACTGTGTTTTTTTAGTTCATTGTTTCAAATGTCAACTCATTTTTTTCATGGTTCTAAATTGAGATTCTCCTATTAACATGACCAGAGAATCTGGATTTCATTAAAGACACGGAGGCTAACATTATGCATTAATCCTTTAATGCCACTCACAACAGCCGCTTACATCACAAAGGAATAACAAGAATTAGATGACATCATGCCAACAATATAAGCCATGAGCAGAAGTAGAGCTGCCTCTTTTAAATGCGAGAGAACGAAGAAAAGTTCAAAGGAGCTGTAACTTGGTACGAGGAAGGTGAAAACCATGGAAGGAAGTGAAGTAAAAGCTGTAGAGATCCATTAACTTGAATTATCTGAAAATAAAATGAACAACATCAAAATTTGAACCGTTGACAAACGGGAAGAAGTCAGAAAGTTAGCAATAGCATTGGATGTAAGAAAACTTGAATTAGAAATTTGAATGTACATCAAAACTTTAAATGTTATTAAAGTCTAACTGAACAAAATATCCTCCATACAAGGGAGGGAAGGGGGGGATAATGTTAGCCTCCGTGTCTTTAATGAAATCCAGATTCTCTGGTCATGTTAATAGGAGAATCGCAATTTCATTACAAGACAAGGAGGCTACATTATGCATGTTGGTAGCCCTGAATAACAGCATCAGAAACATGTTCAATAGGTTTGCAATAAAAATGAGCAAAGGTAGAAACATTAGGCCAGTCTGCACATTTAAGGATAACATCCAACTTACCATCAGACCAATAGGATTTGCTGGACATAGCACTTCTTAAAGAATGAGCTTGAAATTTAGAAAGGTCAATACCAGCAAGGTTCATGGCCAACTTAACCCATCTAGCAATAGAGCAGGATGAAATGGGTTTAAATGGTTTGACATAGGAGACAAGAAGTTGATTTACATTATGTGGACGAAGGTCATTCATTCTTGAGTCATATTCTTTCATGCAATCAACTACACAAAGTTTTTTGCAGGAATCAAAACGAGGATAAAAAATGAAATCAGACATAGTCTTAGTTCTTCTGTGGATTTCAAATTTAACACCAAACATGTCATAACTCCTATAAGAGATATCTAAGGCCTTAACGTCAGATACTCTGCGACAAGAAACCAGACATAAGAGAGAGGCAAGATTAATTGAAAGACATTTTCTGTTAAGAAGGGAGTTATCAGGCCAGGAACAAAAAAGGTCAAGTAATAGTTTAACATCCCAAACAGATTGATATTTAGGTCTGGGGGGTCTCTTAAGTCTAATACTTTTAAGGACTCTACAAATAATAACATTCTTACCTACCGTCTTACCGTTGACAATAGAATGACCTGAGGAAATGGCAGACCTATAACAGTTAATAGATCTATAGGAGAGACCTCTGTCGAAAAGTTCCACTAGGAAATTGACTATATTAAAGATAGGAGCTTCCACGGGATCCAAGTCCCTTTCCAAGCACCAACTAGACAATTTTTTCCAGATGCTATTATATCTGTAGTGTGTTCCGGGTGCCCAAGATTCTCCGAGGAGTGTGAGAGCAGATGATGAAAGTCCAGACAATTGGTTAGATTGCCTGACACTTTCCAGGCAAGAAGGTTCAGGTTCCCTGAAAGAACGAGGTGGTGATCTTCTCCGTCTGCGTTTAAGAGGAGTCCTTGAGAAGCCGGAATCAGGAGCGGAACGTCGCAAGAAAGTTCCAGAGCTGTGGGGAACCATGCTTGAGAAGGCCAGAAAGGGGTTATCAGGATCAGAGAGCACTGTTCCTGTCTCACTTTCTGCAGGACCCTTTGGATCATGGGGGAAAGGCGTAGGGGCGGAGAGGAGCCCAAGGTTGGAGGAAAGCATTGACAGCGAGAGCACCCGGGTCCGGCATCCAGCTGAAATACTGTGGAAGTTGGAAAGATAAACAGCTTGCAAAAAGGTCCACATCGAAAGGAAGAGGAAAAGGAAGAGAATTGAAAATGGTGGGATTCAGTTTCCAGTCGCTGAAATCTACTAGGAATCTCGAGTTCCAATCCGCTGAGAAATTGGATTTCCCGGGGAGGTACTCCGTCCTCAGGGAGATCTTGTGTTCTAGACAGAACATCCAGAGTTTCTTGGCCAGATCTGATAGGTCGGCAGATTTTGTACCGCCGAGACGGTTGATATATGAGACTGCGGAAACTTTGTCCATTTTCAGGACAACGGATCTGACCTGAAGAGAATGTCTGAAGCTCATCAAAGCATATAGCCCGGCCGTCATTTCTAAGAAATTTATATGGTGGGAAGACTCGGAAGGGGTCCAAACACCACCAGTCTCCTGGTCGAGGAGACGAGCACCCCAGCCATGAAGGCTGGCGTCTGACTCTAGAACGAAGTCTGGAGTTGAACCAAAGATAGCTCTTCCGTTCCAGGCGTCCAAATTGTCCAGCCACCAAGAAAGTTCCAATCTGGCTTCTACGTCCAGAGAAACTTGATCTCCGTACGAAAGTCCGGATCTGAGAGCTTTGGCTTTCACTCTTTGAAGAGCACGGTAGTTCAGAGGACCAGGGAAGATAGCTTGGATCGAGGAAGAAAGAAGACCAAGAAGCCTGGCCAACTCTCTGAGGGAGAGAGACTGATGTTTGAGGACACATCTGATCTCTTTCCGAATTTTGGCAATCTTCTTTTTGGGGAGTAGGAGGAGGCACCTGGACGTGTCCACAGTGAAGCCAAGGAACTCCAGAGATTTGGAGGGTAAGAGGAGGGATTTTTCCCTGTTTATAATGAACCCAAGGCTTTCTATGAGGTTCGTGGAGGTTTGTAGATCTTCTAGAATCTGTGAGTGAGATTGGGAGTGGTAGATTGGAAAGGAATCTCTGTGAAGTCTATTTTGAAACCCTGAACTGTTTCGAGAACCCAAGGGTCTTGAGTCAAAGATTCCCAGATGTGGATAATAGTCTGCCCCCGACCTTTGGAGGGGGAGAAGAAAGAAAGGCACTTACTTGAGGTGGTGTTGTTGGAAGCACCACAAGCGGGGAAGCCTCTTCCGCGTGAGCCTCTTCCTCTCTGTGGGAAGTACTGTCTGGTGTTGGAAGGATAGAAGCCTCTGCCTCTACCGGATGAACCTCTTCCTCTTCCGTAAGTGAAGGGCCGGAAATTCCCTCGGCCGGAAGAACGGCCTCTTCCGCCGGCCTGACCAAAAACACGTTTCATATTGTTTTGGGCTTTGTCCGAAGCTGTAAATGTTGCCACGTATTTGCCAAGAGTTTTGATCATATCCTCTCCGAAGAGGAGGCCATTAGGCTTAGATGATGGCTTTTTTTCAGCAAGATCCCCAAGTTTCGGGTTGATTCTAATGAGCACGGATTTCCTCCTTTCAATATTGAGTGAGGAGTTAGCATTCCCAAGGAGTACTATGGCTCTCTGACTCCAACCTTTTATTAGGTTAATATCCAAGGGTGTGTTGGAAATATGTGATTCCTCAGCAAGGGTGAGGATCCTAGTAAGGGGGCCTAGAAGGTCAAGAAGACGATCTTGACAGGCTTTAAGGGCCCTTTCCTGGCCTTTTCTTGGGTCCTTGCCTAATTTGAACAGGAACTTGATCAGGTCGGGGTCTAAGTTAGGTGTTTGACAGACTTTACCCTCTATGAATGGACGAGGGCACTCCGACCTCATGGGTTACCCGATTCTCTTTCGAGAGAGTTCCTCAGCCATTTGGTGACAAATTTAGCTACATGATCATGAGGGTACCACTTTTTACTGTTGGGGTGGGAGATGTTTTTTGGGGAGAACATTTCCCCACCAAGAGGATCGAGGATCGCGTCTTTGACGAGGGGGAGGAATCCGCCTCTGAGAAAGCGTTAAGGTCCCAGTCATCAGTGTCTTGCTCATCAAGATCCAGGACGAATTCATCGTCAGGATCTTCGAAGAATTCATCTTCCTCGGAGCTGGAATTGACATGAGCACTGACAATAGATGCGTCGCTGAGGGCGCTCATCAAATTGTGCCGCTAGGGACACTAAAACCATGCGTGCCGCGAGGGGCAACCTTATCTTTTGGGGCGCTTGGGCCTCCCATGCCTTTTGAGGTGCTTGGACCTCCCATGCCTTTTGAGGTGCTTGGACCTCCCATCTCAATTGAGGTAGCGCGACCTCCATCAGTGCTTAGGCAATGTTTGGTTTTTTTATTAGCCTTACAGTGTTCAGCTTCCGGGTCGGAAGTGTTCTCATCAAGTAAGAGGGACCTTTTATTAGACATGACCTAGCACAATGTATTTAACATGCAGGACCTCATTTCCTTTTGAAGGAAAGATTTGAAGGCATCGCTGTTATGGTTGAGTGAGCTTGCCATAGCGTCATCTGATTCTAAATCAGACATGGCAGGTAAGTAAAATAATAAGGTATAATGGAGTTATTTCTTATTATTAAATAGATTAAATAATTATTAATGAGGGTAAAACTTAAAGGATATGGTAGTTTGGTTATGGATATAAGTGGAGTTAGGTAATAAATCACCTTTCCCTTTTTTTTTTTTTATATTAAGAACCTAAATTAAACTCACCTCTCCTTTTTTTTTTTATATATATATATTAAGAACCTAAATTAAGCTAAAGTCGGGTATTATTATTATTATTTTCGAGACCTGAGCTAAGCTATATATCAGGTTTAAGGACTCGAGGCAAGGAGCAGCTGTTTGATAGAAGTACAGTCGGTAAAGCCTTGAAACGGCAACCGATGCGCTCGAGCTGCAAGAAATTGAGACATAGGAATGGACCTTGGCAGATACACAGCGTTGCGTTGCTGTTGCCAAGGGCCATTCCTCGAATTGAAATTGATGAGGTAGCGATGTCGGGCTTCGCCGGCTTAGCCAGTCGAGAGGCGGTATACCGCGGTATAGCGCTGGGAACGCGGGGAACAGTCCACAGGGAACAGGCAGAGTCTGAGAAGGGAGAGGAGGTAGGAGAGAGTGTGCGCGACGCGCAGAAGAGGAAAGGGCGCGCGACGCACAGTTTATCGAGGAAAGACCTACTACGCTGGGTAAAGGATCGACAACCATACATTGGAAGCCGAGGGAGGGTGGGGAAGGGGATCGCAGGGAGTCACAGCGATCGAGGGAGGGATGGGGAGCGAGTCACATCGCAAATTCGGGTTGAAAGGTGCCATACTTCTAAATAACAATAAACATGTTCAGCAATAAAGCACAGTAATAAAATATAAGCATATTGTATCAAATATAGGCACCATATGAGAATACAAAGGTAAACTGGATTAAACAGTAATAAGGATTGAAGAGGAGTTACTTATCTGTTGTGAGCCGCATTTAAAAGAGGCAGCTCTACTTCTGCTCATGGCTTATATTGTTGGCGTGATGTCATCTAATTCTTGTTATTCCTTTGTGATGTAAGCGGCTGTTGTGAGTGGCATTAAAGGATTAATGCATAATGTTAGCCTCCTTGTCTTGTAATGAAATCATCTCAAACGTACATATCATCAGGTTTCTTTATCCCAATGCATTTCGGGCTATCCTTCAGCCCTTCATCAGGGGATTACTCTACAGGGGAAAAGAAGAAAGAAATGGCAATCAGCCAGAATGTTGTGTGACGATGCTGTTTGTTGGTGCAGGGTGAACATCATGCTCGAGGTGACTAGGTGAATCAGATAGTGAAAATAACTGTCATATCTGTGAACATTCAACAGTATATGAGGAAATGGAAAATATGCCAATCAAAACTGCTTTACTGGTGTAGGTTTCAAGTGCACATAACGTGAGGATACTGAAACTGATTCTAAAGAAGTTGCAATGTGAAGATTGAACAAGCAGGTGAAAAATAAAGACCTTAATCCCATGTGTTTGGCAAGCGTGATTACAACTGCACTGGTTACTCACGGAAAAGTTACCAACGTGAGTCCGTTGACCTGAAAGGTACATAAAAATACACGCGAGTGGTTAGCACTCTGTGCTAGTAATCGGTCGAAGTTAGTCAACGTGTAAAAAGTCCTCGAAACGAGGTACTTACAGTGGTGCAGTACGGCTCCGTGTGATTTTCTAAGTCGATCCCTCTGGTGAGCTAGCGGGTAAATCCATTGGCGAGTGCGACGCTGTGCCGGCGTGACGACTAATATAAACATAGTAGATGGACTGAACCCATATTAATGTGTGCCATCTTGGAATGGTGCATGTGTGACTGAAAGGAAAGAATCGGGGAAAACGGCTAGACCTAGGGGTGATGATTCACAAGTTTGATGAATGGTGAAAATACATACTAATGAGTCGATACATATTAAAACGCTTGTGAAAAAACATGATGAAATATGCATGAAAAAATAATGAACGTCTGGAAATATATCACATGATGCTCAACACGTCAATGATGAATCATAAATAACATAGGAATTCCATCCTATCGTTCAACCCATGTGGTTGCATCTTCGCAATATAGCGGATCCAATAGTTCTCACGTTTAAGGAGTGTGTTTTTGTTATGTCTGGTAGGTTTAATCTGTTCCAAAATCAAGAATTTCAATTGAGCCACTGTGTGGTTTTTCTCCAGGAAATGTGCTGCTACCGTGGACTTGATGTTTTTTGTCCGGATGTTGCTTTTGTGCTCCAGGATACGAATACGAATCTTTCTCTCTGTGTGACCTATGTAGCAGAAGCCATAGGAGCACTTCAGCATGTAAATTACGTTAGAAGAGTTACATGTGGCGTTGACTTTCAATTTCACTTTATGACCTTTCATAGGATGGTTGGTGAAGTTCCCTGGTATTACATTGTTGCAATTGCTGCAGTTATAAGATGGCAAGAGTCCCTTGTATGTCTGGTCACTAGGCCTCGTGAGAATCTCTTTGAGGTTGCGTCCTCTGGTGTAAGCGAAGATGGGAGTTTGTGCAAAGATGTTATGGAAATCTGGTTCTGTGCTTAAAAGTGACCAATGCTTTAGGATGATTTTAAGGAACTGGTTGCTGGTGCCGGTGTATTTGGACACCGCTACCATTCGTGTGTTCTCGACTTTTGGTTTAATGCGTAGCAAATCACTGCGATTGGCCTTCTTGCAACGGGCTGCTGCCTTCGTCAATATCTCCTGTGGATATCCTCTTGATTTAAATCTTTCCAACATGAGCCTTTGTTGTTTTTCACTCTCCACAGTGGAGGACACAGTGGAGGACACAATACGTTTAACTCTCTGGGAGTAAGGTAAGTTGAGTTTGAGACCAGGTCGGTGAAAACTCTTGAAATGTAATATAGAGTTGCGATCTGTGGATTTTCGAAAGATCGTGGTTGATATTTTACCCTTGTGTATGTGAACTGCTACATCCAGGAAATGGATGGTGGTTTCATCATAGTTCCATGTGAACTGAATGCAATCATTGATACGATTCAAGTTTTCTAAAAAATCCAAAAGACTAGTGCGGGTTCCTGCCCAAAGGATGATTATATCGTCAATGAACCTGAGATATAACCTGCCATGCGTTTTCCACGCATGACTGTCCAAAATGTGAGTCTCTTCAAATGTTTTCATGAATGTGTTCGCATAAGATGGAGCTGCACAATTGCCTATGGAAGTACCGCAGATTTGGTGAAACCAGTTGCCATCGACTGTGAAATAGCTGTGATAAAGTGTGAAAACAAGGAGTTCCATGAGAAACACTTGGAGATCAGCGTCCAGTGAGGAACCTGTAAGGACTTTTTCCACAGCCTCTATCCCCAGGTCATGCGGTATAGAAGTGTACAATGAACATACATCTACTGTACATAATAGCAATTCCTGTTCATCCAGCTGATTGGTGCAATTGTTCAATTTAACCAAGAAATCGGTGGTGTCTCGAATGTATGATCTTGTATCAAGTACAAAAGGTTGGAGATATTTGTCAAGAAATTTCCCGATGGTTTCATGTATACTTCCTTTGGTCGACACTATGGGTCGGAATGGAGGCTTTGTCAGGTGCTTATGTATTTTAGGCACCATATACATGGTAGGTGGTGTTGGATTGTTTGGAGCCAAGTATCGTCTCGCTTTGTCAGTGATAGTGCCATTATCAAATGCTTGTTGGATGATATGGTTTAAAATATCAGCGTACTCACCAGTACGATCATTTTGAAGTGGAGCGTAAGTGTTGATATCTGATGTGTGTTCCACAATTTGTTCATGATAGTATGTAGCATCCATGATGACTAGCGCTCCCCCTTTGTCGGCTGTTTGACAACCTATCGAGGTGTTGTTGGCCAATTTTTGGAGAATGTTTGTTTCTCTTTTGGTAAGATTACTATGTTTAATGGAAGATTGAAAAGGAAGAGTTGATATCTCATGCTTTATCAGGTTTTCAAACGTGTCTATAGTCTTATGGCTTTGAGGAGCCAAAAATGTGCTATGGGGTCGGAGCCCTCGCAGTATGTCATCTTCTTGTGTGGGTGTAGACACGATGTTCTGAAAATAGTTCAATCGCACACCCAAGAAGTGATGGGATAAATTCTTGCAAGTAGTCTAGCAAATGTATCAAAGCTCAGGGTAGCGTTTCAACGCATCATTGTACACCAATTGTGCCACTCTAGACAGAGGCACACCTAATGCTGACCCTTTTCTTTATTGAAACAGTCCATCCCAAACCTTGGTCATCTCACTCTCTAACCTGCATCCCATCACTTTTTTAGTTGGGAAATTTGAGATTTCCACCTGCCAAATCTCAGTGACTAAGCTATTGCTCTGGTAAAAAAAGTACATCTGATGTATTCAAATAAGGCCCTAAATCTTTCAATAATTTAAAGAGGGACTCCAGAGAGTTAAGAAGATTAATTTTTGTTTCACAATTCACAAACTCCTCCTTTGTATGCTTGTAGATCTATGCTGATGATCCATTTCCATGAGTAGGCATGTCCCTCAGATTGTCCAAAGATTGACAATTTAGGATTATAGAAAATATGTAATTACACTTCCAGTCTTGCAAGGGGTATAGGGTTATCACTAATTCCCCCCCCCCAGATTGTGCGTCTGGTCACGCACCTGTCTTTTCATCAGCGCACCCAGTGTCTTTTTGAAGCACGCACCAAAAGAGACGTTTCCAGGTGCTCATTTAAAATGATGAGCAGAGCCAATGCCTTTCTCTTTGTGGGCGGCAGCACTGACTGCTAGCTCTAGGGGTGATCTCGGCAGAAGAGTGGGGCATGCTGAGGCATTTTTAGCCAGAAGGCTGTCTGCTGCCCAAAATGTGTCCAGGGCACTCAATGGCTTTTCTTGGTAGGAGGCTTTTGTAAACACTTCCTGCTCCGCAATTTACCTCTGCATGGTGGGGAGCTGGCTGGCTGGGTTGTTTAGAGAATAATTAAGTTCACACAGGATCGCCCTGTACAGAATCTGTTCTGCTGTAAACAAGAGCAGCAAAACATCCTCCCACCTATACAGGCCAACAGAACTGAAACTGCCACTGTGATCGTATCATACTTTTGTTTGACATGTAAGGTCTAGGCTTGAAAGATCTCCAATTCTTGAACTGGAGGGGCATAATTACAAAGAAGTGACGGAGCGTGGTGTAAGCCTCTTTGGCTTAATGCCATGCTCCGCCACTTCTGAAACACAGGGCTGCGCCTTATTTACTAGAATACGGTGCAGCCTTACGTTTTTCCCTTTGCTGTCGCTAAGTTAGCTGCCTAGCGCCAATGCAGGCATCTTTGCACCATAGTACAAGGGTGCCTGCCTTCAGGGGAATGATTGTTCATGTACAGGTGTCCCTTCCTGCACATAAACAATCTGAAATGGGGTTTTGAAACTTCTATGTGCTTCTTAATGCAGCACACATAGATTTTAATGATTGTTTATGTGCAGGAAGGGACGCCTCCCTGCACATAAACAATCAATGGTGTTTTGCCATTTCTATGTATGCTACACAACGCAGCACACATGAAAAAAAGCAAAAACGAGGAGAAATGAAACGTATCTCCTCATGGCGCCAGGGTAAACCAGGTTTTCCCTTTTCTTAATTTTGGCGCTGCCCCATATTTACGCCACCCTTGTAAATATGGGGCAGCATCAAAATCAGTGAATGTAGTGGTGGAACGCCCACCACAATACCCATTGCACGCTCCTTTCACGCTAAGTATAGCGTAAAAGGGTGACTTATTCACAAGGCGGCATTAAGCCTCTTAACATGGCTTAACGCCACCTTGTCAATAAGGTGAGGCCCCTATCACCACCACAAAGTCAAGAAAAGTGATGTTGTGGTGGTGATAGGGGCTTCACAGGGTCTGTATTAATGTCTGACTTTACAGGAAACAGCAGTAATTGATTTCGTTATAATGACTGTAAAAAACAGTTTTTTAAAAAAAAATAACGCTGATGGTAATAAATGCAGTCCCTGTTTACATTTCAGATGTTTTACTTCATCTTGCATTCCTTAGGAGGATTTCATCTTGTCAGATGTGTTTCTGTTATTTTTTTTCATGCCACGTAAGCCCCTTGTATACTGTATATAGTGCATACCGTGAACTGAGTAGCATCTCGGTGTCACGGCTGTTGAAATATGGACACCGCCAAAGGAAAAGAAAATGCAATGCTTACAGGCAAAGCGGAAGGTTGTGCTTATGGAAGATGTTGTAGTGGAGGAAATGTAAAGAAATACAGACAGAAAGAGAAAGTGAAAAGAGGGTGCTGAGAAGGACAGAGATAAAGAGAGAGGTATTCAGATTCAGGAGTTCAGAAAGATGTCAGGCAAAAAGAGACATAGGAGTGCATCAGATTCCGAGACTGCAGAGGAAAATGGTGTGAAGGGGAGAACAGGAATACACTTCAAAGACCACTACCCTTTCCACAAACCTTAGTAATGCTTAATTTAAAGTCCTATATTTTCAGAATTGAAACATTTTCAATTCTAATAATCCACAACAACTGAATTGAATTTCTGTTACTCATTTATTTTATACTGCTAACAAGAATTGGCAAGGCCTATAGGTAAGGCTTGTGTTAAGTGTTGGCCAGTTCTTGTATGTGTCTAGATGCAAAAAAAGATAACACAGTGGCGGAGTAAAATGCAAGCTATGTGAAGAACAGGAGTTTGGTTTCCATATTTCCCACTTTACCTTTTACATTTGTTACAGAGACTGCTTTAAATTTTTTAAAGCAGTCTCTGTATAAAAAAAAACCGGATATGCAGCTTGAAATCGGCTAAAGTGGGAAGTGGCATATAATAACAAAATGTCATTATACACAGCAAAGGCTTCTGCTCAGTTTCCCCTACCCTCAGAAAACAAGCATTGGCAAACCCAATAGGTCTTGCCAGCAAGATGTATTTCCAAAGCCAATAGCTTGGATGTGCTTAAAAATACAGGATTAGGTTGTGGGCGATAGCAGGAGCAATGGGAAGTGAGGGTGAGTGGGGAAAAACAAAAGAAGTAGAGGGTGGGTTGGGGAAAAGCATTTGGGCAGGTGGAGGAGCAAAAAGTAACGTGGGTAGCAGTAAAAATCATTGGGACCAGAGGGTGGGTGGGATAAAAACAATAGGAACAGAGGGTGTGCATGAAAAAGCAATGGGAATAGAGGGTGAACTGAGAAAAGCAAAGGAACAGAGGGTGAGTGGGGAAAAGCAACAGGAACAGAGTGTGGGAGACGGAATCAACAGTAACCGAGGATAGGTGTAGAAAAACACAGGAATGGAGGTTTGGCGGGAAAAGCAATAGGAAAGAAGTTTGGGGAGAGACAAGCTTATAGGAGACAGCACTCCATGGACAGAGATAGGTGGAGATAAAAATGCGCCATGGGAATGAAGCAATATGGAGGAGGAAGTATGAGGGGAGAAGGATGGAGCGAGAGAGTGTGATGCATGTGTTGGGAGAATAGAATACGGAAGAGAAAACCGTGAGGAGCACTGGGGGTAGGCAGTGAAGTAGATGAGGTGACAGCTGAAAAACACATGCACTCTCATGGAGTGCTTCACAAAAGAGAAATCAATAGTTCCCGAAAACCAGACACTGGTGGAAGCATAGATCGAGCCAATGAAAGAGTAGAGAGGTGGAAAACAAGTCAGGTTGCACAGAAGGGACAAATACGAGCAAGCTGGATGGACTAAAGCAAATAAAGCCAACAAATTGAAAGTAAGGAAATTAGAGTGGTAAAACAGAAAGCCAATGGTAAGCAATGGGCGGAGTTAAGTTTCAGGTCAGTCCATGCATGTCCCCAAGAAGTGTTTGCGACCACACAGCTATGCTGTGTGTTAAAATTTGACCTAAACAACTCTACATGACATTAGATATTATTGTAAAGTAAAGCAGTTACTGGAAGATGCAGCTCGTTTTCATGATAGGTTTGGAGTGTTCATTTCAGACTTAGGAAAGCATTACAGACATGAAGAGCCACCTTTGAGAAGATGGCAATGCTCTGCCAGCAGTGGGCATATTGTTTAAAAAAACTACTGGTATAGAGTGGAACTGTGTTAAAATGGACCACTGTTTAAGTAGCCAGTAGAAAATATTGACTGTTAATTAATGGTAAATGGTCACATATGACCTCACAGGCAAAATACATTTTTTGAAAAAACACATATCAGTGGCATTTCTTGATAGGTAATTTATAGAAGTCTCTCATTTGTCTATAAAAACTGTGATTGAGTCTTGTATAACTGTTGACCTCAAAGTGCTAGGAGCCGCTTTGCACTGTAAGTACATGCCACGCTCTGTGTTGATATAGGTGATGAGAAGATGCTGTGCAGTGTGCACTAAAGGGGGAAAGAAAAAGGAATAGAAAGACAGAAAAGCTAGGTAGAGTACATAACATCACATAGCTTACTCATTCAATTCTGTATTTTGCTTAGCACTTGCAGTATTGGTTTTATAATGTGGTGGAAAGTCTCAATGGTGTGAAGTGGCAAGAAACAAACATGGGTGGAGCAGCTACTCAGACCTGATGTGGGATAATCGGGAGCTCTGCACAATGCTCTGACACACTATTCAATTAAATTAACATTACAGTATAGATGTGAGTTGTGTAATTTCTGCACCTCTCGGTTGCACATACAACTGGAAAACATTATTTCAGGTTGCTGTTCTAAGTATTGTAATGTATGATACAGATGTATTAGAAGATCTACCTTAAATGTGAGTTTTAAATTAAACTAAGAGTGACTCGAAATGCACCTTTTATATTCTTTCTGAAACATATTTGAAGTTGCAAGCTTTACTGACTACAGTAGCTCACACACTGCACTTACTTGTATAGGGAGTTGTTGTGTGACTTCACTGCCCGCAGCTTTGGCTTTAGTGCACGGGGGCCCTTTACTGCTGCATGCAAAGGATACTAATTAGAGGGAACATTGGTTGTCGCCATATATAATATAAGCCTTATTTACCGTTAGGCAGGCAGCCAGCCCTGGCCTGGCCTGCAAGTTAAGTGGGAGGTCTGGTCTCCACTCTCCTGACAGATGACCATTGGCAATAGAGTTTCACTCCTGCTGTGCAGGGATCTCTGAGGTCTTTTTTGCAACTCCCATGCAATGAAGTCTGTGAACTTTGCAGACAAGTCATCAGGTTTGTTGCCCCTCCTTGGAAAAGTATTTAAGAATCCTGCAAATCATGAATTTGTTGCTGGTAAACAAAAAACGAATGGCCTTGACAGACATGGAGTTTTCACACTGCGTGTAAGGACCATTAATTGATTTTCCTTTCTTACAAGGTACTCCCAGGTAAAGAAAACTAGTAATAGTCACTTTGCCTAGAGACCCTGAGGCAGACAGGAAGGAATGTCAAAGGTTTCCATCCGTAGAACCAGCTGAGACTCCTTCAGTGCAAACTTGGTACTTCCAACCTCTAAATAGGGGAGGGGAATCAAACTCTTGATGAGTGGGAAAATCACCAATTGTTTGGTCACTCTTTGTACTCTGTCAAATGCTAAATTACCACCAATATCAGTTAAGAAGAAAATGGCTTACTATAATGTTAACAAATGTGGCCCTTTTGTTTACATCTTTGCTAATGAAACGCAGCAGTATTATTGACTAATGTTGGAAATATTGGTTTGCACTGAGGATCAGTGAGTGATGGAGAAATTCTCAATCTGCACTAATGAGTTCTAGTGATAGGTGTAGTAGGATTAATGAGTCATGGTGCAAATGTGCCCATGCACACAATACTTCTAAGGGGTGTTATTAATCTGTTCTGACATTGAAGATTTCCGAGTGCCAATCTAAACACAAATTCAATATAAATAAGTAATAGCGTAAATCTATATATGCTCTAAGGGTATACAAGGCAGTGAGGTACATGTGAACTTGCACTAATAACTACTGAATAATGAAGCAAATCTAAACTTGCAGTTAGAATTAATGAGTGATGGTGGAAATCTGAACATGCTTAATGGTGGCTATTTTGACACATAATGGGTATTGTTGGCACAATCATGTAGACTCTTGCATAATGCTGGCATATTTGCAGGAATTACTGGCATATCGGTGACAATCTTGATATATATATCAAAAGCAGTCCTGTCCGCTATTCACGCAAACTTAGCAGGCGCTGACCTCTCTCCCCAATTGTCTATTCCAAGATTTCAGTAAATCGCCATCACACCAAAATCGTGTCAGCAGTGGTATATTATTTTGCAAATTGTGAAGCAAGTGCTCTCCTTGATGCGTTTCGCTCCTCAAGCGGAGCTTGGTCACAATATATATATATATTTTTTTTTTTGGGGACATTGAAAAAGCCGCGAGGCGAAACGCGTCTGTCAATAGGGGGGAGAAGGCTGAGCACCGAATAAAGCATTTTTGGCTTTGAAAAACAACTCCGTGTGTGCCTTTCAATTGCGAGCTGAAGGAGTGCCTGCTGTTCTAAGAATATATATATATGTATATGTGTATATATATATATATATATATATATATATAACACACACCCGATTTGGCGTGCTTAAGCCTCTCGTCGCGGCGGGCTCTCGGCGGGATCGCCACCCCCTCAAAATGCACCACTCCTGGTATCAAACATGATAGTTCCACAAGAACCAGAGCCGGGGCCTAAATAGTGCTCAGTGCGGTATTTTATTGGCACACGAAAAACAAACTCTACGCGTTTCTACCAATAAATATAAACCACGTCGAAGTGATTAGACATTGCGAATCAATATCAGATTGTTGTCTTGATGTATCGATACGTTCAAGATAGCACTGTACCGCCCAGAAATTGTAATGTGGTTTCATCGTGCATGCGGCAAATGAGAACTGGGGCACACATTTCAATCATATCTTTATTGTTTTGAAAATCGGACATGTATTGCAACTAAGTAACTTGTTTATGTCCTTGATCACAGGCACGTTGCTTTGAGAATCAAGTACCTTTAAATAGAATGGCCGCCAGAGTAAAATTACCTGTGAGCAAGAAGTTTGTACTTCGAAACGCGTAGGGTTTGTTTTTCGTGTGCCAATAAAATACCGCACTGAGCACTATTTGGGCCCCGGCTCTGGTTCTTGTGGAACTATCATGTTTGATACCAGGAGTGGTGTGTGTATATATATATATATATGTATATATATATATATATATATATATATATATATATATATATATATATATATATATATATCCCAATAACAACGAATTCTCCAAACATCCACTCCTGGAAAATGAAGAAGGCGGACCACGAGGAATGAGGCAGAAAGGTATTTATTTACTTCCCCGCTCTGCTGGGACGCGTTTTGAGCACAGCCGTGCTCTTGCTCACACAATATATATATTTCCTACTGCAAGTTGCCGTTAGGTAGGTATAGTTAGGACCTAGTTTCCATAGGAAAAGGGTATTTTGTTTTGCCAATAATTTGGTTGCTGTTTGACGAATCTTCATGCACATTTCAAATGAATATGTCTTTCACTTTAGCTGGTGTGGTGAACGTTTCAGGGTGATTCATCAAGTGGGGATGAGAAAACGGGGGGTCCCAAACAGGCATTTTCCCACATGAAATTTCCGATACGGATTTTGAACATGACTACAGCCCAAACCGTTGGACGGAATTACACCAAATTTGGTAGAAATGTAGCTTTTGCTCCTGAACGCATGCTTTTTGTTATTTGGTGTAAATTTGTTAGGTAGTTATGAAGATTTTAAAGAAAAAAAATGTATCTCTAGGGATGCAGACCCTTCGCGGATCTACCAGACCCCATGCAAAATATCTGATTGGCTGCCAACACTTCAACCAGGAAGTCTTGGCAGCCATCTTGGAACCAAACAAAAACATTTAAAAAAGACAAGGGGGCAGAGTAGGAATACACAGACCACCTAGGCTTAGTGCCAGGGTCTTTTGTTTTATTTCACAGTACAAATTGTGACGGATTAGCAATGCATGACAAAGATAAAAATTTTGAACTAGCACAGTCTCCAGCGCTTGTTTAAACACCAGCCCCCTGGTGGGTCAGGAAATGGATACTCAGAAGCTGCTACAACATGGTCTCACACTTACTGGTGGGGATGATACCTTCATGGTTGAGGCTCACGAAGCATATAGGACAAAGGTCTTCCATTTATGGGTTACATCCCCAGCAGCAGACAACACAACTAGGCTTTTTTCACAAATACACTGCAGCTGAAGTTCAAAATAACTACACACCATATTTAGAAATAGAAATACCTTTAGCAAACCAACATGCAACAGAGAATGTTACACTAGGTCCTCTTAGCAATAACGGAGCAACATGGCCAGTCTTAGCCAGATACACACTGCAACTTGATGTTGATTATTTGCCAACAGTAGAGGTGATTAGGTTTTATAAAGAATTTGTGACAATATATAGATGCCTGACAGTTCGTTATGCAAACATTGACATTAAGTCCTGTGAGGAGTGCTCAAGCTGTACAACTACAATTGGTTACACCTGGCATAAGCCAACAAACATTACATTCATTCATGGCTGAGATTCCCACCAGATTGGGGGAGATTCCATTCTGGATCACACAAAAACAAGTCAGCTTGAAAAGTGTTTCCCAAGGCAGGATCCCAGGAAAAACACAGGGTTTTAACTATATGCTTGCCAATGGGGGTGATCCCCCAGTGAAAGACTGTGCCACTTGGGTTATAGTTTTGCTGCAGTATATACCAGAGCACATAGTACCCCTTCATTAGCTGTTTTGCCAGAGTTGCGTAAACAGATTCAGAATGAGTATAGAGTAGCACCTGCCCTGAATTTGGGGATGACACTGATAGGCAAGTTCACTGCAGTATTCACCATTATATTAAGTAACATTAAAGGGGAAGCAGCAGCGTTGGCTGTGTGCTAGCGTTTAAGGGATTTGACTCTGGGACAACAGGAGCATGACTTACCTAAAAGTATAGAGGAGACCTGTGCAACAGTAGGTAGAGATAATTTGGGGTAAACCACAACTGAAGAGTAGTTATGAAAAGGACAACTTGAAGCAAGCACCCAAGTCTTCCACGAAAAATAAGTGGGATAATGAGAAAGAAAAATGAAGATAAAATTAAATTATGGTATGAGTCTACTCAACAGAAAGCCACAGAGAAGCGATATACCCTGCGTAACCACGATAATATTAGACCGCCTGACAGGTATCAGGACACTGACACACGTTCATCTCATTCCTTTGAGTAGTCATCTGAAAAACGTTCAGAGAAAGGTGGACGGTCAAAGCGCAAATTGGATGAGTATGTGAAACCGAAGAAGGACTCACCACACTCATCTGACTACATAATTAAACAGGAAGACAAACCTGAAGCATCCAAATCTCAATTCAAAAAGAAGAAGGTAGCTGAATTTAAGGCCAAGCATACCACGGATAATAAGGATTCTGCTTCGGAATCGGGTGTGGGCTCTGTCCATGCTGGACAGCACAGCAGAGGTGGTCACAATAGTTCACCAGAACCTGATAGATTGTCTGGCAGCAGTAGCTCTGAGTGACTATATCCAGATGGAAACATCAGATACAAGGGTAACTGACCCCCATCGGTTATACAAGATGCAAGTCCAGATGGAGGGGGACATACAGATTTTTACGATTTTACTTTTTTTTTTTTTGGGAGAACTTGTCATTTGGCTATGACAATCTCTTGTCCAAAACGGATTAGCCACCAGAATTTGCCATGGACTGCCCAAATGTGGAAACTATAATTTACCCTGCCTTCTCCAACCTTATTCCAGAACATGTAAAGCACTCATATGCCCAGGAGTGGGCATTAGCGCAAGCTCCGGTATTGTACCATAACCATGTGGGATGATGGTACCCCCTATCATGAAATACCACTGAGGTCGACCCCATAATGTCATTGACAATACCCCCATTTAAAATGATGCTACAAAACAAATTAGGGAAATTCTTCAACAACTTTAATACTAGGATGTAATAGAAAGTTACACCTCATCAATAAATAATAATTTGTTTCCTGTGATGAAATCCAATCATTCATATTGTCTAGTATTGGATCACATAGACTTAAACACAGCGACTCGAATTTTTGCAGTACAAAACGTGCATAACACGGTACTAATGAACAACATAGTGTGTGTTTCTATCTTTGGCTGAAAAATACATACTTTGGGGCATATTTACAAGCCCCTATCACCACAGAACTATCTCTTACTACACATTGCTTACAGATTCCTCTTCGTACGTACACTATTACAACACCTTGAACATTTAGTATAAGGCCTGAACACACATTGTACAAATGTTGTTGTTTGCTATTCCTCCATGAGGCAACACAGCTATCACAATAGAATAAACAATGTCAGCCAGACTGAAGCCTCGATATGGAAGCATGGATACTGTTATTGTAAATGCACATGCATTTCCATGTTGAAATCAGAGAAGCACTCTGCTGTCATTGTCTGAGTCTCAGCCCAGCTGATTCCAGTGGCATGGAGAGCACGGGAAGGGTATGACTAGACATGGGTCTCGTGCTCACTGCTCCACTGGATTCAAGCTAGCCTGGCTGATGAGGGTGATGCCCCGAAATTTGGCCCAGTATGCTTGTTTCTGATCCAGGGAGGACCTGGCGTGGCAGTTCGGGCTGGACTTTTCCCATGAGGGACAGGGTCAAGACTGATTTGCATATGTCTGAGTCCAAACTGGGGTGGCCTGGTGAGCAAAAGAACAATGGATTAAACTCAGATCTTTATGATTGTGGGTGAATGTGTTCATTGTTCAGCATTCCGTCCATCATTTGGTCCTTTTGCATTTGTCGCCCTAAGTGGGAAGGGTATGACTAGACATGGGTCCCGTGCTCACTGCGCCACTAGATTCAAGCTAGCCTGGCTGATGAGGGTGATGCCCCAAAACCATTTCCAGGATGCTTGTTTCTGGTCCTTGGAGGACCTGGCTTGGCCGTTCGGGCTGGACTGTTCCCATCAGGGACAGGGTCAAGACTGATTTGCATACGTCTGGGTCAAAACTGGGGTGGCCTATTGAGCAAAAGAACGATGGATAAAATCCAGATCTTTGCGACTGGGGGTAAATGTTTGCATTGTTCAGCTTTTCGTCCATCATTTGTTTCTTTTGCATCTGTCCATTAAGAGCATATATTCTTTACAAGAATCACAAGGATTCAATAAATATTGAAACACCCTTTTCTGTATTTCTTGTGTATCTTCCTGAGTATGAACAAGTGACTCAGTGAAAAGGTTCTAGATCTGTTACCACGATTCATTTGGGAAGTCAGGGTTGTCATGTTCTGAGTTTCCCAAACCATTGGTTACCTAACTTGATTTAGGAGTACTCGTGGGGGCACTGTGAACTAGCAGGACTATTGGACAACCTATCCTGAGGGGATGTAAATAATCAGTCTTGAATCCTCCCAACGTTTAGGTTGTCCAAACAAACATACAGTTCCTACTGAGAAAGTAGAAACTGTACGACACCTTATCTCATGTTGATGGGCAGCTTAACAAAAGGCCTCTGAGTGCGTTTCTCACTGATTTTGTTAACACTTTCTTAATGAAGAGGAATTTTGAGAACATATCCAGCAAACAAAGAAGCAATTAGTTTTTATATAGTTAGGAGGAAGTACCCCTATTTGGTGGAGATTCCCCACTTTGTAGTCTCGTCCTGTTTTGTAGATGAGGATTCATGTTACCACAGATTTGTGGATCAAGATGCTCGAGAGACAAATCACATTGCCGAAATTACATGCACACAAGGTCACTGGAGACACTTCACATGGTCCATTACCCATCTGCAGTGTAGAATATGTACTAGTTATTACCCAATGAGGTATCACTTACTAATTAAGCAGCAGAGTACTCCAGTTGGGAAGACATTTTGGGCAAAACCCATGGACTCTTGTTGGATAAAGAGGCAGGTGAGGTTCCAATATAGCCCTGTCACTCACATAGCTAATGACACAACCACACACACACTCACACACCCACTCATCCACTCACCCACATTCATTCAGCCACTCTCACATACACTCACACATCCACACAACCACTCACACATACTAACACACCCATACAGTCACTCACACACCCACAAAACCACTTACACACCCACTTACAGACACATGGAGCTGCTCACACACCCACTCACTGACCTATACGGCCACTAACGCACTCACTCTTAAACGTTACGGGCAAAGTTAGGGAAAAAAGGTACATATTTACTGAAAAAAACAAAGATTATAATTAGGAAATACCATTAAAAAACTATAGGAATTCACACAAAAAAGGTTACAGGGACATTATAGTTAGGAAATAATATTAAAAGAATGTAGAAATAGTTAGGAAATAGAATTTTTTTAAACTTAGAAATTCACTGAAAAAACAAAAAGGTTACATTATAGTAAGGGTCAGATTTCACTCGTACAAAGCCAGTGAAATTCAGCAGTTGTAGTTGTCTGAGCTAACTATAACTTACCACCCTCAAAGCACTGCTTATGACCTCACATACTATATCATGCATGACATGGTCAGTGACATCACTGATGAGATCACTGATGCCATTTAAAAGGACATCACTGATGACATCATCATCATTCAGACACACTACTCACACACCCATACACCCTCTGAGAATTTCTTGGATTTTTTCTTGGTGATAATTTTACCACAGTTTGACGAATCTTCACAACACGTTGCAGACCTCTTTTTTTCTACATTGGCTGATGATGCAAAGATTCATGGTGATTAGTTTAGAGGGTGCAAAGTAAAAATGAGGTTCCTAAAGCTTGTTTTTCAAAAATGGCTGAACGGATTTGGAGAACATTTTACAGGAATATAGATTACGGTGTGGAAAGGGTCCACTTTTGTGGTTGAGGAATATTGGTTCAGTACTTCTTTAATAATAAGGACCAAGAACTTAGAGATACATTGGGCCTCAGTATAACGCTGTGCTATTGCGGTATACCATGGTACATGATGATAACAGAACACTATATGATTTGATAATGAAAGCCCTTAAAAAAGAAAAACGCAGTCATATTGTTTAGACCATTAGTTGTGTGTGTTTTGTGATTTGAAGATAAATCTAGCTTATTACTATGGTTCTAATGTGTAGGAAATATAACAAATGTAACAAAATATAGGGAGTACCGCCGTACTTTTGTGAAAAGCCCTGCAGTACCTATGAAGATCGAAAAAAATATTTATATGACAAAAGACACTCTACAACATGAAACTCCACAATAATGTGGTACTCTTGAAATGTAAATAAATCACACCACTGCACTCTACTTTGCTCTACTATATTCTGCACCACTCTACTATCCACCACACCACTGCACTCTATGCCACTGAACTCTACTTCGCACCACTGCACTTTACACCACTGCATTCTAGGCCAAGGCAGTCTGCCTCACTCCACTCTGCACCACTGTATTCTACACCACTTCACCCTATGCTACTGTATTCTGCGTCACTCTACTCTGAACCACTCTACTCTATACCACTGTAATATACAACATTGCACTCTACTATAGACCACTGAACTCTATGCCAGTCTATCCCATTTTGCCCCACTCTACTCTAGGCCACCTCACTCTGTGCCACTGCCCTCTATGCCACTCTACTGCATGCCATGCCATTCCACTCCACTCAGTGCCACTACTATACCTAGCTCCATGCCACTCTACTGTATGCCACTGTACTCTACACAACTGTACTTTATGCCACTCTAGGACACTGTACTTCACTCTATGCCACTCTAATAGACGCTGTGCTCCTCCACACCACTGTACGCCACTTCACTCTGCCCCACTTCACTATGTGTCACTCTTCTCTACCCAGTTCTACTCTACCCCACTTCATTCTATGCCACTCTAATTTATGCCACTATACTCTATGCCATTTTACTCTACACCACTTCACTCTACCCTGCTTTACTTTACCCCATTTCACGTTATGCCAGCCTACTCTACGCCAGTCAACTCTATGCTTTTCCAAAACCCTCTACTCCACTCCACTCTATGCCTCTCTACTCCACTCTACTCTACTCCATGCCATTCTATGCCACTGCACTCTACACCACTCTACTCTTTGCCACTCTACTCTATGCTACTGTGCTCCATGCCACGCTACTGTGCACCACTCTACTATAAGCCACTGCACTATACACACTGCACTCTACACTACTCTATTCTTCTCTGCACCACTCTACTCTATGCCACTGTATTCTACTATGTACCACTCTACTCTACCCCACTTCACTCTATGTCACTCAACTATGCACCACTCTTCTGTTCTCCACTCTCCTCTATCCCACTTAACTCTATCCCACTTCCCTGTAACCCACTTCACTTTACTCCACTCTACTTTACACCACTGCACTGTATGCCACTTTACACTAACCTACTTCCCTCTACCCTACTTTACTCTAAACCACTTCACTCTAAGTCATTCTGCTCTATTCCACTATACTCTGCACCATTCTAAGCCACTCTACTCAACTCTACTCTACTCCACTCTGTGCCATTCCACACCATTCGATGACACTGCACTCTATTCCACTGCACTCTATACCACTCTACTGTATGTTACTGCACTCCATGCCACTCTACACTACTGTGCACCACTCTACTGTAAGCCACTGCACTGTACCCACTACACTCTACACTATTCTATTCTTCTCCGCACCACTCTAGTCTACGCCACTATACTACACTATGTACCACTCTACTCTAACCCACTCCACTCTATGTCACTCTACTATGCATCACTCTTCTGTACAACACTCTCCTCTATCCCACTTCACTCTATCCCACTTCCCTCTAACCCGCTTCACTCCACTCTACTCCACTGTACACCACTGTACGCCACTTCAATGTAACCCACTTCATTCTATGCCACTCTACTCTACAACTCTCTTCTCTGCACTACTCTAAGTCACTCTACTGTACTCCTCTCTATGCCTCTCTACTCTACTCCACTCTACGCCATTCCACACCACTCTATGCCACTGCACTCTATGCCGCTGCAATCTGTTCCACTGAACTGTATACCACTCTACTCTAGTTTGCACCACTCTATTCTATGGTACTGCACTCTACACAACTCTACACTACTGTGCACCCCTCTACAGTAAGCCACTGCACTGTATGCCTCTGCACTGTAAACTACTCTATTCTTCTCTGCACCACTCTACTCTACGTCACTGTACTCTACTGTGTACCGCTGTACTCTACTACACTTCCCTCTATGCCACTCTACTGTATGCCACTGGACGTCACTACACTCTATCCCACTTCACTCTACACCACTCTACTTTATGACACTGCAATCTGCATCACTTAACTCTACTCTTCACCACTTTATTCTATGCCACTGCACTCTACGCCACTGCACTTTACTCTAGCCAACTACGCTCTACACCACTCTACTCTACCCCACTTCACTCAACCCTACTTCACTCTACCCCACTTCATTCTATGCCACTCTACTCTACACCATTCTACTCTACCCCACTTCTCTCTACTCCACTCTACTCTACCCCACTGAACTGTCTACTCTATGCCGCTCTACTCTACCCCACTTCACTATTTGCCCTCTACTGTATGCCACTATAGTCGCGCTATTGTACTCTATGGCACTCTACTGCTTGCCAATCTACTCTACGCCACTCCAAGCCACCATACTCTAGCCCACTCTATGCCACTCTACTCCACTCTGCTCTACTCCACTCTACGTCACTGCACTGTACGCCATTGCACTTTAGTCTGTATCGCTACACTCTATGCCACTCCAATTTATGACACTCTACTCTGCACCACTCTACTCTACCCCACTTCACTGAGCCTCACTTCACTCTACGCCACTCTACTCTACAACACTTAATCTACACCACTCTTCTCGACCAAACTCCATTCTATCCCTCTTCAAGATATTCTACTTCACTCTACACCACTCTACTCTATGCCACTCTACTCTACGCCGCTCTGCACTACCCCATTTCACTCTACAGCACTGTACTCTATACCACTCTACTTTTTTCCACTTCACTCTACCCCACATCAGTATATGTCACTCTACTCTACACCAATCAACTCTATGCCACTCTACTCTACGCCACTTCAGGCAACTCTACTCTATGCCACTGTACTCTGCGTCACTCTACTCCACTCCACGGCGTGCCACTCTACGTCATGCTACTCCACTCTATACCAATTCATTAGAAATTCAAATCAAGAAAGTTCTGCACTACAATTCAGATGTAATAAGATTGTATACAAAATAAATAAACAACATTATATGATTAGAATCCAAAAAGACATTGAAATTGAGTTACAAAAACAAAGGTTGAGGATTCATTATAATTAGGAAAATTTAATTTATTATTTCCAAAAATAAAAACTTAAACTATGCAAAATGTAGAAATTAAAAAGTTATAGGTATAGCTTAAGGTTATAATCTCTGCCCCACCCAAAACTTTCTCCAACTCACAAAACTCTGAGGTGCATGAGTTAGAGAAAGTTTTGGGTGGGACGGAAATTACAACTTTAAGTTATAACTATAACTTTTGAGTTTCTAAGGTTTGTGTAGTTTACGTTTTTTCTATAGAAATAACAAATGAAGTTTGAATACACTAGAAATCCAACTCTCTTTGGATAACTAATGTAGTGATAGGTAAAGCAACACCATAAGCACCTGGCCATCAATGTTCTTGGTAGCTGAACACCTGGGTCTAAATGTGCCAGAAATAAAACATAATACTTAAATAATAAGAAATGCGTTAAAGACCTTTGTACAGCTTCATCAGTATTGTTGGATGAAATTCTGAAGGGGATGGATAGAACAGCATTTGCTACTGTATCTAACAATCATCATTATAGATCTAGGGCCTCATTTATGAGGCTATGCGTCACTTTTACGCCGCTGGTGCATCACTTTTTGTGATGCACCAGTGGCGTTAAAAATGCGCCTTGTTGCGCCATATTTACAAACTGACGCATCTAGGTAGATGCGTCACTTTGTAAACCCCTGCGCCACATTATACCTGTGCCAGGTATAATGTATGCAAGGGGGCGTATTGACGCAAGAAAGGGTCGTAGAAGTGACGCAGTGAAATCTATGTGATTTCACTGCGCCACTTCTAGGACACAAATGCAACAATTTCTTACGCCTGCCTCACAGCAGGCGTAAGACTGATGCAGGCCCTTTCACATGGGGCTTGCCCCATGTGAAAGGATACATTGCTGGAGTTGCGTCACTTTTGTGACACACTCCAGCAATGCGCCACTTTTGCGCCATACAGATACGTCAGAAATACTGACGTATCTGTAACTCCTTGCGCAATGATGCGTCATACTGTAAATATGACGCATCATTGGTGGTGCAAGGAGGGCGCAGTGAAAAGTGACGCATCGCTGTTTTCACGCAGCGATGCGTCACTTTTCATAAATGAGGCCCCTAGTACTCAGGAACTATCTCAGAGAATGTATATCAGAAAACAAACATGGCGAGCACTACTTAACCTTATCCTGTTTGGTTTCTTCAAATTAGAAAACTAAGGGCCTAATTGAGAGTTTGGTGGACATGGTACTCTCTCACAAATGTAATGGAGTATTCTCTGTGTCAAACCCCCAGGCCTCCTGCCTCATTTAAAGATGGGTGGACCTTATGGTTTCCAGTGACGGAGGGCAAATGGGGTCCTTCAAAGGAAAGCGTCCTCTGATAGCCTGACGGAGTAGGGCCATCGGAGGAAGGCCATTACACAGCCCACCCTATTTAGGGTGGGCAGAATGAGTTATTTTTTTTTGTCTGTCACAGCTAAAAAAAAGTAAAACCTGGTGGCTAGAGAGAGAAAAACATATATTGACCTTCACACCCTACGAGAAAACTCCCAGGGTGTTGGGTCATTAGTGTTTTGTTTTTCTAAAATAAACTCCTACTTTGGGAGTTTGTTTCTGGAGAACAATTAAACGTAAATGTTTGGTGAATGGCCATCAAAACCTACGGCAGCCATCCACCAAAAAGTTTGTACAGTGAAAGAAATTGTGCGGCAGTTCCATTCAATGTATGGAAATGACTGTGGGCATCTCTATATTTGATGGACAGTAGTTTGTTGGGTGATGGGGGAGGTAATGCCCCTGCCACCCTGACGGTGTCCTCCATCAACCGCTTAAACAGAGCCTTAGACATCAGCTTCCTGTACTTCTGTGAATGGAAGCACCCTCTTGAGGTCTTTTGTAGGAATCTCCATCCCCATGAAAACGGGTTCTTTCTGATTTGAAGAGTATAGGCGTCCTTACAAGCAATGACCGAAAACGCTTACTCAGGTCCCTTTTTACTCCACTGTGATTTTAAATCTGGTAATTGACTCCTGGACAAAGGGCTCATTCTTGTTCCCATAGACCCTTCCATGATCAATGAAGAATTGAAGGGGCCATTCTATTGTCATGCTGAAATGGCCCTTGAGAAGAATGTAGAACTTTGGAACTCATGAATAATAAGCACCTATGGAGGGACCTAAGTTTCACACGAGTGACAATGCTTGCTTTGACACTATTCGAGTCATTAATTCCAACAGAAAAAACAATTGGATATATAGGGTCTGATTTAGAGTTTGGCTGACAAGCACTCCATCACAAACGTGACAGATATTCCGCCTGGCTTTTCTCAAGTGCTGTAGAATACAAGGACCTTGTAATAAGGCAGAGGGGCTATCCATCACATTTGAGACAAAGTAACCTGTTTGTCAAAATCTAAATCATTTCAATTCCCATATATCCCTCATAGAAGACACTTACCAAGAAAGACCTCTCAATAAATCTATAAAAATGTTTGCTGATTATTCCTACTCTAGGAGCAGGGGTGTCAAATTGGCTAATTATCTCCTGGGACATTTGTGGTTTCAAGGGTTGGCAGACATGTTTAACTTTTATTTAATTTTGGATTTAATTTTGGATACATGCCCAATAATGTTTATCCAGGAGACTTCTGCTGATCCCCGTTTCATAGATTCAGGTGGTGCAAATCATGCCAATAATTTTGTCAAATTAGTTTTAATTGATGACTCTATACAACCCTCCTTGAACAGCAAATATGTGCCAGTGGTTTACATCAAAACCAGAAGCAAAAAACATTCAAAAATATTGTTACTTAATATCTGTTTTACCATTCATCACTTCGGACCTTGTACTATTCTCTAAATGTATTATCTTCTAGATGCTCTCATGGAAAGGTAGCAACAATGTTTCTTTCGCTTTGTGGTACTGAATACACTGCTTGCTGAGGTGTAATGAATTCACTAATAATGGAAGACGAATAATGAGCAAGTGGAGGATTAACTATGAGGGAGGTGAAATTAAAAACCTGCCTTAATACGAGCACTGTATGGGTAGATTTTCCGGAACTCAATGCAATAACTATTGATCCTAATTTTGGTTGCCACAAACTTTGAAAATACCAGCTAACTGATGGTTCCACAAAGACTGTCTAGAGGCTATGGCACTTTTTATTTCAAATTGTTTTATTGGTTTTGTATGAATATAAGGTACAAAGCAGCAAACAAAAATTGAGTAAGTATGAGGCAAGATGGCGGTCTGCCTGTAGACCGCGTAGCAGCCCTACGCCTGAGCTCCGCTCCTCGTTCCAGAGAAGGGGGGAGAGACATGGCTCCGCTCCACTACGCTTCGTTCCCGTGTGTGAACTTTGAACTAAACTAAGCAATTACTCCTTTGTTAATCACGGGGACGAAAAATTCCGTCCGTCGCTTTACTTGGCATCAACTGGTCTTACCGTGGTTTGTAGGCGGTATGGTTCTGGGGGTCTCCAAAGATCAGCCACAACTCCCTTGCTCTCTCAGTATCACGGAACAGCCGCTGACCCTGTACCGCAGTGCCGCAACCTATCGGCTTCCTTGTGCGGCAGCTCCAGCAACAGCTCCGGCTCCGGTTCCGCCGAAAGGATTCCGCCCACCTTCGCAGCCACAACAACCACAATCACAGCAACCACGGCCGCGGCTATACTACAGCGGCTACACTGTATCCTCTGATTGCTTAACGGAGGGGCAGTGCTATAATTTCATTTTTGTCGCTCGTGTGTTTACTGCGGAGCTATTGGATCCTGCAGTAATTATGCCCCCGAAAACTGCTGCCTCAGCTGCGGCGTCTAGAGCGCGGGTAGCGAAGGCTGCCAGAATTCTTCGCAAAGAGGCTGAGCGGCAACAACAGGAGGAATCACTGGACGATGAGGAAGGAGGCAACTCCCTTTCCAATACAGGGAAGCCCAAGACTAGAAAGCAACAAGCCTCCTCAGAACACTCCCCGAGACAAGACGCCCATGCCGCTAGAAGAAAATTGAGTACCACCGGGTGCACTGTATTGGACTTGTTTCTAAAATAGGGAGCGCAGAGCAGATCACAGAAAGACCTTGGAAAGGAGGCTACCCAAGACATTTTGAACAGCCCCGCTAACGAGGAAACAATGCATAGTCTGGGAGTAAACATTTGTAACTCTGGGGCTCCCACAGCAATACCTGAGCCTGAGCCTCAGCTGATTACCACTATTAACTCTATGGTTGGAGCTACCTCTACTTCTACTACTACGGCCCTAGGGCAACCCCCCCCCAACAGTCACCATAACTGTAAGTAGCACCGAAGCAGCTGAGTCTGCCCAATCTGCCCAATCTCCCCAATCCATTACACCTGGTGGGATCTCTGTTGGTGGTGTTGGTGAGGTTCAAGAACTGGAAGGGCGCTGTATGTCGTTTTCAGGGGCAGGGGAAAATGTGTTGGGGGTACAAGGTGAAGTAACGTTGCTTGGGTTAGAGCATTCAACACAGGTGATACCTACGGGACTGCCGATTATACCTATAACAGCCATATCTGTTGGGCCTCGAAGCTCACCCTCACCCATCCAACCCACTGACAACTTTGGCCCGATGGTTGGGAATCAAGTGTTATACGCACATACGTCAGGGGAAAGCTCCTCAAAGGTTCACTATCCTTGAGGAGAAGGATAAAGAGCCTAGCGAGTTTTACTCTTTTTCTGATGAGAAGGGAGTCAATGTTGTGGGAGAATGGTCGGATGACTGCGATTCTATAGAGGGCTCGGAAGATGAAGAGTCTGAATTGGAACCTCTGCTTAGTTCTTCTGAGGACAGCTACTGTGAGGAGAGCTTGAACGCTAATACTGTTAGAGCCAAACCCAAATCAACATCCAGACATAAACAGTGTGGTCCGGCCGATAATCACTCCATTTCTAATCCGTTGTTACATCTGGGGGAGGTCCCTACAAACTCAGGTACCTCGGAGATATCGCACTCTGCAGTGGAAATTATTTTACAGGCTATTGCAGCACGTAGGGAAGAGACAGCTCTGGACAGTAAAAGATCCCGGGCTGCACTTCATAAAATGCAAGGAGTTGTCAGGAAACTCTCCAAGTCCTGCAACCTGGTAGGTGAAAGAGTCACCGAGATGGAAGCCAGGGTTATGACGGATGAGAAAGAGGCCACTCTGAACTCTGAGCGAATTAAACTTCAGGAAGCCGAACTCATAGACATCAAATGGAAGCTGGAGGATTTTGAAAATCGGCAGCGACGTAACAATTTGCGTATCCTGGGAATTCCGGAGAAAATGGAGGGGGAGGATGCACGAGCCTTTGTAATAAAACTATTCAGAGAGTCTATGCCTGAACTCAAGAACTGGAATTGGGAATGCCGAAATCCAACGCGCCCACCGGATGCCTTTTAACCTGCCACCTAAACCCGGGGTGTATCCCGAGCCATTTTAGTTTATTTTGGAAATTTTTTGTTAAGGCAGACGGTGGCTGAGAAAGCGAGACCAGACCATAAGTTGGTATATAATGGGCTCTCTTATTTCACAAGACCAGACTTTTGCCACGCAACTGTGGAGAGACGGTGGCGGCTCCGCTCTCTGATCAAACCGTTCCAAGATAAAGGTGCCCAAGCATACTTAAACAACCCTGCGAAGCTTAAAATTGTACTGGGTGGTCACACAAAATACTTTCATTCCGAAATCAAAGCAAAGGCATACCTCGATGAACTGACTCAGAAATGATTCATGTTAATGATGATTGTTTACTCACGTTTCTTTGCAATGATCTTCGGTTTGACTAACCGGCTTGGTTAGCTCCAATTTTTGATAAATGCAGACATTTAATTAGGATATGGTTATGGTGGGAGGCATGGAAACATTATAGGGCTGTCATTTAACACTTAATTGTTTTTTGGTAGTAAGTGTGGTCTCTTTTTTCCCTTTTCTGGGTATTCATTTATTATTTCATTTTTTTGCACATTAGATGGCGGTAGCTTAGATGTTGTGCTGTAACTGCATCACCCAGACTCTGGTCGAGTCTGATTGCCCACTGTTTGGGGTGGGGGGTTGCAAGGGAGTGTGTGGGGGTAAGGTGGGGAGGGTGGTAGTGAAGGGGGAGTGGGGTGGGTTGGGGGAGAAAAAGCTAAAAAAAGAACCAGTTTTGTCAGCAAGAGGCTTATGTAAGGGGATAATAAACGGAAAATAACCTGAGCTGGAGCTTCGTCCTAAATTGAAATTGTATTTGTTTAAAGTGATCTTACTATCTTTTCCTATAAGTGATGGGTAGATTAAGTGTCCAAACTTGGAATGTTGGAGGGCTCTTATCTGGGGATAAACAACGGCGAATGGCTGAGCTATTGAAATTAAATCCTGTTGATATACTTTGTCTTCAGGAGACTCATATCCCATATCCCATGGGTTAAGAGATCATGGCTGAATCTGAAGGGGTATAATTTATTGATAGATAGCCTCTACACAATCTTCGAACATAAGGGGCGTAGCAGTCCTAGCCAAAACAAG
Source organism: Lissotriton helveticus (assembly GCF_964261635.1). Taxonomy (NCBI): domain Eukaryota; kingdom Metazoa; phylum Chordata; class Amphibia; order Caudata; family Salamandridae; genus Lissotriton; species Lissotriton helveticus. Next base: position 1,257,655,793 of record NC_136063.1, on the reverse strand, counting down.
TCTTGGCTTAGGAGTATGTCATCTCTCAGATCCCCAGGGTAGATGGGCTATTGTTAAACTAGCTTGTGGTATTACTATCTGTACCCTATATGGGTCAAACCACGACGATCCAACAATATTTGAGGTACTTGAAGCTGAATTGGCCACCTGGCAGGGCCCACTAGTTTTGTGTGGCGATTTTAACGTATCACTTACACCGTTGTTGTGTAACACTGCCTCGAAACAGAAATACATTGGTCGTAAACCAAGGGTGTATCAGGCTGTTAAAAGATTATTGGGTAGCTATGGTTTACTTGATTTGTGGCTGCAAAACAATGCTCATGACCCCGGCTATACTTATTTCTCACATCCCCACCAAAAACAAGTTCAGATTGATTACATGTTCGTCTCCAGAGACCTAGCACCGCAAGCAATAATTAACAAACCCCCAAAAATAAGTCCCGATCATAATGCACTCATTCTTGGGATCACAGCCGATTCGCAATACACACAACGGCGGTCCTGGTCGTTTGAAAACTCTTGTCCAATCATGAGTTTATCACCCATATTAATAATTGGACAGAAGAGTTCTTTAATATAAATAGGTTTAGCGCCTCCAGAAATACAGTGTGGGATTCCTACAAATCTGCCTTAAGGGGGGAGATTATTAGCTTTCAGAATTTCGCCAGAACCAAATCAAGAAAAGACCATGAGTTACTGGTGTCAGCGCTTGCTAAAGCTGAGGGAGACCACACTTCTTTAATCGCACAGGGTAAAGATGCTAGTAGCCAGATGCTCCAGGTAGCGGTCATAAAGGCTGAGTTAAATACTAATCTTAGCCAGAAAGCTGCCCAAACCTATAGAGCTCACAGGAGGAAGGTTTATGGAAGCGGTGAAAAGGTGGGCAAGCAGCTTGCACTCCGAACCCGTCAAAAAAAGTAACAAATAACATTTCCACAATTGTAGACGGTGGGCAGACCTTCACGCAAGCAGTTGATATCATCCTTCAATTTCAAAAATACTACCAAAAGCTGTATTCAGAAGAAGTTGTTGCCACCGAAAAGGATATTGATTGCTTTCTGGCGAACCACCTTAATAAATCGGAGGCTGTTAGTTTACTAGATGATACCACCAGGGAAGAGTTAGAAAGTGAAATCACGCTAGCATCTGGCAAGGCCGTGGGCCCAGACAGATTGCCGATTGATCTTTATAAAATTCTTGGTCATCAATTATGTCCCCTTCTATATGTTTTATTTCTGGGGGTTCAGTGTAATGGTGTTCCTCCAGATTCCTGGGATGAGGCTAGCATTATTGTTTTCCCAAAGAGAGGGAAACCACCCGAGCAATTGACATCCTATCGCCCAATATCCTTGATTAATTCAGGCTCTAAATTATACGCAAAGGTGATGGCTGTTAGACTTAGTAGGGTCGTTGAGCATCTGGTCTCTCCATGGCAGCATGGCTTCGTCCCGGGCAAGGGGACTACCAACCATACCCGCCGGGCTATTGCCCTATTTGATGCCATGTCCGTCACGGGGAGGCCACATGTCAATGATCCTACTTGATGCTGAGAAAGCCCTTGATCGTGTTTCATGGAACTTCTTGTGGGTAGCCATGGCACGTACTAATTTTGGCCCTAAATTTGTGAAATCTATCAAGTCAATGTATCTACGTCCCAAAGCAAAACTCCTAATGTTAGGTTCAGAATTTGGTTATATTAATATTGCAAGAGGCACAAGGCAGGGATGTCCCTGTTCGCCCCTGCTCTTCGCTCTCTATATCAATCCCCTAATTCTCCTGACCCGATCGAGGCGATTCGCGAAATTGAGCGAGTGGCCATAGAATATGGTAATTGCTCGGGGTATTCCCTTAATAGAGGAAAGACTGTTATCTTATGCACCGATAATATTGTTTGTCCAGATCAAAGAAGAGCCAAGACAGCTACTTATCTTGGAGTAGCCATCTGCTCTAATACTAAGCTTGTAGTGAAGCTTAATTTTGATCCGCTCCTGGAAAAGATAAAGAGTGATTTGGATAGGGTAAACGGTCTCTACCTCTCCATTATAGGCAGGGTCAATTATCTGAAAATGAATGTCTTGCCTAGATGCCTATATTTATTTCGAGCTATTCCTTTAGCTGTTGAACCTAAAGTTTTAACATTGATTAACGCCCTCATGTCCAAATTTGTGTGGCAACCGGAAAGATTAGGCGATCTCATTCTTTTCTGTCTCTTCCATTGGATAGGGGTGGGCTTACTTTACCCAACATGATTTTCTACCACTGGGCAGCATTCCTTAAACAGTTTACCCCTATGGTTTTACGTTCGACTGAAGAAAGGCGGACCGATACAGCTTCAATTCCTTCAATTTATGAGCTCTTACTCGGCCAGGATGCTAAAGGCTTATTATTAAGAAGGACTGAGGCAAATCATTATAAGAAGTTTAAGGGAGAAATCCTAATTAGCGCCTGGAGAATTTGGGATAAAGTAGCCAAACACATGCATATTGGGAAAATCAACCGTTATACACCTCTGTGGCATTCTAGTATTACACATGGTCTTGATTTTGATTCTACTGCAAGGAAATGGGAAAGGCTGGGTATTAGAACTGTTAACGAGTTTTTGTTAAAAGGTTTTGACACTGTTTTTATGGATTTAAAAATGAAATATGGTCTCTCTAATGGGGACTTTCTTAAGTTTGCTCAGGTGTTCGCTGAGCTAAGAGCTAAAGGGTCTACAATGTGTTTTTCAAAAGTTGAAATAATCGAGGTAATGGCAAGACCAAATACTAGGATAGGAACTTTTTATGACACCCTTTTGACTGAAACACAGGACGATATAGAAAAAAAACGGAAACCAAATGGGCGGCGAAACTTAATAATCCAGACGTTGATATAGACAGAGTCTTGGAGTTGAGCAATAATTTATTATTTATGGCCAGTAACCTAAAAGCACAACTTTTCAAGACAGTATTCGATCTCTATTTTACCCCGGCCAAACTTTTTGCGTGGGGCAAAAGAGAGAGTGATTTGTGTCCGCGATGTTCACAAGGACCCGCGACTCTTGCCCATATGTTTAGCAACTGTTCGGAGCTCATTGTTATAAAAAGTATGATCGCTTCTTTTTGGGAAAAATTATTTTGTCATAAACTTCCCGAGTCTGATACCCTATTCGTTTTTAGGTTTTGACAACTCTTTAAAACTTTCAAAAACTGAAGAAAGATTGTTGTTTATTGGCACAGCGGTACTGAGGTTAATTTTGTCCGCCCGTTGGAAGGAAGCTTCCCCACCTAGCTTTCAGATGTGGTTAACCAGTTTTCTAGCGGTGTACAGCTACGAATCGGCCACATTTGCTACTAGAGGCTTTAAAGCAAGGCTACGAGGGGAGGCAACCTGGCTGCCAGTCTCGAAATGGAAAGCTGGGATAATCCCTAGTGGAATTGGGTGATTTTTACAAGATTCTGTTTGTTAGTTCTGCTATAATTTCTCTGTTCTTATGCTATTTAGTAGCTCCTAGTCTCAGTATTCAGCGCCACAGTTCTCAAATGTATGTATAATGTATCTATTCTTGAAGCTTTTTATTCCTTTTTTCCATTAACTGTTTTTTTTACTGTTTAAATTTACCTTTGTTTGTCTTATGCTGCTTCTGGTTCTAAAAAATAAAAAAAATAAAAAAAATGAATATAAGGTACAACATAGGTTCAAACACAACTCATATAAAGCAGAAACAGAAACAAACATAATATATTAACAATTTGATGAAAATGTGGCAAAAACGTAAGTGGTGACAGTAAATTGTACAAATATAATATGGCATATAATATATATGTGGCGATACACAAAAGGAAAAGATAAAAGCAATTAAAGGGGGGTGAATACACAGCTAAGTTCTGAGAGAGGTTTGGCATAGTGTATGTGGACCTCTTTACCATCCAAGATCATGGAAACAGCAGCGGAAACATGATGAGCTTTTGATTAAGAATGGAGATATGGCACTTTAACTGAAAAAAACATTGTCAGTATTTATCCTCTAGCCTAGACGATAACGTATTGGTATATTATAAGCAGAACAAATGCCACAAAAACGTATTTGTTTTGAGAGCGTCTTAGAGCAATTAGGGCCTGGAGAGAGATGTAAAAGCAATTAGTATATACATTTCTGGCTTTTGGTGGCCAAGAGAACGTCTTTCGTGCAAAACTCACCCAATCTGTTGATTCCAGAGACATTTTTTATAAACCACTTATCACTCTTGTAGATGGATACATGCTTACCTTTGTCACCCTACAGAACAGTAAGAGATATTATAACATTTTCAGACACAGTGACAACCAACATGGTAAAACAGGCTCAGTGGAATCCCTAGTGCAGTAATTAAGACACTATTCAAAATATTGAGCTGAATTGTACCTCCCTTTATTCATCCTAATCAAGAGGTCCAGCATTTATCTTGAAACATGGCCTGATTCTGTTATTAAACCTACCCTCGTATAAGCAATGACAATCTAATAGGCTTGGCTTTCACCAACACCCTTTTTGCTTTGTCGATGCTTCTTTTGTTCTGTCACTGTTTTTGCAAAACCTTTTGATTGGGGGATGCTGCTAGGCCCTCTTCAATCTAAATAAAAGGGCTAAAAAGAAAAAATAGTGTTGGTCTCAAAAAACACACATTGCCATAATCATTCCCTGGCACACAAGGGAACTACTTTGCGTGTGCATGTGCTCCTTGTGACATGGCAGCATGCCTCCACTCACAGTGAAGTTAGAAAATAGATGAAGTATGCTGTCCCATTTCTCCATACTGTATGCTGCAGTAGATGGAAGAAAAATGTGAATGGCACAATAACAGACCAATGAAAGAAGGGGGCTGGAAGAAAGCCCCTATTACCAAGTATTTTATATGTATAATTTTAGTAAAATCAAAGGATCTTGATTAACACTAGACCTTAAAGGAAAATAATCACAATCCTGCCTCATACAGTTTAATATCACTCCTTTATACTACTGCTAAAATGTTTGATCGAATTCTGCTTCGCCATCTTGAAATATGGGCTGGGCACAAGATGCTCATCTCTTGAAAAGAGAGGTGATTATGTCTGGGCTGTGAGGGCCTTATATCATGCGTTTGTTAGGACCACCTAGAGACTGAGTGGGGCATTTATCTTCCTCCTTTTACACTTCAGTATGGTTAATTCAGATTTTTTTTATAGATGAATGAGAGTGGTTGGGGCTCTTCTTTTCGAATTAGAAGATGACAAGGCAGGTAGCCTAGATGCAAATTAGGCTTGGCACCCCAAGGCAGATAAAAGAATCCCAGCTTTGAATAGTTTTAAGCATGGCCACCGTATTTTTCCTTTATCTAGAATTTGTTTAGAGGATTTTCTACCACATGGAGTTGCCCTGTAAGGTGCAATCGTTCCATATTTAGATTGTTTGTATTTTGGCCTCCAATACAGTTGAAATGTGCAGTGGGTGGTGGTGGTGGGGGGGGGGGGGGGGGTGGTGATGGGTTGTAGGAAGGGGTTTCTTGTTGTAGGTCCCTCTGTGAAAGCCTGTAAGAGTAAAATTACAGCTATTCGACTCTGGCTACCCTGTGAATATGCTGGTCTCCTGTTCTAATCTCTCACTTTTGAAAAACAAGATTTGAATGCTCACCTTTTCTATTTGTGTGGGCTCCCCTACATAGGCGCCATGTTTCAATGGGTATCGCATCTTTGCAAATTGCTGGCAGGTTACTAAATGTAATACTTTTTGGTTTGTTTACTATTTTTTTGATATTCACAAACACTCATGGCGGAGATTGTGCACATGAAAAGATAGGACTGTTCAAATTTTTTGTAATGCTTTTTTATGCGAATTTCTACACCCCGACAGCAGAGTCTCCACATTTGTAAAATGACTTTTAGTAAAATTAAAATTGTAGTTTGTGAATTAAACCTGTAGTTTGTGAATACCAACAAAAAGTAGTAAACTTACACAAAAGTGTAAGTTTATCTTTGTGAAGCAGGCCCTAATTGTAAGAACTTTAGAAAGGACAAGTAGGAAAAACAGAGGCAACCTGCCTCACTATTTCCGACGTGTTCTATTTAAAAGTTCACACATCAACTCAGAGAAATTCAGTTGTATGTGCTTGACTTTTAGACACCTCCCACGCAAAAAAAGGCACTCCGCCACTCATGATATGGTCCCAGTGGCTGTATTGCGATTGCAGACTTCCATGAATTTAGTGGCAAAGCCTTGTGCTGGGTCTGTCCAATTTGTATAAAAAGTATTTTAAAATGAACTGCAAATTGTTGTGTTCTGCTAGAGTGTAATACCAAAAGTTTATTTAATTCACAATTTGTAATTATCAATTTGCTGTATGTAGAATAAAAGTTGTCTTTCTGTGCATTCAGTAATCTTTTCGGAAATGAAAGTAATGGATTGTTTGAACTTTGTCCTGGATCCTGAGTTGAGACCAGTGGTGGCTGGTGAGAATGAGCGTGAGGGGTATCGTCTTCCAACCTGGGGAGACAGAAAAAGATAACAAGCATTGGCATAGCCAACAGATCTTACCTTTGGGACTTTATGTGTTTGGCCATCAGTATATTACTTTTTTGTTCATTTATATAGGGCAAGCAAGACCCAGGTAGGTGTCTAAGCGGTTTACATGAGACCAGTTACTACTACCTTCAAGCTGAGTTTACAGTAAATCAGCTGCTTAAAAACGGTACACCTTCCTGTGGTTCTCGTGTTTTGGGTGCAAACCACCTTTGGCCGTGTGCAGAGTTCACCTTCTCCGTTCATACAATGATGTAAAGGGGACCGCGATGTTTAAAGCTATATCGCGGCATGCCGTGAATGCTGCAAAAGTAAATAAATAGAAAAGAAAGGTGGGTGTCTGCCATGTTTAAAGATAAAGCATGTGCCACGAATGCTCCAAAAGTGAATAAATATTAAAGAAAGGGGGGCAGATACTATGTTTAAAGCTAAAATGCGGCGTGCCGCAAATGTAAATAAGTAGAAAAGAAAAGCGAGCAGGCGCTATGTTTAAAGCTAAATTGCGGCGTATTGCAAATACTAAAAAAGTACATAAATAGAAAAGAATGCCATGCTGCTGCCATGTTTAAAGCTAAAGTGCTGCATGCTGTGAATGCTCCAAAAGTAAATACATAGAAATGAAAGGCGGGCGAACCCATGTTTAAAGCTAAAGCGCGGCGTGCCGCGAATGCACCAAAAGTAAATAAATAGAAAAGAATAACTATGAGTGGGCACTGCCATGCTTGACGTGCTAGCTCTACCGAGAGCATAAGGTTACTCACACTTGCGTTTTCTTATGCCATACCTCCGTTTAGTAGCAGATTGTAGACATCTCAATCAATTAATCAACTTTATTTGGTTGAAGAAGCAACCATTAAAGTAAACAGATACATAAGAGAATAAAAACCAATCCAATATCCCCAATATCGTAAAATAAATAAATTGCAAACATCTAATTATGATAATATTCCGGTTTTATATAACATCAACACCACAGGAGAAATTAAAAGATCAGCTAACCTCCAAGGAATCGTGTCACTGCAGATCATAGTAGATGTCAGCTGTAGGCGCTTAACACACTCAGCAATCTTGTTATCCCCATTAGTAAGGGGCAACTTTTAGTTTGTGGAGAATTTTTTAGATCTGGGGCTGCAGTTCGCCTTCTCTGATGACAATGATTTCTGAGTGAGTGATGTCCGTCCAAAACCCACAGTACAACGTTTGCTTTCAGTTTAGATTAAGAATTAATGCAAACCATGTGAAAGATGGGCGGTCTGAAGGAATTGCTTTGGACATCTTGATTGAGTGGTGGATGAAAATGCATAGCTGCAAGTCCTTGGGAATGGCCATCACCTACCTTAGGAAAGTGCCCCTTTTTGCATGGTTACCCTGTAACGTTTGCCAGATACCTGATACTAACTTGACTGAGTGTGTTTTAGGACCCTGCTAACAAGGCCCCAGCACCTTTGTTCTCTCCCCATTGATCCCAAAATTGGCTCACCTTTAGGCCACATATAAGTCCCTTGTAAAAGGTGCCAGTGGTATCAAGGGCCTTGTGACCAGAGAAGGTCCCTTATGGATGCAGCATGTATTGTGCTTCCCTAAGATGCCTCCACACCAAACACATACCCACTGCCATTGCAGGCTATATTGTGGTCTGACTAAGCTAAAAGAGTTTACATGGCACACCTACCTGGGTGCCATGCCTACCCACCTCTGCCTGTGGCATAGGTATGTCACCCCCCTGGCAGGCCTTACAGCCCCAAGGCAGGTTGCATGATTGATGACTATTGCCACACTGCTTATTGGTGCATCTTCTGTTTGGATTCATAAATAGTGCAATCATGGTATTATATTGATATTGTATTATGGTATGTTTACAATCATTGCATAGTAGATGTACAGAGCATATAAAACAAGCTCAACATGTATGTGATTTGTATGTATGATAAATGGATGAATGCAGTACGTTTGCAGATTGATTTGTTGTTTTCTCTGTTAGAGATATCATAAAATCGTTGATCAAAATATTTAAATAAAACACAATTTTTTACTTTTCTAATATTGAGTGACGGTCTCTTCGCTTGATTAGAATATCATGATGAAATTTTAAACATGTATTGAAGTTGCCCTAGGAACTTTGCAGTATGCCCCAACAGTGTCTCATCCCATTCTTGGACACTGTAAGTGCAGTGAAGCCATTTTGAGTACATGGGTTGGGAGTTTGTCAACATGAACTCCAAGCTCCATGATGGCTTTACTGAAGACTAAACAGTTTGGTATGAAACCGTGTAGAATAATAAACCCACACTGATGCCAGTGATGGATTTATTATAAAATGCACTCAAAGGGCATCTTAGAGATACCCCCTGAAAAACAACCAATGTCTATTGTATTGGTTGACTGGTTTCCGACCTCATGGGTTGAGAGCCTTTGTGCACTCGGAGGTCAGAAATAAAGCCTGCTCTGCATGGAGGTGCTTCTCACATCCCCTGAGCAGGAACAGCAACACTTGGCGGTGAGCCTCAAAGACTTTCACCTTGAGTTATGCTGAGTTGGGCAGCTCCAGCTAGTGGAGATGCCCACCCCCCTGTCTTGACCCCACTTTTTGGTGGCAGGACAGGCTCGAAAATTATTAAGCAGAGTTGGAGTGTCCACCTTGGTCTGGCACACTTTTGGAGGATGATTCCCCTCTACCTCATCTACCTTCTCTCTTCGATGTTTCATACACTCCTAGGGTCGCCAGGAGCTGGGGTGAACCCCTCTCTTGAAAATTCTCCATCTTGGTTTGGAGAATTATGCCCAAAAGGATTAGGGATGTGACCCTGTCCCCAAAGTGAGGGGACACCCAAAGGGTGTAGTCACCCTAAGGGGCAGGAGTCATTTGCTACTGTCCCTGACTACAGTAATGCCCTTACATTAAGTATTTAAGGGCTCCCCTGAACCTTGTTCCTCAGATTCTATGACCTACGAAGAAGAAGGACTGAAGAGCCATGCAGCAGTGGAGAGGAAGATGACAACTGATTTGGCCCCAGCCCTACCAACCTATCTCCTCCTCCATCAACTCTGCTCCAAGACACCGGTGTGGCCCACAGCCAGAAACCTCCAAGAACCCTGGGGTCCTGTGCTGTCTTCAGCAAAGACTCTTTTCTCCCTTGGGCACAGGATTTAAACAGAAAGAAACTAACTCCAGGACTCCGGATCCAGGCGGATCCGCGACCCCTGCACCTGTCACCCCCGGCCCGAGTTTAGTAAGCCTACTGACCTAGTGACATCTCCTCAGCAATCCTGCCCTGGGATTCAGCATTGGACAACCTCTTCTGAACTCCTCCACAACACCTGCACCCTCAACCTGAAGGGTCCTCCAAACCGCAACCGGATCCGGTGACACAAATCTAACGCCTAAAGACACCCCTACACACAGCCCCTAGGCCTAGGAGTGTCCAACCGATGGTGTCCCAGCATCAGCCCACCATCCAACTTACTTCTCCAGTCATGGGATTCCTTCAGCAGTCTTCCGGTCCACGCCTGCAGTTGTTTTCTTCAACTGATGTGTTTTATATGGGGCACCCAAAGCCTCCTTTGCGCCCTGCAACCGGCCACCCCTCTGTCGCTGGTGTGCACCTTTGGTGCTACTTGTTGGCACCCTCAGTGCTGACCTCCTGGGCCTGTCCCCCTGAACCGTGGGTACTTACCTGCACCCGATGCCTTTTCGAGGTACCCCGGGCTCCCATAGGCTAACATTGGGCCCAGTGACCTCTGCACCCGGCCACCGCAGTGCCGCAGACGGTGCAGTACCTATCTGGGTCTGACCTTTGCCCAGTGTTGGTCAAACCCTCCGAAGACTGAAAGGGTATTATGGGATCTTAACTTTCGACGTACAGATGACTATGCTTCTCTTCGTCCGCTCCTCTATTGGATCCGTTTATGGTCCGTTGAGGAGCTGGCTGCCTATAGAGAAGCACTGAAAGAGATATTGGCTATAAGAAATATTACGCATTTGCCATGGTTAGAGTACGTCAAAAAATGGTTTGAAAAACTAGGGTTAAGTGACTTTTGGTTTGACCCTGACTCCCTCACAAATAGTTCAAAAAAGATCTTGAAGCAAAGGTACTGGGACTATACTAAAGACTCAGGGTTATCAAACCCTAGAACAGGGACTCTAACCTCGAAATTTTTTGAAATTAAAATGACTATGCAATTAGAGCCCTTTATGGATGAAATTCACCCTCCACTGGCCAAAAGCCTATATTTAAAGTTCCGGTATGGTATTCTGCAATTAAAAGAAAGGACAACTAACTGGAACTGTAATAAGGGGTTGGCCGGGGCCGCTGGCTCCGATATATGTGAGTTATGGGAGATGAGGCTGAAAGAGGATGAGTCCCATGTTTTATTTATATGCCCAGCATACCTTAGAGCCAGGAAAAAATGGCTTAAGCCAATCTGCAAAAGGTTAGGCCTCAGACAAATTAAGGTTGGATTTAGAATTTTTAAGGGAGACACTGCACAACCGATCGTGTTCAGCCTAAGTCGTTTTCTCTTATGTGTAGCCTTGATTAGGAGGATGAAAAACCTAAAAACCTAATGAAATAGGCTACTCCACCATGTTATTGAGTCATCTGTTAGCTGCTAAAGTGCTGCTTGCTTTACTGTCCTGATGTGTATTCTTTTAACAAAAAAACAGATGTTTAATTTATTGTTTTATTATTGTATATTCTGTGTTCTGCATTCTAGAGGGGCCAATCAAGATCTGCCAACTTTAAGTGGATGATTTGGAAAATGAATTGATTTTTAGGTATTTTTTGTAAAGGAAATGTGTTGATATTTTTACCCATTGCTATTTTATCATTATGTAATATATTGTGATATGATGTATTATGATTGAATGTATTGCATCTTACAAGGTTTTTTAAACCGAATAAAGATTGAAATGAAAGGGTAAGTTGTGTACTTACCTGAAATTACTTACCTGCTTTTCCTCCCATTGGTTTTCTCTGTATAGCACTAAGTGTTGATTCTGAGAATAATACAAATATCTCTTTGACCTTGAAAAGTATTCCATGCACATGTAAAGTACTTTGAATGCTTATGCCAATCTTTGCCAACTGTAATTGAAAGTTTTGCAATATTGACATTTTTACTTACCTGTAACTGAGTTCCACTTGGTTCCTAAAATAAAAGTAACTAAAGTAATATCTATTTTATGAACATTGGCCTGGAGTTAGTCTTTGAGCTTGTGTTCCTGTCTTGTATGAGTATGTACCTTAAATGCATTCACACTACCATCTGTTAAGCCTAACAGCTCAGCCCAGCTACCACTGAATTGAGAGTAAGATATTATTTACTTTATCCTCTGCTATACCTTTGGGGACTCACTGGAGTATGTGCACACTATATCTCTTTATGGTATCATTTTTACAGAGCTAGCTTCCTACACCACCTGACAAACGTTTCGCATAAACACTGGTTTATTTTTTATTAAAGATAATTGAGTGAATTCTGAGTACAATTTCTTATGTTTGTGTCTATTAGCTTACCCAAAAAAGTAATTTAAAAATAACAAAGAATTCCCTGATAGCTCTTCAGTTGATTTGAGGCTCAAAAGGCCTGTGATCTCACTTCCTACATTGTTGTCATGGGTCAAAGGCTATGTGACATCACTTCCTCAGAGCTCGTCGCGATTTAATTTAAAGTATGTTGTTTCAGAAACATTTCCTGCATGGCTAATAAGCTGGACAGAGAAACATGTCTCAGAAAGTGATGGCGCCTATTTTAAGCGAAGCCAGAGGGTCTAGAAGGAAGTATGTACTTGCACTGCACAAAATATTCCATTAAAAGACAACCAGACAAAATCTTATCTCTTTCAAGTTTTCCTTACTCCTGAGCAAGTAAACAATCAGTTTTATCACCAATTCTGGGAAACACAATGCGGGTTTCATAGTGGTAGTTTTGTGAATTCAAGGCCCATCTACACAAATCCACGCCCAGCTATAGTGGGCAATTGCGAAGGTTTGAAAAAACTGTGCATTTGTGGACCTGTCTACCACCCACCCTTTCCAGATGCCCATTGAGCATGGCTGCAAGCTGTTTTAATTACACCAGAAATTTTTACAAAGTCACATTATTTCATGTTACATAAAATGAATGAAGTTACTGGAAAAGAACCATTACACGATTTCATAGTTTTTTTTTATTCAAGCACCCATCTTGCTGTGAAAAGTCATGCAACATACCAGTATTCACACAGAAAATATTTTGCTGAGAGACATTTACTACTCAAACCAATCTTTTGTCAGCATCTCATGAGATTTTCAAGTTTCAATACGGGCCTGCACTAATTCTGGGTGCTGCTCCAGAACAGGTCGCTGGTTTACAGAGCTAGACCCATCTTGTTGCAGAGTCACCTTGCCCTCTCCGTCCCAGGGCCTAAATATAGCGCCTCGCGAAACAAAGGAATTCCAGTAAAACCAACTGGATCCCACCCTCTTTTGCACCCCCGGTTTTGGTTTCAGGCAGCCTTCTGAAACATGTGCTCTTACCACCGTTAAAGTGCCCCTCCACAACTTTTCATCTTTTGGCAGATTAGTTCATGTTGCAGTTTCTGTTTGGAGGACTTAAAGGGGCGAGGGAGGAGTCTGATCATAAAACGAAATCTTAAGGGAAGATGAACTCTCGATGAACCTCCCTGGGTGGTTTAAGGCCCTTACTGATCAAAATAATCATCAGATAGTCATACAGTGCTTTACAATTCAAGCTTCTAAATACTGTAATTGAACATATTATTAGCTGAGTCAATCATATTACATTCATGGCCTCAGACATATGAGGATCCTTTCTGAGCTCTGCAGCATGTGCACATCTTGCTGAGCTACATTTCCAGTTACCGAAAACGGTAAGCAAGCTAATGAGTGGGCCTGGCATCTCTGAATAAAACAGGGCCTGGCATACATCAGATAGGTTCACGATGGTGCAGAGTGCGGAAATAAAAATGAAACTAAACAAAGCGCCCAGTAAAGGAGCGATTTAAAACATTAGCGCTCTTGTTCTGGCCAGAAACAAATGAAAAAGAAGTGTGCCACAAGTATGATAAATGGCCTTAAGCGAAGTTACACATGTGACAGCGCCAGTCGCAATGGGTTTCACAAACACACCAACAGGAGGGACAATCTGCACCAATTCACCACACAAAAGAAATACATTTGGAAAAGCGCACAAAGGAACCAATGAAAAGAGATGGGCATGGTCAAAGCCCCTAGAGTGAATACTACATGTCTCGATGATAGTGCATGCCTGCTGCCAAGGCTCAACCTAAAAAAGAAGCCCAAGCAGCTGGAAATAAATTGCAGTTGCTGCTTATAACAAACTGGAGGGAACCACAGATTTATTTCTTGTGGTAGGGGTCAGGTGAATGTGTCCTGGGGCGCCAGCATGCACGTGTTACCCTGACAATGCCTTCCTCACCCTGGAGGAATAGGATCAGAGTTCAGTATGCACATACCAATGCACGCCACATGTGCAAATTACATCCAGGTTAAAGTACGTTATCAATATCAAATATGCAATGATGGCAAAAATGCGAAATTCATAAAGACGTGGCGGCATATTATCAAGGACGGCTTTAAAATGTATCGCCGGTTTAGCGGCAGAAAACTGCAGCTAAAGCGGCGATAATGAGCTTGACAATATGACCTTGAGAATACCAATAGAAGTCCATGTTCTGGTGTGAACATGGACTTCTATTGGAATTCTCCAGGGCATATTATCAAGCCAATTATCGCCGCTTTAGCTGCAGTTTTCTGCTGCTAAACCGGCAATAATTTTAACGCCGTCCTTGATAATATGCCCCCAAGTTTTGCCTCCAATTTTTGAGGTAATTGAATGCAACTGAGTTACTGTATCGGACGCTACTAAATACTGATAGAGGGGACGCCTAATATTTTAAAGCGCTTTTACCTGGAGGCGCTTCTTCTGGGTCATCACCTTTGCCGACGGAACCTCGCCGCACCCCCTCTGCGGGTGCCGCTTCGCCGCCTGCGTGAGGGGCAGTACATTGGACGCTGCTGGGAGCAAAACAGGAACCGTGCAGGTGTTGGGTCAGTGGCTACAGCGGGGCTGCGAGTGTAGCAGGGACTCCATTGTCCAGGAGTCCCTGCGTGACCGTGGGAGAGCTTCCGGTCCGCTCTCCCTGTTGGCCCGCCCACCGCCCACTGGAGGGCTTTTAAACAGCTGTGTTCTCCTCTCCCTTGGGACGCCTAATATTTTAAAGCGCTTTTACCTGGAGGCGCTTCTTCTGGGTCATCACCTTTGCCCGACGGAACCTCGCCGCACCCACTCTGCGGGTGCCGCTTCGCCGCCTGCGTGAGGGGCAGTACATTGGACGCTGCTGGGAGCAAAACAGGAACCGTGCAGGTGTTGGGTCAGTGGCTACAGCAGGGCTGCGAGCGTAGCAGGGACTCCATTGTCCAGGAGTCCCTGCGTGACCGTGGGAGAGCTTCCGGTCCGCTCTCCCTGTTGGCCCGCCCACCGCCCTCAACGTTCACTACATCTAGGCTCAGCACTCCCGCAGCGCGGGACGCAGCCCGGGGCAAAGACCGGGCTAAGAGCGGGCCGTTTGAGGCCGTTCGAGTACGGCAGAGTCCGGCCTCGGCCCACCCATCCTGGTCGCATTGATTATACCCAAGGTAGGCGGATTATATAGTGCTAAAAACCCTTGGTATTGTGGGTAGGAACATAAGACTTATAAACTATCTGTGAGGTCCATTTAAACACCCAAACCTCTTAGGGTTGAGCAAGGTAGCTCTCACGTTGTTGAAGCCGGTTCAATCTAGATCTAGCCATGCCCCTAAGATCAGGCAGAGAACGCACAGTCCAAATCCAAACATCCAAGGGAGTTGTTTCGGGCCCGCTGGACGCTTTTATTACACGAGCTACGGGGATATTGGAAAAAGAAATTGAGATGGTGGAAAAAAGACTCTCGCTCGATCTTGTTAGTGGTAAGCGCTCTTCGCTGGGCGGTCTAGCCACCATTACCAGCCCTGCTGCACACGCTGCATTTAATTGTATACATTCTTTTACCACCGAGGCAATTGTTCACCTAGATACCGGGGGGAGAGTCTTCCTGTTCGTTTATTGGATGAAGATGTATATAACCTGGATGACTCCCAAGTTAGTGTGGAGGATACTTCGCAGGCTAGCGAGGACTTCGAACCTAGCCAGAACTCTAGCCACCCACCCATTAATGACTCCAATCTTGTCGTTACTACAGATTTTACGAGCACAGATACGATATCTAGAAAGAGGAAGCAAGACTCGAGCTTGTCGGGGGGGAGAGAATGTAAGATGTCGAAAACAAAAGACTCAACAAATACCAAAAGCCAGACCTCCGGACATCCCCCAGATATACCCCCTTCTTCTGTATTCCCTAATGTTCTGTGCCCTTCCCTTACCACCCTGGGCTCCTCCAACCCCTGTCCTACGTGTTTTAATAGCGATGAGATCCTGTTAGTAAAAATGGAGGCTATGATCAAATCTCTCCTATTACCCGTTTTGGATCGGACTAGGTTAATGACCACCAAAATGGACACAATTGAGGCTGCAGTGAATACAAACCTGGCCATGTTACAAAAATTAACTGGCTCCAGCTCTGTGGGAGCAACTAACACACAGACAGCCCCAAAGCTATCCAGTCTAAATAAGATCCCGACTAGTAATGCCACTAACATTCAATCAACAGGGGTAAACATCAACAGGCCCACAGGGGGGGGATGGCAAAAACTACATTAACAAAGACAACTGAGAGTTCCCTACCACATATCCCCAAGTCGAAAGCTACTGACAAATATAATTCTGTTGGACCTCAAAGCATAAAACCACCCCCACAGGCAAAACACAATCCTATTCCCTCCCGTCATCCACCACACAGACAAATAGCTAGCCAGCACAGTAACACTAACTCAAGGGTGGAGAAACACACTAGGTATACTACCCCACGCGCTGATCTCCCCATAGAGGCAACACGTTATACAATAGTATTAACTGGTGTTGCCCCATTAAAACCAGGTAGCAAAGAGTCGCATGGGGACCTTCGGAACAAGGTGACCTTTTGGTTAAATAAAAATCGACCCCTACCCCCTTCCTCACCAACTGAAATACTACTGGTAAGGAGAGTAGACTGGGTGGGCCATGGCATCAAGGATCTGGAGGGAGATTGTATTCTAATCTCGTTTAAGGACCCATGGGTGGTGGACACTATCCAAAGAGAACCTAGGTTCGCTAGACAGGGGGACGTCCAAACATTGGGTCTGTCATACTTCTACCCACATAGACAAAGCTTGATTCGACCAAGCCCTATTTTCGATCAACCACCAGTTAGGAGATACCCTCTGGAAATGACCCCTCAAGTCCAGTCTCGACCATTCCTCTTTAACCACTTTGGTCCCTTATCTGACCTTGAGGCCATAGATTGACATCATATCCCATCCGGTTTGAGCATCCCTGTTGAAATTGATGGCCGTAAGTCGGTGAGGAGGAATAGGGAAACTGTACAGTCTATGCATAATAATACAGATGAAATCATGGGGGATCTAGCCATAACGGAGACTATAATATTAGCTTCAAAAGATAAGTCAGAGGTTGTGAAGCGTGGGGACTCAATGGATAATTTTAGGATTATGGAGAATAGGAAGGGTAGTGGGGTAGAACGGGTATCTCCTGTAGTTCCAGTTCTGTTATCTCCCCCTGTGGTCTCTGCCTTAGAAAATGTAAACATATTATCCTGGAACATTGCTGGGATCAAGGCTCGCATGCTGTCCATGGATTGGTTGGACTTTGTGGACAAATTTGACATTATCCTGCTCCAGGAAACTTGGGCACCAGACCCAACCTTGAGGTTGGGCTATGTTAATTTTTTTAAACCTGCGATCAGAGGGGGTAAAGGGCGTGCATCTGGGGGTTTATTAATTTGGGTAAAACAGTCATTGGGACTCCACCCTATAGAGCTATCTGTACAGAACCCGGATCTTCTTATAATCAAGCTGACCAAGGACAAGCATCAGGTTCTGACCCTGTTTAATATATATGCTAGAGGCCAACCTGGCGGCCGCAGTCCTCCCCTGTTGAATGTATTAGATCATAAGCTTGCTGATATGGCCAGTGGAAATGTTATTCTTTTAGCAGGTGATCTAAACTGCACCTTTGAGCCACTGTATGACTTAGGGGACAGTTGGGGGTCATCTGAAGATGCTGCTTGGGTCATTCCTGATCTGATGGTCGATAGACCTGCAAATGTGACCGAGGCGGCAGTAAACTGGATGGCTCTTTGTTTAAATCGGGGATTTCGGGCTTGTAACGGCCGCACAAGATCGGACAAAGGAGCCAACTGTACCTTTGACAACGGCCTAAGGCGAAGCCGTATTGACTACATTCTGTTAAAGTTAGAATATTGGCCCCTATTAGTGGACATGGGATTTATACTGCGCCCAGAAAGTGATCATAATCCCTTGTCACTCAAAATTGCCAGGCATAAAAAGACTGGAGGAGCCTAGCACTTTATGGGCAGGGGATGTTTTGTTAACTAATGACAGGAGGAGGTTAAAATGGTCCAGATTTGTGGAGGATGAAAGCTTATGGGATAATGTTAACACTGTGGTCACAAATGCTTCTAATGAAATGTTGAAAAATGATCTGTTGGGGGGTAGTGTGGACTTGGCTAATAATGTTATTAATCTTCATACTGGCTGTTTCGATCAGTTAAAGCCCCTACTCTCTCTCCCATGTCGGAAAGCTGCCACAATAGTTACCCCTCACTACCAGAAATGGTATAACAAAAAATGCAGGGAGGCCCATACACATCTTATCAAAGCAATCAAATCCCGGGACATGAGTACAGTTAAAACGGCTAGGCAGCGATACAGGAAAACACAGTAGGAAGCCAAACGAGAGTGGGAGGACAAGTATTGGTCGGATCTCTTGGATGCTTCCACCTCGAATAATCCCACAAAGTTCTGGGATTTACTTAAGTGGGGGAATGATTGTGATTCGCGTACCCCCGCTAACCATGTACCTCCAGAAGAGTGGGTAACCTTTTATGCTGCCCAATTCAGCGCTGAAAACCGTATACCCTTACAAACTCTGGGAGAGGCACCCTTGATACAAAACTATAGGGAAAAACTCACCTTTTCAGAAACTGAGGCTGAGCTAGCTTTGGGCCTGACCTTGCGAGGGAAAGCACCTGGTATGGACCTTATCCCTGCTGATCTGTTTAAAGCAAATCCCGCCTTGTGGCTGCCCTATATAACCATGATTGCTAATTGATTAGCTAAAGGAGCAAGAATTCCAAAATCTTGGAAGGGGGCCGAGATTATATCAATATTCAAAAAAGGCGACAGATCTAACCCAGGGAACTACCGCCCGATCAGTTTGATCGATTCTATACAAAAAATTATTGCGCGTATGGTCCTGGGCAGGGTTCAGGGTTGGATCGAACTCGAGGGCATATTATCTCCCATGCAGGCGGGCTTCAGATCAGGTATAAGCACCATCGACCAGGTGTTCAGACTTTGTCTGATCTACTGGAAAGTGGTTTTGCTTGGGGGTGGTACCATCTTTGCAGCATTTATCGATCTGAAGTCCGCCTTCGATCTTGTGCCAAGGGACAAACTGAGGGGAGTTATGAGAAATCTGGGTATGCCATTAGAGCTACTTGACCTAATAATTAAACTCCACGAGGACAACTTTGCGAGGGTAAGGTGGGGTGGCCAGGGACAAGTGACGGAACCATTTCCCGTAACTAGAGGTGTCCGTCAGGGGTGTGTCCTGGCACCAACACTCTTCCTTCTGTTTATTGACCAAGTGGTGAAATTTTTCTCGGATACCCCCACTGACGCTCCAATGCTGGCAGGAACAAGGTTTCCCATGCTCATCTTTGCCGATGACACTCTACTCCTCTCTAGAACACGTAGCGGGTCACAGCGGGCGCTGGACCGCTTTGAGGAGTTCTGTGCCATAAACAACCTTACGGTGAACGTCGGCAAAACGAAGTTCATGGTTTTCACAAGAAACCACCCAGTCCGGAGTTTAGTGAGTTTGAGTGGAGTAAACCTAGAGCAAGTTGAGACTATGACCTATCTGGGTGTCACTTTAGACAGCCGTCTGAGATGGAAAGATCAAGTCGGTGCACAAAACCTTAAGCTAGCACAGCTAACTGGCTGTTTAATAAAAGAGCAAAAGAGATCCATTACCAAGCGGGTTTCCCCAGCCCTTAAGATCTATGACGCCAAAATTAGTACTGCAATTTTATATTTCAATTCAATTTCAATCTTTATTATGTTTTGGAACTCCTTAGAGGTCCACATAAGAAAAAAGTACAATACAAAAGTATCATTGACAGTGAAGGTAGACAAATCATAGCCATTGCTAGAACACAAAGTGACACATTAATAGGCATGCCGATATTCAAAAAATTTCTAGAAAACATTAAAAAAAATTATAAATATAAAAGCAAAATCTCTCATTAGGGGGATTATGTAAGGCACTCATAAAAGAGTTCGCATTTACAATACCCATTTGCAGACATATTTGTCTTAACCATTTGCTGCGACAAGAACGCAGCGCTGGGCATATGAAAAGTACATGTGTTCGATCTTGAATAGGTTGATGACAGAAATTGCAAATTGCAGGTACTCCATACCATTTAAACAAAAGATTATTCAGGGGTAACAAATCGTGTCTCAATAAAAACCAAAATCTCCGAATACCATGAGGTAGGTTCCAAGTAACATAGGGTTGTATGGATTTTCTTGCGAATGTATTAGTAAGGAAATTGACACCCTTTTTAGCAAAAGTTGAAGTAAAGTCTAGCCTAAAGCTAAGATCCCAAGTAGCTTCTTTCAGGACAGACTTTAGCTGGGATACAGGAAGAGAAAAGAGAGTACTCTCTTCCAACTGCAAGAGGGATACAGCTTTTCTAAAGTTGTTAACAATTAGAGAGTGTTCCCCTAAACTTCCCAGTAGTTCAGACTTTAAGAGGAACCTCATAGTCCCCTCTTCTCCTCTGGCTATGCTTGCGACCCAACGTACCACAGCTGCCAGGCCCTGCACCCAGCTGCTGCGCAAGCCAAACTCAAGTCTGCAGGCTGCCACGGAGCAGGCGGAACTAACGGTGGATATGCTTCTTAGCAATTTACCCTCCACCTTATTTAGAAAATCCCAGTACTTAATATCAATTAGTTCTAAACCATATAAAAGGGTGGAAGGGACTTTTGCCCTAAAGACTTCCAATAAATGTGAAAAATGCCTTCTTCCCAATGCCGAATACAGTGCACTTAAGCTTCTCCCTTGGGCTAAAGCCTTCCGGGCACTGTTATCGGTATGGGGTTTAGCGCTTAGATTATCACAAATTAATTTTCCGAGGAAAACATAGCTCTTTACTACCTCCAGTTTGTCTTCTCCCACAGACCAGGTAAAATTCCTAAATTTATGTTTTTTCCGGCCTGTGATGCACATAATTTTGCTCTTGGATGCATTGATTTTTAAGTAATGAGCAACTGCATACTGATGTAGAGCAAGGAGGCATTGGCAAGACCTTTGGGCATAAGATCCATTATTATGATGTCATCCGCATATAACATACATGAAATGTGTTTTCCGCCCAAAATTGGAGCAATACCGTCACAGGAGGAGAGAGAAGCTGGTAGGTCTGCAATATACAGCGAAAAAAGTAATGGGGCAAGGAGACAGCCTTGCTTAAGGCCATTACATGAGGGGATAATCTTAGAGAGCCCCCTATCTCCTCCTTGCAGGACCTGGCACCAGGTGTCTGTATGTAGCAACTGAATCATATCTAGTAGATAAGGTGGCAATCCCATAGCAGATAGGTTTCTCCACAGCAGTGGACGATCAACCTTGTCAAATGCTGTGGAGAAGTCTATAAAGGCCACATAAACTCTTCCGCCACGTACGCCTATATATTTATCGATAATTGTCTGAAGAGCGGAGAGGTTATCCAGCGTTCCGTGACCCTTACGAAAGCCTACTTGTTCTAAGGGTAAGATTTGTTTTTGCACCACCCAATCATTAACTAGGGATAATAAACATTTACAGAACACTTTCCCAATAGCGTCTAGGAGAGCTATTTGGCGATAGTTAATGGGTAAGTTTCTATCGCCCTTTTTGAACATAGGAACCAAAATACTCCCCTTCCAGGATGCTGGAATAAATTTTTTAATATAACAAGTCCTAAAAAGAGGAAAAAGGATTTTACTCCAGGATACTGGATTTTGTTTCAAGACTGATATCGGGAGTTCATCAGGACCCATAGCGCCTGATGGACGCATGTCCCTTATAGCCAATTCTATAGATAATTCTGAGGGGTATTCAGTTATAGAAATAGTATCTTCCTCAATACCCCTAAGTTTCACATGCTGATCATTCTTAGCATACAGACTTGAGATGTAATTAACCCAGGTTTGTTCGGAAATGGGGATTGGAGATGGACGCACTCTAGAACCACATCCCTCCCCAATAAGGGTCCAGAATTGTCTAGAGTTCCCATGAACTGCGGCTTCCCGCAATCCAATCCATAGCAGGTCCTCTTTTTCTCTTTTCATTTTTTTCTTTATCCTGCTTCTCCTCCTTTTAAGGAGAGATATTTTCTGAGATCTTTCTACTGCACCACATATGTATTGTTCCCTCACCAATTTAATTATTTCCTTATTAAGGGAAACAACTGCTTTAGGGAGGGTGTTTTTTTTTCCTAGTTAAATTCGATTTTTTTACGGTAGAAATGATCTCCTTTATAAAAGCATCGAAAGAGGACTGTTCCACCCCCTGCCAATTGCTTAAATTGGATAGTGTTTTTTCAAGAAGAGGTTCCACGCCCTTCATAGCTTTATAATCCCAGAAACATCTTCCTGTTTTTTGGAAGGTGACCACATCCCTATCAAACGCCCAGGTATCAGAGTTGGGGGGCTCCAGAGAAAGCGTTAGGATGATAACATTATGGTCACTAAGGGTAGTGTCCATAACAACCAAATCCCTTAAGAGAGAGAAAGTAGGGTAGTCAACAATTATGTAGTCAAGGATTGATTTGCTATTGAAGGAGCTATGAGTGTAGTTTGCAGGAACATCGGATGGGAGCCTACCGTTGACTATAAGTCCCTCCGTGCTATGTAGTTCTTCCAGCAGCAATTTACCCCGTTTGTTTGTTTTTATGTTATCTGGAAAGAGGGCTTGGGGTATCAATAAAACCTCCTCTTTTTCTTTATTCCAGCCCTTAAGATCTATGACGCCAAAATTAGTACTGCAATTTTATATGGTGCAGATCTCTGGGGCCATATGGATCTCTTAAATCTGTTTAAAACCCAAGGCAAGTTCCTACGGAACCTGTCAGGTCTACCCCAGTCGTCTCCATCCATTCCCCTTTGCTTGGATCTGGGATGCCTCCCGATTAACGAGATGGCCAGATTTAGATTAGTGGCCTTTTGGAGGCGTTTGTGGACCTCCCCCGACCTATTTTTATTCGCTAAAGAACTAGCAGAGGTCAGGTCAATTGGAGGCTCTGGAAAAATCCCATGGCTCCAAGCGGTAAAAACCATTTTGGTGGACATGGGGTTAGAACATCTTTGGATAGCCCCCACAACTAATGCTTTTCCCTCTAAACAAGAGTTTAAAATATTGTATTGGGCTTCCCTCCGTCAAACACGAGTGTCTGCTTCCAGCTCTAACGAACTAAATGGCTTAAACCACTGTTCCAGCGTCTACCCTTTAGAAAATCTGCAGAGGCCATTTGGGCGCTAAAGACTAATACTTCTGAAGTGTTTGTTGTGAGTCTAGGTAAATATCTGGGGTGGGCCTGGATTATTAGGTCAAATAAAAATAAAATCTTCGACTAGTTTTGATAGAGCTCCCTAAATTCCATTTATAAGGTTGCACATTGTGCACTTTATATATGGAATGGTGTATTATTAAATGTCACTGCTTATAATGTAACTATTAATTCTTATGATTATACCAGGTTTCCTATTTAAGATGTTTAATATCTTTTTAAATCTTCTCCTTACATACGTCAGTTTGAGTTGTTTAGTATTGTATGGTTTATTTAAGCGTAATTTATCTGAATGTGGTCCTCGTTTACTGATGTATTGCCTTTTTTATATCTGAGTTTTGCTGTTGTTATAGTGAGATTTACTTAATAATTATTTAATTTAATTTGTAAGTGGATTAGTTTTTGTTAAAATTATACAAATTATATAACCCACTTCTTTTATAATGTTTTATAAAACGTCTTTTATGATTTTTTTTTAATCGAAATAAAGACTTGAACCTGAACCCAATAGAGAATTGAAAAGTTACCACAACATCAACGTACATGGAGGTGGCAGTTTTTAAACAAAGGATTGGCTGAACATTGACATAGTATTTTTTAATAGAGTCCTGGAGTACACTTTCTCTGAACGCTAAGGTCCATGTTCATGCAAAGCTAGCTACTTGATAAGCAACAATACCGACATAGAGACTTACCATGTGGGCAGCTGCATGTGTCATGTACTCAGAGGGTTACCAATCACATTAAAATGTGTGCTATGCATATACAAACAGTTCTTTGACTAACACTTTCTATGAGGAAAAGGAGAAGTGGATGGGCTGGTCAGGGAAACAATTATTACTCAAATGTTGCATGAAATGACGAACAGCAGGCAGAAAGTGATTATTTATACAAAATAAATGTTCTGGTCCAATCCTTCGCCGCCATTATCATCGTAACTCAAGCCCCTTGGTTCTTCATTCCAGACCCTCCTCACTGTTGTTTCCTCTAATTCCTTGTTCTCTGATTATTACATGTTAGTTATAACACTAATATGTACTCTGTGAAGTGCTGTGTTGCCCTATTGAATAGGTCCACTCTCTATTAGGACATAAATAAAAAAAATACAGAAAATAACAGGAAATCAGACCCACAAACTAACAGAGTCCTTGAATGTCCATCAGAGAAACCAAGCAAGCAAGGATCAGGTAAAAATAGGGCAAACAGCCAAAGCTCTAATCACACAGTCAAGCGAAGAGTGCCAAAAGCAAGAGATCATGAAAGCATGTCTACCATGTTATATAAAACATCTACATCAGCTTCAAAGCATGTGACACATGAGTAGAGTAGGGAGGAACCGAGGTACACACAGCAAGAAATGTAATACAAACTACATCATTGGAATATCATAAAATACTCTAAAAAAACGAAGACCAAAAGCTGGATGTCCATATAACAGAAGAACAGTCAGCAATAAACATATGATACATCTCAGTGAACTGATTCATACAGATCGTGTGGCCCAATTCACAGAACTAACTTAAGAGAAAATCTTACACTTAGTACCATTTTGGTATTCACAGAAGGCACTTACTCATTTCGGTATTCACAGAAGTTAGGACTCCTAACTTTAGGACTCCTAAATGCCTTCTGTGAATACCAAAAGTCTTAAATTTAGGATTTTTCTCAGTTTAGGAGTAGTAAAATTAGGAGTCCTAACTTTAGGACTCCTAATTGCCTTCTGTGAATACCGAAAGTCTTAAAGTTAGGATTTTTCTCAGTTTATGAGTAGTAAAGTTAGGAGTCCTAGAAAAATCCTAACTTTAAGACTTTCGGTATTCACAGAAGGCATTTAGGAGTCCTAAAGTTAGGTCTCCTAACTTCTTTGAATACCGAAATGAATAAGATCTTTCTGTGAATACCAAAATGAGTAAGTGCCTTCTGCGAATACCAAAATGGTAGTAAGTTTAGGATTTTGTCTTAAGTTAGTTCTGTGAATTGGGCAATTAGTTGTCCAATCAAGACTACATCATTTCATTGCAAAATACATAAATCTCCCAAACTTTAACATGTTCAAGACCGAGCCATAAGGATCCTTTTCAGACTGGAGAAAAACTATGCTGTTTCCTCCTTCAGGCCACACCTATCTCAGATAGCCATAAAACACTAATGGCCTCATTTACAAGGAGCTTTCCCCGCTAATGCGTCAACATTTTTGATTAATTGACGGTGCTGTAAGGACCTCATATTTCCAAGGTGAAATATCTTGAAGGATGCATCATTTTTTGGAGCCCTGCGTCAAAAGGAACTTGCATCGGAACCACCTGCATCACAAAAGTTTTAAAATATGTATGATAGGCGTTCCGTCGTAATTGCCACCGTAAAACAGACGTATGGATATTTACGATATTTTACAAAAAAGGAACGCAGTGGTGGCTTGAGTAGCGTGGAGTTCTGATAACGTAAAAAATCCTGCTACTGTGAAACCCATGTGTAGGATATGACGCATTGACATTGCCACATAAAAAGAAGCTTGACAGGACAGTTTTGCAACCACAACTACATCATGGAGGTGCTCATTTTGCAGCTGGAAGTCGCAAGTAGCCATTCCCCCAGGCACCCACCCCACCACCTCACCATCACACCGGGAATGGCCTTCTTGTAGGTAAGCACAACTTAAATACCTAACACAACCTCTAACAGTTACAAATGGATGACATAATGCACATCACTGTGTCTGTTGACGCAGATGGGGGCCTAATTAAGTGGGATGTACAAGCAGCATGCATCATGGTACATTTGTCATGGAAAACCCCAAGTTACCAAAGTCAAGACACATAAAGCCACTATGGCTGCCATTTAATGGTGGAAGGGTACAGAGCAATGCATTGCTGGCCCAAATGCTGTGTAGCATCATTGTGTGCAAGAGTGGGGTTCCATGGAGGTTGTGGGGGTGACCACATGCCACTTCCATGATTTATCAGTCATGTCATGTATCTCACCACCCACATCTGTGGTTTACCATGGACATATGCATGTGACGGTGTTAGGCATGTCTTCTACGTCATTACCTACCTAGGGAGAACCAATTATCCAAATTTTTGATCCACAATCGGCCACTTCACACATGTAGTGGGAGCACATAACATTCAGTGGTAAGGAGCATCTCCAAATAGACATCACATAAAACTACAGAATCAACACACCAGTCAGAATGTAGAAGTGTACAATGTATTAGCCCATGTTCAGCATTTGCTATAACACAGTAATTGAAGGGAAATGTGTCAACCTAAGAACGCATATTGTGAAAACAATGTTAGAAATATGGATGACAATGTAACTACATATAACACACATGGCCTGGCATGTGTCGGTAACACTTTGCAAAAGTATTAACAGCTGCCCTTTTTTTTCACTTTCAGCTGACCAGGGATATGGGCTTCAGCCGTAGGTCATAAGCACACCCCTGTACTGAGCCGGAGAAGGCCTACAACCAGGCAATCAGCAAGACACTGAATACTGTTGAGAGAACCTTCGGCCTGCTCAAGGGCAGGTTCCACTGCCTGGATATTTCAGGGAGAAGAATGCTCTACTTCCCCCCAATGGTGTGCAAAATCATACTCTGTGTGCCGTACTGCACAATATATGTGTTAGAATTAATGTCCCATGGGACGAGTACAAACAACAGCAGGATCCGAGGGAGGGCGAAGAGTTTGACGATGGTGAAGACATCCAAAACACTGATGCTGACAATTGCAGACACACACAGATTGTGCAACCTTTCCTTACTTGATCCACTTGTTTGGGAATGGACCATTAACCAGTGTGTTATAAAGGTTCAACATTACAATAAATGCTTGAAACCATTAGTGGCCTTTGCGTTTATGTCACAGTCCCAGGAAATATCAACTTACACACAACTCATCAACTAGAAGTAGCCCTCAAAAGTTTACAAACAGGTCGGCAGGCAGGGATCAGCATCAAAGCATCCGAAATAATGCAGTGTGCATTGTGATGTTGTGTGTAACCCCCCCCGTCACAGCGTTCTATTTCCAATTCCATCCCGGTGCACTTTAAGAGTTATTTTACAGCATGGAATTGGTAAGTAGGTAAGTAGGTTTTTCCATTAAAGCGACATGTCATCCTACACAGAGTCTGAAAACTTGTCTTTCCTTTCTCTTTGCTTTTATCTTCATTCTAAGATATTATCTTTAATTCTTTTTTGGTATTATTTCTTTTTGAGTGACTAGTTTTTTTTATTCTGGTTCTTTAGATAAAAAAGTATATTGTCAGATTTTTTATTGTAAATGAAATCATGTAAATAGGACCAAATTGCTGATATATGTTTTTGTCTGCATGTACCTTTTTCAGGTTTCAAAATTATAGATGTGCATGGCATCCTGATGAAGGCTTCAGCCGAAACGCGCGTAGGAATTATTGTATAGAAAAGCCATGCCTTAAAACATCTTGTTGTTCTGATTTTGAGTAGCATTTTGCACTTAGTAATTGATTCAGTGAATGTTTGATGAACCTTAGAATAGAAAACAGAGTATTTTATCCTTTGGAATGAAATAATTTAAATAACTATCCTTGTTAATCATTATTGCAATAATTGACACTGGAGTTATTGCTACATTTTATATGCAATTTAATATGACTAATTTATAAAATATCCTATAAAATAATAAAAATATATATTTTTTGGGGAATGAATGGTACATGCATGTCATTTCTGTGTATGCTCTTCAGGTCCGATAAGATATTTCCATGTTCCTAAATTGTTTTATATCACAAATTGTGTGTAACTTCCACCTTTCCCATTTCCCTAGTGATGTGTCAGTAAGAAACCATCCATTAGTAGGAAATGTGGCACTCTGGTAGGGAAGGTGACACTTTTCTAGGAAAGGTATCTTTTCTGTAGCAAACGTGACGCATTGGTAGGAAAAGTGATGCTTTAGCAAAAAACATGAAACTTGATTAGGGAAGATGACACTTTTATAGGAAAGGTTACTTTTCAGTAGTAAACGTGATGCATTGGTGAGAAAAGTGATGTTTTAGCACAAAATGTGACGCTTTGATTACGGAACGTGTCACTTTTCTGGCAAAGGTGACTTTTCAGTAGTAAACGTAATGCAGTGGTAGGAAAAGTGACGCCTCAGCACAAAATGTGACTTTTCAGTAGTAAATGCTACGCTTAAGTACAAAAAGTGATGCTTTACCGGGAAACGTGATGCTTCAGGGGAAAGAGGATCAGACGAAAAAGCCACGCATTAACGCAAAAGCGTTAAAAAACTGCTTTGGACATTGTCATGTGTGTAACTCATGTCTTGACTATTTCTTTACTAAAGCTTCAGAAACAAATGACGCTTTAGTACGAGGCGTGATGCATTTGTCGGAAACATGATGCACTCGTTTAAAATGTCACATATCAAGACAGGAAATTAAGCAAAGGCTCAGCCATGCTGCAAACCAGGAAGTGTGAAGTTAGTTTTACTTTCCATCACAGTCTTTTTGTCGGTGCTGGCTGGTGGAGGTGTTTGTTGGTTGATGGAGAGCTTGGTGCTGTTTCTTGGTCTAGTTGGTTTCTGTCCAGTCCCTGTTGTGTTCCAAAACGATTTTTTTTTGTCTTGTAAGTGTGTTTTGTGTTGTTTTAGTGAAGTGTATTGTGGGGAGTTTGTTTAAATATGGGTTTCTAGTTATAGGGGTAGGGGAAGGGATAGTGTTTATTATTTTGGGCTTTATGGTAGCTACTGGGGATAGTGAGATGTTGGGCAGAGGCAGGGCTAAGAACCTGATGGAGTAGGAGTTCAGGGCCCTGCTGTGACTCTTAGAAAAGTGACTGCCTAACAGGATTGGAACTTGAGGGAGGGTTAGCCAAGGGTACCCAACCTGTGAGCAACAGAACCGGTGGGAGAAGGAGGGGTACCAGATGGGATGAATATTTGATGTCCAGCAGACCATCCATCAATTCAAGCACAGGCGGGCAGATGTAGTCAGCCAGGAGCAGGATCTCCGGCACAACCTGGGGATCGAAGTAGGTTGGCCTACCGGTAAGTCCCTATATATCATGAGCTTGTAGCTGTGTGGCAATCACACTATCCTTTCTTACGGTTTTCATTCAGGAAGGGCCAGATATGTATACAGGTTACAATGGCATGATACAGGCCTGTTCAAAGGGGCATTACGATAGACAAAACATACCATGCAGTGCAGGGGGGCCCACAGGTGATGTGGGTCCCATCTTGCACTGTGTAGGGAGTATTTTCAGCCGGCCTGATAGGTAATTACTGACTCAGAATTGTGTTGGCCAGCCACCATGTATGTTGCAGGGGATCACACTTGCATGTCATCAGGCAACAGTTTGCAAAGGGTGTTTGTTTTTCCCTCCAACGGTTACAGATACGAATATGTTACAAATAAATGTAATCATACCTCTATGAGCCTGTATGGGCCTTGATTGGTCATGGTTCATTTACAATGCACTGGTCACATGTAAGGAGCTTAGTGAAGGGGACAGACAAGCATGGGTACTGTCTGGGGTGTGTAGCATGGTATAGAACACATATTAACGTGATAAGGCCCCATCATTTTCACACTATACAGAGTGTGGACAATCAAATTGGACTGGTCACATAGGCATCAAAACCTGGCACCCTTGCATCATGTTGCAAGTTAGGCTGGTCTTGTACCTTGTCTGCACTATGAGCAACTCATATGATGTTCCTTCTGTCATCTAAATACACTGCAACATGGCATACATATGTCCACCGTGAGGCCTTTCCAACTGAGCCTTATGCTACAAGTCCAACGCACAGACACTACCAGACATTTGTGACGTGAATGTGCTGTTTCATATGTACACAGTGTACATGTTCAGCATTCACAGAGCAATATATCATGTTTTTGTCTTGTAGCTGCACCATACCCATACATCATTGGTGAGGTGGCGACCTTCCAAGATCCCAATGCTACCAGTGAGTGTAACCTTATTGTTTCTGTGATCTGTCAGGATTGTGTGTGTTCACTGAAATGGATTGCAGTGAGATATGCATGGGGTATCATCACTGCGGAAACAAGCTGCACCTAACATGTGAATGTACAACAGAAGTAGGACAAAGCAGCATGTAATTTGTTCTAATGTCTCTTACCCATACTATGGACCGAAAAGTGCCAATTTGTCACCCTAAGTATGTGATACAAATGTTGCATGGGATAGGCTGTGATTTCCCTGACACATTATGTTTGGACAAGTCCAATTTGGAGCAGGACACTGGTGTGGATGGAGTGTAGCTCTTATCCCAGACCATACTTTCAATAGTCAACAGCACATCTAATGTTGACAAGTGCACAGTGGAAATATTACCCAAATGTGTCCACTTCGTGTGTGTTCGTATCAATGCATGCACATGCCTGCAGATTACTGTCCCACACACAACCATCATTGATACAGTCTAAATGTTTGAAGGCATGTCAGACATACATGTCCCTCAAACAACATATTGTTTGGCGTTCCACAAATGTGCCAGAAGTACAGCGTCTAGCCAATGTTTGGACTCCAATAGACTTGGGTGACCATATGAACAGACTATGGTGCAAGGGTGCCTGCATTGGCGCTAGGCAGCTTAATTTAGCACCAGCACTAGAGGAAACACAGGGGTGCCGCATATATTTGTAAATATGGCGCATCCCTGCGTTTTGAGGATGGCGGAGCATGGCATTAGCAAGTTTTGCTTAACACCATGCGCTGTCATTCTGTTGTAAATATGCCCCAAAAGTGCTTGGGGGATACATGTCATGGAACATGCTGCAGAGAGGAACATTCCAGTGAGGAGGAGGATCAAATTGCCATTTGGAAAGAAAGTGCACATTGACAGTCCACACATGGATACGATCAAAGAGGTGGGAAAGTAAATTGAGGACAGTACCTTTTGAGAGGTACACTGGCATGGCCATAAGCACAGGTCTTTGGAGAAACTGGCTGTGTGGCACAGAGATATCCTACCAGGCAGAAGATGAGCCGGCGCAGTGGCCGGTCTGTTGTATTCAGTAACGGCTCAATGGTGGGATCTGTACCACTGCGCCGGCTCATCTTCTCCCGAGTAATACGCTAGATTACTCACATCTATCCGGGGTAGCTACATGCCCTTTGTATGTCGCTTTCCTTGCTGTAATCCTGACATTGTTCACTTGAACAGGCACAACAAACCGTAAAGCTTTGCCTACACC
This sequence comes from Lissotriton helveticus, assembly GCF_964261635.1. Lineage (NCBI taxonomy): Eukaryota > Metazoa > Chordata > Amphibia > Caudata > Salamandridae > Lissotriton > Lissotriton helveticus. The sequence goes on along the minus strand of NC_136063.1, from coordinate 1,257,624,273 downwards.
TCGACTGGGGAGGCCTCTGATTTTGACACATTCCCAGGTATCCAGCTTGTTTTAAATCTGGAAATGTGTCAAATGCAATGGGTGTTAGGTGCCTCCCCATTGTAGTGTGATGCAACAGATTGACTTGCACTGCATTACCTCACTCCATATTTACAAGGCCATGAACATGCACACATGGTGGCTTTATGTGGCCTTGTAGATATGGGTAAGACTAGTATTAGCCGCAAGGTCATAAAAAGTGAAGGGACGGCGGCGCACTGGGCTTTTAAATATGCCCTCATGTATTTGGACATATTGACACCACTACTATGCAGATTGCACCTAATTCCCACAGAGCCTGCATTCCCTGTAACCAGTATTCAGCCCTTCGCTCCTGTGAAAGTGATGTGGCTTGGGACATTAATTAGTTATGAACCTGCAGTCTGCCTCTCACACAGTACACCACGACACTCTGCCTTGTTGTGCTGTCTTGCATACACATTGTGCATTCATGTGGCTAGGGGGTTCTGTATTTCACACATATCCTGCACACCTCTAGTCATCTTCAAAGCTTGATACACTGCATAAATGTGTGAGTGCATGTTCTTATTATGATTTTCCGAGTGGTGTATACTCATTAGTTTATTACACACACAGTTGACCCCATATTAGTGGACACTGGGCACAGTGTAGCAACCCTGAGGGAATGGGCCCAGTAAAAATATGTTGATTGCTAGCACTGACACTCACTCCATTTTATCATTGCAAGAGTAGTTTATCTTCAAAGTATCATACATTGTTTTACTCAGGCCCCCTCACTTGCACATGTACATGTTTCCTGTGGCAATTCTTATTTTTGACCAGGGACACAACTTACTGCCACACACTGAAGGAACCCAGATTCTACATTGACTCTCATGTGCCTACAACATCAATAATTTGCGTGACCATATCCAATAGACTGACCTGCCAGCCTGTTTTTGAGGGCTCTGGTTCAACCTGAACCCCACATGGTAGTAGTGCTGGAATTGGTGGCATGTGCCTACATAGACACACTCTGGCCCATCCACCTCAGTCTCCTACCATCACTGACTCATGGGCTGGCAAACTAGTTCTTCCGATACCTTGACTGATTCTTGTTTCACATCCTCTGACTTTACCATGTGTTGCATGGTGATACTATGTGCCTCCAGACTCCCTCCTGCCACATGCTACATCTTCACCCAGGACCACATCATAGGTAGGGTGTAGTACTCTAATGGGCTCCTCCATGTCATCCCGTCCCAGCTACGACACAAGTGTGACACTGTCAGACACAGCAGTGCATGAGTATTTGTCAGGCTACCTTGCTTTAAACATATTCCTTCTCATATCCTTCCTCTGCAATGTATCCCCATCCACACACAGTGGCAGTTGAACGTGCTCAGCCAGCGCCTACAATTCACTGAACTACCAGAGGCCCACGAGGACCACATGCCCTCTTTTGTTTAAAAAAAGGCACAAGGAGACCCTAAAAGTCTGAGGGGACCATGGGTGGACATATGTTAAGAAAAGCAATGTTCCCATACATGGTAAATTGGTACAATATCATAATTTTACAATACATCTTTAACTCTATACTGTAATTTGTTTCTAATTGTGGAGTATGAGATGTAAATCGGATTGTGACTTTTTGCTTACCTACATTTTCACAAATTGAAAAGGCACTTTTTAAGTCACTTGCCTGCGGTAAGGAAACCAGCTGATTTCCCATTACCCTGTAACATCCTGCTCACTCACCTTTTCATACAATGATTTGTGCGTTGAATTTAATTGTTAATAAATGTTTCTATCTTTTCATTTGATACACTTGTAATCCCAGTTTTGATTGTAAAATTGTGATGTTGTACCAATTTACCTTGTATGGGACCATTGTTTTTCTTAACATCTTTTGTTTCAACACACATGTTATATTATGTTAAAAATTCTTATAAAGGGCACGTACACAGGATTGGTTTCATGGCGCTGCATAGAGAGGAGCTAAGACCCAGGGGATTTACTCGTAGGCTTGTCTGAACAGCCAGGTTTTAAGGAGCTTCCTAAAGCTCAGGAGGTCAGTGCAGGAGCAGATTTCGACAGGGAGAGAATTCCAGTATCTAGGAGCTAGGAAGGCAAACCTGACACTGCCCAGACGCTTCAGTTTAAAAGAGGGAGTGGACAGAAGGAGTTTGTGAGCCCAGCGCAGGTTGCACATGGGTGTGTGCTTTTGGATAAGGCTGTCCATAAATTTGGGGCACCTTCCGTTGAGGGACTTGAAAATAAGATGCAGCACTGTGAGATAGGGAGACAGTGCAGCTTCCTCATGAGGGGGGTAACATGTTGTTGCCTAGGTAGCTGAAAATCAGTCCCGCTGCCTGATTCTGTACAAGTTGTAGTTGTTTGGCTAGATACAGTGGTATGACAAAGTACTGGGAATTGGCGTTGTCAATGTGCGACATCACCATGGCAAGGACCACCTGGAACAGAGCCTCCTGCATGAGAAATATTCTGATCTTTCATTCTATTGGCCAATAGTGGGGGCTCCAAGGGCTCTGAGTGCCACCAGTTAGAACTAGCTCAATTTTATCTGGATTAAGTTTTAAGTGATTACTGTTCATACACTCACTGATGAACAGCATGGTGGTCTGAAAGATGCGGACTGAGTTGAGGGAGTTGCTGTTGGGAAAGATTAGTTGGAAATCATCAGCATAGTTACAGGTGCAAACTTTCCTTTCTTTCAAGGCTCGGATTACAGGGAAAAGATACAGATTGAACAGGAGGGGTGAAAGTGATGAACCCTACGGGACTCCGCAAGAAATTCTCATCTTGGGAGCAGTGAACTGAGCAATGCGAACCGACTGAGAGCGTTTTCCCATAAAAAAGCTGATCCAGCCGAGGGCTGACCCCAGAATCCCTGCGTGTCTGACACGGTCGATCAGTATGTCATGGTCGACGTGTCGAAAGCCACAGAAAGATCAAGCAGCAGCAGGGCTTGTGGGAGACCCCTGTCCGTCTCCATTCAGAGAGTGTCCAATACCGACAGTATAACGGCCTCAGTGGAGCGTGCTGGGTTAAAAGCCTGCTTGATGGGGGTCAAAATACTCAGACTGTTCGAGGAAAACAGACAGGCATCTAGTCGTATAGTCTTCCAAAACCATAGCCAGATATGGGAGTAAGGATATCAGGCA